>NC_090405.1:13078312-15910157 GCF_036365525.1 Heterodontus francisci
ACTCTCTGCCACTCTCTATCACTCTCTGACACTCTCTGACAATCTCAGACACAGTCAGACACTCTCTGACACTCTCGATCACTCTCTGACACTCTCTGACACTTTCAGACACTCTCTGCCACTCTCTATCACTCTCTATCACTCGCTGACACTTTCAGACACTCTCTGCCACTCTCTATCACTCTCTATCACTCGCTGACTCTTTCAGACACTCTCTGCCACTCTCTAACACTCTCTATCACTCTCTGACACTCTCTGACACTTTCTATCACTCTCTGACACTCTCTGACACTTTCAGGCACTCTCTGCCACTCTCCATCACTCTCTGACACTCTCTGACAATCTCATACACACTGAGACACTCACTGACACTCTCCATCACTCTCTGACACTCTCTGACACTTTCAGACACTCTCTGCCACTCTCTATCACTCTCAGACACTCTCTGACACTCTCTGATACTGTCTGATACTCTCTGACACTCTCTGGTGCTCTCTGACAATCTCAGACACACTCAAACACTTTCAGACACTCTCTGCCACTCTCTATCACTCTCTATCACACTCTGAAACTCTCTGCCACTCTCTGACACTCTCGATCACTTTCTGACACTCTCTGACACTTTCAGACACTCTCTGCCACTCTCTATCAATCTCTATCACTCGCTGACTCTTTCAGACACTCTCTGACACTCTCTGACACTCTCTATCACTCTCTGACACTCTCTGACACTTTCAGGCACTCTCTGCCACTCTCCATCACTCTCTGACACTCTCTGACACTCTCTGTCACTCTCACACTCTCTGACACTCTCTCACAATCTCTGAAACACTCTGACACACGCTGTCCCTCTCTGACACTCTCTGACACTATCTGACACTCTCTGACACTCTCACACTCTCTGACACTCTCACTCTCTCTGACACTCTCTGACACTCTCTCACAATCTCTGACATTCTGTCACACTCTCTGACACTCTCTGACACTCTCTGACCCTCTCTCTCACTCTCAGACACTCTCAGACACTCTCTGCCACTCTCTGACACTCTCGATCACTCTCTGACACTCTCTGACACTTTCAGACACTCTCTGCCACTCTCTATCACTCTCTATCACTCGCTGACTCTTTCAGACACTCCCTGCCACTCTCTAACACTCTCTATCACTCTCTGACACTCTCTATCACTCACTGACACTCTCTGACACTTTCAGGCACTCTCTGCCACTCTCCATCACTCTCTGACACTCTCTGACACTCTCTGTCACTCTCACACTCTCTGACACTCTCTCACACTCTCTGAAACACTCTGACACACGCTGTCCCTCTCTGACACTCTCTGACACTATCTGACACTCTCTGACACTCTCACACTCTCTGACACTCTCACTCTCTCTGACACTCTCTGACACTCTCTCACAATCTCTGACATTCTCTCACACTCTCTGACACTCTCTGACACTCTCTGACCCTCTCTCTCACTCTCAGACACTCTCAGACACTCTCAGACACTCTCTGACACTCTCTGATACTCTCTGATACTCTCTGACACTCTCTGGCGCTCTCTGACAATCTCAGACACACTCAGACACTCTCTGACACTTTCAGACACTCTCTGCCTCTCTCTATCACTCTCTATCACTCGCTGACAATTTCAGACACTCTCTGCCACTCTCTAACACTCTCTATCACTCTCTGACACTCTCTATCACTCTCTGACACTCTCTGACACTTTCAGACACTCTCTGCCACTCTCTATCACTCTCTGACACTCTCTGACACTTTCACACTCTCTGACACTCTCTCACACTCTCTGAAACTCTCTGACACACGCTGTCCCTCTCTGACACTCTCTGACACTATCTGACACACTCTGACACTATCACACTCTCTGACACTCTCACTCTCTCTGACACTCTCTGACACTCTCTCACAATCTCTGACATTCTCTCACACTCTCTGACACTCTCTGACACTCTCTGACCCTCTCTCTCACTCTCAGACGCTCTCAGACACTCTCTGACACTCTCTGACACTCTCTGACACTCTCAATCACTCTCTGACACTCTCTGACAATCTCAGACACACGCAGACACTCTCTGACAGTCTCGATCACTCTCTGACACTCTCTGACACTTTCAGACACTCTCTGCCACTCTCTATCACTCTCTGACACTCTCTGACAATCTCAGACACAGTCAGACACTCTCTGACACTCTCGATCACTCTCTGACACTCTCTGACACTTTCAGACACTCTCTGCCACTCTCTATCACTCTCTATCACTCGCTGACACTTTCAGACACTCTCTGCCACTCTCTATCACTCTCTATCACTCGCTGACTCTTTCAGACACTCTCTGCCACTCTCTAACACTCTCTATCACTCTCTGACACTCTCTGACACTCTCTATCACTCTCTGACACTCTCTGACACTTTCAGGCACTCTCTGCCACTCTCCATCACTCTCTGACACTCTCTGACACTCTCTGACAATCTCATACACACTGAGACACTCACTGACACTCTCCATCACTCTCTGACACTCTCTGACACTTTCAGACACTCTCTGCCACTCTCTATCACTCTCAGACACTCTCTGACACTCTCTGATACTGTCTGATACTCTCTGATACTCTCTGGTGCTCTCTGACAATCTCAGACACACTCAGACACTTTCAGACACTCTCTGCCACTCTCTATCACTCTCTATCACACTCTGAAACTCTCTGCCACTCTCTGACACTCTCGATCACTTTCTGACACTCTCTGACACTTTCAGACACTCTCTGCCACTCTCTATCACTCTCTATCACTCGCTGACTCTTTCAGACACTCTCTGCCACTCTCTAACACTCTCTATCACTCTCTGACACTCTCTGACACTCTCTATCACTCTCTGACACTCTCTGACACTTTCAGGCACTCTCTGCCACTCTCCATCACTCTCTGACACTCTCACACTCTCTGACACTCTCTCACAATCTCTGAAACACTCTGACACACGCTGTCCCTCTCTGACACTCTCTGACACTATCTGACACTCTCTGACACTCTCACACTCTCTGACACTCTCACTCTCTCTGACACTCTCTGACACTCTCTCACAATCTCTGACATTCTGTCACACTCTCTGACACACTCTGACACTCTCTGACCCTCTCTCTCACTCTCAGACACTCTCAGACACTCTCTGCCACTCTCTGACACTCTCGATCACTCTCTGACACTTTCAGACACTCTCTGCCACTCTCTATCACTCTCTATCACTCGCTGACTCTTTCAGACACTCCCTGCCACTCTCTAACACTCTCTATCACTCTCTGACACTCTCTATCACTCTCTGACACTCTCTGACACTCTCTGTCACTCTCACACTCTCTGACACTCTCTCACACTCTCTGAAACACTCTGACACACGCTGTCCCTCTCTGCCACTCTCTATCACTCTCTGACACTCTCTGACACTTTCACACTCTCTGACACTCTCTCACACTCTCTGAAACACTCTGACACACGCTGTCCCTCTCTGACACTCTCTGACACTATCTGACACACTCTGACACTATCACACTCTCTGACATTCTCACTCTCTCTGACACTCTCTGACACTCTCTCACAATCTCTGACATTCTCTCACACTATCTGACACTCTCTGACACTCTCTGACCCTCTCTCTCTCAATCTCAGACGCTCTCAGACACTCTCTGACACTCTCTGACACTCTCTGACACTCTCAATCACTCTCTGACACTCTCTGACAATCTCAGATACACTCAGACACTCTCTGACAGTCTCGATCACTCTCTGACACTCTCTGACACTTTCAGACACTCACTGCCACTCTCTATCACTCTCTGACACTCTCTGACAATCTCATACACAGCCAGACACTCTCTGACACTCTCGATCACTCTCTGACACTCTCTGACACTTTCAGACACTCTCTGCCACTCTCTATCACTCTCTATCACTCGCTGACACTTTCAGACACTCTCTGCCACTCTCTATCACTCGCTGACTCTTTCAGACACTCTCTGCCACTCTCTAACACTCTCTATCACTCTCTGACACTCTCTGACACTTTCAGGCACTCTCTGCCACTCTCCATCACTCTCTGACACTCTCTGACACTCTTTGACAATCTCATACACACTCAGACACTCTCTGACACTCTCCATCACTCTCTGACACTCTCTGACACTCTCTGATACTGTCTGATACTCTCTGACACTCTCTGGTGCTCTCTGACAATCTCAGACACAGTCAGACACTTTCAGACACTCTCTGCCACTCTCTATCACTCTCTATCACTCTCTGAAACTCTCTGCCACTCTCTGACACTCTCGATCACTCTCTGACACTCTCTGACACTTTCAGACACTCTCTGCCACTCTCTATCACTCTCTATCACTCGCTGACTCTTTCAGACACTCTCTGCCACTCTCTAACACTCTCTATCACTCTCTGACACTCTCTGACACTCTCTATCACTCTCTGACACTCTCTGACACTTTCAGGCACTCTCTGCCGCTCTCCATCACTCTCTGACACTCTCTGACACTCTCTGTCACTCTCTGACACTCTCTGTCACTCTCACACTCTCTGACACTCTCTCACACTCTCTGAAACACTCTGACACACGCTGTCCCTCTCTGACACTCTCTGACACTCTCTCACTATCTCTGACATTCTGTCACACTCTCTGACAATCTCTGACCCTCTCTCTCACTCTCAGACACTCTCAGACACTCTCTGACACTCTCTGGCGCTCTCGGACAATCTCAGACACACTCAGACACTCTCTGACACTTTCAGACACTCTCTGCCTCTCTCTATCACCCTCTATCACTCGCTGACACTTTCAGACACTCTCTGCCACTCTCTAACACTCTCTATCACTCTCTGACACTCTCTGACACTCTCTATCGCTCTCTGACACTCTCTGACACTTTCAGACACTCTCTGCCACTCTCTATCACTCTCTGACACTCTCTGACACTTTCACACTCTCTGAAACACTCTGACACACGCTGTCCTCTCTGACACTCTCTGATACTCTCTGATACTCTCTGATACTCTCTGACACTCTCTGGCGCTCTCGGACAATCTCAGACACACTCAGACACTCTCTGACACTTTCAGACACTCTCTGCCTCTCTCTATCACCCTCTATCACTCGCTGACACTTTCAGACACTCTCTGCCACTCTCTAACACTCTCTATCACTCTCTGACACTCTCTATCACTCTCTGACACTCTCTGACACTTTCTGACACTCTCTGACACTCTCAATCACTCTCTGACACTCTCTGACAATCTCAGACACACTCAGACACTCTCTGACAGTCTCGATCACTCTCTGACACTCTCTGACACTTTCAGACACTCTCTGCCACTCTCTATCACTCTCTGACACTCTCTGACAATCTCAGACACAGTCAGACACTCTCTGACACTCTCGATCACTCTCTGACACTTTCTGACACTTTCAGACACTCTCTGCCACTCTCTATCGCTCTCTATCACTCGCTGACACTTTCAGACACTCTCTGCCACTCTCTATCACTCTCTATCACTTTCTGACAATCTCTGACACTCTCTAACACTCTTTGACTCTCTCTGACACTTTCAGACACTCTCTGCCACTCGCTATCACTCTCTGACACTCTCTGACACTCTCACACTCTCTGACACTCTCTCACACTCTCTGAAACTCTCTGATACACTCTGTCCCTCTCTGACACTATCTGACACTCTCTGACACTCTCACACTCTCTGACACTCTCACTCTCTCTGACACTCTCTGACACTCTCTGACATTCTCTCACACTCTCTGACACTCTCTGACCCTCTCTGACCCTCTCTGACAATCTCTGACACTCTCTGACAAACTCTATCACTCTCTGACACTCTCTGACACACTCAGACACTCTCTATCACTCTCTGACTCTTTCAGACACTCTCTGCCACTCTCTATCATTCTATATCACTCTCTGACACTTTCAGTCACACTCTATCACTCTCTATCACTCTCTATCACTCTCTATCACTCTCTGACACTCTCTGACACTCTCTGACACTCTCAGACACTCTCTGACACTTTCAGACACTGTCTGCCAAGCTCTATCACTCTCTGACACTCTCTCACACTCTCTGACACTCTTTCACACTCTCTGACACTCTCTGACCCTCTCTGACACTCTCTGACCCTCTCTGACCCTCTCTGACACTCTCAGGCATTCTCTGGCACACTCAGACACTCTCTGACACTTTTAAACACTCTCTGCCACTCTCTATCACTCTCTGACACTCGCACACTCTCTGACACTCTCTGACACTCTTTCACACTCTCTGACACTCTCTGACACTCTTTCACACTCTCTGACACTCTCTATCACTCAATATCACTCTCTGATACTTTCAGACACTCTCTATCACTCTCTATCACTCTCTATCACTCTCTGACACTCTCTGACGCTCTCTGACACTCTCTGACACTCTCTGACACACTCAGACTCTCTCTGACACTTTCAGACACTCTCTGCCAAGCTCTGTCACTCTCTGACACTCTCTGACAGTCGCACACTCTCTGACACTCTCTGACACTCTTTCACACTCTATGACACTCTCTGACCCTCTCTGACCCTCTCTGACACTCTCAGACACTCTCTGGCACACTCCATCACTCTTTATCACTGTCAATCATTCTCAATCACTCTCAATCACTCTCTGACACTCTCTGACACTCTCTGACACTCTCTGTCACTCTCTGACACTTTCAGACACTCTCTGCCACTCTCTATCACTCTCTGACACTCTCTATCACTCTCTGACACTCGCACACTCTCTGACACTCTCTGACGCTCTCTGACCCTCTCTGACACTCTCAGACATTCTCTGTCACTCTCAGACAGTCTCAGACACTCTCTGACACTGTTTGATACTCTCTGATACACTACCATACTCTCTGATACACTCTGATACGCTCTGACACACTCTGACACTCTCTGACAATCTCAGACACACTCAGACACTCTCTGACACTCTCTATCACTCTCTGACACTCTGTGACTCTCTCTATCACTCTCTGACACGCTCTGACATTTTCAGACGCTCTCTGCCACTCTCTGTCACTCTCTATCACCCTCTGAAACACACTGACGCTCTCTCAGAAACTCTCTGCCACTCTCTGACACTCTCTATCACTCTCTGACACTCTCTGACACTCTCTCACACTCTCTCACACTCTCTCACACTCTCTGACCCTCCCTGACACTCTCTGAGACTCTCTGACACTCTCTATCACTCTCTGACACTCTCTGACAATCTCAGACACACTCAGACACTCTCTGACACTCTCGATCACTCTTTGACACACTCTGACACTTTCAGACACTCTCTGCCACTCTCTATCACTCTCTATCACTCGCTGACACGTTCAGACACTCTCTGCCACCCTCTATCTCTCTCTATAACTCTCTGACACACTCTGACACACTCACTGTCTCTGACACTCTCTCACACTCTCTGACACTCTCTGACACACTCTGTCCCTCTCTGACACTCTCACAATCTCGGACACTCTCTGACACTCTCTGACACTCTCTATCATTCTCTGACACTCTCTGACACTCTCTATCACACTCTGACACTCTCTGACACTTTCAGACACTCTCTGCCACTCTCTATTACTCTCTGACACTCTCTGACACTCTCTGACACTCTCAGACACACTCTGACACTCTCTGACCCTCTCTGACATTCTCTGACACTCTCTGACAAACTCTATCACTCTCTGACACTCTCTGACACACCAGAAACTCTCTATCACTCTCTGTCACTTTCAGACACTCTCTGCCACTCTCTGACACTCTCGATCACTCTCTGACACTCTCTGACACTCTCTATCACTCTCAGACACTCTCTGACACTTTCAGACACTCTCTGCCACTCTCGATCACTGTCTGACACTCTCTGACACTCTTTCACACTCTCTGACACTCTCTGACCCTCTCTGACCCTCTCTGACACTCTCAGACACTCTCTGGCACACTCTATCACTCTCTGGCACTCTCTATCACTGTCAATCATTCTCAATCACTCTCAATCACTCTCTGACCCTCTCTGACAATCTCTGGCACTTATAGATACTCTGAGACACACTCAGACACTCTCTCTCACTCTCTCTCACTCTCTATCACTCTCTAT
This sequence comes from Heterodontus francisci, assembly GCF_036365525.1. Classification (NCBI taxonomy): domain Eukaryota; kingdom Metazoa; phylum Chordata; class Chondrichthyes; order Heterodontiformes; family Heterodontidae; genus Heterodontus; species Heterodontus francisci. The sequence goes on from NC_090405.1 coordinate 13,086,522, forward strand.
CACTCTCTATCACTCTCTGACACTCTCTGACACTCTCTTATACACTCTGGCACTCTCAGACACTCTCTGACACTCTCTATCTTTCTCTGACACTCTCTGATAAACTCTGACACTCTCAGACACTCTTTGACACACTCAGACACTCTCTACCACTCTCTATCACTCTCTGACACTCTCTGATACACTCTGACACTCTCAGACACTCTCTGACACTCTCTGACACTCTCTGACACTCTCTGACACTCTCTGATACACTCTGACACACTCAGACACTCTCTGACACTCTCTGACACTCTCTATCACTCTCTTACTCAATCTGACACTCTCAGACAGTCTCAGACACTCTCTATCACTCTCTGGCACTCTCTGACACTCTCTGACACTCTCTGATACTCTCTGATACTCTCTGATACACTCTGACACTCTCTGACACTCTCTATCATTCTCTGACACTCTCTGACAATCTCAGACAAACTCAGACACTCTCTGACACTCTCTATCACTCTCTGACACTCTCTGACACTTTCAGACATTCTCTGCCACTCTCTATTACTCTCTATCACTCGCTGACACTTTCATACACTCTCTGCCACTCTCTATCACTCTCTGTCACTCTCTGACACTCTCTGACACTCTCACACTTTCTGACACTCTCACACTCTCTGACACGCTCACACTCGCGGACCCTCTCTGACACACTCTATCACTCTCTGACACACTCTGACACTCTCTATCACTCTCTGACACTATCTGACAATCTCAGACACACTCAGACACTCTCTGACACTCTCTGACACTGTCTAACACTCTCTGACACTCTCTGACACTTTCAGACACTCTCTGCCACTCTCTCTCACTCTCTATCACTCTATGACACTCTCTGACACTCTGACACACTCTGACACTCTCACACACGCTGACATACTCTCTGACACTCAGAGACCAACTCTGACACTCTCACACTCTCTGACACTCTCACTCTCTCTGACTCTCTCTGACACTCGCTCACACTCTCTGACACTCTCTATCACTCTCTGACACTCTCAGACACTCTCTTACACTCTCCATCACTCTCTGACACTCTCTGATACACTGTGACACTCTCAGACACACTCTGACACACACAGACACTCTCTACCACACTCTATCACACTTTCACACTGTCTGACACTCTCTGATACACTCTAACACTCTCAGACACTCTCTGACACTCTCTATCACTATCTGACACTCACTGACACTCTCAGACAGTCTCAGACATTCTCCATCACTATCTGACAATCTCTGACACTCTCTGACACTCTCTGATACTCTCTAATACACTCTGACACTCTCTATCTCTCTCTGACACTCTCTGACAATCTCATACACACTCAGACACTCTCTGACACTCTCTATCACTCTCTGACACTTTCAGACACTCTCTACCAATCTCTATCACTCTCTATCACTCTCAGACTCTCTCAGACACGCTCTGACAATCTCTGATACTCTCTGATACTCTCTGACACTCTCTGACAATCTCAGACACACTCAGACACTCTCTGACACTTTCAGACACTCTGCCACTCTCTATCACTCTCTATCACTCTCTGAAACTCTCTGCCACTCTCTGACACTCTCTATCACTCTCTGACTCTCTCTGACACTCTCTATCACTCTCTGACACTCTCTGACACTTTCAGGCACTCTCTGCCACTCTCTGCCACTCTCTATCACCCTCTATCACTCTCTGAAACTCTCTGCCAATCTCTGACACTCTCTATAACTCTCTGACACTCTCTGACCCTCTCTCTGACACTCTCTCACACTCTCTGACACTCTCTGACACTCTCTGTCCCTCCCTGACACTCTCTGAGACTCTGACACTCTCTATCACTCTCTGACACTCTCTGACAATCTCAGACACACTCTGACACTCTCTGACACTCTCGATCACTCTCAGACACTCTCTGCCACTCACTATCACTCTCTATCACTCGCTGACACTTTCAGAAACTCTCTGTCACACTCTATCACTTTCTATCACTCTCTGACACTCTCTGACACACTCTGACACACTCTGACACACTCACACCCTCTGACACTCTCACACTCTCGGACCCTCTCTGACACTCTCTGACACTCTCGATCACTCTTTGACACACTCTGACTCTTTCAGACACTCTCTGACACTCTCTATCACTCTCTATCACTCGCTGACACGTTCAGACACTCTCTGCCACCCTCTATCACTATCTGACACTCACTGACACTCTCAGACAGTCTCAGGCATTCTCTATCACTATCTGACAATCTCTGACACTCTCTGACACTCTCAGACACTCTCTTACACTCTCCATCACTCTGTGACACTCTCTGATACACTGTGACACTCTCAGACACACTCTGACACACACAGACACTCTCTACCACACTCTATCACACTTTCACACTGTCTGACACTCTCTGATACACTCTAACACTCTCAGACACTCTCTGACACTCTCTATCACTATCTGACACTCACTGACACTCTCAGACAGTCTCAGACATTCTCTATCACTATCTGACTATCTCTGACACTCTCTGACATTCTCTGATACTCTCTAATACGCTCTGACACTCTCTATCTCTCTCTGACACTCTCTGACAATCTCATACACACTCAGACACTCTCTGACACTCTCTATCACTCTCTGACACTTTCAGACACTCTCTACCAATCTCTATCACTCTCTATCACTCTCAGACATTCTCAGGCACGCTCTCACACTCAGACACTCTCTGACACTTTCAGACACTCTCTGCCACTCTCTATCACTCTCTGCCACTCTCTGACACTCTCTATCACTCTCTGACTCTCTCTGACACTCTCTATCACTCTCTGACACTCTCTGACACTTTCAGGCACTCTCTGCCACTCTCTGCCACTCTCTATCACTCTCTGAAACTCTCTGCCAATCTCTGACACTCTCTATCACTCTCTGACACTCTCTGACCCTCTCTCTGACACTCTCTCACACTCTCTGACACTCTCTGACACTCTCTGACCCTCCCTGACACTCTCTGAGACTCTGACAATCTCTATCACTCTCTAACACTCTCTGACAATCTCAGACACACTCTGACACTCTCTGACACTCTCGATCACTCTCTGACACTCTCTGACACTTTCAGACACTCTCTGCCACTCACTATCACTCTCTATCACTCGCTGACACTTTCAGAAACTCTCTGTCACTCTCTATCACTTTCTATCACTCTCTGACACTCTCTGACACACTCCGACACACTCACACCCTCTGACACTCTCACACTCTCGGACCCTCTCTGACACTCTCTGACACTCTCGATCACTCTTTGACACACTCTGACACTTTCAGACACTCTCTGCCACTCTCTATCACTCTCTATCACTCGCTCACACGTTCAGACACTCTCTGCCACCCTCTATCTCTCTCTATCACTCTCTGACACTCTCTGACACATTCTGACACACTCACGCTCTCTGACACTCTCACACTCCCGGGCCCTCTCTGACACTCTCTGACACTCTCTATCACTCGCTGACACTCTCTGACACTTTCAGACACTCTCTGCCACTCTCTATTACTCTCTGACACTCTCTGACACTCTCTGACACTCTCACACTCTCTGACACACTCTGACACTCTCTGACACTCTCTGACATTCTCTCACACTCTCTGACACTCTCTGACCCTCTCTGACAATCTCTGACACTCTCTGACAAACTCTATCACTCTCTGACACTCTGTGACACACTCAGACACTCTCTATCACTCTCTGTCACTTTCAGACACTCTCTGCCACCCTCTATCTCTCTTTCACTCTCTGACACTTTCAGACACTCTCTATCTCTCTCTATCACTCTCTGACACTCTCTGACACTCTCTATCACTCTCAGACACTCTCTGCCACTCTCTATCACTGTCTGACACTCTCTGACACTCTCTGACACTCGCACACTCTCTGACACTCTCTGATACTCTTTCACACTCTCTGACACTCTCTGACACTCTCTGACCCTCTCTGACAATCTCTGACACTCTCTGACACTCTCTATCACTATCTGACACTCGCTGACACTCTCAGACACTCTCTGACACTCTCTGTCACTATCTGACAATCTCTGACACTCTCTGACCCTCTCTATCAATCTCTGACCCTCTCTGACACTCTCAGACCCACTCAAACACTCGCTGACACTCACTTTCACTCTCTGACACTTTCAGACTTTCTCTGCCACTCTCCATTACTCTCGATCACTCGCTGACACTTTCAGACACTCTCTGCCGCTTTCTATCACTCTCTGTCACTCTCTGACACTCTCTGACACTCTCACACTCTCTGACACTCTCACACTCTCTGACACTCTCACACTCTCTATCACTCTCTGACACTCTCTATCACTCTCTGACACTCTCTGACAATCTCAGACACACTCTGCCACTCTCTCTCACTCTCGATCACTCTCTGACACTCTCTGACACTCTCACACACTCTGACACTCTCACACACTCTCACACACTCTGTGACACTCTCTGACCCACTCTGACACTCTCTGTCACTGTCTGACACTCTCTGACACTCTCTCACACTGTCTGACTCTCTCTGATACACTCTAACACTCTCAGACACTCTCTGACACTCTCTATCACTATCTGACACTCGCTGACACTCTCAGTCAGTCTCAGACACTCTCTATCACTATCTGACAATCTCCGACACACTCTGACACTCTCTGATACTCTCTGATTCTCTCTAACAAACTCTGACACTCTCTATCTCTCTCTGACACTCTCTGACAATCTCATACACACTCAGACACTCTCTGACACTCTCTTTCACTCTCTATCACTCTCTGACACTCTCAGACACTCTCTGACACTCTCAAACTCTCTGACAATCTCACACACTCTCTGACACTCTCTGACCCACTCTGACACTCTCTGTCACTGTCTGACACTCTCTGACACTCTCTCACACTGTCTGACACTCTCTGATACACTCTAACACGCTCAAACACTCTCAGACACTCTCTATCACTATCTGACAATCTCCAACACTCTCTGACACTCTCTGATACTCTCTGATTCTCTCTAATACACTCTGTCACTCTCTATCACTCTCTGATACTCTCTGACAATCTCATGCACACTCTGACACTCGCTGATACTCTCTGATACTCTCTGACACTCTCTGACAATCTCAGACACACTCAGACACTCTCTGACACTTTTGTACACTCTCTGCCACTCTCTATCACTCTGTATCACTCTCTGAGACACTCTGCCACTCTCTGACACTCACTATCACTCTCTGACACTCTCGATCACTCTCTGACACTCTCTGACACGTTCAGACTCTCTCTGCCACTCTCTGTCACTCTCTGAAACACTCTGCCACTCTCTGACACTCTCTATCACTCTCTGACACTCTCTGACACTCTCTCTGACACTCTCTCACACTCTCTGACACTCTCTGACACTCTCTGACCCTCCCTGACACTCTCTGAGACTCTCTGACACTCTCTATCACTCTCTGACAATCTCAGACACACTCAGACACTCTCGATAACTCTCTGACACTTTCAGACACTCTCTGCCACTCTCTATCACTCTCTATCACTCCCTGACACTTTCAGACACTCTCTGCCACTCTCTATCACTCTCTGACACTCTCTGACACACTCTGACACACTCTGACACTCTCTGACACTCTCACACTCTCGGACCCTCTCTGACACTCTCTATCACTCTCTGACACTCTCTGACACTCTCGATCACTCTCTGACACTCTTTGACACTCTCAGACCCTCTCTGCCACTCTCTATCACTCTCTGACACTCTCTGACACTCTCTGACACTATCTGATACTCTCTGACACTCTCACACTCTCTGACACTCTGACACTCTCTGACATTCTCTGACACTCTCTCACTCTCTCTGACATTCTCTCACACTCTCTGACACTCTCTGACCCTCTCTGACAATGTCTGACACTTTCTGACAAACTATATCACTCTCTGAAACTGTCTGACACTCTCTGACACACTCAGACACTCTCTATCACTCTCTGACACTTTCAGACACTCTCTGCCACTCTCTATCCCTCTCTATCACTCTCTGACAATCTCTGATACTCTCTGACACTCTCTATCACTCTCTGACAGTCTCTGACACTCTCTGACACTCTCTGACAAACTCAGAAACTCTGTGAAACTCGCTGACACTCTCTGAACCTCTCTGACCCTCTCTGACACTCTCAGACACTCTCTGGCACACTCTATCACTCTCTGACACTCTCTATCACTGTCAATCATTCTCAATCAATCTCAATCACTCTCTGAACCTCTCTGACACTCTCTGGCACTTTCAGATACTCTCAGACACACTCAGACAGTCTCTCTCACTCTCTATCACTCTCTGACACTCTCTGATACACTGTGGCACTCTCAGACACTCTCTGACTCTCTATCACTCTCTGACACTCTCTGATACAATCTGACACTCTCAGACACATTCTGACACACTCAGAACATTCTCTACCACTCTCTATCACTCTCTGACACTCTCTGATACACTCTGACACTCTCAGACACGCTCTGACACTCTCTATCACTCTCTGACTCAATCTGACACTCTCAGACAGTCTCGGACACACTCTATCACTCTCTGACACTCTCTGACATTCTCTGATACTCTCTGATACACTGTGACAATCTCTGACACTCTCTATCACTCTCTGACAATCTCCGACACACTCAGACACTCTCTGACACTCTCTGACACTTTCAGACACTTTCTGACACTTTCAGACACTCTCTGCCACTCTCTATCACTCTCTGACACTCTCTAACACTCTCTGACACTCTCTGACCCTGTCTATCACTCTCTGACCCTCTCTGGCACTCTCAAACCTACGCAGACACTCGCTGACACTCACTTTCACTCTCTGACACTCTCTGACACTTTCAGACATTCTCTGCCACTCTCTATTACTCTCTGTCACTCACTGACACTCTCTGACACTCTCTCACTCTCTGACACTCTCACACTCTCTGACACTCTCACACTCTCTATCACTCTCTGACACTCTCTGACACTCTCTGACACTCTCTGACACTCTCTATCACTCTCTGACACTCTCTGACAATCTCAGACACACTCAGACACTCTCTGACAATCTCAGACACTCTCTATCACTCTCTGACACTCTCTGACACTTTCAGACACTCTCTGCCACTCTCTCTCACTCTCTGTCACTCTCTGACACTCTCTGACACTCTCACACTCTCTGACACTCTCACACACTCTCACACACTCTCTGACACTCTCTGACCCACTCTGACACTCTCTGTCACTGTCTGACACTCTCTGACACTCTCACACTCTCTGACACTCTCACTCTCTCTGACACTCTCTGACACTCTCTCACACTCTCTGACACTCGCTCACACTCTCTGACCGTCTCTGACCCTCTCTGACACTCTCTATCACTCTCTGACACTCTCTGACTCTCTCTTACACTTTCCATCACTCTCTGACACTCTCTGATACACTGTGACACTCTCAGACACACTCTGACACACTCAGACACTCTCTACCACACTCTATCACTCTCTCACACTGTCTGACACTCTCTGATACACTCTAACACTCTCAGACACTGCTGACACTCTCTATCACCATCTGACACTCGCTGACACTCTCAGACAGTCTCAGACACTCTCTGTCACTATCTGACAATCTCTGACACTCTCTGATACTCTCTAATACACTCTGACACTCTCTATCTCTCTCTGACACTCTCTGACAATCTCATACACACTCAGACACTCTCTGACACTCTCTATCACTCTCTGACACTCTCTGATACTCTCTGACACTCTCAGACACTCTCTGACACACTCAGACACTCTCTACCACTCTCATTCACTCTCTGACACTCTCTGATTCACTCTAACACTCTCAGACACTCTCTGACACTCTGTATCACTCTCTGACTCAATCTGACACTCTCAGACAGTCTCCGACACTCTCTGTCACTCTCTGACACTCTCTGACACTCTCTGATACTCTCTGACATTCTCAGACACACTCTGACAATCTCAGACACACTCAGAAACTCTCTGACACTTTCAGACACTCTCTGCCACTCTCTATCACTCTGTATCACTCTCTGAAACTCTCTGCCACACTCTGACACTCTCTCTGACCCTCTCTCACACTCTCTGACACTCTCTGACCCGCCCTGAGACTCTCTGACACTCTCTATCACTCTCTGCCACTCTCTGACAATCTCAGACACACTCAGACACTCTCTGACACTCTCGAACACTCTCTGACACTCTCTGACACTCTCTGACACTTTCACACACTCTCTGCCACTCTCTATCACTCTCTATCACTCTATGTCACTCGCTGACAATTTCAGACACTCTCTGCCACTCTCTATCACTCTCTATCACGCTCTGACACTCTCTGACACTCTCTATCACTCTCTGACACTCTCTATCACTCTCTGACACTCTCTGCTACTCTCTATCACTCTCTGACACTCTCTGACACTCTCACATTCTCTCACACTCTCTGACACACTCTGTCCCTCTCTGACACTCTCTGACACTATCTGACACTCTCTGACACTCTCACACTCTCTGACACTCTCACACTCTCTGACACTCTCACACTCTCTGACACTCTCTCATACTCTCTGACATTCTCTCACACTCTCTGACACTCTCTGACACTCTCTGACCCTCTCTGACAATCTCTGACACTCTCTGACAAACTCTATCACTCTCTGACACTCTCTGACACACTCAGACACTCTCTATCACTCTCTGACACTTTCAGACACTCTCTGCCACTCTCTATCACTCTATATCACTCTCTGACACTTTCAGACACACTCTATCACTCTCTATCACTCTCTATCACTCTCTATCACTCTCTGAAACTCTCTGACACTTTCTGACACTCTATATCACTCTCTGACACTCTCTGACACTCGCACACTCTCTGCCACTCTCTGACACTCTTTCACACTCTCTGACACTCTCTGACACTCTCTGACCCTCTCTGACACTCTCAGACACACTCTATCACTCTCTGACACTCTCTGACACTCTCTATCACGATGAATCATTCTCAATCACTCTCAATAACTCTCTGACGCTCTCTGACACTCTCTATCACTCTCAGCCTTCTCTGTATCACTCTCTGACACTCTCTGACACTCTCTGACACTCTCTGACACTCGCACACTCTCTGACACTCTCTGACACTCTTTCACACTCTCTGACACTCTCTGACACTCTTTCACACTCTCTGACACTCTCTGACCCTCTCTGAAGCTCTCTGACACTCTCTGACACTCTCTATCACTCTCAGACACTTTCAGACACTCTCTGCCACACTCTATCACTCTCTGACACTCTCTGACACTTGCACACTCTCTGACCCTCTGTGACACTCTTTCACACTCTCTGACACTCTCTGAACCTCTCTGACCCTCTCTGACACTCTCAGACACTCTCTGGCGCACTCTATCACTCTATGACACTCTCTATCGCTTTCAATCATTCTCAATCACTCTCAATCACTCTCTGAACCTCTCTGACACTCTCTGATGCAGTCTGACACTCTCAGACACTCTCGGACACACTCAGACACTCTCTACCACTCTCATTCACTCTCTGACACTCTCTGATACACTCTAACACTCTCAGACAGTCTCAGACACTCTCTTTCACGCTCTGACACTCTCTGACACTCTCTGATACTCTCTGACATTCTCAGACACACTCTGACAATCTCAGACACACTCAGACACTCTCTGACACTTTCAGACACACTCTGTATCACTCTCTGAAACTCTCTGCCACTCTCTATGACTATCTGACACTCTCTGACTCTCTCTCTGACCCTCTCTCACACTCTCTGACACTCTCTGACCCTCCCTGACACTCTCTGAGACTCTCTGACACTCTCTATCACTCTCTGCCACTCTCTGACAATCTCAGACACACGCAGACACTCTCTGACACTCTCGAACACTCTCTGACACTCTCTGACACTTTCACACACTCTCTGCCACTCTCTATCACTCTAAATCACTCGCTGACCCTTTCAGACACTCTCAGCCACTCTCCATCACTCTCTATCACTCTCTGACACTCTCTGACACTCTCTGACACTCTCTATTCCTCTCTGACACTCTCTGTCACTCTCTGACACTCTCTGCTACTCTCTATCACTCTCTGACACTCTCTGACACTCTCACATTCTCTCACACTCTCTGACACTCTCTGACACACTCTGTCCCTCTCTGACACTCTCTGACACTATCTGACACTCTCACACACTCTGACACTCTCTGACACTCTCTCATACTCTCTGACACTCTCTGATATTCTCTCACACTCTCTGACACTCTCTGACCCTCTCTGACAATCTCTGACACTCTCTGACTAACTCGATCACTCTCTGACACTCTCTGACACACTCAGACACTCTCTATCACTCTCTGACACTTTCAGACACACTCTATCACTCTCCATCACTCTCTATCACTCTCTATCACTCTCTATCACTCTCTGACACTCTCTGCCACTCTCTGACACTCTCTATCACTCTCTGACACTCTCTGACACTCGCACACTCTCTGCCACTCTCTGACACTCTTTCACACTCTCTGACACTCTCTGACCCTCTCTGACACTCTCAGACACTCTCTGGCACACTCTATCACTCTCTGACACTCTCTATCACTATGAATCATTCTCAATCACTCTCAATTACTCTCTGACGCTCTCTGACACTCTCTATCACTCTCAGCCTTCTCTGTATCACTCTCTGACACTCTCTGACACTCTCTGACACTCTCTGACACTCGCACACTCTCTGACACTCTCTGACACTCTTTCACACTCTCTGACACTCTCTGACCCTCTCTGAAGCTCTCTGACACTCTCAGACACTCTCTGGCACACTATATCACTCTCTGACACTCTCTATTACTGTCAATCATTCTCAATCACTCTCAATCACTCTCTGACACTCTCTGACACTCTCTGACACTCTCACATTCTCTCACACTCTCTGACGCTCTCTGACACTCTCTATCACTCTCAGCCTTCTCTGTATCACTCTCTGACACTCTCTGACACTCTCTGACACTCTCTGACACTCGCACACTCTCTGACACTCTCTGACACTCTTTCACACTCTCTGACACTCTCTGACACTCTTTCACACTCTCTGACACTCTCTGACCCTCTCTGAAGCTCTCTGACACTCTCTGACACTCTCTATCACTCTCAGACACTTTCAGACACTCTCTGCCACACTCTATCACTCTCTGACACTCTCTGACACTTGCACACTCTCTGACCCTCTGTGACACTCTTTCACACTCTCTGACACTCTCTGAACCTCTCTGACCCTCTCTGACACTCTCAGACACTCTCTGGCGCACTCTATCACTCTATGACACTCTCTATCGCTTTCAATCATTCTCAATCACTCTCAATCACTCTCTGAACCTCTCTGACACTCTCTGATGCAGTCTGACACTCTCAGACACTCTCGGACACACTCAGACACTCTCTACCACTCTCATTCACTCTCTGACACTCTCTGATACACTCTAACACTCTCAGACAGTCTCAGACACTCTCTTTCACGCTCTGACACTCTCTGACACTCTCTGATACTCTCTGACATTCTCAGACACACTCTGACAATCTCAGACACACTCAGACACTCTCTGACACTTTCAGACACACTCTGTATCACTCTCTGAAACTCTCTGCCACTCTCTATGACTATCTGACACTCTCTGACTCTCTCTCTCTGACCCTCTCTCACACTCTCTGACACTCTCTGACCCTCCCTGACACTCTCTGAGACTCTCTGACACTCTCTATCACTCTCTGCCACTCTCTGACAATCTCAGACACACGCAGACACTCTCTGACACTCTCGAACACTCTCTGACACTCTCTGACACTTTCACACACTCTCTGCCACTCTCTATCACTCTAAATCACTCGCTGACCCTTTCAGACACTCTCAGCCACTCTCCATCACTCTCTATCACTCTCTGACACTCTCTGACACTCTCTGACACTCTCTATTCCTCTCTGACACTCTCTGTCACTCTCTGACACTCTCTGCTACTCTCTATCACTCTCTGACACTCTCTGACACTCTCACATTCTCTCACACTCTCTGACACTCTCTGACACACTCTGTCCCTCTCTGACACTCTCTGACACTATCTGACACTCTCACACACTCTGACACTCTCTGACACTCTCTCATACTCTCTGACACTCTCTGATATTCTCTCACACTCTCTGACACTCTCTGACCCTCTCTGACAATCTCTGACACTCTCTGACTAACTCGATCACTCTCTGACACTCTCTGACACACTCAGACACTCTCTATCACTCTCTGACACTTTCAGACACTCTCTGCCATTCTCTATCACTCTCTATCACTCTCTGACACTTTCAGACACACTCTATCACTCTCCATCACTCTCTATCACTCTCTATCACTCTCTATCACTCTCTGACACTCTCTGCCACTCTCTGACACTCTCTATCACTCTCTGACACTCTCTGACACTCGCACACTCTCTGCCACTCTCTGACACTCTTTCACACTCTCTGACACTCTCTGACCCTCTCTGACACTCTCAGACACTCTCTGGCACACTCTATCACTCTCTGACACTCTCTATCACTATGAATCATTCTCAATCACTCTCAATTACTCTCTGACGCTCTCTGACACTCTCTATCACTCTCAGCCTTCTCTGTATCACTCTCTGACACTCTCTGACACTCTCTGACACTCTCTGACACTCGCACACTCTCTGACACTCTCTGACACTCTTTCACACTCTCTGACACTCTCTGACCCTCTCTGAAGCTCTCTGACACTCTCAGACACTCTCTGGCACACTCTATCACTCTCTGACACTCTCTATTACTGTCAATCATTCTCAATCACTCTCAATCACTCTCTGACACTCTCTGACACTCTCTGACACTCTCACATTCTCTCACACTCTCTGACACTCTCTGACACACTCTGTCCCTCTCTGACACTCTCTGACACTATCTGACACTCTCTGACACTCTCACACTCTCTGACTCTCTCACACTCTCTGACACTCTCTGACACTCTCTCATACTCTCTCATACTCTCTGACATTCTCTCACACTCTCTGACACTCTCTGACCCTCTCTGACACTCTCTGACACTCTCTGACTAACTCTATCACTCTCTGACACTCTCTGACACACTCAGATACTCTCTATCACTCTCTGACACTTTCAGACACTCTCTGCCACTCTATCACTCTATATCACTCTCTGACACTTTCAGACACACTCTATCACTCTCTATCACTCTCTATCACTCTGACACTCTCTGACACTCTCTGACACTCTCTATCACTCTCTGACACTCTCTGACACTCGCACACTCTCTGCCACTCTCTGAAACTCTTTCACACTCTCTGACACTCTTTGACACTCTCTGACACTCGCACACTCTCTGACACTCTCTGAAACTCTTTCACACTCTCTGACACCCTTTGACACTCTCTGACACTCAGACACTCTCTGACCCTCTCTGAAGCTCTCTATAACTCTCAGACACTCTCTGACACTTTCAGACACTCTCTGACACTTTCTATCACTCTCTGACACTCTCTGACACTCGCACACTCTCTGACCCTCTCTGACACTCTTTCACACTCTCTGACACTCTCTGAACCTCTCTGACCCTCTCTGACACTCTCAGACACTCTCTGGCACACTCTAAAACTCTCTGACACTCTCTATCACTGTCAATCATTCTCAATCACTCTCAATCACTCTCTGAACCTCTCTGACACTCTCTGGCACTTTCAGATACTCTCAGACACACTCAGACACTCTCTCTCACTCTCGATCACTCTCTGACACTCTCTGATACACTGTGGCAACTCACAGACACTCTCTGACTCTCTCTATCACTCTCTGACACTCTCTGATACACTCTGACACTCTCAGACACTCTCTGACACATTCAGAACATTCTCTACCACTCTCTATCACACTCTGACACTCTCTGATACACTCTAACACGCTCAGATGCTCTCTGACACTCTCTATCACTCTCTGACTCAATCTGACACTCTCAGACAGTCTCAGACACTCTCTATCACTCTCTGACACTCTCTGACACTCTCTGATTCTCTCTGATACACTGTGACACTCTCTGACACTCTCTATCACTCTCTGACACTCTCTGACAATCTCAGACAAAATCAGACGCTCTCTGACACTCTCTATCACTCTCTGACACTCTCTGACTCTTTCAGACACTCTCTGACACTTTCAGACACTCTCTGCCACTCTCTATCACTCTCTGACACTCTCTAACACTCTCTGACACTCTCTGACACTCGCACACTCTCTGCCACTCTCTGACACTCTTTCACACTCTCTGACACTCTCTGACCCTCTCTGACACTCTCTGGCACACTCTATCACTCTCTGACACTCTCTGACACTCTCTATCACTATGAATCATTCTCAATCACTCTCAATTACTCCCTGACGCTCTCTGACACTCTCTATCACTCTCAGCCTTCTCTGTATCACTCTCTGACACTCTCTGACACTCGCACACTCTCTTACACTCTCTGAAACTCTTTCACACTCTCTGACACTCTTTCACACTCTCTGACACTCTCTGACCCTCTTTGAAGCTCTCTGAAGCTCTCTGACACTCTCTGACACTCTCTGACACTCTCTATCACTCTCAGACACTCTCTGACACTTTCAGACACTCTCTGCCACTTTCTATCACTCTCTGACACTCTCTGACACTCGCACACTCTCTGACCCTCTCTGACACTCTTTCACACTCTCTGACACTCTCTGAACCTCTCTGACCCTCTCTGACACTCTCAGACACTCTCTGGCACACTCTATCACTCTCTGACACTCTCTGGCACTTTCAGATACTCTCAGACACACTCAGACACTCTCTCTCACATTCTATCACTCTCTGACACTCTCTGATACACTGTGGCAACTCTCAGACACTCTCTGACTCTCTCTATCACTCTCTGACACTCTCTGATACACTCTTACACTCTCAGACACTCTCTGACACATTCAGAACATTCTCTACCACTCTCTATCACTCTCTGACACTCTCTGATTCACTCTAACACGCTCAGACACTCTCTGAAACTCTCTATCACTCTCTGACTCAATCTGACACTCTCAGACAGTCTCAGACACTCTCTATCACTCTCTGACACTCTCTGACACTCTCTGACACTCTCTGATACTCTCTGATACACTGTGACACTCTCTATCACTCTCTGACACTCTCTAACACTCTCTGACACTCTCTGACACTCTCTGACCCTCTCTATCACTCTCTGACCCTCTCTGGCACTCTCAGACCCACGCAGACACTCGCTGACACTCACTTTAACTCTCTGACACTCTCTGACACTTTCAGACATTCTCTGCCACTCTCTATTACTCTCTATCACTCGCTGACACTTTCAGACACTCTCTGCCACTCTCTATCACTCTCTGTCACTCTCTGACACTCTCTGACACTCTCACACTCTCTGACACTCTCACACTCTCCGACACTCTCACACTCTCGGACCCTTATTGACACTCTCGATCACTCTCTGACACTCTCTGACACTCTCTGACAATCTCAGACACACTCAGACACTCTCTGACACTCTCTGACACTCTATCACTCTCTGACACTCTCTGACACTTTCAGACACTCTCTGCCACTCTCTCTCACTCTCTATCACATTCTGACACTCTCTCACACTCTCTGACACTCTCACACTCTCTGACACTCTCACACACTCTCACACAGTCTCTGACACTCTCTGACCCACTCTGACACTCTCTATCACCCTCTGACACTTTCAGACACACTCAGACACTCTCTATCACTCTCTGACACTTTCAGACACTCTCTGCCACTCTCTATCACTCTATATCACTCTCTGACACTTTCAGACACTCTCTATCACTCTCTATCATTCTCTATCAATCTCTGACACTCTCTGACACTCTCTGACAGTCTCTGACAGTCTCTGACACTCTCTATCACTCTCAGACACTCTCTGACACTCTCTGACACTCTCTGACACTTTCAGACACTCTCTGTCACTCTCTATCACTCTCTGACACTCTATGACACTCTCTGACACTCTCTGACACTCGCACACTCTCTGCCACTCTCTGACACTCTTTCACACTCTCTGACACTCTCTGACACTATCTGACACTTTCTGACACTCTCACACTCTCTGACTCTCTCACACTCTCTGACACTCTCTGACACTCTCTCATACTCTCTCATACTCTCTGACATTCTCTCACACTCTCTGACACTCTCTGACCCTCTCTGACACTCTCTGACACTCTCTGACTAACTCTATCACTCTCTGACTAACTCTGACACACTCAGATACTCTCTATCACTCTCTGACACTTTCAGACACTCTCTGCCACTCTCTATCACTCTATATCACTCTCTGACACTTTCAGACACACTCTATCACTCTCTATCACTCTCTATCACTCTGACACTCTCTGACACTCTCTGACACTCTCTGACACTCTCTGACACTCGCACACTCTCTGCCACTCTCTGAAACTCTTTCACACTCTCTGACACTCTTTGACACTCTCTGACACTCAGACACTCTCTGACCCTCTCTGACACTCTCTATCACTCTCAGCCTTCTCTGTATCACTCTCTGACACTCTCTGACACTCTCTGACACTCTCTGACACTCGCACACTCTCTGACACTCTCTGAAACTCTTTCACACTCTCTGACACCCTTTGACACTCTCTGACACTCAGACACTCTCTGACCCTCTCTGAAGCTCTCTATCACTCTCAGACACTCTCTGACACTTTCATACACTCTCTGACACTTTCTATCACTCTCTGACACTCTCTGACACTCTCTGACACTCGCACACTCTCTGACACTCTCTGAACCTCTCTGACCCTCTCTGACACTCTCAGACACTCTCTGGCACACTCTAAAACTCTCTGACACTCTCTATCACTGTCAATCATTCTCAATCACTCTCAATCACTCTCTGAACCTCTCTGACACTCTCTGGCACTTTCAGATACTCTCAGACACACTCAGACACTCTCTCTCACTCTCGATCACTCTCTGACACTCTCTGATACACTGTGGCAACTCTCAGACACTCTCTGACTCTCTCTATCACTCTCTGACACTCTCTGATACACTCTGACACTCTCAGACACTCTCTGACACATTCAGAACATTCTCTACCACTCTCTATCACACTCTGACACTCTCTGATACACTCTAACACGCTCAGACACTCTCTGACACTCTCAATCACTCTCTGACTCAATCTGACACTCTCAGACAGTCTCAGACACTCTCTATCACTCTCTGACACTCTCTGACACTCTCTGATTCTCTCTGATACACTGTGACACTCTCTGACACTCTCTATCACTCTCTGACACTCTCTGACAAACTCAGACAAAATCAGACGCTCTCTGACACTCTCTATCACTCTCTGACACTCTCTGACACTTTCAGACACTCTCTGCCACTCTCTATCACTCTCTGACACTCTCTAACACTCTCTGACACTCTCTGACACTCTCTGATTCTCTCTGATACACTGTGACACTCTCTGACACTCTCTATCACTCTCTGACACTCTCTGACAATATCAGACAAAATCAGACGCTCTCTGACACTCTCTATCACTCTCTGACACTCTCTAACACTTTCAGACACTCTCTGCCACTCTCTATCACTCTCTGACACTCTCTAACACTCTCTGACACTCTCTGACACTCGCACACTCTCTGCCACTCTCTGACACTCTTTCACACTCTCTGACACTCTCTAACCCTCTCTGACACTCTCAGACACTCTCTGGCACACTCTATCACTGTCTGACACTCTCTGACACTCTCTATCACTATGAATCATTCTCAATCACTCTCAATTACTCTCTGACGCTCTCTGACACTCTCTATCACTCTCAGCCTTCTCTGTATCACTCTCTGACACTCTCTGACACTCGCACACTCTCTTACACTCTCTGAAACTCTTTCACACTCTCTGACACTCTTTCACACTCTCTGACACTCTCTGACCCTCTCTGAAGCTCTCTGAAGCTCTCTGACACTCTCTGACACTCTCTAACACTCTCAGACACTCTCTGACACTTTCAGACACTCTCTGCCACTTTCTATCACTCTCTGACACTCTCTGACACTCGCACACTCTCTGACCCTCTCTGACACTCTTTCACACTCTCTGACACTCTCTGAACCTCTCTGACCCTCTCTGACACTCTCAGACACTCTCTGGCACACTCTATCACTCTCTGACACT
The DNA here is from genome assembly GCF_036365525.1 of Heterodontus francisci. Taxonomy (NCBI): domain Eukaryota; kingdom Metazoa; phylum Chordata; class Chondrichthyes; order Heterodontiformes; family Heterodontidae; genus Heterodontus; species Heterodontus francisci. The sequence goes on from NC_090405.1 coordinate 13,104,995, forward strand.
CTCTATCACTGTCAATCATTCTCAATCACTCTGAATCACTCTCTGAACCTCTCTGACACTCTCTGGCACTTTCAGATACTCTCAGACACACTCAGACACTCTCTCTCACTCTCTATCACTCTCTGACACTCTCTGATACACTGTGGCAACTCTCAGACACTCTCTGACTCTCTCTATCACTCTCTGACACTCTCTGATACACTCTTACACTCTCAGACACTCTCTGACACATTCAGAATATTCTCTACCACTCTCTATCACTCTCTGACACTCTCTGATGCACTCTAACACGCTCAGACACTCTCTGAAACTCTCTGTCACTCTCTGACTCAATCTGACACTCTCAGACAGTCTCAGATACTCTCTATCACTCTCTGACACTCTCTGACACTCTCTGATACTCTCTGATACACTGTGACACTCTCTGACACTCTCTATCACTCTCTGACACTCTCTGACAATCTCAGACAAAACCAGACGCTCTCTGACACTCTCTATCACTCTCTGACACTCTCTAACACTCTCTGACACTCTCTGACACTCTCTGACAATCTCAGACACACTCAGACACTCTCTGACACTCTCTGACACTCTATCACTCTCTGACACTCTCTGACAATTTCAGACAATCTCTGCCACTCTCTCTCACTCTCTATCACTCTCTGACACTCTCTCACACTCTCTGACACTCTCACACTCTCTGCCACTCGCACACACTCTCACACAGTCTCTGACACTCTCTGACCCACTCTGACACTCTCTATCACTCTCTGACACTTTCAGACACTCTCTGCCACTCTCTATCACTCTATATCACTCTCTGACACTTTCAGACACTCTCTATCACTCTCTATCACTCTCTATCAATCTCTGACACTCTCTGACACTCTCTGACACTCTCTGACAGTCTCTGACACTCTCTATCACTCTCAGACACTCTCTGACACTCTCTGCCACTCTCTGCCACTCTCTGCCACTCTCTATCACTCTCTGACACTCTCTGACACTCTCTGACACTCTCTGACACTCGCACACTCTCTGCCACTCTCTGACACTCTTTCACACTCTCTGACACTCTCTGACACTCTCTGACCCTCTCTGACCCTCTCTGACCCTCTCTATCACTCTATATCACTCTCTGACACTTTCAGACACTCTCTATCACTCTCTATCACTCTCTATCACTCTCTGACACTCTCTGACACTCTCTGACACTCTCTTTCACTCTCTATCACTCTCTGACACTTTCAGACACTCTCTGCTACTCTCTATCACTCTCTGACACTCTCTGACACTCGCACACTCTCTGCCACTCTCTGACACTCTTTCACACTCTCTGACACTCTCTGACACTCTCTGACACTCTCAGACACTCTCAGACACTCTCTGGCACTCTCTGACAATCTCAGACACAATCAGACACTCTCTGACACTCTCTGACTAACTCTATCACTCTCTGACACTCTCTGACACACTCAGACACTCTCTATCACTCTCTGACACTTTCAGACACTCTCTGTCACTCTCTATCACTCTATATCACTCTCTGACACTTTCAGACACACTCTATCACTCTCTATCACTCTCTATCACTCTCTATCACTCTGACACTCTCTGACACTCTCTGACACTCTCTATCACTCTCTGACACTCTCTGACACTCGCACACTCTCTGCCACTCTCTGACACTCTTTCACACTCTCTGACACTCTCTGACCCTCTCTGACACTCTCAGACACTCTCTGGCACACTCTATCACTCTCTGACACTCTCTGACACTCTCTATCACTATGAATCATTCTCAATCACTCTCAATTACTCTCTGACGCTCTCTGACACTCTCTATCACTCTCAGCCTTCTCTGTATCACTCTCTGACACTCTCTGACACTCTCTGACACTCTCTGACACTCGCACACTCTCTGACACTCTCTGAAACTCTTTCACACTCTCTGACACTCTTTCACACTCTGTGACACTCTCTGACCCTCTCTGAAGCTCTCTGAAGCTCTCTGACACTCTCTGACACTCTCTATCACTCTCAGACACTCTCTGACACTTTCAGACACTCTCTGACACTTTCTATCACTCTCTGACACTCTCTGACACTCGCACACTCTCTGACCCTCTCTGACACTCTTTCACACTCTCTGACACTCTCTGAACCTCTCTGACCCTCTCTGACACTCTCAGACACTCTCTGGCACACTCTATCACTCTCTGACACTCTCTATCACTGTCAATCATTCTCAATCACTCTCAATCACTCTCTGAACCTCTCTGACACTCTCTGGCACTTTCAGATACTCTCAGACACACTCAGACACTCTCTCTCACTCTCGATCACTCTCTGACACTCTCTGATACACTGTGGCAACTCTCAGACACTCTCTGACTCTCTGTCACTCTCTGACACTCTCTGATACACTCTGACACTCTCAGACACTCTCTGACACATTCAGAACATTCTCTACCACTCTCTATCACTCTCTGACACTCTCTGATACACTCTAACACACTCAGACACTCTCTGACACTCTCTATCACTCTCTGACTCAATCTGACACTCTCAGACAGTCTCAGACACTCTCTATCACTCTCTGACACTCTCTGATACTCTCAATCAATCTCTGACACTCTCTATCACTCTCTGACACTCTCCGATGCTCTCTATCTCTCTATGACACTCTCTGACACTCTGCATCACTCTCTGACTCTCTATATCACTCTCTGACACTCTCAATCACTCTCTGACACTCTCAATCACGCCCTGACACTCGCAATCACTCACTGACACTCTCTGACACTCTCTGACATTCTCTGACACTCTCTGACACTCTCTGACTAACTCTATCACTCTCTGACACTCTCTGACACACTCAGACACTCTCTATCACTCTCTGACACTTTCAGACACTCTCTGCCACTCTCTATCACTCTATATCACTCTCTGACACTTTCAGACACACTCTATCACTCTCTATCACTCTCTATCACTCTGACACTCTCTGACACTCTCTGACACTCTCTATCACTCTCTGACACTCTCTGACACTCGCACACTCTCTGCCACTCTCTGAAACTCTTTCACACTCTCTGACACTCTTTGACTCTCTCTGACACTCAGACACTCTCTGACCCTCTCTGACACTCTCTATCACTCTCAGCCTTCTCTGTATCACTCTCTGACACTCTGACACTCTCTGACACTCGCACACTCTCTGACACTCTCTGAAACTCTTTCACACTCTCTGACACTCTTTGACACTCTCTGACACTCAGACACTCTCTGACCCTCTCTGAAGCTCTCTATCACTCTCAGACACTCTCTGACACTTTCAGACACTCTCTGACACTTTCTATCACTCTCTGACACTCTCTGACACTCGCACACTCTCTGACCCTCTCTGACACTCTTTCACACTCTCTGACACTCTCTGAACCTCTCTGACCCTCTATGACACTCTCAGACACTCTCTGGCACACTCTATCACTCTCTGACACTCTCTATCACTGTCAATCATTCTCAATCACTCTCAATCACTCTCTCAACCTCTCTGACACTCTCTGGCACTTTCAGATACTCTCAGACACACTCAGACACTCTCTCTCACTCTCTATCACTCTCTGACACTCTCTGATACATTGTGGCAACTCTCAGACAATCTCTGACTCTCTCTATCACTCTCTGACACTCTCTGATACACTCTGACACTCTCAGACACTCTCTGACACATTCAGAACATTCTCTACCACTCTCTATCACTCTCTGACACTCTCTGATACACTCTAACACGCTCAGACACTCTCTGACACTCTCTATCACTCTCTGACTCAATCTGACACTCTCAGACAGTCTCAGACACTCTCTATCACTCTCTGACACTCTCTGACACTCTCTGATTCTCTCTGATACACTGTGACACTCTCTGATACTCTCTATCACTCTCTGACACTCTCTGACAATATCAGACAAAATCAGACGCTCTCTGACACTCTCTATCACTCTCTGACACTCTCTAACACTTTCAGACACTCTCTGCCACTCTCTATCACTCTCTGACACTCTCTAACACTCTCTGACACTCTCTGACACTCGCACACTCTCTGCCACTCTCTGACACTCTATCACACTCTCTGACACTCTCTGACCCTCTCTGACACTCTCAGACACTCTCTGGCACACTCTATCACTCTCTGACACTCTCTGACACTCTCTATCACTATGAATCATTCTCAATCACTCTCAATTACTCTCTGACGCTCTCTGACACTCTCTATCACTCTCAGCCTTCTCTGTATCACTCTCTGACACTCTCTGACACTCTCTGACACTCTCTGACACTCGCACACTCTCTGACACTCTCTGACACTCGCACACTCTCTGACACTCTTTCACACTCTCTGACACTCTCTCACCCTCTCTGAAGCTCTCTGAAGCTCTCTGACACTCTCTGACATTCTCTATCACTCTCAGACACTCTCTGACACTTTCAGACACTCTCTGCCACTTTCTATCACTCTCTGACACTCTCTGACACTCGCACACTCTCTGACCCTCTCTGACACTCTTTCACACTCTCTGACACTCTCTGAACCTCTCTGACCCTCTCTGAACCTCTCTGACACTCTCTGGCACTTTCAGATACTCTCAGACACACTCAGACACTCTCTCTCACTCTCTATCACTCTCTGACACTCTCTGATACACTGTGGCAACTCTCAGACACTCTCTGACTCTCTCTATCACTCTCTGACACTCTCTGATACACTCTGACACTCTCAGACACTCTCTGACACATTCAGAACATTCTCTACCACTCTCTATCACTCTCTGACACTCTCTGATGCACTCAAACACGCTCAGACACTCTCTGACACTCTCTATCACTCTCTGACTCAATCTGACACTCTCAGACAGTCTCAGACACTCTCTATCACTCTCTGACACTCTCTGACACTCTCTGATACTCTCTGATACACTGTGACACTCTCTGATACTCTCTATCACTCTCTGACACTCTCTGACAATCTCAGACAAAATCAGACGCTCTCTGACACTCTCTATCACTCTCTGACACTTTCAGACACTCTCTGCCACTCTCTATCACTCTCTGACACTCTCTAACACTCTCTGACACTCTCTGACCCTCTCTATCACTCTCTGACCCTCTCTGGCACTCTCAGACCCACGCAGACACTCGCTGACACTCACTTTAACTCTCTGACACTCTCTGACACTTTCAGACGTTCTCTGCCACTCTCTATTACTCTCTATCACTCGCTGACACTTTCAGACACTCTCTGCCACTCTCTCTCACTCTCTATCACTCTCTGACACTCTCTCACACTCTCTGACACTCTCTGAACCTCTCTGACCCTCTCTGACACTCTCAGACACTCTCTGGCACACTCTATCACTCTCTGACACTCTCTATCACTGTCAATCATTCTCAATCACTCTCAATCACTCTCTGAACCTCTCTGACACTCTCTGGCACTTTCAGATACTCTCAGACACACTCAGACACTCTCTCTCACTCTCGATCACTCTCTGACACTCTCTGATACACTGTGGCAACTCTCAGACACTCTCTGACTCTCTCTATCACTCTCTGACACTCTCTGATACACTCTGACACTCTCAGACACTCTCTGACACATTCAGAACATTCTCTACCACTCTCTATCAATCTCTGACACTCTCTGATACACTCTAACACACTCAGACACTCTCTGACACTCTCTATCACTCTCTGACTCAATCTGACACTCTCAGACAGTCTCAGACACTCTCCATCACTCTCTGACACTCTCTGACACTCTCTGATACTCTCTGATACACTGTGACACTCTCTGACACTCTCTATCACTCTCTGACACTCTCTGACAATCTCAGACAAAATCAGACGCTCTCTGACACTCTCTATCACTCTCTGACACTCTCTGACCCTCTCTATCACTCTCTGACACTCTCTAACACTCTCTGACACTCTCTGACCCTCTCTATCACTCTCTGACCCTCTCTGGCACTCTCAGACCCACGCAGACAATCGCTGACACTCACTTTAACTCTCTGACACTCTCTGACACTTTCAGACATTCTCTGCCACTCTCTATTACTCTCTATCACTCGCTGACACTTTCAGACACTCTCTACCACTCTCTATGACTCTCTGTCACTCTCTGACACTCTCTGACACTCTCACACTCTCTGACACTCTCACACTCTCCGACACTCACACACTCTCGGACCCTTTCTGACACTTTCAGACACTCTCTGCCACTCTCTCTCACTCTCTATCACTCTCTGACACTCTCTGACACTCTCACACTCTCTGACACTCTCACACACTCTCACTCAGTCTCTGACACTCTCTGACACTCTCTGACACTCTCACACTCTCTGAAACTCTCACACACTCTCACACAGTCTCTGACACTCTCTGACCCACTCTGACTTTCTCTATCACTCTCTGATACTTTCAGACACACTCAGACACTCTCTATCACTCTCTGACACTTTCAGACACTCTCTGCCACTCTCTATCACTCTATGTCACGCTCTGACACTTTCAGACACTCTCTATCACTCTCTATCAATCTCTGACACTCTCTGACACTCTCTGACAGTCTCTGACAGTCTCTGACACTCTCTATCACTCTCAGACACTCCCTGACACTCTCTGACACTCTCTGACACTTGCACATTCTCTGCCACTCTCTGACACTCTTTCACACTCTCTGACACTCTCTGACCCTCTCTGACCCTCTCTATCACTCTATATCACTCTCTGACACTTTCAGACACTCTCTATCACTCTCTATCACTCTCTATCACTCTCTGACACTCTCTATCACTCTCTGTCACTCTCTGACACTTTCAGACACTCTCTGCTACTCTCTCTCACTCTCTGACACTCTCTGACACTCGCACACTCTCTGCCACTCTTTCACACTCTCTGACACTCTCTGACACTCTCAGACACTCTCAGACACTCTCTGGCACTCTCTGACAATCTCTGACAATCTCAGACACAATCAGACACTCTTTGACACTCTCTATCACTCTCTGACACTCTCTGACACTCTCTATCACTATGAATCATTCTCAATCAATCTCAATTACTCTCTGACGCTCTCTGACACTCTCTATCACTCTCAGCCTTCTCTGTATCACTCTCTGACACTCTCTGACACTCTCTGACACTCTCTGACACTCGCACACTCTCTGACACTCTCTGACACTCGCACACTCTCTGACACTCTCTCACCCTCTCTGAAGCTCTCTGAAGCTCTCTGACACTCTCTGACACTCTCTATCACTCTCAGACACTCTCTGACACTTTCAGACACTCTCTGCCACTTTCTATCACTCTCAGACACTCTCTGACACTCGCACACTCTCTGACCCTCTCTGACACTCTTTCACACTCTCTGACACTCTCTGAACCTCTCTGACCCTCTCTGAACCTCTCTGACACTCTCTGGCACTTTCAGATACTCTCAGACACACTCAGACACTCTCTCTCACTCTCTATCACTCTCTGACACTCTCTGATACACTGTGGCAACTCTCAGACACTCTCTGACTCTCTCTATCACTCTCTGACACTCTCTGATACACTCTGACACTCTCAGACACTCTCTGACACATTCAGAACATTCTCTACCACTCTCTATCACTCTCTGACACTCTCTGATGCACTCAAACACGCTCAGACACCCTCTGACACTCTCTATCACTCTCTGACTCAATCTGACACTCTCAGACAGTCTCAGACACTCTCTATCACTCTCTGACACTCTCTGACACTCTCTGATTCTCTCTGATACACTGTGACACTCTCTGATACTCTCTATCACTCTCTGATACTCTCTGACAATCTCAGACAAAATCAGACGCTCTCTGACACACTCTATCACTCTCTGACACTTTCAGACACTCTCTGCCACTCTCTATCACTCTCTGACACTCTCTAACACTCTCTGACACTCTCTGACCCTCTCTATCACTCTCTGACCCTCTCTGGCACTCTCAGACCCACGCAGACACTCGCTGACACTCACTTTAACTCTCTGACACTCTCTGACACTTTCAGACGTTCTCTGCCACTCTCTATTACTCTCTATCACTCGCTGACACTTTCAGACACTCTCTGCCACTCTCTATCACTCTCTGTCACTCTCTGACACTCTCTGACACTCTCACACTCTCTGACACTCTCACACTCTCCGACACTCTCACACTCTCGGACCCTTTCTGACACTCTCTCTCACTCTCTGACACTCTCTGACACTCTCTGACAATCTCAGACACACTCAGACACTCTCTGACACTCTCTGACACTCTATCACTCTCTGACACTCTCTGACACTTTCAGACATTCTCTGCCACTCTCTCTCACTCTCTATCACTCTCTGACACTCTCTCACACTCTCTGACACTCTCTGAACCTCTCTGACCCTCTCTGACACTCTCAGACACTCTCTGGCACACTCTATCACTCTCTGACACTCTCTATCACTGTCAATCATTCTCAATCACTCTCAATCACTCTCTGAACCTCTCTGACACTCTCTGGCACTTTCAGATACTCTCAGACACACACAGACACTCTCTCTCACTCTCGATCACTCTCTGACACTCTCTGATACACTGTGGCAACTCTCAGACACTCTCTGACTCTCTCTATCACTCTCTGACACTCTCTGATACACTCTGACACTCTCAGACACTCTCTGACACATTCAGAACATTCTCTACCACTCTCTATCAATCTCTGACACTCTCTGATACACTCTAACACACTCAGACACTCTCTGACACTCTCTATCACTCTCTGACACTCTCTGACACTCTCTGATACTCTCTGATACACTGTGACACTCTCTGACACTCTCTATCACTCTCTGACACTCTCTGACAATCTCAGACAAAATCAGACGCTCTCTGACACTCTCTATCACTCTCTGACACTCTCTGACCCTCTCTATTACTCTCTGACCCTCTCTGGCACTCTCAGACCCACGCAGACACTCGCTGACACTCACTTTAACTCTCTGACACTCTCTGACACTTTCAGACATTCTCTGCCACTCTCTATTACTCTCTATCACTCGCTGACACTTTCAGACACTCTCTAAAACTCTCTATGACTCTCTGTCACTCTCTGACACTCTCACACTCTCTGACACTCTCACACTCTCCGACACTCACACACTCTCGGACCCTTTCTGACACTTTCAGACACTCTCTGCCACTCTCTCTCACTCTCTATCACTCTCTGACACTCTCTGACACTCTCACACTCTCTGACACTCTCACACACTCTCACACAGTCTCTGACACTCTCTGACACTCTCTGACACTCTCACACTCTCTGAAACTCTCACACACTCTCACACAGTCTCTGACACTCTCTGACCCACTCTGACTTTCTCTATCACTCTCTGATACTTTCAGACACACTCAGACACTCTCTATCACTCTCTGACACTTTCAGACACTCTCTGCCACTCTCTATCACTCTATGTCACGCTCTGACACTTTCAGACACTCTCTATCACTCTCTATCAATCTCTGACACTCTCTGACAGTCTCTGACAGTCTCTGACACTCTCTATCACTCTCAGACACTCCCTGACACTCTCTGACACTCTCTGACACTCTCTGACACTCGCACACTCTCTGCCACTCTCTGACACTCTTTCACACTCTCTGACACTCTCAGACACTCTCAGACACTCTCTGGCACTCTCTGACAATCTCTGACAATCTCAGACACAATCAGACACTCTCTGACACTCTCTATCACTCTCTATCACTCTCTGACACTCTCTGACACTTTCAGACACTCTCTGCCACTCTCTATCACTCTCTGACACTCTCTAACACTCTCTGACACTCTCTGACCCTCTCTATCACTCTCTGACCCTCTCTGGCACTCTCATACCTACGCAGACACTCGCTGACACTCACTTTCACTCTCTGACACTCTCTGACACTTGCAGACATTCTCTGCCACTCTCTGTTACTCTCTCTCACTCGCTGACACTTTCAGACACTCTCTGCCACTCTCTGTCACTCTTTGTCACTCTCTGACACTCTCTGAAACTCTCACACCCTCTGACACTCTCACACTCTCTGAGACTCTTACACTCTCTATCACTCTCTGACACTCTCTATCACTCTCTGGCACTCTCTGACACTTTCAGACACTCTCTGCCATTCTCTATCACTCTCTGACACTCTCTAACACTCTCTGACACTCTCTGACCCTCTCTATCACTCTCTGACCCTCTCTGGCACTCTCATACCTACGCAGACACTCGCTGACACTCACTTTCACTCTCTGACACTCTCTGACACTTTCAGACATTCTCTGCCACTCTCTATTACTCTCTCTCACTCGCTGACACTTTCAGACACTCTCTGCCACTCTCTGTCACTCTTTGTCACTCTCTGACACTCTCTGACACTCTCACACCCTCTGACACTCTCACACTCTCTGACACTCTTACACTCTCTATCACTCTCTGACACTCTCTGACACTCTCTATCACTCTCTGACACTCTCTGACAATCTCAGACACACTCAGACACTCTCTGACACTCTCTGACACTCTCTGTCACTCTCTGACACTCTCTGACACTCTCTATCACTCTCTGAAACTCTCTGACAATCTCAGCCACACTCAGACAGTCTCTGACACTCTCTGACACGCTCTGTCACTCTCTGACACTCTCTGACACTTTCAGACACTCTCTGCCACTCTCTCTCACTCTCTATCACTCTCTGACACTCTCACACACTCTCTGACACTCTCTGACCCACTCTGACACTCTCTGTCACTGTCTGACACTCTCTGACACTCTCACACTCCCTGACACTCTCTGACACTCTCTGACACTCTCTCACTCTCTCTCACACTCTCTCACACTCTCTCACACTCTCTGACCATCTCTGACACTCTCTGACACTCTCTGACACTCACTGACACTCTCTTACACTTTCCATCACTCTCTGACACTCTCTGATACACTGTGACACTCTCAGACACTCTCTATCACTATCTGACACTCGCTGACACTCTCAGACAGTCTCAGACACTCTCTATCACTATCTGACAATCTCTGACACTCTCTTACACTCTCTGATACTCTCTAATACACTCTGACACTCTCTATCTCTCTCTAACACTCTCTGACAATCTCATACACACTCAGACACTCTCTGACACTCTCTATCACTCTCTGACACTCTCTGATACTCTCTGACACTCTCTGACACTCTCTGACACTCTCTGACAATCTCAGACACACTCAGACACTCTCTGACACTTTCAGACACTCTCTGCCACTCTCTATCACTCTCTGAAACTCTCTGCCACTCTCTGACACTCTCCATGACTATCTGACACTCTCTGAAACTCTCTCTGACCCTCTCTCACACTCTCTGACACTCTCTGACCCTCCCTGAAACTCTCTGACACTCTCTATCACTCTCTGACACTCTCTGACACTCTCTATCACTCTCTGCCACTCTCTGACAATCTCATACACACTCAGACACTCTCTGACACTGTCTATCACTCTCTGACACTCTCTGACACTCTCTATCACTCTCTGCCACTCTCTGACAATCTCAGACACACGCAGACACTCTCTGACAGTCTTGAACACTCTCTGACACTCTCTGACACTCTATATCACTCGCTGACACTTTCAGACACTCTCTGCTACTCTCTATCACTCTCTGACTCTCTCTGACACTCTTTATCACTCTCTGACACTCTCTGACACTTTCAGACACTCTCTGCCACTCTCTATCACTCTCTGACACTCTCTGACACTCTCTGACACTCTCACACTCTCTCACACTCTCTGACACTCTCACACTCCCTGACACTCTCTGACACTCTCTCACACTCTCTGACACTCTCTCACACTCTCTGACACTCTCTGACACTCTCTTACACTTTCCATCACTCTCTGACACTCTCTGATACACTGTGACACTCTCAGACACACTCTGACACACTCAGACACTCTCTACCACTCTCGATCACTCTCTCACACTGTCTGACACTCTCTGATACACTCTAACACTCTCAGACACTCTCTGACACTCTCTATCACTAGCTGACACTCGCTGACACTCTCAGACAGTCTCAGACACTCTCTATCACTATCTGACAATCTCTGACACTCTCTGACACTCTCTGATACTCTCTAATACACTCTGACACTCTCTATCTCTCTCTGACACTCTCTGACAATCTCATACACACTCAGACACTCTCTGACACTCTCTATCACTCTCTGACACTCTCTATCACTCTCTGACACTCTCTGACATTCTCTGACACTCGCTGACACTCTCTGACAATCTCAGACACACTCAGACACTCTCTGACACTTTTAGACACTCTCTGCCACTCTCTCTCACTCTCTATCACTCTCTGACACTCTCACACACTCTCACACACTCTCTGACACTCTCTGACCCACTCTGACACTCTCTGTCACTGTCTGACACTCTCTGACACTCTCACACTCCCTGACACTCTCTGACACTCTCTCACACTCTCTCACACTCTCTCACACTCTCTCACACTCTCTCACACTCTCTCACACTCTCTCACACTCTCTGACACTCACTGACACTCTCTTACAATCTCACACTCCCTGACACTCTCTGACACTCTCTCACACTCTCTGACACTCTCTCACACTCTCTGACACTCTCTGACACTCTCTTACACTTTCCATCACTCTCTGACACTCTCTGATACACTGTGACACTCTCAGACACACTCTGACACACTCAGACACTCTCTGCCACTCTCGATCACTCTCTCACACTGTCTGACACTCTCTGATACACTCTAACACTCTCAGACACTCTCTGACACTCTCTATCACTAGCTGACACTCGCTGACACTCTCAGACAGTCTCAGACACTCTCTATCACTATCTGACAATCTCTGACACTCTCTGACACTCTCTGATACTCTCTAATACACTCTGACACTCTCTATCTCTCTCTGACACTCTCTGACAATCTCATACACACTCAGACACTCTCTGACACTCTCTATCACTCTCTGACACTCTCTATCACTCTCTGACACTCTCTGACACTCTCTGACACTCTCTGACACTCTCTGACAATCTCAGACACACTCAGACACACTCTGACACTTTTACACACTCTCTGCCACTCTCTATCACTCTCTATCAATCTCTGAAACTCTCTGCAACTCTCTGACACTCTCTATGACTATCTGACACTCTCTGACACTCTCTCTGACCCTCTCTCACACTCTCTGACACTCTCTGACCCTACCTGACACTCTCTGAGACTCTCTGACACTCTCTATCACTCTCTGCCACTCTCTGACAATCTCAGACACACTCAGACACTCTCTGACACTCTCGAACACTCTCTGACACTCTCACACACTCTCTGCCACTCTCTATCACTCTATATCACTCGCTGACACTTTCAGACACTCTCTGCCACTCTCTATCACTCTCTATCACTCTCTGACACTCTCTGACACTCTCTGACACTCTCTGACGGTCTCTGACAGTCTCTGACACTCTCTGACACTCTCACACTCTCTCACACTCTCTGACACTCTCTGACACACTCTGTCCCTCTCTGACACTCTCTGACACTATCACACTCTCTGACACTCTCTGACACTCTCACATACTCTCTGAAATTCTCTCACACTCTCTGACACTCTCTGACACTCTCTGATAAACTTTATCACTCTCTGACACTCTCTGACACATTCAGACACTCTCTGACACTTTCAGACACACTCTGCCACTCTCTATCACTCTCTATCACTCTCTGAAACTCTCTGCCACTCTCTGACACTCTCCATGACTATCTGACACTCTCTGACACTCTCTCTGACCCTCTCTCACACTCTCTGACACTCTCTGACCCTCCCTGAAACACTCTGACACTCTCTATCACTCTCTGACACTCTCTATCACTCTCTGCCACTCTCTGACAATCTCATACACACTCAGACACTCTCTGACACTGTCTATCACTCTCTGACACTCTCTGACACTCTCTATCACTCTCTGCCACTCTCTGACAATCTCAGACACACGCAGACACTCTCTGACACTCTCGAACACTCTCTGCCACTCTCTGACAATCTCAGACACACTCAGACACTCTCTGACACTCTCGAACACTCTCTGACACTTTCACACACTCTCTGCCACTCTCTATCACTCTATATCACTCGCTGACACTTTCAGACACTCTCTGCCACTCTCTATCACTCTCTATCACTCTCTGACACTCTCTGACACTCTCTGACACTCTCTGACACTCTCTGACAGTCTCTGACAGTCTCTGACACTCTCTGACACTCTCACACTCTCTCACACTCTCTGACACTCTCTGACACACTCTGTCCCTCTCTGACACTCTCTGACACTATCACACTCTCTGACACTCTCTGACACTCTCACATACTCTCTGACATTCTCTCACACTCTCTGACACTCTCTGACACTCTCTGATAAACTTTATCACTCTCTGACACTCTCTGACACATTCAGACACTCTCTGACACTTTCAGACACTCTCTGCCACTCTCTATCACTCTCTATCACTCTCTGAAACTCTCTGCCACTCTCTGACACTCTCTGACACTCTCCATGACTATCTGACACTCTCTGACACTCTCTCTGACCCTCTCTCACACTCTCTGACACTCTCTGACCCTCCCTGAAACACTCTGACACTCTCTATCACTCTCTGACACTCTCTATCACTCTCTGCCACTCTCTGACAATCTCATACACACTCAGACACTCTCTGACACTGTCTATCACTCTCTGACACTCTCTGACACTCTCTATCACTCTCTGCCACTCTCTGACAATCTCAGACACACGCAGACACTCTCTGACAGTCTCGAACACTCTCTGACACTCTCTGACACTCTATATCACTCGCTGACACTTTCAGACACTCTCTGCCACTCTCTATCACTCTCTGACACTCTCTGACACTCTCTGACACTCTTTATCACTCTCTGACACTCTCTGACAGTTTCAGACACTCTCTGCTACTCTCTATCACTCTCTATCACTCTCTGACTCTCTCTGACACTCTTTATCACTCTCTGACACTCTCTGACACTCTCTGACACTCTCTGCTACTCTCTATCACTCTCTGACACTCTCTGACACTCTCTGACACTCTCACACTCTCTCACACTCTCTGACACTCTCTGACACTCTCTGACACTCTCACACTCCCTGACACTCTCTGACACTCTCTCACACTCTCTGACACTCTCTCACACTCTCTGACACTCTCTGACACTCTCTTACACTTTCCATCACTCTCTGACACTCTCTGATACACTGTGACACTCTCAGACACACTCTGACACACTCAGACACTCTCTACCACTCTCGATCACTCTCTCACACTGTCTGACACTCTCTGATACACTCTAACACTCTCAGACACTCTCTGACACTCTCTATCACTAGCTGACACTCGCTGACACTCTCAGACAGTCTCAGACACTCTCTATCACTATCTGACAATCTCTGACACTCTCTGACACTCTCTGATACTCTCTAATACACTCTGACACTCTCTATCTCTCTCTGACACTCTCTGACAATCTCATACACACTCAGACACTCTCTGACACTCTCTATCACTCTCTGACACTCTTTATCACTCTCTGACACTCTCTGACACTCTCTGACACTCGCTGACACTCTCTGACAATCTCAGACACACTCAGACACTCTCTGACACTTTTAGACACTCTCTGCCACTCTCTATCACTCTCTATCACTCTCTGAAACTCTCTGCAACTCTCTGACACTCTCTATGACTATCTGACACTCTCTGACACTCTCTCTGACCCTCTCTCACACTCTCTGACCCTACCTGACACTCTCTGAGACTCTCTGACACTCTCTATCACTCTCTGCCACTCTCTGACAATCTCAGACACACTCAGACACTCTCTGACACTCTCGAACACTCTCTGACACATTCACACACTCTCTGCCACTCTCTATCACTCTATATCACTCGCTGACACTTTCAGACACTCTCTGCCACTCTCTATCACTCTCTATCACTCTCTGACACTCACTGACACTCTCTGACACTCTCTGACAGTCTCTGACAGTCTCTGACACTCTCTGACACTCTCACACTCTCTCACACTTTCTGACACTCTCTGACACACTCTGTCCCTCTCTGACACTCTCTGACACTATCACACTCTCTGACACTCTCTGACACTCTCTCATATTCTCTGACATTCTCTCACACTCTCTGACACTCTCTGACACTCTCTGATAAACTTTATCACTCTCTGACACTCTCTGACACACTCAGACACTCTCTATCACTCTATGACACTTTCAGACACTCTCTGCCACTCTCTATCACTCTGTATCACTCTCTGACACTTTCAGACACTCTCTATCACTCTCTATCACTCTCTGACACTCTCTGACACTCTCTGACACTCTCTATCACTCTCAGACACTCTCTGACACTTTCAGACACTCTCTGACACTTTCAGACACTCTCTGCCACTCTCTATCCCTCTCTGACATCTCTGACACTCTCTGACACTCGCACACTCACTGCTACTCTCTGACACTCTTTCACACTCTCTGACACTCTCTGACACTCTCTGACCCTCTCTGACCCTCTCTGACACTCTCAGACACTCTCTGGCACACTCTATCACTCTCTGACACTCTCTATCACTGTGAATCATTCTCAATCACTCTCAATTACTCTCTGACACTATCTGACACTCTCTATCACTCTCAGCCTTCTCTGTATCACTCTCTGACACTCTCTGACACTCTCTGACACTCTTTCACACTCTCTGACACTCTCTGACACCCTTTCACACTCTCTGACACTCTCAGACACTCTCTGGCACACTCTATCACTCTCTGACACTCTCTATCACTCTCTGACACTCTCTGATACACTCTGGCACTCTCAGACACTCTCTGACACTCTCTATCACTCTCTGACACTCTCTGATGCACTCTGACACTCTCAGACAGTCTCAGCCACTCTCGATCACTCTCTGACACTATCTGACACTCTCTGACACTCTCTGATACACTCTGGCACTCTCAGACACTCTCTGACACTCTCTATCACTCTCTGACACTCTCTGATACACTCTGACACTCTCAGACACTCTCTGACACACTCAGACACTCTCCACCACTCTCATTCACTCTCTGACACTCTCTGATACACTCTAACACTCTCAGACACTCTCTGACACTCTCTATCACTCTCTGACTCAATCTGACAGTCTCAGACAGTCTCAGACAGTCTCTATCACTCTCAGACACTCTCTGACACTCTCACACTCTCTCACACTCTCTGACACTCTCTGACACTACCTGATACTCTCTGACACTGTCACACTCTCTGACACTCTCACACTCTCTGACACACTCTCACTCTCTCTGACATTCTCTCACACTCTCTGACACTCTCTGACACACTCAGACACTCTCTATCACTCTCTGACACTTTCAGACACTCTCTGCCAGTCTCTATAACTCTATATCACTCTCTGACACTTTCAGATACTCTCGATCACTCTCTATCACTCTCGATCACTCTCTATCACTCTCTGAAGCTCTCTGACACTCTCTGACACTCTCTATCACTCTCAGACACTCTCTGACACTTTCAGACACTCTCTGCCCTCTCTATCACTCTCTGACTCTCTCTGACACTCTCTGACACTCTCTATAACTCTCTGACACTCTCTGACACTCGCACACTCTCTGACCCTCTCTGACACTCTTTCACACTCTCTGACACTCTCTGAACTTCTCTGACACTCTCTGACACTCTCAGACACTCTCTGGCACACTCTATCACTCTCTGACACTTTCAGACACTCTCTGCCACTCTCTATCACTCTGTATCACTCTCTGACACTTTCAGACACTCTCTATCACTCTCTATCACTCTCTGACACTCTCTGACACTCTCCATCACTCTCAGACACTCTCTGACACTTTCAGACACTCTCTGACATTTTCAGACACTCTCTGCCACTCTCTATCCCTTTCTGACACTCTCTGACACTCTCTGACACTCGCACACTCACTGCAACTCTCTGACACTCTTTCACACTCTCTGACACTCTGTGACCCTCTCTGACCCTCTCTGACACTCTCAGACACTCTCTGGCACACTCTATCACTCGCTGACACTCTCTATCACTGTGAATCATTCTCAATCACTCTCAATTACTCTCTGACACTCTCTGACACTCTCTATCACTCTCAGCCTTCTCTGTATCACTCTCTGACACTCTCTGACACTCTCTGACACTCTTTCACACTCTCTGACACTCTCTGACACTCTCACACTCCCTGACACTCTCTGACACTCTCTCACACTCTCTGACACTCTCTCACACTCTCTGACACTCTCTGACACTCTCTTACACTTTCCATCACTCTCTGACACTCTCTGATACACTGTGACACTCTCAGACACACTCTGACACACTCAGACACTCTCTACCACTCTCGATCACTCTCTCACACTGTCTGACACTCTCTGATACACTCTAACACTCTCAGACACTCTCTGACACTCTCTATCACTAGCTGGCACTCGCTGACACTCTCAGACAGTCTCAGACACTCTCTATCACTATCTGACAATCTCTGACACTCTCTGACACTCTCTGATACTCTCTAATACACTCTGACACTCTCTATCTCTCTCTGACACTCTCTGACAATCTCATACACACTCAGACACTCTCTGACACTCTCTATCACTCTCTGACACTCTTTATCACTCTCTGACACTCTCTGACACTCTCTGACACTCGCTGACACTCTCTGACAATCTCAGACACACTCAGACACTCTCTGACACTTTTAGACACTCTCTGCCACTCTCTATCACTCTCTATCACTCTCTGAAACTCTCTGCAACTCTCTGACACTCTCTATGACTATCTGACACTCTCTGACACTCTCTCTGACCCTCTCTCACACTCTCTGACCCTACCTGACACTCTCTGAGACTCTCTGACACTCTCTATCACTCTCTGCCACTCTCTGACAATCTCAGACACACTCAGACACTCTCTGACACTCTCGAACACTCTCTGACACATTCACACACTCTCTGCCACTCTCTATCACTCTATATCACTCGCTGACACTTTCAGACACTCTCTGCCACTCTCTATCACTCTCTGACACTCTCTGACACTCTCTGACACTCTCTGACAGTCTCTGACAGTCTCTGACACTCTCTGACACTCTCACACTCTCTCACACTTTCTGACACTCTCTGACACACTCTGTCCCTCTCTGACACTCTCTGACACTATCACACTCTCTGACACTCTCTGACACTCTCTCATATTCTCTGACATTCTCTCACACTCTCTGACACTCTCTGACACTCTCTGATAAACTTTATCACTCTCTGACACTCTCTGACACACTCAGACACTCTCTATCACTCTATGACACTTTCAGACACTCTCTGCCACTCTCTATCACTCTGTATCACTCTCTGACACTTTCAGACACTCTCTATCACTCTCTATCACTCTCTGACACTCTCTGACACTCTCTGACACTCTCTATCACTCTCAGACACTCTCTGACACTTTCAGACACTCTCTGACACTTTCAGACACTCTCTGCCACTCTCTATCCCTCTCTGACATCTCTGACACTCTCTGACACTCGCACACTCACTGCTACTCTCTGACACTCTTTCACACTCTCTGACACTCTCTGACACTCTCTGACCCTCTCTGACCCTCTCTGACACTCTCAGACACTCTCTGGCACACTCTATCACTCTCTGACACTCTCTATCACTGTGAATCATTCTCAATCACTCTCAATTACTCTCTGACACTATCTGACACTCTCTATCACTCTCAGCCTTCTCTGTATCACTCTCTGACACTCTCTGACACTCTCTGACACTCTTTCACACTCTCTGACACTCTCTGACACCCTTTCACACTCTCTGACACTCTCAGACACTCTCTGGCACACTCTATCACTCTCTGACACTCTCTATCACTCTCTGACACTCTCTGATACACTCTGGCACTCTCAGACACTCTCTGACACTCTCTATCACTCTCTGACACTCTCTGATGCACTCTGACACTCTCAGACAGTCTCAGCCACTCTCGATCACTCTCTGACACTATCTGACACTCTCTGACACTCTCTGATACACTCTGGCACTCTCAGACACTCTCTGACACTCTCTATCACTCTCTGACACTCTCTGATACACTCTGACACTCTCAGACACTCTCTGACACACTCAGACACTCTCCACCACTCTCATTCACTCTCTGACACTCTCTGATACACTCTAACACTCTCAGACACTCTCTGACACTCTCTATCACTCTCTGACTCAATCTGACAGTCTCAGACAGTCTCAGACAGTCTCTATCACTCTCAGACACTCTCTGACACTCTCACACTCTCTCACACTCTCTGACACTCTCTGACACTACCTGATACTCTCTGACACTGTCACACTCTCTGACACTCTCACACTCTCTGACACACTCTCACTCTCTCTGACATTCTCTCACACTCTCTGACACTCTCTGACACACTCAGACACTCTCTATCACTCTCTGACACTTTCAGACACTCTCTGCCAGTCTCTATAACTCTATATCACTCTCTGACACTTTCAGATACTCTCGATCACTCTCTATCACTCTCGATCACTCTCTATCACTCTCTGAAGCTCTCTGACACTCTCTGACACTCTCTATCACTCTCAGACACTCTCTGACACTTTCAGACACTCTCTGCCCTCTCTATCACTCTCTGACTCTCTCTGACACTCTCTGACACTCTCTATAACTCTCTGACACTCTCTGACACTCGCACACTCTCTGACCCTCTCTGACACTCTTTCACACTCTCTGACACTCTCTGAACTTCTCTGACACTCTCTGACACTCTCAGACACTCTCTGGCACACTCTATCACTCTCTGACACTTTCAGACACTCTCTGCCACTCTCTATCACTCTGTATCACTCTCTGACACTTTCAGACACTCTCTATCACTCTCTATCACTCTCTGACACTCTCTGACACTCTCCATCACTCTCAGACACTCTCTGACACTTTCAGACACTCTCTGACATTTTCAGACACTCTCTGCCAATCTCTATCCCTTTCTGACACTCTCTGACACTCTCTGACACTCGCACACTCACTGCAACTCTCTGACACTCTTTCACACTCTCTGACACTCTCTGACACTCTGTGACCCTCTCTGACCCTCTCTGACACTCTCAGACACTCTCTGGCACACTCTATCACTCGCTGACACTCTCTATCACTGTGAATCATTCTCAATCACTCTCAATTACTCTCTGACACTCTCTGACACTCTCTATCACTCTCAGCCTTCTCTGTATCACTCTCTGACACTCTCTGACACTCTCTGACACTCTTTCACACTCTCTGACACTCTCTGACACTCTCTGACACCCTTTCACACTCTCTGACACTCTCAGACACTCTCTGGCACACTCTATCACTCTCTGACACTCTCTATCACTCTCTGATACACTCTGGCACTCTCAGACACTCTCTGACACTCTCTATCACTCTCTGACACTCTCTGATGCACTCTGACACTCTCAGACAGTCTCAGCCACTCTCTATCACTCTCTGACACTATCTGACACTCTCTGACACTCTCTGATACACTCTGGCACTCTCAGACACTCTCTGACACTCTCTATCACTCTCTGACACTCTCTGATACACTCTGACACTCTCAGACACTCTCTGACACACTCAGACACTCTCCACCACTCTCATTCACTCTCTGACACTCTCTGATACACTCTAACACTCTCAGACACTCTCTGACACTCTCTATCAC
Source organism: Heterodontus francisci (assembly GCF_036365525.1). Lineage (NCBI taxonomy): Eukaryota > Metazoa > Chordata > Chondrichthyes > Heterodontiformes > Heterodontidae > Heterodontus > Heterodontus francisci. The sequence continues at coordinate 13,126,986 of NC_090405.1, forward strand.
TCTCTGACTCAATCTGACAGTCTCAGACAGTCTCAGACAGTCTCTATCACTCTCAGACACTCTCTGACACTCTCACACTCTCTCACACTCTCTGACACTCTCTGACACACTCGGTCCCTCTCTGACACTCTCTGACACTACCTGATACTCTCTGACACTGTCACACTCTCTGACACTCTCACACTCTCTGACACACTCTCACTCTCTCTGACATTCTCTCACAATCTCTGACACTCTCTGACACACTCAGACACTCTCTATCACTCTCTGACACTTTCAGACACTCTCTGCCAGTCTCTATAACTCTATATCACTCTCTGACACTTTCAGATACTCTCGATCACTCTCTATCACTCTCGATCACTCTCTATCACTCTCTGAAGCTCTCTGACACTCTCTGACACTCTCTATCACTCTCAGACACTCTCTGACACTTTCAGACACTCTCTGCCCTCTCTATCACTCTCTGACTCTCTCTGACACTCTCTGACACTCTCTATAACTCTCTGACACTCTCTGACACTCGCACACTCTCTGACCCTCTCTGACACTCTTTCACACTCTCTGACACTCTCTGAACTTCTCTGACCCTCTCTGACACTCTCAGACACTCTCTGGCACACTCTATCACTCTCTGACACTCTCTATCGCTGTCAATCATTCTCAATCACTCTCAATCACTCTCTGAACCTCTCTGACACTCTCTGGCACTTTCAGATACTCTCAGACACACTCAGACACTCTCTCTCACTCTCTATCACTCTCTGACACTCTCTGATACACTGTGGCACTCTCAGACACTCTCTGACTCTCTCTATCACTCTCTGAGACTCTCTGATACACTCTGACACTCTCAGACACTCTCTGACACACTCAGAACATTCTCCACCACTCTCTATCACTCTCTGACACTCTCTGATACACTCTAAAACCCTCAGACACTCTCTGACAGTCTCTATCACTCTCTGACTCAATCTGACACTCTCTGACACTCTCTGATACTCTCTGATACACTGTGACACTCTCTGACACTCTCTATCACTCTCTGACACTCTCTGACAATCTCAGGCACAATCAGACACTCTCTGACACTCTCTATCACTCTCTGACACTCTCTGACACTCTCACACGCTCTGACACTCTCACACACTCTCACACACTCTCTGACACTCTCTGACCCACTCTGACACTCTCTGTCACTCTCTGACACTCTCTGACACTCTCACACTCCCTGACACTCTCTGACACACTCTGACACTCTCTGACACTCTCTCACACTCTCTCACACTCTCTCACCCTCTCTGACACTCTCTCACACTCTCTCACACTCTCTCACACTCCCTCACCCTCTCTGACCCTCTCTGACACTCTCTGACACTCTCTGACACTCTCTTACACTTTCCATCACTCTCTGACACTCTCTGATACACTGTGACACTCTCAGACACACTCTGACACACTCAGACACTCTCTACCACTCTCTATCACTCTCTCACACTGTCTGACACTCTCTGATACACTCTAACACTCTCAGACACTCTCTATCACTATCTGACACTCGCTGACACTCTCAGACAGTCTCAGACACTCTCTATCATACACACTCAGACACTCTCTGACACTCTCTATCACTCTCTGACACTCTCTGATACTCTCTGACACTCTCTGACACTCTCTGACAATCTCAGACACACTCAGACACTCTCTGACACTTTCAGACACTCTCTGCCACTCTCTATCACTCTGTCACATTCTCTGACACTCTCTGACCCTCCCTGAAACTCTCTGAGACTCTCTGACACTCTCTATCACTCTCTGCCACTCTCTGACAATCTCAGACACACTCAGACACTCTCTGACACTCTCAAACACTCTCTGACACTCTCTGACACTTTCACACACTCTCTGCCACTCTCTATCACTCTATATCACTCGCTGACACTTTCAGACACTCTCTGCTACTCTCTATCACTCTCTATCACTCTCTGACTCTCTCTGACACTCTTTATCACTCTCTGACACTCTCTGACACTTTCAGACACTCTCTGCTACTCTCTATCACTCTCTGACACTCTCTGACACTCTCTGACACTCTCACACTCTCTCACACTCTCTGACACTCTCACACTCCCTGACACTCTCTCACACTCTCTGACACTCTCTCACACTCTCTGACAATCTCTCACACTTTCTTACACTTTCCATCACTCTCTGACACTCTCTGATACACTGTGACACTCTCAGACACACTCTGACACACTCAGACACTCTCTACCACTCTCTATCACTCTCTCACACTGTCTGACACTCTCTGATACACTCTAACACTCTCAGACACTCTCTGACACTCTCTATCACCAGCTGACACTCGCTGACACTCTCAGACAGTCTCAGACACTCTCTATCACTATCTGACAATCTCTGACACTCTCTGACACTCTCTGATACTCTCTGATACTCTCTAATACACTCTGACACTCTCTATCTCTCTCTGACACTCTCTGACAATCTCATACACACTCAGACACTCTCTGACACTCTCTATCACTCTCTGACACTCTCTATCACTCTCTGACACTATCTGACACTTTCTGACACTCTCTGACACTCTCTGACACTCTCCGACAATCTCAGACACACTCAGACACTCTCTGACACTTTTAGACACTCTCTGCCACTCTCTATCACTCTCTATCACTCTCTGAAACTCTCTGCCACTCTCTGACACTCTCTATGACTATCTGACACTCTCTGACACTCTCTCTGACCCTCTCTCACACTCTCTGACACTCTCTGAACCTACCTGACACTCTCTGAGACTCTCTGACACTCTCTATCACTCTCTGCCACTCTCTGACAATCTCAGACACACTCAGACACTCTCTGACACTCTCGAACACTCTCTGACACTCTCTGACACTTTCACACACTCTCTGCCACTCTCTATCACTCTATATCACTCGCTGACACTTTCAGACATTCTCTGCCACTCTCTATTACTCTCTCTCACTCGCTGACACTTTCAGACACTCTCTGCCACTCTCTGTCACTCTTTGTCACTCTCTGACACTCTCTGACACTCTCTCACCCTCTGACACTCTCACACTCTCACACTCTCTGACACTCTTACACTCTCTATCACTCTCTGACACTCTCTATCACTCTCTGACACTCTCTGACACTTTCAGACACTCTCTGCCACTCTCTATCACTCTCTGACACTCTCTAACACTCTCTGACACTCTCTGACCCTCTCTATCACTCTCTGACACTCTCTGGCACTCTCATACCTACGCAGACACTCGCTGACACTCACTTTCACTCTTTGACACTCTCTGACACTTTCAGACATTCTCTGCCACTCTCTATTACTCTCTCTCACTCGCTGACACTTTCAGACACTCTCTGCCACTCTCTGTCACTCTTTGTCACTCTCTGACACTCTCTGACACTCTCACACCCTCTGACACTCTCACACTCTCTGACACTCTTCCACTCTCTATCACTCTCTGACACTCTCTGACACTCTCTGACACTCTCTATCACTCTCTGACACTCTCTGACAATCTCAGACACACTCAGACACTCTCTGACACTCTCTGACACTCTCTGTCACTCTCTGACACTCTCTGACACTCTCTATCACTCTCTGAAACTCTCTGACAATCTCAGACACACTCAGACAGTCTCTGACACTCTCTGACACGCTCTGTCACTCTCTGACACTCTCTGACACTTTCAGACACTCTCTGCCACTCTCTCTCACTCTCTATCACTCTCTGACACTCTTTGACACTCTCACACTCTCTGACACTCTCACACACTCTCACACACTCTCTGACACTCTCTGACCCACTCTGACACTCTCTGTCACTGTCTGACACTCTCTGACACTCTCACAAACTCTGACACTCTCTGACACTCTCTGACACTCTCTGACACTCTCTCACACTCTCTCACCCTCTCTGACCCTCTCTGACACTCTCTGACACTCTCTGACACTCTCTTACACTTTCCATCACTCTCTGACACTCTCTGATACACTGTGACACTCTCAGACACACTCTGACACACTCAGACACTCTCTACCACTCTCTATCACTCTCTCACACTGTCTGACACTCTCTGATACACTCTAACAATCTCAGACACTCTCTATCACTATCTGACACTCGCTGACACTCTCAGACAGTCTCAGACACTCTCTATCACTCTCTGACACTCTCTGACACTCTCTGACACTCTCTATCACTCTCTGACACTCTCTGACAATCTCAGACACACTCAGACACTCTCTGACACTCTCTGACACTCTCTGTCACTCTCTGACACTCTCTGACACTCTCTATCACTCTCTGAAACTCTCTGACAATCTCAGACACACTCAGACAGTCTCTGACACTCTCTGACACGCTCTGTCACTCTCTGACACTCTCTGACACTTTCAGACACTCTCTGCCACTCTCTCTCACTCTCTATCACTCTCTGACACTCTTTGACACTCTCACACTCTCTGACACTCTCACACACTCTCACACACTCTCTGACACTCTCTGACCCACTCTGACACTCTCTGTCACTGTCTGACACTCTCTGACACTCTCACAAACTCTGACACTCTCTGACACTCTCTGACACTCTCTGACACTCTCTCACACTCTCTCACCCTCTCTGACCCTCTCTGACACTCTCTGACACTCTCTGACACTCTCTTACACTTTCCATCACTCTCTGACACTCTCTGATACACTGTGACACTCTCAGACACACTCTGACACACTCAGACACTCTCTACCACTCTCTATCACTCTCTCACACTGTCTGACACTCTCTGATACACTCTAACAATCTCAGACACTCTCTATCACTATCTGACACTCGCTGACACTCTCAGACAGTCTCAGACACTCTCTATCACTATCTGACAATCTCTGACACTCTCTTACACTCTCTGATACTCTCTAATACACTCTGACACTCTCTATCTCTCTCTGACACTCTCTGACAATCTCATACACACTCAGACACTCTCTGACACTCTCTATCACTCTCTGACACTCTCTGATACTCTCTGACACTCTCTGACACTCTCTGACAATCTCAGACACACTCAGACACTCTCTGACACTTTCAGACACTCTCTGCCACTCTCTATCACTCTCTATCACTCTCTGAAACTCTCTGCCACTCTCTGACACTCTCTATGACTATCTGACACCCTGTGACACTCTCTCTGACCCTCTCTCACACTCTCTGACACTCTCTGACCCTCCCTGAAACTCTCTGACACTCTCTATCACTCTCTGACACTCTCTGACACTCTCTATCAATCTCTGCCACTCTCTGACAATCTCATACACACTCAGACACTCTCTGACACTGTCTATCACTCTCTGACACTCTCTGACACTCTCTATCACTCTCTGCCACTCTCTGACAATCTCAGACACACTCAGACACTCTCTGACACTCTCGAACTCTGTCTGACACTCTCTGACACTTTCACACACTCTCTGCCACTCTCTATCACTCTATATCACTCGCTGACACTTTCAGACACTCTCTGCCACTCTCTATCACTCTCTATCACTCTCTGACTCTCTCTGACACTCTTTATCACTCTCTGACACTCTCTGACACTTTCAGACACTCTCTGCTACTCTCTATCACTCTCTGACACTCTCTGACACTCTCTGACACTTTCACACTCTCTCACACTCTCTCACACTCTCTGACACTCTCACACTCCCTGACACTCTCTGTCACTCTCTCACACTCTCTGACACTCTCTCACACTCTCTGACACTCTCTGACACTCTCTTACACTTTCCATCACTCTCTGACGCTCTCTGATACACTGTGACACTCTCAGACACACTCTGACACACTCAGACACTCTCTACCACTCACTATCACTCTCTCACACTGTCTGACACTCTCTGATACACTCTAACACTCTCAGACACTCTCTGACACTCTCTATCACTAGCTGACACTCGCTGACACTCTCAGACAGTCTCAGACACTCTCTATCACTATCTGACAATCTCTGACACTCTCAGACACTCTCTGATACTCTCTGATACTCTCTAATACACTCTGACACTCTCTATCTCTCTCTGACACTCTCTGACAATCTCATACACACTCAGACACTCTCTGACACTCTCTATCACTCTCTGACAGTCTCTATCACTCTCTGACACTATCTGACACTTTCTGACACTCTCTGACACTCTCTGACACTCTCCGACACTCTCTGACACTCTCAGACACTCTCTGACACTTTTAGACACTCTCTGCCACTCTCTATCACTCTCTATCACTCTCTGAAACTCTCTGCCACTCTCTGACACTCTCTATGACTATCTGACACTCTCTGACACTCTCTCTGACCCTCTCTCACACTCTCTGACACTCTCTGAACCTACCTGACACTCTCTGAGACTCTCTGACACTCTCTATCACTCTCTGCCACTCTCTGACAATCTCAGACACACTCAGACACTCTCTGACACTCTCTGTCACTCTTTGTCACTCTCTGACACTCTCTGACACTCTCTCACCCTCTGACACTCTCACACTCTCACACTCTCTGACACTCTTACACTCTCTATCACTCTCTGACACTCTCTATCACTCTCTGACACTCTCTGACACGTTCAGACACTCTCTGCCACTCTCTATCACTCTCTGACACTCTCTAACACTCTCTGACACTCTCTGACCCTCTCTATCACTCTCTGACCCTCTCTGGCACTCTCATACCTACGCAGACACTCGCTGACACTCACTTTCACTCTCTGACACTCTCTGACACTTTCAGACATTCTCTGCCACTCTCTATTACTCTCTCTCACTCGCTGACACTTTCAGACACTCTCTGCCACTCTCTGTCACTCTTTGTCACTCTCTGACACTCTCTGACACTCTCACACCCTCTGACACTCTCACACTCTCTGACACTCTTCCACTCTCTATCACTCTCTGACACTCTCTGACACTCTCTGACACTCTCTATCACTCTCTGACACTCTCTGACAATCTCAGACACACTCAGACACTCTCTGACACTCTCTGACACTCTCTGTCACTCTCTGACACTCTCTGACACTCTCTATCACTCTCTGAAACTCTCTGACAATCTCAGACACACTCAGACAGTCTCTGACACTTTCAGACACTCTCTGCCACTCTCTCTCACTCTCTATCACTCTCTGACACTCTCTGACACTCTCACACTCTCTGACACTCTCACACACTCTCACACACTCTCTGACACTCTCTGACCCACTCTGACACTCTCTGTCACTGTCTGACACTCTCTGACACTCTCACAAACTCTGACACTCTCTGACACTCTCTGACACTCTCTGACACTCTCTCACACTCTCTCACCCTCTCTGACCCTCTCTGACACTCTCTGACACTCTCTGACACTCTCTTACACTTTCCATCACTCTCTGACACTCTCTGATACACTGTCACACTCTCAGACACACTCTGACACACTCAGACACTCTCTACCACTCTATCACTCTCTCACACTGTCTGACACTCTCTGATACACTCTAACAATCTCAGACACTCTCTATCACTATCTGACACTCGCTGACACTCTCAGACAGTCTCAGAAACTCTCTATCACTATCTGACAATCTCTGACACTCTCTTACACTCTCTGATACTCTCTAATACACTCTGACACTCTTTATCTCTCTCTGACACTCTCTGACAATCTCATACACACTCAGACACTCTCTGACACTCTCTATCACTCTCTGACACTCTCTGATACTCTCTGACACTCTCAGACACTCTCTGACAATCTCAGACACACTCAGACACTCTCTGACACTTTCAGACACTCTCTGCCACTCTCTATCACTCTCTATCACTCTCTGAAACTCTCTGCCACTCTCTGACACTCTCTATGACTATCTGACACCCTGTGACACTCTCTCTGACCCTCTCTCACACTCTCTGACACTCTCTGACCCTCCCTGAAACTCTCTGACACTCTCTATCACTCTCTGACACTCTCTGACACTCTCTATCACTCTCTGCCACTCTCTGACAATCTCATACACACTCAGACACTCTCTGACACTGTCTATCACTCTCTGACACTCTCTATCACTCTCTGACACTCTCTGACACGTTCAGACACTCTCTGCCACTCTCTATCACTCTCTGACACTCTCTAACACTCTCTGACACTCTCTGACCCTCTCTATCACTCTCTGACCCTCTCTGGCACTCTCATACCTACGCAGTCACTCGCTGACACTCACTTTCACTCTCTGACACTCTCTGACACTTTCAGACATTCTCTGCCACTATCTATTACTCTCTCTCACTCGCTGACACTTTCAGACACTCTCTGCCACTCTCTGTCACTCTTTGTCACTCTCTGACACTCTCTGACACTCTCACACCCTCTGACACTCTCACACTCTCTGACACTCTTCCACTCTCTATCACTCTCTGACACTCTCTGACACTCTCTGACACTCTCTATCACTCTCTGACACTCTCTGACAATCTCAGACACACTCAGACACTCTCTGACACTCTCTGACACTCTCTGTCACTCTCTGACACTCTCTGACACTCTCTATCACTCTCTGAAACTCTCTGACAATCTCAGACACACTCAGACAGTCTCTGACACTCTCTGACACGCTCTGTCACTCTCTGACACGCTCTGACACTTTCAGACACTCTCTGCCACTCTCTCTCACGCTCTATCACTCTCTGACATTCTCTGACACTCTCACACTCTCTGACACTCTCACACACTCTCACACACTCTCTGACACTCTCTGACCCACTCTGACACTCTCTGTCACTGTCTGACACTCTCTGACACTCTCACAAACCCTGACACTCTCTGACACTCTCTGACACTCTCTGACACTCTCTCACACTCTCTCACCCTCTCTGACCCTCTCTGACACTCTCTGACACTCTCTGACACTCTCTTACACTTTCCATCACTCTCTGACACTCTCTGATACACTGTGACACTCTCAGACACACTCTGACACACTCAGACACTCTCTACCACTCTCTATCACTCTCTCACACTGTCTGACACTCTCTGATACACTCTAACAATCTCAGACACTCTCTATCACTATCTGACACTCGCTGACACTCTCAGACAGTCTCAGAAACTCTCTATCACTATCTGACAATCTCTGACACTCTCTTACACTCTCTGATACTCTCTAATACACTCTGACACTCTCTATCTCTCTCTGACACTCTCTGACAATCTCATACACACTCAGACACTCTCTGACACTCTCTATCACTCTCTGACACTCTCTGATACTCTCTGACACTCTCTGACACTCTCTGACAATCTCAGACACACTCAGACACTCTCTGACACTTTCAGACACTCTCTGCCACTCTCTATCACTCTCTATCACTCTCTGAAACTCTCTGCCACTCTCTGACACTCTCTATGACTATCTGACACCCTGTGACACTCTCTCTGACCCTCTCTCACACTCTCTGACACTCTCTGACCCTCCCTGAAACTCTCTGACACTCTCTATCACTCTCTGACACTCTCTGACACTCTCTATCACTCTCTGCCACTCTCTGACAATCTCATACACACTCAGACACTCTCTGACACTGTCTATCACTCTCTGACACTCTCTGACACTCTCTATCACTCTCTGCCACTCTCTGACAATCTCAGACACACTCAGACACTCTCTGACACTCTCGAACTCTCTCTGACACGCTCTGACACTTTCACACACTCTCTGCCACTCTCTATCACTCTATATCACTCGCTGACACTTTCAGACACTCTCTGCCACTCTCTATCACTCTCTATCACTCTCTATCACTCTCTGACTCTCTCTGACACTCTTTATCACTCTCTGACACTCTCGGACACTTTCAGACACTCTCTGCTACTCTCTATCACTCTCTGACACTCTCTGACACTCTCTGACACTTTCACACTCTCTCACACTCTCTCACACTCTCTGACACTCTCTCACACTCTCTGACACTCTCTGACACTCTCTTACACTTTCCATCACTCTCTGACACTCTCTGATACACTGTGACACTCTCAGACACACTCTGACACACTCAGACACTCTCTACCACTCTCTATCACTCTCTCACACTGTCTGACACTCTCTGGTACACTCTAACACTCTCAGATACTCTCTGACACTCTCTATCACTAGCTGACACTCGCTGACACTCTCAGACAGTCTCAGACACTCTCTATCACTATCTGACAATCTCTGACACTCTCTGACACTCTCTGATACTCTCTAATACACTCTGACACTCTCTATCTCTCTCTGACACTCTCTGACAATCTCATACACACTCAGACACTCTCTGACACTCTCTATCACTCTCTGACACTCTCTATCACTCTCTGACACTCTCTGACACTCTCTGACACTCGCTGACACTCTCTGACAATCTCTGACAATCTCAGACACACTCAGACACTCTCTGACACTTTTAGACACTCTCTGCCACTCTCTATCACTCTCTATCAATCTCTGAAACTCTCTGAAACTCTCTGACAATCTCTATGACTATCTGACACTCTCTGACACTCTCTCTGACCCTCTCTCACACTCTCTGACACTCTCTGACCCTACCTGACACTCTCTGAGACTCTCTGACACTCTCTATCACTCTCTGCCACTCTCTGACAATCTCAGACACACTCAGACACTCTCTGACACTCTCGAACACTCTCTGACACTTTCACACACACTCTGCCACTCTCTATCACTCTATATCACTCGTTGACACTTTCAGACACTCTCTGCCACTCTCTATCACTCTCTATCACTCTCTGACACTCTCTGACACTCTCTGACACTCTCTGACAGTCTCTGACAGTCTCTGACACTCTCTGACACTCTCACACTCTCTCACACTCTCTGACACTCTCTGACACACTCTGTCCCTCTCTGACACTCTCTGACACTATCACACTCTCTGACACTCTCTGACACTCTCTCATACTCTCTGACATTCTCTCACACTCTCTGACACTCTCTGACACTCTCTGATAAACCTTATCACTCTCTGACACTCTCTGACACACTCAGACACTCTCTATCACTCTATGACCCTTTCAGACACTCTCTGCCACTCTCTATCACTCTGTATCACTCTCTGACACTTTCAGACACTCTCTATCACTCTCTATCACTCTCTGACACTCTCTGACACTCTCTGGCACTCTCTATCACTCTCAGACACTCTCTGACACTTTCAGACACTCTCTGACACTTTCAGACACTCTCTGCCACTCTCTATCCCTCTCTGACACTCTCTGACACTCTCTGACACTCGCACACTCACTGCAACTCTCTGACACTCTTTCACGCTCTCTGACACTCTCTGACCCTCTCTGACACTCTCAGACACTCTCAGACACTCTCTGGCACACTCTATCACTCTCTGACACTCTCTATCACTGTGAATCATTCTCAATCACTCTCTATCACACTCAGCCTTCTCTGTATCACTCTCTGACACTCTCTGACACTCTCTGACACTCTCTGACACTCTTTCACACTCTCTGACACTCTCTGACACCCTTTCACACTCTCTGACACTCTCTGACACCCTTTCACACTCTCTGACACTCTCAGACTATCTCTGGCACACTCTATCACTCTCTGACACTCTCTATCACTCTCTGACACTCTCTGATACACTCTGGCACTCTCAGACACTCTCTGACACTCTCTATCACTCTCTGACACTCTCTGATGCACTCTGACACTCTCAGACAGTCTCAGCCACTCTCTATCACTCTCTGACACTATCTGACACTCTCTGACACTCTCTGATACACTCTGGCACTCTCAGACACTCTCTGACACTCTCTATCACTCTCTGACACTCTCTGATACACTCTGACACTCTCAGACACTCTCTGACACACTCAGACACTCTCCACCACTCTCATTCACTCTCTGACACTCTCTGATACACTCTAACCCTCTCAGACACTCTCTGACACTCTCTATCACTCTCTGACTCAATCTGACAGTCTCAGACAGTCTCAGACAGTCTCTATCACTCTCAGACACTCTCTGACACTCTCACACTCTCTCACACTCTCTGACACTCTCTGACACACTCTGTCCCTCTCTGACACTCTCTGACACTACCTGATACTCTCTGACACTGTCACACTCTCTCTGACATTCTCTCACACTCTCTGACACTCTCTGACACACTCAGACACTCTCTATCACTCTCTGACACTTTCAGACACTCTCTGCCACTCTCTATAACTCTATATCACTCTCTGACACTTTCAGATACTCTCGATCACTCTCTGTCACTCTCGATCACTCTCTATCACTCTCTGAAGCTCTCTGACACTCTCTGACACTCTCTATCACTCTCAGACACTCTCTGACACTTTCAGACACTCTCTGCCCTCTCTATCACTCTCTGACTCTCTCTGACACTCTCTGACACTCTCTATAACTCTCTGACACTCTCTGACACTCTCTGACACTCGCACACTCTCTGACCCTCTCTGACACTCTTTCACACTCTCTGACACTCTCTGAAATTCTCTGACACTCTCTGACAATCTCAGACACTCTCTGGCACACTCTATCACTCTCTGACACTTTCAGACACTCTCTGCCACTCTCTATCACTCTGTATCACTCTCTGACACTTTCAGACACTCTCTATCACTCTCTATCACTCTCTGACACTCTCTATCACTATCAGACACTCTCTGACACTTTCAGACACTCTCTGACACTTTCAGACACTCTCTGCCACTCTCTATCCCTCTCTGACACTCTCTGACACTCTCTGACACTCGCACACTCACTGCAACTCTCTGACACTCTTTCACACTCTTCCACACTCTCTGACACTCTCTGACCCTCTCTGACCCTCTCTGACCCTCTCTGACCCTCTCAGACACTCTCTGGCACACTCTATCACTCTCTGACACTCTCTATCACTGTGAATCATTCTCAATCACTCTCAATTACTCTCTGACACTCTCTGACACTCTCTATCACTCTCAGCCTACTCTGTATCACTCTCTGACACTCTCTGACACTCTCTGACACTCTTTCACACTCTCTGACACTCTCTGACACCCTTTCACACTCTCTGACATTCTCAGACACTCTCTGGCACACTCTATCACTCTCTGACACTCTCTATCACTCTCTGATACACTCTGGCACTCTCAGACACTCTCTGACACTCTCTATCACTCTCTGACACTCTCTGATACACTCTGACACTCTCAGACAGTCTCAGCCACTCTCTATCACTCTCTGACACTATCTGACACTCTCTGACACTCTCTGATACACTCTGGCACTCTCAGACACTCTCTGACACTCTCTATCACTCTCTGACACTCTCTGATACACTCTGACACTCTCAGACACTCTCAGACACTCTCTGACACACTCAGACACTCTCCACCACTCTCATTCACTCTCTGACACTCTCTGATACACTCTAACACTCTCAGACACTCTCTGACACTCTCTATCACTCTCTGACTCAATCTGACAGTCTCAGACAGTCTCAGACAGTCTCTATCACTCTCAGACACTCTCTGACACTCTCACACTCTCTCACACTCTCTGACACTCTCTGACACACTCGGTCCCTCTCTGACACTCTCTGACACTACCTGATACTCTCTGACACTGTCACACTCTCTGACACTCTCACACTCTCTGACACACTCTCACTCTCTCTGACATTCTCTCACACTCTCTGACACTCTCTGACACACTCAGACACTCTCTATCACTCTCTGACACTTTCAGACACTCTCTGCCAGTCTCTATAACTCTATATCACTCTCTGACACTTTCAGATACTCTCGATCACTCTCTATCACTCTCGATCACTCTCTATCACTCTCTGAAGCTCTCTGACACTCTCTGACACTCTCTATCACTCTCAGACACTCTCTGACACTTTCAGACACTCTCTGCCCTCTCTATCACTCTCTGACTCTCTCTGACACTCTCTGACACTCTCTATAACTCTCTGACACTCTCTGACACTCGCACACTCTCTGACCCTCTCTGACACTCTTTCACACTCTCTGACACTCTCTGAACTTCTCTGACCCTCTCTGACACTCTCAGACACTCTCTGGCACACTCTATCACTCTCTGACACTCTCTATCGCTGTCAATCATTCTCAATCACTCTCAATCACTCTCTGAACCTCTCTGACACTCTCTGGCACTTTCAGATACTCTCAGACACACTCAGACACTCTCTCTCACTCTCTATCACTCTCTGACACTCTCTGATACACTGTGGCACTCTCAGACACTCTCTGACTCTCTCTATCACTCTTTGAGACTCTCTGATACACTCGGACACTCTCAGACACTCTCTGACACACTCAGAACATTCTCCACCACTCTCTATCACTCTCTGACACTCTCTGATACACACTAAAACCCTCAGACACTCTCTGACAGTCTCTATCACTCTCTGACTCAATCTGACACTCTCTGACACTCTCTGATACTCTCTGATACACTGTGACATTCTCTGACACTCTCTATCACTCTCTGACACTCTCTGACAATCTCAGGCACAATCAGACACTCTCTGACACTCTCTATCACTCTCTGACACTCTCTGACACTCTCACACGCTCTGACACTCTCACACACTCTCACACACTCTCTGACACTCTCTGACCCACTCTGACACTCTCTGTCACTCTCTGACACTCTCTGACACTCTCACACTCCCTGACACTCTCTGACACTCTCTGACACTGTCTGACACTCTCTCACACTCTCTCACACTCTCTCACCCTCTCTGACCCTCTCTGACACTCTCTCACACTCTCTCACACTCTCTCACACTCTCTCACCCTCTCTGACCCTCTCTGACACTCTCTGACACTCTCTGACACTCTCTTACACTTTCCATCACTCTCTGACTCTCTCTGATACACTGTGACACTCTCAGACACACTCTGACACACTCAGACACTCTCTACCACTCTCTAACACTCTCTCACACTGTCTGACACACTCTGATACACTCTAACACTCTCAGACACTCTCTATCACTATCTGACACTCGCTGACACTCTCAGACAGTCTCAGACACTCTCTATCATACACACTCAGACACTCTCTGACACTCTCTATCACTCTCTGACACTCTCTGATACTCTCTGACACTCTCTGACACTCTCTGACAATCTCAGACACTTTCAGACACTCTCTATCACTCTCTGACACTTTCAGACACTCTCTGCCACTCTCTATAACTCTATATCACTCTCTGACACTTTCAGATACTCTCGATCACTCTCTATCACTCTCGATCACTCTCTATCACTCTCTGAAGCTCTCTGACACTCTCTGACACTCTCTATCACTCTCAGACACACTCTGACACTTTCAGACACTCTCTGCCCTCTCTATCACTCTCTGACTCTCTCTGACACTCTCTGACACTCTCTATAACTCTCTGACACTCTCTGACACTCGCACACTCTCTGACCCTCTCTGACACTCTTTCACACTCTCTGACACTCTCTGAAATTCTCTGACACTCTCTGACAATCTCAGACACTCTCTGGCACACTCTATCACTCTCTGACACTTTCAGACACTCTCTGCCACTCTCTATCACTCTGTATCACTCTCTGACACTTTCAGACACTCTCTATCACTCTCTATCACTCTCTGACACTCTCTGACACTCTCTGACACTCTCTATCACTATCAGACACTCTCTGACACTTTCAGACACTCTCTGACACTTTCAGACACTCTCTGCCACTCTCTATCCCTCTCTGACACTCTCTGACACTCGCACACTCACTGCAACTCTCTGACACTCTTTCACACTCTCCCACACTCTCTGACACTCTCTGACCCTCTCTGACCCTCTCTGACCCTCTCTGACTCTCTCAGACACTCTCTGGCACACTCTATCACTCTCTGACACTCTCTATCACTGTGAATCATTCTCAATCACTCTCAATTACTCTCTGACACTCTCTGACACTCTCTATCACTCTCAGCCTACTCTGTATCACTCTCTGACACTCTCTGACACTCTCTGACACTCTTTCACACTCTCTGACACTCTCTGACACCCTTTCACACTCTCTGACATTCTCAGACACTCTCTGGCACACTCTATCACTCTCTGACACTCTCTATCACTCTCTGATACACTCTGGCACTCTCAGACACTCTCTGACACTCTCTATCACTCTCTGACACTCTCTGATGCACTCTGACACTCTCAGACAGTCTCAGCCACTCTCTATCACTCTCTGACACTATCTGACACTCTCTGACACTCTCTGATACACTCTGGCACTCTCAGACACTCTCTGACACTCTCTATCACTCTCTGACACTCTCTGATACACTCTGACACTCTCAGACACTCTCAGACACTCTCTGACACACTCAGACACTCTCCACCACTCTCATTCACTCTCTGACACTCTCTGATACACTCTAACACTCTCAGACACTCTCTGACACTCTCTATCACTCTCTGACTCAATCTGACAGTCTCAGACAGTCTCAGACAGTCTCTATCACTCTCAGACACTCTCTGACACTCTCACACTCTCTCACACTCTCTGACACTCTCTGACACACTCGGTCCCTCTCTGACACTCTCTGACACTACCTGATACTCTCTGACACTGTCACACTCTCTGACACTCTCACACTCTCTGACACACTCTCACTCTCTCTGACATTCTCTCACACTCTCTGACACTCTCTGACACACTCAGACACTCTCTATCACTCTCTGACACTTTCAGACACTCTCTGCCAGTCTCTATAACTCTATATCACTCTCTGACACTTTCAGATACTCTCGATCACTCTCTATCACTCTCGATCACTCTCTATCACTCTCTGAAGCTCTCTGACACTCTCTGACACTCTCTGACACTCTCTATCACTCTCAGACACTCTCTGACACTTTCAGACACTCTCTGCCCTCTCTATCACTCTCTGACTCTCTCTGACACTCTCTGACACTCTCTATAACTCTCTGACACTCTCTGACACTCGCACACTCTCTGACCCTCTCTGACACTCTTTCACACTCTCTGACACTCTCTGAACTTCTCTGACCCTCTCTGACACTCTCAGACACTCTCTGGCACACTCTATCACTCTCTGACACTCTCTATCGCTGTCAATCATTCTCAATCACTCTCAATCACTCTCTGAACCTCTCTGACACTCTCTGGCACTTTCAGATACTCTCAGACACACTCAGACACTCTCTCTCACTCTCTATCACTCTCTGACACTCTCTGATACACTGTGGCACTCTCAGACACTCTCTGACTCTCTCTATCACTCTTTGAGACTCTCTGATACACTCGGACACTCTCAGACACTCTCTGACACACTCAGAACATTCTCCACCACTCTCTATCACTCTCTGACACTCTCTGATACACTCTAAAACCCTCAGACACTCTCTGACAGTCTCTATCACTCTCTGACTCAATCTGACACTCTCTGACACTCTCTGATACTCTCTGATACACTGTGACATTCTCTGACACTCTCTATCACTCTCTGACACTCTCTGACAATCTCAGGCACAATCAGACACTCTCTGACACTCTCTATCACTCTCTGACACTCTCTGACACTCTCACACGCTCTGACACTCTCACACACTCTCACACACTCTCTGACACTCTCTGACCCACTCTGACACTCTCTGTCACTCTCTGACACTCTCTGACACTCTCATACTCCCTGACACTCTCTGACACTCTCTGACACTGTCTGACACTCTCTCACACTCTCTCACACTCTCTCACCCTCTCTGACCCTCTCTGACACTCTCTCACACTCTCTCACACTCTCTCACCCTCTCTGACCCTCTCTGACACTCTCTGACACTCTCTCACACTCTCTTACACTTTCCATCACTCTCTGGCACTCTCTGATACACTGTGACACTCTCAGACACACTCTGACACACTCAGACACTCTCTACCACTCTCTAACACTCTCTCACACTGTCTGACACACTCTGATACACTCTAACACTCTCAGACACTCTCTATCACTATCTGACACTCGCTGACACTCTCAGACAGTCTCAGACACTCTCTATCATACACACGCAGACACTCTCTGACACTCTCTATCACTCTCTGACACTCTCTGATACTCTCTGACACTCTCTGACACTCTCTGACAATCTCAGACACACTCAGACACTCTCTGACACTTTCAGACACTCTCTGCCACTCTCTATCACTCTCTCACACTCTCTGACACTCTCTGACCCTCCCTGAAACTCTCTGAGACTCTCTGACACTCTCTATCACTCTCTGCCACTCTCTGACAATCTTAGACACACTCAGACACTCTCTGACACTCTCGAACACTCTCTGACACTCTCTGACACTCTCTATCACTCTCTGCCACTCTCTGACAATCTCAGACACACGCAGACACTCTCTGACACTCTCGAACACTCTCTGCCACTCTCTGACAATCTCAGACACACTCAGACACTCTCTGACACTCTCGAACACTCTCTGACACTTTCACACACTCTCTGCCACTCTCTATCACTCTATATCACTCGCTGACACTTTCAGACACTCTCTGCCACTCTCTATCACTCTCTATCACTCTCTGACACTCTCTGACACTCTCCCACACTCTCTGACACTCTCTGACCCTCTCTGACCCTCTCTGACCCTCTCTGACACTCTCAGACACTCTCTGGCACACTCTATCACTCTCTGACACTCTCTATCACTGTGAATCATTCTCAATCACTCTCAATTACTCTCTGACACTCTCTGACACTCTCTATCACTCTCAGCCTTCTCTGTATCACTCTCTGACACTCTCTGACACTCTCTGACACTCTTTCACACTCTCTGACACTCTCTGACACCCTTTCACACTCTCTGACATTCTCAGACACTCTCTGGCACACTCTATCACTCTCTGACACTCTCTATCACTCTCTGATACACTCTGGCACTCTCAGACACTCTCTGACACTCTCTATCACTCTCTGACACTCTCTGATACACTCTGACACTCTCAGACACTCTCTGACACACTCAGACACTCTCCACCACTCTCATTCACTCTCTGACACTCTCTGATACACTCTAACACTCTCTCACACTCTCTGACACTCTCTGACACACTCGGTCCCTCTCTGACACTCTCTGACACTACCTGATACTCTCTGACACTGTCACACTCTCTGACACACTCTCACTCTCTCTGACATTCTCTCACACTCTCTGACACTCTCTGACACACTCAGACACTCTCTATCACTCTCTGACACTTTCAGACACTCTCTGCCAGTCTCTATAACTCTATATCACTCTCTGACACTTTCAGATACTCTCGATCACTCTCTATCACTCTCGATCACTCTCTATCACTCTCTGAAGCTCTCTGACACTCTCTGACACTCTCTGACACTCTCTATCACTCTCAGACACTCTCTGACACTTTCAGACACTCTCTGCCCTCTCTATCACTCTCTGACTCTCTCTGACACTCTCTGACACTCTCTATAACTCTCTGACACTCTCTGACACTCGCACACTCTCTGACCCTCTCTGACACTCTTTCACACTCTCTGACACTCTCTGAACTTCTCTGACCCTCTCTGACACTCTCAGACACTCTCTGGCACACTCTATCACTCTCTGACACTCTCTATCGCTGTCAATCATTCTCAATCACTCTCAATCACTCTCTGAACCTCTCTGACACTCTCTGGCACTTTCAGATACTCTCAGACACACTCAGACACTCTCTCTCACTCTCTATCACTCTCTGACACTCTCTGATACACTGTGGCACTCTCAGACACTCTCTGACTCTCTCTATCACTCTCTGAGACTCTCTGATACACTCTGACACTCTCAGACACTCTCTGACACACTCAGAACATTCTCCACCACTCTCTATCACTCTCTGACACTCTCTGATACACTCTAAAACCCTCAGACACTCTCTGACAGTCTCTATCACTCTCTGACTCAATCTGACACTCTCTGACACTCTCTGATACACTGTGACATTCTCTGACACTCTCTATCAGTCTCTGACACTCTCTGACAATCTCAGGCACAATCAGACACTCTCTGACACTCTCTATCACTCTCTGACACTCTCTGACACTCTCACACGCTCTGACACTCTCACACACTCTCACACACTCTCTGACACTCTCTGACCCACTCTGACACTCTCTGTCACTCTCTGACACTCTCTGACACTCTCACACTCCCTGACACTCTCTGACACTCTCTGACACTGTCTGACACTCTCTCACACTCTCTCACACTCTCTCACCCTCTCTGACCCTCTCTGACACTCTCTCACAATCTCTCACACTCTCTCACCCTCTCTGACCCTCTCTGACACTCTCTGACACTCTCTGACACTCTCTTACACTTTCCATCACTCTCTGACACTCTCTGATACACTGTGACACTCTCAGACACACTCTGACACACTCAGACACTCTCTACCACTCTCTAACACTCTCTCACACTGTCTGACACACTCTGATACACTCTAACACTCTCAGACACTCTCTATCACTATCTGACACTCTCTGACACTCTCTGACACTCTTTTACACTCTCTGACACTCTCTGACACCCTTTCACACTCTCTGACATTCTCAGACACTCTCTGGCACACTCTATCACTCTCTGACACTCTCCATCACTCTCTGATACACTCTGGCACTCTCAGACACTCTCTGACACTCTCTATCACTCTCTGACACTCTCTGATGCACTCTGACACTCTCAGACAGTCTCAGCCACTCTCTATCACTCTCTGACACTATCTGACACTCTCTGACACTCTCTGATACACTCTGGCACTCTCAGACACTCTCTGACACTCTCTATCACTCTCTGACAATCTCTGATACACTCTGACACTCTCAGACACTCTCAGACACTCTCTGACACACTCAGACACTCTCCACCACTCTCATTCACTCTCTGACACTCTCTGATACACTCTAACACTCTCAGACACTCTCTGACACTCTCTATCACTCTCTGACTCAATCTGACAGTCTCAGACAGTCTCAGACAGTCTCTATCACTCTCAGACACTCTCTGACACTCTCACACTCTCTCACACTCTCTGACACTCTCTGACACACTCGGTCCCTCTCTGACACTCTCTGACACTACCTGATACTCTCTGACACTGTCACACACTCTGACACTCTCACACTCTCTGACACACTCTCACTCTCTCTGACATTCTCTCACACTCTCTGACACTCTCTGACACACTCAGACACTCTCAATCACTCTCTGACACTTTCAGACACTCTCTGCCAGTCTCTATAACTCTATATCACTCTCTGACACTTTCAGATACTCTCGATCACTCTCTATCACTCTCGATCACTCTCTATCACTCTCTGAAGCTCTCTGACACTCTCTGACACTCTCTGACACTCTCTGACACTCTCTATCACTCTCAGACACTCTCTGACACTTTCAGACACTCACTGCCCTCTCTATCACTCTCTGACTCTCTCTGACACTCTCTGACACTCTCTATAACTCTCTGACACTCTCTGACACTCGCACACTCTCTGACCCTCTCTGACACTCTTTCACACTCTCTGACACTCTCTGAACTTCTCTGACCCTCTCTGACACTCTCAGACACTCTCTGGCACACTCTATCACTCTCTGACACTCTCTATCGCTGTCAATCATTCTCAATCACTCTCAATCACTCTCTGAACCTCTCTGACACTCTCTGGCACTTTCAGATACTCTCAGACACACTCAGACACTCTCTCTCTCACTCTCTATCACTCTCTGACACTCTCTGATACACTGTGGCACTCTCAGACACTCTCTGACTCTCTCTATCACTCTCTGAGACTCTCTGATACACTCGGACACTCTCAGACACTCTCTGACACACTCAGAACATTCTCCACCACTCTCTATCACTCTCTGACACTCTCTGATACACTCTAAAAACCTCAGACACTCTCTGACAGTCTCTATCACTCTCTGACTCAATCTGACACTCTCTGACACTCTCTGATACTCTCTGATACACTGTGACATTCTCTGACACTCTCTATCACTCTCTGACAATCTCAGGCACAATCAGACACTCTCTGACACTCTCTATCACTCTCTGACACTCTCTGACACTCTCACACGCTCTGACACTCTCACACACTCTCTGACACTCTCTGACCCACTCTGACACTCTCTGTCACTCTCTGACACTCTCTGACACTCTCACACTCCCTGACACTCTCTGACACTCTCTGACACTGTCTGACACTCTCTCACACTCTCTCACACTCTCTCACCCTCTCTGACCCTCTCTGACACTCTCTCACAATCTCTCACACTCTCTCACCCTCTCTGACCCTCTCTGACACTCTCTGACACTCTCTGACACTCTCTTACACTTTCCATCACTCTCCGACACTCTCTGATACACTGTGACACTCTCAGACACACTCTGACACACTCAGACACTCTCTACCACTCTCTAACACTCTCTCACACTGTCTGACACACTCTCACACTCTCTCACACTCTCTCACCCTCTCTGACCCTCTCTGACACTCTCTCACAATCTCTCACACTCTCTCACCCTCTCTGACCCTCTCTGACACTCTCTGACACTCTCTGACACTCTCTGACTCTCTCTGACACTCTCTTACACTTTCCATCACTCTCTGACACTCTCTGATACACTGTGACACTCTCAGACACACTCTAACACTCTCAGACACTCTCTATCACTATCTGACACTCGCTGACACTCTCAGACAGTCTCAGACACTCTCTATCATACACACTCAGACACTCTCTGACACTCTCTATCACTCTCTGACACTCTCTGATACTCTCTGACACTCTCTGACACTCTCTGACAAACTCAGACACACTCAGACACTCTCTGACACTTTCAGACACTCTCTGCCACTCTCTATCAATCTCTCACACTCTCTGACACTCTCTGACCCTCCCTGAAACTCTCTGAGACTCTCTGACACTCTCTATCACTCTCTGCCACTCTCTGACAATCTTAGACACACTCAGACACTCTCTGACACTCTCGAACACTCTCTGACACTCTCTGACACTTTCACACACTCTCTGCCACTCTCTATCACTCTATATCACTCGCTGACACTTTCAGACACTCTCTGACACTCTTTATCACTCGCTGACACTCTCTGACACTTTCAGACACTCTCTGCTACTCTCTATCACTCTCTATCACTCTCTGACTCTCTCTGACACTCTTTATCACTCTCTGACACTCTCTGACACTTTCAGACAATCTCTGCTACTCTCTATCACTCTCTGACACTCTCTGACACTCTCTGACACTCTCTGACACTCTCACACTCTCTCACACTCTCTGACACTCTCACACTCCCTGACACTCTCTGACACTCTCTCACACTCTCTGACACTCTCTGACACTCTCTGACACTCTCTCACACTTTCTTACAGTTTCCATCACTCTCTGACACTCTCTGACACTCTCTGATACACTGTGACACTCTCAGACACACTCTGACACACTCAGACACTCTCTACCACTCTCTATCACTCTCTCACACTGTCTGACACTCTCTGATACACTCTAACACTCTCAGACACTCTCTGACACTCTCTATCACTAGCTGACACTCGCTGACACTCTCAGAAAGTCTCAGACACTCTCTATCACTATCTGACAATCTCTGACACTCTCTGACACTCTCTGATACTCTCTAATACACTCTGACACTCTCTATCTCTCTCTGACACTCTCTGACAATCTCATACACACTCAGACACTCTCTGACACTCTCTATCACTCTCTGACACTCTCTATCACTCTCTGACACTCTCTGACACTTTCTGACACTCTCTGACACTCTCTGACACTCTCTGACAATCTCAGACACTCTCAGACACTCTCTGACACTTTTAGACACTCTCTGCCACTCTCTATCACTCTCTATCACTCTCTGAAACTCTCTGCCACTCTCTGACACTCTCTACGACTATCTGACACTCTCTGACACTCTCTCTGACCCTCTCTCACACTCTCTGACACTCTCTGACCCTACCTGACACTCTCTGAGACTCTCTGACAATCTCTATCACTCTCTGCCACTCTCTGACAATCTCAGACACACTCAGACACTCTCTGACACTCTCGAACACTCTCTGACACTCTCTGACACTTTCACACACTCTCTGCCACTCTCTATCACTCTATATCACTCGCTGACACTTTCAGACACTCTCTGCCACTCTCTATCACTCTCTGACACTCTCTGACACTCTCTGACAATCTCTGACACTCTATGACACTCTCTGACAGTCTCTGACACTCTCTGACAATCTCTGACACTCTCTGACACTCTCTGACACACTCTGTCCCTCTCTGACACTCTCTGACACTATCACACTCTCTGACACTCTCTGACACTCTCTCATACTCTCTGACATTCTCTCACACTCTCTGACACTCTCTGACACTCTCTGTTAAACTTTATCACTCTCTGACACTCTCTGACACATTCAGACACTCTCTATCACTCAATGACACTTTCAGACACTCTCTGCCACTCTCTATCACTCTGTATCACTCTCTGACACTTTCAGACACTCTCTATCACTCTCTATCACTCTCTGACACTCTCTGACACTCTCTGACACTCTCTATCACTCTCAGACACTCTCTGACACTTTCAGACACTCTCTGACACTTTCAGACACTCTCTGCCACTCTCTATCCCTCTCTGACACTCTCTGACACTCTCTGACACTCGCACACTCACTGCAACTCTCTGACACTATTTCACACTCTCTGACACTCTCTGACACTCTGTGACCCTCTCTGACCCTCTCTGACACTCTCAGACACTCTCTGGCACACTCTATCACTCTCTGACACTCTCTATCACTGTGAATCATTCTCAATCACTCTCAATTACTCTCTGACACTCTCTGACACTCTCTATCACTCTCAGCCTTCTCTGTATCACTCTCTGACACTCTCTGACACTCTCTGACACTCTTTCACACTCTCTGACACTCTCTGACACCCTTTCACACTCTCTGACACTCTCAGACACTCTCTGGCACACTCTATCACTCTCTGACACTCTCTATCACTCTCTGACACTCTCTGATACACTCTGGCACGCTCAGACACTCTCTGACACTCTCTATCACTCTCTGACACTCTCTGATGCACTCTGACACTCTCAGACAGTCGCAGCCACTCTCTATCACTCTCTGACACTATCTGACACTCTCTGACACTCTCTGATACACTCTGGCACTCTCAGACACTCTCTGACACTCTCTATCACTCTCTGACACTCTCTGATACACTCTGACACTCTCAGACACTCTCTGACACACTCAGACACTCTCCACCACTCTCATTCACTCTCTGACACTCTCTGATACACTCTATCACTCTCTGACTCAATCTGACAGTCTCAGACAGTCTCAGACAGTCTCTATCACTCTCAGACAATCTCTGACACTCTCACACTCTCTCACACTCTCTGACACTCTCTGACACACTCTGTCCCTCTCTGACACTCCCTGACACTACCTGATACTCTCTGACACTGTCACACTCTCTGACACTCTCACATTCTCTGACACACTCTCACTCTCTCTGACATTCTCTCACACTCTCTGACACTCTCTGACACACTCAGACACTCTCTATCACTCTCTGACACTTTCAGACACTCTCTGCCACTCTCTATAACTCTATATCACTCTCTGACACTTTCAGATACTCTCGATCACTCTCTATCACTCTCTATCACTCTCTATCACTCTCTGAAGCTCTCTGACACTCTCTGACACTCTCTATCACTCTCAGACACTCTCTGACACTTTCAGACACTCTCTGCCCTCTCTATCACTCTCTGACTCTCTCTGACACTCTCTGACACTCTCTATAACTCTCTGACAATCTCTGACACTCGCACACTCTCTGACCCTCTCTGACACTCTTTCACACTCTCTGACACTCTCTGAACTTCTCTGACCCTCTCTGACACACTCAGACACTCTCTGGCACACTCTATCACTCTCTGATACTCTCTATCGCTGTCAATCATTCTCAATCACTCTCAATCACCCTCTGAACCTCTCTGACACTCTCTGGCACTTTCAGATACTCTCAGACACACTCAGACACTCTCTCTCACTCTCTATCACTCTCTGACACTCTCTGATACACTGTGGCACTCTCAGACACTCTCTGACTCTCTCTATCACTCTCTGAGACTCTCTGATACACTCTGACACTCTCAGACACTCTCTGAAACACTCAGAACATTCTCCACCACTCTCTATCACTCTCTGACACTCTGTGATACACTCTAAAACCCTCAGACACTCTCTGACAGTCTCTATCACTCTCTGACTCAATCTGACACTCTCTGACACTCTCTGATACTCTCTGATACACTGTGACACTCTCTGACACTCTCTATCACTCTCTGACACTCTCTGACAATCTCTGGCACAATCAGACACTCTCTGACACTGTCTATCACTCTCTGACACTCTCTGACACTTTCAGACACTCTCTGCCACTCTCTATCACTCTCTGACACTCTCTAACACTCTGTGACACTCTCTGACCCTCTCTATCACTCTCTGACCCTCTCTGGACCTCTCAGACCCACGCAGACATCTGCTGACACTCACTTTCACTCTCTGACACTCTCTGACACTTTCAGACATTCTCTGCCACTCTCCATTACTCTCTATCACTCGCTGACACTTTCAGACACTCTCTGCCACTCTCTGCCACTCTCTATCACTCTCTGTCACTCTCTGACACTCTCTGACACTCTCTGACACTCTCTGACACTCTCACACTCTCCGACACTCTCACACTCTCGGACCCTTTCTGACACTCTCTATCACGCTCTGACACTCTCTGACACTCTCTATCACTCTCTGACAATCTCCATCACTCTCTGACTCTCTCTGACAATCTCAGACACTCTCTGACACTCTCTGACACTCTCGATCACTCTCTGACACTCTCTGACACTTTCAGACACTCTCTGCCACTCTCTCTCACTCTCTATCACTCTCTGACACTCTCTGACACCCTCTGACACTCTCTGACACCCTCTGACACTCTCACACTCTCTGACACTCTCACACACTCTCACACAGTCTCTGACAATCTCTGACCCACTCTGACACTCTCTGTCACTGTCTGACACTCTCTGACACTCTCACACTCTCTGGCACTCTCACTCTCTCTGTCACTCTCTGATACTCTCTTACACTCTCCATCACTCTCTGAAACTCTCTGGTACACTGTGACACTCTCAGACACACTCTGACACACTCAGACACTCTCTGCCACATTCTATCACTCTTTCACACTGTCTGACACTCTCTGATACACTCGAACACTCTCTGACACTCTCTATCACTATCTGACATTCGCTGACACTATCAGACAGTCTCAGACACTCTCTATCACTATCTGACAATCTCTGACACTCTCTGACACTCTCTGATACTCTCTCATACACTCTGACACTCTCCATCTCTCTCTGACACTCTCTGACAATCTCATACACACTCAGACACTCTCTGACACTCTCTATCACTCTCTGACACTCTCAGACAGTCTCAGACACTCTCTGACACTCTCTGATACTCTCTGACACTCTCTGACACTCTCTGACAATCTCAGACACACTCAGACACTCTCTGACACTTTCAGACACTCTCTGACACTCTCTATCACTCTCTCTCACTCTCTGAAACTCTCTGCCACTCTCTGACACTCTCTGACCCTCCCTGACACTCTCTGAGACTCTCTGACACTCTCTATCACTCTCTGACACTCTCTGACAATCTCAGACACACTCAGACACTCTCTGACACTCTCGATCACTCTCTGACACTCTCTGACACTCTCTGACACTCTCTGACACTTTCAGACACTCTCTGCCACTCTCTATCACTCTCTTTCACTCGCTGAAACTCTCTGCCACTCTCTGACACTCTCTATCACTCACTGAAACTCTCTGACACTTTCAGACACTCTCTGCCCTCTCTATCACTCTCTGACTCTCTCTGACACTCTCTGACACTCTCTATAACTCTCTGACACTCTCTGACACTCTCTGACACTCGCACACTCTCTGACCCTCTCTGACACTCTTTCACACTCTCTGACACTCTCTGAACTTCTCTGACCCTCTCTGACACTCTCAGACACTCTCTGGCACACTCTATCACTCTCTGACACTCTCTATCGCTGTCAATCATTCTCAATCACTCTCAATCACTCTCTGAACCTCTCTGACACTCTCTGGCACTTTCAGATACTCTCAGACACACTCAAACACTCTCTCTCACTCTCTATCACTCTCTGAGACACTCTGATACACTCTGACACTCTCAGACACTCTCTGACACACTCAGAACATTCTCCACCACTCTCTATCACTCTCTGACACTCTGTGATACACTCTAAAACCCTCAGACACTCTCTGACAGTCTCTATCACTCTCTGACTCAATCTGACACTCTCTGACACTCTCTGATACTCTCTGATACACGGTGACACTCTCTGACACTCTCTATCACTCTCTATCACTCTCTGACACTCTCAGGCACAATCAGACACTCTCTGACACTGTCTATCACTCTCTGACACTCTCTGACACTTTCAGACACTCTCTGCCACTCTCTATCACTCTCTGACACTCTCTAACACTCTGTGACACTCTCTGACCCTCTCTATCACTCTCTGACCCTCTCTGGACCTCTCAGACCCACGCAGACATCTGCTGACACTCACTTTCACTCTCTGACACTCTCTGACACTTTCAGACATTCTCTGCCACTCTCTATTACTCTCTATCACTCGCTGACACTTTCAGACACTCTCTGTCACTCTCTGACACTCTCTGACACTCTCTGACACTCTCTGACACTCTCCGACACTCTCACACTCTCGGACCCTTTCTGACACTCTCTATCACGCTCTGACACTCTCTGACACTCTGTATCACTCTCTGACACTCTCCATCACTCTCTGACTCTCTCTGACAATCTCAGACACTCTCTGACACTCTCTGACACTCTCGATCACTCTCTGACACTCTCTGACACTTTCAGACACTCTCCGCCACTCTCTCTCTCACTCTCTATCACTCTCTGACACTCTCTGACACCCTCTGACACTCTCTGACACCCTCTGACACTCTCACACTCTCTGACACTCTCACACACTCTCACACAGTCTCTGACACTCTCTGACCCACTCTGACACTCTCTGTCACTGTCTGACACTCTCTGACACTCTCACACTCTCTGGCACTCTCACTCTCTCTGTCACTCTCTGATACTCTCTTACACTCTCCATCACTCTCTGAAACTCTCTGGTACACTGTGACACTCTCAGACACACTCTGACACACTCAGACACTCTCTGCCACATTCTATCACTCTCTCACACTGTCTGACACTCTCTGATACACTCGAACGCTCTCTGACACTCTCTATCATTATCTGACATTCGCTGACACTATCAGACAGTCTCAGACACTCTCTATCACTATCTGACATTCGCTGACACTCTCAGACAGTCTCAGACACTCTCTGACACTCTCTGATACTCTCTGACACTCTCTGACACTCTCTGACAATCTCAGACACACTCAGACACTCTCTGACACTTTCAGACACTCTCTGCCACTCTCTATCACTCTCTATCACTCTCTGAAACTCTCTGCCACTCTCTGACACTCTCTATCACTATCTGACACTCTCTGACACCCTCTCTGACCCTCTCTCACACTCTCTGACACTCCCTGACACTCTCTGAGACTCTCTGACACTCTCTATCACTCTCTGACACTCTCTGACAATCTCAGACACACTCAGACACTCTCTGAAACTCTCGATCACTCTCTGACACTCTCTGACACTTTCAGACACTCTCTGCCACTCTCTATCACTCTCTTTCACTCGCTGAAACTCGCTGCCACTCTCTGACACTCTCTATCACGCTCTGAAACTCTCTGACACTCTCTGACACTCTCTATCACTCTCTATCACTCTCTGATACTCTCTGACACTCCCTAGCACTCTCCATCACTCTCTGACACGCTCTGACACTGTCCGACGCTCGCAGACACTCTCAGGCACTCTCTATCACTCTCCGACACTCTCTATCACTCTCTGACACTCTCTGACGCTCTCAGACACACTCAATCTCTCTCTATCACTCTCTGACACTCTTTATCACTCTCTGACACACTCTGACACACTCTGACACACTCTGACACACTCTGATACTCTCGAATACACTCTGACACTCTCTGACAATCTCATACACACTCAGACACTCTCTGACACTCTCTATCTCTCTCTGACACTCTCAGACAGTCTCAGACACTCTCAGACAGTCTCAGACACTCTCTGACACTCTCTGACACTCTCTGACACTCTCTGACAATCTCAGACACACTCAGACATTCTCTGACACTTTCAGACACTCTCTGCCACTCTCTATCACTCTCTATCACTCTCTGAAACTCTCTGCCAATCTCTGACACTCTCTATCACTATCTGACACTCTCTGACACCCTCTCTGACCCTCTCTAATACTCTCTGACACGCTCTGACACTCTCTGACCCTCCCTGACACGCTCTGAGACTCTCTGACACTCTCAGACACACTCAGACACTCTCTGACACTCTCGATCACTCTCTGACACTCTGTGACACTTTCAGACACTCTCTGCCACTCTCTGACACTCTCTATCACTCACTGAAACTCTCTGACACTTTCAGACACTCTCTGCCCTCTCTATCACTCTCTGACTCTCTCTGACACTCTCTGACACTCTCTATAACTCTCTGACACTCTCTGACACTCTCTGACACTCGCACACTCTCTGACCCTCTCTGACACTCTTTCACACTCTCTGACACTCTCTGAACTTCTCTGACCCTCTCTGACACTCTCAGACACTCTCTGGCACACTCTATCACTCTCTGACACTCTCTATCGCTGTCAATCATTCTCAATCACTCTCAATCACTCTCTGAACCTCTCTGACACTCTCTGGCACTTTCAGATACTCTCAGACACACTCAAACACTCTCTCTCACTCTCTATCACTCTCTGACACTCTCTGATACACTGTGGCACTCTCAGACACTCTCTGACACTCTCTATCACTCTCTGAGACACTCTGATACACTCTGACACTCTCAGACACTCTCTGACACACTCAGAACATTCTCCACCACTCTCTATCACTCTCTGACACTCTGTGATACACTCTAAAACCCTCAGACACTCTCTGACAGTCTCTATCACTCTCTGACTCAATCTGACACTCTCTGACACTCTCTGATACTCTCTGATACACGGTGACACTCTCTGACACTCTCTATCACTCTCTATCACTCTCTGACACTCTCAGGCACAATCAGACACTCTCTGACACTGTCTATCACTCTCTGACACTCTCTGACACTTTCAGACACTCTCTGCCACTCTCTATCACTCTCTGACACTCTCTAACACTCTGTGACACTCTCTGACCCTCTCTATCACTCTCTGACCCTCTCTGGACCTCTCAGACCCACGCAGACATCTGCTGACACTCACTTTCACTCTCTGACACTCTCTGACACTTTCAGACATTCTCTGCCACTCTCTATTACTCTCTATCACTCGCTGACACTTTCAGACACTCTCTGTCACTCTCTGACACTCTCTGACACTCTCTGACACTCTCTGACACTCTCCGACACTCTCACACTCTCGGACCCTTTCTGACACTCTCTATCACGCTCTGACACTCTCTGACACTCTGTATCACTCTCTGACACTCTCCATCACTCTCTGACTCTCTCTGACAATCTCAGACACTCTCTGACACTCTCTGACACTCTCGATCACTCTCTGACACTCTCTGACACTTTCAGACACTCTCCGCCACTCTCTCTCTCACTCTCTATCACTCTCTGACACTCTCTGACACCCTCTGACACTCTCTGACACCCTCTGACACTCTCACACTCTCTGACACTCTCACACACTCTCACACAGTCTCTGACACTCTCTGACCCACTCTGACACTCTCTGTCACTGTCTGACACTCTCTGACACTCTCACACTCTCTGGCACTCTCACTCTCTCTGTCACTCTCTGATACTCTCTTACACTCTCCATCACTCTCTGAAACTCTCTGGTACACTGTGACACTCTCAGACACACTCTGACACACTCAGACACTCTCTGCCACATTCTATCACTCTCTCACACTGTCTGACACTCTCTGATACACTCGAACGCTCTCTGACACTCTCTATCACTATCTGACATTCGCTGACACTATCAGACAGTCTCAGACACTCTCTATCACTATCTGACATTCGCTGACACTCTCAGACAGTCTCAGACACTCTCTGACACTCTCTGATACTCTCTGACACTCTCTGACACTCTCTGACAATCTCAGACACACTCAGACACTCTCTGACACTTTCAGACACTCTCTGCCACTCTCTATCACTCTCTATCACTCTCTGAAACTCTCTGCCACTCTCTGACACTCTCTATCACTATCTGACACTCTCTGACACCCTCTCTGACCCTCTCTCACACTCTCTGACACTCCCTGACACTCTCTGAGACTCTCTGACACTCTCTATCACTCTCTGACACTCTCTGACAATCTCAGACACACTCAGACACTCTCTGAAACTCTCGATCACTCTCTGACACTCTCTGACACTTTCAGACACTCTCTGCCACTCTCTATCACTCTCTTTCACTCGCTGTAACTCGCTGCCACTCTCTGACACTCTCTATCACGCTCTGAAACTCTCTGACACTCTCTGACACTCTCTATCACTCTCTATCACTCTCTGATACTCTCTGACACTCCCTAGCACTCTCCATCACTCTCTGACACGCTCTGACACTGTCCGACGCTCGCAGACACTCTCAGGCACTCTCTATCACTCTCCGACACTCTCTATCACTCTCTGACACTCTCTGACGCTCTCAGACACACTCAATCTCTCTCTATCACTCTCTGACACTCTTTATCACTCTCTGACACACTCTGACACACTCTGACACACTCTGACACACTCTGATACTCTCGAATACACTCTGACACTCTCTGACAATCTCATACACACTCAGACACTCTCTGACACTCTCTATCTCTCTCTGACACTCTCAGACAGTCTCAGACACTCTCAGACAGTCTCAGACACTCTCTGACACTCTCTGACACTCTCTGACACTCTCTGACAATCTCAGACACACTCAGACATTCTCTGACACTTTCAGACACTCTCTGCCACTCTCTATCACTCTCTATCACTCTCTGAAACTCTCTGCCAATCTCTGACACTCTCTATCACTATCTGACACTCTCTGACACCCTCTCTGACCCTCTCTAATACTCTCTGACACGCTCTGACACTCTCTGACCCTCCCTGACACGCTCTGAGACTCTCTGACACTCTCAGACACACTCAGACACTCTCTGACACTCTCGATCACTCTCTGACACTCTGTGACACTTTCAGACACTCTCTGCCACTCTCTATCACTCTCTTTCACTCGCTGACACTTTCAGACACTCTCTGCCACTCTCTATCACTCTCTATCACTCTCTGACACTCTCTGACACTCTCTGACACTTTCAGACACTCTCTGCTGCTCTCTACCACTCTCTGACACTCTCTGACACTCTCTGACAATCTCACACTCTCTGACACTCTCTCACACTCTCTGACACTCTCTGACACACTCTATCCCTTTCTGACACTCTCTGACACTATCTGACACTATCTGACACTCTCACACTCTCTGACACTCTCTGACACTCTCTCATACTCTCTGACACTCTCTGACACTCTCTCACACTCTCTGACACTCTCTGATACTCTCTGACCCTCTCGGACCCTCTCTGACCCTCTCTCACACTCTCTGAAAGTTTATATCACTCTCTGACACTGTGACACTCTCTGTCACTCTCTGACTCTTTCTGACACACTCTGACACTCTCAGGCACTCTCTGAAACTCTCCATCACTCTCTGAAACTCTCTGAATCTCGCAGACACTCTCTGACACTTTCTATCACTTTCAGACACTCTCTGACACTCTCTGGCACTCTCTATCTCTCACTGACACTCTCTGTCACTCTCTGAAACTCTCTCGCACTCTTTGACACTCTCTATCGCTCTCTGACACTCTCTAACTCTCTCTATCTCTCTCTATCACTCTCTATCACTCTCAGACATTTTCTGACACTCTCTGACACTCCGTCTCACTATCACTCTGTATCTCTCTCAGTCTATTTCTGACACTCTCAGACACTCTCAGACACTCTCTGATTCTCTCTGACTCTCTCTGTCTCTCTCTGACACTCTCTCACATTCCCTGTCACAGAGAGAGAGAGAACAGCGGGAGCAGAGCTTTGAAATGTGCGCCAAGAAGTCGGAAGCCACACAGAGAGAGAGAGAGAGAACAGCGGGAGCAGAGCTTTGAAAAGCGCACCAAGAAATGGGAAGCCACAGAGAGAGAGGGAGAACAGCGGCAGCACAGATTTGAAAAGCGCGCCAATAAATCGGAAGCCACAGAGAGAGAGAGAGAGAGAGAGAGAACAGCGGGAGCAAAGCTTTGAAAAGCGCGCCAAGAAATCGGATGTCACAGAGAGATAGAGAGAACAGCGGGAGCTGAGCTTGGAAAAGCGCGCCAAGAAATCGGATGTCACAGAGAGAGAGAGAGAGAGAGAGAGAGAGAGAACAGCGGGAGCTGAGCTTGGAAAAGCGCGCCAAGAAATCGGATGTCACAGAGAGAGAGAGAGAGAAAGAACAGCGGGAGCAGAGCTTGGAAATGCGCGCCAAGAAATCGGAAGCCACAGAGAGAGAGAGAGAGAGAGAGAACAGCGGGAGCTGAGCTTGGAAAAGCGCGCCAAGAAATCGGATGTCACAGAGAGAGAGCGAGAGAACAGCGGCAGCAGAGATTTGAAAAGCTTGCCAAGAAATCGGAAGCCACAGAGCCAGAGAGAGAACAGCGGGAGCTGAGCTTTGAAAAGTATGCCAAGAAATCGGAAGCCATTTCTCGTGTGTAGGCGGAGCGCACGCGGGACTGCTGGGTAAGTGAGGTTACATATTTGGGCAGTTGCTTTAGTGTCCCTGCTGACTGCACCTACGGGAAGTGCACCCAACTCCAGCTCCTCGAGAACCGCGTTAGGGAACTGGAGCTGGATGAACTTCGGATCATTCGGGAGGCGGAGGGGGTTATTGACAGGAGTTATAGGGAGGTAGTCACACCTCAGGTAAAAGAAGTAGGTAGATGGGTTACCGTCAGGGGAAGAAGGAGAGGGAACCAGCAGGCAGTGCAGGGATCCCCTGTGGCCGTTTCCCTCAACAACAGGTATACCGTTTTGGATACTGTTGGGGGGGACGACTTACCAGGGGTAAGCAATGGGGTTCAGGTCTCTGGCACAGAGTCTGCCCCTGTTGCTCAGAAGGGAAGGGGGAAGAGGAGCAGAGCATTAGCCATTGGGGACTCCATAGTTAGGGGAACATATAGGAGGTTCTGTGGGAACGAGAGAGACTCATGGTTGGTGTGTTGCCTCCCAGGTTCGTGATGTCTCGGATCGTGTTTTTGGGATCCTTAAGGGGGAGGGGGAGCAGCCCCAAGTCGTGGTCCACATAGGCACCAACGACATAGGTAGGAAGAGAGATGGGGATTTAAGGCAGAAATTCAGGGAGCTAGGGTGGAAGCTTCGAGCGAGAACAAACAGAGTTGTTATCTCTGGGTAGTTGCCCGTGCCACGTGCTAGCGAAGCGAGGAATAGGGAGAGAGAGGAGTTGAACACGTGGCTGCAGGGATGGTGTAGGAGGGAGGGTTTTGGTTTCCTGGATAATTGGGGCTCTTTCTGGGGTAGGTGGGACCTCTACAAACAGGATGGTCTTCACCTGAACCAGAGGGGTACCAATATCCTGGGGGGCAGATTTGCTAGTGCTCTTCGGGGGGGCTTAAAATAATTCAGCAGGTGTTTGGGAACCTAAATTGTAGTTCCAGTGTACAGGATGTTGAGAGTAGTGAGGTCAGGGATAAGGTTACAAGGACGCAAGAGGGCACTGGCAAGCAAGAACTTGGTTTAAAGTGTGTCTACTTCAAAGCCAGGAGCATCCGAAATAAGGTGGGCGAGCTTGCAGCATGGGTTGGTACCTGGGATCTCGATGTTGTGGCCATTTCAGAGACATGGGTGGAGCAGGGACAGGAATGGATGTTGCAGGTTCCGGGATTTAGATGTTTCAGTAAGAACAGAAAAGATGGTAAAAGAGAGGGGGGGGGGAGGGGTGGCATTGTTAATCGAGGAGAGTATTACGGCGGCAGAAAGGACGTTTGAGGACTCGTCTACTGAGGTAGTATGGGCCGAGGTTAGAAACAGGAGAGGAGAGGTCACCCTGTTGGGAGTCTTCTATAGACCTCCGAATAGTTCCAGAGATGTAGAGGAAAGGATAGCGAAGATGATTCTCGACAGGAGCGAGAGTAACAGGGTAGTTGTTATGGGGGACTTTAACTTTCCAAATATTGACTGGAAATACTATAGTTCGAGTACTTTAGATGGGTCAGTTTTTGTCCAGTGTGTGCAGGAGGGTTTTCTGACACAATATGTAGACTGGCCAACCAGGGGCGATGCCACATTGGATTTGGTACTGGGTAATGAACTCGGCCAGCTGTTAGATTTAGATGTTTAGTTTAGAGATACAGCACTGAAACAGGCCCTTCGGCCCACCGAGTCTTTGCCGACCATCAACCACCCATTTTATACTCATCCTC
This sequence comes from Heterodontus francisci, assembly GCF_036365525.1. Lineage (NCBI taxonomy): Eukaryota > Metazoa > Chordata > Chondrichthyes > Heterodontiformes > Heterodontidae > Heterodontus > Heterodontus francisci. Next base: position 13,163,964 of record NC_090405.1, read on the forward strand.
CACCAATCCCCATATTCCCACCACATCCCCACCTGTCCCTATATTTCCCTACCACCGACCTATACTAGGGGCAATTTACAATGGCCAATTTACCTACCAACCTGCAAGTCTTTTGGCTTGTGGGAGGAAACCGGAGCACCCGGAGAAAACCCACGCAGACACAAGGAGAACTTGCAAACTCCACACAGGCAGTACCCAGAATTGAACCCGGGTCGCTGGAGCTGTGGTGCTGACCACTGCGCCTTTGGTGATAGTGATCACAATTCGGTTAGGTTGACCTTAGCGATGGGCAGGGACAGGTATCTACCGCAGGGCAAGAATTATAGCTGGGGGAAAGGAAATTATGATGCGATTAGGCAAGATTTAGGATGCGTAGGATGGGGAAGGAAACTGCAGGGGATGGGCACCATCGAAATGGGGAGCTTATTCAAGGATCAGCCACTGCGTGTCCTTGATAAGTATGTACCTGTCAGGCAGGGAGGAAGTTGTCGGGCGAGGGAGCCGTGGTTTACTGAAGACGTTGAAGCGCTTGTCAAGAGGAAGAAGAAGGCTTATGTTAGGATGAGACGTGAAGGCTCAGTTAGGGCGCTTGAGAGTTACAAGCTAGCCAGGAAGGATCTAAAGGGAGAGCTAAGAAGAGAGAGGAGAGGACACGAGAAGTCATTGGCGGATAGGATCAAGGAAATCCCTAAGGCTTTCTATAGGTATATCAAGAATGAAAGAATGACTAGAGTTAGATTAGGGCCAATCAAGGATAGTAGTGGGAAGTTGTGTGTGGAATCAGAGGAGATAGAGGAAGCGTTAAATGAATATTTTTCGTCAGTATTTACAGTAGAGAAAGAAAATGTTGTCGAGGAGAATACTGAGATACAGACTACTAGGCTAGATTGGATTTTGGTTCACAAGGAGGAGCTGTTAGCAATTTTGGAAAGTGTGAAAATAGATAAGTCCCCTGGGCCAGATTTATCCTAGGATTCTCTGGGAAGCCAGGGAGGAGATTGCAAAGCCTTTGTCCTTGATCTTTATGTCGTCATTGTCGACAGCAATAGTGCCGGAAAACTGGAGGATAGCAAGTGTGGTCGCCTTGTTGAAGAAGGGGAGTAGAGACAGCCCTGGTAATTATAGACCTTTGAGCCTTACTTCGGTTGTGGGTAAAATGTTGGAAAAGTTTACAAGAGATAGGATTTATAATCATCTGGAAAAGAATAAGTTCATTAGCGATAGTCAGCACGGTTTTGTGACGGGTAGGTCGTGCCTCACAAACCTTATTGAGTTTTTTGAGAAGGTGAACAAACAGGTGGATGAGGGTAAAGCCGTGGATGTGGTGTATATAGATTTCAGTAAGGCGTTTGAATTAGAATTAGAACATTACAGCGCAGTACAGGCCCTTTGGCCCTCGATGTTGCGCCGACCTGTGAAACCATCTGACCTACACTATTCCATTTTCATCCATATGTCTATCCAATGACCACTTAAATACCCTTAAAGTTGGCGAGTCTACTACTGTTGCAGGCAGGGCGTTACACGCCCCTACTACTCTCTGAATAATGAAACTACCTCTAACATCTGTCCGATATCTATCACCCCTCAACTTAAAGCTATGTCCCTTCGTGTTTGCCATCACCATCCGAGGAAAAAGACTCTCACTACCCACCCTATCTAACCCTATGATTATCTTATATGTCTCTATTAAGTCACCTCTCCTCCTCCTTCTCTCCAACGAAAACAACCTCAAGTCCCTCAGCCTTTCCTCGTAAGACCTTCCCTCCATACCAGGCAACATCCTAGTAAATCTTCTCTGCACCCTTTCCAAAGCTTCCACATACATCCTATAATGCGGTGACCAGAACTACACACAATACTCCAGGTGCGGTCTCACCAGAGTTTTGTACAGCTGCAGCATGACCTCGTGGTTCCGAAACTCGATCCCCCTACTAATAAAAGCTAACACACCATATGCTTTCTTAACAGCCCTATTAACCTGGGTAGCAACTTTCAGGGATTTATGTACCTGGACACCAAGATGTCTCTGTTCATCTACACTACCAAGAATCTTCCCATTAGCTCAGTACTCTGCATTCCTGTTACTCCTTCCAAAGTGAATCACCTCACACTTTTCCGCATTAAACTCCATTTGCCATCTCTTAGCCCAGCTCTGCAGCCTATCTTCGGTTGTGGGTAAAATGTTGGAAAAGGTTACAAGAGACAGGATTTATAATCATCTTGAAAAGAATAAGTACATTAGAGATAGTCAGCACGGTTTTGTGACGGGTAGGTCGTGCCTCACAAACCTTATTGAGTTTTTCGAGAAGGTGACCAAACAGGTGGATGAGGGTAAAGCAGTGGATGTGGTGTATATGGATTTCAGTAAGGCGTTTGATAAGGTTCCCCACGGTAGGCTATTGCAGAAAATACGGAAGTATGGGGTTGAAGGTGATTTAGAGCTTTGGATCAGAAATTGGCTATCTGAAAGAAGACAGAGGGTGGTGGTTGATGGCAAATGTTCATCCTGGAGTTTAGTTACTAGTGGTGTACCGCAAGGATCTGTTTTGGGGCCATTGCTGTTTGTCATTTTTATAAATGACCTGGAAGAGGGTGTGGAAGGGTGGGTTAGTAAATTTGCAGATGACACTAAGGTCGGTGGAGTTGTGGATAGTGCCGAAGGATGTTGTAGGGTACAGAGAGACATAGATAGGCTGCAGAGCTGGGCTGAGAGATGGCAAATGGAGTTTAATGCGGAAAAGTGTGAGGTGATTCACTTTGGAAGGAGTAACAGGAATGCAGAGTACTGGGCTAATGGGAAGATTCTTGTTAGTGTAGATGAGCAGAGAGATCTTGGTGTCCAGGTGCATAAATCCCTGAAGGTTGCTAACCAGGTTAATAGGGCTGTCAAGAAGGCATATGGTGTGTTAGCTTTTATTAGTAGGGGGGTCGAGTTTCGGAGCCACGAGGTCATGCTGCAGCTGTACAAGACTCTGGTGAGACCACACCTGGAGTATTGCGTGCAGTTCTGGTCACCGCATTATAGAAAGGATGTGGAAGCTATGGAAAGGGTGCAGAGGAGATTTACTAGGATGTTGCCTGGTATGGAGGGAAGGTCTTACGAGGAAAGGCTGAGGGACTTGAGATTGTTTTCGTTGGAGATAAGGAGGAGGAGAGGTGACTTAATAGAGACATATAAGATAATCAGAGCGTTAGATAGGGTGGATAGTGAGCGTCTTTTTCCTCGGATGGTGATGGCAAACACGAGGGGACATAGCTTCAAGTTGAGGGGTGATAGATATAGGACAGATGTGAGAGGTAGTTTCTTTACTCAGAGAATAGTAAGGGCGTGGAATGCCCTGCCTGCAGCAGTAGTCGATTCGCCAACTTTAAGGGCATTTAAGTGGACATTGGATACAAACATGGATGAAAATGGAATAGTGTAGGTCAGATGGTTTCACAGCTCGGCGCAACATCGCTGCGCTGTAAAATTCTAATTCTAATTCTAATTCTATTTATGTACCTCTGTACCCTACAACATCCTTCGGCACTATCCACAACTCCACCGACCTTAGTGTCATCCGCAAATTTACTAACCCACCCTTCTACACCCACATCCAGGTCATTTATAAAAATCACAAACAGCAGTGGCCCCAAAACAGATGCTTGCGGTACACCACTAGAAACAGAACTCCAGGATGAACATTTGCCATCAAGCACCACCCTCTGTCTACTTTCAGCAAGCCAATTACTGATCCAAAAATCTAAATAGCCTTCAACCACATACTTCCGTATTTTCAGACAGTCTCTGACACTCTCAGGCACTCTCAGAAAGTCTCTGACAAACTCTATCACTCTCTGACACTCTCAATCACTCTCTATCACTCTCAGACACTCTCAGACTCTCTCTGACACTCTCTATCACTCTCCATCACTCTCTGACACTCTCTATCACTCTCAGACACCCTCTCACACTCTCTGACACTCTCTGGCATTCTATATCACTCTCTGACACTCTCAGACAGTCTCAGACAATCTCTATCACTCTCTGGAACTTTCTACCACGCTGTGACTCTCTCTATCTCCCTCTATCACTCTCTGGCACTCTCTGACACTCTCTTTCACTCTCTGACACTCTCTGACAATCTCAGACACACTCAGACACTCTCTGACACTCCCTATCACTCTCTGACACTCTCTGATACACTCTGACACACCCTGCCGCTCTCTGACACATTCTGTCACTCTCTGACAATCTCTGACAATCTCAGACACAATCAGAAACTCTCAGACACTCTCTGTCACCCTCTGACACTCTCTGACACTTTCAGACACTCTCATACACACTCAGACACACTCAGACACACTCAGACACACTCAGACACACTCAGACACTCTCTGGCACTCTCTGGCACTCTCTGACAATCTCAGACACAATCAGACACTCTCTGGCACTCTCTGGCGGTCTCTATCACTCTCTGGCACCCTCTATCACACTCTGACACTCTCTGACAGTCTCTGACACTCTGAATGTTTATATCACTCTCTGACACACTCTATCACTGCCTGACACTCCCTGACACTCTCAGACTCTCCCTGACACTCTCAGACTCTCTCTGACTCTCTCTATCACTGTCTGACACTCTCTGACACTCTCAGACACTTTCAGACACTCTCTGACGCTCTCTGACGCTCTCAGACACTCTCTCTCACTCTCTATCGCTCTCGATAACTCTCTGACACTCTCCATCACTTTCTGACAATGCCTGACACACACTGACACATTCTATCAATTACTGACACTCTCAGACACTCTCAGACTTTTTCAGACACTCTCTGACAAACTTTATCACTCTCTGACACTCTCTATCACTCTCTGACACTCTCTGATGCACTCTGACACTCTCAGACGCGCTCTATCACTCTCTGACACTCTCTATCACTCTCTGACACTCTCTATCACTCTCTGACACTCACTGACACACTCTGAAACTCTCAGACACTCTCAGACAGTCTCAGAAACTCTCTATCACTCTCTGAAACTCTCTACCATGCTTTGACTCTCTCTATCTATCTCTATCACTCTCTGGCACTCTCTGACACTCTCAGATACACTCTGACACTCCCTGACACTCTCTGACAATCTCAGACACAATCAGACACTCTTTGGCACTCTCTATCACACTCTGACATTCTCTGACACTTTCAGACACTCTCAGACACTCTCTACCTCTCTCTACCACTCTCTACCACTCTCTGACACTCTCTGACACACTCTTATACACTCTGACACACCCTGACACTCTCTGACACTTTCTATCACTCTCAGACACTCTCTGACAATCTCAGACACAATCAGAAACTCTCAGACACACTATGTCACTCTCTGACACTCTCTGACACTCTCTGACACTTTCAGACACTCTCAGACACACTCAGACACTCTCTGGCACTCTCTGGCACTCTCTAACACTCTCTGGCACTCTCTATCACTCTGTCTCACTCTCTGACACTCTCTGACATTCTCTGAATGTTTATATCACTCTCTGACACACTCTATCACTGTCTGACACTCCCTGACACTTTCTGAGTCTCGTTGACACTCTCAGACTCTCTCTGACTGTCTCTATCACTCTCTGAAACTCTCTGACACTGGCAGATACTCTCTGACGCTTTCTATCACTTTCTGACACTCTCAGACACTCTCAGACATTTTCAGACACTCTCTGGCACTCTCTTTCACTCTCTGACACTCTCAGACACTCTCAGACATTTTCAGACACTCTCTGGCACTCTCAGTCTCTCTCAGACACTCGCTGACACTCTCAGACACTCTCAGACACACTCTATCACTCTCTGAAACTCACTGAAACTCTCTGACACTCTCTATCACTCTCTGATACACTCTGTCACTCTCTATCACTCTCAGACACTCTCTATCACTCTCATCTCTCTCAGACACTCCCTGATACTCTCAGACACTCTCAGACACTCACTATCACTCTCTGATACACTCTATCACTCTCTGAAACTCACGGAAACTCTCTGACACTCTCTGTCACTCTCTCTCACTCTCTGACATTCTCTACCACTCTTTACCACTCTCTACAACTCTCTGTCACTCTCTGACACTCTCTGACACTCTCTATCACCCTCTGACACTCTCTGACACTCTCAGACACTCTCTGACACGCTCAGACCCCCTCAGGCACTCTTGATGCTTTCTATCACTGTATGACACTCTCAGACACTCTCTGTCACTTTCTCTCACTCTCTGACACTCTCAGAAACTCTGAGACTGTCTCAGACAATTTATATCACCCTCTGACACTCTCTGACACTCTCAGACACTCTCTGACACGCTCAGACCCCCTCAGACACTCTTGATACTTTCTATCACTGTATGACACTCTCAGACACTCTCTGTCACTTTCTCTCACTCTCTGACACTGTTTGACACTCTCTGACATTCTCTGACACTCTCAGACACTCTCTGACACTTTCTATCACTCTCTGACACTCTCAGAAACTCTGAGACTGTCTCAGACAATTTATATCACCCTCTGACACTCTCTGACACGCTCAGACCCCCTCAGACACTCTTGATACTTTCTATCACTGTATGACACTCTCAGACACTCTCTGTCACTTTCTCTCACTCTCTGACACTGTTTGACACTCTCTGACATTCTCTGACACTCTCAGACACTCTCTGACACTTTCTATCACTCTCTGACACTCTCAGAAACTCTGAGACAGTCTCAGACAATTTATATCACTCTCTGACACTGCCTGACACTCTCTGACACTCTCAGACACTCTCTTTCACTCTCTATCCCTCAATGACAGTATCTGACACTCTCTGACACTCTCTACCACTCTCTGTAACTCTCTGACACTCTCTGACACTCTCAGGCACTCTCTGACACTTTCTAACACTCTCTGAAACTCTCAGACACTTTTTATCACTCTCTCACACTCTCAGACGCTCTCTCACAATCTCTATCACTCTCTGACACTGTTTGACACTCTCCGACACACTCTGACACTCTCTGACATTTTCTATCACTCTCTGACACTCTCAGACATATTCTATCTCTCTTTGACACTCTCTGACACTCTCAGAGACTCTCAGGCAGTCTCAGACGCTCTCTATCACTCTCTGCCACTGTTTGACACACTCTGACACTCTCAGACACTCTCAGACACTCCCTGACTCTCTCAGACACTTTCTAACACTCTCTGACACTGTCTGACACTCTCTGACACTCTCAGACACTCTCAGACAGTCCCTGACACTCTCTGAGACTCACTGTCACTCTCACACCCTCTCTGACACACTCTGACACTCTCAGACACTCTCAGACACTCACTATCACTCTCCATCACTCTCCGACAGTCTCTCATAATCTCTAGCACTCTCTGACACTCTCAGACACTCTCTGGGACTCTCTGACACTCTCTATCACTTTCTGACACTCTCTGACTCTGTCTGACTCTCTCTGACATTCTCAGACACTCTCAGACACTCTCAGGCACTCTCTGACACACTCTGACACTCTCTGACACTCTCAGACACTCTCTTTCGCTGTCTATCACTCTATGACACTCCATATCACTCCCTGACACTCTCAGATTCTGTCTGACAATCTCTTTCACTCTCCATCACTCTCTGACACTCTCTGCCACTCTCTGACACTCCCTGACACTCTCAGACACTCTCTGACACTCTCTGACACCTCAGACATCTCTACAACTCTCTATCACTCTCTGATACTCTCTGATACACTCTGAAACTCTCAGACACTCTCTGACACTCTCTGTCACTCTCCGACACTCTCAGACAGTCTCTGACACTCTGCATCACTCTCTGACATTCTCTGACACTCTCTATCACTCTCTGACACTCTCTGATACACTCTGAAACTCTCAGACAGTCTCTGACACTTCTATCACTCTCTGACACACTCTGACACTCTCTATCACTCTCTGACAATCTCTGATACTCTCTGACACTCTCAGACACTCTCAGACAGTCCCTGACACTCTCTGAGACTCACTGACACTCTCACACACTCTCTGACACACTCTGACACTCTCAGACACTCTCAGACACTCTCTATCACTCTCCATCACTCTCCGACAGTCTCTCATAATCTCTAGCACTCTCTGACACTCTCAGACACTCTCTGGGACTCTCTGACACTCTCTATCACTTTCTGACACTCTCTGACTCTGTCTGACTCTCTCTGACATTCTCAGACACTCTCAGACACTCTCAGGCACTCTCTGACACACTCTGACACTCTCTGACACTCTCAGACACTCTCTTTCGCTGTCTATCACTCTATGACACTCCATATCACTCCCTGACACTCTCAGATTCTGTCTGACAATCTCTTTCACTCTCCATCACTCTCTGACACTCTCTGCCACTCTCTGACACTCTCAGACACTCTCAGACACTCCCTGACACTCTCTGAGACTCTCTGAAACTCTCACATCCTCTCTGACAGACTCTGACACTCTCAGGCACTCTCAGACACTCTCTATCACTCTCCATCACTCTCCGACAGTCTCTGCCACTCTCTGACACCTCAGACACTCTCTTCCGCTGTCTATCACTCTTTGACACTCCCTATCACTCCCTGACACTCTCAGATTCTGTCTGACAATCTCTTTCACTCTCCATCACTCTCCGACAGTCTCTGCCACTCTCTGACACCTCAGACATCTCCACCACTCTCTATCACTCTCTGATACTATCTATCACTCTCTGACACTCTCTGATACACTCTGAAACTCTCAGACACTCTCTGACAGTCTCTATCACTCTCCGACACTCTCTGAAACTCTCTGATACACTCTGACAATCTCTGACACTCTCTGACACACTGCATCACTCTCTGACACTCTCTGACACTCTCTGATACCTCAGACATCTCTACCACTCTCTATCGCTCTCTGATACTCTCTATCACTCTCTGACACTCTCTGATACACTCTGAAACTCTCAGACACTCTCTGACAGTCTCTATCACACTCCGACACTCTCTGAAACTCTCTGATACACTCTGACACTCTCAGACACTCTCTGACACACTGCATCACTCTCAGACAGTCTCTGACACTTCGATCACTCTCTGACACACTCTGACAGTCTCTATCACTCTCTGACAATCTCTGACACTCTCTGATATACTCTGAAACTCTCAGACACTCTCTGACACTCTCTATCACACTCTGACACTCTCTGAAACTCTCTGATACACTCTGACACTCTCAGACACTCTCTGACACTCTGTATCACTCTCTGACACTCTCTGACACTCTCTATCACCCTCAGACACCCTCTCACACTCTCTGACACTCTCTGGCATTCTATATCACTCTCTGACACTCTCGAACACACTCTGACACTCACAGACACTCTCTGACACTCTCTGATACTCTCTATCACTCTCTGATACTCTCTGACACTCTCAGACACTCTCTGGCACTCTCTCGCACGCTCTGACACTCTATGTCACTCTCCGACACTCTCTATCTCTCTCTGACACTCTCTGAAACTCTCTATCACTCTCTGACACACTCTGACACTCTCTGACACTCGCTATCACTCCCTGACACTCTCTGTTTCTCTCGGATACACTCTGACACTCGCTGACACTCTCAGACTCTCTCTGACACTCTCTTTCACACGCTATCACTCTCTGACACACTCGATCACACACTGACACTCGCTGACACTACCTTACACCGTCTGACACTCTCTGGCATTCTCTGGCACTCTCCGTCACTCTATATCACTCTCTGACACTCTCTGACACTCTCTTTCACTCTCTGACACTCTCTATCACTCTCTGACACTCTCTATCACTCTCTGACACACTCTGACACTCTCTGACACTCTCAGACACTCTCCATCACTCTATGACATTCTCTATCACTCTCTGACACTCTCTATCACTCTCTGACACTCTCTGACACTCCCTGACACTCTCTGTCGCTCTCGGATACTCTCAGACACTTTCCATCACTCTCTGACACTCTCAGACTCTCTCTGAAACTCTCTTTCACACTCTATCACTCTCTGACACACTCTCTCACTCTCTGACACACTCTGACACTCTCTATCACTCTCTGACAATCTCTGACACTCTCTGATACACTCTGACACTCTCACACACTATCACTCACTGACACTCTCTGACACTCTCAGACACTCTCTTTCGCTCTCTACCACTCTATGACACTCTCAGATTCTGTCTGACAATCTCTTTCACTCTCCATCACTCTCTGACACTCTCTGACACTCTCAGACAGTTTCTGAAACTCTCTGACACTCTCTGACACCTCAGCCATCTCTACCACTCTCTATCACTCTCTGATACTCTCTATCACTCTCTGACACTCTCTGATACACTCTGAAACTCTCACATACTCTCTGACACTCTCTATCACTCTCCAACACTCTCTGAAACTCTCTGATATACTCTGACACTCTCAGACTCTCTCTGACACTCTGAATCACTCTCTGACACTCTCTGACACTCTCTATCACTCTCTGACACTCTCTGACACTCTCTGATACACTCTGACACTCTCAGACACTCTCTGACACACTGCATCACTCTCAGACAGTCTCTGACACTTCGATCACTCTCTGACACACTCTGACAGTCTCTATCACTCTCTGACAATCTCTGACACTCTCTGATATACTCTGAAACTCTCAGACACTCTCTGACACTCTCTATCACACTCTGACACTCTCTGAAACTCTCTGATACACTCTGACACTCTCAGACACTCTCTGACACTCTGTATCACTCTCTGACACTCTCTGACACTCTCTATCACCCTCATACACCCTCTCACACTCTCTGACACTCTCTGGCATTCTATATCACTCTCTGACACTCTCGAACACACTCTGACACTCACAGACACTCTCTGACACTCTCTGATACTCTCTATCACTCTCTGATACTCTCTGACACTCTCAGACACTCTCTGGCACTCTCTCGCACGCTCTGACACTCTATGTCACTCTCTGACACTCTCTATCTCTCTCTGACACTCTCTGAAACTCTCTATCACTCTCTGACACACTCTGACACTCTCTGACACTCGCTATCACTCTCTGACACTCTCTGACACTCCCTGACACTCTCTGTTTCTCTCGGATACACTCTGACACTCGCTGACACTCTCAGACTCTTTCTGACACTCTCTTTCACACGCTATCACTCTCTGACACACTCGATCACACACTGACACTCGCTGACACTCCCTTACACCGTCTGACACTCTCTGGCATTCTCTGGCACTCTCCGTCACTCTATATCACTCTCTGACACTCTCTGACACTCTCTTTCACTCTCTGACACTCTCTATCACTCTCTGACACTCTCTATCACTCTCTGACACACTCTGACACTCTCTGACACTCTCAGACACTCTCCATCACTCTATGACATTCTCTATCACTCTCTGACACTCTCTATCACTCTCTGACACTCTCTGACACTCCCTGACACTCTCTGTCGCTCTCGGATACTCTCAGACACTTTCCATCACTCTCTGACACTCTCAGACTCTCTCTGAAACTCTCTTTCACACTCTATCACTCTCTGACACACTCTCTCACTCTCTGACACACTCTGACACTCTCTATCACTCTCTGACAATCTCTGACACTCTCTGATACACTCTGACACTCTCACACACTATCACTCACTGACACTCTCTGACACTCTCAGACACTCTCTTTCGCTCTCTACCACTCTATGACACTCTCAGATTCTGTCTGACAATCTCTTTCACTCTCCATCACTCTCTGACACTCTCTGACACTCTCAGACAGTTTCTGAAACTCTCTGACACTCTCTGACACCTCAGCCATCTCTACCACTCTCTATCACTCTCTGATACTCTCTATCACTCTCTGACACTCTCTGATACACTCTGAAACTCTCACATACTCTCTGACACTCTCTATCACTCTCCAACACTCTCTGAAACTCTCTGATATACTCTGACACTCTCAGACTCTCTCTGACACTCTGAATCACTCTCTGACACTCTCTGACACTCTCTATCACTCTCTGACACTCTCTGACACTCTCTGATACACTCTGACACTCTCAGACAGTGTCTGACACTTCTATCACTCTCTGACACACTCTGACACTCTCTATCACTCTCTGACAATCTCTGACACTCTCTGACACTCTCAGACACTCTCAGACACTCCCTGACACTCTCTGAGACTCTCTGACACTCTCACACCCTCTCTGACACACTCTGACACTCTCAGGCACTCTCAGACACTCTCTATCACTCTCCATCACTCTCCGACAGTCTCTCATCCTCTCTATCACTCTCTGAAACTCTAAGGCACTCTCTGGCACTCTCTGACACTCTCTATCACTTTCTGACAATCTCTGACACTCTCTGATACACTCTGAAACTCTCAGACAGTCTCTGACACTTCTATCATTCTCTGACACTCTCTATCACTCTCTGACAATCTCTGACACTCTCTGATACACTCTGAAACTCTCAGACACTCTCTGACACTCTCTATCGCTCTCTGAAACTCTCTGAAAATCTCTGATACACTCTGACACTCTCAGACACTCTCTGACACTCTGTATCACTCTCTGACACTCTCTGACACTCTCCATCACTCTCAGACACCATCTCACACTCGCTGACACTCTCTGGCATTCTATATCACTCTCTGACACTCTCTAACACACTCTGACACTCACAGACACTCTCAGACACTCTCTGGCACTCTCTCGCACTCTCTGACACTCTATATCACTCTCTGACACTCTCTATCTCTCTCTGACACTCCCTGACACTCTCAGACACTCTCTGACACTCTCTGACACCTCAGACATCTCTACAACTCTCTATCACTCTCTGATACTCTCTGATACACTCTGAAACTCTCAGACACTCTCTGACACTCTCTGTCACTCTCCGACACTCTCTGAAACTCTCTGATACACTCTGACACTCTCAGACACTCTCTGACACTCTGCATCACTCTCTGACATTCTCTGACACTCTCTATCACTCTCTGACACTCTCTGATACACTCTGAAACTCTCAGACTGTCTCTGACACTTCTATCACTCTCTGACACACTCTGACACTCTCTATCACTCTCTGACAATCTCTGATACTCTCTGACACTCTCAGACACTCTCAGACAGTCCCTGACACTCTCTGAGACTCACTGACACTCTCACACCCTCTCTGACACTCTCTGACACTCTCAGACACTCTCCATCACTCTATGACACTCTCTCTCACTCTCTGACACTCTCTCTCACTCTCTGACACTCTCTGACACTCCCTGACACTCTCTGTCGATCTCGGATACTCTCAGACACTTTCCATCACTCTCTGACAATCTCAGACTCTCTCTGAAACTCTCTTTCACACTCTATCACTCTCAGACACACTCTCTCACTCTCTGACACACTCTGACACTCTCCATCACTCTCCATCACTCTCCATCACTCTCTGACACTCTCTGACACTCTCTGACACTCTCAGACACTCACAGACACTCTCTGACACTCTCAGTCACTCTCTGACACTCTCAGACACTCTCTGACACCTCAGACATCTCTACCACTCTCTATCACTCTCTGATACTCTCTATCACTCCCTGACACTCTCTGATACACTCTGAAACTCTAACATACTCTCTGACACTCTCTATCACTCTCCAACACTCTCTGAAACTCTCTGATACACTCTGACACTCTCAGACTCTCTCTGACACTCTGCATCACTCTCTGACACTCTCTGATACACTCTGACATTCTCAGACAGTCTCTGACACTTCTATCACTCTCTGACACACTCTGACACTCTCTATCACTCTCTGACAATCTCTGACACTCTCTGACACTCTCAGACACTCTCTGACACCTCAGACATCTCTACCACTCTCTATCACTCTCTGATACTCTCTATCACTCCCTGACACTCTCTGATACACTCTGAAACTCTAACATACTCTCTGACACTCTCTATCACTCTCCAACACTCTCTGAAACTCTCTGATACACTCTGACACTCTCAGACTCTCTCTGACACTCTGCATCACTCTCTGACACTCTCTGATACACTCTGACATTCTCAGACAGTCTCTGACACTTCTATCACTCTCTGACACACTCTGACACTCTCTATCACTCTCTGACAATCTCTGACACTCTCTGACACTCTCAGACACTCTCAGACACTCCCTGACACTCTCTGAGACTCTCTGACACTCTCACACCCTCTCTGACAGACTCTGACACTCTCAGGCACTCACAGACACCCTCCATCACTCTCCATCACTCTCCGACACTCTCTCATACTCTCTATCACTCTCTGAAACTCTCAGGCACTCTCTGGGACTCTCTGACACTCTCTATCACTTTCTGACAATCTCTGACACTCTCTGATACACTCTGAAACTCTCAGACAGTCTCTGACACTCTGTATCACTCTCTGACACTCTCTGACACTCTCTATCACTCTCAGACAGCCTCTCACACTCGCTGACACTCTCTGGCATTCTATATCACTCAATGACACTCTCTAACACACTCTGACACTCACAGACACTCTCAGACACTCTCTGACACTCTCTGATACTCTCTATCACTCTCTGACACTCTCTGGCACGCTCTCGCACTCTCTGACACTCTATATCACTCTCTGACACGCTCTATCTCTCTCTGACACTCTCTGAAACTCTCTATCACTCTCTGACACTCTCTGACACTGTCTATAACTCTCTGACACTCTCTGACACCCTCTGACACTCTCTGTCGCTCTCGGAGACACTCTGACACTCACTGACACTCTCAGAATCTCTCTGACAGTCTCTGGCACTATCTATCACTCTCTATCACTCTCTATCACTCTCTGACACTCTCTGACACTCTCTGACACTCTCGATCACACTCTATCACTCTCCATCACTCTCTGACACACTCTGACACTCTCTGACACTCTCAGACACTCTCAGACACCCTCTCACACTCGCTGACACTCTCTGGCATTCTATATCACTCTCTGACATCTCTAACACACTCTGACACTCACAGACACTCTCAGACACTCTCTGACACTCTCTGATACTCTCTATCACTCTCTGACACTCTCTGGCACGCTCTCACACTCTCTGACACACTCTCTGACACTCTCTAAAACTCTCTATCACTCTCTGACACTCTCTATCACTCCCTGACACTCTCTGACACTCTCCTTCACTCTCCATCACTCTCCATCACTCTCGATCACTCTCCATCACTCTCGATCACTCTCTGACACACTCTGACACTCTCTGACACTCTCAGACACTCTCCATCACTCTATGACACTCTCTATCACTCTCTGACACTCTCTCTCACTCACTGACACTCTCTGACACTCCCTGACACTCTCTGTCGCTCTCGGATACTCTCAGACATTTTCCATCACTCTCTGACAATCTCAGACTCTCTCTGAAACTCTCTTTCACACTCTATCACTCTCTGACACACTCTCTCACTCTCTGACACACTCTGACACTCTCCATCACTCTCTGACAATCTCTGACACTCTCTGATATACTCTGACACTCTCACACACTATCACTCTCTGACACTCTCTGACACTCTCAGACACTCTGTTTCGCTCTCGACCACTCGATGACACACCCTATCACTCCCTGACACTCTCAGATTCTGTCTGACAATCTCTTTCTCTCTCCATCACTCTCCATCACTCTCCATCACTCTCTGACACTCTCTGACACTCTCAGACACTCACAGACACTCTCTGACACTCTCAGTCACTCTCTGACACTCTCAGACACTCTCTGACACCTCAGACATCTCTACCACTCTCTATCACTCTCTGATACTCTCGATCACTCCCTGACACTCTCTGATACACTCTGAAACTCTAACATACTCTCTGACACTCTCTATCACTCTCCAACACTCTCTGAAACTCTCTGATACACTCTGACACTCTCAGACTCTCTCTCTGACACTCTGCATCACTCTCTGACACTCTCTGACACTCTCTGATACACTCTGACACTCTCAGACAGTCTCTGACACTTCTATCACTCTCTGACACACTCTGACACTCTCTATCACTCTCTGACACTCCCTGACACTCTCTGAGACTCTCTGACACTCTCACACACTCTCTGACAGACTCTGACACTCTCAGGCACTCTCAGACACACTCCATCAATCTCCATCTCTCTCCGACACTCTCTCATACTCTCTATCACTCTCTGATACTCTCAGGCACTCTCTGGGACTCTCTGACACTCTCTATCACTTTCTGACAATCTCTGACACTCTCTGATACACTCTGAAACTCTCAGACAGTCTCTGACACTCTCTATCACTCTCAGACAGCCTCTCACACTCGCTGACACTCTCTGGCATTCTATATCACTCAATGACACTCTCTAACACACTCTGACACTCACAGACACTCTCAGACACTCTCTGACACTCTCTGACACTCTGTATCACTCTCTGACACTCTCTGACACTCTCTATCACTCTCAGACAGCCTCTCACACTCGCTGACACTCTCTGGCATTCTATATCACTCAATGACACTCTCTGACACTCTCTGACACTCTATATCACTCTCTGACACTCATTGAAACTCTCTATCACTCTCTGACACTCTCTGACACTGTCTATAACTCTCTGACACTCTCTGACACCCTCTGACACTCTCTGTCGCTCTCGGAGTCACTCTGACACTCGCTGACACTCTCAGACTCTCTCTGACAGTCTCTGGCACGCTCTATCACTCTCTATCACTCTCTATCACTCTCTGACACTCTCTGACACTCTCGATCACACTCTATCGCTCTCTATCACTCTCTGACACACTCTGACACTCTCTGACACTCTCTGACACTCTCAGACACTCTCAGACACCCTCTCACACTCGCTGACACTCTCTGGCATTCTATATCACTCTCTGACATCTCTAACACACTCTGACACTCACAGACACTCTCAGACACTCTCTGACACTCTCTGATACTCTCTATCACTCTCTGACACTCTCTGGCACGCTCTCACACTCTCTGACACTCTCTATCTCTCTCTGACACTCTCTAAATCTCTCTATCACTATCTGACACACTCTGACACTCTCTGACACTCTCTATAACTCTCTGATACTCTCTGACACTCTCTGACAATCTCTGTCGCTCTCGGATACACTCTGACACTCGCTGACACTCTCAGACTCTCTCTGACACTCTCTGGCACTCTCTATCACTCTCTGACACTCTCTGACACTCTCGATCACTCTCTATCACTCTCTATCACTCTCTGACACACTCTGACACACTCTGACACTCTCTGACACTCTCAGACACTCTCCATCACTGCATGACACTCTCTATCACTCTCTGACACTCTCTCTCACTCTCTGACACTCTCTGAAACTCTCTGACACTCCCTGACATTCTCTGTCGCTCTCGGACACTCTCAGACACTTTCCATCACTCTCTGACACTCTCAGACCCTCTCTGAAACTCTCTTTCACACTCTATCACTCTCTGACACACTCTCTCACTCTCTGACACACTCTGACACTCTCTATCACTCTTTGACAATCTCTGACACTCTCTGATACACTCTGACACTCTCACACGCTATCACTCTCTGACACTCACTGACACTCTCTGACACTCACGGACACTCTCTGACACTCTCAGACACTCTCAGACAGTCTCAGACACTCTCTATCACTCACTGAAACTCTCTACCACGCTTTGACTCTCTCTATCTCTCTCTCTCACTCTCTGGCACTCTCTGACACTCTCGGATTCACTCTGACACTCCCTGACTCTCTCTGACACTCTCTTTCAATCTCTGACACTCTCTGACAATCTCAGACACACTCAGACACTCTCTGACACTCTCTATCACCCTCTGACACATTCAGACACTCTCAGGCACTCACTACCACTCTCTAACACTCTCTGACACTCTCTGATACACTCTGACACACCCTGACACTCTCTGACACATTCTGTCACTCTCTGACACTCTCTGACAATCTCAGACACAATCAGAAACTCTCAGACACTCTCTGTCACTCTCTGACACTCTCTGACACTCTCTGACACTTTCAGACACTATCAGACACACTCAGACATTCTCTGGCACTCTCTGGCACTCCCGATCACTCTCTGACACTCTCCGACAATTTCAGACACAATCAGACACTCTCTGGCACTCTCTGGCGCTCTCTATCACTCTCTGGCACACTTTATCACTCTCTCACACTCTCTGACAATCTCTGACACTCTATGAATGTTTACATCACTCTCTGACACAATCTATCACTGTCTGACACTGCCTGACAGTCTCAGACTCTGCCTGACACACTCAGACTCTCTCTGACACTCTCTATCACTCTCTGACACTCTCTGAAACTCTCTATCACTCTCTGACACTCTCAGACACTCTCAGACACTCTCAAACACTCTCTGACACTCTCTGACACTCTCTGACGCTCTCAGACACTCTCTCTCATTCTCTCTCGCTCTCTGTCACTCTCTGACACTCTCTATCACTTTCTGACACGGCCTGACACACACTGACACTCTCAGGCACTCTCTGAATGTCTGTATCACTCTCTGAAACTCTCTGACACTAGCAGAAACTCTCTGACACATTCTATCAATTACTGACACTCTCAGACACTCTCAGACATTTTCAGACACTCGCTGACACACCTTATCACACTCCGACACTCTCTGAAACTCTCTGATACACTCTGACACTCTCAGACACTCTCTGACACACTGCATCACTCTCAGACAGTCTCTGACACTTCTATCACTCTCTGACACACTCTGACACTCTCTATCACTCTCTGACAATCTCTGACACTCTCTGATACACTCTGAAGCTCTCAGACACTCTCTGACACTCTCTATGACACTCTGACACTCTCTAAAAACTCTCTGATACACTCTGACACTCTCAGACACTCTCTGACACTCTGTATCACTATCTGACACTCTCTGACACTCTCTATCACTCTCAGACACCCTCTCACACTCTCTGACACACTCTGGCATTCTATATCACTCTCTGACACTCTCTAACACACTCTGACACTCACAGACACTCTCTGACACTCTCTGATACTCTCTATCACTCTCTGATACTCTCGGACACTCTCAGACACTCTCTGACACTCTCTCGCACTCTCTCGCACTCTCTGACACTCTATGTCACTCTCTGACACTCTCTGACACTCTCTATCACTCTCACACACCCTCTCACACTCGCTGACACTCTCTGGCATTCTATATCACTCTCTGACACTCTCTAACACACTCTGACACTCACAGACACTCTCAGACACTCTCTGACACTCTCTGATACTCTCTATCACTCTCTGATACTCTCTGACACTCTCAAACACTCTCTGACACTCTCTGGCACTCTCTCGCACTCTCTGACACTCGATATCACTCTCTGACACTCTCTATCTCTCTCTGACACTCTCTGAAACTCTCTATCACTCTCTGACACATTCTGACACTCTCTGACACTCTCTATAACTCTCTGACACTCTCTGACACTCTCTGTCGCTCTCGGATACACTCTGACACTCGCTGACACTCTCAGACTCTCTCTGACACTCTCTGGCACTCTCT
Source organism: Heterodontus francisci (assembly GCF_036365525.1). Taxonomy (NCBI): domain Eukaryota; kingdom Metazoa; phylum Chordata; class Chondrichthyes; order Heterodontiformes; family Heterodontidae; genus Heterodontus; species Heterodontus francisci. Next base: position 13,183,678 of record NC_090405.1, read on the forward strand.
ATCACTCTCTGACACTCTCTGACACTCTTGATCACTCTCCATCACTCTCTATCACTCTCTGACACACTCTGACAAACTCTGACACACTCTGACACTCTCAGACACTCTCCATCACTCGATGAAACTCTCTATCACTCTCTGACACTCTCGATCACTCTCTGACACTCTCTGACACTCCCTGACACTCTCTGTCGCTCTCGGACACTCTCAAGACACTTTCCATCACTCTCTGACACTCTCAGACCCTCTCTGAAACTCTCTTTCACACTCTATCACTCTCTGACACACTCTCTCATTCTCTGACACACTCTGACACTCTCTATCACTCTTTGACAATCTCTGACACTCTCTGATACACTCTGACACTCTCACACGCTATCACTCTCTGACACTCACAATCACTCTCTGACACTCACTGGCACTCTCTGACACTCTCAGACACTCACAGACAGTCTCAGACACTCTCTATCACTCACTGAAACTCTCTACCACGCTTTGACTCTCTCTATCTCTCTCTATCACTCTCTGGCACTCTCGGATACACTCTGACACTCCCTGACTCTCTCTGACACTCTCTTTCACTCTCTGACACTCTCTGACAATCTCAGACACATTCAGACACTCTCAGACACTCACTACCACTCTCTACCACTCTCTGACACTCTCTAATACACTCTGACACACCCTGACACTCTCTGACACATTCTCTCACTCTCTGACACTCTCTGGCAATCTCGGACACAATCAGAAACTCTCAGACACTCTCTGTCACTCTCTGACACTCTCTGACACTTTCAGACACTATCAGACACACTCAGACACTCTCTGGCACTCTCTGGCACTCCCTATCACTCTCTGACACTCTCTGACAATCTCAGACACAATCAGACACTCTCTGGCACTCTCTGGCGCTCTCTATCACTCTCTGGCACTCTCCATCACTCTCTCACACTCTCTCACACTCTCTGACACTCTCTGAATGTTTATATCACTCTCTGACACACTCTATCACTGTCTGACACTGCCTGACACTCTCAGACTCTCCCTGACACTCTCCGACTCTCTCTGACTCTCTCTATCACTCTCTGACACTCTCTGAAACTCTCTGTCACTCTCTGACACTCTCAGACACTCACAGACACTCTCAGACACTCTCTGACACTCTCTGACACTCTCTGACGCTCTCAGACACTCTCTCTCATTCTCTCTTGCTCTCTATCACTCTCTGACACTCTCTATCACTTTCTGACACGGCCTGACACACCCTGACACTCTCAGGCACTCTCTGAAAGTCTGTATCACTCTCTGAAACTCTCTGACACTAGCAGACACTCTCTGACACATTCTATCAATTACTGACACTCTCAGACACTCTCAGACATTATCAGACACTCTCTGACACACCTTATCACTCTCCGACACTCTCTGAAACTCTCTGATACACTCTGAAACTCTCAGACACTCTCTGACACTCTCTATCACACTCTGACATTCTCAGACACTCTCTGACACTCTGTATCACTCTCTGACACTCTCTGTCACTCTCTATCACTCTCAGACACACTCTCACACTCTCTGACACTCTCTGGCATTCTATATCACTCTCTGACAATCTCTAACACACTCTGACACTCACAGACACTCTCTGACACTCTCTGATACTCTCTTTCACTCTCTGATACTCTCTGACACTCTCAGACACTCTCTGACACTCTCTGACACTCTCTGGCACTCTCTCGCACTCTCTGACACTCTATGTCACTCTCTGATACACTCTGACACTCTCAGACACACTCTGACACACTGCATCACTCTCAGACAATCTCTGACACTTGTATCACTCTCTGACACACTCTGACACTGTCTATCACTCTCTGACAATCTCTGACACTCTCTGACACATTCTATCAATTACTGGCACTCTCTCGCACTCTCTGACACTCTATGTCACTCTCTGACACTCTCTATCTCTCTCTGACACTCTCTGAAACTCTCTATCACTCTCTGACACATTCTATCAATTACTGGCACTCTCTCGCACTCTCTGACACTCTCTGACACTCTCTGACACTCTCTGATACACTCTGACACTCTCAGACAGTCTCTGACACTTCTATCATTCTCTGACACTCTCTATCACTCTCTGACAATCTCTGACACTCTCTGATACACTCTGACACTCTCAGACACTCTCTGACACTCTGTATCACTCTCTGACACTCTCTGACACTCTCCATCACTCTCTGACACTCTCTGAAAATCTCTGATACACTCTGACACTCTCAGACACTCTCTGACACTCTGTATCACTCTCTGACACTCTCTATCACTCTCTGACAATCTCTGACACTCTCTGATACACTCTGACACTCTCAGACACTCTCTGACACTCTGTATCACTCTCTGACACTCTCTGACACTCTCTATCACTCTCTGACACTCTCTGAAAATCTCTGATACACTCTGACACTCTCAGACACTCTCTGACACTCTGTATCACTCTCTGACACTCTCTGACACTCTCCATCACTCTCAGACACCATCTCACACTCGCTGACACTCTCTGGCATTCTATATCACTCTCTGACACTCTCTAACACACTCTGATACTCACAGACACTCTCAGACACTCTCTGACACTCTCTGATACTCTCCATCTCTCTCTGATACTCTCTGACACTCTCTGACACTCTCTGGCACTCTCGCGCTCTCTCTGACACTCTATATCACTCTCTGACACTCTCCATCTCTCTCTGACACTCTCTGAATCTCTCTATCACTCTCTGACACACTCTGACACTCTCTGACACTCTCTATAACTCTCTGACACGCTCTGACACTCTGTCGCTCTCGGATACACTCTGACACTCGCTGACTCTCTCAGACTCTCTCTGACACTCTCTGGCACTCTCTATCACTCTCTGACACTCTCGATCACTCTATATCACTCTCTATCACTCTCTGACACACTCTGACACTCTGACACTCTCTGAAACTCTCAGACTCTCTCCATCACTCTATGACACTCTCTATAACTCTCTTACACTCTCTATCACTCTCTGACGATCTCTGACACTCCCTGACATTCTCTGTGGCTCTCGGACACTCTCAGACACATTCCATCACTCTCTGACACTCTCTATCACTCTCTGACACTCTCTATCACTCTCTGACACTCTCTATCACTCTCTGACAATCTCTGACACTCCCTGACACTCTCTGACACTCTCTGACACTCTCTATCTCTCTGAAACTCTCTGACACTCTCTGTCACTCTCGGATACACTCTGACACTCGCTGACACTCTCAGACTCTCTCTGACACTCTCTTTCACACGCTATCACTCTCTGACACACTCGATCACACACTGACACTCGCTGACACTCCCTGACACCCTCTGACACTCTCTGGCATTCTCTGGCACTCTCCGGCACTCTATATCACTCTCTGACACTCTCTGACACTCTCTATCACTCTATGACACTCTCTATCACTCTCTGACACTCTCTATCACTCTCTGACACATACTGACACTCCCTGACACTCTCTGTCGCTCTCGGATACTCTCAGACACTTTCCATCAATCTCTGACACTCTCAGACTCTCTCTGAAACTCTGTTTCACACTCTATCACTCTCTGACACACTCTCTCACTCTCTGACACACTCTGACACTCTCTATCACTCTCTGACAATCTCTGACACTCTCTGATACACTCTGACACTCTCACACACTATCACTCACTGACACTCTCTGACACTCTCAGACACTCTCTTTCGCTCTCTACCACTCTATGACACTCCCTATCACTCCCTGACACTCTCAGATTCTGTCTGACAATCTCTTTCACTCTCCATCACTCTCTGACACTCTCTGACACTCTCTGACACCTCAGACATCTCTACCACACTCTCTGAAACACTCTGACACCCTCAGGCACTCTCAGACACCCTCTATCACTCTCCATCACTCTCCGACAGTCTCTCATACTCTCTATCACTCTCTGAAAATCTCAGGCACTCTCTGGGACTCTCTGACACTCTCTATCACTTTCTGACAATCTTTAACACTCTCTGATACACTCTGAAACTCTCAGACAGTCTCTGACACTTCTATAATTCTCTGACACTCTCTATCACTCTCTGACAATCTCTGACACTCTCTGATACACTCTGAAACTCTCAGACACGCTCTGACACTCTCTATCACTCTCTGACACTCTCTGAAAATCTCTGATACACTCTGACACTCTCAGACACTCTCTGACACTCTGTATCACTCTCTGACACTCTCTGACACTCACTATCGCTCTCAGGCACCCTTTCACACTCGCTGACACTCTCTGGCATTCTATATCACTCTCTGACACTCTCTAACACACTCTGACACTCACAGACACTCTCAGACACTCTCTGACACTCTCTGATACTCTCTATCTCTCTCTGATACTCTCTGACACTCTCTGACACTCTCTGGCACTCTCGCGCACTCTCTGACACTCTATATCACTCTCTGACACACTCCATCTCTCTCTGACACTCTCTGAATCTCTCTATCACTCTCTGACACACTCTGACACTCTCTGACACTCTCTATAACTCTCTGACACGCTCTGACACTCTCTGTCGCTCTCGGATACACTCTGACACTCTCTGACACTCTCTGACACTCTCTGACACTCTCGATCACTCTCTATCACTTTCTGACACACTCTGACACTCTCTGACACTCTCTGAAACTCTCAGACACTCTCCATCACTCTATGACACTCTCTATCACTCTATGACACTCTCTATCACTCTCTTACACTCTCTATCACTCTCTGACAATCTCTGACACTCCCTGACACTCTCTGTCGCTCTCGGACACTCTCAGACACATTCCATCACTCTCTGACACTCTCTATCACTCTCTGACACTCTCTATCACTCTCTGACACTCTCTATCACTCTCTGACAATCTCTGACACTCCCTGACACTCAGACTCTAAGACACGCTCTGACACTCTCTGTCGCTCTCGGATACACTCTGACACTCTCTGACACTCTCTGACACTCTCTGACACTCTCGATCACTCTCTATCACTTTCTGACACACTCTGACACTCTCTGACACTCTCTGAAACTCTCAGACACTCTCCATCACTCTATGACACTCTCTATCACTCTATGACACTCTCTATCACTCTCTTACACTCTCTATCACTCTCTGACAATCTCTGACACTCCCTGACACTCTCTGTCGCTCTCGGACACTCTCAGATACTTTCCATCACTCTCTGACACTCTCAGACCCTCTCTGAAACTCTCTTTCACACTCTATCACTCTCTGACACACTCTCTCACTCTCTGACACACTGTGACACTCTCTATCACTCTTTGACACTCTCTATCACTCTCTTACACTCTCTATCACTCTCTGACAATCTCTGACACTCCCTGACACTCTCTGTCGCTCTCGGACACTCTCAGACACTTTCCATCACTCTCTGACACTCTCAGACCCTCTCTGAAACTCTCTTTCACACTCTATCACTCTCTGACACACTCTCTCACTCTCTGACACACTGTGACACTCTCTATCACTCTTTGACAATCTTTGACACTCTCTGATACACTCTGACACTCTCAATCACTCTCTGACACTCACTGACACTCTCTGACACTCTCAGACACTCTCAGACAGTCTCAGACACTCTCTATCACTTACTGAAATGCTCTACTACGTGTTGACTCTATCTATCTCTCTCTATCTCTCTCTATCACTCTCTGGCACTCTCTGACACTCTCGGATACACTCTGACACTCCCTGACTCTCTCTGACACTCTCTTTCACTCTCTGACGCACTCTGACAATCTCAGACAAACTCAGACACTCTCTGACACTCTCGGATACACTCTGACACTCCCTGACTCACTCTGACACTCTCTTTCACTCTCTGATACTCTCTGACAATCTCAGGCACACTCAGACACTCTCTGACACTCTCTATCACTCTCTCACACTCTCTGACACTCTCTGAATGTTTATATCACTCTCTGACACGCTCTATCACTGTCTGACACTGACTGAAACTCTCAGACTCTCCCTGACACTCTCAGACTCTCTCTGACTCTCCCTATCACTCTCTGACACTCTCTGACACTCTCAGACACTCTCCATCACTCTCTGACACTCTCTATCACTCTCTGACACTCCCTGACACTCTCTGTCGCTCTCGGACGCTCTCAGACACTTTCCGTCACTCTCTGACATTCTCTATCACTCTCTGACACTCTCTATCACTCTCTGACAATCTCTGACACTCCCTGACACTCTCTGTCGCTCTCGGACACTCTCAGACACTTTCCATCACTCTCTGACACTCTCAGACCCTCTCTGAAACTCTCTTTCACACTCCATCACTCTCTGACACACTCTCTCACTCTCTGACACACTCTGACACTCTCTCTCACTCTTTGACAATCTCTGACACTCTCAATCACTCTCTGACACTCACTGACACTCTCTGACGCTCTCAGACACTCTCAGACAGTCTCAGACACTCTCTATCACTCACTGAAACTCTTAACCACGTTTTGACTCTCTCTATCTCTCTCTATCTCTCTCTATCACTCTCTGGCACTCTCTGACACTCTCGGATACACCCTGACACTCCCTGACTCTCTCTGACACTCTCTTTCACTCTCTGACACTCTCTGACAATCTCAGACACACTCAGAAACTCTCTGACACTCTATATCACTCTCTGACACTCTCTGACACATTCAGACACTCTCAGACACTCACTACCACTCTCTACCACTCTCTGACATTCTCTGATACACCCTGACACTCTCTGACACATTCTCTCACTCTCTGACACTCTCTGACAATCTCAGACACAATCAGAAAATCTCAGACACTCTCTGTCACTCTCTGACACTATCTGACTCTTTCAGACACTCTCTGACACACTCAGACATTCTCTGGCACTCTCTGACACTCTCTATCACTCTCTGACAATCTCAGACACAATCAGACACTCTCTGGCTCTCTCTGGCGCTCTCTATCACTCTCTGGCACTCTCTATCACTCTCTCACACTCTCTCACACTCTCTCACACTCTCTGACACTCTCTGAATGTTTATATCACTCTCTGACACTCTCTATCACTGCCTGACACTGCCTGACACTCTCAGACTCTCCCTGACAATCTCAGACTCTCTCTGACTCTCTCTATCACTCTCTGACACTCTCTGACAATCTCTGTCACTCTCTGACACTCTCAGACACTCTCAGACACTCTCAGACACTCTCAGACACTCTCTGACGCTCTCAGACACTCTCTCTCACTCTCTATCACTCTCTCACTCTCTATCACTCTCTGACACTCTCTATCACTTTCTGACACTGCCTGACACACACTGACACTCTCAGGCACTCTCTGAAAGTCTCTATCACTCTCTGAAACTCTCTGACACTCGCAGACACTCTCTGACACATTCTATCAATTACTGACACTCTCAGACACACTCAGACATTTTCAGAAACTCTCTGACACACTCGATCACTCTATGACACTCGCTGACACTCTCTATCACTCTCTGACAATCTCTGACACTCTCTGATACTCTCTGACACTCTCTGACACTCTCTGACACTCTCTATCACTCTCTGACACTCTCTATCACTCTCTGATACACTCTGACACTCTCAGACAGATTCTGACACTTCTATCACGCTCTGACACTCTCTGTCACTCTCTGACAATCTCTGACTCTCTCTGATACACTCTGAAACTCTCAGACACTCTCTGACACTCTCTATCACTCTCTGACACTCTCTGAAAATCTCTGATACACTCTGACACTCTCAGACACTCTCTGACACTCTGTATCACTCTCTGACACTCTCTGACAATCTCCATCACTCTCTGACAATCTCTGACACTCTCTGATACACTCTGAAACTCTCAGACACTCTCTGACACTCTCTATCACTCTCTGACACTCTCTGAAAATCTCTGATACACGCTGACACTCACAGACACTCTCAGACACCCTCTGACACTCTCTGATACCCTCTATCACTCTCTGATACTCTCTGACACTCTCAGGCACTCTCTGACACTCTCTGGCACTCTCTCGCACTCTCTATCACTCTCTGACACTCTCTGTCGCTCTCGGATACACTCTGACACTCGCTGACACTCTCAGACTCTCTCTGACACTCTCTTACACAAGCTATCACTCTCTGACACACTCTGTCACACACTGACACTCGCTGAAACTCCCTTACACCCTCTGACACTCTCTGGCACTCTCTGGCACTCTCCGGCACTCTATGTCACTCTCTGACACTCTCTGACACTCTCATCGCTCTCTGACACACTCTGACACTCTCGATCACTCTCTATCACTCTCTATCACTCTCTGACACACTCTGTCGCTCTCGGACACTCTCAGACACTTTCCATCACTCTCTGACACTCTCAGACTCTCTCTGAAACTCTCTTTCACACTCTATCACTCTCTGACACACTCTCTCACTCTCTGACACACTCTGACACTCTCTATCACTCTTTGACAATCTCTGACACTCTCTGATACACTCTGACACACTCACACACTATCACTCTCTGACACTCTCTATCACTCTCTGACACTCATTGACACTCTCTGACACTCTCAGACACTCTCAGACAGTCTCAAACACACTCCATCACTCTCTGAAACTCTCTACCACGCTTTGACTCTCTCTAACTCTCTCTATCACTCTCTGGCACTCTCTGACACTCTCGGATACACTCTGACACTCCCTGACTCTCTCTGACACTCTCTTTCACTCTCTGACACTCTCTGGCAATCTCAGATACACTCAGACACTCTCTGACACTCTCTGACACATTCAGACACTCTGAGACACTCACTACCACTCTCTACCACTCTCTGACACTCTCTAATACACTCTGACACACCCTGACACTCTCTGACACATTCTGTCACTCTCTGACACTCTCTGACAATCTCAGACACAATCAGAAACTCTCAGATATTCTCTGTCACTCTCTGACACTCTCTGACGCTTTCAGACACTCTCAGACACACTCAGACACTCTCTGGCACTCTCTGGCACTCTCTATCACTCTCTGACACTCTCTGACAATCTCAGACACAATCAGACACTCTCTGGCGCTCTCTGGCGCTCTCTATCACTCTCTGGCACTCTCTATCACTCTCTCACACTCTCTCACACTTTCTGACACTCTCTGAATGTTGATATCACTCTCTGACACACTCTATCACTGTCTGACACTGCCTGACTCTCTCAGACTCTCCCTGACAATCTCAGACTCTCTCTGACTCTCTCCATCACTCTCTATCACTCTCTGACACTCTCTGACACTCTCTGTCACTCTCTGACACTCTCAGACACTCTCAGACACTCTCTGACACTCTCTGACACTCTCTGACGCTCTCAGACACTCTCTCTCACTCTCTATCACTCTCTATCACTTTCTGACACTGCATTAAATAATAATAATATATGTAAATATAAAGTAATTAAAATAATTAATTCGAAATCATAATAATAAACATTCATTACCACACACACTGACACTCTCAGGCACTCTCTGAAAGTCTCTATCACTCTCCGAAACTCTCTGACACTCGCAGACACTCTCTGACACATTCTATCAATTACTGACACTCTCAGACACTCTCAGACATTTTCAGACACTCTCTGTAACTCTCTGACACTCTCAGACACTCTCAGACACTCTCTGACACTCTCTGACACTCTCTGACGCTCTCAGACACTCTCTATCACTCTCTGACACTCTCTGACACTCTCCGATACACTCTGACACTCTCAGACAGTCTCTGACACATCTATAGCTCTCTGACACTCTCTATCACTCTCTGACAAACTCTGACACTCTCTGATACACTCAGAAACTCTCAGACACTCTCTGACACTCTCTACCACTCTCTATCACTCTCTGACAATCTCTGACACTCTCTGATACACTCTGAAACTCTCAGACACTCTCTGACACTCTCTATCACTCTATATCACTCTCTGAAAATCTCTGATACACTCTGACACTCTCAGACACTCTCTGACACTCTGCATCACTCTCTGACACTCTCTGACACTCTCTATCGCTCTCTGACACTCTCTGACACTCTCTGATGCACTCTGACACTCTCTATCACTCTCTGACAATCTCTGACACTCTCTGATACACTCTGAAACTCTCAGACACTCTCTGACACTCTCTATCACTCTCTGACACTCTCTGAAACTCTCTGATACACTGTGACACTCTCAGACACTCTCTGACTCTCTGTATCACTCTCTGACACTCTCTGACACTCTCTATCACTCTCTGACACTCTCTGAAACTCTCTCATACACTCTGACACTCTCAAACACTCTCTGACAATCTCTGACACTCTCTGATACACTCTGAAACTCTCAGACACTCTCTGACACTCTCTATCACTCTCTGACACTCTCTGAAACTCTCTGATACACTGTGACACTCTCAGACACTCTCTGACTCTCTGTATCACTCTCTGACACACTCTGAATCTCTCTATCACTCTCTGACAATCTCTGACACTCTCTGACACTCTCAGACACTCTCAGACAGTCTCAGACACTCTCTATCACTCTCTGAAACAATCTACCACGCATTGACACCCTCTATCTCTCTCTATCACTCTTTATCACTCTCTATCACTCTCTGACACTCTCTGACACTTTCCGACACTCTCAGGCAATCTCCACCACTCTCTATCACTCACTCACACTCTCTGATACACTCTGACACTCCCTGACACTCTCTGACACTCTCCATCACTCTCTGAAACTCTCTGACAATCTCAGACACAATCTGACACTCTCTATGCCTCTCTGACACTCTCTGACACTTTCAGACACTCTCAGACACACTCATACACTCGCTGGCACTCTCTGGCACTCTCTATCGCTCTCTGGCACTCTCTATCAATCTCTGACACTCTCTGACACTCTCTGACGCTTTCAGACTGTCCATGTCACTCTCAGACTTTCTCTGACTCTCTCTATCACTCTCTGACACTCTCTGACTCTCTCTGACACTCACTGAAACACTCTGACACCCTCAGACACTCTCTGACACTCACTGAAACACTCTCTATCACTCTCTGAAACTCTCTACCACGCTTTGACTCTCTCTATCTATCTCTATCACTCTCTGGCACTCTCTATCGCTCTCTGGCACTCTCTATCAATCTCTGACACTCTCTGACACTCTCTGACGCTTTCAGACTGCCCATGTCACTCTCAGACTTTCTCTGACTCTCTCTATCACTCTCTGACACTCTCTGACTCTCTCTGACACTCACAGATACACTCTGACACTCCCTGACACTCTCTGACACTCTCTGACGCTCTCAGACACTCTCTCTCTCACTCTCTATCACTCTCTATCACTCTCTATCACTCTCTGACGCTCTCTATCACTTTCTGACACTGCCTGACACACACTGACACTCTCAGGCACTCTCTGAAAGTCTCTATCACTCTCTGAAACTCTCTGACACTCGCAGACACTCTCTGACACATTTTATCAATTACTTACACTCTCAGACACTCTCAGACATTTTCAGACATTCTCTGACACACTCTATCACTCTATGACACTCTCTGACACTCTCTGTCACTCTCTGACAATCTCTGACACTATCTGATACACTCTGACACTCTCAGACACTCTCAGAGACTCTCAGGCACTCTCAGACGCTCTCTATCACTCTCTGCCACTGTTTGACACTCTCTGACACTCTCAGACACTCTCAGACACTCCCTGACACTCTCAGACACTTTCTATCACTCTCCGACACTCTCTCATCCTCTCTGTCACTCTGTGACACTCTCAGACACTGTCTGGGACTCTCTGACACTCTCTATCACTTTCTGACACTCTCTGACTCTGGCTGACTGTCTCTGACATTCTCAGACACTCTCAGACACTCTCTGACACACTTTGACACTCTCTGACACTCTCAGACACTCTCTTTCGCTCTCTTTCACTCTATGACACTCCCTATCACTCCCTGACACTCTCAGATTCTGTCTGACAATCTCATTCACTCTCCATCACTCTCTGACACTCTCTGACACTCTCAGATACTCTCTGACACTCTCTGACACCTCAGACATCTCTACCACTCTCTATCACTCTCTGATACTCTCTATCACTCTCCGGCACTCTCTGAAACTCTCTGATACACTCTGACACTCTCAGACACTCTCTGCACTCTGCATCACTCTCTGACACTCTCTGACACTCTCTATCACTCTCTGACACTCTCTGACACTCTCTGATGCACTCTGACACTCTCTATCACTCTCTGACAATCTCTGACACTCTCTGATACACTCTGAAACTCTCAGACACTCTCTGACACTCTCTATCACTCTCTGACACTCTCTGAAACTCTCTGATACACTGTGACACTCTCAGACACTCTCTGACTCTCTGTATCACTCTCTGACTCTCTCTGACACTCTCTATCACTCTCTGACAATCTCTGACACTCTCTGATACACTCTGAAACTCTCAGAAACTCTCTGACACTCTCTATCACTCTCTGACACTCTCTATCACTCTTTCTCACTCTCTGACACTCTCTGACACATTCTGACACTCTCTGACACACTCTGAATGTTTATATCACTCTCTGACTCACTCTATCAATGTCTGACACTCCCTGACACTATCAGACTCTCTCTGACTCTGTCTATCACTCTCTGACACTCTCTGACACTCTCTGACAATCTCGGACACTCTCAGACATTCTCTGACACTCGCTAACGCTCTCAGGCACTCTCTATCACTCTCTATCAGTCTCTGACACTCTCTGTCACTTTCTGACACTGCCTGACACACACTGACACTCTCAGGCACTTTCTGAAAGTCTCTATCACTCTTTATAACTCTTTGACACTCTCTGACAATCTCAGGCACTCTCTGACACTTTCTGACACTCTCTGAATCTATCAGACACTTTTTATCACTCTCCGACACACTCTGACACTCTCTGACACTTTCTATCACTCTCTGACACTCTCAGACACTCTCAGACACATTCTATCTCTCTTTGACACTCTCTGACACTCTCTGACACTCTCAGAGACTCTCAGGCACTCTCAGACGCTCTCTATCACTCTCTGCCACTGTTTGACACTCTCTGACACTCTCAGACACTCTCAGACACTCCCTGACACTCTCAGACACTTTCTATCACTCTCCGACACTCTCTCATCCTCTCTGTCACTCTGTGACACTCTCAGACACTGTCTGGGACTCTCTGACACTCTCTATCACTTTCTGACACTCTCTGACTCTGGCTGACTCTCTCTGACATTCTCAGACACTCTCAGACACTCTCTGACACACTCTGACACTCTCTGACACTCTCAGACACTCTCTTTCGCTCTCTTTCACTCTATGACACTCCCTATCACTCCCTGACACTCTCAGATTCTGTCTGACAATCTCTTTCACTCTCCATCACTCTCTGACACTCTCAGACACTCTCAGATACTCTCTGACACTCTCTGACACCTCAGACATCTCTACCACTCTCTATCACTCTCTGATACTCTCTATCACTCTCCGGCACTCTCTGAAACTCTCTGATACACTCTGACACTCTCTGACACTCTGCCTCACTCTCTGACACTCTGCCTCACTCTCTGACACTCTCTGACACTCTCTGACACTCTCTATCACTCTCTGACACTCTCTGACACTCTCTGATGCACACTGACACTCTCTATCACTCTCTGACAATCTCTGACACTCTCTGATACACTCTGAAACTCTCAGACACTCTCTGACACTCTCTATCACTCTCTGACACTCTCTGAAACTCTCTGATACACTGTGACACTCTCAGACACTCTCTGACTCTCTGTATCACTCTCTGACTCTCTCTGACACTCTCTATCACTCTCTGACAATCTCTGACACTCTCTGATACACTCTGAAACTCTCAGAAACTCTCTGACACTCTCTATCACTCTCTGACACTCTCTGAAACTCTCTGATACACTGTGACACTCTCAGACACTCTCTGACTCTCTGTATCACTCTCTGACACTCTCTGACACTCTCTATCACTCTCTGACACTCTCTGAAACTCTCTCATACACTCTGACACTCTCAAACACTCTCTGACACTTATATCACTCTCTGACACACTCTGAAACTCTCTATCACTCTCTGACAATCTCTGACACTCTCTGACACTCTCAGACATTCTCAGACAGTCTCAGACACTCTCTATCACTCTCTGAAACAATCTACCACGCATTGACACCCTCTATCTCTCTCTATCACTCTTTATCACTCTCTATCACTCTCTGACACTCTCTGACACTTTCCGACACTCTCAGGCAATCTCTACCACTCTCTATCACTCACTGACACTCTCTGATACACTCTGACACTCCCTGACACTCTCTGACACTCTCCATCACTCTCTGAAACTCTCTGACAATCTCAGACACAATCTGACACTCTCTATGCCTCTCTGACACTCTCTGACACTTTCAGACACTCTCAGACACACTCATACACTCTCTGGCACTCTCTGGCACTCTCTATCGCTCTCTGGCACTCTCTATCAATCTCTGACACTCTCTGACACTCTCTGACGCTTTCAGACTGTCCATGTAACTCTCAGACTCTCTCTGACTCTCTCTATCACTCTCTGACACTCTCTGACTCTCTCAGACACTCTCTGACACTCTCTATCACTCTCTGACACTCTATATCACCTTCTGACACTGCCTGACACACACTGACACTCTCAGGCACTCTCTGAAACTCTCTATCACTCTCTGAAACTCTCTGACACTCTCAGACACTCCCTGACACTCTCAGACACTTTCCATCACTCTCTGACACACTCTGACACTCTCTGGCACTCTCAGACACTCTCTATCACTCTCCATCACTCTCCGACACTCTCTCATACTCTCTATCACTCTCTGACACTCTCAGACACTGTCTGGGACTCTCTGACACTCTCTATCACTTTCTGACACTCTCTGTCTCTGTCTGACTCTCTATGACATTTTCAGACACTCTCAGACACTCTCTGACACACTCTGACACTCTCTGACACTCTCAGACACTCTCTTTCGCTCTCTTTCACTCTATGACACTCCCTATCACTCCCTGACACTCTCAGATTCTGTCTGACAATCTCTTTCACTCTCCATCACTCTCTGACACTCTCTGACACTCTCAGATACTCTCTGACACTCTCTGACACCTCAGACATCTCTACCACTCTCTATCACTCTCTGATACTCTCTATCGCTCTCCGGCACTCTCTGAAACTCTCTGATACACTCTGACACTCTCAGACACTCTCTGGCACTCTGCATCACTCTCTGACACTCTCTGACACTCTCTATCACTCTCTGACACTCTCTGACACTCTCTGATACACTTTGACACTCTCTGACACTTCTATCACTCTCTGACACACTCTGACACTCTCTATCACTCTCTGACAATCTCTGACACTCTCTGATACACTCTGAAACTCTCAGACACTCTTTGACTCTCTCTATCACTCTCTGACACTCTCTGAAACTCTCTGATACACTGTAACACTCTCAGACACGCTCTGACACTCTGTATCACTCTCTGACACCCTCTGACACTCTCTATCACTCTCTGACACTCTCAAAAACTCTCTGACACTCTCTGAAACTCTCTGATACACTGTGACACTCTCAGACACTCTCTGACACTCTGTATCACTCTCTGACACACTCTGAAACTCTCTATCACTCTCTGACAATCTCTGACACTCTCTGACACTCTCTGACACTTTCAGACTGTCCATGTCACTCTCAGACTCTCTCTGACTCTCTCTATCACTCTCTGACACTCTCTGACTCTCTCAGACACTCTCTGACACTCTCTATCACTCTCTGACACTCTATATCACTTTCTGACACTGCCTGACACACACTGACACTCTCAGGCACTCTCTGAAACTCTCTATCACTTTCTGAAACTCTCTGACACTCGCAGACACTCTCTGACACTTTTTATCACTTTCTGACACTCTCAGACACTCTCTGTCATTTTCTATCACTCTCTGACACTGTTTGATACTCTCTGACACTCTCAGACACTCTCAGACACTCTCTGACACTTTCTGTCACTCGCTGACAGTCTCTGACACTCTCAGAGACTCTCAGACAGTCTCAGACACTTTCTATCACTCTCTGACACTGTCTGACAATCTCTGACACTCTCAGACACTCACTTTCACTCTCTATCCCTCTATGACATTCCCTATCTCTCCCTTACACTCTCAGATTCCCTATGACAATCTCTTTCATTCTCCATCACTCTCAGACACTCTCAGACACTCTCAGACTATCTCAGATACTCTCAGACACTCTCAGACACTCTCTATCACTCTCTGACACACTCTGACACTGTCTACCACTCTTTGACACTCTCTGACACTCACTATCACTCTCTATCACTCTCTGGCGCACTCTGACACTCTCTGGCACTCTCAGACACTCTCTATCACTCTCCATCACTCTGACACACTCTGACAGTCTCTGACACTCTCAGACAGTCTCAGACACTCTCTATCACTCGATATCACTCTCTGACACTATCTATCACTGTATGAAACTGTCTGACACTCTCTATCACTCTCTATCACTCTCTGGCACACTCTGACTCTCTCTGACACTCTCAGACACTCACTTTCACTCTCTATCCCTCTATGACATTCCCTATCTCTCCCTTACTCTCTCAGATTCCCTATGACAATCTCTTTCATTCTCCATCACTCTCAGACACTCTCAGACACTCTCAGACTATCTCAGATACTCTCAGACACTCTCAGACACTCTCAGACACTCTCTATCACTCTCTGACACACTCTGACACTGTCTACCACACTTTGACACCCTCTGACACTCACTATCACTCTCTATCACTCTCTGGAGCACTCTGACACTCTCTGGCACTCTCAGACACTCTCTATCACTCTCCATCACTCTGACACACTCTGACAGTCTCTGACACTCTCAGACAGTCTCAGACACTCTCTATCACTCTCAGACACTCTCTATCGCTCTCTATCACTCTCTGACACTCTCTGACACTCTCTGACACTCTCTATCAATCTCTGACACTCTCAGACACTCTCTGTCACCCACTGACACTCTCTATCACTCTCTGACACATTCTGACACACTCAGACACTCTATCACTCTCTATCACTCTCTGTTACTCTCTGACACACTCTGACACTCTCTGACATTCTCTGACAATCTCTGACACTCTCTATCACTCTCTGAAACACTCCGTCACTCACAGACACTCTCAGACACTCTCGATCACTCTCTGACATTCTCTATCACTCTCTGACACTCAAGGACTGTCAAAGACACTCTCCATCACTCTCTGACACTCCCTGGCTCTCTCTGACTCTCTCAGACACTCTGTGACACTTTCTTTCACTCTCTGAAACTCTCAGACACTCTCTGACAATTTATATCACACTCTGACACTCTCTGACACTCTCAGAGACTCTCAGACAGTCTCAGACACTTTCTATCACTCTCTGACACTGTCTGACATTCTCTGACACTCTCAGACACTCTCATTCACTCGCTATCCCTCCATGACACTCCCGATCAGTCCCTAACAATCTCAGATTCTCTATGACACTCTCTTTCACTCTCCATCAATCTCTGACACTGTCAGACACTCTCTGACACTCTCAGACACTCTTGGACACTCTCAGACTCTCTCAGACACTCTCAGACACACTCTATCACTCGATATCACTCTCTGACACTCTCTGACACTATCTATCACTCTATGAAACTGTCTGACACTCTCTATCACTCTCTTTCACTCTCTGGCACACTCTGACTCTCTCTGGCACACTCGGACTCTCTCTGACACACTCTGACACTCTCTATCACTCTCTGACACTCTCTGACACTTTCCGACACTCTCAGACACTCTCTACCACTCTCCATCAATCTCTGACACTCGCTGACACTCTCTGATAAACTCTGACACTCACTGACACTCTCTGACACTATCTACCACTCACCATCACTCTCTGACACTCTCTGACAATCTCAGACACTCTCTGACACTCTCTATGACTCTCTGACACTCTCTGACACTTTCAGACACTCTCAGAAACACTCATACACTCTCTGGCACTCTCTGTCACTCTCTATCACTCTCTATCACTCTCTGACTCTCTCTGACACTCTCAGACACTCTCTGACTCTCTCAGACCCTCTCAGACACTTTCTGTCACTCGCTGACAGTCTCTGACACTCTCAGAGACTCTCAGACAGTCTCAGACACTTTCTATCACTCTCTGACACTCTCAGACACTCTCTGTCACTTTCTATCACTCTCTGACACTGTCTGACAATCTCTGACACTCTCAGACACTCACTTTCACTCTCTATCCCTCTATGACACTCCCTATCTCTCCCTTACACTCTCAGATTCCCTATGACCATCTCGTTCACTATCCATCACTCTCAGACACTCTCAGACACTCTCAGACACTCTCTGACACTCTCAGACTATCTCAGATACTCGCAGACACTCTCCATCACTCTCTATCACTCTCTGACACACTCTGACACTGTCTATCACTCTTTGACACTCTCTGACACTCACTATCACTCTCTATCACTCTCTATCACTCTCTGGCGCACTCTGACACTCTCTGGCACTCTCAGACACTCTCTATCACTCTCTATCACTCTGACAGTCTCTGACACTCTCAGACAGTCTCAGACAGTCTCAGACACTCTCTATCACTCTCAGACACTCTCTGACGCTCTCTGACACTCTCTATCAATCTCTGACAATCTCAGACACTCTCTGTCACTCACTGACACTCTCTATCACTCTCTGACACTCTCTGACACTCTCTGACACAATCTGACACACTCAGACACTCTATCACTCTCTATCACTCTCTGTTACTCTCTGACACACTCTGACATTCTCTGACAATCTCTGACACTCTCCATCACTCTCAGACACTCTTGATCACTCTCTGACATTCTCTATCACTCTCTGACACTCAAAGACACTCAAAGACACTCTCTGTCACTCTCTGACACTCTCTGACCCTCTCAGACACTCTGTGACACTTTCTGTCACTCTCTGAAACTCTCAGACACTCTCTGACAATTTATATCACACTCTGAAACTCTCTGACTCTCTCAGAGACTCTCAGACAGTCTCAGACACTCTCCATCACTCTCTGACACTGTCAGACACTCTCGGACACTCTCAGACTCTCTCAGACACTCTCAGACACTCTCTATCACTCTATATCACTCTCTGACACTCTCTGACACTATCTATCACTCTATGAAACAGTCTGACACTCTCTATCACTCTCTATCGCTCTCTGGCACACTCTGACTCTCTCTGACACTCTCTGACACTATCTATCACTCTCTGACACTCTCTGACACTTTCGGACACTCTCAGACACTCTCTACCACTCCCCATCAATCTCTGACACTCGCTGACACTCTCTGATAAACTCTGACACTCACTGACACTCTCTGACACTCTCTACCACTCACCATCACTCTCTGACACTCTCTGACAATCTCAGACACTCTCTGACACTCTCTATGACTCTCTGACACTCTCTGACACTTTCAGACACTCTCAGACACACTCATACACTCTCTGGCACTCTCTGGCAATCTCCATCACTCTCTGTCACTCTCTATCACTCTCTGACACTCTCAGACTCTCCCTGACACTCTCAGACTCTCTCTGACTCTCTCTATCACTCTCTGACACTCTCTGACACTCTCTATCACTCTCTGACACTCTATATCACTTTCTGACTCTGCCTGACACAAACTGACACTCTCAGGCACTCTCTGAAACTCTCTATCACTCTCTGAAACTCTCTGACACTCGCAGGCACTCTCTGAAACTTTGTATCACTTTCTGACACTCTCAGACTATCTCAGACTATCTCAGACACTCTCAGACACTCTCAGAGACTCTCTGGCACTCTCCATCACTCTCTGACACTCTCTATCACACTCTGACACTTTCTTTCACTCTCTGACACTCTCTGTCAATCTATATCACTCTCAGGCACTCTCTATCACTCTCTGACACACACTGACACTCTCTATCACTCTCTGACACTCTCTACCATTCTCTGCCACTCTCTGTCACTCTCTATCACTCTCAGGCACTCTATATCACTCTCTGACACTGTCTGACACTGTCTAGCACTCTCTGACACTCTCTGACACTCGCAGGCACTCTCTGAAACTTTGTATCACTTTCTGACACTCTCAGACTATCTCAGACTATCTCAGACACTCTCAGACACTCTCAGAGACTCTCTGGCACTCTCTATCACTCTCTGACACTCTCTATCACACTCTGACACTTTCTGTCACTCTCTGACACTCTCTGTCAATCTATATCACTCTCAGGCACTCTCTATCACTCTCTGACACACACTGACACTCTCTATCACTCTCTGACACTCTCTACCATTCTCTGCCACTCTCTGTCACTCTCTATCACTCTCAGGCACTCTATATCACTCTCTGACACTGTCTGACAATGTCTAGCACTCTCTGACACTCTCAGACACTCTCTGACTCTCTCAGACCCTCTCATACACTCTCTGACACTTTCTGTCACTCTCTGACACTCTCAGACACTCTCTGTCACTTTATATCACTCTCTGGCACTGTTTGACACTCTCTGACACTCCCAGACACTCTCAGACACTTTATATCACTCTCTGACACTCTCAGACACTCTCTGACACTCTATATCACTCTCAGGCACTCTCTATCACTCTCTGACACACACTGACACTCTCTATCACTCTCTGACACTCTCTACCATTCTCTGCCACTCTCTGTCACTCTCTATCACTCTCAGGCACTCTATATCACTCTCTGACACTGTCTGACACTGTCTAGCACTCTCTGACACTCTCAGACACTCTCTGACTCTCTCAGACCCTCTCATACACTCTCTGACACTTTCTGTCACTCTCTGACACTCTCAGACACTCTCTGTCACTTTATATCACTCTCTGGCACTGTTTGACACTCTCTGACACTCCCAGACACTCTCAGACACTTTATGACACTCTCAGACACTCTCTATCACTCTCTATCACTCTCTGACACACTCTGACTGTCTCTGACACTCTCTGACACTCTCTATCACTGTCTATCACTCTCAATCACTCTCTATCACTCTCTGACACACTCTGACACTCTCTGACACTCTCTATCACTCTCTATCACTCTCTGACACACTCTGACACACTCTGACAATCTCTGACACTCTCAGACACTCTCTATCACTCTCGATCACACGCTGACACTCTCTGACAATCTCAGACACTCTCTGTCACTCTCTGACACTCACTGACACTCTCAGACACGCTCTGTCACTCTCAGACACTCTCTGACATTCTCAGAAACTCTATATCACTCTCTATCACTCGCTGACACTCTCAGAGACTCTCTATCACTCTCTATCACTCGCTGACTCTCTCAGACACTCTCAGACACTCTCTATCACTCTCTGACACTCACTGAAACTCTCAGACACTCTCTGTCTCTCTCAGACACTCTCAGACACTCTCGCTCACTCTCTCACAGTCTCTGAAACTCTCTGACACACTCACACTCTCTCTGGCACTCTCTATCACTCTCTGACACTCTCTGACACACTCTGACACTCTCTGACACTCTCTATCACTCTCTGACACTCTCTGACACTCTCTGATACACTCTGACACACTCTATCGCTCTCTGACATTCTCTGACACACTCTCTGACACTGTCAGACACCCTCAGACACTCTCAGACAATCTCTATCACTCTCAGACACTCTCTATCACTCTCTGAAATTCTCTGAAACTCTCAGACACTCTCTATCACTCTCTGACAGTCTCAGACACTCTCTATCACTCTCTATCAAACTCTGACACTCTCAGACACTCTCTCTCTCACTCACTGACACTCCATATCACACTCTGACAGTCTCTGACAGTCTCTGACACTCTCTATCACTCTCTGACACTCTCTACCATTCTCTGCCACTCTCTGTCACTCTCTATCACTCTCAGGCACTCTATATCACTCTCTGACACTGTCTGACACTGTCTAGCACTCTCTGACACTCTCAGACACTCTCTGACTCTCTCAGACCCTCTCATACACTCTCTGACACTTTCTGTCACTCTCTGACACTCTCAGACACTCTCTGTCACTTTATATCACTCTCTGGCACTGTTTGACACTCTCTGACACTCCCAGACACTCTCAGACACTTTATGACACTCTCAGACACTCTCTATCACTCTCTATCACTCTCTGACACACTCTGACTGTCTCTGACACTCTCTGACACTCTCTATCACTGTCTATCACTCTCAATCACTCTCTATCACTCTCTGACACACTCTGACACTCTCTGACACTCTCTATCACTCTCTATCACTCTCTGACACACTCTGACACACTCTGACAATCTCTGACACTCTCAGACACTCTCTATCACTCTCGATCACACGCTGACACTCTCTGACAATCTCAGACACTCTCTGTCACTCTCTGACACTCACTGACACTCTCAGACACGCTCTGTCACTCTCAGACACTCTCTGACATTCTCAGAAACTCTATATCACTCTCTATCACTCGCTGACACTCTCAGACACTCTCTATCACTCTCTATCACTCGCTGACTCTCTCAGACACTCTCAGACACTCTCTATCACTCTCTGACACTCACTGAAACTCTCAGACACTCTCTGTCTCTCTCAGACACTCTCAGACACTCTCGCTCACTCTCTCACAGTCTCTGAAACTCTCTGACACACTCACACTCTCTCTGGCACTCTCTATCACTCTCTGACACTCTCTGACACACTCTGACACTCTCTGACACTCTCTATCACTCTCTGACACTCTCTGACACTCTCTGATACACTCTGACACACTCTATCGCTCTCTGACATTCTCTGACACACTCTCTGACACTGTCAGACACCCTCAGACACTCTCAGACAATCTCTATCACTCTCAGACACTCTCTATCACTCTCTGAAATTCTCTGAAACTCTCAGACACTCTCTATCACTCTCTGACAGTCTCAGACACTCTCTATCACTCTCTATCAAACTCTGACACTCTCAGACACTCTCTCTCTCACTCACTGACACTCCATATCACACTCTGACAGTCTCTGACAGTCTCTGACACTCTCTATCACTCTCTGATACTCTCTGACACACTCTGACAATCTCTGACACTCTCTATCACTCTCTGACATACTCTGTCACTCACAGACACTCTCAGACTCTCTCGATCACTCTCTGACATTCTCTATCACTCTCTGACACTCTCTGACACTCAAAGACACTCTCTATCACACTCTATCACTTTCTGTCACTCTCTGACTCTCTCGGACACTCTCTCCCACTCTATGACACTCTCTGACTCTCTCTGACTCTCTCAGACACTCTCTGACACTTTATATCACTCTCTATCACTCTCAGACACTCTCTATCACTCTCTGACATTCTCTGAAACTCTCAGACACTCTCTATCACTGTCTGACACACTCAGACACTCTCTATCACTCTCTATCAAACTCTGACACTCTCAGACACTCTCTATCACTCACTGACACTCTCTATCACAATCTGACAGTCTCTGAAAATCTCTGACACTCTCTAACACTCTCTATCACTCTCTGATACTCTCTGACACACTCTGACATTCTCTGACACTCTCTGACACACTCTGACACTCTCTATCAATCTCTGACACTCTCAGACACTCTCTATCACTCACTGACACTCTCTATCACTCTCTGACACTCTCTGACACACTCTGACACTCTCAGACACTCTCTATCACTCTCTGACACACTCTGACATTTTCTGACTCTCTCAGACACTCTCTATCACTCTCTATCCCTCTCTGTTACTCTCTGACTCACTCTGGCACTCTCTGACACTCTCTGACACACTCTGACAATCTCTGACACTCTCTATCACTCTCTGACATACTCTGTCACTCACAGACACTCTCAGACACTCTCGATCACTCTCTGACATTCTCTATCTCTCGCTGACACTCTCTGACACTCAAAGACACTCTCTATCACACTCTATCACTCTCTATCACTCATCTGACACTCTCGGACACTCTCTGTCACTCTCTGACACACTCTGACACTCTCTATCAATCTCTGACACTCTCAGACACTCTCTATCACTCACTGACACACTCTATCACTCTCTGACACTCTCTGACACACTCTGACACTCTCAGACACTCTCTATCACTCTCTGACACACTCTGACATTTTCTGACACGCTCAGACACTCTCTATCACTCTCTATCCCTCTCTGTTACTCTCTGACTCACTCTGACACTCTCTGACACTCTCTGACACACTCTGACAATCTCTGACACTCTCTATCACTCTCTGACATACTCTGTCACTCACAGACACTCTCAGACACTCTCGATCACTCTCTGACATTCTCTATCTCTCTCTGACACTCTCTGACACTCAAAGACACTCTCTATCACACTCTATCACTCTCTATCACTCTCTGACACTCTCGGACACTCTCTGTCACTCTCTGACACTCTCTGACTCTCTCTGACACTTTATATCACTCTCTGAACCTCTCAGACACTCTCTGACACTTTCTATCACACTCAGACACTCTTTGACACTCTCAGATAATCTCAGACAGTCTCAGACACTTCCTATCACTCTCTGACACTGTCTGACAATCTCTGACGCTGTCAGACACTCTCTTTCACTCTCTATCCCTCTATGACACTCCCTATCACTCCCTAACACTCTCAGATTCTCTATGACACTCTCTTTCACTCTCCATCACTCTCTGAAACTGTCAGACACTTTCCGGCCCTCTCAGACACTCTCTGACTCTCTCAGACACTCTCAGACACTCTCTATCACTCTATATCACACTCTGACACTTTCTATCACTCTATGAAACTCTCTGACACTCTCCATCACTCTCCATCACTCTCTATCACTCTCTGGCACACTCTGACTCACTCTGACCCTCTCTGACACTATCTGACACTCTCTGACACACTCTGACAGACTCAGACACTCTCTATCACTCTCTATCACTCTCTGACACTATCTGACACACTGTGACACTCTCTGACACTCTCAGTCACTCTCTATCACTCTCTATCACTCTCTGACGCACTCTGACTGTCTCTGACACTCTCTGACACTCTCTATCACTCTCTGACACTCTCTATCACTTTCTGACACTCTCAGACACTCTCTACCACTCTCTGACACTCTCTATCACCCACTGACACTCTCTGACACACTCTGACACGCTCAGACACTTTCAGACACTCTCTATCACTCTCTATCACTCTCTGACACACTCTGACAATCTCTGACACTCTCAGACGCTCTCAGACACTCTCTAAACACTCTCTGACACTCACTGACACTCTCAGACACGCGCTGTCACTCTCTGACACTCTCAGACACTCTCTATCACTCTCTGACACTCTCTGACATTCTCAGAAACTATCCATCACTCTCTATCACTCGCTGACACTCCCAGACACTCTCAGACACTCTATTTCACACTCTATCACTCTCTGACACTCTCAGACACTCTCAGACACTCTCTATCACTCTCCGAAACTCACTGAAACTCTCAGACACTCTCTGTATCTCTCAGACACTCTCTCTCACTCCCTGACACTCTCTGACACTCTCTGACACTTTGTGACACACTCTGACACACTCTATCGCTCTCTGACACTCTCAGACACTCTCTATGACTCTCAGACACTCACTATCACTGTCAGACACTCTCTATCACACTCTGACATTCTCTGAAATTCTCAGACACTCTCGATCTCTCTCTGACACTCTCAGCCACTCTCTATTACTCTCTGACACTTTCTATCACTCTCTATAACTCTGTGACACACTCTGACACTTTCAGACACTCTCGGACACTCTCTCTCTCTCTCTATCAAACTCTGACACACTCTGACTGTCTCTGACACTCTCTGACACTCTCTATCACTCTCTATCACTCTCTGTTACTCTCTGACACACTCTGACATTCTCTGACACTCTCTGACACACTCTGACAATCTCAGACACTTTTTATCACTCTCTGACTCTCTCTATCACTCTCTGACACTCTCAGACACTCTCCATCAATCTCTGACACTCTCAGACACTCTCTATCACTCACTGACACTCTCTATCACTCTCTGACACTCTCTCACACACTCTGACACTCTCTATCACTCTCTGACACACTCTGACAAACTCTGACGCTTTCTGACACTCTCAGACACTCTCTATCACTCTCTATACCTCTCTGTTGCTCTCTGACACACTCTGACACTCTCTGACACTCTCTGACACTCTCTGACACACTC
The DNA here is from genome assembly GCF_036365525.1 of Heterodontus francisci. NCBI lineage: Eukaryota > Metazoa > Chordata > Chondrichthyes > Heterodontiformes > Heterodontidae > Heterodontus > Heterodontus francisci. The sequence goes on from NC_090405.1 coordinate 13,210,249, forward strand.
TGACACTCTCTATCACTCTGACATACTCTGTCACTCACAGACACTCTCAGACACTCTCGTTCACTCTCTGAATTTCTCTATCACTCTCTGACACTTTATATCACTCTCTGAAACTTTCAGACACTCTCTGACACTTTCTATCACACTCTGACACTCTCTGACACTCTCAGATAATCTCAGACAGTCTCAGACACTTTCTATCACTCTCTGACACTGTCTGACAATCTCTGACACTCTCAGACACTCTCTCTCACTCTCCATCATTCTCTGACACTGTCAGAAACTCTCTGACACTCTCAGACACTCTCTGACTCTCTCAGACACTGTCAGACTCTCTCCATCACTCTATATCACTCTCTGACACTATCTATCACTCTATGAAACACTCTGACACTCTCCATCACTCTCTATCACTCTCTGGCACACTCTGACTCACTCTGACCATCTCTGACACTATCTGACACTCTCTGACACACTCTGACACACTCAGACACTCTCTATCACTCTCTAGCACTGTCTATCACTCTCTATAACACTCTATCAATCTCTGACACACTCTGACTCTCTCTGACACTCTCTATCACTCTTTGACACTCTCTGACACACTCTGACACTCTCAGACACTCTGAGGCACTCTCTATCACTATCACTCTCTGACACACTCTGACAATCTCTGACACTCTCAGACATTCTCTATCACTCTCTATCACTCTCTGACACACTCTGACACATTCTGACACTCTCAGACAAGCTCTATCACTCTCTATTACTCTGTGACACACTCTGACACTCTCTGACACTCTCTGACACGCTCTCTCACACACCTGACTATCTCTGACACTCTCTATCACTCTCCGACATACTCTGTCACTCACAGACACTCTCAGACACTCTCGATCACTCTCTGACATTCTCTATCACTCTCTGACACTCGAATACACTCTCTATCACTCTCTATCACTCTCTGACACTCTCTGACACTCTCGGACACTCTCTATAACTCTCTGACACTCTCTGACAGTCTCTGACACTCTCAGACACTCTCTATGACTCTCAGACACTCACTATCACTGTCAGACACTCTCTATCACACTCTGACATTCTCTGAAATTCTCAGACACTCTCGATCTCTCTCTGACACTCTCAGCCACTCTCTATTACTCTCTGACACTTTCTATCACTCTCTATAACTCTGTGACACACTCTGACACTTTCAGACACTCTCAGACACTCTCTCTCTCTCTATCAAATTCTGACACACTCTGACTGTCTCTGACACTCTCTGACACTCTCTGACACTCTCGATCACTCTCTATCATTCTCTGTTACTCTCTGACACACTCTGACATTCTCTGACACTCTCTGACACACTCTGACAATCTCAGACACTTTTTATCACTCTCTGAATTTCTCTATCACTCTCTGACACTTTATATCACTCTCTGAACCTCTCAGACACTCTCTGACACTTTCTATCACACTCTGACACTCTCTGACACTCTCAGATAATCTCAGACAGTCTCAGACACTTTCTATCACTCTCTGACACTGTCTGACAATCTCTGACACTCACTCTCACTCTCCATCATTCTATGACAATGTCAGACACTCTCTGACACTCTCAGACACGCTCTGTCACGCTCTGACACTCTCAGACATTCTCTACCACTCTCTATCACTCTCTGTAACTCTCAGACACTGTCAGACTCTCTCCATCACTCTATATCACTCTCTGACACTATCTATCACTCTATGAAACTCTCTGACACTCTCCATCACTCTCTATCACTCTCTGGCACACTCTGACTCACTCTGACCATCTCTGACACTATCTGACACTATCTGACACTCTCTGACACACTCTGACACACTCAGACACTCTCTATCACTCTCTATCACTCTCTATAACACTCTATCACACTCTGACACACTCTGACACACTCTGACACTCTCAGACACTCTGAGGCACTCTCTATCACTCTCCATCACTCTCTGACACACTCTGACAATCTCTGACACTCTCAGACACTCTCTATCACGCACTGACACTCTCTATCACACTCTGACAGTCTCTGACAATCTCTGACACTCTCTAACACTCTCTATCATTCTCTGATACTCTCTGACACACTCTGACATTCTCTGACACTCTCTATCAATCTCTGACACTCTCAGACACTCTCTATCACTCACTGACACTCTCTATCACTCTCTGACACACTCTGACACGCTCTGACACTCTCTGACACTCTCTATCACTCTCTGACACACTCTGACGTTTTCTGACACTCTCAGACACTCTCTATCACTCTCTATCCCTCTCTGACTCACTCTGACACTCTCTGACACACTCTGACACTCTCTGACACACTCTGACAATCTCTGACACTCTCTATCACTCTCTGACATACTCTGTCACTCACAGACACTCTCAGACACTCTCTATCACACTCTGACATTCTCTGAAATTCTCAGACACTCTCGATCTCTCTCTGACACTCTCAGCCACTCTCTATTACTCTCTGACACTTTCTATCACTCTCTATAACTCTGTGACACACTCTGACACTTTCAGACACTCTCGGACACTCTCTCTCTCTCTCTATCAAACTCTGACACACTCTGACTGTCTCTGACACTCTCTGACACTCTCTATCACTCTCTATCACTCTCTGTTACTCTCTGACACACTCTGACATTCTCTGACACTCTCTGACACACTCTGACAATCTCAGACACTTTTTATCACTCTCTGACTCTCTCTATCACTCTCTGACACTCTCAGACACTCTCCATCAATCTCTGACACTCTCAGACACTCTCTATCACTCACTGACACTCTCTATCACTCTCTGACACTCTCTCACACACTCTGACACTCTCTATCACTCTCTGACACACTCTGACAAACTCTGACGCTTTCTGACACTCTCAGACACTCTCTATCACTCTCTATACCTCTCTGTTGCTCTCTGACACACTCTGACACTCTCTGACACTCTCTGACACTCTCTGACACACTCTGACACTCTCTATCACTCTGACATACTCTGTCACTCACAGACACTCTCAGACACTCTCGTTCACTCTCTGAATTTCTCTATCACTCTCTGACACTTTATATCACTCTCTGAAACTTTCAGACACTCTCTGACACTTTCTATCACACTCTGACACTCTCTGACACTCTCAGATAATCTCAGACAGTCTCAGACACTTTCTATCACTCTCTGACACTGTCTGACAATCTCTGACACTCTCAGACACTCTCTCTCACTCTCCATCATTCTCTGACACTGTCAGAAACTCTCTGACACTCTCAGACACTCTCTGACTCTCTCAGACACTGTCAGACTCTCTCCATCACTCTATATCACTCTCTGACACTATCCATCACTCTATGAAACACTCTGACACTCTCCATCACTCTCTATCACTCTCTGGCACACTCTGACTCACTCTGACCATCTCTGACACTATCTGACACTCTCTGACACACTCTGACACACTCAGACACTCTCTATCACTCTCTAGCACTGTCTATCACTCTCTATAACACTCTATCAATCTCTGACACACTCTGACTCTCTCTGACACTCTCTATCACTCTTTGACACTCTCTGACACACTCTGACACTCTCAGACACTCTGAGGCACTCTCTATCACTATCACTCTCTGACACACTCTGACAATCTCTGACACTCTCAGACATTCTCTATCACTCTCTATCACTCTCTGACACACTCTGACACATTCTGACACTCTCAGACAAGCTCTATCACTCTCTATTACTCTGTGACACACTCTGACACTCTCTGACACTCTCTGACACGCTCTCTCACACACCTGACTATCTCTGACACTCTCTATCACTCTCCGACATACTCTGTCACTCACAGACACTCTCAGACACTCTCGATCACTCTCTGACATTCTCTATCACTCTCTGACACTCGAATACACTCTCTATCACTCTCTATCACTCTCTGACACTCTCTGACACTCTCGGACACTCTCTATAACTCTCTGACACTCTCTGACAGTCTCTGACACTCTCAGACACTCTCTATGACTCTCAGACACTCACTATCACTGTCAGACACTCTCTATCACACTCTGACATTCTCTGAAATTCTCAGACACTCTCGATCTCTCTCTGACACTCTCAGCCACTCTCTATTACTCTCTGACACTTTCTATCACTCTCTATAACTCTGTGACACACTCTGACACTTTCAGACACTCTCAGACACTCTCTCTCTCTCTATCAAATTCTGACACACTCTGACTGTCTCTGACACTCTCTGACACTCTCTGACACTCTCGATCACTCTCTATCATTCTCTGTTACTCTCTGACACACTCTGACATTCTCTGACACTCTCTGACACACTCTGACAATCTCAGACACTTTTTATCAATCTCTGACACTCGATATCACTCTCTGACACTCTCTGACACACTCTGACACTCTCTATCACTCTCTGACACACTCTGACACACTCTGACGCTTTCTGACACTCTCAGAAACTCTCTATCACTCTCTATACCGCTCTGTTGCTCTCTGACACACTCTGACACTCTCTGACACTCTCTGACACACTCTGACACTCTCTGTCACTCTCTGCCATACTCTGTCACTCACAGACACTCTCGATCACTCTCTGAATTTTCTATCACTCTCTGACACTTTATATCACTCTCTGAACCTCTCAGACACTCTCTGACACTTTCTATCACACTCTGACACTCTCAGATAATCTCAGACAGTCTCAGACACTTTCTATCACTCTCTGACACTGTCTGACAATCTCTGACACTCTCAGACACTCTCTCTCACTCTCCATCATTCTATGACACTGTCAGACAATCTCTGACACTCTCAGACACGCTCTGTCACGCTCTGACACTCTCAGACACTCTCTACCACTCTCTATCACTCTCTGTAACTCTCAGACACTGTCAGACTCTCTCTATCACTCTATATCACTCTCTGACACTATCTATCACTCTATGAAACTCTCTGACACTCTCCATCACTCTCTATCACTCTCTGGCACACTCTGACTCACTCTGACCATCTCTGACACTATCTGACACTCTCTGACACTCTCTGACACACTCTGACACACTCTGACACACTCAGACACTCTCTATCACTCTCTATCACTCTCTATCACTGTCTATCACTCTCTATAACACTCTATCACACTCTGACACACTCTGACACTCTCTGACACGCTCTCTCACACACCTGACTATCTCTGACACTCTCTATCACTCTCTGACATACTCTGTCACTCACAGACACTCTCAGACACTCTCGATCACTCTCTGACATTCTCTATCACTCTCGGACACTCGAAGACACTCTCTATCACACTCTATCACTCTCTATCACTCTCTGACACTCTCGGACACTCTCTATAACTCTCTGACACTCTCTGACAGTCTCTGACACTCTCAGACACTCTCTATGACTCTCAGACACTCACTATCTCTGTCAGACACTCTCTATCACACTCTGACATTCTCTGAAATTCTCAGACACTCTCGATCTCTCTCTGACACTCTCAGACACTCTCCATCACTCACTGACACTCTATATCACTCTCTGACACTCTCTGACACACTCTGACAATCTCTATCACTCTCTGACACACTCTAACACACTCTGACGCTTTCTGACACTCTCAGACACTCTCTATCACTCTCTATACCTCTCTGTTGCTCTCTGACACACTCTGACACTCTCTGACACTCTCTGACACACTCTGACACTCTCTGTCACTCTCTGACATACTCTGTCACTCACAGACGCTCTCAGACACTCTCGATCAATCTCTGAATTTCTCTATCACTCTCTGACACTTTATATCACTCTCTGAACCTCTCAGACACTCTCTGACACTTTCTATCACACTCTGACACTCTCTGACACTCTCAGATAATCTCAGACAGTCTCAGACACTTTCTATCACTCTCTGACACTGTCTGACAATCTCTGACACTCACTCTCACTCTCCATCATTCTATGACAATGTCAGACACTCTCTGACACTCTCAGACACGCTCTGTCACGCTCTGACACTCTCAGACATTCTCTACCACTCTCTATCACTCTCTGTAACTCTCAGACACTGTCAGACTCTCTCCATCACTCTATATCACTCTCTGACACTATCTATCACTCTATGAAACTCTCTGACACTCTCCATCATTCTCTATCACTCTCTGGCACACTCTGACTCACTCTGACCATCTCTGACACTATCTGACACTATCTGACACTCTCTGACACACTCTGACACACTCAGACACTCTCTATCACTCTCTATCACTCTCTATAACACTCTATCACACTCTGACACACTCTGACACACTCTGACACTCTCAGACACTCTGAGGCACTCTCTATCACTCTCCATCACTCTCTGACACATTCTGACAATCTCTGACACTCTCAGACACTCTCTATCACGCACTGACACTCTCTATCACACTCTGACAGTCTCTGACAATCTCTGACACTCTCTAACACTCTCTATCATTCTCTGATACTCTCTGACACACTCTGACATTCTCTGACACTCTCTATCAATCTCTGACACTCTCAGACACTCTCTATCACTCACTGACACTCTCTATCACTCTCTGACACACTCTGACACGCTCTGACACTCTCTGACACTCTCTATCACTCTCTGACACACTCTGACGTTTTCTGACACTCTCAGACACTCTCTATCACTCTCTATCCCTCTCTGACTCACTCTGACACTCTCTGACACACTCTGACACTCTCTGACACACTCTGACAATCTCTGACACTCTCTATCACTCTCTGACATACTCTGTCACTCACAGACACTCTCAGACACTCTCGATCACTCTCTGACATTCTATATCACTCTCTGACACTCTCTGACACTCAAAGACACTCTCTATCACACTCTATCACTCTCTATCACTCTCTGACACTCTCGGACACTCTCTGTCACTCTCTGACACTCTCTGACTCTCTCTGACTCTCCCTGACTCTCTCAGACACTCTCTGACACTTCATATCACTCTCTGAACCTCTCAGACACTCTCTGACACTTTCTATCACACTCTGACACTCTCTGACACTCTCAGATAATCTCAGACAGTCTCAGACACTTCCTATCACTCTCTGACACTGTCTGACAATCTCTGACGCTGTCAGACACTCTCTTTCACTCTCTATCCCTCTATGACACTCCCTATCACTCCCTAACACTCTCAGATTCTCTATGACACTCTCTTTCACTCTCCATCACTCTCTGAAACTGTCAGACACTTTCCGGCACTCTCAGACACTCTCTGACTCTCTCAGACACTCTCAGACACTCTCTATCACTCTATATCACACTCTGACACTTTCTATCACTCTATGAAACTCTCTGGCACTCTCCATCACTCTCCATCACTCTCTATCACTCTCTGGCACACTCTGACTCACTCTGACCCTCTCTGACACTATCTGACACTCTCTGACACACTCTGACAGACTCAGACACTCTCTATCACTCTCTATCACTCTCTGACACTATCTGACACACTGTGACACTCTCTGACACTCTCAGTCACTCTCTATCACTCTCTATCACTCTCTGACGCACTCTGACTGTCTCAGACACTCTCTATCACTCTATATCACACTCTGACACTTTCTATCACTCTATGAAACTCTCTGACACTCTCCATCACTCTCCATCACTCTCTATCACTCTCTGGCACACTCTGACTCACTCTGACCCTCTCTGACACTATCTGACACTCTCTGACACACTCTGACAGACTCAGACACTCTCTATCACCCTCTATCACTCTCTATCACTCTCTGACACTATCTGACACACTGTGACACTCTCTGACACTCTCAGTCACTCTCTATCACTCTCTATCACTCTCTGACGCACTCTGACTGTCTCTGACACTCTCTGACACTCCCTATCACTCTCTGACACTCTCTATCATTTTCTGACACTCGCAGACACTCTCTACCACTCTCTGACACTCTCAGCCACTCTCTATTACTCTCTGACACTTTCTATCACTCTCTATAACTCTGTGACACACTCTGACACTTTCAGACACTCTCAGACACTCTCTCTCTCTCTATCAAATTCTGACACACTCTGACTGTCTCTGACACTCTCTGACACTCTCTGACACTCTCGATCACTCTCTATCACTCTCTGTTACTCTCTGACACACTCTGACATTCTCTGACACTTTCTGACACACTCTGACAATCTCAGACACTTTTTATCACTCTCTGACACTATCTATCACTCTCTGACACTCTCAGACACTCTCTATCAATCTCTGACACTCGATATCACTCTCTGACACTCTCTGACACACTCTGACACTCTCTATCACTCTCTATACCGCTCTGTTGCTCTCTGACACACTCTGACACTCTCTGACACTCTCTGACACACTCTGACACTCTCTGTCACTCTCTCCCATACTCTGTCACTCACAGACACTCTCAGACACTCTCGATCACTCTCTGAATTTTCTATCACTCTCTGACACTTTATATCACTCTCTGAACCTCTCAGACACTCTCTGACACTTTCTATCACACTCTGACACTCTCAGATAATCTCAGACAGTCTCAGACACCTTCTATCACTCTCTGACACTGTCTGACAATCTCTGACACTCTCAGACACTCTATCTCACTCTCCATCATTCTATGACACTGTCAGACAATCTCTGACACTCTCAGACACGCTCTGTCACGCTCTGACACTCTCAGACACTCTCTACCACTCTCTATCACTCTCTGTAACTCTCAGACACTGTCAGACTCTCTCTATCACTCTATATCACTCTCTGACACTATCTATCACTCTATGAAACTCTCTGACACTCTCCATCACTCTCTATCACTCTCTGGCACACTCTGACTCACTCTGACCATCTCTGACACTATCTGACACTCTCTGACACTCTCTGACACACTCTGACACACTCTGACACACTCAGTCACTCTCTATCACTCTCTATCACTCTCTATCACTGTCTATCACTCTCTATAACACTCTATCACACTCTGACACACTCTGACACTCTCTGACACGCTCTCTCACACACCTGACTATCTCTGACACTCTCTATCACTCTCTGACATACTCTGTCACTCACAGACACTCTCAGACACTCTCGATCACTCTCTGACATTCTCTATCACTCTCTGACACTCGAAGACACTCTCTATCACACTCTATCACTCTCTATCACTCTCTGACACTCTCGGACACTCTCTATAACTCTCTGACATTCTCTGTCAGTCTCTGACACGCTCAGACACTCTCTATGACTCTCAGACACTCACTATCACTGTCAGACACTCTCTATCACACTCTGACATTCTCTGAAATTCTCAGACACTCTCGATCTCTCTCTGACACTCTCAGACACTCTCCATCACTCACTGACACTCTATATCACTCTCTGACACTCTCTGACACACTCTGACAATCTCTATCACTCTCTGACACACTCTAACACACTCTGACGCTTTCTGACACTCTCAGACACTCTCTATCACTCGCTATACCTCTCTGTTGCTCTCTGACACACTCTGACACTCTCTGACACTCTCTGACACTCTCTGACACACTCTGACACTCTCTGTCACTCTCTGACATACTCTGTCACTCACAGACGCTCTCAGACACTCTCGATCAATCTCTGAATTTCTCTATCACTCTCTGACACTTTATATCACTCTCTGAACCTCTCAGACACTCTCTGACACTTTCTATCACACTCTGACACTCTCTGACACTCTCAGATAATCTCAGACAGTCTCAGACACTTTCTATCACTCTCTGACACTGTCTGACAATCTCTGACACTCTCAGACACTCACTCTCACTCTCCATCATTCTATGACAATGTCAGACACTCTCTGACACTCTCAGACACGCTCTGTCACGCTCTGACACTCTCAGACACTCTCTACCACTCTCTATCACTCTCTGTAACTCTCAGACACTGTCAGACTCTCTCCATCACTCTATATCACTCTCTGACACTATCTAACACTTTATGAAACTCTCTGACACTCTCCATCACTCTCTATCACTCTCTGGCACACTCTGACTCACTCTGACCATCTCTGACACTATCTGACACTATCTGACACTCTCTGACACACTCTGACACACTCAGACACTCTCTATCACTCTCTATCACTCTCTATCACTGTCTATCACTCTCTATAACACTCTATCACACTCTGACACACTCTGACACACTCTGACACTCTCAGACACTCTGAGGCACTCTCTATCACTCCCCATCACTCTCTGACACACTCTGACAATCTCTGACACTCTCAGACACTCTCTATCACTCGCTGACACTCTCAGACACTCTCTATCACTCTCTGACACTCACTGGCACTCTCAGACACGCTCTATCACTCCCTATCACTCTCTGACACTATCTGACACACTGTGACACTCTCTGACACTCTCAGTCACTCTCTATCACTCTCTATCACTCTCTGACGCACTCTGACTGTCTCTGACACTCTCTGACACTCTCTATCACTCTCTGACACTCTCTATCACTTTCTGACACTCTCAGACACTCTCTACCACTCTCTGACACTCTCTATCACCCACTGACACTCTCTGACACACTCTGACACGCTCAGACACTTTCAGACACTCTCTATCACTCTCTATCACTCTCTGACACACTCTGACAATCTCTGACACTCTCAGACACTCTCAGACACTCTCTAAACACTCTCTGATACTCACTGACACTCTCAGACACGCGCTGTCACTCTCTGACACTCTCAGACACTCTCTAAACACTCTCTGACACTCCCAGACACTCTCAGACACTCTCTTTCACACTCTATCACTCGCTGACACTCTCAGACACTCTCAGACACTCTCCATCACTCTCCGACAATCACTGAAACTCTCAGACACTCTCTGTATCTCTCAGACACTCTCAGACACTCTCTATCACTCTCTGACATTCTCTGAAACTCTCAGACACTCTCTATCACTCTCTGAAACACTCCGACACTCTCTATCACTCTCTATCAAACTCTGACAATCTCAGACACTCTCTATCACTCACTGACACTCTCTATCACACTCTGACAGTCTCTGACAATCTCTGACACTCTCTAACACTCTCTATCATTCTCTGATACTCTCTGACACACTCTGACATTCTCTGACACTCTCTATCAATCTCTGACACTCTCAGACACTCTCTATCACTCACTGACACTCTCTATCACTCTCTGACACACTCTGACACGCTCTGACACTCTCTGACACTCTCTATCACTCTCTGACACACTCTGACGTTTTCTGACACTCTCAGACACTCTCTATCACTCTCTATCCCTCTCTGACTCACTCTGACACTCTCTGACACACTCTGACAATCTCTGACACTCTCTATCACTCTCTGACACTCTCTATCACTCTCTGACACACTCTGACACGCTCTGACACTCTCTGAAACTCTCTATCACTCTCTGACACACTCTGACGTTTTCTGACACTCTCAGACACTCTCTATCACTCTCTATCCCTCTCTGACTCACTCTGACACTCTCTGACACACTCTGACAATCTCTGACACTCTCTATCACTCTCTGACATACTCTGTCACTCACAGACACTCTCAGACACTCTCGATCACTCTCTGACATTCTATATCACTCTCTGACACTCTCTGACACTCAAAGACACTCTCTATCACACTCTATCACTCTCTATCACTCTCTGACACTCTCGGACACTCTCTGTCACTCTCTGACACTCTCTGACTCTCTCTGACTCTCCCTGACTCTCTCAGACACTCTCTGACACTTCATATCACTCTCTGAACCTCTCAGACACTCTCTGACACTTTCTATCACACTCTGACACTCTCTGACACTCTCAGATAATCTCAGACAGTCTCAGACACTTCCTATCACTCTCTGACACTGTCTGACAATCTCTGACGCTGTCAGACACTCTCTTTCACTCTCTATCCCTCTATGACACTCCCTATCACTCCCTAACACTCTCAGATTCTCTATGACACTCTCTTTCACTCTCCATCACTCTCTGAAACTGTCAGACACTTTCCGGCACTCTCAGACACTCTCTGACTCTCTCAGACACTCTCAGACACTCTCTATCACTCTATATCACACTCTGACACTTTCTATCACTCTATGAAACTCTCTGACACTCTCCATCACTCTCCATCACTCTCTATCACTCTCTGGCACACTCTGACTCACTCTGACCCTCTCTGACACTATCTGGCACTCTCTGACACACTCTGACAGACTCAGACACTCTCTATCACTCTCTATCACTCTCTATCACTCTCTGTCACTATCTGACACACTGTGACACTCTCTGACACTCTCAGTCACTCTCTATCACTCTCTATCACTCTCTGACGCACTCTGACTGTCTCAGACACGCTCTGTCACTCTACATCACACTCTGACACTTTCTATCACTCTATGAAACTCTCTGACACTCTCCATCACTCTCCATCACTCTCTATCACTCTCTGGCACACTCTGACTCACTCTGACCCTCTCTGACACTATCTGACACTCTCTGACACACTCTGACAGACTCAGACACTGTCTATCACTCTCTATCACTCTCTATCACTCTCTGACACTATCTGACACACTGTGACACTCTCTGACACTCTCAGTCACTCTCTATCACTCTCTGACGCACTCTGACTGTCTCTGACACTCTCTGACACTCTCTATCACTCTCTGACACTCTCTATCACTTTCTGACACTCTCAGACACTCTCTACCACTCTCTGACACTCTCTATCACCCACTGACACTCTCTGACACACTCTGACACGCTCAGACACTTTCAGACACTCTGTATCACTCTCTATCACTCTCTGACACACTCTGACAATCTCTGACACTCTCAGACGCTCTCAGACACTCTCCAAACACTCTCTGATACTCACTGACACTCTCAGACACGCGCTGTCACTCTCTGACACTCTCAGACACTCTCTAAACACTCTCTGACACTCTCAGACACTCTCTACCACTCTCTGACACTCTCTATCACCCACTGACACTCTCTGACACACTCTGACACACTCTGACACTTTCAGACACTCTCTATCACTCTCTATCACTCTCTGACACACTCTGACAATCTCTGACACTCTCAGACACTCTCAGACACTCTCTAAACACTCTCTGATACTCACTGACACTCTCAGACACGCACTGTCACTCTCTGACACTCTCAGACACTCTCTAAACACTCTCTGACACTCCCAGACACTCTCAGACACTCTCTTTCACACTCTATCACTCGCTGACACTCTCAGACACTCTCAGACACTCTCCATCACTCTCCGACAATCACTGAAACTCTCAGACACTCTCTGTATCCCTCAGACACTCTCAGACACTCTCTATCACTCTCTGACATTCTCTGAAACTCTCAGACACTCTCTATCACTCTCTGAAACACTCCGACACTCTCTATCACTCTCTATCAAACTCTGACAATCTCAGACACTCTCTATCACTCACTGACACTCTCTATCACACTCTGACAGTCTCTGACAATCTCTGACACTCTCTAACACTCTCTATCATTCTCTGATACTCTCTGACACACTCTGACATTCTCTGACACTCTCTATCAATCTCTGACACTCTCAGACACTCTCTATCACTCACTGACACTCTCTATCACTCTCTGACATTCTCTGAAACTCTCAGACACTCTCTATCACTCTCTGAAACACTCCGACACTCTCTATCACTCTCTATCAAACTCTGACACTCTCAGACACTCTCTATCACTCACTGACACTCTCTATCACACTCTGACAGTCTCTGACAATCTCTGACACTCTCTAACACTCTCTATCATTCTGTGATACTCTCTGACACACTCTGACATTCTCTGACACTCTCTATCAATCTCTGACACTCTCAGACACTCTCTATCACTCACTGACACTCTCTATCACTCTCTGACACACTCTGACACGCTCTGACACTCTCTGACACTCTCTATCACTCTCTGACACACTCTGACGTTTTCTGACACTCTCAGACACTCTCTATCACTCTCTATCCCTCTCTGACTCACTCTGACACTCTCTGACACACTCTGACAATCTCTGACACTCTCTATCACTCTCTGACACTCTCTATCACTCTCTGACACACTCTGACACGCTCTGACACTCTCTGACACTCTCTATCACTCTCTGACACACTCTGACGTTTTCTGACACTCTCAGACACTCTCTATCACTCTCTATCCCTCTCTGACTCACTCTGACACTCTCTGACACACTCTGACAATCTCTGACACTCTCTATCACTCTCTGACATACTCTGTCACTCACAGACACTCTCAGACACTCTCGATCACTCTCTGACATTCTATATCACTCTCTGACACTCTCTGACACTCAAAGACACTCTCTATCACACTCTATCACTCTCTATCACTCTCTGACACTCTCGGACACTCTCTATCACTCTCTGACACTCTCTGACTCTCTCTGACTCTCCCTGACTCTCTCAGACACTCTCTGACACTTCATATCACTCTCTGAACCTCTCAGACACTCTCTGACACTTTCTATCACACTCTGACACTCTCTGACACTCTCAGATAATCTCAGACAGTCTCAGACACTTCCTATCACTCTCTGACACTGCCTGACAATCTCTGACGCTGTCAGACACTCTCTTTCACTCTCTATCCCTCTATGACACTCCCTATCACTCCCTAACACTCTCAGATTCTCTATGACACTCTCTTTCACTCTCCATCACTCTCTGAAACTGTCAGACACTTTCCGGCACTCTCAGACACTCTCTGACTCTCTCAGACACTCTCTATCACTCTATATCACACTCTGACACTTTCTATCACTCTATGAAACTCTCTGACACTCTCCATCACTCTCCATCACTCTCTATCCCTCTCTGGCATACTCTGACTCACTCTGACCCTCTCTGACACTATCTGACACTCTCTGACACACTCTGACAGACTCAGACACTCTCTATCACTCTCTATCACTCTCTATCACTCTCTGACACTATCTGACACACTGTGACACTCTCTGACACTCTCAGTCACTCTCTATCACTCTCTATCACACTCTGACGCACTCTGACTGTCTCAGACACGCTCTGTCACTCTATATCACACTCTGACACTTTCTATCACTCTATGAAACTCTCTGACACTCTCCATCACTCTCCATCACTCTCTATCACTCTCTGGCACACTCTGACTCACTCTGACCCTCTCTGACACTATCTGACACTCTCTGACACACTCTGACAGACTCAGACACTGTCTATCACTCTCTATCACTCTCTATCAGTCTCTGACACTATCTGACACACTGTGACACTCTCTGACACTCTCAGTCACTCTCTATCACTCTCTATCACTCTCTGACGCACTCTGACTGTCTCTGACACTCTCTGACACTCTCTATCACTCTCTGACACTCTCTATCACTTTCTGACACTCTCAGACACTCTCTACCACTCTCTGACACTCTCTATCACCCACTGACACTCTCTGACACACTCTAACACGCTCAGACACTTTCAGACACTCTGTATCACTCTCTATCACTCTCTGACACACTCTGACAATCTCTGACACTCTCAGATAATCTCAGACAGTCTCAGACACTTTCTATCACTCTCTGACACTGTCTGACACTCTCAGATAATCTCAGACAGTCTCAGACACTTTCTATCACTCTCTGACACTGTCTGACAATCTCTGACACTCTCAGACACTCTCTCTCACTCTCCATCATTCTCTGACACTGTCAGAAACTCTCTGACACTCTCAGACACTCTCTGACTCTCTCAGACACTGTCAGACTCTCTCTATCACTCTATATCACTCTCTGACACTATCTATCACTCTATGAAACTCTCTGACACTCTCCATCACTCTCTATCACTCTCTGGCACACTCTGACTCACTCTGACCATCTCTGACACTATCTGACACTCTCTGACACACTCTGACACACTCAGACACTCTCTATCACTCTCTAGCACTGTCTATCACTCTCTATAACACTCTATCAATCTCTGACACACTCTGACTCTCTCTGACACTCTCTATCACTCTTTGACACTCTCTGACACACTCTGACACTCTCAGACACTCTGAGGCACTCTCTATCACTCTCTATCACTCTCTGACACACTCTGACAATCTCTGACACTCTCAGACATTCTCTATCACTCTCTATCACTCTCTGACACACTCTGACACATTCTGACACTCTCAGACAATCTCTATCACTCTCTATCCCTCTCTGTTACTCTGTGACACACTGTGACACTCTCTGACACGCTCTCTCACACACCTGACTATCTCTGACACTCTCTATCACTCTCTGACATACTCTGTCACTCACAGACACTCTCAGACACTCTCGATCACTCTCTGACATTCTCTATCACTCTCTGACACTCGAAGACACTCTCTATCACTCTCTATCACTCTCTGACACTCTCTGACACTCTCGGACACTCTCTATAACTCTCTGACACTCTCTGACAGTCTCTGACACTCTCAGACACTCTCTATGACTCTCAGACACTCACTATCACTGTCAGACACTCTCTATCACACTCTGACATTCTCTGAAATTCTCAGACACTCTCGATCTCTCTCTGACACTCTCAGCCACTCTCTATTACTCTCTGACACTTTCTATCACTCTCTATAACTCTGTGACACACTCTGACACTTTCAGACACTCTCAGACACTCTCTCTCTCTCTCTATCAAATTCTGACACACTCTGACTGTCTCTGACACTCTCTGACACCCTCTGACACTCTCTATCACTCTCTATCACTCTCAGTTACTCTCTGACACACTCTGACATTCTCTGACACTCTCTGACACACTCTGACAATCTCAGAGACTTTTTATCACTCTCTGACACTCTCTATCAATCTCTGACACTCTCAGACACTCTCTATCACTCACTGACACTCTATATCACTCTCTGACACTCTCTGACACACTCAGACACTCTCTATCACTCTCTGACACACTCTGACACACTCTGACGCTTTCTGACACTCTCAGAAACTCTCTATCACTCTCTATACCGCTCTGTTGCTCTCTGACACACTCTGACACTCTCTGACACTCTCTGACACACTCTGACACTCTCTGTCACTCTCTGCCATACTCTGTCACTCACAGACACTCTCAGACACTCTCGATCACTCACTGAATTTTCTATCACTCTCTGACACTTTATATCACTCTCTGAACCTCTCAGACACTCTCTGACACTTTCTATCACACTCTGACACTCTCAGATAATCTCAGACAGTCTCAGACACTTTCTATCACTCTCTGACACTGTCTGACAATCTCTGACACTCTCAGACACTCTCTCTCACTCTCCATCATTCTATGACACTGTCAGACAATCTCTGACACTTTCAGACACTCTCGGACACTCTCTCTCTCTCTCTATCAAACTCTGACACACTCTGACTGTCTCTGACACTCTCTGACACTCTCTATCACTCTCTATCACTCTCTGTTACTCTCTGACACACTCTGACATTCTCTGACACTCTCTGACACACTCTGACAATCTCAGACACTTTTTATCACTCTCTGACTCTCTCTATCACTCTCTGACACTCTCAGACACCCTCCATCAATCTCTGACACTCTCAGACACTCTCTATCACTCACTGACACTCTCTATCACTCTCTGACACTCTCTCACACACTCTGACATTCTCTATCACTCTCTGACACACTCTGACAAACTCTGACGCTTTCTGACACTCTCAGACACTCTCTATCACTCTCTATACCTCTCTGTTGCTCTCTGACACACTCTGACACTCTCTGACACTCTCTGACACTCTCTGACACACTCTGACACTCTCTATCACTCTGACATACTCTGTCACTCACAGACACTCTCAGACACTCTCGTTCACTCTCTGAATTTCTCTATCACTCTCTGACACTTTATATCACCCTCTGAAACTTTCAGACACTCTCTGACACTTTCTATCACACTCTGACACTCTCTGACACTCTCAGATAATCTCAGACAGTCTCAGACACTTTCTATCACTCTCTGACACTGTCTGACAATCTCTGACACTCTCAGACACTCTCTCTCACTCTCCATCATTCTCTGACACTGTCAGAAACTCTCTGACACTCTCAGACACTCTCTGACTCTCTCAGACACTGTCAGACTCTCTCTATCACTCTATATCACTCTCTGACACTATCTATCACTCTATGAAACTCTCTGACACTCTCCATCACTCTCTATCACTCTCTGGCACACTCTGACTCACTCTGACCATCTCTGACACTATCTGACACTCTCTGACACACTCTGACACACTCAGACACTCTCTATCACTCTCTAGCACTGTCTATCACTCTCTATAACACTCTATCAATCTCTGACACACTCTGACTATCTCTGACACTCTCTATCACTCTTTGACACTCTCTGACACACTCTGACACTCTCAGACACTCTGAGGCACTCTCTATCACTCTCTATCACTCTCTGACACACTCTGACAATCTCTGACACTCTCAGACATTCTCTATCACTCTCTATCACTCTCTGACACACTCTGACACATTCTGACACTCTCAGACAATCTCTATCACTCTCTATCCCTCTCTGTTACTCTGTGACACACTCTGACACTCTCTGACACTCTCTGACACGCTCTCTCACACACCTGACTATCTCTGACACTCTCTATCACTCTCTGACATTCTCTATCACTCTCTGACACTCGAAGACACTCTCTATCACTCTCTATCACTCTCTGACACTCTCTGACACTCTCGGACACTCTCTATAACTCTCTGACACTCTCTGACAGTCTCTGACACTCTCAGACACTCTCTATGACTCTCAGACACTCACTATCACTGTCAAACACTCTCTATCACACTCTGACATTCTCTGAAATTCTCAGACACTCTCGATCTCTCTCTGACACTCTCAGCCACTCTCTATTTCTCTCTGACACTCTCTATCACTCTCTGACACACTCTGACACACTCTGACGCTTTCTGACACTCTCAGAAACTCTCTATCACTCTCTATACCGCTCTGTTGCTCTCTGACACACTCTGACACTCTCTGACACTCTCTGACACACTCTGACACTCTCTGTCACTCTCTGCCATACTCTGTCACTCACAGACACCCTCAGACACTCTCGATCACTCACTGAATTTTCTATCACTCTCTGACACTTTATATCACTCTCTGAACCTCTCAGACACTCTCTGACACTTTCTATCACACTCTGACACTCTCAGATAATCTCAAACAGTCTCAGACACTTTCTATCACTCTCTGACACTGTCTGACAATCTCTGACACTCTCAGACACTCTCTCTCACTCTCCATCATTCTATGCCACTGTCAGACAATCTCTGACACTCTCAGACACGCTCTGTCACGCTCTGACACTCTCAGACACTCTCTACCACTCTCTATCACTCTCTGTAACTCTCAGACACTGTCAGACTCTCTCTATCACTCTATATCACTCTCTGACACTATCTATCACTCTATGAAACTCTCTGACACTCTCCATCACTCTCTATCACTCTCTGGCACACTCTGACTCACTCTGACCATCTCTGACACTATCTGACACTCTCTGACACTCTCTGACACACTCTGACACACTCTGACACTCTCTATCACTCTCTATCCCTCTCTATCACTGTCTATCACTCTCTATAACACTCTATCACACTCTGACACACTCTGACACTCTCTGACACGCTCTCTCACACACCTGACTATCTCTGACACTCTCTATCACTCTCTGACATGCTCTGTCACTCACAGACACTCTCAGGCACTCTCGATCACTCTCTGACATTCTCTATCACTCTCTGACACTCGAAGACACTCTCTATCACACTCTATCACTCTCTATCACTCTCTGACACTCTCAGACACTCTCCATGACTCTCAGACACTCACTATCACTGTCAGACACTCTCTATCACACTCTGACATTCTCTGAAATTCTCAGACACTCTCGATCTCTCTCTGACACTCTCAGACACTCTCCATCACTCACTGACACTCTATATCACTCTCTGACACTCTCTGACACACTCTGACAATCTCTATCACTCTCTGACACACTCTAACACACTCTGACGCTTTCTGACACTCTCAGACACTCTCTATCACTCTCTATACCTCTCTGTTGCTCTCTGACACACTCTGACACTCTCTGACACTCTCTGACACTCTCTGACACACTCTGACACTCTCTGTCACTCTCTGACATACTCTGTCACTCACAGACGCTCTCAGACACTCTCGATCAATCTCTGAATTTCTCTATCACTCTCTGACACTTTATATCACTCTCTGAACCTCTCAGACACTCTCTGACACTTTCTATCACACTCTGACACTCTCTGACACTCTCAGATAATCTCAGACAGTCTCAGACACTTTCTATCACTCTCTGACACTGTCTGACAATCTCTGACACTCTCAGACACTCACTCTCACTCTCCATCATTCTATGACAATGTCAGACACTCTCTGACACTCTCAGACACGCTCTGTCACGCTCTGACACTCTCAGACACTCTCTACCACTCTCTATCACTCTCTGTAACTCTCAGACACTGTCAGACTCTCTCCATCACTCTATATCACTCTCTGACACTATCTATCACTCTATGAAACTCTCTGACACTCTCCATCACTCTCTATCACTCTCTGGCACACTCTGACTCACTCTGACCATCTCTGACACTATCTGACACTATCTGACACTCTCTGACACACTCTGACACACTCAGACACTCTCTATCACTCTCTATCACTCTCTATCACTCTCTATAACACTCTATCACACTCTGACACACTCTGACACACTCTGACACTCTCAGACACTCTGAGGCACTCTCTATCACTCTCCATCACTCTCTGACACACTCTGACAATCTCTGACACTCTCAGACACTCTCAGACACTCTCTATCACTCGCTGACACTCTCAGACACTCTCTATCACTCTCTGACACTCACTGGCACTCTCAGACACACTCTATCACTCCCTATCACTCTCTGACACTATCTGACACACTGTGACACTCTCTGACACTCTCAGTCACTCTCTATCACTCTCTGACGCACTCTGACCGTCTCTGACACTCTCTGACACTCTCTATCACTCTCTGACACTCTCTATCACTTTCTGACACTCTCAGACACTCTCTACCACTCTCTGACACTCTCTATCACCCACTGACACTCTCTGACACACTCTGACACGCTCAGACACTTTCAGACACTCTCTATCACTCTCTATCACTCTCTGACACACTCTGACAATCTCTGACACTCTCAGACACTCTCAGACACTCTCTAAACACTCTCTGATACTCACTGACACTCTCAGACACGCGCTGTCACTCTCTGACACTCTCAGACACTCTCTATCACTCTCTATCACTCTCTGACACTCTCTGACATTCTCAGAAACTATCCATCACTCTCTATCACTCGCTGACACTCCCAGACAATCTCAGACACTCTCTTTCACACTCTATCACTCGCTGACACTCTCAGACACTCTCAGACACTCTCCATCACTCTCCGACACTCACTGAAACTCTCAGACACTCTCTGTATCTCTCAGACACTCTCAGACACTCTCTATCACTCTCTGACATTCTCTGAAACTCTCAGACACTCTCTATCACTCTCTGACATACTCCGACACTCTCTATCACTCTCTATCAAACTCTGACACTCTCAGACACTCTCTATCACTCACTGACACTCTCTATCACACTCTGACAGTCTCTGACAATCTCTGACACTCTCTGACAGTCTCTGACACTCTCAGACACTCTCTATGACTCTCAGACACTCACTATCACTGTCAGACACTCTCTATCACACTCTGACATTCTCTGAAATTCTCAGACACTCTCGATCTCTCTCTGACACTCTCAGACACTCTCCATCACTCACTGACACTCTATATCACTCTCTGACACTCTCTGACACACTCTGACAATCTCTATCACTCTCTGACACACTCTAACACACTCTGACGCTTTCTGACACTCTCAGACACTCTCTATCACTCTCTATACCTCTCTGTTGCTCTCTGACACACTCTGACACTCTCTGACACTCTCTGACACTCTCTGACACACTCTGACACTCTCTGTCACTCTCTGACATACTCTGTCACTCACAGACGCTCTCAGACACTCTCGATCAATCTCTGAATTTCTCTATCACTCTCTGACACTTTATATCACTCTCTGAACCTCTCAGACACTCTCTGACACTTTCTATCACACTCTGACACTCTCTGACACTCTCAGATAATCTCAGACAGTCTCAGACACTTTCTATCACTCTCTGACACTGTCTGACAATCTCTGACACTCTCAGACACTCACTCTCACTCTCCATCATTCTATGACAATGTCAGACACTCTCTGACACTCTCAGACACGCTCTGTCACGCTCTGACACTCTCAGACACTCTCTACCACTCTCTATCACTCTCTGTAACTCTCAGACACTGTCAGACTCTCTCCATCACTCTATATCACTCTCTGACACTATCTAACACTTTATGAAACTCTCTGACACTCTCCATCACTCTCTATCACTCTCTGGCACACTCTGACTCACTCTGACCATCTCTGACACTATCTGACACTATCTGACACACTCTGACACACTCTGACACACTCAGACACTCTCTATCACTCTCTATCACTGTCTATCACTCTCTATAACACTCTATCACACTCTGACACACTCTGACACACTCTGACACTCTCAGACACTCTGAGGCACTCTCTATCACTCTCCATCACTCTCTGACACACTCTGACAATCTCTGACACTCTCAGACACTCTCTATCACTCGCTGACACTCTCAGACACTCTCTATCACTCTCTGACACTCACTGGCACTCTCAGACACGCTCTATCACTCCCTATCACTCTCTGACACTATCTGACACACTGTGACACTCTCTGACACTCTCAGTCACTCTCTATCACTCTCTATCACTCTCTGACGCACTCTGACTGTCTCTGACACTCTCTGACACTCTCTATCACTCTCTGACACTCTCTATCACTTTCTGACACTCTCAGACACTCTCTACCACTCTCTGACACTCTCTATCACCCACTGACACTCTCTGACACACTCTGACACTCTCTGTCACTCTCTGCCATACTCTGTCACTCACAGACACTCTCAGACACTCTCGATCACTCACTGAATTTTCTATCACTCTCTGACACTTTATATCACTCTCTGAACCTCTCAGACACTCTCTGACACTTTCTATCACACTCTGACACTCTCAGATAATCTCAGACAGTCTCAGACACTTTCTATCACTCTCTGACACTGTCTGACAATCTCTGACACTCTCAGACACTCTCTCTCACTCTCCATCATTCTATGACACTGTCAGACAATCTCTGACACTTTCAGACACTCTCGGACACTCTCTCTCTCTCTCTATCAAACTCTGACACACTCTGACTGTCTCTGACACTCTCTGACACTCTCTATCACTCTCTATCACTCTCTGTTACTCTCTGACACACTCTGACATTCTCTGACACTCTCTGACACACTCTGACAATCTCAGACACTTTTTACCACTCTCTGACTCTCTCTATCACTCTCTGACACTCTCAGACACCCTCCATCAATCTCTGACACTCTCAGACACTCTCTATCACTCACTGACACTCTCTATCACTCTCTGACACTCTCTCACACACTCTGACATTCTCTATCACTCTCTGACACACTCTGACAAACTCTGACGCTTTCTGACACTCTCAGACACTCTCTATCACTCTCTATACCTCTCTGTTGCTCTCTGACACACTCTGACACTCTCTAACACTCTCTATCATTCTCTGATACTCTCTGACACACTCTGACATTCTCTGACACTCTCTATCAATCTCTGACACTCTCAGACACTCTCTATCACTCACTGACACTCTCTATCACTCTCTGACACACTCTGACACGCTCTGACACTCTCTGACACTCTCTATCACTCTCTGACACACTCTGACGTTTTCTGACACTCTCAGACACTCTCTATCACTCTCTATCCCTCTCTGACTCACTCTGACACTCTCTGACACACTCTGACAATCTCTGACACTCTCTATCACTCTCTGACACTCTCTATCACTCTCTGACACACTCTGACACGCTCTGACACTCTCTGACACTCTCTATCACTCTCTGACACACTCTGACGTTTTCTGACACTCTCAGACACTCTCTATCACTCTCTATCCCTCTCTGACTCACTCTGACACTCTCTGACACACTCTGACAATCTCTGACACTCTCTATCACTCTCTGACATACTCTGTCACTCACAGACACTCTCAGACACTCTCGATCACTCTCTGACATTCTATATCACTCTCTGACACTCTCTGACACTCAAAGACACTCTCTATCACACTCTATCACTCTCTATCACTCTCTGACACTCTCGGACACTCTCTGTCACTCTCTGACACTCTCTGACTCTCTCTGACTCTCCCTGACTCTCTCAGACACTCTCTGACACTTCATATCACTCTCTGAACCTCTCAGACACTCTCTGACACTTTCTATCACACTCTGACACTCTCTGACACTCTCAGATAATCTCAGACAGTCTCAGACACTTCCTATCACTCTCTGACACTGTCTGACAATCTCTGACGCTGTCAGACACTCTCTTTCACTCTCTATCCCTCTATGACACTCCCTATCACTCCCTAACACTCTCAGATTCTCTATGACACTCTCTTTCACTCTCCATCACTCTCTGAAACTGTCAGACACTTTCCGGCACTCTCAGACACTCTCTGACTCTCTCAGACACTCTCAGACACTCTCTATCACTCTATATCACACTCTGACACTTTCTATCACTCTATGAAACTCTCTGACACTCTCCATCACTCTCCATCACTCTCTATCACTCTCTGGCACACTCTGACTCACTCTGACCCTCTCTGACACTATCTGACACTCTCTGACACACTCTGACAGACTCAGACACTCTCTATCACTCTCTATCACTCTCTATCACTCTCTGACACTATCTGACACACTGTGACACTCTCTGACACTCTCAGTCACTCTCTATCACTCTCTATGACTCTCTGACGCACTCTGACTGTCTCAGACACGCTCTGTCACTCTATATCACACTCTGACACTTTCTATCACTCTATGAAACTCTCTGACACTCTCCATCACTCTCCATCACTCTCTATCACTCTCTGGCACACTCTGACTCACTCTGACCCTCTCTGACACTATCTGACACTCTCTGACACACTCTGACAGACTCAGACACTGTCTATCACTCTCTATCACTCTCTATCACTCTCTGACACTATCTGACACACTGTGACACTCTCTGACACTCTCAGTCACTCTCTATCACTCTCTATCACTCTCTGACGCACTCTGACTGTCTCTGACACTCTCTGACACTCTCTATCACTCTCTGACACTCTCTATCACTTTCTGACACTCTCAGACACTCTCTACCACTCTCTGACACTCTCTATCACCCACTGACACTCTCTGACACACTCTGACACGCTCAGACACTTTCAGACACTCTGTATCACTCTCTATCACTCTCTGACACACTCTGACAATCTCTGACACTCTCAGACGCTCTCAGACACTCTCTAAACACTCTCTGACACTCACTGACACTCTGAGACACGCGCTGTCACTCTCTGACACTCTCAGACACTCTCTATCACTCTCTGACACTCTCTGACATTCTCAGAAACTATCCATCAATCTCTATCACTCGCTGACACTCCCAGACACTCTCAGACACTCTATTTCACACTCTATCACTCTCTGACACTCTCAGACACTCTCAGACATCTCTATCACTCTCCGACACTCACTGAAACTCTCAGACACTCTCTGTATCTCTCAGACACTCTCTCTCACTCCCTGACACTCTCTGAAACTCTCTGACACACTCACACTCTCTCTGACACTCTCTATCACTCTCTGACACTCTCTGACACACTCTGACACTCTCTGACAATCTCTATCGCTCTCTGACACTCTCTGACACTTTGTGACACACTCTGACACACTCTATCGCTCTCTGACATTCTCTGACATTCTCTGACACACTCTGACACTCTCTGACAGTATCAGAAACTCTCAGACACTCTCGATCACTCTCTGACACTCTCTATCACTCTCTGACATACTCTGTCACTCACAGACACTCTCAGACACTCTCGATCACTCTCTGACATTCTCTATCACTCTCTGACACTCGAAGACACTCTCCATCACACTCTATCACTCTCTATCACTCTCTGACACTCTCGGACACTCTCTATAACTCTCTGACACTCTCTGACAGTCTCTGACACTCTCAGACACTCTCTATGACTCTCAGACACTCACTATCACTGTCAGACACTCTCTATCACACTCTGACATTCTCTGAAATTCTCAGACACTCTCGATCTCTCTCTGACACTCTCAGCCACTCTCTATTACTCTCTGACACTTTCTATCACTCTCTATAACTCTGTGACACACTCTGACACTTTCAGACACTCTCGGACACTCTCTCTCTCTCTCTATCAAACTCTGACACACTCTGACTGTCTCTGACACTCTCTGACACTCTCTATCACTCTCTATCACTCTCTGTTACTCTCTGACACACTCTGACATTCTCTGACACTCTCTGACACACTCTGACAATCTCAGACACTTTATATCACTCTCTGACTCTCTCTATCACTCTCTGACACTCTCAGACACTCTCCATAAATCTCTGACACTCGCAGACACTCTCTATCACTCACTGACGCTCTCTATCACTCTCTGACACTCTCTCACACACTCTGACACTCTCTATCACTCTCTGACAAACTCTGACAAACTCTGACGCTTTCTGACACTCTCAGACACTCTCTATCACTCTCTATACCTCTCTGTTGCTCTCTGACACACTCTGACACTCTCTGACACTCTCTGACACTCTCTGACACTCTCTGACACACTCTGACACTCTCTATCACTCTGACATACTCTGTCACTCACAGACGCTCTCAGACACTCTCGATCACTCTCTGAATTTCTCTATCACTCTCTGACACTTTATATCACTCTCTGAAACTTTCAGACACTCTCTGACACTTTCTATCACACTCTGACACTCTCTGACACTCTCAGATAATCTCAGACAGTCTCAGACACTTTCTATCACTCTCTGACACTGTCTGACAATCTCTGACACTCTCAGACACTCTCTCTCACTCTCCATCATTCTCTGACACTGTCAGAAACTCTCTGACACTCTCAGACACTCTCTGACTCTCTCAGACACTGTCAGACTCTCTCTATCACTCTATATCACTCTCTGACACTATCAATCACTCTATGAAACTCTCTGACACTCTCCATCACTCTCTATCACTCTCTGGCACACTCTGACTCACTCTGACCATCTCTGACACTATCTGACACTCTCTGACACACTCTGACACACTCAGACACTCTCTATCACTCTCTAGCACTGTCTATCACTCTCTATAACACTCTATCAATCTCTGACACACTCTGACTCTCTCTGACACTCTCTATCACTCTTTGACACTCTCTGACACACTCTGACACTCTCAGACACTCTGAGGCACTCTCTATCACTCTCTATCACTCTCTGACACACCCTGACAATCTCTGACTCTCTCAGACATTCTCTATCACTCTCTATCACTCTCTGACACACTCTGACACATTCTGACACTCTCAGACAATCTCTATCACTCTCTATCCCTCTCTGTTACTCTGTGACACACCCTGACACTCTCTGACACTCTCTGACACGCTCTCTCACACACCTGACTATCTCTGACACTCTCTATCACTCACAGACACTCTCAGACACTCTCGATCACTCTCTGACATTCTCTATCACTCTCTGACACTCGAAGACACTCTCTATCACTCTCTATCACTCTCTGACACTCTCTGACACTCTCTGACACTCTCGGACACTCTCGGACACTCTCTATAACTCTCTGACACTCTCTGACAGTCTCTGACACTCTCAGACACTCTCTATGACTCTCAGACACTCACTATCACTGTCAGACACTCTCTATCACACTCTGACATTCTCTGAAATTCTCAGACACTCTCGATCTCTCTGACTCTCTCAGCCACTCTCTATTACTCTCTGACACTTTCTATCACTCTCTATAACTCTGTGACACATTCTGACACTTTCAGACACTCTCAGACACTCTCTCTCTCTCTCGATCAAATTCTGACACACTCTGACTGTCTCTGACACTCTCTGACACTCTCTGACACTCTCTATC
This sequence comes from Heterodontus francisci, assembly GCF_036365525.1. Classification (NCBI taxonomy): domain Eukaryota; kingdom Metazoa; phylum Chordata; class Chondrichthyes; order Heterodontiformes; family Heterodontidae; genus Heterodontus; species Heterodontus francisci. Next base: position 13,238,799 of record NC_090405.1, read on the forward strand.
ACTCTCTGTTACTCTCTGACACACTCTGACATTCTCTGACACTCTCTGACACACTCTGACAATCTCAGACACTTTTAATCACTCTCTGACACTCTCTATCACTCTCAGACACTCTCAGACACTCTCTATCAATCTCTGACACTCTCAGACACTCTCTATCACTCACTGACACTCTATATCACTCTCTGACACTCTCTGACACACTCTGACACTCTCTATCACTCTCTGACACACTCTGACACACTCTGACGCTTTCTGACACTCTCAGAAACTCTCTATCACTCTCTATACCGCTCTGTTGCTCTCTGACACACTCTGACACTCTCTGACACTCTCTGTCACTCTCTGACATACTCTGTCACTCACAGACACTCTCAGACACTCTCGATCACTCTCTGAGTTTTCTATCACTCTCTGACACTTTATATCACTCTCTGAACCTCTCAGACACTCTCTGACACCTTCTATCACTCTGACACTCTCTGACACTCTCAGATAATCTCAGACAGTCTCAGACACTTTCTATCACTCTCTGACACTGTCTGACAATCTCTGACACTCTCAGACACTCTCTCTCACTCTCCATCATTCTATGACACTGTCAGACAATCTCTGACACTCTCAGACACGCTCTGTCACGCTCTGACACTCTCAGACACTCTCTACCACTCTCTATCACTCTCTGTAACTCTCAGACACTGTCAGACTCTCTCTATCACTCTATATCACTCTCTGACACTATCGATCACTCTATGAAACTCTCTGACACTCTCCATCACTCTCTATCACTCTCTGGCACACTCTGACTCACTCTGACCATCTCTGACACTATCTGACACTCTCTGACACACTCTGACACACTCTGACACACTCAGACACTCTCTATCACTCTCTATCACTCTCTATCACTGTCTATCACTCTCTATAACACTGTATCACACTCTGACACACTCTGACACTCTCTGACACGCTCTCTCACACACCTGACTATCTCTGACACGCTCTATCACTCTCTGACATACTCTGTCACTCACAGACACTCTCAGACACTCTCGATCACTCTCTGACATTCTCTATCACTCTCTGACACTCGAAGACACTCTCTATCACACTCTATCACTCTCTATCACTCTCTGACACTCTCGGACACTCTCTATAACTCTCTGACACTCTCTGACAGTCTCTGACACTCTCAGACACTCTCTATGACTCTCAGACACTCACTATCACTGTCAGACACTCTCTATCACACTCTGACATTCTCTGAAATTCTCAGACACTCTCGATCTCTCTCTGACACTCTCAGCCACTCTCTATTACTCTCTGACACTTTCTATCACTCTCTATAACTCTGTGACACACTCTGACACTTTCAGACACTCTCAGACACTCTCTCTCTCTCTCTATCAAACTCTGACACACTCTGACTGGCTCTGACACTCTCTGACACTCTCTGACACTCTCTATTACTCTCTATCACTCTCTGTTACTCTGTGACACACTCTGACATTCTCTGACACTCTCTGACACACTCTGACAATCTCAGACACTTTTTATCACTCTCTGACACTCTCTATCACTCTCTGACACTCTCAGACACTCTCTATCAATCTCTGACACTCTCAGACACTCTCCATCACTCACTGACACTCTATATCACTCTCTGACACTATCTGACACACTCTGACAATCTCTATCACTCTCTGACACACTCTAACACACTCTGACGCTTTCTGACACTCTCAGACACTCTCTATCACTCTCTATACCTCTCTGTTGCTCTCTGACACACTCTGACACTCTCTGACACTCTCTGACACACTCTGACGCTCTCTGTCACTCTCTGACATACTCTGTCACTCACAGACGCTCTCAGACACTCTCGATCAATCTCTGAATTTCTCTATCACTCTCTGAACCTCTCAGACACTCTCTGACACTTTCAATCACACTCTGACACTCTCTGACACTCTCAGATAATCTCAGACAGTCTCAGACACTTTCTATCACTCTCTGACACTGTCTGACAATCTCTGACACTCTCAGACACTCACTCTCACTCTCCATCATTCTATGACAATGTCAGACACTCTCTGACACTCTCAGACACGCTCTGTCACGCTCTGACACTCTCAGACACTCTCTACCACTCTCTATCACTTTCTGTAACTCTCAGACACTGTCAGACTCTCTCCATCACTCTATATCACTCTCTGACACTATCTATCACTCTATGAAACTCTCTGACACTCTCCATCACTCTCTATCACTCTCTGGCACACTCTGACTCACCCTGACCATCTCTGACACTATCTGACACTATCTGACACTCTCTGACACACTCAGGCACTCTCTATCACTCTCTATCACTCTCTATCACTGTCTATCACTCTCTATAACACTCTATCACACTCTGACACACTCTGACACACTCTGACACTCTCAGACACTCTGAGGCACTCTCTATCACTCTCCATCACTCTCTGACACACTCTGACAATCTCTGACACTCTCAGACACTCTCTATCACTCGCTGACACTCTCAGACACTCTCTATCACTCTCTGACACTCACTGGCACTCTCAGACACGCTCTATCACTCTCTGACACTCTCAGACACTCTCTATAACTCTCTATCACTCTCTGACACTCTCTGACATTCTCAGAAACTCCCTATCAATCTCGATCACTCGCTGACACTCTCAGACACTCTCAGACACTCTCTATCACTCTCTATCATTCGCTGACACTCTCAGACACTCTCAGACACTCTATATCAATCTCTGACACTCACTGAAACTCTCAGAAACTCTCTGTCTCTCTCAGACACTCTCAGACACTCTCTCTCACTCTCTGAAACTCTCTGACACACTCACACTCTCTCTGACACTCTCTATCACTCTCTGACACTCTCTGACACACTCTGACACTCTCTGACACTCTCTATCACTCTCTGACACTCTCTGACACTCTCTGACAATCTCTATCGCTCCCTGACATTCTCTGACACACTCTGAAACTCTCTGACACTGTCAGACACTCTCCATCACTCTCCATCACTCTCTGACACATTCTGACACAATCTGACATTCTCTGACACTCTCAGACACTCTCTATCACTCTCTGACACTCTCAGACACTCTCTATCAATCTCTGACACTCTCAGACACTCTCTATCACTCACTGACACTCTCTATCACTCTCTGACACACTGTGACACACACTGAAGCTTTCTGACACTCTCAGACACTCTCTATCACTCTCTATACCTCTCTGTTGCTCTCTGACACACTCTGACTCTCTCTGACACTCTCTGACACTCTCTGACACTCTCTGACACACTCTGACACTCTCTATCACTCTCTGCCATACTCTGTCACTCACAGACACTCTCAGACACTCTCGATCACTCTCTGAATTTCTCTATCACTCTCTGACACTTTATATCACTCTCTGAACCTCTCAGACACTCTCTGACACTTTCTATCACACACTGACACTCTCTGACACTCTCAGATAATCTCAGACAGTCTCAGACACTTTCTATCACTCTCTGACACTGTCTGACAATCTCTGACACTCTCAGACACTCTCTCTCACTCTCCATCATTCTCTGACACTGTCAGAAACTCTCTGACACTCTCAGACACTCTCTGACTCTCTCAGACACTGTCAGACTCTCTCTATCACTCTATATCACTCTCTGACACTATCTATCACTCTATGAAACTCTCTGACACTCCCCATCACTCTCTATCACTCTCTGGCACACTGTGACTCACTCTGACCATCTCTGACACTATCTGACACTCTCTGACACACTCAGACACTCTCTATCACTCTCTAGCACTGTCTATCACTCTCTATAACACTCTATCAATCTCTGACACACTCTGACTCTCTCTGACACTCTCTATCACTCTTTGACACTCTCTGACACACTCTGACACTCTCAGACACTCTGAGGCACTCTCTATCACTCTCTATCACTCTCTGACACACTCTGACAATCTCTGACACTCTCAGACATTCTCTATCACTCTCTATCACTCTCTGACACACTCTGACACATTCTGACACTCTCAGACAATCTCTATCACTCTCTATCCCTCTCTGTTACTCTGTGACACACTGTGACACTCTCTGACACGCTCTCTCACACACCTGACTATCTCTGACACTCTCTATCACTCTCTGACATACTCTGTCACTCACAGACACTCTCAGACACTCTCGATCACTCTCTGACATTCTCTATCACTCTCTGACACTCGAAGACACTCTCAATCACTCTCTGGCACACTCTGACTCACTCGGACCATCTCTGACACTATCTGACACTCTCTGACACACTCTGACACACTCAGACATTCTCTATCACTCTCTATCACTGTCTGTCACTCTCTATAACACTCGATCACACTCTGACACACTCTGACACTCTCTGACACTCTCAGACTCTCTCAGACACTCTCTATCACTCTCCATCAATCTCTGACACACTCTGACAATCTCTGACACTCTCAGACACTCTCTATCACTCTCTATCACTCTCTATCACTCTCTGACACACTCTGACACACTCTGACACATTCTGACACTCTCAGACAATCTCTATCACTCTCTATCCCTCTCTGTTACTCTGTGACACACTCTGACACTCTCTGACACTCTCTGACACGCTCTCTCACACACCTGACTATCTCTGACACTCTCTATCACTCTCTGACATACTCTGTCACTCACAGACACTCTCAGACACTCTCGATCACTCTCTGACATTCTCTATCACTCTCTGACACTCGAAGACACTCTCTATCACACTCTATCACTCTCTATCACTCTCTGACACTCTCGGACACTCTCTATAACTCTCTGACTCTCTCTGACAGTCTCTGACTCTCTCCGACACTCTCTATGACTCTCAGACACTCACTGTCACTGTCAGACACTCTCGATCACACTCTGACATTCTCTGAAATTCTCAGACGCTCTCGATCTCTCTCTGACACTCTCAGCCACTCTATATTACTCTCTGACACTTTCTATCACTCTCTATAACTCTGTGACACACTCTGACACTTTCAGACACTCTCAGACACTCTCTCTCTCTCTCTATCAAACTCTGACACACTCTGACATTCTCTGACACTCTCTGACACACTCTGACAATCTCAGACACTTTGTATCACTCTCTGACACTCTCTATCACTCTCTGACATACTCTGTCACTCACAGACACTCTCAGACACTCTCGATCACTCTCTGACATTCTCTATCACTCTCTGACACTCGAAGACACTCTCTATCACACTCTATCACTCTCTATCACTCTCTGACACTCTCGGACACTCTCTATAACTCTCTGACACTCTCTGACAGTCTCTGACTCTCTCCGACACTCTCTATGACTCTCAGACACTCACTGTCACTGTCAGACACTCTCGATCACACTCTGACATTCTCTGAAATTCTCAGACACTCTCGATCTCTCTCTGACACTCTCAGCCACTCTATATTACTCTCTGACACTTTCTATCACTCTCTATAACTCTGTGACACACTCTGACACTTTCAGACACTCTCAGACACTCTCTCTCTCTCTCTATCAAACTCTGACACACTCTGACATTCTCTGACACTCTCTGACACACTCTGACAATCTCAGACACTTTTTATCACTCTCTGACACTCTCTATCACTCTCTGACACTCTCAGACACTCTCTACGAATCTCTGACACTCTCAGACACTCTCTATCACTCACTGACACTCTATATCACTCCCTGACACTCTCTGACACACTCTGACACACTCTATCACTCTCTGACACTCTCTGACACACTCTGACGCTTTCTGACACTCTCAGACACTCTCTACCACTCTCTGTACCTCTCTGTTGCTCTCTGACACACTCTGACACTCTCTGACACACTCTGACACTCTCTGTCACTCTCTGACATACTCTGTCACTCACAGACACTCTCAGACACTCTCGATCACTCTCTGAATTTCACTATCACTCTCTGACACTTTATATCACTCTCTGAACCTCTCAGACACACTCTGACACTTTCTATCACACTGAAACTCTCTGACACTCTCAGATAATCTCAGACAGTCTCAGACACTTTCTATCACTCTCTGACACTGTCTGACAATCTCTGACACTCTCAGACACTCTCTCTCACTCTCCATCATTCTATGACACTGTCAGACACTCTCTGACACTCTCAGACACGCTCTGTCTCGCTCTGACACTCTCAGACACTCTCTACCACTCTCTATCACTCTCTGTAACTCTCAGACACTGTCAGACTCTCTCTATCACTCTATATCACTCTCTGACACTATCTATCACTCTGTGAAACTCTCTGACACTCTCCATCACTCTCTATCACTCTCTGGCACACTCTGACTCACTCTGACCATCTCTGACACTATCTGACACTCTCTGACACACTCAGACACTCTCTATCACTCTCTATCACTGTCTATCACTCTCTATAACACTCTATCACACTCTGACACTCTCTGACACTCTCAGACACTCTCAGACACTCTCTATCACTATCTATCAATCTCTGACACACTCTGACTCTCTCTGACACTCTCTATCACTCTCTGACACTCTCTCACACACTCTGACACTCTCAGACACTCTGAGGCACTCTCTATCACTCTCCATCACTCTCTGACACACTCTGACAATCTCTGACACTCTCAGACACTCTCAGACACTCTCTCTCTCTCTCTATCAAACTCTGACACACTCTGACTGTCTCTGACACTCTCTGACACTCTCTATCACTCTCTATCACTCTCTGTTACTCTCTGACACACTCTGACATTCTCTGACATTCTCTGACACTCTCTGACACACTCTGACAATCTCAGACACTTTTTATCACTCTCTGACACACTCTATCACTCTCTGACACTCTCAGACACTCTCTATCACTCTCTGACACTCTCTATCACTCACTGACACTCTATATCACTCTCTGACACTCTCTGACACTCTCTGACACACTCTGACACTCTCTATCACTCTCTGACACTCTCAGACACTCTCTATCAATCTCTGACACTCTCAGACACTCTCTATCACTCACTGATACTCTATATCACTCTCTGACACTCTCTGACACTCTCTGACACACTCTGACACACTCTGACACACTCTGACACTCTCTGACACTCTCTGACACACTCTGACACTCTCTGTCACTCTCTGACATACTCTGTCACTCACAGACACTCTCAGACACTCTCGATCACTCTCTGAATTTCTCTATCACTCTCTGACACTTTATATCACTCTCTGAACCTCTCAGACACTCTCTGACTCTTTCTATCACACTCTGACACTCTCTGACACTCTCAGATAATCTCAGACAGTCTCAGACACTTTCTATCACTCTCTGACACTCTCAGACACTCACTCTCACTCTCCATCATTCTATGACACTGTCAGACACTCTCTGACACTCTCAGACATGCTCTGTCACGCTCTGACACTCTCAGACACTCTCTACCACTCTCTTTATCACTCCATATCACTCTCTGACACTATCTATCACTCTGTGAAACTCTCTGAAACTCTCCATCACTCTCTATCACTCTCTGGCACACTCTGACTCACTCTGACCATCTCCGACACTATCTGACACTATCTGACACTCTCTGACACACTCTGACACACTCAGACACTCTCTATCACTGTCTATCACTCTCTATCACTGTCTATCACTCTCTATAACACTCTATCACACTCTGACACATTCTGACACTCTCTGACACTCTCAGACACTCTCAGACACTCTCTATCAATCTCTGACACACTCTGACTCTCTCTGACACTCTCTATCACTCTCTGACTCTCTCTGACACACTCTGACACTCTCAGACACTCTGAGGCACTCTCTATCACTCTCCATCACTCTCTGACACACTCTGACAATATCTGACACTCTCAGACACTCTCAGACACTCTCTATCACTCGCTGACACTCTCAGACACTCTCTATCACTCTCTGACACTCACTGGCACTCTCAGACACGCTCTATCACTCTCTGACACTCTCAGACACTCTCTATCACTCTCTATCACTCTCTGACACTCTCTGACATTCTCAGAAACTCCCTATCAATCTCGATCACTCGCTGACACTCTCAGACACTCTCAGACACTCTCTATCACTCTCTATCACTCACTGACACTCTCAGACACTCTCAGACACTCTCTATCACTCTCTGACACTCACTGAAACTCTCAGAAACTCTCTGTCTCTCTCAGACACTCTCTCTCACTCTCTGACACTCTCTGAAACTCTCTGACACACTCAAACTCTATCTGACACTCTCTATCACTCTCTGACACTCTCTGACACACTCTGACACTCTCTGACACTCTCTATCACTCTCTGACACTCTCTGACACACTCTATCGCTCTCTGACATTCTCTGACACACTCTGACACTCTCTGACACTGTCAGACATACTCCATCACTCTCCATCACTCTCTGACACAATCTGACATTCTCTGACACTCTCAGACACTCTCTATCACTCTCTGACACTCTCAGACACTCTCTATCAATCTCTGACACTCTCAGACACTCTCTATCACTCACTGACACTCTCTATCACTCTCTGACACTCTCTGACACTCTCTATCACTCTCTGACACACTCTGACACACTCTGACGCTTTCTGACACTCTCAGACACTCTCTATCACTCTCTATACCTCTCTGTTGCTCTCTGACACACTCTGACACTCTCTCACACTCTCTGACACTCTCTGACACTCTCTATCACTCTCTGCCATACTCTGTCACTCACAGACACTCTCAGACACTCTTGATCACTCTCTGAATTTCTCTATCACTCTCTGACACTTTATATCATTCTCTGAACCTCTCAGACACTCTCTGACACTTTCTATCACACTCTGACACTCTCTGACACTGTCTGACAATCTCTGACACTCTCAGACACTCTCTCTCACTCTCCATCATTCTCTGACACTGTCAGAAACTCTCTGACACTCTCAGACACTCTCTGACTCTCTCAGACACTTTCAGACACTCTCTATTACTCTATATCAATCTCTGACACTATCTATCACTCTATGAAACTCTCTGACACTCTCCATCACTCTCTATCACTCTCTGGCACACTCTGACTCACTCTGACCATCTCTGACACTATCTGACACTATCTGACACTATCTGACACACTCTGACACACTCAGACACTCTCTATCACTCCCTATCACTGTCTATCACTCTCTATAACACTCGATCACAATCTGACACACTCTGACACTCTCTGACACTCTCAGACACTCTAAGACACACTCTATCACTCTCTATCAATCTCTGACACACTCTGACTCTCTCTGACACTCTCTATCACTCTCTGACACACTCTGACAATCTCTGACACTCTCAGACACTCTCTATCACTCTCTGACACACTCTGACACATTCTGACACTCTCAGACAATCTCTATCACTCTCTATCAATCTCTGACACACTCTGACACTCTCTGACACGCTCTCTCACACACCTGACTATCTCTGACACTCTCTATCACTCTCTGACATACTCTGTCACTCACAGACACTCTCAGACACTCTCGATCACTCTCTGACACTCGAAGACACTCTCTATCACACTCTATCACTCTCTATCACTCTCTGACACTCTCAGACACTCTCTATAACTCTCTGACACTCTCTGACAGTCTCTGACACTCTCGATCACACTCTGACATTCTCTGAAATTCTCAGACACTCTCGATCTCTCTGTGACACTCTCAGCCACTCTCTATTACTCTCTGACACTTTCTATCACTCTCTATAACTCTGTGACACACTCTGACACTTTATAACACTCTCAGACACTCTCTATCACTCGCTGACACTCTCAGACACTCTCTATCACTCTCTGACACTCACTGGCACTCTCAGACACGCTCTATCACTCTCTGACACTCTCAGACACTCTCTATCACTCTCTATCACTCTCTGACACTCTCTGACATTCTCAGAAACTCCCTATCAATCTCGATCACTCGCTGACACTCTCAGACACTCTCAGACACTCTCTATCACTCTCTATCACTCACTGACACTCTCAGACACTCTCAGACACTCTCTATCACTCTCTGACACTCACTGAAACTCTCAGAAACTCTCTGTCTCTCTCAGACACTCTCTCTCACTCTCTGACACTCTCTGAAACTCTCTGACACACTCAAACTCTATCTGACACTCTCTATCACTCTCTGACACTCTCTGACACACTCTGACACTCTCTGACACTCTCTATCACTCTCTGACACTCTCTGACACTCTCTGACACACTCTATCGCTCTCTGACATTCTCTGACACACTCTGACACTCTCTGACACTGTCAGACATACTCCATCACTCTCCATCACTCTCTGACACAATCTGACATTCTCTGACACTCTCAGACACTCTCTATCACTCTCTGACACTCTCAGACACTCTCTATCAATCTCTGACACTCTCAGACACTCTCTATCACTCACTGACACTCTCTATCACTCTCTGACACTCTCTGACACTCTCTATCACTCTCTGACACACTCTGACACACTCTGACGCTTTCTGACACTCTCAGACACTCTCTATCACTCTCTATACCTCTCTGTTGCTCTCTGACACACTCTGACACTCTCTCACACTCTCTGACACTCTCTGACACTCTCTATCACTCTCTGCCATACTCTGTCACTCACAGACACTCTCAGACACTCTTGATCACTCTCTGAATTTCTCTATCACTCTCTGACACTTTATATCATTCTCTGAACCTCTCAGACACTCTCTGACACTTTCTATCACACTCTGACACTCTCTGACACTGTCTGACAATCTCTGACACTCTCAGACACTCTCTCTCACTCTCCATCATTCTCTGACACTGTCAGAAACTCTCTGACACTCTCAGACACTCTCTGACTCTCTCAGACACTTTCAGACTCTCTCTATTACTCTATATCAATCTCTGACACTATCTATCACTCTATGAAACTCTCTGACACTCTCCATCACTCTCTATCACTCTCTGGCACACTCTGACTCACTCTGACCATCTCTGACACTATCTGACACTATCTGACACTATCTGACACACTCTGACACACTCAGACACTCTCTATCACTCTCTATCACTGTCTATCACTCTCTATAACACTCGATCACAATCTGACACACTCTGACACTCTCTGACACTCTCAGACACTCTCAGACACACTCTATCACTCTCTATCAATCTCTGACACACTCTGACTCTCTCTGACACTCTCTATCACTCTCTGACACACTCTGACAATCTCTGACACTCTCAGACACTCTCTATCACTCTCTGACACACTCTGACACATTCTGACACTCTCAGACAATCTCTATCACTCTCTATCAATCTCTGACACACTCTGACACTCTCTGACACGCTCTCTCACACACCTGACTATCTCTGACACTCTCTATCACTCTCTGACATACTCTGTCACTCACAGACACTCTCAGACACTCTCGATCACTCTCTGACACTCGAAGACACTCTCTATCACACTCTATCACTCTCTATCACTCTCTGACACTCTCAGACACTCTCTATAACTCTCTGACACTCTCTGACAGTCTCTGACACTCTCGATCACACTCTGACATTCTCTGAAATTCTCAGACACTCTCGATCTCTCTGTGACACTCTCAGCCACTCTCTATTACTCTCTGACACTTTCTATCACTCTCTATAACTCTGTGACACACTCTGACACTTTATAACACTCTAAGACACTCTCTCTCACTCTCCATCATTCTCTGACACAGTCAGACACTCTCTGACACTCTCAGACACGCTCTGTCACGCTCTGACACTCTCAGACACTCTCTACCACTCTCTATCACTCTCTGTAACTCTCAGACACTGACAGACTCTCTCTATCACTCTATATCACTCTCTGACACTATCTATCACTCTGTGAAACTCTCTGACACTCTCCATCACTCTCTATCACTCTCTGGCACACTCTGACTCACTCTGACCATCTCTGACACTATCTGACACTCTCTGTCACGCTCTGACACTCTCAGACACTCTCTACCACTCTCTGTAACTCTCAGACACTGTCAGACTCTCTCTATCACTCTATATCACTCTCTGACACTCTCTATCACTCTCTATCACTTTCTATCACTCTCTGTAACACTCTATCACACTCTGACACACTCTGACACTCTCTGACACTCTCAGACACTCTCAGACAATCTCTATCACTCTCTATCAATCTCTGACACACTCTGACTCTCTCTGACACTCTCTATCACTCTCTGACACTCTCTGACACACTCTGACACTCTCAGACACTCTGAGGCACTCTCTATCACTCTCCATCACTCTCTGACACACTCAGACACTCTCATACACTCTCAGACACTCTCTCTCTCTCTCTCTATCAAACTCTGACACACTCTGACTGTCTCTGACACTCTCTGACACTCTCTATCACTCTCTATCACTCTCTGTTACTCTCTGACACACTCTGACATTCTCTGACTCTCTCTGACACACTCTGACAATCTCAGACACTTTTTATCACTCTCTGACACTCTCTATCACTCTCTGACACTCTCAGACACTCTCTATCAATCTCTGACACTCTCAGACACTCTCTATCACTCACTGACACTCTATATCACTCTCTGACACTCTCTGACACTCTCTGACACACTCTGACACTCTCTATCATTCTCTGACACACTCTGACACACTCTGACGCTTTCTGACACTCTCAGACACTCTCTATCACTCTCTATACCTCTCTGTTGCTCTCTGACACACTCTGACACTCTCTGACACTCTCTGACACACTCTGACACTCTCTGTCACTCTCTGACATACTCTGTCACTCACATACACTCTCAGACACTCTCGATCACTCTCTGAATTTCTCTATCACTCTCTGACACTTTATATCACTCTCTGAACATCTCAGACACTCTCAGATAATCTCAGACAGTCTCAGACACTTTCTATCACTCTCTGACACTGTCTGACAATCTCTGACACTCTCAGACACTCTCTCTCACTCTCCATCATTCTATGACACTGTCAGACACTCTCTGACACTCTCAGACACGCTCTGTCACGCTCTGACACTCTCAGACACTCTCAGACACTCTCTATCACTCTATGACACTCTCAGACACTCTCTATCACTCTATGACACTCTCAGACACTCTATATCATTATCTGACACTATCTGACACTCTCAGACACTCTCAGACACTCTCAGACACTCGCTATCACTCTCTGACACTCTCTGACACTCTCAGACACTCACTATCACTCTCTATCACTCTATGACAGTCTCTGACACTCTCAGACACTCTCTATCACTCTCAGACACTCTCTATCACTCTCTGACACTCTCTCTCACTCTCTGACATTCTCTGGACCTCTCATACACTCTCTATCACTCTCTGACACCCTCAGACACTCTCTATCACTCTCTGACACTTTCTATCACTCTCTATCACTCTCTGACACACTCTGACACTTTCTGACACTCTCAGACACTCTCTCTCACTCTCTATCAAACTCTGACACACTCTGACAGTCTCTGACATTCTCTGACACTTTCTATCACTCTCTGTCACTCTCTGTTGCTCTCTGACACACTCAGACATTCTTTGACACTCTCTGACACTCTCTATCACTCTCTGACACTCTCAGACACTCTCTATCAATCTCTGACACTCTCAGACAGTTTCTATCACTCACTGACACTCTCCATCACTCTCTGACACTCTCTGACACACTCTGACACTCTCAGACACTCTCTATCACTCTCTATCACTCTCTGACACTTTCTGACACTCTCAGACTCTCTCTATCACTCTCTATCCCTCTCTGTTACTCTCTGACACACTCTGACACTCTCTGACACACTCTGAAACTCTCTGACACTCTCCATCACTCTCTATCACACTCTGACACAATTTGACACTCTCTATCACTCTCTGACAATCTCAGACACTGTCCATCACTCTATGACACTCTCAGACACTCTCTATCATTCTCTGACACTCTCAGACACTCTCAGACACTCGCTATCACTCTCTGACACTCTCTGACACTCTCTGACACTCTCAGACACTCTCTATCACTCTCTATCACTCTCTGACAGTCTCTGACACTCTCTATCAATCTCTGACACTCTCAGACAGTCTCTATCACTCACTGACACACTCTATCACTCTCTGACACACTCTGACAGTTCTCAGACACTCTCTATCACTCTCTATCACTCTCTGACACACTCTGACACTTTCTGACACTCTCAGACACTCTCTATCACTCTCTATCACTCTCTGTTACTCTCTGACACACTCTGACAGTTCTCAGACACTCTCTATCTCTCTCTATCACTCTCTGACACACTCTGACACTCTCTGACACTCTCTATCACTCTCTGACACTCTCTGACACACTCTATCGCTCTCTGACATTCTCTGACATACTCTGACACTCTCTGACACTGTCAGATACTCTCCATCACTCTCCATCACTCTCTGTCACACTCTGACACAATCTGACATTCTCTGACACTCTCAGACACTCTCTATCACTCTCTGACACTGACTGACACCCTCAGACACTCTCTGTCACTCTCAGACACTCTCTATCACTCTCTGACACTTTCTATCACTCTCTGACACTCTCTGACACACTCTAAAACTCTCTGACACTCTCCATCACTCTCTATCACACTCTGACACAATTTGACACTCTCTATCACTCTCTGACACTCTCAGACACTCTCTGTCACTCTATGACACTCTCAGACACTCGCTATCATTCTCTGACACTCTCAGACACTCTCAGACACTCGCTATCACTCTCTGACACTCTCTGACACTCTCAGACACTCTCTATCACTCTCTATCACTCTCTGACTGTCTCTGACACTCTCAGACACTCTCTATCACTCTCAGACACTCTCTATCACTCTCTGACATTCTCTGAACCTCTCAGACACTCTCTATCACTCTTTGACACTCTCTGACACTCTCAGACACTCTCTATCACTCTCTGACACTTTCTGTCACTCTCTATCACTCTCTGACACACTCTGACACTTTCTGACACTCTCAGACACTCTCTCTCACTCTCTATCAAACTCTGACACACTCTGACAGTCTCTGACATTCTCTGACACTTTCTATCACTCTCTGTCACTCTCGGTTGCTCTCTGACACACTCAGACATTCTTTGACATTCTCTGACACACTCTCAGACACTTTCTATCAGTCTCTGACACTCTCTATCACTCTCTGACACTCTCAGACATTCTCTATCAATCTCTGACACTCTCAGACAGTCCATAACACTCACTGACACTCTCTATCACTCTCTGACACTCTCTGACACACTCTGACACTCTCAGACACTCTCTATCACTCTCTGTCACTCTCTGACACATTCTGACACTTTCTGACACTCTCAGACACTCTCTATCACTCTCTATCCCTCTCTGTTACTCTCTGACACACTCTGACAATCTCTGACACTCTCTATCACTCTCTGACATACTCTGTCACTCACTGACACTCTCAGACACTCTCGATCACACTCTGACATTCTCTATCACTCTCTGACACTCTCTGACACTCAAAGACACTCTCTATCACACTCTATCACTCTCTGACACTCTCGGACACTCTCTATCAAACTCTGATACTCTCTGACAGTCTCTGACACTCTCAGACACTCTCTATCAATCTCAGACACTCTCTATCACTCTCAGACACTCTATCACTCTCTGACATTCTCTGAAACTCTCAGACACTCTCTATCACTCTCTGACACTCTCAGACACTCTCTATCACTCTCTGACACTTTCTATCACTCTCTATCAGTCTCTGACAAACTCTGACACTTTCTGACACTTTCTGACACTCTCAGACACTCTCTGACACTTTCTATCACACTCTGACACTCTCTATCACTTTCTGACACTCTCAGACACTCTCTATCACTCTCTGACACACTCTGAAACTCTCTGACACTCTCCATCACTCTCGATCACACTCTGACACAATTTGACACTCTCTATCACTCTCTGACACTCTCAGACACTCTCTATCACTCTATGACACTCTCAGACACTCTCTATCATTCTCTGACACTCTCAGACACTCTCAGACACTCGCTATCGCTCTCTGACTCTCTCTGACACTCTCAGACACTCTCTATCACTCTCTATCACTCTCTGACAGTCTCTGACACTCTCTATCAATCTCTGACACTCTCAGACAGTCTCTATCACTCACTGACACTTTCTATCACTCTCTGACACACTCTGACACTCTCAGACACTCTCTATCACTCTCTATCACTCTCTGACACACTCTGACACTTTCTGACACTCTCAGACACTCTCTATCACTCTCTGTTACTCTCTGACACACTGACACTCTCTGACACTCTCTGACACTCTCTGACACACTCTTACACTCTCTATCACTCTCTGACACTCTCTGACACTCTCTGACACTCTCTGACACACTCTATCGCTCTCTGACATTCTCTGACATACTCTGACACTCTCTGACACTGTGAGACACTCTCCATCACTCTCCATCACTCTCTGACACACTCTGACACAATCTGACATTCTCTGACACTCTCAGACACTCTCTATCACTCTCTGACACTGACTGACACCCTCAGACACTCTCTGTCACTCTCAGACACTCTCTATCACTCTCTGACACTTTCTATCACTCTCTGACACACTCTGAAACTCTCTGACACTCTCCATCACTCTCTATCACACTCTGACACAATTTGACACTCTCTATCACTCTCTGACACTCTCAGACACTCTCAGACACTCGCTATCACTCTCTGACACTCTCTGACACTCTCAGACACTCTCTGTCACTCTATATCACTCTCTGACAGTCTCTGACACTCTCAGACACTCTCTATCACTCTCACACACTCTTTATCACTCTCTGACATTCTCTGAACCTCTCAGACACTCTCTATCACTCTCTGACACTCTCAGACACTCTCTATCACTCTCTGACACTTTCTATCACTCTCTATCACTCTCTGACACACTCTGACACTTTCTGACACTCTCAGACACTCTCTCTCACTCTCTATCAAACTCTGACACACTCTGACAGTCTCTGACATTCTCTGACACTTTCTATCACTCTCTGTCACTCTCTGTTGCTCTCTGACACACTCAGACATTCTTTGACACTCTCTGACACACTCTGACAATCTCAGACACTTTCTATCACTCTCTGACACTCTCTATCACTCTCTGACACTCTCAGACACTCTCTATCAATCTCTGACACTCTCAGACAGTCTCTAACACTCACTGACACTCTCTGAAACTCTCTGACACTCTCTGACACACTCTGACACTCTCTGACACTTTCTATCACTCTCTATCACTCTCTGACACACTCTGACACTTTCTGACACTCTCAGACACTCTCTCTCACTCTCTGTCACTCTCTGACACACTCAGACATTCTTTGACACTCTCTGACACACTCTGACAATCTCAGACACTTTCTATCACTCTCTGACACTCTCTATCACTCTCTGACACTCTCAGACACTCTCTATCAATCTCTGACACTCTCAGACAGTCTCTAACACTCACTGACACTCTCTATCACTCTCTGACACTCTCTGACACACTCTGACACTCTCTGACACTTTCTATCACTCTCTATCACTCTCTGACACACTCTGACACTTTCTGACACTCTCAGACACTCTCTCTCACTCTCTATCAAACTCTGACACACTCTGACAGTCTCTGACATTCTCTGACACTTTCTATCACTCTCTGTCACTCTCTGTTGCTCTCTGACACACTCAGACATTCTTTGACACTCTCTGACACACACTGACAATCTCAGACACTTTCTATCACTCTCTGACAATCTCTATCACTCTCTGACACTCTCAGACACGCTCTATCAATCTCTGACACTCTCAGACAGTCTCTAACACTCACTGACACTCTCTATCACTCTCTGACACTCTCTGACACACTCTGACACTCTCAGACAATCTGTATCACTCTCTGTCACTCTCTGACACGCTCTGACACTTTCTGACACTCTCAGACACTCTCTATCACTCTCTATCCCTCTCTGTTACTCTCTGACACACTCTGACAATCTCTGACACTCTCTATCACTCTCTGACATACTCTGTCACTCACAGACACTCTCAGACACTCTCGATCACTCTCTGACATTCTCTATCACTCTCTGACACTCTCTGACACTCAAAGACACTCTCTATCACACTCTATCACCTCTATCACTCTCTGACACTCTCGGACACTCTCCATCACTCTCTGATACTCTCTGACAGTCTCTGACACTCTCAGACACTCTCTATCAATCTCAGACACTCTCTATCACTCTCAGACACTCTCTATCACTCTCTGACATTCTCTGAAACTCTCAGACACTCTCTATCACTCTCTGACACTCTCAGACACTCTCTATCACTCTCTGACACTTTCTATCACTCTCTATCACTCTCTGACAAACTCTGACACTTTCTGACACTCTCAGACACTCTCTGACACTTTATATCACTCTCTGAATCTCTCAGACACTCTCTGACACTTTCTATCACACTCTGACACCCTCTGACACTCTCAGATAATCTCAGACAATCTCAGACACTCTCTATCACTCTCTGACACTCTCTATCACTTTCTGACACTCTCAGACACTCTCTATCACTCTCTGACACTCTCTATCACTCACTGACAATCTCTGACACCCTCAGACACTCTCAGACACTCTCTAAACACTCTCTGACACTCACTGACACTCTCAGACACGCTCTGTCACTCTCTGACACTCTCAGACACTCTCTATCACTCTGTGACACCCTCTGACATTCTCAGCAACTCTCTATCACTCTCTATCACTCTCTGGCACACTCTGACTCACTCTGACCATCTCTGACACTATCTGACACTCTCTGACACACTCTGACACACTCAGACACTCTCTATCACTCTCTATCACTGTCTATCACTCTCCATAACACTCCATCACATTCTGACACACTCTGACACTCTCTGACACTCTCAGACACTCTCTATCACTCTCTATCAATCTCTGACACACTCTGACTCTCTCTGACACTCTCTATCACTCTCTGACACTCTCTGACACACTCTGACACACTCAGACAGTCTCAGGCACTCTCTATCGCTCTCTATCACTCTCTGACACACTCTGACAATCTCTGACACTCTCTGAATGTCTCTGACACTCTCAGGCACTCTCTGACACTCTCTATCACTCTCTGACACTCACTGACACTCTCAGACACGCTCTATCACTCTCTGACACTCTCTGACACTCTCAGACACTCTCAGACACTCTCTATCACTCTCTGACACTCACTGAAACTCTCAGAAACTCTCTGTCTCTCTCAGACACTCTCAGACACTCTCTCTCACTCTCTGACACACTCTGACACTCTCTGACACACTCTATCACTCTCTGACACTCTCTGACACACTCCATCGCTCTCTGACATTCTCTGACACACTCTGACACTCTCTGACACTGTCAGACACTCTCCATCACTCTCCATCACTCTCTGACACACTCTGACACAATCTGACATTCTCTGACACTCTCTGTCACTCTCTGACACTGACGGACACCCTCAGACACTCTCTGTCACTCTCAGACACTCTCAGACACTCTCTATCACTCTCTGACACTTTCTATCACTCTCTGACACTCTCTGACACACTCGGAAACTCTCTGACACTCTCCATCACTGTCTATCACACTCTGACACAATTTGACACTCTCTATCACTCTCTGACACTCTCAGACACTCTCTATCACTCTATGACACTCTCAGACACTCTCTATTATTCTCTGACACTCTCTGACACACTCTGACACTCTCTGACACTCTCAGACACTCTCAGACACTCGCGATCATTCTCTGACACTCTCTGACACACTCTATCACTCTCTGAATGTCTCTGACACTCTCAGACACTCTCTATCACTCTCAGACACTCTCTATCACTCTCTGAAATTCTCTGAACCTCTCAGACACTCTCTATCACTCTCTGACACTCTCAGACACTCTCTCTCACTCTCTGTCAAACTCTGACACACTCTGACAGTCTCTGACATTCTCTGACACTTTATATCACTCTCTGTCACTCTCAGACACTCTCTATCAATCTCTGACACTCTCAGACAGTCTCTATCACTCACTGTCACTCTCTATCACTCTCCGACACTCTCTGACACACTCTGACACTCTCAGACACTCTCTATCACTCTCTATCACTCTCTAACACACTCTGACACTTTCTGACACTCTCAGACACTCTCTATCACTCTCTATCCCTCTCTGTTACTCTCTGACACACTCTGACACTCTCTGACACTCTTTGACACTCTCCGACACTCTCTGACACATTCTGACAATCTCTGACACTCTCTATCACTCTCTGACATACTCTGTCACTCACAGACACTCTCAGACACTCTCGATCACTCTCTGACATTCTCTATCACTCGCTGACACTCTCTGACACTCAAAGACACTCTCTATCAATCTCAGACACTCTCTATCACTCTCAGACACTCTCTATCACTCTCTGACATTCTCTGAAACTCTCAGACACTCTCTATCACTCTCTGACACAGTCAGACACTCTCTATCACTCTCTGACACTTTCTATCACTCTCTATCACTCTCTGACTAACTCAGACACTTTCTGACACTCTCAGACACTCTCTGACACTTTATATCACTCTCTGAATCTCTCAGACACTCTCTGACACTTTCAATCACACTCTGACACCCTCTGACACTCTCAGATAATCTCTATCACTCTCTGACACTCTCTATCACTCTCTATCACTCTCTGACACTCTCTATCACTCTCTGACACTCTCTATCACTCACTATCACTCTCTGACACACTCTGACAATCTCTGACACCCTCAGACACTCTCAGACACTCTCAGACACTCTCTAAACACTCTCTGACACTCTCTATCACTCTCTATCACTCTCTGGCACTCTCTGACTCTCTCTGACACTCTCTGACACTCTCCATCACTCTCTGACACTCTCTGACACTTTCCGACACTCTCAGACACTCTCTACCACTCTCTATCGATCGCTGACACTCTGTGACACTCTCTGATACACTCTGACATTTCCTGACACTCTCTGACACTCTCCATCACTCTCTGACACACTCTGACAATCTCAGACACTCTCTGACACTCTCTATGACTCTCTGAAACTTTCAGACACTCTCTGACACTTTCAGACACTCTCTGACACTCTCAGACATTTTCTGACACTCTCAGGCTCTCGGAGACTCTCAGACGCTCTCTATCACTCTCTGACACTCTCTGACACTATCTATCACTCTATGAAACTCTCTGACACTCTCAGACACTCTCTATCACTCTCTATCACTCTCTGACACACTGACTGTCTCAGACACTCTCAGACACTCTCTATCACTCTCTGACACTCTCTGACAATCTCTGACACTCTCAGACACTCTCTATCACTCTCTGACACTCTCAGACACTCTCTACCACTCTCTGACACTCTCTATCCCTCTCGGACACTCTCTGACACACTCTGACACACTCAGACACTCTCTATCACTCTCTATCACTCTCTGACACTCTCTGACACTTTCTATCACTCGCTGAAACTCTCAGACACTCTCTGACACTTTCTATCACTCGCTGACACGCTCAGAGACTCTCAGACAGTCTCAAAAACTTTCTATCACTCTCAGACACTGTCTGGCAATCTCTGACACGCTCAGACACTCACTTTCACTCTCTATCCCTCGAATGACACTCCCTATCACTCCCTAACACTATCAGATTGTCTATGACAACCTCTTTCACTCTCCATCACTCTCAGACACTCTCAGACACTCTCAGACACTCTCTGACACTCTCAGACTCTCTCAGACACTCTCAGACACTCTCTATCACTCTCTATCACTCTCTGAATCTCTCAGACACTCTCTGACACTTTCTATCACACTCTGACACTCTCTGAAACTCTCAGATAATCTCAGACAGTCTCTTTCAATCTCCATCACTCTCTGACACTGTCAGACACTCTCTGACACTCTCAGATACTCTCTGACACTCTCAGACTCTCTCAGACACTATCAGACACTCTCTATCACTCTATATCACTCTCTGACACTCTCTGTCACTATCTATCACTCTATGAAACTCTCTGACACTCTCTATCACTCTCTATCACTCTCTGGCACACTCTGACTCTCTCTGACACTCTCTGACATTCTCCATCACTCTCTGACACTCTCTGACACTTTCCGACACTCTCAGACACTCTCTATCAATCTCTGACACTCTCTGACACTCTCTGATACACTCTGACAATCCCTGACACTCTCTGACACTCTCCATCACTCTCTGACACTCTCTATGACTCTCTGACACTTTCAAACACTCTCTGACACTCTCAGACACTTTCTGAAACTCTCAGACTCTCGGAGTCTCGCAGACACTCTCTATCACTCGATATCACTCTCTGACACTCTCTGACATTATCTATCAATCTATGAAACTCTCTGACCCTCTCTATCACTCTCTATCACTCTCTGGTACACTCTGACTCAATCTGACACTCTCAGACACTCTCTATCACTCTCTATCACTCTCTGACACACTCTGACTGTCTCAGACACTCTCAGACACTCTCTATCACTCTCTGACACACTCTGACAATCTCTGACACTCTCAGACACTCTCTATCACTCTCTGACACTCTCAGACACTCTCTACCACTCTCTGACACGCTCTATCACTCCCGGACGCTCTCTGACACAGTCTGACACACTCAGACACTCTCTATCACTCTCTATCACTCGCTGACACTCTCTGACACTCTCTGACATTCTCTATCACTCTCTGTCACTCTCTGACAGTCTCTGACACTCTCAGACACTCTCTATCACTCTCAGACACTCTCTATCACTCTCTGACATTCTCTGAAACTCTCAGACACTCTATCACTCTCTGACACTCTCAGACACTCTCTATCCCTCTCTGACACTCGCTATCACTCTCTGACATACTCTGACACTTTCTGACACTCTCAGACACTCTCTCTCACTCTCTATCAAACTCTGGCACACTCTGACAGTCTCTGACACTCTCTGACACTCTATCACTCTCTATCACTCTCTGTTACTCTCTGACACACTCTGACATTTTCTGACACTCTCAGACACACTCTGTCAATCTCTGACACTTTCTATCACTTTCTGACACTCTCTATCACTCTCCAAAACTCTCAGACACTCTCTATCACTGTCTGTCACTCTCTATCATTCTCAGGCACTCTCTAGCACTCTCTGACACTCTCTGACACTCTCAGACACGCTCTGACTCTCTCAGACCCTCTCAGACACACTCTGACACTCTCAGACACTCTCTGTCACTGTCTATCACTCTCTGACACTGTTTGACACTCTCTGACACTCTCAGACACTCTCAGACACTTTCTATCACTCTCTGACACTCTCAGACACTCTCTGACACTTTCTATCACTCGCTGACACTATCAGAGAGTCTCAGACAGTCTCAGACACTTTCTATCACTCTCTGACACTCTCTATCACTCTCTGACACTCTCAGACACTCTCTATCACTCTCGTTCACTCTCTATCACTCTCTGATACTCTCAGACACTCTCTACCTATCTCTGACACTCTCAGACACTCTCTATCACTCACTGACACTCTCTGTCACTCTCTGACACTCTCTGACACACTCTGACACTCTCAGACACTCTCT
This sequence comes from Heterodontus francisci, assembly GCF_036365525.1. Taxonomy (NCBI): domain Eukaryota; kingdom Metazoa; phylum Chordata; class Chondrichthyes; order Heterodontiformes; family Heterodontidae; genus Heterodontus; species Heterodontus francisci. The sequence continues at coordinate 13,262,762 of NC_090405.1, forward strand.
ATCACTCTCCATCACTCTCTGCCACACTCTGACACTCTCTGACACTCTCTGACATTCTCTGACACACTCTGACAATCTCTGATACTCTCTATCACTCTCTGAGACACTCTGTCACTCACAGACACTCTCAGACACTCTCGATCACACTCTATCACTCTCTGACACTCTCGGACACTCTCTATTACTCTCTGACACTCTCTGACTCTCTCTGACTCTCTCAGACACTCTCTGACACTTTATATCACTCTTTGAATCTCTCAGACGCTCTCTGACACTTTCTATCACACTCTGACACTCTCAGATAATCTCAGACAGTCTCAGACACTTTCTATCACTCTCTGACACTGCTGACAATCTCTGACACTCTCAGACAATCTCTTTCACTCTCTATCCCTCTATGACACTCCCTATCACTCCCTCACAATCTCAGATTCTCTATGACACTCTCTTTCACTCTCCATCACTCTCTGACACTTTCAGACACTCTCTGACACTCTCAGACACTCACTGACTCTCTCAGACACTCTCAGACACTCTCTATCAATCTGTATCACTCTCGCACACTCTCTATCACTCTATGAAACTCCCTGAAACTCTCCATCACTCTCTATCACTCTCTGGCACACTCTGACTCACTCGAACAATCTCAGACACTCGCAGACACTCTCTATCACTCTCTATCACTCTCTGACACTCTCTATCACTCTCCATCACTCTCTGAAATTCTCTGACACTCTCTGACACTCTCTGACACACTCTGACACACTCAGACACTCTCTATCACTCTCTATTACCGTCTATCACTCTCTATCACTCTGTATCACTCTCTGACACACTCTGACACTCTATGACACTCTCTGACACTCTCTATCACTCTCTATCACTCTCTGACACACACTGACTGTCTCTGACACTCTCTGACACTCTCTATCACTCTCTGACACTCTCCATCATTTTCAGACACTCTCTGAGAACTCTCTTTCACTCACTGACACTCAAGGACACACTCTGACTCTCTCAGACAATCTCAGACACTCTCTATCACTCTCTATCACTCTCTATCACTCTCTGACACACTCTGACTATCTCTGACTATCTCTGACACTCTCAGACACTCTCAGACACTCTCTAAACACTCTCTGACACTCACTGACACTCTCAGACACGCTCTGTAACTCTCTGTCACTCTCAGACACTCTCTATCAATCTCTATCACTCTCTGACATTCTCAGACACTCTCCATCACTCTCTATCACTCTCTATCATTCTCAGGCACTCTCTATCACTCTCTGACACTCTCTGACACTCTCAGACACGCTCTGACTCTCTCAGACCCTCTCAGACACATTCTGACACTCTCAGACACTCTCTGTCACTTTCTATCACTCTCTGACACTGTTTGACACTCTCTGACACTCTCAGACACTCTCAGACACTTTCTATCACTCTCTGACACTCTCAGACACTCTCTGACACGTTCTATCACTCGCTGACACTATCAGAGAGTCTCAGAGAGTCTCAGACACTTTCTATCACTCTCTGACACTCTCTATCACTCGCTGACACTCTCAGACACTCTCTATCACTCTCTTTCACTCTCTATCACTCTCTGATACTCTCAGACACTCTCTACCAATCTCTGACACTCTCAGACACTCTCCATCACTCACTGACACTCTCTGTCACTCTCTGACACTCTCTGACACACTCTGACACTCTCAGACACTCTCTATCACTCTCCATCACTCTCTGCCACACTCTGACACTCTCTGACACTCTCTGACATTCTCTGACACACTCTGACAATCTCTGATACCCTCTATCACTCTCTGAGACACTCTGTCACTCACAGACACTCTCAGACACTCTCGATCACTCTCTGACATTCTCTATCACTCTCTGACACTCTCTGACACTCAAAGACACTCTCGATCACACTCTATCACTCTCTATTACTCTCTGACACTCTCGGACACTCTCTATTACTCTCTGACACTCTCTGAGTCTCTCTGACTCTCTCAGACACTCTCTGACACTTTATATCACTCTCTGAATCTCTCAGACGCTCTCTGACACTTTCTATCACACTCTGACACTCTCAGATAATCTCGGACAGTCTCAGACACTTTCTATCACTCTCTGACACTGTTGACAATCTCTGACACTCTCAGACAATCTCTTTCACTCTCTATCCCTCTATGACACTCCCTATCACTCCCTCACAATCTCAGATTCTCTATGACACTCTCTTTCACTCTCCATCACTCTCTGACACTTTCAGATACTCTCTGACACTCTCTGACACTCTCTGACACTCTCTGACACACTCTGACACACTCAGACACTCTCTATCACTCTCTATTACCGTCTATCACTCTCTATCACTCTGTATCACTCTCTGACACACTCTGACACTCTCTGACACTCTCTGACACTCTCTGAAATTCTCTGACACTCTCTGACACTCTCTGACACTCTCTGACACACTCTGACAGACTCTGACTGTCTCTGACACTCTCTGACACTCTCTATCACTCTCTGACACACTCTGACTGTCTCTGACACTCTCTGACACTCTCTATCACTCTCTGACACACTCCATCACTTTCAGACACTCTCAGACACTCTCAGACACTCTCTGACACTCTCTATCACTCACTGACACTCAAGGACACACTCTGACACTCTCAGACAATCTCAGACATTCTCTATCACTCTCTATCACACTCTGACACACTCTGACAATCTCTGACACTCTCAGACACTCTCAGACACTCTTTAAACACTCTCTGACACTCACTGACACTCTCAGACACGCTCTGTCACTCTCTGACACTCTCAGACACTCTCTATCAATCTCTATCACTCTCTGACACTCTCTGACATTCTCAGACACTCTCTGTCACTCGCTGTCACTCCCTGACACTCTCAGACACTCTCTATCAATCTCTATCACTCTCTGACACTCTCTGACATTCTCAAACACTCTCGAACTCTCTCTGTCACTCACTGACACTCTCTGTCACTCTCAGACACTCTCAGACACTCTCGCTCACTCTCTGACACTCTCTGACACTCTCTGACACACTCTGACACTCTCTGATACTATTTATCACTCTCTATCACTCTCTGACACACTCTGACTGTCTCTGACACTCTCTGACACTCTCGATCACTCTCTGACACTCTCCATCACTTTCAGACACACTCTGACACTCTCTGACACTCTCTATCACTCTCTGAAACTCTCTGACACTCTCTGACACTATCTGACACACTCTATTGCTCTCTGACATTCTCTGACACACTCTGACACTCTCTGACACTGTCAGACACTCTCTATCACTCTCTGACACAATCTGACAAACTCTGACTCTCTCAGACACTCTCTATCACTCTCTGACACTGACCGACACCCTCAGACACTCTCTGTCACTCTCAGACACTCTCAGACACTCCCTATCTCTCTCTGATACTTTCTATCACTCTCTGACACTCTCTGACACTCTCTGACACACTCTGAAACTCTCTGACACTCTCTATCACTCTCTGACACACTCTGACACTCTCTGCCACTCCCAGACAGTCGCTATCACTCTCTATCACTCTCTGACACTCTCAGGCACTCTCTGACACACACTGACACTCTCAGGCATTCTCTGAAACTCTCTATCACTCGCTGAAACTTTCTGACACTCGCAGACACTCTCTGACACTTTTTATCACTTTCTGACACTCTCAGACAATCTCAGACACTCTCAGACAGTCTCAGACACTCTCTGGCACTCTCTATCACTCTCTGACACTCTCAATCACACTCTGACACTTTCTGTCACTCTCTGACACTCTCTGTCACTCTCTATCACTCTCAGGCACTCTCTATCACTCTCTGACACTCTCTGTCACTCTCTGACACATTCGAACACTCCCTACCACTCTCTGTCACTCTCTGACACTCTCTGAAACTCTCTATCACTCTCTGACACTTTCTATCAATCTCTGACACTCTCTGACACTCTCAGACACTCTCTGACTCTCTCAGACCCTCTCAGACACTCTCTGCCACTTTCTATCACTCTCTGACACTCTCTGGCACTCTCTATCACTCTCTGACATTCTCTATCACACTCTGACACTTTCTGTCACTCTCTGACACTCTCTGTCACTCTCTGACACTCTCAGACACTCTCTGAAACTCTCTATCACTCTCTGACACTCTCTGACACTTTCTGACACTCTCAGACACTCTCTATCACTCTCTATCCCTCTCTGTTACTCTCTGACACACTCTGACACTCTCTGACACTCTCTGACATTCTCTGACACACTCTGACAATCTCTGAAACTCTCTATCACTCTCTGACACACTCTGCCACTCACAGACACTCTCAGACACTCTCGATCACTCTCTGACATTCTCTATCACTCTCTGACACTCTCTGACACTCAAAGACACTCTCCATCACACTCTAACACTCGCTGACACTCTCAGACACTCTCAGACACTCTCTGTCACTCTCTGACACTCACTGCAACTCTCAGACACTCTCTGTCACTCTCAGACACTCTCAGACACTCTCTCTCACTCTCTGACACTCTCTGAAACTGTCTGACACACTCTCTGACACTCTCTGACACTCTCTAACACTCTCTCACGCTCTCTGACACTCTCTGACACACTCTGACACTCTCTGACACTCTCTATCACTCTCTATCACTCTCTGAAACTCTCTGACACTCTCTGACACACTCTGACACACTCTATTGCTCTCTGACATTCTCTGTCACTCTCAGACACTCTCAGACACTCTCTCTCACTCTCTGACACTCTCTGAAACTGTCTGACACACTCTCTGACACTCTCTGACACTCTCTAACACTCTCTCACGCTCTCTGACACTCTCTGACACACTCTGACACTCTCTGACACTCTCTATCACTCTCTGAAACTCTCTGACACTCTCTGACACACTCTGACACACTCTATTGCTCTCTGACATTCTCTGACACACTCTGACACTCTCTGACACTGTCAGACACTCTCTATCACTCTCCATCACTCTCTGACACAATCTGACAATCTCTGACACTCTCAGACACTCTCCATCACTCTCTGACACTGACTGACACCCTCAGACACTCTGTGTCACTCGCAGACACTCTCAGACACTCTCTATCTCTCTCTGACACTTTATATCACTCTCTGACATTCTCTGACACACTCTGAAACTCTCTGACACTCTCTATCACTCTCTATCACTCACTGACACAATTTGACACTCTCTATCACTCTCTGACACTCTCCGACACTCTCTATCACTCTATGAAACTCTCAGACACTCTCTATCATTCTCTGACACACTCTGACACTCTCTGACACTCCCAAGCACTTGCCATCACTCTCTATCACTCTCTGACACTCTCAGACACTCTCAGACACTCACTGACACACATTGACACTCTCAGGCATTCTCTGAAACTCTCTATCACTCGATGAAACATTCTGACACTCGCAGACACTATCTGACACTTATTATCACTTTCTGACACTTTCTTTCACTCTCTGATACTCTCTAACACTCTCTACCACTCTCTGTCACTCTCTGAAACTCTCTATCACTCTCTGACACTTTCTATCTCTCTCTGACACTCTCTGACACTCTCAGACACTCTCTGACTCTCTCAGAGCCACTCAGACACTCTCTGCCACTTTCTATCACTCTCTGACACTCTCAGACACTCTCTGGCACACTCTATCACTCTCGGACACTCTCTATCACACTCTGACACTTTCTGTCACTCTCTGACACTCACTGTCACTCTCTGACACTCTCAGACACTCTCTGAAACTCTCTATCACTCTCTGACACTCTCTGACACTTTCTGACAGTCTCAGACACTCTCTATCACTCTCTGTCCCTCTCTGTTACTCTCTGCCACACTCTGACACTCTCTGACACTCTCTGACATTCTCAGACACACTCTGACACTCTCTGACACTCAAAGACACTCTCCATCACACTCTAACACTCGCTGACACTCTCAGACACTCTCAGACACTCTCCGTCACTCTCTGACACACACTGCAACTCTCAGACACTCTCTGTCACTCTCAGACACTCTCAGACACTCTCTCTCACTCTCTGACACTCTCTGAAACTGTCTGACACACTCACACACTCTCTGACACTCTCTAACACTCTCTGACACACTCTGACACTCTCTGACACTCTCTATCACTCTCTGAAACTCTCTATCACTCTCTGAAACTCTCCTACACTTTCTGACACACTCTGACACACTCTATTGCTCTCTGACATTCTCTGACACACTCTGACACTCTCTGACACTGTCAGACACTCTCTATCACTCTCCATCACTCTCTGACACAATCTGACAATCTCTGACACTCTCAGACACTCTCTATCACTCTCAGGCACTCTCTATCATTCTCTGACACTCTCTGTCACTCTCTGACACACTCTAACACTCCCTACCACTCTCTGACACTCTCTGACACACTCTGACACTCTCTGACACTCTCTATCACTCTCTGAAACTCTCTATCACTCTCTGAAACTCTCCTACACTCTCTGACACACTCTGACACACTCTATTGCTCTCTGACATTCTCTGACACACTCTGACACTCTCTGACACTGTCAGACACTCTCTATCACTCTCCATCACTCTCTGACACAATCTGACAATCTCTGACACTCTCAGACACTCTCTATCACCCTCTGACACTGACTGAGACCCTCAGACACTATGTGTCACTCTCAGACACTCTCAGACACTCTCTATCTCTCTCTGACACTTTCTATCACTCTCTGACATTCTCTGACACACTCTGAAACTCTCTGACACTCTCTATCACTCTCCATCACTCTCTGACACAATTTGACACTCTCTATCACTCTCTGACACTCTCAGACACTCTCTATCACTCCATGAAACTCTCAGACACTCTCTATCACTCTCTGACACTCTCAGACACTCACTGACAGTCTCAGACACTCTCTGGCACTCTCTATCACTCTCTATCACTCTCTGTTACTCTCTGACACACTCTGACATTTTCTGACACTCTCTGACACACTCTGTCAATCTCTGACACTTTCTATCACTTTCTGACACTCTCTATCACTCTCTGAAACTCTCAGACACTCTCTATCATTCTCTGTCACTCTCTATCATTCTCAGGCACTCTCTATCACTCTCTGACACTCTCTGACACTCTCAGACACGCTCTGACTCTCTCAGACCCTCTCAGACACACTCTGACACTCTCAGACACTCTCTGTCACTTTCTATCACTCTCTGACACTGTTTGACATTCTCTGACACTCTCAGACACTCTCAGACACTTTCTAACACTCTCTGACACTCTCAGTCACTCTCTGACACTTTCTATCACTCGCTGACACTATCAGAGAGTCTCAGACAGTCTCAGACACTTTCTATCACTCTCTGACACTCTCTATCACTCTCTGACACTCTCAGACACTCTCTATCACTCTCTTTCACTCTCTATCACTCTCTGATACTCTCAGACACTCGCAACACTCTCTGACACTTTTTATCACTTTCTGACACTCTCAGACATTCTCAGACACTCTCAGACACTCTCAGACACTCTCTGGCACTCTCTATCACTCTCTGACACTCTCTATCACTCTCTGACACTCTCTGTCACTCTCTGACACTCTCTGACACTCTCTAACACTCTCTACCACTCTCTGTCACTCTCTGACACTCTCTGAAACTCTATATCACTCTCTGACACTTTCTATCACTCTCTGACACTCTCTGACACTCTCAGACACTCTCTGAATCTCTCAGACCCTCTCAGACACTCTCTGCCACTTTCTATCACTCTCTGACACTCTCAGACACTCTCTGGCACTCTCTATCACTCTCTGACACTCTCTATCACACTCTGACACTTTCTGTCACTCTCTGACACTCTCTGTCACTCTCTGACGCTCTGAGACACTCTCTGACACTCTCTATCACTCTCTGACACTCTCTGACACTTTCTGACACTCTCAGACACTCTCTATCACTCTATCCCTCTCTGTTACTCTCTGCCACACTCTGACACTCTCTGACATTCTCTGACACACTCTGACAATCTCTGATACTCTCTATCACTCTCTGACACACTCTGTCGCTCACAGACATTCTCAGACACTCTCGATCACTCTCTGACATTCTCTATCACTCTCTGACACTCTCTGACACTCAAAGAAACTTTCTATCACACTCTATCACTCTCTATCACTCTCTGACACTCTCGGACACTCTCTATTACTCTCTGACACTCTCTGACTCTCTCTGACTCTCTCAGACACTCTCTGACACTTTATATCACTCTCTGAATCTCTCAGACACTCTCTGACACTTTCTATCACACTCTGACACTCTCAGATAATCTCAGACAGTCTCAGACACTTTCTATCACTCTCTGACACTGTCTGACAATCTCTGACACTCTCAGACACTCTCTTTCAATCTCTATCCCTCTATGACAGTCCCTATCCCTCCCTAACACTCTCAGATTCTCTATGACACTCTCTTTCACTCTCCATCACTCTCTGACACTTTCAGACACTCTCTGACACTCTCAGACACTCACTGACTCTCAGACATTCTCAGACACTCTCTATCAATCTGTATCACTCTGTGACACTATCTATCACTCTATGAAACTCCCTGACACACTCCATCACTCTCTATCACTCTCTGGCACACTCTGACTCACTCTAACACTCTCAGACACTCTCAGACAATCTCTATCACTCTCTATCACACTCTGACACTCTCTATCACTCTTCATCACTCTCTGAAATTCACGGACACTCTCTGACACTCTCTGACACTCTCTGACACTATCTGACACTCTCTGACACTCTGACACACTCAGACACTCTCCATCACTCTCTATGACTGTCTATCACACTCGATCACTCTCTATCACTCTCTGACACACTCTGACACTCTCTGACACTCTCAGACACTCTCTATCAATCTCTGACACACTCTGACTGTCTCTGACACTCTCTGACAATCTCTATCACTCTCTGACACTCTCTATCACCTTCTGACACTCTCAGACACTCTCCATCACTCTCTGACACTCTCTTTCACTCACTGAAACTCTCGGACGCACTCTGACACTCTCAGACACTCTCAGACACTCTCTATCACTCTCTGACACACTCTGACAATCTCTGACACTCTCATACACTCTCAGACACTCTCTAAACACTCTCTGACACTCACTGACACTCTCAGACACGCTTTGTCACTCTCTGACACTCTCAGACACTCTCTGACACTTTCTATCACTCTCTGACACTCTCAGACACTCTCCATCACTCTCAGGCACTCTCAGACACTCTCAGACACTCTCTGACACTCTCAGACTCTCTCAGACATTCTCAGACACTCTCTATCACTCTTTATCACTCTCTGAATCTCTCAGACACTCTCTGACACTTTCTATCACACTCTGACACTCTCTGAATCTCTCAGATAATCTCAGACAGTCTCTTTCAATCTCCATCACTCTCTGACACTGTCAGACACTCTCTGACACTCTCAGATACTCTCTGACACTCTCAGACTCTCTCAGACACTATCAGACACTCTCTATCACTCTATATCACTCTCTGACACTCTCTGTCACTATCTATCACTCTATGAAACTCTCTGACACTCTCTATCACTCTTTATCACTCTCTGGCACACTCTGACTCTCTCTGACACTCTCTGACACTCTCCATCACTCTCTGACACTCTCTGACACTTTCCGACACTCTCAGACACTCTCTATCAATCTCTGACACTCTCTGACACTCTCTGATACACTCTGACAATCCCTGTCCCTCTCTGACACTCTCCATCACTCTCCATGACTCTCTGACACTTTCAGACACTCTCTGACACTTTCAGACACTCTCTGACACTCTCAGACACTTTCTGAAACTCTCAGACTCTCGGAGTCTCGCAGACACTCTCTATCACTCGATATCACTCTCTGACACTCTCTGACATTATCTATCAATCTATGAAACTCTCTGACACTCTCTATCACTCTCTATCACTATCTGGTACACTCTGACTCTCTCTGACACTCTCAGACACTCTCTATCACTCTCTATCACTCTCTGACACACTCTGACTGTCTCAGACACTCTCAGACACTGTCTATCACTCTCTGACACACTCTGACAATCTCTGACACTCTCAGACACTCTCTATCACTCTCTGACACTCTCAGACACTCTCTACCACTCTCTGACACGCTCTATCACTCTCGGACGCTCTCTGACACACTCAGACACTCTCTATCACTCGCTGACACTCTCTGACACTCTCTGACACTCTCTATCACTCTCTGTCACTTTCTGGCAGTCTCTGACACTCTCAGACACTCTCTATCACTCTCAGACACTCTCTATCACTCTCAGACACTCTCTATCACTCTCTGACATTCTCAGAAACTCTCAGACACTCTATATCACTGTCTGACACTCTCAGACACTCTCTATCACTCTCTGACACTCTCTATCACTCTCTGACACACTCTGACACTTTCTGACACTCTCAGACACTCTCTCTCACTCTCTATCAAACTCTGGCACACTCTGACAGTCTCTGACAGTCTCTGACAGTCTCTGACACTCTCTATCACTCTCTATCACTCTCTGTTACTCTCTGACACACTCTGACATTTTCTGACACTCTCTGACACACTCTGTCAATCTCTGACACTTTCTATCACTTTCTGACACTCTCTATCACTCTCTGAAACTCTCAGACACTCTCTATCACTCTCTGTCACACTCTATCATTCTCAGGCACTCTCTATCTCTCTCTGACACTCTCTGACACTCTCAGACACGCTCTGACTCTCTCAGACCCTCTCAGACACACTCTGACACTCTCAGACACTCTCTGTCACTTTCTATCACTCTCTGACACTGTTTGACATTCTCTGACACTCTCAGACACTCTCAGACACTTTCTATCACTCTCTGACACTCTCAGACACTCTCTGACACTTTCTATCACTCGCTGACACTATCAGAGAGTCTCAGACAGTCTCAGACACTTTCTATCACTCTCTGACACTCTCTATCACTCTCTGACACTCTCAGACACTCTCTATCACTCTCTTTCACTCTCTATCACTCTCTGATACTCTCAGACACTCTCTACCAATCTCTGACACTCTCAGACACTCTCTATCACTCACTGACACTCTCTGTCACTCTCAGACACTCTCTATCACTCTCCATCACTCTCTGCCACACTCTGACACTGTCTGACACTCTCTGACATTCTCTGACACACTCTGACAATCTCTGATACTCTCTATCACTCTCTGAGACACTCTGTCACTCACAGACACTCTCAGACACTCTCGATCACTCTCTGACATTCTCTATCACTCTCTGGCACTCTCTGACACTCAAAGACACTCTCGATCACACTCTATCACTCTCTATCACTCTCTGACACTCTCGGACACTCTCTATTACTCTCTGACACTCTCTGACTCTCTCTGACTCTCTCAGACACACTCTGACACTTTATATCACTCTCTGAATCTCTCAGACGCTCTCTGACACTTTCTATCACACTCTGACACTCTCAGATAATCTCAGACAGTCTCAGACACTTTCTATCACTCTCTGACACTGTTGACAATCTCTGACACCCTCAGACAATCTCTTTCACTCTCTATCCCTCTATGACACTCCCTATCACTCCCTCACAATCTCAGATTCTCTATGACACTCTCTTTCACTCTCCATCACTCTCTGACACTTTCAGACACTCTCTGACACTCTCAGACACTCACTGACTCTCTCAGACACACTCAGACACTCTCTATCAATCTGTATCACTCTCTCACACTCTCTATCACTCTATGAAACTCCCTGAAACTCTCCATCACTCTCTATCACTCTCTGGCACACTCTGACACACTCTAACACTCTCAGACACTCGCAGACACTCTCTATCACTCTCTATCACTCTCTGACACTCTCTATCACTCTCCATCACTCTCTGAAATTCTCAGACACTCTCAGACACTCTCTGGCACTCTCTATCACTCTCTGACACTCTCAATCACACTCTGACACTTTATGTCACTCTCTGACACTCTCTGTCACTCTATCACTCTCAGGCACTCTCTATCACTCTCTGACACTCTCTGTCACTCTCTGACACACTCTAACACTCCCTACCACTCTCTGTCACTCTCTGACACTCTCTGAAACTCTCTATCACTCTCTGATACTTTCTATCAATCTCTGACACTCTCTGACACTCTCTGACACTCTCTGACACTCTCTGACACTCTCAGACACTCTCTGACTCTCTCAGACCCTCTCAGACACTCTCTGCCACTTTCTATCACTCTCTGACACTCTCTGACATTCTCTATCACCCTCTGACACTTTCTGTCACTCTCTGACACTCTCTGTCACTCTCTGGCACTCTCAGACACTCTCTGAAACTCTCTATCACTCTCTGACACTGTCTGACACTTTCTGACACTCTCAGACACTCTCTATCACTCTCTATCCCTCTCTGTTACTCTCTGACACACTCTGACACTCTCTGACACTCTCTGACATTCTCTGACACACTCTGACAATCTCTGAAACTCTCTATCACTCTCTGACACACTCTGCCACTCACAGACACTCTCAGACACTCTCGATCACTCTCTGACATTCTCTATCACTCTCTGACACTCTCAGACACTCTCAGACACTCTCAGACACTCTCAGACACTCTCTCTCACTCTCTGACACTCTCTGAAACTGTCTGACACACTCACACACTCTCTGACACTCTCTAACACTCTCTAACACTCTCTGACACTCTCTGACACTCTCTGACACTCTCTATCACTCTCTGAAACTCTCTGACACTCTCTGACACACTCTGACACACTCTATTGCTCTCTGACATTCTCTGACACACTCTGACACTCTCTGACACTGTCAGACACTCTCTATCACTCTCCATCACTCTCTGACACAATCTGACAATCTCTGACACTCTCAGACACTCTCTATCACTCTCTGACACTGACTGACACCCTCAGACACTCTGTGTCACTCGCAGACACTCTCAGACACTCTCTATCTCTCTCTGACACTTTCTATCACTCTCTGACATTCTCTGACACACTCTGACACACTCTGACACTCTCTATCACTCTCTGACACAATTTGACACTCTCTATCACTCTCTGACACTCTCCGACACTCTCTATCACTCTATGAAACTCTCAGACACTCTCTATCACTCTCTGACACACTCTGACACTCTCTGACACTCCCAAGCACTCGCCATCACTCTCTGACACTCTCAGACACTCTCAGACACTCTCAGACACTCACTGACACACATTGACACTCTCAGGCATTCTCTGAAACTCTCTATCACTCGATGAAACATTCTGACACTAGCAGACAGTCTCTGACACTTATTATCACTTTCTGACACTTTCTTTCACTCTCTGTCACTCTCTGAAACTCTCTATCACTCTCTGACACTTTCTATCTCTCTCTGACACTCTCTGACACTCTCAGACACTCTCTGACTCTCTCAGACCCACTCAGACACTCTCTGCCACACACAGACACTCTCAGACACTCTCGATCACTCTCTGACATTCTCTATCACTCTCTGACACTCTCTGATACTCAAAGACACTCTCCATCACACTCTAACACTCGCTGACACTCTCAGACACTCTCAGACACACTCTGTCACTCTCTGACACCTACTGCAACTCTCAGACACTCTCTGTCACTCTCAGACACTCTCAGACACTCTCTCTCACTCTCTGACACTCTCTGAAACTGTCTGACACACTCACACACTCTCTGACACTCTCTAACACTCTCTAACACTCTCTGACACTCTCTGACACTCTCTGACACTCTGTATCACTCTCTGAAACTCTCAGACACTCTCTGACTCTCTCAGACCCACTCAGACACTCTCTGCCACTTTCTATCACTCTCTGACACTCTCAGACACTCTCTGGCACTCTCTATCACTCTCGGACACTCTCTATCACACTCTGACACTTTCTGTCACTCTCTGACACTCTCTGTCACTCTCTGACACTCTCAGGCACTCTCTGAAACTCTCTATCATTCTCTGACACTCTCTGACACTTTCTGACAGTCTCAGACACTCTCTATCACTCTCTATCCCTCTCTGTTACTCTCTGCCACACTCTGACACTCTCTGACACTCTCTGACATTCTCTGACACACTCTGACACTCTCTGACACTCAAAGACACTCTCTATCACTTTCTATCACTCTCTGACACTCTCTGACACTCTCTGACATTCTCAGACACTCTCTATCACTCTCTGACACTCTCTATCACACTCTGACACATTCTATCACTCTCTGACACTCTCTGGCACTCTCTAACACTCTCTGACATTCTCTATCACACTCTGACACCTTCTGTCACTCTCTGACACTCTCTGTCACTCTCTGACACTCTCAGACACTCTCTGAAACTCTCTATCACTCTCTGACACTGTCTGACACTTTCTGACACTCTCAGACACTCTCTATCACTCTCTATCCCTCTCTGTTACTCTCTGACACACTCTGACACTCTCTGACACTCTCTGACATTCTCTGACACACTCTGACAATCTCTGAAACTCTCTATCACTCTCTGACACACTGTGCCACTCACAGACACTCTCAGACACTCTCGATCACTCTCTGACATTCTCTATCACTCTCTGACACTCTCTGATACTCAAAGACACTCTCCATCACACTCTAACACTCGCTGACACTCTCAGACACTCTCAGACACTCTCGGTCACTCTCTGACACCTACTGCAACTCTCAGACACTCTCTGTCACTCTCAGACACTCTCAGACACTCTCTCTCACTCTCTGACACTCTCTGAAACTGTCTGACACACTCACACACTCTCTGACACTCTCTAACACTCTCTGACACTTTCTATCACACTCTGACACACTCTGACACACTCTGAAACTCTCTGACACTCTCTATCACTCTCTATCACTCTCTGAAACTCTCTGACACTCTCTGACACACTCTGACACACTCTATTGCTCTCTGACATTCTCTGACACACTCTGACACTCTCTGACACTGTCAGACACTCTCTATCACTCTCCATCACTCTCTGACACAATCTGACAATCTCTGACACTCTCAGACACTCTCTATCACTCTCTGACACTGACTGACACCCTCAGACACTCTGTGTCACTCGCAGACACTCTCAGACACTCTCTATCTCTCTCTGACACTTTCTATCACTCTCTGACATTCTCTGACACACTCTGAAACTCTCTGACACTCTCTATCACTCTCTATCACTCTCTGACACTCTCTATCACTCTGTAACACTCGCTGACACTCTCAGACACACTCAGACACTCTCTGTCACTCTCTGACACTCACTGAAACTCTCAGGCACTCTCTGTCACTCTCAGACACTCTCAGACACTCTCTCTCACTCTCTGACACTCTCTGACACACTCTGACACACTCTGACACTCTCTAACAATCTCTGAAACTCTCTGACACTCTCTGACGCACTCTGACACACTCTATCGCTCTCTGACATTCTCTGACACACTCTGACACTCTCTGACACTCTCAGAAACTCTCAGACACTCTCTATCACTCTCTGACACTTTCTATCACTCTCTGACACACTCTGACACACTCTGAAACTCTCTGACACTCTCTATCACTCTCTATCACTCTCTGACACAATTTGACACTCTCTATCACTCTCTGACACTCTCAGACACTCTCTATCACTCAATGACACTCTCAGACACTCTCTATCACTCTCTGATACACTCTGACACTCTCTGACACTCCCAGACACTCGCTATAACTCTCTATCACTCTCTGACACCCTGAGACACTCTCAGACACTCTCTGACACACACTGACACTCTCAGGCATTCTCTGAAACTCGCTATCACTCGCTGCAACTGTCTGACACTCGCAGACACTCTCTGACACATTTTATCACTTTCTGACACTCTCAGAGAATCTCAGACACACTCAGACACTCTCAGACACTCTCTGGCACTCTCTGGCACTCTCTGTCACTCTCTGACACTCTCTATCACACTCTGACACTTTCTGTCACTCTCTGACACTATCTATCACTTTCTGTCACTCTCAGGCACTCTCTATCACTCTCTGACACTCTCTGTCACTCTCTGACACTCTCTAACACTCTCTACCACTCTCTGTCACTTTCTGACACTCTCTGACTCTCTCTATCACTCTCTGACACTCTCTAACACTCTCTACCACTCTCTGTCACTTTCTGACACTCTCTGACTCTCTCTATCACTCTCTGACACTTTCTATCACTCTCTGACACTCTCAGAGACTCTCTCTCAGTCTCTGACAATCTCTGAAACACTCTGACACTCTCTGACACTCTCTATCACTCTCTGAAACTCTCCTACACTCTCTGACACACTCTGACACGCTCTATTGCTCTCCTACACTCTCTGACACACTCTGACACACTCTATTGCTCTCTGACATTCTCTGACACACTCTGACACTCTCTGACACTTTCAGACACTCTCTATCACTCTCCATCACTCTCTGACACAATCTGACAATCTCTGACACTCTCAGACACTCTCTATCAGTCTCTGACACTGACTGACACCCTCAGACACTCTCTGTCACTCTCAGACACTCTCTATCTCTCTCTGACACTTTCTATCACTCTCTGACATTCTCTGACACACTCTGAAACTCTCTGACACTCTCTATTACTCTCCATCACTCTCTGACACAATTTGACACTCTCTATCACTCTCTGACATTCTCAGACACTCTCTATCACTCCAGGACACTCTCAGACACTCTCTATCACTCTCTGACACACTCTGACACTCTCTGACACTCCCAAACACTCGCTATCACTCTCTATCACTCTCTGACACTCTCAGACACTCACTGACACTCTCAGACACTCTCTGGCACTCTCTATCACTCTCTGACACTCTCTATCACACTCTGACACTTTATGTCACTCTCTGACACTCTCTGTCACTCTCTATCACTCTCAGACACTCTCTATCACTCTCTGAGACTCGCTGAAACATTCTGACACTCGCAACACTCTCTGTCACTCTCTATCACTCTCTGACACTCTCTGACACTCTCTGACTCTCTCTATCACTCTATGACACTCTCTGACACGCTCTAACTCTCTCTATCACTCTCTGACACTCTCTGACACTCTCTGTCACTCTCTATCACTCTCAGGCACTCTCTATCACTCTCTGTCACTCGCTGAAACATTCTGACACTCGCAACACTCTCTGACACTTTTTTCACTTTCTGACACTCTCAGACAATCTCAGACACTCTCAGACACTCTCAGACACTCTCTGGCACTCTCTATCACTCTCTGACACTCTCTATCACACTCTGGCACTCTCTGGCACTCTCTATCACTCTCTGACACTCTCTATCACACTCTGACACTTTCTGTCACTCTCTGACACTCTCTGTCACTCTCTATCACTCTCAGGCACTCTCTATCACTCTCTGACACACTCTGTCACTCTCTGACACTCTCTGAAACTCTCTATCACTCTCTGACACTTTCTATCACTCTCTGACACTCTCAGACCCTCTCTGAATCTCTCAGACCCTCTCAGACCCTCTCAGACACTCTCTGACACTTTCTATCACTCTCTGACACTCTCAGACACTCTCTGGCACTCTCTATCACTCTCTGACACTCTCTATCACACTCTGACACTTTCTCTCACTCTCTGACACGCTCTGTCACTCTCTGACACTCTGAGACACTCTCTGACACTCTCTATCACTCTCTGACACTCTCTGACACTTTCTGACACTCTCAGACACTCTCTATCACTCTATCCCTCTCTGTTACTCTCTGCCACACTCTGACACTCACTGACACTCTGAGACACTCTCTGTCACTCTCTGTCACTCTCAGACACGCTCAGAAACTCTCTATCACTCTCTGACATTCTCTGACACTCTCTGACACTCTCTGTCGCTCTTTGACACTCTCACACACTCTGGCCCTGTCTGACACACTCAGAAACTCTCTCTCACTCTCTGAGACTCTCAGACTCTCTCTATTACTCTCTGACACTCTCTATCACTCTCTGACATTCTCAGACACTCTCGATCAACTTCTGACACTCTCTAGCACTCTCTGACAATCTCAGACACTCTCTGTCACTCTCAGACACTCTCTATCACACTCTAACGCTCTTTGACACTCTCAGACACTCTCAGACACTCTCTGACACTCTCTGACGCTCTCAGACACTCTCAGACTCTCTCTATCACTCTCAGACACTCTCTATCACACTCTAACGCTCTTTGACACTCTCAGACACTCTCAGACACTCTCTGACACTCTCTGACGCACTCAGACACTCTCAGACACTCTCAGACACTCTCTGACACTCTCTGACGCTCTCAGACACTCTCAGACTCTCTCTATCACTCTCAGACACTCTCTATCACTCTCTGACACTCTCTGACGCTCTCAGACACTCTCTGAAACGCTCTAACATTCTTCATCACTCTCTGACACACTCTGACACTCTTTGACACTCTCAGAAACTCTCTATCACTCTCTATCACTCTCTGACACTCTCCATCACTCAATGACACTCTCTGAAAATCTCTATCACTGTCTATCACTCTCTGACACACTCAGACACTCTCAGACACTCTCTGACACTCTCAGACACGCTCCATCACTCTTTATCGCTCTCTGACACTCTCTGACACTCTCTATCACTCTCTGACACTCCCTGACACTCTCTACCACTCTCTATCACTCTCTGACACTCTCTGACACACTCAGACACTCTCTGACACTCTCAGACATGTTCCATCACTCTTTATCGCTCTCTGACACTCTCTGACACTCTCTATCACTCTCTGACACTCTGTATCACTCTCTATCACTCCCTGACACTCCCTGACACTCTCTACCACTCTCTATCACTCTCTGAAACTCTCTGAAGGTCTCTATCACTCTCGATCACTCTCTGACACTCTCTATCACTCTCTGACACTCTCTATCACACTCTATCACTCTCTGACACTCTCTGACACTCTCTATCACTCTCTCTGACTCTCTGACACTCTCTGACACTCTCTATCACTCAATGACACTCTCTATCACTCTCCATCACTCTCTGACACTCTCTGACACACTCTGACAGTCTCAGACACTCTCAATCACACTCCGTATCACTCTCTGACACTCTCTGACACTCTCTATCACTCTCTGACACTTTCTGACACTCTCTATTACTCAATGACACTCTGTGACACTCTCTATCCCTCTCTATCACTCTATGAAACTCTCTGACGCTATCTATCACTCTCTATCACTCTCTATCACTCTCTGACACACTCTGACACTCTCTATCTCTCTCTATCACTCTCTATCACTCTCTGACACTCTGTGACACTCTCTGACACTCTCTATCACTCTCTTTCACTCTCTGACACTCTCTGACACTCTCTATCACTCTCTATCAATCTCTGACACTCTCTATTAATCAATGACACTCTGTGACACTCTCTATGACTCTCTGAAACTCTCTGAAACACTCTGACACTCTCTATCACTCTCTATCACTCTCTGACACTCTCTGACACTCTCCATCACTCTATGACACTCACTGACACTCTCTATCACTCTCTATCACTCTCTGACACTCTCTATCACTCTCTTACACTCTCTGACACTCTCTATCACTCTCTGACACTCTCTGACACTCTCAGACACTCTCTGACACTCTCAGACACTCTCAGAAACTCTCTGACACTCTCTGACGCTCTCAGACACTCTCAGACTCTCTCTATCACTCTCAGACACTCTCTATCACTCTCTGACACTCTCTGACGCTCTCAGACCCTCTCTGAAACGCTCTAACATTCTTCATCACTCTCTGACACATTCTGACACTCTTTGACACTCTCAGAAACTCTCTATCACTCTCTATCACTCTCTGACACTCTCCATCACTCAATGACACTCTCTGAAAATCTCTATCACTGTCTATCACTCTCTGACACACTCAGACACTCTCCATCACTCAATGACACTCTCTGAAAATCTCTATCACTGTCTATCACTCTCTGACACACTCAGACACTCTCAGACACTCTCTGACACTCTCAGACACGCTCCATCACTCTTTATCGCTCTCTGACACTCTCTGACACTCTCTGACACTCTCTATCACTCTCTGACACTCCCTGACACTCTCTACCACTCTCTATCACTCTCTGACACTCTCTGGCACTCCCTATCACTCTCTATCACTCTCTGAAACTCTCTGAAGCTCTCTATCACTCTCGATCACTCTCTATCACTCTCTAACACTCTCTGACACTCTCTATCACTCAATGACACTCTCTGAAAATCTCTATCACTGTCTATCACTCTCTGACACTCTCTGACACATGAGATACTCTCAGACACTCTCTGACACTCTCAGACACGCTCCATCACTCTTTATCGCTCTCTGACACTCTCTGACACTCTCTATCACTCTCTGACACTCTGTATCACTCTCTATCACTCCCTGACACTCCCTGACACTCTCTACCACTCTCTATCAATCTCAGACACTCTCTGACACTCCCTATCACTCTCTATCACTCTCTGAAACTCTCTGAAGCTCTCTATCACTCTCGATCACTCTCTGACGCTCTCTATCACTCTCTGACACTCTCTATCACTCTCTATCACTCTCTGACACTCTCTGACACTCTCTATCACTCTCTCTGACTCTCTGACACTCTCTGACACTCTCTATCACTCAATGACACTCTCTACCACTCTCCATCACTCTCTGACACTCTCTGACACACTCTGACAGTCTCAGACACTCTCAATCACACTCCGTATCACTCTCTGACACTCTCTGACACTCTCCATCACTCTCTGACACTTTCTGACACTCTCTATTACTCAATGACACTCTGTTACACTCTCTATCCCTCTCTATCACTCTATGACACTCTCTGACGCTATACATCACTCTCTATCACTCTCTATCACTCTCTGACACTCTCTGACACACTCTGACACTCTCTATCTCTCTCTATCACTCTCTATCACTCTCTGACACTCTGTGACACTCTCTGACACTCTCTATCACTCTCTTTCACTCTCTGACACTCTCTGACACTCTCTATCACTCTCTATCAATCTCTGACACTCTCTATTAATCAATGACACTCTGTGACACTCTCTATGACTCTCTATGACTCTCTGAAACTCTCTGACACACTCTGACACTCTCTATCACTCTCTATCACTCTCTTACACTCTCTGACACTCTCTATCACTCTCTGACACTCTCTGACACTCTCAGACACTCTCTGCCACTCACTATCACTCTCTGACACTCTCTATCACACTCTGACACTTTATGTCACTCTCTGACACTCTCTGTCACTCTCCATCACTCTCAGGCACTCTCTATCACTCTATATCACTCTCTGACACTCTCTGACACTCTCTGACTCTCTCTATCACTCTATGACACTCTCTGACACGCTCTATCTCTCTCTATCACTCTCTGTCACTCTCAGACAATCTCAGACACTCTCTCTCACTCTCTGAAACTGTCTATCGCTCTCTGACACTCTCTGACACACTCAATCACACTCTATCACTCTCTGACACAATCTGACTCTCTCTATCACTCTACGACACTCTCTGACACTCTCTATCACTCTCTGTCACTCTCTGACACACTCTGACACTCTCTGACACTCTCAGACCCTCTCTGTCACTCTCTATCACTCTCTGACATTCTCAATCACTCTCTGACACTCTCTATCACTCTCAGACACTATCTGTCACTCTCTACCACTCTCTGACACTCTCTATCACTCTCTGACACTCTCTGACACTCTCAGAGGCTCTCTATCACTCTCTATCACTCACTGACACTCTCAGACACTCTCTATCACTCTCTGACACTCACTGACACTCTCAGACACTCTCTTTCACTCTCTGTCACTCTCAGACACTCTCAGACACTCTCTATCACTCTCTGACACTGTCTATCTCTCTCTGACACTCTCCATCGCTCTCTGACACTCTCTGACACACTCAATCACTCTCTATCTCTCTCTGACACACTCTGACACTCTCTATCACTCCATGACACTCTCTGACACTCTCTATCACTCTCTATCACTCTCTATCACTCTCTGACACACTCTGTCACTCTCTGACACTCTCAGACACTCTATCACTCTCTATCACTCTCTGACACTGTCTATCTCTCTCTGACACTCTGTATCGCTCTCTGACACTCTCTGACACACTCAATCACTCTCTATCTCACTCTGACACACTCTGACACTCTCTATCACTCCATGACACTCTCTGACACTCTCTATCACTCTCTATCACTCTCTATCATTCTCTGACACTCTCTGACACTCTCTGACACACTCTGACACTCTCAGACACTCTCTGACAATCTCAGACACTCTCTATCACTCTTTATCACTCCCTGACACTCTCTGACACTCTCTATCACTCTCTGACATTCTCTATCACTCTCTATCACTCTCTGACACACTCTGACACTCTCTATCACTCTATATCACTCTCTGACACTCTCTATCACACTCTATCACTCTCTGACACTCTCTGAGGCTCTCTATCACTCAATATCACGCTGTGACACTCTCTATCACTCTCTGACACTCTCTATCACTCTCTATCACTCTCTGACACTCTCTGAAACTCTATATCACTCTCTATCACTTTCTGACACACTCTGACGCTATCTATCAATCAATGACACTCTGTGACACTCTCTATCACTCTCCATCACTCTCTGACACTCTCAGACTCTCTCTATCTCTCTCTATCACTCTCTGACACTCTGTCACTCTCTATCATTGTCTGACACTCTCTATCACTCTCAGACACTCTCTATCACTCTCTGACACTCTCCATCACTCAATGACACTCTCTGACACTCTCTATCACTCTCTGACACTCTCCATCACTCAATGACACTCTCTGACACTCTCTATCACTCTCTGTCACTCTCTGACACTCTCTGACACTCTTTGACACTCTCAGACACTCTCTATCACTCTTTCTCACTCTCTGACACTCTCTGATACTCTCGATCACTCTCTATCACTCTCTGACACTTTCTGACACTGTCTATCACTGTCTGACACTCTCTATCACTCTCTGACACTCTCTATCACTCTCTAAAACTCTTTGACACTCTCCATCACTCAATGACACTCTCTGACATCTCCATCACTCTCTATCACTCTCTGACACTTTCTGACACTCTCTGACACTCTCAGACACTCTCTATCACTCTTCATCACTCTTTATCACTCTCTGACACTCTCTGACACTCTCTGAATGTCTCTGACACTCTCCATCACTCAATGACACTCTCTGACACTCTCTATCACTCTCTATCACTCTCTGACACTCTCTGACACTCTCTGACGCTCTCTGACACTCTCTGACGCTCTCTGACACTCTCTGACACTTTCTGACTTTCTCTGACACTCTCTGACACTCACAGACTCTCTCAGATACTCTCGATCACTCTCTATCACTCTCTGACACTTTCTGACACTGTCTATCACTCTCTGACACTCTCTAACTCTCTCAGACTCTCTCTATCTCTCTCTATCACTCTCTGACAATCTCTATCACTCTCTATCACTGTCTGACACTCTCTATCACTCTCTGACACTCTCTATCACTCTCTAAAACTCTTTGACACTCTCCATCACTCAATGACACTCTCTGACATCTCCATCACTCTCTATCACTCTCTGACACTTTCTGACACTCTCTGACACTCTCAGACACTCTCTATCACTCTTCATCACTCTTTATCACTCTCTGACACTCTCAGGCACTCTCTGAAACTCTCTATCATTCTCTGACACTCTCTGACACTTTCTGACACTTTCTGACAGTCTCAGACACTCTCTATCACTCTCTATCCCTCTCTGTTACTCTCTGCCACACTCTGACACTCTCTGACACTCTCTGACATTCTCTGACACACTCTGACACTCTCTGACACTCAAAGACACTCTCTATCACTTTCTATCACTCTCTGACACTCTCTGACACTCTCTGACACTCTCTGACATTCTCAGACACTCTCTATCACTCTCTGACACTCTCTATCACACTCTGACACATTCTATCACTCTCTGACACTCTCTGGTACTCTCTAACACTCTCTGACATTCTCTATCACACTCTGACACCTTCTGTCACTCTCTGACACTCTCTGTCACTCTCTGACACTCTCAGACACTCTCTGAAACTCTCTATCACTCTCTGACACTGTCTGACACTTTCTGACACTCTCAGACACTCTCTATCACTCTCTATCCCTCTCTGTTACTCTCTGACACACTCTGACACTCTCTGACACTCTCTGACATTCTCTGACACACTCTGACAATCTCTGAAACTCTCTATCACTCTCTGACACACTGTGCCACTCACAGACACTCTCAGACAGTCTCGATCACTCTCTGACATTCTCTATCACTCTCTGACACTCTCTGATACTCAAAGACACTCTCCATCACACTCTAACACTCGCTGACACTCTCAGACACTCTCAGACACTCTCGGTCACTCTCTGACACCTACTGCAACTCTCAGACACTCTCTGTCACTCTCAGACACTCTCAGACACTCTCTCTCACTCTCTGACACTCTCTGAAACTGTCTGACACACTCACACACTCTCTGACACTCTCTAACACTCTCTGACACTTTCTATCACACTCTGACACACTCTGACACACTCTGAAACTCTCTGACACTCTCTATCACTCTCTATCACTCTCTGACACAATTTGACACTCTCTATCACTCTCTGAAACTCTCTGACACTCTCTGACACACTCTGACACACTCTATTGCTCTCTGACACAATCTGACAATCTCTGACACTCTCAGACACTCTCTATCACTCTCTGACACTGACTGACACCCTCAGACACTCTGTGTCACTCGCAGACACTCTCAGACACTCTCTATCTCTCTCTGACACTTTCTATCACTCTCTGACATTCTCTGACACACTCTGAAACTCTCTGACACTCTCTATCACTCTCTATCACTCTCTGACACAATTTGACTCTCTCTATCACTCTCTGACACTCTCTATCACTCTGTAACACTCGCTGACACTCTCAGACACACTCAGACACTCTCTGTCACTCTCTGACACTCACTGAAACTCTCAGACACTCTCTGTCACTCTCAGACACTCTCAGACACTCTCTCTCACTCTCTGACACTCTCTGACACACTCTGACACACTCTGAAACTCTCTAACAATCTCTGAAACTCTCTGACACTCTCTGACGCACTCTGACACACTCTATCGCTCTCTGACATTCTCTGACACACTCTGACACTCTCTGACACTCTCAGAAACTCTCAGACACTCTCTATCACTCTCTGACACTTTCTATCACTCTCTGACACACTCTGACACACTCTGAAACTCTCTGACACTCTCTATCACTCTCTATCACTCTCTGACACAATTTGACACTCTCTATCACTCTCTGACACTCTCAGACACTCTCTATCACTCAATGACACTCTCAGACACTCTCTATCACTCTCTGATACACTCTGACACTCTCTGACACTCCCAGACACTCGCTATAACTCTCTATCACTCTCTGACACCCTGAGATCTCTCAGACACTCTCTGACACACACTGACACTCTCAGGCATTCTCTGAAACTCGCTATCACTCGCTGCAACTGTCTGACACTCGCAGACACTCTCTGACACATTTTATCACTTTCTGACACTCTCAGAGAATCTCAGACACTCTCAGACACTCTCAGACACTCTCTGGCACTCTCTGGCACTCTCTGTCACTCTCTGACACTCTCTATCACACTCTGACACTTTCTGTCACTCTCTGACACTATCTATCACTTTCTATCACTCTCAGGCACTCTCTATCACTCTCTGACACTCTCTGTCACTCTCTGACACTCTCTAACACTCTCTACCACTCTCTGTCACTTTCTGACACTCTCTGACTCTCTCTATCACTCTCTGACACTCTCTGACACACTCTGACACTCTCTGACACTCTCAGACCCTCTCTGTCACTCTCTATCACTCTCTGACATTCTCAATCACTCTCTGACACTCTCTATCACTCTCAGACACTATCTGTCACTCTCTACCACTCTCTGACACTCTCTATCACTCTCTGACACTCTCTGACACTCTCAGAGGCTCTCTATCACTCTCTATCAGTCACTGACACTCTCAGACACTCTCTATCACTCTCTGACACTCACTGACACTCTCAGACACTCTCTTTCACTCTCTGTCACTCTCAGACACTCTCAGACACTCTCTATCACTCTCTGACACTGTCTATCTCTCTCTGACACTCTCCATCGCTCTCTGACACTCTCTGACACACTCAATCACTCTCTATCTCTCTCTGACACACTCTGACACTCTCTATCACTCCATGACACTCTCTGACACTCTCTATCACTCTCTATCACTCTCTATCACTCTCTGACACACTTTGTCACTCTCTGACACTCTCAGACACTCTCTATCACTCTCTATCACTCTCTGACACTGTCTATCTCTCTCTGACACTCTGTATCGCTCTCTGACACTCTCTGACACACTCAATCACTCTCTATCTCACTCTGACACACTCTGACCCTCTCTATCACTCCATGACACTCTCTGACACTCTCTATCACTCTCTATCACTCTCTATCATTCTCTGACACTCTCTGACACTCTCTGACACACTCTGACACTCTCAGACACTCTCTGACAATCTCAGACACTCTCTATCACTCTTTATCACTCCCTGACACTCTCTGACACTCTCTATCACTCTCTGACATTCTCTATCACTCTCTATCACTCTCTGACACACTCTGACACTCTCTATCACTCTATATCACTCTCTGACACTCTCTATCACACTCTATCACTCTCTGACACTCTCTGAGGCTCTCTATCACTCAATATCACGCTGTGACACTCTCTATCACTCTCTGACACTCTCTATCACTCTCTATCACTCTCTGACACTCTCTGAAACTCTATATCACTCTCTATCACTTTCTGACACACTCTGACGCTATCTATCAATCAATGACACTCTGTGACACTCTCTATCACTCTCCATCACTCTCTGACACTCTCAGACTCTCTCTATCTCTCTCTATCACTCTCTGACACTCTGTCACTCTCTATCATTGTCTGACACTCTCTATCACTCTCAGACACTCTCTATCACTCTCTGACACTCTCCATCACTCAATGACACTCTCTGACACTCTCTATCACTCTCTGACACTCTCCATCACTCAATGACACTCTCTGACACTCTCTATCACTCTCTGTCACTCTCTGACACCCTCTGACACTCTTTGACACTCTCAGACACTCTCTATCACTCTTTCTCACTCTCTGACACTCTCTGATACTCTCGATCACTCTCTATCACTCTCTGACACTTTCTGACACTGTCTATCACTGTCTGACACTCTCTATCACTCTCTGACACTCTCTATCACTCTCTAAAACTCTTTGACACTCTCCATCACTCAATGACACTCTCTGACATCTCCATCACTCTCTATCACTCTCTGACACTTTCTGACACTCTCTGACACTCTCAGACACTCTCTATCACTCTTCATCACTCTTTATCACTCTCTGACACTCTCTGACACTCTCTGAATGTCTGACACTCTCCATCACTCAATGACACTCTCTGACACTCTCTATCACTCTCTATCACTCTCTGACACTCTCTGACACTCTCTGACGCTCTCTGACACTCTCTGACGCTCTCTGACACTCTCTGACACTTTCTGACTTTCTCTGACACTCTCTGACACTCACAGACTCTCTCAGATACTCTCGATCACTCTCTATCACTCTCTGACACTTTCTGACACTGTCTATCACTCTCTGACACTCTCTAACTCTCTCAGACTCTCTCTATCTCTCTCTATCACTCTCTGACAATCTCTATCACTCTCTATCACTGTCTGACACTCTCTATCACTCTCTGACACTCTCTATCACTCTCTAAAACTCTTTGACACTCTCCATCACTCAATGACACTCTCTGACATCTCCATCACTCTCTATCACTCTCTGACACTTTCTGACACTCTCTGACACTCTCAGACACTCTCTATCACTCTTCATCACTCTTTATCACTCTCTGACACTCTCTGACACTCTCTGAATGTCTCTGACACTCTCCATCACTCAATGACACTCTCTGACACTCTCTATCACTCTCTATCACTCTCTGACACTCTCTGACACTCTCTGACGCTCTCTGACACTCTCTGACGCTCTCTGACACTCTCTGACACTCTCTGACTTTCTCTGACACTCTCTGACACTCACAGACTCTCTCAGATACTCTCTATCACTCTGTATCACTCTCTAACACTCTCTGACACACTTAATCACTCTGTGTCACTCTCTGACATCTCCATCACTCTCTATCACTCTCTAAAACTCTTTGACACTCTCCATCACTCAATGACACTCTCTGACATCTCCATCACTCTCTATCACTCTCTGACACTTTCTGACACTCTCTGACACTCTCAGACACTCTCTATCACTCTTCATCACTCTTTATCACTCTCTGACACTCTCAGGCACTCTCTGAAACTCTCTATCATTCTCTGACACTCTCTGACACTTTCTGACAGTCTCAGACACTCTCTATCACTCTCTATCCCTCTCTGTTACTCTCTGCCACACTCTGACACTCTCTGACACTCTCTGACATTCTCTGACACACTCTGACACTCTCTGACACTCAAAGACACTCTCTATCACTTTCTATCACTCTCTGACACTCTCTGACACTCTCTGACATTCTCAGACACTCTCTATCACTCTCTGACACTCTCTATCACACTCTGACACATTCTATCACTCTCTGACACTCTCTGGCACTCTCTAACACTCTCTGACATTCTCTATCACACTCTGACACCTTCTGTCACTCTCTGACACTCTCTGTCACTCTCTGACACTCTCAGACACTCTCTGAAACTCTCTATCACTCTCTGACACTGTCTGACACTTTCTGACACTCTCAGACACTCTCTATCACTCTCTATCCCTCTCTGTTACTCTCTGACACACTCTGACACTCTCTGACACTCTCTGACATTCTCTGACACACTCTGACAATCTCTGAAACTCTCTATCACTCTCTGACACACTGTGCCACTCACAGACACTCTCAGACAGTCTCGATCACTCTCTGACATTCTCTATCACTCTCTGACACTCTCTGATACTCAAAGACACTCTCCATCACACTCTAACACTCGCTGACACTCTCAGACACTCTCAGACACTCTCGGTCACTCTCTGACACCTACTGCAACTCTCAGACACTCTCTGTCACTCTCAGACACTCTCAGACACTCTCTCTCACTCTCTGACACTCTCTGAAACTGTCTGACACACTCACACACTCTCTGACACTCTCTAACACTCTCTGACACTTTCTATCACACTCTGACACACTCTGACACACTCTGAAACTCTCTGACACTCTCTATCACTCTCTATCACTCTCTGACACAATTTGACACTCTCTATCACTCTCTGAAACTCTCTGACACTCTCTGACACACTCTGACACACTCTATTGCTCTCTGACACAATCTGACAATCTCTGACACTCTCAGACACTCTCTATCACTCTCTGACACTGACTGACACCCTCAGACACTCTGTGTCACTCGCAGACACTCTCAGACACTCTCTATCTCTCTCTGACACTTTCTATCACTCTCTGACATTCTCTGACACACTCTGAAACTCTCTGACACTCTCTATCACTCTCTATCACTCTCTGACACAATTTGACTCTCTCTATCACTCTCTGACACTCTCTATCACTCTGTAACACTCGCTGACACTCTCAGACACACTCAGACACTCTCTGTCACTCTCTGACACTCACTGAAACTCTCAGACACTCTCTGTCACTCTCAGACACTCTCAGACACTCTCTCTCACTCTCTGACACTCTCTGACACACTCTGACACACTCTGAAACTCTCTAACAATCTCTGAAACTCTCTGACACTCTCTGACGCACTCTGACACACTCTATCGCTCTCTGACATTCTCTGACACACTCTGACACTCTCTGACACTCTCAGAAACTCTCAGACACTCTCTATCACTCTCTGACACTTTCTATCACTCTCTGACACACTCTGACACACTCTGAAACTCTCTGACACTCTCTATCACTCTCTATCACTCTCTGACACAATTTGACACTCTCTATCACTCTCTGACACTCTCAGACACTCTCTATCACTCAATGACACTCTCAGACACTCTCTATCACTCTCTGATACACTCTGACACTCTCTGACACTCCCAGACACTCGCTATAACTCTCTATCACTCTCTGACACCCTGAGACACTCTCAGACACTCTCTGACACACACTGACACTCTCAGGCATTCTCTGAAACTCGCTATCACTCGCTGCAACTGTCTGACACTCGCAGACACTCTCTGACACATTTTATCACTTTCTACACTCTCAGAGAATCTCAGACACTCTCAGACACTCTCAGACACTCTCTGGCACTCTCTGGCACTCTCTGTCACTCTCTGACACTCTCTATCACACTCTGACACTTTCTGTCACTCTCTGACACTATCTATCACTTTCTATCACTCTCAGGCACTCTCTATCACTCTCTGACACTCTCTGTCACTCTCTGACACTCTCTAACACTCTCTACCACTCTCTGTCACTTTCTGACACTCTCTGACTCTCTCTATCACTCTCTGACACTCTCTAACACTCTCTACCACTCTCTGTCACTTTCTGACACTCTCTGACTCTCTCTATCACTCTCTGACACTTTCTATCACTCTCTGACACTCTCAGACACTCTCTCTCAGTCTCTGACAATCTCTGACACACTCTGACACTCTCTGACACTCTCTATCACTCTCTGAAACTCTCCTACACTCTCTGACACACTCTGACACGCTCTATTGCTCTCCTACACTCTCTGACACACTCTGACACACTCTATTGCTCTCTGACATTCTCTGACACACTCTGACACTCTCTGACACTTTCAGACACTCTCTATCACTCTCCATCACTCTCTGACACAATCTGACAATCTCTGACACTCTCAGACACTCTCTATCAGTCTCTGACACTGACTGACACCCTCAGACACTCTCTGTCACTCTCAGACACTCTCTATCTCTCTCTGACACTTTCTATCACTCTCTGACATTCTCTGACACACTCTGAAACTCTCTGACACTCTCTATTACTCTCCATCACTCTCTGACACAATTTGACACTCTCTATCACTCTCTGACATTCTCAGACACTCTCTATCACTCCAGGACACTCTCAGACACTCTCTATCACTCTCTGACACACTCTGACACTCTCTGACACTCCCAAACACTCGCTATCACTCTCTATCACTCTCTGACACTCTCAGACACTCACTGACACTCTCAGACACTCTCTGGCACTCTCTATCACTCTCTGACACTCTCTATCACACTCTGACACTTTATGTCACTCTCTGACACTCTCTGTCACTCTCTATCACTCTCAGACACTCTCTATCACTCTCTGAGACTCGCTGAAACATTCTGACACTCGCAACACTCTCTGTCACTCTCTATCACTCTCTGACACTCTCTGACACTCTCTGACTCTCTCTATCACTCTATGAAACTC
This sequence comes from Heterodontus francisci, assembly GCF_036365525.1. NCBI lineage: Eukaryota > Metazoa > Chordata > Chondrichthyes > Heterodontiformes > Heterodontidae > Heterodontus > Heterodontus francisci. The sequence goes on from NC_090405.1 coordinate 13,294,712, forward strand.
TCTGACACGCTCTAACTCTCTCTATCACTCTCTGACACTCTCTGACACTCTCTGTCACTCTCTATCACTCTCAGGCACTCTCTATCACTCTCTGTCACTCGCTGAAACATTCTGACACTCGCAACACTCTCTGACACTTTTTTCACTTTCTGACACTCTCAGACAATCTCAGACACTCTCAGACACTCTCAGACACTCTCTGGCACTCTCTATCACTCTCTGACACTCTCTATCACACTCTGGCACTCTCTGGCACTCTCTATCACTCTCTGACACTCTCTATCACACTCTGACACTTTCTGTCACTCTCTGACACTCTGTCACTCTCTATCACTCTCAGGCACTCTCTATCACTCTCTGACACACTCTGTCACTCTCTGACACTCTCTGAAACTCTCTATCACTCTCTGACACTTTCTATCACTCTCTGACACTCTCAGACCCTCTCTGAATCTCTCAGACCCTCTCAGACCCTCTCAGACACTCTCTGACACTTTCTATCACTCTCTGACACTCTCAGACACTCTCTGGCACTCTCTATCACTCTCTGACACTCTCTATCACACTCTGACACTTTCTGTCACTCTCTGACACGCTCTGTCACTCTCTGACACTCTGAGACACTCTCTGACACTCTCTATCACTCTCTGACACTCTCTGACACTTTCTGACACTCTCAGACACTCTCTATCACTCTATCCCTCTCTGTTACTCTCTGCCACACTCTGACACTCACTGACACTCTGAGACACTCTCTGTCACTCTCTGTCACTCTCAGACACGCTCAGACACTCTCTATCACTCTCTGACATTCTCTGACACTCTCTGACACTCTCTGTCGCTCTTTGACACTCTCACACACTCTGGCCCTGTCTGACACACTCAGAAACTCTCTCTCACTCTCTGAGACTCTCAGACTCTCTCTATTACTCTCTGACACTCTCTATCACTCTCTGACATTCTCAGACACTCTCGATCAACTTCTGACACTCTCTAGCACTCTCTGACAATCTCAGACACTCTCTGTCACTCTCAGACACTCTCTATCACACTCTAACGCTCTTTGACACTCTCAGACACTCTCAGACACTCTCTGACACTCTCTGACGCTCTCAGACACGCTCAGACTCTCTCTATCACTCTCAGACACTCTCTATCACACTCTAACGCTCTTTGACACTCTCAGACACTCTCAGACACTCTCAGACACTCTCTGACACTCTCTGACGCACTCAGACACTCTCAGACACTCTCAGACACTCTCTGACACTCTCTGACGCTCTCAGACACTCTCAGACTCTCTCTATCACTCTCAGACACTCTCTATCACTCTCTGACACTCTCTGACGCTCTCAGACACTCTCTGAAACGCTCTAACATTCTTCATCACTCTCTGACACACTCTGACACTCTTTGACACTCTCAGAAACTCTCTATCACTCTCTATCACTCTCTGACACTCTCCATCACTCAATGACACTCTCTGAAAATCTCTATCACTGTCTATCACTCTCTGACACACTCAGACACTCTCAGACACTCTCTGACACTCTCAGACACGCTCCATCACTCTTTATCGCTCTCTGACACTCTCTGACACTCTCTATCACTCTCTGACACTCCCTGACACTCTCTACCACTCTCTATCACTCTCTGACACTCTCTGACACACTCAGACACTCTCTGACACTCTCAGACATGTTCCATCACTCTTTATCGCTCTCTGACACTCTCTGACACTCTCTATCACTCTCTGACACTCTGTATCACTCTCTATCACTCCCTGACACTCCCTGACACTCTCTACCACTCTCTATCACTCTCTGAAACTCTCTGAAGGTCTCTATCACTCTCGATCACTCTCTGACACTCTCTATCACTCTCTGACACTCTCTATCACACTCTATCACTCTCTGACACTCTCTGACACTCTCTATCACTCTCTCTGACTCTCTGACACTCTCTGACACTCTCTATCACTCAATGACACTCTCTATCACTCTCCATCACTCTCTGACACTCTCTGACACACTCTGACAGTCTCAGACACTCTCAATCACACTCCGTATCACTCTCTGACACTCTCTGACACTCTCTATCACTCTCTGACACTTTCTGACACTCTCTATTACTCAATGACACTCTGTGACACTCTCTATCCCTCTCTATCACTCTATGAAACTCTCTGACGCTATCTATCACTCTCTATCACTCTCTATCACTCTCTGACACACTCTGACACTCTCTATCTATCTCTATCACTCTCTATCACTCTCTGACACTCTGTGACACTCTCTGACACTCTCTATCACTCTCTTTCACTCTCTGACACTCTCTGACACTCTCTATCACTCTCTATCAATCTCTGACACTCTCTATTAATCAATGACACTCTGTGACACTCTCTATGACTCTCTATGACTCTCTGAAACTCTCTGACACACTCTGACACTCTCTATCACTCTCTATCACTCTCTGACACTCTCTGACACTCTCCATCACTCTATGACACTCACTGACACTCTCTATCACTCTCTATCACTCTCTGACACTCTCTATCACTCTCTTACACTCTCTGACACTCTCTATCACTCTCTGACACTCTCTGACACTCTCAGACACTCTCTGACACTCTCAGACACTCTCAGAAACTCTCTGACACTCTCTGACGCTCTCAGACACTCTCAGACTCTCTCTATCACTCTCAGACACTCTCTATCACTCTCTGACACTCTCTGACGCTCTCAGACCCTCTCTGAAACGCTCTAACATTCTTCATCACTCTCTGACACATTCTGACACTCTTTGACACTCTCAGAAACTCTCTATCACTCTCTATCACTCTCTGACACTCTCCATCACTCAATGACACTCTCTGAAAATCTCTATCACTGTCTATCACTCTCTGACACACTCAGACACTCTCCATCACTCAATGACACTCTCTGAAAATCTCTATCACTGTCTATCACTCTCTGACACACTCAGACACTCTCAGACACTCTCTGACACTCTCAGACACGCTCCATCACTCTTTATCGCTCTCTGACACTCTCTGACACTCTCTGACACTCTCTATCACTCTCTGACACTCCCTGACACTCTCTACCACTCTCTATCACTCTCTGACACTCTCTGGCACTCCCTATCACTCTCTATCACTCTCTGAAACTCTCTGAAGCTCTCTATCACTCTCGATCACTCTCTATCACTCTCTAACACCCTCTGACACTCTCTATCACTCAATGACACTCTCTGAAAATCTCTATCACTGTCTATCACTCTCTGACACTCTCTGACACACTGAGACACTCTCAGACACTCTCTGACACTCTCAGACACGCTCCATCACTCTTTATCGCTCTCTGACACTCTCTGACACTCTCTATCACTCTCTGACACTCTGTATCACTCTCTATCACTCCCTGACACTCCCTGACACTCTCTACCACTCTCTATCACTCTCTGACACTCTCTGACACTCCCTATCAATCTCTATCACTCTCTGAAACTCTCTGAAGCTCTCTATCACTCTCGATCACTCTCTGACACTCTCTATCTCTCTCTATCACTCTCTATCACTCTCTGACACTCTGTGACACTCTCTGACACTCTCTATCACTCTCTTTCACTCTCTGACACTCTCTGACACTCTCTATCACTCTCTATCAATCTCTGACACTCTCTATTAATCAATGACACTCTGTGACACTCTCTATGACTCTCTATGACTCTCTGAAACTCTCTGACACACTCTGACACTCTCTATCACTCTCTATCACTCTCTGACACTCTCTGACACTCTCCATCACTCTATGACACTCACTGACACTCTCTATCACTCTCTATCACTCTCTGACACTCTCTATCACTCTCTTACACTCTCTGACACTCTCTATCACTCTCTGACACTCTCTGACACTCTCAGACACTCTCTGACACTCTCAGACACTCTCAGAAACTCTCTGACACTCTCTGACGCTCTCAGACACTCTCAGACTCTCTCTATCACTCTCAGACACTCTCTATCACTCTCTGACACTCTCTGACGCTCTCAGACCCTCTCTGAAACGCTCTAACATTCTTCATCACTCTCTGACACATTCTGACACTCTTTGACACTCTCAGAAACTCTCTATCACTCTCTATCACTCTCTGACACTCTCCATCACTCAATGACACTCTCTGAAAATCTCTATCACTGTCTATCACTCTCTGACACACTCAGACACTCTCCATCACTCAATGACACTCTCTGAAAATCTCTATCACTGTCTATCACTCTCTGACACACTCAGACACTCTCAGACACTCTCTGACACTCTCAGACACGCTCCATCACTCTTTATCGCTCTCTGACACTCTCTGACACTCTCTGACACTCTCTATCACTCTCTGACACTCCCTGACACTCTCTACCACTCTCTATCACTCTCTGACACTCTCTGGCACTCCCTATCACTCTCTATCACTCTCTGAAACTCTCTGAAGCTCTCTATCACTCTCGATCACTCTCTATCACTCTCTAACACTCTCTGACACTCTCTATCACTCAATGACACTCTCTGAAAATCTCTATCACTGTCTATCACTCTCTGACACTCTCTGACACACTGAGACACTCTCAGACACTCTCTGACACTCTCAGACACGCTCCATCACTCTTTATCGCTCTCTGACACTCTCTGACACTCTCTATCACTCTCTGACACTCTGTATCACTCTCTATCACTCCCTGACACTCCCTGACACTCTCTACCACTCTCTATCACTCTCTGACACTCTCTGACACTCCCTATCACTCTCTATCACTCTCTGAAACTCTCTGAAGCTCTCTATCACTCTCGATCACTCTCTGACGCTCTCTATCACTCTCTGACACTCTCTATCACTCTCTATCACTCTCTGACACTCTCTGACACTCTCTATCACTCTCTCTGACTCTCTGACACTCTCTGACACTCTCTATCACTCAATGACACTCTCTATCACTCTCCATCACTCTCTGACACTCTCTGACACACTCTGACAGTCTCAGACACTCTCAATCACACTCCGTATCACTCTCTGACACTCTCTGACACTCTCCATCACTCTCTGACACTTTCTGACACTCTCTATTACTCAATGACACTCTGTTACACTCTCTATCCCTCTCTATCACTCTATGACACTCTCTGACGCTATACATCACTCTCTATCACTCTCTATCACTCTCTGACACTCTCTGACACACTCTGACACTCTCTATCTCTCTCTATCACTCTCTATCACTCTCTGACACTCTGTGACACTCTCTGACACTCTCTATCACTCTCTTTCACTCTCTGACACTCTCTGACACTCTCTATCACTCTCTATCAATCTCTGACACTCTCTATTAATCAATGACACTCTGTGACACTCTCTATGACTCTCTATGACTCTCTGAAACTCTCTGACACACTCTGACACTCTCTATCACTCTCTATCACTCTCTTACACTCTCTGACACTCTCTATCACTCTCTGACACTCTCTGACACTCTCAGACACTCTCTGCCACTCACTATCACTCTCTGACACTCTCTATCACACTCTGACACTTTATGTCACTCTCTGACACTCTCTGTCACTCTCTATCACTCTCAGGCACTCTCTATCACTCTATATCACTCTCTGACACTCTCTGACACTCTCTGACTCTCTCTATCACTCTATGACACTCTCTGACACGCTCTATCTCTCTCTATCACTCTCTGTCACTCTCAGACAATCTCAGACACTCTCTCTCACTCTCTGAAACTGTCTATCGCTCTCTGACACTCTCTGACACACTCAATCACACTCTATCACTCTCTGACACAATCTGACTCTCTCTATCACTCTACGACACTCTCTGACACTCTCTATCACTCTCTGTCACTCTCTGACACACTCTGACACTCTCTGACACTCTCAGACCCTCTCTGTCACTCTCTATCACTCTCTGACATTCTCAATCACTCTCTGACACTCTCTATCACTCTCAGACACTATCTGTCACTCTCTACCACTCTCTGACACTCTCTATCACTCTCTGACACTCTCTGACACTCTCAGAGGCTCTCTATCACTCTCTATCACTCTATCACTCACTGACACTCTCAGACACTCTCTATCACTCTCTGACACTCACTGACACTCTCAGACACTCTCTTTCACTCTCTGTCACTCTCAGACACTCTCAGACACTCTCTATCACTCTCTGACACTGTCTATCTCTCTCTGACACTCTCCATCGCTCTCTGACACTCTCTGACACACTCAATCACTCTCTATCTCTCTCTGACACACTCTGACACTCTCTATCACTCCATGACACTCTCTGACACTCTCTATCACTCTCTATCACTCTCTATCACTCTCTGACACACTCTGACACTCTCTGACACTCTCAGACACTCTCTATCACTCTCTATCACTCTCTGACACTGTCTATCTCTCTCTGACACTCTGTATCGCTCTCTGACACTCTCTGACACACTCAATCACTCTCTATCTCACTCTGACACACTCTGACACTCTCTATCACTCCATGACACTCTCTGACACTCTCTATCACTCTCTATCACTCTCTATCATTCTCTGACACTCTCTGACACTCTCTGACACACTCTGACACTCACAGACACTCTCTGACAATCTCAGACACTCTCTATCACTCTTTATCACTCCCTGACACTCTCTGACACTCTCTATCACTCTCTGACATTCACTATCACTCTCTATCACTCTCTGACACACTCTGACACTCTCTATCACTCTATATCACTCTCTGACACTCTCTGACACTCTCTATCACACTCTATCACTCTCTGACACTCTCTGAGGCTCTCTATCACTCAATATCACGCTGTGACACTCTCTATCACTCTCTGACACTCTCTATCACTCTCTATCACTCTCTGACACTCTCTGAAACTCTATATCACTCTCTATCACTTTCTGACACACTCTGACGCTATCTATCAATCAATGACACTCTGTGACACTCTCTATCACTCTCCATCACTCTCTGACACTCTCAGACTCTCTCTATCTCTCTCTATCACTCTCTGACACTGTCTGTCACTCTCTATCATTGTCTGACACTCTCTATCACTCTCAGACACTCTCTATCACTCTGTGACACTCTCCATCACTCAATGACACTCTCTGACACTCTCTATCACTCTCTGTCACTCTCTTACACTCTCTGACACTCTTTGACACTCTCAGACACTCTCTATCACTCTTTCTCACTCTCTGACACTCTCTGATACTCTCGATCACTCTCTATCACTCTCTGACACTTTCTGACACTGTCTATCACTGTCTGACACTCTCTATCACTCTCTGACACTCTCTATCACTCTCTAAAACTCTTTGACACTCTCCATCACTCAATGACACTCTCTGACATCTCCATCACTCTCTATCACTCTCTGACACTTTCTGACACTCTCTGACACTCTCAGACACTCTCTATCACTCTTCATCACTCTTTATCACTCTCTGACACTCTCTGACACTCTCTGAATGTCTCTGACACTCTCCATCACTCAATGACACTCTCTGACACTCTCTATCACTCTCTATCACTCTCTGACACTCTCTGACACTCTCTGACGCTCTCTGACACTCTCTGACGCTCTCTGACACTCTCTGACACTTTCTGACTTTCTCTGACACTCTCTGACACTCACAGACTCTCTCAGATACTCTCGATCACTCTCTATCACTCTCTGACACTTTCTGACACTGTCTATCACTCTCTGACACTCTCTAACTCTCTCAGACTCTCTCTATCTCTCTCTATCACTCTCTGACAATCTCTATCACTCTCTATCACTGTCTGACACTCTCTATCACTCTCTGACACTCTCTATCACTCTCTAAAACTCTTTGACACTCTCCATCACTCAATGACACTCTCTGACATCTCCATCACTCTCTATCACTCTCTGACACTTTCTGACACTCTCTGACACTCTCAGACACTCTCTATCACTCTTCATCACTCTTTATCACTCTCTGACACTCTCTGACACTCTCTGAATGTCTCTGACACTCTCCATCACTCAATGACACTCTCTGACACTCTCTGACACTCTCTGAAGCTCTCTGACACTCTCTGACGCTCTCTGACACTCTCTGACACTCTCTGACTTTCTCTGACACTCTCTGACACTCACAGACTCTCTCAGATACTCTCTATCACTCTGTATCACTCTCTAACACTCTCTGACACACTTAATCACTCTGTGACACTCTCTATCACTCTCTATCACTCTCTGACACTCACTACCACTCTCTGACACACTCGATCACTCTCTGACACTCTCGATCACTCTCTGACACTCTCAGACTTTCTGTGACACACTCTGACACTCTCTATCACTCTATGACACTCACTGACACACTCTGACACTCTCTGTCACTCTCTATCACTCTCTGACACTCTCTGACACTCTCTGACTCTCTCTATCACTCTATGACACTCTCTGACACGCTCTCTCTCTCTCTATCACTCTCTGACACTCTCTGTCACTCTCTATCACTCTCTGACACTCTCTGACACTCTCAGACACTCTCTATCACTCTCTGACACTCTCTATCACTCTCTATCACTCTCTGACACCCTCTATCACTCTCTATGACTCCTTGACACTCTCTGACACTCTCTATCACTCAATGACACTCTATTTCACTCTCCATCACTCCCTGACACTCTCTGACACACTCTGACAGTCTCAGACACTCTCAATCACACTCCGTATCACTCTCTGACACTCTCTGACACTCTCTGACACTCTCTATCACTCTCTGACACTTTCTGACACTCTCTATTACTCAATGACACTCTGTGACACTCTCTATCCCTCTCTATCACTCTATGACACTCTCTGACGCTATCTATCTCTCTCTATCACTCTCTATCACTCTCTGACACTCTCTGACACACTCTGACACTCTCTATCTCTCTCTATCACTCTCTATCACTCTCTGACACTCTGTGACACTCTGTGACACTCTCTGACACTCGCCATCACTCTCTGACACTCTCTGAAACTCTATCACTCTCTATCACTCTCTGACACTCTCTGACACCCTCTGACACACTCTGACACTCTCTGACACTCTCATAGGCTCTCTATCATTCTCCATCACTCTCTGTCACTCTCTATCACTCTCTGACACTCTCTGACACTCTCTATCACTCTGTGACACTCTCTGACACTCTCTATCACACTCTGACACTCTCTGACACTCTCTATCACTCAATTACACACTCTGAAACTGTCTATCACTCCCTATCACTCTCTATCACTCTCTGACACTCACTGACACTCTCAGACACTCGCTGTCACTCTCAGACACTCTCTGTCACTCTCTGACACTCTCTGTCACTCTCTATCACTCTCTGACACTCTCTGACACTCTCTATCACTCTGTGACACTCTCTGACACTCTCTATCACACTCTGACACTCTCTGACACTCTCTATCACTCAATTACACACTCTGAAACCGTCTATCACTCCCTATCACTCTCTATCACTCTCTGACACTCACTGACACGCTCAGACACTCGCTGTCACTCTCAGACACTCTCTGTCACTCTCTGACACTCTCTATCACTCTCTGACTCTCTATCACTCTCTATCACTCTCTGACACTCTCTGACACCCTCTGACACACTCTGACACTCTCTGACACTCTCATAGGCTCTCTATCATTCTCCATCACTCTCTGTCACTCTCTATCACTCTCTGACACTCTCTGACACTCTCTATCACTCTGTGACACTCTCTGACACTCTCTATCACACTCTGACACTCTCTGACACTCTCTATCACTCAATTACACACTCTGAAACTGTCTATCACTCCCTATCACTCTATATCACTCTCTGAAACTCACTGACACTCTCAGACACTCGCTGTCACTCTCAGACACTCTCTGCCACTCTCTGACACTCTCTGACACTCTCTATCACTCTCTGACTCTCTATCACTCTCTATCACTCTCTGACTCACTCTGACACTCTCTATAACTCTCTTTCACTCTCTGACAATCTCTATCACTCTCTATCAATCTCTGACACTCTCTATTAATCAATGACACTCTGTGACACTCTCTATGACTCTCTATGACTCTCTGCAACTCTCTGACACACTCTGACACTCTCTATCACTCTCTGTCACTCTCTGACACTCTCTGACACTCTCTATCACTCTCTATCACTCTCTGACACTCTCTATCACTCTCTTGCACTCTCTGACACTCTCTATCACACTCTGACACTCACTGACACTCTCTGCCACTCTCTATCACTCTCTGACACTCTCTATCACTCTCTGAATCTCTCTGACACTCTCAGAGGCTCTCTATCACTCTCTATCACTCACTGACACTCTCAGACACTCTCTTTCACTCTATGTCACTCGCAGACAATCTCAGACACTCTCTATCACTCTCTGAAACTGTCTATCGCTCTCTGACACTCTCTGACACACTCAATCACACTCTATCACTCTCTGACACAATCTGACTCTCTCTATCACTCTACGACACTCTCTGACACTCTCTGTCACTCCCTGACACACTCTGACACTCTCTGACACTCTCAGACCCTCTCTGTCACTCTAAATCACTCTCTGACATTCTCTATCACTCTCTGACAATCTCTATCACTCTCAGACACTATCTGTCACTCTCTACCACTCTCTGACACTCTCTATCACTCACTGACACTCTCAGACACTCTCTATCACTCTCTGACACTCTCTATCACTCTCTGACACTGTATATCTCTCTCTGACACTCTCTATCGCTCTCTGACACTCTCTGACACACTCAATCACTCTCTATCTCTCTCTGACACACTCTGACACTCTCTATCACTCCATGACACTCTCTGACACTCTCTATCACTCTCTATCACTCTCTATCACTCTCTGACACACTCTGACACTCTCTGACACTCTCAGACACTCTCTATCACTCTCTATAACTCTCTGACACTCTCTATCACTCAGTGACACTCTCTGAAAATCTCTATCACTCTCTATCATTCTCTGACACTCTCTGACACTCTCTGACACACTCTGACACTCGCAGACACTCTCTGACAATCTCAGACACTCTCTATCACTCTTTATCACTCCCTGACACTCTCTGACACTCTCTATCACTCTCTGACATTCTCTATCACTCTCTATCACTCTCTGACACACTCTGACACTCTCTATCACTCTATATCACTCTCTGACACTCTCTGAGGCTCTCTATCACTCAATATCACGCTCTGACACTCTCTATCACTCTCTGACACTCTCTATCACTCTCCATCACTCTCTGACACTCTCTGAAACTCTATATCACTCTCTATCACTTTCTGACACACTCTGACACTCTCAATCAATAACACTCTGTGACACTCTCTATCACTCTCCATCACTCTCTGACACTCGCAGACTCTCTCTATCTCTCTCTATCAATCTCTGACACTCTCTGTCACTCTCTATCATTGTCTGACACTCTTAATCATTCTGTGACACTCTCTATCACTCTCTATCACTCTCTGACACTCACTATCACTCTCTGACACACTCTATCACTCTCTGACACTCTCGATCACTCTCTGACACTCTCTGACACTCTCAGACTTTCTGTGACACACTCTGACACTCTCTATCACTCTATGACACTCACTGACACACTCTGACACTCTCTGTCACTCACTATCACTCTCTGACACTCTCTGACACTCTCTGACTCTCTCTATCACTCTCTGACACTCTCTGACACGCTCTATCTCTCTCTATCACTCTCTGACACTCTCTGACACTCTCAGACACTCTCTATCACTCTCTGACACTCTCAGACACCCTCTATCACTCTCTGACACTCACTGACACTCTGAGACACTCTCTGTCACTCTTTGTCACTCGCTGTCACTCTCAGACACGCTCAGACACTCTCTATCACTCTCTGACACTCTCTATCACACTCTGACACTCTCTGACACTCTCATAGGCTCTCTATCACTCTCTATCACTCTCTGTCACTCTCTATCACTCTCTGACACTCTCTGACACTATCTATCACTCTCTGACACTCGCTGACACTCTCAGAGGGTCTCTATCACTCTCTATCACTCACTGACACTCTCAGACACTCTCTATCAGTCTCTGACACTCACCGACACTCTCAGACACTCTCTTTCACTCTCAGGCACTCTCTATCACACTCCGTATCACTCTCTGACACTCTCTGACACTCTCTATCACTCTCTGACACTCTCTGTAACTCTCTAACTCTCTCTGACTCTCTCTATCACTCTCTATCACTCTCTGACACACTCTGACACTCTCTATCACTCTCTTTCACTCTCTGACACTCTCTGACACTCTCTATCACTCTCTTTCACTCTCTGACACTCTCTGACACTCTCTGTCACTCTCTGACACTTTCTGACACTTTCTGACACTCTCAGACACTCTCTATCACTCGCTATCACTCTCTGACACACTCTGACACTCTCAGAATCTCTCTCTCACTCTCTGACACTCCCAGACACTCTCCATCGCTCTCTGAAACTCTCTATCACTCTCTGACATTCTCAGACACTCTCCATCACTCTCTGACACTCTCTATCACACTCTGACACTCTCTGACACTCTCATAGGCTCTCTATCACTCTCTATCACTCTCTGTCACTCTCTATCACTCTCTGACACTCTCTGACACTATCTATCACTCTCTGACACTCGCTGACACTCTCAGAGGGTCTCTATCACTCTCTATCACTCACTGACACTCTCAGACACTCTCTATCAGTCTCTGACACTCACCGACACTCTCAGACACTCTCTTTCACTCTCTGTCACTCTCTATCACTCTCTGTCCATCTCTGACACTCTCTGTCACTCTCTGACACTTTCTGACACTTTCTGACACTCTCAGACACTCTCTATCACTCGCTATCACTCTCTGACACACTCTGACACTCTCAGAATCTCTCTCTCACTCTCTGACACTCCCAGACACTCTCCATCACTCTCTGAAACTCTCTATCACTCTCTGACATTCTCAGACACTCTCCATCACTCTCTGACACTCTCTATCACACTCTGACACTCTCTGACACTCTCATAGGCTCTCTATCACTCTCTATCACTCTCTGTCACTCTCTATCACTCTCTGACACTCTCTGACACTCTCTATCACTCTCTGACACTCTCTGACACTCTCAGAGGGTCTCTATCACTCTCTATCACTCACTGACACTCTCAGACACTCTCTATCAGTCTCTGACACTCACTGACACTCTCAGACACTCTCTTTCACTCTCTGTCACACTCAGACACTCTCAGACACTCTCTATCGCTCTCTGACACTCTCTATCACTCTCTGACACTCTCTATCGCTCTCTGACACACTCAATCACTCTCTATCACTCTCTGAAACACTCTGACACTCTCTATCACTCTATGACACTCTCTGACACTCTCAGACACTCTCTGTCACTCTCTGTCACTCTCTGTCAATCTCTGACACTCTCTATAACTCTCTATCACTCTCTTACACTCTCTATCACTCTCTGACACTCTCTGACAATCTCTATCACACTCTGACACTCTCTGACACCCTCTGACACACTCTGACACTCTCTGACACTCTCAGAGGGTCTCTATCACTCTCTATCACTCACTGACACTCTCAGCCACTCTCTATCAGTCTCTGACACTCACTGACACTCTCAGACACTCTCTTTCACTCTCTGTCACTCTCAGACACTCTCAGACACTCTCTATCGCTCTCTGACACTCTCTATCACTCTCTGACACTCTCTATCGCTCTCTGACACACTCAGTCACTCTCTATCACTCTCTGAAACACTCTGACACTCTCTATCACACTATGACACTCTCTGACACTCTCTATCACTCTCTATCACTCTCTGACACACTCTGACACTCTCTGACATTCTCAGACACTCTCTGTCACTCTCTGTCACTCTCTATCAATCTCTGACACTCTCTATCACTCTCTATCACTCTCTTACACTCTCTATCACTCTCTGACACTCTCTGACAATCTCTATCACACTCTGACACTCTCTGACACTCTCTATCACTCAATGAGACACTCTAAAACTGTCTATCACTCCCTATCTCTCTCTATCACTCTCTGACACTCACTGACACTCTCAGACACTCGCTGTCACTCTCAGACACTCTCTGTCACTCTCAGACACTCTCAGACACTCTCTATCACTCTCTGACACTCTCTATCACTCACTGACACTCTCTTTCGCTCTCTGACACTCTCTGACACTCCCAGAGACTCTCTATCGCTCTCTATCACTCTCTGACACTCTCTGACACTCTCAGAATCTCTCTCTCACTCTCTGAAACTCTCTGACACTCTCAGAGACTCTCTATCACTCAATGACCCTCTGTGACACTCTCTATCACTCTCCATCATTCTCTGACACTCTCTGACAAACTCTTACACTCTCAGGCACTCTCTATCACACTCCGTATCACTCTCTGACACTCTCTGACACTCTCTATCACTCTCTGACACTCTCTGTAACTCTCTAACTCTCTCTGACTCTCTCTATCACTCTCTATCACTCTCTGACACACTCTGACACTCTCTATCACTCTCTTTCACTCTCTGACACTCTCTGACACTCTCTATCACTCTCTATCAATCTCTGACACTCTCTGACACTCTCTATTAATCAATGACACTCTGTGACACTCTCTATGACTCTCTATCACTCTCTGAAACTCTCTGACACACTCTGACACTCTCCATCACTCTATGACACTCTCTGACACTCTCTTACACTCTCTGACACTCTCCATCACTGTCTGATTCTCACTGACACTCTCAGACACTCTCTGCCACTCACTATCACTCTCTGACACTCTCTGAAACTCTCTGACACACACGACACTCTCTATCACTCTCTATCACTCTATGACACTTTCTGACTCGCTCTTACACTCTCCATCACTCTCACTCACACTCTGACACTCACTGACACTCTCAGACACTCTCTTTCACTCTCTGTCACTCTCAGACACTCTCTATCACTCTCTGACACTCTCTGACACTCTCTGACACTCTCAGACACTCTCTTCACTCTCGGTCACTCTCTGACACTCTCTGACACTCTCTATCAGTCTCTGACATTCTCAGACACTCTCTATCAATCTCTGACACTCTCAGACACTCTCAATCACTCTCTGACACTCTCAATCACTCTCTGACACTCACAGACAAACTCAGACATTCTCAATGGCTCTCAATCACAATCTCTGACACTCGCTGACACTCTCTGATACTCTCAATCAATCTCTGACATTCTCTGACACTCTCAGACACTCTCTATCACTCTCTGACACTCTCTGATACTCTCAATCAATCTCTGACACTCTCTATCACTCTCTGACACTCTCTGACACTCTCCGATGCTCTCTATCTCTCTATGACGCTCTCTGACACTCTCTATCACTCTCTGACACTCTGCATCACTCTCTGACACTCTATATCACTCTCTGGCATTCTCTGACACTCTCTATCACTCTCTGACAATCACTGACACTCTCAGACACTCTCGATCACTCTCTGACACACTCTGACACTCTCTGACTCTCTCTATCACTCTCTGCCACTCTCTGACACTCTCAGACGCACTCAGACACTGTCTATCACTCTCTGACACTCTCTGTCACTCTCTGACTTTCTCTGACACTCTCTGACAATCTCAGACACTCTCTATCATTCTCTATCACTCTCTATCACTCTCTGACACTCTCTGACACTCTCTGACACTCTCTGACACTCTCAGACACTCTCTGACACTCTCTGACACTCTCAGACACTCTTCATCACTCTCTGACACTCTCTGACACTCTCTGACACTCGCTGACACTCTCAGACACTCTCAGACACTCTTCATCACTCTCTGACACTCTCTGACACTCTCTGACACTCTCTGATACTCTCGGTCACTCTCTGAAACTCTCTGACACTCTCTGACACTCTCAGGCACTCCCTATCACTCTCTGACAATCTCTGACTCTCTCTATCACTCTCTGACAAGCTCTGACACTCTCTGACACTCTCTTTCACTCTCTGAAACTCTCTGACACTCTCAGACACTCTCAATCACTCTCTGTTACTCTCAGACACTCCCTATCACTCTCTGACACTCTCTGACTCTCTCTATCACTCTCTGACAAGCTCTGACACTCTCTATCAATCTCTGACACTCTCTGACACTCTTAGACACTCTCAATCACTCTCAGACACTCTATACCACTCCCTATCACTCTCTGACACTCTCAGACACTCTCAGTCACTCTCTAAAACTCTCTGACACTCTCAGACACACTCTATCACTCTTGGTCACTCTCTGACACACTCTATCAATCTCTGACATTCTCTGACACTCTCAGACACTCTCTTCACTCTCGGTCACTCTCTGACACTCTCTGACACTCTCTATCAGTCTCTGACATTCTCAGACACTCTCTATCAATCTCTGACACTCTCAGACACTCTCAATCACTCTCTGACACTCTCAATCACTCTCTGACACTCACAGACAAACTCAGACATTCTCAATGGCTCTCAATCACAACCTCTGACACTCTCTATCACTCTCTGACACTCTCTGACACTCTCCGATGCTCTCTATCTCTCTATGACGCTCTCTGACACTCTCTATCACTCTCTGACACTCTGCATCACTCTCTGACACTCTATATCACTCTCTGGCACTCTCAGACACTCTCAATCACTCTCTGACATTCTCTGACACTCTCTATCACTCTCTGACAATCACTGACACTCTCAGACACTCTCGATCACACTCTGACACACTCTGACACTCTCTGACTCTCTCTATCACTCTCTGCCCCTCTCTGACACTCTCAGACGCACTCAGATACTCTCTATCACTCTCTGACACTCTCTGTCACTCTCTGACTTTCTCTGACACTCTCTGACAATCTCAGACACTCTCTATCACTCTCTATTACTCTCTATCACTCTCTGACACTCTCTGACACTCTCAGACACTCTCTATCATTCTCGACCACACTCTGACATTCTCAGACAATCTCTATCACTCTCAGGCACTCGTTGACTCTCTCTGACACTGTCAGACACTCGCTGACACTCTTAGACACTCTTCATCACTCTCTGACACTCTCTTTCACTCTCTGAAACTCTCTGACACTCTCTGACTCACTCTATCACTCTCTGACAAGCTCTGACACTCTCTATCAATCTCTGACACTCTCTGACACTCTTAGACAATCTCAATCACTCTCAGACACTCTATACCACTCCCTAACACTCTCTGACACTCTCAGGCACTCTCAGTCACTCTCTGACACTCTCTGACACTCTCAGACACACTCTATCACTCTTGGTCACTCTCTGACACTCTCTGACAATCTCAATCACTCTCTGACACTCTCTGACACTCTCAGACACTCTCTTCACTCTCGGTCACTCTCTGACACTCTCTGACACTCTCTATCAGTCTCTGACATTCTCAGACACTCTCTATCAATCTCTGACACTCTCAGACACTCTCAATCACTCTCTGACAAGCTCTGACACTCTCTATCAATCTCTGACACTCTCTGACACTCTTAGACACTCTCAATCACTCTCAGACACTCTATACCACTCCCTATCACTCTCTGACACTCTCAGACACTCTCGATCACTCTCAGACACTCTATACCACTCCCTATCACTCTCTGACACTCTCAGACACTCTCAGTCACTCTCTGACACACTCTGACACTCTCAGACACACTCTATCACTCTTGGTCACTCTCTGACACTCTCTGACAATCTCAATCACTCTCTGACACTCTCTGACACTCTCAGACACTCTCTTCACTCTCGGTCACTCTCTGACACTCTCTGACACTCTCTATCAGTCTCTGACATTCTCAGACAGTCTCTATCAATCTCTGACACTCTCAGACACTCTCAATCACTCTCTGGCACTCTCAATCACTCTCTGACACTCACAGACAAACTCAGACATTCTCAATGGCTCTCAATCACAATCTCTGACACTCTCTGACACTCTCTGATACTCTCAATCAATCTCTGACACTCTATGTCACTCTCAGACACTCTCTATCACTCTCTGACACTCTCTGATACTCTCAATCAATCTCTGACACTCTCTATCACTCTCTGACATTCTCTGACACTCTCCGATGCTCTCTATCTCTCTATGACGCTCTCTGACACTCTCTATCACTCTCTGGCACTCCCAGACACTCTCAATCACTCTCTGACATTCTCTGACACTCTCTATCACTCTCTGACAATCACTGACACTCTCAGACACTCTCGATCACTCTCTGACACTCTCTGACACTCTCTATCACTCTCTGCCACTCTCTGACACTCTCAGACGCACTCAGACACTCTCTATCACTCTCTGACAGTCTCTGTCACTCTCTGACTTTCTCTGACACTCTCTGACAATCTCAGACACTCTCTATCACTCTCTATCACTCTCTATCACTCTCTGACACTCTCTGACACTCTCAGACACTCTCTACCACTCTCGACCACTCTCTGACATTCTCAGACAATCTCTATCACTCTCAGGCACTCGTTGACTCTCTCTGACACTGTCAGACACTCGCTGACACTCTCAGACACTCTTCATCACTCTCTGACACTCTCTGACACCCTCTGACACTCTCGGTCACTCTCTGACACTCTCAGACACATCTCTATCACTCTCTATCACGCTCTGACACTCTCTGACACTCTCAGACACTCTCTATCACTTTCTGCCACTCTCTGACACTCTCAGAAACTCTCCACCACTCTCTGACACTCTCTATCATTCTCTGACACTCTCAGACACTCACTATCACTCTCTGACACTCTCTGACTCTCTCTATCACTCTCTGACAAGCTCTGAAACTCTCTGACACTCTCTGACACTCTCTTTCACTCTCTGAAACACTCTGACACTCTCTGACAATCTCAGACACTCCCTATCACTCTCTGACACTCTCTGACTCTGTCTATCACTATCTGAGAAGCTCTGATACTCTCTGACACTCTCTTTCACTCTCTGAAACTCTCTGACACTCTCTGACACTCTCAGACACTCCCTATCACTCTCTGACAATCTCTGACTCTCTCTATCACTCTCTGACAAGCTCTGACACTCTCTGACACTCTCTTTCACTCTCTGAAACTCTCTGACACTCTCAGACACTCTCAATCACTCTCTGACACTCTCAGACACTCCCTATCACTCTCTGACAATCTCTGACTCTCTCTATCACTCTCTGACAAGCTCTGACACTCTCTATCAATCTCTGACACTCTCTGACACTCTTAGACACTCGCAATCACTCTCAGACACTCTACACCACTCTCTATCACTCTCTGACACTCTCAGACACTCTCAATCACTCTCTGACACTCTCTGACACTCTCTGACACTCTCAGACACTCTCTATCACTCTCGGTCACTCTCTGACACTCTCTGACACTCTCTATCAGTCTCTGACATTCTCAGACTCTCTCTATCAATCTCTGACAGTCTCTGACACTCTTAGACACTCTCAATCACTCTCAGACACTCTATACCACTCTCTATCTCTCTCTGACACTCTCAGACACTCTCAATCACTCTCTGACACTCTCAATCACTCTCTGACACTCACAGACAAACTCAGACATTCTCAATGGCTCTCAATCACTCTCTGACACTCTCTGATACTCTCAATCAATCTCTGACACTCTCTGACACTCTCAGACACTCTCTATCACTCTCTGACACTCTCTGATACTCTCAATCAATCTCTGACACTCTCTATCACTCTCTGACACACTCTGACACTCTCCGATGCTCTCTATCTCTCTATGACGCTCTCTGACACTCTGCATCACTCTCTGACACTCTATATCACTCTCTGACACTCTCAATCACCCTCTGACACTCACAGACAAACTCAGACATTCTCAATGGCTCTCAATCACAATCTCTGACACTCTCTATCACTCTCTGACACTCTCTGACACTCTCTATCACTCTCTGGCACTCTCAGACACTCTCAATCACTCTCTGACATTCTCTGACACTCTCTATCACTCTCTGACAATCAGTGACACTCTCAGACACTCTCGATCACTCTCTGACACACTCTGACACTCTCTGACACTCTCTATCGCTCTCTGCCACTCTCTGACACTCTCAGACGCACTCAGACTCTCTCTATCACTCTCTGACAGTCTCTGTCACTCTCTGACCTTCTCTGACACTCTCTGACAATTCCAGACACTCTCTATCACTCTCTATCACTCTCTATCACTCTCTGACACTCTCTGACACTCTCAGACACTCTCTATCACTCTCGACCACTCTCTGACATTCTCAGACAATCTCTATCACTCTCAGGCACTCGTTGACTCTCTCTGACACTGTCAGACACTCGCTGACACTCTCAGACACTCTTCATCACTCTCTGACACTCTCTGACACTCTCTGACACTCTCGGTCACTCTCTGACACTCTCAGACACATCTCTATCACTCTCTATCACTCTCTGACACTCTCTGACACTCTCAGACACTCTCTATCACTTTCTGCCACTCTCTGACACTCTCAGAAACTCTCCACCACTCTCTGACACTCTCTATCATTCTCTGACACTCTCAGACACTCCCTATCACTCTCTGACACTCTCTGACTCTCTCTATCACTCTCTGACAAGCTCTAAAACTCTCTGACACTCTCTGACACTTTCTTTCACTCTCTGAAACACTCTGACACTCTCTGACACTCTCAGACACTCCCTATCACTCTCTGACACTCTCTGACTCTGTCTATCACTATCTGAGAAGCTCTGATACTCTCTGACACTCTCTTTCACTCTCTGAAACTCTCTGACACTCTCTGACACTCTCAGACACTCCCTATCACTCTCTGACAATCTCTGACTCTCTCTATCACTCTCTGACAAGCTCTGACACTCTCTGACACTCTCTTTCACTCTCTGAAACTCTCTGACACTCTCAGACACTCTCAATCACTCTCTGACACTCTCAGACACTCCCTATCACTCTCTGACACTCTCTGACTCTCTCTATCACTCTCTGACAAGCTCTGACACTCTCTATCAATCTCTGACACTCTCTGACACTCTGAGACACTCGCAATCACTCTCAGACACTCTACACCACTCTCTATCACTCTCTGACACTCTCAGACACTCTCAATCACTCTCTGACACTCTCTGACACTCTCTGACACTCTCAGACACTCTCTATCACTCTCGGTCACTCTCTGACACTCTCTGACAATCTCAATCACTCTCTGACACTCTGACACTCTCAGACACTCTCTATCACTCTCGGTCACTCTCTGACACTCTCTGACACTCTCTATCAGTCTCTGACATTCTCAGACTCTCTCTATCAATCTCTGACACTCTCTGACACTCTTAGACACTCTCAATCACTCTCAGACACTCTATACCACTCTCTATCTCTCTCTGACACTCTCAGACACTCTCAATCACTCTCTGACACTCTCAATCACTCTCTGACACTCACAGACAAACTCAGACATTCTCAATGGCTCTCAATCACTCTCTGACACTCTCTGATACTCTCAATCAATCTCTGACACTCTCTGACACTCTCAGACACTCTCTATCACTCTCTGACACTCTCTGATACGCTCAATCAATCTCTGACACTCTCTATCACTCTCTGACACACTCTGACACTCTCCGATGCTCTCTATCTCTCTATGACGCTCTCTGACACTCTCTATCACTCTCTGACACTCTGCATCACTCTCTGACACTCTATATCACTCTCTGGCACTCTCAGACACTCTCAATCACTCTCTGACATTCTCTGACACTCTCTATCACTCTCTGACAATCACTGACACTCTCAGACACTCTCGATCACTCTCTGACACACTCTGACACTCTCTGACTCTCTCTATCACTCTCTGACACTCTCTGACACTCTCAGACGCACTCAGAAACTCCCTATCACTCTCTGACACTCTCTGACACTCTCTGACAATCTCAGACACTCTCTATCACTCTCTATCACTCTCTATCACTCTCTGACACTCTCTGACACTCTCAGACACTCTCTATCACTCTCGACCACACTCTGACATTCTCAGACAATCTCTATCACTCTCAGGCACTCGTTGACTCTCTCTGACACTGTCAGACACTCGCTGACACTCTCAGACACTCTTCATCACTCTCTGACACTCTCTGACACTCTCTGACACTCTCTGACACTGTCGGTCACTCTCTGAAACTCTCTGACACGCTCTGACACTCTCAGACACTCCCTATCACTCTCTGACAATCTCTGACTCTCTCTATCACTCTCTGACAAGCTCTGACACTCTCTGACACTCTCTTTCACTCTCTGAAACTCTCTGACACTCTCAGACAATCTCAATCAATCTCTGTTACTCTCAGACACTCCCTATCACTCTCTGACACTCTCTGACTCTCTCTATCACTCTCTGACAAGCTCTGACACTCTCTATCAATCTCTGACACTCTCTGACACTCTTAGACACTCTCAATCACTCTCAGACACTCTATACCACTCTCTACCACTCTCTGACACTCTCAGACACTCTCAATCACTCTCTGACACTCTCTGACACTCTCTGACACTCTCAGACACTCTCTATCACTCTCGGTCACTCTCTGACACTCTCTGTCAATCTCTTTCACTCTCTGAAACTCTCTGACACTCTCAGACACTCTCTATCACTCTCGGTCACTCTATACCACTCTCTATCTCTCTCTGACACTCTCAGACACTCTCAATCACTCTCTGACACTCTCAATCACTCTCTGACACTCACAGACATACTCAGACATTCTCAATGGCTCTCAATCACTCTCTGACACTCTCTGATACTCTCAATCAATCTCTGACACTCTCTGACACTCTCAGACACTCTCTATCACTCTCTGACACTCTCTGATACTCTCAATCAATCTCTGACACTCTCTATCACTCTCTGACACTCTCTGACACTCTCCGATGCTCTCTATCTCTCTATGACGCTCTCTGACACTCTGCATCACTCTCTGACACTCTATATCACTCTCTGACACTCTCAATCACTCTCTGACACTCACAGACAAACTCAAACATTCTCAATGGCTCTCAATCACAATCTCTGACACTCTCTATCACTCTCTGACACTCTCTGACACTCTCCGATGCTCTCTATCTCTCTATGACGCTCTCTGACACTCTCTATCACTCTCTGACACACTGCATCACTCTCTGGCACTCTCAGACACTCTCAATCACTCTCTGACATTCTCTGACAATCTCTATCACTCTCTGACAATCACTGACACTCTCAGACACTCTCGATCACTCTCTGACACACTCTGACACTCTCTGACTCTCTCTATCACTCTCTGCCACTCTCTGACATTCTCAGACGCACTCAGACACTCTCTATCACTCTCTGACACTCTCTGTCACTCTCTGACTTTCTCTGACACTCTCTGACAATCTCAGACACTCTCTATCACTCTCTATCACTCTCTATCACTCTCTGACACTCTCTGACACTCTCAGACACTCTCTATCACTCTCGACCACACTCTGACATTCTCAGACTATCTCTATCACTCTCAGGCACTCGTTGACTCTCTCTGACACTGTCAGACACTCGCTGACACTCTCAGACACTCTTCATCACTCTCTGACACTCTCTGACACTCTCTGACACTCTCTGACACTGTCGGTCACTCTCTGAAACTCTCTGACACTCTCTGACACTCTCAGACACTCCCTATCACTCTCTGACAATCTCTGACTCTCTATATCACTCTCTGACAAGCTCTGACACTCTCTGACACTCTCTTTCACTCTCTGAAACTCTCTGACACTCTCAGACAATCTCAATCACTCTCTGTTACTCTCAGACACTCCCTATCACTCTCTGACACTCTCTGACTCTCTCTATCACTCTCTGACAAGCTCTGACACTCTCTATCAATCTCTGACACTCTCTGACACTCTTAGACACTCTCAATCACTCTCAGACACTCTATACCACTCTCTATCACTCTCTGACACTCTCAGACACTCTCAATCACTCTCTGACACTCTCTGACACTCTCTGACACTCTCAGACACTCTCTATCACTCTCGGTCACTCTCTGACACTCTCTGACAATCTCAATCACTCTCTGACACTCTCTGACACTCTCAGACACTCTCTATCACTCTCGGTCACTCTCTGACACTCTCTGACACTCTCTATCAGTCTCTGACATTATCAGACACTCTCTATCAATCTCTGACACTCTCTGACACTCTTAGACACTCTCAATCACTCTCAGACACTCTATACCACTCTCTATCTCTCTCTGACACTCTCAGACAATCTCAATCACTCTCTGACACTCTCAATCACTCTCTGACACTCACAGACAAACTCAGACATTCTCAATGGCTCTCAATCACTCTCTGACACTCTCTGATACTCTCAATCAATCTCTGACACTCTCTGACACTCTCAGACACTCTCTATCACTCTCTGACACTCTCTGATACTCTCAATCAATCTCTGACACTCTCTATCACTCTCTGACACTCTCTGACACTCTCCGATGCTCTCTATCTCTCGATGACGCTCTCTGACACTCTGCATCACTCTCTGACACTCTATATCACTCTCTGACACTCTCAATCACTCTCTGACACTCACATACAAACTCAGACATTCTCAATGGCTCTCAATCACAATCTCTGACACTCTCTATCACTCTCTGACACTCTCTGACACTCTCCGATGCTCTCTATCTCTCTATGACGCTCTCTGACACTCTCTATCACTCTCTGACACTCTGCATCACTCTCTGACACTCTATATCACTCTCTGGCACTCTCAGACACTCTCAATCACTCTCTGACATTCTCTGACACTCTCTATCACTCTCTGACAATCACTGACACTCTCAGACACTCTCGATCACTCTCTGACACACTCTGACACTCTCTGACACTCTCTATCACTCTCTGCCACTCTCTGACACTCTCAGACGCACTCAGACACTCTCTATCACACTCTGACACTCTCTGTCACTCTCTGACTTTCTCTGACACTCTCTGACAATCTCAGACACTCTCTATCACTCTCTATCACTCTCTGACACTCTCGGACACTCTCAGACACTCTCTATCACTCTCGACCACTCTCTGACATTCTCAGACAATCTCTACCACTCTCAGGCACTCGTTGACTCTCTCTGACACTGTCAGACACTCGCTGACACTCTCAGACACTCTTCATCACTCTCAGACACATCTCTATCACTCTCTATCACTCTCTGACACTCTCTGACACTCTCAGACACTCTCTATCACTTTCTGCCACTCTCTGACACTCTCAGAAACTCTCCACCACTCTCTGACACTCTCTATCATTCTCTGACACTCTCAGACACTCCCTATCACTCTCTGACACTCTCTGACTCTCTCTATCACTCTCTGACAAGCTCTGAAACTCTCTGACACTCTCTGACACTCTCTTTCACTCTCTGAAATACTCTGACACTCTCTGACACTCTCAGACACTCCCTATCACTCTCTGACACTCTCTGACTCTGTCTATCACTATCTGAGAAGCTCTGATACTCTCTGACACTCTCTTTCACTCTCTGAAACTCTCTGACACTCTCTGACACTCTCAGACACTCCCTATCACTCTCTGACAATCTCTGACTCTCTCTATCACTCTCTGACAAGCTCTGACACTCTCTGACACTCTCTTTCACTCTCTGAAACTCTCTGACACTCTCAGACACTCTCAATCACTCTCTGACACTCTCAGACACTCCCTATCACTCTCTGACACTCTCTGACTCTCTCTATCACTCTCTGACAAGCTCTGACACTCTCTATCAATCTCTGACACTCTCTGACACATCTTAGACACTCTCAATCACTCTCAGACACTCTACACCACTCTCTATCACTCTCTGACACTCTCAGACACTCTCAATCACTCTCTGACACTCTCTGACACTCTCAGACACTCTCTATCACTCTCGGTCACTCTCTGACACTCTCTGACAATCTCAATCACTCTCTGACACTCTCTGACACTCTCAGACACTCTCTATCACTCTTGGTCACTCTCTGACACTCTCTGACACTCTCTATCAGTCTCTGACATTCTCAGACACTCTCTATCAATCTCTGACACTCTCTGACACTCTTAGACACTCTCAATCACTCTCAAACACTCTATACCACTCTCTATCTCTCTCTGACACTCTCAGAAACTCTCAATCACTCTCTGACACTCTCAATCACTCTCTGACACTCACAGACAAACTCAGACATTCTCAATGGCTCTCAATCACTCTCTGACACTCTCTGATACTCTCAATCAATCTCTGACACTCTCTGACACTCTCAGACACTCTCTATCACTCTCTGACACTCTCTGATACTCTCAATCAATCTCTGACACTCTCTATCACTCTCTGACACTCTCTGACACTCTCCGATGCTCTCTATCTCTCTATGACGCTCTCTGACACTCTGCATCACTCTCTGACACTCTATATCACTCTCTGGCACTCTTAGACACTCTCAATCACTCTCAGACACTCTACACCACTCTCTATCACTCTCTGACACTCTCAGACACTCTCAATCACTCTCTGACACTCTCTGACACTCTCAGACACTCTCTATCACTCTCGGTCACTCTCTGACACTCTCTGACAATCTCAATCACTCTCTGACACTCTCAGACACTCTCTATCACTCTTGGTCACTCTCTGACACTCTCTGACACTCTCTATCAGTCTCTGACATTCTCAGACACTCTCTATCAATCTCTGACACTCTCTGACACTCTTAGACACTCTCAATCACTCTCAAACACTCTATACCACTCTCTATCTCTCTCTGACACTCTCAGAAACTCTCAATCACTCTCTGACACTCTCAATCACTCTCTGACACACAGACAAACTCAGACATTCTCAATGGCTCTCAATCACTCTCTGACACTCTCTGATACTCTCAATCAATCTCTGACACTCTCTGACACTCTCAGACACTCTCTATCACTCTCTGACACTCTCTGATACTCTCAATCAATCTCTGACACTCTCTATCACTCTCTGACACTCTCTGACACTCTCCGATGCTCTCTATCTCTCTATGACGCTCTCTGACACTCTGCATCACTCTCTGACACTCTATATCACTCTCTGGCACTCTCAGACACTCTCAATCACTCTCTGACATTCTCTGACACTCTCTGACATTCTCTGACACTCTCTATCACTCTCTGACACTCTGTATCACTCTGTGACACTCTCAGACATTCTCTGACACTCTCAGACACACTCAATCACTCTCTGACCCTCTCAGGCGCATTCAGACACTCTCTATCACTCTCTGACACTCTCTGTCACTCTCTGACTTTCTCTGACACTCTCTGACAATCTCAGACACTCTCTATCACTCTCTATCACTCTCGATCACTCTCTGACACTCTCTGACACTCTCAGACACTCTCTATCACTCTCGACCACTCTCTGACATTCTCAGACAATCTCTATCACTCTCAGGCACTCGTTGACTCTCTCTGACACTGTCAGACACTCGCTGACACTCTCAGACACTCTTCATCACTCTCTGACACTCTCTGACACTCTCGGTCACTCTCTGAAACTCTCTGACAATCTCTGACACTCTCAGGCACTCCCTATCACTCTCTGACAATCTCTGACTCTCTCTATCACTCTCTGACATTCTCTGACACTCTCTATCACTCTCTGACACTCTGTATCACTCTGTGACACTCTCAGACACTCTCTGACACTCTCAGACACACTCAATCACTCTCTGACACTCTCAGGCGCACTCAGACACTCTCTATTACTCTCTGACACTCTCTGTCACTCTCTGACTTTCTCTGACACTCTCTGACAATCTCAGACACTCTCTATCACTCTCTATCACTCTCGATCACTCTCTGACACTCTCTGACACTCTCAGACACTCTCTATCACTCTCGACCACTCTCTGACATTCTCAGACAATCTCTATCACTCTCAGGCACTCGTTGACTCTCTCTGACACTGTCAGACACTCGCTGACACTCTCAGACACTCTTCATCACTCTCTGACACTCTCGGTCACTCTCTGAAACTCTCTGACACTCTCTGACACTCTCAGGCACTCCCTATCACTCTCTGACAATCTCTGACTCTCGCTATCACTCTCTGACAAGCTCTGACACTCTCTGACACTCTCTTTTACTCTCTGAAACTCTCTGACACTCTCAGACACTCTCAATCACTCTCTGTTACTCTCAGAGACTCCCTATCACTCTCTGACACTCTCTGACTCTCTCTATCACTCTCTGACAAGCTCTGACACTCTCTATTAATCTCTGACACTCTCTGACACTCTTAGACACTCTCAATCACTCTCAGACACTCTATACCACTCCCTATCACTCTCTGACACTCTCAGTCACTCTCTATCACTCTCTGACACTCTCTGACACTCTCCGATGCTCTCTATCTCTCTATGACGCTCTCTGACACTCTCTATCACTCTCTGACACTCTGCATCACTCTCTGACACTCTATATCACTTTCTGGCACTCTCAGACACTCTCAATCACTCTCTGACATTCTCTGACACTCTCTATCACTCTCTGACAATCACTGACACTCCCAGACACTCTCGATCACTCTCTGACACACTCTGACACTCTCTGACTCTCTCTATCACTCTCTGCCATTCTCTGACACTCTCAGACGCACTCAGACACTCTCTATCACTCTCTGACACTCTCTGTCACTCTCTGACTTTCTCTGACACTCTCTGACAATCTCAGACACTCTCTATCACTCTCTATCACTCTCTGACACTCTCTATCACTCTCGACCACTCTCTGACATTCTCAGACAATCTCTAACACTCTCAGGCACTCGTTGACTCTCTCTGACACTGTCAGACACTCGCTGACACTCTCAGACACTCTTCATCACTCTCTGACACTCTCTGACACTCTCTGACACTCTCGGTCACTCTCTGACACTCTCTGACACTCTCTATCAGTCTCTGACATTCTCAGACACTCTCTATCAATCTCTGACACTCTCTGACACTCTTAGACACTCTCAATCACTCTCAGACACTCTATACCACTCTCTATCTCTCTCTGACACTCTCAGACACTCTCAATCACTCTCTGACACTCTCAATCACTCTCTGATACTCACAGACAAACTCAGACATTCTCAATGGCTCTCAATCACTCTCTGATACTCTCAATCAATCTCTGACACTCTCTGACACTCTCAGACACTCTCTATCACTCTCTGACACTCTCTGATACTCTCAATCAATATCTGACACTCTCTATCACTCTCTGACACTCTCTGACACTCTCCGATGCTCTCTATCTCTCTATGACGCTCTCTGACACTCTGCATCACTCTCTGACACTCTATATCACTCTCTGGCACTCTCAGACACTCGCAATCACTCTCTGACATTCTCTGACACTCTCTATCACTCTCTGACATTCTCTGACACTCTCTATCACTCTCTGACACTCTGTATCACTCTGTGACACTCTCAGACACTCTCTGACACTCTCAGACACACTCAATAACTCTCTGACACTCTCAGACACTCTCAGACATTCTCAATTACTCTCAATCACTCTCTGACACTTGCTGACACTCTCAATCACTCTCTGACACACTCAGACACTCTCTGACACTCTCTGACATTCTCTGACACTCTGCATCACTCTCTGGCACTCTATATCACTCTCTGGCACTCTGCATCACTCTCTGACACTCTATATCACTCTCTGGCACTCTCAGACACTCTCAATCACTCTCTGACATTCTCTGACACTCTCCATCACTCTCTGACATTCTCTGACACTCTCTATCACTCTCTGACACTCTGTATCACTCTGTGACACTCTCAGACACTCTCTGACACTCTCAGACACTCTCAATCACTCTCTGACACTCTCAGACACTCTCAGACATTCTCAATTAATCTCAATCACTCTCTGACACTCTCTGACACTCTCAATCACTCTCTGACACACTCAGACAATCTCAGACATTCTCTGACACTCTCAGACACTCTCAGACACTCTCTATCACTCTCAGACACTCTCTATCACTCTCTGACACTCTCTGACACTCTCAGACACTCTCTATCACTCTCTGACACTCTGAATCACTCTCTGACACTCTCAGGCACTCCCTATCACTCTCTGAAACGCTCAGACACTCTCTATCACTCTCTGACACACAGTATCACTCTCTGACGCTCTCAGACACTCTCTATAACTCTCTGACAATCACTGACACTCTCAGACACTCTCGATCACTCTCTGACACTTCTGACACCCTCTGACTCTCTCTATCACTCTCTGACACTCTCTGACACTCTCAGACGCACTCAGACACTCTCTATCACTCTCTGACACTCGCTGTCACTCTCTGACTTTCTCTGACACTTGCTGACAATCTCAGACACACTCTATCACTCTCTATCACTCCCTGACACTCTCAGACACTCTCTATCACTCTCTACCACTCTCTGACATTCTCAGACAATCTCTATCACTCTCAGGCACTCGTTGACTCTCTCTGACACTCTCAGACACTCTCTGACACTCTCAGACACTCTTCATCACTCTCTGACACTCTCTGACACTCTCAGACACTCTCTATCACTCTCTGACACTCTATATCACTCTCTGACACTATATCAATCTCTGACACTCTCAGACACTCTCAGACACTCTCAAACACTCTCTGACACTCTCAGACACTCTAATTCACTCTCTGACATTCTCTGACACTCTCTGACATTCTCTGACACTCTATATCACTCTCTGACACTCTCTGACACTCTCTATCACTCTCTGACACTCTCTGACACTCTCCGATGCTCTCTATCTCTCAATGACACTCTCTGACACTCTCTATCACTCTCTGACACTCTGCATCACTCTCTGACACTCTATGTCACTCTCTGGCACTCTCAGACACTCTCAATCACTCTCTGACATTCACTGACACTCTCTATCACTCTCTGACATTCTCTGACAGTCTCTATCACTCTCTGACAATCTCTGACACTCTCTATCACTCTCTGACACTCTCTGACACTCTCCGATGCTCTCTATCTCTCAATGACACTCTCTGACACTCTCTGACACTCTGCATCACTCTCTGACACTCGATATCACTCTCTGGCACTCTCAGACACTCTCAATGACTCTCTGACATTCACTGACACTCTCTATCACTCTCTGACATTCTCTGACACTCTCTATCACTCTCTGACATTCTCTGACACTCTCTATCACTCCCTGACACTCTGTATCACTCTGTGACACTCTCAGACACTCTCTGACACTCTCAGACACTCTCAATCACTCTCTGACACTCTCAGACACTCTCAGACATTCTCAATTAATCTCAATCACTCTCTGACATTCTCTGACACTCTCAATCACTCTCTGACACACTCAGACAATCTCAGACATTCTCTGACACTCTCAGACACTCTCAGACACTCTCTATCACTCTCAATCACTATTTGACACTCTCAATCACTCTCTGACACTCTCTGACACTCTCAGACACTCTCTATCACTCTCTGACACTCTGAATCACTCTCTGACACTCTCAGGCACTCCCTATCACTCTCTGAAACGCTCAGACACTCTCTATCACTCTCTGACACACAGTATCACTCTCTCACGCTCTCAGACACTCTCTATCACTCTGTGACAATCACTGACACTCTCAGACACTCTCGATCACTCTCTGACACTTCTGACACCCTCTGACTCTCTCTATCACTCTCTGACACTCTCTGACACTCTCAGACGCACTCAGACACTCTCCATCACTCTCTGACACTCGCTGTCACTCTCTGACTTTCTCTGACACTTGCTGACAATCTCAGACACTCTCTATCACTCTCTATCACTCTCTATCACTCTCTGACACTCTCAGACACTCTCTATCACTCTCTACCACTCTCTGACATTCTCAGACAATCTCTATCACTCTCAGGCACTCGTTGACTCTCTCTGACACTCTCAGACACTCTCTGACACTCTCAGACACTCTTCATCACTCTCTGACACTCTCTGACACTCTCGGTCACTCTCTGACACTCTCAGACACTCTCTATCACTCTCTGACACTCTATGTCACTCTCTGACACTATATCAATCTCTGACACTCTCAGACACTCTCAGACACTCTCAGACACTCTCAGACACTCTAATTCACTCTCTGACATTCTCTGACACTCTCTGACATTCTCTGACACTCTATATCACTCTCTGACACTCTCTGACACTCTCTATCACTCTCTGACACTCTCCGATGCTCTCTATCTCTCAATGACACTCTCTGACACTCTCTATCACTCTCTGACACTCTGCATCACTCTCTGACACTCTATGTCACTCTCTGGCACTCTCAGACACTCTCAATCACTCTCTGACATTCACTGACACTCTCTATCACTCTCTGACATTCTCTGACAGTCTCTATCACTCTCTGACACTCTCTGACACTGTCACTCTCTGACACTCTCTGACACTCTCCGATGCTCTCTATCTCTCAATGACACTCTCTGACACTCTCTGACACTCTGCATCACTCTCTGACACTCTGCATCACTCTCTGACACTCGATATCACTCTCTGGCACTCTCAGACACTCTCAATGACTCTCTGACATTCACTGACACTCTCTATCACTCTCTGACATTCTCTGACACTCTCTATCACTCTCTGACACTCTGTATCACTCTGTGACACTCTCAGACACTCTCTGACACTCTCAGACACTCTCAATCACTCTCTGACACTCTCTGACACTCTCTGACACTCTCTGACATTCTCTGACACTCTATAGGGCGGCACAGTGGCGCAGTGGTTAGCACCGCAGCCTCGCAGCTCCAAGGACCCGGGTTCGATTCCGGGTACTGCCTGTGTGAAGTTTGCAAGTTCTCCCTGTGTCTGCGTGGGTTTTCTCCGGGTGCTCCGGTTTCCTCCCACAAGCCAAAAGACTTGCAGGTTGATAGGTAGATTGGCCATTATAAATTGTCACTAGTATAGGTAGGTGGTAGGGAAATATAGGAACAGGTGGGGGTGTTTGGTAGTAATATGGGACTAGTGTAGGATTAGTATAAATGGGTGGTTGATGTTCGGCACAGACTCGGTGGGCCGAAGGGCCTGTTTCAGTGCTGTATCTCTAATCTAATATCACTCTCTGACACTCTCTGACACTCTCTGACACTCTCTGACATTCTCTGACACTCTATATCACTCTCTGACACTCTCTGACACTCTCTATCACTCTCTTACACTCTCTGACACTCTCCGATGCTCTCTATCTCTCAATGACACTCTCTGACACTCTCTATCACTCTCTGACACTCTGCATCACTCTCTGACACACTATATCACTCTCTGGCACTCTCAATCACTCTCTGACATTCTCTGACACTCTCTATCACTCTCTGACATTCTCTGACAGTCTCTATCACTCTCTGACACTCTGTATCACTCTGTGACACTCTCAGACACTCTCTGACACTCTCAGACACTCTCAATCACTCTCTGACACTCTCAGACATTCTCAATTACTCTCAATCACTCTCTGACACTCTCAATCACTCTCTGACGCACTCAGACACTCTCTGACACTCTCAATCACTCTCTGACACTCTCAATCACTCTCTGACACTCTCAGACACTCTCTATCACTCTCAATCTCTCTCTGAAACACTCTGACACTCTCTGACACTCTCAGACACTCCCTATCACTCTCTGACACTCTCTGACTCTGTCTATCACTATCTGAGAAGCTCTGATACTCTCTGACACTCTCTTTCACTCTCTGAAATTCTCTGACTCTCTCTGACACTCTCAGACACTCCCTATCACTCTCTGACTATCACTGACTCTCTCTATCACTCTCTGACAAGCTCTGACACTCTCTGACACTCTCTTTCACTCTCTGAAACTCTCTGACACTCTCAGACACTCTCAATCACTCTCTGACACTCTCAGACACTCCCTATCACTCTCTGACACTCTCTGACACTCTCTATCACTCTCTGACAACTCTGACACTCTCTATCAATCTCTGACACTCTCTGACACGCTTAGACACTCTCAATCACTCTCAGACACTCTGTGACACTCTCAGACACTCTCTATCACTCTCGGTCACTCTCTGACACTCTCTGACAATCTCAATCACTCTCTGACACTCTCTGACACTCTCAGACACTCTCTATCACTCTCGGTCACTCTCTGACACTCTCTGACACTCTCTATCAGTCTCTGACATTCTCAGACACTCTCTATCAATCTCTGACACTCTCAGACACTCTTGGACAGTCTCAATCACTCTCAGACACTCTCAATCACTCTCTGACACTCACAGACAAACTCAGACATTCCCAATGGCTCTCAATCACTCTCTGACTCTCTCTGATACTCTCAATCAATCTCTGACACTCTCTGACACTCTCAGACACTCTCTATCACTCTCTGACACTCTCTGATACTCTCAATAAATCTCTGACTCTCTCTATCACTCTCTGACACTCTCTGACACTCTCCGATGCTCTCTATCTCTCTATGACACTCTCTGACACTCTCTATCACTGTCTGACTCTCTGCATCACTCTCTGACACTCTGTATCACTCTCTGGCACTCTCAGACACTCTCAATCACTCTCTGACATTCTCTGACACTCTCTATCACTCTCTGACATTCGCTGACACTCTCTATCAGTCTCTGACACTCTGTATCACTCTGTGACACTCTCAGATACTCTCTGACACTCTCAGACACTCTCAATCACTCTCTGACACTCTCAGACACTCTCAGACATTCTCAATTACTCTCAATCACTCTCTGACACTCTCTCACAATCTCAATCACTCTCTGACACACTCAGACACTCTCTGACACTCTCAGTCACTCTCTGACACTCTCAATCACTCTCTGACACTCTCATACACTCTCTATCACTCTCAATCACTCTCTGACACTCTCAATCACTCACTGACACTCTCTGACACTCTCAGACACTCTCTATCACTCTCTGACACTCTCTGACACTCTGCATCACTCTCTGAAACTCTCAGACACTCCATATCACTCTCTGACACTCTCTGACTCTCTCTATCACTCTCTGACAAGCTCTGACACTCTCTGACACTCTCTGACACTCTCTGAAACTCTCTGACACCCTCAGACACTCTCAATCACTCTCTGACACTCTCAGACACTCCCTATTATTCCCTGAAACGCTCAGACACTCTCTATCACTCTCTGACAATCACTGACACTCTCAGACACTCTCGATCACTCTCTGACACTCTCTGACACTCTCTGACTCTCTCTGACTCTCTCTATCACTCTCTGCCACTCTCTGACACTCTCAGACGCACTCAGACACTCTCTATCACTCTCTGACTTTCTCTGACACTCTCTGACAATCTCAGACACTCTCTATCACTCTCGACCACTCTCTGACATTCTCAGACAATCTCTATCACTCTCAGGCACTCTTTGACTCTCTCTGACACTCTCAGACACTCTCTGACACTCTCAGACTCTCTTCATCACTCTCTGACACTCTCTGACACTCTCGGTCACTCTCTGACACTCTCAGACACTCTCTATCACTCTCTATCACTCTCTGTCACTCTCTGACACTCTCTGACACTCTATATCACTCTCTGGCACTCTCAGAAACTCTCAATCACTCTCTGACATTCTCTGACACTCTCTATCACTCTCTGACATTCTCTGACACTCTCTATCACTCTCTGACACTCTGTATCACTCTGTGACACTCTCAGGCATTCTCTGACACTCTCAGACACACTCAATCACTCTCTGACACTCTCAGGCGCACTCAGACACTCTCTATCACTCTCTGACACTCTCTGTCACTCTCTGACTTTCTCTGACACTCTCTGACAATCTCAGACACTCTCTATCACTCTCTATCACTCTCGATCACTCTCTGACACTCTCTGACACTCTCAGACACTCTCTATCACTCTCGACCACTCTCTGACATTCTCAGACAATCTCTATCACTCTCAGGCACTCGTTGACTCTCTCTGACACTGTCAGACACTCGCTGACACTCTCAGACACTCTTCATCACTCTCTGACACTCTCTGAAACTCTCGGTCACTCTCTGAAACTCTCTGACAATCTCTGACACTCTCAGGCACTCCCTATCACTCTCTGACAATCTCTGACTCTCTCTATCACTCTCTGACATTCTCTGACACTCTCTATCACTCTCTGACACTCTGTATCACTCTGTGACACTCTCAGACACTCTCTGACACTCTCAGACACACTCAATCACTCTCTGACACTCTCAGGCGCACTCAGACTCTCTCTATCACTCTCTGACACTCTCTGTCACTCTCTGACTTTCTCTGACACTCTCTGACAATCTCAGACACTCTCTATCACTCTCTATCACTCTCGATCACTCTCTGACACTCTCTGACACTCTCAGACACTCTCTATCACTCTCGACCACTCTCTGACATTCTCAGACAATCTCTATCACTCTCAGGCACTCGTTGACTCTCTCTGACACTGTCAGACACTCTCTGACACTCTCAGACACTCTTCATCACTCTCTGACACTCTCGGTCACTCTCTGAAACTCTCTGACACTCTCTGACACTCTCAGGCACTCCCTATCACTCTCTGACAATCTCTGACTCTCTCTATCACTCTCTGACAAGCTCTGACACTCTCTGACACTCCCTTTCACTCTCTGAAACTCTCTGACACTCTCAGACACTCTCAATCACTCTCTGTTACTCTCAGAGACTCCCTATCACTCTCTGACACTCTCTGACTCTCTCTATCACTCTCTGACAAGCTCTGACACTCTCTATTAATCTCTGACACTCTCTGACACTCTTAGACACTCTCAATCACTCTCAGACACTCTATACCACTCCCTATCACTCTCTGACACTCTCAGTCACTCTCTATCACTCTCTGACACTCTCTGACACTCTCCGATGCTCTCTATCTCTCTATGACGCTCTCTGACACTCTCTATCACTCTCTGACACTCTGCATCACTCTCTGACACTCTATATCACTCTCTGGCACTCTCAGACACTCTCAATCACTCTCTGACATACTCTGACACTCTCTATCACTCTCTGACAATCACTGACACTCTCAGACACTCTCGATCACTCTCTGACACACTCTGACACTCTCTGACTCTCTCTATCACTCTCTGCCACTCTCTGACACTCTCAGACGCACTCAGACACTCTCTATCACTCTCTGACACTCTCTGTCACTCTCTGACTTTCTCTGACACTCTCTGACAATCTCAGACACTCTCTATCACTCTCTATCACTCTCTGACACTCTCTATCACTCTCGACCACTCTCTGACATTCTCAGACAATCTCTATCACTCTCAGGCACTCGTTGACTCTCTCTGACACTGTCAGACACTCTCTGACACTCTCAGACACTCTCTATCACTCTCGACCACTCTCTGACATTCTCAGACAATCTCTATCACTCTCAGGCACTCGTTGACTCTCTCTGACACTGTCAGACACTCGCTGACACTCTCAGACACTCTTCATCACTCTCTGACACTCTCTGACACTCTCGGTCACTCTCTGAAACTCTCTGACAATCTCTGACACTCTCAGGCACTCCCTATCACTCTCTGACAATCTCTGACTCTCTCTATCACTCTCTGACATTCTCTGACACTCTCTATCACTCTCTGACACTCTGTATCACTCTGTGACACTCTCAGACACTCTCTGACACTCTCAGACACACTCAATCACTCTCTGACACTCTCAGGCGCACTCAGACTCTCTCTATCACTCTCTGACACTCTTTGACACTCTCTGTCACTCTCTGACTTTCTCTGACACTCTCTGACAATCTCAGACACTCTCTATCACTCTCTATCACTCTCGATCACTCTCTGACACTCTCTGACACTCTCAGACACTCTCTATCACTCTCGACCACTCTCTGACATTCTCAGACAATCTCTATCACTCTCAGGCACTCGTTGACTCTCTCTGACACTGTCAGACACTCGCTGACACTCTCAGACACTCTTCATCACTCTCTGACACTCTCGGTCACTCTCTGAAACTCTCTGACAACTCTCTGACACTCTCAGGCACTCCCTATCACTCTCTGACAATCTCTGACTCTCTCTATCACTCTCTGACAAGCTCTGACACTCTCTGACACTCTCTTTCACTCTCTGAAACTCTCTGACACTCTCAGACACTCTCAATCACTCTCTGTTACTCTCAGAGACTCCCTATCACTCTCTGACACTCTCTGACTCTCTCTATCACTCTCTGACAAGCTCTGACACTCTCTATTAATCTCTGACACTCTCTGACACTCTTAGACACTCTCAATCACTCTCAGACACTCTATACCACTCCCTATCACTCTCTGACACTCTCAGTCACTCTCTATCACTCTCTGACACTCTCTGACACTCTCCGATGCTCTCTATCTCTCTATGACGCTCTCTGACACTCTCTATCACTCTCTGACACTCTGCATCACTCTCTGACACTCTATATCACTCTCTGGCACTCTCAGACACTCTCAATCACTCTCTGACATTCTCTGACACTCTCTATCACTCTCTGACAATCACTGACACTCTCAGACACTCTCGATCACTCTCTGACACACTCTGACACTCTCTGACTCTCTCTATCACTCTCTGCCACTCTCTGACACTCTCAGACGCACTCAGACACTCTCTATCACTCTCTGACTCTCTCTGTCACTCTCTGACTTTCTCTGACACTCTCTGACAATCTCAGACACTCTCTATCACTCTCTATCACTCTCTGACACTCTCTATCACTCTCGACCACTCTCTGACATTCTCAGACAATCTCTATCACTCTCAGGCACTCGTTGACTCTCTCTGACACTGTCAGACACTCGCTGACACTCTCAGACACTCTTCATCACTCTCTGACACTCTCTGACACTCTCTGACACTCTCGGTCACTCTCTGACACTCTCTGACACTCTCTATCAGTCTCTGACATTCTCAGACACTCTCTATCAATCTCTGACACTCTCTGACACTCTTAGACACTCTTAATCACTCTCAGACACACTATACCACTCTCTATCTCTCTCTGACACTCTCAGACACTCTCAATCACTCTCTGACACTCTCAATCACTCTCTGACACTCACAGACAAACTCAGACATTCTCAATGGCTCTCAATCACTCTCTGACACTCTCTGATACTCTCAATCACTCTCTGACACTCTCTGACACTCTCAGACACTCTCTATCACTCTCTGACACTCTCTGATACTCTCAATCAATCTCTGACACTCTCTATCACTCTCTGACACTCTCTGACACTCTCCGATGCTCTCTATCTCTCTATGAAGCTCTCTGACACTCTGCATCACTCTCTGACACTCTATATCACTCTCTGGCACTCTCAGACACTCGCAATCACTCTCTGACATTCTCTGACACTCTCTATCACTCTCTGACATTCTCTGACACTCTCTATCACTCTCTGACACTCTGTATCACTCTGTGACATTCTCAGACACTCTCTGACACTCTCAGACACTCTCAATCACTCTCTGACACTCTCAGACACTCTCAGACATTCTCAATTACTCTCAATCACTCTCTGACACTCGCTGACACTCTCAATCACTCTCTGACACACTCAGACACTCTCTGACACTCTCTGACACTCTCTGACATTCTCTGACACTCTGCATCACTCTCTGACACTCTATATCACTCTCTGGCACTCTGCATCACTCTCTGACACTCTATGTCACTCTCTGGCACTCTCAGACACTCTTAATCACTCTCTGACATTCTCTGACACTCTCTATCACTCTCTGACACTCTGTATCACTCTGTGACACTCTCAGACACTCTCTGACACTCTCAGACACTCTCAATCACTCTCTGACACTCTCAGACACTCTCAGACCTTCTCAATTAATCTCAATCACTCTCTGACACTCTCTGACACTCTCAATCACTCTCTGACACACTCAGACAATCTCAGACATTCTCTGACACTCTCAGACACTCTCAGACACTCTCTATCACTCTCAGACACTCTCTATCACTCTCTGACACTCTCTGACACTCTCAGACACTCTCTATCACTCTCTGACACTCTGAATCACTCTCTGACACTCTCAGGCACTCCCTATCACTCTCTGAAACGCTCAGACACTCTCTATCACTCTCTGACACACAGTATCACTCTCTGACGCTCTCAGACACTCTCTATAACTCTCTGACAATCACTGACACTTTCAGACACTCTCGATCACTCTCTGACACTCTCAGACGCACTCAGACACTCTCTATCACTCTCTGACACTCGCTGTCACTCTCTGACTTTCTCTGACACTTGCTGACAATCTCAGACACTCTCTATCACTCTCTATCACTCCCTGACACTCTCAGACACTCTCTATCACTCTCTACCACTCTCTGACATTCTCAGACA
Source organism: Heterodontus francisci (assembly GCF_036365525.1). Taxonomy (NCBI): domain Eukaryota; kingdom Metazoa; phylum Chordata; class Chondrichthyes; order Heterodontiformes; family Heterodontidae; genus Heterodontus; species Heterodontus francisci. The sequence continues at coordinate 13,335,455 of NC_090405.1, forward strand.
ATCTCTATCACTCTCAGGCACTCGTTGACCCTCTCTGACACTCTCAGACACTCTCTGACACTCTCAGACACTCTCTGACACTCTCGGTCACTCTCTGACACTCTCAGACACTCTCTATCACTCTCTGACACTCTCTGACACTCTCGGTCACTCTCTGACACTCTCAGACACTCTCTATCACTCTCTGACACTCTATATCACTCTCTGACACTATATCAATCTCTGACACTCTCAGACACTCTCAGACACTCTCAAACACTCTCTGACACTCTCAGACACTCTAATTCACTCTCTGACACTCTCTATCACTCTCTGACTTTCTCTGACACTCTATATCACTCTCTGACACTCTCTGACACTCTCTATCACTCTCTGACACTCTCTGACACTCTCCGATGCTCTCTATCTCTCAATGACACTCTCTGACACTCTCTATCACTCTCTGACACTCTGCATCACTCTCTGACACTCTATGTCACTCTCTGGCACTCTCAGACACTCTCAATCACTCTCTGACATTCACTGACACTCTCTATCACTCTCTGACATTCTCTGACACTCTCTATCACTCTCTGACATTCTCTGACACTCTCTATCACTCTCTGACACTCTGTATCACTCTGTGACACTCTCAGACACTCTCTGACACTCTCAGACACTCTCAATCACTCTCTGACACTCTCAGACACTCTCAGACATTCTCAATTAATCTCAATCACTCTCTGACATTCTCTGACACTCTCAATCACTCTCTGACACACTCAGACAATCTCAGACATTCTCTGACACTCTCAGACACTCTCAGACACTCTCTATCACTCTCAATCACTATTTGACACTCTCAATCACTCTCTGACACTCTCTGACACTCTCAGACACTCTCTATCACTCTCTGACACTCTGAATCACTCTCTGACACTCTCAGGCACTCCCTATCACTCTCTGAAACGCTCAGACACTCTCTATCACTCTCTGACACACAGTATCACTCTCTCACGCTCTCAGACACTCTCTATCACTCTCTGACAATCACTGACACTCTCAGACACTCTCGATCACTCTCTGACACTTCTGACACCCTCTGACTCTCTCTATCACTCTCTGACACTCTCTGACACTCTCAGACGCACTCAGACACTCTCCATCACTCTCTGACACTCGCTGTCACTCTCTGACCTTCTCTGACACTTGCTGACAATCTCAGACACTCTCTATCACTCTCTATCACTCTCTATCACTCTCTGACACTCTCAGACACTCTCTATCACTCTCTACCACTCTCTGACATTCTCAGACAATCTCTATCACTCTCAGGCACTCGTTGACTCTCTCTGACACTCTCAGACACTCTCTGACACTCTCAGACACTCTTCATCACTCTCTGACACTCTCTGACACTCTCAGACACTCTCTATCACTCTCTGACACTCTATGTCACTCTCTGACACTATATCAATCTCTGACACTCTCAGACACTCTCAGACACTCTCAGACACTCTCAGACACTCTAATTCACTCTCTGACATTCTCTGACACTCTCTGACATTCTCTGACACTCTATATCACTCTCTGACACTCTCTGACACTCTCTATCACTCTCTGACACTCTCTGACACTCTCCGATGCTCTCTATCTCTCAATGACACTCTCTGACACTCTCTATCACTCTCTGACACTCTGCATCACTCTCTGACACTCTATGTCACTCTCTGGCACTCTCAGACACTCTCAATCACTCTCTGACATTCACTGACACTCTCTATCACTCTCTGACATTCTCTGACAGTCTCTATCACTCTCTGACACTCTCTGACACTCTCTATCACTCTCTGACACTCTCTGACACTCTCCGATGCTCTCTATCTCTCAATGACACTCTCTGACACTCTCTGACACTCTGCATCACTCTCTGACACTCTGCATCACTCTCTGACACTCGATATCACTCTCTGGCACTCTCAGACACTCTCAATGACTCTCTGACATTCACTGACACTCTCTCTCACTCTCTGACATTCTCTGACAGTCTCTATCACTCTCTGACACTCTGTATCACTCTGTGACACTCTCAGACACTCTCTGACACTCTCAGACACTCTCAATCACTCTCTGACACTCTCTGACACTCTCTGACACTCTCTGACATTCTCTGACACTCTATATCACTCTCTGACACTCTCTGACACTCTCTGACACTCTCTGACATTCTCTGACACTCTATATCACTCTCTGACACTCTCTGACACTCTCTATCACTCTCTTACACTCTCTGACACTCTCCGATGCTCTCTATCTCTCAATGACACTCTCTGACACTCTCTATCACTCTCTGACACTCTGCATCACTCTCTGACACACTATATCACTCTCTGGCACTCTCAATCACTCTCTGACATTCTCTGACACTCTCTATCACTCTCTGACATTCTCTGACAGTCTCTATCACTCTCTGACACTCTGTATCACTCTGTGACACTCTCAGACACTCTCTGACACTCTCAGACACTCTCAATCACTCTCTGACACTCTCAGACATTCTCAATTACTCTCAATCACTCTCTGACACTCTCAATCACTCTCTGACGCACTCAGACACTCTCTGACACTCTCAATCACTCTCTGACACTCTCAATCACTCTCTGACACTCCCTGACACTCTCAGACACTCTCTATCACTCTCAATCACTCTCTGAAACACTCTGACACTCTCTGACACTCTCAGACACTCCCTATCACTCTCTGACACTCTCTGACTCTGTCTATCACTATCTGAGAAGCTCTGACACTCTCTGACACTCTCTTTCACTCTCTGAAATTCTCTGACTTTCTCTGACACTCTCAGACACTCCCTATCACTCTCTGACTATCACTGACTCTCTCTATCACTCTCTGACAAGCTCTGACACTCTCTGACACTCTCTTTCACTCTCTGAAACTCTCTGACACTCTCAGACACTCTCAATCACTCTCTGACACTCTCAGACACTCCCTTTCACTCTCTTTCACTCTCTGACTCTCTCTATCACTCTCTGACAACTCTGACACTCTCTATCAATCTCTGACACTCTCTGACACTCTTAGACACTCTCAATCACTCTCAGACACTCTGTGACACTCTCAGACACTCTCTATCACTCTCGGTCACTCGCTGACACTCTCTGACAATCTCAATCACTCTCTGACACTCTCTGACACTCTCAGACACTCTCTATCACTCTCGGTCACTCTCTGACACTCTCTGACACTCTCTATCAGTCTCTGACATTCTCAGACACTCTCTATCAATCTCTGACACTCTCAGACACTCTTGGACAGTCTCAATCACTCTCAGACACTCTCAATCACTCTCTGACACTCACAGACAAACTCAGACATTCCCAATGGCTCTCAATCACTCTCTGACTCTCTCTGATACTCTCAATCAATCTCTGACACTCTCTGACACTCTCAGACACTCTCTATCACTCTCTGACACTCTCTGATACTCTCAATAAATCTCTGACTCTCTCTATCACTCTCTGACACTCTCTGACACTCTCCGATGCTCTCTATCTCTCTATGACACTCTCTGACACTCTCTATCACTGTCTGACTCTCTGCATCACTCTCTGACACTCTGTATCACTCTCTGGCACTCTCAGACACTCTCAATCACTCTCTGACATTCTCTGACACTCTCTATCAATCTCTGACATTCGCTGACACTCTCTATCAGTCTCTGACACTCTGTATCACTCTGTGACACTCTCAGACACTCTCTGACAATCAAAGACACTCTCAATCACTCTCTGACACTCTCAGACACTCTCAGACATTCTCAATTACTCTCAATCACTCTCTGACACTCTCTCACACTCTCAATCACTCTCTGACACACTCAGACACTCTCTGACACTCTCAGTCACTCTCTGACACTCTCAATCACTCTCTGACACTCTCATACACTCTCAGACACTCTCTATCACTCTCAATCACTCTCTGACACTCTCAATCACTCACTGACACTCTCTGACACTCTCAGACACTCTCTATCACTCTCTGACACTCTCTGACACTCTGCATCACTCTCTGAAACTCTCAGACTCTCCATATCACTCTCTGACACTCTCTGACTCTCTCTATCACTCTCTGACAAGCTCTGACACTCTCTGACACTCTCTGACACTCTCTGACACTCTGTGAAACTCTCTGACACCCTCAGACACTCTCAATCACTCTCTGACACTCTCAGACACTCCCTATTATTCCCTGAAACGCTCAGACACTCTCTATCACTCTCTGACAATCACTGACACTCTCAGACACTCTTGATCACTCTCTGACACTCTCTGACACTCTCTGACACTCTCTATCACTCTCTGCCACTCTCTGACACTCTTAGACGCACTCAGACACTCTCTATCACTCTCTGAATCTCTCTGTCACTCTCTGACACTCTCAGACACTCTCTATCACTCTCGACCACTCTCTGACATTCTCAGACAATCTCTATCACTCTCAGGCACTCTTTGACTCTCTCTGACACTCTCAGACACTCTCTGACACTCTCAGACACTCTTCATCACTCTCTGACACTCTCTGACACTCTCGGTCACTCTCTGACACTCTCAGACACTCTCTATCACTCTCTATCACTCTCTGTCACTCTCAGACACTCTCAGACACTCTCTATCACTCTTAACCACTCTCTGACACTCTCAGAAACTCTCCACCACTCTCTGACACTCTCTATCACTCTCTGACACTCTCAGACACTCCCTATCGCTCTCTGACACTCTCTGACTCTCTCTATCACTCTCTGACAAGCTCTGAAACTCTCTGACACTCTCTGACACTCTCTTTCACTCTTTGAAACACTCTGACACTCTCTGACACTCTCAGACACTCCCTATCACTCTCGGACACTCTCTGACTCTGTCTATCACTATCTGAGAAGCTCTGGTACTCTCTGACACTCTCTTTCACTCTCTGAAACTCTCTGACACTCTCATGCACTCCCTATCACTCTCTGACAATCACTGACTCACTCTATCACTCTCTGACAAGCTCTGACACTCTCTGAAACTCTCTGAAACTCTCTGAAACTCTCTGACACTCTCAGACACTCTCAATCACTCTCTGACACTCTCAGACACTCTATATCACTCTCTGACACTCTCTGACTCTCTCTATCACTCTCTGACAAGCTCTGACACTCTCTATCAATCTCTGACACTCTCTGACACACTTAGACATTCTCAATCACTCTCAGACACTCTCTGACACTCTCTGACACTCTCAGACACTCTCTATCACTCTCGGTCACTCTCTGACACTCTTTGACAATCTCAATCACTCTCTGACTCTCTCTGACACTCTCAGACACTCTCTATCACTCTCGGTCACTCTCTGACACTCTCTATCAGTCTCTGACATTCTCTGACTCTGTCTATCACTATCTGAGAAGCTCTGATACTCTCTGACACTCTCTGACACTCTCTTTCACTCTCTGACACTCTCTGACACTCTCAGACACTCCCTGTCACTCTCTGACAATCTCTGACTCTCTCTATCACTCTCTGACAAGCTCTGACTCTCTCTGACACTCTCTTTCACTCTCTGACACTCTCAGACACTCTCAGTCACTCTCTGACACTCTCAGACACTCCCTATCACTCTCTGACACTCTCTGACTCTCTCTATCACTCTCTGACAAGCTCTGACACTCTCTATCAATCTCTGACACTCTTTGACACTCTTAGACACTCTCAATCACTCTCAGACACTCTATACCACTCTCTGTCCCTCTCTGACACTCTCAGACACTCTCAATCACTCGCTGACACTCTCAGACTCACTCAGACATTCTCAATGACTCTCAATCACTCTCTGACACTCTCAATCACTCTCTGACACTCTCTGACACTCTCAGACACTCTCTATCGCTCTCGGTCACTCTCTGACACTCTCTGACAATCTCAATCTCTCTCTGACACTCTCTGACACTCTCAGACACTCTCTGTCACTCTCGGTCACTCTCTGACACTCTCTGACACTCTCTACCAGTCTCTGACATTCTCAGACACTCTCGATCAATCTCTGACACTCTCTGACACTCTCAGAAACAATCAGACACTCTCGCTCACTCTCTGACCTTCTCTTTCACTCTCCGACTTTCTCTGACATTCTCTGACACTCTCAGACACTATCTATCACTCTCTATCACTCTCTATCACTCTCTATCACTCTCTATCACTCTCTGACACACTCATACACTCTCAGACTCTCTCTATCATTCTCTACCACTCTCTGACTTTCTCTGACAATCTCTATCACTCTCAGACACTCTCTGACATTCTCAGACACTCTCCATCACTCTCTGACACTCTCTGAATCTCTCTATCACTCTCTCACACTCTCAGACACTCTCTATCACTCTCTACCACTCTCTTGACATTCTCTGACAATCTCTTTCACTGTCAGACACTCGCTGACATTCTCTGACACTCTCAGACACTCTCTGATACTCTCAGACTGTCTCTATCACTCTCAGACACTCGCTGACACTATCTGACACTCTCAGACACTCTCGATCACTCTCAGACAGTCTCAGACAATCTCAGACACTCCCTGACACTCTGAGACTCTCTCAGACATTCTCTATCACTCTCTGACACTCTCTATCGCTCTCTACCACTCTCAACATTCTCTGACAATCTCTATCGCTCTCAGACACTCTCTGACACTCTCTGACTCTCTCTATCACTCTCTGACAAGCTCTGAAACTCTCTGACACTCTCTGACACTCTCTTTCACTCTCTGGAACACTCAGACACTCTCTGACACTCTCAGACACTCCCTATCACTCTGTGACACTCTCTGACTCTGTCTATCACTATCTGAGAAGCTCTGATACTCTCTGACACTCTCTGAAACTCTCTGACACTCTCTGACACTCTCAGACACTCCCTGTCACTCTCTGACAATCTCTGACTCTCTCTATCACTCTCTGACAAGCTCTGACTCTCTCTGACACTCTCTTTCACTCTCTGACACTCTCAGACACTCTCAGTCACTCTCTGACACTCTCAGACACTCCCTATCACTCTCTGACACTCTCTGACTCTATCACTCTCTGACAAGCTCTGACACTCTCTATCAATCTCTGATACTCTTTGACACTCTTAGACACTCTCAATCACTCTCAGAGACTCTATACCACTCTCTATCCCTCTCTGACACTCTCAGACACTCTCAATCACTCGCTGACACTCTCAGACACACTCAGACATTCTCAATGACTCTCAATCACTCTCTGACACTCTCAATCACTCTCTGACACTCTCTGACACTCTCAGACACTCTCTATCACTCTCGGTCACTCTCTGACACTCTCTGACAATCTCAATCTCTCTCTGACACTCTCTGACGTTCCCTGACACTCTCTGACACTCTCTATCACTCTCTGACACTCTCTGGCACTCTCTGACAGTCTCTATCACTCGCTGACACTCTGTGTCACTCGCTATCACTCTCTGACACTCTCAGACACTCTCAATCACTCTCTGACACTCTCTGACACTCTCGGTCACTCTCTGACACTCTCTGACAATCTCAATCTCTCTCTGACACTCTCTGACGTTCCCTGACACTCTCTGACACTCTCTATCACTCTCTGACACTCTCTGGCACTCTCTGACAGTCTCTATCACTCCCTGACACTCTCTGTCACTCTCGGTCACTCTCTGACACTCTCTGACACTCTCTACCAGCCTCTGACACTCTCAGACACTCTCGATCAATCTCTGACACTCTATACCACTCTCTATCTCTCTCTGACACTCTCAGACACTCTCAATCACTCTCTGACACTCTCAATCACTCTCTGACACTCACAGACAAACTCAGACATTCTCAATGGCTCTCAATCACTCTCTGACACTTTCTGATACTCTCAATCACTCTCTTACACTCTCTGACACTCTGTGACACTCTCTGACACTCTCTAACACTCTCTGACACTCTCTATCACTCCCTGACACTCTGTATCACTCTCTGAAACTCTCTGACACTCTCAGACACTCTCTATCACTCTCTGACGTTCCCTGACACTCTCTGACACTCTTTATCACTCTCTGACACTCTCTGGCACTCTCTGACACTCTCTATCACTCGCTGACACTCTCTATCACTCTCTATCACTCTCTATCACTCTCTGACACTCTCAGACACTCTCAATCACTCTCTGACACACTCTGATACTCTCAGACATTCTCAATGACTCTCAATCACTCTCTGACTCTCTCTGACAATCTCTGACACTCTCTTTCACTCTCTGACTCTCTCTGACACTCTCAGACACTCTCTATCACTCTCTACCACTCTCTGACATTCTCTGACAATCTCTTTCACTGTCAGACACTCGCTGACATTCTCTGACACTCTCAGACACTCTCTGATAGTCTCAGACAGTCTCTATCACTCTCAGACACTCGCTGACAATATCTGACACTCTCAGACACTCTCGATCACTCTCAGACAGTCTCAGACAATCTCAGACACTCCCTGACACTCTGAGACTCTCTCAGACATTCTCTATCACTCTCTGACACTCTCTATCGCTCTCTACCACTCTCAACATTCTCTGACAATCTCTATCGCTCTCAGACACTCTCTGACACTCTCTGACTCTCTCTATCACTCTCTGACAAGCTCTGAAACTCTCTGACACTCTCTGACACTCTCTTTCACTCTCTGAAACACTCAGACACTCTCTGACACTCTCAGACACTCCCTATCACTCTGTGACACTCTCTGACTCTGTCTATCACTATCTGAGAAGCTCTGATACTCTCTGACACTCTCTGACACTCTCTTTCACTCTCTGAAACTCTCTGACACTCTCTGACACTCTCAGACACTCCATGTCACTCTGTGACAATCTCTGACTCTCTCTATCACTCTCTGAGAAGCTCTGACACTCTCTGACACTCTCTTTCACTCTCTGACACTCTCAGACACTCTCAGTCACTCTCTGACACTCTCAGACACTCCCTATCACTCTCTGACAAGCTCTGACACTCTCTATCAATCTCTGACACTCTTAGACACTCTCAATCACTCTCAGACACTCTATACCACTCTCTGTCCCTCTCTGACACTCTCAGACACTCTCAATCACTCGCTGACACTCTCAGACACACTCAGACATTCTCAATGACTCTCAATCACTCTCTGACACTCTCAATCACTCTCTGACACTCTCTGACACTCTCAGACACTCTCTATCACTCTCGGTCACTCTCTGACACTCTCTGACAATCTCAATCTCTCTCTGACACTCTCTGACACTCTCAGACACTCTCTGTCACTCTCGGTCACTCTCTGACACTCTCTGACACTCTCTACCAGTCTCTGACATTCTCAGACACTCTCGATCAATCTCTGACACTCTCTGACACTCTTAGACACTCTCAATCACTCTCAGACACTCTATACCACTCTCTATCTCTCTCTGACACTCTCAGACACTCTCAATCACTCTCTGACACTCGCAATCACTCTCTGACACACTCAGACACACTCAGACATTCTCAATGGCTCTCAATCACTCTCTGACACTTTCTGATACTCTCAATCAATCTCTGACACTCTCTGACACTCTCAGACACTCTCTATCACTCTCTGACACTCTGATACTCTCAATCAATCTCTGACACTCTGTGACACTCTCTGAAATTCTCTGACACTCTCCATCACTCTCTGACATCTCTGACACTCTCTTGCACTCTCTGACACTCTGTGACACTCTCTGACACTCTCTGACACTCTCTAACACTCTCTGACACTCTCTATCACTCTCTGACACTCTGTATCACTCTCTGAAACTCTCTGACACTCTCAGACACTCTCTATCACTCTCTGATGTTCCCTGACACTCTCTGACACTCTCTATCACTCTCTGACACTCTCTGGCACTCTCTGACACTCTCTATCACTCGCTGACACTCTCTGTCACTCTCTATCACTCTGACACACTCTGATACTCTCAGACATTCTCAATGACTCTCAATCACTCTCTGACTCTCTCTGACAATCTCTGACACTCTCTTTCACTCTCTGACTCTCTCTGACACTCTGTGACAATCTCTGACACTCTCTATCATTCTCTGACACTCTCAGACACTCTCTATCACTCTCTACCACTCTCTGACATTCTCTGACAATCTCTTTCACTGTCAGACACTCGCTGACATTCTCTGACACTCTCAGACACTCTCTGATAGTCTCAGACAGTCTCTATCACTCTCAGACACTCGCTGACACTATCTGACACTCTCAGACACTCTCGATCACTCTCAGACATTCTCAGACAATCTCAGACACTCCCTGACACTCTGAGACTCTCTCAGACATTCTCTATCACTCTCTGACACTCTCTATCGCTCTCTACCACTCTCAACATTCTCTGACAATCTCTTTCGCTCTCAGACACTCTCTGACACTCTCTGACTCTCTCTATAAATCTCTGACAAGCTCTGAAACTCTCTGACACTCTCTGACACTCTCTTTCACTCTCTGAAACACTCAGACACTCTCTGACACTCTCAGACACTCCCTATCACTCTGTGACACTCTCTGACTCTGTCTATCACTATCTGAGAAGCTCTGATACTCTCTGACACTCTCTGACACTCTCTTTCACTCTCTGAAACTCTCTGACACTCTCTGACACTCTCAGACACTCCCTGTCACTCTCTGACAATCTCTGACTCTCTCTATCACTCTCTGACAAGCTCTGACTCTCTCTGACACTCTCTTTCACTCTCTGACACTCTCAGACACTCTCAGTCACTCTCTGACACTCTCAGACACTCCCTATCACTCTCTGACACTCTCTGACTCTCTCTATCACTCTCTGACAAGCTCTGACACTCTCTATCAATCTCTGACACTCTTTGACACTCTTAGACACTCTCAATCACTCTCAGACACTCTATACCGCTCTCTGTCCCTCTCTGACACTCTCAGACACTCTCAATCACTCGCTGACACTCTCAGACACACTCAGACATTCTCAATGACTCTCAATCACTCTCTGACACTCTCAATCACTCTCTGACACTCTCAGACACTCTCTATCACTCTCGGTCACTCTCTGACACTCTCTGACAATCTCAATCTCTCTCTGACACTCTCTGACACTCTCAGACACTCTCTGTCACTCTCGGTCACTCTCTGACACTCTCTGACACTCTCTACCAGTCTCTGACATTCTCAGACACTCTCGATCAATCTCTGACACTCTCTGACACTCTTAGACACTCTCAATCACTCTCAGACACTCTATACCACTCTCTATCTCTCTCTGACACTCTCAGACACTCTCAATCACTCTCTGACACTCGCAATCACTCTCTGACACTCTCAGACACACTCAGACATTCTCAATGGCTCTCAATCACTCTCTGACACTTTCTGATACTCTCAATCAATCTCTGACACTCTCTGACACTCTCAGACACTCTCTATCACTCTGTGACACTCTGATACTCTCAATCAATCTCTGACACTCTGTGACACTCTCTGAAATTCTCTGACACTCTCCATCACTCTCTGACATATCTGACACTCTCTTGCACTCTCTGACACACTGTGACACTCTCTGACACTCTCTGACACTCTCTAACACTCTCTGACACTCTCTATCACTCTCTGACACTCTGTATCACTCTCTGAAACTCTCTGACACTCTCAGACACTCTCTATCACTCTCTGACGTTCCCTGACACTCTCTGACACTCTCTATCACTCTCTGACACTCTCTGGCACTCTCTGACACTCTCTATCACTCGCTGACACTCTCTATCACTCTCTATCACTCTCTGACACTCTCAGACACTCTCAATCACTCTCTGACACTCTCTGACACTCTCAGACATTCTCAATGACTCTCAATCACTCTCTGACTCTCTCTGACAATCTCTGACACTCTCTTTCACTCTCTGACTCTCTCTGACACTCTGTGACAATCTCTGACACTCTCTATCATTCTCTGACATTCTCAGACACTCTCGATCAATCTCTGACACTCTGTGACACTCTTAGACACTCTCAATCACTCTCTGACGCTCTCAATCACTCTCTGACACTCTCAGACACACTCAGACATTCTCAATGGCTCTCAATCACTCTCTGACACTCTCTGACACTTTCTGATACTCTCAATCAATCTCTGACACTCTCTGACACTCTCAGACACTCTCTATCACTCTCTGACACACTCTGATACTCTCAATCAATCTCTGACACTCTGTGACACTCTCTGAAGTTCTCTGACACTCTCTATCACTCTATGACATCTCTGACACTCTCTTACACTCTCTGACACTCTGTGACACTCTCTGACACTCTCTAACACTCTCTGACACTCTCTATCACTCTCTGACACTCTGTATCACTCTCTGAAACTCTCTGACACTCTCAGACACTCTCTATCACTCTCTGACGTTCCCTGACACTCTCTGACACACTCTATCACTCTCTGACACTCTCTGGCACTCTCTGACACTCTCTATCACTCGCTAACACTCTGTGTCACTCGCTATCACTCTCTGACACTCTCTGACACTCTCAATCACTCTCTGACACTCTCTGACACTCTCAGACATTCTCAAAATGACTCTCAATCACTCTCTGACACTCTCTGACACTCTCTGACAATCTCTGACACTCTCTTTCACTCTCTGACTCTCTCTGACACTCTGTGACAATCTCTGACACTCTCTATCATTCTCTGACACTCTCAGACACTCTCTATCACTCTCTGACACACTGTATCACTCTCTGACGCTCTCAGACTCTCTCTATCACTCTCTGACAATCTCTGACACTCTCAAACACTCTCAATCACTCTCTGACACTCTCTGACACTCTCTGACTCTCTCTATCACTCTCAGACACTCTCTGACACTCTCAGACGCAATCAGACACTCTTGCTCACTCTCTGACCTTCTCTTTCACTCTCCGACTTTCTCTGACATTCTCTGACACTCTCAGACACTATCTATCACTCTCTATCACTCTCTATCACTCTCTATCACTCTCTGACACACTCTTACACTCTCAGACTCTCTTTATCATTCTCTACCACTCTCTGACATTCTCTGACAATCTCTATCACTCTCAGACACTCTCTGACATTCTCAGACACTCTCCATCACTCTCTGACACTCTCTGAATCTATCTATCACTCTCTGACACTCTCAGACACTCTCTATCACTCTCTACCACTCTCTGACATTCTCTGACAATCTCTTTCACTGTCAGACACTCGCTGACATTCTCTGACACTCTCAGACACTCTCTGATACTCTCAGACAGTCTCTATCACTCTCAGACACTCGCTGACACTATCTGACACTCTCAGACACTCTCGATCACTCTCAGACAGTCTCAGACAATCTCAGACACTCCCTGACACTCTCAGACTCTCTCAGACATTCTCTATCACTCTCTGACATTCTCTATCGCTCTCTACCACTCTCAACATTCTCTGACAATCTCTATCGCTCTCAGACACTCTCTGACACTCTCTGACTCTCTCTATCACTCTCTGACAAGCTCTGAAACTCTCTGACACTCTCTGACACTCTCTTTCACTCTCTGAAACACTCAGACACTCTCTGACACTCTCAGACACTCCCTATCACTCTCTGACACTCTCTGACTCTGTCTATCACTATTTGAGAAGCTCTGATGCTCTCTGACACTCTCTGACAATCTCTTTCACTCTCTGAAACTCTCTGACACTCTCTGACACTCTCAGACACTCCCTGTCACTCTCTGACAATCTCTGACTCTCTCTATCACTCTCTGACAAGCTCTGACTCTCTCTGACACTCTATTTCACTCTCTGACACTCTCAGACACTCTCAGTCACTCTCTGACACTCTCAGACACTCCCTATCACTCTCTGACACTCTCAGACACTCCCTATCACTCTCTGACACTCTCTGACTCTCTCTATCACTCTCTGACAAGCTCTGACACTCTCTATCAATCTCTGACACTCTATGACACTCTTAGACACTCTCAATCACTCTCAGAGACTCTATACCACTCTCTATCCCTCTCTGACACTCTCAGACACTCTCAATCACTCGCTGACACTCTCAGATCCACTCAGACATTCTCAATGACTCTCAATCACTCTCTGACACTCTCAATCACTCTCTGACACTCTCTGACACTCTCAGACACTCTCTATCACTCTCGGTCACTCTCTGACACTCTCTGACAATCTCAATCACTCTCTGACACTCTCTGACACTCTCAGACACTCTCTATCGCTCTCGGTCACTTTCTGACACTCTCTGACACTCTCTACCAGTCTCTGACATTCTCAGACACTCTCGATCAATCTCTGACACTCTCTGACACACTTAGACACTCTCAATCACTCTCAGACACTATATACCACTCTCTATCTCTCTCTGACACTCTCAGACACTCTCAATCACTCTCTGACAATCTCAATCACTCTCTGACACTCTCTGACACTTTCTGATACTCTCAATCAATCTCTGACACTCTCTGACACTCTCTGACACTCTCTATCACTCTCTGACACTCTCTGATACTCTCAATCAATCTCTGACACTCCGTGACACTCTCTGAAATTCTCTGACACTCTCTATCACACTCTGACATCTCTGACACTCTCTTACACTCTCTGATACTCTGTGACACTCGCTGACACTCTCTAACATTCTCTGACACTCTCTATCACTCTCTGACACTCTGTATCACTGTCTGAAACTCTCTGACACTCTCAGACACTCTCCATCACTCTCTGACGTTCTCTGACACTCTCTATCACTCTCTGACACTCTCTGGCACTCTCTGACACTCTCTATCACTCGCTGACACTCTGTATCACTCTCTATCACTCTCAGACACTCTCAATCACTCTCTGACACTCTCAGACATTCTCAATGACTCTCAATCACCCTCTGACACTCTCTGACAATCTCTGACACTCTCTTTCACTTTCTGACTCTCTCTGACACTCTGTGACAATCTCTGACACTCTCTATCATTCTCTGACACTCTCAGACACTCTCTATCACTCTCTGACACACTGTATCACTCTCTGACGCTCTCAGACTCTCTCTATCACTCTCTGACAATCGCTGACACTCCCAAACACTCTCCATCACTCTCTGACACTCTCTGACACTCTCTGACTCTCTCTATCACTCTCAGACACTCTCTGACACTCTCAGACGCAATCAGACACTATCTCTCACTCTCTGACCTTCTCTTTCACTCTCCGACTTTCTCTGACATTCTCTGACACTCTCAGACACTATCTATCACTCTCTATCACTCTCTATCACTCTCTATCACTCTCTGACACACTCTTACACTCTCAGACTCTCTCTATCATTCTCTATCACTCTCTGACATTCTCTGACAATCTCTATCACTCTCAGACACTCTCTGACATTCTCAGACACTCTCCATCACTCTCTGACACTCTCTGAATTTCTCGATCACTCTCTGACACTCTCTATCACTCTCTACCACTCGCTGACATTCTCTGACAATCTCTTTCACTGTCAGACACTCGCTGACTTTCTCTGACACTCTCAGAAACTCTCTGATACTCTCAGACAGTCCCTATCACTCTCAGACACTCGCTGACACTATCTGACACTCTCAGACACTCTCGATCACTCTCAGACAGCCTCAGACAATCTCAGACACTCCCTGACACTCTCAGACACTCTCAGACACTCTCTATCACTCTCTGACACTCTCAGACACTCTCTATCGCTCTCTACCACTCTCTGACATTCTCTGACAATCTCTATCACTCTCAGACACTCTCAGACACTCTCTATCACTCTCAGACTCTCTCAGACACTCCCTGACACTCTTCGACACTCTCAGAAACTCTCTATCACTATCTGACATTCTCAGTCACTCGCTATCACTCTCTGACATTCTCTGACACTCTCTGACACTCTCAGACTCTCTCTATCACTCTCAATCAGTATCTGACACTCTCAGACACTCCCTATCACTCTCTGACACTCTTCACTCTCTCTATCACTCTCTGACAAGCTCGGACGCTCTCTGGCACTGTCTGACAATCTCTATCAATCTCGGTCACTCACTGACACACTCTATCTCTCTCTACCACTCACTGACATTCTCTGACAATCTCTATCACTCTCTGACACTCGCTGACACACTCTGACACTCTCAGACATTCTCAATCACTCTCAATCACTCTCTGACACTCTCTGACACTCTCAGACGCTCTCGATCACTCTCTGACACTCTCAGACAGTCTCAGACGCTCTCGATCACTCCCTGACACTCTCAGACACTCTCAATCACTCTCTGACACTCTCAGACACTCTCTATCGCTCTCTACCACTCTCTGACATTCTCTGACAATCTCTATCACTCTCAGACACTCTCAGACACTCTCTATCACTCTCAGACTCTCTCAGACACTCCCTGACACTCTTCGACACTCTCAGAAACTCTCTATCACTATCTGACATTCTCAGACACTCGCTATCACTCTCTGACATTCTCTGACACTCTCTGACACTCTCAGACTCTCTCTATCACTCTCAATCAGTATCTGACACTCTCAGACACTCCCTATCACTCTCTGACACTCTTCACTCTCTCTATCACTCTCTGACAAGCTCGGACGCTCTCTGGCACTGTCTGACAATCTCTATCAATCTCGGTCACTCACTGACACACTCTATCTCTCTCTACCACTCACTGACATTCTCTGACAATCTCTATCACTCTCTGACACTCGCTGACACACTCTGACACTCTCAGACATTCTCAATCACTCTCAATCACTCCCTGACACTCTCTGACACTCTCTGACACTCTCAGACGCTCTCGATCACTCTCTGACACTCTCAGACACTCTCAATCACTCTCTGACACTCTCAGACACTCCCTATCACTCACTGACACTCTCTGACTGTCTCTATCACACTCTGACAAGCTCTGACACTCTCAGACACTCTCAATCACTCTCTGACACACTCAGACACTCTCTATCACTCTCTGACACTCTCTGACACTCTTAAACACTCCCAATCACTCTCAGACAATCTATATCAGTTTCTATCACTCTCTGACACTCTCAGACACTCTCAATCACTCTCAGACACTCGATATTACTTTCGATCTCTCTCTGACACTCTCAGACATTCTCAATCACTCTCTGACATTCTCTGACATTCTCAGACACTCTCTATCACTCGCTGACACTCTCTGACAGTCTCTAACACTCTCTGACACTCTCTATCACTCTCTATCACTCTCCAACACTCTCTGACGGACTCTGATATTCTCTGACACTCTCTATCACTCTCTGACACTCTCAGACACTCTCTATCTCTCTCTGACACTCTCTGACACTCTCAGGCACTCTCTATCTCTCTCTGATATCCCCTGACACTCTCAGAAACTCCCTGACATTCTCTGACACACTCTGCCACTCTCAGAAGCTCTCAGACACCCTCTATCACTCTCTGACACTCTCGATCAATCTCTGACACTCTCTGACAATCTCAGACGCTCTCAGACACTCTCTGTCACTCTCTGACACCCTCTGACACTCTCTGTCACCCTCTGACATTCTCTGTCACTCTCTATCACTCTCTAACACTCTCTGACATTCTCTAACAATCTCTATCACTCTCTGATACTCTCTAAAACTCTCTGACAATCTCAGACAATCTCTGACACTCTCAGACACTCTCAGACACTCTCTATCACTCTCTGACACTCTCTGACACTCTCAGACACTCTCTATCACTCTCTACCACTCTCTGACATTCTCTGACAATCTCTATCACTCTCAGACACTCGCTGACACTCTCTGACACTTTCAGACTCTCTCTGACATTCTCGATCACTCTCTACCACTCTCTGACATTCTCTGACAATCTCTATCGCTCTCAGAAAGTCGCTGACACTCTCTGACACTCTCAGACACTCTCTGACACTCTCAGACACTCTCAATCACTGTCTGACACTCTCAGACACTCTCAGACATTCTCAATGTCTCTCAATCGCACTCTGACACTCTCTGATACTCTCTGACACTCCCTATCACTCTCTGACACTCTTTGACACTCTGTGACACTCTCTGACATTCTCTGACACTCTCTATCACTCACTGACACTCTCTGACACTCTCTATCACTCTCTGACACTCTGTATCACTCTCTGACACTCTCAGACACTCTTTATCTCTCTCTGACACTCTCTATCACTCTCTGACTCTCTCTGACACTCTCTATCACTCTCTGACACTCTATATCACTCTCTGACACTCTATATCACACTCTGACTCTCTCAGACAATCTCAATCCCTCTCTGACACTCTCAGACACTCTCAATCACTCTCTGACACTCTGACACTCTCTATAACTCTCTGTAACTCTCTGACACTCTCTGACATCCTCTGACACTCTCTATCACTCTCTGACACTCTCTGACACTCTCCATCACTCTCTGACACTCTCTGACACTCTCAGACATTCTCAATGACTCTCAATCACTCTCTGACACTCTCTGACACTCTCAATCACTCTCTGACACTCTCTGACACTCTCTGACACTCTCTGACACTCTCTGAAACTCTCTGACATTCTCTGACACGCTCTGACACTCTCTGACACTCTCTATCACTCTCCGACACTCTGTATCACTCTCTGACACTCTCAGACTCTCTCTGTCTCTCTCTAACATTCTCTGACACTCTCTGACACTCTCTGACACTCTCTATCACTCTCCGACACTCTCCATCACTCTCTGACACTCTCTGACACTCTCAGACATTCTCAATGACTCTCAATCACTCTCTGACACTCTCTGACACTCTGAATCACTCTCTGACACTCTCTGACACTCTCTGACACTCTCTGACACTCTCTGAAACTCTCTGACATTCTCTGACACTCACTGATACTCTCAGACACTCTCTATCACTCTCAGACACTCGCTGACACTCTCTGACATTCTCAGACACTCTCTATCACTCTCAGACAGTCTAAGACACTCGCAGAAACTCCCTGACACTCTCAGACACTCTCAGACACTCTCCATCACTCTCTGACACTCTCAGACACTCGCTATCACTCTCTGACATTCTCTGACACTCTCAGACACACTCTATCACTCTCTATCACTCTCTATTATTCTCTACCATCCTCTGACATTCTCTGACAATCTCTATCATTCTCAGACACTCGCTGACACTCTCTGACACTCTCTGACACTCTCAGACACTCTCTATCATTGTCTGTCACTCTCTATCACTCTCTGACACTCTCTGACATTCTCTGACAATCTCTCTCGCTCTCAGACACTCTCTGACACTCTCAGACACTCTCTATAACTCTCTGACACTCTCTGACACTCTCAGACACTCTCAGACACTCTCTATCCCTCTCTGACACTCTCTGACACTCTATATCACTCTCTGACACTCTATATCACTCTCTGACACTCTCAGACTCTCTCTGTCTCTCTCTGACATTCTCTGACAATCTCTATCACTCTCAGACACTCGCTGACACTCTCTGACACTCTCAGACACTCTCTGACACTCTCAGACACTCTCTCTCATTCTCTGACAATCTCTATCGCTCTCAGAAAATCGCTGACACTCTCTGACACTCTCAGACACTCTCTGACACTCTCAGACACTCTCAATCACTGTCTGACACTCTCAGACACTGTCAGACATTCTCAATGTCTCTCAATCTCACTCTGACACTCTCTGATACTCTCTGACACTCCCTATCACTCTCTGACAAGCTCTGACACTCTCTGAAACTCTCTGACTCTCTGTATCGCTCTCTGACAAGCTCTGACACTCTCTGACAATCTCTGACACTCTCTATCAATCTCGGTGACTCTCAGACTCTCGCTGACATTCTCTGACACTCTCTGACTCTCTCTATCACTCTCTGACAAGCTCTGACACTCTCTGACACTCTCTGACTCTCTCTATCTCTCTCTGACAAGCTCTGAGACTCTCTGAGACTCTCTGACACTCTCTATCACTCTTGGTCACTCTCAGACATTTGCTGACATTCTAAAAATACTCTCAGACACTCACTGATACTCTCAGACACTCTCTATCACTCTCTGATACTCTCTGACACTCTCCGATGCTCTCTATCCCTCTCTGACACTCTCTGACACTCTATATCACTCTCTGACACTCCATATCACTCTCTGACACTCGCAGACACTCTCAATCACTCTCAATCACTCTCTGACAATCTCTGACACTATCTATCACTCTCTGACACTCTCTGACACTCTCTGACACTCTCTATCACTCTCTGACACTCTCTATCACTCTCTGACACTCTCTATCACTCTCTGACCTTCTCTGACATTCTCCATCACTCTCAGAATCTCTCAATCAGTCTCTGACACTCTCTGACACTCTCAATCACTCTCTGACACTCTCAGACACTCTCTATCACTCTCTGGCACTCTCAGACACTCTCAATCACTCTCTCACACACTCAGACACTCCCTATCACTCTCTGACACTCTCTGACTCTCTCTATCACTCTCTGACAAGCTCTGACACTCTCTGACACTCTCTGACTCTCTCTATCACTCTCTGACAAGCTCTGACACTCTCTGACACTCTCTGACTCTCTCTATCTCTCTCTGACAAGCTCTGACACTCTCTGACACTCTCTGACACTCTCTATCACTCTTGGTCACTCTCAGACATTTGCTGACATTCTAAAAATACTCTCAGGCACTCACTGATACTCTCAGACACTCACTATCACTCTCTGACACTCTCTGACACTCTCTGACACTCTATATCACTCTCTGACACTCTATATCACTCTCTGACACTCGCAGACACTCTCAATCACTCTCAATCACTCTCTGACAATCTCTGACACTCTCTATCACTCTCTGACACTCTCTGACACTCTCTATCACTCTCTGACACTCTCTATCACTCTCTGACCTTCTCTGACACTCTCCATCACTCTCAGAATCTCTCAATCACTCTCTGACACTCTCTGACACTCTCAGACACTCTCAGACATTCTCAATCACTCTCAATCACTCTCTGACACTCTCTGACACTCTCTGACACTCTCAATCACTCTCTGACACTCTCAGACACTCTCTATCACTCTCCATCACTCTCAGAATCTCTCAATCACTCTCTGACACTCTCTGACACTCTCAGACACTCTCAGACATTCTCAATCTCTCTCAATCACTCTCTGACAAGCTCTGACACTGTCTGACACTCTCTGACTCTCTCTATCACTCTCTGACAAGCTCTGACACTGTCTGACAATTTCTGACACTCTCTATCACTCTCGGTCACTCGCAGACACTCCCTGACACTCTCAGAAACTCTCAGACACTCTCTGTCACTCTCTGACACTCTCAGACACTCGCTATCACTCTCTGACATTCTCTGACACACTCAGACACTCTCTATCACTCTCTGACACTCTCAATCACTCTCACACACTCTCTATCACTCTCTGGCACTCTCAGACATTCTCAATCACTCTCTGACACTCTCTGACTCTCTCTCTCACTCTCCGACAATCTCTGACACTCTCTGACACTCTCTGACTCTCTCTATCACTCTCTGACAAGCTCTGACACTGTCTGACAATCTCTGACACTCTCTATCACTCTCGGTCACTCTCAGACACTCGCTGACATTCTCTGACACTCTCTATCACTCTCTATCACTCTCCGACACTCTCTGACGGTCTCTGATATTCTCTGACACTCTCTATCACTCTCTGACACTCTCAGACACTCTCTATCTCTCTCTGACACTCTCTGACACTCTCAGGCACTCTCTATCTCTCTCTGATATCCCCTGACACTCTCAGAAACTCCCTGACATTCTCTGACACTCTCTGACACTCTCAGAAGCTCTCAGACACTCTCTATCACTATCTGACACTCTCGATCAATCTCTGACACTCTCTGACAATCTCAGACGCTCTCAGACACTCTCTGTCACTCTCTGACACCCTCTGACACTCTCTGTCACCCTCTGACATTCTCTGTCACTCTCTATCACTCTCTAACACTCTCTGACATTCTCTAACAATCTCTATCACTCTCTGACACTCTCTAAAACTCTCTGACAATCTCAGACAATCTCTGACACTCTCAGACACTCTCAGACACTCTCTATCACTCTCTGACACTCTCTGACACTCTCAGACACTCTCTATCGTTCTCTACCACTCTCTGACATTCTCTGACAATCTCTATCACTCTCAGACACTCGCTGACACTCTCTGACACTCTCAGATACTCTCTGACACTCTCGATCACACTCTACCACTCTCTGACATTCTCTGACAATCTCTATCGCTCTCAGAAAGTCGCTGACACTCTCTGACACTCTCAGACACTCTCTGACACTCTCAGACACTCTCAATCACTGTCTGACACTCTCAGACACTCTCAGACATTCTCAATGTCTCTCAATCGCACTCTGACACTCTCTGATACTCTCTGACACTCCCTATCACTCTCTGACACTCATTGACACTCTGTGACACTCTCTGACATTCTCTGACACTCTCTATCACTCTCTGACACTCTCTGACACTCTCTCTCACTCTCTGACACTCTGTATCACTCTCTGACACTCTCAGACACTCTTTATCTCTCTCTGACACTCTCTATCACTCTCTGACTCTCTCTGACACTCTCTGACACTCTAAGACACACTCTATCTCTCTCTGACGCTCTCTATCACTCTCTGACACTCTATATCACTCTCTGACACTCTATATCACACTCTGACACTCTCAGACAATCTCAATCCCTCTCTGACACTCTCAGACACTCTCAATCACTCTCTGACACTCTGACACTATCTATAACTCTCTGTAACTCTCTGACACTCTCTGACATCCTCTGACACTCTCTATCTCTCTCTGACACTCTCTGACACTCTCCATCACTCTCTGACACTCTCTGACACTCTCAGACATTCTCAATGACTCTCAATCACTCTCTGACACTCTCTGACACTCTCAATCACTCTCTGACACTCTCTGACACTCTATGACACTCTCTGTAACTCTCT
Source organism: Heterodontus francisci (assembly GCF_036365525.1). Lineage (NCBI taxonomy): Eukaryota > Metazoa > Chordata > Chondrichthyes > Heterodontiformes > Heterodontidae > Heterodontus > Heterodontus francisci. The sequence goes on from NC_090405.1 coordinate 13,358,616, forward strand.
GACACTCTCTGACATCCTCTGACACTCTCTATCTCTCTCTGACACTCTCTGACACTCTCCATCACTCTCTGACACTCTCTGACACTCTCAGACATTCTCAATGACTCTCAATCACTCTCTGACACTCTCTGACACTCTCAATCACTCTCTGACACTCTCTGACACTCTCTGACACTCTCTGAAACTCTCTGACATTCTCAGACACTCACTATCACTCTCTGACACTCTCTGACGCTCCCTATCACTCTCTGACAAGCTCTGACACTCTCTGAAACTCTCTGACTCTCTGTATCGCTCTCTGACAAGCTCTGACACTCTCTGACAATCTCTGACACTCTCTATCAATCTCGGTGACTCTCAGACACTCGCTGACATTCTCTGACACCCTCTGACTCTCTCTATCACTCTCTGACAAGCTCTGACACTCTCTGACACTCTCTGACTCTCTCTATCTCTCTCTGACAAGCTCTGACACTCTGACACTCTCTGACACTCTCTATCACTCTTGGTCACTCTCAGACACTCGCTGACATTCTAAAAACACTCTCAGACACTCTCTGATACTCTCAGACACGCTCCATCACTCTCAGTCACTCGCTGACACTCTCTGACATTCTCAGACACTCTCGATCACTCTCAGACAGTCTAAGACACTCGCAGAAACTCCCTGACACTCTCAGACACTCTCAGACACTCTCTATCACTCTCTGACACTCTCAGACACTCGCTATCACTCTCTGACATTCTCTGACACTCTCATACACACTCTATCACTCTCTATCACTCTCTATTCTTCTCTACCACTCTCTGACATTCTCTGACAATCTCTATCATTCTCGGACACTCGCTGACACTCTCTGACACTCTCTGACACTCTCAGACACTCTCTATCATTCTCTGAAACTCTCTATCACTCTCTGACACTCACAGACACTCTCAATCACTCGCTGACACTCTCTGACATTCTTTGACAATCTCTATCGCTCTCAGACACTCTCAGACACTCTCAGACACTCTCTATCACTCTCTGACACTCTCTGACACTCTCCGATGCTCTCTATCCCTCTCTGACACTCTCTGACACTCTATATCACTCTCTGACAATCTCTGACACTCTCTATCACTCTCTGACACTCTCTGACACTCTCTGACACTCTCTATCACTCTCTGACACTCTCTATCACTCTCTGACACTCTCTATCACTCTCTGACCTTCTCTGACACTCTCCATCACTCTCAGAATCTCTCAATCACTCTCTGACACTCTCTGACACTCTCAGACACTCTCATACATTCTCAATCACTCTCAATCACTCTCTGACACTTTCAATCACTCTCTGACACTCTCAATCACTCTCTGACACTCGCTATCACTCTCTGGCACTCTCAGACACTCTCAATCACTCTCTCACACACTCAGACACTCCCTATCACTCTCTGACACTCTCTGACTCTCTCTATCACTCTCTGACAAGCTCTGACACTCTCTGACACTCTCTGACTCTCTCTATCACTCTATGACAAGCTCTGACACTGTCTGACAATTTCTGACACTCTCTATCACTCGCAGACACTCCCTGACACTCTCAGAATCTCTCAGCCACTCTCTGTCACTCTCAGACACTCGCTATCACTCTCTGACATTCTCTGACACTCTCAGACACTTTCTATCACTCTCTGACACTCTCAATCACTCTCACACACTCTCTAGCACTCTCTGGCACTCTCAGACACTCTCAATCACTCTCTGACACTCTCTGACTCTCTCTCTCACTCTCCGACAATCTCTGACACTCTCTGACACTCTCTGACTCTCTCTATCACTCTCTGACAAGCTCTGACACTGTCTGACAATCTCTGACACTCTCTATCACTCTCGGTCACTCTCAGACACTCGCTGACATTCTCTGACACTCTCTGACACTCTCAACACTCTCAGAAACTCTCTATCATTCTCTACCACTCTCTGACATTCTCTGACAATCTCTATCGCTCTCAGACACTCGCTTACACGCTCTGACACTCTCAGACACTCTCTGACACTCTCAGACACTCTCTATCATACTCTGAAACTTTCTATCAATCTCTGACACTCTCATACACTCTCTATCACTCTCTACCACACTCTGATATTCTCTGACAAACTCTATCGCTCTCAGAAAGTCGCTGACACTCTCTGACTCTCTCAGACACTCTCTGACAATCTCAGACACTCTCTATAAATTTCTGACACTCTCTGACTCTCTCAGACACTCTCAATCACTATGTCACACTCTCAGACACTCTCAGACATTCTCAATGTCTCTCAATCACTCTCTGACACTCTCAGACACTCTCTATCACTCGCTGACACTCTCTATCACTCTCTGGCACTCTATATCACTCTCTGACCTTCTCTGACACTCTCCATCACTCTCAGACACTCTCAATCACTCTCTGACACTCTCAGACACTCTCAGACATTCTCAATCACTCTCAATCACGCTCTGACACTCTCTGAGACTCTCAATCACTCTCTGACACTCCCTGAGACTCCACGACACTCTCCATCACTCTCTGGCACTCAGACACTCTCAATCACTCTCTGACACTCTCAGACACTCCCTATTACTCTCTGAAACACTCTGACTCTCTCTATCACTCTCTGACAAGCTCTGACACTCTCTGACACTCTCTGACTCTCTCTATCACTCTCTGACAAGCTCTGACACTCTCTATCAATCTCGGTGACTCTCAGACACTCGCTGACATTCTCTGACACTCTCTGACTCTCTCTATCACTCTCTGACAAGCTCTGACACTCTCTGACACTCTCTGACTCTCTCTATCTCTCTCTGACAAGCTCTGACACTCTCTGACACTCTCTGACACTCTCTATCACTCTTGGTCACTCTCAGACACTCGCTGACATTCAAAAAACACTCTCAGGCACTCTCTGATACACTCAGACACGCTCTATCACTCTCAGACACTCGCTGACACTCTCTGACATTCTCAGACACTCTCTATCACTCTCAGACACTCTCAGACACTCTCAGACACTCTCAGACACTCTCTATCACTCTCTGACACTCTCAGACACTCGCTATCACTCTCTGACATTCTCTGACACTCTCAGACACACTCTATCACTCTCTATTATTCTCTACCACTCTCTGACATTCTCTGACAATCTCTATCATTCTCGGACACTCGCAGACACTCTCAATCACTCTCAATCACTCTCTGACAATCTCTGACACTCTCTATCACTCTCTGACACTCTCTGAAACTCCCTGACACTCTCTATCACTCTCTGACACTCTCTATCACTCTCTGACACTCTCAGACACTCTCAGACACTCTCAGACATTCTCAATCACTCTCAATCAATCTCTGACAATCTCTGACACTCTCTGACACTCTCAATCACTCTCTGACACTCTCAGACACTCTCTATCACTCTCTGGCACTCTCAGACACTCTCAATCACTCTCTCACACACTCAGACACTCCCTATCACTCTCTGACACTCCCTATCACTCTCTGACACTCTCTGACAAGCTCTGACACTCTCTGACAATCTCTGACTCTCTCTATCACTCTCTGACAAGCTCTGACACTCTCTGACACTCTCAGACACTCTCTATCACTCTCTGACACTCTTTGACACTCTGTGACACTCTCTATCACTCTCTGACACTCTCTATCACTCTCTGACACTCTCTATCACTCTCTGACCTTCTCTGACACTCTTCATCACTCTCAGACACTCTCAATCACTCTCTGACACTCTCTGACACTCTCAGTCACTCTCTGACACTTTCTGAGACTCTCAGACACTCTCCATCACTCTCTGGCACTCAGACACTCTCAATCACTCTCTGACACTCTCAGACACTCCCTATTACTCTCTGACACACTCTGACTCTCTCTATCACTCTCTGACAAGCTCTGACACTCTCTGACACTCTCTGACTCTCTCTATCACTCTCTGACAAGCTCTGACACTCTCTGACACTCTCTATCACTCTCGGTCACTCTCAGACACTCGCTGACATTCTCTGACACACTCTGACTCTCTCTATCACTCTCTGACAAGCTCTGAAACTCTCTGACACTCTCTGACTCTCTCTATCACTCTCTGACAAGCTCTGACACTCTCTGACACTCTCTATGACTCTTGGTCACTCTCAGAGTCTCGCTGACATTCTCTGACACTCTCAGGCACTCTCTGATCCACTCAGACACTCTCTATCACTTTCAGACAGTCTCAGACACTTGGAGACACTCCCTGACACTCTCAGACACTCTCTATCACTCTCTGACACTCTCAGACACTCGCTATCACTCTCTGACATTCTCTGACACTCTCTATCACTCTCTGACACTCTCAATCACTCTCAGACACTCTTTATCAGTCTCTGGCACTCTCAGACACTCTCAATCACTCTCTGACACTCTCTGACACTCTCTATCACTCTCTGACACTCTCAATCACTCTCAGACACTCTTTATCACTCTCTGGCACTTTCAGACACTCTCAATCACTCTCTGACACACTCAGACACTCTCTGACTCTCTCTATCACTCTCTGACAATCTCTGACATTCTCTGACAATCTCAGAAACTCCCTATCATTCTCTACCACTCTCTGACATTCTCTGACAATCTCTATCACTCTCAGACACTCGCTGACACGCTCTGACACTCTCAGACACTCTCTGACACTCTCAGACACTCTCTATCATACTCTGAAACATTCTATCACTCTCTGACACTCTCAGACACTCTCTATCACTCTCTACCACACTCTGATATTCTCTGACAAAATCTATGGCTCTCAGAAACTCCCTGACACTCTCTGACACTCTCAGACACTCTCTGACACTCTCAGACACTCTCTATAACTTTCTGACACCCTCTGACAATCTCAGACACTCTCAATCACTGTCTGACACTCTCAGACAATCTCAGACATTGTCAATGTCTCTCAATCACTCTCTGACACTCTCTGACACTCTCTGACACTCTCTATCACTCTCTGACACTCTTTGACACTCTGTGACACTCTCTGACATTCTCTGACACTCTCTATCACTCTCTGACACTCTCTGACACTCTCTATCACTCTCTGACACTCTGTATCACTCTCTGACACTCTCAGACACTCTCTATCTCTCTCTGACACTCTCTGACACTCTCAGACACTCTCTATCGCTCTCTGACACTCTCTGACACTCCATGACATCCTCTGACACTCTATATCACTCTCTGACACTCTCTGACACTCTCTATCACTCTCTGACACTCTCTGACATTCTCCAATACACTCTATCTCTCTCTGACACTCTCTGACACACTCTATCACTCTCTGACACACTATATCACTCTCTGACACTCTCAGACACACTCAATCTCTCTCTGACACACTCAGACACTCTCAGACATTCTCATTGACTCTCAATCACCCTCTGACACACTCAATCACTCTCTGACACGCTCTGACACGCTCTGACACTCTCTATCACTCTCTGACACTCTCTGACATTCTCTGACACTCTATATGACTCTCTGACACTCTCTGACACTCTCCGATGCTCTCTATCTCTCTCTGACTCTCTATGACACTCTCTATCACTCTCCGACACTCTCTATAACTCTCTGACACTCTCAGACACTCTCAATCACTCTCTGACACTCTCTGATTCTCTCAAGCACTCTCTGACACTCTCTGACACTCTCTATCACTCTCTGACACTCTCTATCACTCTCTGACACTCTCTGACAGTCTCTGACAATCTCAGACACTCTCAGACACTCTCTATCACTCTCTTACACTCAATGACACTCTCAGACACTCTCTGTCACTCTCAGACACATCTCTATCACTCTCTGACACTCTCTATCACTCTCTGACACTCTCTGAAACTCCCTGACACTCTCTATCACTCTCTGACACTCTCTATCACTCTCTGACACTCTCAGACACTCTCAGACACTCTCAGACATTCTCAATCACTCTCAATCACTCTCTGACAATCTCTGACACTCTCTGACACTCTCAATCACTCTCTGACACTCTCAGACACTCTCTATCACTCTCTGGCACTCTCAGACACTCTCAATCACTCTCTCACACACTCAGACACTCCCTATCACTCTCTGACACTCCCTATCACTCTCTGACACTCTCTGACAAGCTCTGACACTCTCTGACAATCTCTGACTCTCTCTATCACTCTCTGACAAGCTCTGACACTCTCTGACACTCTCAGACACTCTCTATCACTCTCTGACACTCTTTGACACTCTGTGACACTCTCTATCACTCTCTGACACTCTCTATCACTCTCTGACACTCTCTATCACTCTCTGACCTTCTCTGACACTCTTCATCACTCTCAGACACTCTCAATCACTCTCTGACACTCTCTGACACTCTCAGTCACTCTCTGACACTTTCTGAGACTCTCAGACACTCTCCATCACTCTCTGGCACTCAGACACTCTCAATCACTCTCTGACACTCTCAGACACTCCCTATTACTCTCTGACACACTCTGACTCTCTCTATCACTCTCTGACAAGCTCTGACACTCTCTGACACTCTCTGACTCTCTCTATCACTCTCTGACAAGCTCTGACACTCTCTGACACTCTCTATCACTCTCGGTCACTCTCAGACACTCGCTGACATTCTCTGACACACTCTGACTCTCTCTATCACTCTCTGACAAGCTCTGAAACTCTCTGACACTCTCTGACTCTCTCTATCACTCTCTGACAAGCTCTGACACTCTCTGACACTCTCTATGACTCTTGGTCACTCTCAGAGTCTCGCTGACATTCTCTGACACTCTCAGGCACTCTCTGATCCACTCAGACACTCTCTATCACTTTCAGACAGTCTCAGACACTTGGAGACACTCCCTGACACTCTCAGACACTCTCTATCACTCTCTGACACTCTCAGACACTCGCTATCACTCTCTGACATTCTCTGACACTCTCTATCACTCTCTGACACTCTCAATCACTCTCAGACACTCTTTATCAGTCTCTGGCACTCTCAGACACTCTCAATCACTCTCTGACACTCTCTGACACTCTCTATCACTCTCTGACACTCTCAATCACTCTCAGACACTCTTTATCACTCTCTGGCACTTTCAGACACTCTCAATCACTCTCTGACACACTCAGACACTCTCTGACTCTCTCTATCACTCTCTGACAATCTCTGACATTCTCTGACAATCTCAGAAACTCCCTATCATTCTCTACCACTCTCTGACATTCTCTGACAATCTCTATCACTCTCAGACACTCGCTGACACGCTCTGACACTCTCAGACACTCTCTGACACTCTCAGACACTCTCTATCATACTCTGAAACATTCTATCACTCTCTGACACTCTCAGACACTCTCTATCACTCTCTACCACACTCTGATATTCTCTGACAAAATCTATGGCTCTCAGAAACTCCCTGACACTCTCTGACACTCTCAGACACTCTCTGACACTCTCAGACACTCTCTATAACTTTCTGACACCCTCTGACAATCTCAGACACTCTCAATCACTGTCTGACACTCTCAGACAATCTCAGACATTGTCAATGTCTCTCAATCACTCTCTGACACTCTCTGACACTCTCTGACACTCTCTATCACTCTCTGACACTCTTTGACACTCTGTGACACTCTCTGACATTCTCTGACACTCTCTATCACTCTCTGACACTCTCTGACACTCTCTATCACTCTCTGACACTCTGTATCACTCTCTGACACTCTCAGACACTCTCTATCTCTCTCTGACACTCTCTGACACTCTCAGACACTCTCTATCGCTCTCTGACACTCTCTGACACTCCATGACATCCTCTGACACTCTATATCACTCTCTGACACTCTCTGACACTCTCTATCACTCTCTGACACTCTCTGACATTCTCCAATACACTCTATCTCTCTCTGACACTCTCTGACACACTCTATCACTCTCTGACACACTATATCACTCTCTGACACTCTCAGACACACTCAATCTCTCTCTGACACACTCAGACACTCTCAGACATTCTCATTGACTCTCAATCACCCTCTGACACACTCAATCACTCTCTGACACGCTCTGACACGCTCTGACACTCTCTATCACTCTCTGACACTCTCTGACATTCTCTGACACTCTATATGACTCTCTGACACTCTCTGACACTCTCCGATGCTCTCTATCTCTCTCTGACTCTCTATGACACTCTCTATCACTCTCCGACACTCTCTATAACTCTCTGACACTCTCAGACACTCTCAATCACTCTCTGACACTCTCTGATTCTCTCAAGCACTCTCTGACACTCTCTGACACTCTCTATCACTCTCTGACACTCTCTATCACTCTCTGACACTCTCTGACAGTCTCTGACAATCTCAGACACTCTCAGACACTCTCTATCACTCTCTTACACTCAATGACACTCTCAGACACTCTCTGTCACTCTCAGACACATCTCTATCACTCTCTGACACTCTCTATCACTCTCTGACACTCTCTGACAGTCTCTGACAATCTCAGACACTCTCAGACACTCTCGATCACTCTCTTACACTCAATGACACTCTCTGACACTCTCTGACACTCTCAGACACTCTTTATCTCTCTCTGACGCTCTGTATCACTCTCTATCACTCTCTGACACTCTCAGACACTCTCTATCAATATCTGACACTCTCTATCACTCTCTATCACACTCTATCACTCTCTGACACACACTGACACACTCTATCACTCTCTATCACTCTCTGACACACTCTGACACTCTCTATCACTCTCACACACTCTGACACTCTCTATCACTCTCTGACACTCAAAGACACTCTCGATCACATTCTATCACTCTCCATCACTCTCTTACACTCTCAGACACTCTCCATCACTCTCTGACACACTCTGACACACTCTGACACACCCTGACAATCTCTGAGACTCTCAGATACTCTCAGACACGGTCTGTCACTCTCAGACAATCTCAGACACTCTTTCACTCTCTGACATTATCTATCACTCTCTGACACTAGCTGACACTCATAGACACTCTCTATCACACTCTATCACTCTCCATCAATCTCTTACACTCTCTGACACTCTCAGACACTCGCTGAAACTCTCTATCACGCTCTGACTCTTTCTGACACTCTCAGACACTCTCTATCACTCTCTGAATCTCTCTATCACTCTCTGACACACGCTGACACTCTCGGACACTCTCTGACACTCTCAGACACTCACTGAGCCTCTCAGACACGCTCTGTCACTCTCTGACCCACTCTGACAGTCTCTGACAATCTCAGACTATCTCAGACACTCTCTATCACTCTCTGACACTCAATGACACTCTCAGACACTCTCTGTCACTCTCAGACACTCTCTATCACTCTCTGACACTCTCTGACACTCTCTGACACTCTCAGACACTCACTGAGCCTCTCAGACACGCACTGTCACTCTCAGACACTCTTTATCACTCTCTGGCACTCTCAGACACTCTCAATCACTCTCTGAAACTCTCAGACACTCCCTATCACTCTCTGACACTCTCTGACTCTCTCTATCTCTCTCTGACAAGCTCTGACACTGTCTGACAATCTCTGACACTCTCTATCACTCTAGGTCACTCTCAGACACTCGCTGACATTCTCTGACACTCTCTGACACTCTCTGACAATCTCAGAAACTCTCTACCATTCTCTACCACTCTCCGACATTCTCTGACAATCTCTATCACTCTCAGACACTCGCTGACACGCTCTGACACTCTCAGACACTCTCTGACACTCTCAGACACTCTCTATCATACTCTGAAACATTCTATCACTCTCTGACACTCTCAGACACTCTCTATCACTCTCTACCACACTCTGATATTCTCTGACAAAATCTATGGCTCTCAGAAACTCCCTGACACTCTCTGACACTCTCAGACACTCTCTGACACTCTCAGACACTCTCTATAACTTTCTGACACCCTCTGACAATCTCAGACACTCTCAATCACTGTCTGACACTCTCAGACAATCTCAGACATTCTCAATGTCTCTCAATCACTCTCTGACACTCTCTGACACTCTCTGACACTCTCTATCACTCTCTGACACTCTTTGACACTCTGTGACACTCTCTGACATTCTCTGACACTCTCTATCACTCTCTGACACTCTCTGACACTCTCTATCACTCTCTGACACTCTGTATCACTCTCTGACACTCTCAGACACTCTCTATCTCTCTCTGACACTCTCTGACACTCTCAGACACTCTCTATCGCTCTCTGACACTCTCTGACACTCCATGACATCCTCTGACACTCTATATCACTCTCTGACACTCTCTGACACTCTCTATCACTCTCTGACACTCTCTGACATTCTCCAATACACTCTATCTCTCTCTGACACTCTCTGACACACTCTATCACTCTCTGACACACTATATCACTCTCTGACACTCTCAGACACACTCAATCTCTCTCTGACACACTCAGACACTCTCAGACATTCTCATTGACTCTCAATCACCCTCTGACACACTCAATCACTCTCTGACACGCTCTGACACGCTCTGACACTCTCTATCACTCTCTGACACTCTCTGACATTCTCTGACACTCTATATGACTCTCTGACACTCTCTGACACTCTCCGATGCTCTCTATCTCTCTCTGACTCTCTATGACACTCTCTATCACTCTCCGACACTCTCTATAACTCTCTGACACTCTCAGACACTCTCAATCACTCTCTGACACTCTCTGATTCTCTCAAGCACTCTCTGACACTCTCTGACACTCTCTATCACTCTCTGACACTCTCTATCACTCTCTGACACTCTCTGACAGTCTCTGACAATCTCAGACACTCTCAGACACTCTCTATCACTCTCTTACACTCAATGACACTCTCAGACACTCTCTGTCACTCTCAGACACATCTCTATCACTCTCTGACACTCTCTATCACTCTCTGACACTCTCTGACAGTCTCTGACAATCTCAGACACTCTCAGACACTCTCGATCACTCTCTTACACTCAATGACACTCTCTGACACTCTCTGACACTCTCAGACACTCTTTATCTCTCTCTGACGCTCTGTATCACTCTCTATCACTCTCTGACACTCTCAGACACTCTCTATCAATATCTGACACTCTCTATCACTCTCTATCACACTCTATCACTCTCTGACACACACTGACACACTCTATCACTCTCTATCACTCTCTGACACACTCTGACACTCTCTATCACTCTCACACACTCTGACACTCTCTATCACTCTCTGACACTCAAAGACACTCTCGATCACATTCTATCACTCTCCATCACTCTCTTACACTCTCAGACACTCTCCATCACTCTCTGACACACTCTGACACACTCTGACACACCCTGACAATCTCTGAGACTCTCAGATACTCTCAGACACGGTCTGTCACTCTCAGACAATCTCAGACACTCTTTCACTCTCTGACATTATCTATCACTCTCTGACACTAGCTGACACTCATAGACACTCTCTATCACACTCTATCACTCTCCATCAATCTCTTACACTCTCTGACACTCTCAGACACTCACTGAAACTCTCTATCACGCTCTGACTCTTTCTGACACTCTCAGACACTCTCTATCACTCTCTGAATCTCTCTATCACTCTCTGACACACGCTGACACTCTCGGACACTCTCTGACACTCTCAGACACTCACTGAGCCTCTCAGACACGCTCTGTCACTCTCTGACCCACTCTGACAGTCTCTGACAATCTCAGACTATCTCAGACACTCTCTATCACTCTCTGACACTCAATGACACTCTCAGACACTCTCTGTCACTCTCAGACACTCTCTATCACTCTCTGACACTCTCTGACACTCTCTGACACTCTCAGACACTCACTGAGCCTCTCAGACACGCACTGTCACTCTCAGACACTCTTTATCACTCTCTGGCACTCTCAGACACTCTCAATCACTCTCTGAAACTCTCAGACACTCCCTATCACTCTCTGACACTCTCTGACTCTCTCTATCTCTCTCTGACAAGCTCTGACACTGTCTGACAATCTCTGACACTCTCTATCACTCTAGGTCACTCTCAGACACTCGCTGACATTCTCTGACACTCTCTGACAATCTCAGAAACTCTCTACCATTCTCTACCACTCTCCGACATTCTCTGACAATCTCTATCACTCTCAGACACTCGCTGACACGCTCTGACACTCTCAGACACTCTCTGACACTCTCAGACACTCTCTATCATACTCTGAAACATTCTATCACTCTCTGACACTCTCAGACACTCTCTATCACTCTCTACCACACTCTGATATTCTCTGACAAAATCTATGGCTCTCAGAAACTCCCTGACACTCTCTGACACTCTCAGACACTCTCTGACACTCTCAGACACTCTCTATAACTTTCTGACACCCTCTGACAATCTCAGACACTCTCAATCACTGTCTGACACTCTCAGACAATCTCAGACATTCTCAATGTCTCTCAATCACTCTCTGACACTCTCTGACACTCTCTGACACTCTCTATCACTCTCTGACACTCTTTGACACTCTGTGACACTCTCTGACATTCTCTGACACTCTCTATCACTCTCTGACACTCTCTGACACTCTCTATCACTCTCTGACACTCTGTATCACTCTCTGACACTCTCAGACACTCTCTATCTCTCTCTGACACTCTCTGACACTCTCAGACACTCTCTATCGCTCTCTGACACTCTCTGACACTCCATGACATTCTCTGACACTCTATATCACTCTCTGACACTCTCTGACACTCTCTATCACTCTCTGACACTCTCTGACATTCTCCAATACACTCTATCTCTCTCTGACACTCTCTGACACACTCTATCACTCTCTGACACACTCTATCACTCTCTGACACTCTCTGACACTCTCAGACACACTCAATCACTCTCTGACACTCTCAGACACTCTCAGAAATTCTCATTGACTCTCAATCACTCTCTGACACACTCAATCACTCTCTGACACTCTCTGACATTCTCTGACAATCTCTATCACTCTCAGACTCTCGCTGACACGCTCTGACACTCTCAGACACTCTCTGACACTCTCAGACACTCTCTATCATACTCTGAAACATTCTATCACTCTCTGACACTCTCAGACACTCTCTATCACTCTCTACCACACTCTGATATTGTCTGACAAAATCTATGGCTCTCAGAAACTCCCTGACACTCTCTGACACTCTCAGACACTCTCTGACACTCTCAGACACTCTCTATAACTTTCTGACACCCTCTGACAATCTCAGACACTCTCAATCACTGTCTGACACTCTCAGACAATCTCAGACATTCTCAATGTCTCTCAATCACTCTCTGACACTCTCTGACACTCTCTGACACTCTCTATCACTCTCTGACACTCTTTGACACTCTGTGACACTCTCTGACATTCTCTGACACTCTCTATCACTCTCTGACACTCTCAGACACTCTCTATCTCTCTCTGACACTCTCTGACACTCTCAGACACTCTCTATCGCTCTCTGACACTCTCTGACACTCCATGACATCCTCTGACACTCTATATCACTCTCTGACACTCTCTGACACTCTCTATCACTCTCTGACACTCTCTGACATTCTCCAATACACTCTATCTCTCTCTGACACTCTCTGACACACTCTATCACTCTCTGACACACTATATCACTCTCTGACACTCTCAGACACACTCAATCTCTCTCTGACACACTCAGACACTCTCAGACATTCTCATTGACTCTCAATCACCCTCTGACACACTCAATCACTCTCTGACACTCTCTGACACGCTCTGACACTCTCTATCACTCTCTGACACTCTCTGACATTCTCTGACACTCTATATGACTCTCTGACACTCTCTGACACTCTCCGATGCTCTCTATCTCTCTCTGACTCTCTATGACACTCTCTATCACTCTCCGACACTCTCTATAACTCTCTGACACTCTCAGACACTCTCAATCACTCTCTGACACTCTCTGATTCTCTCAAGCACTCTCTGACACTCTCTGACACTCTCTATCACTCTCTGACACTCTCTATCACTCTCTGACACTCTCTGACAGTCTCTGACAATCTCAGACACTCTCAGACACTCTCTATCACTCTCTTACACTCAATGACACTCTCAGACACTCTCTGTCACTCTCAGACACTCTCTATCACTCTCTATCACTCTCTGACACTCTCTATCACTCTCTGACACTCTCTGACAGTCTCTGACAATCTCAGACACTCTCAGACACTCTCTATCACTCTCTTACACTCAATGACACTCTCTGACACTCTCTGACACTCTCAGACACTCTTTATCTCTCTCTGACGCTCTGTATCACTCTCTATCACTCTCTGACACTCTCAGACACTCTCTATCAATATCTGACACTCTCTATCACTCTCTATCACACTCTATCACTCTCTGACACACACTGACACACTCTATCACTCTCTATCACTCTCTGACACACTCTGACACTCTCTATCACTCTCACACACTCTGACACTCTCTATCACTCTCTGACACTCAAAGACACTCTCAGATACTCTCAGACACGGTCTGTCACTCTCAGACAATCTCAGACACTCTTTCACTCTCTGACATTATCTATCACTCTCTGACACTAGCTGGCACTCATAGACACTCTCTATCACACTCTATCACTCTCCATCAATCTCTTACACTCTCTGACACTCTCAGACACTCGCTGAAACTCTCTATCACGCTCTGACTCTTTCTGACACTCTCAGACACTCTCTATCACTCTCTGAATCTCTCTATCACTCTCTGACACACTCTGACACTCTCGGACACTCTCTGACACTCTCAGACACTCACTGAGCCTCTCAGACACGCTCTGTCACTCTCTGACCCACTCTGACAGTCTCTGACAATCTCAGACAATCTCAGACACTCTCTATCACTCTCTGACACTCAATGACACTCTCAGACACTCTCTGTCACTCTCAGACACTCTCTATCACTCTCTGACACTCTCTGACACTCTCTGACACTCTCAGACACTCACTGAGCCTCTCAGACACGCACTGTGACTCTCAGACACTCTTTATCACTCTCTGGCACTCTCAGACACTCTCAATCACTCTCTGACACTCTCAGAAACTCTCAGACACTCCCTATCACTCTCTGACACTCTCTGACTCTCTCTATCTCTCTCTGACAAGCTCTGACACTGTCTGACAATCTCTGACACTCTCTATCACTCTAGGTCACTCTCATACACTCGCTGACATTCTCTGACACTCTCTGACACTCTCTGACAATCTCAGAAACTCTCTACCATTCTCTACCACTCTCTGACATTCTCTGACAATCTCTATCACTCTCAGACACTCGCTGACACGCTCTGACACTCTCAGACACTCTCTGACCCTCTCAGACACTCTCTATCATACTCTGAAACATTCTATCACTCTCTGACACTCTCAGACACTCTCTATCACTCTCTACCACACTCTGATATTCTCTGACAAAATCTATGGCTCTCAGAAACTCCCTGACACTCTCTGACACTCTCAGACACTCTCTGACACTCTCAGACACTCTCTATAACTTTCTGACACCCTCTGACAATCTCAGACACTCTCAATCACTGTCTGACACTCTCAGACAATCTCAGACATTCTCAATGTCTCTCAATCACTCTCTGACACTCTCTGACACTCTCTGACACTCTCTATCACTCTCTGACACTCTTTGACACTCTGTGACACTCTCTGACATTCTCTGACACTCTCTATCACTCTCTGACACTCTCTGACACTCTCTATCACTCTCTGACACTCTGTATCACTCTCTGACACTCTCAGACACTTTCTATCTCTCTCTGACACTCTCTGACACTCTCAGACACTCTCTATCGCTCTCTGACACTCTCTGACACTCCATGACATTCTCTGACACTCTATATCACTCTCTGACACTCTCTGACACTCTCTATCACTCTCTGACACTCTCTGACATTCTCCAATACACTCTATCTCTCTCTGACACTCTCTGACACACTCTATCACTCTCTGACACACTCTATCACTCTCTGACACTCTCTGACACTCTCAGACACACTCAATCACTCTCTGACACTCTCAGACACTCTCAGAAATTCTCATTGACTCTCAATCACTCTCTGACACACTCAATCACTCTCTGACACTCTCTGACACGCTCTGACACTCTCTATCACTCTCTGACACTCTCTGACACTCTCTGACATTCTCTGACACTCTATATGACTCTCTGACACTCTCTGACACTCTCCGATGCTCTCTATCTCTCTCTGACTCTCTCTGACAATCTCCATCACTCTCCGACACTCTATATCACTCTCTGACACTCTCAGACACTCTCAATCACTCTCTGACACTCTCTGATTCTCTCAAGCACTCCCTGACACTCTCTGACACTCTCTATCACTCTCTGACACTCTCTATCACTCTCTGACACTCTCTGACAGTCTCTGACAATCTCAGACACTCTCAGACACTCTCTATCACTCTCTTACACTCAATGACACTCTCAGACACTCTCTGTCACTCTCAGACACTCTCTATCACTCTCTATCACTCTCTGACACTCTCTATCACTGTCTGACACTCTCTGACAGTCTCTGACAATCTCAGACACTCTCAGACACTCTCTATCACTCTCTTACACTCAATGACACTCTCTGACACTCTCTGACACTCTCAGACACTCTCTATCAATATCTGACACTCTCTATCACTCTCTAACACACTCTATCACTCTCTGACACACTCTGACACACTCTATCACTCTCTATCACTCTCTGACACACTCTGACACTCTCTATCACTCTCACACACTCTGACACTCTCTATCACTCTCTGACACTCAAAGACACTCTCTATCACTCTCCATCACTCTCTTACACTCTCAGACACTCTCCATCACTCTCTGACACACTCTGACACACTCTGACACACCCTGACAATCTCTGAGACTCTCAGATACTCTCAGACACGGTCTGTCACTCTCAGACAATCTCAGACACTCTTTCACTCTCTGACATTATCTATCACTCTCTGACACTAGCTGACACTCATAGACACTCTCTATCACACTCTATCACTCTCCATCAATCTCTTACACTCTCTGACACTCTCAGACACTCGCTGAAACTCTCTATCACGCTCTGACTCTTTCTGACACTCTCAGATACTCTCGATCACTCTCTGAATCTCACTATCACTCTCTGACACACTCTGACACTCTCGGACACTCTCTGACACTATCAGACACTCACTGAGCCTCTCAGACACGCTCTGTCACTCTCTGACACTCTCAGACACTCTCCATCACTCTCTGACCCACTCTGACAGTCTCTGACAATCTCAGACAATCTCAGACACTCTCTATCACTCTCTGACACTCAATGACACTCTCAGACACTCTCTGTCACTCTCAGACACTCTCTATCACTCTCTGACACTCTCTGTCACTCTCAGACACTCACTGAGCCTCTCAGACACGCTCTGTCACTCTCTGACACTCTCAGACACTCTCTATCACTCTCTATCACTCTCTGTCACTCTCTGACACTCGCAGACACTCTCAGAAACTCTATGTCACTCACTGACACTCGCAGACACTCTCAGACACTCTCAGACACTCTCAGACACTCTCTATCACTCTCTGACACTCGCAGACACTCTCAGACACTCTCTATCATTCTCCGACACTCTCAGGCACTCTCTATCACTCTCTACCACTCTCCGACACTCTCAGACACTCTCTAACACAGTCTGACACACTCTGACACACTCTGACACTCACTGACCCTCTCAGACACGCTCTGTCACTATCTGACACTCTCAGACACTCTCTATCACTCTCTGAAACTCTCTGACACTCTCAGACACTCTCTGTCACACACTGACACTCGCAGACACTCTCAGACAGTCTCAGACACTCTCAGACACTCTCAGACACTCTCTATCACTCTCTATCACTCTCTGACACTCTCAGACACTCTCTATCACTCTCTATCACTCTCCAACACTCTCAGACACTCTCTGAATCTCTCTATCACTCTCTGACTCTTTCTGACACTCTCAGACACTCTCTATCACTCTCTGAATCTCTCTATCACTCTCTGACACACTCTGACACTCTCGGACACTCTCTATCACTCTCCATCACTCTCTGACCCACTCTGACAGTCTCTGACGATCTCAGACACTCTCAGACACTCTCTATCTCTCTCTGACACTCTCAGACACTCTCTATCACTATCTGACACTCTCTATCACTCTCTGACACACTCTGACACACTCTGAAACTCTCTATCACTCTCTGGCACTCTCAGTCACTCTCTATCACTCTCTGACACACTCTGACAAACTCTGACACTCTCTATCACTCTCTGACACTCTCTGACACTCTCTATCACTTTCTCTCACTCTCTGACACTCTCAGACACTCTCTATCACTCTCTGACACTCTCTGACACTCTCAGACACTCGCTGAAACTCTCTATCACGCTCTATCACTCTCTGACACTCTCTGACACACTGACATTCTCTGACACTCTCAGACACTCTCTATCACTCTCTTTCACTCTCTGACTCATTCTGACAATCTCTGACACTCTCAGACACTCTCAGACACTCTCAGACACTCTCTAAACACTCTCTGACACTCACTGACACTCTCAGACACGCTCTGTCACTCTCTGACACTCTCAGACAGTCTCTATCACTCTCTGACACTCTCTGACACACTGACAGTCTCTGACACTCTCAGACACTCTCTATCACTCACTTTCACTCTCTGACACACTCTGACAATCTCTGACATTCTCAGACACTCTCAGACACTCTCTAAACACTCTCTGACACTCACTGACACTCACTGACACTCTCAGACACTCTCTGTCACTTTCAGACACTCTCAGACACTCTCTATAACTCTCTGACTCTCCATATCACACTCTGACACTCTCTGACACTCTCTGACTCTTTCAGACACTCTCTATCACTCTCGATCACTCTCTGACACTCTCTGACACTCTCTATAACTCTCTGACACTCTCTATCATCTCTGATACTCTCAGACTCTCTCTATCAATCTCTGACACTCTCTGAAACTCTCAGACACTCTCTCTCACTCTCTGCCACTCTCTGATGCTCTCTGACACTCTCAGACACTCTATATCACTCCCTATCACTCTCTGACACACTCTGACACTCTCAGACACTCTCTATCACTCTCTGACACTCACTGAAAAGCTCAGACACTCTCTGTCACTCTCAGACACCCTGTCTCACTCTCTGGCACTCTCTGAAACTCTCTGACACACTCACACTCTCTCTGACACTCTCTGACACACTGACAGTCTCTGACACTCTCAGACACTCTCTATCACTCTCTTTCACTCTCTGACACACTCTGACACTCTCTGACACTCTCAGACAGTCTCTATCACACTCTGACACTCTCTATCACTCTCTATCACTCTCTGACACTCTCAGACACTCTCTATCACTCTCTGACACTCTATATCACTCTCTATCACTCTCTGACACTCTCTATCACTCTCTGACACTCTCTATCACTCTCTGCCACTCTCTGACAATCTCTGACACTCTCAGACACTCTATATCACTCCCTATCACTCTCTGACACACTCTGACACTCTCAGACACTCTCTATCACTCTCTGACACTCACTGAAATGCTCAGACACTCTCTGTCACTCTCAGACACTCTGTCTCACTCTCTGGCACTCTCTGAAACTCTCTGACACACTCACACTCTCTCTGACACTCTCTATCACTCTATGACACTCTCTGACATGCTCTGACACTCTCTGACACTCTCTATCACTCTCTGACAGTCTCTGACACTCTCTGACACTCTCTGACACACTCTGACACACTCTATCGCTCTCTGACACTCTCTGACACAATCTGACACTCTCTGACACTCTTAGACACTCTCTATCACTCTCTATCACTCTCTGACACACTCTGACACAATCTGACAATAGCTGATACTCTCTATCACTCTCTGGCACTCAGTGACACTCTCAGACACTCTCTGTCACTCTCAGACACTCTCTATCACTCTCTGACACTCTCTTACACTCTCAGACAGTCTATATCACTCTCTGACACTCTCTATCACTCTCTATCACTCTCTGAAACTCTCAGACACTCTCTATCACTCTCTGACACTCTCTATCACTCTCTATCACTCTCTGACACTCTCTGACACTCTCTGACACTCTCAGACACTCTATATCACTCCCTATCACTCTCTGACACACTCTGACACTCTCAGACACTCTCTATCACTCTCTGACACTCACTGAAAAGCTCAGACACTCTCTGTCACTCTCAGACACCCTGTCTCACTCTCTGGCAATCTCTGAAACTCTCTGACACACTCACACACTCTCTGACACTCTCTATCACTCTCTGACACACTCTGACACAATATGACTATCTCTGACACTCTCTATCACTCTCTGGCACTCAGTGGCACTCTCAGACACTCTCTGTCACTCTCAGACACTCTCTATCACTCTCTGACACTCTCTGACACTCTCAGACAGTCTCTATCACTCTCTGACACTCTCTATCAATCTCTATCACTCTCTGACACTCTCAGACACTCTCCATCACTCTCTGACACTCTCTATCACTCTCTATCACTCTCTGACACTCTCTATCACTCTCTGACACTCTCTATCACTCTCTGTCACTCTCTGATGCTCTCTGACACTCTCAGACACTCTATATCACTCCCTATCACTCTCTGACACACTCTGACACTCTCAGACACTCTCTATCACTCTCTGACACTCACTGAAAAGCTCAGACACTCTCTGTCACTCTCAGACACCCTGTCTCACTCTCTGGCACTCTCTGAAACTCTCTGACACACTCACACTCTCTCTGACACTCTCTGACACACTGACAGTCTCTGACACTCTCTGACACTCTCTATCACTCTCTTTCACTCTCTGACACACTCTGACAGTCGCTGACACTCTCAGATGCTCTCAGACGCTCACAGACCCTCTCTATCACTCTCTGACACTCAGTGACACTCTCAGACACTCTCTGTCACCCTCAGACACTCTCTGACACTCTCAGACAGTCTCTATCACACTCTGACACTCTCTATCACTCTCTATCACTCTCTGACACTCTCAGACACTCTCTATCACTCTCTGACACTCTCTATCACTCTCTATCACTCTCTGACACTCTCTATCACTCTCTGACACTCTCTATCACTCTCTGCCACTCTCTGACAATCTCTGACACTCTCAGACACTCTATATCACTCCCTATCACTCTCTGACACACTCTGACACTCTCAGACACTCTCTATCACTCTCTGACACTCACTGAAATGCTCAGACACTCTCTGTCACTCTCAGACACTCTGTCTCACTCTCTGGCACTCTCTGAAACTCTCTGACACACTCACACTCTCTCTGACACTCTCTATCACTCTCTGACACTCTCTGACATGCTCTGACACTCTCTGACACTCTCTATCACTCTCTGACAGTCTCTGACACTCTCTGACACTCTCTGACACACTCTGACACACTCTATCGCTCTCTGACACTCTCTGACACAATCTGACACTCTCTGACACTCTTAGACACTCTCTATCACTCTCTATCACTCTCTGACACACTCTGACACAATCTGACAATAGCTGACACTCTCGATCACTCTCTGGCACTCAGTGACACTCTCAGACACTCTCTGTCATTCTCAGACACTCTCTATCACTCTCTGACACTCTCTTACACTCTCAGACAGTCTCTATCACTCTCTGACACTCTCTATCATTCTCGACCACACTCTGACATTCTCAGACACTCTCTATCACTCTCTGACACTCACTGAAATTCTCAGACACTCTCTGTCACTCTCAGACACTCTGTCTCACTCTCTGGCACTCTCTGAAACTCTCTGACACACTCACACTCTCTCTGACACTCTCTATCACTCTCTGACACTCTCTGACATACTCTGACACTCTCTGACACTCTCTATCACTCTCTGACAGTCTCTGACACTCTCTGACACACTCTGACACACTATATCGCTCTCTGACACTCTCTGACACAATCTGACACTCTCTGACACTCTTAGACACTCTCTATCACTCTCTATCACTCTCTGGCACACTCTGACAATCTCTGACACTCTCTATCACTCTCTGGCACGCAGTGACACTCTCAGACACTCTCTGTCACTCTCAGACACTCTCTATCACTCTCTGACACTCTCTTACACTCTCAGACAGTCTCTATCACTCTCTGACACTCTCTATCACGCTCTATCACTCTCTGAAACTCTCAGACACTCTCTATCACTCTCTGACACTCTCTATCACTCTCTATCACTCTCTGACACTCTCTATCACTCTCTGACACTCTCTATCACTCTCTGCCACTCTCTGACACTCTCTGACACTCTCAGACACTCTATATCACTCCCTATCACTCTCTGGCACACTCTGACACTCTCAGACACTCTCTATCACTCTCTGACACTCACTGAAAAGCTCAGACACTCTCTGTCACTCTCAGACACCCTGTCTCACTCTCTGGCAATCTCTGAAACTCTCTGACACACTCACACTCTCTCTGACACTCTCCATCACTCTCTGACACACTCTGACACAATCTGACAATCTCTGACACTCTCTATCACTCTCTGGCACTCAGTGGCACTCTCAGAAACTCTCTGTCACTCTCAGACACTCTCTGTCACTCTCAGACACTCTCTATCACTCTCTGACACTCTCTGACACTCTCAGACAGTCTCTATCACTCTCTGACACTCTCTATCACTCTCTATCACTCTCTGACACTCTCAGACACTCTCCATCACTCTCTGACACTCTCTATCACTCTCTATCACTCTCTGACACTCTCTATCACTCTCTGACACTCTCTATCACTCTCTTCCACTCTCTGATGCTCTCTGACACTCTCAGACACTCTATATCACTCTCTATCACTCTCTGACACACTCTGACACTCTCAGACACTCTCTATCACTCTCTGACACTCACTGAAAAGCTCAGACACTCTCTGTCACTCTCAGACACCCTGTCTCACTCTCTGGCACTCTCTGAAACTCTCTGACACACTCACACTCTCTCTGACACTCTCTGACACACTGACAGTCTCTGACACTCTCAGACACTCTCTATCACTCTCTTTCACTCTCTGATACACTCTGACAGTCACTGACACTCTCAGACGCTCACAGACACTCTCTATCACTCTCTGACACTCAGTGACACTCTCAGACACTCTCTGTCACTCTCAGACACTCTCTGACACTCTCAGACAGTCTCTATCACACTCTGACACTCTCTATCACTCTCTATCACTCTCTATCACTCTCTGACACTCTCAGACACTCTCTATCACTCTCTGACACTCTCTATCACTCTCTATCACTCTCTGACACTCTCTATCACTCTCTGACACTCTCTATCACTCTCTGCCACTCTCTGACAATCTCTGACACTCTCAGACACTCTATATCACTCCCTATCACTCTCTGACACACTCTGACACTCTCAGACACTCTATATCACTCTCTGACACTCACTGAAATGCTCAGACACTCTCTGTCACTCTCAGACACTCTGTCTCACTCTCTGGCACTCTCTGAAACTCTCTGACACACTCACACTCTCTCTGACACTCTCTATCACTCACTGACACTCTCTGACATACTCTGACACTCTCTGACACTCTCTATCACTCTCTGACAGTCTCTGACACTCTCTGACACTCTCTGACACACTCTGACACACTCTATCGCTCTCTGACACTCTCTGACACAATCTGACACTCTCTGACACTCTTAGACACTCTCTATCACTCTCTATCACTCTCTGACACTCTCAGACACTCTATATCACTCCCTATCACTCTCTGGCACACTCTGACACTCTCAGACACTCTCTATCACTCTCTGACACTCACTGAAAAGCTCAGACACTCTCTGTCACTCTCAGACACCCTGTCTCACTCTCTGGCAATCTCTGAAACTCTCTGACACACTCACACTCTCTCTGACACTCTCTATCACTCTCTGACACACTCTGACACAATCTGACAATCTCTGACACTCTCTATCACTCTCTGGCACTCAGTGGCACTCTCAGAAACTCTCTGTCACTCTCAGACACTCTCTGTCACTCTCAGACACTCTCTATCACTCTCTGACACTCTCTGACACTCTCAGACAGTCTCTATCACTCTCTGACACTCTCTATCACTCTCTATCACTCTCTGACACTCTCAGACACTCTCCATCACTCTCTGACACTCTCTATCACTCTCTATCACTCTCTGACACTCTCTATCACTCTCTGACACTCTCTATCACTCTCTGCCACTCTCTGATGCTCTCTGACACTCTCAGACACTCTATATCACTCCCTATCACTCTCTGACACACTCTGACACTCTCAGACACTCTCTATCACTCTCTGACACTCACTGAAAAGCTCAGACACTCTCTGTCACTCTCAGACACCCTGTCTCACTCTCTGGCACTCTCTGAAACTCTCTGACACACTCACACTCTCTCTGACACTCTCTGACACACTGACAGTCTCTGATACTCTCAGACACTCTCTATCACTCTCTTTCACTCTCTGACACACTCTGACAGTCACTGACACTCTCAGACGCTCACAGACACTCTCTATCACTCTCTGACACTCAGTGACACTCTCAGACACTCTCTGTCACTCTCAGACACTCTCTGACACTCTCAGACAGTCTCTATCACACTCTGACACTCTCTATCACTCTCTATCACTCTCTATCACTCTCTGACACTCTCAGACACTCTCAGACACTCTCTGACACTCTCTATCACTCTCTATCACTCTCTGACACTCTCTATCACTCTCTGACACTCTCTATCACTCTCTGACACTCTCTGACAATCTCTGACACTCTCAGACACTCTATATCACTCCCTATCACTCTCTGACACACTCTGAAACTCTCAGACACTCTATATCACTCTCTGACACTCACTGAAATGCTCAGACACTCTCTGTCACTCTCAGACACTCTGTCTCACTCTCTGGCACTCTCTGAAACTCTCTGACACACTCACACTCTCTCTGACACTCTCTATCACTCTCTGACACTCTCTGACATACTCTGACACTCTCTGACACTCTCTATCACTCTCTGACAGTCTCTGACACTCTCTGACACTCTCTGACACACTCTGACAAACTATATCGCTCTCTGACACTCTCAGACACAATCTGACACTCTCTGACACTCTTAGACACTCTCTATCACTCTCTATCACTCTCTGACACACTCTGACACAATCTGACAATCTCTGACACTCTCTATCACTCTCTGGCACTCAGTGACACTCTCAGACACTCTCTGTCACTCTCAGACACTCTCTATCACGCTCTGACACTCTCTTACACTCTCAGACAGTCTCTATCACTCTCTGACACTCTCTATCACTCTCTATCACTCTCTGAAACTCTCAGACACTCTCTATCACTCTCTGACACTCTCTATCACTCTCTATCACTCTCTGACACTCTCTATCACTCTCTGACACTCTCTATCACTCTCTGCCACTCTCTGACACTCTCTGACACTCTCTGACACTCTCAGACACTCTATATCACTCCCTATCACTCTCTGACACTCTCTGACACTCTCAGACCCTCTCTATCACTCTCTGACACTCACTGAAAAGCTCAGACACTCTCTGTCACTCTCAGACACCCTGTCTCACTCTCTGGCACTCTCTGAAACTCTCTGACACACTCACACTCTCTCTGACACTCTCTATAACTCTCTGACACTCTCTGACATACTCTGACACTCTCTGACACTCTCTATCACTCTCTGACAGTCTCTGACACTCTCTGACACACTCTGACACACTCTATCACTCTCTGACACACTCTGACACAATTTGACACTCTCTGACACTCGTAGAAACTCTCTATCACTCTCTATCACTCTCTGACACACTCTGACACAATCTGACAATCTCTGACACTCTCTATCACTCTCTGGCACTCAGTGACACTCTCAGACACTCTCTGTCACTCTCAGACACTCTCTATCACTTTCTGACACTCTCTTACACTCTCAGACAGTCTCTATCACTCTCTGACACTCTCTATCACTCACTATCACTCTCTGAAACTCTCAGACACTCTCTATCACTCTCTGACACTCTCTATCACTCTCTATCACTCTCTGAAACTCTCTATCACTCTCTGCCACTCTCTGACACTCTCTGACACTCTCTGACACTCTCAGACACTCTATATCACTCCCTATCACTCTCTGACACACTCTGACACTCTCAGACACTCTCTATCACTCTCTGACACTCACTGAAAAGCTCAGACACTCTCTGTCACTCTCAGACACCCTGTCTCACTCTCTGGCAATCTCTGAAACTCTCTGACACACTCACACTCTCTCTGACACTCTCTATCACTTTCTTTCACTCTCTGACACTCCCATACAATCTCTTTCACTCTCTATCACTCGCTGACACTCGCAGACACTCTCAGACACTATCTATCACTCTCTGACACTCTCAGACACTCTCTATCACCCTCTGACACTCTATGACACTCTATGACACTCTCTGAATCTCTCTTTCTCTCTCTGAAACTCTCTGGCACTCTCAGACACTCTCTATCACTCTCTGACACTCTCTCTAACTCTCGATAACTCTCTATCACTCACTGACACACTCTGGCACACTCTGGATATCTCTGACACTCTCAGACACTCTCCATCTCTCTCTGACACTCACTGACACTCTCAGATACTCTCTGTCACTTTCAGACACTCTCAGACACTCTCTATAACTCTCTGACTCTCTCTATCACTCTCTGACACTCTCTGACACACTCTGACACTCTCTGACACTCTCTGACTCTTTCAGACACTCTCTATCACTCTCGATCACTCTCTGACACTCTCTGACACTCTCTATCACTCTCTGACACTCTCTATCATCTCTGATACTCTCAGACTTTCTCTATCAATCTCTGACACTCTCTGAAACTCTCAGACACTCTCTATCAATCTCTGACACACTCTGATACTCTCAGACACTCTCTATCACTCTCTATCACTCTCTGACACACTCTGACAGTCGCTGACACTCTCAGACGCTCTCAGACGCTCACAGACACTCTCTATCACTCTCTGACACTCAGTGACAGTCTCAGACACTCTCTGTCACTCTCAGACACTCTCTGACACTCTCAGACAGTCTCTATCACACTCTGACACTCTCTATCACTCTCTATCACTCTCTGATACTCTCAGACGCTCTCTATCACCCTCTGACACTCTCTATCACTCTCTATCACTCTCTGACACTATCACTCTCTGACCCTCTCTATCACTCTCTGCCACTCTCTGACAATCTCTGACACTCTCAGACACTCTATATCACTCCCAATCACTCTCTGACACACTCTGACACTCTCAGACACTCTTTATCACTCTCTGACACTCACTGAAATGCTCAGACACTCTCTGTCACTCTCAGACACTCTGTCTCACTCTCTGGCACTCTCTGAAACTCTCTGACACACTCACACTCTCTCTGACACTCTCTATCACTCTCTGACACTCTCTGACATACTCTGACACTCGCTGACACTCTCTATCACTCTCTGACAGTCTCTGACACCCTCTGACACACTCTGACACACTCTATCGCTCTCTGACACTCTCTGACACAATCTGACACTCTCTGACACTCTTAGACACTCTCTATCACTCTCTATCACTCTCTGACACACTCTGACACAATCTGACAATCTCTGACACTCTCTATCACTCTCTGGCACTCAGTGACACTCTCAGACACTCTCTGTCAGTCTCAGACACTCTCTATCACTCTCTGACACTCTCTTACACTCTCAGACAGTCGCTATCACTCTCTGACACTCTCTATCACTCTCTATCACTCTCTGAAACTCTCAGACACTCTCTATCACTCTCTGACACTCTCTATCACTCTCTATCACTCTCAGACACTCTCTATCACTCTCTGACACTCTCTATCACTCTCTATCACTCTCTGACACTCTCTATCACTCTCTGACACTCTCTATCACTCTCTGCCACACTCTGACACTCTCAGACACTCTCTATCGCTCTCTGACACTCACTGAAAAGCTCAGACACTCTCTGTCACTCTCAGACACCCTGTCTCACTCTCTGGCAATCTCTGAAACTCTCTGACACACTCACACTCTCTCTGACACTCTCTATCACTTTCTTTCACTCTCTGACACACTCTGACAATCTCTGACACTCTCAGACACTCTCAGACATTCTCTAAACACTCTCTGACACTCACTGAGACTCTCAGACACGCTCTGTCACTCTCTGACACTCTCAGACACTCTCTATCACTCTCTATCACTCTCTGACACTCTCTGACACTCTCAGACAATCTCTATCACTCTCTATCACTCGCTGACACTCGCAGACACTCTCAGACACTCTCTATCACTCTCTGATACTCTCAGACACTCTCTATCACCCTCTGACACTCTATGACACTCTATGACACTCTCTGAATCTCTCCGACACTCTCAGACACTCTCTATCACTCTCTGAATCTCTCTATCACTCTCTGACACTCTATGACACTCTCTGACTCACTCTGACACTCTCTATCACTCTCTGACACTCTCTATAACTCTCTATCACTCACTGACACACTCTGGCACACTCTGGCAATCTCTGACACTCTCAGACACTCTCTGTCACTTTCAGACACTCTCAGACACTCTCTATAACTCTCTGACACTCTCAAACACTCTCTGACACACTCAGACACTCTCTATCACTCTCAATCACTCTCAGGCACTCTCTATCACTCTCTATCACTCTTTGACACTCTCTATCATCTCTGATACTCTCAGACTCTCTCTATCAATCTCTGACACTCTCTGAAACTCTCAGACACTCTCTATCACTCTCTGACACTCTCTGACACTCTCAGACACTCTCTATCACTCTCTATCACTCTCTGACACACTCTGACAGTCACTGACACTCTCAAACGCTCTCAGACGCTCTCAGACTCTCTCTATCAATCTCTGACACTCAGTGACACTCTCAGACACTCTCTGTCACTCTCTGACACTCTCTATCACTCTCTGACACTCTCTGACACTCTCAGACAGTCTCTATCACTCTCTGACACTCTCGATCACTCTCTATCACTCTCTGACACTCTCAGACACTCTCTGTCACTCTCTGACACTCTCTATCACTCTCTATCACTCTCTGACACTCTCTATCACTCTCTGACACTCTCTATCACTCTCTGCCACTCTCTGACACTCTCTGACACTCTCAGACACTCTATATCACTCCCTATCTCTCTCTGACACACTCTGACACTCTCAGACACTCTCTGTCACTCTCTGACACTCACTGAAAAGCTCAGACACTCTCTGTCAATCTCAGACACTCTGTCTTACTCTCTGGCACTCTCTGAAACTCTCTGACACACTCACACTCTCTCTGACACTCTCTATCACTCTCTGACACTCTCTGACACACTCTGACAATCTCTGACACTCTCTATCACTCTCTGACAGTCTCTGACACTCTCTGACACACTCTGACACACTCTATCGCTCTCTGACACTCTCTGACACTCTCTGACACAATCTGACACACTCTGACACTCTTAGACACTCTCTATCACTCTATATCACTCTCTGACACACTCTGACACAATCTGACAATCTCTGACTCTCTCTGTCACTCTCTGAAACTCTCTGAATCTCTCTATCACTCTCAGACAATCTCTATCACTCTATGACACTCTCTGACATTGTCTATCAGTCTCTGACACACTCTGACACATTCTGACACTCTCAGACATTCTCAGACACTCTCTATCACTCTCAGACAATCTCTATCACTCTATGACACTCTCTGACATTGTCTATCAGTCTCTGACACACTCTGACACATTCTGACACTCCCAGACACTCTCTATCACTCTCTTACACACTCTGAAAGTCTCTGACACTCTCAGACACTCTCAGACACTCTCTATCACTCTTTGACACTCAATGACACTCTCAGACACTCTCTGTCACTCTCAGACACTCTCTATCACTCTCTACCACTCTCTATCACTCTCTGACACTCTCTATCACTCTCTGACACTCTCAGACACTCTCTATCACTCTCTGACTCTCTGTATCACTCTCTATCACTCTCTATCACTCTCTGACACACTCTGAAACTCTCTATCACTCTCACACACTCTGACACTCTCTAAAACTTTCTGACACTCAAAGACACTCTCTATCACACTCTATCACTCTCTATCACTTTCTATCACTCTCTGACACCCTCAGACACTCTCTGACACTCTCAGACACTCTCTATCACTCTCTGACACTCTCAGACACTCTCTGACACTCTCAGACATTCTCAGACACTCTCTATCACTCTCTGACACTCTCTGTCACTCTCTATCGCATTCTGACACTCTCAAACACTCTCTATCACTCTCTGACACTCTCAGAAACTCTCTATCACTCTCTGACACTCTCTCACACTCTCTGACATTCTCTTTCATCATCTGACACTCTCAGACACTCTCTGTCGCCCTCTGACACTCTCTGACAATCTCTGACACTCTCAGACACTCTCTGACACTCTCTATCTCTCTCTATCACTCTCTGATACTCTCTGACACTTTCTGACACTCTCTGACACTCTCTGACACTTTCTGACACTCTCTGACACTCTCTGATTCTTTCAGACACTCTCTATCACTCTCTATCACTCTCTGACACTCTCAGACACTCTCTATCACTCTCTGACACTCTCTTTCATCTCTGACACTCTCAGACTCTCTCTATCAATCTCCGACACTCTCTGACACTCTCAGACACTCTCTATCACTCTCTGACACACTCTGACACTCTCTGACACTCTGAGACACTCTCTGTCACTCTCTGTCACTCTCTGAGACACTCTGACAGTCCCTGGCACTCTCAGACGCTCTCAGACACTCTCAGACACACTCTATCACTCTCTGACACTCTCTATCACTCTCTTTCACTCTCTGACACTCACTGACACTCTCAGACACTCTCTGTCACTTTCAGACACTCTCAGACACTCTATAACTCTCTGACTCTCTCTATCACTCTCTGACACTCTCAGACTCTCTCTGAATCTCTCTATCACTGTCTGACACTCTCTGACACTCTCAGACACTCCCTATCACTCTCTGAATCTCTCTATCACTCTCTGACACTCTCTGACTCACTCTGACACTCTCTATCACTCTCTGACACTCTCTATCACACTCTATCACTCACTGACACACTCTGACACACTCTGGCAATCGCTGACACTCTCAGATACTCTCTATCACTCTGTGACACTCACTGACACTCTCAGACACTCTCTGTCACTTTCAGACACTCTCAGACACTCTCTATCACTCTCTGACACTCTCTCACACTCTCTGACATTCTCTTTCATCCTCTGACACTCTCAGACACTCTCTGTCGCCCTCTGACACTCTCTGACAATCTCTGACACTCTCAGACACTCTCTGACACTCTCTATCTCTCTCTATCACTCTCTGATACTCTCTGACACTTTCTGACACTCTCTGACACTCTCTGACACTTTCTGACACTCACTGACACTCTCTGATTCTTTCAGACACTCTCTATCACTCTCTATCACTCTCTGACACTCTCAGACACTCTCTATCACTCTCTGACACTCTCTTTCATCTCTGACACTCTCAGACTCTCTCTATCAATCTCCGACACTCTCTGACACTCTCAGACACTCTCTATCACTCTCTGACACACTCTGACACTCTCTGACACTCTGAGACACTCTCTGTCACTCTCTATCACTCTCTGAGACACTCTGACAGTCCCTGGCACTCTCAGACGCTCTCAGACACTCTCAGACACACTCTATCACTCTCTGACACTCTCTATCACTCTCTTTCACTCTCTGACACTCACTGACACTCTCAGACACTCTCTGTCACTTTCAGACACTCTCAGACACTCTATAACTCTCTGACTCTCTCTATCACTCTCTGACACTCTCAGACTCTCTCTGAATCTCTCTATCACTGTCTGACACTCTCTGACACTCTCAGACACTCCCTATCACTCTCTGAATCTCTCTATCACTCTCTGACACTCTCTGACTCACTCTGACACTCTCTATCACTCTCTGACACTCTCTATCACTCTCTGACACTGTCTGACACTCTCAGACAGTCTCTATCACTCTCTGACACACTCTGACACTCTCTGCCACTCTCTGACACTCTCTATCACTCTCTATCACTCTCTGACACTCTCTGACACTCTCTGACACTCTCCATCACTCAATGACACTCTGTGACACTCTCTATCACACTCCATCAAACTCTGACACTCTGTGAAACTCTCTATCACTCTCCATCACTCTCTGACACTCTCAGACACCCTGTATCACACTCCGTATCACTCTCTGACACCCAATGACACTCTCTATCACTCTCTGACACTCTATATCACTCTCTATCTCTCTCTGACTCTCTCTGACACTCTCTATCACTCTCTATCACTCTCTGACACTCTCTGACACTCTCTATCACTCAATGACACTCTGTGACACTCTCTATCACTCTCTGACACTCTCTGACACAATCAGACACTCTGTGACACACTCTGACACTCTATATCACTCTATGACACTCTCTGACGCTCTCTATCACTCTCTATTACACTTTGACACTCTCTGACACACTCTGACACTCTCTATCACTCTCTGACACACTCTGACAACCTCTGACACACTCTGGCACACTCTGACACTCTCTGGCACTCTCTGACACTCTCTATCACTCTCTGACACTCTCTGACACCCTCTGACACACTCTGACACACTCTGACACTCTCTGACACTCTCTATCACTCTCTGACACTCTCTGACACTCTCAGAGGCTCTCTATCACTCGCTATCTCTCTCTGTCACTCTCAGACACCCTCTGTCACACTCTGTCACTCTCAGACACTCTCAGACACTCCCTATCACTGTCTGACACTCTCTAATCACTCTCTGACACACTCTGACACTCTCTTTCACTCTCTATCACTTTCTGACACTCTCTATCACTCTCTGACACTCTCTGACACTCTCTATCACTCAATGACACTCTCTGACACTCCCTATCACTCTCTGACACTCTCTGACACTCTCTGACACTGTCAGACACTCTCTATCGTTCTTTGTCACTGTCTGACACTCTCTGACACTTTCAGGCACTCTCTGACAATCACAGACAATCTCAGACACTCTCTATCACTCTCTATCACTCTCTGACTCTCTCTGACACTCTCGATCACTCTCTGACACTCTCTGACATACTCTATCAAACAATGACTCTCTCTGACATACTCTATCACTCTCAGGCACTCTCTATCACTCTTTATCACTCTCTGACACTCTCTGACAATCTCTGACACTCTCTAGCACGCTCTGACACTCTCTATCACTCTCTAACACTCTCTGACACTCTCTGACACTCTCTGACACTCTCTATCACTCTCTATCACTCTCTGACGCTCTCTGACACTCTATAGCATACTCTATCACTCTCTGACACTCAGTGACACACTCAGACACTCTGTGAATCACTCTGACACTCTATATCACTCTCTGACACTCTCTATCACTCTCTGACACTCTCTATCACTCTCTGACACTCTCTGACACTCTCTATCATTCTCTATCACTCTCTGACACTCTCTGACACACTCAGACACTCTGTGACTCACTCTGACACTCTCTATCACTCTCTGACACTCTCTATCACTCTCTGACATTCTCTGACACTCTCTATCACACTCTCTCACTCTCTGACACTCTCCATCACTCGATGACACTCTGTGACACTCTCTATCACTCTCCATCACTCTCTGACACACTCTGACACTCTCAGACTCTCTCTATCACACTCTGTATCACTCTCTGACACCCAATGACACTCTCTATCACTCTCTGACACTCTATCTCACTTTCTATCACTCTATGA
Organism: Heterodontus francisci; assembly: GCF_036365525.1. Taxonomy (NCBI): domain Eukaryota; kingdom Metazoa; phylum Chordata; class Chondrichthyes; order Heterodontiformes; family Heterodontidae; genus Heterodontus; species Heterodontus francisci. Next base: position 13,392,879 of record NC_090405.1, read on the forward strand.
CACTCTCTGACACTCTCAGTCAATCTCTATCACTCTCTGACTCTCTCTGACACTCTCTATCACTCTCTATCACTGTCTGACACTCTCTGACACTCTCTGACACTCCCTATCACTCTCTGACACTCTCTGACACTCTCCGACACTCCCTATCACTCTCTGACACACTCTGACATTCTCTGACACTCTCTGTCACTCTCTGTCACTCTCTATCACTCTCTGACACACTCTGACAGTCGCTGACACTCTCAGACCCTCTCAGACACTCTCTGTCACTCTCTGACACTCACTGACACTCTCAGGCACTCTCAGACACTCTCAGACACTCTCTATCTCTCTCTGACACTCTCAAACAGTCTCTATCACTCTCTGACACTCTCTATCACTCTCTATCTCTCTCTGACACTCTCAGACAGTCTCTATCACTCTCTGACACTCTCTATCACTCTCTGACACACTCTGACAACCTCTGACACACTCTGACACTCTCTGACACTCTCTGACACTCTCTATCACTCTCTGACACTCTCGATCACTCTCTGACACTCTCTGACACTCTCTGACACTTTCCATCACTCAAAGACTCTCTGTGACACTCTCTATCACACTCCATCAAACTCAGACTCTCTGTGAAACTCTCTATCACTCTCCATCACTCTCTGACACTCTCAGACACCCTGTATCACACTCCGTATCACTCTCTGACACCCAATGACACTCTCTATCACTCTCTGACACTCTATATCACACTCTATCTCTCTCTGACTCTCTCTGACACTCTCTATCACTCTCTATCACTCTCTGACACTCTCTGACACTCTCTATCACTCAAAGACACTCTGTGACACTCTCTATCACTCTCTGACACTCTCTGACACAATCAGACACTCTGTGACACACTCTGACACTCTATATCACTCTATGACACTCTCTGACGCTCTCTATCACTCTCTATTACGCTCTGACACTCTCTGACACACTCTGACACTCTCGATCACTCTCTGACACTCTCCATCACTCTATGACAATCTCTGACACTCTCTATCACTCTCTGACACACTCTGACAACCTCTGACACACTCTGGCACACTCTGACACTCTCTGGCACTCTCTGACACTCTCTATCACTCTCTGACACTCTCTGACACTCTCTGACACCCTCTGACACACTCTGACACACTCTGACACTCTCTGACACACTCTGACACTTTCTGACACTCTCTATCAATCTCTGACACTCTCTGACACTCTCAGAGGCTCTCTATCACTCGCTATCACTCTCTGTCACTCTCAGACACCCTCTGTCACACTCTGTCACTCTCAGACACTCTCTATCACTGTCTGAAACTCTCTAATCACTCTCTGACACTCTCTGACACTCTCTGACTCACTCTGACACTCTCTATCACTCTCTATCACTTTCTGACACTCTCTAACACTCTCTATCACTCTCTGACACTCTCTGACAGTCTCTATCACTCAATGACACTCTCTGACACTCCCTTTCACTCTCTGACACTCTCTGACACTCTCTGACACTCTCAGACACTCTCTATCGCTCTTTATCACTGTCTGACACTCTCTGACACTTTCAGGCACTCTCTGACAATCACAGACAATCTCAGACACTCTCTATCACTCTCTATCACTCTCTATCACTCTCTGACACTCTCGATCACTCTCTGACACTCTCGATCACTCTCTGACTCTCTCTGACACACTCTATCACTCTCAGGCACTCTCTATCACTCTTTATCACTCTCTGACAATCTCTGACACTCTCTAGCACGCTCTGACACTCTCTATCACTCTCTAACATCTCTGACACTCTCTGATACTCTCTATCACTCTCTATCACTCTCTGACGCTCTCTGACACTCTATAGCATTCTCTATCACTCTCTGACACTCACTGACACACTCAGACACTCTGTGACTCACTCTGAAACTCTCTATCACTCTCTGACACTCTCTATCACTCTCTGACACTCTCTGACACTCTCTGACACTCTCTATCAATCTCTATCACTCTCTGACAATCTCTGACACTCTCCATCACTCGATGACACTCTGTGACACTCTCTATCACTCTCTGACACTCTCTATCACTCTCTGACACTCTGTGACTTACTCTGACACTCCCTATCACTCTCTGACACTCTCTACCACTCTCTGACATTCTCTGACACTCTCTATCACTCTCTCTCACTCTCTGACACTCTCCATCACTCGATGACACACTGTGACACTCTCTATCACTCTCCATCGCTCTCTGACACACTCTAACACTCTCAGACACTCTCTATCACACTCTGTATCACTCTCTGACACCCAATGACACTCTCTATCACTCTCTGACACTCTATCTCACTCTCTATCACTCTATGACACTCTCTGACACTCTCAGTCAATCTCTATCACTCTCTGACTCTCTCTGGCACTCTCTATCACTCTCTGACGCTCTCTGACACTCTATAGCATTCTCTATCACTCTCTGACACTCACTGACACACTCAGACACTCTGTGACTCACTCTGAAACTCTCTGATACTCTCTATCACTCAATGACACTCTGTGACAATCTCTATCACTCTCTGACACTCTCTGACACAATCAGACATTCTGTGACACACTCTGACACTCTCTATCACTCTATGACACTCTCTGACGCTCTCTATCACTCTCTATTACGCTCTGACACTCTCTGACACACTCTGACACTCTCTATCACTCTCTGACACTCACCATCACTCTCAGACACTCTCTGTCACTCTCAGACACTCTCAGACACTCTCTATCACTCTCTGACACTCTCTATCACTCTCTGACACTCTCTATCACTCTCTGACACTCTCCATCACTCTCAGACACTCTCTGTCACTCTCAGACACTCTCAGACACTCTCTATCACTCTCTGACACTCTCTATCACTCTCTGACACTCTCTGGCACTCTCTGACACTCTCTGACACTCTCTATCACTCTCTATCTTTTTCTGACAATCTCTATCACTCTCTGACACTCTCTGACACTCTCTATCACTCAATGACACTCTCTGACACACTCTATCAGTCTCTGACACTCTCCGGCACTCTCTATCACTCATTGACACTCTGTGACACTCTCTATAACTCTCTGACACTCTCTGACACTCTCAGACACTCTCTATCACTCTCTGACACTATCTATCACTCTCTGGCAGTCTCTGACACTCTCTATCACTCTCTGAAACTCTCTGAAACTCTCTGACACTCTCTGACACTCTCTGACACTCAATGACACTCTCTGACACTCCCTATCACTCTCTTCACTCTCTGATACTCTCTGACAATCTCAGACACTCTCAATCACTCTCTATCACTCTCTGACACACTCTATCAACTCTCTGGCTTTCTCTGACACTCTCTATCACTCTCTGAAACTCTCTGACACTCTCTGACACTCAATGACACTCTCTGACACTCCCTATCACTCTCTTCACTCTCTGATACTCTCTGACACTCTCAGACACTCTCAATCACTCTCTATCACTCTCTGACACTCTCTATCACTCTCTATCACTTTCTGACACTCTCTATCACTCTCTGACACTCTCTGACACATTCTATCACTCAATGACACTCTCTATCACTCTCTGACACTCTCAGACACTCTCTATCACTCTTTATCACTCTCTAACACTCTCTGACACTCTCTGACACTCTCTGACACTCTCTGACACTCTCAGACACTCTCTGACAATCTCAGACACTCTCTATCACTTTCTATCACTCTCTGACACACGCTGACACTCTCTATCACTCTCTATCACTCTCTGACACTCTCAGACACTCTGTGACTCACTCTGACACTCTCTATCACTCTCTGACACTCTCGATCACGCTCTGACACTCTCTGACACTCTCTATCACTCTCTATCACCCTCTGACACTCTCTGACACTCTCCATCACTCGATGACACTCTCAGACACTCTTTATCACACTCCGTATCACTCTCTGACACCCAATGACACTCTCTATCACTCTCTGACACTCTATATCACTCTCTATCACTCTCTGACACTCTCTGACAATCTCTGTCAATCTCTATCACTCTCTGACTCTCTCTGACACTCTCTGTCACTCTCTATCACTCTCTGACTCTCTCTGACACTCTCTATCACTCTCTATCACTCTCTGACACTCTCTATCACTCAATGACACTCTGTGACAGTCTCTATCACTCTCTGAAACTCTCTGACACAATCAGACACTCTGTGACACACTCTGACTCTCTCTATCACTCCATGACACTCTCTGACACTCTCTATCACTCTTGATGACGCTCTGACACTCTCTGACACACTCTGACACTCTCCATCACTCTATGACTCTCTCTGACACTCTCTGACAACCGCTGACACACTCTGACACACTCTGACAATCTCTGACACTCTCTGACACTCTCTATCACTCTCTGACACTGTCTGACACCCTCTGACACACTCTGACACACTCTGACACACTCTGACACTCTCTGACACTCTCAGAGGCTCTCTAACACTCTTTCACTCTCTGACACTCTCTGACACTCTCTGACACTCTCTATCACTCTCTATCACTTTCTGACACTCTGTATCACTCTCTGAAACTCTCTGACACTCTCTATCACTCTCTGACACTCTCTATCACTCTCTGACACTCTCATGGGCTTTCTATCACTCTCTATCACTCTCTGACACTCTCAGACACTCTCTATCACTCTCTGACACTCACTGACACTCTCAGACACTCTCTGTCACACTCTGTCACTCTCAGGCACTCTCTATCACTCTCTGACACTGTCTATCACTCACTGACACTCTCTGACACTCTCTGACACTCTCTATCACTCTCGATCACTTTCTGACACTCTCTATCACTCTCTGAAACTCTATCAATCTCTGAAACTCTCTGACACTCTCTATCACTCTCTGACACTCTCTATCACTCTCTGACACTCTCTGACACTCTCTATCACTCTCTATCACTCTCTGACACTCTCTGACACACTCAGACACTATGTGACTCACTCTGACACTCTCTATCACTCTCTGACAATCTTTGACGCTCTCTATCACTCTCTATCACACTCTGACACTCTCTGACACACTCTGACACTCTATTACACTCTCTGACACGCTCTACCACTCTCTATCACTCTCTGACACTCTCTGTCACTCTCTATCACTATCTGACTCTCTCTGACAATCTCAGACACTCTCTATCACTCTCTGACACTCACTGACACTCTCAGACACTCTCTGTCACTCTCTGTCACTCTCTGCCACACTCTGTCACTCTCAGACACTCTCAGATACTCTCTATCACTCTCTGACACTCTCAGACATTCTCAGACACTGTCTATCACTCTCAGACACTCTCTGTCACTCTCCGTCACTCTCTGTCACTCTCTATCACTCTCTATCGCTCTCTGACACTCACAGACACACTCTGACACTCTCAGACACTCTATGTCACTCGTTATCACTCTCTGATACTCTCTGACACTTTCAGACATTCTGTGACACACTCTGACACACTCTGTCACACTCTGTCACACTCTGACACTCTCTGACACACTCTGACACTCTCTATCACTTTCTATCTCTCTCTGACACTCTCTGACACACTCAGACAGTCTGTGACTCACTCTGACACTCTCTCTCACTCTCTGACACTCTCTAAAACTCTCTGACACTCCCTGACACTCTCCATCACTCTCTATCACTCTCTATCACTCTCTGACACCCTCTGACACTCTCCATCACTCGACGACACTCTATATCACTCTCTATCACTCTCTGACACACTCTGACACTCTCTATCACTCTCTATCACTCTCGGACTCTCTCTGACACTCTCTATCACTCTCTATTACTCTCTATCACTCTCTGACACTCTCTGACACTCTCTGACAACCTCTGACACACTCTGACACACACTGACACTCTCTGACACTCTCTGACACTCTCTATCACTCTCTGACACTCTCTGACACCCTCTGACACCCTCTGACTCCCTCTGACTCCCTCTGACACACTCTGACACACTATGACACTCTCTGACACTCTCAAAGGCTCTCAATCACTCTCAATCACTCTCTATCACTCTCTGACACTCTCAGACACTCTCAGACACTCTCTATCACTCTCTGACACTTACTGACACTCTCAAACACTCTCTGTCACTCTCTGTCACTCTCTGTCACTCTCTGTCACTCTCTGTCACTCTCAGACACTCTCTGTCACTCTCTGACATTCTCTGTCACTCTCTATCACTTTCTGACACTCTCTGTCACTTTCTGACACTCTCTATCACTCTCTGAAACGCTCTGACACTCTCTATCACTCAATGACACTCTCTGACACTCTCTCTCATTCTCTGACACTCTCAGACATTCTCTGACAATCACAGACACTCTCAGACACTCACTATCACTCTCTATCGCTCACTCACACTCTCTGACACTCTTAATCACTCTCTGACACTCTCTATCACTGCCTGACACTCTCGATCCCTCTCTGACACTATCTGACTCTCTCTATCACTCAATGACACTCTCTGACACTCTCTATCAATCTCTGACACTCACAGACACACTCTGACACTCTCAGACACTCTATGTCACTCTTTATCACTCTCTGACACTCTCTGACACTTTCAGACATTCTGTGACACACTCTGACACACTCTATCACTCTATGACAATCTTTGACGCTCTCTATCACTCTCTATCACACTCTGACACTCTCTGACACACTCTGACACTCTATTACACTCTCTGACACGCTCTATCACTCTCTATCACTCTCTGACACTCTCTGACACTCTCTATCACTATCTGACTCTCTCTGACAATCTCAGACACTCTCTATCACTCTCTGACACTCACTGACACTCTCAGACTCTCTCTGTCACTCTCTGTCACTCTCTGCCACTCTCTGTCACTCTCAGACACTCTCAGATACTCTCTATCACTCTCTGACACTCTCAGACTTTCTCAGACACTGTCTATCACTCTCAGACACTCTCTGTCACTCTCCGTCACTCTCTGTCACTCTCTATCACTCTCTATCGCTCTCTGACACTCTCAGACACTCTGACACTCTCTGACACTCTCAGACACTCTCAGAAACTCTCTCTCAGTCTCTGACATTCTCAGACACTCTCTATCACGCTCTGACACTCTCTATCAATCTCTGACACTCTCTGACACTCTCTATCACTCTCTGACACTCAATGACACTCTCAGACACTGTCTGTCACTCTCAGACACTCTCAGACACTCTCTATCACTCTCTATCACACTCTAACGCTCTTTGATGCTCTCAGACACTCTCTGACGCTCTCAGACACTCTCTGACACTCTCAGACAAACTCAATCACTCTCTATCACTCTCTGACTCTCTCTGACACTCTCTATCACTCTCTATCACTCCCTGACACTCTCTGACACTCTCTATCACTCAATGGCACTCTGTGACAGTCTCTATCACTCTCTGAAACAATCAGACACTCTGTGACACACTCTGACACTCTCTATCACTCTATGACACTCTCTGACGCTCTCTATCACTCTCTATTACGCTCCGACACTCTCTGACACACTCTGGCACTCTCTATTACTCTCTGACACTCTCCATCACTCTATGACTCTCTCTGACACCCTCTGACAACCTCTGACACACTCTGACACACTCTGACACACTCTGACACTCTCTGACACTCTCTGACAATCTCTATCACTCTCTGACACTCTCTGACACACTATGACCCACTCTGACACACTCTGACACACTCTGACACACTCTGATACACTCTGACACTCTCTGACACTCTCTGACACTCTCAGAGTCTCTCTATCACTCTCTATCACTCTCCGACACTCTCTGACACTCTCCATCACTCTATGAAACTCTCTGACACTCTCGATCACTCTCTATCACTCTCTGACACTCTCAGAAACTCTCTCTCACTCTCTGACATTCTCAGACACTCTCTATCACTCTCTGACACTCTCTATCAATCTCTGACACTCTCTGACACTCTCTATCACTCTCTGACACTCAATGACACTCTCAGACACTCTCTGTCACTCTCAGACACTCTCAGACACTCTCTATCACTCTCTATCACACTCTAACGCTCTTTGACGCTCTCAGACACTCTCTGACGCTCTCTGACACTCTCAGACAAACTCAATCACTCTCTATCACTCTCTGACACTCTCTGACAATCCCTGACACTCTCAGACTCCCTCTATCACTCTCTGACACTCTCTATCACTCTCTGACACTCACTAACAATCTCAGACACTCTCTGTCACTCTCTGTCACTATCAGACACTCTCAGATACTCTCTATCACTCTCTGACACTCTCTATCACTCTCTGACATTCTCAGACACTCTCTATCACTCTCTGACACTCTCTATCAATCTCTGACACTCTCTGACACTCTCTATCACTCTCTGACATTCACTGACACTCTCAGACACTCTCTGTCACTCTCAGACACTCTCTATCACTCTCTATCACACTCTAACGCTCTTTGACGCTCTCAGACACTCTCTGACGCTCTCTGACGCTCTCAGACACTCTCTGACACTCGCAGACACTCTCAGACACTGTCTATCACTCTCAGACACTCTCTGACACTCTGAGAGCCTCTTTCGCACTCTCTATCACTCACTGACACTCTCAGACACTCTCTATCACTCTCTGTCACTCTCAGACACTCTCAGATACTCTCTATCACTCTCTGACACTCACTGACACTCTCAGACACTCTCTGTCACTCTCTGTCACTCTCTGTCACTCTCAGACACTCTCAGATACTCTCTATCACTCTCTGACACTCTCTATCACTCTCAGACACTCTCTATCACTCTCTAACACTCTCTGATACTCTCAGAAACTCTCTCTCACTCTCTGACATTCTCAGACACTCTCTATCACTCTCTGACACTCTCTATCAATCTCTGACACTCTCTGACACTCTCTATCACTCTCTGACATTCACTGACACTCTCAGACACTCTCTGTCACTCTCAGACACTCACTATCACTCTCTGTCACACTCTAACGCTCTTTGACGCTCTCAGACACTCTCTGACGCTCTCAGACACTCTCTGACACTCTCAGACACTCTCTGTCACTCTCCGTCACTCTCTGTCACTCTCTATCACTCTCTATCGCTCTCTGACACTCTCAGACACTCTGACACTCTCTGACACTCTCAGACACTCTCTATCACTCTCTAACACTCTCTGACAATCTCAGAAACTCTCTCTCACTCTCTGACATTCTCAGACACTCTCTATCACTCTCTGACACTCTCTATCAATCTCTGACACTCTCTGACACTCTCTATCACTCTCTGACACTCAATGACAATCTCAGACACTCTCTGACGCTCTCAGACACTCTCTGACACTCTCAGACAAACTCAATCACTCTCTATCACTCTCTGACACTCTCTGACAATCTCTAACACTCTCTATCACTCTCTGACTCTCTCTGACAATCTCTATCACTCCCTGACACTCTCTGTCACTCTCTATCACTCAATGGCACTCTGTGACAGTCTCTATCACTCTCTATTACGCTCCGACACTCTCTGACACACTCTGGCACTCTCTATTACTCTCTGACACTCTCCATCACTCGATGACTCTCTCTGACACTCTCTGACAACCTCTATCACTCTCTGACACTCTCTGACACCCTATGAGCCACTCTGACACACTCTGACACACTCTGACACTCTCTGACACTCTCAGAGTCTCTCTATCACTCTCTATCACTCTCTGACACTCTCTGACACTCTCCATCACTCTCTAACACTCTCTGACACTCTCAGAAACTCTCTCTCACTTCTGACATTCTCAGACACTCTCTATCACTCTCTGACACTCTCTATCAATCTCTGACACTCTCAGACACTCTCTATCACTCTCTGACACTCAATGACACTCTCAGACACTCTCTGTCACTCTCAGACACTCTCAGACACTCTCTATCACACTCTAACGCTCTTTGACGCTCTCAGACACTCTCTGACGCTCTCTGACACTCTCAGACAAACTCAATCACTCACTATCACTCTCTGACACTCTCTGACAATCTCTAACACTCTCTGTCACTCTCTGACACACTCTGTCACTCTCTGACGCTCTCAGACTCCCTCTATCACTCTCTGACACTCTCTATCACTCAATGATACTCTCTGAAACTCTCTATCACTCTCTGACACTCTCTGACACTCTGAGAGCCTCTCTTGCACTCTCTGACACTCTCAGACACTCTCTATCACTCTCTGACACTCTCTGACACTCTCTATCACTCTCTGACACTCTCTGACACTCTCTGACACTCTCTATCACTCTCTATCACTCTCTGACACACTCTATCACTCAATGACACTCTCTGACACACTCTGACACTCTCTGACACTCTCAGACACTCTCTATCACTCTTTATCTCTCTTTATCACTCTCTGACACTCTCTATCAATCTCTGACACTCTCTATCACTCTCTGACACTCAATGACAGTCTCAGACAATCTCTGACACTCTCAGACAAACTCAATCACTCTCTATCACTCTCTGACACTCTCTGTCAATCTCTAACACTCTCTATCACTCTCTGACTCTCTCTGACACTCTCTATCACTCTCTATCACTCCCTGACACTCTCTGACACTCTCTATCACTCAATGGCACTCTGTGACAGTCTCTATCACTCTCTGACACTCTCTGACACAATCAGACACTCTGTGACACACTCTGACACTCTCTATCACTCTATGACACTCTCTGACGCTCTCTATCACTCTCTATTACGCTCCGACACTCTCTGACACACTCTGGCACTCTCTATTACTCTCTGACACTCTCCATCACTCTATGACTCTCTATGACTCTCTCTGACACTCTCTGACAACCTCTGACACACTCTGACACACTCTGACACACTCTGACACTCTCTGACACTCTCTGACAATCTCTATCACTTTCTGACACTCTCTGACACCCTATGACCCACTCTGACACACTCTGACACACTCTGACACACTCTGACACACTCTGACACTCTCTGACACTCTCAGACACTCTCAGAGTCTCTCTATCACTCTCTATCACTCTCTGACACTCTCTGACACTCTCCATCACTCTATGAAACTCTCTGACACTCTCAGACACTCTCTATCACTCTTTATCTCTCTTTATCACTCTCTGACACTCTCTATCAATCTCTGACACTCTCTGACACTCTCTATCACTCTCTGACACTCAATGACAGTCTCAGACACTCTCTGACGCTCTCAGACACTCTCTGACACTCTCAGACAAACTCAATCACTCTCGATCACTCTCTGACACTCTCTGACAATCTCTAACACTCTCTATCACTCTCTGACTCTCTCTGACACTCTCTATCACTCTCTATCACTCCCTGACACTCTCTGACACTCTCTATCACTCAATGGCACACTGTGACAGTCTCTATCACTCTCTGACACTCTGTGACACAATCAGACACTCTGTGACACACTCTGACACTCTCTATCACTCTATGACACTCTCTGACGCTCTCTATCACTCTCTATTACGCTCCGACACTCTCTGACACACTCTGGCACTCTCTATTACTCTCTGACACTCTCCATCACTCTATGACTCTCTTTGACACTCTCTGACAACCTCTGACACACTCTGACACACTCTGACACACTCTGACACACTCTGACACTCTCTGACAATCTCTATCACTTTCTGCCACTCTCTGACACCCTATGACCCACTCTGACACACTCTGACACACTCTGACACACTCTGACACTCTCTGACACTCTCTGACACTCTCTGACACTCTCAGAGTCTCTCTATCACTCTCTATCACTCTCTGACACTCTCTGACACTCTCTATCACTCTCTATCACTCTCTGACACTCTCATACACTTTCTATCACTCTCTAACACTCTCTGACACTCTCAGAAACTCTCTCTCACTCTCTGACATTCTCAGACACTCTCTATCACTCTCTGACACTCTCTATCAATCTCTGACACTCTCTGACACTCTCAGACACTCTCTATCACTCTCTATCACACTCTAACGCTCTTTGACGCTCTCAGACACTCTCTGACGCTCTCTGACACTCTCAGACAAACTCAATCACTCTCTATCACTCTCTGACACTCTCTGACAATCTCTAACACTCTCTGTCACTCTCTGACACACTCTGACACTCTCTGACACTCTCAGACTCCCTCTATCACTCTCTGACACTCTCTATCACTCTCTGACACTCTCTATCACTCAATGATACATTCTGAAACTCTCTAGCACTCTCTATCACTCTCTGACACTCTCTGACACACTTTGACACTCTCTGACAAACTCTGACACTCTCAGACTCTCTCTGACACTCTCTGACACTCTCTGACACACTCTATCAATCTCTGACACTCTCTGACACTCTGAGAGCCTCTCTCGCACTCTCTGACACCCTCAGACACTCTCTATCACTCTCTGACACTCTCTGACACTCTCTATCACTCTCTGACACTCTCTATCACTCAATGACACTCTCTGACACTCTCTATCACTCTCTGACACTCTCTGACACAGTCTGACACTCTCTGACACTCTCAGACACTCTCTATCACTCTTTATCTCTCTTTATCACTATCTGACACTCTCTGACACTCTCAGACACTCTCTGACAATCACAGACACTCTCAGACACTCTCTATCACTCTATATCACTCACTCACACTCTCTGACACTCTTTATCACTCTCCGACACTCTCGATCACTCTCTGACACTCTCTGACACTCTCGATCACTCATTGACACTCTCTGACACTCTCTGTCACTCTCTATCACTCTGACACTCTCTGACACACTCTGACACTCTTCGACACGCTCTATCACTCTTTATCACTCTCTGACAATCTCTGACTCTCTCAGACATTCTGTGACACACTCTGACACACTCTATCACTCTATGACACTCTTTGACGATCTCTATCACTCTCTATCACTCTCTGACACTCTCTGACACACTCTGACACTCTCTATTACTCTCTATCACTCTCTATCACTCTCTATCACTCTCTATCACTCTCAGACACTCTCTGACACTCTCTGACACTCTCTATCTCTCTATTACACTCTCTGACACGCTCTATCACCCTCTATCACTCTCTGACACTCTCTGACACTCTTTATCTCTCTCTATCACTCTCTATCACTCTCTGACACTCTCTGACAATCTCTAACACTCTCTGTCACTCTCTGACACACTCTGACACTCTCTGACACTCTCAGACTCCCTCTATCACTCTCTGACACTCTCTATCACTCTCTGACACTCTCTATCACTCAATGATACATTCTGAAACTCTCTAGCACTCTCTATCACTCTCTGACACTCTCTGACACACTTTGACACTCTCTGACAAACTCTGACACTCTCAGACTCTCTCTGACACTCTCTGACACTCTCTGACACACTCTATCAATCTCTGACACTCTCTGACACTCTGAGAGCCTCTCTCGCACTCTCTGACACCCTCAGACACTCTCTATCACTCTCTGACACTCTCTGACACTCTCTATCACTCTCTGACACTCTCTATCACTCAATGACACTCTCTGACACTCTCTATCACTCTCTGACACTCTCTGACACAGTCTGACACTCTCTGACACTCTCAGACACTCTCTATCACTCTTTATCTCTCTTTATCACTATCTGACACTCTCTGACACTCTCAGACACTCTCTGACAATCACAGACACTCTCAGACACTCTCTATCACTCTATATCACTCACTCACACTCTCTGACACTCTTTATCACTCTCCGACACTCTCGATCACTCTCTGACACTCTCTGACACTCTCGATCACTCATTGACACTCTCTGACACTCTCTGTCACTCTCTATCACTCTGACACTCTCTGACACACTCTGACACTCTTCGACACGCTCTATCACTCTTTATCACTCTCTGACAATCTCTGACTCTCTCAGACATTCTGTGACACACTCTGACACACTCTATCACTCTATGACACTCTTTGACGATCTCTATCACTCTCTATCACTCTCTGACACTCTCTGACACACTCTGACACTCTCTATTACTCTCTATCACTCTCTATCACTCTCTATCACTCTCTATCACTCTCAGACACTCTCTGACACTCTCTGACACTCTCTATCTCTCTATTACACTCTCTGACACGCTCTATCACCCTCTATCACTCTCTGACACTCTCTGACACTCTTAATCTCTCTCTATCACTCTCTATCTCTCTCTGACACTCTCTGACACACTCAGACACTCTGTGACACACTCTGACACTCTCTATCACTCTGTGACACTCTCTGACGCTCTCAATCACTCTCTATCACTCCCTGACACTCTCTGCCTCTCTCTATCACTCAATGGCACACTGTGACAGTCTCTATCACTCTCTGACACTCTCTGACACAATCAGACACTCTGTGACACACTCTGACACTCTCTATCACTCTATGACACTCTCTGACGCTCTCTATCACTCTCTATTACGCTCCGACACTCTCTGACACACTCTGGCACACTCTATTACTCTCTGACACTCTCCATCACTCTATGACTCTCTCTGACACTCTCTGACAACCTCTGACACACTCTGACACACTCTGACACACTCTGACACTCTCTGACAATCTCTATCACTTTCTGCCACTCTCTGACACCCTATGACCCACTCTGACACACTCTGACACACTCTGACACACTCTGACACTCTCTGACACTCTCTGACACTCTCTGACACTCTCAGAGTCTCTCTATCACTCTCTATCACTCTCTGACACTCTCTGACACTCTCCATCACTCTATGAAACTCTCTGACACTCTCTATCACTCTCTATCACTCTCTGACACTCTCATACACTTTCTATCACTCTCTAACACTCTCTGACACTCTCAGAAACTCTCTCTCACTCTCTGACATTCTCAGACACTCTCTATCACTCTCTGACACTCTCTATCAATCTCTGACACTCTCTGACACTCTCAGACACTCTCTATCACTCTCTATCACACTCTAACGCTCTTTGACGCTCTCAGACACTCTCTGACGCTCTCTGACACTCTCAGACAAACTCAATCACTCTCTATCACTCTCTGACACTCTCTGACAATCTCTAACACTCTCTGTCACTCTCTGACACACTCTGACACTCTCTGACACTCTCAGACTCCCTCTATCACTCTCTGACACTCTCTATCACTCTCTGACACTCTCTATCACTCAATGATACACTCTGAAACTCTCTAGCACTCTCTGTCACTCTCTGACACTCTCTGACACACTTTGACACTCTCTGACACACTCTGACACTCTCAGACTCTCTCTGACACTCTCTGACACTCTCTGACACTCTCTATCAATCTCTGACACTCTCTGACACTCTGAGAGCCTCTCTCGCACTCTCTGACACCCTCAGACACTCTCTATCACTCTCTGACACTCTCTGACACTCTCTATCACTCTCTGACACTCTCTGACACTCTCTATCACTCTCTATCACTCTCTAACACTCTCTATCACTCAATGACACTCTCAGACACTCTCTATCACTCTTTATCTCTCTTTATCACTATCTGACACTCTCTGACACTCTCAGACACTCTCTGACAATCACAGACACTCTCAGACACTCTCTATCACTCTATATCACTCACTCACACTCTCTGACATTCTTAATCACTCTCTGACACTCTTTATCACTCTCCGACACTCTCGATCACTCTCTGACACTCTCTGACACTCTCTATCACTCATTGACACTCTCTGACACTCTCTGTCACTCTCTATCACTCTGACACTCTCTGACACACTCTGACACTCTTCGACACGCTCTATCACTCTTTATCACTCTCTGACAATCTCTGACTCTCTCAGACATTCTGTGACACACTCTGACACACTCTATCACTCTATGACACTCTTTGACGATCTCTATCACTCTCTATCACTCTCTGACACTCTCTGACACACTCTGACACTCTCTATTACTCTCTATCACTCTCTATCACTCTCTATCACTCTCTATCACTCTCAGACACTCTCTGACACTCTCTGACACTCTCTATCTCTCTATTACACTCTCTGACACGCTCTATCACTCTCTATCACTCTCTGACACTCTCTGACACCCTATGACCCACTCTGACACACTCTGACACACTCTGACACACTCTGACACTCTCTGACACTCTCTGACACTCTCAGAGTCTCTCTATCATTCTCTATCACTCTCTGACACTCTCAGACAATTTCTATCACTCTGTAACACTCTCTGACACTCTCAGAAACTCTCTCTCACTCTATGACATTCTCAGACACTCTCTATCACTCTCTGACACTCTCTATCAATCTCTGACACTCTCTGACACTCTCAGACACTCTCTATCACTCTCTATCACACTCTAACGTTCTTTGACGCTCTCAGACACTCTCTGACGCTCTCTGACACTCTCAGACAAACTCAATCACTCTCTATCACTCTCTGACACTCTCTGACAATCTCTAACACTCTCAGACTCCCTCTATCACTCTCTGACACTCTCTATCACTCTCTGACACTTTCTATCACTCAATGATACTCTCTGAAACTCTCTATCACTCTCTATCACTCTCTGACACTCTCTGACACACTTTGACACTCTCTGACAAACTCTGACACTCTCAGACTCTCTCTGACACTCTCTGACACTCTCTGACACTCTCTATCAATCTCTGACATTCTCTGACACTCTGAGAGCCTCTCTCGCACTCTCTGACACTCTCAGACACTCTCTATCACTCTCTGACACTCTCTGACACTCTCTATCACTCTCTGACACTCTCTGACACTCTCTATCACTCTCTATCACTCTCTATCACTCTCTGACACTCTCTATCACTCAATGACACTCTCTGACACTCTCTATCACTCTCTGACACTCTCTGACACAGTCTGACACTCTCTGACACTCTCAGACACTCTCTATCACTCTTTATCTCTCTTTATCACTCTCTGACACTCTCTGACACTCTCAGACACTCTCTGACAATCACAGACACTCTCAGACACTCTCTATCACTCTATATCACTCACTCACACTCTCTGACATTCTTAATCACTCTCTGACACTCTTTATCACTCTCCGACACTCTCGATCACTCTCTGACACTCTCTGACACTCTATCACTCATTGACACTCTCTGACACTCTCTGTCACTCTCTATCATTCTGACACTCTCTGACACACTCTGACACTCTTCGACACGCTCTATCACTCTTTATCACTCTCTGACAATCTCTGACACTCTCAGACATTCTGTGACACACTCTGACACACTCTATCACTCTATGACACTCTTTGACGATCTCTATCACTCTCTATCACTCTCTGACACTCTCTGACACACTCTGACACTCTCTATTACTCTCTATTACTCTCTATCACTCTCTATCACTCTCAGACACTCTCTAAAACTCTCTGACACTCTCTATCTCTCTATTACACTCTCTGACACGCTCTATCACCCTCTATCACCCTCTATCACTCTCTGACACTCTCTGACACTCTCTATCTCTCTCTATCACTCTCTATCTCTCTCTGACACACTCTGACACACTCAGACACTCTGTGACACACTCTGACACTCTCTATCACTCTGTGACACTCTCTGACGCTCTCAATCACTCTCTCTCAGTCTCTGACACTCTCTGACACATTCTGACACTCTCTATCACTCTCTATCACTCTCTGACATTCTCTGACACTCTCTGACTCTCTCTGACACTCTCTGACACTCTCTATCACTCTCTATCACTCTCTGACACTCTCTATCACTCAATGACACTCTCTGACACTCTCTATCACTCTCTGACACTCACAGACACTTTCAGACATTCTGTGACACACTCTGACACACTCTATCACTCTATGACGCTCTTTGACGCTCTCTATCACTCTCTATCTCTCTCTGACACTCTCTGACACTCTCTAACACTCTCTGACACTCTCTGACACGCTCTGACACTCTCTATCACTATCTGACTCTCTCTGACAATCTCAGACACTCTATATCACTCTCTGACACTCACTAACACTCTCAGACACTCTCTGTCACTCTCTGTCACTATCAGACACTCTCAGATACTCTCTATAACTCTCTGACACTCTCTATCACTCTCTAACACTCTCTGACACTCTCAGAAACTCTCTCTCAATCTCTGACATTCTCAGACACTCTCTATCACTCTCTGACACTCTCTATCAATCTCTGACACTCTCTGTCACTCTCTATCACTCTCTGACATTCACTGACACTCTCAGACACTCTCTGTCACTCTCAGACACTCTCTATCACTCTCTGTCACACTCTAACGCTCTTTGACGCTCTCAGACACTCTCTGACGCTCTCTGACACTCTCAGACACTGTCTATCACTCTCAGACACTCTCTGACACTCTCTATCGCTCTCTGACACTCTCAGACACTCTAACACTCTCTGACACTCTCAGAAACTCTCTCTCACTCTCTGAGATTCTCAGACACTCTCTATCACTCTCTGACACTCTCTATCAATCTCTGACACTCTCTGACACTCTCTATCACTCTCTGACTCTCAATGACACTCTCAGACACTCTCTGTCACTCTCAGACACTCTCTTTCACTCTCTATCACTCTCTATCGCACTCTAACGCTCTTTGACTCTCTCTGACACTCTCTGACACTCTCAGACTCCCTCTATCACTCTCTGACACTGTCTATCACTCTCTGACACTCTCTATCACTCTCTGACACTCTCTATCACTCAATGATACTCTCTGAAACTCTCTATCACTCTCTATCACTCTCTGACACTCTCTGACACACTTTGACACTCTCTGACACACTCTGACACTCTCTGACTCTCTCTGACACTCTCTGACACTCTCTGACACTCTATATCACTCTCTGACACTCTCTGACACTCTGAGAGGATCTTTCGCACTCTCTAGCACTCTCTGACACTCTCAGACACTCTCTATCACTCAATAACACTCACTGACACTCTCAGACACTCTCTATCACTCTCTGTCACTCTCAGACACTCTCTTTCACTCAATAACACTCACTGACACTCTCAGACACTCTCTATCACTCAATAACACTCACTGACACTCTCAGACACTCTCTATCACTCAATAACACTCACTGACACTCTCAGACACTCTCTGTCACTCAATAACACTCACTGACACTCTCAGACACTCTCTATCACTCTCTGTCACTCTCAGAGACTCTCAGACACTCTCTATCACTCTCTGACACTCTCTGACACTCTCTATCACGCTCTGACACTCTCTGACACTCTCTATCACTCTCTATCACTCTCTATCACTCTCTGACACTCTCTATCACTCAATGACACTCTCTATCACTCTCTGACACTCTCTGACACTCTCTGACACAGTCTGACACTCTCTGACACTCTCAGACACTCTCTATCACTCTTTATCACTCTTTATCACTCTCTGACACTCTCTGACACTCTCAGACACTCTCTGACAGTCACAGACACTCTCAGACACTCTCTATCACTCTATATCACTCACT
Source organism: Heterodontus francisci (assembly GCF_036365525.1). NCBI lineage: Eukaryota > Metazoa > Chordata > Chondrichthyes > Heterodontiformes > Heterodontidae > Heterodontus > Heterodontus francisci. Next base: position 13,412,561 of record NC_090405.1, read on the forward strand.
CAAACTCTCTGACACTCTTAATCACTCTTTGACACTCTTTATCACTCTCCGACACTCTCGATCACTCTCTGACACTCGCTGACACTCTCTATCACTCATTGACACTCTCTGACACTCTCTGTCACTCTCTATCACTCTGACACTCTCTGACACACTCTGACACTCTCAGACACTCTCTATCACTCTTTATCACTCTCTGACACTCTCTGACAATCTCAGACATTCTGTGACACACTCTGACACACTCTATCACTCTGTGACACTCTTTGACGATCTCTATCACTCTCTATCACTCTCTGACACTCTCTGACACACTCTGACACTCTCTATTACTCTCTATCACGCTCAGACACTCTGACACTCTCTGACACTCTCTATCTCTCTATTACACTCTCTGACACGCTCTATCACCCTCTATCACTCTCTGACCCTCTCTGACACTCTCTATCTCTCTCTAACACTCTCTATCTCTCTCTGACACTCTCTATCACTCAATGACACTCTGTGAAACTCTCTATCTCTCTCTGACACTCTCTGACACACTCAGATACTCTGTGACACACTCTGACATTCTCTGTGACTCTATCACACTCTCTGACGCTCTCAATCACTCTCTCTCTCTCAGGCTCTGACACTCTCTGACACATTCTGACACTCTCTATCACTCTCTATCACTCTCTATCACTCTCTGACATTCTCTGACACTCTCTGACACTCTCCAACACTCTCTGACACTCTCAGAAACTCTCTCTCACTCTCTGACATTCTCAGACACTTTCCTTCACTCTCTGACACTCTCTATCACTCTCTGATACTCTCTGACACTCTCTATCACTCTCTGACACCCACTGACACTCTCAGACACTCTCTGTCACTCTCAGACACTCTCAGACACTCTCTATCACTCTCTACCACACTCACACGCTCTTTGACGCTCTCAGACACTCTCTGACGCTCTCAGACTCCCTCTGACACTCTCCAACACTCTCTGACACTCTCAGAAACTCTCTCTCACTCTCTGACATTCTCAGACACTTTCCTTCACTCTCTGACACTCTCCATCACTCTCTGATACTCTCTGACACTCTCTATCACTCTCTGACACCCACTGACACTCTCAGACACTCTCAGACACTCTCTATCACTCTCTACCACACTCTCACGCTATTTGACGCTCTCAGACACTCTCTGACGCTCTCAGACTCTCTCTGACACTCTCTGACACTCTCCATCACTCTCTGACACTCTCTATCACTCTCTGACACTCTCTGACACTCTCTATCTCTCTCTGAAACTCTCTGACACTCTCTATCACTCAATGACACTCTCTGACGCTCTCTATCACTCTCTGACAGTCTCTGACACTGTCTGACACTCTCTGACACTGTCAGACACTCTCTATCACTCTTTATCACTCTCTGACACTCTCTGACACTCTCAGACACTCTCTGACAATCACAGACACTCTCAGACACTCTCTATCACTCTCTATCACTCACTCACACTCTCTGACACTCTTAATCACTCTCTGACACTCTTTATCACTCTCTGACACTCTCGATCACTCTCTGACACTCTCTGACACTCTCTATCACTCAATGACACTCTCTGACACTCTCTATCACTCTCTATGACTCTTTATCACTCTCTGACACTCTCTGACACTCTCAGACACTCTCTGACAATCACAGACTCTCTCAGACACTCTCTATCACTCTCTATCGCTCACTCACACTCTCTGATACTCTTAATCACTCTCTGACGCTCTTTATCACTCTCTGACACACTCTGACACTCTCAGACACTCTCTATCACTCTTTATCACTCTCTGACACTCTCTGACACACTCAGACACTCTCAGACACTCTCTATCACTCTCTATCACTCTCTGACACTCTCTGACACTCTCTGACAATCTCTATCACTCTCTATCACTCTCTGACACTCTCTGACACACTCAGATACTCTGTGACAGACTCTGACACTCTCTATCACTCTCTATCACTCTCTATCACTCTCTGACATTCTCTGACACTCTCTGACACTCTCCAACACTCTCTGACACTCTCAGAAACTCTCTCTCACTCTCTGACATTCTCAGACACTTTCCTTCACTCTCTGACACTCTCTATCACTCTCTGATACTCTCTGACACTCTCTATCACTCTCTGACACCCACTGACACTCTCAGACACTCTCTGTCACTCTCAGACACTCTCAGACACTCTCTATCACTCTCTACCACACTCACACGCTCTTTGACGCTCTCAGACACTCTCTGACGCTCTCAGACTCCCTCTGACACTCTCCAACACTCTCTGACACTCTCAGAAACTCTCTCTCACTCTCTGACATTCTCAGACACTTTCCTTCACTCTCTGACACTCTCCATCACTCTCTGATACTCTCTGACACTCTCTATCACTCTCTGACACCCACTGACACTCTCAGACACTCTCAGACACTCTCTATCACTCTCTACCACACTCTCACGCTATTTGACGCTCTCAGACACTCTCTGACGCTCTCAGACTCTCTCTGACACTCTCTGACACTCTCCATCACTCTCTGACACTCTCTATCACTCTCTGACACTCTCTGACACTCTCTATCACTCTCTGAAACTCTCTGACACTCTCTATCACTCAATGACACTCTCTGACGCTCTCTATCACTCTCTGACAGTCTCTGACACTGTCTGACACTCTCTGACACTGTCAGACACTCTCTATCACTCTTTATCACTCTCTGACACTCTCTGACACTCTCTGACACTCTCAGACACTCTCTGACAATCACAGACACTCTCAGACACTCTCTATCACTCTCTATCACTCACTCACACTCTCTGACACTCTTAATCACTCTCTGACACTCTTTATCACTCTCTGACACTCTCGATCACTCTCTGACACTCTCTGACACTCTCTATCACTCAATGACACTCTCTGACACTCTCTATCACTCTCTATGACTCTTTATCACTCTCTGACACTCTCTGACACTCTCAGACACTCTCTGACAATCACAGACTCTCTCAGACACTCTCTATCACTCTCTATCGCTCACTCACACTCTCTGATACTCTTAATCACTCTCTGACGCTCTTTATCACTCTCTGACACACTCTGACACTCTCAGACACTCTCTATCACTCTTTATCACTCTCTGACACTCTCTGACACTCTCAGACACTCTCAGACACTCTCTATCACTCTCTATCACTCTCTGACACTCTCTGACACTCTCTGACAATCTCTATCACTCTCTATCACTCTCTGACACTCTCTGACACACTCAGATACTCTGTGACAGACTCTGACACTCTCTATCACTCTATGACACTCTCTGACACACTCTATCACTCTCTATCACTCTCTGACACTCTCTATCACTCTCTGACACTCTCTATCACTCTTTATCACTCTCTATCACTCTCTGACACTCTCTGACACTCTATATCACTCTCTATCACTCTCTGACACTCTCTGACACTCTCTATCACTCTCTGACACTCTCTGACACTCTCTATTACTCTCTGACACTCTCTGACACTCTCTATCACTCTCTGAAAATCTCTGACAGTTTCTGACACTCAATGACACTCTCTGACACTCCCTATCACTCTCTATCACTCTCTGACACTCTCTGACAATCTCTAACACTCTCTATCACTCTCTGACACACTCTGACACTCTCTGACACTCTCAGACACTCTCTATCACTCTCCGACACTCTCAATCACACAATGATACTCTCTGAAACTCTCTACCACTCTCTATCACTCTCTGACACTCTCTGACACACTTTGACACTCTCTGACACACTCTGACACTCTCAGACACTCTCTGACACTCTCAGACACTCTCTATCTCTGTTTATCACTCTCTGACGCTCTCTGACACTCTCTATCACTCTCTGCCACTCTCAGACACTCTCTATCACTCAATGACACTCACTGACACTCTCTATCACTCTCTATCACTCTCTGTCACTCTCAGACACTCTCAGACACTCTCTATCACTCTCTGACCCTCTCTGACAGTCTCTATCACTCTCTGACACTCTCTATCACTCTCTATCACTCTCTGACACTCTCTATCACTGTTTGACACTCTCTGACACTCTCTATCACTCTCTGACACTCTCTGACACAGTCTGACACTCTCTGACACTCTCAGACACTCTCTATCACTCTTTATCACTCTTTATCACTTTGACACTCTCTGACACTCTCTGACACTCTCTGACACTCTCAGACACTCTCTGACAGTCACAGACACTCTCAGACACTCTCTATCACTCTATATCACTCACTCACACTCTCTGACACTCTTAATCACTCTCTGACACTCTTTATCACTCTCCGACACTCTCAATCACTCTCTGACACTCGCTGACACTCTCTATCACTCATTGACACTCTCTGACACTCTCCGTCACTCTCTATCACTCTGACCCTCTCTGACACACTCTGACACTCTCAGACACTCTCTATCACTCTTTATCACTCTCTGACACTCTCTGACAATCTCAGACATTCTGTGACACACTCTGACACACTCTATCACTCGATGACACTCTTTGACGATCTCTATCACTCTCTATCACTCTCTGACACTCTCTGACACACTCTGACACTCTCTATTACTCTCTATCACTCTCAGACTCTCTCTGACACTCTCTGACACTCTCTATCTCTCTATTACACTCTCTGACACGCTCTATCACCCTCTATCACTCTCTGACCCTCTCTGACACTCTCTACCTCTCTCGATCACTCTCTATCTCTCTCTGACACTCTCTGACACACTCAGATACTCTGTGACACACTCTGACACTCTCTGTGACTCTATCACACTCTCTGTCGCTCTCAATCACTCTCTCTCAGGCTCTGACACTCTCTGACACATTCTGACACTCTCTATCACTCTCTATCACTCTCTATCACTCTCTGACATTCTCTGACACTCTCTGACACTCTCCAACACTCTCTGACACTCTCAGAAACTCTCTCTCACTCTCTGACATTCACAGACACTTTCCTTCACTCTCTGACACTCTCTATCACTCTCTGATACTCTCTGACACTCTCTATCACTCTCTGACACCCACTGACACTCTCAGACACTCTGTCACTCTCAGATACTTTCTATCACTCTCTACCACACTCTCACGCTCTTTGACGCTCTCAGACACTCTCTGACGCTCTCAGACTCTCTCTGACACTCTCAGACACTCTCTGACACTCTCAGACACTCTCAGACACTCTCTATCACTCTCTGACACTCTCTGACACTCTCAAACACTCTATATCACTCAAAGACACTCACTGACACTCTCAGACACTCTCTATCACTCTCTGACACTCTCTATCACTCACTGACACTCTCAGACACTCTCTATCACTCTCTGACACTCTCTATCACTCAATGACACTCTCTGACGCTCTCTATCACTCTCTGACAGTCTCTGACACTGTCTGACACTCTCTGACACTGTCAGACACTCTCTATCACTCTTTATCACTCTCAGACTCTCTCTGACACTCTCTGACACTCTCTATCTCTCTATTACACTCTCTGACACGCTCTATCACCCTCTATCACTCTCTGACCCTCTCTGACACTCTCTACCTCTCTCGATCACTCTCTATCTCTCTCTGACACTCTCTGACACACTCAGATACTCTGTGACACACTCTGACACTCTCTGTGACTCTATCACACTCTCTGTCGCTCTCAATCACTCTCTCTCAGGCTCTGACACTCTCTGACACATTCTGACACTCTCTATCACTCTCTATCACTCTCTATCACTCTCTGACATTCTCTGACACTCTCTGACACTCTCCAACACTCTCTGACACTCTCAGAAACTCTCTCTCTCACTCTCTGACATTCTCAGACACTTTCCTTCACTCTCTGACACTCTCTATCACTCTCTGATACTCTCTGACACTCTCTATCACTCTCTGACACCCACTGAAACTCTCAGACACTCTGTCACTCTCAGACACTCTCTATCACTCTCTACAACACTCTCACGCTCTTTGACGCTCTCAGACACTCTCTGACGCTCTCAGACTCTCTCTGACACTCTCAGACACTCTCTGACACTCTCAGACACTCTCTATCACTCTCTGACACTCTCTCACACTCTCAAACACTCTATATCACTCAATGACACTCACTGACACTCTCAGACACTCTCTGTCACTCTCTGTCACTCTGAGACACTCTCTATCACTCTCTGACACTCTCTATCACTCTCTGACACTCTCTGACACTCTCTATCACTCTCTATCACTTTCTGACACTCTCTATCACTCTCTGACACTCTCTATCACTCTCTGAAACTCTCTGACAATCTCTATCACTCAATGACACTCTCTGACGCTCTCTATCACTCTCTGACAGTCTCTGACAATGTCTGACACTCTCTGACACTGTCAGACACTCTCTATCACTCTTTATCACTCTCTGACACTCTCTGACACTCTCTGACACTCTCAGACACTCTCTGACAATCACAGACACTCTCAGACACTCTCTATCACTCTCCATCACTCACTCACACTCTCTGACACTCTTAATCACTCTCTGACACTCTTTATCACTCTCTGACACTCTCGATCACTCTCTGACACTCTCTGACACTCTCTATCACTCAATGACACTCTCTGACACTCTCTATCACTCTCTATGACTCTTTATCACTCTCTGACACTCTCAGACACTCTCTATCACTCTTTATCACTCTCTGATACTCTCAGACATTCTGTGACACACTCTGACACACTCTATCACTCTATGACACTCTTTGACGCTCTCTATCACTCTCTATCACTCTCTATCACTCTCTATCACTCTCTGACACTCTCTGACACACTCTGGCACTCTCTATCACTCTCTTTCACTCTCTGACACTCTCTGACACTCTCTGACAATCTATATCACTCTCTATCAGTCTCTGACACTCTCTGACACACTCAGATACTCTGTGACAGACTCTGAAACTCTCTATCACTCTATGACACTCTCTATCACTCTCTGACACTCTCTATCACTCTCTATCACTCTCTGACACTCTCTGACACTCTATATCACTCTCTATCACTCTCTGACACTCTCTGACACTCTCTATCACTCTCTGACACTCTCTGACACTCTCTATCACTCTCTGAAAATCTCTGACAGTTTCTGACACTCAATGACACTCTCTGACACTCTCAGACACTCTCTATCACTCTCCGACACTCTCGATCACTCAATGATACTCTCTGAAACTCTCTATCACTCTCTGACACTCTCTGACACACTTTGACACTCTCTGACACACTCTGACACTCTCAGACACTCTCTGACACTCTCAGACACTCTCTATCACTGTTTATCACTCTCTGACGCTCTCTGACACTCTCTATCACTCTCTGACACGCTCTGACACTCTCTGACATACTCAGACACTCTGTGACACACTCTGACATTCTCTATCACTGTCTATCACTCTCTTCCACACTCTGACACTCTCTGACACTCTCAGACACTCTGTATCACTCTCCGACACACTCGATCACTCAATGATACTCTCTGAAATTCTCTATAACTCTCTATCACTCTCTGACACTCTCTGACACACTTTGACACTCTCTGACACACTCTGACACTCTCAGACACTCTCTGACACTCTCAGACACTCTCTATCACTGTTTATCACTCTCTGACGCTCTCTGACACTCTCTATCACTCTCTGACACTCTCTATCAATCTCTATCACTCTCTATCACTCTCTGACACTCTCTGACCCTCTCTATCACTCTCCATGACTCTCTGACACTCTCTGACACTCTCTATCGCTCTCTATCACTCTCTGACACTCTCTGACAAACTCAGACACTCTGTGACACACTCTGACACTCTCTATCACTCTTTATCACTCTCTATCACTCTCTGACACTCTCTGACACTCTCTGACGTTCTCTATCACTCTCTGACACTCTCTGACACTCTTTATCACTCTCTATCACTCTCTGACACTCTCTGACACTCTCTGACACTCTCTATCACTCTCCATCACGCTCTGACACTTTCTGACACTTTCTGACACTTTCTGACACTCTCAGACACTCTCTATCACTCTCTATCACTCTCTGACACTCTCTATCACTCTCTATCACTCTCTGACACTCTCTGACACTCTCTATCACTCAATGACACTCTGTGACACTCGCTATCAATCTCTGACACTCTCTGACACACTCAGACACTCTGTGACATACTCTGACCCTCTATATCTCTCTATGACACTCTCTGAAGCTCTCAATCACTCTCTGACACACTCTGACACTCTCTTTCACTCTCTGACACACTCTGACACACTCTGACACACTCTGACACTCTCTGACACTCTCACACACTCTCTATCACTCTTTCACACTCTCTGACACTCTCTGACAATCTCAGACACTCTCTATCACTCTCTGACACTCTCTATAACTCAATGATACTCTCTTAAACTCTCTATCACTCTCTATCACTCTCTGACGCTCTCTGACACACTTTGACACTCTCTGACACACTCTGACACTCTCTGTCATTCTCTGAAATTCACAGACACTCTCTATCACTCTCTGACACACTCTGACATTCTCTGACACTCTCTGACACACTCTGACAATATCTGACACTTTCTATCACTCTCTGACACTCTCTATCACTCCCTGTCACTCTCAGACACTCTCGATCAATCTCTGACACTCTCAGACACTCTCTATCACTCACTGACACTCTCTATCACTCTCTGACACTCTGACACACTCTGACACTCTCAGACACTCTCAGACACTCTCGAATCACTCTCTATCCCTCTCTGTTACTCTCTGACACACTCTGACACTCTCTGACACACTATGACAATCTCTGACACTCTCTATCACTCTCTGACATCCTCTGTCACTCACAGACACTCTCAGACACTCTCGATCACTCTTTGACATTCTCTTTCACTCTCTGACACTCTCTGACACTCAAAGACACTCTCTATCACACTCTATCAATCTCTATCACTCAAAGACACACTCTGCCATTCTCTGACACTCTCTGACTCACTCTGACACTCTCTGACTCTCTCAGACACTCTCAGACACTCTCTTTCACTCCATATCACTCTCTGACACTATCTATCACTCTATGAAAATCTCTGACACTCTCCATCACTCTCTATCACTCACTGGCACACTCTGAAGCACTCTGACCCTCTCTGACACTATCTGACACTCTCTGACACTCTCTGACAGACTCAGACACTCTCTATCACTCTCTATCACTCTCTATCACTGTCTATCACTCTCCATCACTCTCTATCACTCTCTGACACACACTGACACTCTCTGACACTCTCAGACACTCTCGATCACTCTCAGACTCTCTCGATCACTTTCTGACGCACTCTGACTGTCTCTGACACTCTCTGACACTCTCTATCACTCTCTGACACTCTCTATCACTTTCTGACACTCTCAGACACTCTATTTCACTCTCTGACACTCTCTATCACTCATTGACACTCTCTGACACACTCTGACACTCTCAGACACTCTCAGACACTCTCTATCACTCTCGATCACTGTCTGACACACTCTGACAATCTCTGACACTCTCAGACACTCTCAGACACTCTCTATCACTCTCTTTCACTCTCCGACACACTCTGACACTTTCTGACACTCTCAGACACTCTCGAATCACTCTCTATTACTCTCTGACACTCTCTGACACACTCTGACACACTCAGACGCTATCTATCACTCTCTATCACTCTCTGACACTCTCTGACACTCTCTGACACTCTCTATCACTCTCTATCACTCTCCATCACTCTCTGACAGTCTCTGAAACTCTCAGACACTCTCTATAAGTCTAAGACACTCACTATCACTGTCAGACACTCTCTATCACTCTCTGACATTCTCTGAAACTCTCAGACACTCTCTATCACTCTCTGACACACTCAGATACTCTCTATCACTCTCTGACACTTTCTATCACTCTCTGTCACTCTCTGACACACTCTGACACGTTTTGACACTCTCAGACACTCTCTCTCACTCTCTATTAAACTCTGACACTCTCTGACACTCTTTATCACTCTCTATCACTCTCTGTTACTCTCTGACACACTCTGACATTCTCTGACACTCTCTGACACACTCTGACACTTTCTATCAATCTCTGACACTCTCGGACACTCTCTATCACTCACTGACACTCTCTATCACTCTCTGACACTCTCCGACACACTCTGACACTCTCAGACACAACTCTATCACTCTCTATCGCTCTCTGACACACTCTGACATTTTCAGACTCTCTCAGACACTCTCTATCACTCTCTATCCCTCTCTGTTACTCTCTGACATACTCTGTCACTCACCGACACTCTCAGACACTCTCTGACACACTCTGACACTTACTGACACTCTCAGACACTCTCTCTCACTCTCTATCAAACTCTGACACACTCTGACAGTCTCTGACACTCTCTATCACTCTCTATCACACTCTGTTACTCTCTGACACACTCTGACAACCTCTGACACTTTCTATCACTCTCTGACACTCTCTATCACTCTCTGACACTCTCAGACACTCTCTATCAATCTCTGACACTCTCAGACACTCTCGATCACTCACTGACACTCTCTATCACTCTCTGACACTCTCAGACACTCTCTATCACTCTCTATCACTCTCTGACACTCTCTATCACTCTCTATCACTCTCTGACACTCTCTGACACTCTCTATCACTCAATGACACTCTGTGACACTCGCTATCAATCTCTGACACTCTCTGACACACTCAGACACTCTGTGACATACTCTGACCCTCTATATCTCTCTATGACACTCTCTGAAGCTCTCAATCACTCTCTGACACACTCTGACACTCTCTTTCACTCTCTGACACACTCTGACACACTCTGACACACTCTGACACTCTCTGACACTCTCACACACTCTCTATCACTCTTTCACACTCTCTGACACTCTCTGACAATCTCAGACACTCTCTATCACTCTCTGACACTCTCTATAACTCAATGATACTCTCTTAAACTCTCTATCACTCTCTATCACTCTCTGACGCTCTCTGACACACTTTGACACTCTCTGACACACTCTGACACTCTCTGTCATTCTCTGAAACTCACAGACACTCTCTATCACTCTCTGACACACTCTGACATTCTCTGACACTCTCTGACACACTCTGACAATATCTGACACTTTCTATCACTCTCTGACACTCTCTATCACTCCCTGTCACTCTCAGACACTCTCGATCAATCTCTGACACTCTCAGACACTCTCTATCACTCACTGACACTCTCTATCACTCTCTGACACTCTGACACACTCTGACACTCTCAGACACTCTCAGACACTCTCGAATCACTCTCTATCCCTCTCTGTTACTCTCTGACACACTCTGACACTCTCTGACACACTATGACAATCTCTGACACTCTCTATCACTCTCTGACATCCTCTGTCACTCACAGACACTCTCAGACACTCTCGATCACTCTTTGACATTCTCTTTCACTCTCTGACACTCTCTGACACTCAAAGACACTCTCTATCACACTCTATCAATCTCTATCACTCAAAGACACACTCTGCCATTCTCTGACACTCTCTGACTCACTCTGACACTCTCTGACTCTCTCAGACACTCTCAGACACTCTCTTTCACTCCATATCACTCTCTGACACTATCTATCACTCTATGAAAATTTCTGACACTCTCCATCACTCTCTATCACTCACTGGCACACTCTGAAGCACTCTGACCCTCTCTGACACTATCTGACACTCTCTGACACTCTCTGACAGACTCAGACACTCTCTATCACTCTCTATCACTCTCTATCACTGTCTATCACTCTCCATCACTCTCTATCACTCTCTGACACACACTGACACTCTCTGACACTCTCAGACACTCTCGATCACTCTCAGACTCTCTCGATCACTTTCTGACGCACTCTGACTGTCTCTGACACTCTCTGACACTCTCTATCACTCTCTGACACTCTCTATCACTTTCTGACACTCTCAGACACTCTATTTCACTCTCTGACACTCTCTATCACTCATTGACACTCTCTGACACACTCTGACACTCTCAGACACTCTCAGACACTCTCTATCACTCTCGATCACTGTCTGACACACTCTGACAATCTCTGACACTCTCAGACACTCTCAGACACTCTCTATCACTCTCTTTCACTCTCCGACACACTCTGACACTTTCTGACACTCTCAGACACTCTCGAATCACTCTCTATTACTCTCTGACACTCTCTGACACACTCTGACACACTCAGACGCTATCTATCACTCTCTATCACTCTCTGACACTCTCTGACACTCTCTGACACTCTCTATCACTCTCTATCACTCTCCATCACTCTCTGACAGTCTCTGAAACTCTCAGACACTCTCTATAAGTCTAAGACACTCACTATCACTGTCAGACACTCTCTATCACTCTCTGACATTCTCTGAAACTCTCAGACACTCTCTATCACTCTCTGACACACTCAGATACTCTCTATCACTCTCTGACACTTTCTATCACTCTCTGTCACTCTCTGACACACTCTGACACGTTTTGACACTCTCAGACACTCTCTCTCACTCTCTATTAAACTCTGACACTCTCTGACACTCTTTATCACTCTCTATCACTCTCTGTTACTCTCTGACACACTCTGACATTCTCTGACACTCTCTGACACACTCTGACACTTTCTATCAATCTCTGACACTCTCGGACACTCTCTATCACTCACTGACACTCTCTATCACTCTCTGACACTCTCCGACACACTCTGACACTCTCAGACACAACTCTATCACTCTCTATCGCTCTCTGACACACTCTGACATTTTCAGACTCTCTCAGACACTCTCTATCACTCTCTATCCCTCTCTGTTACTCTCTGACATACTCTGTCACTCACCGACACTCTCAGACACTCTCTGACACACTCTGACACTTACTGACACTCTCAGACACTCTCTCTCACTCTCTATCAAACTCTGACACACTCTGACAGTCTCTGACACTCTCTATCACTCTCTATCACACTCTGTTACTCTCTGACACACTCTGACAACATCTGACACTTTCTATCACTCTCTGACACTCTCTATCACTCTCTGACACTCTCAGACACTCTCTATCAATCTCTGACACTCTCAGACACTCTCGATCACTCACTGACACTCTCTATCACTCTCTGACACTCTCTGAAACACTCTGACCCTCTCAGACAATCTCTATCACTTTCTATCACTCTCTGAAACTCTCAGACAGTCTCTGACACTTTCTATCAGGTTAATAGGGCTGTTAAGAAGGGATATGGTGTGTTAGCCTTTATTAGTAGGGGGATCGAGTTTCAGAGCCACGGGGTCATGATGCAGCTGTACAAAACTCTGGTGAGGCCGCACCTGGAGTATTGCGTGCAGTTCTGGTCACCGCATTATAGGAAGGATGTCGAAGCTTTGGAAAGGGTGCAGAGGAGATTTACTAGGATGTTGCCTGGTATGGAAGGAAGGTCTTACGAGGAAAGGCTGAGGGACTTGGGGTTGTTTTCGTTAGAGAGAAGGAGGAGGAGAGGTGACTTAATAGAGACATACAAGATAATCAGAGGGTTAGATAGGGTGGATAGTGAGAGTCTTTTTCCTCGGATGAGGATGGCAAACACGAGGGGACATAGCTTTAAGTTGAGGGGTGAAAGATATAGGACAGATGTCAGAGGTAGTTTCTTTACGCAGAGAGTAGTAGGGGCGTGGAACGCCCTGCCTGCAACAGTAGTAGACTCGCCAACTTTAAGGGCATTTAAGTGGTCATTGGATAGACATATGGATGTAAATGGAATAGTGTAGGTCAGATGATCGGCGCAACATCGAGGGCCGAAGGGCCTGTACTGTGCTGTAATATTCTAATTCTAATTCTAATTCTAATTCTATCACTCTCTGACCCTGTCTGACAATCTCTGACACTCTCAGACACTCTCTTTCACTCTCTATTCCTCTATGACACTCCCTATCACTCCAGAACACTCTCAAATTCTCTATGACACTCTCTTTCACTCTCCACCACTCTCTGACACTGTCAGACACTCTCTGACACTCTCAGACACTCTCTGGCACTCTCAGACTCTCTCAGAGACTCTCAGACACTCTCTATCACTCTATATCACTCTCAGACACTCTGACACTATCTCTCACTCTATGAAAGTCTCTGACACTCTCTATCACTCTCTATCACTCTCTGGTACACTCTAACTCTCTCTGACACTCTCAGACACTCTCTATCACTCTCTATCACTCTCTGACACACTCTGACAGTCTCAGACACTCTCAGACACTCTCTATCACTCTCTGACACTCTCTGACAATCTCTGACACTCTCAGACACTCTCTATCACTCTCTGACACTCTCAGACACTCTCTACCACTCTCTTACACTCTCTATCGCTCTCGGACACTCTCTGACACACTCAGACACTCTCTATCACTCTCTATCACTCTCTAACACTCACTGACACTCTCTGACTCTCTCCATCACTCTCTATCACTCTCTGACAGTCTCTGACACTCTCAGACACTCTCTATCACTCTCAGACACTCTCTATCACTCTCAGACGCTCTCTATCACTCTCTGACATTCTCTGAAACTCTCAGACACTCTCTATCACTCTCTGACACTCTCAGACACTCTCCATCACTCTCTATCAAACTCTGACACACTCAGACACGCTCTCTCACTCACTGACACTCTCTATCACACTCTGACAGTCTCTGACACTCTCTGACACTCTCTATCACACTCAATCACTCTCTGTTACTCTCTGACACACTCTGCCATACTCTGACACTCTCTGACTCACTCTGACACTCTCTGACTCTCTCAGACACTCTCACACACTCTCTATCACTCCATATCACTCTCTGACACTATCTATCACTCTATGAAACTCTCTGACACTCTCCATCACTCTCTATCACTCTCTGGCACACTCTGACGCACTCTGACGCTCTCTGACACTATCTGACACTCTCTGACACTCTCTGACACACTCAGACACTCTCTATCACTCTCTATCACTCTCTATCACTGTCTATCACTCTCCATCACTCTCTATCACTCTCTGACTCACACTGACACTCTCAGACACTCTCGATCACTCTCAGACACTCTCGTTCACTCTCTGACGCACTCTGACTGTCTCTGACACTCTCTGACACTCTCTATCACTCTCTGACACTCTCTATCACTTTCTGACACTCTCAGACACTCTCTATCACTCTCTGACACCCTTTATCACTCATTGACACTCTCTGACACACTCTGACACTCTCAGACACTCTCAGACACTCTCTATCACTCTCGATCACTCTCTGACACTCTCGATCACTCTCTGACAATCTCTGACACTCTCAGACACTCTCTATCACTCTCTGACACTCTCAGACACTCTCTACCACTCTCTGCCACTCTCTATCACTCTCGGACACTCTCTGACACACTCTGACATTCTCAGCCACTCTCAGACACTCTCTATCACTCTTGATCACTCTCTGACACTCTCTGACAATCTCTGACACTCTCAGACACTCTCTATCACTCTCTGTATCTCTCAGACACTCTCAGACACTCTCTATCACTCTCTATCACACTCTAACACTCTCTGATACTCTCTGACACTCTCCATCACTCTCTATCACTCTCTGACAGTCTCTGATACTCTCAGACACTCTCTATCACTCTCACACACGCTCTATCACTCTCAGACGCTCTCTATCACTCTCTGACATTCTCTGAAACTCTCAGACACTCTCTATCACTCTTTGACACTCTCTATCACTCTCTATCAAACTCTGACACACTCAGACACTCTCTCTCACTCACTGACACTCTCTATCACAATCTGACAGTCTCTGACACTCTCTGACACTCTCTATCACACACTGGCACACTCTGAAGCACTCTGACCTTCTCTGACACTATCTGACACTCTCTGACACTCTCTGACACACTCAGACACTCTCTATCACTCTCTATCACTGTCTATCACTCTCCATCACTCTCTATCACTCTCTGACACACACTGACACTCTCTGACACTCTCAGACACTCTCGATCACTCTCAGACTCTCTCGATCACTTTCTGACGCACTCTGACTGTCTCTATCACTCTCTGACACTCCCTATCACTCTCTGACACTCTCTATCACTTTCTGACACTCTCAGACACTCTCTTTCACTCTCTGACACTCTCTATCACTCATTGACACTCTCTGACACACTCTGACAGTCTCAGACACTCTCAGACACTCTCTATCACTCTCGATCACTGTCTGACACACTCTGACAATCTCTGACACTCACAGACACTCTCAGACACTCTCTAAACACTCTCTGACACTCACTGACACTCTCAAAAAACGCGCTGTCATTCTCTGACACTCTCAGACACTCTCTATCACTCTCTATCAACCGCTGACACTCTCAGACACTCTCAGACACTCTCTATCACTCTCTGACACTCACTGAAACTCTCAGACACTCTCTGTATCTCTCAGACACTCTCTGACACTCTCTCTCACTCTCTGACACTCTCTGAAACTCTCTGACACACTCACACTCTCTCTGACACTCTCCATCACTCTCTGACACTCTCTGACACTCTCTGACACACTCTGACACACTCTGACAATCTTTATCACTCTCTGACACTCTCTGACACTCTGTGACACACTCTGACGCACTCTATCGCTCTCTGACATTCTCTGACATTCTCTGACATACTCTGACACTCTCTGACACTCTCAGACACTCTCTATCACTCTCTGACACTGACTGACACCCTCAGACACTCTCTGTCACTCTCAGACACTCTCGATCACTCTCTATCACTCTCTGACACAATTTGACACTCTCGATCACTCTCTGACACTCTCAGACTCTCTCTATCACTCTATGACACTCTCAGACACTCTCTATCGCTCTCTGACACTCTCTGACACACTCTGACACTCTCTGACACTCGCTATCACACTCTATCACTCTCTGACACTCTCTGACACTCTCTGACACTCTCTGACACTCTCTATCACTCTCTGACAGTCTCTGACACTCTCAGACACACTCAATCACTCTCAGACACTCTCTATCACTCTCAGAAACTCTTTTTCACTCTCTGACATTCTCTGAAACTATCAGACACTCTCTATCACTCTCTGACACTCTCAGACACTGTCTGTCACTCTCTGACACTTTCTATCACTCTCTATCACTCTCTGACACACTCTGACACTTTCTGACACTCTCAGACACTCTCTCTCTCACTCTCTATCAATCTCTGACACACTCTGACAGTCTCTGACACTCTCTGACATTCTATTTCACTCTCTATCACTCTCTGTTACTCTCTGACACACTCTGACATTCTCTGACAATCTCTGACACACTCTGACAATCTCTGACACTTTCTATCACTCTCAGACACTCTCTATCACGCTCTGACACTCTCAGACACTCTCTATCAATCTCTGACACTCTCAGACACTCTCTATCGCTCACTGACACTCTCTATCACTCTCTGACACACCTGACACTCTCAGACACTCTTTATCACTCTCTATCACTCTATCACTCTCTGACACACTCTGACACTTTCTGACACTCTCAGACACTCTCTATCACTCTCTGTTACTCTCTGACACACTCTGACACTCTCTGACACTCTCTGACACTCTCTGACACACTCTGACAATCTCTGACACTCTCTATCACTCTCTGACATACGCTGTCACTCACAGACACTTTCAGACACTCTTGATCACTCTCTGACATTCTCTATCACTCTCTGACACTCTCTGACACTCAAAGACACTCTCTATCACACTCTATCACTCGCTATCACTCTCGGACACTCTCTATCACGCTCTGACACTCTCAGACACTCTCTATCAATCTCTGACACTCTCAGACACTCACTATCACTCACTGATACGCTCTATCACTCTCTGACACACTCTGACACTCTCAGACACTCTTTATCACTCTCTATCACTATACCACTCTCTGACACACTCTGACACTTTCTGACACTCTCAGACACTCTCTATCACTCTCTGTTACTCTCTGACACACTCTGACACTCTCTGACACTCTCTGACACACTCTGACAATCTCTGACACTCTCTATCACTCTCTGACATACGCTATCACTCACAGACACTCTCAGACACTCTCGATCACTCTCTGACACTCTCTGACACTCAAAGACACTCTCTATCACACTCTATCACTCGCTATCACTCTCTGACACTCTCGGACATTATCTATCACTCTCTGACACTCTCTGACAGTCTCTGAAACTCTCAGACACTCTCTATCACTCTCAGACACTCTCTGTCATTCTCTGAAACTCACAGACACTCTCTATCACTCTCTGACACACTCTGACATTCTCTGACACTCTCTGACATACTCTGACAATATCTGACACTTTCTATCACTCTCTGACACTCTCTATCACTCCCTGTCACTCTCAGACACTCTCGATCAATCTCTGACACTCTCAGACACTCTCTATCACTCACTGACACTCTCTATCACTCTCTGACACTCTGACACACTCTGACACTCTCAGACACTCTCTATCACTCTCTATCACTCTCCGACACACTCTGACACTTTCTGACACTCTCGACACTCTCGAATCACTCTCTATCCCTCTCTGTTACTCTCTGACACACTCTGACACTCTCTGACACTCTCTGACATACTCTGACAATATCTGACACTTTCTATCACTCTCTGACACTCTCTATCACTCCCTGTCACTCTCAGACACTCTCGATCAATCTCTGACACTCTCAGACACTCTCTATCACTCTCTGACACTCTCAGACACTCTCTGTCACTCTCTGACACTTTCTATCACTCTCTGACACACTCTGACACTTTCTGACACTCTCAGACACTCTCTCTCTCACTCTCTATCAAACTCTGACACACTCTGACACACTCTGACAGTCTCTGACACTCTCTGACATTCTATTTCACTCTCTATCACTCTCTGTTACTCTCTGACACACTCTGACATTCTCTGACAATCTCTGACACACTCTGACAATCTCTGACACTTTCTATCACTCTCAGACACTCTCTATCACGCTCTGACACTCTCAGACACTCTCTATCAATCTCTGACACTCTCAGACACTCTCTATCGCTCACTGACACTCTCTATCACTCTCTGACACACTCTGACACTCTCAGACACTCTTTATCACTCTCTATCACTCTATCACTCTCTGACACACTCTGACACTTTCTGACACTCTCAGACACTCTCTATCACTCTCTGTTACTCTCTGACACACTCTGACACTCTCTGACACTCTCTGACACTCTCTGACACACTCTGACAATCTCTGACACTCTCTATCACTCTCTGACATACGCTGTCACTCACAGACACTTTCAGACACTCTTGATCACTCTCTGACATTCTCTATCACTCTCTGACACTCTCTGACACTCAAAGACACTCTCTATCACACTCTATCACTCGCTATCACTCTCGGACACTCTCTATCACGCTCTGACACTCTCAGACACTCTCTATCAATCTCTGACACTCTCAGACACTCACTATCACTCACTGATACGCTCTATCACTCTCTGACACACTCTGACACTCTCAGACACTCTTTATCACTCTCTATCACTATACCACTCTCTGACACACTCTGACACTTTCTGACACTCTCAGACACTCTCTATCACTCTCTGTTACTCTCTGACACACTCTGACACTCTCTGACACTCTCTGACACACTCTGACAATCTCTGACACTCTCTATCACTCTCTGACATACGCTATCACTCACAGACACTCTCAGACACTCTCGATCACTCTCTGACACTCTCTGACACTCAAAGACACTCTCTATCACACTCTATCACTCGCTATCACTCTCTGACACTCTCGGACATTATCTATCACTCTCTGACACTCTCTGACAGTCTCTGAAACTCTCAGACACTCTCTATCACTCTCAGACACTCTCTGTCATTCTCTGAAACTCACAGACACTCTCTATCACTCTCTGACACACTCTGACATTCTCTGACACTCTCTGACATACTCTGACAATATCTGACACTTTCTATCACTCTCTGACACTCTCTATCACTCCCTGTCACTCTCAGACACTCTCGATCAATCTCTGACACTCTCAGACACTCTCTATCACTCACTGACACTCTCTATCACTCTCTGACACTCTGACACACTCTGACACTCTCAGACACTCTCTATCACTCTCTATCACTCTCCGACACACTCTGACACTTTCTGACACTCTCGACACTCTCGAATCACTCTCTATCCCTCTCTGTTACTCTCTGACACACTCTGACACTCTCTGACATACTCTGACAATATCTGACACTTTCTATCACTCTCTGACACTCTCTATCACTCCCTGTCACTCTCAGACACTCTCGATCAATCTCTGACACTCTCAGACACTCTCTATCACTCTCTGACACTCTCAGACACTCTCTGTCACTCTCTGACACTTTCTATCACTCTCTGACACACTCTGACACTTTCTGACACTCTCAGACACTCTCTCTCTCACTCTCTATCAAACTCTGACACACTCTGACACACTCTGACAGTCTCTGACACTCTCTGACATTCTATTTCACTCTCTATCACTCTCTGTTACTCTCTGACACACTCTGACATTCTCTGACATTCTCTGACACACTCTGACAATCTCTGACACTTTCTATCACTCTCAGACACTCTCTATCACGCTCTGACACTTTCAGACACTCTCTATCAATCTCTGACACTCTCAGACACTCTCTATCGCTCACTGACACTCTCTATCACTCTCTGACACACTCTGACACTCTCAGACACTCTTTATCACTC
This sequence comes from Heterodontus francisci, assembly GCF_036365525.1. Lineage (NCBI taxonomy): Eukaryota > Metazoa > Chordata > Chondrichthyes > Heterodontiformes > Heterodontidae > Heterodontus > Heterodontus francisci. The sequence goes on from NC_090405.1 coordinate 13,433,606, forward strand.
TCTATCACTCTATCACTCTCTGACACACTCTGACACTTTCTGACACTCTCAGACACTCTCTATCACTCTCTGTTACTCTCTGACACACTCTGACACTCTCTGACACTCTCTGACACTCTCTGACACACTCTGACAATCTCTGACACTCTCTATCAATCTCTGACATACGCTGTCACTCACAGACACTTTCAGACACTCTCGATCATTCTCTGACATTCTCTATCACTCTCTGACACTCAAAGACACTCTCTATCACACTCTATCACTCGCTATCACTCTCTGACACTCTCGGACACTCTCGGACACTCTCTATCACGCTCTGACACTCTCAGACACTCTCTATCAATGTCTGACACTCAGATACTCTCTATCACTCACCGATACGCTCTATCACTCTCTGACACACTCTGACACTCTCAGACACTCTTTATCACTCTCTATCTCTCTATCACTCTCTGACACACTCTGACACTTTCTGACACTCTCAGACACTCTCTATCACTCTCTGTTACTCTCTGACACACTCTGACACTCTCTGACACTCTCTGACACTCTCTGACACACTTTGACAATCTCTGACACTCTTTATCACTCTCTGACATACGCTGTCACTCACAGACACTCTCAGACACTCTCGATCACTCTCTGACACTCTCTGACACTCAAAGACACTCTCTATCACACTCTATCACTCGCTATCACTCTCTGACACTCTCGGACATTCTCTATCACTCTCGGACACTCTCTGACAGTCTCTGAAACTCTCAGACACTCTCTATCACTCTCAGACACTCTCTGTCATTCTCTGAAACTCACAGACACTCTCTATCACTCTCTGACACACTCTGACATTCTCTGACACTCTCTGACACACTCTGACAATATCTGACACTTTCTATCACTCTCTGACATACGCTATCACTCACAGACACTCTCAGACACTCTCGATCACTCTCTGACACTCTCTGACACTCAAAGACACTCACTATCACACTCTATCACTCGCTATCACTCTCTGACACTCTCGGACATTCTCTATCACTCTCTGACACTCTCTGACAGTCTCTGAAACTCTCAGACACTCTCTATCACTCTCAGACACTCTCTGTCATTCTCTGAAACTCACAGACGCTCTCTATCACTCTCTGACACACTCTGACATTCTCTGACACTCTCTGACACACTCTGACAATATCTGACACTTTCTATCACTCTCTGACAGTCTCTATCACTCCCTGTCACTCTCAGACACTCTCGATCAATCTCTGACACTCTCAGACACTCTCTATCACTCTCTGACACTCTCTGACAGTCTCTGAAACTCTCAGACACTCTCTATCACTCTCAGACACTCTCTGTCATTCTCTGAAACTCACAGACGCTCTCTATCACTCTCTGACACTCTGACACACTCTGACACTCTCAGACACTCTCTATCACTCTCTATCACTCTCCGACACAATCTGACACTTTCTGACACTCTCAGACACTCTCGAATCACTCTCTATCCCTCTCTGTTACTCTCTGACACACTCTGACACTCTCTGACACTCTCTGACACACTATGACAATCTCTGACACTCTCTATCACTCTCTGGCACTCTCAGACACTCTCTGTCACTCTCTGACACTTTCTATCACTCTCTGACACACTCTGACACTTTCTGACACTCTCAGACACTCTCTCTCTCACTCTCTATCAAACTCTGACACACTCTGACAGTCTCTGACACTCTCTGACATTCTATTTCACTCTCTATCACTCTCTGTTACTCTCTGACACACTCTGACATTCTCTGACAATCTCTGACACACTCTGACAATCTCTGACACTTTCTCTCACTCTCAGACACTCTCTATCACGCTCTGACACTTTCAGACGCTCTCTATCAATCTCTGACACTCTCAGACACTCTCTATCGCTCACTGACACTCTCTATCACTCTCTGACACACTCTGACACTCTCAGACACTCTTTATCACTCCCTATCACTCTATCACTCTCTGACACACTCTGACACTTTCTGACACTCTCAGACACTCTCTATCACTCTCTGTTACTCTCTGACACACTCTGACACTCTCTGACACTCTCTGACACTCTCTGACACACTCTGTCATTCTCTGACATTCTCTATCACTCTCTGACACTCAAAGACACTCTCTATCACACTATATCACTCGCTATCACTCTCTGACACTCTCGGACACTCTCGGACACTCTCTATCACGCTCTGACACTCTCAGACACTCTCTATCAATGTCTGACACTCAGATACTCTCTATCACTCACTGATACGCTCTATCACTCTCTGACACACTCTGACACTCTCAGACACTCTTTATCACTCTCTATCTCTCTATCACTCTCTGACACACTCTGACACTTTCTGACACTCTCAGACACTCTCTATCACTCTCTGTTACTCTCTGACACACTCTGACACTCTCTGACACTCTCTGACACACTCTGACAATCTCTGACACTCTCTATCACTCTCTGACATACGCTGTCACTCACAGACACTCTCAGACGCTCTCGATCACTCTCTGACACTCTCTGACACTCTAAGACACTCTCTATCACACTCTATCACTCGCTATCACTCTCTGACACTCTCGGACATTCTCTATCACTCTCTGACACTCTCTGACAGTCTCTGAAACTCTCAGACACTCTCTATCACTCTCAGACACTCTCTGTCATTCTCTGAAACTCACAGACACTCTCTATCACTCTCTGACACACTCTGACATTCTCTGACACTCTCTGACACACTCTGACAATATCTGACACTTTCTATCACTCTCTGACACTCTCTATCACTCCCTGACACTCTCAGACACTCTCGATCAATCTCTGACACTCTCAGACACTCTCTATCACTCACTGACACTCTCTATCACTCTCTGACACTCTGACACACTCTGACAATCTCAGACACTCTCTATCACTCTCTATCACTCTCCGACACACTCTGACACTTTCTGACACTCTCAGACACTCACGAATCACTCTCTATCCTTCTCTGTTACTCTCTGACACACTCTGACACTCTCTGACACTCTCTGACACACTATGACAATCTCTGACACTCTCTATCACTCTCTGACATACTCTGTCACTCACAGACACTCTCAGACACTCTCGATCACTCTTTGACATTCTCTATCACTCTCTGACACTCTCTGACACTCAAAGACACTCTCTATCACACTCTATCAATCTCTATCACTCAAAGACACTCTCGGGCACTCTCTATCACTCTCTGCACTCTCTGACTCTCTCTGACTCTCTCAGACACTCTCTGACACTTTATATCACTCTCTGAACCTCTCAGACACTCTCTGACACGTTCTATCACACTCTGACACTCTCAGATAATCTCAGACAGTCTCAGACACTTTCTATCACTCTCTGACACTGTCTGACAATCTCTGACATTCTCTGAAACTCACAGACACTCTCTATCACTCTCTGACACACTGTGACACTTTCTGACACTCTCTGACACTCTCTCTCACTCTCTATCAAACTCTGACACACTCTGACAGTCTCTGACACTCTCTGACACTCTCTATCACACTCTATCGCTCTCTGTTACTCTCTGACACACTCTGACATTCTCTGACACTCTCTGGCACACTCTGACAATATCTGACACTTTCTATCACTCTCTGACAGTCTCTATCACTCCCTGACACTCTCAGACACTCTCGATTAATCTCTGACACTCTCAGACACTATCTATCACTCTCTGACACTCTCTATCACTCTCTGACACTCTGACACACTCTGACACTCTCAGACACTCTCTATCACTCTCTATCACTCTCCGACACACTCTGACACTTTCTGACACTCTCAGACACTCTCGAATCACTCTCTAACTCTCTCTGTTACTCTCTGACACACTCTGACACTCTCTGACACTCTCTGACACACTCTGACAATCTCTGACACTCTCTATCACTCTCCGACATACTCTGTCATTCACAGACACTCTCAGACACTCTCGATCACTCTTTGACATTCTCTATCACTCTCTGACACTCTCTGACACTCAAAGACACTCTCTATCACACTCTATCAATCTCTATCACTCAAAGACACACTCTGCCATTCCCTGACACTCTCTGACTCACTCTGACACTCTCTGACTCTCTCAGACACTCTCAGACACTCTCTATCACTCCATATCACTCTCTGACACTATCTGTCACTCTATGAAAATCTCTGACACTCTCCATCACTCTCTATCACTCACTGGCACACTCTGAAGCACTCTGACCCTCTCTGACACTATCTGACACTCTCTGACACTCTCTGACACACTCAGACACTCTCTATCACTCTCTATCACTCTCTATCACTCTCTATCACTGTCTATCACTCTCCATTACTCTCTATCACTCTCTGACACACACTGACACTCTCTGACACTCTCAGACACTCTCGATCACTCTCAGACTCTCTCGATCACTTTCTGACGCACTCTGACTGTCTTTGACACTCTCTGACACTCTCTATCACTCTCTGACACTCTCTATCACTTTCTGACACTCTCAGACACTCTCTTTCACTCTCTGACACTCTCTATCACTCATTGACACTCTCTGACACACTCTGACACTCTCAGACACTCTCAGACACTCTCTATCACTCTCGATCACTGTCTGACACACTCTGACAATCTCTGACACTCTCAGACACTCTCAGACACTCTCTAAACACTCTCTGACGCTCACTGACACTCTCAGACACGCGCTGTCATTCTCTGACACTCTCAGACACTCTCTATCACTCTCTATCAACCGCTGACACTCTCAGACACTCTCAGACACTCTTTATCACTCTCTGACTCTCACTGAAACTCTCAGTCACTCTCTGTATCTCTCAGACACTCTCTGACACTCTCTCTCACTCTCTGACACTCTCTGAAACTCTCTGACACACTCACACTCTCTCTGACACTCTCCATCACTCTCTGACATTCTCTGACACACTCTGACACACTCTGACAATCTCTATCACTCTCTGACACTCTCTGACACTCTGTGACACTCTCAGACTCTCTCTATCACTCTATGACACTCTCAGACACTCTCTATCGCTCTCTGACACTCTCTGAAACACTCTGACACTCTCTGACAGTCACTATCACACTCTATCACTCTCTGACACTCTCTGACACTCTCTGACACTCTCTATCACTCTCGATCACTCTCTGACAGTCTCTGACACTCTCTGACACTCTCTGACACTCTCTGACACTCTCTATCACACTCAATCACTCTCAGACACTCTCTATCACTCTCAGAAACTCTTTTACACTCTCTGACATTCTCTGAAACTATCAGACACTCTCTATCACTCTCTGACACTCTCAGACACTCTCTGTCACTCTCTGACACTTTCTATCACTCTCTATCACTCTCTGACACACTCTGACACTTTCTGACACTCTCAGACACTCTCTCTCTCACTCTCTATCAAACTCTGACACACTCTGACAGTCTCTGACACTCTCTGACATTCTATTTCACTCTCTATCACTCTCTGTTACTCTCTGACACACTCTGACATTCTCTGACAATCTCTGACACACTCTGACAATCTCTGACACTTTCTATCACTCTCAGACACTCTCTATCACGCTCTGACACTCTCAGACACTCTCTATCAATCTCTGACACTCTCAGACACTCTCTATCGCTCACTGACACTCTCTATCACACTCTGACACTTTCTGACACTCTCAGACACTCTCTATCACTCTCTGTTACTCTCTGACACACTCTGACACTCTCTGACACTCTCTGACACACTCTGACAATCTCTGACACTCTCTATCACTCTCTGACATACGCTGTCACTCATAGACACTTTCAGACACTCTCGATCACTCTCTGACATTCTCTATCACTCTCTGACACTCTCTGACACTCAAAGACACTCTCTATCACACTCTATCACTCGCTATCACTCTCTGACACTCTCGGACACTCTCTATCACGCTCTGACACTCTCAGACACTCTCGATCAATCTCTGACACTCTCAGACACTCTCTATCACTCACTGATACGCTCTATCACTCTCTGACACACTTTATCACTCTCTATCACTCTATCACTCTCTGACACACTCTGACACTTTCTGACACTCTCAGACACTCTCTATCACTCTCTGTTACTCTCCGACACACTCTGACACTCTCTGACACTCTCTGACACTCTCTGACACACTCTGACAATCTCTGACACTCTCTATCACTCTCTGACATACGCTGTCACTCACAGACACTCTCAGACACTCTCGATCACTCTCTGACACTCTCTGACACTCAAAGACACTCTCTAGCACACTCTATCACTCGCTATCACTCTCTGACACTCTCGGACATTCTCTATCACTCTCTGACACTCTCTGACACTCTCGGACACTCTCTATCACGCTCTGACACTCTCAGACACTCTCTATCAATCTCTGACACTCTCAGACACTCTCTATCACTCACTGATACGCTCTATCACTCTCTGACACACTTTATCACTCTCTATCACTCTATCACTCTCTGACACACTCTGACACTTTCTGACACTCTCAGACACTCTCTATCACTCTCTGTTACTCTCCGACACACTCTGACACTCTCTGACACTCTCTGACACTCTCTGACACACTCGGACAATCTCTGACACTCTCTATCACTCTCTGACATACGCTGTCACTCACAGACACTCTCAGACACTCTCGATCACTCTCTGACACTCTCTGACACTCAAAGACACTCTCTAGCACACTCTATCACTCGCTATCACTCTCTGACACTCTCGGACATTCTCTATCACTCTCTGACACTCTCTGACACTCTCGGACACTCTCTATCACGCTCTGACACTCTCAGACACTCTCTATCAATCTCTGACACTCTCAGACACTCTCTATCACTCACTGATACGCTCTATCACTCTCTGACACACTTTATCACTCTCTATCACTCTATCACTCTCTGACACACTCTGACACTTTCTGACACTCTCAGACACTCTCTATCACTCTCTGTTACTCTCTGACACACTCTGACACTCTCTGACACTCTCTGACACTCTCTGACACACTCTGACAATCTCTGACAATCTCTATCACTCTCTGACATACGCTGTCACTCACACACACTCTCAGACACTCTCGATCACTCTCTGACACTCTCTGACACTCAAAGACACTCTCTATCACACTCTATCACTCGCTATCACACTCTGACACTCTCTGACAGTCTCTGAAACTCTCAGACACTCTCTATCACTCTCAGACACTCTCTGTCATTCTCTGAAACTCACAGACACTCTCTATCACTCTCTGACACACTCTGACACACTCTGACATTCTCTGACACTCTCTGACACACTCTGACAATATCTGACACTTTCTATCACTCTCTGACACTCTCTATCACTCCCAGACACTCTCAGACACTCTCGATCAATCTCTGACACTCTCAGACACTCTCTATCACTCACTGACACTCTCTATCACTCTCTGACACTCTGACACACTCTGACACTCTCAGACACTCTCTATCACTCTCTATCACTCTCCGACACACTCTGACACGCTCTATCACTCTCTGACACTCTGACACACTCTGACACTCTCAGACACTCTCTATCACTCTCTATCACTCTCCGACACTCTCTATCACTCTCTGACACACTCTGACACACTCTGACATTCTCTGACACTCTCTGACACACTCTGACAATATCTGACACTTTCTATCACTCTCTGACACTCTCTATCACTCCCTGACACTCTCTGACACTCTCGATCAATCTCTGACACTCTCAGACACTCTCTATCACTCACTGACACTCTCTATCACTCTCTGACACTCTGACACACTCTGACACTCCCAGACTCTCTCTATCACTCTATGACACTCTCAGACACTCTCTATCGCTCTCTGACACTCTCTGAAACACTCTGACACTCTCTGACACTCACTATCACACTCTATCACTCTCTGACACTCTCTGACACTCTCTGACACTCTCTATCACTCTCGATCACTCTCTGACAGTCTCTGACACTCTCTGACACTCTCTGACACTCTCTGACACTCTCTATCACACTCAATCACTCTCAGACACTCTCTATCACTCTCAGAAACTCTTTTACACTCTCTGACATTCTCTGAAACTATCAGACACTCTCTATCACTCTCTGACACTCTCAGACACTCTCTGTCACTCTCTGACACTTTCTATCACTCTCTATCACTCTCTGACACACTCTGACACTTTCTGACACTCTCAGACACTCTCTCTCTCACTCTCTATCAAACTCTGACACACTCTGACAGTCTCTGACACTCTCTGACATTCTATTTCACTCTCTATCACTCTCTGTTACTCTCTGACACACTCTGACATTCTCTGACAATCTCTGACACACTCTGACAATCTCTGACACTTTCTATCACTCTCAGACACTCTCTATCACGCTCTGACACTCTCAGACACTCTCTATCAATCTCTGACACTCTCAGACACTCTCTATCGCTCACTGACACTCTCTATCACACTCTGACACTTTCTGACACTCTCAGACACTCTCTATCACTCTCTGTTACTCTCTGACACACTCTGACACTCTCTGACACTCTCTGACACACTCTGACAATCTCTGACACTCTCTATCACTCTCTGACATACGCTGTCACTCATAGACACTTTCAGACACTCTCGATCACTCTCTGACATTCTCTATCACTCTCTGACACTCTCTGACACTCAAAGACACTCTCTATCACACTCTATCACTCGCTATCACTCTCTGACACTCTCGGACACTCTCTATCACGCTCTGACACTCTCAGACACTCTCTATCAATCTCTGACACTCTCAGACACTCTCTATCACTTACTGATACGCTCTATCACTCTCTGACACACTTTATCACTCTCTATCACTCTATCACTCTCTGACACACTCTGACACTTTCTGACACTCTCAGACACTCTCTATCACTCTCTGTTACTCTCCGACACACTCTGACACTCTCTGACACTCTCTGACACTCTCTGACACACTCTGACAATCTCTGACACTCTCTATCACTCTCTGACATACGCTGTCACTCACAGACACTCTCAGACACTCTCGATCACTCTCTGACACTCTCTGACACTCAAAGACACTCTCTAGCACACTCTATCACTCGCTATCACTCTCTGACACTCTCGGACATTCTCTATCACTCTCTGACACTCTCTGACACTCTCGGACACTCTCTATCACGCTCTGACACTCTCAGACACTCTCTATCAATCTCTGACACTCTCAGACACTCTCTATCACTCACTGATACGCTCTATCACTCTCTGACACACTTTATCACTCTCTATCACTCTCTGACACACTCTGACACTTTCTGACACTCTCAGACACTCTCTATCACTCTCTGTTACTCTCCGACACACTCTGACACTCTCTGACACTCTCTGACACTCTCTGACACACTCGGACAATCTCTGACACTCTCTATCACTCTCTGACATACGCTGTCACTCACAGACACTCTCAGACACTCTCGATCACTCTCTGACACTCTCTGACACTCAAAGACACTCTCTAGCACACTCTATCACTCGCTATCACTCTCTGACACTCTCGGACATTCTCTATCACTCTCTGACACTCTCTGACACTCTCGGACACTCTCTATCACGCTCTGACACTCTCAGACACTCTCTATCAATCTCTGACACTCTCAGACACTCTCTATCACTCACTGATACGCTCTATCACTCTCTGACACACTTTATCACTCTCTATCACTCTATCACTCTCTGACACACTCTGACACTTTCTGACACTCTCAGACACTCTCTATCACTCTCTGTTACTCTCTGACACACTCTGACACTCTCTGACACTCTCTGACACTCTCTGACACTCTCTGACACACTCTGACAATCTCTGACAATCTCTATCACTCTCTGACATATGCTGTCACTCACATACACTCTCAGACACTCTCGATCACTCTCTGACACTCTCTGACACTCAAAGACACTCTCTATCACACTCTATCACTCGCTATCACTCTCTGACACTCTCTGACAGTCTCTGAAACTCTCAGACACTCTCTATCACTCTCAGACACTCTCTGTCATTCTCTGAAACTCACAGACACTCTCTATCACTCTCTGACACACTCTGACACACTCTGACATTCTCTGACACTCTCTGACACACTCTGACAATATCTGACACTTTCTATCACTCTCTGACACTCTCTATCACTCCCTGACACTCTCAGACACTCTCGATCAATCTCTGACACTCTCAGACACTCTCTATCACTCTCTGACACTCTCTATCACTCTCTGACACTCTGACACACTCTGACACTCTCAGACACTCTCTATCACTCTCTATCACTCTCCGACACACTCTGACACTTTCTGACACTCTCAGACACTCTCGAATCACTCTCTATCCCTCTCTGTTACTCTCTGACACACTCTGACACTCTCTGACACTCTCTGACACACTCTGACAATCTCTGACACTCTCTATCACTCTCTGACATACTCTGTCACTCACAGACACTCTCAGACACTCTCGATCACTCTTTGACATTCTCTATCACTCTCTGACACTCTCTGACACTCAAAGACACTCTCTATCACACTCTATCAATCTCTATCACTCAAAGACACTCTCGGACACTCTCTCTCACTCTCTGCACTCTCTGACTCTCTCTGACTCTCTCAGACACTCTCTGACACTTTATATCACTCTCTGAACCTCTCAGACACTCTCTGACACTTTCTATCACACTCTGACACTCTCAGATAATCTCAGACAGTCTCAGACACTTTCTATCACTCTCTGACACTGTCTGACAATCTCTGACACTCTCAGACACTCTCTTTCACTCTCTATCCCTCGATGACACTCGCTATCACTCCCTAACACTCTCAGATTCTCTGTGACACTCTCTTTCACTCTCCATCACTCTCTTACACTGTCAGACACTCTCTGACACTCTCAGGCACTCTCTGACTCTCTCAGACACTCTCAGACAGTCTCTATCACTCTATATCACTCTCTGACACTATCTCTCACTCCATGAAACTCTCGGACACTCTCTATCACTCTCTATCACTCTCTGCACTCTCTGACTCACTCTGACCCTCTCTGACACTATCTGACACTCTCTGACGCACTCTGACACTCTCAGACACGCTCTATCACTAGCTATCACTCTCTGACACACTCTGACTGTCTCTGAAACTCTCTGAAACTCGCTATCACTCTCTGACACTCTCAGACACTCTCTATCACTCTCTATCACTGTCTATCACTCTCTACCACTCTCTACCACTCTCTGTCACTCTCTGACACACTCTGACACTCTCTGACACTCTCAGACACTCTCTATCACTCTCTATCATTCTCTGACACACTCTGACTGTCTCTGACAGTTTCTGACACTCTCTATCATTCTCAGACACTCGCTATCATTCTCTGACATTCTCTGAAACTCTCAGACACTCTCTATCACTCTCTGACACACTCTGACACTTTCTGACACTCTCAGACACTCTCTGTCACTCTCTATCACTCTCTGTTACTGTCTGACACACTGTGACACTCTCTGACACTCTCTGATTCACTCTGACAATCTCTGACACTTTCTATCACTCTCTGACACTCTCTATCACTCTCTGACACTCTCAGACAATCTCTGTCAATCTCTGACACTCTCAGACACTCTCCATCACTCACTGACACTCTCGATCACTCTCTGACACTCTCTGACACACTCTGACAATCTCAGACACTCTTTATCACTCTCTATCACTCTCTGACACACTCTGACACTTTCTGACACTCTCAGACACTCTCTGTCACTCTCTATCACTCTCTGTTACTCTCTGACACACTCTGACACTCTCTGACACTCTCTGATTCACTCTGACAATCTCTGACACTCTCTATCACTCTCTGACATACGCTATCACTCACAGACACTCTCAGACACTCTCGATCACTCTCTGACATTCGCTATCACTCTCTGACACTCTCTGACACTCAAAGACACTGTATATCACTGTCTACCACTCTCTGACACTCTCTGACACACTCTGACACTCTCTGACACTCAAAGACACTCTCTATCACACTCTATCACTCGCTATCACTCTCTGACACTCTCGGACTCTCTCTATCACTCTCTGACACTTTCTATCACTCTCTATAACTCTCTGACACACTCTGATACTTTCAGACACTCTCAGGCACACTCTCTCTCTCTCTCTATCAAACTCTGACAGTCTCTGACACTCTCTGACATTCTCTGAAATTCTCAGACACTCTCTATCACTATCTGACACTCTCAGCCACTCTCTATCACTCTCTGACACTTTCTATCACTCTCTATAACTCTCTGACACACTCTGATACTTTCAGACACTCTCAGACACACTCTCTCTCTCTATCAAACTCTGACAGTCTCTGACACTCTCTGACACTCTCTATCACTCTCTATCACTCTCTGTTACTCTCTGACACACTCTGACACTCTCTGACACTCTCTGACACACTCTGACAATCTCTGACACTTTCTATCACTCTCTGACACTCTCTATCACTCTCTGACACTCTCAGACAGTCTCTATCAATCTCTGACACTCAAAGACACTCTCTATCACACTCTATCACTCGCTATCACTCTCTGACACTCTCGGACACTCTCTATCACGCTCTGACACTCTCAGACACTCTCTATCACTCTCTGACACTTTCTATCACTCTCTATCACTCTCTGACACACACTGACACTTTATGACACTCTCAGACACTCTCTCTCACTCTCTATCAAACTCTGACACTCTCTGACAGTCTCTGACACCCTCTGACATTCTCTATCACTCTCTATCACTCTCTGTTACTCTCTGACACACTCTGACATTCTCTGACAATCTCTGACACACTCTGACAATCTCTGACACTTTCTATCACTCTCTGACACTCTCAGACACTCTCTATCAATCTCTGACACTCTCAGACACTCTCTATCACTCACTGACACTCTCTATCACTCTCTGACAATCTCTGACACTCTCTGACACACTCTTACACTCTCAGACACTCTCTATCACTCTCTGTCAATCTCTGACACACTCTGACACTTTCTGACACTCTCAGACACTCTCTATCACTCTCTATCACTCTCTGTTACTCTCTGACACACTCTGAAACTCTCTGACACACTCTGACACTCTCTGACACTCTCTGACACTCTCTGACACACTCTGACAATCTCTGACACTCTCTATCACTCTCTGACATACTCTGTCACTCACAGACACTCTCAGACACTCTCGATTACACTCTATCACTCTCTATCACTCTCTGACACTCTCGGACACTCTCTATCACTCTCTGACAATCTCTGACAGTCTCTGACACTCTCAGACACTCTCTATCACTCTCAGACACTCTCTATCATTCTCAGACACTCTCTATCATTCTCTGACATTCTCTGAAACTCTCAGACACGCTCTATCACTCTCTGACACTCTCTATCACTCTCTGACACTTTCCATCACTCTCTATCACTCTCTGACACACTCTGACACTTTCTGACACTCTCAGACACTCTCTCTCATTCTCTATCAAACTCTGACACACTCTGACAGTCTCTGAAACTCTCTGACACTCCCTATCACTCTCTATCACTCGCTGTTACTCTCTGACACACTCTGACATTCTCTGACACTCTCTGACACACTCTGACAATATCTGACACTTTCTATCACTCTCTGACACTCTCTATCATTCTCTGACACTCTCAGACACTCTCTGTCAATCTCCGACATTCTCAGACACTCTCTATCACTCACTGACACTCTATATCACTCTCTGACACTCTGACACACTCTGACACTTTCTGACACTCTCAGACACTCTCTATCACTCTCTATCCCTCTCTGTTACTCTCTGACACACTCTGACACTCTCAGACAATCTCTGACACTCTCTGACACACTCTGACACTCTCTATCACTCTTTGACATACTCTGTCACTCACAGACACTCTCAGAAGCTCTCGATCACTCTCTGACATTCTCTATCACTCTCTGACACTCTCTGACAGTCAAAGACACTCTCTATCACTCTCTATCACTCTCTGCACTCTCTGACTCTCTCTGACTCTCTCAGACACTCTCTGACACTTTATATCACTCTCTGAACCTCTCAGACACTCTCTGACATTCTCTATCACTCTCTGACACTCTCTGACAGTCAAAGACACTCTCTACCACTCTCTACCACTCTCTGTCACTCTCTGACACACTCTGACACTCTCTGACACTCTCAGACACTCTCTATCACTCTCTATCATTCTCTGACACACTCTGACTGTCTCTGACAGTTTCTGACACTCTCTATCATTCTCAGACACTCGCTATCATTCTCTGACATTCTCTGAAACTCTCAGACACTCTCTATCACTCTCTGACACACTCTGACACTTTCTGACACTCTCAGACACTCTCTGTCACTCTCTATCACTCTCTGTTACTGTCTGACACACTGTGACACTCTCTGACACTCTCTGATTCACTCTGACAATCTCTGACACTTTCTATCACTCTCTGACACTCTCTATCACTCTCTGACACTCTCAGACAATCTCTGTCAATCTCTGACACTCTCAGACACTCTCCATCACTCACTGACACTCTCGATCACTCTCTGACACTCTCTGACACACTCTGACAATCTCAGACACTCTTTATCACTCTCTATCACTCTCTGACACACTCTGACACTTTCTGACACTCTCAGACACTCTCTGTCACTCTCTATCACTCTCTGTTACTCTCTGACACACTCTGACACTCTCTGACACTCTCTGATTCACTCTGACAATCTCTGACACTCTCTATCACTCTCTGACATACGCTATCACTCACAGACACTCTCAGACACTCTCGATCACTCTCTGACATTCGCTATCACTCTCTGACACTCTCTGACACTCAAAGACACTGTATATCACTGTCTACCACTCTCTGACACTCTCTGACACACTCTGACACTCTCTGACACTCAAAGACACTCTCTATCACACTCTATCACTCGCTATCACTCTCTGACACTCTCGGACTCTCTCTATCACTCTCTGACACTTTCTATCACTCTCTATAACTCTCTGACACACTCTGATACTTTCAGACACTCTCAGGCACACTCTCTCTCTCTCTCTATCAAACTCTGACAGTCTCTGACACTCTCTGACATTCTCTGAAATTCTCAGACACTCTCTATCACTATCTGACACTCTCAGCCACTCTCTATCACTCTCTGACACTTTCTATCACTCTCTATAACTCTCTGACACACTCTGATACTTTCAGACACTCTCAGACACACTCTCTCTCTCTATCAAACTCTGACAGTCTCTGACACTCTCTGACACTCTCTATCACTCTCTATCACTCTCTGTTACTCTCTGACACACTCTGACACTCTCTGACACTCTCTGACACACTCTGACAATCTCTGACACTTTCTATCACTCTCTGACACTCTCTATCACTCTCTGACACTCTCAGACAGTCTCTATCAATCTCTGACACTCAAAGACACTCTCTATCACACTCTATCACTCGCTATCACTCTCTGACACTCTCGGACACTCTCTATCACGCTCTGACACTCTCAGACACTCTCTATCACTCTCTGACACTTTCTATCACTCTCTATCACTCTCTGACACACACTGACACTTTATGACACTCTCAGACACTCTCTCTCACTCTCTATCAAACTCTGACACTCTCTGACAGTCTCTGACACCCTCTGACATTCTCTATCACTCTCTATCACTCTCTGTTACTCTCTGACACACTCTGACATTCTCTGACAATCTCTGACACACTCTGACAATCTCTGACACTTTCTATCACTCTCTGACACTCTCAGACACTCTCTATCAATCTCTGACACTCTCAGACACTCTCTATCACTCACTGACACTCTCTATCACTCTCTGACAATCTCTGACACTCTCTGACACACTCTTACACTCTCAGACACTCTCTATCACTCTCTGTCAATCTCTGACACACTCTGACACTTTCTGACACTCTCAGACACTCTCTATCACTCTCTATCACTCTCTGTTACTCTCTGACACACTCTGAAACTCTCTGACACACTCTGACACTCTCTGACACTCTCTGACACTCTCTGACACACTCTGACAATCTCTGACACTCTCTATCACTCTCTGACATACTCTGTCACTCACAGACACTCTCAGACACTCTCGATTACACTCTATCACTCTCTATCACTCTCTGACACTCTCGGACACTCTCTATCACTCTCTGACAATCTCTGACAGTCTCTGACACTCTCAGACACTCTCTATCACTCTCAGACACTCTCTATCATTCTCAGACACTCTCTATCATTCTCTGACATTCTCTGAAACTCTCAGACACGCTCTATCACTCTCTGACACTCTCTATCACTCTCTGACACTTTCCATCACTCTCTATCACTCTCTGACACACTCTGACACTTTCTGACACTCTCAGACACTCTCTCTCATTCTCTATCAAACTCTGACACACTCTGACAGTCTCTGAAACTCTCTGACACTCCCTATCACTCTCTATCACTCGCTGTTACTCTCTGACACACTCTGACATTCTCTGACACTCTCTGACACACTCTGACAATATCTGACACTTTCTATCACTCTCTGACACTCTCTATCATTCTCTGACACTCTCAGACACTCTCTGTCAATCTCCGACATTCTCAGACACTCTCTATCACTCACTGACACTCTATATCACTCTCTGACACTCTGACACACTCTGACACTTTCTGACACTCTCAGACACTCTCTATCACTCTCTATCCCTCTCTGTTACTCTCTGACACACTCTGACACTCTCAGACAATCTCTGACACTCTCTGACACACTCTGACACTCTCTATCACTCTTTGACATACTCTGTCACTCACAGACACTCTCAGAAGCTCTCGATCACTCTCTGACATTCTCTATCACTCTCTGACACTCTCTGACAGTCAAAGACACTCTCTATCACTCTCTATCACTCTCTGCACTCTCTGACTCTCTCTGACTCTCTCAGACACTCTCTGACACTTTATATCACTCTCTGAACCTCTCAGACACTCTCTGACAATTTCTATCACACTCTGACACTCTCTGACACTCTCAGATAATCTCAGACAGTCTCAGACACTTTCTATCACTCTCTGCCACTTTCTGACAATCTCTGACACTCTCAGACACTCTCTTTCACTCTCTATCCCTCTCTGACACTCCCTATCACTCCCTAACACTGTCAGATTCTCTATGACACTCTCTTTCACTCTCCATCACTCTCTGACACTGTCAGACACTCTCTGACACTCTCAGACACTCTCTGACTCTCTCAGACACTCTCAGACACTCTCTATCACTCTATATCACTCTCTGAAACTATCTATCACTCTATGAAACTCTCTGACGTTCTCCATCACTCTCTATCACTCTCTGGCACACTCTGACACTCTCTATCACTCTCTATCACTGTCTATCACTCTATATCACTCTCTATCACTCTCAGACACTCTCTATCACTTTCTGACACTCTCAGACACTCTCTATCACTCTCTGACACTCTCAATCACTCACTGACAGTCTCTGACACACTCTGACACTCTCAGACACTCTCAGCCACTCTCTATCACACTCTATCACTCTCTGACACACTCTGACAATCTCTGACACTCTCAGACACTCTCTATCACTCTCTATCACTCGCTGACACTCTCTGACACTCTCAGACACTCTCTATCACTCTCTGACACTCACTGACACTCTCAGACACGCTCTGTCACTCTCAGACACTCTCTATCACTCTCTTTCACTCTCTCCCACACTCTGACACTCTCTGACTCTCTCTGACTCTCTCAGACACTCTCTGACACTTTATATCACTCTCTGAACCTCTCAGACACTCTCTGACACTCTCTGACACTCTCTGAATCACTCTGACACACAATATCGCTCTCTCACATTCTCTGACACACTCTGACACTCTCTGACGCTCTCTGTCATTCTCTGACACTGACTGACACCCTCAGACACTCTCAGACACTCTCTATCACTCTCAGACACTCTCTATCACTCTCTGACATTCTCTGAAACACACAGACACTCTCTATCACTCTCTGACACTCTCAGACACTCTCCATCACTCTCTATCAAACTCTGACACTCTCAGACACTCTCTATCACTCACTGACACTCTCTATCACACTCTGACAGTCTCTGACACGCTCTGACACTCTCTAACACTCTCTATCACTCTCTGATACTCTCTGACACACTCTGACATTCTCTGACACTCTCTGACACACTTTGACACTCTCTATCAATCTCTGACACTCTCAGACACTCTCCATCACTCACTGACACTCTCTATCACTCTCTGACACTCTCTGACACACTCTATCACTCTCTATCACTCTCTGACACACTCTGACATTTTCTGACACTCTCAGACACTCTCTATCACTCTCTATTTCTCTCTGTTACTCTCTGACACACTCTGACACTCTCTGACACTCTCTGACACACTCTGACACTCTCTATCACTCTCTGACATACTCTGTCACTCTCTGACACTCTCTGACACTCAAAGGCACTCTCTATCACACTCTATCACTCTCAATCACTCTCTGACACACTCGGACACTCTCTCTGACTCTCTCAGACACTCTCTGTCACTTTATATCACTCTCTGAACCTCTCAGACACTCTCTGACACTTTCTATCACACTCTGACACTCTCTGACACTCTCAGATAATCTCAGACAGTCTCAGACACTTCCTAGCACTCTCTGACACTGTCTGACAGTCTCTGACGCTGTCAGACACACTCTTACACTCTCTATCCCTCTATGACACTCGCTATCACTCCCTAACACTCTCAGATTCTCCATGATACTCTCTTTCACTCTCCATCACTCTCTGACACTGTCAGACACTCTCTATCACTCTCTGACACTCTCTGACACTCTCTGACACTCTCTATCACTCTCTATCACTCTCTGACAGTCTCTGACACTCTCTGACACTTTCTGACACTCTCAGACACTCTCTGACATTCTCTATCACTCTCTGTTACTCTCTGTTACTCTCTGACACACTCTGACAATCTCTGAAAATCTCTGACACACTCTGACAATCTGTGACACTTTCTATCACTCTCTGGCACTCTCTATCACTCTCTGACACTCTCAGACACTCTCTATCAATCTTTGACACTCTCAGATACTCTCTAACACTCACTGACACTCTCTATCACGCTCTGACACTCTCTGACACACTCTGACACTCTCAGACACTCTCCATCACTCTCTATCCCTCTCTATCCCTCTCTGTTACTCTCTGACACACTCTGACACTCTCTGACACTCTCTGACACTCGCTCTCATACACCTGACTATCTCTGACACTCTCTATCACTCTCTGACATACTCTGTCACTCACAGACACTCTCAGACACTCTCGATCACTCTCTGACATTCTCTATCACTCTTTGACACTCTCTGACACTCGAAGACACTCTCTATAACTCTCTGACACTCTCTGACAGTCTCCGACACTCTCAGACACTCTCTATGACTCTCAGACACTCTCTATCACTCTCTGACATTCTCTGAAATTCTCAGACACTCTCTATCACTCTCTGACACTCTCAGCCACTCTCTATCACTCTCTGACACTTTCTATCACTCTCTATAACTCTCTGACACACTCTGACACTTTCAGACACTCTCTCTCTCTCTCTATCAAACTCTGACACACTCTGACAGTCTCTGACACACTCTGACACTCTCTATCACTCTCTATCACTCTCTGTTACTCTCTGACACACTCTGACATTCTCTGACACTCTCTGACACACTCTGACAATCTCTGACACTTTCTGTCACTCTCTGACACTCGCTATCACTCTCTGACACTCTCAGACACTCTCTATCACTCACTGACACTCTATCACTCTCTATCACTCTCTGACACTCTCGGACACTCTCTATAACTCTCTGACACTCTCTGACAGTCTCCGACACTCTCAGACACTCTCTATGACTCTCAGACACTCACTATCACTGTCAGACACTCTCTATCACTCTCTGACATTCTCTGAAATTCTCAGACACTCTCTATCACTCTCTGACACTCTCAGCCACTCTCTATCACTCTCTGACACTTTCTATCACTCTCTATAACTCTCTGACACACTCTGACACTTTCAGACACTCTCAGACTCTCTCTCTCTCTCTCTATCAAACACTGACACACTCTGACAGTCTCTGACACTCTCTGACACTCTCTATCACTCTCTATCTATCTCTGTTACTCTCTGACACACTCTGACATTCTCTGACACTCTCTGACGCACTCTGACAATCTCTGACACTTTCTATCACTCTCTGACACTCTCTATCACTCTCTGACACACTCAGACACTCTCTATCAATTTCTGACACTCTCAGACACTCTCTATCACTCACTGACACTCTATCACTCTCTGACACTCTCTGACACACTCTGACACTCTCAGACACTCTCTATCACTCTCTATCCCTCTCTGTTACTCTCTGACACACTCTGACACTCTCTGACACACTCTGACACTCTCTATCACTCTCTGACATACTCTGTCACTCACAGACACTCTCAGACACTCTCGATCACTCTCTCACTTTCTCTATCACTCTCTGACACTTTATATCACTCTCTGAACCTCTCAGACACTCTCTGACACTTTCTATCACACTCTGACACTCTCAGATAATCTCAGACAGTCTCAGACACTTTCTATCGCTCTTTGACACTGTCTGACAATCTCTGACGCTCTCAGACACTCTCTCCCACTCTCCATCATTCTCTGACACTGTCAGACACTCTCTGACCCTCTCAGACACTCTCTGACTCTCTCAGACACTCTCAGACAATTTCTATCACTCTATATCGCTCTCTGACACTATCTATCACTCTATGAAACTCTCTGACACTCTCCATCACTCTCTGTCACTCTCTGGCACACTCTGACCCACTCTGACCATCTCTGACACTATCTGACACTCTCTGACACACTCTGACACACTCAGACACTCTCTATCACTCTCTATCACTGTCTTTCACTCTCTATAACGCTCTATCTCTCTCTGACACACTCTGACACTCTCTGACACTCTCTGACACTCTCAGACACTCTCAGACTATCTCAGACACTCTCTATCACTCTCTATCAATCTCTGACACACTCTGACTCTCTTTAACACTCTCTATCACTCTCTGACACTCTCTGACACTCTCTGACACACACTGACACTCTCAGACACTCTCAGGCACTCTCTATCACTCTGTATCACTCTCTGACACACTCTGACAATATCTGACACTCTCAGACACTCTCTATCACTCTCTATCACTCGCTGACACTCTCAGACACTCTCAGACACTCTCTATCACTCTCTGACACTCACTGACACTCTCAGACACGCTCTATCACTCTCTGACGCTCTCAGACACTCTCTATCACTCTCTATCACTCTCTGACACTCTCTGACATTCTCAGAAACTCCCTATCACTCTCTATCACTCGCTGACACTCTCAGACAAACTCAGACACTCTCTATTACTCTCTATCACTCGCTGACACTCTCAGACACTCTCAGACACTCTCGATCACTCTCTGACACTCACTGAAACTCTCAGAAACTCTTTGTCTCTCTCAGACACTCTCAGACACTCTCTCTCACTCTCTGACACTCTCTGAAACTCTCTGACACACTCACACTCTCTCTGACGCTCTCCATCACTCTCTGACACTCTCTGACACACTCTGACACTCTCTATTACTCTCTGACACTCTCAGACACCCTCAGACACCCTCAGACACTCTCTGTCACTCTCAGACACTCTCAGACACTCTCTATCACTCTCTGACACTTTCTATCACTCTCTGACACTCTCTGACACACTCTGAAACTCTCTGACACTCTCCATCACTCTCTATCACACTCTGACACAATTTGACACTCTCTATCACTCTCTGACACTCTCTATCACTCTATGACACTCTCAGACACTCTCTATCACTCTCTGACACTCTCTATCACTCTCTGACACTCTCTGACACACTCTGACACTCTCTGACACTCTCAGACACTCTCAGACAGTCGCTATCACTCTCTGACACTCTCTGACACTCTCTGACACTCTCTATCACTCTCCATCACTCTCCATCACTCTCTGACACTCTCTGTCACTCTCAGACACTCTCTATCACTCTCAGACACTCTCTATCACTCTCTGACATTCTCTGAACCTCTCAGACACTCTCTATCACTCTCTGACACTCTCTGACACACTCAGACACTCTCAGACACTCTCTATCACTCTCCATCACTCTCTGACACTCTCTGACACTCTCAGACACTCTCTATCACTCTCAGACACTCTCTATCACTCTCTGACATTCTCTGAACCTCTCAGACACTCTCTATCACTCTCTGACACACTCTGACAGTCTCTGACATTCTCTGACACTTTCTATCACTCTCTGTCTCTCTCTGTTGCTCTCTGACACACTCAGACATTCTCTGTTACTCTCTGACACACTATGACACTCTCTGACATACTCTGTCACTCACAGACACTCTCAGACACTCTCGATCACTCTCTGACACTCTCTGACAGTCTCCGACACTCTCAGACACTCTCTATGACTCTCAGACACTCACTATCACTGTCAGACACTCTCTATCACTCTCTGACATTCTCTGAAATTCTCAGACACTCTCTATCACTCTCTGACACTCTCAGCCACTCTCTATCACTCTCTGACACTTTCTATCACTCTCTATAACTCTCTGACACACTCTGACACTTTCAGACACTCTCAGACACTCTCTCTCTCTCTCTCTATCAAACGCTGACACACTCTGACAGTCTCTGACACTCTCTGACACTCTCTATCACTCTCTATCACTCTCTGTTACTCTCTGACACACTCTGACATTCTCTGACACTCTCTGACACACTCTGACAATCTCTGACACTTTCTGTCACTCTCTGACACTCGCTATCACTCTCTGACACTCTCCGACACTCTCTATCAATCTCTGACACTCTCGGACACTCTCTATCACTCACTGACACTCTATCACTCTATATCACTCTCTGACACTCTCGGACACTCTCTATAACTCTCTGACACTCTCTGACAGTCTCCGACACTCTCAGACGCTCTCTATGACTCTCAGACACTCACTATCACTGTCAGACACTCTCTATCACTCTCTGACATTCTCTGAAATTCTCAGACACTCTCTATCACTATCTGACACTCTCAGCCACTCTCTATCACTCTCTGACACTTTCTATCACTCTCTATAACTCTCTGACACACTCTGATACTTTCAGACCAGCTCAGACACACTCTCTCTCTCTATCAAACTCTGACAGTCTCTGACAGTCTCTGACACTCTCTATCACTCTCTATCACTCTCTGTTACTCTCTGACACACTCTGACACTCTCTGACACTCTCTGACACACTCTGACAATCTCTGACACTTTCTATCACTCTCTGACACTCTCTATCACTCTCTGACACTCTCAGACACTCTCTATCAATCTCTGACACTCTCAGCCACTCTCTATCACTCACTGACACTCTGTCACTCTCTGACACTCTCTGACACACTCTGACACTCTCAGACACTCTCAGACACTCTCTATCACTCTCTTTCACTCTCTTTCACTCTCTGACACACTCTGACACTTTCTGACACTCTCAGACACTCTCTATCACTCTCTATCACTCTCTATTACTCTCTGACACTCTCTGACACTCTCTGACACTCTCTGACACACTCTGACACTCTCTATCACTCTCTGACATACTCTGTCACTCACAGACACTCTCAGACACTCTCGATCACTCTCTCACTTTCTCTATCACTCTCTGACACTTTATATCACTCTCTGAACCTCTCAGACACTCTCTGACACTTTCTATCACACTCTGACACTCTCTGACACTCTCAGATAATCTCAGACAGTCTCAGACACTTCCTATCGCTCTTTGACACTGTCTGACAATCTCTGACACTCTCAGACACTCTCTCTCACTCTCCATCATTCTCTGACACTGTCAGACACTCTCTGACACTCTCAGACACTCTCTGACTCTCTCAGACACTCTCAGACAATTTCTATCACTCTATATCACTCTCGGGCACTATCTATCACTCTATGAAACTCTCTGACACTCTCCATCACTCTCTATCACTCTCTGGCACATTCTGACCCACTCTGGCCATCTCTGACACTATCTGACACTCTCTGACACACTCTGACACACTCAGACACTCTCTATCACTCTCTATCACTGTCTTTCACTCTCTATAACACTCTATCACTCTCTGACACACTCTGACACTCTCTGACAATCTCTGACACTCTCAGACACTCTCAGACTATCTCAGACACTCTCTATCACTCTCTATCAATCTCTGACACATTCTGACTCTCTCTGACACTCTCTATCACTCTCTGACACTCTCTGACACACACTGACACTCTCAGACACTCTCAGGCACTCTCTCTCACTCTGTATCACTCTCTGACACACTCTGACAATATCTGACACTCTCAGACACTCTCTGTCACTCTCTATCACTCTCAGACACTCTCAGACTATCTCAGACACTCTCTATCACTCTCTATCAATCTCTGACACATTCTGACTCTCTCTGACACTCTCTATCACTCTCTGACACTCTCTGACACACACTGACACTCTCAGACACTCTCAGGCACTCTCTCTCACTCTGTATCACTCTCTGACACACTCTGACAATATCTGACACTCTCAGACACTCTCTGTCACTCTCTATCACTCGCTGACACTCTCAGACACTCTCAGACACTCTCAGACACTCTCTATCACTCTCTGACACTCACTGACACTCTCAGACACGCTCTATCACACTCTGACACTCTCAGACACTCTCTATCACTCTCTGACACTCTCAGACACTCTCAGACTATCTCAGACACTCTCTATCACTCTCTATCAATCTCTGACACATTCTGACTCTCTCTGACACTCTCTATCACTCTCTGACACTCTCTGACACACACTGACACTCTCAGACACTCTCAGGCACTCTCTCTCACTCTGTATCACTCTCTGACACACTCTGACAATATCTGACACTCTCAGACACTCTCTGTCACTCTCTATCACTCGCTGACACTCTCAGACACTCTCAGACACTCTCTATCACTCTCTGACACTCACTGACACTCTCAGACACGCTCTATCACTCTCTGACACTCTCAGACACTCTCTATCACTCTCTGACACTCTCTGACATTCTCAGAAACTCCCTATCACTCTCTATCACTCGCTGACACTCTCAGACACTCTCAGACACTCTCTATCACTCTCTATCACTCGCTGACACTCTCAGACACTCTCAGACACTCTCTATCACTCTCTGACACTCACTGAAACTCTCAGAAACTCTCTGTCTCTCTCAGACACTCTCAGACACTCTCTCACTCTCTGACACTCTCTGACACTCTCTGAAACTCTCTGACACACTCACACTCTCTCTGACACTCTCCATCACTCTCTGACACGCTCTGACACACTCTGACACTCTCTATTACTCTGTGACACTCTCTGACACTCTCTGACACACTCTATCGCTCTCTGACACTCTCTGACACACTCTGACACTCTCTGACACTCTCAGACACTTTCTATCACTCACTGACACTCTCTATCACTCTATGACACTTTCTATCACTCTCTATCAAACTCTGACACACTCTGACAGTCTCTGACATTCTCTGACACTTTCTATCACTCTCTGTCACTCTCTGTTGCTCTCTGACACACTCAGACATTCTCTGACACTCTCTGACACACTCTGACAATCTCAGACACTTTCTATCACTCTCTGACACTCTCTATCACTCTCTGACACTCTCAGACACTCTCTATCAATCTCTGTCACTCTCAGACAGTCTGTATCACTCACTGACACTCTCTATCACTCTCTGACACTCTCTGACACACTCTGACACTCTCAGACACTCTCTATCACTCTCTATCACTCTCTATCACTCTCTGACACACTCTGACACTCTCTGACACTGTCTGACACTCTCTGACACACTCTGACAATCTCTGACACTCACTATCACTCTCTGACATATTCTGTCACTCACAGACACTCTCAGACACTCTCGATCACTCTCTGACATTCTCTATCACTCTCTGACACTCTCTATCACTCTCTGACATATTCTGTCACTCACAGACACTCTCAGACACTCTCGATCACTCTCTGACATTCTCTATCACTCTCAGATACTCTCTGACACTCTCAGACTCTCTCAGGCACTATCAGACACTCTATATCACTCTATATCACTCTCTGACACTCTCTGTCACTATCTATAACTCTATGAAACTCTCTGACACTCTCTATCACTCTCTATCACTCTCTGGCAAACTCTGACTCTCTCTGACACTCTCTGACACTCTCCATCAATCTCTGACACTCTCTGACACTCTCTGATACACTCTCTGACAATCTCAGACACTCTCTGACGCTCTCTATGACTCTCTGACACTTTCAGACACTCTCTGACACTTTCAGACACTCTCCGACACTCTCAGACACTTTCTGACACTCTCAGACTCTCGGAGACTCTCAGACACTCTCTATCACTCTATATCACTCTCTGACACTCTCGGACACTATCTATCACTCTATGAAACTCTCTGACACTCTCGATCACTCTCTATCACTCTCTGGTACACTCTGACTCTCTCTGGCACTCTCAGACACTCTCTTTCACTCTCTAACACACTCTGACAATCTCTGACACACTCAGACACTCTCTATCACTCTCTGACACTATCAGACACTCTCTACCACTCTCTGCCACTCTCTATCACTCTCTGTCACTCTCTGACAGTCTCTGACACTCACAGACACTCTCTATCACTCTCAAACACTCTCTATCACTCTCTGTCGCTCTCTATCATTCTCAGGCACTCTCTGACTCTCTCAGACACTCTCAGACACTCTCTGACACTCTCAGACACTCTCTGTCACTTTCTGTCACTCTCTGACACTGTTTGACACTCTCTGACACTCTCCATCACTCTCTGTCACTCTCTGGCACACTCTGACCCACTCTGACCATCTCTGACACTATCTGACACTCTCTGACACACTCTGACACACTCAGACACTCTCTATCACTCTCTATCACTGTCTTTCACTCTCTATAACACTCTATCACTCTCTGACACACTCTGACACTCTCTGACACTCTCTGACACTCTCAGACACTCTCTGACACACACTGACACTCTCAGACACTCTCAGGCACTCTCTATCACTCTGTATCACTCTCTGACAAACTCTGACAATATCTGACACTCTCAGACACTCTCTATCACTCTCTATCACTCGCTGACACTCTTAGACACTCTCAGACACTCTCTATCACTCTCTGACACTCACTGACACTCTCAGACACGCTCTATCACTCTCTGACACTCTCTGACACTCTCTGACACTCTCTGACACTCTTTGACACTCTCTATCACTCTCCATCACTCTCTGACACTCTCCATCACTCTCTGACACTCTCAGACACTCTCTATCACTCTCAGACACTCTCTATCACTCTCTGACATTCTCTGAACCTCTCAGACACTCTCTATCACTCTCTGACACTCTATCACTCTCTGACACTCTCTGACACACTCTGACACACTCAGACACTCTCTATCACTCTCTATCACTGTCTTTCACTCTCTATAACACTCTATCACTCTCTGACACACTCTGACACTCTCTGACACTCTCTGACACTCTCAGACACTCTCTGACACACACTGACACTCTCAGACACTCTCAGGCACTCTCTATCACTCTGTATCACTCTCTGACAAACTCTGACAATATCTGACACTCTCAGACACTCTCTATCACTCTCTATCACTCGCTGACACTCTTAGACACACTCAGACACTCTCTATCACTCTCTGACACTCACTGACACTCTCAGACACGCTCTATCACTCTCTGACACTCTCTGACACTCTCTGACACTCTCTGACACTCTTTGACACTCTCTATCACTCTCCATCACTCTCTGACACTCTCCATCACTCTCTGACACTCTCAGACACTCTCTTTCACTCTCAGACACTCTCTATCACTCTCTGACATTCTCTGAACCTCTCAGACACTCTCTATCACTCTCTGACACTCTCTGACACACTCTGACACTCTTTGACACTCTCAGACACTCGCTATCACTCTCTGACACTCTCTGACACTCTCTATCACTCTCCATCACTCTCTGACACTCTCTGACACTCTCAGACACTCTCTATCACTCTCAGACACTCTCTATCACTCTCTGACATTCTCTGAACCTCTCAGACACTCTCTATCACTCTCTGACACACTCTGACACTTTCTGACACTCTCAGACACTCTCTCTCACTCTCTATCAAACTCTGACAAACTCTGACAGTCTCTGACATTCTCTGACACTTTCTATCGCTCTCTGTCACTCTCTGTTGCTCTCTGACACACTCAGACATTCTCTGTTACTCTCTGACACTCTCTGACATACTCTGTCACTCACAGACACTCTCAGACACTCTCGATCACTCTCTGGCATTCTCTATCACTCTTTGACCCTCTCTGACACTCGAAGACACTCTCTATAACTCTCTGACACTCTCTGACAGTCTCCGACACTCTCAGACACTCTCTATGACTCTCAGACACTCACTATCACTGTCAGACACTCTCTATCACTCTCTGACATTCTCTGAAATTCTCAGACACTCTCTATCACTCTCTGACACTCTCAGCCACTCTCTATCACTCTCTGACACTTTCTATCACTCTCTATAACTCTCTGACACACTCTGATACTTTCAGACACGCTCAGACGCACTCTCTCTCTCTCTCTATCAAACTCTGACACACTCTGACAGTCTCTGACACTCTCTGACACTTTCTATCACTCTCTATCACTCTCTGTTACTCTCTGACACCCTCTGACATTCTCTGACACTCTCTGACACACACTGACAATCTCTGACACGTTATATCACTCTCTGACACTCTCTATCACTCTCTGACACTCTCAGACACTCTCTATCAATCTCTGACACTCTCAGACACTCTCTATCACTCACTGACACTCTATCACTCTCTGACACTCTCTGACACACGCTGACACTCTCAGACACTCTCTATCACTCTCTTTCACTCTCTTTCACTCTCTGACACTCTCAGACACTCTCTATCACTCTCTATCACTCTCTGTTACTCTCTGACACACTCTGACACTCTCTGACACTCTCTGACACTCTCTGACACACTCTGACACTCTCTATCACTCTCTGACATACTCTGTCACTCACAGACACTCTCAGACACTCTCGATCACTCTCTCACTTTCTCTATCACTCTCTGACACTTTATATCACTCTCTGAACCTCTCAGACACTCTCTGACACTTTCTATCACACTCTGACACTCTCTGACACTCTCAGATAATCTCAGACAGTCTCAGACACTTCCTATCGCTCTTTGACACTGTCTGACAATCTCTGACACTCTCAGATACTCTCTCTCACTCTCCATCATTCTCTGACACTGTCAGACACTCTCTGACACTCTCAGACACTCTCTGACTCTCTCAGACACTCTCAGACAATTTCTATCAATCTATATCACTCTCGGACACTATCTATCACTCTTTGAAACTCTCTGACACTCTCCATCACTCTCTATCACTCTCTGGCACATTCTGACCCACTCTGACCATCTCTGACACTATCTGACACTCTCTGACACACTCTGACACACTCATACACTCTCTATCACTCTCTATAACTGTCTTTCACTCTCTATAACACTCTATCACTCTCTGACACACTCTGATACTCTCTGACACTCTCTATCACTCTCAGACACTCTCAGACTATCTCAGACACTCTCTATCACTCTCTGACACTCTCTGAAACTCTCAGACAATCGCAGACAGTCTCTTTCAATCTCCATCACTCTCTGACACTGTCAGACACTGTCAGACACTCTCAGGCACTCTCTATCACGCTGTATCACTCTCTGATACACTCTGACAATATCTGACACTCTCAGACACTCTCTATCACTCTCTATCACTCGCTGACACTCTCAGACACTCTCAGACACTCTCTATCACTCTCTGACACTCACTGACACTCTCAGACACGCTCGATCACTCTCTGACACTCTCAGACACTCTCTATCACTCTCTGATACTCTCTGACACACTCTGACACAATTTGACACTCTCTATCACTCTCTGACACTCTCTATCACTCTATGACACTCTCAGACACTCTCTATCACTCTCAGACACTCTCAGACACTAGCTATCACTCTCTGACACTCTCTGACACTCTCTGACACTCTCTATCACTCTCCATCACTCTCTGACACTCTCTGACACTCTCAGACACTCTCTATCACGCTCAGACACTCTCTATCACTCTCTGACATTCTCTGAACCTCTCATACACTCTCTATCACTCACTGACACTCTCTATCACTCTCTATCACTGTCTTTCACTCTCTATAACACTCTATCACTCTCTGACACACTCTGATACTCTCTGACACTCTCTATCACTCTCTGACACTTTCTATCACTCTCTGTCACTCTCTGTTGCTCTCTGACACACTCAGACATTCTCTGTTACTCTCTGACACACTCTGACACTCTCTGACACTCTCTGACATACTCTGTCACTCACAGACACTCTCAGACACTCTCGATCACTCTCTGGCATTCTCTATCACTCTTTGACCCTCTCTGACACTCGAAGACACTCGCTATAACTCTCTGACACTCTCTGACAGTCTCCGACACTCTCAGACACTCTCTATGACTCTCAGACACTCACTATCACTGTCAGACACTCTCTATCACTCTCTGACATTCTCTGAACCTCTCAGACACTCTCTATCACTCACTGACACTCTCTATCACTCTCTATCACTCTCTATCACTGTCTTTCACTCTCTATAACACTCTATCACTCTCTGACACACTCTGATACTCTCTGACACTCTCTATCACTCTCAGACACTCTCAGAATATCTCAGACACTCTCTATCACTCTCTGACACTCTCTGAAACTCTCAGATAATCGCAGACAGTCTCTTTCAATCTCCATCACTCTCTGACACTGACAGACACTCTCAGACACTCTCAGGCACTCTCTATCACTCTGTATCACTCTCTGACACACTCTGACAATATCTGACACTCTCAGACACTCTCTATCACTCTCTATCACTCGCTGACACTCTCAGACACTCTCAGACACTCTCTATCACTCTCTGACACTCACTGACACTCTCAGACACGCTCGATCACTCTCTGACACTCTCAGACACTCTCTATCACTCTCTATCACTCTCTGACACTCTCTGACATTCTCAGAAACTCCCTATCACTCTCTATCACTCGCTGACACTCTCAGACACTCTCAGACACTCTCTATCACTCTCTATCACTCGCTGACACTCTCAGACACTCTCAGACACTCTCTATCACTCTCTGACACTCACTGAAACTCTCAGAAACTGTCTGTCTCTCTCAGACACTCTCAGACACTCTCTCTCACTCTCTGACACTCTCTGAAACTCTCTGACACACTCACACTCTCTCTGACACTCTCCATCACTCTCTGACACTCTCTGACACACTCTGACGCTCTCTATTACTCTCTGACACTCTCTGACACTCTCTGACACTCTCTGACACACTCTATCGCTATCTGACATTCTCTGACACACTCTGACACTCTCTGACACTGTCAGACACTCTCCATTACTCTCCATCACTCTCTGACACAGTCTGACACAATCGGACAATCTCTGACACTCTCAGACACTCTCTATCACTCTCTGACACTGACTGACACCCTCAGACGCTCTCTGTCACTCTCAGACACTCTCAGACACTCTATATCACTCTCTGACACTTTCTATCACTCTCTGACACTCTGTGACACACTCTGAAACTCTCTGACACTCTCCATCACTCTCTATCACACTCTGACACAATTTGACACTCTCTATCACTCTCTGACACTCTCTATCACTCTATGACACTCTCAGACACTCTCTATCACTCTCTGATACTCTCTGACACACTCTGAAACTCTCTGACACTCTCAGACACTCTCAGACACTCTCAGACACTCGCTATCACTCTCTGACACTCTCTGACACTCTCTGACACTCTCTATCACTCTCCATCACTCTCTGACACTCTCTGACACTCTCAGACACTCTCTATCACGCTCAGACACTCTCTATCACTCTCTGACATTCTCTGAACCTCTCAGACACTCTCTATCACTCACTGACACTCTCTATCACTCTATGACACTTTCTATCACTCTCTATCACTCTCTGACACACTCTGACACTTTCTGACACTCTCAGACACTCTCTTTCACTCTCTATCAAACTCTGACACACTCTGACAGTCTCTGACATTCTCTGACACTTTCTATCACTCTCTGTCACTCTCTGTTGCTCTCTGACACACTCAGACATTCTCTGACACTCGCTGACACACTCTGACAATCTCGGACACTTTCTATCACTCTCTGTCACTCTCTGTTGCTCTCTGACACACTCAGACATTCTCTGACACTCTCTGACACACTCTGACAATCTCAGACACTTTCTATCACTCTCTGACACTCTCTATCACTCTCTGACACTCTCAGACACTCTCTATCAATCTCTGACACTCTCAGACAGTCTGTATCACTCACTGACACTCTCTATCACTCTCTGACACTCTCTGACACTCTCTGACACACTCTGACACTCTCAGACACTCTCTATCACTCTCTATCACTCTCTACAACTCTCTGACACACTCTGACACTCTCTGACACTGTCTGACACTCTCTGATACACTCTGACACTCTCTATCACTCTCTGACATATTCTGTCACTCACAGACACTCTCAGACACTCTCGATCACTCTCTGACATTCTCTATCACTCTCTGACACTCTCTGTCACTCAAAGTCACTCTCTATCACACTCTATCACTCTCTATCACTCTCTGACACTCTCGGACACTCTCTATCACTCTCTGACACTCTCTGACACTCTCAGACACTCTCTATCAATCTCAGACACTCTCTATCACTCTCAGACACTCCCTATCACTCTCTGACATTCTCTGAAACTCTCAGACACTCTCTTTCACTCTCTGACACTCTCAGACACTCTCCATCACTCTCTGGCACTTTCTATCACTCTCTATCACTCTCTGACAAACTCTGTCAAACTCTGACACTTTCTGACACTCTCAGACACTCTCTGACACTTTATATCTCTCTCTGAATCTCTCAGACACTCTCTGACACTTTCTATCACACTCTGAAACCCTCTGACACTCTCAGATAATCTCAGACAATCTCAGACACTCTCTATCACTCTCTGACACTCTCTATCACTCACTGACACTCTCTGAAACACTCTGACACTCTCAGACACTCTCTCTCACTCTCTGACACTCTCTGTCACTCTCAGACACTCTCTATCACACTTTATCCCTCTCTGTTACTCTCTGACACACTCTGACACTCTCTGACACGCTCTGACACACTCTATCGCTCTCTGACATTCTCTGACACACTCTGACACTCTCTGACACTGTCAGACACTCTCTATCACTCTCTATTACTCTCTGACACACTCTGACACAATCTGACAATCTCAGACACTCTCTATGACTCTCTGACACTGACTGACACCTTCAGACACTCTCTGTCACTCTCAGACACTCTCAGACACTCTCTATCACTCTCTGACACTTTCTATCACTCTCTGTCACTCTCTGAAACTCTCTGACACTCTCTATCACTCTCTTTCGCTCTCTGACACAATTTCACACTCTCTATCACTCTCTGACTCTCTCAGACACTCTCTATCACTCTATGACACTCTCAGACACTCTCTAACACTCTCTGACACTCTCTGACACACTCTGACACTCTCTGACACTCTCAGACACTCGCTCTCACTCTCTGTCACTCTCTGACACTCTCTGACACTCTCTGACACACTCTATCACTCTCCTTCACTCTCAGACACTCTCCATCACTCTCAGACACTCTCCATCACTCTCTGACACACTCTATCACTCTCTGACACTTTCTATCACTCTCTATCACTCTCTGACACACTCTGACACTTTCTGACACTCTCAGACACTCTCCCTCACTCTCTATCAAACTCTGACACACACTGACAGTCTCTGACACTCTCTGACACTCTCTATCACTCTCTATCACTCTCTGTTACTCTCTGACACACTCTGACAGTCTCTGACACTCTCTGACACTCTCAGAAACTCTCGATCACTCTCTGACATTCTCTATCACGCTCTGACACTCTCTGACACACAAAGTCACACTCCATCACTCTCTATCACTCACTGGCACACTCTGACTCACTCTGACACTCTCTGACACGATCTGACACTCTCTGACACACTCTGACACACTCAGACACTCTCTGAAACTCTCAGACACTCTCCCTCACTCTCTATCAAACTCTGACACACTCTGACAGTCTCTGACACTCTCTGACACTCTCTATCATTCTCTATCACTGTCTGTTACCCTCTGACACACTCTGACAGTCTCTGACATTCTCTGACACTCTCAGACACTCTCGATCACTCTCTGACATTCTCTATCACGCTCTGACACTCTCTGACACACAAAGACACACTCCATCACTCTCTATCACTCACTGTCACTCTCTGACACACTCTGACACACTCAGACACTCTCTGTCACTCTCTATCACTGTCTATCACTCTCCATCACTCTCCATCACTCTCTATCACTCTCTGACACACTCTGACACTCTCTGACACTCTCAGACACTCTCTATCACTCTCTATCACTCTCTGACACACTCTGACTGTCTCTGACACTCTCTGACACTCACTATCACTCTCTGACACTCTCTATCACTTTCTGACACTCTCTATCACTCACTGACACTCTCTGACACACTCTGACACTCTCAGACAGTCTCAGACACTCTCTATCACTCTCTATCACTCTCTGACAGACTCTGACAATCTCTGACACTCTCAGACACTCTCAGACACTCTCTACACACTCTCTTACTCTCACTGACACTCTCAGACACGCTCTGTCACTCTCTGACTCTCTCAAACTCTCTCTATCACTCTCTCTCATTCTCTGACACTCTCTGACATTCTCAGACACTCTCTGTCACTCTCTATCACTCACTGACACTCTCAGACACTCTCTATCACTCTCTATCACTCGCTGACACTCTCAGACACTCTCAGACACTCACTAGCACTCCCTGACACTCACTGAAACTCTCAGACACTCTCTGTCTCGCTCAGACCCTCTCAGACAATCTCTCTCACTCTCTGACTCTCTCTGAAACTCTCTGACACACTCACAATCTCTCTGACACTCTCTATCACTCTCTGACACTCTCTGACACACTCTGACACTCTCTATCACTCTCTGACACTCTCTGACACACTCTGACACACTCTATCGCTCTGTGACATTCTCTGACACACTCTGACACTCTCTGACACTGTCAGACACTCTCTATCAATCTCCATCACTCTCTGAAACACTCTGACACAATCTGACAATCTCTGACACTCTCAGACACTCTCTATCACTCTCTGACACTGACTTACACCCTCAGACACTCTCTGTCACTCTCAGACACTCTCTATCAGTCTCTGACACTTTCTATCACTCTCTGACACACTCTGTAACGCTCTGACACTCTCTATCACTCTCTATCACTCTCTGACACAATTTGACACTCTCTATCACTCTATGACACTCTCAGACACTCTCTATCACTCTATGACACTCTCAGACACTCTCTATCACTCTCTGACACTCTTTGACACACTCTGACACTCTCTGACACACTCTGACAGTCTCTGACACACTCAGACACTCGCTATCACTCTCTATCACTCTCTGACACTCTCTGACACACTCAGACATTCTCAGACACTCTATATCACTCTCTGACTCTCTCTGAAACTCTCTGACACACTCACAATCTCTCTGACACTCTCTATCACTCTCTGACTCTCTCTGAATCTCTCTGACACACTCACAATCTCTCTGACACACTCTGACACTCTCTGACACTCTCAGACAATCGCTATCACTCTCTATCACTCTCTGACACTCTCTGACACGCTCTATCACTCTCTATCACTCTCTGACAGTGTCTGACACTCTCAGACACTCTCCTTCACTCTCAGACACTCTCCATCACTCTCAGACACTCTCTATCACTCTCTGACACACTCTATCACTGTCTGACACTTTCTATCACTCTCTATCACTCTCTGACACACTCTGACAATTTCTGACACTCTCAGACACTCTCTCTCACTCTCTATCACACTCTGACGCACTCTGACAGTCTCTGACACTCTCTGACACTCTCTATCACTCTCTATCACTCTCTGTTACTCTCTGACACACTCTGACACTCTCTGACACACTCTGACACTCTCAGACACTCTCGATCACTCTCTGACATTCTCTATCACGCTCTGACACTCTCTGACACTCAAAGACACACTCCATCACTCTCGATCACTCTTTGGCACACTCTGACTCACCTTGACACTCTCTGACACGATCTGACACTCTCTGACACACTCTGACACACTCAGACACTCTCTATCACTCTCTATCACTGTCTATCACTCTCCATCACTCTCCATCACTCTCTATCACTCTCTATCACACTCTGACACACTCTGACACTCTCTGACACTCTCAGACACTCTCTATCACTCTCTATCACTCTCTGACACACTCTGACTGTCTCTGACACTCTCTGACACTCACTATCACTCTGACACTCTCTATCTCTTTCTGACACTCTCTATCACTCTCTATCACTCTCTGACAGACTCTGACAATCTCTGACACTCTCAGACACTCACAGACACTCTCTACACACTCTCTTACACTCACTGACACTCTCAGACACGCTCTGTCACTCTCTGACTCTCTCAAACTCTCTCTATCACTTTCTCTCATTCTCTGACACTCTCTGACATTCTCAGACACTCTCTGTCACTCTCTATCACTCGCTGACACTCTCAGACACTCTCTATCACTCTCTATCACTCGCTGACACTCTCAGACACTCTCAGACACTCACTAGCAATCCCTGACACTCACTGAAACTCTCAGACACTCTCTGTCTCGCTCAGACACTCTCAGACAATCTCTCTCACTCTCTGACTCTCTCTGAAACTCTCTGACACACTCACAATCTCTCTGACACTCTCTATCACTCTCTGACACTCTCTGACACACTCTGACACTCTCTATCACTCTCTGACACACTCTGACACCCTCTATCGCTCTGTGACATTCTCTGACACACTCTGACACTCTCTGACACTGTCAGACACTCTCTATCACTCTCTGACCTGACTTACACCCTCAGACACTCTCTGTCACTCTCAGACACTCTCTATCAGTCTCTGACACTTTCTATCACGCTCTGACACTCTCTGACACACTCTGAAACGCTCTGACACTCTCTATCACTCTCTATCACTCTCTGACACACTCTGACACAATCTGACAATCTCTGACACTCTCAGACACTCTCTATCACTCTCTGACACTGACTTACACCCTCAGACACTCTCTGTCACTCTCAGACACTCTCTATCAGTCTCTGACACTTTCTATCACGCTCTGACACTCTCTGACACACTCTGAAACGCTCTGACACTCTCTATCACTCTCTATCACTCTCTGACACAATTTGACACTCTCTATCAGTCTCTGACACTTTCTATCACGCTCTGACACTCTCTGACACACTCTGAAACGCTCTGACACTCTCTATCACTCTCTATCACTCTCTGACACAATTTGACACTCTCTATCACTCTATGACACTCTCAGACACTCTCTATCACTCTATGACATTCTCAGACACTCTCTATCACTCTCTGACACTCTTTGACACACTCTGACACTCTCTGACACATTCTGACAGTCTCTGACACACTCAGACACTCGCTATCACTCTCTATCACTCTCTGACACTCTCTGACACTCTCAGACATTCTCAGACACTCTATATCACTCTCTGACTCTCTCTGAAACTCTCTGACACACTCACAATCTCTCTGACACTCTCTATCACTCTCTGACTCTCTCTGAATCTCTCTGACACACTCACAATCTCTCTGACACACTCTGACACTCTCTGACACTCTCAGACAATCACTATCACTCTCTATCACTCTCTGACACTCTCTGACACGCTCTATCACTCTCTATCACTCTCTGACAGTGTCTGACACTCTCAGACACTCTCCTTCACTCTCAGACACTCTCCATCACTCTCAGACACTCTCTATCACTCTCTGACACACACTATCACTGTCTGACACTTTCTATCACTCTCTATCACTCTCTGACACACTCTGACAATTTCTGACACTCTCAGACACTCTCTCTCACTCTCTATCACACTCTGACGCACTCTGACAGTCTCTGACACTCTCTGACACTCTCTATCACTCTCTATCACTCTCTGTTACTCTCTGACACACTCTGACACTCTCTGACACACTCTGACACTCTCAGACACTCTCGATCACTCTCTGACATTCTCTATCACGCTCTGACACTCTCTGACACTCAAAGACACACTCCATCACTCTCGATCACTCTTTGGCACACTCTGACTCACCTTGACACTCTCTGACACGATCTGACACTCTCTGACACACTCTGACACACTCAGACACTCTCTATCACTCTCTATCACTGTCTATCACTCTCCATCACTCTCCATCACTCTCTATCACTCTCTATCACTCTCTGACACACTCTGACACTCTCTGACACTCTCAGACACTCTCTATCACTCTCTATCACTCTCTGACACACTCTGACTGTCTCTGACACTCTCTGACACTCACTATCACTCTGACACTCTCTATCACTTTCTGACACTCTCTATCACTCTCTATCACTCTCTGACAGACTCTGACAATCTCTGACACTCTCAGACACTCACAGACACTCTCTACACACTCTCTTACACTCACTGACACTCTCAGACACGCTCTGTCACTCTCTGACTCTCTCAAACTCTCTCTATCACTTTCTCTCATTCTCTGACACTCTCTGACATTCTCAGACACTCTCTGTCACTCTCTATCACTCGCTGACACTCTCAGACACTCTCTATCACTCTCTATCACTCGCTGACACTCTCAGACACTCTCAGACACTCACTAGCAATCCCTGACACTCACTGAAACTCTCAGACACTCTCTGTCTCGCTCAGACACTCTCAGACAATCTCTCTCACTCTCTGACTCTCTCTGAAACTCTCTGACACACTCACAATCTCTCTGACACTCTCTATCACTCTCTGACACTCTCTGACACACTCTGACACTCTCTATCACTCTCTGACACCCTCTATCGCTCTGTGACATTCTCTGACACACTCTGACACTCTCTGACACTGTCAGACACTCTCTATCACTCTCTGACCTGACTTACACCCTCAGACACTCTCTGTCACTCTCAGACACTCTCTATCAGTCTCTGACACTTTCTATCACGCTCTGACACTCTCTGACACACTCTGAAACGCTCTGACACTCTCTATCACTCTCTATCACTCTCTGACACACTCTGACACAATCTGACAATCTCTGACACTCTCAGACACTCTCTATCACTCTCTGACACTGACTTACACCCTCAGACACTCTCTGTCACTCTCAGACACTCTCTATCAGTCTCTGACACTTTCTATCACGCTCTGACACTCTCTGACACACTCTGAAACGCTCTGACACTCTCTATCACTCTCTATCACTCTCTGACACAATTTGACACTCTCTATCAGTCTCTGACACTTTCTATCACGCTCTGACACTCTCTGACACACTCTGAAACGCTCTGACACTCTCTATCACTCTCTGACACACTCTGACACAATCTGACAATCTCAGACACTCTCTATCACTCTCCAACACTCTCTGACACTCTCTGACACTCTCTGACACACTCTGACAGTCTCTGACACACTCAGACACTCGCTATCACTCTCTATCACTCTCTGACACTCTCTGACACTCTCAGACACTCTCAGACACTCTCTATCACTCTCTGACACTCTCAGACACTCTCTATCACTCTCTGACACTCTCTGACACACTCTGACACTCTCTGACACTCTCAGACAATCGCTATCACTCTCTATCACTCTCTGACACTCTCAGACACTCTCAGACACTCTCAGACACTCTCTGACACTCTCTGACACTCTCAGACGCTCTCTGACAATCTCTATCACTCTCTGACACTCTATATCACTTTCTGACTCTGCCTGACACACACTGACACTCTCAGGCACTCTCTGAAACTCTCTATCACTCTCTGAAACTCTCTGACACTCTCTATCACACTCTGACACTTTCTATCACTCTCTGACACTCTCTGTCACTCTCTATCACTCTCAGGCACTCTCTATCACTCTCTGACACTCATTGACACTCTCTGTCACTATCTGACACTCTCTACCATTCTCTACCACTCTCTGTCACTCTCTGAATCTCTGTATGACACTCTGACAGTTTCTGTCACTCTCTGACACTCTCTGTGACTCTCAATCATTCTCAGGCACTCTCTATCACTCTCTGACACTCTCAGACACTCTCTGACTCTCTCAGACCCTCTCAGACACTCTCTGATACTTTCTGTCACTCTCTGACAATCTCAGACACTCTTAGACACTCTCAGACACTCTCTATCACTCTCTGAATCTCTCAGACACTCTCTGACACTTTCTATCACACTCTGACACTCTCTGAAACTCTCAGATAATCTCAGACAGTCTCTTTCAATCTCCATCACTCTCTGACACTGTCAGACACTCTCTGACACTCTCAGATACTCTCTGACACTCTCAGACTCTCTCAGACACTATCAGACACTCTCTATCACTCTATATCACTCTCTGACACTCTCTGTCACTATCTATAACTCTATGAAACTCTCTGACACTCTATATCACTCTCTATCACTCTCTGGCACACTCTGACTCTCTCTGACACTCTCTGACACTCTCCATCAATCTCTGACACTCTCTGACATTCTCTGATACACTCTCTGACACTCTCTGACATTCTCAGACACTCTCTGTCACTCTCTATCACTCGCTGACACTCTCAGAAACTCTCTATCACTCTCTATCACTCGCTGACAGTCTCAGACACTCTCAGACACTCACTAGCACTCCCTGACACTCACTGAAACTCTCAGACACTCTCTGTCTCGCTCAGACACTCTCAGACAATCTCTCTCACTCTCTGACTCTCTCTGAAACTCTCTGACACACTCACAATCTCTCTGACACTCTCTATCACTCTGTGACACTCTCTGACACACTCTGACACTCTCTATCACTCTCTGACACTCTCTGACACACTCTGACACACTCTATCGCTCTGTGACATTCTCTGACACACTCTGACACTCTCTGACACTGTCAGACACTCTCTATCAATCTCCATCACTCTCTGAAACACTCTGACACAATCTGACAATCTCTGACACTCTCAGACACTCTCTATCACTCTCTGACACTGACGTACACCCTCAGACACTCTCTGTCACTCTCAGACACTCTCTATCAGTCTCTGACACTTTCTATCACGCTCTGACACTCTCTGACACACTCTGAAACGCTCTCACACTCTCTATCACTCTCTATCACTCTCTGACACAATTTGACACTCTCTATCACTCTCTATCACTCTCTGACAGTGTCTGACACTCTCAGACACTCTCCTTCACTCTCAGACACTCTCCATCACTCTCAGACACTCTCTATCACTCTCTGACACACTCTATCACTGTCTGACACTTTCTATCACTCTCTTTCACTCTCTGACACACTCTGACAATTTCTGACACTCTCAGACACTCTCTCTCACTCTCTATCACACTCTGACGCACTCTGACAGTCTCTGACACTCTCTGACACTCTCTATCACTCTCTATCACTCTCTGTTACTCTCTGACACACTCTGACAGTCTCTGACACTCTCTGACACACTCTGACACTCTCAGACACTCTCGATCACTCTCTGACATTCTCTATCACGCTCTGACACTCTCTGACACTCAAAGACACACTCCATCACTCTCGATCACTCTTTGGCACTCTCTGACTCACCCTGACACTCTCTGACACGATCTGACACTCTCTGACACACTCTGACACACTCAGACACTCTCTATCACTGTCTATCACTCTCCATCACTCTCCATCACTCTCTATCACTCTCTATCACTCTCTATCACTCTCTGACACACTCTGACACACTCTGACTGTCTCTGACACTCTCTGACACTCACTATCACTCTGACACTCTCTATCACTTTCTGACACTCTCTATCACTCTCTATCACTCTCTGACAGACTCTGACAATCTCTGACACTCTCAGACACTCACAGACACTCTCTACACACTCCCTTACACTCACTGACACTCTCAGACACGCTCTCTCACTCTCTGACTCTCTCAAACTCTCTCTATCACTTTCTCTCATTCTCTGACACTCTCTGACATTCTCAGACACTCTCTGTCACTCTCTATCACTCGCTGACACTCTCAGACACTCTCTATCACTCTCTATCACTCGCTGACACTCTCAGACACTCTCAGACACTCACTAGCAATCCCTGACACTCACTGAAACTCTCAGACACTCTCTGTCTCGCTCAGACACTCTCAGACAATCTCTCTCACTCTCTGACTCTCTCTGAAACTCTCTGACACACTCACAATCTCTCTGACACTCTCTATCACTCTCTGACACTCTCTGACACACTCTGACACTCTCTATCACTCTCTGACACACTCTGACACCCTCTATCGCTCTGTGACATTCTCTGACACACTCTGACACTCTCTGACACTGTCAGACACTCTCTATCACTCTCTGACCTGACTTACACCCTCAGACACTCTCTGTCACTCTCAGACACTCTCTATCAGTCTCTGACACTTTCTATCACGCTCTGACACTCTCTGACACACTCTGAAACGCTCTGACACTCTCTATCACTCTCTATCACTCTCTGACACACTCTGACACAATCTGACAATCTCTGACACTTTCAGACACTCTCTATCACTCTCTGACACTGACTTACACCCTCAGACACTCTCTGTCATTCTCAGACACTCTCTATCAGTCTCTGACACTTTCTATCACGCTCTGACACTCTCTGACACACTCTGAAACGCTCTGACACTCTCTATCACTCTCTGACACACTCTGACACAATCTGACAATCTCAGACACTCTCTATCACTCTCCGACACTCTCTGACACTCTCTGACACTCTCTGACACACTCTGACAGTCTCTGACACTCTCTGATAAACTCGCTATCACTCTCTATCACTCTCTGACACTCTCTGACACTCTCAGACACTCTCAGACACTCTCTATCACTCTCTGACACTCTCAGGCACTCTCTATCACTCTCTGACACTCTCTGACACACTCTGACACTCTCTGACACTCTCAGACAATCGCTATCACTCTCTATCACTCTCTGACACTCTCAGACACTCTCAGACACTCTCAGACACTCTCTGACACTCTCTGACACTCTCAGACGCTCTCTGACAATCTCTATCACTCTCTGACACTCTATATCACTTTCTGACTCTGCCTGACACACACTGACACTCTCAGGCACTCTCTGAAACTCTCTATCACTCTCTGAAACTCTCTGACACTCTCTATCACACTCTGACACTTTCTATCACTCTCTGACACTCTCTGTCACTCTCTATCACTCTCAGGCACTCTCTATCACTCTCTGACACTCACTGACACTCTCTGTCACTATCTGACACTCTCTACCATTCTCTACCACTCTCTGTCACTCTCTGAATCTCTGTATGACACTCTGACACTTTCTGTCACTCTCTGACACTCTCTGTGACTCTCAATCATTCTCAGGCACTCTCTATCACTCCCTGACACTCTCAGACACTCTCTGACTCTCTCAGACCCTCTCAGACACTCTCTGATACTTTCTGTCACTCTCTGACAATCTCAGACACTCTTAGACACTCTCAGACACTCTCTATCACTCTCTGAATCTCTCAGACACTCTCTGACACTTTCTATCACACTCTGACACTCTCTGAAACTCTCAGATAATCTCAGACAGTCTCTTTCAATCTCCATCACTCTCTGACACTGTCAGACACTCTCTGACACTCTCAGATACTCTCTGACACTCTCAGACTCTCTCAGACACTATCAGACACTCTCTATCACTCTATATCACTCTCTGACACTCTCTGTCACTATCTATAACTCTATGAAACTCTCTGACACTCTATATCACTCTCT
Source organism: Heterodontus francisci (assembly GCF_036365525.1). NCBI lineage: Eukaryota > Metazoa > Chordata > Chondrichthyes > Heterodontiformes > Heterodontidae > Heterodontus > Heterodontus francisci. The sequence goes on from NC_090405.1 coordinate 13,478,365, forward strand.
ATCACTCTCTGGCACACTCTGACTCTCTCTGACACTCTCTGACACTCTCCATCAATCTCTGACACTCTCTGACATTCTCTGATACACTCTCTGACACTCTCTGACATTCTCAGACACTCTCTGTCACTCTCTATCACTCGCTGACACTCTCAGAAACTCTCTATCACTCTCTATCACTCGCTGACAGTCTCAGACACTCTCAGACACTCACTAGCACTCCCTGACACTCACTGAAACTCTCAGACACTCTCTGTCTCGCTCAGACACTCTCAGACAATCTCTCTCACTCTCTGACTCTCTCTGAAACTCTCTGACACACTCACAATCTCTCTGACACTCTCTATCACTCTGTGACACTCTCTGACACACTCTGACACTCTCTATCACTCTCTGACACTCTCTGACACACTCTGACACACTCTATCGCTCTGTGACATTCTCTGACACACTCTGACACTCTCTGACACTGTCAGACACTCTCTATCAATCTCCATCACTCTCTGAAACACTCTGACACAATCTGACAATCTCTGACACTCTCAGACACTCTCTATCACTCTCTGACACTGACGTACACCCTCAGACACTCTCTGTCACTCTCAGACACTCTCTATCAGTCTCTGACACTTTCTATCACGCTCTGACACTCTCTGACACACTCTGAAACGCTCTCACACTCTCTATCACTCTCTATCACTCTCTGACACAATTTGACACTCTCTATCACTCTCTATCACTCTCTGACAGTGTCTGACACTCTCAGACACTCTCCTTCACTCTCAGACACTCTCCATCACTCTCAGACACTCTCTATCACTCTCTGACACACTCTATCACTGTCTGACACTTTCTATCACTCTCTATCACTCTCTGACACACTCTGACAATTTCTGACACTCTCAGACACTCTCTCTCACTCTCTATCACACTCTGACGCACTCTGACAGTCTCTGACACTCTCTGACACTCTCTATCACTCTCTATCACTCTCTGTTACTCTCTGACACACTCTGACAGTCTCTGACACTCTCTGACACACTCTGACACTCTCAGACACTCTCGATCACTCTCTGACATTCTCTATCACGCTCTGACACTCTCTGACACTCAAAGACACACTCCATCACTTTCGATCACTCTTTGGCACACTCTGACTCACCCTGACACTCTCTGACACGATCTGACACTCTCTGACACACTCTGACACACTCAGACACTCTCTATCACTGTCTATCACTCTCCATCACTCTCCATCACTCTCTATCACTCTCTATCACTCTCTATCACTCTCTGACACACTCTGACACACTCTGACTGTCTCTGACACTCTCTGACACTCACTATCACTCTGACACTCTCTATCACTTTCTGACACTCTCTATCACTCTCTATCACTCTCTGACAGACTCTGACAATCTCTGACACTCTCAGACACTCACAGACACTCTCTACACACTCCCTTACACTCACTGACACTCTCAGACACGCTCTGTCACTCTCTGACTCTCTCAAACTCTCTCTATCACTTTCTCTCATTCTCTGACACTCTCTGACATTCTCAGACACTCTCTGTCACTCTCTATCACTCGCTGACACTCTCAGACACTCTCTATCACTCTCTATCACTCGCTGACACTCTCAGACACTCTCAGACACTCACTAGCAATCCCTGACACTCACTGAAACTCTCAGACACTCTCTGTCTCGCTCAGACACTCTCAGACAATCTCTCTCACTCTCTGACTCTCTCTGAAACTCTCTGACACACTCACAATCTCTCTGACACTCTCTATCACTCTCTGACACTCTCTGACACACTCTGACACTCTCTATCACTCTCTGACACACTCTGACACCCTCTATCGCTCTGTGACATTCTCTGACACACTCTGACACTCTCTGACACTGTCAGACACTCTCTATCACTCTCTGACCTGACTTACACCCTCAGACACTCTCTGTCACTCTCAGACACTCTCTATCAGTCTCTGACACTTTCTATCACGCTCTGACACTCTCTGACACACTCTGAAACGCTCTGACACTCTCTATCACTCTCTATCACTCTCTGACACACTCTGACACAATCTGACAATCTCTGACACTCTCAGACACTCTCTATCACTCTCTGACACTGACTTACACCCTCAGACACTCTCTGTCACTCTCAGACACTCTCTATCAGTCTCTGACACTTTCTATCACGCTCTGACACTCTCTGACACACTCTGAAACGCTCTGACACTCTCTATCACTCTCTATCACTCTCTGACACAATTTGACACTCTCTATCAGTCTCTGACACTTTCTATCACGCTCTGACACTCTCTGACACACTCTGAAACGCTCTGACACTCTCTATCACTCTCTGACACACTCTGACACAATCTGACAATCTCAGACACTCTCTATCACTCTCCGACACTCTCTGACACTCTCTGACACTCTCTGACACACTCTGACAGTCTCTGACACACTCAGACACTCGCTATCACTCTCTATCACTCTCTGACACTCTCTGACACTCTCAGACACTCTCAGACACTCTCTATCACTCTCTGACACTCTCAGACACTCTCTATCACTCTCTGACACTCACAGACACACTCTGACACTCTCTGACACTCTCAGACAATCGCTATCACTCTCTATCACTCTCTGACACTCTCAGACACTCTCAGACACTCTCAGACACTCTCTGACACTCTCTGACACTCTCAGACGCTCTCTGACAATCTCTATCACTCTCTGACACTCTATATCACTTTCTGACTCTGCCTGACACACACTGACACTCTCAGGCACTCTCTGAAACTCTCTATCACTCTCTGAAACTCTCTGACACTCTCTATCACACTCTGACACTTTCTATCACTCTCTGACACTCTCTGTCACTCTCTATCACTCTCAGGCACTCTCTATCACTCTCTGACACTCACTGACACTCTCTGTCACTATCTGACACTCTCTACCATTCTCTACCACTCTCTGTCACTCTCTGAATCTCTGTATGACACTCTGACACTTTCTGTCACTCTCTGACACTCTCTGTGACTCTCAATCATTCTCAGGCACTCTCTATCACTCTCTGACACTCTCAGACACTCTCTGACTCTCTCAGACCCTCTCAGACACTCTCTGATACTTTCTGTCACTCTCTGACAATCTCAGACACTCTTAGACACTCTCAGACACTCTCTATCACTCTCTGAATCTCTCAGACACTCTCTGACACTTTCTATCACTCTCTGACACTCTCTGAAACTCTCAGATAATCTCAGACAGTCTCTTTCAATCTCCATCACTCTCTGACACTGTCAGACACTCTCTGACACTCTCAGATACTCTCTGACACTCTCAGACTCTCTCAGACATTATCAGACACTCTCTATCACTCTATATCACTCTCTGACACTCTCTGTCACTATCTATAACTCTATGAAACTCTCTGACACTCTATATCACTCTCTATCACTCTCTGGCACACTCTGACTCTCTCTGACACTCTCTGACACTCTCCATCAATCTCTGACACTCTCTGACATTCTCTGATACACTCTCTGACACTCTCTGACATTCTCAGACACTCTCTGTCACTCTCTATCACTCCCTGACACTCACTGAAACTCTCAGACACTCTCTGTCTCACTCAGACACTCTCAGACAATCTCTCTCACTCTCTGACTCTCTCTGAAACTCTCTGACACACTCACAATCTCTCTGACACTCTCTATCACTCTGTGACACTCTCTGACACACTCTGACACACTCTATCGCTCTGTGACATTCTCTGACACACTCTGACACTCTCTGACACTGTCAGACACTCTCTATCAATCTCCATCACTCTCTGAAACACTCTGAAACACTCTGACACAATCTGACAATCTCTGACACTCTCAGACACTCTCTATCACTCTCTGACACTGACGTACACCCTCAGACACTCTCTGTCACTCTCAGAAACTCTCTATCAGTCTCTGACACTTTCTATCACGCTCTGACACTCTCTGACACACTCTGAAACGCTCTCACACTCTCTATCACTCTCTATCGCTCTCTGACACAATTTGACACTCTCTATCACTCTATGACACTCTCAGACACTCTCTATCACTCTATGACATTCTCAGACACTCTCTATCACTCTCTGACACTCTTTGACACACTCTGACACTCTCTATCACTCTCTGACAGTGTCTGACACTCTCAGACACTCTCCTTCACTCTCAGACACTCTCCATCACTCTCAGACACTCTCTATCACTCTCTGACACACTCTATCACTGTCTGACACTTTCTATCACTCTCTATCACTCTCTGACACTCTCTGACAATTTCTGACACTCTCAGACACTCTCTCTCACTCTCTATCACACTCTGACGCACTCTGACAGTCTCTGACACTCTCTGACACTCCCTATCACTCTCTATCACTTTCTGTTACTCTCTGACACACTCTGACAGTCTCTGACACTCTCTGACACACTCTGACACTCTCAGACACTCTCGATCACTCTCTGACATTCTCTATCACGCTCTGACACTCTCTGACACTCAAAGACACACTCCATCACTCTCGATCACTCTTTGGCACACTCTGACTCACCCTGACACTCTCTGACACGATCTGACACTCTCTGACACACTCTGACACACTCAGACACTCTCTATCACTGTCTATCTCTCTCCATCACTCTCCATCACTCTCTATCACTCTCTATCGCTCTCTATCACTCTCTGACACACTCTGACACACTCTGACTGTCTCTGACACTCTCTGACACTCACTATCACTCTGACACTCTCTATAACTTTCTGACACTCTCTATCACTCTCTATCACTCTCTGACAGACTCTGACAATCTCTGACACTCTCAGACACTCACAGACACTCTCTACACACTCCCTTACACTCACTGACACTCTCAGACACGCTCTGTCACTCTCTGACTCTCTCAAACTCTCTCTATCACTTTCTCTCATTCTCTGACACTCTCTGACATTCTCAGACACTCTCTGTCACTCTCTATCACTCGCTGACACTCTCAGACACTCTCTATCACTCTCTATCACTCGCTGACACTCTCAGACACTCTCAGACACTCACTAGCAATCCCTGACACTCACTGAAACTCTCAGACACTCTCTGTCTCGCTCAGACACTCTCAGACAATCTCTCTCACTCTCTGACTCTCTCTGAAACTCTCTGACACACTCACAATCTCTCTGACACTCTCTATCACTCTCTGACACTCTCTGACACACACTGACACTCTCTATCACTCTCTGACACACTCTGACACCCTCTATCGCTCTGTGACATTCTCTGACACACTCTGACACTCTCTGACACTGTCAGACACTCTCTATCACTCTCTGACCTGACTTACACCCTCAGACACTCTCTGTCACTCTCAGACACTCTCTATCAGTCTCTGACACTTTCTATCACGCTCTGACACTCTCTGACACACTCTGAAACGCTCTGACACTCTCTATCACTCTCTATCACTCTCTGACACACTCTGACACAATCTGACAATCTCTGACACTCTCAGACACTCTCTATCACTCTCTGACACTGACTTACACCCTCAGACACTCTCTGTCACTCTCAGACACTCTCTATCAGTCTCTGACACTTTCTATCACGCTCTGACACTCTCTGACACACTCTGAAACGCTCTGACACTCTCTATCACTCTCTATCACTCTCTGACACAATTTGACACTCTCTATCAGTCTCTGACACATTCTATCACGCTCTGACACTCTCTGACACACTCTGAAACGCTCTGACACTCTCTATCACTCTCTGACACACTCTGACACAATCTGACAATCTCAGACACTCTCTATCACTCTCCGAAACTCTCTGACACTCTCTGACACTCTCTGACACACTCAGACACTCTCTATCACTGTCTATCACTCTCCATCACTCTCCATCACTCTCTATCACTCTCTATCACTCTCTATCACTCTCTGACACACTCTGACACACTCTGACTGTCTCTGACACTCTCTGACACTCACTATCACTCTGACACTCTCTATCACTTTCTGACACTCTCTATCACTCTCTATCACTCTCTGACAGACTCTGACAATCTCTGACACTCTCAGACACTCACAGACACTCTCTACACACTCCCTTACACTCACTGACACTCTCAGACACGCTCTGTCACTCTCTGACTCTCTCAAACTCTCTCTATCACTTTCTCTCATTCTCTGACACTCTCTGACATTCTCAGACACTCTCTGTCACTCTCTATCACTCGCTGACACTCTCAGACACTCTCTATCACTCTCTATCACTCGCTGACACTCTCAGACACTCTCAGACACTCACTAGCAATCCCTGACACTCACTGAAACTCTCAGACACTCTCTGTCTCGCTCAGACACTCTCAGACAATCTCTCTCACTCTCTGACTCTCTCTGAAACTCTCTGACACACTCACAATCTCTCTGACACTCTCTATCACTCTCTGACACTCTCTGACACACTCTGACACTCTCTATCACTCTCTGACACACTCTGACACCCTCTATCGCTCTGTGACATTCTCTGACACACTCTGACACTCTCTGACACTGTCAGACACTCTCTATCACTCTCTGACCTGACTTACACCCTCAGACACTCTCTGTCACTCTCAGACACTCTCTATCAGTCTCTGACACTTTCTATCACGCTCTGACACTCTCTGACACACTCTGAAACGCTCTGACACTCTCTATCACTCTCTATCACTCTCTGACACACTCTGACACAATCTGACAATCTCTGACACTCTCAGACACTCTCTATCACTCTCTGACACTGACTTACACCCTCAGACACTCTCTGTCACTCTCAGACACTCTCTATCAGTCTCTGACACTTTCTATCACGCTCTGACACTCTCTGACACACTCTGAAACGCTCTGACACTCTCTATCACTCTCTATCACTCTCTGACACAATTTGACACTCTCTATCAGTCTCTGACACTTTCTATCACGCTCTGACACTCTCTGACACACTCTGAAACGCTCTGACACTCTCTATCACTCTCTGACACACTCTGACACAATCTGACAATCTCAGACACTCTCTATCACTCTCCGACACTCTCTGACACTCTCTGACACTCTCTGACACACTCTGACAGTCTCTGACACACTCAGACACTCGCTATCACTCTCTATCACTCTCTGACACTCTCTGACACTCTCAGACACTCTCAGACACTCTCTATCACTCTCTGACACTCTCAGACACTCTCTATCACTCTCTGACACTCACAGACACACTCTGACACTCTCTGACACTCTCAGACAATCGCTATCACTCTCTATCACTCTCTGACACTCTCAGACACTCTCAGACACTCTCAGACACTCTCTGACACTCTCTGACACTCTCAGACGCTCTCTGACAATCTCTATCACTCTCTGACACTCTATATCACTTTCTGACTCTGCCTGACACACACTGACACTCTCAGGCACTCTCTGAAACTCTCTATCACTCTCTGAAACTCTCTGACACTCTCTATCACACTCTGACACTTTCTATCACTCTCTGACACTCTCTGTCACTCTCTATCACTCTCAGGCACTCTCTATCACTCTCTGACACTCACTGACACTCTCTGTCACTATCTGACACTCTCTACCATTCTCTACCACTCTCTGTCACTCTCTGAATCTCTGTATGACACTCTGACACTTTCTGTCACTCTCTGACACTCTCTGTGACTCTCAATCATTCTCAGGCACTCTCTATCACTCTCTGACACTCTCAGACACTCTCTGACTCTCTCAGACCCTCTCAGACACTCTCTGATACTTTCTGTCACTCTCTGACAATCTCAGACACTCTTAGACACTCTCAGACACTCTCTATCACTCTCTGAATCTCTCAGACACTCTCTGACACTTTCTATCACTCTCTGACACTCTCTGAAACTCTCAGATAATCTCAGACAGTCTCTTTCAATCTCCATCACTCTCTGACACTGTCAGACACTCTCTGACACTCTCAGATACTCTCTGACACTCTCAGACTCTCTCAGACACTATCAGACACTCTCTATCACTCTATATCACTCTCTGACACTCTCTGTCACTATCTATAACTCTATGAAACTCTCTGACACTCTATATCACTCTCTATCACTCTCTGGCACACTCTGACTCTCTCTGACACTCTCTGACACTCTCCATCAATCTCTGACACTCTCTGACATTCTCTGATACACTCTCTGACACTCTCTGACATTCTCAGACACTCTCTGTCACTCTCTATCACTCCCTGACACTCACTGAAACTCTCAGACACTCTCTGTCTCACTCAGACACTCTCAGACAATCTCTCTCACTCTCTGACTCTCTCTGAAACTCTCTGACACACTCACAATCTCTCTGACACTCTCTATCACTCTGTGACACTCTCTGACACACTCTGACACTCTCTATCACTCTCTGACACTCTCTGACACACTCTGACACACTCTATCGCTCTGTGACATTCTCTGACACACTCTGACACTCTCTGACACTGTCAGACACTCTCTATCAATCTCCATCACTCTCTGAAACACTCTGACACAATCTGACAATCTCTGACACTCTCAGACACTCTCTATCACTCTCTGACACTGACGTACTCCCTCAGACACTCTCTGTCACTCTCAGAAACTCTCTATCAGTCTCTGACACTTTCTATCACGCTCTGACACTCTCTGACACACTCTGAAACGCTCTCACACTCTCTATCACTCTCTATCGCTCTCTGACACAATTTGACACTCTCTATCACTCTATGACACTCTCAGACACTCTCTATCACTCTATGACATTCTCAGACACTCTCTATCACTCTCTGACACTCTTTGACACACTCTGACACTCTCTATCACTCTCTGACAGTGTCTGACACTCTCAGACACTCTCCTTCACTCTCAGACACTCTCCATCACTCTCAGACACTCTCTATCACTCTCTGACACACTCTATCACTGTCTGACACTTTCTATCACTCTCTATCACTCTCTGACACTCTCTGACAATTTCTGACACTCTCAGACACTCTCTCTCACTCTCTATCACACTCTGACGCACTCTGACAGTCTCTGACACTCTCTGACACTCTCTATCACTCTCTATCACTTTCTGTTACTCTCTGACACACTCTGACAGTCTCTGACACTCTCTGACACACTCTGACACTCTCAGACACTCTCGATCACTCTCTGACATTCTCTATCACGCTCTGACACTCTCTGACACTCAAAGACACACTCCATCACTCTCGATCACTCTTTGGCACACTCTGACTCACCCTGACACTCTCTGACACGATCTGACACTCTCTGACACACTCTGACACACTCAGACACTCTCTATCACTGTCTATCACTCTCCATCACTCTCCATCACTCTCTATCACTCTCTATCACTCTCTATCACTCTCTGACACACTCTGACACACTCTGACTGTCTCTGACACTCTCTGACACTCACTATCACTCTGACACTCTCTATAACTTTCTGACACTCTCTATCACTCTCTATCACTCTCTGACAGACTCTGACAATCTCTGACACTCTCAGACACTCACAGACACTCTCTACACACTCCCTTACACTCACTGACACTCTCAGACACGCTCTGTCACTCTCTGACTCTCTCAAACTCTCTCTATCACTTTCTCTCATTCTCTGACACTCTCTGACATTCTCAGACACTCTCTGTCACTCTCTATCACTCGCTGACACTCTCAGACACTCTCTATCACTCTCTATCACTCGCTGACACTCTCAGACACTCTCAGACACTCACTAGCAATCCCTGACACTCACTGAAACTCTCAGACACTCTCTGTCTCGCTCAGACACTCTCAGACAATCTCTCTCACTCTCTGACTCTCTCTGAAACTCTCTGACACACTCACAATCTCTCTGACACTCTCTATCACTCTCTGACACTCTCTGACACACACTGACACTCTCTATCACTCTCTGACACACTCTGACACCCTCTATCGCTCTGTGACATTCTCTGACACACTCTGACACTCTCTGACACTGTCAGACACTCTCTATCACTCTCTGACCTGACTTACACCCTCAGACACTCTCTGTCACTCTCAGACACTCTCTATCAGTCTCTGACACTTTCTATCACGCTCTGACACTCTCTGACACACTCTGAAACGCTCTGACACTCTCTATCACTCTCTATCACTCTCTGACACACTCTGACACAATCTGACAATCTCTGACACTCTCAGACACTCTCTATCACTCTCTGACACTGACTTACACCCTCAGACACTCTCTGTCACTCTCAGACACTCTCTATCAGTCTCTGACACTTTCTATCACGCTCTGACACTCTCTGACACACTCTGAAACGCTCTGACACTCTCTATCACTCTCTATCACTCTCTGACACAATTTGACACTCTCTATCAGTCTCTGACACATTCTATCACGCTCTGACACTCTCTGACACACTCTGAAACGCTCTGACACTCTCTATCACTCTCTGACACACTCTGACACAATCTGACAATCTCAGACACTCTCTATCACTCTCCGAAACTCTCTGACACTCTCTGACACTCTCTGACACACTCAGACACTCTCTATCACTGTCTATCACTCTCCATCACTCTCCATCACTCTCTATCACTCTCTATCACTCTCTATCACTCTCTGACACACTCTGACACACTCTGACTGTCTCTGACACTCTCTGACACTCACTATCACTCTGACACTCTCTATCACTTTCTGACACTCTCTATCACTCTCTATCACTCTCTGACAGACTCTGACTATCTCTGACACTCTCAGACACTCACAGACACTCTCTACACACTCCCTTACACTCACTGACACTCTCAGACACGCTCTGTCACTCTCTGACTCTCTCAAACTCTCTCTATCACTTTCTCTCATTCTCTGACACTCTCTGACATTCTCAGACACTCTCTGTCACTCTCTATCACTCGCTGACACTCTCAGACACTCTCTATCACTCTCTATCACTCGCTGACACTCTCAGACACTCTCAGACACTCACTAGCAATCCCTGACACTCACTGAAACTCTCAGACACTCTCTGTCTCGCTCAGACACTCTCAGACAATCTCTCTCACTCTCTGACTCTCTCTGAAACTCTCTGACACACTCACAATCTCTCTGACACTCTCTATCACTCTCTGACACTCTCTGACACACTCTGACACTCTCTATCACTCTATGACACACTCTGACACCCTCTATCGCTCTGTGACATTCTCTGACACACTCTGACACTCTCTGACACTGTCAGACACTCTCTATCACTCTCTGACCTGACTTACACCCTCAGACACTCTCTGTCACTCTCAGACACTCTCTATCAGTCTCTGACACTTTCTATCACGCTCTGACACTCTCTGACACACTCTGAAACGCTCTGACACTCTCTATCACTCTCTATCACTCTCTGACACACTCTGACACAATCTGACAATCTCTGACACTCTCAGACACTCTCTATCACTCTCTGACACTGACTTACACCCTCAGACACTCTCTGTCACTCTCAGACACTCTCTATCAGTCTCTGACACTTTCTATCACGCTCTGACACTCTCTGACACACTCTGAAACGCTCTGACACTCTCTATCACTCTCTATCACTCTCTGACACAATTTGACACTCTCTATCAGTCTCTGACACTTTCTATCACGCTCTGACACTCTCTGACACACTCTGAAACGCTCTGACACTCTCTATCACTCTCTGACACACTCTGACACAATCTGACAATCTCAGACACTCTCTATCACTCTCCGACACTCTCTGACACTCTCTGACACTCTCTGACACACTCTGACAGTCTCTGACACACTCAGACACTCGCTATCACTCTCTATCACTCTCTGACACTCTCTGACACTCTCAGACACTCTCAGACACTCTCTATCACTCTCTGACACTCTCAGACACTCTCTATCACTCTCTGACACTCACAGACACACTCTGACACTCTCTGACACTCTCAGACAATCGCTATCACTCTCTATCACTCTCTGACACTCTCAGACACTCTCAGACACTCTCAGACACTCTCTGACACTCTCTGACACTCTCAGACGCTCTCTGACAATCTCTATCACTCTCTGACACTCTATATCACTTTCTGACTCTGCCTGACACACACTGACACTCTCAGGCACTCTCTGAAACTCTCTATCACTCTCTGAAACTCTCTGACACTCTCTATCACACTCTGACACTTTCTATCACTCTCTGACACTCTCTGTCACTCTCTATCACTCTCAGGCACTCTCTATCACTCTCTGACACTCACTGACACTCTCTGTCACTATCTGACACTCTCTACCATTCTCTACCACTCTCTGTCACTCTCTGAATCTCTGTATGACACTCTGACACTTTCTGTCACTCTCTGACACTCTCTGTGACTCTCAATCATTCTCAGGCACTCTCTATCACTCTCTGACACTCTCAGACACTCTCTGACTCTCTCAGACCCTCTCAGACACTCTCTGATACTTTCTGTCACTCTCTGACAATCTCAGACACTCTTAGACACTCTCAGACACTCTCTATCACTCTCTGAATCTCTCAGACACTCTCTGACACTTTCTATCACTCTCTGACACTCTCTGAAACTCTCAGATAATCTCAGACAGTCTCTTTCAATCTCCATCACTCTCTGACACTGTCAGACACTCTCTGACACTCTCAGATACTCTCTGACACTCTCAGACTCTCTCAGACACTATCAGACACTCTCTATCACTCTATATCACTCTCTGACACTCTCTGTCACTATCTATAACTCTATGAAACTCTCTGACACTCTATATCACTCTCTATCACTCTCTGGCACACTCTGACTCTCTCTGACACTCTCTGACACTCTCCATCAATCTCTGACACTCTCTGACATTCTCTGATACACTCTCTGACACTCTCTGACATTCTCAGACACTCTCTGTCACTCTCTATCACTCCCTGACACTCACTGAAACTCTCAGACACTCTCTGTCTCACTCAGACACTCTCAGACAATCTCTCTCACTCTCTGACTCTCTCTGAAACTCTCTGACACACTCACAATCTCTCTGACACTCTCTATCACTCTGTGACACTCTCTGACACACTCTGACACTCTCTATCACTCTCTGACACTCTCTGACACACTCTGACACACTCTATCGCTCTGTGACATTCTCTGACACACTCTGACACTCTCTGACACTGTCAGACACTCTCTATCAATCTCCATCACTCTCTGAAACACTCTGACACAATCTGACAATCTCTGACACTCTCAGACACTCTCTATCACTCTCTGACACTGACGTACACCCTCAGACACTCTCTGTCACTCTCAGAAACTCTCTATCAGTCTCTGACACTTTCTATCACGCTCTGACACTCTCTGACACACTCTGAAACGCTCTCACACTCTCTATCACTCTCTATCGCTCTCTGACACAATTTGACACTCTCTATCACTCTATGACACTCTCAGACACTCTCTATCACTCTATGACATTCTCAGACACTCTCTATCACTCTCTGACACTCTTTGACACACTCTGACACTCTCTATCACTCTCTGACAGTGTCTGACACTCTCAGACACTCTCCTTCACTCTCAGACACTCTCCATCACTCTCAGACACTCTCTATCACTCTCTGACACACTCTATCACTGTCTGACACTTTCTATCACTCTCTATCACTCTCTGACACTCTCTGACAATTTCTGACACTCTCAGACACTCTCTCTCACTCTCTATCACACTCTGACGCACTCTGACAGTCTCTGACACTCTCTGACACTCTCTATCACTCTCTATCACTTTCTGTTACTCTCTGACACACTCTGACAGTCTCTGACACTCTCTGACACACTCTGACACTCTCAGACACTCTCGATCACTCTCTGACATTCTCTATCACGCTCTGACACTCTCTGACACTCAAAGACACACTCCATCACTCTCGATCACTCTTTGGCACACTCTGACTCACCCTGACACTCTCTGACACGATCTGACACTCTCTGACACACTCTGACACACTCAGACACTCTCTATCACTGTCTATCACTCTCCATCACTCTCCATCACTCTCTATCACTCTCTATCACTCTCTATCACTCTCTGACACACTCTGACACACTCTGACTGTCTCTGACACTCTCTGACACTCACTATCACTCTGACACTCTCTATAACTTTCTGACACTCTCTATCACTCTCTATCACTCTCTGACAGACTCTGACAATCTCTGACACTCTCAGACACTCACAGACACTCTCTACACACTCCCTTACACTCACTGACACTCTCAGACACGCTCTGTCACTCTCTGACTCTCTCAAACTCTCTCTATCACTTTCTCTCATTCTCTGACACTCTCTGACATTCTCAGACACTCTCTGTCACTCTCTATCACTCGCTGACACTCTCAGACACTCTCTATCACTCTCTATCACTCGCTGACACTCTCAGACACTCTCAGACACTCACTAGCAATCCCTGACACTCACTGAAACTCTCAGACACTCTCTGTCTCGCTCAGACACTCTCAGACAATCTCTCTCACTCTCTGACTCTCTCTGAAACTCTCTGACACACTCACAATCTCTCTGACACTCTCTATCACTCTCTGACACTCTCTGACACACTCTGACACTCTCTATCACTCTCTGACACACTCTGACACCCTCTATCGCTCTGTGACATTCTCTGACACACTCTGACACTCTCTGACACTGTCAGACACTCTCTATCACTCTCTGACCTGACTTACACCCTCAGACACTCTCTGTCACTCTCAGACACTCTCTATCAGTCTCTGACACTTTCTATCACGCTCTGACACTCTCTGACACACTCTGAAACGCTCTGACACTCTCTATCACTCTCTATCACTCTCTGACACACTCTGACACAATCTGACAATCTCTGACACTCTCAGACACTCTCTATCACTCTCTGACACTGACTTACACCCTCAGACACTCTCTGTCACTCTCAGACACTCTCTATCAGTCTCTGACACTTTCTATCACGCTCTGACACTCTCTGACACACTCTGAAACGCTCTGACACTCTCTATCACTCTCTATCACTCTCTGACACAATTTGACACTCTCTATCAGTCTCTGACACATTCTATCACGCTCTGACACTCTCTGACACACTCTGAAACGCTCTGACACTCTCTATCACTCTCTGACACACTCTGACACAATCTGACAATCTCAGACACTCTCTATCACTCTCCGAAACTCTCTGACACTCTCTGACACTCTCTGACACACTCAGACACTCTCTATCACTGTCTATCACTCTCCATCACTCTCCATCACTCTCTATCACTCTCTATCACTCTCTATCACTCTCTGACACACTCTGACACACTCTGACTGTCTCTGACACTCTCTGACACTCACTATCACTCTGACACTCTCTATCACTTTCTGACACTCTCTATCACTCTCTATCACTCTCTGACAGACTCTGACTATCTCTGACACTCTCAGACACTCACAGACACTCTCTACACGCTCCCTTACACTCACTGACACTCTCAGACACGCTCTGTCACTCTCTGACTCTCTCAAACTCTCTCTATCACTTTCTCTCATTCTCTGACACTCTCTGACATTCTCAGACACTCTCTGTCACTCTCTATCACTCGCTGACACTCTCAGACACTCTCTATCACTCTCTATCACTCGCTGACACTCTCAGACACTCTCAGACACTCACTAGCAATCCCTGACACTCACTGAAACTCTCAGACACTCTCTGTCTCGCTCAGACACTCTCAGACAATCTCTCTCACTCTCTGACTCTCTCTGAAACTCTCTGACACACTCACAATCTCTCTGACACTCTCTATCACTCTCTGACACTCTCTGACACACTCTGACACTCTCTATCACTCTCTGACACACTCTGACACCCTCTATCGCTCTGTGACATTCTCTGACACACTCTGACACTCTCTGACACTGTCAGACACTCTCTATCACTCTCTGACCTGATTTACACCCTCAGACACTCTCTGTCACTCTCAGACACTCTCTATCAGTCTCTGACACTTTCTATCACGCTCTGACACTCTCTGACACACTCTGAAACGCTCTGACACTCTCTATCACTCTCTATCACTCTCTGACACACTCTGACACAATCTGACAATCTCTGACACTCTCAAACACTCTCTATCACTCTCTGACACTGACTTACACCCTCAGACACTCTCTGTCACTCTCAGACACTCTCTATCAGTCTCTGACACTTTCTATCACGCTCTGACACTCTCTGACACACTCTGAAACGCTCTGACACTCTCTATCACTCTCTATCACTCTCTGACACAATTTGACACTCTCTATCAGTCTCTGACACTTTCTATCACGCTCTGACACTCTCTGACACACTCTGAAACGCTCTGACACTCTCTATCACTCTCTGACACACTCTGACACAATCTGACAATCTCAGACACTCTCTATCACTCTCCGAAACTCTCTGACACTCTCTGACACACTCTGACAGTCTCTGACACACTCAGACACTCGCTATCACTCTCTATCACTCTCTGACACTCTCTGACACTCTCAGACACTCTCAGACACTCTCTATCACTCTCTATCACTCTCTGACACTCTCAGACACTCTCTATCACTCTCTGACACTCTCTGACACACTCTGACACTCTCTGACACTCTCAGACAATCGCTATCACTCTCTATCACTCTCTGACACTCTCAGACACTCTCAGACACTCTCAGACACTCTCAGACACTCTCAGACACTCTCTGACACTCTCTGACACTCTCAGACGCTCTCTGACAATCTCTATCACTCTCTGACACTCTATATCACTTTCTGACTCTGCCTGACACACACTGACACTCTCAGGCACTCTCTGAAACTCTCTATCACTCTCTGAAACTCTCTGACACTCTCTATCACACTCTGACACTTTCTATCACTCTCTGACACTCTCTGACACTCTCTGTCACTCTCTATCACTCTCAGGCACTCTCTATCAGTCTCTGACACTCACTGACACTCTCTGTCACTATCTGACACTCTTTACCATTCTCTACCACTCTCTGTCACTCTCTGAATCTCTGTATGACACTCTGACACTTTCTGTCACTCTCTGACACTCTCTGTGACTCTCAATCATTTTCAGGCACTCTCTATCACTCTCTGACACTCTCAGACACTCTCTGACTCTCTCAGACCCTCTCAGACACTCTCTGATACTTTCTGTCACTCTCTGACAATCTCAGACACTCTTAGACACTCTCAGACACTCTCTATCACTCTCTGAATCTCTCAGACACTCTCTGACACTTTCTATCACTCTCTGACACTCTCTGAAACTCTCAGATAATCTCAGACAGTCTCTTTCAATCTCCATCACTCTCTGACACTGTCAGACACTCTCTGACACTCTCAGATACTCTCTGACACTCTCAGACTCTCTCAGACACTATCAGACACTCTCTATCACTCTATATCACTCTCTGACACTCTCTGTCACTATCTATAACTCTATGAAACTCTCTGACACTCTATATCACTCTCTATCACTCTCTGGCACACTCTGACTCTCTCTGACACTCTCTGACACTCTCCATCAATTTCTGACACTCTCTGACATTCTCTGATACACTCTCTGACACTCTCTGACATTCTCAGACACTCTCTGTCACTCTCTATCACTCGCTGACACTCTCAGAAACTCTCTATCACTCTCTATCACTCGCTGAAAGTCTCAGACAATCTCAGACACTCACTAGCACTCCCTGACACTCACTGAAACTCTCAGACACTCTCTGTCTCGCTCAGACACTCTCAGACAATCTCTCTCACTCTCTGACTCTCTCTGAAACTCTCTGACACACTCACAATCTCTCTGACACTCTCTATCACTCTGTGACACTCTCTGACACACTCTGACACACTCTATCGCTCTGTGACATTCTCTGACACACTCTGACACTCTCTGACACTGTCAGACACTCTCTATCAATCTCCATCACTCTCTGAAACACTCTGACACAATCTGACAATCTCTGACACTCTCAGACACTCTCTATCACTCTCTGACACTGACGTACACCCTCAGACACTCTCTGTCACTCTCAGACACTCTCTATCAGTCTCTGACACTTTCTATCACGCTCTGACACTCTCTGACACACTCTGAAACGCTCTGACACTCTCTATCACTCTCTATCACTCTCTGACACAATTTGACATTCTCTATCACTCTCTATCACTCTCTGACAGTGTCTGACACTCTCAGACACTCTCCTTCACTCTCAGACACTCTCCATCACTCTCAGACACTCTCTATCACTCTCTGACACACTCTATCACTGTCTGACACTTTCTATCACTCTCTCTCACTCTCTGACACACTCTGACAATTTCTGACACTCTCAGACACTCTCTCTCACTCTCTATCACACTCTGACGCACTCTGACAGTCTCTGACACTCTCTGACACTCTCTATCACTCTCTATCACTCTCTGTTACTCTCTGACACACTCTGACAGTCTCTGACACTCTCTGACACACTCTGACACTCTCAGACACTCTCGATCACTCTCTGACATTCTCTATCACGCTCTGACACTCTCTGACACTCAAAGACACACTCCATCACTCTCGATCACTCTTTGGCACGCTCTGACTCACCCTGACACTCTCTGACACGATCTGACACTCTCTGACACACTCTGACACACTCAGAAACTCTCTATCACTGTCTATCACTCTCCATCACTCTCCATCACTCTCTATCACTCTCTATCACTCTCTGACACACTCTGACACTCTCTGACACTCTCAGACACTCTCTATCACTCTCTATCACTCTCTGACACACTCTGACTGTCTCTGACACTCACTATCACTCTGACACTCTCTATCACTTTCTGACACTCTCTATCACTCACTGACACTCTCTGACACACCCTGACACTCTCAGACAGTCTCAGACACTCTCTATCACTCTCTATCACTCTCTGACAGACTCTGACAATCTCTGACACTCTCAGACACTCTCAGACACTCTCTACACACTCTCTTACACTCACTGACACTCTCAGACACGCTCTGTCACTCTCTGACTCTCTCAAACTCTCTCTATCACTCTCTCTCATTCTCTGACACTCTCTGACATTCTCAGACACTCTCTGTCACTCTCTATCACTCGCTGACACTCTCAGACACTCTCTATCACTCTCTATCACTCGCTGACACTCTCAGACACTCTCAGACACTCACTAGCAATCCCTGACACTCACTGAAACTCTCAGACACTCTCTGTCTCGCTCAGACACTCTCAGACAATCTCTCTCACTCTCTGACTCTCTCTGAAACTCTCTGACACACTCACAATCTCTCTGACACTCTCTATCACTCTCTGACACTCTCTGACACACTCTGACACTTTCTATCACTCTCTGACACACTCTGACACCCTCTATCGCTCTGTGACATTCTCTGACACACGCTGACACTCTCTGACACTGTCAGACACTCTCTATCACTCTCTGACACTGACTTACACCCTCAGACACTCTCTGTCACTCTCAGACACTCTCGATCAGTCTCTGACACTTTCTATCACGCTCTGACACTCTCTGACACACTCTGAAACGCTCTGATACTCTCTATCACTCTCTGACACACTCTGACACAATCTGACAATCTCTGACACTCTCAGACACTCTCTATCACTCTCTGACACTGACTTACACCCTCAGACACTCTCTGTCACTCTCAGACACTCTCTATCAGTCTCTGACACTTTCTATCACGCTCTGACACTCTCTGACACACTCTGAAACCCTCTGACACTCTCTATCACTCTCTATCACTCTCTGACACAATTTGACACTCTCTATCAGTCTCTGACACTTTCTATCACGCTCTGACACTCTCTGACACACCTCTGAAACGCTCTGACACTCTCTATCACTCTCTATCACTCTCTGACACACTCTGACACAATCTGACAATCTCAGACACTCTCTACCACTCTCCGACACTCTCTGACACTCTCTGACACTCTCTGACACACTCTGACAGTCTCTGACACACTCAGACACTCACTATCACTCTCTATCACTCTCTGACACTCTCTGAAACTCTCAGACACTCTCAGACACTCTCTATCACTCTCTGACACTGTCAGACACTCTCTATCACTCTCTGACACTCTCTGACACACTCTGACACTCTCTGACACTCTCAGACAATCGCTATCACTCTCTATCACTCTCTGACACTCTCAGACACTCTCAGACACTCTCAGACACTCTCTGACACTCTCAGACGCTCTCTGACAATCTCTATCACTCTCTGACACTCTATATCACTTTCTGACACTGCCTGACACACACTGACACTCTCAGGCACTCTCTGAAACTCTCTATCACTCTCTGAAACTCTCTGACACTCTCTATCACACTCTGACACTTTCTATCACTCTCTGACACTCTCTGTCACTCTCTATCACTCTCAGGCACTCTCTATCACTCTCTGACACTCACTGACACTCTCTGTCACTATCTGACACTCTCTACCATTCTCTACCACTCTCTGTCACTCTCTGAATCTCTGTATGACACTCTGACACTTTCTGTCACTCTCTGACACTCTCTGTGACTCTCGATCATTCTCAGGCACTCTCTATCACTCTCTGACACTCTCAGACACTCTCTGACTCTCTCAGACCCTCTCAGACACTCTCTGATACTTTCTGTCACTCTCTGACAATCTTAGACACTCTTAGACACTCTCAGACACTCTCTATCACTCTCTGAATCTCTCAGACACTCTCTGACACTTTCTATCACACTCTGACACTCTCTGAAACTCTCAGATAATCTCAGACAGTCTCTTTCAATCTCCATCACTCTCTGACACTGTCAGACACTCTCTGACACTCTCAGATACTCTCTGACACTCTCAGACTCTCTCAGACACTATCAGACACTCTATATCACTCTCTGACACTCTCTGTCACTATCTATAACTCTATGAAACTCTCTGACACTCTATATCACTCTCTATCACTCTCTGGCACACTCTGACTCTCTCTGACACTCTCTGACACTCTCCATCAATCTCTGACACTCTCTGACATTCTCTGATACACTCTCTGACACTCTCTGACATTCTCAGACACTCTCTGTCACTCTCTATCACTCGCTGACACTCTCAGAAACTCTCTATCACTCTCTATCACTCGCTGACAGTCTCAGACACTCTCAGACACTCACTAGCACTCCCTGACACTCACTGAAACTCTCAGACACTCTCTGTCTCGCTCAGACACTCTCAGACAATCTCTCTCACTCTCTGACTCTCTCTGAAACTCTCTGACACACTCACAATCTCTCTGACACTCTCTATCACTCTGTGACACTCTCTGACACACTCTGACACTCTCTATCACTCTCTGACACTCTCTGACACACTCTGACACACTCTATCGCTCTGTGACATTCTCTGACACACTCTGACACTCTCTGACACTGTCAGACACTCTCTATCAATCTCCATCACTCTCTGAAACACTCTGACACAATCTGACAATCTCTGACACTCTCAGACACTCTCTATCACTCTCTGACACTGACGTACACCCTCAGACACTCTCTGTCACTCTCAGACACTCTCTATCAGTCTCTGACACTTTCTATCACGCTCTGACACTCTCTGACACACTCTGAAACGCTCTGGCACTCTCTATCACTCTCTATCACTCTCTGACACAATTTGACACTCTCTATCACTCTCTGACACTCTCAGACACTCTCTATCACTCTCCGACACTCTCTGACACTCTCTGACACTCTCTGACACACTCTGACAGTCTCTGACACATTCAGACACTCGCTATCACTCTCTATCACTCTCTGGCACACTCTGACTCTCTCTGACACTCTCTGACACTCTCCATCAATCTCTGACACTCTCTGACACTCTCTGATACACTCTCTGACACTCTCTGACAATCTCAGACACTCTCTGACGCTCTCTATGACTCTCTGACACTTTCAGACACTCTCTGACACTTTCAGACACTCTCTGACACTCTCGGATATTTTCTGACACTCTCAGACTCTAGGAGTCTCTCAGACACTCTCTATCACTCTATATCACTCTCTGACACTCTCGGACACTATCTATCACTCTATGAAACTCTCTGACACTCTCTATCACTCTCTACCACTCTCTGGTACACTCTGACTCTCTCTGGCACTCTCAGACACTCTCTATCACTCTCTATCACACTTTGACACACTCTGACTGTCTCAGACACTCTCAGACACGTCTCTTTCACTCTCTAACACACTCTGACAATCTCTGACACTCTCAGACACTCTCTATCACTCTCTGACACTCTCAGACACTCTCTACCACTTTCTGCCACTCTCTATCACTCTCAGACACTCTCTATCACTCTCTGACATTCTCTGAAACTCTCAGACACTCTCTATCACTCTCTGACACTCTCTATCACTCTCTGACGCACTCTGACACTTTCTGACACTCTCAGACACTCTCTCTCACTCTCTATCAAACTCTGGCACACTCTGACAGTCTCTGACACTCTCTGACACTCTCTATCACTCTCTATCACTCTCTGTTACTCTCTGACACACTATGACATTTTCTGACACTCTCTGACACACTCTGACAATCTCTGACACGTTCTATCACTTTCTGACACTCTCTATCACTCTCTGACACTCTCAGACACTCTCTACCAATCTCTGACACTCTCAGACACTCTCGATCACTCAATGACACTCTCTGTCACTCTCTGACACTCTCTGACACACACTGACACACTCAGACACTCTCAGACACTCTCTATCACTCTCTGACACACTCTGACAATCTCTGACACTCTCAGACACTCTCAGACACTCTCTAAACACTCTCTGACACTCACTGACACTCTCAGACACGCTCTGTCACTCTCTGACACTCTCAGACACTCTCTATCAATCTCGATCACTCTCTGACACTCTCTGACATTCTCAGACACTCTCTATCACTCTCTATCACTCGCTGTCACTCTCTGACACTCTCTGACACACTCTATCAATCTCTGACACTCACTGAAACTCTCAGACACACTCTGTCACTCCCAGACTCTCTCAGACACTCTCTCTCACTCTCTGACACTCTCTGAAACTCTCTGACACACTCACACACTCTCTGACACTCTCTAATACTCTCTGACACTCTCTGACACACTCTGACACTCTCTGACACTCTCTATCACTCTCTGAAACTCTCTGACACTCTCTGACACACTCTGACACACTCTATTGCTCCCTGACACTCTCTGACATACTCTGACACTCTCTGACACTGTCAGACACTCTCTATCACTCTCTATCACTCTCCATCACTCTCTGACACAATCTGACAATCTCTGACTCTCTCAGACACTCTCATACAATATCTGACACTCTCAGACGCTCTCTGACAATCTCTATCACTCTCTGACACTCTATATCACTTTCTGACTCTGCCTGACACACACTGACACTCTCAGGCACTCTCTGAAACTCTCTATCACTCTCTGAAACTCTCTGACACTCTCTATCACACTCTGACACTTTCTATCACTCTCTGACACTCTCTGTCACTCTCTATCACTCTCAGGCACTCTCTATCACTCTCTGACACTCACTGACACTCTCTGTCACTATCTGACACTCTCTACCATTCTCTACCACACTCTGTCACTCTCTGAATCTCTCTATGAAAGTCTGACACTTTCTGTCACTCTCTGACACTCTCTGTGACTCTCGATCATTCTCAGGCACTCTCTATCACTCTCTGACACTCTCTGACACTCTCAGACACTCTCTGACTCTCTCAGACCCTCTCAGACACTCTCTGACACTTTCTGTCACTCTCTGACACTCAGACACTCTTAGACACTCTCAGACACTCTCTATCACTCTCTGAATCTCTCAGACACTCTCTGACACTTTCTATCACACTCTGACACTCTCTGAAACTCTCAGATAATCGCAGACAGTCTCTTTCAATCTCCATCACTCTCTGACACTGTCAGACACTCTCTGACACTCTCAGATACTCTCTGACACTCTCAGACTCTCTCAGACACTATCAGACACTCTCTATCACTCTATATCACTCTCTGACACTCTCTGTCACTATCTATAACTCTATGAAACTCTCTGACACTCTCTATCACTCTCTATCACTCTCTGGCACACTCTGACTCTCTCTGACACTCTCTGACACTCTCCATCAATCTCTGACACTCTCTGACACTCCCTGATACACTCTGACACTCCCTGACACTCTCTGACACTCTCCATCACTCTCTATCACTCTCAGACACTCTCTATCACTCTCTGACATTCTCTGAAACTCTCAGACACTCTCTATCACTCTATGACACTCTCAGACACTCTCTATCACTCTCTGACGCACTCTGACACTTTCTGACACTCTCAGACACTCTCTCTCACTCTCTATCAAACTCTGGCACACTCTGACAGTCTCTGACATTCTCTGACACTCTCTATCACTCTCGATCACTCTCTGTTACTCTCTGACGCA
This sequence comes from Heterodontus francisci, assembly GCF_036365525.1. Classification (NCBI taxonomy): domain Eukaryota; kingdom Metazoa; phylum Chordata; class Chondrichthyes; order Heterodontiformes; family Heterodontidae; genus Heterodontus; species Heterodontus francisci. The sequence continues at coordinate 13,503,069 of NC_090405.1, forward strand.
CTCTGACATTTTCTGACACTCTCTGACAATCTCTGACAATCTCTGACACTTTCTATCACTTTCTGACACTTTCTATCAAACTCTGACACTCTCTGAAACTCTCAGATAATCTCAGACAGTCTCTTTCAATCTCCATCACTCTCTGACACTGTCAGACACTCTCTGACACTCTCAGATACTCTCTGACACTCTCAGACTCTCTCAGACACAATCAGACACTCTATATCACTATCTGACACTCTCTGTCACTATCTATAACTCTATGAAACTCTCTGACACTCTATATCACTCTCTATCACTCTCTGGCACACTCTGACTCTCTCTGACACTCTCTGACACTCTCCATCAATCTCTGACACTCTCTGACATTCTCTGATACACTCTCTGACACTCTCTGACATTCTCAGACACTCTCTGTCACTCCCTATCACTCGCTGACACTCTCAGAAACTCTCTATCACTCTCTATCACTCGCTGACAGTCTCAGACACTCTCAGACACTCACTAGCACTCCCTGACACTCACTGAAACTCTCAGACACTCTCTGTCTCGCTCAGACACTCTCAGACAATCTCTCTCACTCTCTGACTCTCTCTGAAACTCTCTGACACACTCACAATCTCTCTGACACTCTCTATCACTCTGTGACACTCTCTGACACACTCTGACACTCTCTATCACTCTCTGACACTCTCTGACACACTCTGACACACTCTATCGCTCTGTGACATTCTCTGACACACTCTGACACTCTCTGACACTGTCAGACACTCTCTATCAATCTCCATCACTCTCTGAAACACTCTGACACAATCTGACAATCTCTGACACTCTCAGACACTCTCTATCACTCTCTGACACTGACGTACACCCTCAGACACTCTCTGTCACTCTCAGACACTCTCTATCAGTCTCTGACACTTTCTATCACGCTCTGACACTCTCTGACACACTCTGAAACGCTCTGACACTCTCTATCACTCTCTATCACTCTCTGACACAATTTGACACTCTCTATCACTCTCTGACACTCTCAGACACTCTCTATCACTCTCCGACACTCTCTGACACTCTCTGACACTCTCTGACACACTCTGACAATCTCTGACACACTCAGACACTCGCTATCACTCTCTATCACTCTCTGGCACACTCTGACTCTCTCTGACACTCTCTGACACTCTCCATCAATCTCTGACACTCTCTGACACTCTCTGATACACTCTCTGACACTCTCTGACAATCTCAGACACTCTCTGACGCTCTCTATGACTCTCTGACACTTTCAGACACTCTCTGACACTTTCAGACACTCTCTGACACTCTCAGATACTTTCTGACACTCTCAGACTCTAGGAGTCTCTCAGACACTCTCTATCACTCTATATCACTCTCTGACACTCTCGGACACTATCTATCACTCTATGAAACTCTCTGACACTCTCTATCACTCTCTATCACTCTCTGGTACACTCTGACTCTCTCTGGCACTCTCAGACACTCTCTATCACTCTCTATCACACTTTGACACACTCTGACTGTCTCAGACACTCTCAGACACTCTCTTTCACTCTCTAACACACTCTGACAATCTCTGACACTCTCAGACACTCTCTATTACTCTCTGACACTCTCAGACACTCTCTACCACTCTCTGCCACTCTCTATCACTCTCTGTCACTCTCTGACAGTCTCTGACACTCTCAGACACTCTCTATCACTCTCAGACACTCTCTATCACTCTCTGACATTCTCTATCACTCTCAGACACTCTCTATCACTCTCTGACACTCTCTATCACTCTCTGACGCACTCTGACACTTTCTGACACTCTCAGACACTCTCTCTCACTCTCTATCAAACTCTGGCACACTCTGACAGTCTCTGACACTCTCTGACACTCTCTATCACTCTCTATCACTCTCTGTTACTCTCTGACACACTATGACATTTTCTTACACTCTCTGACACACTCTGACAATCTCTGACACGTTCTATCACTTTCTGACACTCTCTATCACTCTCTGACACTCTCAGACACTCTCTACCAATCTCTGACACTCTCAGACACTCTCGATCACTCAATGACACTCTCTGTCACTCTCTGACACTCTCTGACACACTCTGACACACTCAGACACTCTCAGACACTCTCTATCACTCTCTGACACACTCTGACAATCTCTGACACTCTCTGACAATCTCAGACACTCTCTGACGCTCTCTATGACTCTCTGACACTTTCAGACACTCTCTGACACTTTCAGACACTCTCTGACACTCTCAGATACTTTCTGACACTCTCAGACTCTAGGAGTCTCTCAGACACTCTCTATCACTCTATATCACTCTCTGACACTCTCGGACACTATCTATCACTCTATGAAACTCTCTGACACTCTCTATCACTCTCTATCACTCTCTGGTACACTCTGACTCTCTCTGGCACTCTCAGACACTCTCTATCACTCTCTATCACACTTTGACACACTCTGACTGTCTCAGACACTCTCAGACACTCTCTTTCACTCTCTAACACACTCTGACAATCTCTGACACTCTCAGACACTCTCTATTACTCTCTGACACTCTCAGACACTCTCTACCACTCTCTGCCACTCTCTATCACTCTCTGTCACTCTCTGACAGTCTCTGACACTCTCAGACACTCTCTATCACTCTCAGACACTCTCTATCACTCTCTGACATTCTCTGAAACTCTCAGACACTCTCTATCACTCTCTGACACTCTCTTTCACTCTCTGACGCACTCTGACACTTTCTGACACTCTCAGACACTCTCTCTCACTCTCTATCAAACTCTGGCACACTCTGACAGTCTCTGACACTCTCTGACACTCTCTATCACTCTCTATCACTCTCTGTTACTCTCTGACACACTATGACATTTTCTTACACTCTCTGACACACTCTGACAATCTCTGACACGTTCTATCACTTTCTGACACTCTCTATCACTCTCTGACACTCTCAGACACTCTCTACCAATCTCTGACACTCTCAGACACTCTCGATCACTCAATGACACTCTCTGTCACTCTCTGACACTCTCTGACACACTCTGACACACTCAGACACTCTCAGACACTCTCTATCACTCTCTGACACACTCTGACAATCTCTGACACTCTCAGACACTCTCTAAACACTCTCTGACACTCACTGACACTCTCAGACACGCTCTGTCACTCTCTGACACTCTCAGACACTCTCTATCAATCTCGATCACTCTCTGACACTCTCTGACATTCTCAGACACTCTCTATCACTCGCTGTCACTCTCTGACACTCTCTGACACACTCTATCAATCTCTGACACTCACTGAAACTCTCAGACACACTCTGTCACTCCCAGACTCTCTCAGACACTCTCTCTCACTCTCTGACACTCTCTGAAACTCTCTGACACACTCACACACTCTCTGACACTCTCTAATACTCTCTGACACTCTCTGACACACTCTGACACTCTCTGACACTCTCTATCACTCTCTGAAACTCTCTGACACTCTCTGACACACTCTGACACACTCTATTGCTCCCTGACACTCTCTGACATACTCTGACACTCTCTGACACTGTCAGACACTCTCTATCACTCTCCATCACTCTCTGACACAATCTGACAATCTCTGACTCTCTCAGACACTCTCATACAATATCTGACACTCTCAGACGCTCTCTGACAATCTCTATCACTCTCTGACACTCTATATCACTTTCTGACTCTGCCTGACACACACTGACACTCTCAGGCACTCTCTGAAACTCTCTATCACTCTCTGAAACTCTCTGACACTCTCTATCACACTCTGACACTTTCTATCACTCTCTGACACTCTCTGTCACTCTCTATCACTCTCAGGCACTCTCTATCACTCTCTGACACTCACTGACACTCTCTGTCACTATCTGACACTCTCTACCATTCTCTACCACACTCTGTCACTCTCTGAATCTCTCTATGAAAGTCTGACACTTTCTGTCACTCTCTGACACTCTCTGTGACTCTCGATCATTCTCAGGCACTCTCTATCACTCTCTGACACTCTCTGACACTCTCAGACACTCTCTGACTCTCTCAGACCCTCTCAGACACTCTCTGACACTTTCTGTCACTCTCTGACACTCAGACACTCTTAGACACTCTCAGACACTCTCTATCACTCTCTGAATCTCTCAGACACTCTCTGACACTTTCTATCACACTCTGACACTCTCTGAAACTCTCAGATAATCGCAGACAGTCTCTTTCAATCTCCATCACTCTCTGACACTGTCAGACACTCTCTGACACTCTCAGATACTCTCTGACACTCTCAGACTCTCTCAGACACTATCAGACACTCTCTATCACTCTATATCACTCTCTGACACTCTCTGTCACTATCTATAACTCTATGAAACTCTCTGACACTCTCTATCACTCTCTATCACTCTCTGACACACTCTGACACTCTCTGACACTGTCAGACACTCTCTATCAATCTCCATCACTCTCTGAAACACTCTGACACAATCTGACAATCTCTGACACTCTCAGACACTCTCTATCACTCTCTGACACTGACGTACACCCTCAGACACTCTCTGTCACTCTCAGACACTCTCTATCAGTCTCTGACACTTTCTATCACGCTCTGACACTCTCTGACACACTCTGAAACGCTCTGACACTCTCTATCACTCTCTATCACTCTCTGACACAATTTGACACTCTCTATCACTCTCTATCACTCTCTGACAGTGTCTGACACTCTCAGACACTCTCCTTCACTCTCAGACACTCTCCATCACTCTCAGACACTCTCTATCACTCTCTAACGCACTCTGACAGTCTCTGACACTCTCTGACACTCTCTATCACTCTCTGTCACTCTCTGTTACTCTCTGACACACTCTGACAGTCTCTGACACTCTCTGACACACTCTGACACTCTCAGACACTCTCGATCACTCTCTGACATTCTCTATCACGCTCTGACTCTCTCTGACACTCAAAGACACACTCCATCACTCTCGATCACTCTTTGGCACACTCTGACTCACCCTGACACTCTCTGACACGATCTGACACTCTCTGACACACTCTGACACACTTAGACACTCTCTGAAACTCTCTGACACTCTCTATCACTCTCTTTCGCTCTCTGACACAATTTCACACTCGCTATCACTCTCTGACTCTCTCAGACACTCTCTATCACTCTATGACACTCTCAGACACTCTCTAACACTCTCTGACACTCACTGACACACTCTGACACTCTCTGACACTCTCAGACACTCGCTCTCACTCTCTGTCACTCTCTGACACTCTCTGACACTCTCTGACACGCTCTATCACTCTCCTTCACTCTCAGACACTCTCCATCACTCTCAGACACTCTCCATCACTCTCTGACACACTCTATCACTCTCTGACACTTTCTATCACTCTCTATCACTCTCTGACACACTCCGACACTTTCTGACACTCTCAGACACTCTCCCTCACTCTCTATCAAACTCTGACACACTCTGACAGTCTCTGACACTCTCTGACACTCTCTATCATTCTCTATCACTGTCTGTTACTCTCTGACACACTCTGACAGTCTCTGACACTCTCTGACACTCTCAGACACTCTCGATCACTCTCTGACATTCTCTATCACGCTCTGACACTCTCTGACACACAAAGACACACTCCATCACTCTCTATCACTCACTGTCACTCTCTGACACACTCTGACACACTCAGACACTCTCTGTCACTCTCTATCACTGTCTATCACTCTCCATCACTCTCTATCACTCTCTGACACACTCTGACACTCTCTGACACTCTCAGACACTCTCTATCACTCTCTATCACTCTGTGACATACTCTGACTGTCTCTGACACTCTCTGACACTCACTATCACTCTCTGACACTCTCTATCACTTTCTGACACTCTCTATCACTCACTGACACTCTCTGACACACTCTGACACTCTCAGACAGTCTCAGACACTCTCTATCACTCTCTATCACTCTCTATCACTCTCTGACAGACTCTGACAATCTCTGACACTCTCAGACACTCTCAGACACTCTCTACACACTCTCTTACACTCACTGACACTCTCAGACACGCTCTGTCACTCTCTGACTCTCTCAAACTCTCTCTATCACTCTCTCTCATTCTCTGACACTCTCTGACATTCTCAGACACTCTCTGTCACTCTCTATCACTCGCTGACACTCTCAGACACTCTCTATCACTCTCTATCACTCGCTGACACTCTCAGACACTCTCAGACACTCACTAGCACTCCCTGACACTCACTGAAACTCTCAGACACTCTCTGTCTCGCTCAGACCCTCTCAGACAATCTCTCTCACTCTCTGACTCTCTCTGAAACTCTCTGACACACTCACAATCTCTCTGACACTCTCTATCACTCTCTGACACTCTCTGACACTCTCTGACACACTCTGACACTCTCTATCACTCTCTGACACTCTCTGACACACTCTGACACACTCTATCGCTCTGTGACATCCTCTGACACACTCTGACACTCTCTGACACTGTCAGACACTCTCTATCAATCTCCATCACTCTCTGAAACACTCTGACACAATCTGACTATCTCTGACACTCTCAGACACTCTCTATCACTCTCTGACACTGACTTACACCCCCAGACACTCTCTGTCACTCTCAGACACTCTCTATCAGTCTCTGACACTTTCTATCACTCTCTGACACTCTCTGACACACTCTGTAACGCTCTGACACTCTCTATCACTCTCTAACACTCTCTGACACAATTTGACACTCTCTATCACTCTATGACACTCTCAGACACTCTCTATCACTCTAGGACACTCTCAGACACTCTCTATCACTCTCTGACACTCTTTGACACACTCTGACACTCTCTGACACACTCTGACAGTCTCTGACACACTCAGACACTCGCTATCACTCTCTATCACTCTCTGACACTCTCTGACACACTCAGACATTCTCAGACACTCTATATCACTCTCTGACTCTCTCTGAAACTCTCTGACACACTCACAATCTCTCTGACACTCTCTATCACTCTCTGACTCTCTCTGAATCTCTCTGACACACTCACAATCTCGCTGACACACTCTGACACTCTCTGACACTCTCAGACAATCGCTATCACTCTCTATCACTCTCTGACACTCTCTGACACGCTCTATCACTCTCTATCACTCTCTGACAGTGTCTGACACTCTCAGACACTCTCCTTCACTCTCAGACACTCTCCATCACTCTCACACACTCTCTATCACTCTCTGACACACTCTATCACTGTCTGACACTTTCTATCACTCTCTATCACTCTCTGACACACTCTGACAATTTCTGACACTCTCAGACACTCTCTCTCACTCTCTATCACACTCTGACGCACTCTGACAGTCTCTGACACTCTCTGACACTCTCTATCACTCTCTATCACTCTCTGTTACTCTCTGACACACTCTGACAGTCTCTGACACTCTCTGACACACTCTGACACTCTCAGACACTCTCGATCACTCTCTGACATTCTCTATCACGCTCTGACACTCTCTGACACTCAAAGACACACTCCCTCACTCTCGATCACTCTTTGGCACACTCTGACTCACCCTGACACTCTCTGACACGATCTGACACTCTCTGACACACTCTGACACACTCAGACACTCTCTATCACTCTCTATCACTGTCTATCACTCTCCATCACTCTCCATCACTCTCTATCACTCTCTGACACACTCTGACACTCTCTGACACTCTCAGACACTCTCTATCACTCTCTATCACTCTCTGACACACTCTGACTGTCTCTGACACTCTCTGACACTCACTATCACTCTGACACTCTCTATCACTTTCTGACACACTCTATCACTCACTGACACTCTCTGACACACCCTGACACTCTCAGACAGTCTCAGACACTCTCTATCACTCTCTATCACTCTCTGACAGACTCTGACAATCTCTGACACTCTCAGACACTCTCAGACACTCTCTACACTCTCTCTTACACTCACTGACACTCTCAGACACGCTCTGTCACTCTCTGACTCTCTCAAACTCTCTCTATCACTCTCTCTCATTCTCTGACACTCTCTGACATTCTCAGACACTCTCTGTCACTCTCTATCACTCACTGACACTCTCAGACACTCTCTATCACTCTCTATCACTCGCTGACACTCTCAGACACTCTCAGACACTCACTAGCAATCCCTGACACTCACTGAAACTCTCAGACACTCTCTGTCTCGCTCAGACACTCTCAGACAATCTCTCTCACTCTCTGACTCTCTCTGAAACTCTCTGACACACTCACAATCCCTCTGACACTCTCTATCACTCTCTGACACTCTCTGACACACTCTGACACTCTCTATCACTCTCCTGAAACGCTCTGACACTCTCTATCACTCTCTATCACTCTCTGACACACTCTGACACAATCTGACAATCTCTGACACTCTCTATCACTCTCTGACACTGACTTACACCCTCAGACACTCTCTGTCACTCTCAGACACTCTCTATCAGTCTCTGACACTTTCTATCACGCTCTGACACTCTCTGACACACTCTGAAACGCTCTGACACTCTCTATCACTCTCTATCACTCTCTGACACAATTTGACACTCTCTATCAGTCTCTGACACTTTCTATCACGCTCTGACACTCTCTGACACACTCTGAAACGCTCTGACACTCTCTATCACTCTCTATCACTCTCTGACACACTCTGACACAATCTGACAATCTCAGACACTCTCTATCACTCTCCGACACTCTCTTACACTCTCTGACACTCTCTGACACACTCTGACAGTCTCTGACACACTCAGACACTCGCTATCACTCTCTATCACTCTCTGACACTCTCTGACACTGTCAGACACTCTCAGACACTTTCTATCACTCTCTGACACTCTCTGACACTCTCAGACACTCTCTATCACACTCTGACACTCTCTGATACACTCTGACACTCTCTGACACTCTCAGACAATCGCTATCACTCTCTATCACTCTCTGACACTCTCAGACACTCTCAGACACTCTCAGACACTCTCAGACACACTCTGACAATCTCTGACACTCTCAATCACTCTCTGACACACTCTGTCACTCAGAGACACTCTCAGACACTCTCGATCACTCTCTGACATTCTCTATCACGCTCTGACACTCTCTGACTCTCTCTGACTATCTGAGACACTCTCTGACAAATCTCTATCACTCTCTGAAACTCTCAGACACTCTCTGACACTTTCTATCACACTCTGACACTCTCTGACACTCTCAGAGACTCTCAGACAGTTTCAGACACTTTCTATCACTCTCTGACACTGTCTGACAATCTCTGACACTCTCAGACACTCTCTTTCACTCTCTGTCCCTCCATGACACTCCCTATCACTCCCTAACACTCTCAGATTCTCTATGACACTCTCTTTCACTCTCCATCACTCTCTGACACTGTCAGACACTCTCTGACACTCTCAGACACTCTCTGACTCACTCAGACTCTCTCAGATACTCTCAGACACTCTCTATCACTCTATTTCACTCTCTGACACTCTCTGACACTATCTAACACTCTATGAAACTCTCTGACACTCTCTATCACTCTCCATCACTCTCTGGTACACTCTGACTCTCTCCGACACCCTCAGACATTCTCTATCACTCTCTGACACACTCTGACGTTTTCTGACACTCTCAGACACTCTCTATCACTCTCTGACACTCTCTGACACTCGCACACTCTCTGCCACTCTCTGAAACTCTTTCACACTCTCTGACACTCTTTGACACTCTCTGACACTCAGACACTCTCTGACCCTCTCTGACACTCTCTATCACTCTCAGCCTTCTCTGTATCACTCTCTGACACTCTCTGACACTCTCTGACACTCGCACACTCTCTGACACTCTCTGAAACTCTTTCACACTCTCTGACACTCTTTGACACTCTCTGACACTCTCTGACACTCTCTGACACTCTCACACGCTCTGACACTCTCACACACTCTCACACACTCTCTGACACTCTCTGACCCACTCTGACACTCTCTGTCACTCTCTGACACTCTCTGACACTCTCACACTCCCTGACACTCTCTGACACTCTCTGACACTGTCTGACACTCTCTCACACTCTCTCACACTCTCTCACCCTCTCTGACCCTCTCTGACCCTCTCTGACACTCTCTCACACTCTCTCACACTCTCTCACCCTCTCTGACCCTCTCTGACACTCTCTGACACTCTCTGACACTCTCTTACACTTTCCATCACTCTCTGACACTCTCTGATACACTGTGACACTCTCAGACACACTCTGACACACTCAGACACTCTCTACCACTCTCTAACACTCTCTCACACTGTCTGACACACTCTGATACACTCTAACACTCTCAGACACTCTCTATCACTATCTGACACTCGCTGACACTCTCAGACAGTCTCAGACACTCTCTATCATACACACTCAGACACTCTCTGACACTCTCTATCACTCTCTGACACTCTCTGACACTGTCTGACAATCTCAGACACACTCAGACACTCTCTGACACTTTCAGACACTCTCTGCCACTCTCTATCACTCTCTCACACTCTCTGACACTCTCTGACCCTCCCTGAAACTCTCTGAGACTCTCTGACACTCTCTATCACTCTCTGCCACTCTCTGACAATCTTAGACACACTCAGACACTCTCTGACACTCTCGAACACTCTCTGACACTCTCTGACACTCTCTATCACTCTCTGCCACTCTCTGACAATCTCAGACACACGCAGACACTCTCTGACACTCTCGAACACTCTCTGCCACTCTCTGACAATCTCAGACACACTCAGACACTCTCTGACACTCTCGAACACTCTCTGACACTTTCACACACTCTCTGCCACTCTCTATCACTCTATATCACTCGCTGACACTTTCAGACACTCTCTGCCACTCTCTATCACTCTCTATCACTCTCTGACACTCTCTGACACTCTCCCACACTCTCTGACACTCTCTGACCCTCTCTGACCCTCTCTGACCCTCTCTGACACTCTCAGACACTCTCTGGCACACTCTATCACTCTCTGACACTCTCTATCACTGTGAATCATTCTCAATCACTCTCAATTACTCTCTGACACTCTCTGACACTCTCTATCACTCTCAGCCTTCTCTGTATCACTCTCTGACACTCTCTGACACTCTCTGACACTCTTTCACACTCTCTGACACTCTCTGACACCCTTTCACAATCTCTGACATTCTCAGACACTCTCTGGCACACTCTATCACTCTCTGACACTCTCTATCACTCTCTGATACACTCTGGCACTCTCAGACACTCTCTGACACTCTCTATCACTCTCTGACACTCTCTGATGCACTCTGACACTCTCAGACAGTCTCAGCCACTCTCTATCACTCTCTGACACTATCTGACACTCTCTGACACTCTCTGATACACTCTGGCACTCTCAGACAATCTCTGACACTCTCTATCACTCTCTGACACTCTCTGATACACTCTGACACTCTCAGACACTCTCAGACACTCTCTGACACACTCAGACACTCTCCACCACTCTCATTCACTCTCTGACACTCTCTGATACACTCTAACACTCTCAGACACTCTCTGACACTCTCTATCACTCTCTGACTCAATCTGACAGTCTCAGACAGTCTCAGACAGTCTCTATCACTCTCAGACACTCTCTGACACTCTCACACTCTCTCACACTCTCTGACACTCTCTGACACACTCGGTCCCTCTCTGACACTCTCTGACACTACCTGATACTCTCTGACACTGTCACACACTCTGACACTCTCACACTCTCTGACACACTCTCACTCTCTCTGACATTCTCTCACACTCTCTGACACTCTATGACACACTCAGACACTCTCTATCACTCTCTGACACTTTCAGACACTCTCTGCCAGGCTCTATAACTCTATATCACTCTCTGACACTTTCAGATACTCTCGATCACTCTCTATCACTCTCGATCACTCTCTATCACTCTCTGAAGCTCTCTGACACTCTCTGACACTCTCTGACACTCTCTGACACTCTCTATCACTCTCAGACACTCTCTGACACTTTCAGACACTCTCTGCCCTCTCTATCACTCTCTGACTCTCTCTGACACTCTCTGACACTCTCTATAACTCTCTGACACTCTCTGACACTCGCACACTCTCTGACCCTCTCTGACACTCTTTCACACTCTCTGACACTCTCTGAACTTCTCTGACCCTCTCTGACACTCTCAGACACTCTCTGGCACACTCTATCACTCTCTGACACTCTCTATCGCTGTCAATCATTCTCAATCACTCTCAATCACTCTCTGAACCTCTCTGACACTCTCTGGCACTTTCAGATACTCTCAGACACACTCAGACACTCTCTCTCACTCTCTATCACTCTCTGACACTCTCTGATACACTGTGGCACTCTCAGACACTCTCTGACTCTCTCTATCACTCTCTGAGACTCTCTGATACACTCGGACACTCTCAGACACTCTCTGACACACTCAGAACATTCTCCACCACTCTCTATCACTCTCTGACACTCTCTGATACACTCTAAAACCCTCAGACACTCTCTGACAGTCTCTATCACTCTCTGACTCAATCTGACACTCTCTGACACTCTCTGATACTCTCTGATACACTGTGACATTCTCTGACACTCTCTATCACTCTCTGACACTCTCTGACAATCTCAGGCACAATCAGACACTCTCTGACACTCTCTATCACTCTCTGACACTCTCTGACACTCTCACACGCTCTGACACTCTCACACACTCTCACACACTCTCTGACACTCTCTGACCCACTCTGACACTCTCTGTCACTCTCTCACCCTCTCTGACCCTCTCTGACACTCTCTCACAATCTCTCACACTCTCTCACCCTCTCTGACCCTCTCTGACACTCTCTGACACTCTCTGACACTCTCTTACACTTTCCATCACTCTCTGACACTCTCTGATACACTGTGACACTCTCAGACACACTCTGGAACACTCAGACACTCTCTACCACTCTCTAACACTCTCTCACACTGTCTGACACACTCTGATACACTCTAACACTCTCAGACACTCTCTATCACTATCTGACACTCGCTGACACTCTCAGACAGTCTCAGACACTCTCTATCATACACACTCAGACACTCTCTGACACTCTCTATCACTCTCTGACACTCTCTGACACTCTCTCACAAACTCAGACACACTCAGACACTCTCTGACACTTTCAGACACTCTCTGCCACTCTCTATCACTCTCTCACACTCTCTGACACTCTCTGACCCTCCCTGAAACTCTCTGAGACTCGCTGACACTCTCTATCACTCTCTGCCACTCTCTGACAATCTTAGACACACTCAGACACTCTCTGACACTCTCGAACACTCTCTGACACTCTCTGACACTTTCACACACTCTCTGCCACTCTCTATCACTCTATATCACTCGCTGACACTTTCAGACACTCTCTGACACTCTTTATCACTCGCTGACACTCTCTGACACTTTCAGACACTCTCTGCTACTCTCTATCACTCTCTATCACTCTCTGACTCTCTCTGACACTCTTTATCACTCTCTGACACTCTCTGACACTTTCAGACACTCTCTGCTACTCTCTATCACTCTCTGACACTCTCTGACACTCTCTGACACTCTCTGACACTCTCACACTCTCTCACACTCTCTGACACTCTCACACTCCCTGACACTCTCTGACACTCTCTCACACTCTCTGACACTCTCTGACACTCTCTGACACTCTCGCACACTTTCTTACACTTTCCATCACTCTCTGACACTCTCTGACACTCTCTGATACACTGTGACACTCTCAGACACACTCTGACACACTCAGACACTCTCTACCACTCTCTATCACTCTCTCACACTGTCTGACACTCTCTGATACACTCTAACACTCTCAGACACTCTCTGACACTCTCTATCACTAGCTGACACTCGCTGACACTCTCAGACAGTCTCAGACACTCTCTATCACTATCTGACAATCTCTGACACTCTCTGACACTCTCTGATACTCTCTAATACACTCTGACACTCTCTATCTCTCTCTGACACTCTCTGACAATCTCATACACACTCAGACACTCTCTGACACTCTCTATCACTCTCTGACACTCTCTATCACTCTCTGACACTCTCTGACACTTTCTGACACTCTCTGACACTCTCTGACACTCTCTGACAATCTCAGACACTCTCAGACACTCTCTGACACTTTTAGACACTCTCTGCCACTCTCTATCACTCTCTATCACTCTCTGAAACTCTCTGCCACTCTCTGACACTCTCTACGACTATCTGACACTCTCTGACACTCTCTCTGACCCTCTCTCACACTCTCTGACACTCTCTGACCCTACCTGACACTCTCTGAGACTCTCTGACACTCTCTATCACTCTCTGCCACTCTCTGACAATCTCAGACACACTCAGACACTCTCTGACACTCTCGAACACTCTCTGACACTCTCTGACACTTTCACACACTCTCTGCCACTCTCTATCACTCTATATCACTCGCTGACACTTTCAGACACTCTCTGCCACTCTCTATCACTCTCTATCACTCTCTGACACTCTCTGACACTCTCTGACAATCTCTGACACTCTATGACACTCTCTGACAGTCTCTGACACTCTCTGACACTCTCTGACACTCTCTGACACTCTCTGATACACTCTGTCCCTCTCTGACACTCTCTGACACTATCACACTCTCTGACACTCTCTGACACTCTCTCATACTCTCTGACATTCTCTCACACTCTCTGACACTCTCTGACACTCTCTGACACTCTCTGTTAAACTTTATCACTCTCTGACACTCTCTGACACATTCAGACACTCTCTATCACTCAATGACACTTTCAGACACTCTCTGCCACTCTCTATCACTCTGTATCACTCTCTGACACTTTCAGACACTCTCTATCACTCTCTATCACTCCCTGACACTCTCTGACACTCTCTGACAATCTCTATCACTCTCAGACACTCTCTGACACTTTCAGACACTCTCTGACACTTTCAGACACTCTCTGCCACTCTCTATCCCTCTCTGACACTCTCTGACACTCTCTGACACTCGCACACTCACTGCAACTCTCTGACACTCTTTCACACTCTCTGACACTCTCTGACACTCTGTGACCCTCTCTGACCCTCTCTGACACTCTCAGACACTCTCTGGCACACTCTATCACTCTCTGACACTCTCTATCACTGTGAATCATTCTCAATCACTCTCAATTACTCTCTGACACTCTCTGACACTCTCTATCACTCTCAGCCTTCTCTGTATCACTCTCTGACACTCTCTGACACTCTCTGACACTCTTTCACACTCTCTGACACTCTCTGACACCCTTTCACACTCTCTGACACTCTCAGACACTCTCTGGCACACTCTATCACTCTCTGACACTCTCTATCACTCTCTGACACTCTCTGATACACTCTGGCACGCTCAGACACTCTCTGACACTCTCTATCAATCTCTGACACTCTCTGATGCACTCTGACACTCTCAGACAGTCGCAGCCACTCTCAATCACTCTCTGACACTATCTGACACTCTCTGACACTCTTTCACACTCTCTGACACTCTCTGACACCCTTTCACACTCTCTGACACTCTCAGACACTCTCTGGCACACTCTATCACTCTCTGACACTCTCTATCACTCTCTGACACTCTCTGATACACTCTGGCACGCTCAGACACTCTCTGACACTCTCTATCACTCTCTGACACTCTCTGATGCACTCTGACACTCTCAGACAGTCGCAGCCACTCTCAATCACTCTCTGACACTATCTGACACTCTCTGACACTCTCTGATACACTCTGGCACTCTCAGACACTCTCTGACACTCTCTATCACTCTCTGACACTCTCTGATACACTCTGACACTCTCAGACACTCTCTGACACACTCAGACACTCTCCACCACTCTCATTCACTCTCTGACACTCTCTGATACTCTCTATCACTCTCTGACTCAATCTGACAGTCTCAGACAGTCTCAGACAGTCTCTATCACTCTCAGACACTCTCTGACACTCTCACACTCTCTCACACTCTCTGACACACTCTGTCCCTCTCTGACACTCCCTGACACTACCTGATACTCTCTGACACTGTCACACTCTCTGACACTCTCACACTCTCTGACACACTCTCACTCTCTCTGACATTCTCTCACACTCTCTGACACTCTCTGACACACTCAGACACTCTCTATCACTCTCTGACACTTTCAGACACTCTCTGCCACTCTCTATAACTCTATATCACTCTCTGACACTTTCAGATACTCTCGATCACTCTCTATCACTCTCTATCACTCTCTGAAGCTCTCTGACACTCTCTGACACTCTCTATCACTCTCAGACACTCTCTGACACTTTCAGACACTCTCTGCCCTCTCTATCACTCTCTGACTCTCTCTGACACTCTCTGACACTCTCTATAACTCTCTGACAATCTCTGACACTCGCACACTCTCTGACCCTCTCTGACACTCTTTCACACTCTCTGACACTCTCTGAACTTCTCTGACCCTCTCTGACACACTCAGACACTCTCTGGCACACTCTATCACTCTCTGATACTCTCTATCGCTGTCAATCATTCTCAATCACTCTCAATCACTCTCTGAACCTCTCTGACACTCTCTGGCACTTTCAGATACTCTCAGACACACTCAGACACTCTCTCACTCTCTATCACTCTCTGACACTCTCTGATACACTGTGGCACTCTCAGACACTCTCTGACTCTCTCTATCACTCTCTGAGACTCTCTGATACACTCTGACACTCTCAGACACTCTCTGAAACACTCAGAACATTCTCCACCACTCTCTATCACTCTCTGACACTCTGTGATACACTCTAAAACCCTCAGACACTCTCTGACAGTCTCTATCACTCTCTGACTCAATCTGACACTCTCTGACACTCTCTGATACTCTCTGATACACTGTGACACTCTCTGACACTCTCTATCACTCTCTGACACTCTCTGACAATCTCAGGCACAATCAGACACTCTCTGACACTGTCTATCACTCTCTGACACTCTCTGACACTTTCAGACACTCTCTGCCACTCTCTATCACTCTCTGACACTCTCTAACACTCTGTGACACTCTCTGACCCTCTCTATCACTCTCTGACCCTCTCTGGACCTCTCAGACCCACGCAGACATCTGTTGACACTCACTTTCACTCTCTGACACTCTCTGACACTTTCAGACATTCTCTGCCACTCTCCATTACTCTCTATCACTCGCTGACACTTTCAGACACTCTCTGCCACTCTCTGCCACTCTCTATCACTCTCTGTCACTCTCTGACACTCTCTGACACTCTCTGACACTCTCTGACACTCTCACACTCTCCGACACAATCACACTCTCGGACCCTTTCTGACACTCTCTATCACGCTCTGACACTCTCTGACACTCTCTATCACTCTCTGACAATCTCCATCACTCTCTGACTCTCTCTGACAATCTCAGACACTCTCTGACACTCTCTGACACTCTCGATCACTCTCTGACACTCTCTGACACTTTCAGACACTCTCTGCCACTCTCTCTCACTCTCTATCACTCTCTGACACTCTCTGACACCCTCTGACACTCTCTGACACCCTCTGACACTCTCACACTCTCTGACACTCTCACACACTCTCACACAGTCTCTGACACTCTCTGACCCACTCTGACACTCTCTGTCACTGTCTGACACTCTCTGACACTCTCACACTCTCTGGCACTCTCACTCTCTCTGTCACTCTCTGATACTCTCTTACACTCTCCATCACTCTCTGAAACTCTCTGGTACACTGTGACACTTTCAGACACACTCTGACACACTCAGACACTCTCTGCCACATTCTATCACTCTCTCACACTGTCTGACACTCTCTGATACACTCGAACACTCTCTGACACTCTCTATCACTATCTGACATTCGCTGACACTATCAGACAGTCTCAGACACTCTCTATCACTATCTGACAATCTCTGACACTCTCTGACACTCTCTGATACTCTCTCATACACTCTGACACTCTCCATCTCTCTCTGACACTCTCTGACAATCTCATACACACTCAGACACTCTCTGACACTCTCTATCACTCTCTGACACTCTCAGACAGTCTCAGACACTCTCTGACACTCTCTGATACTCTCTGACACTCTCTGACACTCTCTGACAATCTCAGACACACTCAGACACTCTCTGACACTTTCAGACACTCTCTGCCACTCTCTATCACTCTCTCTCACTCTCTGAAACTCTCTGCCACTCTCTGACACTCTCTGACCCTCCCTGACACTCTCTGAGACTCTCTGACACTCTCTATCACTCTCTGACACTCTCTGACACTCTCTGACAATCTCAGACACACTCAGACACTCTCTGACACTCTCGATCACTCTCTGACACTCTCTGACACTCTCTGACACTCTCTGACACTTTCAGACACTCTCTGCCACTCTCTATCACTCTCTTTCACTCGCTGAAACTCTCTGCCACTCTCTGACACTCTCTATCACTCACTGAAACTCTCTGACACTTTCAGACACTCTCTGCCCTCTCTATCACTCTCTGACTCTCTCTCTGACACTCTCTGACACTCTCTATAACTCTCTGACACTCTCTGACACTCGCACACTCTATGACCCTCTCTGACACTCTTTCACACTCTCTGACACTCTCTGAACTTCTCTGACCCTCTCTGACACTCTCAGACACTCTCTGGCACACTCTATCACTCTCTGACACTCTCTATCGCTGTCAATCATTCTCAATCACTCTCAATCACTGTCTGAACCTCTCTGACACTCTCTGGCACTTTCAGATACTCTCAGACACACTCAGACACTCTCTCTCACTCTCTATCACTCTCTGACACTCTCTGATACACTGTGGCACTCTCAGACACTCTCTGACACTCTCTATCACTCTCTGAGACACTCTAATACACTCTGACACTCTCAGACACTCTCTGACACACTCAGAACATTCTCCACCACTCTCTATCACTCTCTGACACTCTGTGATACACTCTAAAACCCTCAGACACTCTCTGACAGTCTCTATCACTCTCTGACTCAATCTGACACTCTCTGACACTCTCTGATACTCTCTGATACACTGTGACACTCTCTGACACTCTCTATCACTCTCTATCACTCTCTGACACTCTCAGGCACAATCAGACACTCTCTGACACTGTCTATCACTCTCTGACACTCCCTGACACTTTCAGACACTCTCTGCCACTCTCTATCACTCTCTGACACTCTCTAACACTCTGTGACACTCTCTGACCCTCTCTATCACTCTCTGACCCTCTCTGGACCTCTCAGACCCACGCAGACATCTGCTGACACTCACTTTCACTCTCTGACACTCTCTGACACTTTCAGACATTCTCTGCCACTCTCTATTACTCTCTATCACTCGCTGACACTTTCAGACACTCTCTGCCACTCTCTGCCACTCTCTATCACTCTCTGTCACTCTCTGACACTCTCTGACACTCTCTGACACTCTCCGACACTCTCACACTCTCGGACCCTTTCTGACACTCTCTATCACGCTCTGACACTCTCTGACACTCTGTATCACTCTCTGACACTCTCCATCACTCTCTGACTCTCTCTGACAATCTCAGACACTCTCTGACACTCTCTGACACTCTCGATCACTCTCTGACACTCTCTGACACTTTCAGACACTCTCCGCCACTCTCTCTCTCACTCTCTATCACTCTCTGACACTCTCTGACACCCTCTGACACTCTCTGACACCCTCTGACACTCTCACACTCTCTGACACTCTCACACACTCTCACACAGTCTCTGACACTCTCTGACCCACTCTGACACTCTCTGTCACTGTCTGACACTCTCTGACACTCTCACACTCTCTGGCACTCTCACTCTCTCTGTCACTCTCTGATACTCTCTTACACTCTCCATCACTCTCTGAAACTCTCTGGTACACGGTGACACTCTCAGACACACTCTGACACACTCAGACACTCTCTGCCACATTCTATCACTCTCTCACACTGTCTGACACTCTCTGATACACTCGAACGCTCTCTGACACTCTCTATCACTATCTGACATTCGCTGACACTATCAGACAGTCTCAGACACTCTCTATCACTATCTGACATTCGCTGACACTCTCAGACAGTCTCAGACACTCTCTGACACTCTCTGATACTCTCTGACACTCTCTGACACTCTCTGACAATCTCAGACACACTCAGACACTCTCTGACACTTTCAGACACTCTCTGCCACTCTCTATCACTCTCTATCACTCTCTGAAACTCTCTGCCACTCTCTGACACTCTCTATCACTATCTGACACTCTCTGACACCCTCTCTGACCCTCTCTCACACTCTCTGACACTCTCTGAGACTCTCTGACACTCTCTATCACTCTCTGACACTCTCTGACAATCTCAGACACACTCAGACACTCTCTGAAACTCTCGTTCACTCTCTGACACTCTCTGACACTTTCAGACACTCTCTGCCACTCTCTATCACTCTCTTTCACTCGCTGAAACTCTCTGCCACTCTCTGACACTCTCTATCACGCTCTGAAACTCTCTGACACTCTCTGACACTCTCTATCACTCTCTATCACTCTCTGATACTCTCTGACACTCCCTAGCACTCTCCATCACTCTCTGACACTCTCTGACACTGTCCGACGCTCGCAGACACTCTCAGGCACTCTCTATCACTCTCCGACACTCTCTATCACTCTCTGACACTCTCTGACGCTCTCAGACACACTCAATCTCTCTCTATCACTCTCTGACACTCTTTATCACTCTCTGACACACTCTGACACACTCTGACACACTCTGACACACTCTGACACTCTCTGACACTCTCTATCACTATCTGACATTCGCTGACACTATCAGACAGTCTCAGACACTCTCTATCACTATCTGACATTCGCTGACACTCTCAGACAGTCTCAGACACTCTCTGACACTCTCTGATACTCTCTGACACTCTCTGACACTCTCTGACAATCTCAGACACACTCAGACACTCTCTGACACTTTCAGACACTCTCTGCCACACTCTATCACTCTCTATCACTCTCTATCACTCTCTGAAACTCTCTGCCACTCTCTGACACTCTCTATCACTATCTGACACTCTCTGACACCCTCTCTGACCCTCTCTCACACTCTCTGACACTCCCTGACACTCTCTGAGACTCTCTGACACTCTCTATCACTCTCTGACACTCTCTGACAATCTCAGACACACTCAGACACTCTCTGAAACTCTCGATCACTCTCTGACACTCTCTGACACTTTCAGACACTCTCTGCCACTCTCTATCACTCTCTATCACTCTCTTTCACTCGCTGAAACTCTCTGCCGCTCTCTGACACTCTCTATCACGCTCTGAAACTCTCTGACACTCTCTGACACTCTCTATCACTCTCTATCACTCTCTGATACTCTCTGACACTCCCTAGCACTCTCCATCACTCTCTGACACTCTCTGACAATGTCCGACGCTCGCAGACACTCTCAGGCACTCTCTATCACTCTCCGACACTCTCTATCTCTCTCTGACACTCTCTGACGCTCTCAGACACACTCAATCTCTCTCTATCACTCTCTGACACTCTTTATCACTCTCTGACACACTCTGACACACTCTGACACACTCTGACACACTCTGACACTCTCTGACACTCTCTGATACTCTCGAATACACTCTGACACTCTCTGACAATCTCATACACACTCAGACACTCTCTGACACTCTCTATCTCTCTCTGACACTCTCAGACAGTCTCAGACACTCTCAGACAGTCTCAGACACTCTCTGACACTCTCTGACACTCTCTGACACTCTCTGACACTCTCTGACAATCTCAGACACACTCAGACATTCTCTGACACTTTCAGACACTCTCTGCCACTCTCTATCACTCTCTATCACTCTCTGAAACTCTCTGCCAATCTCTGACACTCTCTATCACTATCTGACACTCTCTGACACCCTCTCTGACCCTCTCTCACACTCTCTGACACGCTCTGACACTCTCTGACCCTCCCTGACACTCTCTGAGACTCTCTGACACTCTCAGACACACTCAGACACTCTCTGGCACTCTCGATCACTCTCTGACACTCTGTGACACTTTCAGACACTCTCTGCCACTCTCTGTCACTCTCTTTCACTCGCTGACACTTTCAGACACTCTCTGCCACTCTCTATCACTCTCTATCACTCTCTGACACTCTCTGACACTCTCTGACACTCTCTGACACTTTCAGACACTCTCTGCTGCTCTCTACCACTCTCTGACACTCTCTGACACTCTCTGACAATCTCACACTCTCTGACACTCTCTCACACTCTCTGACACTCTCTGACACACTCTATCCCTTTCTGACACTCTCTGACACTATCTGACACTATCTGACACTCTCACACTCTCTGACACTCTCTGACACTCTCTCATACTCTCTGACACTCTCTGACACTCTCTCACACTCTCTGACACTCTCTGATACTCTCTGACCCTCTCGGACCCTCTCTGACCCTCTCTCACACTCTCTGAAAGTTTATATCACTCTCTGACACTGTGACACTCTCTGTCACTCTCTGACTCTTTCTGACACACTCTGACACTCTCAGGCACTCTCTGAAACTCTCCATCACTCTCTGAAACTCTCTGAATCTCGCAGACACTCTCTGACACTTTCTATCACTTTCAGACACTCTCTGACACTCTCTGGCACTCTCTATCTCTCACTGACACTCTCTGTCACTCTCTGAAACTCTCTGGCACTCTTTGACACTCTCTGACACTCTCTGACACTCTCTATCGCTCTCTGACACTCTCTAACTCTCTCTATCTCTCTCTATCACTCTCTATCACTCTCAGACATTTTCTGACACTCTCTGACACTCCGTCTCACTATCACTCTGTATCTCTCTCAGTCTATTTCTGACACTCTCAGACACTCTCAGACACTCTCTGATTCTCTCTGACTCTCTCTGTCTCTCTCTGACACTCTCTCACATTCCCTGTCACAGAGAGAGAGAGAACAGCGGGAGCAGAGCTTTGAAATGTGCGCCAAGAAGTCGGAAGCCACAGAGAGAGAGAGAGAGAGAACAGCGGGAGCAGAGCTTTGAAAAGCGCACCAAGAAATGGGAAGCCACAGAGAGAGAGGGAGAACAGCGGCAGCACAGATTTGAAAAGCGCGCCAATAAATCGGAAGCCACAGAGAGAGAGAGAGAGAGAGAGAGAACAGCGGGAGCAAAGCTTTGAAAAGCGCGCCAAGAAATCGGATGTCACAGAGAGATAGAGAGAACAGCGGGAGCTGAGCTTGGAAAAGCGCGCCAAGAAATCGGATGTCACAGAGAGAGAGAGAGAGAGAGAGAGAGAACAGCGGGAGCTGAGCTTGGAAAAGCGCGCCAAGAAATCGGATGTCACAGAGAGAGAGAGAGAGAAAGAACAGCGGGAGCAGAGCTTGGAAATGCGCGCCAAGAAATCGGAAGCCACAGAGAGAGAGAGAGAGAGAGAGAGAGAGAACAGCGGGAGCTGAGCTTGGAAAAGCGCGCCAAGAAATCGGATGTCACAGAGAGAGAGCGAGAGAACAGCGGCAGCAGAGATTTGAAAAGCTTGCCAAGAAATCGGAAGCCACAGAGCCAGAGAGAGAACAGCGGGAGCTGAGCTTTGAAAAGTATGCCAAGAAATCGGAAGCCATTTCTCGTGTGTAGGCGGAGCGCACGCGGGACTGCTGGGTAAGTGAGGTTACATATTTGGGCAGTTGCTTTAGTGTCCCTGCTGACTGCACCTACGGGAAGTGCACCCAACTCCAGCTCCTCGAGAACCGCGTTAGGGAACTGGAGCTGGATGAACTTCGGATCATTCGGGAGGCGGAGGGGGTTATTGACAGGAGTTATAGGGAGGTAGTCACACCTCAGGTAAAAGAAGTAGGTAGATGGGTTACCGTCAGGGGAAGAAGGAGAGGGAACCAGCAGGCAGTGCAGGGATCCCCTGTGGCCGTTTCCCTCAACAACAGGTATACCGTTTTGGATACTGTTGGGGGGGACGACTTACCAGGGGTAAGCAATGGGGTTCAGGTCTCTGGCACAGAGTCTGCCCCTGTTGCTCAGAAGGGAAGGGGGAAGAGGAGCAGAGCATTAGCCATTGGGGACTCCATAGTTAGGGGAACATATAGGAGGTTCTGTGGGAACGAGAGAGACTCATGGTTGGTGTGTTGCCTCCCAGGTTCGTGATGTCTCGGATCGTGTTTTTGGGATCCTTAAGGGGGAGGGGGAGCAGCCCCAAGTCGTGGTCCACATAGGCACCAACGACATAGGTAGGAAGAGAGATGGGGATTTAAGGCAGAAATTCAGGGAGCTAGGGTGGAAGCTTCGAGCGAGAACAAACAGAGTTGTTATCTCTGGGTAGTTGCCCGTGCCACGTGCTAGCGAAGCGAGGAATAGGGAGAGAGAGGAGTTGAACACGTGGCTGCAGGGATGGTGTAGGAGGGAGGGTTTTGGTTTCCTGGATAATTGGGGCTCTTTCTGGGGTAGGTGGGACCTCTACAAACAGGATGGTCTTCACCTGAACCAGAGGGGTACCAATATCCTGGGGGGCAGATTTGCTAGTGCTCTTCGGGGGGGCTTAAAATAATTCAGCAGGTGTTTGGGAACCTAAATTGTAGTTCCAGTGTACAGGATGTTGAGAGTAGTGAGGTCAGGGATAAGGTTACAAGGACGCAAGAGGGCACTGGCAAGCAAGAACTTGGTTTAAAGTGTGTCTACTTCAAAGCCAGGAGCATCCGAAATAAGGTGGGCGAGCTTGCAGCATGGGTTGGTACCTGGGATCTCGATGTTGTGGCCATTTCAGAGACATGGGTGGAGCAGGGACAGGAATGGATGTTGCAGGTTCCGGGATTTAGATGTTTCAGTAAGAACAGAAAAGATGGTAAAAGAGAGGGGGGGGGAGGGGTGGCATTGTTAATCGAGGAGAGTATTACGGCGGCAGAAAGGACGTTTGAGGACTCGTCTACTGAGGTAGTATGGGCCGAGGTTAGAAACAGGAGAGGAGAGGTCACCCTGTTGGGAGTCTTCTATAGACCTTCGAATAGTTCCAGAGATGTAGAGGAAAGGATAGCGAAGATGATTCTCGACAGGAGCGAGAGTAACAGGGTAGTTGTTATGGGGGACTTTAACTTTCCAAATATTGACTGGAAATACTATAGTTCGAGTACTTTAGATGGGTCAGTTTTTGTCCAGTGTGTGCAGGAGGGTTTTCTGACACAATATGTAGACTGGCCAACCAGGGGCGATGCCACATTGGATTTGGTACTGGGTAATGAACTCGGCCAGCTGTTAGATTTAGATGTTTAGTTTAGAGATACAGCACTGAAACAGGCCCTTCGGCCCACCGAGTCTTTGCCGACCATCAACCACCCATTTTATACTCATCCTCCACCAATCCCCATATTCCCACCACATCCCCACCTGTCCCTATATTTCCCTACCACCGACCTATACTAGGGGCAATTTACAATGGCCAATTTACCTACCAACCTGCAAGTCTTTTGGCTTGTGGGAGGAAACCGGAGCACCCGGAGAAAACCCACGCAGATACAAGGAGAACTTGCAAACTCCACACAGGCAGTACCCAGAATTGAACCCGGGTCGCTGGAGCTGTGGTGCTGACCACTGCGCCTTTGGTGATAGTGATCACAATTCGGTTAGGTTGACCTTAGCGATGGGCAGGGACAGGTATCTACCGCAGGGCAAGAATTATAGCTGGGGGAAAGGAAATTATGATGCGATTAGGCAAGATTTAGGATGCGTAGGATGGGGAAGGAAACTGCAGGGGATGGGCACCATCGAAATGGGGAGCTTATTCAAGGATCAGCCACTGCGTGTCCTTGATAAGTATGTACCTGTCAGGCAGGGAGGAAGTTGTCGGGCGAGGGAGCCGTGGTTTACTGAAGACGTTGAAGCGCTTGTCAAGAGGAAGAAGAAGGCTTATGTTAGGATGAGACGTGAAGGCTCAGTTAGGGCGCTTGAGAGTTACAAGCTAGCCAGGAAGGATCTAAAGGGAGAGCTAAGAAGAGAGAGGAGAGGACACGAGAAGTCATTGGCGGATAGGATCAAGGAAATCCCTAAGGCTTTCTATAGGTATATCAAGAATGAAAGAATGACTAGAGTTAGATTAGGGCCAATCAAGGATAGTAGTGGGAAGTTGTGTGTGGAATCAGAGGAGATAGAGGAAGCGTTAAATGAATATTTTTCGTCAGTATTTACAGTAGAGAAAGAAAATGTTGTCGACGAGAATACTGAGATACAGACTACTAGGCTAGATTGGATTTTGGTTCACAAGGAGGAGCTGTTAGCAATTTTGGAAAGTGTGAAAATAGATAAGTCCCCTGGGCCAGATTTATCCTAGGATTCTCTGGGAAGCCAGGGAGGAGATTGCAAAGCCTTTGTCCTTGATCTTTATGTCGTCATTGTCGACAGCAATAGTGCCGGAAAACTGGAGGATAGCAAGTGTGGTCGCCTTGTTGAAGAAGGGGAGTAGAGACAGCCCTGGTAATTATAGACCTTTGAGCCTTACTTCGGTTGTGGGTAAAATGTTGGAAAAGTTTACAAGAGATAGGATTTATAATCATCTGGAAAAGAATAAGTTCATTAGCGATAGTCAGCACGGTTTTGTGACGGGTAGGTCGTGCCTCACAAACCTTATTGAGTTTTTTGAGAAGGTGAACAAACAGGTGGATGAGGGTAAAGCCGTGGATGTGGTGTATATAGATTTCAGTAAGGCGTTTGAATTAGAATTAGAACATTACAGCGCAGTACAGGCCCTTTGGCCCTCGATGTTGCGCCGACCTGTGAAACCATCTGACCTACACTATTCCATTTTCATCCATATGTCTATCCAATGACCACTTAAATACCCTTAAAGTTGGCGAGTCTACTACTGTTGCAGGCAGGGCGTTACACGCCCCTACTACTCTCTGAATAATGAAACTACCTCTAACATCTGTCCGATGTATTGTGTGTAGTTCTGGTCACCGCATTATAGGATGTATGTGGAAGCTTTGGAAAGGGTGCAGAGAAGATTTACTAGGATGTTGCCTGGTATGGAGGGAAGGTCTTACGAGGAAAGGCTGAGGGACTTGAGATTGTTTTCGTTGGAGATAAGGAGGAGGAGAGGTGACTTAATAGAGACATATAAGATAATCAGAGCGTTAGATAGGGTGGATAGTGAGCGTCTTTTTCCTCGGATGGTGATGGCAAACACGAGGGGACATAGCTTCAAGTTGAGGGGTGATAGATATAGGACAGATGTGAGAGGTAGTTTCTTTACTCAGAGAATAGTAAGGGCGTGGAATGCCCTGCCTGCAGCAGTAGTCGATTCGCCAACTTTAAGGGCATTTAAGTGGACATTGGATACAAACATGGATGAAAATAGAATAGTGTAGGTCAGATGGTTTCACAGCTCGGCGCAACATCACTGCGCTGTAAAATTCTAATTCTAATTCTAATTCTATCTATGTACCTCTGTACCCTACAACATCCTTCGGCACTATCCACAACTCCACCGACCTTAGTGTCATCCGCAAATTTACTAACCCACCCTTCTACACCCACATCCAGGTCATTTATAAAAATCACAAACAGCAGTGGCCCCAAAACAGATGCTTGCGGTACACCACTAGAAACAGAACTCCAGGATGAACATTTGCCATCAAGCACCACCCTCTGTCTACTTTCAGCAAGCCAATTACTGATCCAAAAATCTAAATAGCCTTCAACCACATACTTCCGTATTTTCAGACAGTCTCTGACACTCTCAGGCACTCTCAGAAAGTCTCTGACAAACTCTATCACTCTCTGACACTCTCAATCACTCTCTATCACTCTCAGACACTCTCAGACTCTCTCTGACACTCTCTATCACTCTCCATCACTCTCTGACACTCTCTATCACTCTCAGACACCCTCTCACACTCTCTGACACTCTCTGGCATTCTATATCACTCTCTGACACTCTCAGACAGTCTCAGACACTCTCTATCACTCTCTGGAACTTTCTACCACGCTGTGACTCTCTCTATCTCCCTCTATCACTCTCTGGCACTCTCTGACACTCTCTTTCACTCTCTGACACTCTCTGACAATCTCAGACACACTCAGACACTCTCTGACACTCCCTGTCACTCTCTGACACTCTCTGATACACTCTGACACACCCTGCCGCTCTCTGACACATTCTGTCACTCTCTGACAATCTCTGACAATCTCAGACACAATCAGAAACTCTCAGACACTCTCTGTCACCCTCTGACACTCTCTGACACTTTCAGACACTCTCATACACACTCAGACACACTCAGACACACTCAGACACACTCAGACACTCTCTGGCACTCTCTGGCACTCTCTGACAATCTCAGACACAATCAGACACTCTCTGGCACTCTCTGGCGGTCTCTATCACTCTCTGGCACCCTCTATCACACTCTGACACTCTCTGACAGTCTCTGACACTCTGAATGTTTATATCACTCTCTGACACACTCTATCACTGCCTGACACTCCCTGACACTCTCAGACCCTCCCTGACACTCTCAGACTCTCTCTGACTCTCTCTATCACTGTCTGACACTCTCTGACACTCTCAGACACTTTCAGACACTCTCTGACGCTCTCTGACGCTCTCAGACACTCTCTCTCACTCTCTATCGCTCTCGATAACTCTCTGACACTCTCCATCACTTTCTGACAATGCCTGACACACACTGACACATTCTATCAATTACTGACACTCTCAGACACTCTCAGACTTTTTCAGACACTCTCTGACAAACTTTATCACTCTCTGACACTCTCTATCACTCTCTGACACTCTCTGATGCACTCTGACACTCTCAGACGCTCTCTATCACTCTCTGACACTCTCTATCACTCTCTGACACTCTCTATCACTCTCTGACACTCACTGACACACTCTGAAACTCTCAGACACTCTCAGACAGTCTCAGAAACTCTCTATCACTCTCTGAAACTCTCTACCATGCTTTGACTCTCTCTATCTATCTCTATCACTCTCTGGCACTCTCTGACACTCTCAGATACACTCTGACACTCCCTGACACTCTCTGACAATCTCAGACACAATCAGACACTCTTTGGCACTCTCTATCACACTCTGACATTCTCTGACACTTTCAGACACTCTCAGACACTCTCTACCTCTCTCTACCACTCTCTACCACTCTCTGACACTCTCTGACACACTCTTATACACTCTGACACACCCTGACACTCTCTGACACTTTCTATCACTCTCAGACACTCTCTGACAATCTCAGACACAATCAGAAACTCTCAGACACACTATGTCACTCTCTGACACTCTCTGACACTCTCTGACACTTTCAGACACTCTCAGACACACTCAGACACTCTCTGGCACTCTCTGGCACTCTCTAACACTCTCTGGCACTCTCTATCACTCTGTCTCACTCTCTGACACTCTCTGACATTCTCTGAATGTTTATATCACTCTCTGACACACTCTATCACTGTCTGACACTCCCTGACACTTTCTGAGTCTCGTTGACACTCTCAGACTCTCTCTGACTGTCTCTATCACTCTCTGAAACTCTCTGACACTGGCAGATACTCTCTGACACTTTCTATCACTTTCTGACACTCTCAGACACTCTCAGACATTTTCAGACACTCTCTGGCACTCTCTTTCACTGTCTGACACTCTCAGACACTCTCAGACATTTTCAGACACTCTCTGGCACTCTCAGTCTCTCTCAGACACTCGCTGACACTCTCAGACACACTCTATCACTCTCTGAAACTCACTGAAACTCTCTGACACTCTCTATCACTCTCTGATACACTCTATCACTCTCATCTCTCTCAGACACTCCCTGACACTCTCAGACACTCTCAGACACTCACTATCACTCTCTGATACACTCTATCACTCTCTGAAACTCACGGAAACTCTCTGACACTCTCTGTCACTCTCTCTCACTCTCTGACATTCTCTACCACTCTTTACCACTCTCTACAACTCTCTGTCACTCTCTGACACTCTCTGACACTCTCTATCACCCTCTGACACTCTCTGACACTCTCAGACACTCTCTGACACGCTCAGACCCCCTCAGGCACTCTTGATGCTTTTTATCACTGTATGACACTCTCAGACACTCTCTGTCACTTTCTCTCACTCTCTGACACTCTCAGAAACTCTGAGACTGTCTCAGACAATTTATATCACCCTCTGACACTCTCTGACACTCTCAGACACTCTCTGACACGCTCAGACCCCCTCAGACACTCTTGATACTTTCTATCACTGTATGACAGTCTCAGACACTCTCTGTCACTTTCTCTCACTCTCTGACACTGTTTGACACTCTCTGACATTCTCTGACACTCTCAGACACTCTCTGACACTTTCTATCACTCTCTGACACTCTCAGAAACTCTGAGACTGTCTCAGACAATTTATATCACCCTCTGACACTCTCTGACACGCTCAGACCCCCTCAGACACTCTTGATACTTTCTATCACTGTATGACACTCTCAGACACTCTCTGTCACTTTCTCTCACTCTCTGACACTGTTTGACACTCTCTGACACTCTCTGACACTTTCTATCACTCTCTGACACTCTCAGAAACTCTGAGACAGTCTCAGACAATTTATATCACTCTCTGACACTGCCTGACACTCTCTGACACTCTCAGACACTCTCTTTCACTCTCTATCCCTCAATGACAGTATCTGACACTCTCTGACACTCTCTATCACTCTCTGTAACTCTCTGACACTCTCTGACACTCTCAGGCACTCTCTGACACTTTCTAACACTCTCTGAAACTCTCAGACACTTTTTATCACTCTCTCACACTCTCAGACGCTCTCTCACAATCTCTATCACTCTCTGACACTGTTTGACACTCTCCAACACACTCTGACACTCTCTGACATTTTCTATCACTCTCTGACACTCTCAGACATATTCTATCTCTCTTTGACACTCTCTGACACTCTCAGAGACTCTCAGGCAGTCTCAGACGCTCTCTATCACTCTCTGCCACTGTTTGACACACTCTGACACTCTCAGACACTCTCAGACACTCCCTGACTCTCTCAGACACTTTCTAACACTCTCTGACACTGTCTGACACTCTCTGACACTCTCAGACACTCTCAGACAGTCCCTGACACTCTCTGAGACTCACTGACACTCTCACACCCTCTCTGACACACTCTGACACTCTCAGACACTCTCAGACACTCTCTATCACTCTCCATCACTCTCCGACAGTCTCTCATAATCTCTAGCACTCTCTGACACTCTCAGACACTCTCTGGGACTCTCTGACACTCTCTATCACTTTCTGACACTCTCTGACTCTGTCTGACTCTCTCTGACATTCTCAGACACTCTCAGACACTCTCAGGCACTCTCTGACACACTCTGACACTCTCTGACACTCTCAGACACTCTCTTTCGCTGTCTATCACTCTATGACACTCCATATCACTCCCTGACACTCTCAGATTCTGTCTGACAATCTCTTTCACTCTCCATCACTCTCTGACACTCTCTGCCACTCTCTGACACTCTCAGACACTCTCAGACACTCCCTGACACTCTCTGAGACTCTCTGAAACTCTCACACCCTCTCTGACAGACTCTGACACTCTCAGGCACTCTCAGACACTCTCTATCACTCTCCATCACTCTCCGACAGTCTCTGCCACTCTCTGACACCTCAGACACTCTCTTCCGCTGTCTATCACTCTTTGACACTCCCTATCACTCCCTGACACTCTCAGATTCTGTCTGACAATCTCTTTCACTCTCCATCACTCTCCGACAGTCTCTGCCACTCTCTGACACCTCAGACATCTCCACCACTCTCTATCACTCTCTGATACTATCTATCACTCTCTGACACTCTCTGATACACTCTGAAACTCTCAGACACTCTCTGACAGTCTCTATCACTCTCCGACACTCTCTGAAACTCTCTGATACACTCTGACAATCTCTGACACTCTCTGACACACTGCATCACTCTCTGACACTCTCTGACACTCTCTGACACTCTCTGATACCTCAGACATCTCTACCACTCTCTATCGCTCTCTGATACTCTCTATCACTCTCTGACACTCTCTGATACACTCTGAAACTCTCAGACACTCTCTGACAGTCTCTATCACACTCCGACACTCTCTGAAACTCTCTGATACACTCTGACACTCTCAGACACTGTCTGACACACTGCATCACTCTCAGACAGTCTCTGACACTTCGATCACTCTCTGACACACTCTGACAGTCTCTCACACTCTCTGACAATCTCTGACACTCTCTGATATACTCTGAAACTCTCAGACACTCTCTGACTCTCTCTATCACACTCTGACACTCTCTGAAACTCTCTGATACACTCTGACACTCTCAGACACTCTCTGACACTCTGTATCACTCTCTGACACTCTCTGACACTCTCTATCACCCTCAGACACCCTCTCACACTCTCTGACACTCTCTGGCATTCTATATCACTCTCTGACACTCTCGAACACACTCTGACACTCACAGACACTCTCTGACACTCTCTGATACTCTCTATCACTCTCTGATACTCTCTGACACTCTCAGACACTCTCTGGCACTCTCTCGCACGCTCTGACACTCTATGTCACTCTCTGACACTCTCTATCTCTCTCTGACACTCTCTGAAACTCTCTATCACTCTCTGACACACTCTGACACTCTCTGACACTCGCTATCACTCTCTGACACTCTCTGACACTCCCTGACACTCTCTGTTTCTCTCGGATACACTCTGACACTCGCTGACACTCTCAGACTCTCTCTGACACTCTCTTTCACACGCTATCACTCTCTGACACACTCGATCACACACTGACACTCGCTGACACTCCCTTACACCGTCTGACACTCTCTGGCATTCTCTGGCACTCTCCGTCACTCTATATCACTCTCTGACACTCTCTGACACTCTCTTTCACTCTCTGACACTCTCTATCACTCTCTGACACTCTCTATCACTCTCTGACACACTCTGACACTCTCTGACACTCTCAGACACTCTCCATCACTCTATGACATTCTCTATCACTCTCTGACACTCTCTATCACTCTCTGACACTCTCTGACACTCCCTGACACTCTCTGTCGCTCTCGGATACTCTCAGACACTTTCCATCACTCTCTGACACTCTCAGACTCTCTCTGAAACTCTCTTTCACACTCTATCACTCTCTGACACACTCTCTCACTCTCTGACACACTCTGACACTCTCTATCACTCTCTGACAATCTCTGACACTCTCTGATACACTCTGACACTCTCACACACTATCACTCACTGACACTCTCTGACACTCTCAGACACTCTCTTTCGCTCTCTACCACTCTATGACACTCTCAGATTCTGTCTGACAATCTCTTTCACTCTCCATCACTCTCTGACACTCTCTGACACTCTCAGACAGTTTCTGAAACTCTCTGACACTCTCTGACACCTCAGCCATCTCTACCACACTCTATCACTCTCTGATACTCTCTATCACTCTCTGACACTCTCTGATACACTCTGAAACTCTCACATACTCTCTGACACTCTCTATCACTCTCCAACACTCTCTGAAACTCTCTGATATACTCTGACACTCTCAGACTCTCTCTGACACTCTGAATCACTCTCTGACACTCTCTGACACTCTCTATCACTCTCTGACACTCTCTGACACTCTCTGATACACTCTGACACTCTCAGACAGTGTCTGACACTTCTATCACTCTCTGACACACTCTGACACTCTCTATCACTCTCTGACAATCTCTGACACTCTCTGACACTCTCAGACACTCTCAGACACTCCCTGACACTCTCTGAGACTCTCTGACACTCTCACACCCTCTCTGACACACTCTGACACTCTCAGGCACTCTCAGACACTCTCTATCACTCTCCATCACTCTCCGACAGTCTCTCATCCTCTCTATCACTCTCTGAAACTCTAAGGCACTCTCTGGCACTCTCTGACACTCTCTATCACTTTCTGACAATCTCTGACACTCTCTGATACACTCTGAAACTCTCAGACAGTCTCTGACACTTCTATCATTCTCTGACACTCTCTATCACTCTCTGACAATCTCTGACACTCTCTGATACACTCTGAAACTCTCAGACACTCTCTGACACTCTCTGTCGCTCTCTGAAACTCTCTGAAAATCTCTGATACACTCTGACACTCTCAGACACTCTCTGACACTCTGTATCACTCTCTGACACTCTCTGACACTCTCCATCACTCTCAGACACCATCTCACACTCGCTGACACTCTCTGGCATTCTATATCACTCTCTGACACTCTCTAACACACTCTGACACTCACAGACACTCTCAGACACTCTCTGGCACTCTCTCGCACTCTCTGACACTCTATATCACTCTCTGACACTCTCTATCTCTCTCTGACACTCCCTGACACTCTCAGACACTCTCTGACACTCTCTGACACCTCAGACATCTCTACAACTCTCTATCACTCTCTGATACTCTCTGATACACTCTGAAACTCTCAGACACTCTCTGACACTCTCTGTCACTCTCCGACACTCTCAGACACTCTCTGACACTCTGCATCACTCTCTGACATTCTCTGACACTCTCTATCACTCTCTGACACTCTCTGATACACTCTGAAACTCTCAGACAGTCTCTGACACTTCTATCACTCTCTGAC
This sequence comes from Heterodontus francisci, assembly GCF_036365525.1. Classification (NCBI taxonomy): domain Eukaryota; kingdom Metazoa; phylum Chordata; class Chondrichthyes; order Heterodontiformes; family Heterodontidae; genus Heterodontus; species Heterodontus francisci. Next base: position 13,538,118 of record NC_090405.1, read on the forward strand.
ACACTCTGACACTCTCTATCACTCTCTGACAATCTCTGATACTCTCTGACACTCTCAGACACTCTCAGACAGTCCCTGACACTCTCTGAGACTCACTGACACTCTCACACCCTCTCTGACACACTCTGACACTCTCAGACACTCTCAGACACTCTCTATCACTCTCCATCACTCTCCGACAGTCTCTCATAATCTCTAGCACTCTCTGACACTCTCAGACACTCTCTGGGACTCTCTGACACTCTCTGTCACTTTCTGACACTCTCTGACTCTGTCTGACTCTCTCTGACATTCTCAGACACTCTCAGACACTCTCAGGCACTCTCTGACACACTCTGACACTCTCTGACACTCTCAGACACTCTCTTTCGCTGTCTATCACTCTATGACACTCCATATCACTCCCTGACACTCTCAGATTCTGTCTGACAATCTCTTTCACTCTCCATCACTCTCTGACACTCTCTGCCACTCTCTGACACTCTCAGACACTCTCAGACACTCCCTGACACTCTCTGAGACTCTCTGAAACTCTCACACCCACTCTGACAGACTCTGACACTCTCAGGCACTCTCAGACACTCTCTATCACTCTCCATCACTCTCCGACAGTCTCTGCCACTCTCTGACACCTCAGACACTCTCTTCCGCTGTCTATCACTCTTTGACACTCCCTATCACTCCCTGACACTCTCAGATTCTGTCTGACAATCTCTTTCACTCTCCATCACTCTCCGACAGTCTCTGCCACTCTCTGACACCTCAGACATCTCCACCACTCTCTATCACTCTCTGATACTATCTATCACTCTCTGACACTCTCTGATACACTCTGAAACTCTCAGACACTCTCTGACAGTCTCTATCACTCTCCGACACTCTCTGAAACTCTCTGATACACTCTGACAATCTCTGACACTCTCTGACACACTGCATCACTCTCTGACACTCTCTGACACTCTCTGATACCTCAGACATCTCTACCACTCTCTATCGCTCTCTGATACTCTCTATCACTCTCTGACACTCTCTGATACACTCTGAAACTCTCAGACACTCTCTGACAGTCTCTATCACACTCCGACACTCTCTGAAACTCTCTGATACACTCTGACACTCTCAGACACTCTCTGACACACTGCATCACTCTCAGACAGTCTCTGACACTTCGATCACTCTCTGACACACTCTGACAGTCTCTATCACCTTCTGACAATCTCTGACACTCTCTGATATACTCTGAAACTCTCAGACACTCTCTGACACTCTCTATCACACTCTGACACTCTCTGAAACTCTCTGATACACTCTGACACTCTCAGACACTCTCTGACACTCTGTATCACTCTCTGACACTCTCTGACACTCTCTATCACCCTCAGACACCCTCTCACACTCTCTGACACTCTCTGGCATTCTATATCACTCTCTGACACTCTCGAACACACTCTGACACTCACAGACACTCTCTGACACTCTCTGATACTCTCTATCACTCTCTGATACTCTCTGACACTCTCAGACACTCTCTGGCACTCTCTCGCACGCTCTGACACTCTATGTCACTCTCCGACACTCTCTATCTCTCTCTGACACTCTCTGAAACTCTCTATCACTCTCTGACACACTCTGACACTCTCTGACACTCGCTATCACTCTCTGACACTCTCTGACACTCCCTGACACTCTCTGTTTCTCTCGGATACACTCTGACACTCGCTGACACTCTCAGACTCTCTCTGACACTCTCTTTCACACGCTATCACTCTCTGACACACTCGATCACACACTGACACTCGCTGACACTCCCTTACACCGTCTGACACTCTCTGGCATTCTCTGGCACTCTCCGTCACTCTATATCACTCTCTGACACTCTCTGACACTCTCTTTCACTCTCTGACACTCTCTATCACTCTCTGACACTCTCTATCACTCTCTGACACACTCTGACACTCTCTGACACTCTCAGACACTCTCCATCACTCTATGACATTCTCTATCACTCTCTGACACTCTCTATCACTCTCTGACACTCTCTGACACTCCCTGACACTCTCTGTCGCTCTCGGATACTCTCAGACACTTTCCATCACTCTCTGACACTCTCAGACTCTCTCTGAAACTCTCTTTCACACTCTATCACTCTCTGACACACTCTCTCACTCTCTGACACACTCTGACACTCTCTATCACTCGCTGACAATCTCTGACACTCTCTGATACACTCTGACACTCTCACACACTATCACTCACTGACACTCTCTGACACTCTCAGACACTCTCTTTCGCTCTCTACCACTCTATGACACTCTCAGATTCTGTCTGACAATCTCTTTCACTCTCCATCACTCTCTGACACTCTCTGACACTCTCAGACAGTTTCTGAAACTCTCTGACACTCTCTGACACCTCAGCCATCTCTACCACTCTCTATCACTCTCTGATACTCTCTATCACTCTCTGACACTCTCTATCACTCTCTGACACTCTCTGACACTCCCTGACACTCTCTGTCGCTCTCGGATACTCTCAGACACTTTCCATCACTCTCTGACACTCTCAGACTCTCTCTGAAACTCTCTTTCACACTCTATCACTCTCTGACACACTCTCTCACTCTCTGACACACTCTGACACTCTCTATCACTCGCTGACAATCTCTGACACTCTCTGATACACTCTGACACTCTCACACACTATCACTCACTGACACTCTCTGACACTCTCAGACACTCTCTTTCGCTCTCTACCACTCTATGACACTCTCAGATTCTGTCTGACAATCTCTTTCACTCTCCATCACTCTCTGACACTCTCTGACACTCTCAGACAGTTTCTGAAACTCTCTGACACTCTCTGACACCTCAGCCATCTCTACCACTCTCTATCACTCTCTGATACTCTCTATCACTCTCTGACACTCTCTGATACACTCTGAAACTCTCACATACTCTCTGACACTCTCTATCACTCTCCAACACTCTCTGAAACTCTCTGATATACTCTGACACTCTCAGACTCTCTCTGACACTCTGAATCACTCTCTGACACTCTCTGACACTCTCTATCACTCTCTGACACTCTCTGACACTCTCTGATACACTCTGACACTCTCAGACAGTGTCTGACACTTCTATCACTCTCTGACACACTCTGACACTCTCTATCACTCTCTGACAATCTCTGACACTCTCTGACACTCTCAGACACTCTCAGACACTCCCTGACACTCTCTGAGACTCTCTGACACTCTCACACCCTCTCTGACACACTCTGACACTCTCAGGCACTCTCAGACACTCTCTATCACTCTCCATCACTCTCCGACAGTCTCTCATCCTCTCTATCACTCTCTGAAACTCTAAGGCACTCTCTGGCACTCTCTGACACTCTCTATCACTTTCTGACAATCTCTGACACTCTCTGATACACTCTGAAACTCTCAGACAGTCTCTGACACTTCTATCATTCTCTGACACTCTCTATCACTCTCTGACAATCTCTGACACTCTCTGATACACTCTGAAACTCTCAGACACTCTCTGACACTCTCTGTCGCTCTCTGAAACTCTCTGAAAATCTCTGATACACTCTGACACTCTCAGACACTCTCTGACACTCTGTATCACTCTCTGACACTCTCTGACACTCTCCATCACTCTCAGACACCATCTCACACTCGCTGACACTCTCTGGCATTCTATATCACTCTCTGACACTCTGTAACACACTCTGACACTCACAGACACTCTCAGACACTCTCTGGCACTCTCTCGCACTCTCTGACACTCTATATCACTCTCTGACACTCTCTATCTCTCTCTGACACTCCCTGACACTCTCAGACACTCTCTGACACTCTCTGACACCTCAGACATCTCTACAACTCTCTATCACTCTCTGATACTCTCTGATACACTCTGAAACTCTCAGACACTCTCTGACACTCTCTGTCACTCTCCGACACTCTCAGACACTCTCTGACACTCTGCATCACTCTCTGACATTCTCTGACACTCTCTATCACTCTCTGACACTCTCTGATACACTCTGAAACTCTCAGACAGTCTCTGACACTTCTATCACTCTCTGACACACTCTGACACTCTCTATCACTCTCTGACAATCTCTGATACTCTCTGACACTCTCAGACACTCTCAGACAGTCCCTGACACTCTCTGAGACTCACTGACACTCTCACACCCTCTCTGACACACTCTGACACTCTCAGACACTCTCAGACACTCTCTATCACTCTCCATCACTCTCCGACAGTCTCTCATAATCTCTAGCACTCTCTGACACTCTCAGACACTCTCTGGGACTCTCTGACACTCTCTGTCACTTTCTGACACTCTCTGACTCTGTCTGACTCTCTCTGACATTCTCAGACACTCTCAGACACTCTCAGGCACTCTCTGACACACTCTGACACTCTCTGACACTCTCAGACACTCTCTTTCGCTGTCTATCACTCTATGACACTCCATATCACTCCCTGACACTCTCAGATTCTGTCTGACAATCTCTTTCACTCTCCATCACTCTCTGACACTCTCTGCCACTCTCTGACACTCTCAGACACTCTCAGACACTCCCTGACACTCTCTGAGACTCTCTGAAACTCTCACACCCACTCTGACAGACTCTGACACTCTCAGGCACTCTCAGACACTCTCTATCACTCTCCATCACTCTCCGACAGTCTCTGCCACTCTCTGACACCTCAGACACTCTCTTCCGCTGTCTATCACTCTTTGACACTCCCTATCACTCCCTGACACTCTCAGATTCTGTCTGACAATCTCTTTCACTCTCCATCACTCTCCGACAGTCTCTGCCACTCTCTGACACCTCAGACATCTCCACCACTCTCTATCACTCTCTGATACTATCTATCACTCTCTGACACTCTCTGATACACTCTGAAACTCTCAGACACTCTCTGACAGTCTCTATCACTCTCCGACACTCTCTGAAACTCTCTGATACACTCTGACAATCTCTGACACTCTCTGACACACTGCATCACTCTCTGACACTCTCTGACACTCTCTGATACCTCAGACATCTCTACCACTCTCTATCGCTCTCTGATACTCTCTATCACTCTCTGACACTCTCTGATACACTCTGAAACTCTCAGACACTCTCTGACAGTCTCTATCACACTCCGACACTCTCTGAAACTCTCTGATACACTCTGACACTCTCAGACACTCTCTGACACACTGCATCACTCTCAGACAGTCTCTGACACTTCGATCACTCTCTGACACACTCTGACAGTCTCTATCACCTTCTGACAATCTCTGACACTCTCTGATATACTCTGAAACTCTCAGACACTCTCTGACACTCTCTATCACACTCTGACACTCTCTGAAACTCTCTGATACACTCTGACACTCTCAGACACTCTCTGACACTCTGTATCACTCTCTGACACTCTCTGACACTCTCTATCACCCTCAGACACCCTCTCACACTCTCTGACACTCTCTGGCATTCTATATCACTCTCTGACACTCTCGAACACACTCTGACACTCACAGACACTCTCTGACACTCTCTGATACTCTCTATCACTCTCTGATACTCTCTGACACTCTCAGACACTCTCTGGCACTCTCTCGCACGCTCTGACACTCTATGTCACTCTCCGACACTCTCTATCTCTCTCTGACACTCTCTGAAACTCTCTATCACTCTCTGACACACTCTGACACTCTCTGACACTCGCTATCACTCTCTGACACTCTCTGACACTCCCTGACACTCTCTGTTTCTCTCGGATACACTCTGACACTCGCTGACACTCTCAGACTCTCTCTGACACTCTCTTTCACACGCTATCACTCTCTGACACACTCGATCACACACTGACACTCGCTGACACTCCCTTACACCGTCTGACACTCTCTGGCATTCTCTGGCACTCTCCGTCACTCTATATCACTCTCTGACACTCTCTGACACTCTCTTTCACTCTCTGACACTCTCTATCACTCTCTGACACTCTCTATCACTCTCTGACACACTCTGACACTCTCTGACACTCTCAGACACTCTCCATCACTCTATGACATTCTCTATCACTCTCTGACACTCTCTATCACTCTCTGACACTCTCTGACACTCCCTGACACTCTCTGTCGCTCTCGGATACTCTCAGACACTTTCCATCACTCTCTGACACTCTCAGACTCTCTCTGAAACTCTCTTTCACACTCTATCACTCTCTGACACACTCTCTCACTCTCTGACACACTCTGACACTCTCTATCACTCGCTGACAATCTCTGACACTCTCTGATACACTCTGACACTCTCACACACTATCACTCACTGACACTCTCTGACACTCTCAGACACTCTCTTTCGCTCTCTACCACTCTATGACACTCTCAGATTCTGTCTGACAATCTCTTTCACTCTCCATCACTCTCTGACACTCTCTGACACTCTCAGACAGTTTCTGAAACTCTCTGACACTCTCTGACACCTCAGCCATCTCTACCACTCTCTATCACTCTCTGATACTCTCTATCACTCTCTGACACTCTCTATCACTCTCTGACACTCTCTGACACTCCCTGACACTCTCTGTCGCTCTCGGATACTCTCAGACACTTTCCATCACTCTCTGACACTCTCAGACTCTCTCTGAAACTCTCTTTCACACTCTATCACTCTCTGACACACTCTCTCACTCTCTGACACACTCTGACACTCTCTATCACTCGCTGACAATCTCTGACACTCTCTGATACACTCTGACACTCTCACACACTATCACTCACTGACACTCTCTGACACTCTCAGACACTCTCTTTCGCTCTCTACCACTCTATGACACTCTCAGATTCTGTCTGACAATCTCTTTCACTCTCCATCACTCTCTGACACTCTCTGACACTCTCAGACAGTTTCTGAAACTCTCTGACACTCTCTGACACCTCAGCCATCTCTACCACTCTCTATCACTCTCTGATACTCTCTATCACTCTCTGACACTCTCTGATACACTCTGAAACTCTCACATACTCTCTGACACTCTCTATCACTCTCCAACACTCTCTGAAACTCTCTGATATACTCTGACACTCTCAGACTCTCTCTGACACTCTGAATCACTCTCTGACACTCTCTGACACTCTCTATCACTCTCTGACACTCTCTGACACTCTCTGATACACTCTGACACTCTCAGACACTCTCTGACACACTGCATCACTCTCAGACAGTCTCTGACACTTCGATCACTCTCTGACACACTCTGACAGTCTCTATCACTCTCTGACAATCTCTGACACTCTCTGATATACTCTGAAACTCTCAGACACTCTCTGACACTCTCTATCACACTCTGACACTCTCTGAAACTCTCTGATACACTCTGACACTCTCAGACACTCTCTGACACTCTGTATCACTGTCTGACACTCTCTGACACTCTCTATCACCCTCAGACACCCTCTCACACTCTCTGACACTCTCTGGCATTCTATATCACTCTCTGACACTCTCGAACACACTCTGACACTCACAGACACTCTCTGACACTCTCTGATACTCTCTATCACTCTCTGATACTCTCTGACACTCTCAGACACTCTCTGGCACTCTCTCGCACGCTCTGACACTCTATGTCACTCTCCGACACTCTCTATCTCTCTCTGACACTCTCTGAAACTCTCTATCACTCTCTGACACACTCTGACACTCTCTGACACTCGCTATCACTCTCTGACACTCTCTGACACTCCCTGACACTCTCTGTTTCTCTCGGATACACTCTGACACTCGCTGACACTCTCAGACTCTCTCTGACACTCTCTTTCACACGCTATCACTCTCTGACACACTCGATCACACACTGACACTCGCTGACACTCCCTTACACCGTCTGACACTCTCTGGCATTCTCTGGCACTCTCCGTCACTCTATATCACTCTCTGACACTCTCTGACACTCTCTTTCACTCTCTGACACTCTCTATCACTCTCTGACACTCTCTATCACTCTCTGACACACTCTGACACTCTCTGACACTCTCAGACACTCTCCATCACTCTATGACATTCTCTATCACTCTCTGACACTCTCTATCGCTCTCTGACACTCTCTGACACTCCCTGACACTCTCTGTCGCTCTCGGATACTCTCAGACACTTTCCATCACTCTCTGACACTCTCAGACTCTCTCTGAAACTCTCTTTCACACTCTATCACTCTCTGACACACTCTCTCACTCTCTGACACACTCTGACACTCTCTATCACTCTCTGACAATCTCTGACACTCTCTGATACACTCTGACACTCTCACACACTATCACTCACTGACACTCTCTGACACTCTCAGACACTCTCTTTCGCTCTCTACCACTCTATGACACTCTCAGATTCTGTCTGACAATCTCTTTCACTCTCCATCACTCTCTGACACTCTCTGACACTCTCAGACAGTTTCTGAAACTCTGTGACACTCTCTGACACCTCAGCCATCTCTACCACTCTCTATCACTCTCTGATACTCTCTATCACTCTCTGACACTCTCTGATACACTCTGAAACTCTCACATACTCTCTGACACTCTCTATCACTCTCCAACACTCTCTGAAACTCTCTGATATACTCTGACACTCTCAGACTCTCTCTGACACTCTGAATCACTCTCTGACACTCTCTGACACTCTCTATCACTCTCTGACACTCTCTGACACTCTCTGATACACTCTGACACTCTCAGACACTCTCTGACACACTGCATCACTCTCAGACAGTCTCTGACACTTCGATCACTCTCTGACACACTCTGACAGTCTCTATCACTCTCTGACAATCTCTGACACTCTCTGATATACTCTGAAACTCTCAGACACTCTCTGACACTCTCTATCACACTCTGACACTCTCTGAAACTCTCTGATACACTCTGACACTCTCAGACACTCTCTGACACTCTGTATCACTCTCTGACACTCTCTGACACTCTCTATCACCCTCAGACACCCTCTCACACTCTCTGACACTCTCTGGCATTCTATATCACTCTCTGACACTCTCGAACACACTCTGACACTCACAGACACTCTCTGACACTCTCTGATACTCTCTATCACTCTCTGATACTCTCTGACACTCTCAGACACTCTCTGGCACTCTCTCGCACGCTCTGACACTCTATGTCACTCTCTGACACTCTCTATCTCTCTCTGACACTCTCTGAAACTCTCTATCACTCTCTGACACACTCTGACACTCTGTGACACTCGCTATCACTCTCTGACACTCTCTGACACTCCCTGACACTCTCTGTTTCTCTCGGATACACTCTGACACTCGCTGACACTCTCAGACTCTCTCTGACACTCTCTTTCACACGCTATCACTCTCTGACACACTCGATCACACACTGACACTCGCTGACACTCCCTTACACCGTCTGACACTCTCTGGCATTCTCTGGCACTCTCCGTCACTCTATATCACTCTCTGACACTCTCTGACACTCTCTTTCACTCTCTGACACTCTCTATCACTCTCTGACACTCTCTATCACTCTCTGACACACTCTGACACTCTCTGACACTCTCAGACACTCTCCATCACTCTATGACATTCTCTATCACTCTCTGACACTCTCTATCACTCTCTGACACTCTCTGACACTCCCTGACACTCTCTGTCGCTCTCGGATACTCTCAGACACTTTCCATCACTCTCTGACACTCTCAGACTCTCTCTGAAACTCTCTTTCACACTCTATCACTCTCTGACACACTCTCTCACTCTCTGACAAACTCTGACACTCTCTATCACTCTCTGACAATCTCTGACACTCTCTGATACACTCTGACACTCTCACACACTATCACTCACTGACACTCTCTGACACTCTCAGACACTCTCTTTCGCTCTCTACCACTCTATGACACTCTCAGATTCTGTCTGACAATCTCCATCACTCTCTGACACTCTCTGACACTCTCTGACACTCTCAGACAGTTTCTGAAACTCTCTGACACTCTCTGACACCTCAGCCATCTCTACCACTCTCTATCACTCTCTGATACTCTCTATCACTCTCTGACACTCTCTGATACACTCTGAAACTCTCACATACTCTCTGACACTCTCTATCACTCTCCAACACTCTCTGAAACTCTCTGATATACTCTGACACTCTCAGACTCTCTCTGACACTCTGAATCACTCTCTGACACTCTCTGACACTCTCTATCACTCTCTGACACTCTCTGACACTCTCTGATACACTCTGACACTCTCAGACAGTGTCTGACACTTCTATCACTCTCTGACACACTCTGACACTCTCTATCACTCTCTGACAATCTCTGACACTCTCTGACACTCTCAGACACTCTCAGACACTCCCTGACACTCTCTGAGACTCTCTGACACTCTCACACCCTCTCTGACACACTCTGACACTCTCAGGCACTCTCAGACACTCTCTATCACTCTCCATCACTCTCCGACAGTCTCTCATCCTCTCTATCACTCTCTGAAACTCTAAGGCACTCTCTGGCACTCTCTGACACTCTCTATCACTTTCTGACAATCTCTGACACTCTCTGATACACTCTGAAACTCTCAGACAGTCTCTGACACTTCAATCATTCTCTGACACTCTCTATCACTCTCTGACAATCTCTGACACTCTCTGATACACTCTGAAACTCTCAGACACTCTCTGACACTCTCTATCGCTCTCTGAAACTCTCTGAAAATCTCTGATACACTCTGACACTCTCAGACACTCTCTGACACTCTGTATCACTCTCTGACACTCTCTGACACTCTCCATCACTCTCAGACACCATCTCACACTCGCTGACACTCTCTGGCATTCTATATCACTCTCTGACACTCTCTAACACACTCTGACACTCACAGACACTCTCAGACACTCTCTGGCACTCTCTCGCACTCTCTGACACTCTATATCACTCTCTGACACTCTCTATCTCTCTCTGACACTCCCTGACACTCTCAGACACTCTCTGACACTCTCTGACACCTCAGACATCTCTACAACTCTCTATCACTCTCTGATACTCTCTGATACACTCTGAAACTCTCAGACACTCTCTGACACTCTCTGTCACTCTCCGACACTCTCTGAAACTCTCTGATACACTCTGACACTCTCAGACACTCTCTGACACTCTGCATCACTCTCTGACATTCTCTGACACTCTCTATCACTCTCTGACACTCTCTGATACACTCTGAAACTCTCAGACTGTCTCTGACACTTCTATCACTCTCTGACACACTCTGACACTCTCTATCACTCTCTGACAATCTCTGATACTCTCTGACACTCTCAGACACTCTCAGACAGTCCCTGACACTCTCTGAGACTCACTGACACTCTTACACCCTCTCTGACACACTCTGACACTCTCAGGCACTCTCAGACACTCTCTGACACTCTCTGACACTCTCAGACACTCTCAGACAGTCCCTGACACTCTCTGAGACTCACTGACACTCTCACACCCTCTCTGACACTTTCTGACTTTCTCAGACAATCTCTGGGACTCTCTGACACTCTCTATCACTTTCTGATACTCTCTGACACTCTCAGACACTCTCAGACACTCTCTGACACACTCTGACACTCTCTGACACTCTCTTTCTCTCTCGATCACTCTATGACACTCCCTGACACTCTCAGATTCTATCTGACAATCTCTTTCACTCTCCATCACTCTCTGACACTCTCTGCCACTCTCTGACACCTCAGACATCTCTACCACTCTCTATCACTCTCTGATACTCTCTATCACTCTCTGACACTATCTGATACACTCTGAAACTCTCAGACACTCTCTGACAGTCTCTATCACACTCCGACACTCTCTGAAACTCTCTGATACACTCTGACAATCTCAGACACTCTCTGACACACTGCACCACTCTCTGACACTCTCTGACACTCTCTATCACTCTCTGACACTCTCTGACACTCTCTGATACCTCAGACATCTCTACCACTCTCTATCACTCTCTGATACACTCTATCACTCTCTGACACTCTCTGATACTCTCTGACACTCTCTGACACTCTCTATCACTCTCTGACACTCTCTGAAACTCTCTGATACACTCTGACACTCTCAGACACTCTCTGACACACTGCATCACTCTCAGACAGTCTCTGACACTTCTATCACTCTCTGACACACTCTGACACTCTCTATCACTCTCTGACAATCTCTGAAACTCTCTGATACACTCTGAAACTCTCTGATACACTCTGAAACTCTCAGACACTCTCTGAAACTCTCTATTACACTCTGACACTCTCTGAAACTCTCTGATACACTCTGACACTCTCAGACACTCTCTGACACTCTCGATCACTCTCAGACACCCTCTCACACTCTCTGACACTCTCTGGCATTCTCTGACACTCTCTGGCACTCTCTCGCACTCTCTGACGCTCTATGTCACTCTCTGACACACTCTATCTCTCTCTGAAACTCTCTGAAACTCGCTATCACTCTCAGAGAGTATCAGAGAGTGTCAGAGTGTGTCAGAGAGTGATAGAGAGTGTCAGAGTGTGTCAGAGAGTGAGAGAGTGTGTCTGAGAGTGATAGAGTGTGAAAGAGAGTTTCAGAGAGAGTCTGAGATTGTCAGAGAGTGAAGGAAAGTGTCTGAGAGTATCCGAGAGCGACAGAGAGTGTCAGGGAGTGTCAGAGAGTGTCAGGGAGTGTCAGAGAGTGTCAGAGAGTGAGAGAGAGTGTCAGAGAGTGAGAGAGAGTGTCATAGAGTGATATAGAGTGCCGGAGAGTGCCAGAGAATGCCAGAGAGTGTCAGAGGGTGTAAGGGAGTGTCATCGAGTGTCAGTGTGTGATCGAGTGTGTCAGAGAGTGATAGCGTGTGAAAGAGAGTGTCAGAGAGAGTCTGAGAGTGTCAGCGAGAGTCAGAGTGTATCCGAGAGCGACAGAGAGTTTCAGAGAGTGTCAGAGAGTGATAGAGAGTATCAGAGAGTGTCAGAGTGTGTCAATCACTCTCTGACACTCTCTGAAACTCTCTGTCGCTCTCGGATACACTCTGACTCTCGCTGACACTCTCAGACTCTCTCTGACACTCTCTTTCACACGCTATCACTCTCTGACACACTCGATCACACACTGACACTCGCTGACACTCCCTTACACCCTCTGACACTCTCTGGCATTCTCTGGCACTCTCCGGCACTCTATATCACTCTCTGACACTCTCTGACACTCTCTATCACTCCCTGACACTCTCTGACACTCTCGATCACTCTCCATCACTCTCCATCACTCTCGATCACTCTCTGACACACTCTGACACTCTCTGACACTCTCAGACACTCTCCATCACTCTATGACACTCTCTCTCACTCTCTGACACTCTCTCTCACTCTCTGACACTCTCTGACACTCCCTGACACTCTCTGTCGCTCTCGGATACTCTCAGACACTTTCCATCACTCTCTGACAATCTCAGACTCTCTCTGAAACTCTCTTTCACACTCTATCACTCTCAGACACACTCTCTCACTCTCTGACACACTCTGACACTCTCCATCACTCTCTGACAATCTCTGACACTCTCTGATATACTCTGACACTCTCACACACTATCACTCTCTGACACTCTCTGACACTCTCAGACACTCTGTTTCGCTCTCGACCACTCGATGACACTCCCTATCACTCCCTGACACTCTCAGATTCTGTCTGACAATCTCTTTCACTCTCCATCACTCTCCATCACTCTCCATCACTCTCTGACACTCTCTGACACTCTCAGACACTCTCAGACACTCTCTGACACTCTCAGTCACTCTCTGACACTCTCAGACACTCTCTGACACCTCAGACATCTCTACCACTCTCTATCACTCTCTGATACTCTCTATCACTCTCTGACACTCTCTGATACACTCTGAAACTCTAACATACTCTCTGACACTCTCTATCACTCTCCAACACTCTCTGAAACTCTCTGATACACTCTGACACTCTCAGACTCTCTCTGACACTCTGCATCACTCTCTGACACTCTCTGATACACTCTGACATTCTCAGACAGTCTCTGACACTTCTATCACTCTCTGACACACTCTGACACTCTCTATCACTCTCTGACAATCTCTGACACTCTCTGACACTCTCAGACACTCTCAGACACTCCCTGACACTCTCTGAGACTCTCTGACACTCTCACACCCTCTCTGACAGACTCTGACACTCTCAGGCACTCTCAGACACCCTCCATCACTCTCCATCACTCTCCGACACTCTCTCATACTCTCTATCACTCTCTGAAACTCTCAGGCACTCTCTGGGACTCTCTGACACTCTCTATCACTTTCTGACAATCTCTGACACTCTCTGATACACTCTGAAACTCTCAGACAGTCTCTGACACTCTGTATCACTCTCTGACACTCTCTGACACTCTCTATCACTCTCAGACAGCCTCTCACACTCGCTGACACTCTCTGGCATTCTATATCACTCAATGACACTCTCTAACACACTCTGACACTCACAGACACTCTCAGACACTCTCTGACACTCTCTGATACTCTCTATCACTCTCTGACACTCTCTGGCACGCTCTCGCACTCTCTGACACTCTATATCACTCTCTGACACTCTCTATCTCTCTCTGACACTCTCTGAAACTCTCTATCACTCTCTGACACTCTCTGACACTGTCTATAACTCTCTGACACTCTCTGACACCCTCTGACACTCTCTGTCGCTCTCGGAGACACTCTGACACTCACTGACACTCTCAGAATCTCTCTGACAGTCTCTGGCACTATCTATCACTCTCTATCACTCTCTATCACTCTCTGACACTCTCTGACACTCTCGATCACACTCTATCACTCTCCATCACTCTCTGACACACTCTGACACTCTCTGACACTCTCAGACACTCTCAGACACCCTCTCACACTCGCTGACACTCTCTGGCATTCTATATCACTCTCTGACATCTCTAACACACTCTGACACTCACAGACACTCTCAGACACTCTCTGACACTCTCTGATACTCTCTATCACTCTCTGACACTCTCTGGCACGCTCTCACACTCTCTGACACACTCTCTGACACTCTCTAAAACTCTCTATCACTCTCTGACACTCTCTATCACTCCCTGACACTCTCTGACACTCTCTTTCACTCTCCATCACTCTCCATCACTCTCGATCACTCTCCATCACTCTCGATCACTCTCTGACACACTCTGACACTCTCTGACACTCTCAGACACTCTCCATCACTCTATGACACTCTCTATCACTCTCTGACACTCTCTCTCTCTCTCTGACACTCTCTGACACTCCCTGACACTCTCTGTCGCTCTCGGATACTCTCAGACATTTTCCATCACTCTCTGACAATCTCAGACTCTCTCTGAAACTCTCTTTCACACTCTATCACTCTCTGACACACTCTCTCACTCTCTGACACACTCTGACACTCTCCATCACTCTCTGACAATCTCTGACACTCTCTGATATACTCTGACACTCTCACACACTATCACTCTCTGACACTCTCTGACACTCTCAGACACTCTGTTTCGCTCTCGACCACTCGATGACACTCCCTATCACTCCCTGACACTCTCAGATTCTGTCTGACAATCTCTTTCACTCTCCATCACTCTCCATCACTCTCCATCACTCTCTGACACTCTCTGACACTCTCAGACACTCACAGACACTCTCTGACACTCTCAGTCACTCTCTGACACTCTCAGACACTCTCTGACACCTCAGACATCTCTACCACTCTCTATCACTCTCTGATACTCTCTATCACTCCCTGACACTCTCTGATACACTCTGAAACTCTAACATACTCTCTGACACTCTCTATCACTCTCCAACACTCTCTGAAACTCTCTGATACACTCTGACACTCTCAGACTCTCTCTCTGACACTCTGCATCACTCTCTGACACTCTCTGACACTCTCTGATACACTCTGACACTCTCAGACAGTCTCTGACACTTCTATCACTCTCTGACACACTCTGACACTCTCTATCACTCTCTGACACTCCCTGACACTCTCTGAGACTCTCTGACACTCTCACACACTCTCTGACAGACTCTGACACTCTCAGGCACTCTCAGACACACTCCATCAATCTCCATCTCTCTCCGACACTCTCTCATACTCTCTATCACTCTCTGAAACTCTCAGGCACTCTCTGGGACTCTCTGACACTCTCTATCACTTTCTGACAATCTCTGACACTCTCTGATACACTCTGAAACTCTCAGACAGTCTCTGACACTCTCTATCACTCTCAGACAGCCTCTCACACTCGCTGACACTCTCTGGCATTCTATATCACTCAATGACACTCTCTAACACACTCTGACACTCACAGACACTCTCAGACACTCTCTGACACTCTCTGACACTCTGTATCACTCTCTGACACTCTCTGACACTCTCTATCACTCTCAGACAGCCTCTCACACTCGCTGACACTCTCTGGCATTCTATATCACTCAATGACACTCTCTGACACTCTCTGACACTCTATATCACTCTCTGACACTCTCTGAAACTCTCTATCACTCTCTGACACTCTCTGACACTGTCTATAACTCTCTGACACTCTCTGACACCCTCTGACACTCTCTGTCGCTCTCGGAGACACTCTGACACTCGCTGACACTCTCAGACTCTCTCTGACAGTCTCTGGCACGCTCTATCACTCTCTATCACTCTCTATCACTCTCTGACACTCTCTGACACTCTCGATCACACTCTATCGCTCTCTATCACTCTCTGACACACTCTGACACTCTCTGACACTCTCTGACACTTTCAGACACTCTCAGACACCCTCTCACACTCGCTGACACTCTCTGGCATTCTATATCACTCTCTGACATCTCTAACACACTCTGACACTCACAGACACTCTCAGACACTCTCTGACACTCTCTGATACTCTCTATCACTCTCTGACACTCTCTGGCACGCTCTCACACTCTCTGACACTCTCTATCTCTCTCTGACACTCTCTAAATCTCTCTATCACTCTCTGACACACTCTGACACTCTCTGACACTCTCTATAACTCTCTGATACTCTCTGACACTCTCTGACTCTCTCTGTCGCTCTCGGATACACTCTGACACTCGCTGACACTCTCAGACTCTCTCTGACACTCTCTGGCACTCTCTATCACTCTCTGACACTCTCTGACACTCTCGATCACTCTCTATCACTCTCTATCACTCTCTGACACACTCTGACACACTCTGACACACTCTGACACTCTCTGACACTCTCAGACACTCTCCATCACTGCATGACACTCTCTATCACTCTCTGACACTCTCTCTCACTCTCTGACACTCTCTGACACTCTCTGACACTCCCTGACATTCTCTGTCGCTCTCGGACACTCTCAGACACTTTCCATCACTCTCTGACACTCTCAGACCCTCTCTGAAACTCTCTTTCACACTCTATCACTCTCTGACACACTCTCTCACTCTCTGACACACTCTGACACTCTCTATCACTCTTTGACAATCTCTGACACTCTCTGATACACTCTGACACTCTCACACGCTATCACTCTCTGACACTCACTGACACTCTCTGACACTCACGGACACTCTCTGACACTCTCAGACACTCTCAGACAGTCTCAGACACTCTCTATCACTCACTGAAACTCTCTACCACGCTTTGACTCTCTCTATCTCTCTCTCTCACTCTCTGGCACTCTCTGACACTCTCGGATACACTCTGACACTCCCTGACTCTCTCTGACACTCTCTTTCAATCTCTGACACTCTCTGACAATCTCAGACACACTCAGACACTCTCTGACACTCTCTATCACCCTCTGACACATTCAGACACTCTCAGGCACTCACTACCACTCTCTAACACTCTCTGACACTCTCTGATACACTCTGACACACCCTGACACTCTCTGACACATTCTGTCACTCTCTGACACTCTCTGACAATCTCAGACACAATCAGAAACTCTCAGACACTCTCTGTCACTCTCTGACACTCTCTGACACTCTCTGACACTTTCAGACACTATCAGACACACTCAGACATTCTCTGGCACTCTCTGGCACTCCCGATCACTCTCTGACACTCTCCGACAATTTCAGACACAATCAGACACTCTCTGGCACTCTCTGGCGCTCTCTATCACTCTCTGGCACACTTTATCACTCTCTCACACTCTCTGACACTCTCTGACACTCTATGAATGTTTATATCACTCTCTGACACAATCTATCACTGTCTGACACTGCCTGACAGTCTCAGACTCTGCCTGACACACTCAGACTCTCTCTGACACTCTCTATCACTCTCTGACACTCTCTGAAACTCTCTATCACTCTCTGACACTCTCAGACACTCTCAGACACTCTCAAACACTCTCTGACACTCTCTGACACTCTCTGACGCTCTCAGACACTCTCTCTCATTCTCTCTCGCTCTCTGTCACTCTCTGACACTCTCTATCACTTTCTGACACGGCCTGACACACACTGACACTCTCAGGCACTCTCTGAATGTCTGTATCACTCTCTGAAACTCTCTGACACTAGCAGAAACTCTCTGACACATTCTATCAATTACTGACACTCTCAGACACTCTCAGACATTTTCAGACACTCTCTGACACACCTTATCACACTCCGACACTCTCTGAAACTCTCTGATACACTCTGACACTCTCAGACACTCTCTGACACACTGCATCACTCTCAGACAGTCTCTGACACTTCTATCACTCTCTGACACACTCTGACACTCTCTATCACTCTCTGACAATCTCTGACACTCTCTGATACACTCTGAAGCTCTCAGACACTCTCTGACACTCTCTATGACACTCTGACACTCTCTAAAAACTCTCTGATACACTCTGACACTCTCAGACACTCTCTGACACTCTGTATCACTATCTGACACTCTCTGACACTCTCTATCACTCTCAGACACCCTCTCACACTCTCTGACACACTCTGGCATTCTATATCACTCTCTGACACTCTCTAACACACTCTGACACTCACAGACACTCTCTGACACTCTCTGATACTCTCTATCACTCTCTGATACTCTCGGACACTCTCAGACACTCTCTGACACTCTCTCGCACTCTCTCGCACTCTCTGACACTCTATGTCACTCTCTGACACTCTCTGACATTCTCTATCACTCTCACACACCCTCTCACACTCGCTGACACTCTCTGGCATTCTATATCACTCTCTGACACTCTCTAACACACTCTGACACTCACAGACACTCTCAGACACTCTCTGACACTCTCTGATACTCTCTATCACTCTCTGATACTCTCTGACACTCTCAAACACTCTCTGACACTCTCTGGCACTCTCTCGCACTCTCTGACACTCGATATCACTCTCTGACACTCTCTATCTCTCTCTGACACTCTCTGAAACTCTCTATCACTCTCTGACACATTCTGACACTCTCTGACACTCTCTATAACTCTCTGACACTCTCTGACACTCTCTGTCGCTCTCGGATACACTCTGACACTCGCTGACACTCTCAGACTCTCTCTGACACTCTCTGGCACTCTCTATCACTCTCTGACACTCTCTGACACTCTTGATCACTCTCCATCACTCTCTATCACTCTCTGACACACTCTGACAAACTCTGACACACTCTGACACTCTCAGACACTCTCCATCACTCGATGAAACTCTCTATCACTCTCTGACACTCTCGATCACTCTCTGACACTCTCTGACACTCTCTGACACTCCCTGACACTCTCTGTCGCTCTCGGACACTCTCAAGACACTTTCCATCACTCTCTGACACTCTCAGACCCTCTCTGAAACTCTCTTTCACACTCTATCACTCTCTGACACACTCTCTCACTCTCTGACACACTCTGACACTCTCTATCACTCTTTGACAATCTCTGACACTCTCTGATACACTCTGACACTCTCACACGCTATCACTCTCTGACACTCACAATCACTCTCTGACACTCACTGGCACTCTCTGACACTCTCAGACACTCACAGACAGTCTCAGACACTCTCTATCACTCACTGAAACTCTCTACCACGCTTTGACTCTCTCTATCTCTCTCTATCACTCTCTGGCACTCTCGGATACACTCTGACACTCCCTGACTCTCTCTGACACTCTCTTTCACTCTCTGACACTCTCTGACAATCTCAGACACATTCAGACACTCTCAGACACTCACTACCACTCTCTACCACTCTCTGACACTCTCTAATACACTCTGACACACCCTGACACTCTCTGACACATTCTCTCACTCTCTGACACTCTCTGGCAATCTCGGACACAATCAGAAACTCTCAGACACTCTCTGTCACTCTCTGACACTCTCTGACACTTTCAGACACTATCAGACACACTCAGACACTCTCTGGCACTCTCTGGCACTCCCTATCACTCTCTGACACTCTCTGACAATCTCAGACACAATCAGACACTCTCTGGCACTCTCTGGCGCTCTCTATCACTCTCTGGCACTCTCCATCACACTCTCACACTCTCTGACACTCTCTGACACTCTCTGAATGTTTATATCACTCTCTGACACACTCTATCACTGTCTGACACTGCCTGACACTCTCAGACTCTCCCTGACACTCTCCGACTCTCTCTGACTCTCTCTATCACTCTCTGACACTCTCTGAAACTCTCTGTCACTCTCTGACACTCTCAGACACTCACAGACACTCTCTGACACTCTCTATCACTTTCTGACACGGCCTGACACACACTGACACTCTCAGGCACTCTCTGAAAGTCTGTATCACTCTCTGAAACTCTCTGACACTAGCAGACACTCTCTGACACATTCTATCAATTACTGACACTCTCAGACACTCTCAGACATTATCAGACACTCTCTGACACACCTTATCACTCTCCGACACTCTCTGAAACTCTCTGATACACTCTGAAACTCTCAGACACTCTCTGACACTCTCTATCACACTCTGACATTCTCAGACACTCTCTGACACTCTGTATCACTCTCTGACACTCTCTGACACTCTCTATCACTCTCAGACACACTCTCACACTCTCTGACACTCTCTGGCATTCTATATCACTCTCTGACAATCTCTAACACACTCTGACACTCACAGACACTCTCTGACACTCTCTGATACTCTCTTTCACTCTCTGATACTCTCTGACACTCTCAGACACTCTCTGACACTCTCTGACACTCTCTGGCACTCTCTCGCACTCTCTGACACTCTATGTCACTCTCTGATACACTCTGACACTCTCAGACACACTCTGACACACTGCATCACTCTCAGACAATCTCTGACACTTGTATCACTCTCTGACACACTCTGACACTGTCTATCACTCTCTGACAATCTCTGACACTCTCTGACACATTCTATCAATTACTGGCACTCTCTCGCACTCTCTGACACTCTATGTCACTCTCTGACACTCTCTATCTCTCTCTGACACTCTCTGAAACTCTCTATCACTCTCTGACACATTCTATCAATTACTGGCACTCTCTCGCACTCTCTGACACTCTCTGACACTCTCTGACACTCTCTGATACACTCTGACACTCTCAGACAGTCTCAGACACTTCTATCATTCTCTGACACTCTCTATCACTCTCTGACAATCTCTGACACTCTCTGATACACTCTGACACTCTCAGACACTCTCTGACACTCTGTATCACTCTCTGACACTCTCTGACACTCTCCATCACTCTCTGACACTCTCTGAAAATCTCTGATACACTCTGACACTCTCAGACACTCTCTGACACTCTGTATCACTCTCTGACACTCTCTATCACTCTCTGACAATCTCTGACACTCTCTGATACACTCTGACACTCTCAGACACTCTCTGACACTCTGTATCACTCTCTGACACTCTCTGACACTCTCTATCACTCTCTGACACTCTCTGAAAATCTCTGATACACTCTGACACTCTCAGACACTCTCTGACACTCTTTCACACTCGCTGACACTCTCTGGCATTCTATATCACTCTCTGACACTCTCTAACACACTCTGACACTCACAGACACTCTCAGACACTCTCTGACACTCTCTGATACTCTCCATCTCTCTCTGATACTCTCTGACACTCTCTGACACTCTCTGGCACTCTCGCGCTCTCTCTGACACTCTATATCACTCTCTGACACTCTCCATCTCTCTCTGACACTCTCTGAATCTCTCTATCACTCTCTGACACACTCTGACACTCTCTGACACTCTCTATAACTCTCTGACACGCTCTGACACTCTGTCGCTCTCGGATACACTCTGACACTCGCTGACTCTCTCAGACTCTCTCTGACACTCTCTGGCACTCTCTATCACTCTCTGACACTCTCGATCACTCTCTATCACTCTCTGACACACTCTGACACTCTGACACTCTCTGAAACTCTCAGACACTCTCCATCACTCTATGACACTCTCTATAACTCTCTTACACTCTCTATCACTCTCTGACGATCTCTGACACTCCCTGACATTCTCTGTCGCTCTCGGACACTCTCAGACACATTCCATCACTCTCTGACACTCTCTATCACTCTCTGACACTCTCTATCACTCTCTGACACTCTCTATCACTCTCTGACAATCTCTGACACTCCCTGACACTCTCTGACACTCTCTGACACTCTCTATCTCTCTGACACTCTCTGTCACTCTCTGTCACTCTCGGATACACTCTGACACTCGCTGACACTCTCAGACTCTCTCTGACACTCTCTTTCACACGCTATCACTCTCTGACACACTCGATCACACACTGACACTCGCTGACACTCCCTGACACCCTCTGACACTCTCTGGCATTCTCTGGCACTCTCCGGCACTCTATATCACTCTCTGACACTCTCTGACACTCTCTATCACTCTCTGACACTCTCTATCACTCTCTGACACTCTCTATCACTCTCTGACACATACTGACACTCCCTGACACTCTCTGTCGCTCTCGGATACTCTCAGACACTTTCCATCAATCTCTGACACTCTCAGACTCTCTCTGAAACTCTGTTTCACACTCTATCACTCTCTGACACACTCTCTCACTCTCTGACACACTCTGACACTCTCTATCACTCTCTGACAATCTCTGACACTCTCTGATACACTCTGACACTCTCACACACTATCACTCACTGACACTCTCTGACACTCTCAGACACTCTCTTTCGCTCTCTACCACTCTATGACACTCCCTATCACTCCCTGACACTCTCAGATTCTGTCTGACAATCTCTTTCACTCTCCATCACTCTCTGACACTCTCTGACACTCTCTGACACCTCAGACATCTCTACCACTCTCTCTGACACACTCTGACACCCTCAGGCACTCTCAGACACCCTCTATCACTCTCCATCACTCTCCGACAGTCTCTCATACTCTCTATCACTCTCTGAAAATCTCAGGCACTCTCTGGGACTCTCTGACACTCTCTATCACTTTCTGACAATCTTTAACACTCTCTGATACACTCTGAAACTCTCAGACAGTCTCTGACACTTCTATAATTCTCTGACACTCTCTATCACTCTCTGACAATCTCTGACACTCTCTGATACACTCTGAAACTCTCAGACACGCTCTGACACTCTCTATCACTCTCTGACACTCTCTGATAATCTCTGATACACTCTGACACTCTCAGACACTCTCTGACACTCTGTATCACTCTCTGACACTCTCTGACACTCACTATCGCTCTCAGGCACCCTTTCACACTCGCTGACACTCTCTGGCATTCTATATCACTCTCTGACACTCTCTAACACACTCTGACACTCACAGACACTCTCAGACACTCTCTGACACTCTCTGATACTCTCTATCTCTCTCTGATACTCTCTGACACTCTCTGACACTCTCTGGCACGCTCGCGCACTCTCTGACACTCTATATCACTCTCTGACACACTCCATCTCTCTCTGACACTCTCTGAATCTCTCTATCACTCTCTGACACACTCTGACACTCTCTGACACTGTCTATAACTCTCTGACACGCTCTGACACTCTCTGTCGCTCTCGGATACACTCTGACACTCTCTGACACTCTCTGACACTCTCTGACACTCTCGATCACTCTCTATCACTTTCTGACACACTCTGACACTCTCTGACACTCTCTGAAACTCTCAGACACTCTCCATCACTCTATGACACTCTCTATCACTCTATGACACTCTCTATCACTCTCTTACACTCTCTATCACTCTCTGACAATCTCTGACACTCCCTGACACTCTCTGTCGCTCTCGGACACTCTCAGACACATTCCATCACTCTCTGACACTCTCTATCACTCTCTGACACTCTCTATCACTCTCTGACACTCTCTATCACTCTCTGACAATCTCTGACACTCCCTGACACTCAGACTCTAAGACACGCTCTGACACTCTCTGTCACTCTCGGATACACTCTGACACTCTCTGACACTCTCTGACACTCTCTGACACTCTCGATCACTCTCTATCACTTTCTGACACACTCTGACACTCTCTGAAACTCTCAGACACTCTCCATCACTCTATGACACTCTCTATCACTCTATGACACTCTCTATCACTCTCTTACACTCTCTATCACTCTCTGACAATCTCTGACACTCCCTGACACTCTCTGTCGCTCTCGGACACTCTCAGACACTTTTCATCACTCTCTGACACTCTCAGACCCTCTCTGAAACTCTCTTTCACACTCTATCACTCTCTGACACACTCTCTCACTCTCTGACACACTGTGACACTCTCTATCACTCTTTGACAATCTTTGACACTCTCTGATACACTCTGACACTCTCAATCACTCTCTGACACTCACTGACACTCTCTGACACTCTCAGACACTCTCAGACAGTCTCAGACACTCTCTATCACTTACTGAAATGCTCTACTACGTTTTGACTCTATCTATCTCTCTCTATCTCTCTCTATCACTCTCTGGCACTCTCTGACACTCTCGGATACACTCTGACACTCCCTGACTCTCTCTGACACTCTCTTTCACTCTCTGACGCACTCTGACAATCTCAGACAAACTCAGACACTCTCTGACACTCTCGGATACACTCTGACACTCCCTGACTCACTCTGACACTCTCTTTCACTCTCTGATACTCTCTGACAATCTCAGGCACACTCAGACACTCTCTGACACTCTCTATCACTCTCTGACAATCTCTGACACAGACAGACACTCTCAGACACTCACTACCACTCTCTACCACTCTCTACCACTCTCTGACACTCTCTGATACACTCTGACACACCCTGACACTCTCTGACACATTCTGTCACTCTCTGACACTCTCTGACAATCTCAGACACAATCAGAAACTCTCAGAAACTCTCAGACACTCTCTGTAACTCTCTGACACTCTCTGACACTTTCAGACACTCTCAGACACACTCAGACACTCTCTGGGACTCTCTGACACTCCCTATCACTCTCTGACACTCTCTGACAATCTCAGACACAATCAGACACTCTATGGCACTCTCTGGCGCTCTCTATCACTCTCTGGCACTCTCTATCACTCTCTCACACTCTCTGACACTCTCTGAATGTTTATATCACTCTCTGACACGCTCTATCACTGTCTGACACTGACTGAAACTCTCAGACTCTCCCTGACACTCTCAGACTCTCTCTGACTCTCTCTATCACTCTCCGACACTCTCTGACACTCTCAGACACTCTCCATCACTCTCTGACACTCTCTATCACTCTCTGACACTCTCTATCACTCTCTGACAATCTCTGACACTCCCTGACACTCTCTGTCGCTCTCGGACGCTCTCAGACACTTTCCGTCACTCTCTGACATTCTCAATCACTCTCTGACATTCTCTATCACTCTCTGACAATCTCTGACAATCTCTGACACTCCCTGACACTCTCTGTCGCTCTCGGACACTCTCAGACACTTTCCATCACTCTCTGACACTCTCAGACCCTCTCTGAAACTCTCTTTCACACTCCATCACTCTCTGACACACTCTCTCACTCTCTGACACACTCTGACACTCTCTCTCACTCTTTGACAATCTCTGACACTCTCAATCACTCTCTGACACTCACTGACACTCTCTGACGCTCTCAGACACTCTCAGACAGTCTCAGACACTCTCTATCACTCACTGAAACTCTTAACCACGTTTTGACTCTCTCTATCTCTCTCTATCTCTCTCTATCACTCTCTGGCACTCTCTGACACTCTCGGATACACCCTGACACTCCCTGACTCTCTCTGACACTCTCTTTCACTCTCTGACACTCTCTGACAATCTCAGACACACTCAGAAACTCTCTGACACTCTATATCACTCTCTGACACTCTCTGACACATTCAGACACTCTCAGACACTCACTACCCCTCTCTACCACTCTCTGACATTCTCTGATACACCCTGACACTCTCTGACACATTCTCTCACTCTCTGACACTCTCTGACAATCTCAGACACAATCAGAAAATCTCAGACACTCTCTGTCACTCTCTGACACTATCTGACTCTTTCAGACACTCTCTGACACACTCAGACATTCTCTGGCACTCTCTGACACTCTCTATCACTCTCTGACAATCTCAGACACAATCAGACACTCTCTGGCTCTCTCTGGCGCTCTCTATCACTCTCTGGCACTCTCTATCACTCTCTCACACTCTCTCACACTCTCTCACACTCTCTGACACTCTCTGAATGTTTATATCACTCTCTAACACTCTCTATCACTGTCTGACACTGACTGAAACTCTCAGACTCTCCCTGACAATCTCAGACTCTCTCTGACTCTCTCTATCACTCTCTGACACTCTCTGACAATCTCTGTCACTCTCTGACACTCTCAGACACTCTCAGACACTCTCAGACACTCTCAGACACTCTCTGACGCTCTCAGACACTCTCTCTCACTCTCTATCACTCTCTCACTCTCTATCACTCTCTGACACTCTCTATCACTTTCTGACACTGCCTGACACACACTGACACTCTCAGGCACTCTCTGAAAGTCTCTATCACTCTCTGAAACTCTCTGACACTCGCAGACACTCTCTGATACATTCTATCAATTACTGACACTCTCAGACACACTCAGACATTTTCAGAAACTCTCTGACACACTCGATCACTCTATGACACTCGCTGACACTCTCTATCACTCTCTGACAATCTCTGACACTCTCTGATACTCTCTGACACTCTCTGACACTCTCTGACACTCTCTATCACTCTCAGACACTCTCTGACACTCTCTGATACACTCTGACACTCTCAGACAGATTCCGACACTTCTATCACTCTCTGACACTCTCTGTCACTCTCTGACAATCTCTGACTCTCTCTGATACACTCTGAAACTCTCAGACACTCTCTGACACTCTCTATCACTCTCTGACACTCTCTGAAAATCTCTGATACACTCTGACACTCTCAGACACTCTCTGACACTCTGTATCACTCTCTGACACTCTCTGACAATCTCCATCACTCTCTGACAATCTCTGACACTCTCTGATACACTCTGAAACTCTCAGACACTCTCTGACACTCTCTATCACTCTCTGACACTCTCTGAAAATCTCTGATACACGCTGACACTCACAGACACTCTCAGACACCCTCTGACACTCTCTGATACCCTCTATCACTCTCTGATACTCTCTGACACTCTCAGGCACTCTCTGACACTCTCTGGCACTCTCTCGCACTCTCTATCACTCTCTGACACTCTCTGACACTCTCTGTCGCTCTCGGATACACTCTGACACTCGCTGACACTCTCAGACTCTCTCTGACACTCTCTTACACAAGCTATCACTCTCTGACACACTCTGTCACACACTGACACTCGCTGAAACTCCCTTACACCCTCTGACACTCTCTGGCACTCTCTGGCACTCTCCGGCACTCTATGTCACTCTCTGACACTCTCTGACACTCTCATCGCTCTCTGACACACTCTGACACTCTCGATCACTCTCTATCACTCTCTATCACTCTCTGACACACTCTGTCGCTCTCGGACACTCTCAGACACTTTCCATCACTCTCTGACACTCTCAGACTCTCTCTGAAACTCTCTTTCACACTCTATCACACTCTGACACACTCTCTCACTCTCTGACACACTCTGACACTCTCTATCACTCTTTGACAATCTCTGACACTCTCTGATACACTCTGACACACTCACACACTATCACTCTCTGACACTCTCTATCACTCTCTGACACTCATTGACACTCTCTGACACTCTCAGACACTCTCAGACAGTCTCAGACACTCTCCATCACTCTCTGATACTCTCTACCACGCTTTGACTCTCTCTAACTCTCTCTATCACTCTCTGGCACTCTCTGACACTCTCGGATACACTCTGACACTCCCTGACTCTCTCTGACACTCTCTTTCACTCTCTGACACTCTCTGGCAATCTCAGATACACTCAGACACTCTCTGACACTCTCTATCACTCTCTGACACTCTCTGACACATTCAGACACTCTGAGACACTCACTACCACTCTCTACCACTCTCTGACACTCTCTAATACACTCTGACACACCCTGACACTCTCTGACACATTCTGTCACTCTCTGACACTCTCTGACAATCTCAGACACAATCAGAAACTCTCAGATATTCTCTGTCACTCTCTGACACTCTATGACGCTTTCAGACACTCTCAGACACACTCAGACACTCTCTGGCACTCTCTGGCACTCTCTATCACTCTCTGGCACTCTCTGACAATCTCAGACACAATCAGACACTCTCTGGCGCTCTCTGGCGCTCTCTATCACTCTCTGGCACTCTCTATCACTCTCTCACACTCTCTCACACTTTCTGACACTCTCTGAATGTTGATATCACTCTCTGACACACTCTATCACTGTCTGACACTGCCTGACACTCTCAGACTCTCCCTGACAATCTCAGACTCTCTCTGACTCTCTCCATCACTCTCTATCACTCTCTGACACTCTCTGACACTCTCTGTCACTCTCTGACACTCTCAGACACTCTCAGACACTCTCTGACACTCTCTGACACTCTCTGACGCTCTCAGACACTCTCTCTCACTCTCTATCACTCTCTATCACTTTCTGACACTGCATGACACACACTGACACTCTCAGGCACTCTCTGAAAGTCTCTATCACTCTCCGAAACTCTCTGACAATCGCAGACACTCTCTGACACATTCTATCAATTACTGACACTCTCAGACACTCTCAGACATTTTCAGACACTCTCTGTCACTCTCTGACACTCTCAGACACTCTCAGACACTCTCTGACACTCTCTGACACTCTCTGACGCTCTCAGACACTCTCTATCACTCTCTGACACTCTCTGACACTCTCTGATACACTCTGACACTCTCAGACAGTCTCTGACACATCTATAGCTCTCTGACACTCTCTATCACTCTCTGACAAACTCTGACACTCTCTGATACACTCAGAAACTCTCAGACACTCTCTGACACTCTCTACCACTCTCTATCACTCTCTGACAATCTCTGACACTCTCTGATACACTCTGAAACTCTCAGACACTCTCTGACACTCTCTATCACTCTATATCACTCTCTGATAATCTCTGATACACTCTGACACTCACAGACACTCTCAGACACTCTCTGACACTCTCTGATACCCTCTATCACTCTCTGATACTCTCTGACACTCTCAGGCAATCTCTGACACTCTCTGGCACTCTCTCGCACTCTCTGACACTCTATATCACTCTCTGACACTCTCTGAAAATCTCTATCACTCTCTGACACTCTCTGACACTCTCTGACACTCTCTATCACTCTCTGACACTCTCTGACACTCTCTGTCGCTCTCGGATACACTCTGACACTCGCTGACACTCTCAGACTCTCTCTGACACTCTCTTACTCACGCTATCACTCTCTGACACACTCTGTCACACACTGACACTCGCTGACACTCGCTGACACTCCCTTACACACTCTGACACTCTCTGACTCTCTCGATCACTCTCTATCGCTCTCTATCACACTTTGACACTCCCTGGCACTCTCTGGCACTCTCCGGCACTCTCTATCACGCTCTGACACACTCTATCACTCTCTGACACTCACTGAAACACTCTGACACTCTCAGACACTCTCTGACACTCACTGAAACACTCTCTATCACTCTCTGAAACTCTCTACCACGCTTTGACTCTCTCTATCTATCTCTATCACACTCTGGAACTCTCTGACACTCACAGATACACTCTGACACTCCCTGACACTCTCTGACACTCTCTGACGCTCTCAGACACTCTCTCTCTCACTCTCTATCACTCTCTATCACTCTCTATCACTCTCTGACGCTCTCTATCACTTTCTGACACTGCCTGACACACACTGACACTCTCAGGCACTCTCTGAAAGTCTCTATCACTCTCTGCAACTCTCTGACACTCGCAGACACTCTCTGACACATTTTATCAATTACTTACACTCTCAGACACTCTCAGACATTTTCAGACACTCTCTGACACACTCTATCGCTCTATGACACTCTCTGACACTCTCTGTCACTCTCTGACAATCTCTGACACTATCTGATACACTCTGACACTCTCAGACACTCTCTATCACGCTCTGACACACTCTATCACTCTCTGACACTCACTGAAACACTCTGACACTCTCAGACACTCTCAGACAGTCTCAGACACTCTCTGTCACTCTCTGAAACTCTCTACCACGCTTTGACTCTCTCTATCTATCTCTATCACACTCTGGAACTCTCTGACACTCACAGATACACTCTGACACTCCCTGACACTCCCTGACACTCTCTTTCACTCTCTGACACTCTCTGACAATCTCAGACACAATCAGAAACACACAGACACTCTATGTCACTCTCTGACACTCTGTGACACTTTCAGACACTCTCAGACACTCTCAGACACTTTCTATCACTCTTTGACACACTCTGCCACTCTCTGGCTCTCTCTGGCACTCTCTATCACTCTCTGGCACTCTCTATCACTCTTTCTCACTCTCTGACACTCTCTGACACATTCTGACACTCTCTGACACACTCTGAATGTTTATATCACTCTCTGACTCACTCTATCAATGTCTGACACTCCCTGACACTATCAGACTCTCTCTGACTCTGTCTATCACTCTCTGACACTCTCTGACACTCTCTGACAATCTCGGACACTCTCAGACATTCTCTGACACTCTCTAACGCTCTCAGACACTCTCTATCACTCTCTATCAGTCTCTGACACTCTCTGTCACTTTCTGACACTGCCTGACACACACTGACACTCTCAGGCACTTTCTGAAAGTCTCTATCACTCTCTATAACTCTTTGACACTCTCTGACAATCTCAGGCGCTCTCTGACACTTTCTAACACTCTCTGAATCTATCAGACACTTTTTATCACTCTCCGACACACTCTGACACTCTCTGACACTTTCTATCACTCTCTGACACTCTCAGACACTCTCAGACACATTCTATCTCTCTTTGACACTCTCTGACACTCTCAGAGACTCTCAGGCACTCTCAGACGCTCTCTATCACTCTCTGCCACTGTTTGACACTCTCTGACACTCTCAGACACTCTCAGACACTCCCTGACACTCTCAGACACTTTCTATCACTCTCCGACACTCTCTCATCCTCTCTGTCACTCTGTGACACTCTCAGACACTGTCTGGGACTCTCTGACACTCTCTATCACTTTCTGACACTCTCTGACTCTGGCTGACTCTCTCTGACATTCTCAGACACTCTCAGACACTCTCAGACACTCTCTGACACACTCTGACACTCTCTGACACTCTCAGACACTCTCTTTCGCTCTCTTTCACTCTATGACACTCCCTATCACTCCCTGACACTCTCAGATTCTGTCTGACAATCTCTTTCACTCTCCATCACTCTCTGACACTCTCTGACACTCTCAGATACTCTCTGACACTCTCTGACACCTCAGACATCTCTACCACTCTCTATCACTCTCTGATACTCTCTATCACTCTCCGGCACTCTCTGAAACTCTCTGATACACTCTGACACTCTCAGACACTCTCTGACACTCTGCATCACTCTCTGACACTCTCTGACACTCTCTATCGCTCTCTGACACTCTCTGACACTCTCTGATGCACTCTGACACTCTCTATCACTCTCTGACAATCTCTGACACTCTCTGATACACTCTGAAACTCTCAGACACTCTCTGACACTCTCTATCACTCTCTGACACTCTCTGAAACTCTCTGATACACTGTGACACTCTCAGACACTCTCTGACACTCTCTATCACTCTCTGACACTCTCTGAAACTCTCTCATACACTCTGACACTCTCAAACACTCTCTGACAATCTCTGACACTCTCTGACACTCTCTGATACACTCTGAAACTCTCAGACACTCTCTGACACTCTCTATCACTCTCTGACACTCTCTGAAACTCTCTGATACACTGTGACACTCTCAGACACTCTCTGACTCTCTGTATCACTCTCTGACACACTCTGAATCTCTCTATCACTCTCTGATAATCTCTGACACTCTCTGACACTCTCAGACACTCTCAGACAGTCTCAGACACTCTCTATCACTCTCTGAAACAATCTACCACGCATTGACACCCTCTATCTCTCTCTATCACTCTTTATCACTCTCTATCACTCTCTGACACTCTCTGACACTTTCCGACACTCTCAGGCAATCTCCACCACTCTCTATCACTCACTCACACTCTCTGATACACTCTGACACTCCCTGACACTCTCTGACACTCTCCATCACTCTCTGAAACTCTCTGACAATCTCAGACACAATCTGACACTCTCTATGCCTCTCTGACACTCTCTGACACTTTCAGACACTCTCAGACACACTCATACACTCTCTGGCACTCTCTGGCACTCTCTATCGCTCTCTGGCACTCTCTATCAATCTCTGACACTCTCTGACACTCTCTGACGCTTTCAGACTGTCCATGTCACTCTCAGACTTTCTCTGACTCTCTCTATCACTCTCTGACACTCTCTGACTCTCTCTGACACTCAGTGAAACACTCTGACACCCTCAGACACTCTCTGACACTCACTGAAACACTCTCTATCACTCTCTGAAACTCTCTACCACGCTTTGACTCTCTCTATCTATCTCTATCACACTCTGGAACTCTCTGACACTCACAGATACACTCTGACACTCCCTGACACTCTCTGACACTCTCTGACGCTCTCAGACACTCTCTCTCTCACTCTCTATCACTCTCTATCACTCTCTATCACTCTCTGACGCTCTCTATCACTTTCTGACACTGCCTGACACACACTGACACTCTCAGGCACTCTCTGAAAGTCTCTATCACTCTCTGAAACTCTCTGACACTCGCAGACACTCTCTGACACATTTTATCAATTACTTACACTCTCAGACACTCTCAGACATTTTCAGACATTCTCTGACACACTCTATCACTCTATGACACTCTCTGACACTCTCTGTCACTCTCTGACAATCTCTGACACTATCTGATACACTCTGACACTCTCAGACACTCTCTATCACACTCTGACACACTCTATCACTCTCTGACACTCACTGAAACACTCTGACACTCTCAGACACTCTCAGACAGTCTCAGACACTCTCTGTCACTCTCTGAAACTCTCTACCAAGCTTTGACTCTCTCTATCTATCTCTATCACACTCTGGAACTCTCTGACACTCACAGATACACTCTGACACTCCCTGACACTCTCTTTCACTCTCTGACACTCTCTGACAATCTCAGACACAATCAGAAACACACAGACACTCTATGTCACTCTCTGACACTCTGTGACACTTTCAGACACTCTCAGACACTCTCAGACACTTTCTATCACTCTTTGACACACTCTGCCACTCTCTGGCTCTCTCTGGCACTCTCTATCACTCTCTGGCACTCTCTATCACTCTTTCTCACTCTCTGACACTCTCTGACACATTCTGACACTCTCTGACACACTCTGAATGTTTATATCACTCTCTGACTCACTCTATCAATGTCTGACACTCCCTGACACTATCAGACTCTCTCTGACTCTGTCTATCACTCTCTGACACTCTCTGACACTCTCTGACAATCTCGGACACTCTCAGACATTCTCTGACACTCTCTAACGCTCTCAGACACTCTCTATCACTCTCTATCAGTCTCTGACACTCTCTGTCACTTTCTGACACTGCCTGACACACACTGACACTCTCAGGCACTTTCTGAAAGTCTCTATCACTCTTTATAACTCTTTGACACTCTCTGACAATCTCAGGCACTCTCTGACACTTTCTAACACTCTCTGAATCTATCAGACACTTTTTATCACTCTCAGACACTCTCAGACACTCCCTGACACTCTCAGACACTTTCTATCACTCTCCGACACTCTCTCATCCTCTCTGTCACTCTGTGACACTCTCAGACACTTTCTGGGACTCTCTGACACTCTCTATCACTTTCTGACACTCTCTGACTCTGGCTGACTCTCTCTGACATTCTCAGACACTCTCAGACACTCTCTGACACACTCTGACACTCTCTGACACTCTCAGACACTCTCTTACGCTCTCTTTCACTCTATGACACTCCCTATCACTCCCTGACACTCTCAGATTCTGTCTGACAATCTCTTTCACTCTCCATCACTCTCTGGCACTCTCTGACACTCTCAGATACTCTCTGACACTCTCTGAAACCTCAGACATCTCTACCACTCTCTATCACTCTCTGATACTCTCTATCACTCTCCGGCACTCTCTGAAACTCTCTGATACACTCTGACACTCTCAGACACTCTCTGCACTCTGCATCACTCTCTGACACTCTCTGACACTCTCTATCACTCTCTGACACTCTCTGACACTCTCTGATGCACTCTGACACTCTCTATCACTCTCTGACAATCTCTGACACTCTCTGATACACTCTGAAACTCTCAGACACTCTCTGACACTCTCTATCACTCTCTGACACTCTCTGAAACTCTCTGATACACTGTGACACTCTCAGACACTCTCTGACTCTCTGTATCACTCTCTGACTCTCTCTGACACTCTCTATCACTCTCTGACAATCTCTGACACTCTCTGATACACTCTGAAACTCTCAGAAACTCTCTGACACTCTCTATCACTCTCTGACACTCTCTATCACTCTTTCTCACTCTCTGACACTCTCTGACACATTCTGACACTCTCTGACACACTCTGAATGTTTATATCACTCTCTGACTCACTCTGTCAATGTCTGACACTCCCTGACACTATCAGACTCTCTCTGACTCTGTCTATCACTCTCTGACACTCTCTGACACTCTCTGACAATCTCGGACACTCTCAGACATTCTCTGACACTCTCTAACGCTCTCAGACACTCTCTATCACTCTCTATCAGTCTCTGACACTCTCTGTCACTTTCTGACACTGCCTGACACACACTGACACTCTCAGGCACTTTCTGAAAGTCTCTATCACTCTTTATAACTCTTTGACACTCTCTGACAATCTCAGGCACTCTCGGACACTTTCTAACACTCTGAATCTATCAGACACTTTTTATCACTCTCCGACACACTGACACTCTCTGACACTTTCTATCACTCTCTGACACTCTCAGACACTCTCAGACACATTCTATCTCTCTTTGACACTCTCTGACACTCTCTGACACTCTCAGAGACTCTCAGGCACTCTCAGACGCTCTCTATCACTCTCTGCCACTGTTTGACACTCTCTGACACTCTCAGACACTCTCAGACACTCCCTGACACTCTCAGACACTTTCTATCACTCTCCGACACTCTCTCATCCTCTCTGTCACTCTGTGACACTCTCAGACACTGTCTGGGACTCTCTGACACTCTCTATCACTTTCTGACACTCTCTGACTCTGGCTGACTCTCTCTGACATTCTCAGACACTCTCAGACACTCTCTGACACACTCTGACACTCTCTGACACTCTCAGACACTCTCTTTCGCTCTCTTTCACTCTATGACACTCCCTATCACTCCCTGACACTCTCAGATTCTGTCTGACAATCTCTTTCACTCTCCATCACTCTCTGACACTCTCAGACACTCTCAGATACTCTCTGACACTCTCTGACACCTCAGACATCTCTACCACTCTCTATCACTCTCTGATACTCTCTATCACTCTCCGGCACTCTCTGAAACTCTCTGATACACTCTGACACTCTCAGACACTCTCTGACACTCTGCCTCACTCTCTGACACTCTCTGACACTCTCTATCACTCTCTGACACTCTCTGACACTCTCTGATGCACTCTGACACTCTCTATCACTCTCTGACAATCTCTGACACTCTCTGATACACTCTGAAACTCTCAGACACTCTCTGACACTCTCTATCACTCTCTGACACTCTCTGAAACTCTCTGATACACTGTGACACTCTCAGACACTCTCTGACTCTCTGTATCACTCTCTGACTCTCTCTGACACTCTCTATCACTCTCTGACAATCTCTGACACTCTCTGATACACTCTGAAACTCTCAGAAACTCTCTGACACTCTCTATCACTCTCTGACACTCTCTGAAACTCTCTGATACACTGTGACACTCTCAGACACTCTCTGACTCTCTGTATCACTCTCTGACACTCTCTGACACTCTCTATCACTCTCTGACACTCTCTGAAACTCTCTCATACACTCTGACACTCTCAAACACTCTCTGACACTTATATCACTCTCTGACACACTCTGAAACTCTCTATCACTCTCTGACAATCTCTGACACTCTCTGACACTCTCAGACACTCTCAGACAGTCTCAGACACTCTCTATCACTCTCTGAAACAATCTACCACGCATTGACACCCTCTATCTCTCTCTATCACTCTTTATCGCTCTCTATCACTCTCTGACACTCTCTGACACTTTCCGACACTCTCAGGCAATCTCTACCACTCTCTATCACTCACTGACACTCTCTGATACACTCTGACACTCCCTGACACTCTCTGACACTCTCCATCACTCTCTGAAACTCTCTGACAATCTCAGACACAATCTGACACTCTCTATGCCTCTCTGACACTCTCTGACACTTTCAGACACTCTCAGACACACTCATACACTCTCTGGCACTCTCTGGCACTCTCTATCGCTCTCTGGCACTCTCTATCAATCTCTGACACTCTCTGACACTCTCTGACGCTTTCAGACTGTCCATGTAACTCTCAGACTCTCTCTGACTCTCTCTATCACTCTCTGACACTCTCTGACTCTCTCAGACACTCTCTGACACTCTCTATCACTCTCTGACACTCTATATCACCTTCTGACACTGCCTGACACACACTGACACTCTCAGGCACTCTCTGAAACTCTCTATCACTCTCTGAAACTCTCTGACACTCTCAGACACTCCCTGACACTCTCAGACACTTTCCATCACTCTCTGACACACTCTGACACTCTCTGGCACTCTCAGACACTCTCTATCACTCTCCATCACTCTCCGACACTCTCTCATACTCTCTATCACTCTCTGACACTCTCAGACACTGTCTGGGACTCTCTGACACTCTCTATCACTTTCTGACACTCTCTGTCTCTGTCTGACTCTCTATGACATTTTCAGACACTCTCAGACACTCTCTGACACACTCTGACACTCTCTGACACTCTCAGACACTCTCTTTCGCTCTCTTTCACTCTATGACACTCCCTATCACTCCCTGACACTCTCAGATTCTGTCTGACAATCTCTTTCACTCTCCATCACTCTCTGACACTCTCTGACACTCTCAGATACTCTCTGACACTCTCTGACACCTCAGACATCTCTACCACTCTCTATCACTCTCTGATACTCTCTATCGCTCTCCGGCACTCTCTGAAACTCTCTGATACACTCTGACACTCTCAGACACTCTCTGGCACTCTGCATCACTCTCTGACACTCTCTGACACTCTCTATCACTCTCTGACACTCTCTGACACTCTCTGATACACTTTGACACTCTCTGACACTTCTATCACTCTCTGACACACTCTGACACTCTCTATCACTCTCTGACAATCTCTGACACTCTCTGATACACTCTGAAACTCTCAGACACTCTTTGACTCTCTCTATCACTCTCTTACACTCTCTGAAACTCTCTGATACACTGTAACACTCTCAGACACGCTCTGACACTCTGTATCACTCTCTGACACCCTCTGACACTCTCTATCACTCTCTGACACTCTCAAAAACTCTCTGACACTCTCTGAAACTCTCTGATACACTGTGACACTCTCAGACACTCTCTGACACTCTGTATCACTCTCTGACACACTCTGAAACTCTCTATCACTCTCTGACAATCTCTGACACTCTCTGACACTCTCTGACACTTTCAGACTGTCCATGTCACTCTCAGACTCTCTCTGACTCTCTCTATCACTCTCTGACACTCTCTGACTCTCTCAGACACTCTCTGACACTCTCTATCACTCTCTGACACTCTATATCACTTTCTGACACTGCCTGACACACACTGACACTCTCAGGCACTCTCTGAAACTCTCTATCACTTTCTGAAACTCTCTGACACTCGCAGACACTCTCTGACACTTTTTATCACTTTCTGACACTCTCAGACACTCTCTGTCATTTTCTATCACTCTCTGACACTGTTTGATACTCTCTGACACTCTCAGACACTCTCAGACACTCTCTGACACTTTCTGTCACTCGCTGACAGTCTCTGACACTCTCAGAGACTCTCAGACAGTCTCAGACACTTTCTATCATTCTCTGACACTGTCTGACAATCTCTGACACTCTCAGACACTCACTTTCACTCTCTATCCCTCTATGACATTCCCTATCTCTCCCTTACTCTCTCAGATTCCCTATGACAATCTCTTTCATTCTCCATCACTCTCAGACACTCTCAGACACTCTCAGACTATCTCAGATACTCTCAGACACTCTCAGACACTCTCTATCACTCTCTGACACACTCTGACACTGTCTACCACTCTTTGACACTCTCTGACACTCACTATCACTCTCTATCACTCTCTGGCGCACTCTGACACTCTCTGGCACTCTCAGACACTCTCTATCACTCTCCATCACTCTGACACACTCTGACAGTCTCTGACACTCTCAGACAGTCTCAGACACTCTCTATCACTCGATATCACTCTCTGACACTATCTATCACTCTATGAAACTGTCTGACACTCTCTATCACTCTCTATCACTCTCTGGCACACTCTGACTCTCTCTGACACTCTCAGACACTCACTTTCACTCTCTATCCCTCTATGACATTCCCTATCTCTCCCTTACTCTCTCAGATTCCCTATGACAATCTCTTTCATTCTCCATCACTCTCAGACACTCTCAGACACTCTCAGACTATCTCAGATACTCTCAGACACTCTCAGACACTCTCTATCACTCTCTGACACACTCTGACACTGTCTACCACTCTTTGACACCCTCTGACACTCACTATCACTCTCTATCACTCTCTGGAGCACTCTGACACTCTCTGGCACTCTCAGACACTCTCTATCACTCTCCATCACTCTGACACACTCTGACAGTCTCTGACACTCTCAGACAGTCTCAGACACTCTCTATCACTCTCAGACACTCTCTATCGCTCTCTATCACTCTCTGACACTCTCTGACACTCTCTGACACTCTCTATCAATCTCTGACACTCTCAGACACTCTCTGTCACCCACTGACACTCTCTATCACTCTCTGACACATTCTGACACACTCAGACACTCTATCACTCTCTATCACTCTCTGTTACTCTCTGACACACTCTGACACTCTCTGACATTCTCTGACAATCTCTGACACTCTCTATCACTCTCTGAAACACTCCGTCACTCACAGACACTCTCAGACACTCTCGATCACTCTCTGACATTCTCTATCACTCTCTGACACTCAAGGACTGTCAAAGACACTCTCCATCACTCTCTGACACTCTCTGGCTCTCTCTGACTCTCTCAGACACTCTGTGACACTTTCTTTCACTCTCTGAAACTCTCAGACACTCTCTGACAATTTATATCACACTCTGACACTCTCTGACACTCTCAGAGACTCTCAGACAGTCTCAGACACTTTCTATCACTCTCTGACACTGTCTGACAATCTCTGACACTCTCAGACACTCTCATTCACTCGCTATCCCTCCATGACACTCCCGATCAGTCCCTAACAATCTCAGATTCTCTATGACATTCTCTTTCACTCTCCATCAATCTCTGACACTGTCAGACACTCTCTGACACTCTCAGACACTCTTGGACACTCTCAGACTCTCTCAGACACTCTCAGACACACTCTATCACTCGATATCACTCTCTGACACTCTCTGACACTATCTATCACTCTATGAAACTGTCTGACACTCTCTATCACTCTCTTTCACTCTCTGGCACACTCTGACTCTCTCTGGCACACTCGGACTCTCTCTGACACACTCTGACACTCTCTAACACTCTCTGACACTCTCTGACACTTTCCGACACTCTCAGACACTCTCTACCACTCTCCATCAATCTCTGACACTCGCTGACACTCTCTGATACTATCTACCACTCACCATCACTCTCTGACACTCACTGACACTCTCTGACACTATCTACCACTCACCATCACTCTCTGACACTCTCTGACAATCTCAGACACTCTCTGACACTCTCTATGACTCTCTGACACTCTCTGACACTTTCAGACACTCTCAGAAACACTCATACACTCTCTGGCACTCTCTGTCACTCTCTATCACTCTCTGACTCTCTCTGACACTCTCAGACACTCTCTGACTCTCTCAGACCCTCTCAGACACTTTCTGTCACTCGCTGACAGTCTCTGACACTCTCAGAGACTCTCAGACAGTCTCAGACACTTTCTATCACTCTCTGACACTCTCAGACACTCTCTGTCACTTTCTATCACTCTCTGACACTGTTTGACACTCTCTGACACTCTCAGACACTCTCAGACACTTTCTGTCACTCGCTGACAGTCTCTGACACTCTCAGAGACTCTCAGACAGTCTCAGACACTTTCTATCACTCTCTGACACTGTCTGACAATCTCTGACACTCTCAGACACTCACTTTCACTCTCTATCCCTCTATGACACTCCCTATCTCTCCCTTACACTCTCAGATTCCCTATGACCATCTCGTTCACTATCCATCACTCTCAGACACTCTCAGACACTCTCAGACACTCTCTGACACTCTCAGACTATCTCAGATACTCGCAGACACTCTCCATCACTCTCTATCACTCTCTGACACACTCTGACACTGTCTATCACTCTTTGACACTCTCTGACACTCACTATCACTCTCTATCACTCTCTATCACTCTCTGGCGCACTCTGACACTCTCTGGCACTCTCAGACACTCTCTATCACTCTCTATCACTCTGACTGTCTCTGACACTCTCAGACAGTCTCAGACAGTCTCAGACACTCTCTATCACTCTCAGACACTCTCTATCGCTCTCTATCACTCTCTGACACTCTCTGACACTCTCTGACACTCTCTATCAATCTCTGACAATCTCAGACACTCTCTGTCACTCACTGACACTCTCTATCACTCTCTGACACTCTCTGACACTCTCTGACACTCTCTGACACTCTCTGACACAATCTGACACACTCAGACACTCTATCACTCTCTATCACTCTCTGTTACTCTCTGACACACTCTGACATTCTCTGACAATCTCTGACACTCTCCATCACTCTCAGACACTCTTGATCACTCTCTGACATTCTCTATCACTCTCTGACACTCAAAGACACTCAAAGACACTCTCTATCACTCTCTGACACTCTCTGACCCTCTCAGACACTCTGTGACACTTTCTGTCACTCTCTGAAACTCTCAGACACTCTCTGACAATTTATATCACACTCTGAAACTCTCTGACTCTCTCAGAGACTCTCAGACAGTCTCAGACACTTTCTATCACTCTCTGACACTGTCTGACAATCTCTGACACTCTCAGACACTCTCTTTCACTCTCTATCCCTCTATGACACTCCCTATCACTCCCTAACAATCTCAGATTCTCTATGACACACTCTTTCACTCTCCATCACTCTCTGACACTGTCAGACACTCTCGGACACTCTCAGACTCTCTCAGACACTCTCAGACACTCTCTATCACTCTATATCACTCTCTGACACTCTCTGACACTATCTATCACTCTATGAAACAGTCTGACACTCTCTATCACTCTCTATCGCTCTCTGGCACACTCTGACTCTCTCTGACACTCTCTGACACTCTCTGTCACTCTCTGACACTCTCTGACACTTTCGGACACTCTCAGACACTTTCTACCACTCCCCATCAATCTCTGACACTCGCTGACACTCTCTGATAATCTCTGACACTCACTGACACTCTCTGACACTCTCTACCACTCACCATCACTCTCTGACACTCTCTGACAATCTCAGACACTCTCTGACACTCTCTATGACTCTCTGACACTCTCTGACACTTTCAGACACTCTCAGACACACTCATACACTCTCTGGCACTCTCTGGCAATCTCCATCACTCTCTGGCACTCTCTATCACTCTCTGACACTCTCAGACTCTCCCTGACACTCTCAGACTCTCTCTGACTCTCTCTATCACTCTCTGACACTCTCTGACACTCTCTATCACTCTCTGACACTCTATATCACTTTCTGACTCTGCCTGACACACACTGACACTCTCAGGCACTCTCTGAAACTCTCTATCACTCTCTGAAACTCTCTGACACTCGCAGGCACTCTCTGAAACTTTGTATCACTTTCTGACACTCTCAGACTATCTCAGACTATCTCAGACACTCTCAGACACTCTCAGAGACTCTCTGGCACTCTCTATCACTCTCTGACACTCTCTATCACACTCTGACACTTTCTGTCACTCTCTGACACTCTCTGTCAATCTATATCACTCTCAGGCACTCTCTATCACTCTCTGACACACACTGACACTCTCTATCACTCTCTGACACTCTCTACCATTCTCTGCCACTCTCTGTCACTCTCTATCACTCTCAGGCACTCTATATCACTCTCTGACACTGTCTGACACTGTCTAGCACTCTCTGACACTCTCTGACACTCACAGGCACTCTCTGAAACTTTGTATCACTTTCTGACACTCTCAGACTATCTCAGACTATCTCAGACACTCTCAGACACTCTCAGAGACTCTCTGGCACTCTCTATCACTCTCTGACACTCTCTATCACACTCTGACACTTTCTGTCACTCTCTGACACTCTCTGTCAATCTATATCACTCTCAGGCACTCTCTATCACTCTCTGACACACACTGACACTCTCTATCACTCTCTGACACTCTCTACCATTCTCTGCCACTCTCTGACACTCTCTACCATTCTCTGCCACTCTCTGTCACTCTCTATCACTCTCAGGCACTCTATATCACTCTCTGACACTGTCTGACAATGTCTAGCACTCTCTGACACTCTCAGACACTCTCTGACTCTCTCAGACCCTCTCATACACTCTCTGACACTTTCTGTCACTCTCTGACACTCTCAGACACTCTCTGTCACTTTATATCACTCTCTGGCACTGTTTGACACTCTCTGACACTCCCAGACACTCTCAGACACTTTATATCACTCTCTGACACTCTCAGACACTCTCTGACACTCTATATCACTCTCAGGCACTCTCTATCACTCTCTGACACACACTGACACTCTCTATCACTCTCTGACACTCTCTACCATTCTCTGCCACTCTCTGTCACTCTCTATCACTCTCAGGCACTCTATATCACTCTCTGACACTGTCTGACACTTTCTAGCACTCTCTGACACTCTCAGACACTCTCTGACTCTCTCAGACCCTCTCATACACTCTCTGACACTTTCTGTCACTCTCTGACACTCTCAGACACTCTCTGTCACTTTATATCACTCTCTGGCACTGTTTGACACTCTCTGACACTCCCAGACACTCTCAGACACTTTATGACACTCTCAGACACTCTCTATCACTCTCTATCACTCTCTGACACACTCTGACTGTCTCTGACACTCTCTGACACTCTCTATCACTGTCTATCACTCTCAATCACTCTCTATCACTCTCTGACACACTCTGACACTCTCTGACACTCTCTATCACTCTCTATCACTCTCTGACACACTCTGACACACTCTGACAATCTCTGACACTCTCAGACACTCTCTATCACTCTCGATCACACGCTGACACTCTCTGACAATCTCAGACACTCTCTATCACTCTCTGACACTCACTGACACTCTCAGACACGCTCTGTCACTCTCAGACACTCTCTGACATTCTCAGAAACTCTATATCACTCTCTATCACTCGCTGACACTCTCAGACACTCTCTATCACTCTCTATCACTCGCTGACTCTCTCAGACACTCTCAGACACTCTCTATCACTCTCTGACACTCACTGAAACTCTCAGACACTCTCTGTCTCTCTCAGACACTCTCAGACACTCTCGCTCACTCTCTCACAGTCTCTGAAACTCTCTGACACACTCACACTCTCTCTGGCACTCTCTATCACTCTCTGACACTCTCTGACACACTCTGACACTCTCTGACACTCTCTATCACTCTCTGACACTCTCTGATACACTCTGACACACTCTAT
Source organism: Heterodontus francisci (assembly GCF_036365525.1). NCBI lineage: Eukaryota > Metazoa > Chordata > Chondrichthyes > Heterodontiformes > Heterodontidae > Heterodontus > Heterodontus francisci. The sequence continues at coordinate 13,583,030 of NC_090405.1, forward strand.
CGCTCTCTGACATTCTCTGACACACTCTCTGACACTGTCAGACACCCTCAGACACTCTCAGACAATCTCTATCACTCTCAGACACTCTCTATCACTCTCTGAAATTCTCTGAAACTCTCAGACACTCTCTATCACTCTCTGACAGTCTCAGACACTCTCTATCACTCTCTATCAAACTCTGACACTCTCAGACACTCTCTCTCTCACTCACTGACACTCCATATCACACTCTGACAGTCTCTGACAGTCTCTGACACTCTCTATCACTCTCTGATACTCTCTGACACACTCTGACAATCTCTGACACTCTCTATCACTCTCTGACATACTCTGTCACTCACAGACACTCTCAGACTCTCTCGATCACTCTCTGACATTCTCTATCACTCTCTGACACTCTCTGACACTCAAAGACACTCTCTATCACACTCTATCACTTTCTGTCACTCTCTGACTCTCTCGGACACTCTCTCCCACTCTATGACACTCTCTGACTCTCTCAGACACTCTCTGACACTTTATATCACTCTCTGACTCTCTCAGACACTCTCTGACACTTTATATCACTCTCTATCACTCTCAGACACTCTCTATCACTCTCTGACATTCTCTGAAACTCTCAGACACTCTCTATCACTGTCTGACACACTCAGACACTCTCTATCACTCTCTATCAAACTCTGACACTCTCAGACACTCTCTATCACTCACTGACACTCTCTATCACACTCTGACAGTCTCTGAAAATCTCTGACACTCTCTAACACTCTCTATCACTCTCTGATACTCTCTGACACACTCTGACATTCTCTGACACTCTCTGACACACTCTGACACTCTCTATCAATCTCTGACACTCTCAGACACTCTCTATCACTCACTGACACTCTCTATCACTCTCTGACACTCTCTGACACACTCTGACACTCTCAGACACTCTCTATCACTCTCTGACACACTCTGACATTTTCTGACTCTCTCAGACACTCTCTATCACTCTCTATCCCTCTCTGTTACTCTCTGACTCACTCTGGCACTCTCTGACACTCTCTGACACACTCTGACAATCTCTGACACTCTCTATCACTCTCTGACATACTCTGTCACTCACAGACACTCTCAGACACTCTCGATCACTCTCTGACATTCTCTATCTCTCTCTGACACTCTCTGACACTCAAAGACACTCTCTATCACACTCTATCACTCTCTATCACTCTCTGACACTCTCGGACACTCTCTGTCACTCTCTGACACACTCTGACACTCTCTATCAATCTCTGACACTCTCAGACACTCTCTATCACTCACTGACACACTCTATCACTCTCTGACACTCTCTGACACACTCTGACACTCTCAGACACTCTCTATCACTCTCTGACACACTCTGACATTTTCTGACACGCTCAGACACTCTCTATCACTCTCTATCCCTCTCTGTTACTCTCTGACTCACTCTGACACTCTCTGACACTCTCTGACACACTCTGACAATCTCTGACAATCTCTATCACTCTCTGACATACTCTGTCACTCACAGACACTCTCAGACACTCTCGATCACTCTCTGACATTCTCTATCTCTCTCTGACACTCTCTGACACTCAAAGACACTCTCTATCACACTCTATCACTCTCTATCACTCTCTGACACTCTCGGACACTCTCTGTCACTCTCTGACACTCTCTGACTCTCTCTGACACTTTATATCACTCTCTGAACCTCTCAGACACTCTCTGACACTTTCTATCACACTCTGACACTCTTTGACACTCTCAGATAATCTCAGACAGTCTCAGACACTTCCTATCACTCTCTGACACTGTCTGACAATCTCTGACGCTGTCAGACACTCTCTTTCACTCTCTATCCCTCTATGACACTCCCTATCACTCCCTAACACTCTCAGATTCTCTATGACACTCTCTTTCACTCTCCATCACTCTCTGAAACTGTCAGACACTTTCCGGCCCTCTCAGACACTCTCTGACTCTCTCAGACACTCTCAGACACTCTCTATCACTCTATATCACACTCTGACACTTTCTATCACTCTATGAAACTCTCTGACACTCTCCATCACTCTCCATCACTCTCTATCACTCTCTGGCACACTCTGACTCACTCTGACCCTCTCTGACACTATCTGACACTCTCTGACACACTCTGACAGACTCAGACACTCTCTATCACTCTCTATCACTCTCTGACACTATCTGACACACTGTGACACTCTCTGACACTCTCAGTCACTCTCCATCACTCTCTATCACTCTCTGACGCACTCTGACTGTCTCTGACACTCTCTGACACTCTCTATCACTCTCTGACACTCTCTATCACTTTCTGACACTCTCAGACACTCTCTACCACTCTCTGACACTCTCTATCACCCACTGACACTCTCTGACACACTCTGACACGCTCAGACACTTTCAGACACTCTCTATCACTCTCTATCACTCTCTGACACACTCTGACAATCTCTGACACTCTCAGACGCTCTCAGACACTCTCTAAACACTCTCTGACACTCAGTGACACTCTCAGACACGCGCTGTCACTCTCTGACACTCTCAGACACTCTCTATCACTCTCTGACACTCTCTGACATTCTCAGAAACTATCCATCACTCTCTATCACTCGCTGACACTCCCAGACACTCTCAGACACTCTATTTCACACTCTATCACTCTCTGACACTCTCAGACACTCTCAGACACTCTCTATCACTCTCCGACACTCACTGAAACTCTCAGACACTCTCTGTATCTCTCAGACACTCTCTCTCACTCCCTGACACTCTCTGAAACTCTCTGACACACTCACACTCTCTCTGACACTCTCTATCACTCTCTGACACTCTCTGACACACTCTGACACACTCTGACACTCTCTGACAATCTCTATCACTCTCTGACAGTCTCTGACACTTTGTGACACACTCTGACACACTCTATCGCTCTCTGACATTCTCTGACACACTCTGACACTCTCTGACAGTATCAGAAACTCTCAGACACTCTCGATCACTCTCTGACACTCTCTATCACTCTCTGACATACTCTGTCACTCACAGACACTCTCAGACACTCTCGATCACTCTCTGACATTCTCTATCACTCTCGGACACTCGAAGACTCTCTCCATCACACTCTATCACTCTCTATCACTCTCTGACACTCTCGGACACTCTCTATAACTCTCTGACACTCTCTGACACTCTCTGACACTCTCAGACACTCTCTATGACTCTCAGACACTCACTATCACTGTCAGACACTCTCTATCACACTCTGACATTCTCTGAAATTCTCAGACACTCTCGATCTCTCTCTGACACTCTCAGCCACTCTCTATTACTCTCTGACACTTTCTATCACTCTCTATAACTCTGTGACACACTGTCAATTTCAGACACTCTCGGACACTCTCTCTCTCTCTCTATCAAACTCTGACACACTCTGACTGTCTCTGACACTCTCTGACACTCTCTATCACTCTCTATCACTCTCTGTTACTCTCTGACACACTCTGACATTCTCTGACACTCTCTGACACACTCTGACAATCTCAGACACTTTTTATCACTCTCTGACTCTCTCTATCACTCTCTGACACTCTCAGACACTCTCCATCAATCTCTGACACTCTCAGACACTCTCTATCACTCACTGACACTCTCTATCACTCTCTGACACTCTCTGACACACTCTGACACTCTCTATCACTCTCTGACACACTCTGACAAACTCTGACGCTTTCTGACACTCTCAGACACTCTCTATCACTCTCTATACCTCTCTGTTGCTCTCTGACACACTCTGACACTCTCTGACACTCTCTGACACTCTCTGACACACTCTGACACTCTCTATCACTCTGACATACTCTGTCACTCACAGACACTCTCAGACACTCTCGTTCACTCTCTGAATTTCTCTATCACTCTCTGACACTTTATATCACTCTCTGAAACTTTCAGACACTCTCTGACACTTTCTATCACACTCTGACACTCTCTGACACTCTCAGATAATCTCAGACAGTCTCAGACACTTTCTATCACTCTCTGACACTGTCTGACAATCTCTGACACTCTCAGACACTCTCTCTCACTCTCCATCATTCTCTGACACTGTCAGAAACTCTCTGACACTCTCAGACACTCTCTGACTCTCTCAGACACTGTCAGACTCTCTCCATCACTCTATATCACTCTCTGACACTATCTATCACTCTATGAAACTCTCTGACACACTCCATCACTCTCTATCACTCTCTGGCACACTCTGACTCACTCTGACCATCTCTGACACTATCTGACACTCTCTGACACACTCTGACACACTCAGACACTCTCTATCACTCTCTAGCACTGTCTATCACTCTCTATAACACTCTATCAATCTCTGACACACTCTGACTCTCTCTGACACTCTCTATCACTCTTTGACACTCTCTGACACACTCTGACACTCTCAGACACTCTGAGGCACTCTCTATCACTCTCTATCACTCTCTGACACACTCTGACAATCTCTGACACTCTCAGACATTCTCTATCACTCTCTATCACTCTCTGACACACTCTGACACATTCTGACACTCTCAGACAAGCTCTATCACTCTCTATTACTCTGTGACACACTCTGACACTCTCTGACACTCTCTGACACGCTCTCTCACACACCTGACTATCTCTGACACTCTCTATCACTCTCCGACATACTCTGTCACTCACAGACACTCTCAGACACTCTCGATCACTCTCTGACATTCTCTATCACTCTCTGACACTCGAAGACACTCTCTATCACTCTCTATCACTCTCTGACACTCTCTGACACTCTCGGACACTCTCTATAACTCTCTGACACTCTCTGACAGTCTCTGACACTCTCAGACACTCTCTATGACTCTCAGACACTCACTATCACTGTCAGACACTCTCTATCACACTCTGACATTCTCTGAAATTCTCAGACACTCTCGATCTCTCTCTGACACTCTCAGCCACTCTCTATTACTCTCTGACACTTTCTATCACTCTCTATAACTCTGTGACACACTCTGACACTTTCAGACACTCTCAGACACTCTCTCTCTCTCTCTATCAAATTCTGACACACTCTGACTGTCTCTGACACTCTCTGACACTCTCTGACACTCTCGATCTCTCTCTATCACTCTCTGTTACTCTCTGACACACTCTGACATTCTCTGACACTCTCTGACACACTCTGACAATCTCAGACACTTTTTATCACTCTCTGACACTATCTATCACTCTCTGACACTCTCAGACACTCTCTATCAATCTCTGACACTCGATCTCACTCTCTGACACTCTCTGACACACTCTGACACTCTCTATCACTCTCTGACACACTCTGACACACTCTGACGCTTTCTGACACTCTCAGAAACTCTCTATCACTCTCTATACCGCTCTGTTGCTCTCTGACACACTCTGACACTCTCTGACACTCTCTGACACACTCTGACACTCTCTGTCACTCTCTGCCATACTCTGTCACTCACAGACACTCTCGATCACTCTCTGAATTTTCTATCACTCTCTGACACTTTATATCACTCTCTGAACCTCTCAGACACTCTCTGACACTTTCTATCACACTCTGACACTCTCAGATAATCTCAGACAGTCTCAGACACTTTCTATCACTCTCTGACACTGTCTGACAATCTCTGACACTCTCAGACACTCTCTCTCACTCTCCATCATTCTCTGACACTGTCAGAAACTCTCTGACACTCTCAGACACTCTCTGACTCTCTCAGACACTGTCAGACTCTCTCCATCACTCTATATCACTCTCTGACACTATCTATCACTCTATGAAACTCTCTGACACACTCCATCACTCTCTATCACTCTCTGGCACACTCTGACTCACTCTGACCATCTCTGACACTATCTGACACTCTCTGACACACTCTGACACACTCAGACACTCTCTATCACTCTCTAGCACTGTCTATCACTCTCTATAACACTCTATCAATCTCTGACACACTCTGACTCTCTCTGACACTCTCTATCACTCTTTGACACTCTCTGACACACTCTGACACTCTCAGACACTCTGAGGCACTCTCTATCACTCTCTATCACTCTCTGACACACTCTGACAATCTCTGACACTCTCAGACATTCTCTATCACTCTCTATCACTCTCTGACACACTCTGACACATTCTGACACTCTCAGACAAGCTCTATCACTCTCTATTACTCTGTGACACACTCTGACACTCTCTGACACTCTCTGACACGCTCTCTCACACACCTGACTATCTCTGACACTCTCTATCACTCTCCGACATACTCTGTCACTCACAGACACTCTCAGACACTCTCGATCACTCTCTGACATTCTCTATCACTCTCTGACACTCGAAGACACTCTCTATCACTCTCTATCACTCTCTGACACTCTCTGACACTCTCGGACACTCTCTATAACTCTCTGACACTCTCTGACAGTCTCTGACACTCTCAGACACTCTCTATGACTCTCAGACACTCACTATCACTGTCAGACACTCTCTATCACACTCTGACATTCTCTGAAATTCTCAGACACTCTCGATCTCTCTCTGACACTCTCAGCCACTCTCTATTACTCTCTGACACTTTCTATCACTCTCTATAACTCTGTGACACACTCTGACACTTTCAGACACTCTCAGACACTCTCTCTCTCTCTCTATCAAATTCTGACACACTCTGACTGTCTCTGACACTCTCTGACACTCTCTGACACTCTCGATCTCTCTCTATCACTCTCTGTTACTCTCTGACACACTCTGACATTCTCTGACACTCTCTGACACACTCTGACAATCTCAGACACTTTTTATCACTCTCTGACACTATCTATCACTCTCTGACACTCTCAGACACTCTCTATCAATCTCTGACACTCGATCTCACTCTCTGACACTCTCTGACACACTCTGACACTCTCTATCACTCTCTGACACACTCTGACACACTCTGACGCTTTCTGACACTCTCAGAAACTCTCTATCACTCTCTATACCGCTCTGTTGCTCTCTGACACACTCTGACACTCTCTGACACTCTCTGACACACTCTGACACTCTCTGTCACTCTCTGCCATACTCTGTCACTCACAGACACTCTCGATCACTCTCTGAATTTTCTATCACTCTCTGACACTTTATATCACTCTCTGAACCTCTCAGACACTCTCTGACACTTTCTATCACACTCTGACACTCTCAGATAATCTCAGACAGTCTCAGACACTTTCTATCACTCTCTGACACTGTCTGACAATCTCTGACACTCTCAGACACTCTCTCTCACTCTCCATCATTCTATGACACTGTCAGACAATCTCTGACACTCTCAGACACGCTCTGTCACGCTCTGACACTCTCAGACACTCTCTACCACTCTCTATCACTCTCTGTAACTCTCAGACACTGACAGACTCTCTCTATCACTCTCTATCACTCTCTATCACTGTCTATCACTCTCTATAACACTCTATCACACTCTGACACACTCTGACACTCTCTGACACGCTCTCTCACACACCTGACTATCTCTGACACTCTCTATCACTCTCTGACATACTCTGTCACTCACAGACACTCTCAGACACTCTCGATCACTCTCTGACATTCTCTATCACTCTCTGACACTCGAAGACACTCTATCACACTCTATCACTCTCTATCACTCTCTGACACTCTCGGACACTCTCTATCACTCTCTGGCACACTCTGACTCACTCTGACCATCTCTGACACTATCTGACACTATCTGACACTCTCAGACACTCTCTATGACTCTCAGACACTCACTATCACTGTCAGACACTCTCTATCACACTCTGACATTCTCTGAAATTCTCAGACACTCTCGATCTCTCTCTGACACTCTCAGACACTCTCCATCACTCACTGACACTCTATATCACTCTCTGACACTCTCTGACACACTCTGACAATCTCTATCACTCTCTGACACACTCTAACACACTCTGACGCTTTCTGACACTCTCAGACACTCTCTATCACTCTCTATACCTCTCTGTTGCTCTCTGACACACTCTGACACTCTCTGACACTCTCTGACACACTCTGACACTCTCTGTCACTCTCTGACATACTCTGTCACTCACAGACGCTCTCAGACACTCTCGATCAATCTCTGAATTTCTCTATCACTCTCTGACACTTTATATCACTCTCTGAACCTCTCAGACACTCTCTGACACTTTCTATCACACTCTGACACTCTCTGACACACTGTGACACTCTCTGACACTCTCAGTCACTCTCTATCACTCACTATCACTCTCTGACGCACTCTGACTGTCTCAGACACTCTCTATCACTCTATATCACACTCTGACACTTTCTATCACTCTATGAAACTCTCTGACACTCTCCATCACTCTCCATCACTCTCTATCACTCTCTGGCACACTCTGACTCACTCTGACCCTCTCTGACACTATCTGACACTCTCTGACACACTCTGACAGACTGAGACACTCTCTATCACTCTCTATCACTCTCTATCACTCTCTGACACTATCTGACACACTGTGACACTCTCTGACACTCTCAGTCACTCTCTATCACTCTCTATCACTCTCTGACGCACTCTGACTGTCTCTGACACTCTCTGACACTCTCTATCACTCTCTGACACTCTCTATCACTTTCTGACACTCTCAGACACTCTCTACCACTCTCTGACACTCTCTATCACCCACTGACACTCTCTGACACACTCCGACACGCTCAGACACTTTCAGACACTCTCTATCACTCTCTATCACTCTCTGACACACTCTGACAATCTCTGACACTCTCAGACGCTCTCAGACACTCTCTAAACACTCTCTGACACTCACTGACACTCTCAGACACGCGCTGTCACTCTCTGACACTCTCAGACACTCTCTATCACTCTCTGACACTCTCTGACATTCTCAGAAACTATCCATCACTCTCTATCACTCGCTGACACTCCCAGACACTCTCAGACACTCTATTTCACACTCTATCACTCTCTGACACTCTCAGACACTCTCAGACACTCTCTATCACTCTCCGACATTCACTGAAACTCTCAGACACTCTCTGTATCTCTCAGACACTCTCTCTCACTCCCTGACACTCTCTGAAACTCTCTGACACACTCACACTCTCTCTGACACTCTCTATCACTCTCTGACACTCTCTGACACACTCTGACACTCTCTGACAATCTCTATCACTCTCTGACACTTTCTGACACTTTGTGACACACTCTGACACACTCTATCGCTCTCTGACATTCTCTGACACACTCTGACACTCTCTGACAGTATCAGAAACTCTCAGACACTCTCGATCACTCTCTGACACTCTCTATCACTCTCTGACACTCGAAGACACTCTCCATCACACTCTATCACTCTCTATCACTCTCTGACACTCTCGGACACTCTCTATAACTCACTGACACTCTCTGACAGTCTCTGACACTCTCAGACACTCTCTATGACTCTCAGACACTCACTATCACTGTCAGACACTCTCTATCACACTCTGACATTCTCTGAAATTCTCAGACACTCTCGATCTCTCTCTGACACTCTCAGCCACTCTCTATTACTCTCTGACACTTTCTATCACTCTCTATAACTCTGTGACACACTCTGACACTTTCAGACACTCTCGGACACTCTCTCTCTCTCTCTATCAAACTCTGACACACTCTGACTGTCTCTGGCACTCTCTGACACTCTCTATCACTTTCTATCACTCTCTGTTACTCTCTGACACACTCTGACATTCTCTGACACTCTCTGACACACTCTGACAATCTCAGACACTTTTTATCACTCTCTGACTCTCTCTATCACTCTCTGACACTCTCAGACACCCTCCATCAATCTCTGACACTCTCAGACACTCTCAGACACCCTCCATCAATCTCTGACACTCTCAGACACTCTCTATCACTCACTGACACTCTCTATCACTCTCTGACACTCTCTCACACACTCTGACATTCTCTATCACTCTCTGACACACTCTGACAAACTCTGACGCTTTCTGACACTCTCAGACACTCTCTATCACTCTCTATACCTCTCTGTTGCTCTCTGACACACTCTGACACTCTCTGACACTGTCTATCACTCTGACATACTCTGTCACTCACAGACACTCTCAGACACTCTCGTTCACTCTCTGAATTTCTCTATCACTCTCTGACACTTTATATCACCCTCTGAAACTTTCAGACACTCTCTGACACTTTCTATCACACTCTGACACTCTCTGACACTCTCAGATAATCTCAGACAGTCTCAGACACTTTCTATCACTCTCTGACACTGTCTGACAATCTCTGACACTCTCAGACACTCTCTCTCACTCTCCATCATTCTCTGACACTGTCAGAAACTCTCTGACACTCTCAGACACTCTCTGACTCTCTCAGACACTGTCAGACTCTCTCTATCACTCTATATCACTCTCTGACACTATCTATCACTCTATGAAACTCTCTGACACTCTCCATCACTCTCTATCACTCTCTGGCACACTCTGACTCACTCTGACCATCTCTGACACTATCTGACACTCTCTGACACACTCTGACACACTCAGACACTCTCTATCACTCTCTAGCACTGTCTATCACTCTCTATAACACTCTATCAATCTCTGACACACTCTGACTCTCTCTGACACTCTCTATCACTCTTTGACACTCTCTGACACACTCTGACACTCTCAGACACTCTGAGGCACTCTCTATCACTCTTTATCACTCTCTATCACTCTCTGACACACTCTGACAATCTCTGACACTCTCAGACATTCTCTATCACTCTCTATCACTCTCTGACACACTCTGACACACTCTGACAATCTCTGACACTCTCAGACGCTCTCAGACACTCTCTAAACACTCTCTGACACTCACTGACACTCTCAGACACGCGCTGTCACTCTCTGACACTCTCAGACACTCTCTATCACTCTCTGACACTCTCTGACATTCTCAGAAACTATCCATCACTCTCTATCACTCGCTGACACTCCCAGACACTCTCAGACACTCTATTTCACACTCTATCACTCTCTGACACTCTCAGACACTCTCAGACACTCTCTATCACTCTCCGACATTCACTGAAACTCTCAGACACTCTCTGTATCTCTCAGACACTCTCTCTCACTCCCTGACACTCTCTGAAACTCTCTGACACACTCACACTCTCTCTGACACTCTCTATCACTCTCTGACACTCTCTGACACACTCTGACACTCTCTGACAATCTCTATCACTCTCTGACACTTTCTGACACTTTGTGACACACTCTGACACACTCTATCGCTCTCTGACATTCTCTGACACACTCTGACACTCTCTGACAGTATCAGAAACTCTCAGACACTCTCGATCACTCTCTGACACTCTCTATCACTCTCTGACACTCGAAGACACTCTCCATCACACTCTATCACTCTCTATCACTCTCTGACACTCTCGGACACTCTCTATAACTCACTGACACTCTCTGACAGTCTCTGACACTCTCAGACACTCTCTATGACTCTCAGACACTCACTATCACTGTCAGACACTCTCTATCACACTCTGACATTCTCTGAAATTCTCAGACACTCTCGATCTCTCTCTGACACTCTCAGCCACTCTCTATTACTCTCTGACACTTTCTATCACTCTCTATAACTCTGTGACACACTCTGACACTTTCAGACACTCTCGGACACTCTCTCTCTCTCTCTATCAAACTCTGACACACTCTGACTGTCTCTGGCACTCTCTGACACTCTCTATCACTTTCTATCACTCTCTGTTACTCTCTGACACACTCTGACATTCTCTGACACTCTCTGACACACTCTGACAATCTCAGACACTTTTTATCACTCTCTGACTCTCTCTATCACTCTCTGACACTCTCAGACACCCTCCATCAATCTCTGACACTCTCAGACACTCTCAGACACCCTCCATCAATCTCTGACACTCTCAGACACTCTCTATCACTCACTGACACTCTCTATCACTCTCTGACACTCTCTCACACACTCTGACATTCTCTATCACTCTCTGACACACTCTGACAAACTCTGACGCTTTCTGACACTCTCAGACACTCTCTATCACTCTCTATACCTCTCTGTTGCTCTCTGACACACTCTGACACTCTCTGACACTCTCTATCACTCTGACATACTCTGTCACTCACAGACACTCTCAGACACTCTCGTTCACTCTCTGAATTTCTCTATCACTCTCTGACACTTTATATCACCCTCTGAAACTTTCAGACACTCTCTGACACTTTCTATCACACTCTGACACTCTCTGACACTCTCAGATAATCTCAGACAGTCTCAGACACTTTCTATCACTCTCTGACACTGTCTGACAATCTCTGACACTCTCAGACACTCTCTCTCACTCTCCATCATTCTCTGACACTGTCAGAAACTCTCTGACACTCTCAGACACTCTCTGACTCTCTCAGACACTGTCAGACTCTCTCTATCACTCTTTCACTCTCTGACACTATCTATCACTCTATGAAACTCTCTGACACTCTCCATCACTCTCTATCACTCTCTGGCACACTCTGACTCACTCTGACCATCTCTGACACTATCTGACACTCTCTGACACACTCTGACACACTCAGACACTCTCTATCACTCTCTAGCACTGTCTATCACTCTCTATAACACTCTATCAATCTCTGACACACTCTGACTCTCTCTGACACTCTCTATCACTCTTTGACACTCTCTGACACACTCTGACACTCTCAGACACTCTGAGGCACTCTCTATCACTCTTTATCACTCTCTATCACTCCCTGACACACTCTGACAATCTCTGACACTCTCAGACATTCTCTATCACTCTCTATCACTCTCTGACACACTCTGACACATTCTGACACTCTCAGACAATCTCTATCACTCTCTATCCCTCTCTGTTACTCTGTGACACACTCTGACACTCTCTGACACGCTCTCTCACACACCTGACTATCTCTGACACTCTCTATCACTCTCTGACATACTCTGTCACTCACAGACACTCTCAGACACTCTCGATCACTCTCTGACATTCTCTATCACTCTCTGACACTCGAAGACACTCTCTATCACTCTCTATCACACTCTGACACTCTCTGACACTCTCGGACACTCTCTATAACTCTCTGACACTCTCTGACAGTCTCTGACACTCTCAGACACTCTCTATGACTCTCAGACACTCACTATCACTGTCAGACACTCTCTATCACACTCTGACATTCTCTGAAATTCTCAGACACTCTCGATCTCTCTCTGACACTCTCAGCCACTCTCTATTACTCTCTGACACTTTCTATCACTCTCTATAACTCTGTGACACACTCTGACACTTTCAGACACTCTCAGACACTCTCTCTCTCTCTCTATCAAATTCTGACACACTCTGACTGTCTCTGACACTCTCTGACACCCTCTGACACTCTCTATCACTCTCTATCACTCTCAGTTACTCTCTGACACACTCTGACATTCTCTGACACTCTCTGACACACTCTGACAATCTCAGACACTTTTTATCACTCTCTGACACTCTCTATCACTCTCTGACACTCTCAGACACTCTCTATCAATCTCTGACACTCTCAGACACTCTCTATCACTCACTGACACTCTATATCACTCTCTGACACTCTCTGACACACTCTGACACTCTCTATCACTCTCTGACACACTCTGACACACTCTGACGCTTTCTGACACTCTCAGAAACTCTCTATCACTCTCTATACCGCTCTGTTGCTCTCTGACACACTCTGACACTCTCTGACACTCTCTGACACACTCTGACACTCTCTGTCACTCTCTGCCATACTCTGTCACTCACAGACACTCTCAGACACTCTCGATCACTCACTGAATTTTCTATCACTCTCTGACACTTTATATCACTCTCTGAACCTCTCAGACACTCTCTGACACTTTCTATCACACTCTGACACTCTCAGATAATCTCAGACAGTCTCAGACACTTTCTATCACTCTCTGACACTGTCTGACAATCTCTGACACTCTCAGACACTCTCTCTCACTCTCCATCATTCTATGACACTGTCAGACAATCTCTGACACTCTCAGACACGCTCTGTCACGCTCTGACACTCTCAGACACTCTCTACCACTCTCTATCACTCTCTGTAACTCTCAGACACTGTCAGACTCTCTCTATCACTCTATATCACTCTCTGACACTATCTATCACTCTATGAAACTCTCTGACACTCTCCATCACTCTCTATCACTCTCTGGCACACTCTGACTCACTCTGACCATCTCTGACACTATCTGACACTCTCTGACACTCTCTGACACACTCTGACACACTCTGACACTCTCTATCACTCTCTATCCCTCTCTATCACTGTCTATCACTCTCTATAAGACTCTATCACACTCTGACTCACTTTGACACTCTCTGACACGCTCTCTCACACACCTGACTATCTCTGACACTCTCTATCACTCTCTGACATACTCTGTCACTCACAGACACTCTCAGACACTCTCGATCACTCTCTGACATTCTCTATCACTCTCTGACACTCGAAGACACTCTCTATCACACTCTATCACTCTCTATCACTCTCTGACACTCTCAGACACTCTCTATGACTCTCAGACACTCACTATCACTGTCAGACACTCTCTATCACACTCTGACATTCTCTGAAATTCTCAGACACTCTCGATCTCTCTCTGACACTCTCAGACACTCTCCATCACTCACTGACACTCTATATCACTCTCTGACACTCTCTGACACACTCTGACAATCTCTATCACTCTCTGACACACTCTAACACACTCTGACGCTTTCTGACACTCTCAGACACTCTCTATCACTCTCTATACCTCTCTGTTGCTCTCTGACACACTCTGACACTCTCTGACACTCTCTGACACTCTCTGACACACTCTGACACTCTCTGTCACTCTCTGACATACTCTGTCACTCACAGACGCTCTCAGACACTCTCGATCAATCTCTGAATTTCTCTATCACTCTCTGACACTTTATATCACTCTCTGAACCTCTCAGACACTCTCTGACACTTTCTATCACACTCTGACACTCTCAGATAATCTCAGACAGTCTCAGACACTTTCTATCACTCTCTGACACTGTCTGACAATCTCTGACACTCTCAGACACTCACTCTCACTCTCCATCATTCTATGACAATGTCAGACACTCTCTGACACTCTCAGACACGCTCTGTCACGCTCTGACACTCTCAGACACTCTCTACCACTCTCTATCACTCTCTGTAACTCTCAGACACTGTCAGACTCTCTCCATCACTCTATATCACTCTCTGACACTATCTAACACTTTATGAAACTCTCTGACACTCTCCATCACTCTCTATCACTCTCTGGCACACTCTGACTCACTCTGACCATCTCTGACACTATCTGACACTATCTGACACTCTCTGACACACTCTGACACACTCTGACACACTCAGACACTCTCTATCACTCTCTATCACTGTCTATCACTCTCTATAACACTCTATCACACTCTGACACACTCTGACACACTCTGACACTCTCAGACACTCTGAGGCACTCTCTATCACTCTCCATCACTCTCTGACACACTCTGACAATCTCTGACACTCTCAGACACTCTCTATCACTCGCTGACACTCTCAGACACTCTCTATCACTCTCTGACACTCACTGGCACTCTCAGACACGCTCTATCACTCCCTATCACTCTCTGACACTATCTGACACAATGTGACACTCTCTGACACTCTCAGTCACTCTCTATCACTCTCTATCACTCTCTGACGCACTCTGACTGTCTCTGACACTCTCTGACACTCTCTATCACTCTCTGACACTCTCTATCACTTTCTGACACTCTCAGACACTCTCTACCACTCTCTGACACTCTCTATCACCCACTGACACTCTCTGACACACTCTGACACGCTCAGACACTTTCAGACACTCTCTATCACTCTCTATCACTCTCTGACACACTCTGACAATCTCTGACACTCTCAGACACTCTCAGACACTCTCTAAACACTCTCTGATACTCACTGACACTCTCAGACACGCGCTGTCACTCTCTGACACTCTCAGACACTCTCTAAACACTCTCTGACACTCCCAGACACTCTCAGACACTCTCTTTCACACTCTATCACTCGCTGACACTCTCAGACACTCTCAGACACTCTCCATCACTCTCCGACAATCACTGAAACTCTCAGACACTCTCTGTATCTCTCAGACACTCTCAGACACTCTCTATCACTCTCTGACATTCTCTGAAACTCTCAGACACTCTCTATCACTCTCTGAAACACTCCGACACTCTCTATCACTCTCTATCAAACTCTGACAATCTCAGACACTCTCTATCACTCACTGACACTCTCTATCACACTCTGACAGTCTCTGACAATCTCTGACACTCTCTAACACTCTCTATCATTCTCTGATACTCTCTGACACACTCTGACATTCTCTGACACTCTCTATCAATCTCTGACACTCTCAGACACTCTCTATCACTCACTGACACTCTCTATCACTCTCTGACACACTCTGACACGCTCTGACACTCTCTGACACTCTCTATCACTCTCTGACACACTCTGACGTTTTCTGACACTCTCAGACACTCTCTATCACTCTCTATCCCTCTCTGACTCACTCTGACACTCTCTGACACACTCTGACAATCTCTGACACTCTCTATCACTCTCTGACACTCTCTATCACTCTCTGACACACTCTGACACGCTCTGACACTCTCTGACACTCTCTATCACTCTCTGACACACTCTGACGTTTTCTGACACTCTCAGACACTCTCTATCACTCTCTATCCCTCTCTGACTCACTCTGACACTCTCTGACACACTCTGACAATCTCTGACACTCTCTATCACTCTCTGACATACTCTGTCACTCACAGACACTCTCAGACACTCTCGATCACTCTCTGACATTCTATATCACTCTCTGACACTCTCTGACACTCAAAGACACTCTCTATCACACTCTATCACTCTCTATCACTCTCTGACACTCTCGGACACTCTCTGTCACTCTCTGACACTCTCTGACTCTCTCTGACTCTCCCTGACTCTCTCAGACACTCTCTGACACTTCATATCACTCTCTGAACCTCTCAGACACTCTCTGACACTTTCTATCACACTCTGACACTCTCTGACACTCTCAGATAATCTCAGACAGTCTCAGACACTTCCTATCACTCTCTGACACTGTCTGACAATCTCTGACGCTGTCAGACACTCTCTTTCACTCTCTATCCCTCTATGACACTCCCTATCACTCCCTAACACTCTCAGATTCTCTATGACACTCTCTTGCACTCTCCATCACTCTCTGAAACTGTCAGACACTTTCCGGCACTCTCAGACACTCTCTGACTCTCTCAGACACTCTCAGACACTCTCTATCACTCTATATCACACTCTGACACTTTCTATCACTCTATGAAACTCTCTGACACTCTCCATCACTCTCCATCACTCTCTATCACTCTCTGGCACACTCTGACTCACTCTGACCCTCTCTGACACTATCTGACACTCTCTGACACACTCTGACAGACTGAGACACTCTCTATCACTCTCTATCACTCTCTATCACTCTCTGACACTATCTGACACACTGTGACACTCTCTGACACTCTCAGTCACTCTCTATCACTCTCTATCACTCTCTGACGCACTCTGACTGTCTCAGACACGCTCTGTCACTCTATATCACACTCTGACACTTTCTATCACTCTATGAAACTCTCTGACACTCTCCATCACTCTCCATCACTCTCTATTACTCTCTGGCACACTCTGACTCACTCTGACCCTCTCTGACACTATCTGACACTCTCTGACACACTCTGACAGACTCAGACACTGTCTATCACTCTCTATCACTATCTATCACTCTCTGACACTATCTGACACACTGTGACACTCTCTGACACTCTCAGTCACTCTCTATCACTCTCTATCACTCTCTGACGCACTCTGACTGTCTCTGACACTCTCTGACACTCTCTATCACTCTCTGACACTCTCTATCACTTTCTGACACTCTCAGACACTCTCTACCACTCTCTGACACTCTCTATCACCCACTGACACTCTCTGACACACTCTGACACGCTCAGACACTTTCAGACACTCTGTATCACTCTCTATCACTCTCTGACACACTCTGACAATCTCTGACACTCTCAGACGCTCTCAGACACTCTCTAAACACTCTCTGATACTCACTGACACTCTCAGACACGCGCTGTCACTCTCTGACACTCTCAGACACTCTCTAAACACTCTCTGACACTCTCAGACACTCTCTACCACTCTCTGACACTCTCTATCACCCACTGACACTCTCTGACACACTCTGACACACTCTGACACTTTCAGACACTCTCTTTCACACTCTATCACTCGCTGACACTCTCAGACACTCTCAGACACTCTCCATCACTCTCCGACAATCACTGAAACTCTCAGACACTCTCTGTATCCCTCAGACACTCTCAGACACTCTCTATCACTCTCTGACATTCTCTGAAACTCTCAGACACTCTCTATCACTCTCTGAAACACTCCGACACTCTCTATCACTCTCTATCAAACTCTGACAATCTCAGACACTCTCTATCACTCACTGACACTCTCTATCACACTCTGACAGTCTCTGACAATCTCTGACACTCTCTAACACTCTCTATCATTCTCTGATACTCTCTGACACACTCTGACATTCTCTGACACTCTCTATCAATCTCTGACACTCTCAGACACTCTCTATCACTCACTGACACTCTCTATCACTCTCTGACACACTCTGACGTTTTCTGACACTCTCAGACACTCTCTATCACTCTCTATCCCTCTCTGACTCACTCTGACAATCTCTGACACTCTCTATCACTCTCTGACACTCTCTATCACTCTCTGACATACTCTGACACGCTCTGACACTCTCTATCACTCTCTGACACACTCTGACGTTTTCTGACACTCTCAGACACTCTCTATCACTCTCTATCCCTCTCTGACTCACTCTGACACTCTCTGACACACTCTGACAATCTCTGACACTCTCAGACACTCTCAGACACTCTCTAAACACTCTCTGATACTCACTGACACTCTCAGACACGCGCTGTCACTCTCTGACACTCTCAGACACTCTCTAAACACTCTCTGACACTCCCAGACACTCTCAGACACTCTCTTTCACACTCTATCACTCTCAGACACTCTCAGACACTCTCCATCACTCCCCGACAATCACTGAAACTCTCAGACACTCTCTGTATCTCTCAGACACTCTCAGACACTCTCTATCACTCTCTGACATTCTCTGAAACTCTCAGACACTCTCTATCACTCTCTGAAACACTCCGACACTCTCTATCACTCTCTATCAAACTCTGACACTCTCAGACACTCTCTATCACTCACTGACACTCTCTATCACACTCTGACAGTCTCTGACAATCTCTGACACTCTCTAACACTCTCTATCATTCTCTGATACTCTCTGACACACTCTGACATTCTCTGACACTCTCTATCAATCTCTGACACTCTCAGACACTCTCTATCACTCACTGACACTCTCTATCACTCTCTGACACACTCTGACACGCTCTGACACTCTCTGACACTCTCTATCACTCTCTGACACACTCTGACGTTTTCTGACACTCTCAGACACTCTCTATCACTCTCTATCCCTCTCTGACTCACTCTGACACTCTCTGACACACTCTGACAATCTCTGACACTCTCTATCACTCTCTGACACTCTCTATCACTCTCTGACACACTCTGACACGCTCTGACACTCTCTGACACTCTCTATCACTCTCTGACACACTCTGACGTTTTCTGACACTCTCAGACACTCTCTATCACTCTCTATCCCTCTCTGACTCACTCTGACACTCTCTGACACACTCTGACAATCTCTGACACTCTCTATCACTCTCTGACATACTCTGTCACTCACAGACACTCTCAGACACTCTCGATCACTCTCTGACATTCTATATCACTCTCTGACACTCTCTGACACTCAAAGACACTCTCTATCACACTCTATCACTCTCTATCACTCTCTGACACTCTCGGACACTCTCTATCACTCTCTGACACTCTCTGACTCTCTCTGACTCTCCCTGACTCTCTCAGACACTCTCTGACACTTCATATCACTCTCTGAACCTCTCAGACACTCTCTGACACTTTCTATCACACTCTGACACTCTCTGACACTCTCAGATAATCTCAGACAGTCTCAGACACTTCCTATCACTCTCTGACACTGTCTGACAATCTCTGACGCTGTCAGACACTCTCTTTCACTCTCTATCCCTCTATGACACTCCCTATCACTCCCTAACACTCTCAGATTCTCTATGACACTCTCTTTCACTCTCCATCACTCTCTGAAACTGTCAGACACTTTCCGGCACTCTCAGACACTCTCTGACTCTCTCAGACACTCTCAGACACTCTCTATCACTCTATATCACACTCTGACACTTTCTATCACTCTATGAAACTCTCTGACACTCTCCATCACTCTCCATCACTCTCTATCACTCTCTGGCACACTCTGACTCACTCTGACCCTCTCTGACACTATCTGACACTCTCTGACACACTCTGACAGACTCAGACACTCTCTATCACTCTCTATCACTCTCTATCACTCTCTGACACTATCTGACACACTGTGACACTCTCTGACACTCTCAGTCACTCTCTATCACTCTCTATCACTCTCTGACGCACTCTGACTGTCTCAGACACGCTCTGTCACTCTATATCACACTCTGACACTTTCTATCACTCTATGAAACTCTCTGACACTCTCCATCACTCTCCATCACTCTCTATCACTCTCTGGCACACTCTGACTCACTCTGACCCTCTCTGACACTATCTGACACTCTCTGACACACTCTGACAGACTCAGACACTGTCTATCACTCTCTATCACTATCTATCACTCTCTGACACTATCTGACACACTGTGACACTCTCTGACACTCTCAGTCACTCTCTATCACTCTCTGACGCACTCTGACTGTCTCTGACACTCTCTGACACTCTCTATCACTCTCTGACACTCTCTATCACTTTCTGACACTCTCAGACACTCTCTACCACTCTCTGACACTCTCTATCACCCACTGACACTCTCTGACACACTCTGACACGCTCAGACACTTTCAGACACTCTGTATCACTCTCTATCACTCTCTGACACACTCTGACAATCTCTGACACTCTCAGATAATCTCAGACAGTCTCAGACACTTTCTATCACTCTCTGACACTGTCTGACACTCTCAGATAATCTCAGACAGTCTCAGACACTTTCTATCACTCTCTGACACTGTCTGACAATCTCTGACACTCTCAGACACTCTCTCTCACTCTCCATCATTCTCTGACACTGTCAGAAACTCTCTGACACTCTCAGACACTCTCTGACTCTCTCAGACACTGTCAGACTCTCTCTATCACTCTATATCACTCTCTGACACTATCTATCACTCTATGAAACTCTCTGACACTCTCCATCACTCTCTATCACTCTCTGGCACACTCTGACTCACTCTGACCATCTCTGACACTATCTGACACTCTCTGACACACTCTGACACACTCAGACACTCTCTATCACTCTCTAGCACTGTCTATCACTCTCTATAACACTCTATCAATCTCTGACACACTCTGACTCTCTCTGACACTCTCTATCACTCTTTGACACTCTCTGACACACTCTGACACTCTCAGACACTCTGAGGCACTCTCTATCACTCTCTATCACTCTCTGACACACTCTGACAATCTCTGACACTCTCAGACATTCTCTATCACTCTCTATCACTCTCTGACACACTCTGACACATTCTGACACTCTCAGACAATCTCTATCACTCTCTATCCCTCTCTGTTACTCTGTGACACACTCTGACACTCTCTGACACGCTCTCTCACACACCTGACTATCTCTGACACTCTCTATCACTCTCTGACATACTCTGTCACTCACAGACACTCTCAGACACTCTCGATCACTCTCTGACATTCTCTATCACTCTCTGACACTCGAAGACACTCTCTATCACTCTCTATCACTCTCTGACACTCTCTGACACTCTCTGACACTCTCTATAACTCTCTGACACTCTCTGACAGTCTCTGACACTCTCAGACACTCTCTATGACTCTCAGACACTCACTATCACTGTCAGACACTCTCTATCACACTCTGACATTCTCTGAAATTCTCAGACACTCTCGATCTCTCTCTGACACTCTCAGCCACTCTCTATTACTCTCTGACACTTTCTATCACTCTCTATAACTCTGTGACACACTCTGACACTTTCAGACACTCTCAGACACTCTCTCTCTCTCTCTATCAAATTCTGACACACTCTGACTGTCTCTGACACTCTCTGACACCCTCTGACACTCTCTATCACTCTCTATCACTCTCAGTTACTCTCTGACACACTCTGACATTCTCTGACACTCTCTGACACGCTCTGACAATCTCAGACACTTTTTATCACTCTCTGACACTCTCTATCACTCTCTGACACTCTCAGACACTCTCTATCAATCTCTGACACTCTCAGACACTCTCTATCACTCACTGACACTCTATATCACTCTCTGACACTCTCTGACACACTCTGACACTCTCTATCACTCTCTGACACACTCTGACACACTCTGACGCTTTCTGACACTCTCAGAAACTCTCTATCACTCTCTATACCGCTCTGTTGCTCTCTGACACACTCTGACACTCTCTGACACTCTCTGACACACTCTGACACTCTCTGTCACTCTCTGCCATACTCTGTCACTCACAGACACTCTCAGACACTCTCGATCACTCACTGAATTTTCTATCACTCTCTGACACTTTATATCACTCTCTGAACCTCTCAGACACTCTCTGACACTTTCTATCACACTCTGACACTCTCAGATAATCTCAGACAGTCTCAGACACTTTCTATCACTCTCTGACACTGTCTGACAATCTCTGACACTCTCAGACACTCTCTCTCACTCTCCATCATTCTATGACACTGTCAGACAATCTCTGACACTTTCAGACACTCTCGGACACTCTCTCTCTCTCTCTATCAAACTCTGACACACTCTGACTGTCTCTGACACTCTCTGACACTCTCTATCACTCTCTATCACTCTCTGTTACTCTCTGACACACTCTGACATTCTCTGACACTCTCTGACACACTCTGACAATCTCAGACACTTTTTATCACTCTCTGACTCTCTCTATCACTCTCTGACACTCTCAGACACCCTCCATCAATCTCTGACACTCTCAGACACTCTCTATCACTCACTGACACTCTCTATCACTCTCTGACACTCTCTCACACACTCTGACATTCTCTATCACTCTCTGACACACTCTGACAAACTCTGACGCTTTCTGACACTCTCAGACACTCTCTATCACTCTCTATACCTCTCTGTTGCTCTCTGACACACTCTGACACTCTCTGACACTCTCTGACACTCTCTGACACTCTCTGACACTCTCTGACACACTCTGAATTTCTCTATCACTCTCTGACACTTTATATCACCCTCTGAAACTTTCAGACACTCTCTGACACTTTCTATCACACTCTGACACTCTCTGACACTCTCAGATAATCTCAGACAGTCTCAGACACTTTCTATCACTCTCTGACACTGTCTGACAATCTCTGACACTCTCAGACACTCTCTCTCACTCTCCATCATTCTCTGACACTGTCAGAAACTCTCTGACACTCTCAGACACTCTCTGACTCTCTCAGACACTGTCAGACTCTCTCTATCACTCTATATCACTCTCTGACACTATCTATCACTCTATGAAACTCTCTGACACTCTCCATCACTCTCTATCACTCTCTGGCACACTCTGACTCACTCTGACCATCTCTGACACTATCTGACACTCTCTGACACACTCTGACACACTCAGACACTCTCTATCACTCTCTAGCACTGTCTATCACTCTCTATAACACTCTATCAATCTCTGACACACTCTGACTCTCTCTGACACTCTCTATCACTCTTTGACACTCTCTGACACACTCTGACACTCTCAGACACTCTGAGGCACTCTCTATCACTCTCTATCACTCTCTGACACACTCTGACAATCTCTGACACTCTCAGACATTCTCTATCACTCTCTATCACTCTCTGACACACTCTGACACATTCTGACACTCTCAGACAATCTCTATCACTCTCTATCCCTCTCTGTTACTCTGTGACACACTCTGACACTCTCTGACACTCTCTGACACGCTCTCTCACACACCTGACTATCTCTGACACTCTCTATCACTCTCTGACATTCTCTATCACTCTCTGACACTCGAAGACACTCTCTATCACTCTCTATCACTCTCTGACACTCTCTGACACTCTCGGACACTCTCTATAACTCTCTGACACTCTCTGACAGTCTCTGCCACTCTCAGACACTCTCTATGACTCTCAGAAACTCACTATCACTGTCAGACACTCTCTATCACACTCTTACATTCTCTGAAATTCTCAGACACTCTCGATCTCTCTCTGACACTCTCAGCCACTCTCTATTACTCTCTGACACTTTCTATCACTCTCTATAACTCTGTGACACACTCTGACACTTTCAGACACTCTCAGACACTCTCTCTCTCTCTCTATCAAATTCTGAAACACTCTGACTGTCTCTGACACTCTCTGACACCCTCTGACACTCTCTATCACTCTCTATCACTCTCAGTTACTCTCTGACACACTCTGACATTCTCTGACACTCTCTGACACACTCTGACAATCTCAGACACTTTTTATCACTCTCTGACACTCTCTATCACTCTCTGACACTCTCAGACACTCTCTATCAATCTCTGACACTCTCAGACACTCTCTATCACTCACTGACACTCTATATCACTCTCTGACACTCTCTGACACACTCTGACACTCTCTATCACTCTCTGACACACTCTGACACACTCTGACGCTTTCTGACACTCTCAGAAACTCTCTATCACTCTCTATACCGCTCTGTTGCTCTCTGACACACTCTGACACTCTCTGACACTCTCTGACACACTCTGACACTCTCTGTCACTCTCTGCCATACTCTGTCACTCACAGACACTCTCAGACACTCTCGATCACTCACTGAATTTTCTATCACTCTCTGACACTTTATATCACTCTCTGAACCTCTCAGACACTCTCTGACACTTTCTATCACACTCTGACACTCTCAGATAATCTCAGACAGTCTCAGACACTTTCTATCACTCTCTGACACTGTCTGACAATCTCTGACACTCTCAGACACTCTCTCTCACTCTCCATCATTCTATGACACTGTCAGACAATCTCTGACACTCTCAGACACGCTCTGTCACGCTCTGACACTCTCAGACACTCTCTACCACTCTCTATCACTCTCTGTAACTCTCAGACACTGTCAGACTCTCTCTATCACTCTATATCACTCTCTGACACTATCTATCACTCTATGAAACTCTCTGACACTCTCCATCACTCTCTATCACTCTCTGGCACACTCTGACTCACTCTGACCATCTCTGACACTATCTGACACTCTCTGACACTCTCTGACACACTCTGACACACTCTGACACTCTCTATCACTCTCTATCCCTCTCTATCACTGTCTATCACTCTCTATAACACTCTATCACACTCTGACACACTCTGACACTCTCTGACACGCTCTCTCACACACCTGACTATCTCTGACACTCTCTATCACTCGCTGACATACTCTGTCACTCACAGACACTCTCAGACACTCTCGATCACTCTCTGACATTCTCTATCACTCTCTGACACTCGAAGACACTCTCTATCACACTCTATCACTCTCTATCACTCTCTGACACTCTCAGACACTCTCTATGACTCTCAGACACTCACTATCACTGTCAGACACTCTATATCACACTCTGACATTCTCTGAAATTCTCAGACACTCTCGATCTCTCTCTGACACTCTCAGACACTCTCCATCACTCACTGAAACTCTATATCACTCTCTGACACTCTCTGACACACTCTGACAATCTCTATCACTCTCTGACACACTCTAACACACTCTGACGCTTTCTGACACTCTCAGACACTCTCTATCACTCTCTATACCTCTCTGTTGCTCTCTGACACACTCTGACACTCTCTGACACTCTCTGACACTCTCTGACACACTCTGACACTCTCTGTCACTCTCTGACATACTCTGTCACTCACAGACGCTCTCAGACACTCTCGATCAATCTCTGAATTTCTCTATCACTCTCTGACACTTTATATCACTCTCTGAACCTCTCAGACACTCTCTGACACTTTCTATCACACTCTGACACTCTCTGACACTCTCAGATAATCTCAGACAGTCTCAGACACTTTCTATCACTCTCTGACACTGTCTGACAATCTCTGACACTCTCAGACACTCACTCTCACTCTCCATCATTCTATGACAATGTCAGACACTCTCTGACACTCTCAGACATGCTCTGTCACGCTCTGACACTCTCAGACACTCTCTACCACTCTCTATCACTCTCTGTAACTCTCAGACACTGTCAGACTCTCTCCATCACTCTATATCACTCTCTGACACTATCTATCACTCTATGAAACTCTCTGACACTCTCCATCACTCTCTATCACTCTCTGGCACACTCTGACTCACTCTGACCATCTCTGACACTATCTGACACTATCTGACACTCTCTGACACACTCTGACACACTCAGACACTCTCTATCACTCTCTATCACTCTCTATCACTCTCTATCACTGTCTATCACTCTCTATAACACTCTATCACACTCTGACACACTCTGACACACTCTGACACTCTCAGACACTCTGAGGCACTCTCTATCACTCTCCATCACTCTCTGACACACTCTGACAATCTCTGACACTCTCAGACACTCTCTATCACTCGCTGACACTCTCAGACACTCTCTATCACTCTCTGACACTCACTGGCACTCTCAGACACACTCTATCACTCCCTATCACTCTCTGACACTATCTGACACACTGTGACACTCTCTGACACTCTCAGTCACTCTCTATCACTCTCTGACGCACTCTGACCGTCTCTGACACTCTCTGACACTCTCTATCACTCTCTGACACTCTCTATCACTTTCTGACACTCTCAGACTCTCTCTATCAATCTCTGACACTCTATCACTCTCTGACACTCTCTGACACACTCTGACACTCTCTGACACTCTCAGTCACTCTCTATCACTCTCTGACGCACTCTGACCGTCTCTGACACTCTCTGACACTCTCTATCACCCACTGACACTCTCTGACACACTCTGACACGCTCAGACACTTTCAGACACTCTCTATCACTCTCTATCACTCTCTGACACACTCTGACAATCTCTGACACTCTCAGACACTCTCAGACACTCTCTAAACACTCTCTGATACTCACTGACACTCTCAGACACGCGCTGTCACTCTCTGACACTCTCAGACACTCTCTATCACTCTCTATCACTCTCTGACACTCTCTGACATTCTCAGAAACTATCCATCACTCTCTATCACTCGCTGACACTCCCAGACAATCTCAGACACTCTCTTTCACACTCTATCACTCGCTGACACTCTCAGACACTCTCAGACACTCTCCATCACTCTCCGACACTCACTGAAACTCTCAGACACTCTCTGTATCTCTCAGACACTCTCAGACACTCTCTATCACTCTCTGACATTCTCTGAAACTCTCAGACACTCTCTATCACTCTCTGACATACTCCGACACTATCTATCACTCTCTATCAAACTCTGACACTCTCAGACACTCTCTATCACTCACTGACACTCTCTATCACACTCTGACAGTCTCTGACAATCTCTGACACTCTCTGACAGTCTCTGACACTCTCAGACACTCTCTATGACTCTCAGACACTCACTATCACTGTCAGACACTCTCTATCACACTCTGACATTCTCTGAAATTCTCAGACACTCTCGATCTCTCTCTGACACTCTCAGCCACTCTCTATTACTCTCTGACACTTTCTATCACTCTCTATAACTCTGTGACACACTCTGACACTTTCAGACACTCTCAGACACTCTCTCTCTCTCTCTATCAAATTCTGACACACTCTGACTGTCTCTGACACTCTCTGACACCCTCTGACACTCTCTATCACTCTCTATCACTCTCAGTTACTCTCTGACACACTCTGACATTCTCTGACACTCTCTGACACACTCTGACAATCTCAGACACTTTTTATCACTCTCTGACACTCTCTATCACTCTCTGACACTCTCAGACACTCTCTATCAATCTCTGACACTCTCAGACACTCTCTATCACTCACTGACACTCTATATCACTCTCTGACACTCTCTGACACACTCTGACACTCTCTATCACTCTCTGACACACTCTGACACACTCTGACGCTTTCTGACACTCTCAGAAACTCTCTATCACTCTCTATACCGCTCTGTTGCTCTCTGACACACTCTGACACTCTCTGACACTCTCTGACACACTCTGACACTCTCTGTCACTCTCTGCCATACTCTGTCACTCACAGACACTCTCAGACACTCTCGATCACTCACTGAATTTTCTATCACTCTCTGACACTTTATATCACTCTCTGAACCTCTCAGACACTCTCTGACACTTTCTATCACACTCTGACACTCTCAGATAATCTCAGACAGTCTCAGACACTTTCTATCACTCTCTGACACTGTCTGACAATCTCTGACACTCTCAGACACTCTCTCTCACTCTCCATCATTCTATGACACTGTCAGACAATCTCTGATACTCTCAGACACGCTCTGTCACGCTCTGACACTCTCAGACACTCTCTACCACTCTCTATCACTCTCTGTAACTCTCAGACACTGTCAGACTCTCTCTATCACTCTATATCACTCTCTGACACTATCTATCACTCTATGAAACTCTCTGACACTCTCCATCACTCTCTATCACTCTCTGGCACACTCTGACTCACTCTGACCATCTCTGACACTATCTGACACTCTCTGACACTCTCTGACACACTCTGACACACTCTGACACTCTCTATCACTCTCTATCCCTCTCTATCACTGTCTATCACTCTCTATAAGACTCTATCACACTCTGACACACTCTGACACTCTCTGACACGCTCTCTCACACACCTGACTATCTCTGACACTCTCTATCACTCTCTGACATACTCTGTCACTCACAGACACTCTCAGACACTCTCGATCACTCTCTGACATTCTCTATCACTCTCTGACACTCGAAGACACTCTCTATCACACTCTATCACTCTCTATCACTCTCTGACACTCTCAGACACTCTCTATGACTCTCAGACACTCACTATCACTGTCAGACACTCTCTATCACACTCTGACATTCTCTGAAATTCTCAGACACTCTCGATCTCTCTCTGACACTCTCAGACACTCTCCATCACTCACTGACACTCTATATCACTCTCTGACACTCTCTGACACACTCTGACAATCTCTATCACTCTCTGACACACTCTAACACACTCTGACGCTTTCTGACACTCTCAGACACTCTCTATCACTCTCTATACCTCTCTGTTGCTCTCTGACACACTCTGACACTCTCTGACACTCTCTGACACTCTCTGACACACTCTGACACTCTCTGTCACTCTCTGACATACTCTGTCACTCACAGACGCTCTCAGACACTCTCGATCAATCTCTGAATTTCTCTATCACTCTCTGACACTTTATATCACTCTCTGAACCTCTCAGACACTCTCTGACACTTTCTATCACACTCTGACACTCTCAGATAATCTCAGACAGTCTCAGACACTTTCTATCACTCTCTGACACTGTCTGACAAT
Organism: Heterodontus francisci; assembly: GCF_036365525.1. Classification (NCBI taxonomy): domain Eukaryota; kingdom Metazoa; phylum Chordata; class Chondrichthyes; order Heterodontiformes; family Heterodontidae; genus Heterodontus; species Heterodontus francisci. The sequence continues at coordinate 13,613,207 of NC_090405.1, forward strand.
CTCTGACACTCTCAGACACTCACTCTCACTCTCCATCATTCTATGACAATGTCAGACACTCTCTGACACTCTCAGACACGCTCTGTCACGCTCTGACACTCTCAGACACTCTCTACCACTCTCTATCACTCTCTGTAACTCTCAGACACTGTCAGACTCTCTCCATCACTCTATATCACTCTCTGACACTATCTAACACTTTATGAAACTCTCTGACACTCTCCATCACTCTCTATCACTCTCTGGCACACTCTGACTCACTCTGACCATCTCTGACACTATCTGACACTATCTGACACTCTCTGACACACTCTGACACACACTGACACACTCAGACACTCTCTATCACTCTCTATCACTGTCTATCACTCTCTATAACACTCTATCACACTCTGACACACTCTGACACACTCTGACACTCTCAGACACTCTGAGGCACTCTCTATCACTCTCCATCACTCTCTGACACACTCTGACAATCTCTGACACTCTCAGACACTCTCTATCACTCGCTGACACTCTCAGACACTCTCTATCACTCTCTGACACTCACTGGCACTCTCAGACACGCTCTATCACTCCCTATCACTCTCTGACACTATCTGACACAATGTGACACTCTCTGACACTCTCAGTCACTCTCTATCACTCTCTATCACTCTCTGACGCACTCTGACTGTCTCTGACACTCTCTGACACTCTCTATCACTCTCTGACACTCTCTATCACTTTCTGACACTCTCAGACACTCTCTACCACTCTCTGACACTCTCTATCACCCACTGACACTCTCTGACACACTCTGACACGCTCAGACACTTTCAGACACTCTCTATCACTCTCTATCACTCTCTGACACACTCTGACAATCTCTGACACTCTCAGACACTCTCAGACACTCTCTAAACACTCTCTGATACTCACTGACACTCTCAGACACGCGCTGTCACTCTCTGACACTCTCAGACACTCTCTGACACTCCCAGACACTCTCAGACACTCTCTTTCACACTCTATCACTCGCTGACACTCTCAGACACTCTCAGACACTCTCCATCACTCTCCGACAATCACTGAAACTCTCAGACACTCTCTGTATCTCTCAGACACTCTCAGACACTCTCTATCACTCTCTGACATTCTCTGAAACTCTCAGACACTCTCTATCACTCTCTGAAACACTCCGACACTCTCTATCACTCTCTATCAAACTCTGACAATCTCAGACACTCTCTATCACTCACTGACACTCTCTATCACACTCTGACAGTCTCTGACAATCTCTGACACTCTCTAACACTCTCTATCATTCTCTGATACTCTCTGACACACTCTGACATTCTCTGACACTCTCTATCAATCTCTGACACTCTCAGACACTCTCTATCACTCACTGACACTCTATCACTCTCTGACACACTCTGACACGCTCTGACACTCTCTGACACTCTCTATCACTCTCTGACACACTCTGACGTTTTCTGACACTCTCAGACACTCTCTATCACTCTCTATCCCTCTCTGACTCACTCTGACACTCTCTGACACACTCTGACAATCTCTGACACTCTCTATCACTCTCTGACACTCTCTATCACTCTCTGACACACTCTGACACGCTCTGACACTCTCTGACACTCTCTATCACTCTCTGACACACTCTGACGTTTTCTGACACTCTCAGACACTCTCTATCACTCTCTATCCCTCTCTGACTCACTCTGACACTCTCTGACACACTCTGACAATCTCTGACACTCTCTATCACTCTCTGACATACTCTGTCACTCACAGACACTCTCAGACACTCTCGATCACTCTCTGACATTCTATATCACTCTCTGACACTCTCTGACACTCAAAGACACTCTCTATCACACTCTATCACTCTCTATCACTCTCTGACACTCTCGGACACTCTCTGTCACTCTCTGACACTCTCTGACTCTCTCTGACTCTCCCTGACTCTCTCAGACACTCTCTGACACTTCATATCACTCTCTGAACCTCTCAGACACTCTCTGACACTTTCTATCACACTCTGACACTCTCTGACACTCTCAGATAATCTCAGACAGTCTCAGACACTTCCTATCACTCTCTGACACTGTCTGACAATCTCTGACGCTGTCAGACACTCTCTTTCACTCTCTATCCCTCTATGACACTCCCTATCACTCCCTAACACTCTCAGATTCTCTATGACACTCTCTTTCACTCTCCATCACTCTCTGAAACTGTCAGACACTTTCCGGCACTCTCAGACACTCTCTGACTCTCTCAGACACTCTCAGACACTCTCTATCACTCTATATCACACTCTGACACTTTCTATCACTCTATGAAACTCTCTGACACTCTCCATCACTCTCCATCACTCTCTATCACTCTCTGGCACACTCTGACTCACTCTGACCCTCTCTGACACTATCTGACACTCTCTGACACACTCTGACAGACTCAGACACTCTCTATCACTCTCTATCACTCTCTATCACTCTCTGACACTATCTGACACACTGTGACACTCTCTGACACTCTCAGTCACTCTCTATCACTCTCTATCACTCTCTGACGCACTCTGACTGTCTCAGACACGCTCTGTCACTCTATATCACACTCTGACACTTTCTATCACTCTATGAAACTCTCTGACACTCTCCATCACTCTCCATCACTCTCTATCACTCTCTGGCACACTCTGACTCACTCTGACCCTCTCTGACACTATCTGACACTCTCTGACACACTCTGACAGACTCAGACACTGTCTATCACTCTCTATCACTCTCTATCACTCTCTGACACTATCTGACACACTGTGACACTCTCTGACACTCTCAGTCACTCTCTATCACTCTCTATCACTCTCTGACGCACTCTGACTGTCTCTGACACTCTCTGACACTCTCTATCACTCTCTGACACTCTCTATCACTTTCTGACACTCTCAGACACTCTCTACCACTCTCTGACACTCTCTATCACCCACTGACACTCTCTGACACACTCTGACACGCTCAGACACTTTCAGACACTCTGTATCACTCTCTATCACACTCTGACACACTCTGACAATCTCTGACACTCTCAGACGCTCTCAGACACTCTCTAAACACTCTCTGATACTCACTGACACTCTCAGACACGCGCTGTCACTCTCTGACACTCTCAGACACTCTCTAAACACTCTCTGACACTCTCAGACACTCTCTACCACTCTCTGACACTCTCTATCACCCACTGACACTCTCTGACACACTCTGACACGCTCAGACACTTTCAGACACTCTCTATCACTCTCTATCACTCTCTGACACACTCTGACAATCTCTGACACTCTCAGACACTCTCAGACACTCTCTAAACACTCTCTGATACTCACTGACACTCTCAGACACGCGCTGTCACTCTCTGACACTCTCAGACACTCTCTAAACACTCTCTGACACTCCCAGACACTCTCAGACACTCTCTTTCACACTCTATCACTCGCTGACACTCTCAGACACTCTCAGACACTCTCCATCACTCTCCGACAATCACTGAAACTCTCAGACACTCTCTGTATCTCTCAGACACTCTCAGACACTCTCTATCACTCTCTGACATTCTCTGAAACTCTCAGACACTCTCTATCACTCTCTGAAACACTCCGACACTCTCTATCACTCTCTATCAAACTCTGACAATCTCAGACACTCTCTATCACTCACTGACACTCTCTATCACACTCTGACAGTCTCTGACAATCTCTGACACTCTCTAACACTCTCTATCATTCTCTGATACTCTCTGACACACTCTGACATTCTCTGACACTCTCTATCAATCTCTGACACTCTCAGACACTCTCTATCACTCACTGACACTCTCTATCACTCTCTGACACACTCTGACACGCTCTGACACTCTCTGACACTCTCTATCACTCTCTGACACACTCTGACGTTTTCTGACACTCTCAGACACTCTCTATCACTCTCTATCCCTCTCTGACTCACTCTGACACTCTCTGACACACTCTGACAATCTCTGACACTCTCTATCACTCTCTGACACTCTCTATCACTCTCTGACACACTCTGACACGCTCTGACACTCTCTGACACTCTCTATCACTCTCTGACACACTCTGACGTTTTCTGACACTCTCAGACACTCTCTATCACTCTCTATCCCTCTCTGACTCACTCTGACACTCTCTGACACACTCTGACAATCTCTGACACTCTCAGACACTCTCAGACACTCTCTAAACACTCTCTGATACTCACTGACACTCTCAGACACGCGCTGTCACTCTCTGACACTCTCAGACACTCTCTAAACACTCTCTGACACTCCCAGACACTCTCAGACACTCTCTTTCACACTCTATCACTCGCTGACACTCTCAGACACTCTCAGACACTCTCCATCACTCCCCGACAATCACTGAAACTCTCAGACACTCTCTGTATCTCTCAGACACTCTCTATCACTCTCTGACATTCTCTGAAACTCTCAGACACTCTCTATCACTCTCTGAAACACTCCGACACTCTCTATCACTCTCTATCAAACTCTGACACTCTCAGACACTCTCTATCACTCACTGACACTCTCTATCACACTCTGACAGTCTCTGACAATCTCTGACACTCTCTAACACTCTCTATCATTCTCTGATACTCTCTGACACACTCTGACATTCTCTGACACTCTCTATCAATCTCTGACACTCTCAGACACTCTCTATCACTCACTGACACTCTCTATCACTCTCTGACACACTCTGACACGCTCTGACACTCTCTGACACTCTCTATCACTCTCTGACACACTCTGACGTTTTCTGACACTCTCAGACACTCTCTATCACTCTCTATCCCTCTCTGACTCACTCTGACACTCTCTGACACACTCTGACAATCTCTGACACTCTCTATCACTCTCTGACACTCTCTATCACTCTCTGACACACTCTGACACGCTCTGACACTCTCTGACACTCTCTATCACTCTCTGACACACTCTGACGTTTTCTGACACTCTCAGACACTCTCTATCACTCTCTATCCCTCTCTGACTCACTCTGACACTCTCTGACAGACTCTGACAATCTCTGACACTCTCTAACACTCTCTGACATACTCTGTCACTCACAGACACTCTCAGACACTCTCGATCACTCTCTGACATTCTATATCACTCTCTGACACTCTCTGACACTCAAAGACACTCTCTATCACACTCTATCACTCTCTATCACTCTCTGACACTCTCGGACACTCTCTGTCACTCTCTGACACTCTCTGACTCTCTCTGACTCTCCCTGACTCTCTCAGACACTCTCTGACACTTCATATCACTCTCTGAACCTCTCAGACACTCTCTGACACTTTCTATCACACTCTGACACTCTCTGACACTCTCAGATAATCTCAGACAGTCTCAGACACTTCCTATCACTCTCTGACACTGTCTGACAATCTCTGACGCTGTCAGACACTCTCTTTCACTCTCTATCCCTCTATGACACTCCCTATCACTCCCTAACACTCTCAGATTCTCTATGACACTCTCTTTCACTCTCCATCACTCTCTGAAACTGTCAGACACTTTCCGGCACTCTCAGACACTCTCTGACTCTCTCAGACACTCTCAGACACTCTCTATCACTCTATATCACACTCTGACACTTTCTATCACTCTATGAAACTCTCTGACACTCTCCATCACTCTCCATCACTCTCTATCACTCTCTGGCACACTCTGACTCACTCTGACCCTCTCTGACACTATCTGACACTCTCTGACACACTCTGACAGACTCTGACACTCTCTATCACTCTCTATCACTCTCTATCACTCTCAGTTACTCTCTGACACACTCTGACATTCTCTGACACTCTCTGACACACTCTGACAATCTCAGACACTTTTTATCACTCTCTGACACTCTCTATCACTCTCTGACACTCTCAGACACTCTCTATCAATCTCTGACACTCTCAGACACTCTCTATCACTCACTGACACACTATATCACTCTCTGACACTCTCTGACACACTCTGACACTCTCTATCACTCTCTGACACACTCTGACACACTCTGACGCTTTCTGACACTCTCTGACACACTCTGACACTCTCTGTCACTCTCTGCCATACTCTGTCACTCACAGACACTCTCAGACACTCTCGATCACTCACTGAATTTTCTATCACTCTCTGACACTTTATATCACTCTCTGAACCTCTCAGACACTCTCTGACACTTTCTATCACACTCTGACACTCTCAGATAATCTCAGACAGTCTCAGACACTTTCTATCACTCTCTGACACTGTCTGACAATCTCTGACACTCTGACACTCTCTCTCACTCTCCATCATTCTATGACACTGTCAGACAATCTCTGACACTTTCAGACACTCTCGGACACTCTCTCTCTCTCTCTATCAAACTCTGACACACTCTGACTGTCTCTGACACTCTCTGACACTCTCTATCACTCTCTATCACTCTCTGTTACTCTCTGACACACTCTGACATTCTCTGACACTCTCTGACACACTCTGACAATCTCAGACACTTTTTATCACTCTCTGACTCTCTCTATCACTCTCTGACACTCTCAGACACCCTCCATCAATCTCTGACACTCTCAGACACTCTCTATCACTCACTGACACTCTCTATCACTCTCTGACACTCTCTCACACACTCTGACATTCTCTATCACTCTCTGACACACTCTGACAAACTCTGACGCTTTCTGACACTCTCAGACACTCTCTATCACTCTCTATACCTCTCTGTTGCTCTCTGACACACTCTGACACTCTCTGACACTCTCTGACACTCTCTGACACTCTCTGACACTCTCTGACACACTCTGACACTCTCTATCACTCTGACATACTCTGTCACTCACAGGCACTCTCAGACACTCTCGTTCACTCTCTGAATTTCTCTATCACTCTCTGACACTTTATATCACCCTCTGAAACTTTCAGACACTCTCTGACACTTTCTATCACACTCTGACACTCTCTGACACTCTCAGATAATCTCAGACAGTCTCAGACACTTTCTATCACTCTCTGACACTGTCTGACAATCTCTGACACTCTCAGACACTCTCTCTCACTCTCCATCATTCTCTGACACTGTCAGAAACTCTCTGACACTCTCAGACACTCTCTGACTCTCTCAGACACTGTCAGACTCTCTCTATCACTCTATATCACTCTCTGACACTATCTATCACTCTATGAAACTCTCTGACACTCTCCATCACTCTCTATCACTCTCTGGCACACTCTGACTCACTCAGAGCATCTCTGACACTATCTGACACTCTCTGACAGACTCTGACACACTCAGACACTCTCTATCACTCTCTAGCACTGTCTATCACTCTCTATAACACTCTATCAATCTCTGACACACTCTGACTCTCTCTGACACTCTCTATCACTCTTTGACACTCTCTGACACACTCTGACACTCTCAGACACTCTGAGGCAGTCTCTATCACTCTCTATCACTCTCTGACACACTCTGACAATCTCTGACACTCTCAGACATTCTCTATCACTCTCTATCACTCTCTGACACACTCTGACACATTCTGACACTCTCAGACAATCTCTATCACTCTCTATCCCTCTCTGTTACTCTGTGACACACTCTGACACTCTCTGACACTCTCTGACACGCTCTCTCACACACCTGACTATCTCTGACACTCTCTATCACTCTCTGACATTCTCTATCACTCTCTGACACTCGAAGACACTCTCTATCACTCTCTATCACTCTCTGACACTCTCGGACACTCTCTATAACTCTCTGACACTCTCTGACAGTCTCTGCCACTCTCAGACACTCTCTATGACTCTCAGACACTCACTATCACTGTCAGACACTCTCTATCACACTCTTACATTCTCTGAAATTCTCAGACACTCTCGATCTCTCTCTGACACTCTCAGCCACTCTCTATTACTCTCTGACACTTTCTATCACTCTCTATAACTCTGTGACACACTCTGACACTTTCAGACACTCTCAGACACTCTCTCTCTCTCTCTATCAAATTCTGAAACACTCTGACTGTCTCTGACACTCTCTGACACCCTCTGACACTCTCTATCACTCTCTATCACTCTCAGTTACTCTCTGACACACTCTGACATTCTCTGACACTCTCTGACACACTCTGACAATCTCAGACACTTTTTATCACTCTCTGACACTCTCTATCACTCTCAGACACTCTCAGACACTCTCTATCAATCTCTGACACTCTCAGACACTCTCTATCACTCACTGACACTCTATATCACTCTCTGACACTCTCTGACACACTCTGACACTCTCTATCACTCTCTGACACACTCTGACACACTCTGACGCTTTCTGACACTCTCAGAAACTCTCTATCACTCTCTATACCGCTCTGTTGCTCTCTGACACACTCTGACACTCTCTGACACTCTCTGACACACTCTGACACTCTCTGTCACTCTCTGCCATACTCTGTCACTCACAGACACTCTCAGACACTCTCGATCACTCACTGAATTTTCTATCACTCTCTGACACTTTATATCACTCTCTGAACCTCTCAGACACTCTCTGACACTTTCTATCACACTCTGACACTCTCAGATAATCTCAGACAGTCTCAGACACTTTCTATCACTCTCTGACACTGTCTGACAATCTCTGACACTCTCAGACACTCTCTCTCACTCTCCATCATTCTATGACACTGTCAGACAATCTCTGACACTCTCAGACACGCTCTGTCACGCTCTGACACTCTCAGACACTCTCTACCACTCTCTATCACTCTCTGTAACTCTCAGACACTGTCAGACTCTCTCTATCACTCTATATCACTCTCTGACACTATCTATCACTCTATGAAACTCTCTGACACTCTCCATCACTCTCTATCACTCTCTGGCACACTCTGACTCACTCTGACCATCTCTGACACTATCTGACACTCTCTGACACTCTCTGACACACTCTGACACACTCTGACACTCTCTATCACTCTCTATCCCTCTCTATCACTGTCTATCACTCTCTATAACACTCTATCACACTCTGACACACTCTGACACTCTCTGACACGCTCTCTCACACACCTGACTATCTCTGACACTCTCTATCACTCTCTGACATACTCTGTCACTCACAGACACTCTCAGACACTCTCGATCACTCTCTGACATTCTCTATCACTCTCTGACACTCGAAGACACTCTCTATCACACTCTATCACTCTCTATCACTCTCTGACACTCTCAGACACTCTCTATGACTCTCAGACACTCACTATCACTGTCAGACACTCTCTATCACACTCTGACATTCTCTGAAATTCTCAGACACTCTCGATCTCTCTCTGACACTCTCAGACACTCTCCATCACTCACTGACACTCTATATCACTCTCTGACACTCTCTGACACACTCTGACAATCTCTATCACTCTCTGACACACTCTATCACACTCTGACACTTTCTGACACTCTCAGACACTCTCTATCACTCTCTATACCTCTCTGTTGCTCTCTGACACACTCTGACACTCTCTGACACTCTCTGACACTCTCTGACACACTCTGACACTCTCTGTCACTCTCTGACATACTCTGTCACTCACAGACGCTCTCAGACACTCTCGATCAATCTCTGAATTTCTCTATCACTCTCTGACACTTTATATCACTCTCTGAACCTCTCAGACACTCTCTGACACTTTCTATCACACTCTGACACTCTCTGACACTCTCAGATAATCTCAGACAGTCTCAGACATTTTCTATCACTCTCTGACACTGTCTGACAATCTCTGACACTCTCAGACACTCACTCTCACTCTCCATCATTCTATGACAATGTCAGACACTCTCTGACACTCTCAGACATGCTCTGTCACGCTCTGACACTCTCAGACACTCTCTACCACTCTCTATCACTCTCTGTAACTCTCAGACACTGTCAGACTCTCTCCATCACTCTATATCACTCTCTGACACTATCTATCACTCTATGAAACTCTCTGACACTCTCCATCACTCTCTATCACTCTCTGGCACACTCTGACTCACTCTGACCATCTCTGACACTATCTGACACTATCTGACACTCTCTGACACACTCTGACACACTCAGACACTCTCAGACACTCTGAGGCACTCTCTATCACTCTCCATCACTCTCTGACACACTCTGACAATCTCTGACACTCTCAGACACTCTCTATCACTCGCTGACACTCTCAGACACTCTCTATCACTCTCTGACACTCACTGGCACTCTCAGACACACTCTATCACTCCCTATCACTCTCTGACACTATCTGACACACTGTGACACTCTCTGACACTCTCAGTCACTCTCTATCACTCTCTGACGCACTCTGACCGTCTCTGACACTTTCTGACACTCTCTATCACTCTCTGACACTCTCTATCACTTTCTGACACTCTCAGACACTCTCTACCACTCTCTGACACTCTCTATCACCCACTGACACTCTCTGACACACTCTGACACGCTCAGACACTTTCAGACACTCTCTATCACTCTCTATCACTCTCTGACACACTCTGACAATCTCTGACACTCTCAGACACTCTCAGACACTCTCTAAGCACTCTCTGATACTCACTGACACTCTCAGACACGCGCTGTCACTCTCTGACACTCTCAGACACTCTCTATCACTCTCTATCACTCTCTGACACTCTCTGACATTCTCAGAAACTATCCATCACTCTCTATCACTCGCTGACACTCCCAGACAATCTCAGACACTCTCTTTCACACTCTATCACTCGCTGACACTCTCAGACACTCTCAGACACTCTCCATCACTCTCCGACACTCACTGAAACTCTCAGACACTCTCTGTATCTCTCAGACACTCTCAGACACTCTCTATCACTCTCTGACATTCTCTGAAACTCTCAGACACTCTCTATCACTCTCTGACATACTCCGACACTCTCTATCACTCTCTATCAAACTCTGACACTCTCAGACACTCTCTATCACTCACTGACACTCTCTATCACACTCTGACAGTCTCTGACAATCTCTGACACTCTCTGACAGTCTCTGACACTCTCAGACACTCTCTATGACTCTCAGACACTCACTATCACTGTCAGACACTCTCTATCACACTCTGACATTCTCTGAAATTCTCAGACACTCTCGATCTCTCTCTGACACTCTATATCACTCTCTGACACTCTCTGACACACTCTGACAATCTCTATCACTCTCTGACACACTCTAACACACTCTGACGCTTTCTGACACTCTCAGACACTCTCTATCACTCTCTATACCTCTCTGTTGCTCTCTGACACACTCTGACACTCTCTGACACTCTCTGACACTCTCTGACACACTCTGACACTCTCTGTCACTCTCTGACATACTCTGTCACTCACAGACGCTCTCAGACACTCTCGATCAATCTCTGAATTTCTCTATCACTCTCTGACACTTTATATCACTCTCTGAACCTCTCAGACACTCTCTGACACTTTCTATCACACTCTGACACTCTCTGACACTCTCAGATAATCTCAGACAGTCTCAGACACTTTCTATCACTCTCTGACACTGTCTGACAATCTCTGACACTCTCAGACACTCACTCTCACTCTCCATCATTCTATGACAATGTCAGACACTCTCTGACACTCTCAGACACGCTCTGTCACGCTCTGACACTCTCAGACACTCTCTACCACTCTCTATCACTCTCTGTAACTCTCAGACACTGTCAGACTCTCTCCATCACTCTATATCACTCTCTGACACTATCTAACACTTTATGAAACTCTCTGACACTCTCCATCACTCTCTATCACTCTCTGGCACACTCTGACTCACTCTGACCATCTCTGACAATATCTGACACTATCTGACACTCTCTGACACTCTCTGACACACTCTGACACTCTCTATCACTCTCTATCCCTCTCTATCACTCTCTATCACTGTCTATCACTCTCTATAACACTCTATCACACTCTGACACACTCTGACACACTCTGACACTCTCAGACACTCTGAGGCACTCTCTATCACTCTCCATCACTCTCTGACACACTCTGACAATCTCTGACACTCTCAGACACTCTCTATCACTCGCTGACACTCTCAGACACTCTCTATCACTCTCTGACACTCACTGGCACTCTCAGACACGCTCTATCACTCCCTATCACTCTCTGACACTATCTGACACACTGTGACACTCTCTGACACTCTCAGTCACTCTCTCTCACTCTCTATCACTCTCTGACGCACTCTGACTGTCTCTGACACTCTCTGACACTCTCTATCACTCTCTGACACTCTCTATCACTTTCTGACACTCTCAGACACTCTCTACCACTCTCTGACACTCTCTATCACCCACTGACACTCTCTGACACACTCTGACACGCTCAGACACTTTCAGACACTCTCTATCACTCTCTATCACTCTCTGACACACTCTGACAATCTCTGACACTCTCAGACACTCTCAGACACTCTCTAAACACTCTCTGATACTCACTGACACTCTCAGACACGCGCTGTCACTCTCTGACACTCTCAGACACTCTCTAAACACTCTCTGACACTCCCAGACACTCTCAGACACTCTCTTTCACACTCTATCACTCGCTGACACTCTCAGACACTCTCAGACACTCTCCATCACTCTCCGACAATCACTGAAACTCTCAGACACTCTCTGTATCTCTCAGACACTCTCAGACACTCTCTATCACTCTCTGACATTCTCTGAAACTCTCAGACACTCTCTATCACTCTCTGAAACACTCCGACACTCTCTATCACTCTCTATCAAACTCTGACAATCTCAGACACTCTCTATCACTCACTGACACTCTCTATCACACTCTGACAGTCTCTGACAATCTCTGACACTCTCTAACACTCTCTATCATTCTCTGATACTCTCTGACACACTCTGACATTCTCTGACACTCTCTATCAATCTCTGACACTCTCAGACACTCTCTATCACTCACTGACACTCTCTATCACTCTCTGACACACTCTGACACGCTCTGACACTCTCTGACACTCTCTATCACTCTCTGACACACTCTGACGTTTTCTGACACTCTCAGACACTCTCTATCACTCTCTATCCCTCTCTGACTCACTCTGACTCACTCTGACACTCTCTGACACACTCTGACAATCTCTGACACTCTCTATCACCCTCTGACACTCTCTATCACTCTCTGACACACTCTGACACGCTCGGACACTCTCTGACACTCTCTATCACTCTCTGACACACTCTGACGTTTTCTGACACTCTCAGACACTCTCTGACACTCTCAGACACTCTCAGACACTCTCTAAACACTCTCTGATACTCACTGACACTCTCAGACACGCGCTGTCACTCTCTGACACTCTCAGACACTCTCTAAACACTCTCTGACACTCCCAGACACTCTCAGACACTCTCTTTCACACTCTATCACTCGCTGACACTCTCAGACACTCTCAGACACTCTCCATCACTCCCCGACAATCACTGAAACTCTCAGACACTCTCTGTATCTCTCAGACACTCTCAGACACTCTCTATCACTCACTGACATTCTCTGAAACTCTCAGACACTCTCTATCACTCTCTGAAACACTCCGACACTCTCTATCACTCTCTATCAAACTCTGACACTCTCAGACACTCTCTATCACTCACTGACACTCTCTATCACACTCTGACAGTCTCTGACAATCTCTGACACTCTCTAACACTCTCTATCATTCTCTGATACTCTCTGACACACTCTGACATTCTCTGACACTCTCTATCAATCTCTGACACTCTCAGACACTCTCTATCACTCACTGACACTCTCTATCACTCTCTGACACACTCTGACACGCTCTGACACTCTCTGACACTCTCTATCACTCTCTGACACACTCTGACGTTTTCTGACACTCTCAGACACTCTCTATCACTCTCTATCCCTCTCTGACTCACTCTGACACTCTCTGACACACTCTGACAATCTCTGACACTCTCTATCACTCTCTGACACTCTCTATCACTCTCTGACACACTCTGACACGCTCTGACACTCTCTGACACTCTCTATCACTCTCTGACACACTCTGACGTTTTCTGACACTCTCAGACACTCTCTATCACTCTCTATCCCTCTCTGACTCACTGACACTCTCTGACACACTCTGACAATCTCTGACACTCTCTATCACTCTCTGACATACTCTGTCACTCACAGACACTCTCAGACACTCTCGATCACTCTCTGACATTCTATATCACTCTCTGACACTCTCTGACACTCAAAGACACTCTCTATCACACTCTATCACTATCTGACACACTGTGACACTCTCTGACACTCTCAGTCACTCTCTATCACTCTCTATCACTCTCTGACGCACTCTGACTGTCTCTGACACTCTCTGACACTCTCTATCACTCTCTGACACTCTCTATCACTTTCTGACACTCTCAGACACTCTCTACCACTCTCTGACACTCTCTATCACCCACTGACACTCTCTGACACACTCTGACACGCTCAGACACTTTCAGACACTCTGTATCACTCTCTATCACTCTCTGACACACTCTGACAATCTCTGACACTCTCAGACGCTCTCCGACACTCTCTAAACACTCTCTGACACTCACTGACACTCTCAGACACGCGCTGTCACTCTCTGACACTCTCAGACACTCTCTATCACTCTCTGACACTCTCTGACACTCTCAGAAACTATCCATCAATCTCTATCACTCGCTGACACTCCCAGACACTCTCAGACACTCTATTTCACACTCTATCACTCTCTGACACTCTCAGACACTCTCAGACATCTCTATCACTCTCCGACACTCACTGAAACTCTCAGACACTCTCTGTATCTCTCAGACACTCTCTCTCACTCCCTGACACTCTCTGAAACTCTCTGACACACTCACACTCTCTCTGACACTCTCTATCACTCTCTGACACTCTCTGACACACTCTGACACTCTCTGACATTCTCTATCACTCTCTGACACTCTCTGACACTTTGTGACACACTCTGACACACTCTATCGCTCTCTGACATTCTCTGACATTCTCTGACACACTCTGACACTCTCTGACAGTATCAGAAACTCTCAGACACTCTCGATCACTCTCTGACACTCTCTATCACTCTCTGACATACTCTGTCACTCACAGACACTCTCAGACACTCTCGATCACTCTCTGACATTCTCTATCACTCTCTGACACTCGAAGACACTCTCCATCACACTCTATCACTCTCTATCACTCTCTGACACTCTCGGACACTCTCTATAACTCTCTGACACTCTCTGACAGTCTCTGACACTCTCAGACACTCTCTATGACTCTCAGACACTCACTATCACTGTCAGACACTCTCTATCACACTCTGACATTCTCTGAAATTCTCAGACACTCTCGATCTCTCTCTGACACTCTCAGCCACTCTCTATTACTCTCTGACACTTTCTATCACTCTCTATAACTCTGTGACACACTCTGACACTTTCAGACACTCTCGGACACTCTCTCTCTCTCTCTATCAAACTCTGACACACTCTGACTGTCTCTGACAATCTCTGACACTCTCTATCACTCTCTATCACTCTCTGTTACTCTCTGAAACACTCTGACATTCTCTGACACTCTCTGACACACTCTGACAATCTCAGACACTTTATATCACTCTCTGACTCTCTCTATCACTCTCTGACACTCTCAGACACTCTCCATAAATCTCTGACACTCGCAGACACTCTCTATCACTCACTGACGCTCTCTATCACTCTCTGACACTCTCTCACACACTCTGACACTCTCTATCACTCTCTGACACACTCTGACAAACTCTGACGCTTTCTGACACTCTCAGACACTCTCTATCACTCTCTATACCTCTCTGTTGCTCTCTGACACACTCTGACACTCTCTGACACTCTCTGACACTCTCTGACACTCTCTGACACACTCTGACACTCTCTATCACTCTGACATACTCTGTCACTCACAGACACTCTCAGACACTCTCGATCACTCTCTGAATTTCTCTATCACTCTCTGACACTTTATATCACTCTCTGAAACTTTCAGACACTCTCTGACACTTTCTATCACACTCTGACACTCTCTGACACTCTCAGATAATCTCAGACAGTCTCAGACACTTTCTATCACTCTCTGACACTGTCTGACAATCTCTGACACTCTCAGACACTCTCTCTCACTCTCCATCATTCTCTGACACTGTCAGAAACTCTCTGACACTCTCAGACACTCTCTGACTCTCTCAGACACTGTCAGACTCTCTCTATCACTCTATATCACTCTCTGACACTATATATCACTCTATGAAACTCTCTGACACTCTCCATCACTCTCTATCACTCTCTGGCACACTCTGACTCACTCTGACCATCTCTGACACTATCTGACACTCTCTGACACACTCTGACACACTCAGACACTCTCTATCACTCTCTAGCACTGTCTATCACTCTCGATAACACTCTATCAGTCTCTGACACACTCTGACTCTCTCTGACACTCTCTATCACTCTTTGACACTCTCTGACACACTCTGACACTCTCAGACACTCTGAGGCACTCTCTATCACTCTCTATCACTCTCTGACACACCCTGACAATCTCTGACTCTCTCAGACATTCTCTATCACTCTCTATCACTCTCTGACACATTCTGACACTCTCAGACAATCTCTATCACTCTCTATCCCTCTCTGTTACTCTGTGACACACCCTGACACTCTCTGACACTCTCTGACACGCTCTCTCACACACCTGACTATCTCTGACACTCTCTATCACTCACAGACACTCTCAGACACTCTCGATCACTCTCTGACATTCTCTATCACTCTCTGACACTCGAAGACACTCTCTATCACTCTCTATCACTCTCTGACACTCTCTGACACTCTCTGACACTCTCGGACACTCTCTATAACTCTCTGACACTCTCTGACAGTCTCTGACACTCTCAGACACTCTCTATGACTCTCAGACACTCACTATCACTGTCAGACACTCTCTATCACACTCTGACATTCTCTGAAATTCTCAGACACTCTCGATCTCTCTCTGACTCTCTCAGCCACTCTCTATTACTCTCTGACACTTTCTATCACTCTCTATAACTCTGTGACACATTCTGACACTTTCAGACACTCTCAGACACTCTCTCTCTCTCTCGATCAAATTCTGACACACTCTGACTGTCTCTGACACTCTCTGACACTCTCTGACACTCTCTATCACTCTCTGTTACTCTCTGACACACTCTGACATTCTCTGACACTCTCTGACACACTCTGACAATCTCAGACACTTTTAATCACTCTCTGACACTCTCTATCACTCTCAGACACTCTCAGACACTCTCTATCAATCTCTGACACTCTCAGACACTCTCTATCACTCACTGACACTCTATATCACTCTCTGACACTCTCTGACACACTCTGACACTCTCTATCACTCTCTGACACACTCTGACACACTCTGACGCTTTCTGACACTCTCAGAAACTCTCTATCACTCTCTATACCGCTCTGTTGCTCTCTGACACACTCTGACACTCTCTGACACTCTCTGTCACTCTCTGACATACTCTGTCACTCACAGACACTCTCAGACACTCTCGATCACTCTCTGAGTTTTCTATCACTCTCTGACACTTTATATCACTCTCTGAACCTCTCAGACACTCTCTGACACCTTCTATCACTCTGACACTCTCTGACACTCTCAGATAATCTCAGACAGTCTCAGACACTTTCTATCACTCTCTGACACTGTCTGACAATCTCTGACACTCTCAGACACTCTCTCTCACTCTCCATCATTCTATGACAATGTCAGACAATCTCTGACACTCTCAGACACGCTCTGTCACGCTCTGACACTCTCAGACACTCTCTACCACTCTCTATCACTCTCTGTAACTCTCAGACACTGTCAGACTCTCTCTATCACTCTATATCACTCTCTGACACTATCGATCACTCTATGAAACTCTCTGACACTCTCCATCACTCTCTGGCACACTCTGACTCACTCTGACCATCTCTGACACTATCTGACACTCTCTGACACACTCTGACACACTCTGACATACTCAGACACTCTCTATCACTCTCTATCACTCTCTATCACTGTCTATCACTCTCTATAACACTGTATCACACTCTGACACACTCTGACACTCTCTGACACGCTCTCTCACACACCTGACTATCTCTGACACTCTCTATCACTCTCTGACATACTCTGTCACTCACAGACACTCTCAGACACTCTCGATCACTCTCTGACATTCTCTATCACTCTCTGACACTCGAAGACACTCTCTATCACACTCTATCACTCTCTATCACTCTCTGACACTCTCGGACACTCTCTATAACTCTCTGACACTCTCTGACAGTCTCTGACACTCTCAGACACTCTCTATGACTCTCAGACACTCACTATCACTGTCAGACACTCTCTATCACACTCTGACATTCTCTGAAATTCTCAGACACTCTCGATCTCTCTCTGACACTCTCAGCCACTCTCTATTACTCTCTGACACTTTCTATCACTCTCTATAACTCTGTGACACACTCTGACACTTTCAGACACTCTCAGACACACTCTCTCTCTCTCTATCAAACTCTGACACACTCTGACTGGCTCTGACACTCTCTGACACTCTCTGACACTCTCTATTACTCTCTATCACTCTCTGTTACTCTGTGACACACTCTGACATTCTCTGACACTCTCTGACACACTCTGACAATCTCAGACACTTTTTATCACTCTCTGACACTCTCTATCACTCTCTGACACTCTCAGACACTCTCTATCAATCTCTGACACTCTCAGACACTCTCCATCACTCACTGACACTCTATATCACTCTCTGACACTCTCTGACACACTCTGACAATCTCTATCACTCTCTGACACACTCTAACACACTCTGACGCTTTCTGACACTCTCAGACACTCTCTATCACTCTCTATACCTCTCTGTTGCTCTCTGACACACTCTGACACTCTCTGACACTCTCTGACACACGCTGACGCTCTCTGTCACTCTCTGACATACTCTGTCACTCACAGACGCTCTCAGACACTCTCGATCAATCTCTGAATTTCTCTATCACTCTCTGAACCTCTCAGACACTCTCTGACACTTTCTATCACACTCTGACACTCTCTGACACTCTCAGATAATCTCAGACAGTCTCAGACACTTTCTATCACTCTCTGACACTGTCTGACAATCTCTGACACTCTCAGACACTCACTCTCACTCTCCATCATTCTATGACAATGTCAGACACTCTCTGACACTCTCAGACACGCTCTGTCACGCTCTGACACTCTCAGACACTCTCGACCACTCTCTATCACTCTCTGTAACTCTCAGACACTGTCAGACTCTCTCCATCACTCTATATCACTCTCTGACACTATCTATCACTCTATGAAACTCTCTGACACTCTCCATCACTCTCTATCACTCTCTGGCACACTCTGACTCACCCTGACCATCTCTGACACTATCTGACACTATCTGACACTCTCTGACACACTCAGGCACTCTCTATCACTCTCTATCACTGTCTATCACTCTCTATAACAATCTATCACACTCTGACACACTCTGACACACTCTGACACTCTCAGACATTCTGAGGCACTCTCTATCACTCTCCATCACTCTCTGACACACTCTGACAATCTCTGACACTCTCAGACACTCTCTATCACTCGCTGACACTCTCAGACACTCTCTATCACTCTCTGACACTCACTGGCACTCTCAGACACGCTCTATCACTCTCTGACACTCTCGGACACTCTCTATAACTCTCTATCACTCTCTGACACTCTCTGACATTCTCAGAAACTCCCTATCAATCTCGATCACTCGCTGACACTCTCAGACACTCTCAGACACTCTCTATCACTCTCTATCATTCGCTGACACTCTCAGACACTCTCAGACACTCTATATCACTCTCTGACACTCACTGAAACTCTCAGAAACTCTCTGTCTCTCTCAGACACTCTCAGACACTCTCTCTCACTCTCTGAAACTCTCTGACACACTCACACTCTCTCTGACACTCTCTATCACTCTCTGACACTCTCTGACACACTCTGACACTCTCTGACACTCTCTATCACTCTGACACTCTCTGACACTCTCTGACACACTCTATCGCTCTCTGACATTCTCTGACACACTCTGACACTCTCTGACACTGTCAGACACTCTCCATCACTCTCCATCACTCTCTGACACATTCTGACACAATCTGACATTCTCTGACACTCTCAGACACTCTCTATCACTCTCTGACACTCTCAGACACTCTCTATCAATCTCTGACACTCTCAGACACTCTCTATCACTCACTGACACTCTCTATCACTCTCTGACACACTCTGACACACACTGAAGCTTTCTGACACTCTCAGACACTCTCTATCACTCTCTATACCTCTCTGTTGCTCTCTGACACACTCTGACTCTCTCTGACACTCTCTGACACTCTCTGACACTCTCTGACACACTCTGACACTCTCTATCACTCTCTGCCATACTCTGTCACTCACAGACACTCTCAGACACTCTCGATCACTCTCTGAATTTCTCTATCACTCTCTGACACTTTATATCACTCTCTGAACCTCTCAGACACTCTCTGACACTTTCTATCACACACTGACACTCTCTGACACTCTCAGATAATCTCAGACAGTCTCAGACACTTTCTATCACTCTCTGACACTGTCTGACAATCTCTGACACTCTCAGACACTCTCTCTCACTCTCCATCATTCTCTGACACTGTCAGAAACTCTCTGACACTCTCAGACACTCTCTGACTCTCTCAGACACTGTCAGACTCTCTCTATCACTCTATATCACTCTCTGACACTATCTATCACTCTATGAAACTCTCTGACACTCTCCATCACTCTCTATCACTCTCTGGCACACTCTGACTCACTCGGACCATCTCTGACACTATCTGACACTCTCTGACACACTCTGACACACTCAGACATTCTCTATCACTCTCTATCACTGTCTGTCACTCTCTATAACACTCGATCACACTCTGACACACTCTGACACTCTCTGACACTCTCAGACTCTCTCAGACACTCTCTATCACTCTCCATCAATCTCTGACACACTCTGACAATCTCTGACACTCTCAGACACTCTCTATCACTCTCTATCACTCTCTGACACACTCTGACACACTCTGACACATTCTGACACTCTCAGACAATCTCTATCACCCTCTATCCCTCTCTGTTACTCTGTGACACACTCCGACACTCTCTGACACTCTCTGACACGCTCTCTCACACACCTGACTATCTCTGACACTCTCTATCACTCTCTGACATACTCTGTCACTCACAGACACTCTCAGACACTCTCGATCACTCTCTGACATTCTCTATCACTCTCTGACACTCGAAGACACTCTCTATCACACTCTATCACTCTCTATCACTCTCTGACACTCTCGGACACTCTCTATAACTCTCTGACTCTCTCTGACAGTCTCTGACTCTCTCCGACACTCTCTATGACTCTCAGACACTCACTGTCACTGTCAGACACTCTCGATCACACTCTGACATTCTCTGAAATTCTCAGACGCTCTCGATCTCTATCTGACACTCTCAGCCACTCTATATTACTCTCTGACACTTTCTATCACTCTCTATAACTCTGTGACACACTCTGACACTTTCAGACACTCTCAGACACTCTCTCTCTCTCTCTATCAAACTCTGACACACTCTGACATTCTCTGACACTCTCTGACACACTCTGACAATCTCAGACACTTTGTATCACTCTCTGACACTCTCTATCACTCTCTGACATACTCTGTCACTCACAGACACTCTCAGACACTCTCGATCACTCTCTGACATTCTCTATCACTCTCTGACACTCGAAGACACTCTCTATCACACTCTATCACTCTCTATCACTCTCTGACACTCTCGGACACTCTCTATAACTCTCTGACACTCTCTGACAGTCTCTGACTCTCTCCGACACTCTCTATGATTCTCAGACACTCACTATCACTGTCAGACACTCTCGATCACACTCTGACATTCTCTGAAATTCTCAGACACTCTCGATCTCTCTCTGACACTCTCAGCCACTCTATATTACTCTCTGACACTTTCTATCACTCTCTATAACTCTGTGACACACTCTGACACTTTCAGACACTCTCAGACACTCTCTCTCTCTCTCTATCAAACCCTGACACACTCTGACATTCTCTGACACTCTCTGACACTCTCTGACAATCTCAGACACTTTTTATCACTCTCTGACACTCTCTATCACTCTCTGACACTCTCAGACACTCTCTACGAATCTCTGACACTCTCAGACACTCTCTATCACTCACTGACACTCTATATCACTCCCTGACACTCTCTGACACACTCTGACACACTCTATCACTCTCTGACACTCTCTGACACACTCTGACGCTTTCTGACACTCTCAGACACTCTCTACCACTCTCTGTACCTCTCTGTTGCTCTCTGACACACTCTGACACACTCTGACACTCTCTGACACACTCTGACACTCTCTGTCACTCTCTGACATACTCTGTCACTCACAGACACTCTCAGACACTCTCGATCACTCTCTGAATTTCACTATCACTCTCTGACACTTTATATCACTCTCTGAACCTCTCAGACACACTCTGACACTTTCTATCACACTGAAACTCTCTGACACTCTCAGATAACCTCAGACAGTCTCAGACACTTTCTATCACTCTCTGACACTGTCTGACAATCTCTGACACTCTCAGACACTCTCTCTCACTCTCCATCATTCTATGACACTGTCAGACACTCTCTGACACTCTCAGACACGCTCTGTCTCGCTCTGACACTCTCAGACACTCTCTACCACTCTCTATCACTCTCTGTAACTCTCAGACACTGTCAGACTCTCTCTATCACTCTATATCACTCTCTGACACTATCTATCACTCTGTGAAACTCTCTGACACTCTCCATCACTCTCTATCACTCTCTGGCACACTCTGACTCACTCTGACCATCTCTGACACTATCTGACACTCTCTGACACACTCAGACACTCTCTATCACTCTCTATCACTGTCTGTCACTCTCTATAACACTCTATCACACTCTGACACTCTCTGACACTCTCAGACACTCTCAGACACTCTCTATCACTATCTATCAATCTCTGACACACTCTGACTCTCTCTGACACTCTCTATCACTCTCTGACACTCTCTCACACACTCTGACACTCTCAGACACTCTGAGGCACTCTCTATCACTCTCCATCACTCTCTGACACACTCTGACAATCTCTGACACTCTCAGACACTCTCAGACACTCTCTCTCTCTCTCTATCAAACTCTGACACACTCTGACTGTCTCTGACACTCTCTGACACTCTCTATCACTCTCTATCACTCTCTGTTACTCTCTGACACACTCTGACATTCTCTGACATTCTCTGACACTCTCTGACACACTCTGACAATCTCAGACACTTTTTATCACTCTCTGACACACTCTATCACTCTCTGACACTCTCAGACACTCTCTATCAATCTCTGACACTCTCTATCACTCTCTGACACTCTCAGACACTCTCTATCAATCTCTGACACTCTCTATCACTCACTGACACTATATATCACTCTCTGACACTCTCTGACACTCTCTGACACACTCTGACACTCTCTATCACTCTCTGACACTCTCAGACACTCTCTATCAATCACTAACACTCTCAGACACTCTATATCACTCACTGATACTCTATATCACTCTCTGACACTCTCTGACACTCTCTGACACACTCTGACACACTCTGACACTCTCTGACACTCTCTGACACACTCTGACACTCTCTGTCACTCTCTGACATACTCTGTCACTCACAGACACTCTCAGACACTCTCGATCACTCTCTGAATTTCTCTATCACTCTCTGACACTTTATATCACTCTCTGAACCTCTCAGACACTCTCTGACTCTTTCTATCACACTCTGACACTCTCTGACACTCTCAGATAATCTCAGACAGTCTCAGACACTTTCTATCACTCTCTGACACTCTCAGACACTCACTCTCACTCTCCATCATTCTATGACACTGTCAGACACTCTCTGACACTCTCAGACATGCTCTGTCACGCTCTGACACTCTCAGACAATCTCTACCACTCTCTATCACTCTCTGTAACTCTCAGACACTGTCAGACTCTCTTTATCACTCCATATCACTCTCTGACACTATCTATCACTCTGTGAAACTCTCTGAAACTCTCCATCACTCTCTATCACTCTCTGGCACACTCTGACTCACTCTGACCATCTCTGACACTATCTGACACTCTCTGACACACTCTGACACACTCTGACACACTCAGACACTCTCTATCACTCTCTATCACTCCCTATCACTGTCTATCACTCTCTATAACACTGTATCACACTCTGACACACTCTGACACTCTCTGACACGCTCTCTCACACACCTGACTATCTCTGACACTCTCTATCACTCTCTGACATACTCTGTCACTCACAGACACTCTCAGACACTCTCGATCACTCTCTGACATTCTCTATCACTCTCTGACACTCGAAGACACTCTCTATCACACTCTATCACTCTCTATCACTCTCTGACACTCTCGGACACTCTCTATAACTCTCTGACACTCTCTGACAGTCTCTGACACTCTCAGACACTCTCTATGACTCTCAGACACTCACTATCACTGTCAGACACTCTCTATCACACTCTGACATTCTCTGAAATTCTCAGACACTCTCGATCTCTCTCTGACACTCTCAGCCACTCTCTATTACTCTCTGACACTTTCTATCGCTCTCTATAACTCTGTGACACACTCTGACACTTTCAGACACTCTCAGACACTCTCTCTCTCTCTCTATCAAACTCTGACACACTCTGACTGGCTCTGACACTCTCTGACACTCTCTGACACTCTCTATTACTCTCTATCACTCTCTGTTACTCTGTGACACACTCTGACATTCTCTGACACTCTCTGACACACTCTGACAATCTCAGACACTTTTTATCACTCTCTGACACTCTCTATCACTCTCTGACACTCTCAGACACTCTCTATCAATCTCTGACACTCTCAGACACTCTCCATCACTCACTGACACTCTATATCACTCTCTGACACTCTCTGACACACTCTGACAATCTCTATCACTCTCTGACACACTCTAACACACTCTGACGCTTTCTGACACTCTCAGACACTCTCTATCACTCTCTATACCTCTCTGTTGCTCTCTGACACACTCTGACACTCTCTGACACTCTCTGACACACTCTGACGCTCTCTGTCACTCTCTGACATACTCTGTCACTCACAGACGCTCTCAGACACTCTCGATCAATCTCTGAATTTCTCTATCACTCTCTGAACCTCTCAGACACTCTCTGACACTTTCTATCACACTCTGACACTCTCTGACACTCTCAGATAATCTCAGACAGTCTCAGACACTTTCTATCACTCTCTGACACTGTCTGACAATCTCTGACACTCTCAGACACTCACTCTCACTCTCCATCATTCTATGACAATGTCAGACACTCTCTGACACTCTCAGACACGCTCTGTCACGCTCTGACACTCTCAGACACTCTCTACCACTCTCTATCACTCTCTGTAACTCTCAGACACTGTCAGACTCTCTCCATCACTCTATATCACTCTCTGACACTATCTATCACTCTATGAAACTCTCTGACACTCTCCATCACTCTCTATCACTCTCTGGCACACTCTGACTCACTCTGACCATCTCTGACACTATCTGACACTATCTGACACTCTCTGACACACTCTGACACACTCTGACACACTCAGACACTCTCTATCACTCTCTATCACTCCCTATCACTGTCTATCACTCTCTATAACACTGTATCACACTCTGACACACTCTGACACTCTCTGACACGCTCTCTCACACACCTGACTATCTCTGACACTCTCTATCACTCTCTGACATACTCTGTCACTCACAGACACTCTCAGACACTCTCGATCACTCTCTGACATTCTCTATCACTCTCTGACACTCGAAGACACTCTCTATCACACTCTATCACTCTCTATCACTCTCTGACACTCTCGGACACTCTCTATAACTCTCTGACACTCTCTGACAGTCTCTGACACTCTCAGACACTCTCTATGACTCTCAGACACTCACTATCACTGTCAGACACTCTCTATCACACTCTGACATTCTCTGAAATTCTCAGACACTCTCGATCTCTCTCTGACACTCTCAGCCACTCTCTATTACTCTCTGACACTTTCTATCGCTCTCTATAACTCTGTGACACACTCTGACACTTTCAGACACTCTCAGACACTCTCTCTCTCTCTCTATCAAACTCTGACACACTCTGACTGGCTCTGACACTCTCTGACACTCTCTGACACTCTCTATTACTCTCTATCACTCTCTGTTACTCTGTGACACACTCTGACATTCTCTGACACTCTCTGACACACTCTGACAATCTCAGACACTTTTTATCACTCTCTGACACTCTCTATCACTCTCTGACACTCTCAGACACTCTCTATCAATCTCTGACACTCTCAGACACTCTCCATCACTCACTGACACTCTATATCACTCTCTGACACTCTCTGACACACTCTGACAATCTCTATCACTCTCTGACACACTCTAACACACTCTGACGCTTTCTGACACTCTCAGACACTCTCTATCACTCTCTATACCTCTCTGTTGCTCTCTGACACACTCTGACACTCTCTGACACTCTCTGACACACTCTGACGCTCTCTGTCACTCTCTGACATACTCTGTCACTCACAGACGCTCTCAGACACTCTCGATCAATCTCTGAATTTCTCTATCACTCTCTGAACCTCTCAGACACTCTCTGACACTTTCTATCACACTCTGACACTCTCTGACACTCTCAGATAATCTCAGACAGTCTCAGACACTTTCTATCACTCTCTGACACTGTCTGACAATCTCTGACACTCTCAGACACTCACTCTCACTCTCCATCATTCTATGACAATGTCAGACACTCTCTGACACTCTCAGACACGCTCTGTCACGCTCTGACACTCTCAGACACTCTCTACCACTCTCTATCACTCTCTGTAACTCTCAGACACTGTCAGACTCTCTCCATCACTCTATATCACTCTCTGACACTATCTATCACTCTATGAAACTCTCTGACACTCTCCATCACTCTCTATCACTCTCTGGCACACTCTGACTCACCCTGACCATCTCTGACACTATCTGACACTATCTGACACCCTCTGACACACTCAGGCACTCTCTATCACTCTCTATCACTCTCTATCACTGTCTATCACTCTCTATAACACTCTATCACACTCTGACACACTCTGACACACTCTGACACTCTCAGACACTCTGAGGCACTCTCTATCACTCTCCATCACTCTCTGACACACTCTGACAATCTCTGACACTCTCAGACACTCTCTATCACTCGCTGACACTCTCAGACACTCTCTATCACTCTCTGACACTCACTGGCACTCTCAGACACGCTCTATCACTCTCTGACACTCTCAGACACTCTCTATAACTCTCTATCACTCTCTGACACTCTCTGACATTCTCAGAAACTCCCTATCAATCTCGATCACTCGCTGACACTCTCAGACACTCTCAGACACTCTCTATCACTCTCTATCATTCGCTGACACTCTCAGACACTCTCAGACACTCTATATCACTCTCTGACACTCACTGAAACTCTCAGAAACTCTCTGTCTCTCTCAGACACTCTCAGACACTCTCTCTCACTCTCTGAAACTCTCTGACACACTCACACTCTCTCTGACACTCTCTATCACTCTCTGACACTCTCTGACACACTCTGACACTCTCTGACACTCTCTATCACTCTCTGACACTCTCTGACACTCTCTGACACACTCTATCGCTCTCTGACATTCTCTGACACACTCTGACACTCTCTGACACTGTCAGACACTCTCCATCACTCTCCATCACTCTCTGACACATTCTGACACAATCTGACATTCTCTGACACTCTCAGACACTCTCTATCACTCTCTGACACTCTCAGACACTCTCTATCAATCTCTGACACTCTCAGACACTCTCTATCACTCACTGACACTCTCTATCACTCTCTGACACACTCTGACACACACTGAAGCTTTCTGACACTCTCAGACACTCTCTATCACTCTCTATACCTCTCTGTTGCTCTCTGACACACTCTGACTCTCTCTGACACTCTCTGACACTCTCTGACACTCTCTGACACACTCTGACACTCTCTATCACTCTCTGCCATACTCTGTCACTCACAGACACTCTCAGACACTCTCGATCACTCTCTGAATTTCTCTATCACTCTCTGACACTTTATATCACTCTCTGAACCTCTCAGACACTCTCTGACACTTTCTATCACACACTGACACTCTCTGACACTCTCAGATAATCTCAGACAGTCTCAGACACTTTCTATCACTCTCTGACACTGTCTGACAATCTCTGACACTCTCAGACACTCTCTCTCACTCTCCATCATTCTCTGACACTGTCAGAAACTCTCTGACACTCTCAGACACTCTCTGACTCTCTCAGACACTGTCAGACTCTCTCTATCACTCTATATCACTCTCTGACACTATCTATCACTCTATGAAACTCTCTGACACTCTCCATCACTCTCTATCACTCTCTGGCACACTCTGACTCACTCGGACCATCTCTGACACTATCTGACACTCTCTGACACACTCTGACACACTCAGACATTCTCTATCACTCTCTATCACTGTCTGTCACTCTCTATAACACTCGATCACACTCTGACACACTCTGACACTCTCTGACACTCTCAGACTCTCTCAGACACTCTCTATCACTCTCCATCAATCTCTGACACACTCTGACAATCTCTGACACTCTCAGACACTCTCTATCACTCTCTATCACTCTCTGACACACTCTGACACACTCTGACACATTCTGACACTCTCAGACAATCTCTATCACCCTCTATCCCTCTCTGTTACTCTGTGACACACTCTGACACTCTCTGACACTCTCTGACACGCTCTCTCACACACCTGACTATCTCTATCACCCTCTATCCCTCTCTGTTACTCTGTGACACACTCTGACACTTTCAGACGCTCTCAGACACTCTCTCTCTCTCTCTATCAAACTCTGACACACTCTGACATTCTCTGACACTCTCTGACACACTCTGACAGTCTCAGACACTTTGTATCACTCTCTGACACTCTCTATCACTCTCTGACATACTCTGTCACTCACAGACACTCTCAGACACTCTCGATCACTCTCTGACATTCTCTATCACTCTCTGACACTCGAAGACACTCTCTATCACACTCTATCACTCTCTATCACTCTCTGACACTCTCGGACACTCTCTATAACTCTCTGACACTCTCTGACAGTCTCTGACTCTCTCCGACACTCTCTATGACTCTCAGACACTCACTGTCACTGTCAGACACTCTCGATCACACTCTGACATTCTCTGAAATTCTCAGACACTCTCGATCTCTCTCTGACACTCTCAGCCACTCTATATTACTCTCTGACACTTTCTATCACTCTCTATAACTCTGTGACACACTCTGACACTTTCAGACACTCTCAGACACTCTCTCTCTCTCTCTATCAAACTCTGACACACTCTGACATTCTCTGACACTCTCTGACACTCTCTGACCATCTCAGACACTTTTTATCACTCTCTGACACTCTCTATCACTCTCTGACACTCTCAGACACTCTCTACGAATCTCTGACACTCTCAGACACTCTCTATCACTCACTGACACTCTATATCACTCCCTGACACTCTCTGACACACTCTGACACACTCTATCACTCTCTGACACTCTCTGACACACTCTGACGCTTTCTGACACTCTCAGACACTCTCTACCACTCTCTGTACCTCTCTGTTGCTCTCTGACACACTCTGACACACTCTGACACTCTCTGACACACTCTGACACTCTCTGTCACTCTCTGACATACTCTGTCACTCACAGACACTCTCAGACACTCTCGATCACTCTCTGAATTTCACTATCACTCTCTGACACTTTATATCACTCTCTGAACCTCTCAGACACACTCTGACACTTTCTATCACACTGAAACTCTCTGACACTCTCAGATAATCTCAGACAGTCTCAGACACTTTCTATCTCTCTCTGACACTGTCTGACAATCTCTGACACTCTCAGACACTCTCTCTCACTCTCCATCATTCTATGACACTGTCAGACACTCTCTGACACTCTCAGACACGCTCTGTCTCGCTCTGACACTCTCAGACACTCTCTACCACTCTCTATCACTCTCTGTAACTCTCAGACACTGTCAGACTCTCTCTATCACTCTATATCACTCTCTGACACTATCTATCACTCTGTGAAACTCTCTGACACTCTCCATCACTCTCTATCACTCTCTGGCACACTCTGACTCACTCTGACCATCTCTGACACTATCTGACACTCTCTGACACACTCAGACACTCTCTATCACTCTCTATCACTGTCTATCACTCTCTATAACACTCTATCACACTCTGACACTCTCTGACACTCTCAGACACTCTCAGACACTCTCTATCACTATCTATCAATCTCTGACACACTCTGACTCTCTCTGACACTCTCTATCACTCTCTGACACTCTCTCACACACTCTGACACTCTCAGACACTCTGAGGCACTCTCTATCACTCTCCATCACTCTCTGACACACTCTGACAATCTCTGACACTCTCAGACACTCTCAGACACTCTCTCTCTCTCTCTATCAAACTCTGACACACTCTGACTGTCTCTGACACTCTCTGACACTCTCTATCACTCTCTATCACTCTCTGTTACTCTCTGACACACTCTGACATTCTCTGACATTCTCTGACACTCTCTGACACACTCTGACAATCTCAGACACTTTTTATCACTCTCTGACACACTCTATCACTCTCTGACACTCTCAGACACTCTCTATCAATCTCTGACACTCTCTATCACTCTCTGACACTCTCAGACACTCTCTATCAATCTCTGACACTCTCTATCACTCACTGACACTCTATATCACTCTCTGACACTCTCTGACACTCTCTGACACACTCTGACACTCTCTATCACTCTCTGACACTCTCAGACACTCTCTATCAATCTCTGACACTCTCAGACACTCTCTATCACTCACTGATACTCTATATCACTCTCTGACACTCTCTGACACTCTCTGACACACTCTGACACTCTCTGACACTCTCTGACACACTCTGACACTCTCTGTCACTCTCTGACATACTCTGTCACTCACAGACACTCTCAGACACTCTCGATCACTCTCTGAATTTCTCTATCACTCTCTGACACTTTATATCACTCTCTGAACCTCTCAGACACTCTCTGACTCTTTCTATCACACTCTGACACTCTCTGACACTCTCAGATAATCTCAGACAGTCTCAGACACTTTCTATCACTCTCTGACACTCTCAGACACTCACTCTCACTCTCCATCATTCTATGACACTGTCAGACACTCTCTGACACTCTCAGACATGCTCTGTCACGCTCTGACACTCTCAGACACTCTCTACCACTCTCTATCACTCTCTGTAACTCTCAGACACTGTCAGACTCTCTTTATCACTCCATATCACTCTCTGACACTATCTATCACTCTGTGAAACTCTCTGAAACTCTCCATCACTCTCTATCACTCTCTGGCACACTCTGACTCACTCTGACCATCTCCGACACTATCTGACACTATCTGACACTCTCTGACACACTCTGACACACTCAGACACTCTCTATCACTGTCTATCACTCTCTATCACTGTCTATCACTCTCTATAACACTCTATCACGCTCTGACACATTCTGACACTCTCTGACACTCTCAGACACTCTCAGACACTCTCTATCACTCTCTATCAATCTCTGACACACTCTGACTCTCTCTGACACTCTCTATCACTCTCTGACTCTCTCTGACACACTCTGACACTCTCAGACACTCTGAGGCACTCTCTATCACTCTCCATCACTCTCTGACACACTCTGACAATCTCTGACACTCTCAGACACTCTCAGACACTCTCTATCACTCGCTGACACTCTCAGACACTCTCTATCACTCTCTGAAACTCACTGGCACTCTCAGACACGCTCTATCACTCTCTGACACTCTCAGACACTCTCTATCACTCTCTATCACTCTCTGACACTCTCTGACATTCTCAGAAATTCCCTATCAATATCGATCACTCGCTGACACTCTCAGACACTCTCAGACACTCTCTATCACTCTCTATCACTCGCTGACACTCTCAGACACTCTCAGACACTCTCTATCACTCTCTGACACTCACTGAAACTCTCAGAAACTCTCTGTCTCTCTCAGACACTCTCAGACACTCTCTCTCACTCTCTGACACTCTCTGAAACTCTCTGACACACTCAAACTCTATCTGACACTCTCTATAACTCTCTGACACTCTCTGACACACTCTGACACTCTCTGACACTCTCTATCACTCTCTGACACTCTCTGACACTCTCTGACACACTCTATCGCTCTCTGACATTCTCTGACACACTCTGACACTCTCTGACACTGTCAGACATACTCCATCACTCTCCATCACTCTCTGACACAATCTGACATTCTCTGACACTCTCAGACACTCTCTATCACTCTCTGACACTCTCAGACACTCTCTATCAATCTCTGACACTCTCAGACACTCTCTATCACTCACTGACACTCTCTATCACTCTCTGACACTCTCTGACACTCTCTATCACTCTCTGACACACTCTGACACACTCTGACGCTTTCTGACACTCTCAGACACTCTCTATCACTCTCTATACCTCTCTGTTGCTCTCTGACACACTCTGACACTCTCTCACACTCTCTGACACTCTCTGACACTCTCTATCACTCTCTGCCATACTCTGTCACTCACAGACACTCTCAGACACTCTTGATCGCTCTCTGAATTTCTCTATCACTCTCTGACACTTTATATCATTCTCTGAACCTCTCAGACACTCTCTGACACTTTCTATCACACTCTGACACTCTCTGACACTGTCTGACAATCTCTGACACTCTCAGACACTCTCTCTCACTCTCCATCATTCTCTGACACTGTCAGAAACTCTCTGACAGTCTCAGACACTCTCTGACTCTCTCAGACACTGTCAGACTCTCTCTATTACTCTATATCAATCTCTGACACTATCTATCACTCTATGAAACTCTCTGACACTCTCCATCACTCTCTATCACTCTCTGGCACACTCTGACTCACTCTGACCATCTCTGACACTATCTGACACTATCTGACACTATCTGACACACTCTGACACACTCAGACACTCTCTATCACTCTCTATCACTGTCTATCACTCTCTATAACACTCGATCACAATCTGACACACTCTGACACTCTCTGACACTCTCAGACACTCTCAGACACACTCTATCACTCTCTATCAATCTCTGACACACTCTGACTCTCTCTGACACTCTCTATCACTCTCTGACACACTCTGACAATCTCTGACACTCTCAGACACTCTCTATCACTCTCTGACACACTCTGACACATTCTGACACTCTCAGACAATCTCTATCACTCTCTATCAATCTCTGACACACTCTGACACTCTCTGACACGCTCTCTCACACACCTGACTATCTCTGACACTCTCTATCACTCTCTGACATACTCTGTCACTCACAGACACTCTCAGACACTCTCGATCACTCTCTGACACTCGAAGACACTCTCTATCACACTCTATCACGCTCTATCACTCTCTGACACTCTCAGACACTCTCTATAACTCTCTGACACTCTCTGACAGTCTCTGACACTCTCGATCACACTCTGACATTCTCTGAAATTCTCAGACACTCTCGATCTCTCTGTGACACTCTCAGCCACTCTCTATTACTCTCTGACACTTTCTATCACTCTCTATAACTCTGTGACACACTCTGACACTTTATAACACTCTAAGACACTCTCTCTCACTCTCCATCATTCTCTGACACTGTCAGACACTCTCTGACACTCTCAGACACGCTCTGTCACGCTCTGACACTCTCAGACACTCTCTACCACTCTCTATCACTCTCTGTAACTCTCAGACACTGACAGACTCTCTCTATCACTCTATATCACTCTCTGACACTATCTATCACTCTGTGAAACTCTCTGACACTCTCCATCACTCTCTATCACTCTCTGGCACACTCTGACTCACTCTGACCATCTCTGACACTATCTGACACTCTCTGTCACGCTCTGACACTCTCAGACACTCTCTACCACTCTCTGTAACTCTCAGACACTGTCAGACTCTCTCTATCACTCTATATCACTCTCTGACACTCTCTATCACTCTCTATCACTGTCTATCACTCTCTGTAACACTCTATCACACTCTGACACACTCTGACACTCTCTGACACTCTCAGACACTCTCAGACAATCTCTATCACTCTCTATCAATCTCTGACACACTCTGACTCTCTCTGACACTCGCTATCACTCTCTGACACTCTCTGACACACTCTGACACTCTCAGACACTCTGAGGCACTCTCTATCACTCTCCATCACTCTCTGACACACTCAGACACTCTCATACACTCTCAGACACTCTCTCTCTCTCTCTCTATCAAACTCTGACACACTCTGACTGTCTCTGACACTCTCTGACACTCTCTATCACTCTCTATCACTCTCTGTTACTCTCTGACACACTCTGACATTCTCTGACTCTCTCTGACACACTCTGACAATCTCAGACACTTTTTATCACTCTCTGACACTCTCTATCACTCTCTGACACTCTCAGACACTCTCTATCAATCTCTGACACTCTCAGACACTCTCTATCACTCACTGACACTCTATATCACTCTCTGACACTCTCTGACACTCTCTGACACTCTCTGACACACTCTGACACTCTCTATCATTCTCTGACACACTCTGACACACTCTGACGCTTTCTGACACTCTCAGACACTCTCTATCACTGTCTATACCTCTCTGTTGCTCTCTGACACACTCTGACACTCTCTGACACTCTCTGACACACTCTGACACTCTCTGTCGCTCTCTGACATACTCTGTCACTCACATACACTCTCAGACACTCTCGATCACTCTCTGAATTTCTCTATCACTCTCTGACACTTTATATCACTCTCTGAACATCTCAGACACTCTCTGACACTTTCTATCACACTCTGACACTCTCTGACACTCTCAGATAATCTCAGACAGTCTCAGACACTTTCTATCACTCTCTGACACTGTCTGACAATCTCTGACACTCTCAGACACTCTCTATCACTCTCCATCATTCTATGACACTGTCAGACACTCTCTGACACTCTCAGACACGCTCTGTCACGCTCTGACACTCTCAGACACTCTCTACCACTCTCTGTAACTCTCAGACACTGTCAGACTCTCTCTATCACTCTATATCACTCTCTGACACTATCTATCACTCTGTGAAACTCTCTGACACTCT
This sequence comes from Heterodontus francisci, assembly GCF_036365525.1. Classification (NCBI taxonomy): domain Eukaryota; kingdom Metazoa; phylum Chordata; class Chondrichthyes; order Heterodontiformes; family Heterodontidae; genus Heterodontus; species Heterodontus francisci. The sequence continues at coordinate 13,649,111 of NC_090405.1, forward strand.
CCATCACTCTCTATCACTCTCTGACACACTCTGACACACTCGGAAACTCTCTATCACTCTCTATCACTGTCTATCACTCTCTATAACACTCTATCACACTCTGACACTCTCTGACACTCTGACACTCTCAGACACTCTCTATCACTCTCTATCAAGCTCTGACACACTCTGACACTCTCAGACACTCTGAGGCACTCTCTATCACTCTCCATCACTCTCTGACACACTCTGACAATCTCTGACACTCTCAGACACTCGCTATCACTCTCTATCACTCGCTGACACTCTCAGACACTCTCTATCACTCTCTGACACTCACTGGCACTCTCAGACACGCTCTATCACTCTCTGACACTCTCAGACACTCTCTATCACTCTCTGACACTCTCTGACATTCTCAGAAACTCCCTATCACTCTCGATCACTCGCTGACACTCTCAGACACACTCAGACACTCTCTATCACTCTCTATCACTCGATGATACTCTCAGACACTCTCAGACACTCTCAGACATTCTCTATCACTCTCTGACACTCACAGAAACTCTCAGAAACTCTCTGTCTCTCTCAGACACTCTCAGACACTCTCTCTCACTCTCTGACACTCTCTGACACACTCACACTGTATCTGACACTCTCTGACACTCTCTATCACTCTCTGACACTCTCTGACACTCTCTGACACACTCTATCGCTCTCTGACATTCTCTGACACACTCTGACACTCTCTGACACTGTCAGACACTCTCCATCACTCTCCATCACTCTCTGACACACTCTGACACAATCTGACATTCTCTGACACTCTCAGACACTTTCTATCACTCTCTGACACTGACTGACACCCTCAGACACTCTCTGTCTCTCTCAGACACTCTCTATCACTCTCTGACACTTTCTATCACTCTTTGACACTCTCTGAAACTCTCTGACACTCTCCATCACTCTCTATCACTCTATGATAGACAAGTCTCCCGGGCCTGACGGGGTATATCCAAGGATGTTATGGGAAGCAAGGGATGAAATTGCAGAGCCGCTGGCAATGATCTTTTCATCTTCTCTGCTGACGGGGGTGGTACCAGGTGATTGGAGGGTGGCAAATGTTGTGCCCCTGTTCAAGAAAGGGAATAGGAACAACCCTGGGAATTACAGGCCAGTTAGTCTTACTTCGGTGGTAGGCAAGTTGATGGAAAAGGTGCTGAGGGATAGGATTTCTGAGCATCTGGAAAGACACTGCTTGATTCGGGACAGTCAGCACGGTTTTGTGAGGGGTAGGTCTTGCCTCACAAGCCTGATTGAATTCTTTGAGCAGGTGACCAAGCAAGTGGATGAGGGTAAACCAGTGGATGTGGTGTACATGGATTTTAGTAAGGCATTTGATAAGGTCCCCCATGGTAGACTTATGGAGAAAGTCAGGAGGCATGGGATAGTGGGGAATGTGGCCAGTTGGATTAAGAATTGGCTAACTGATAGAAGGCAGAGAGTGGTCTTAGATGGTAAATACTCAGCCTGGAGCCCAGTTACCAGTGGCGTGCCGCAGGGATCAGTTCTGGGTCCTCTCCTGTTTGTGATTTTTATTAACGACTTGGATGAGGAAGTCGAAGGGTGGGTCAGTAAATTTGCAGATGATACAAAGGTTGGTGGAGTTGTGGATACCGAGGAGGGCTATTGTCGTCTGCAAAGGGACTTGGATAGGTTGCAGTGCTGGGCTGAAAAGTGGCAGATGGAGTTTAACCCTGAAAAGTGTGAGGTCGTCCATTTTGGAAGGACAAACATGAATGCAAAATACTGGGTTAACGGTAGGGTTCTTGGGCATGTGGAGGAGCAGAGAGACCTGGGGTCCATGTGCATAGATCATTGAAAGTTGCAACTCAAGTGGATAGGGCTGTGAAGAAGGCATATGGGGTGTTAGCGTTCATTAGCAGAGGGATTGAATTTAAGAGCCGTGAGGTGATGATGCAGCTGTACAGGACCTTGGTAAGGCCTCATTTGGAGTACTGTGTGCAGTTCTGGTCGCCTCATTTTAGGAAGGATGTGGAAGCCTTGGAGAGGGTGCAGAGGAGATTTACCAGGATGTTGCCTGGAATGGAGAATAAGTCTTACGAGGAAAGGCTGAACATTCTAGGCCTCTTCTCATTAGAACGGAGAAGGATGAGGGGTGACATGATAGAGGTTTATAAGATGATCAGGGGAATAGATAGGGTAGACAGTCAGAAACTTTTTCCCCGGGTGGAGCAAAGCGTTACAAGGGGTCATAAATTTAAGGTGAAGGGTGGGAGATATAAGGGGGATGTCAGGGGAAGGTTCTTTACCCAGAGAGTGGTCGAGGCATGGAATGCCTTGCCCGGGGAAGTTGTTGAGGCAGAAACTTTAGGGACTTTCAAAAGGCTTTTGGATAGGTATATGGATAAAGGAGAATGATGGGGTATAGATTAAATTGTCCTTGACAGAGGACAAAGGATCGGCACAACATTGTGGGCCGAAGGGCCTGTTCTGTGCTGTATGTTCTATGTTCTATGTATGTTCTATGACACTCTCAGACACTCTATATCATTATCTGACACTATCTGACACTCTCAGACACTCTCAGACACTCTCAGACACTCTCTATCACTCTATGACACTCTCAGACACTCTCTATCACTCTATGACACTCTCAGACACTCTATATCATTATCTGACACTATCTGACACTCTCAGACACTCTCAGACACTCTCAGACACTCGCTATCACTCTCTGACACTCTCTGACACTCTCAGACACTCACTATCACTCTCTATCACTCTCTGACAGTCTCTGACACTCTCAGACACTCTCTATCACTCTCAGACACTCTCTATCACTCTCTGACACTCTCTCTCACTCTCTGACATTCTCTGGACCTCTCATACACTCTCTATCACTCTCTGACACCCTCAGACACTCTCTATCACTCTCTGACACTTTCTATCACTCTCTATCACTCTCTGACACACTCTGACACTTTCTGACACTCTCAGACACTCTCTCTCACTCTCTATCAAACTCTGACACACTCTGACAGTCTCTGACATTCTCTGACACTTTCTATCACTCTCTGTCACTCTCTGTTGCTCTCTGACACACTCAGACATTCTTTGACACTCTCTGACACTCTCTATCACTCTCTGACACTCTCAGACACTCTCTATCAATCTCTGACACTCTCAGACAGTTTCTATCACTCACTGACACTCTCCATCACTCTCTGACACTCTCTGACACACTCTGACACTCTCAGACACTCTCTATCACTCTCTATCACTCTCTGACACTCTCTGACACTCTCTATCACTCTCTATCCCTCTCTGTTACTCTCTGACACACTCTGACACTCTCTGACACACTCTGAAACTCTCTGACACTCTCCATCACTCTCTATCACACTCTGACACAATTTGACACTCTCTATCACTCTCTGACACTCTCAGACACTGTCTATCACTCTATGACACTCTCAGACACTCTCTATCATTCTCTGACACTCTCAGAAACTCTCAGACACTCGCTATCACTCTCTGACACTCTCTGACACTCTCTGACACTCTCAGACACTCTCTATCACTCTCTATCACTCTCTGACAGTCTCTGACACTCTCTATCAATCTCTGACACTCTCAGACAGTCTCTATCACTCACTGACACACTCTATCACTCTCTGACACACTCTGACAGTTCTCAGACACTCTCTATCACTCTCTATCACTCTCTGACACACTCTGACACTTTCTGACACTCTCAGACACTCTCTATCACTCTCTATCACTCTCTGTTACTCTCTGACACACTCTGACAGTTCTCAGACACTCTCTATCACTCTCTATCACTCTCTGACACACTCTGACACTCTCTGACACTCTCTATCACTCTCTGACACTCTCTGACACACTCTATCGCTCTCTGACATTCTCTGACATACTCTGACACTCTCTGACACTGTCAGATACTCTCCATCACTCTCCATCACGCTCTGTCACACTCTGACACAATCTGACATTCTCTGACACTCTCAGACACTCTCTATCACTCTCTGACACTGACTGACACCCTCAGACACTCTCTGTCACTCTCAGACACTCTCTATCACTCTCTGACACTTTCTATCACTCTCTGACACTCTCTGACACACTCTAAAACTCTCTGACACTCTCCATCACTCTCTATCACACTCTGACACAATTTGACACTCTCTATCACTCTCTGACACTCTCAGACACTCTCTGTCACTCTATGACACTCTCAGACACTCGCTATCATTCTCTGACACTCTCAGACACTCTCAGACACTCGCTATCACTCTCTGACACTCTCTGACACTCTCAGACACTCTCTATCACTCTCTATCACTCTCTGACAGTCTCTGACACTCTCAGACACTCTCTATCACTCTCAGACACTCTCTATCACTCTCTGACATTCTCTGAACCTCTCAGACACTCTCTATCACTCTCTGACACTCTCAGACACTCTCTATCACTCTCTGACACTTTCTGTCACTCTCTATCACTCTCTGACACACTCTGACACTTTCTGACACTCTCAGACACTCTCTCTCACTCTCTATCAAACTCTGACACACTCTGACAGTCTCTGACATTCTCTGACACTTTCTATCACTCTCTGTCACTCTCTGTTGCTCTCTGACACACTCAGACATTCTTTGACATTCTCTGACACACTCTCAGACACTTTCTATCAGTCTCTGACACTCTCTATCACTCTCTGACACTCTCAGACACTCTCTATCAATCTCTGACACTCTCAGACAGTCTATAACACTCACTGACACTCTCTATCACTCTCTGACACTCTCTGACACACTCTGACACTCTCAGACACTCTCTATCACTCTCTGTCACTCTCTGACACATTCTGACACTTTCTGACACTCTCAGACACTCTCTATCACTCTCTATCCCTCTCTGTTACTCTCTGACACACTCTGACAATCTCTGACACTCTCTATCACTCTCTGACATACTCTGTCACTCACTGACACTCTCAGACACTCTCGATCACACTCTGACATTCTCTATCACTCTCTGACACTCTCTGACACTCAAAGACACTCTCTATCACACTCTATCACTCTCTATCACTCTCTGACACTCTCGGACACTCTCTATCAAACTCTGATACTCTCTGACAGTCTCTGACACTCTCAGACACTCTCTATCAATCTCAGACACTCTCTATCACTCTCAGACACTCTATCACTCTCTGACATTCTCTGAAACTCTCAGACACTCTCTATCACTCTCTGACACTCTCAGACACTCTCTATCACTCTCTGACACTTTCTATCACTCTCTATCACTCTCTGACAAACTCTGACACTTTCTGACACTTTCTGACACTCTCAGACACTCTCTGACACTTTCTATCAAACTCTGACACCCTCTGACACTCTCAGATAATCTCAGACAATCTCAGATACTCTCTATCACTCTCTGACACTCTCTATCACTTTCTGACACTCTCAGACACTCTCTATCACTCTCTGACACACTCAGAAACTCTCTGACACTCTCCATCACTCTCGATCACACTCTGACACAATTTGACACTCTCTATCACTCTCTGACACTCTCAGACACTCTCTATCACTCTATGACACTCTCAGACCTCTCTATCATTCTCTGACACTCTCAGACACTCTCAGACACTCGCTATCGCTCTCTGACTCTCTCTGACACTCTCAGACACTCTCTATCACTCTCTATCACTCTCTGACAGTCTCTGACACTCTCTATCAATCTCTGACACTCTCAGACAGTCTCTATCACTCACTGACACTTTCTATCACTCTCTGACACACTCTGACACTCTCAGACACTCTCTATCACTCTCTATCACTCTCTGACACACTCTGACACTTTCTGACACTCTCAGACACTCTCTATCACTCTCTATCACTCTCTGTTACTCTCTGACACACTGACACTCTCTGACACTCTCTGACACTCTCTGACACACTCTGACACTCTCTATCACTCTCTGACACTCTCTGACACTCTCTGACACTCTCTGACACACTCTATCGCTCTCTGACATTCTCTGACATACTCTGACAATCTCTGACACTGTGAGACACTCTCCATCACTCTCCATCACTCTCTGACACACTCTGACACAATCTGACATTCTCTGACACTCTCAGACACTCTCTATCACTCTCTGACACTGACTGACACCCTCAGACACTCTCTGTCACTCTCAGACACTCTCAGACACTCTCTATCACTCTCTGACACTTTCTATCACTCTCTGACACACTCTGAAACTCTCTGACACTCTCCATCACTCTCTATCACACTCTGACACAATTTGACACTCTCTATCACTCTCTGACACTCTCAGACACTCTCAGACACTCTCTCTCACTCTCTGACACTCTCTGACACACTCACACTGTATCTGACACTCTCTGACACTCTCTATCACTCTCTGACACTCTCTGACACTCTCTGACACACTCTATCGCTCTCTGACATTCTCTGACACACTCTGACACTCTCTGACACTGTCAGACACTCTCCATCACTCTCCATCACTCTCTGACACACTCTGACACAATCTGACATTCTCTGACACTCTCAGACACTTTCTATCACTCTCTGACACTGACTGACACCCTCAGACACTCTCTGTCTCTCTCAGACACTCTCTATCACTCTCTGACACTTTCTATCACTCTTTGACACTCTCTGAAACTCTCTGACACTCTCCATCACTCTCTATCACTCTATGATAGACAAGTCTCCCGGGCCTGACGGGGTATATCCAAGGATGTTATGGGAAGCAAGGGATGAAATTGCAGAGCCGCTGGCAATGATCTTTTCATCTTCTCTGCTGACGGGGGTGGTACCAGGTGATTGGAGGGTGGCAAATGTTGTGCCCCTGTTCAAGAAAGGGAATAGGAACAACCCTGGGAATTACAGGCCAGTTAGTCTTACTTCGGTGGTAGGCAAGTTGATGGAAAAGGTGCTGAGGGATAGGATTTCTGAGCATCTGGAAAGACACTGCTTGATTCGGGACAGTCAGCACGGTTTTGTGAGGGGTAGGTCTTGCCTCACAAGCCTGATTGAATTCTTTGAGCAGGTGACCAAGCAAGTGGATGAGGGTAAACCAGTGGATGTGGTGTACATGGATTTTAGTAAGGCATTTGATAAGGTCCCCCATGGTAGACTTATGGAGAAAGTCAGGAGGCATGGGATAGTGGGGAATGTGGCCAGTTGGATTAAGAATTGGCTAACTGATAGAAGGCAGAGAGTGGTCTTAGATGGTAAATACTCAGCCTGGAGCCCAGTTACCAGTGGCGTGCCGCAGGGATCAGTTCTGGGTCCTCTCCTGTTTGTGATTTTTATTAACGACTTGGATGAGGAAGTCGAAGGGTGGGTCAGTAAATTTGCAGATGATACAAAGGTTGGTGGAGTTGTGGATACCGAGGAGGGCTATTGTCGTCTGCAAAGGGACTTGGATAGGTTGCAGTGCTGGGCTGAAAAGTGGCAGATGGAGTTTAACCCTGAAAAGTGTGAGGTCGTCCATTTTGGAAGGACAAACATGAATGCAAAATACTGGGTTAACGGTAGGGTTCTTGGGCATGTGGAGGAGCAGAGAGACCTGGGGTCCATGTGCATAGATCATTGAAAGTTGCAACTCAAGTGGATAGGGCTGTGAAGAAGGCATATGGGGTGTTAGCGTTCATTAGCAGAGGGATTGAATTTAAGAGCCGTGAGGTGATGATGCAGCTGTACAGGACCTTGGTAAGGCCTCATTTGGAGTACTGTGTGCAGTTCTGGTCGCCTCATTTTAGGAAGGATGTGGAAGCCTTGGAGAGGGTGCAGAGGAGATTTACCAGGATGTTGCCTGGAATGGAGAATAAGTCTTACGAGGAAAGGCTGAACATTCTAGGCCTCTTCTCATTAGAACGGAGAAGGATGAGGGGTGACATGATAGAGGTTTATAAGATGATCAGGGGAATAGATAGGGTAGACAGTCAGAAACTTTTTCCCCGGGTGGAGCAAAGCGTTACAAGGGGTCATAAATTTAAGGTGAAGGGTGGGAGATATAAGGGGGATGTCAGGGGAAGGTTCTTTACCCAGAGAGTGGTCGAGGCATGGAATGCCTTGCCCGGGGAAGTTGTTGAGGCAGAAACTTTAGGGACTTTCAAAAGGCTTTTGGATAGGTATATGGATAAAGTAGAATGATGGGGTATAGATTAAATTGTCCTTGACAGAGGACAAAGGATCGGCACAACATTGTGGGCCGAAGGGCCTGTTCTGTGCTGTATGTTCTATGTATGTTCTATGACACTCTCAGACACTCTATATCATTATCTGACACTATCTGACACTCTCAGACACTCTCAGACACTCTCAGACACTCTCTATCACTCTATGACACTCTCAGACACTCTCTATCACTCTATGACACTCTCAGACACTCTATATCATTATCTGACACTATCTGACACTCTCAGACACTCTCAGACACTCTCAGACACTCGCTATCACTCTCTGACACTCTCTGACACTCTCAGACACTCACTATCACTCTCTATCACTCTCTGACAGTCTCTGACACTCTCAGACACTCTCTATCACTCTCAGACACTCTCTATCACTCTCTGACACTCTCTCTCACTCTCTGACATTCTCTGGACCTCTCATACACTCTCTATCACTCTCTGACACCCTCAGACACTCTCTATCACTCTCTGACACTTTCTATCACTCTCTATCACTCTCTGACACACTCTGACACTTTCTGACACTCTCAGACACTCTCTCTCACTCTCTATCAAACTCTGACACACTCTGACAGTCTCTGACATTCTCTGACACTTTCTATCACTCTCTGTCACTCTCTGTTGCTCTCTGACACACTCAGACATTCTTTGACACTCTCTGACACTCTCTATCACTCTCTGACACTCTCAGACACTCTCTATCAATCTCTGACACTCTCAGACAGTTTCTATCACTCACTGACACTCTCCATCACTCTCTGACACTCTCTGACACACTCTGACACTCTCAGACACTCTCTATCACTCTCTATCCCTCTCTGTTACTCTCTGACACACTCTGACACTCTCTGACACACTCTGAAACTCTCTGACACTCTCCATCATTCTCTATCACACTCTGACACAATTTGACACTCTCTATCACTCTCTGACACTCTCAGACACTGTCTATCACTCTATGACACTCTCAGACACTCTCTATCATTCTCTGACACTCTCAGACACTCTCAGACACTCGCTATCACTCTCTGACACTCTCTGACACTCTCTGACACTCTCAGACACTCTCTATCACTCTCTATCACTCTCTGACAGTCTCTGACACTCTCTATCAATCTCTGACACTCTCAGACAGTCTCTATCACTCACTGACACACTCTATCACTCTCTGACACACTCTGACAGTTCTCAGACACTCTCAGACACTCTCTATCACTCTCTGACACACTCTGACACTTTCTGACACTCTCAGACACTCTCTATCACTCTCTATCACTCTCTGTTACTCTCTGACACACTCTGACAGTTCTCAGACACTCTCTATCACTCTCTATCACTCTCTGACACACTCTGACACTCTCTGACACTCTCTATCACTCTCTGACACTCTCTGACACACTCTATCGCTCTCTGACATTCTCTGACATACTCTGACACTCTCTGACACTGTCAGATACTCTCCATCACTCTCCATCACTCTCTGTCACACTCTGACACAATCTGACATTCTCTGACACTCTCAGACACTCTCTATCACTCTCTGACACTGACTGACACCCTCAGACACTCTCTGTCACTCTCAGACACTCTCTATCACTCTCTGACACTTTCTATCACTCTCTGACACTCTCTGACACACTCTAAAACTCTCTGACACTCTCCATCACTCTCTATCACACTCTGACACAATTTGACACTCTCTATCACTCTCTGACACTCTCAGACACTCTCTGTCACTCTATGACACTCTCAGACACTCGCTATCATTCTCTGACACTCTCAGACACTCTCAGACACTCGCTATCACTCTCTGACACTCTCTGACACTCTCAGACACTCTCTATCACTCTCAGACACTCTCTATCACTCTCTGACATTCTCTGAACCTCTCAGACACTCTCTATCACTCTCTGACACTCTCAGACACTCTCTATCACTCTCTGACACTTTCTGTCACACTCTATCACTCTCTGACACACTCTGACACTTTCTGACACTCTCAGACACTCTCTATCACTCTCTATCACTCTCTGACAGTCTCTGACACTCTCAGACACTCTCTATCACTCTCAGACACTCTCTATCACTCTCTGACATTCTCTGAACCTCTCAGACACTCTCTATCACTCTCTGACACTCTCAGACACTCTCTATCACTCTCTGACACTTTCTGTCACTCTCTATCACTCTCTGACACACTCTGACACTTTCTATCACTCTCTGACACTCTCTATCACTCTCTGACACTCTCAGACACTCTCTATCAATCTCTGACACTCTCAGACAGTCTATAACACTCACTGACACTCTCTATCACTCTCTGACACTCTCTGACACACTCTGACACTCTCAGACACTCGCTATCACTCTCTGACACTCTCTGACACTCTCAGACACTCTCTATCACTCTCTATCACTCTCTGACAGTCTCTGACACTCTCAGACACTCTCTATCACTCTCAGACACTCTCTATCACTCTCTGACATTCTCTGAACCTCTCAGACACTCTCTATCACTCTCTGACACTCTCAGACACTCTCTATCACTCTCTGACACTTTCTGTCACACTCTATCACTCTCTGACACACTCTGACACTTTCTGACACTCTCAGACACTCTCTATCACTCTCTATCACTCTCTGACAGTCTCTGACACTCTCAGACACTCTCTATCACTCTCAGACACTCTATATCACTCTCTGACATTCTCTGAACCTCTCAGACACTCTCTATCACTCTCTGACACTCTCAGACACTCTCTATCACTCTCTGACACTTTCTGTCACTCTCTATCACTCTCTGACACACTCTGACACTTTCTATCACTCTCTGACACTCTCTATCACTCTCTGACACTCTCAGACACTCTCTATCAATCTCTGACACTCTCAGACAGTCTATAACACTCACTGACACTCTCTATCACTCTCTGACACTCTCTGACACACTCTGACACTCTCAGACACTCTCTATCACTCTCTGTCACTCTCTGACACATTCTGACACTTTCTGACACTCTCAGACACTCTCTATCACTCTCTATCCCTCTCTGTTACTCTCTGACACACTCTGACAATCTCTGACACTCTCTATCACTCTCTGACATACTCTGTCACTCACTGACACTCTCAGACACTCTCGATCACACTCTGACATTCTCTATCACTCTCTGACACTCTCTGACACTCAAAGACACTCTCTATCACACTCTATCACTCTCTATCACTCTCTGACACTCTCGGACACTCTCTATCAAACTCTGATACTCTCTGACAGTCTCTGACACTCTCAGACACTCTCTATCAATCTCAGACACTCTCTATCACTCTCAGACACTCTATCACTCTCTGACATTCTCTGAAACTCTCAGACACTCTCTATCACTCTCTGACACTCTCAGACACTCTCTATCACTCTCTGACACTTTCTATCACTCTCTATCACTCTCTGACAAACTCTGACACTTTCTGACACTTTCCGACACTCTCAGACACTCTCTGACACTTTCTATCAAACTCTGACACCCTCTGACACTCTCAGATAATCTCAGACAATCTCAGATACTCTCTATCACTCTCTGACACTCTCTATCACTTTCTGACACTCTCAGACACTCTCTATCACTCTCTGACACACTCTGAAACTCTCTGACACTCTCCATCACTCTCGATCACACTCTGACACAATTTGACACTCTCTATCACTCTCTGACACTCTCAGACACTCTCTATCACTCTATGACACTCTCAGACACTCTCTATCATTCTCTGACACTCTCTGACACTCTCAGACACTCGCTATCGCTCTCTGACTCTCTCTGACACTCTCAGACACTCTCTATCACTCTCTATCACTCTCTGACAGTCTCTGAAACTCTCTATCAATCTCTGACACTCTCAGACAGTCTCTATCACTCTCTGACACTTTCTATCACTCTCTGACACACTCTGACACTCTCAGACACTCTCTATCACTCTCTATCACTCTCTGACACACTCTGACACTTTCTGACACTCTCAGACACTCTCTATCACTCTCTATCACTCTCTGTTACTCTCTGACACACTGACACTCTCTGACACTCTCTGACACTCTCTGACACACTCTGACACTCTCTATCACTCTCTGACACTCTCTGACACTCTCTGACACTCTCTGACACACTCTATCGCTCTCTGACATTCTCTGACATACTCTGACACTCTCTGACACTGTGAGACACTCTCCATCACTCTCCATCACTCTCTGACACACTCTGACACAATCTGACATTCTCTGACACTCTCAGACACTCTCTATCACTCTCTGACACTGACTGACACCCTCAGACACTCTCTGTCACTCTCAGACACTCTCAGACACTCTCTATCACTCTCTGACACTTTCTATCACTCTCTGACACACTCTGAAACTCTCTGACACTCTCCATCACTCTCTATCACACTCTGAAACAATTTGACACTCTCTATCACTCTCTGACACTCTCAGACACTCTCTATCACTCTATGACACTCCCAGCCACTCTCTATCATTCTCTGACACTCTCAGACACTCTCAGACACTCGCTATCACTCTCTGACACTCTCTGACTCTCTCAGACACTCTCTGTCACTCTATATCACTCTCTGACAGTCTCTGACACTCTCAGACACTCTCTATCACTCTCACACACTCTTTATCACTCTCTGACATTCTCTGAACCTCTCAGACACTCTATCACTCTCTGACACTCTCAGACACTCTCTATCACTCTCTGACACTTTCTATCACTCTCTATCACTCTCTGACACACTCTGACACTTTCTGACACTCTCAGACACTCTCTCTCACTCTCTATCAAACTCTGACACACTCTGACAGTCTCTGACATTCTCTGACACTTTCTATCACTCTCTGTCACTCTCTGTTGCTCTCTGACACACTCAGACATTCTTTGACACTCTCTGACACACTCTGACAATCTCAGACACTTTCTATCACTCTCTGACACTCTCTATCACTCTCTGACACTCTCAGACACTCTCTATCAATCTCTGACACTCTCAGACAGTCTCTAACACTCACTGACACTCTCTGAAACTCTCTGACACTCTCTGACACTCTCTGACACTTTCTATCACTCTCTATCACTCTCTGACACACTCTGACACTTTCTGACACTCTCAGACACTCTCTCTCACTCTCTGTCACTCTCTGACACACTCAGACATTCTTTGACACTCTCTGACACACTCTGACAATCTCAGACACTTTCTATCACTCTCTGACACTCTCTATCACTCTCTGACACTCTCAGACACTCTCTATCAATCTCTGACACTCTCAGACAGTCTCTAACACTCACTGACACTCTCTATCACTCTCTGACACTCTCTGACACACTCTGACACTCTCTGACACTTTCTATCACTCTCTATCACTCTCTGACACACTCTGACACTTTCTGACACTCTCAGACACTCTCTCTCACTCTCTATCAAACTCTGACACACTCTGACAGTCTCTGACATTCTCTGTCACTTTCTATCACTCTCTGTCACTCTCTGTTGCTCTCTGACACACTCAGACATTCTTTGACACTCTCTGACACACACTGACAATCTCAGACACTTTCTATCACTCTCTGACACTCTCTATCACTCTCTGACACTCTCAGACACGCTCTATCAATCTCTGACACTCTCAGACAGTCTCTAACACTCACTGACACTCTCTATCACTCTCTGACACTCTCTGACACACTCTGACACTCTCAGACAATCTCTATCACTCTCTGTCACTCTCTGACACACTCTGACACTTTCTGACACTCTCAGATACTCTCTATCACTCTCTATCCCTCTCTGTTACTCTCTGACACACTCTGACAATCTCTGACACTCTCTATCACTCTCTGACATACTCTGTCACTCACAGACACTCTCAGACACTCTCGATCACTCTCTGACATTCTCTATCACTCTCTGACACTCTCTGACACTCAAAGACACTCTCTATCACACTCTATCACCTCTATCACTCTCTGACACTCTCGGACACTCTCCATCACTCTCTGATACTCTCTGACAGTCTCTGACACTCTCAGACACTCTCTATCAATCTCAGACACTCTCTATCACTCTCAGACACTCTCTATCACTCTCTGACATTCTCTGAAACTCTCAGACACTCTCTATCACTCTCTGACACTCTCAGACACTCTCTATCACTCTCTGACACTTTCTATCACTCTCTATCACTCTCTGACAAACTCTGACACTTTCTGACACTCTCAGACACTCTCTGACACTTTATATCACTCTCTGAATCTCTCAGACACTCTCTGACACTTTCTATCACACTCTGACACCCTCTGACACTCTCAGATAATCTCAGACAATCTCAGACACTCTCTATCACTCTCTGACACTCTCTATCACTTTCTGACACTCTCAGACACTCTCTATCACTCTCTGACACTCTCTATCACTCACTGACAATCTCTGACACCCTCAGACACTCTCAGACACTCTCTAAACACTCTCTGACACTCACTGACACTCTCAGACACGCTCTGTCACTCTCTGACACTCTCAGACACTCTCTATCACTCTGTGACACCCTCTGACATTCTCAGCAACTCTCTATCACTCTCTATCACTCTCTGGCACACTCTGACTCACTCTGACCATCTCTGACACTATCTGACACTCTCTGACACTCTCTGACACACTCTGACACACTCAGACACTCTCTATCACTCTCTATCACTGTCTATCACTCTCCATAACACTCCATCACATTCTGACACACTCTGACACTCTCTGACACTCTCAGACACTCTCTATCACTCTCTATCAATCTCTGACACACTCTGACTCTCTCTGACACTCTCTATCACTCTCTGACACTCTCTGACACACTCTGACACACTCAGACAGTCTCAGGCACTCTCTATCGCTCTCTATCACACTCTGACACACTCTGACAGTCTCTGACACTCTCTGAATGTCTCTGACACTCTCAGGCACTCTCTGACACTCTCTATCACTCTCTGACACTCACTGACACTCTCAGACACGCTCTATCACTCTCTGACACTCTCTGACACTCTCAGACACTCTCAGACACTCTCAGACACTCTCTATCACTCTCTGACACTCACTGAAACTCTCAGAAACTCTCTGTCTCTCTCAGACACTCTCAGACACTCTCTCTCACTCTCTGACACACTCTGACACTCTCTGACACACTCTATCACTCTCTGACACTCTCTGACACACTCCATCGCTCTCTGACATTCTCTGACACACTCTGACACTCTCTGACACTGTCAGACACTCTCCATCACTCTCCATCACTCTCTGACACACTCTGACACAATCTGACATTCTCTGACACTCTCTATCACTCTCTGACACTGACGGACACCCTCAGACACTCTCTGTCACTCTCAGACACTCTCAGACACTCTCTATCACTCTCTGACACTTTCTATCACTCTCTGACACTCTCTGATACCCTCTGAAACTCTCTGACACTCTCCATCACTGTCTATCACACTCTGACACAATTTGACACTCTCTATCACTCTCTGACACTCTCAGACACTCTCTATCACTCTATGACACTCTCAGACACTCTCTATTATTCTCTGACACTCTCTGACACACTCTGACACTCTCTGACACTCTCAGACACTCTCAGACACTCGCGATCATTCTCTGACACTCTCTGACACACTCTATCACTCTCTATCACTCTCTGAATGTCTCTGACACTCTCAGACACTCTCTATCACTCTCAGACACTCTCTATCACTCTCTGAAATTCTCTGAACCTCTCAGACACTCTCTATCACTCTCTGACACTCTCAGACACTCTCTCTCACTCTCTGTCAAACTCTGACACACTCTGACAGTCTCTGACATTCTCTGACACTTTATATCACTCTCTGTCACTCTCAGACACTCTCTATCAATCTCTGACACTCTCAGACAGTCTCTATCACTCACTGTCACTCTCTATCACTCTCCGACACTCTCTGACACACTCTGACACTCTCAGACACTCTCTATCACTCTCTATCACTCTCTAACACACTCTGACACTTTCTGACACTCTCAGACACTCTCTATCACTCTCTATCCCTCTCTGTTACTCTCTGACACACTCTGACACTCTCTGACACTCTTTGACACTCTCCGACACTCTCTGACACATTCTGACAATCTCTGACACTCTTTATCACTCTCTGACATACTCTGTCACTCACAGACACTCTCAGACACTCTCGATCACTCTCTGACATTCTCTATCACTCGCTGACACTCTCTGACACTCAAAGACACTCTCTATCAATCTCAGACACTCTCTATCACTCTCAGACACTCTCTATCACTCTCTGACATTCTCTGAAACTCTCAGACACTCTCTATCACTCTCTGACACAGTCAGACACTCTCTATCACTCTCTGACACTTTCTATCACTCTCTATCACTCTCTGACTAACTCAGACACTTTCTGACACTCTCAGACACTCTCTGACACTTTATATCACTCTCTGAATCTCTCAGACACTCTCTGACACTTTCAATCACACTTTGACACCCTCTGACACTCTCAGATAATCTCTATCACTCTCTGACACTCTCTATCACTCTCTATCACTCTCTGACACTCTCTGACACTATCTATCACTCTATGAAACTCTCTGACACTCTCAGACACTCTCTATCACTCTCTGACACACTGACTGTCTCAGACACTCTCAGACACTCTCTATCACTCTCTGACACTCTCTGACAATCTCTGACACTCTCAGACACTCTCTATCACTCTCTGACACTCTCAGACACTCTCTACCACTCTCTGACACTCTCTATCCCTCTCGGACACTCTCTGACACACTCTGACACACTCAGACACTCTCTATCACTCTCTATCACTCTCTGACACTCTCTGACACTTTCTATCACTCGCTGAAACTCTCAGACACTCTCTGACACTTTCTATCACTCGCTGACACGCTCAGAGACTCTCAGACAGTCTCAAAAACTTTCTATCACTCTCAGACACTGTCTGGCAATCTCTGACACGCTCAGACACTCACTTTCACTCTCTATCCCTCGAATGACACTCCCTATCACTCCCTAACACTATCAGATTGTCTATGACAACCTCTTTCACTCTCCATCACTCTCAGACACTCTCAGACACTCTCAGACACTCTCAGACACTCTCTGACACTCTCAGACTCTCTCAGACACTCTCAGACACTCTCTATCACTCTCTGAATCTCTCAGACACTCTCTGACACTTTCTATCACACTCTGACACTCTCTGAAACTCTCAGATAATCTCAGACAGTCTCTTTCAATCTCCATCACTCTCTGACACTGTCAGACACTCTCTGACACTCTCAGATACTCTCTGACACTCTCAGACTCTCTCAGACACTATCAGACACTCTCTATCACTCTATATCACTCTCTGACACTCTCTGTCACTATCTATCACTCTATGAAACTCTCTGACACTCTCTATCACTCTCTATCACTCTCTGGCACACTCTGACTCTCTCTGACACTCTCTGACATTCTCCATCACTCTCTGACACTCTCTGACACTTTCCGACACTCTCAGACACTCTCTATCAATCTCTGACACTCTCTGACACTCTCTGATACACTCTGACAATCCCTGACACTCTCTGACACTCTCCATCACTCTCTGACACTCTCTATGACTCTCTGACACTTCCAAACACTCTCTGACACTCTCAGACACTTTCTGACACTCTCAGACTCTCGGAGTCTCGCAGACACTCTCTATCACTCGATATCACTCTCTGACACTCTCTGACATTATCTATCAATCTATGAAACTCTCTGACCCTCTCTATCACTCTCTATCACTCTCTGGTACACTCTGACTCAATCTGACACTCTCAGACACTCTCTATCACTCTCTATCACTCTCTGACACACTCTGACTGTCTCAGACACTCTCAGACACTCTCTATCACTCTCTGACACACTCTGACAATCTCTGACACTCTCAGACACTCTCTATCACTCTCTGACACTCTCAGACACTCTCTACCACTCTCTGACACGCTCTATCACTCCCGGGCGCTCTCTGACACAGTCTGACACACTCAGACACTCTCTATCACTCTCTATCACTCGCTGACACTCTCTGACACTCTCTGACATTCTCTATCACTCTCTGTCACTCTCTGACAGTCTCTGACACTCTCAGACACTCTCTATCACTCTCAGACACTCTCTATCACTCTCTGAAATTCTCTGAAACTCTCAGACACTCTCTATCACTCTCTGACACTCTCAGACACTCTCTATCCCTCTCTGACACTCGCTATCACTCTCTGACATACTCTGACACTTTCTGACACTCTCAGACACTCTCTCTCACTCTCTATCAAACTCTGGCACACTCTGACAGTCTCTGACACTCTATCACTCTCTATCACTCTCTGTTACTCTCTGACACACTCTGACATTTTCTGACACTCTCAGACACACTCTGTCAATCTCTGACACTTTCTATCACTTTCTGACACTCTCTATCACTCTCTAAAACTCTCAGACACTCTCTATCACTGTCTGTCACTCTCTATCATTCTCAGGCACTCTCTAGCACTCTCTGACACTCTCTGACACTCTCAGACACGCTCTGACTCTCTCAGACCCTCTCAGACACACTCTGACACTCTCAGACACTCTCTGTCACTGTCTATCACTCTCTGACACTGTTTGACACTCTCTGACACTCTCAGACACTCTCAGACACTTTCTATCACTCTCTGACACTCTCAGACACTCTCTGACACTTTCTATCACTCGCTGACACTATCAGAGAGTCTCAGACAGTCTCAGACACTTTCTATCACTCTCTGACACTCTCTATCACTCTCTGACACTCTCAGACACTCTCTATCACTCTCGTTCACTCTCTATCACTCTCTGATACTCTCAGACACTCTCTACCAATCTCTGACACTCTCAGACACTCTCTATCACTCACTGACACTCTCTGTCACTCTCTGACACTCTCTGACACACTCTGACACTCTCAGACACTCTCTATCACTCTCCATCACTCTCTGCCACACTCTGACACTCTCTGACACTCTCTGACATTCTCTGACACACTCTGACAATCTCTGATACTCTCTATCACTCTCTGAGACACTCTGTCACTCACAGACACTCTCAGACACTCTCGATCACACTCTATCACTCTCTGACACTCTCGGACACTCTCTATTACTCTCTGACACTCTCTGACTCTCTCTGACTCTCTCAGACACTCTCTGACACTTTATATCACTCTTTGAATCTCTCAGACGCTCTCTGACACTTTCTATCACACTCTGACACTCTCAGATAATCTCAGACAGTCTCAGACACTTTCTATCACTCTCTGACACTGCTGACAATCTCTGACACTCTCAGACAATCTCTTTCACTCTCTATCCCTCTATGACACTCCCTATCACTCCCTCACAATCTCAGATTCTCTATGACACTCTATTTCACTCTCCATCACTCTCTGACACTTTCAGACACTCTCTGACACTCTCAGACACTCACTGACTCTCTCAGACACTCTCAGACACTCTCTATCAATCTGTATCACTCTCGCACACTCTCTATCACTCTATGAAACTCCCTGAAACTCTCCATCACTCTCTATCACTCTCTGGCACACTCTGACTCACTCGAACAATCTCAGACACTCGCAGACACTCTCTATCACTCTCTATCACTCTCTGACACTCTCTATCACTCTCCATCACTCTCTGAAATTCTCTGACACTCTCTGACACTCTCTGACACTCTCTGACACACTCTGACACACTCAGACACTCTCTATCACTCTCTATTACCGTCTATCACTCTCTATCACTCTGTATCACTCTCTGACACACTCTGACACTCTCTGACACTCTCTATCACTCTCTATCACTCTCTGACACACACTGACTGTCTCTGACACTCTCTGACACTCTCTATCACTCTCTGACACTCTCCATCACTTTCAGACACTCTCTGAGAACTCTCTTTCACTCACTGACACTCAAGGACACACTCTGACTCTCTCAGACAATCTCAGACACTCTCTATCACTCTCTATCACTCTCTATCACTCTCTGACACACTCTGACTATCTCTGACAATCTCTGACACTCTCAGACACTCTCAGACACTCTCTAAACACTCTCTGACACTCACTGACACTCTCAGACACGCTCTGTAACTCTCTGTCACTCTCAGACACTCTCTATCAATCTCTATCACTCTCTGATATTCTCAGACACTCTCCATCACTCTCTATCACTCTCTATCATTCTCAGGCACTCTCTATCACTCTCTGACACTCTCTGACACTCTCAGACACGCTCTGACTCTCTCAGACCCTCTCAGACACATTCTGACACTCTCAGACACTCTCTGTCACTTTCTATCACTCTCTGACACTGTTTGACACTCTCTGACACTCTCAGACACTCTCAGACACTTTCTATCACTCTCTGACACTCTCAGACACTCTCTGACACGTTCTATCACTCGCTGACAATATCAGAGAGTCTCAGAGAGTCTCAGACACTTTCTATCACTCTCTGACACACTCTATCACTCGCTGACACTCTCAGACACTCTCTATCACTCTCTTTCACTCTCTATCACTCTCTGATACTCTCAGACACTCTCTACCAATCTCTGACACTCTCAGACACTCTCCATCACTCACTTACACTCTCTGTCACTCTCTGACACTCTCTGACACACTCTGACACTCTCAGACACTCTCTATCACTCTCCATCACTCTCTGCCACACTCTGACACTCTCTGACACTCTCTGACATTCTCTGACACACTCTGACAATCTCTGATACCCTCTATCACTCTCTGAGACACTCTGTCACTCACAGACACTCTCAGACACTCTCGATCACTCTCTGACATTCTCTATCACTCTCTGACACTCTCTGACACTCAAAGACACTCTCGATCACACTCTATCACTCTCTATCACTCTCTGACACTCTCGGACACTCTCTATTACTCTCTGACACTCTCTGACTCTCTCTGACTCTCTCAGACACACTCTGACACTTTATATCACTCTCTGAATCTCTCAGACGCTCTCTGACACTTTCTATCACACTCTGACACTCTCAGATAATCTCAGACAGTCTCAGACACTTTCTATCACTCTCTGACACTGTTGACAATCTCTGACACCCTCAGACAATCTCTTTCACTCTCTATCCCTCTATGACACTCCCTATCACTCCCTCACAATCTCAGATTCTCTATGACACTCTCTTTCACTCTCCATCACTCTCTGACACTTTCAGACACTCTCTGACACTCTCAGACACTCACTGACTCTCTCAGACACTCTCAGACACTCTCTATCAATCTGTATCACTCTCTCACACTCTCTATCACTCTATGAAACTCCCTGAAACTCTCCATCACTCTCTATCACTCTCTGGCACACTCTGACTCACTCTAACACTCTCAGACACTCGCAGACACTCTCTATCACTCTCTATCACTCTCTGACACTCTCTATCACTCTCCATCACTCTCTGAAATTCTCAGACACTCTCAGACACTCTCTGGCACTCTCTATCACTCTCTGACACTCTCAATCACACTCTGACACTTTATGTCACTCTCTGACACTCTCTGTCACTCTATCACTCTCAGGCACTCTCTATCACTCTCTGACACTCTCTGTCACTCTCTGACACACTCTAACACTCCCTACCACTCTCTGTCACTCTCTGACACTCTCTGAAACTCTCTATCACTCTCTGATACTTTCTATCAATCTCTGACACTCTCTGACACTCTCTGACACTCTCAGACACTCTCTGACTCTCTCAGACCCTCTCAGACACTCTCTGCCACTTTCTATCACTCTCTGACACACTCTGACACTCTCTGACACTCTCTGACATTCTCTGACACACTCTGACAATCTCTGAAACTCTCTATCACTCTCTGACACACTCTGCCACTCACAGACTCTCTCAGACACTCTCGATCACTCTCTGACATTCTCTATCACTCTCTGACACTCTCAGACACTCTCAGACACTCTCAGACACTCTCAGACACTCTCTCTCACTCTCTGACACTCTCTGAAACTGTCTGACACACTCACACACTCTCTGACACTCTCTAACACTCTCTAACACTCTCTGACACTCTCTGACACTCTCTGACACTCTCTATCACTCTCTGAAACTCTCTGACACTCTCTGACACACTCTGACACACTCTATTGCTCTCTGACATTCTCTGACACACTCTGACACTCTCTGACACTGTCAGACACTCTCTATCACTCTCCATCACTCTCTGACACAATCTGACAATCTCTGACACTCTCAGACACTCTCTATCACTCTCTGACACTGACTGACACCCTCAGACACTCTGTGTCACTCGCAGACACTCTCAGACACTCTCTATCTCTCTCTGACACTTTCTATCACTCTCTGACATTCTCTGACACACTCTGAAACTCTCTGACACTCTCTATCACTCTCTATCACTCTCTGACACAATTTGACACTCTCTATCACTCTCTGACACTCTCCGACACTCTCTATCACTCTATGAAACTCTCAGACACTCTCTATCACTCTCTGACACACTCTGACACTCTCTGACACTCCCAAGCACTCGCCATCACTCTCTGACACTCTCAGACACTCTCAGACACTCTCAGACACTCACTGACACACATTGACACTCTCAGGCATTCTCTGAAACTCTCTATCACTCGATGAAACATTCTGACACTAGCAGACACTCTCTGACACTTATTATCACTTTCTGACACTTTCTTTCACTCTCTGTCACTCTCTGAAACTCTCTATCACTCTCTGACACTTTCTATCTCTCTCTGACACTCTCTGACACTCTCAGACACTCTCTGACTCTCTCAGACCCACTCAGACACTCTCTGCCACACACAGACACTCTCAGACACTCTCGATCACTCTCTGACATTCTCTATCACTCTCTGACACTCTCTGATACTCAAAGACACTCTCCATCACACTCTAACACTCGCTGACACTCTCAGACACTCTCAGACACACTCTGTCACTCTCTGACACCTACTGCAACTCTCAGACACTCTCTGTCACTCTCAGACACTCTCAGACACTCTCTCTCACTCTCTGACACTCTCTGAAACTGTCTGACACACTCACACACTCTCTGACACTCTCTAACACTCTCTAACACTCTCTGACACTCTGTGTCACTCTCTGAAACTCTCAGACACTCTCTGACTCTCTCAGACCCACTCAGACACTCTCTGCCACTTTCTATCACTCTCTGACACTCTCAGACACTCTCTGGCACTCTCTATCACTCTCGGACACTCTCTATCACACTCTGACACTTTCTGTCACTCTCTGACACTCTCTGTCACTCTCTGACACTCTCAGGCACTCTCTGAAACTCTCTATCATTCTCTGACACTCTCTGACTCTCTCTGACTCTCTCAGACACACTCTGACACTTTATATCACTCTCTGAATCTCTCAGACGCTCTCTGACACTTTCTATCACACTCTGACACTCTCAGATAATCTCAGACAGTCTCAGACACTTTCTATCACTCTCTGACACTGTTGACAATCTCTGACACCCTCAGACAATCTCTTTCACTCTCTATCCCTCTATGACACTCCCTATCACTCCCTCACAATCTCAGATTCTCTATGACACTCTCTTTCACTCTCCATCACTCTCTGACACTTTCAGACACTCTCTGACACTCTCAGACACTCACTGACTCTCTCAGACACTCTCAGACACTCTCTATCAATCTGTATCACTCTCTCACACTCTCTATCACTCTATGAAACTCCCTGAAACTCTCCATCACTCTCTATCACTCTCTGGCACACTCTGACTCACTCTAACACTCTCAGACACTCGCAGACACTCTCTATCACTCTCTATCACTCTCTGACACTCTCTATCACTCTCCATCACTCTCTGAAATTCTCAGACACTCTCAGACACTCTCTGGCACTCTCTATCACTCTCTGACACTCTCAATCACACTCTGACACTTTATGTCACTCTCTGACACTCTCTGTCACTCTATCACTCTCAGGCACTCTCTATCACTCTCTGACACTCTCTGTCACTCTCTGACACACTCTAACACTCCCTACCACTCTCTGTCACTCTCTGACACTCTCTGAAACTCTCTATCACTCTCTGATACTTTCTATCAATCTCTGACACTCTCTGACACTCTCTGACACTCTCAGACACTCTCTGACTCTCTCAGACCCTCTCAGACACTCTCTGCCACTTTCTATCACTCTCTGACACTCTCTGGCACTCTCTATCACTCTCTGACATTCTCTATCACCCTCTGACACTTTCTGTCACTCTCTGACACTCTCTGTCACTCTCTGACACTCTCAGACACTCTCTGAAACTCTCTATCACTCTCTGACACTGTCTGACACTTTCTGACACTCTCAGACACTCTCTATCACTCTCTATCCCTCTCTGTTACTCTCTGACACACTCTGACACTCTCTGACACTCTCTGACATTCTCTGACACACTCTGACAATCTCTGAAACTCTCTATCACTCTCTGACACACTCTGCCACTCACAGACACTCTCAGACACTCTCGATCACTCTCTGACATTCTCTATCACTCTCTGACACTCTCAGACACTCTCAGACACTCTCAGACACTCTCAGACACTCTCTCTCACTCTCTGACACTCTCTGAAACTGTCTGACACACTCACACACTCTCTGACACTCTCTAACACTCTCTAACACTCTCTGACACTCTCTGACACTCTCTGACACTCTCTATCACTCTCTGAAACTCTCTGACACTCTCTGACACACTCTGACACACTCTATTGCTCTCTGACATTCTCTGACACACTCTGACACTCTCTGACACTGTCAGACACTCTCTATCACTCTCCATCACTCTCTGACACAATCTGACAATCTCTGACACTCTCAGACACTCTCTATCACTCTCTGACACTGACTGACACCCTCAGACACTCTGTGTCACTCGCAGACACTCTCAGACACTCTCTATCTCTCTCTGACACTTTCTATCACTCTCTGACATTCTCTGACACACTCTGAAACTCTCTGACACTCTCTATCACTCTCTATCACTCTCTGACACAATTTGACACTCTCTATCACTCTCTGACACTCTCCGACACTCTCTATCACTCTATGAAACTCTCAGACACTCTCTATCACTCTCTGACACACTCTGACACTCTCTGACACTCCCAAGCACTCGCCATCACTCTCTGACACTCTCAGACACTCTCAGACACTCTCAGACACTCACTGACACACATTGACACTCTCAGGCATTCTCTGAAACTCTCTATCACTCGATGAAACATTCTGACACTAGCAGACACTCTCTGACACTTATTATCACTTTCTGACACTTTCTTTCACTCTCTGTCACTCTCTGAAACTCTCTATCACTCTCTGACACTTTCTATCTCTCTCTGACACTCTCTGACACTCTCAGACACTCTCTGACTCTCTCAGACCCACTCAGACACTCTCTGCCACACACAGACACTCTCAGACACTCTCGATCACTCTCTGACATTCTCTATCACTCTCTGACACTCTCTGATACTCAAAGACACTCTCCATCACACTCTAACACTCGCTGACACTCTCAGACACTCTCAGACACACTCTGTCACTCTCTGACACCTACTGCAACTCTCAGACACTCTCTGTCACTCTCAGACACTCTCAGACACTCTCTCTCACTCTCTGACACTCTCTGAAACTGTCTGACACACTCACACACTCTCTGACACTCTCTAACACTCTCTAACACTCTCTGACACTCTCTGACACTCTGTGTCACTCTCTGAAACTCTCAGACACTCTCTGACTCTCTCAGACCCACTCAGACACTCTCTGCCACTTTCTATCACTCTCTGACACTCTCAGACACTCTCTGGCACTCTCTATCACTCTCGGACACTCTCTATCACACTCTGACACTTTCTGTCACTCTCTGACACTCTCTGTCACTCTCTGACACTCTCAGGCACTCTCTGAAACTCTCTATCATTCTCTGACACTCTCTGACACTTTCTGACAGTCTCAGACACTCTCTATCACTCTCTATCCCTCTCTGTTACTCTCTGCCACACTCTGACACTCTCTGACACTCTCTGACATTCTCTGACACACTCTGACACTCTCTGACACTCAAAGACACTCTCTATCACTTTCTATCACTCTCTGACACTCTCTGACACTCTCTGACATTCTCAGACACTCTCTATCACTCTCTGACACTCTCTATCACACTCTGACACATTCTATCACTCTCTGACACTCTCTGGCACTCTCTAACACTCTCTGACATTCTCTATCACACTCTGACACCTTCTGTCACTCTCTGACACTCTCTGTCACTCTCTGACACTCTCAGACACTCTCTGAAACTCTCTATCACTCTCTGACACTGTCTGACACTTTCTGACACTCTCAGACACTCTCTATCACTCTCTATCCCTCTCTGTTACTCTCTGACACACTCTGACCATCTCTGACACTATCTGACACTCTCTGACACTCTCTGACACACTCTGACACACTCAGACACTCTCTAACACTCTCTATCACTGTCTATCACTCTCCATAACACTCCATCACATTCTGACACACTCTGACACTCTCTGACACTCTCAGACACTCTCTATCACTCTCTATCAATCTCTGACACACTCTGACTCTCTCTGACACTCTCTATCACTCTCTGACACTCTCTGACACACTCTGACACACTCAGACAGTCTCAGGCACTCTCTATCGCTCTCTATCACTCTCTGACACACTCTGACAGTCTCTGACACTCTCTGAATGTCTCTGACACTCTCAGGCACTCTCTGACACTCTCTATCACTCTCTGACACTCACTGACACTCTCAGACACGCTCTATCACTCTCTGACACTCTCTGACACTCTCAGACACTCTCAGACACTCTCAGACACTCTCTATCACTCTCTGACACTCACTGAAACTCTCAGAAACTCTCTGTCTCTCTCAGACACTCTCAGACACTCTCTCTCACTCTCTGACACACTCTGACACTCTCTGACACACTCTATCACTCTCTGACACTCTCTGACACACTCCATCGCTCTCTGACATTCTCTGACACACTCTGACACTCTCTGACACTGTCAGACACTCTCCATCACTCTCCATCACTCTCTGACACACTCTGACACAATCTGACATTCTCTGACACTCTCTATCACTCTCTGACACTGACGGACACCCTCAGACACTCTCTGTCACTCTCAGACACTCTCAGACACTCTCTATCACTCTCTGACACTTTCTATCACTCTCTGACACTCTCTGACACCCTCTGAAACTCTCTGACACTCTCCATCACTGTCTATCACACTCTGACACAATTTGACACTCTCTATCACTCTCTGACACTCTCAGACACTCTCTATCACTCTATGACACTCTCAGACACTGTCTATTATTCTCTGACACTCTCTGACACACTCTGACACTCTCTGACACTCTCAGACACTCTCAGACACTCGCGATCATTCTCTGACACTCTCTGACACACTCTATCACTCTCTATCACTCTCTGAATGTCTCTGACACTCTCAGACACTCTCTATCACTCTCAGACACTCTCTATCACTCTCTGAAATTCTCTGAACCTCTCAGACACTCTCTATCACTCTCTGACACTCTCAGACACTCTCTCTCACTCTCTGTCAAACTCTGACACACTCTGACAGTCTCTGACATTCTCTGACACTTTATATCACTCTCTGTCACTCTCAGACACTCTCTATCAATCTCTGACACTCTCAGACAGTCTCTATCACTCACTGTCACTCTCTATCACTCTCCGACACTCTCTGACACACTCTGACACTCTCAGACACTCTCTATCACTCTCTATCACTCTCTAACACACTCTGACACTTTCTGACACTCTCAGACACTCTCTATCACTCTCTATCCCTCTCTGTTACTCTCTGACACACTCTGACACTCTCTGACACTCTTTGACACTCTCCGACACTCTCTGACACATTCTGACAATCTCTGACACTCTTTATCACTCTCTGACATACTCTGTCACTCACAGACACTCTCAGACACTCTCGATCACTCTCTGACATTCTCTATCACTCGCTGACACTCTCTGACACTCAAAGACACTCTCTATCAATCTCAGACACTCTCTATCACTCTCAGACACTCTCTATCACTCTCTGACATTCTCTGAAACTCTCAGACACTCTCTATCACTCTCTGACACAGTCAGACACTCTCTATCACTCTCTGACACTTTCTATCACTCTCTATCACTCTCTGACTAACTCAGACACTTTCTGACACTCTCAGACACTCTCTGACACTTTATATCACTCTCTGAATCTCTCAGACACTCTCTGACACTTTCAATTACACTCTGACACCCTCTGACACTCTCAGATAATCTCTATCACTCTCTGACACTCTCTATCACTCTCTATCACTCTCTGACACTCTCTATCACTCTCTGACACTCTCTATCACTCACTATCACTCTCTGACACACTCTGACAATCTCTGACACCCTCAGACACTCTCAGACACTCTCAGACACTCTCTAAACACTCTCTGACACTCTCTATCACTCTCTATCACTCTCTGGCACTCTCTGACTCTCTCTGACACTCTCTGACACTCTCCATCACTCTCTGACACTCTCTGACACTTTCCGACACTCTCAGACACTCTCTACCACTCTCTATCGATCGCTGACACTCTGTGACACTCTCTGATACACTCTGACATTTCCTGACACTCTCTGACACTCTCCATCACTCTCTGACACACTCTGACAATCTCAGACACTCTCTGACACTCTCTATGACTCTCTGAAACTTTCAGACACTCTCTGACACTTTCAGACACTCTCTGACACTCTCAGACATTTTCTGACACTCTCAGGCTCTCGGAGACTCTCAGACGCTCTCTATCACTCTCTGACACTCTCTGACACTATCTATCACTCTATGAAACTCTCTGACACTCTCAGACACTCTCTATCACTCTCTGACACACTGACTGTCTCAGACACTCTCAGACACTCTCTATCACTCTCTGACACTCTCTGACAATCTCTGACACTCTCAGACACTCTCTATCACTCTCTGACACTCTCAGACACTCTCTACCACTCTCTGACACTCTCTATCCCTCTCGGACACTCTCTGACACACTCTGACACACTCAGACACTCTCTATCACTCTCTATCACTCTCTGACACTCTCTGACACTTTCTATCACTCGCTGAAACTCTCAGACACTCTCTGACACTTTCTATCACTCGCTGACACGCTCAGAGACTCTCAGACAGTCTCAAAAACTTTCTATCACTCTCAGACACTGTCTGGCAATCTCTGACACGCTCAGACACTCACTTTCACTCTCTATCCCTCGAATGACACTCCCTATCACTCCCTAACACTATCAGATTGTCTATGACAACCTCTTTCACTCTCCATCACTCTCAGACACTCTCAGACACTCTCAGACACTCTCAGACACTCTCTGACACTCTCAGACTCTCTCAGACACTCTCAGACACTCTCTATCACTCTCTGAATCTCTCAGACACTCTCTGACACTTTCTATCACACTCTGACACTCTCTGAAACTCTCAGATAATCTCAGACAGTCTCTTTCAATCTCCATCACTCTCTGACACTGTCAGACACTCTCTGACACTCTCAGATACTCTCTGACACTCTCAGACTCTCTCAGACACTATCAGACACTCTCTATCACTCTATATCACTCTCTGACACTCTCTGTCACTATCTATCACTCTATGAAACTCTCTGACACTCTCTATCACTCTCTATCACTCTCTGAAACTCTCTGACACTCTCTGACACACTCTGACACACTCTATTGCTCTCTGACATTCTCTGACACACTCTGACACTCTCTGACACTGTCAGACACTCTCTATCACTCTCCATCACTCTCTGACACAATCTGACAATCTCTGACACTCTCAGACACTCTCTATCACTCTCTGACACTGACTGACACCCTCAGACACTCTGTGTCACTCGCAGACACTCTCAGACACTCTCTATCTCTCTCTGACACTTTCTATCACTCTCTGACATTCTCTGACACACTCTGAAACTCTCTGACACTCTCTATCACTCTCTATCACTCTCTGACACAATTTGACACTCTCTATCACTCTCTGACACTCTCCGACACTCTCTATCACTCTATGAAACTCTCAGACACTCTCTATCACTCTCTGACACACTCTGACACTCTCTGACACTCCCAAGCACTCGCCATCACTCTCTGACACTCTCAGACACTCTCAGACACTCTCAGACACTCACTGACACACATTGACACTCTCAGGCATTCTCTGAAACTCTCTATCACTCGATGAAACATTCTGACACTAGCAGACACTCTCTGACACTTATTATCACTTTCTGACACTTTCTTTCACTCTCTGTCACTCTCTGAAACTCTCTATCACTCTCTGACACTTTCTATCTCTCTCTGACACTCTCTGACACTCTCAGACACTCTCTGACTCTCTCAGACCCACTCAGACACTCTCTGCCACACACAGACACTCTCAGACACTCTCGATCACTCTCTGACATTCTCTATCACTCTCTGACACTCTCTGATACTCAAAGACACTCTCCATCACACTCTAACACTCGCTGACACTCTCAGACACTCTCAGACACACTCTGTCACTCTCTGACACCTACTGCAACTCTCAGACACTCTCTGTCACTCTCAGACACTCTCAGACACTCTCTCTCACTCTCTGACACTCTCTGAAACTGTCTGACACACTCACACACTCTCTGACACTCTCTAACACTCTCTAACACTCTCTGACACTCTCTGACACTCTGTGTCACTCTCTGAAACTCTCAGACACTCTCTGACTCTCTCAGACCCACTCAGACACTCTCTGCCACTTTCTATCACTCTCTGACACTCTCAGACACTCTCTGGCACTCTCTATCACTCTCGGACACTCTCTATCACACTCTGACACTTTCTGTCACTCTCTGACACTCTCTGTCACTCTCTGACACTCTCAGGCACTCTCTGAAACTCTCTATCATTCTCTGACACTCTCTGACACTTTCTGACAGTCTCAGACACTCTCTATCACTCTCTATCCCTCTCTGTTACTCTCTGCCACACTCTGACACTCTCTGACACTCTCTGACATTCTCTGACACACTCTGACACTCTCTGACACTCAAAGACACTCTCTATCACTTTCTATCACTCTCTGACACTCTCTGACACTCTCTGACATTCTCAGACACTCTCTATCACTCTCTGACACTCTCTATCACACTCTGACACATTCTATCACTCTCTGACACTCTCTGGCACTCTCTAACACTCTCTGACATTCTCTATCACACTCTGACACCTTCTGTCACTCTCTGACACTCTCTGTCACTCTCTGACACTCTCAGACACTCTCTGAAACTCTCTATCACTCTCTGACACTGTCTGACACTTTCTGACACTCTCAGACACTCTCTATCACTCTCTATCCCTCTCTGTTACTCTCTGACACACTCTGACCATCTCTGACACTATCTGACACTCTCTGACACTCTCTGACACACTCTGACACACTCAGACACTCTCTATCACTCTCTATCACTCTCTATCACTCTCCATAACACTCCATCACATTCTGACACACTCTGACACTCTCTGACACTCTCAGACACTCTCTATCACTCTCTATCAATCTCTGACACACTCTGACTCTCTCTGACACTCTCTATCACTCTCTGACACTCTCTGACACACTCTGACACACTCAGACAGTCTCAGGCACTCTCTATCGCTCTCTATCACTCTCTGACACACTCTGACAGTCTCTGACACTCTCTGAATGTCTCTGACACTCTCAGGCACTCTCTGACACTCTCTATCACTCTCTGACACTCACTGGCACTCTCAGACACGCTCTATCACTCTCTGACACTCTCTGACACTCTCAGACACTCTCAGACACTCTCAGACACTCTCTATCACTCTCTGACACTCACTGAAACTCTCAGAAACTCTCTGTCTCTCTCAGACACTCTCAGACACTCTCTCTCACTCTCTGACACACTCTGACACTCTCTGACACACTCTATCACTCTCTGACACTCTCTGACACACTCCATCGCTCTCTGACATTCTCTGACACACTCTGACACTCTCTGACACTGTCAGACACTCTCCATCACTCTCCATCACTCTCTGACACACTCTGACACAATCTGACATTCTCTGACACTCTCTATCACTCTCTGACACTGACGGACACCCTCAGACACTCTCTGTCACTCTCAGACACTCTCAGACACTCTCTATCACTCTCTGACACTTTCTATCACTCTCTGACACTCTCTGACACCCTCTGAAACTCTCTGACACTCTCCATCACTGTCTATCACACTCTGACACAATTTGACACTCTCTATCACTCTCTGACACTCTCAGACACTCTCTATCACTCTATGACACTCTCAGACACTGTCTATTATTCTCTGACACTCTCTGACACACTCTGACACTCTCTGACACTCTCAGACACTCTCAGACACTCGCGATCATTCTCTGACACTCTCTGACACACTCTATCACTCTCTATCACTCTCTGAATGTCTCTGACACTCTCAGACACTCTCTATCACTCTCAGACACTCTCTATCACTCTCTGAAATTCTCTGAACCTCTCAGACACTCTCTATCACTCTCTGACACTCTCAGACACTCTCTCTCACTCTCTGTCAAACTCTGACACACTCTGACAGTCTCTGACATTCTCTGACACTTTATATCACTCTCTGTCACTCTCAGACACTCTCTATCAATCTCTGACACTCTCAGACAGTCTCTATCACTCACTGTCACTCTCTATCACTCTCCGACACTCTCTGACACACTCTGACACTCTCAGACACTCTCTATCACTCTCTATCACTCTCTAACACACTCTGACACTTTCTGACACTCTCAGACACTCTCTATCACTCTCTATCCCTCTCTGTTACTCTCTGACACACTCTGACACTCTCTGACACTCTTTGACACTCTCCGACACTCTCTGACACATTCTGACAATCTCTGACACTCTTTATCACTCTCTGACATACTCTGTCACTCACAGACACTCTCAGACACTCTCGATCACTCTCTGACATTCTCTATCACTCGCTGACACTCTCTGACACTCAAAGACACTCTCTATCAATCTCAGACACTCTCTATCACTCTCAGACACTCTCTATCACTCTCTGACATTCTCTGAAACTCTCAGACACTCTCTATCACTCTCTGACACAGTCAGACACTCTCTATCACTCTCTGACACTTTCTATCACTCTCTATCACTCTCTGACTAACTCAGACACTTTCTGACACTCTCAGACACTCTCTGACACTTTATATCACTCTCTGAATCTCTCAGACACTCTCTGACACTTTCAATCACACTCTGACACCCTCTGACACTCTCAGATAATCTCTATCACTCTCTGACACTCTCTATCACTCTCTATCACTCTCTGACACTCTCTATCACTCTCTGACACTCTCTATCACTCACTATCACTCTCTGACACACTCTGACAATCTCTGACACCCTCAGACACTCTCAGACACTCTCAGACACTCTCTAAACACTCTCTGACACTCTCTATCTCTCTCTATACTCTCTGGCACTCTCTGACTCTCTCTGACACTCTCTGACACTCTCCATCACTCTCTGACACTCTCTGACACTTTCCGACACTCTCAGACACTCTCTACCACTCTCTATCGATCGCTGACACTCTGTGACACTCTCTGATACACTCTGACATTTCCTGACACTCTCTGACACTCTCCATCACTCTCTGACACACTCTGACAATCTCAGACACTCTCTGACACTCTCTATGACTCTCTGAAACTTTCAGACACTCTCTGACACTTTCAGACACTCTCTGACACTCTCAGACATTTTCTGACACTCTCAGGCTCTCGGAGACTCTCAGACGCTCTCTATCACTCTCTGACACTCTCTGACACTATCTATCACTCTATGAAACTCTCTGACACTCTCAGACACTCTCTATCACTCTCTGACACACTGACTGTCTCAGACACTCTCAGACACTCTCTATCACTCTCTGACACTCTCTGACAATCTCTGACACTCTCAGACACTCTCTATCACTCTCTGACACTCTCAGACACTCTCTACCACTCTCTGACACTCTCTATCCCTCTCGGACACTCTCTGACACACTCTGACACACTCAGACACTCTCTATCACTCTCTATCACTCTCTGACACTCTCTGACACTTTCTATCACTCGCTGAAACTCTCAGACACTCTCTGACACTTTCTATCACTCGCTGACACGCTCAGAGACTCTCAGACAGTCTCAAAAACTTTCTATCACTCTCAGACACTGTCTGGCAATCTCTGACACGCTCAGACACTCACTTTCACTCTCTATCCCTCGAATGACACTCCCTATCACTCCCTAACACTATCAGATTGTCTATGACAACCTCTTTCACTCTCCATCACTCTCAGACACTCTCAGACACTCTCAGACACTCTCAGACACTCTCTGACACTCTCAGACTCTCTCAGACACTCTCAGACACTCTCTATCACTCTCTGAATCTCTCAGACACTCTCTGACACTTTCTATCACACTCTGACACTCTCTGAAACTCTCAGATAATCTCAGACAGTCTCTTTCAATCTCCATCACTCTCTGACACTGTCAGACACTCTCTGACACTCTCAGATACTCTCTGACACTCTCAGACTCTCTCAGACACTATCAGACACTCTCTATCACTCTATATCACTCTCTGACACTCTCTGTCACTATCTATCACTCTATGAAACTCTCTGACACTCTCTATCACTCTCTATCACTCTCTGGCACACTCTGACTCTCTCTGACACTCTCTGACATTCTCCATCACTCTCTGACACTCTCTGACACTTTCCGACACTCTCAGACACTCTCTATCAATCTCTGACACTCTCTGACACTCTCTGATACACTCTGACAATCCCTGACACTCTCTGACACTCTCCATCACTCTCTGACACTCTCTATGACTCTCTGACACTTTCAAACACTCTCTGACACTCTCAGACACTTTCTGACACTCTCAGACTCTCGGAGTCTCGCAGACACTCTCTATCACTCGATATCACTCTCTGACACTCTCTGACATTATCTATCAATCTATGAAACTCTCTGACCCTCTCTATCACTCTCTATCACTCTCTGGTACACTCTGACTCAATCTGACACTCTCAGACACTCTCTATCACTCTCTATCACTCTCTGACACACTCTGACTGTCTCAGACACTCTCAGACACTCTCTATCACTCTCTGACACACTCTGACAATCTCTGACACTCTCAGACACTCTCTATCACTCTCTGACACTCTCAGACACTCTCTACCACTCTCTGACACGCTCTATCACTCCCGGGCGCTCTCTGACACAGTCTGACACACTCAGACACTCTCTATCACTCTCTATCACTCGCTGACACTCTCTGACACTCTCTGACATTCTCTATCACTCTCTGTCACTCTCTGACAGTCTCTGACACTCTCAGACACTCTCTATCACTCTCAGACACTCTCTATCACTCTCTGAAATTCTCTGAAACTCTCAGACACTCTCTATCACTCTCTGACACTCTCAGACACTCTCTATCCCTCTCTGACACTCGCTATCACTCTCTGACATACTCTGACACTTTCTGACACTCTCAGACACTCTCTCTCACTCTCTATCAAACTCTGGCACACTCTGACAGTCTCTGACACTCTCTGACACTCTATCACTCTCTATCACTCTCTGTTACTCTCTGACACACTCTGACATTTTCTGACACTCTCAGACACACTCTGTCAATCTCTGACACTTTCTATCACTTTCTGACACTCTCTATCACTCTCTAAAACTCTCAGACACTCTCTATCACTGTCTGTCACTCTCTATCATTCTCAGGCACTCTCTAGCACTCTCTGACACTCTCTGACACTCTCAGACACGCTCTGACTCTCTCAGACCCTCTCAGACACACTCTGACACTCTCAGACACTCTCTGTCACTGTCTATCACTCTCTGACACTGTTTGACACTCTCTGACACTCTCAGACACTCTCAGACACTTTCTATCACTCTCTGACACTCTCAGACACTCTCTGACACTTTCTATCACTCGCTGACACTATCAGAGAGTCTCAGACAGTCTCAGACACTTTCTATCACTCTCTGACACTCTCTATCACTCTCTGACACTCTCAGACACTCTCTATCACTCTCGTTCACTCTCTATCACTCTCTGATACTCTCAGACACTCTCTACCAATCTCTGACACTCTCAGACACTCTCTATCACTCACTGACACTCTCTGTCACTCTCTGACACTCTCTGACACACTCTGACACTCTCAGACACTCTCTATCACTCTCCATCACTCTCTGCCACACTCTGACACTCTCTGACACTCTCTGACATTCTCTGACACACTCTGACAATCTCTGATACTCTCTATCACTCTCTGAGACACTCTGTCACTCACAGACACTCTCAGACACTCTCGATCACACTCTATCACTCTCTGACACTCTCGGACACTCTCTATTACTCTCTGACACTCTCTGACTCTCTCTGACTCTCTCAGACACTCTCTGACACTTTATATCACTCTTTGAATCTCTCAGACGCTCTCTGACACTTTCTATCACACTCTGACACTCTCAGATAATCTCAGACAGTCTCAGACACTTTCTATCACTCTCTGACACTGCTGACAATCTCTGACACTCTCAGACAATCTCTTTCACTCTCTATCCCTCTATGACACTCCCTATCACTCCCTCACAATCTCAGATTCTCTATGACACTCTATTTCACTCTCCATCACTCTCTGACACTTTCAGACACTCTCTGACACTCTCAGACACTCACTGACTCTCTCAGACACTCTCAGACACTCTCTATCAATCTGTATCACTCTCGCACACTCTCTATCACTCTATGAAACTCCCTGAAACTCTCCATCACTCTCTATCACTCTCTGGCACACTCTGACTCACTCGAACAATCTCAGACACTCGCAGACACTCTCTATCACTCTCTATCACTCTCTGACACTCTCTATCACTCTCCATCACTCTCTGAAATTCTCTGACACTCTCTGACACTCTCTGACACTCTCTGACACACTCTGACACACTCAGACACTCTCTATCACTCTCTATTACCGTCTATCACTCTCTATCACTCTGTATCACTCTCTGACACACTCTGACACTCTCTGACACTCTCTGACACTCTCTATCACTCTCTATCACTCTCTGACACACACTGACTGTCTCTGACACTCTCTGACACTCTCTATCACTCTCTGACACTCTCCATCACTTTCAGACACTCTCTGAGAACTCTCTTTCACTCACTGACACTCAAGGACACACTCTGACTCTCTCAGACAATCTCAGACACTCTCTATCACTCTCTATCACTCTCTATCACTCTCTGACACACTCTGACTATCTCTGACAATCTCTGACACTCTCAGACACTCTCAGACACTCTCTAAACACTCTCTGACACTCACTGACACTCTCAGACACGCTCTGTAACTCTCTGTCACTCTCAGACACTCTCTATCAATCTCTATCACTCTCTGATATTCTCAGACACTCTCCATCACTCTCTATCACTCTCTATCATTCTCAGGCACTCTCTATCACTCTCTGACACTCTCTGACACTCTCAGACACGCTCTGACTCTCTCAGACCCTCTCAGACACATTCTGACACTCTCAGACACTCTCTGTCACTTTCTATCACTCTCTGACACTGTTTGACACTCTCTGACACTCTCAGACACTCTCAGACACTTTCTATCACTCTCTGACACTCTCAGACACTCTCTGACACGTTCTATCACTCGCTGACAATATCAGAGAGTCTCAGAGAGTCTCAGACACTTTCTATCACTCTCTGACACACTCTATCACTCGCTGACACTCTCAGACACTCTCTATCACTCTCTTTCACTCTCTATCACTCTCTGATACTCTCAGACACTCTCTACCAATCTCTGACACTCTCAGACACTCTCCATCACTCACTGACACTCTCTGTCACTCTCTGACACTCTCTGACACACTCTGACACTCTCAGACACTCTCTATCACTCTCCATCACTCTCTGCCACACTCTGACACTCTCTGACACTCTCTGACATTCTCTGACACACTCTGACAATCTCTGATACCCTCTATCACTCTCTGAGACACTCTGTCACTCACAGACACTCTCAGACACTCTCGATCACTCTCTGACATTCTCTATCACTCTCTGACACTCTCTGACACTCAAAGACACTCTCGATCACACTCTATCACTCTCTATCACTCTCTGACACTCTCGGACACTCTCTATTACTCTCTGACACTCTCTGACTCTCTCTGACACTCTCAGACACACTCTGACACTTTATATCACTCTCTGAATCTCTCAGACGCTCTCTGACACTTTCTATCACACTCTGACACTCTCAGATAATCTCAGACAGTCTCAGACACTTTCTATCACTCTCTGACACTGTTGACAATCTCTGACACCCTCAGACAATCTCTTTCACTCTCTATCCCTCTATGACACTCCCTATCACTCCCTCACAATCTCAGATTCTCTATGACACTCTCTTTCACTCTCCATCACTCTCTGACACTTTCAGACACTCTCTGACACTCTCAGACACTCACTGACTCTCTCAGACACTCTCAGACACTCTCTATCAATCTGTATCACTCTCTCACACTCTCTATCACTCTATGAAACTCCCTGAAACTCTCCATCACTCTCTATCACTCTCTGGCACACTCTGACTCACTCTAACACTCTCAGACACTCGCAGACACTCTCTATCACTCTCTATCACTCTCTGACACTCTCTATCACTCTCCATCACTCTCTGAAATTCTCAGACACTCTCAGACACTCTCTGGCACTCTCTATCACTCTCTGACACTCTCAATCACACTCTGACACTTTATGTCACTCTCTGACACTCTCTGTCACTCTATCACTCTCAGGCACTCTCTATCACTCTCTGACACTCTCTGTCACTCTCTGACACACTCTAACACTCCCTACCACTCTCTGTCACTCTCTGACACTCTCTGAAACTCTCTATCACTCTCTGATACTTTCTATCAATCTCTGACACTCTCTGACACTCTCTGACACTCTCAGACACTCTCTGACTCTCTCAGACCCTCTCAGACACTCTCTGCCACTTTCTATCACTCTCTGACACTCTCTGGCACTCTCTATCACTCTCTGACATTCTCTATCACCCTCTGACACTTTCTGTCACTCTCTGACACTCTCTGTCACTCTCTGACACTCTCAGACACTCTCTGAAACTCTCTATCACTCTCTGACACTGTCTGACACTTTCTGACACTCTCAGACACTCTCTATCACTCTCTATCCCTCTCTGTTACTCTCTGACACACTCTGACACTCTCTGACACTCTCTGACATTCTCTGACACACTCTGACAATCTCTGAAACTCTCTATCACTCTCTGACACACTCTGCCACTCACAGACACTCTCAGACACTCTCGATCACTCTCTGACATTCTCTATCACTCTCTGACACTCTCAGACACTCTCAGACACTCTCAGACACTCTCAGACACTCTCTCTCACTCTCTGACACTCTCTGAAACTGTCTGACACACTCACACACTCTCTGACACTCTCTAACACTCTCTAACACTCTCTGACACTCTCTGACACTCTCTGACACTCTCTATCACTCTCTGAAACTCTCTGACACTCTCTGACACACTCTGACACACTCTATTGCTCTCTGACATTCTCTGACACACTCTGACACTCTCTGACACTGTCAGACACTCTCTATCACTCTCCATCACTCTCTGACACAATCTGACAATCTCTGACACTCTCAGACACTCTATATCACTCTCTGACACTGACTGACACCCTCAGACACTCTGTGTCACTCGCAGACACTCTCAGACACTCTCTATCTCTCTCTGACACTTTCTATCACTCTCTGACATTCTCTGACACACTCTGAAACTCTCTGACACTCTCTATCACTCTCTATCACTCTCTGACACAATTTGACACTCTCTATCACTCTCTGACACTCTCCGACACTCTCTATCACTCTATGAAACTCTCAGACACTCTCTATCACTCTCTGACACACTCTGACACTCTCTGACACTCCCAAGCACTCGCCATCACTCTCTGACACTCTCAGACACTCTCAGACACTCTCAGACACTCACTGACACACATTGACACTCTCAGGCATTCTCTGAAACTCTCTATCACTCGATGAAACATTCTGACACTAGCAGACACTCTCTGACACTTATTATCACTTTCTGACACTTTCTTTCACTCTCTGTCACTCTCTGAAACTCTCTATCACTCTCTGACACTTTCTATCTCTCTCTGACACTCTCTGACACTCTCAGACACTCTCTGACTCTCTCAGACCCACTCAGACACTCTCTGCCACACACAGACACTCTCAGACACTCTCGATCACTCTCTGACATTCTCTATCACTCTCTGACACTCTCTGATACTCAAAGACACTCTCCATCACACTCTAACACTCGCTGACACTCTCAGACACTCTCAGACACACTCTGTCACTCTCTGACACCTACTGCAACTCTCAGACACTCTCTGTCACTCTCAGACACTCTCAGACACTCTCTCTCACTCTCTGACACTCTCTGAAACTGTCTGACACACTCACACACTCTCTGACACTCTCTAACACTCTCTAACACACTCTGACACTCTCTGACACTCTCTGACACTCTGTGTCACTCTCTGAAACTCTCAGACACTCTCTGACTCTCTCAGACCCACTCAGACACTCTCTGCCACTTTCTATCACTCTCTGACACTCTCAGACACTCTCTGGCACTCTCTATCACTCTCGGACACTCTCTATCACACTCTGACACTTTCTGTCACTCTCTGACACTCTCTGTCACTCTCTGACACTCTCAGGCACTCTCTGAAACTCTCTATCATTCTCTGACACTCTCTGACACTTTCTGACAGTCTCAGACACTCTCTATCACTCTCTATCCCTCTCTGTTACTCTCTGCCACACTCTGACACTCTCTGACACTCTCTGACATTCTCTGACACACTCTGACACTCTCTGACACTCAAAGACACTCTCTATCACTTTCTATCACTCTCTGACACTCTCTGACACTCTCTGACATTCTCAGACACTCTCTATCACTCTCTGACACTCTCTATCACACTCTGACACATTCTATCACTCTCTGACACTCTCTGGCACTCTCTAACACTCTCTGACATTCTCTATCACACTCTGACACCTTCTGTCACTCTCTGACACTCTCTGTCACTCTCTGACACTCTCAGACACTCTCTGAAACTCTCTATCACTCTCTGACACTGTCTGACACTTTCTGACACTCTCAGACACTCTCTATCACTCTCTATCCCTCTCTGTTACTCTCTGACACACTCTGACACTCTCTGACACTCTCTGACATTCTCTGACACACTCTGACAATCTCTGAAACTCTCTATCACTCTCTGACACACTGTGCCACTCACAGACACTCTCAGACACTCTCGATCACTCTCTGACATTCTCTATCACTCTCTGACACTCTCTGATACTCAAAGACACTCTCCATCACACTCTAACACTCGCTGACACTCTCAGACACTCTCAGACACTCTCGGTCACTCTCTGACACCTACTGCAACTCTCAGACACTCTCTGTCACTCTCAGACACTCTCAGACACTCTCTCTCACTCTCTGACACTCTCTGAAACTGTCTGACACACTCACACACTCTCTGACACTCTCTAACACTCTCTGACACTTTCTATCACTCTCTGACACACTCTGACACACTCTGAAAATCTCTGACACTCTCTATCACTCTCTATCACTCTCTGACACAATTTGACACTCTCTATCACTCTCTGAAACTCTCTGACACTCTCTGACACACTCTGACACACTCTATTGCTCTCTGACATTCTCTGACACACTCTGACACTCTCTGACACTGTCAGACACTCTCTATCACTCTCCATGACTCTCTGACACAATCTGACAATCTCTGACACTCTCAGACACTCTCTATCACTCTCTGACACTGACTGACACCCTCAGACACTCTGTGTCACTCGCAGACACTCTCAGACACTCTCTATCTCTCTCTGACACTTTCTATCACTCTCTGACATTCTCTGACACACTCTGAAACTCTCTGACACTCTCTATCACTCTCTATCACTCTCTGACACAATTTGACACTCTCTATCACTCTCTGACACTCTCTATCACTCTGTAACACTCGCTGACACTCTCAGACACACTCAGACACTCTCTGTCACTCTCTGACACTCACTGAAACTCTCAGACACTCTCTGTCACTCTCAGACACTCCCAGACACTCTCTCTCACTCTCTGACACTCTCTGACACACTCTGACACTCTCTAACAATCTCTGAAACTCTCTGACACTCTCTGACGCACTCTGACACACTCTATCGCTCTCTGACATTCTCTGACACACTCTGACACTCTCTGACACTCTCAGAAACTCTCAGACACTCTCTATCACTCTCTGACACTTTCTATCACTCTCTGACACACTCTGACACACTCTGAAACTCTCTGACACTCTCTATCACTCTCTATCACTCTCTGACACAATTTGACACTCTCTATCACTCTCTGACACTCTCAGACACTCTCTATCACTCAATGACACTCTCAGACACTCTCTATCACTCTCTGATACACTCTGACACTCTCTGACACTCCCAGACACTCGCTATAACTCTCTATCACTCTCTGACACCCTGAGACACTCTCAGACACTCTCTGACACACACTGACACTCTCAGGCATTCTCTGAAACTCGCTATCACTCGCTGCAACTGTCTGACACTCGCAGACACTCTCTGACACATTTTATCACTTTCTGACACTCTCAGAGAATCTCAGACACTCTCAGACACTCTCAGACACTCTCTGGCACTCTCTGGCACTCTCTGTCACTCTCTGACACTCTCTATCACACTCTGACACTTTCTGTCACTCTCTGACACTATCTATCACTTTCTATCACTCTCAGGCACTCTCTATCACTCTCTGACACTCTCTGTCACTCTCTGACACTCTCTAACACTCTCTGACACTCTCTGTCACTTTCTGACACTCTCTGACTCTCTCTATCACTCTCTGACACTCTCTAA
The DNA here is from genome assembly GCF_036365525.1 of Heterodontus francisci. Classification (NCBI taxonomy): domain Eukaryota; kingdom Metazoa; phylum Chordata; class Chondrichthyes; order Heterodontiformes; family Heterodontidae; genus Heterodontus; species Heterodontus francisci. Next base: position 13,692,918 of record NC_090405.1, read on the forward strand.
CACTCTCTACCACTCTCTGTCACTTTCTGACACTCTCTGACTCTCTCTATCACTCTCTGACACTTTCTATCACTCTCTGACACTCTCAGACACTCTCTCTCAGTCTCTGACAATCTCTGACACACTCTGACACTCTCTGACACTCTCTATCACTCTCTGAAACTCTCCTACACTCTCTGACACACTCTGACACGCTCTATTGCTCTCCTACACTCTCTGACACACTCTGACACACTCTATTGCTCTCTGACATTCTATGACACACTCTGACACTCTCTGACACTTTCAGACACTCTCTATCACTCTCCATCACTCTCTGACACAATCTGACAATCTCTGACACTCTCAGACACTCTCTATCAGTCTCTGACACTGACTGACACCCTCAGACACTCTCTGTCACTCTCAGACACTCTCTATCTCTCTCTGACACTTTCTATCACTCTCTGACATTCTCTGACACACTCTGAAACTCTCTGACACTCTCTATTACTCTCCATCACTCTCTGACACAATTTGACACTCTCTATCACTCTCTGACATTCTCAGACACTCTCTATCACTCCAGGACACTCTCAGACACTCTCTATCACTCTCTGACACACTCTGACACTCTCTGACACTCCCAAACACTCGCTATCACTCTCTATCACTCTCTGACACTCTCAGACACTCACTGACACTCTCAGACACTCTCTGGCACTCTCTATCACTCTCTGACACTCTCTATCACACTCTGACACTTTATGTCACTCTCTGACACTCTCTGTCACTCTCTATCACTCTCAGACACTCTCTATCACTCTCTGAGACTCGCTGAAACATTCTGACACTCGCAACACTCTCTGTCACTCTCTATCACTCTCTGACACTCTCTGACACTCTCTGACTCTCTCTATCACTCTATGACACTCTCTGACACGCTCTAACTCTCTCTATCACTCTCTGACACTCTCTGACACTCTCTGTCACTCTCTATCACTCTCAGGCACTCTCTATCACTCTCTGTCACTCGCTGAAACATTCTGACACTCGCAACACTCTCTGACACTTTTTTCACTTTCTGACACTCTCAGACAATCTCAGACACTCTCAGACACTCTCAGACACTCTCTGGCACTCTCTATCACTCTCTGACACTCTCTATCACACTCTGGCACTCTCTGGCACTCTCTATCACTCTCTGACACTCTCTATCACACTCTGACACTTTCTGTCACTCTCTGACACTCTCTGTCACTCTCTATCACTCTCAGGCACTCTCTATCACTCTCTGACACACTCTGTCACTCTCTGACACTCTCTGAAACTCTCTATCACTCTCTGACACTTTCTATCACTCTCTGACACTCTCAGACCCTCTCTGAATCTCTCAGACCCTCTCAGACCCTCTCAGACACTCTCTGACACTTTCTATCACTCTCTGACACTCTCAGACACTCTCTGGCACTCTCTATCACTCTCTGACACTCTCTATCACACTCTGACACTTTCTGTCACTCTCTGACACGCTCTGTCACTCTCTGACACTCTGAGACACTCTCTGACACTCTCTATCACTCTCTGACACTCTCTGACACTTTCTGACACTCTCAGACACTCTCTATCACTCTATCCCTCTCTGTTACTCTCTGCCACACTCTGACACTCACTGACACTCTGAGACACTCTCTGTCACTCTCTGTCACTCTCAGACACGCTCATACACTCTCTATCACTCTCTGACATTCTCTGACACTCTCTGACACTCTCTGTCGCTCTTTGACACTCTCACACACTCTGGCCCTGTCTGACACACTCAGAAACTCTCTCTCACTCTCTGAGACTCTCAGACTCTCTCTATTACTCTCTGACACTCTCTATCACTCTCTGACATTCTCAGACACTCTCGATCAACTTCTGACACTCTCTATCACTCTCTGACAATCTCAGACTCTCTCTGTCACTCTCAGACACTCTCTATCACACTCTAACGCTCTTTGACACTCTCAGACACTCTCAGACACTCTCTGACACTCTCTGACGCTCTCAGACACTCTCAGACTCTCTCTATCACTCTCAGACACTCTCTATCACACTCTAACGCTCTTTGACACTCTCAGACACTCTCAGACACTCTCTGACACTCTCTGACGCACTCAGACACTCTCAGACACTCTCAGACACTCTCTGACACTCTCTGACGCTCTCAGACACTCTCAGACTCTCTCTATCACTCTCAGACACTCTCTATCACTCTCTGACACTCTCTGACGCTCTCAGACACTCTCTGAAACGCTCTAACATTCTTCATCACTCTCTGACACACTCTGACACTCTTTGACACTCTCAGAAACTCTCTATCACTCTCTATCACTCTCTGACACTCTCCATCACTCAATGACACTCTCTGAAAATCTCTATCACTGTCTATCACTCTCTGACACACTCAGACACTCTCAGACACTCTCTGACACTCTCAGACACGCTCCATCACTCTTTATCGCTCTCTGACACTCTCTGACACTCTCTATCACTCTCTGACACTCCCTGACACTCTCTACCACTCTCTATCACTCTCTGACACTCTCTGACACACTCAGACACTCTCTGACACTCTCAGACATGCTCCATCACTCTTTATCGCTCTCTGACACTCTCTGACACTCTCTATCACTCTCTGACACTCTGTATCACTCTCTATCACTCCCTGACACTCCCTGACACTCTCTACCACTCTCTATCACTCTCTGAAACTCTCTGAAGGTCTCTATCACTCTCTGACACTCTCTATCACACTCTATCACTCTCTGACACTCTCTGACACTCTCTATCACTCTCTCTGACTCTCTGACACTCTCTGACACTCTCTATCACTCAATGACACTCTCTATCACTCTCCATCACTCTCTGACACTCTCTGACACACTCTGACAGTCTCAGACACTCTCAATCACACTCCGTATCACTCTCTGACACTCTCTGACACTCTCTAACACTCTCTGACACTTTCTGACACTCTCTATTACTCAATGACACTCTGTGACACTCTCTATCCCTCTCTATCACTCTATGACACTCTCTGACGCTATCTATCACTCTCTATCACTCTCTATCACTCTCTGACACACTCTGACACTCTCTATCTCTCTCTATCACTCTCTATCACTCTCTGACACTCTGTGACACTCTCTGACACTCTCTATCACTCTCTTTCACTCTCTGACACTCTCTGACACTCTCTATCACTCTCTATCAATCTCTGACACTCTCTATTAATCAATGACACTCTGTGACACTCTCTATGACTCTCTATCACTCTCTGAAACTCTCTGACACACTCTGACACTCTCTATCACTCTCTATCACTCTCTGACACTCTCTGACACTCTCCATCACTCTATGACACTCACCGACACTCTCTATCACTCTCTATCACTCTCTGACACTCTCTATCACTCTCTTACACTCTCTGACACTCTCTATCACTCTCTGACACTCTCTGACACTCTCAGACACTCTCTGACACTCTCAGACACTCTCAGAAACTCTCTGACACTCTCTGACGCTCTCAGACACTCTCAGACTCTCTCTATCACTCTCAGACACTCTCTATCACTCTCTGACACTCTCTGACGCTCTCAGACCCTCTCTGAAACGCTCTAACATTCTTCATCACTCTCTGACACATTCTGACACTCTTTGACACTCTCAGAAACTCTCTATCACTCTCTATCACTCTCTGACACTCTCCATCACTCAATGACACTCTCTGAAAATCTCTATCACTGTCTATCACTCTCTGACACACTCAGACACTCTCCATCACTCAATGACACTCTCTGAAAATCTCTATCACTGTCTATCACTCTCTGACACACTCAGACACTCTCAGACACTCTCTGACACTCTCAGACACGCTCCATCACTCTTTATCGCTCTCTGACACTCTCTGACATTCTCTGACTCTCTCTATCACTCACTGACACTCCCTGACACTCTCTACCACTCTCTATCACTCTCTGACACTCTCTGGCACTCCCTATCACTCTCTATCACTCTCTGAAACTCTCTGAAGCTCTCTATCACTCTCGATCACTCTCTATCACTCTCTAACACTCTCTGACACTCTCTATCACTCAATGACACTCTCTGAAAATCTCTATCACTGTCTATCACTCTCTGACACTCTCTGACACACTGAGACACTCTCAGACACTCTCTGACACTCTCAGACACGCTCCATCACTCTTTATCGCTCTCTGACACTCTCTGACACTCTCTATCACTCTCTGACACTCTGTATCACTCTCTATCACTCCCTGACACTCCCTGACACTCTCTACCACTCTCTATCACTCTCTGACACTCTCTGACACTCCCTATCACTCTCTATCACTCTCTGAAACTCTCTGAAGCTCTCTATCACTCTCGATCACTCTCTGACGCTCTCTATCACTCTCTGACACTCTCTATCACTCTCTATCACTCTCTGACACTCTCTGACACTCTCTGTCACTCTCTCTGACTCTCTGACACTCTCTGACACACTCTGACACTCTCTACCACTCTCTATCACTCTCTGACACTCTCTGACACTCCCTATCACTCTCTATCACTCTCTGAAACTCTCTGAAGCTCTCTATCACTCTCGATCACTCTCTGACGCTCTCTATCACTCTCTGACACTCTCTACCACTCTCTATCACTCTCTGACACTCTCTGACACTCCCTATCACTCTCTATCACTCTCTGAAACTCTCTGAAGCTCGCTATCACTCTCGATCACTCTCTGACACTCTCTATCACTCAATGACACTCTCTATCACTCTCCATCACTCTCTGACACTCTCTGACACACTCTGACAGTCTCAGACACTCTCAATCACACTCCGTATCACTCTATGACACTCTCTGACGCTATACATCACTCTCTATCACTCTCTATCACTCTCTGACACTCTCTGACACACTCTGACACTCTCTATCTCTCTCTATCACTCTCTATCACTCTCTGACACTCTGTGACACTCTCTGACACTCTCTATCACTCTCTTTCACTCTCTGACACTCTCTGACACTCTCTATCACTCTCTATCAATCTCTGACACTCTCTATTAATCAATGACACTCTGTGACACTCTCTATGACTCTCTATGACTCTCTGAAACTCTCTGACACACTCTGACACTCTCTATCACACTCTATCACTCTCTTACACTCTCTGACACTCTCTATCACTCTCTGACACTCTCTGACACTCTCAGACACTCTCTGCCACTCACTATCACTCTCTGACACTCTCTATCACACTCTGACACTTTATGTCACTCTCTGACACTCTCTGTCACTCTCTATCACTCTCAGGCACTCTCTATCACTCTATATCACTCTCTGACACTCTCTGACACTCTCTGACTCTCTCTATCACTCTATGACACTCTCTGACACGCTCTATCTCTCTCTATCACTCTCTGTCACTCTCAGACAATCTCAGACACTCTCTCTCACTCTCTGAAACTGTCTATCGCTCTCTGACACTCTCTGACACACTCAATCACACTCTATCACTCTCTGACACAATCTGACTCTCTCTATCACTCTACGACACTCTCTGACACTCTCTATCACTCTCTGTCACTCTCTGACACACTCTGACACTCTCTGACACTCTCAGACCCTCTCTGTCACTCTCTATCACTCTCTGACATTCTCAATCACTCTCTGACACTCTCTATCACTCTCAGACACTATCTGTCACTCTCTAACACTCTCTGACACTCTCTATCACTCTCTGACACTCTCTGACACTCTCAGAGGCTCTCTATCACTCTCTATCACTCTCTATCACTCACTGACACTCTCAGACACTCTCTATCACTCTCTGACACTCACTGACACTCTCAGACACTCTCTTTCACTCTCTGTCACTCTCAGACACTCTCAGACACTCTCTATCACTCTCTGACACTGTCTATCTCTCTCTGACACTCTCCATCGCTCTCTGACACTCTCTGACACACTCAATCACTCTCTATCTCTCTCTGACACACTCTGACACTCTCTATCACTCCATGACACTCTCTGACACTCTCTATCACTCTCTATCACTCTCTATCACTCTCTGACACACTCTGACACTCTCTGACACTCTCAGACACTCTCTATCACTCTCTATCACTCTCTGACACTGTCTATCTCTCTCTGACACTCTGTATCGCTCTCTGACACTCTCTGCACACTCAATCACTCTCTATCTCACTCTGACACACTCTGACACTCTCTATCACTCCATGACACTCTCTGACACTCTCTATCACTCTCTATCACTCTCTATCATTCTCTGACACTCTCTGACACTCTCTGACACTCTCTGACACACTCTGACACTCTCAGACACTCTATGACAATCTCAGACACTCTCTATCACTCTTTATCACTCCCTGACACTCTCTGACACTCTCTATCACTCTCTGACATTCTCTATCACTCTCTATCACTCTCTGACACACTCTGACACTCTCTATCACTCTATATCACTCTCTGACACTCTCTGACACTCTCTGACACTCTCTATCACACTCTATCACTCTCTGACACTCTCTGAGGCTCTCTATCACTCAATATCACGCTGTGACACTCTCTATCACTCTCTGACACTCTCTATCACTCTCTATCACTCTCTGACACTCTCTGAAACTCTATATCACTCTCTATCACTTTCTGACACACTCTGACGCTATCTATCAATCAATGACACTCTGTGACACTCTCTATCACTCTCCATCACTCTCTGACACTCTCAGACTCTCTCTATCTCTCTCTATCACTCTCTGACACTCTCTGTCACTCTCTATCATTGTCTGACACTCTCTATCACTCTCAGACACTCTCTATCACTCTCTGACACTCTCCATCACTCAATGACACTCTCTGACACTCTCTATCACTCTCTGTCACTCTCTGACACTCTCTGACACTCTTTGACACTCTCAGACACTCTCTATCACTCTTTCTCACTCTCTGACACTCTCTGATACTCTCGATCACTCTCTATCACTCTCTGACACTTTCTGACACTGTCTATCACTGTCTGACACTCTCTATCACTCTCTGACACTCTCTATCACTCTCTAAAACTCTTTGACACTCTCCATCACTCAATGACACTCTCTGACATCTCCATCACTCTCTATCACTCTCTGACACTTTCTGACACTCTCTGACACTCTCAGACACTCTCTATCACTCTTCATCACTCTTTATCACTCTCTGACACTCTCTGACACTCTCTGAATGTCTCTGACACTCTCCATCACTCAATGACACTCTCTGACACTCTCTATCACTCTCTATCACTCTCTGACACTCTCTGACACTCTCTGACGCTCTCTGACACTCTCTGACGCTCTCTGACACTCTCTGACACTTTCTGACTTTCTCTGACACTCTCTGACACTCACAGACTCTCTCAGATACTCTCGATCACTCTCTATCACTCTCTGACACTTTCTGACACTGTCTATCACTCTCAGACTCTCTCTATCTCTCTCTATCACTCTCTGACAATCTCTATCACTCTCTATCACTGTCTGACACTCTCTATCACTCTCTGACACTCTCTATCACTCTCTAAAACTCTTTGACACTCTCCATCACTCAATGACACTCTCTGACATCTCCATCACTCTCTATCACTCTCTGACACTTTCTGACACTCTCTGACACTCTCAGACACTCTCTATCACTCTTCATCACTCTTTATCACTCTCTGACACTCTCTGACACTCTCTGAATGTCTCTGACACTCTCCATCACTCAATGACACTCTCTGACACTCTCTATCACTCTCTATCACTCTCTGACACTCTCTGACACTCTCTGACGCTCTCTGACACTCTCTGACGCTCTCTGACACTCTCTGACACTCTCTGACTTTCTCTGACACTCTCTGACACTCACAGACTCTCTCAGATACTCTCTATCACTCTGTATCACTCTCGAACACTCTCTGACACACTTAATCACTCTGTGACACTCTCTATCACTCTCTATCACTCTCTGACACTCACTACCACTCTCTGACACACTCGATCACTCTCTGACACTCTCGATCACTCTCTGACACGCTCAGACTTTCTGTGACACACTCTGACACTCTCTATCACTCTATGACACTCACTGACACACTCTGACACTCTCTGTCACTCTCTATCACTCTCTGACACTCTCTGACACTCTCTGACTCTCTCTATCACTCTATGACACTCTCTGACACGCTCTATCTCTCTCTATCACTCTCTGACACTCTCTGTCACTCTCTATCACTCTCTGACACTCTCTGACACTCTCAGACACTCTCTATCACTCTCTGACACTCTCTATCACTCTCTATCACTCTCTGACACTCTCTATCACTCTCTATGACTCCTTGACACTCTCTGACACTCTCTATCACTCAATGACACTCTATTTCACTCTCCATCACTCCCTGACACTCTCTGACACACTCTGACACTCTCAGACACTCTCTGACAATCTCAGACACTCTCTATCACTCTTTATCACTCCCTGACACTCTCTGACACTCTCTATCACTCTCTGATTCTCTATCACTCTCTATCACTCTCTGACACACTCTGACACTCTCTATCACTCTATATCACTCTCTGACACTCTCTGACACTCTCTATCACACTCTATCACTCTCTGACACTCTCTGAGGCTCTCTATCACTCAATATCACGCGGTGACACTCTCTATCACTCTCTGACACTCTCTATCACTCTCTATCACTCTCTGACACTCTCTGAAACTCTATATCACTCTCTATCACTTTCTGACACACTCTGACGCTATCTATCAATCAATGACACTCTGTGACACTCTCTATCACTCTCCATCACTCTCTGACACTCTCAGACTCTCTCTATCTCTCTCTATCACTCTCTGACACTCTCTGTCACTCTCTATCATTGTCTGACACTCTCTGTCACTCTCAGACACTCTCTATCACTCTCTGACACTCTCCATCACTCAATGACACTCTCTGACACTCTCTATCACTCTCTGTCACTCTCTGACACTCTCTGACACTCTTTGACACTCTCAGACACTCTCTATCACTCTTTCTCACTCTCTGACACTCTCTGATACTCTCGATCACTCTCTATCACTCTCTGACACTTTCTGACACTGTCTATCACTGTCTGACACTCTCTATCACTCTCTGACACTCTCTATCACTCTCTAAAACTCTTTGACACTCTCCATCACTCAATGACACTCTCTGACATCTCCATCACTCTCTATCACTCTCTGACACTTTCTGACACTCTCTGACACTCTCAGACACTCTCTATCACTCTTCATCACTCTTTATCACTCTCTGACACTATCTGACACTCTCTGAATGTCTCTGACACTCTCCATCACTCAATGACACTCTCTGACACTCTCTATCACTCTCTATCACTCTCTGACACTCTCTGACACTCTCTGACGCTCTCTGACACTCTCTGACGCTCTCTGACACTCTCTGACACTTTCTGACTTTCTCTGACACTCTCTGACACTCACAGACTCTCTCAGATACTCTCGATCACTCTCTATCACTCTCTGACACTTTCTGACACTGTCTATCACTCTCTGACACTCTCTAACTCTCTCAGACTCTCTCTATCTCTCTCTATCACTCTCTGACAATCTCTATCACTCTCTATCACTGTCTGACACTCTCTATCACTCTCTGACACTCTCTATCACTCTCTAAAACTCTTTGACACTCTCCATCACTCAATGACACTCTCTGACATCTCCATCACTCTCTATCACTCTCTGACACTTTCTGACACTCTCTGACACTCTCAGACACTCTCTATCACTCTTCATCACTCTTTATCACTCTCTGACACTCTCTGACACTCTCTGAATGTCTCTGACACTCTCCATCACTCAATGACACTCTCTGACACTCTCTATCACTCTCTATCACTCTCTGACACTCTCTGACACTCTCTGACGCTCTCTGACACTCTCTGACGCTCTCTGACACTCTCTGACACTCTCTGACTTTCTCTGACACTCTCTGACACTCACAGACTCTCTCAGATACTCTCTATCACTCTGTATCACTCTCTAACACTCTCTGACACACTTAATCACTCTGTGACACTCTCTATCACTCTCTATCACTCTCTGACACTCACTACCACTCTCTGACACACTCGATCACTCTCTGACACTCTCGATCACTCTCTGACACTCTCAGACTTTCTGTGACACACTCTGACACTCTCTATCACTCTATGACACTCACTGACACACTCTGACACTCTCTGTCACTCTCTATCACTCTCTGACACTCTCTGACACTCTCTGACTCTCTCTATCACTCTATGACACTCTCTGACACGCTCTATCTCTCTCTATCACTCTCTGACACTCTCTGTCACTCTCTATCACTCTCTGACACTCTCTGACACTCTCAGACACTCTCTATCACTCTCTGACACTCTCTATCACTCTCTATCACTCTCTGACACTCTCTATCACTCTCTATGACTCCTTGACACTCTCTGACACTCTCTATCACTCAATGACACTCTATTTCACTCTCCATCACTCCCTGACACTCTCTGACACACTCTGACACTCTCAGACACTCTCAATCACACTCCGTATCACTCTCTGACACTCTCTGACACTCTCTGACACTCTCTATCACTCTCTGACACTTTCTGACACTCTCTATTACTCAATGACACTCTGTGACACTCTCTATCCCTCTCTATCACTCTATGACACTCTCTGACGCTATCTATCTCTCTCTATCACTCTCTATCACTCTCTGACACACTCTGACACTCTCTATCTCTCTCTATCACTCTCTATCACTCTCTGACACTCTGTGACACTCTGTGACACTCTCTGACACTCGCCATCACTCTCTGACACTCTCTGAAACTCTCTATCACTCTCTATCACTCTCTGACACTCTCTGACACCCTCTGACACACTCTGACACTCTCTGACACTCTCATAGGCTCTCTATCATTCTCCATCACTCTCTGTCACTCTCTATCACTCTCTGACACTCTCTGACACTCTCTATCACTCTGTGACACTCTCTGACACTCTCTATCACACTCTGACACTCTCTGACACTCTCTATCACTCAATTACACACTCTGAAACTGTCTATCACTCCCTATCACTCTCTATCACTCTCTGACACTCACTGACACTCTCAGACACTCGCTGTCACTCTCAGACACTCTCTGTCACTCTCTGACAGTCTCTGTCACTCTATATCACTCTCTGACACTCTCTTACACTCTCTATCACTCTGTGACACTCTCTGACACTCTCTATCACACTCTGACACTCTCTGACACTCTCTATCACTCAATTACACACTCTGAAACTGTCTATCACTCCCTATCACTCTCTATCACTCTCTGACACTCACTGACACGCTCAGACACTCGCTGTCACTCTCTGACACTCTCTATCACTCTCTGACTCTCTATCACTCTCTATCACTCTCTGACACTCTCTGACACCCTCTGACACACTCTGACACTCTCTGACACTCTCATAGGCTCTCTATCATTCTCCATCACTCTCTGTCACTCTCTATCACTCTCTGACACTCTCTGACACTCTCTATCACTCTGTGACACTCTCTGACACTCTCTATCACACTCTGATACTCTCTGACACTCTCTATCACTCAATTACACACTCTGAAACTGTCTATCACTCCCTAGCACTCTCTATCACTCTCTGACACTCACTGACACTCTCAGACACTCGCTGTCACTCTCAGACACTCTCTGCCACTCTCTGACACTCTCTGACACTCTCTATCACTCTCTGACTCTCTATCACTCTCTATCACTCTCTGACTCACTCTGACACTCTCTATAACTCTCTTTCACTCTCTGACACTCTCTGACAATCTCTATCACTCTCTATCAATCTCTGACACTCTCTATTAATCAATGACATTCTGTGACACTCTCTATGACTCTCTATGACTCTCTGCAACTCTCTGACACACTCTGACACTCTCTATCACTCTCTGTCACTCTCTGACACTCTCTGACACTCTCTATCACTCTCTATCACTCTCTGACACTCCCTATCACTCTCTTGCACTCTCTGACACTCTCTATCACTCTCTGACACTCACTGACACTCTCTGCCACTCTCTATCACTCTCTGACACTCTCTATCACTCTCTGAATCTCTCTGACACTCTCAGAGGCTCTCTATCACTCTCTATCACTCACTGACACTCTCAGACACTCTCTATCACTCTCTGAAACTGTCTATCGCTCTCTGACACTCTCTGACACACTCAATCACACTCTATCACTCTCTGACACAATCTGACTCTCTCTATCACTCTACGACACTCTCTGACACTCTCTGTCACTCCCTGACACACTCTGACACTCTCTGACACTCTCAGAACCTCTCTGTCACTCTCTATCACTCTCTGACATTCTCTATCACTCTCTGACACTCTCTATCACTCTCAGACACTATCTGTCACTCTCTACCACTCTCTGACACTCTCTATCACTCACTGACACTCTCAGACACTCTCTATCACTCTCTGACACTCTCTATCACTCTCTGACACTGCATATCTCTCTCTGACACTCTCTATCGCTCTCTGACACTCTCTGACACACTCAATCACTCTCTATCTCTCTCTGACACACTCTGACACTCTCTATCACTCCATGACACTCTCTGACACTCTCTATCACTCTCTATCACTCTCTATCACTCTCTGACACACTCTGACACTCTCTGACACTCTCAGACACTCTCTATCACTCTCTATAACTCTCTGACACTCTCTATCACTCAGTGACACTCTCTGAAAATCTCTATCACTCTCTATCATTCTCTGTCACTCTCTGACACACTCTGACACTCGCAGACACTCTCTGACAATCTCAGACACTCTCTATCACTCTTTATCACTCCCTGACACTCTCTGACACTCTCTATCACTCTCTGACATTCTCTATCACTCTCTATCACTCTCTGACACACTCTGACACTCTCTATCACTCTATATCACTCTCTGACACTCTCTGAGGCTCTCTATCACTCAATATCACGCTCTGACACTCTCTATCACTCTCTGACACTCTCTATCACTCTCCATCACTCTCTGACACTCTCTGAAACTCTATATCACTCTCTATCACTTTCTGACACACTCTGACACTCTCAATCAATAACACTCTGTGACACTCTCTATCACTCTCCATCACTCTCTGACACTCGCAGACTCTCTCTATCTCTCTCTATCACTCTCTGACACTCTCTGTCACTCTCTATCATTGTCTGACACTCTTAATCATTCTGTGACACTCTCTATCACTCTCTATCACTCTCTGACACTCACTATCACTCTCTGACACACTCTATCACTCTCTGACACTCTCGATCACTCTCTGACACTCTCTGACACTCTCAGACTTTCTGTGACACACTCTGAAACTCTCTATCACTCTATGACACTCACTGACACACTCTGACACTCTCTGTCACTCACTATCACTCTCTGACACTCTCTGACACTCTCTGACTCTCTCTATCACTCTCTGACACTCTCTGACACGCTCTATCTCTCTCTATCACTCTCTGACACTCTCTGACACTCTCAGACACTCTCTATCACTCTCTGACACTCTCAGACACCCTCTATCACTCTCTGACACTCACTGACACTCTGAGACACTCTCTGTCACTCTTTGTCACTCGCTGTCACTCTCAGACACGCTCAGACACTCTCTATCACTCTCTGACACTCACTGACACACTCAGACTCTCTGTGACACACTCTGACACTCTCTATCACTCTATGACACTCTCTGACGCTCTCTCTCACTCTCTATCACTGTCTGACACTCTCTGACACCCTCTGACACACTCTGGCACACTCTGACACTCTCTGACACTCTGTGACACTCTCTATCACTCTCGATCACTCTCTGACACTCTCAGACACTCTCTATCACTCTCTGACACTCTCAGACACTCTCTATCACTCTCTGACACTCACTGACACTCTGAGACACTCTCTGTCACTCTCTGTCACTCTCAGACACGCTCAGACACTCTCTATCACTCTCTGACACTCTCTATCACTCTCTGACACTCTCTGACACTCTCTGACACTCTCTGTCGCTCTTTGACACTCTCACACACTCTGGCACTATCTGACACACTCAGAAACACTCTCTCACTCTCTGAGACTCTCAGACTCTCTCTATCACTCTCTGACACTCTCTATCACTCTCTGACATTCTCAGACACTCTCGATCACCTTCTGACACTCTCTATCACTCTCTGACACTCTCAGACACTCTCTGTCACTCTCAGACACTCTCTATCACACTCTAACGCTCTTTGACACTCTCAGACACTCTCTGACGCACTCAGACACTCTCTGACACTCTCTGACGCTCTCAGACACTCTCAGACTCTCTCTATCACTCTCAGACACTCTCTATCACTCTCTGACACTCTCTGACGCTCTCAGACTCTCTCTGAAACGCTCTAACATTCTTCATCACTCTCTGACACACTCTGACACTCTTTGACACTCTCAGAAACTCTCTATCACTCTCTATCACTCTCTGACACTCTCTATCACTCAATGACACTCTCTGAAAATCTCTATCACTGTCTATCACTCTCTGACACTCTCTGACACACTCAGACACTCTCAGACACTCTCTGCCACTCTCAGACACGCTCCATCACTCTTTATCGCTCTCTGACACTCTCTGACACTCTCTATCACTCTCTGACACTCTGTATCACTCTCTATCACTCTCTGACACTCCCTGACACTCTCTACCACTCTCTATCACTCTCTGGCACTCTCTGACACTCCCTATCACTCTCTATCACACTCTGAAACTCTCTGAAGCTCTCTATCACTCTCGATCACTCTCTGACACTCTCTATCACTCTCTGACACTCTCTATCACTCTCTATCACTCTCTGACACTCTCAGACACTCTCTCACACTCTGACACTCCCTGACACTCTCAGACACTCTCTTTCACTCTCAGACACTCTCTATCACTCTCTGACACTGTCTATCTCTCTCTGACACTCTCTATCGCTCTCTGACACTCTCTGACACACTCAATCACTCTCTATCTCTCTCTGACACACTCTGACACTCTCTATCACTCCATGACACTCTCTGACACTCTCTCTCACTCTCTATCACTCTCTGACACACTCTGACACTCTCTGACACTCTCAGACACTCTCTATCACTCTCTATAACTCTCTGACACTCTCTATCACTCAGTGACACTCTCTGAAAATCTCTATCACTCTCTATCATTCTCTGACACTCTCTGACACTCTCTGACACACTCTGACACTCTCAGACACTCTCTGACAATCTCAGACACTCTCTATCACTCTTTATCACTCCCTGACACTCTCTGACACTCTCTATCACTCTCTGACATTCTCTATCACTCTCGATCACTCTCTGACTCACTCTGACACTCTCTATCACTCTATATCACTATCTGACACTCTCTGACACTCTCTATCACACTCTATCACTCTCTGACACTCTCTGAGGCTCTCTATCACTCAATATCACGCTCTGACACTCTCTATCACGCTCTGACACTCTCTAACACTCTCTATCACTCTCTGACACTCTCTGAAACTCTATATCACTCTCTATCACTTTCTGACACACTCTGACACTCTCTATCAATCAATGACACTCTGTGACACTCTCTATCACTCTCCATCACTCTCTGACACTCTCAGACTCTCTCTATCTCTCTCTATTACTCTCTGACACTCTCTGTCACTCTCTATCATTGTCTGACACTCTTAATCACTCTGTGACACTCTCTATCACTCTCTATCACTCTCTGACACTCACTATCACTCTCTGACACACTCTATCACTCTCTGACACTCTCGATCACTCTCTGACACTCTCTGACACTCTCAGACTTTCTGTGACACACTCTGACACTCTCTATCACTCTATGACACTCACTGACACACTCTGACACTCTCTGTCACTCTCTATCACTCTCTGACACTCTCTGACACTCAATGACACTCTCTGAAAATCTCTATCACTGTCTATCACTCTCTGACACTCTCTGACACACTCAGACACTCTCAGACACTCTCTGACACTCTCAAACACGCTCCATCACTCTTTATCGCTCTCTGACACTCTCTATCACTCTCTGACACTCTGTATCACTCTCTATCACTCTCTGACACTCCCTGACACTCTCTACCACTCTCTATCACTCTCGATCACTCTCTGACACTCTCTATCACTCTCTGACACTCTCTATCACTCTCTATCACTCTCTGACACTCTCAGACACTCTCTCACACTCTGACACTCACTGACACTCTCAGACACTCTCTTTCACTCTCAGACACTCTCTATCACTCTCTGACACTGTCTATCTCTCTCTGACACTCTCTATCGCTCTCTGACACTCTCTGACACACTCAATCACTCTCTATCTCTCTCTGACACACTCTGACACTCTCTATCACTCCATGACACTCTCTGACACTCTCTCTCACTCTCTATCTCTCTCTATCACTCTCTGACACACACTGACACTCTCTGACACTCTCAGACACTCTCTATCACTCTCTATAACTCTCTGACACTCTCTATCACTCAGTGACACTCTCTGAAAATCTCTATCACTCTCTATCATTCTCTGACACTCTCTGACACTCTCTGACACACTCTGACACTCTCAGACACTCTCTGACAATCTCAGACACTCTCTATCACTCTTTATCCCTCCCTGACACTCTCTGACACTCTCTATCACTCTCTGACATTCTCTATCACTCTCGATCACTCTCTGACTCACTCTGACACTCTCTATCACTCTATATCACTCTCTGACACTCTCTGACACTCTCTATCACACTCTATCACTCTCTGACACTCTCTGAGGCTCTCTATCACTCAATATCACGCTCTGACACTCTCTATCACGCTCTGACACTCTCTAACACTCTATATCACTCTCTGACACTCTCTGAAACTCTATATCACTCTCTATCACTTTCTGACACACTCTGACACTCTCTATCAATCAATGACACTCTGTGACACTCTCTATCACTCTCCATCACTCTCTGACACTCTCAGACTCTCTCTATCTCTCTCTATCACTCTCTGACACTCTCTATCACTCTCTATCACTCTCTGACACTCTCAGACACTCTCTCACACTCTGACACTCACTGACACTCTCAGACACTCTCTTTCACTCTCAGACACTCTCTATCACTCTCTGACACTGTCTATCTCTCTCTGACACTCTCTATCGCTCTCTGACACTCTCTGACACACTCAATCACTCTCTATCTCTCTCTGACACACTCTGACACTCTCTATCACTCCATGACACTCTCTGACACTCTCTCTCACTCTCTATCTCTCTCTATCACTCTCTGACACACTCTGACACTCTCTGACACTCTCAGACACTCTCTATCACTCTCTATAACTCTCTGACACTCTCTATCACTCAGTGACACTCTCTGAAAATCTCTATCACTCTCTATCATTCTCTGACACTCTCTGACACTCTCTGACACACTCTGACACTCTCAGACACTCTGTGACAATCTCAGACACTCTCTATCACTCTTTATCACTCCCTGACACTCTCTGACACTCTCTATCACTCTCTGACATTCTCTATCACTCTCGATCACTCTCTGACTCACTCTGACACTCTCTATCACTCTATATCACTCTCTGACACTCTCTGACACTCTCTATCACACTCTATCACTCTCTGACACTCTCTGAGGCTCTCTATCACTCAATATCACGCTCTGACACTCTCTATCACGATCTGACACTCTCTAACACTCTCTATCACTCTCTGACACTCTCTGAAACTCTATATCACTCTCTATCACTTTCTGACACACTCTGACACTCTCTATCAATCAATGACACTCTGTGACACTCTCTATCACTCTCCATCACTCTCTGACACTCTCAGACTCTCTCTATCTCTCTCTATCACTCTCTGACACTCTCTGTCACTCTCTATCATTGTCTGACACTCTTAATCACTCTGTGACACTCTCTATCACTCTCTATCACTCTCTGACACTCACTATCACTCTCTGACACACTCTATCACTCTCTGACACTCTCGATCACTCTCTGACACTCTCTGACACTCTCAGACTTTCTGTGACACACTCTGACACTCTCTATCACTCTATGACACTCACTGACACACTCTGACACTCTCTGTCACTCTCTATCACTCTCTGACACTCTCTGACACTCAATGACACTCTCTGAAAATCTCTATCACTGTCTATCACTCTCTGACACTCTCAAACACGCTCCATCACTCTTTATCGCTCTCTGACACTCTATATCACTCTCTGACACTCTGTATCACTCTCTATCACTCTCTGACACTCCCTGACACTCTCTACCACTCTCTATCACTCTCTGACACTCTCTGACACTCCCTATCACTCTCTATCACACTCTGAAACTCTCTGAAGCTCTCTATCACTCTCGATCACTCTCTGACACTCTCTATCACTCTCTATCACTCTCTGACACTCTCAGACACTCTCTCACACTCTGACACTCACTGACACTCTCAGACACTCTCTTTCACTCTCAGACACTCTCTATCACTCTCTGACACTGTCTATCTCTCTCTGACACTCTCTATCGCTCTCTGACACTCTCTGACATACTCAATCACTCTCTATCTCTCTCTGACACACTCTGACACTCTCTATCACTCCATGACACTCTCTGACACTCTCTCTCACTCTCTATCACTCTCTGACACACTCTGACACTCTCTGACACTCTCAGACACTCTCTATCACTCTCTATAACTCTCTGACACTCTCTATCACTCAGTGACACTCTCTGAAAATCTCTATCACTCTCTATCATTCTCTGACACTCTCTGACACTCTCTGACACACTCTGAAACTCTCAGACGCTCTCTGACAATCTCAGACACTCTCTATCACTCTTTATCACTCCCTGACACTCTCTGACACTCTCTATCACTCTCTGACATTCTCTATCACTCTCTATCACTCTCTGACACACTCTGACACTCTCTATCACTCTATAACACTCTCTGACACTCTCTGACACTCTCTATCACACTCTATCACTCTCTGACACTCTCTGAGGCTCTCTATCACTCAATATGACGCTCTGACACTCTATATCACTCTCTGACACTCTCTATCACTCTCTATCACTCTCTGACACTCTCTGAAACTCTATATCACTCTCTATCACTTTCTGACACACTCTGACACTCTCTATCAATCAATGACACTCTGTGACACTCTCTATCACTCCATATCACTCTCTGACACTCTCTGACACTCTCTGACACTCTCTATCACTCACTATCACTCTCTGATACTCTCTGAGGCTCTCTATCACTCAATATCACGCTCTGACACTCTCTATCACTCGCTGACACTCTCTATCACTCTCTATCACTCTCTGACACTCTCTGAAACTCTATATCACTCTCTATCACTTTCTGACACACTCTGACACTCTCTATCAATCAATGACACTCTGTGACACTCTCTATCACTCTCCATCACTCTCTGACACTCTCAGACTCTCTCTATCTCTCTCTATCACTCTCTGACACTCTCTGTCACTCTCTATCATTGTCTGACACTCTTAATCACTCTGTGACACTCTCTATCACTCTCTATCACTCTCTGACACTCACTATCACTCTCTGACACACTCTATCACTCTCTGACACTCTCGATCACTCTCTGACACTCTCTGACACTCTCAGACTTTCTGTGACACACTCTGACACTCTCTATCACTCTATGACACACACTGACACACTCTGACACTCTCTGTCACTCTCTATCACTCTCTGACACTCTCTGACACTCTCTGACTCTCTCTATCACTCTCTGACACTCTCTGACACGCTCCATCTCTCTCTATCACACTCTGACAGTCTCTGACACTCGCTGACACTCTCTATCACTCTCTATCACTCTCTGACACTCTCTGACACTCTCAGACACTCTCTATCACTCTCTGACACTCTCAGACACTCTCTATCACTCTCTGACACTCACTGACACTCTGAGACACTCTCTGTCACTCTCTGTCACTCTCAGACATGCTCAGACACTCTCTATCGCTCTCTGACACTCTCTATCACTCTCTGACACTCTCTGACACTCTCTGTCGCTCTTTGACACTCTCACACACTCTGGCCCTATCTGACACACTCAGAAACTCTCTATCACTCTCTGAGACTCTCAGACTCTCTCTATCACTCTCTGACACTCTCTATCACTCTCTGACATTCTCAGACACTCTCAATCACTCTCTGACACTCTCAGACACTCTCTGTCACTCTCAGACATTCTCTATCACACTCTAACGCTCTTTGACACTCTCAGACACTCTCTGACGCACTCAGACACTCTCTGACACTCTCTGACGCTCTCAGACACTCTCAGACTCTCTCTATCACTCTCAGACACTCGCTCTCACTCTCTGACACTCTCTGACGCTCTCAGACACTCTCTGAAACGCTCTAACATTCTTCATCACTCTCTGACACACTCTGACACTCTTTGACACTCTCAGAAACTCTCTATCACTCTCTATCACTCTCTGACACTCTCTATCACTCAATGACACTCTCTGAAAATCTCTATCACTGTCTATCACTCTCTGACACTCTCTGACACACTCAGACACTCTCAGACACTCTCTGACACTCTCAGACACGCTCCATCACTCTTTATCACTCTCTGACACTCTCTGACACTCTCTATCACTCTCTGACACTCTGTATCACTCTCTATCACTCTCTGACACTCCCTGACAATCTCTACCACTCTCTATCACTCTCTGACACTCTCTGACACTCCCTATCACTCTCTATCACACTCTGAAACTCTCTGAAGCTCTCTATCACTCTCGATCAATCTCTGACACTCTCTATCACTCTCTGACACTCTCTATCACTCTCTATCACTCTCTGACACTCTCTGACACTCTCTATCACTCTCTATGACTCTCTGACACTCTCTGACACTCTCTATCACTCAATGACACTCTCTATCACTCTCCATCACTCTCTGACACTCTCTGACACACTCTGACAGTCTCAGACACTCTCAATCACACTCCGTATAACTCTCTGACACTCTCTGACACTCTCTGACATTCTCTATCACTCTCTGACACTTTCTGACACTCTCTATTACTCAATGACACTCTGTGACACTCTCTATCCCTCTCTATCACTCTATGACACTCTCTGACGCTATCTATCACTCTCTATCACTCTCTATCACTCTCTGACACACTCTGACACTCTCTATCACTCTCTATCACTCTCTATCACTCTCTGACACTCTGTGACACTCTCTGACACTCTCCATCACTCTCTGACACTCTCTGAAACTCTCTATCACTCTCTGACACTCTCTGACACCCTCTGACACACTCTGACACTCTCTGACACTCTCATAGGCTCTCTATCATTCTCCATCACTCTCTGTCACTCTCTATCACTCTCTGACACTCTCTGACACTCTCTATCACTCTCTGACACTCTCTGACACTCTCTATCACACTCTGACACTCTCTGACACTCTCTATCACTCAATGACACACTCTGAAACTGTCTATCACTCCCTATCACTCTCTATCACTCTCTGACACTCACTGACACTCTCAGACACTCGCTGTCACTCTCAGACACTCTCTGTCACTCTCTGGCACTCTCTGACACTCTCTATCACTCTCCGACACTCTCTATCACTCACTATCACTCTCTGACACTCTCTGACACTCTCAGCATCTCTCTCTCACTCTCTGAAACTCTCTGACACTCTCAGAGACTCTCTATCACTTTCTTTCACTCTTTGACATTCTCTATCACTCTCTGACATTCTCAGACTCTCTCTGTCACTCTCTGACACTCCCTATCTCTCTCTGACACTCACTGACACTCTCAAACACTCTCTTTCACTCTCTGTCACTCTCAGACAATCTCAGACACTCTCTATCACTCTCTGAAACTGTCTATCGCTCTCTGACACTCTCTGACACACTCAATCACACTCTATCACTCTCTGACACAATCTGACTCTCTCTATCACTCTGCGACACTCTCTGACACACTCTATCACACTCTATCACTCTCTGTCACTCTCTGACACACTCTGACACTCTCTGACACTCTCTATCACTCTCTGACACTCTCAGAGGCTCTCTATCACTCTCTTTCACTCTCTGTCACTCTCAGACACTCTCAGACACTCTCTATCACTCTCTGACACTGTCTATCTCTCTCTGCCACTCTCTATCGCTCTCTGACACTCTCTGACACACTCAATCACTCTCTATCACTCTCTGACACACTCTGACACTCTCTATCACTCCATGACACTCTCTGACACTCTCTATCACTCTCTATCACTCTCTATCACTCTCTGACACACTCTGACACTCTCTGACACTCTCAGGCACTCTCTATCACTCTCTATAACTCTCTGACACTCTCTATCACTCAGTGACACTCTCTGAAAATCTCTATCAGTCTCTATCATTCTCTGACACTCTCTGACACTCTCTGACAATCTCAGACACTCTCTATCACTCTCTGACAATCTCAGACACTCTCGATCACTCTTTATCACTCCCTGACACTCTCTGACACTCTCTATCACTCTCTGACATTCTCTATCACTCTCTATCACTCTCTGACACTCTCTGACACTCTCCATCACAATCTATCACTCTCTGACACTCTCTGAGGCTCTCTATCACTCAACATCACGCTCTGACACTCTCTATCTCACTCTGACACTCTCTGACACTCTCTGACACTCTCCATCACACTCTATCACTCTCTGACACTCTCTGAGGCTCTCTATCACTCTCTATCACTCTCTGACACTCTCTGAAACTCTATATCACTCTCTATCACTTTCTGACACACTCTGACACTCTCTATCAATCAATGACACTCTGTGACACTCTCTATCACTCTCCATCACTCTCTGACACTCTCAGACTCTCTCTATCTCTCTCTATCACTCTCTGACACTCTCTGTCACTCTCTCACACTCTGACACTCACTGACACTCTCAGACACTCTCTTTCACTCTCAGACACTCTCTATCACTCTCTGACACTGTCTATCTCTCTCTGACACTCTCTATCGCTCTCTGACACTCTCTGACACACTCAATCACTCTCTATCTCTCTCTGACACACTCTGACACTCTCTATCACTCCATGACACTCTCTGACACTCTCTCTCACTCTCTCTCACTCTCTATCACTCTCTGACACACTCTGACACTCTCTGACACTCTCAGACACTCTCTATCACTCTCTATAACTCTCTGACACTCTCTGTCACTCAGAGACACTCTCTGAAAATCTCTATCACTCTCTATCATTCTCTGACACTCTCTGACACTCTCTGACACACTCTGACACTCTCAGACACTCTCTGACAATCTCAGACACTCTCTATCACTCTCTATCACTCTCTGACACACTCTGACACTCTCTATCACTCTATATCACTCTCTGACACTCTCTGACACTCTCTATCACACTCTATCACTCTCTGACACTCTCTGAGGCTCTCTATCACTCAATATCACGCTCTGACACTCTCTATCACTCTCTGACACTCTCTATCACTCTCTATCACTCTCTGACACTCTCTGAAACTCTATATCACTCTCTCTATCACTTTCTGACACACTCTGACACTCTCTATCAATCAATGACACTCTGTGACACTCTCTATCACTCACCATCACTCTCTGACACTCTCAGACTCTCTCTATCTCTCTCTATCACTCTCTGACACTCTCTGTCACTCTCTCACACTCTGACACTCACTGACACTCTCAGACACTCTCTTTCACTCTCAGACACTCTCTATCACTCTCTGACACTGTCTATCTCTCTCTGACACTCTCTATCGCTCTCTGACACTCTCTGACACACTCAATCACTCTCTATCTCTCTCTGACACACTCTGACACTCTCTATCACTCCATGACACTCTCTGACACTCTCTCTCACTCTCTCTCACTCTCTATCACTCTCTGACACACTCTGACACTCTCTGACACTCTCAGACACTCTCTATCACTCTCTATAACTCTCTGACACTCTCTGTCACTCAGTGACACTCTCTGAAAATCTCTATCACTCTCTATCATTCTCTGACACTCTCTGACACTCTCTGACACACTCTGACACTCTCAGACACTCTCTGACAATCTCAGACACTCTCTATCACTCTTTATCACTCCCTGACACTCTCTGACACTCTCTATCACTCTCTGACATTCTCTATCACTCTCTATCACTCTCTGACACACTCTGACACTCTCTATCACTCTATATCACTCTCTGACACTCTCTGACACTCTCTATCACACTCTATCACTCTCTGACACTCTCTGAGGCTCTCTATCACTCAATATCACGCTCTGACACTCTCTATCACTCTCTGACACTCTCTATCACTCTCTATCACTCTCTGACACTCTCTGAAACTCTATATCACTCTCTATCACTTTCTGACACACTCTGACACTCTCTATCAATCAATGACACTCTGTGACACTCTCTATCACTCTCCATCACTCTCTGACACTCTCAGACTCTCTCTATCTCTCTCTATCACTCTCTGGCACTCTCTGTCACTCTCTATCATTGTCTGACACTCTTAATCACTCTGTGACACTCTCTATCACTCTCTATCACTCTCTGACACTCACTATCACTCTCTGACACACTCTATCACTCTCTGACACTCTCGATCACTCTCTGACACTCTCTGACACTCTCAGACTTTCTGTGACACACTCTGACACTCTCTATCACTCTATGACACTCACTGACACACTCTGACACTCTCTGTCACTCTCTATCACTCTCTGACACTCTCTGACACTCAATGACACTCTCTGAAAATCTCTATCACTGTCTATCACTCTCTGACACTCTCTGACACACTCAGACACTCTCAGACACTCTCTGACACTCTCAGACACGCTCCATCACTCTTTATCGCTCTCTGACACTCTCTGACACTCTCTATCACTCTCTGACACTCTGTATCACTCTCCATCACTCTCTGACACTCCCTGACACTCTCTACCACTCTCTATCACTCTCTGACACTCTCTGACACTCCCTATCACTCTCTATCACACTCTGAAACTCTCTGAAGCTCTCTATCACTCTCGATCACTCTCTGACACTCTCTATCACTCTCTGACACTCTCTATCACTCTCTATCACTCTCTGACACTCTCAGACACTCTCTCACACTCTGACACTCACTGACACTCTCAGACACTCTCTTTCACTCTCAGACACTCTCTATCACTCTCTGACACTGTCTATCTCTCTCGGACACTCTCTATCGCTCTCTGACACTATCTGACATACTCAATCACTCTCTATCTCTCTCTGACACACTCTGACACTCTCTATCACTCCATGACACTCTCTGACACTCTCTCTCACTCTCTATCACTCTCTATAACTCTCTGACACTCTCTATCACTCAGTGACACTCTCTGAAAATCTCTATCACTCTCTATCATTCTCTGACACTCTCTGACACTCTCTGACACTCTCAGATACTCTCTGACAATCTCAGACACTCTCTATCACTCTTTATCACTCCCTGACACTCTCTGACACTCTCTATCACTCTCTGACATTCTCTATCACTCTCTATCACTCTCTGACACACTCTGACACTCTCTATCACTCTATATCACTCTCTGACACTCTCTGACACTCTCTATCACACTCTATCACTCAGTGACACTCTCTGAGGCTCTCTATCACTCAATATCACGCTCTGACACTCTCTATCACTCTCTGACACTCACTATCACTCTCTATCACTCTCTGACACTCTCTGAAACTCTATATCACTCTCTATCACTTTCTGACACACTCTGACACTCTCTATCAATCAATGACACTCTGTGACACTCTGTGACACTCTATATCACTCTCTGACACTCTCTATCACACTCTATCACTCTCTGACACTCTCTGAGGCTCTCTATCACTCAATATCACGCTCTGACACTCTCTATCACTCTCTGACACACTCTATCACTCTCTGACACTCTCGATCACTCTCTGACACTCTCTGACACTCTCAGACTTTCTGTGACACACTCTGACACTCTCTATCACTCTATGACACTCACTGACACACTCTGACACTCTCTGTCACTCTCTATCACTCTCTGACACTCTCTGATACTCAATGACACTCTCTGAAAATCTCTATCACTGTCTATCACTCTCTGACACTCTCTGACACACTCAGACACTCTCAGACACTCTCTGACACTCTCAGACACGCTCCATCACTCTTTATCGCTCTCTGACACTCTCTGACACTCTCTATCACTCTCTGACACTCTGTATCACTCTCCATCACTCTCTGACATTCCCTGACACTCTCTACCACTCTCTATCACTCTCTGACACTCTCTGACACTCCCTATCACTCTCTATCACACTCTGAAACTCTCTGAAGCTCTCTATCACTCTCGATCACTCTCTGACACTCTCTATCACTCTCTGACACTCTCTATCACTCTCTATCACTCTCTGACACTCTCAGACACTCTCTCACACTCTGACACTCACTGACACTCTCAGACACTCTCTTTCACTCTCAGACACTCTCTATCACTCTCTGACACTGTCTATCTCTCTCTGACACTCTCTATCGCTCTCTGACACTATCTGACATACTCAATCACTCTCTATCTCTCTCTGACACACTCTGACACTCTCTATCACTCCATGACACTCTCTGACACTCTCAGACACTCTCTATCACTCTCTATAACTCTCTGACACTCTCTATCACTCAGTGACACTCTCTGAAAATCTCTATCACTCTCTATCATTCTCTGACACTCTCTGACACTCTCTGACACACTCTGACACTCTCAGACACTCTCTGACAATCTCAGACACTCTCTATCACTCTTTATCACTCCCTGACACTCTCTGACACTCTCTATCACTCTCTGACATTCTCTATCACTCTCTATCACTCTCTGACACACTCTGACACTCTCTATCACTCTATATCACTCTCTGACACTCTCTGACACTCTCTATCACACTCTATCACTCAGTGACACTCTCTGAGGCTCTCTATCACTCAATATCACGCTCTGACACTCTCTATCACTCTCTGACACTCACTATCACTCTCTATCACTCTCTGACACTCTCTGAAACTCTATATCACTCTCTATCACTTTCTGACACACTCTGACACTCTCTATCAATCAATGACACTCTGTGACACTCTGTGACACTCTATATCACTCTCTGACACTCTCTATCACACTCTATCACTCTCTGACACTCTCTGAGGCTCTCTATCACTCAATATCACGCTCTGACACTCTCTATCACTCTCTGACACTCTCTATCACTCTCTATCACTCTCTGACACTCTCTGAAACTCTATATCACTCTCTATCACTTTCTGACACACTCTGACACTCTCTATCAATCAATGACACTCTGTGACACTCTCTATCACTCTCCATCACTCTCTGACACTCTCAGACTCTCTCTATCTCTCTCTATCGCTCTCTGACACTCTCTGTCACTCTCTATCATTGTCTGACACTCTTAATCACTCTGTGACACTCTCTATCACTCTCTATCACTCTCTGACACTCACTATCACTCTCTGACACACTCTATCACTCTCTGACACTCTCGATCACTCTCTAACACTCTCTGACACTCTCAGACTTTCTGTGACACACTCTGACACTCTCTATCACTCTATGACACTCACTGACACACTCTGACACTCTCTGTCACTCTCTATCGCTCTCTGACACTCTCTGACACTCTCTGACTCTATCACACTCTGACAGTCTCTGACACTCGCTGACACTCTCTATCACTCTCCATCACTCTCTGACACTCTCAGACACTCTCTCACACTCTGACACTCACTGACACTCTCAGACACTCTCTTTCACTCTCAGACACTCTCTATCACTCTCTGACACTGTCTATCTCTCTCTGACACTCTCTATCGCTCTCTGACACTCTCTGACATACTCAATCACTCTCTATCTCTCTCTGACACACTCTGACACTCTCTATCACTCCATGACACTCTCTGACAATCTCTCTCACTCTCTATCACTCTCTATCACTCTCTGACACACTCTGACACTCTCTGACACTCTCAGACACTCTCTATCACTCTCTATAACTCTCTGACACTCTCTATCACTCAGTGACACTCTCTGAAAATCTCTATCACTCTCTATCATTCTCTGACACTCTCTGACACTCTCTGACACACTCTGACACTCTCAGACACTCTCTGACAATCTCAGACACTCTCTATCACTCTTTATCACTCCCTGACACTCTCTGACACTCTCTATCACTCTCTGACATTTTCTATCACTCTCTGACACACTCTGACACTCTCTATCAGTCTATATCACTCTCTGACAGTCTCTGACACTCTCTATCACACTCTATCACTCTCTGACACTCTCTGAGGCTCTCTATCACTCAATATCACGCTCTGACACTCTCTATCACTCTCTGACACTCTCTATCACTCTCTATCATTCTCTGACACTCTCTGAAACTCTATATCACTCTCTATCACTTTCTGACACACTCTGACAATCTCTATCAATCAATGACACTCTGTGACACTCTCTATCACTCTATATCACTCTCTGACACTCTCTGACACTCTCTATCACACTCTATCACTCTCTGACACTCTCTGAGGCTCTCTATCACTCAATATCACGCTCTGACACTCTCTGAAACTCTATATCACTCTCTATCACTTTCTGACACACTCTGACACTCTCTATCAATCAATGACACTCTGTGACACTCTCTATCACTCTCCATCACTCTCTGACACTCTCAGACTCTCTCTATCTCTCTCTATCGCTCTCTGACACTCTCTGTCACTCTCTATCATTGTCTGACACTCTTAATCACTCTGTGACACTCTCTATCACTCTCTATCACTCTCTGACACTCACTATCACTCTCTGACACACTTTATCACTCTCTGACACTCTCGATCACTCTCTAACACTCTCTGACACTCTCAGACTTTCTGTGACACACTCTGACACTCTCTATCACTCTATGACACTCACTGACACACTCTGACACTCTCTGTCACTCTCTATCGCTCTCTGACACTCTCTGACACTCTCTGACTCTATCACACTCTGACAGTCTCTGACACTCGCTGACACTCTCTATCACTCTCCATCACTCTCTGACACTCTCAGACACTCTCTCACACTCTGACACTCACTGACACTCTCAGACACTCTCTTTCACTCTCAGACACTCTCTATCACTCTCTGACACTGTCTATCTCTCTCTGACACTCTCTATCGCTCTCTGACACTCTCTGACATACTCAATCACTCTCTATCTCTCTCTGACACACTCTGACACTCTCTATCACTCCATGACACTCTCTGACAATCTCTCTCACTCTCTATCACTCTCTATCACTCTCTGACACACTCTGACACTCTCTGACACTCTCAGACACTCTCTATCACTCTCTATAACTCTCTGACACTCTCTATCACTCAGTGACACTCTCTGAAAATCTCTATCACTCTCTATCATTCTCTGACACTCTCTGACACTCTCTGACACACTCTGACACTCTCAGACACTCTCTGACAATCTCAGACACTCTCTATCACTCTTTATCACTCCCTGACACTCTCTGACACTCTCTATCACTCTCTGACATTTTCTATCACTCTCTGACACACTCTGACACTCTCTATCAGTCTATATCACTCTCTGACAGTCTCTGACACTCTCTATCACACTCTATCACTCTCTGACACTCTCTGAGGCTCTCTATCACTCAATATCACGCTCTGACACTCTCTATCACTCTCTGACACTCTCTATCACTCTCTATCATTCTCTGACACTCTCTGAAACTCTATATCACTCTCTATCACTTTCTGACACACTCTGACAATCTCTATCAATCAATGACACTCTGTGACACTCTCTATCACTCTATATCACTCTCTGACACTCTCTGACACTCTCTATCACACTCTATCACTCTCTGACACTCTCTGAGGCTCTCTATCACTCAATATCACGCTCTGACACTCTCTATCACTCTCTATCACTCTCTGACACTCTCTGAAACTCTATATCACTCTCTATCACTTTCTGACACACTCTGACACTCTCTATCAATCAATGACACTCTGTGACACTCTCTATCACTCTCCATCACTCTCTGACATTATCAGACTCTCTCTATCTCTCTCTATCACTCTCTGACACTCTCTGTCACTCTCTATCATTGTCTGACACTCTTAATCACTCTGTGACACTCTCTATCACTCTCTATCACTCTCTGACACTCACTATCACTCTCTGACACACTCTATCACTCTCTGACACTCTCGATCACTCTCTGACACACTCTGACACTCTCAGACTTTCTGTGACACACTCTGACACTCTCTATCACTCTATGACACTCACTGACACACTCTGACACTCTCTGTCACTCTCTGACACTCTCTGACACTCTCTGACAATCTCAGACACTCTCTATCACTCTCTGACAATCTCAGACACTCTCGATCACTCTTTATCACTCCCTGACACTCTCTGACACTCTCTATCACTCTCTGACATTCTCTATCACTCTCTATCACTCTCTGACACTCTCTGACACTCTCCATCACACTCTATCACTCTCTGACACTCTCTGAGGCTCTCTATCACTCAACATCACGCTCTGACACTCTCTATCTCTCTCTGACACTCTCTATCACTCTCTATCACTCTCTGACACTCTCTGAAACTCTATATCACTCTCTATCACTTTCTGACACACTCTGACACTCTCTATCAATCAATGACACTCTGTGACACTCTCTATCACTCTCCATCACTCTCTGACACTCTCAGACTCTCTCTATCTCTCTCTATCACTCTCTGACACTCTCTGTCACTCTCTCACACTGTGACACTCACTGACACTCTCAGACACTCTCTTTCACTCTCAGACACTCTCTATCACTCTCTGACACTGTCTATCTCTCTCTCTGACACTCTCTATCGCTCTCTGACACTCTCTGACACACTCAATCACTCTCTATCTCTCTCTGACACACTCTGACACTCTCTATCACTCCATGACACTCTCTGACACTCTCTCTCACTCTCTCTCACTCTCTATCACTCTCTGACACACTCTGACACTCTCTGACACTCTCAGACACTCTCTATCACTCTCTATAACTCTCTGACACTCTCTGTCACTCAGTGACACTCTCTGAAAATCTCTATCACTCTCTATCATTCTCTGACACTCTCTGACACTCTCTGACACACTCTGACACTCTCAGACACTCTCTGACAATCTCAGACACTCTCTATCACTCTTTATCACTCCCTGACACTCTCTGACACTCTCTATCACTCTCTGACATTCTCTATCACTCTCTATCACTCTCTGACACACTCTGACACTCTCTATCACTCTATATCACTGTCTGACACTCTCTGACACTCTCTATCACACTCTATCACTCTCTGACACTCTCTGAGGCTCTCTATCACTCAATATCACGCTCTGACACTCTCTATCACTCTCTGACACTCTCTATCACTCTCTATCACTCTCTGAAACTCTATATCACTCTCTATCACTTTCTGACACACTCTGACACTCTCTATCAATCAATGACACTCTGTGACACTCTCTATCACTCTCCATCACTCTCTGACACTCTCAGACTCTCTCTATCACTCTCGATCACTCACTGACACTCTCAGACACTCTCTATCACTCTCTGTCACTCTCAGACACTCTCTTTCACTCTCTGTCACTCTCAGACACTCTCAGACACTCTCTATCACTCTCTGACACTGTCTATCTCTCTCTGCCACTCTCTATCGCTCTCTGACACTCTCTGACACACTCAATCACTCTCTATCACTCTCTGACACACTCTGACACTCTCTATCACTCCATGACACTCTCTGACACTCTCTATCACTCTCTGACACACTCTGACACTCTCTGACACTCTCAGGCACTCTCTATCACTCTCTATAACTCTCTGACACTCTCTATCACTCAGTGACACTCTCTGAAAATCTCTATCAGTCTCTATCATTCTCTGACACTCTCTGACACTCTCTGACAATCTCAGACACTCTCTATCACTCTCTGACAATCTCAGACACTCTCGATCACTCTTTATCACTCCCTGACACTCTCTGACACTCTCTATCACTCTCTGACATTCTCTATCACTCTCTATCACTCTCTGACACTCTCTGAAACTCTATATCACTCTCTATCACTTTCTGACACACTCTGACACTCTCTATCAATCAATGACACTCTGTGACACTCTCTATCACTCTCCATCACTCTCTGACACTCTCAGACTCTCTCTATCTCTCTCTATCACCCTCTGACACTCTCTGTCACTCTCTCACACTCTGACACTCACTGACACTCTCAGACACTCTCTTTCACTCTCAGACACTCTCTATCACTCTCTGACACTGTCTATCTCTCTCTGACACTCTCTATCGCTCTCTGACACTCTCTGACACACTCAATCACTCTCTATCTCTCTCTGACACACTCTGACACTCTCTATCACTCCATGACACTCTCTGACACTCTCTCTCACTCTCTCTCACTCTCTATCACTCTCTATAATTCTCTGACACTCTCTGTCACTCAGTGACACTCTCTGAAAATCTCTATCACTCTCTATCATTCTCTGACACTCTCTGACACTCTCTGACACACTCTGACACTCTCAGACACTCTCTGACAATCTCAGACACTCTCTATCACTCTTTATCACTCCCTGACACTCTCTGACACTCTCTATCACTCTCTGACATTCTCTACCACTCTCTATCACTCTCTGACACACTCTGACACTCTCTATCACTCTATATCACTCTCTGACACTCTCTGACACTCTCTATCACACTCTATCACTCTCTGACACTCTCTGACACTCTCTGAGGCTCTCTATCACTCAATATCACGCTCTGACACTCTCTATCACTCTCTGACACTCTCTATCACTCTCTATCACTCTCTGACACTCTCTGAAACTCTATATCACTCTCTATCACTTTCTGACACACTCTGACACTCTCTATCAATCAATGACACTCTGTGACACTCTCTATCACTCTCCATCACTCTCTGACACTCTCAGACTCTCTCTATCTCTCTCTGTCACTCTCTGACACTCTCTGTCAATCTCTATCATTGTCTGACACTCTTAATCACTCTGTGACACTCTTTATCACTCTCTATCACTCTCTGACACTCACTATCACTCTCTGACACACTCTATCACTCTCTGACACTCTCGATCACTCTCTGACACTCTCTGACACTCTCAGACTTTCTGTGACACACTCTGACACTCTCTATCACTCTATGACACTCACTGACACACTCTGACACTCTCTGTCACTCTCTATCACTCTCTGACACTCTCTGACACTCAATGACACTCTCTGAAAATCTCTATCACTGTCTATCACTCTCTGACACTCTCTGACACACTCAGACACTCTCAGACACTCTCTGACACTCTCAGACACGCTCCATCACTCTTTATCGCTCTCTGACACTCTCTGACACTCTCTATCACTCTCTGACACTCTGTATCACTCTCCATCACTCTCTGACACTCCCTGACACTCTCTACCACTCTCTATCACTCTCTGACACTCTCTGACACTCCCTGTCACTCTCTATCACACTCTGAAACTCTCTGAAGCTCTCTATCACTCTCGATCACTCTCTGACACTCTCTATCACTCTCTGACACTCTCTATCACTCTCTATCACTCTCTGACACTCTCAGACACTCTCTCACACTCTGACACTCACTGACACTCTCAGACACTCTCTTTCACTCTCAGACACGCTCTATCACTCTCTGACACTGTCTATCTCTCTCTGACACTCTCTATCACTCTCTGACACTCTCTGACATACTCAATCACTCTCTATCTCTCTCTGACACACTCTGACACTCTCTATCACTCCATGACACTCTCTGACACTCTCTCTCACTCTCTATCACTCTCTATAACTCTCTGACACTCTCTATCACTCAGTGACACTCTCTGAAAATCTCTATCACTCTCTATCATTCTCTGACACTCTCTGACACTCTCTGACACACTCTGACACTCTCAGACACTCTCTGACAATCTCAGACACTCTCTATCACTCTTTATCACTCCCTGACACTCTCTGACACTCTCTATCACTCTCTGACATTCTCTATCACTCTCTATCACTCTCTGACACTCTCTGACACTCTCTATCACTCTATATCACTCTCTGACACTCTCTGACTCTCTCTATCACACTCTATCACTCAGTGACACTCTCTGAGGCTCTCTATCACTCAATATCACGCTCTGACACTCTCTATCACTCTCTGACACTCTCTATCACTCTCTCTCACTCTCTGACACTCTCTGAAACTCTATATCACTCTCTATCACTTTCTGACACACTCTGACACTCTCTATCAATCAATGACACTCTGTGACACTCTCTATCACTCTATATCACTCTCTGACACTCTCTATCACACTCTATCACTCTCTGACACTCTCTGAGGCTCTCTATCACTCAATATCACGCTCTGACACTCTCTATCACTCTCTGACACTCTCTATCACTCTCTATCACTCTCTGACACTCTCTGAAACTATATATCACTCTCTATCACTTTCTGACACACTCTGACACTCTCTATCAATCAATGACACTCTGTGACACTCTCTATCACTCTCCATCACTCTCTGACACTCTCAGACTCTCTCTATCTCTCTCTATCACTCTCTGACACTCTCTGTCACTCTCTATCATTGTCTGACACTCTTAATCACTCTGTGACACTCTCTATCACTCTCTATCACTCTCTGACACTCACTATCACTCTCTGACACACTCTATCACTCTCTGACACTCTCGATCACTCTCTGACACTCTCTGACACTCTCAGACTTTCTGTGACACACTCTGACACTCTCTATCACTCTATGACACTCACTGACACACTCTGACACTCTCTGTCACTCTCTATCACTCTCTGACACTCTCTGACACTCAATGACACTCTCTGAAAATCTCTATCACTGTCTATCACTCTCTGACACTCTCTGACACACTCAGACACTCTCAGACACTCTCTGACACTCTCAGACACGCTCCATCACTCTTTATCGCTCTCTGACACTCTCTGACACTCTCTATCACTCTCTGACACTCTGTATCACTCTCCATCACTCTCTGACACTCCCTGACACTCTCTACCACTCTCTATCACTCTCTGACACTCTCTGACACTCCCTGTCACTCTCTATCACACTCTGAAACTCTCTGAAGCTCTCTATCACTCTCGATCACTCTCTGACACTCTCTATCACTCTCTGACACTCTCTATCACTCTCTATCACTCTCTGACACTCTCAGACACTCTCTCACACTCTGACACTCACTGACACTCTCAGACACTCTCTTTCACTCTCAGACACGCTCTATCACTCTCTGACACTGTCTATCTCTCTCTGACACTCTCTATCACTCTCTGACACTCTCTGACATACTCAATCACTCTCTATCTCTCTCTGACACACTCTGACACTCTCTATCACTCCATGACACTCTCTGACACTCTCTCTCACTCTCTATCACTCTCTATAACTCTCTGACACTCTCTATCACTCAGTGACACTCTCTGAAAATCTCTATCACTCTCTATCATTCTCTGACACTCTCTGACACTCTCTGACACACTCTGACACTCTCAGACACTCTCTGACAATCTCAGACACTCTCTATCACTCTTTATCACTCCCTGACACTCTCTGACACTCTCTATCACTCTCTGACATTCTCTATCACTCTCTATCACTCTCTGACACACTCTGACACTCTCTATCACTCTATATCACTCTCTGACACTCTCTGACTCTCTCTATCACACTCTATCACTCAGTGACACTCTCTGAGGCTCTCTATCACTCAATATCACGCTCTGACACTCTCTATCACTCTCTGACACTCTCTATCACTCTCTCTCACTCTCTGACACTCTCTGAAACTCTATATCACTCTCTATCACTTTCTGACACACTCTGACACTCTCTATCAATCAATGACACTCTGTGACACTCTCTATCACTCTATATCACTCTCTGACACTCTCTATCACACTCTATCACTCTCTGACACTCTCTGAGGCTCTCTATCACTCAATATCACGCTCTGACACTCTCTATCACTCTCTGACACTCTCTATCACTCTCTATCACTCTCTGACACTCTCTGAAACTATATATCACTCTCTATCACTTTCTGACACACTCTGACACTCTCTATCAATCAATGACACTCTGTGACACTCTCTATCACTCTCCATCACTCTCTGACACTCTCAGACTCTCTCTATCTCTCTCTATCACTCTCTGACACTCTCTGTCACTCTCTATCATTGTCTGACACTCTTAATCACTCTGTGACACTCTCTATCACTCTCTATCACTCTCTGACACTCACTATCACTCTCTGACACACTCTATCACTCTCTGACACTCTCGATCACTCTCTGACACTCTCTGACACTCTCAGACTTTCTGTGACACACTCTGACACTCTCTATCACTCTATGACACTCACTGACACACTCTGACACTCTCTGTCACTCTCTATCACTCTCTGACACTCTCTGACACTCAATGACACTCTCTGAAAATCTCTATCACTGTCTATCACTCTCTGACACTCTCTGACACACTCAGACACTCTCAGACACTCTCTGACACTCTCAGACACGCTCCATCACTCTTTATCGCTCTCTGACACTCTCTGACACTCTCTATCACTCTCTGACACTCTGTATCACTCTCCATCACTCTCTGACACTCCCTGACACTCTCTACCACTCTCTATCACTCTCTGACACTCTCTGACACTCCCCATCACTCTCTATCACACTCTGAAACTCTCTGAAGCTCTCTATCACTCTCGATCACTCTCTGACACTCTCTATCACTCTCTGACACTCTCTATCACTCTCTATCACTCTCTGACACTCTCAGACACTCTCTCACACTCTGACACTCACTGACACTCTCAGACACTCTCTTTCACTCTCAGACACTCTCTATCACTCTCTGACACTGTCTATCTCTCTCTGACACTCTCTATCGCTCTCTGACACTATCTGACATACTCAATCACTCTCTATCTCTCTCTGACACACTCTGACACTCTCTATCAATCCATGACACTCTCTGACACTCTCTCTCACTCTCTATAACTCTCTGACACTCTCTATCACTCAGTGACACTCTCTGAAAATCTCTATCACTCTCTATCATTCTCTGACACTCTCTGACACTCTCTGACACACTCTGACACTCTCAGATACTCTCTGACAATCTCAGACACTCTCTATCACTCTTTATCACTCCCTGACACTCTCTGACACTCTCTATCACTCTCTGACATTCTCTATCACTCTCTATCACTCTCTGACACACTCTGACACTCTCTATCACTCTATATCACTCTCTGACACTCTCTGACACTCTCTATCACACTCTATCACTCAGTGACACTCTCTGAGGCTCTCTATCACTCAATATCACGCTCTGACACTCTCTATCACTCTCTGACACTCACTATCACTCTCTATCACTCTCTGACACTCTCTGAAACTCTATATCACTCTCTATCACTTTCTGACACACTCTGACACTCTCTATCAATCAATGACACTCTGTGACACTCTGTGACACTCTATATCACTCTCTGACACTCTCTATCACACTCTATCACTCTCTGACACTCTCTGAGGCTCTCTATCACTCAATATCACGCTCTGACACTCTCTATCACTCTCTGACACTCTCTATCACTCTCTATCACTCTCTGACACTCTCTGAAACTCTATATCACTCTCTATCACTTTCTGACACACTCTGACACTCTCTATCAATCAATGACACTCTGTGACACTCTCTATCACTCTCCATCACTCTCTGACACTCTCAGACTCTCTCTATCTCTCTCTATCACTCTCTGACACTCTCTGTCACTCTCTATCATTGTCTGACACTCTTAATCACTCTGTGACACTCTCTATCACTCTCTATCACTCTCTGACACTCACTATCACTCTCTGACACACTCTATCACTCTCTGACACTCTCGATCACTCTCTGACACTCTCTGACACTCTCAGACTTTCTGTGACACACTCTGACACTCTCTATCACTCTATGACACTCACTGACACACTCTGACACTCTCTGTCACTCTCTATCGCTCTCTGACACTCTCTGACACTCTCTGACTCTCTCTATCACTCTCTGACACTCTCTGACACGCTCCATCTCTCTCTATCACACTCTGACAGTCTCTGACACTCGCTGACACTCTCTATCACTCTCTATCACTCTCTGACACTCTCAGACACTCTCTCACACTCTGACACTCACTGACACTCTCAGACACTCTCTTTCACTCTCAGACACTCTCTATCACTCTCTGACACTGTCTATCTCTCTCTGACACTCTCTATCGCTCTCTGACACTCTCTGACATACTCAATCACTCTCTATCTCTCTCTGACACACTCTGACACTCTCTATCACTCCATGACACTCTCTGACAATCTCTCTCACTCTCTATCACTCTCTATCACTCTCTGACACACTCTGACACTCTCTGACACTCTCAGACACTCTCTATCACTCTCTATAACTCTCTGACACTCTCTATCACTCAGTGACACTCTCTGAAAATCTCTATCACTCTCTATCATTCTCTGACACTCTCTGACACTCTCTGACACACTCTGACACTCTCAGACACTCTCTGACAATCTCAGACACTCTCTATCACTCTTTATCACTCCCTGACACTCTCTGACACTCTCTATCACTCTCTGACATTCTCTATCACTCTCTATCACTCTCTGACACACTCTGACACTCTCTATCACTCTATATCACTCTCTGACAGTCTCTGACACTCTCTATCACACTCTATCACTCTCTGACACTCTCTGAGGCTCTCTATCACTCAATATCACGCTCTGACACTCTCTATCACTCTCTGACACTCTCTATCACTCTCTATCACTCTCTGACACTCTCTGAAAC
Source organism: Heterodontus francisci (assembly GCF_036365525.1). Classification (NCBI taxonomy): domain Eukaryota; kingdom Metazoa; phylum Chordata; class Chondrichthyes; order Heterodontiformes; family Heterodontidae; genus Heterodontus; species Heterodontus francisci. Next base: position 13,732,327 of record NC_090405.1, read on the forward strand.
TCTATATCACTCTCTATCACTTTCTGACACACTCTGACAATCTCTATCAATCAATGACACTCTGTGACACTCTCTATCACTCTATATCACTCTCTGACACTCTCTGACACTCTCTATCACACTCTATCACTCTCTGACACACTCTGAGGCTCTCTATCACTCAATATCACGCTCTGACACTCTCTATCACTCTCTGACACTCTCTATCACTCTCTATCACTCTCTGACACTCTCTGAAACTCTATATCACTCTCTATCACTTTCTGACACACTCTGACACTCTCTATCAATCAATGACACTCTGTGACACTCTCTATCACTCTCCATCACTCTCTGACATTATCAGACTCTCTCTATCTCTCTCTATCACTCTCTGACACTCTCTGTCACTCTCTATCATTGTCTGACACTCTTAATCACTCTGTGACACTCTCTATCACTCTCTATCACTCTCTGACACTCACTATCACTCTCTGACACACTCTATCACTCTCTGACACTCTCGATCACTCTCTGACACTCTCTGACACTCTCAGACTTTCTGTGACACACTCTGACACTCTCTATCACTCTATGACACTCACTGACACACTCTGACACTCTCTGTCACTCTCTGACACTCTCTGACACTCTCTGACAATCTCAGACACTCTCTATCACTCTCTGACAATCTCAGACACTCTCGATCACTCTTTATCACTCCCTGACACTCTCTGACACTCTCTATCACTCTCTGACATTCTCTATCACTCTCTATCACTCTCTGACACTCTCTGACACTCTCCATCACACTCTATCACTCTCTGACACTCTCTGAGGCTCTCTATCACTCAACATCACGCTCTGACACTCTCTATCTCTCTCTGACACTCTCTATCACTCTCTATCACTCTCTGACACTCTCTGAAACTCTATATCACTCTCAATCACTTTCTGACACACTCTGACACTCTCTATCTATCAATGACACTCTGTGACACTCTCTATCACTCTCCATCACTCTCCGACACTCTCAGACTCTCTCTATCTCTCTCTATCACCCTCTGACACTCTCTGTCACTCTCTCACACTGTGACACTCACTGACACTCTCAGACACTCTCTTTCACTCTCAGACACTCTCTATCACTCTCTGACACTGTCTATCTCTCTCTCTGACACTCTCTATCGCTCTCTGACACTCTCTGACACACTCAATCACTCTCTATCTCTCTCTGACACACTCTGACACTCTCTATCACTCCATGACACTCTCTGACACTCTCTCTCACTCTCTCCCACTCTCTATCACTCTCTGACACACTCTGACACTCTCTGACACTCTCAGACACTCTCTATCACTCTCTATAACTCTCTGACACTCTCTGTCACTCAGTGACACTCTCTGAAAATCTCTATCACTCTCTATCATTCTCTGACACTCTCTGACACTCTCTGACACACTCTGACACTCTCAGACACTCTCTGACAATCTCAGACACTCTCTATCACTCTTTATCACTCCCTGACACTCTCTGACACTCTCTATCACTCTCTGACATTCTCTATCACTCTCTATCACTCTCTGACACACTCTGACACTCTCTATCACTCTATATCACTCTCTGACACTCTCTGACACTCTCTATCACACTCTATCACTCTCTGACACTCTCTGAGGCTCTCTATCACTCAATATCACGCTCTGACACTCTCTATCACTCTCTGACACTCTCTATCACTCTCTATCACTCTCTGACACTCTCTGAAACTCTATATCACTCTCTATCACTTTCTGACACACTCTGACACTCTCTATCAATCAATGACACTCTGTGACACTCTCTATCACTCTATATCACTCTCTGACACTCTCTGACACTCTCTATCACACTCTATCACTCTCTGACACTCTCTGAGGCTCTCTATCACTCAATATCACGCTCTGACACTCTCTATCACTCTCTGACACTCTCTATCACTCTCTATCACTCTCTGACACTCTCTGAAACTCTATATCACTCTCTATCACTTTCTGACACACTCTGACACTCTCTATCAATCAATGACACTCTGTGACACTCTCTATCACTCTCTATCACTCTCTGACACACTCTATCACACTCTATCACTCTCTGACACTGTCTGAGGCTCTCTATCACTCAATATCACGCTCTGACACTCTCTATCACTCTCTGACACTCTCTATCACTCTCTATCACTCTCTGACACTCTCTGAAACTCTATATCACTCTCTATCACTTTCTGACACGCTCTGACACTCTCTATCAATCAATTACACTCTGTGACACTCTCTATCACTCTCCATCACTCTCTGACATTATCAGACTCTCTCTATCTCTCTCTATCACTCTCTGACACTCTCTGTCACTCTCTATCATTGTCTGACACTCTTAATCACTCTGTGACACTCTCTATCACTCTCTATCACTCTCTGACACTCACTATCACTCTCTGACACACTCTATCACTCTCTGACACTCTCGATCACTCTCTGACACTCTCTGACACTCTCAGACTTTCTGTGACACACTCTGACACTCTCTATCACTCTATGACACTCACTGACACACTCTGACACTCTCTGTCACTCTCTATCGCTCTCTGACACTCTCTGACACTCTCTGACTCTCTCTATCACTCTCTGACACTCTCTGACACGCTCCATCTCTCTCTCTATCACACTCTGACAGTCTCTGACACTCGCTGACACTCTCTATCACTCTCTATCACTCTCTGACACTCTCTGACACTCTCAGACACTCTCTATCACTCTCTGACACTCTCAGACACTCTCTATCACTCTCTGACACTCACTGACACTCTGAGACACTCTCTGTCACTCTCTGTCACTCTCAGACACGCTCAGACACTCTCTATCACTCTCTGACACTCTCTATCACTCTCTGACACTCTCTGACACTCTCTGACACTCTCTGTCGCTCTTTGACACTCTCACACACTCTGGCCCTATCTGACACACTCAGAAACTCTCTCTCACTCTCTGAGACTCTCAGACTCTCTCTATCACTCTCTGACACTCTCTATCACTCTCTGACATTCTCAGACACTCTCGATCACCTTCTGACACTCTCTATCACTCTCTGACACTCTCAGACACTCTCTGTCACTCTCAGACATTCTCTATCACACTCTAACGCTCTTTGACACTCTCAGACACTCTCTGACGCACTCAGACACTCTCTGACACTCTCTGACGCTCTCAGACACTCTCAGACTCTCTCTATCACTCTCAGACACTCGCTCTCACTCTCTGACACTCTCTGACGCTCTCAGACACTCTCTGAAACGCTCTAACATTCTTCATCACTCTCTGACACACTCTGACACTCTTTGACACTCTCAGAAACTCTCTATCACTCTCTGACACTCTCTATCAATCAATGACACTCTGTGACACTCTCTATCACTCTCCATCACTCTCTGACACTCTCAGACTCTCTCTATCTCTCTCTATCACTCTCTGACACTCTCTGTCACTCTCTATCATTGTCTGACACTCTTAATCACTCTGTGACACTCTCTATCACTCTCTATCACTCTCTGACATTCACTATCACTCTCTGACACACTCTATCACTCTCTGACACTCTCGATCACTCTCTAACACTCTCTGACACTCTCAGACTTTCTGTGACACACTCTGACACTCTCTATCACTCTATGACACTCACTGACACACTCTGACACTCTCTGTCACTCTCTTTCGCTCTCTGACACTCTCTGACACTCTCTGACTCTCTCTATCACTCTCTGACACTCTCTGACACGCTCCATCTCTCTCTATCACACTCTGACAGTCTCTGACACTCGCTGACACTCTCTATCACTCTCTATCACTCTCTGACACTCTCAGACACTCTCTCACACTCTGACACTCACTGACACTCTCAGACACTCTCTTTCACTCTCAGACACTCTCTATCACTCTCTGACACTGTCTATCTCTCTCTGACACTCTCTATCGCTCTCTCACACTCTCTGACATACTCAATCACTCTCTATCTCTCTCTGACACACTCTGACACTCTCTATCACTCCATGACACTCTCTGACACTCTCTCTCACTCTCTATCACTCTCTATCACTCTCTGACACACTCTGACACTCCCTGACACTCTCAGACACTCTCTATCACTCTCTATAACTCTCTGACACTCTCTATCACTCAGTGACACTCTCTGAAAATCTCTATCACTCTCTATCATTCTCTGACACTCTCTGACACTCTCTGACACACTCTGACACACTCAGACACTCTCTGACAATCTCAGACACTCTCTATCACTCTTTATCACTCCCTGACACTCTCTGACACTCTCTATCACTCTCTGACATTCTCTATCACTCTCTATCACTCTCTGACACACTCTGACACTCTCTATCACTCTATATCACTCTCTGACACTCTCTGACACTCACTATCACACTCTATCACTCTCTGACACTCTCTGAGGCTCTCTATCACTCAATATCACGCTCTGACACTCTCTATCACTCTCTGACACTCTCTATCACTCTCTATCACTCTCTGACACTCTCTGAAACTCTATATCACTCTCTATCACTTTCTGACACACTCTGACACTCTCTATCAATCAATGACACTCTGTGACACTCTCTATCACTCTATATCACTCTCTGACACTCTCTATCACACTCTATCATTCTCTGACACTCTCTGAGGCTCTCTATCACTCAATATCACGCTCTGACACTCTCTATTACTCTCTGACACTCTCTATCACTCTCTAAAACTCTCTGACACTCTCTGACACTCTCAGAGACTCTCTATCACTCTCTGACACTCTCTATGATTCTCTATGACTCTCTGAAACTCTCCATCACTCTATGACACTCTCTGTCACTCTCTATCCCTCTCTATCACTCTCTGACACTCTCTATCACTCTCTTACACTCTCTGACACTCTCTATCACTCAATGACACTCACTGACACTCTCAGACACTCTCTGCCACTCACTATCACTCTCTGACACTCTCTATCACTCTCTGACACTCTCAGACTCTCTCTCACACTCTGACACTCACTGACACTCTCAGACACTCTCTTTCACTCTCAGACACTCTCTATCACTCTCTGACACTGTCAATCTCTCTCTGACACTCTCTATCACTCTCTGACACTCTCTGACATACTCAATCACTCTCTATCTCTCTCTGACACACTCTGACACTCTCTATCACTCCATGACACTCTCTGACACTCTCTCTCACTCTCTATCACTCTCTATCACTCTCTGACACACTCTGACACTCTCTGACACTCTCAGACACTCTCTATCACTCTCTATAACTGTCTGACACTCTCTATCACTCAGTGACACTCTCTGAAAATCTCTATCACTCTCTATCATTCTCTGACACTCTCTGACACTCTGTGACACACTCTGACACTCTCAGACACTCTCTGACAATCTCAGACACTCTCTATCACTCTTTATCACTCCCTGACACTCTCTGACACTCTCTATCACTCTCTGACATTCTCTATCACTCTCTATCACTCTCTGACACACTCTGACACTCTCTATCACTCTATATCACTCTCTGACACTCTCTGAGGCTCTCTATCACTCAATATCACGCTCTGACACTCTCTATCACTCTCTGACACTCTCTATCACTCTCTATCACTCTCTGACACTCTCTGAAACTCTATATCACTCTCTATCACTTTCTGACACACTCTGACACTCTCTATCAATCAATGACACTCTGTGACACTCTCTATCACTCTATATCACTCTCTGACACTCTCTGACACTCTCTATCACACTCTATCACTCTCTGACACTCTCTGAGGCTCTCTATCACTCAATATCACGCTCTGACACTCTCTATTACTCTCTGACACTCTCTATCACTCTCTAAAACTCTCTGACACTCTCTGAAACTCTATATCACTCTCTATCACTTTCTGACACACTCTGACACTCTCTATCAATCAATGACACTCTGTGACACTCTCTATCACTCTCCATCAATCTCTGACACTCTCAGACTCTCTCTATCTCTCTCTATCACTCTCTGACACTCTCTGTCACTCTCTATCATTGTCTGACACTCTTAATCACTCTGTGACACTCTCTATCACTCTCTATCACTCTCTGACACTCACTATCACTCTCTGACACACTCTAACACTCTCTGACACTCTCGATCACTCTCTGACACTCTCTGACACTCTCAGACTTTCTGTGACACACTCTGACACTCTCTATCACTCTATGACACTCACTGACACACTCTGACACTCTCTGTCACTCTCTATCGCTCTCTGACACTCTCTGACACTCTCAGACACTCTCTATCACTCTCTGACACTCTCAGACACTCTCTATCACTCTCTGACACTCACTGACACTCTGAGACACTCTCTGTCACTCTCTGTCACTCTCAGACACGCTCAGACACTCTCTATCACTCTCTGACACTCTCTATCACTCTCTGACACTCTCTGACACTCTCTGACACTCTCTGTCGCTCTTTGACACTCTCACGCACTCTGGCCCTATCTGACACACTCAGAAACTCTCTCTCACTCTCTGAGACTCTCAGACTCTCTCTATCACTCTCTGACACTCTATATCACTCTCTGACATTCTCAGACACTCTCGATCACCTTCTGACACTCTCTATCACTCTCTGACACTCTCAGACACTCTCTGTCACTCTCAGACATTCTCTATCACACTCTAACGCTCTTTGACACTCTCAGACACTCTCTGACGCACTCAGACACTCTCTGACACTCTCTGACGCTCTCAGACACTCTCAGACTCTCTCTATCACTCTCAGACACTCACTCTCACTCTCTGACACTCTCTGACGCTCTCAGACACTCTCTGAAACGCTCTAACATTCTTCATCACTCTCTGACACACTCTGACACTCTTTGACACTCTCAGAAACTCTCTATCACTCTCTATCACTCTCTGACACTCTCTATCACTCAATGACACTCTCTGAAAATCTCTATCACTGTCTATCACTCTCTGACACTCTCTGACACACTCAGACACTCTCAGACACTCTCTGACACTCTCAGACACGCTCCATCACTCTTTATCGCTCTCTGACACTCTCTGACACTCTCTATCACTCTCTGACACTCTGTATCACTCTCTATCACTCTCTGACACTCCCTGACACTCTCTACCACTCTCTATCACTCTCTGACACACTCTGACACTCCCTATCACTCTCTATCACACTCTGAAACTCTCTGAAGCTCTCTATCACTCTCGATAAATCTCTGACACTCTCTATCACTCTCTGACACTCTCTATCACTCTCTATCACTCTCTGACACTCTCTGACACTCTCTATCACTCTCTATGACTCTCTGACACTCTCTGACACTCTCTATCACTCAATGACACTCTCTATCACTCTCCATCACTCTCTGACACTCTCTGACACACTCTGACAGTCTCAGACACTCTCAATCACACTCCGTATCACTCTCTGACACTCTCTGACACTCTCTGACATTCTCTATCACTCTCTGACACTTTCTGACACTCTCTATTACTCAATGACACTCTGTGACACTCTCTATCCCTCTCTATCACTCTATGACACTCTCTGACGCTATCTATCACTCTCTATCAATCTCTATCACTCTCTGACACTCTCTGACACACTCTGACACTCTCAGACTTTCTGTGACACACTCTGACACTCTCTATCACTCTATGACACTCACTGACACACTCTGACACTCTCTGTCACTCTCTATCGCTCTCTGACACTCTCTGACACTCTCTGACTCTCTCTATCACTCTCTGACACTCTCTGACACGCTCCATCTCTCTCTATCACACTCTGACTGTCTCTGACACTCGCTGACACTCTCTATCACTCTCTATCACTCTCTGACACTCTCTGACACTCTCAGACACTCTCTATCACTCTCTGACACTCTCAGACACTCTCTATCACTCTCTGACACTCACTGACACTCTGAGACACTCTCTGTCACTCTCTGTCACTCTCAGACACGCTCAGACACTCTCTATCACTCTCTGACACTCTCTATCACTCTCTGACACTCTCTGACACTCTCTGACACTCTCTGTCGCTCTTTGACACTCTCACACACTCTGGCCCTATCTGACACACTCAGAAACTCTCTCTCACTCTCTGAGACTCTCAGACTCTCTCTATCACTCTCTGACACTCTCTATCACTCTCTGACATTCTCAGACACTCTCGATCACCTTCTGACACTCTCTATCACTCTCTGACACTCTCAGACACTCTCTGTCACTCTCAGACATTCTCTATCACACTTTAACGCTCTTTGACACTCTCAGACACTCTCTGACGCACTCAGACACTCTCTGACACTCTCTGACGCTCTCAGACACTCTCAGACTCTCTCTATCACTCTCAGACACTCGCTCTCACTCTCTGACACTCTCTGACGCTCTCAGACACTCTCTGAAACGCTCTAACATTCTTCATCACTCTCTGACACACTCTGACACTCTTTGACACTCTCAGAAACTCTCTATCACTCTCTATCACTCTCTGACACTCTCTATCACTCAATGACACTCTCTGAAAATCTCTATCACTGTCTATCACTCTCTGACACTCTCTGACACACTCAGACACTCTCAGACACTCTCAGACACGCTCCATCACTCTTTATCGCTCTCTGACACTCTCTGACACTCTCTATCACTCTCTGACACTCTGTATCACTCTCTATCACTCTCTGACACTCCCTGACACTCTCTACCACTCTCTATCACTCTCTGACACTCTCTGACACTCCCTATCACTCTCTATCACACTCTGAAACTCTCTGAAGCTCTCTATCACTCTCGATCAATCTCTGACACTCTCTATCACTCTCTGACACTCTCTGACACTCTCTATCACTCTCTATGACTCTCTGACACTCTCTGACACTCTCTATCACTCAATGACACTCTCTATCACTCTCCATCACTCTCAGACACTCTCTGACACACTCCGTATCACTCTCTGACACTCTCTGACACTCTCTGACATTCTCTATCACTCTCTGACACTTTCTGACACTCTCTATTACTCAATGACACTCTGTGACACTCTCTATCCCTCTCTATCACTCTATGACACTCTCTGACGCTATCTATCACTCTCTATCACTCTCTATCACTCTCTGACACTCTCTGACACACTCTGACACTCTCTATCACTCTCTATCACTCTCTATCACTCTCTGACACTCTGTGACACTCTCTGACAGTCTCCATCACTCTCTGACACTCTCTGAAACTCTCTATCACTCTCTATCACTCTCTGACACTCTCTGACACCCTCTGACACACTCTGACACTCTCTGACACTCTCACAGGCTCTCTATCATTCTCCATCACTCTCTGTCACTCTCTGACACTCTCTGACACTCTCTGACACTCTCTATCACTCTCTGACACTCTCTGACACTCTCTATCACACTCTGACACTCTCTGACACTCTCTATCACTCAATGACACACTCTGAAACTGTCTATCACTCCCTATCACTCTCTATCACTCTCTGACACTCACTGACACTCTCAGACACTCGCTGTCACTCTCAGATACTCTCTGTCACTCTCTGACACTCTCTGACACTCTGTATCACTCTCCGACACTCTCTATCACTCACTATCACTCTCTGACACTCTCTGACACTCTCAGAGACTCTCTATCACTTTCTTTCACTCTTTGACATTCTCTATCACTCTCTGACATTCTCAGACTCTCTCTGTCACTCTGTGACACTCCCTATCTCTCTCTGACACTCTCTGACACTCTCTATCACTCTCTGACACTCTCTGACACTCTCTATCACTCAATGACCCTCTGTGACACTCTCTATCACTCTCCATCACTCTCTGACACTCTCTGACACACTCTGACACTCTCAGACACACTCTATCACACTCCGTATCACTCTCTGACACTCTCTGAAACTCCCTATCACTCTCTGACTCTCTAACACTCTCTATCACTCTCTGACTCACTCTGACACTCTCTATCACTCTCTTTCACTCTCTGACACTCTCTGACACTCTCTATCACTCTCTATCAATCTCTGACACTCTCTATTAATCAATGACACTCTGTGACACTCTCGATGACTCTCTATGACTCTCTGAAACTCTCTGACACACTCTGACACTCTCTATCACTCTCTATCACTCTCTGACACACTCTGACACTCTCCATCACTCTCTGACACACTCTGACACTCTCCATCACTCTATGACACTCTCTAACACTCTCTATCACTCTCTATCACTCTCTGACAATCTCTATCACTCTCTTACACTATCTGACACTCTCTATCACTCTCTGACACTCACTAACACTCTCAGACACTCTCTGCCACTCACTATCACTCTCTGACACTCTCTATCACTCTCTGAATCTCTCTGACACTCTCAGAGGCTCTCTATCACTCTCTATCACTCACTGACACTCTCAGACACTCTCTTTCACTCTCTGTCACTCTCAGGCAATCTCAGACACTCTCTATCACTCTCTGAAACTGTCTATCGCTCTCTGACACTCTCTGACACACTCAATCACACTCTATCACTCTCTGACACAATCTGACTCTCTCTATCACTCTGCGACACTCTCTGACACTCTCTATCACTCTCTGTCACTCTCTGACACACTCTGACACTCTCTGACACTCTCTATCACTCTCTGACACTCTCAGAGGCTCTCTATCACTCTCTATCACTCACTGACACTCTCAGACACACTCTATCACTCTCTGTCACTCTCAGACACTCTCTTTCACTCTCTGTCACTCTCAGACACTCTCAGACACTCTCTATCACTCTCTGACACTGTCTATCTCTCTCTGACACTCTCTATCGCTCTCTGACACTCTCTGATACACTCAATCACTCTCTATCACACTCTGACACACTCTGACACTCTCTATCATTCCATGACACTCTCTGACACTCTCTATCACTATCTATCACTCTCTATCACTCTCTGACACACTCTGACACTCTCTGACACTCTCAGTCCCTCTCTATCACTCTCTATAACTCTCTGACACTCTCTATCACTCAGTGACACTCTCTGAAAATCTCTATCAGTCTCTATCATTCTCTGACACTCTCTGACACTCTCTGACAATCTCAGACACTCTCTATCACTCTCTGACAATCTCAGACACTCTCTATCACTCTTTATCACTCCCTGACACTCTCTGACACTCTCTATCACTCTCTGACATTCTCTATCACTCTCTATCACTCTCTGACACTCTCTGACACTCTCCATCACACTCTATCACTCTCTGACACTCTCTGAGGCTCTCTATCACTCAACATCACGCTCTGACACTCTCTATCTCTCTCTGACACTCTCTATCACTCTCTATCACTCTCTGACACTCTCTGAAACTCTATATCACTCTCTATCACTTTCTGACACACTCTGACACTCTCTATCACTCAATGACACTCTGTGACACTCTCTATCCCTCTCCATCACTCTCTGACACTCTCTGACACACTCAGATACTCTGTGACGCACTCTGACACTCTCTATCACTCTATGACACTCTCTGACGCTCTCTATCACTCTCTATCATCTCTGACACTCTCTATCACTCTCTGACACTCTCTATCACTCTCTATCACTCTCTGACACTCTCTGATACTCTCTATCACTCTCTATCACTCTCTGACACTCTCTGACACTCTCTTTCACTCTCTGAAACTCTCTGCCACTCTCTGAGACTCAATGACACTCTCTGACACTCCATATCGCTCTCTATCACTCTCTGACACTCTCTGACACTCTCTATCACTCTCTATCACTGTCTGACACTCTCTATCACTCTCAGACACTCTCTATCACTCTCTGACACTCTCTGACACTCTCCATCACTCAATGACACGCTCTGACACTCTCTATCACTCTCTATCACTCTCTGACACTATCTGACACTCTCTGACACTCTCAGACACTCTCTATCACTCTTTCTCACTCTCTGACACTCACTGACACTCTCAGACACTGTCTTTCTCTCTCTGTCACTCTCAGACACTCTCAGACACTCTCTATCACTCTCTGACACTCTCTATCACTCTCTGACACTCTCTATCGCTCTCTGAGACTCTCTGACACACTCAATCACTCTCTATCACTCTCTATCACTCTCTGACAAACTCTGACACTCTCTGACACTCTCAGACACTCTCTGTCACTCTCTGTCACTCTCGATCAATCTCTGACACTCTCTATCACTCTCTATCACTCTCTTACACTCTATATCACTCTCTGACACTCTCTGACACTCTCTATCACACTCTGACACTCTCTACACTCTCTATCACTCAATGACACACTCTGAAACTGTCTATCACTCCCTATCACTCTCTATCACTCTCTGACACTCACTGACACTCTCAGACACTCGCTGTCACTCTCAGACACTCTCTGACACTCTCTATCACTGACTGACACTCTCTTTCGCTCTCTGACACTCTCTGACACTCTCAGAGACTCTCTATCACTCTCTGACACTCTCTATGACTCTCTATGACTCTCTGAAACTCTCCATCACTCTATGACACTCTCTGACACTCTCTATCCCTCTCTATCACTCTCTGACACTCTCTATCACTCTCTTACATTCTCTGACACTCTCTATCACTCAATGACACTCACTGACACTCTCAGACACTCTCTGCCACTCACTATCACTCTCTGACACTCTCTATCACTCTCTGACACTCTCTATCACTCTCTTACACTCTCTGACACTCTCTACCACTCTCTGAAACTCTATATCACTCTCTATCACTTTCTGACACACTCTGACACTCTCTATCACTCAATGACACTCTGTGACACTCTCTATCCCTCTCTGACACTCTCTGACACTCTCTGACACACTCAGATACTCTGTGACGCACTCTGACACTCTCTATCACTCTCTGACACTTTCTGACACTCTCTATCACTCTCTGACACTCTCTGACACTCTCTTTCACTCTCTGAAACTCTCTGCCACTCTCTGAGACTCAATGACACTCTCTGACATTCCCTATCGCTCTCTATCACTCTCTGACACTCTCTGACACTCTCTATCACTCTCTATCACTGTCTGACACTCTCTATCACTCTCAGACACTCTCTATCACTCTCTGACACTCTCTGACACTCTCCATCACTCAATGACACGCTCTGACACTCTCTATCACTCTCTATCACTCTCTGACACTATCTGACACTCTCTGACACTCTCAGACACTCTCTATCACTCTTTCTCACTCTCTGACACTCACTGACACTCTCAGACACTGTCTTTCTCTCTCTGTCACTCTCAGACACTCTCAGACACTCTCTATCACTCTCTGACACTCTATATCACTCTCTGACACTCTCTATCGCTCTCTGACACTCTCTGACACACTCAATCACTCTCTATCACTCTCTATCACTCTCTGACAAACTCTGATACTCTCTGACACTCTCAGACACTCTCTGTCACTCTCTGTCACTCTCTATCAATCTCTGACACTCTCTATCACTCTCTATCACTCTCTTACACTCTATATCACTCTCTGACACTCTCTGACACTCTCTATCACACTCTGACACTCTCTACACTCTCTATCACTCAATGACACACTCTGAAACTGTCTATCACTCCCTATCACTCTCTATCACTCTCTGACACTCACTGACACTCTCAGACACTCGCTGTCACTCTCAGACACTCTCTGACACTCTCTATCACTCACTGACACTCTCTTTCGCTCTCTGACACTCTCAGAGACTCTCTATCACTCTCTGACACTCTCTATGACTCTCTATGACTCTCTGAAACTCTCCATCACTCTATGACACTCTCTGACACTTTCTATCCCTCTCTATCACTCTCTGACACTCTCTATCACTCTCTTACACTCTCTGACACTCTCTATCACTCAATGACACTCACTGACACTCTCAGACACTCTCTGCCACTCACTATCACTCTCTGACACTCTCTATCACTCTCTGACACTCTCTATCACTCTCTTACACTCTCTGACACTCTCTATCACTCTCTATCACTCTCTATCACTCACTGACACTCTCAGACACTCTCTATCACTCTCTGACACTCACTGACACTCTCAGACACTCTCCTTCACTCTCTGTCACTCTCAGACAATCTCAGACACTCTCTATCACTCTCTGAAACTGTCTACCGCTCTCTGACACTCCCTGACACACTCAATCACACTCTATCACTCTCTGACACAATCTGACTCTCACTATCACTCTACGACACTCTCTGACACTCTCTATCACTCTCTGTCTCTCTCTGACACACTCTGACACTCTCTGACACTCTCAGACCCTCTCTGTCACTCTCTATCACTCTCTGACATTCTCTATCACTCTCTGACACTCTCTATCACTCTCAGACACTCTCTGTCACTCTCTCCCACTCTCTGACACTCTCTATCACTCTCTGACACTCTCTGACACTCTCAGAGGCTCTCTATCACTCACTGACACTCTCAGACACTCTCTATCACTCTCTGACACTCACTGACACTCTCAGACACTCTCTTTCACTCTCTGTCACTCTCAGACACTCTCAGACACTCTCTATCACTCTCTGACCCTGTCTATCTCTCTCTGACACTCTCTATCGCTCTCTGACAATCTCTGACACACTCAATCACTCTCTATCACTCTCTGACACACTCTGACACTCTCTATCACTCCATGACACTCTCTGACACTCTCTATCACTCTCTATCACTCTCTATCACTCTCTGACACTCTCTGACACTCTCAGACACTCTCTATCACTCTCTATAACTCTCTGACACTCTCTATCACTCAGTGACACTCGCTGAAAAACTCTATCACTCTCTATCATTCTCTGACACTCGCTGACACTCTCTGACACACTCTGACACTCTCAGACACTCTCTGACAAGCTCAGACACTCTCTATCACTCTTTATCACTCCCTGACACTCTCTGACACTCTCTATCACTCTCTGACATTCTCTATCACTCTCTATCACTCTCTGACACTCTCTGAAAGTCTCTATCACTCTCTGACTCTCTATCACTCTCTATCACTCTCTGACTCACTCTGACACTCTCTATCACTCTCTTTCACTCTCTGACACTCTCTGACACTCTCTATCACTCTCTATCAATCTCTGACACTCTCTATTAATCAATGACACTCTGTGACACTCTCTATGACTCTCTATGACTCTCTGAAACTCTCCATCACTCTATGACACTCTCTGACACTCTCTATCACTCTCTATCACTCTCTGACACTCTCTATCACTCTCTTACAATCTCTGACACTCTCTATCACTCTCTGACACTCCCTGGCACTCTCAGACACTCTCTGCCACTCACTATCACTCTCTGACACTCTCTATCACTCTCTGAATCTCTCTGACACTCTCAGAGGCTCTCTATCACTCTCTATCACTCACTGACACTCTCAGACACTCTCTATCACTCTCTGACACTCACTGACACTCTCAGACACTCTATTTCACACTCTGTCACTCTCAGACAATCTCAGACACTCTCTATCACTCTCTGAAACTCTCTGACACTCTCTAGCAGTCAGTGACACTCTCTGAAAAACTCTATCACTCTCTATCATTCTCTGACACTCTCTGACACTCTCTGACACTCTCTGACACACTCTGACACTCTCAGACACTCTCTGACAATCTCAGACACTCTCTATCACTCTTTATCACTCCCTGACACTCTCTGACACTCTCTCTCACTCTCTGACATTCTCTATCACTCTCTATCACTCTCTGACACTCTCTATCACTCTATATCACTCTCTGACACTCTCTGACACTTTCTATCACACTCTATCACTCTCTGACAATGTCTGAGGCTCTCTATCACTCAATATCACGCTCTGACACTCTCTATCACTCTCTGACACTCACTGACACTCTCAGACACTCTCTGCCACTCACTATCACTCTCTGACACTCTCTATCACTCTCTGAATCTCTCTGACACTCTCAGAGGCTCTCTATCACTCTCTATCACTCACTGACACTCTCAGACACTCTCTTTCACTCTCTGTCACTCTCAGACAATCTCAGACACTCTCTATCACTCTCTGAAACTGTCTATCGCTCTCTGACACTCTCTGACACACTCAATCACACTCTATCACTCTCTGACACAATCTGACTCTCACTATCACTCTACGACACTCTCTGACACTCTCTATCACTCTCTGTCACTCTCTGACACACTCTGACACTCTCTGACACTCTCAGACCCTGTCTGTCACTCTCTATCACTCTCTGACATTCTCTATCGCTCACTGACACTCTCTATCACTCTCAGACACTCTCTGTCACTCTCTACCACTCTCTGACACTCTCTATCACTCTCTGACACTCTCTGACACTCTCAGAGGCTCTCTATCACTCTCTATCACTCACTGACACTCTCAGACACTCTCTATCACTCTCTGACACTCACTGACACTCTCAGACACTCTCTTTCACTCTCTGTCACTCTCAGACACTCTCAGACACTCTCTATCACTCACTGACACTGTCTATCTCTCTCTGACACTCTCTATCGCTCTCTGACAATCTCTCACACACTCAATCACTCTCTATCACTCTCTGACACACTCTGACACTCTCTATCACTCCATGACACTCTCTGACACTCTCTATCACTCTCTATCACTCTCTATCACTCTCTATCACTCTCTGCCACACCTTCACACTCTCTGACACTCTCAGACACTCTCTATCACTCTCTATAACTCTCTGACACTCTCTATCAGTCAGTGACACTCTCTGAAATACTCTATCACTCTCTATCATTCTCTGACACTCTCTGACACTCTCTGACACACTCTGACACTCTCAGACAATCTCTGACAATCTCAGACACTCTCTATCACTCTTTATCACTCCCTGACACTCTCTGACATTCTCTATCACTCTCTATCACTCTCTGACACTCTCTGACACTCTCTATCACACTCTATCACTCTCTGACACTCTCTGAGGCTCTCTGTCACTCAATATCACGCTCTGACACACTCTTTCACTCTCTGACACTCTCTATCACTCTCTGACTCTCTCTGAAACTCCATATCACTCTCTATCACTCTCTGACACACTCTGACACTCTCTATCACTCAATGACACTCTGTGACACTCTCTATCACTCTCCATCACTCTCTGACACTCTCTGACACACTCAGATACTCTGTGACGCACTCTGACACTCTCTATCACTCTATGACACTCTCTGACATTCTCTATCACTCTCTGACACTCTCTATCACTCTCAGACACTCTCTGTCACTCTCTACCACTCTCTGACACTCTCTATCACGCTCTGACACTCTCTGACACTCTCAGAGGCTCTTATCACTCTCTATCACTCACTGACACTCTCAGACACTCTCTATCACTCTCTGACACTCACTGACACTCTCAGACACTCTCTTTCACTCTCTGTCACTCTCAGACACTCTCAGACACTCTCTATCACTCTCTGACACTGTCTATCTCTCTCTGACACTCTCTATCGCTCTCTGACAATCTCTGACACACTCAATCACTCTCTATCACTCTCTGACACACTCTGACACACTCTATCACTCCATGACATTCTCTGACACTCTCTATCACTCTCTATCACTCTCTATCACTCACTGACACACTCTGACACTCTCTGACATTCCCAGACACTCTCTATCACTTTCTATAACTCTCTGACACTCTCTATCACTCAGTGACACTCGCTGAAAAACTCTATCACTCTCTATCATTCTCTGACACTCTCTGACACTCTCTGACACTCTCTGACACAATCTGACACTCTCAGACACTCTCTGACAATCTCAGACACTCTCTATCACTCTCTGACATTCTCTATCACTCTCTATCACTCTCTGACACTCTCTGACACTCTCTATCACTCTATATCACTCTCTATCACTCTCTGACACTCTCTGACACTCTCTATCACTCTCTATCACTGTCTGACACTCTCCATCACTCTCAGACACTCTCTATCACTCTCTGACAATCTCTGACACTCTCCATCACTCAATGACACGCTCTGACACTCTCTATCACTCTCTATCACTCTCTGACACTATCTGATACTCTCTGACACTCTCAGACACTCTCTATCACTCTTTCTCACTCTCTGACACTCACTGACACTCTCAGACACTGTCTTTCTCTCTCTGTCACTCTCAGACACTCTCAGACACTCTCTATCACTCTCTGACACTCTCTATCACTCTCTGACACTCTCTATCGCTCTCTGACACTCTCTGACACACTCAATCACTCTCTATCACTCTCTATCACACTCTGACAAACTCTGACACTCTCTGACACTCTCTGTCACTCTCTGTCACTCTCTATCAATCTCTGACACTCTCTATCACTCTCTATCACTCTCTTACACGCTATATCACTCTCTGACACTCTCTATCACACTCTGACACTCTCTACACTCTCTATCACTCAATGACACACTCTGAAACTGTCTATCACTCCCTATCACTCTCTATCACTCTCTGACACTCGCTGACACTCTCAGACACTCGCTGTCACTCTCAGACACTCTCTGACACTCTCTATCACTCACTGACACTCTCTTTCGCTCTCTGACACTCTCTGACACTCTCAGAGACTCTCTATCACTCTCTGACACTCTCTATGACTATCTATGACTCTCTGAAACTCTCCATCACTCTATGACACTCTCTGACACTCTCTATCACTCTCTATCACTCTCTGACACTATCACTCTCTTACACTCTCTGACACTCTCTATCACTCAATGACACTCACTGACACTCTCAGACACTCTCTATCACTCTCTGACACTCACTGACACTCTCAGACACTCTCTTTCACTCTCTGTCACTCTCAGACAATCTCAGACACTCTCTATCACTCTCTGAAACTCTCTGACACTCTCTATCATTCAGTGAAACTCTCTGAAAAACTCTATCACTCTCTATCATTCTCTGACACTCTCTGACACTCTCTGACACTCTCTGACACACTCTGACACTCTCAGACACTCTCTGACAATCTCAGACACTCTCTATCACTCTTTATCACTCCCTGACACTCTCTGACACTCTCTATCACTCTCTGACATTCTCTATCACTCTCTATCACTCTCTGACACTCTCTGACACTGTCTATCACTCTATATCACTCTCTGACACTCTCTGACACTCTCTATCACACTCTATCACTCTCTGACACTCTCTGAGGCTCTCTATCACTCAATATCACGCTCTGACACTCTCAGAGACTCTCTGACACTCTCTATCACTCTCTTACACTCTCTGACACTCTCTATCACTCTCTGACACTCACTGACACTCTCAGACACTCTCTGCCACTCACCATCACTCTGTGACACTCTCTATCACTCTCTGAATCTCTCTGACACTCTCAGAGGCTCTCTATCACTCTCTATCACTCACTGACACTCTCAGACACTCTCTATCACTCTCTGACACTCACTGACACTCTCAGACACTCTCTTTCACTCTCTGTCACTCTCAGACAATCTCAGACACTCTCTATCACTCTCTGAAACTGTCTATCGCTCTCTGTCACTCTCTGACACACTCAATCACACTCTATCACTCTCTGACACAATCTGACTCTCACTATCACTCTACGACACTCTCTGACACTCTCTATCACTCTCTGTCACTCTCTGACACACTCTGACAATCTCTGACACTCTCAGACCCTCTCTGTCACTCTCTATCACTCTCTGACATTCTCTATCGCTCTCTGACACTCTCTATCACTCTCAGACACTCTCTGTCACTCTCTACCACTCTCTGACACTCTCTATCACTCTCTGACACTCTCTGACACTCTCAGAGGCTCTCTATCACTCTCTATCACTCACTGACACTCTCAGACACTCTCTATCACTCTCTGACACTCACTGACACTCTCAGACACTCTCTTTCACTCTCTGTCACTCTCAGACACTCTCAGACACTCTCTATCACTCACTGACACTGTCTATCTCTCTCTGACACTCTCTATCGCTCTCTGACAATCTCTGACACACTCAATCACTCTCTATCACTCTCTGACACACTCTGACACTCTCTATCACTCCATGACACTCTCTGACACTCTCTATCACTCTCTATCACTCTCTATCACTCTCTGCCACACCCTGACACTCTCTGACACTCTCTGAAAAACTCTATCACTCTCTATCATTCTCTGACACTCTCTGACACACTCTGACACTCTCAGACACTCTCTGACAATCTCAGACACTCTCTATCACTCTTTATCACTCCCTGACACTCTCTGACACTCTCTATCACTCTCTGACATTCTCTATCACTCTCTATCACTCTCTGACACTCTCTGACACTCTCTATCACACTCTATCACTCTCTGACACTCTCTGACACTCTCTATCACTCAATATCACGCTCTGACACTCTCTTTCACTCTCTGACACTCTCTATCACTCTCTGACTCTCTCTGAAACTCCATATCACTCTCTATCACTCTCTGACACACTCTGACACTCTCTATCACTCAATGACACTCTGTGACACTCTCTATCACTCTCCATCACTCTCTGACACTCTCTGACACAGTCAGATACTCTGTGACGCACTCTGACACTCTCTATCACTCTATGACACTCTCTGACATTCTTTATCACTCTCTGACACTCTCTATCACTCTCAGAAAATCTCTGTCACTCTCTACCACTCTCTGACACTCTCTATCACGCTCTGACACTCTCTGACACTCTCAGAGGCTCTCTATCACTCTCTATCACTCACTGACACTCTCAGACACTCTCTATCACTCTCTGACACTCACTGACACTCTCAGACACTCTCTTTCACTCTCTGTCACTCTCAGACACTCTCTATCACTCTCTGACACTGTCTATCTCTCTCTGACACTCTCTATCGCTCTCTGACAATCTCTGACACACTCAATCACTCTCTATCACTCTCTGACACACTCTGACACTCTCTATCACTCCATGACACTCTCTGACACTCTATATCACTCTCTATCACTCTCTATCACTCACTGACACACTCTGACACTCTCTGACACTCTCAGACACTCTCTATCACTCTCTATAACTCTCTGACACTCTCTATCACTCAGTGACACTCGCTGAAAAACTCTATCACTCTCTATCATTCTCTGACACTCTCTGACACTCTCTGACACACCCTGACACTCTCAGACACTCTCTGACAATCTCAGACACTCTCTATCACTCTTTATCACTCCCTGACACTCTCTGACACTCTCTTTCACTCTCTGACACTCTCTATCACTCTCTGACACTCTCTGAAACTCTATATCACTCTCTATCACTTTCTGACACACTCTGACACTCTCTATCACTCAATGACACTCTGTGACACTCTCTATCACTCTCCATCACTCTCTGACACTCTCTGACACACTCAGATACTCTGTGACGCACTCTGACACTCTCTATCACTCTATGACACTCTCTGACATTCTCTATCACTCTCTGACACTCTCTATCACTCTCAGACACTCTCTGTCACTCTCTACCACTCTCTGACACTCTCTATCACGCTCTGACACTCTCTGACACTCTCTATCACTCACTGACACTCTCTTTCGCTCTCTGACACTCTCTGACACTCTCAGAGACTCTCTATCACTCTCTGACACTCTCTATGACTCTCTATGACTCTCTGAAACTCTCCATCACTCTATGACACTCTCTGACACTCTCTATCACTCTCTATCACTCTCTGACACTATCACTCTCTTACACTCTCTGACACTCTCTATCACTCAATGACACTCACTGACACTCTCAGACACTCTCTATCACTCTCTGACACTCACTGACACTCTCAGACACTCTCTTTCACTCTCTGTCACTCTCAGACAATCTCAGACACTCTCTATCACTCTCTGAAACTCTCTGACACTCTCTATCATTCAGTGACACTCTCTGAAAAACTCTATCACTCTCTATCATTCTCTGACACTCTCTGACACTCTCTGACACACTCTGACACTCTCAGACACTCTCTGACAATCTCAGACACTCTCTATCACTCTTTATCACTCCCTGACACTCTCTGACACTCTCTATCACTCTCTGACATTCTCTATCACTCTCTATCACTCTCTGACACTCTCTGACAGTGTCTATCACTCTATATCACTCTCTGACACTCTCTGACACTCTCTATCACACTCTATCACTCTCTGACACTCTCTGAGGCTCTCTATCACTCAATATCACGCTCTGACACTCTCAGAGACTCTCTGACACTCTCTATCACTCTCTTACACTCTCTGACACTCTCTATCACTCTCTGACACTCACTGACACGCTCAGACACTCTCTGCCACTCACCATCACTCTGTGACACTCTCTATCACTCTCTGAATCTCTCTGACACTCTCAGAGGCTCTCTATCACTTTCTATCACTCACTGACACTCTCAGACACTCTCTATCACTCTCTGACACTCACTGACACTCTCAGACACTCTCTTTCACTCTCTGTCACTCTCAGACAATCTCAGACACTCTCTATCACTCTCTGAAACTGTCTATCGCTCTCTGACACTCTCTGACACACTCAATCACACTCTATCACTCTCTGACACAATCTGACTCTCACTATCACTCTACGACACTCTCTGACACTCTCTATCACTCTCTGTCACTCTCTGACACACTCTGACACTCTCTGACACTCTCAGACCCTCTCTGTCACTCTCTATCACTCTCTGACATTCTCTATCGCTCTCTGACACTCTCTATCACTCTCAGACACTCTCTGTCACTCTCTACCACTCTCTGACACTCTCTATCACTCTCTGACACTCTCAGAGGCTCTCTATCACTCTCTATCACTCACTGACACTCTCAGACACTCTCTATCACTCTCTGACACTCACTGACACTCTCAGACACTCTCTTTCACTCTCTGTCACTCTCAGACACTCTCAGACACTCTCTATCACTCACTGACACTGTCTATCTCTCTCTGACACTCTCTATCGCTCTCTGACAATCTCTGACACACTCAATCACTCTCTATCACTCTCTGACACACTCTGACACTCTCTATCACTCCATGACACTCTCTGACACTCTCTATCACTCTCTATCACTCTCTATCACTCTCTGCCACACCCTGACACTCTCTGACACTCTCTGAAAAACTCTATCACTCTCTATCATTCTCTGACACGCTCTGACACTCTCTGACACACTCTGACACTCTCAGACACTCTCTGACAATCTCAGACACTCTCTATCACTCTTTATCACTCCCTGACACTCTCTGACACTCTCTATCACTCTCTGACATTCTCTATCACTCTCTATCACTCTCTGACACTCTCTGACACTCTCTATCACACTCTATCGCTCTCTGACACTCTCTGAGGCTCTCTATCACTCAATATCACGCTCTGACACTCTCTTTCACTCTCTGACACTCTCTATCACTCTCTGACTCTCTCTGAAACTCCATATCACTCTCTATCACTCTCTGACACACTCTGACACTCTCTATCACTCAATGACACTCTGTGACACTCTCTATCACTCTCCATCACTCTCTGACACTCTCTGACACACTCAGATACTCTGTGACGCACTCTGACACTCTCTATCACTCTATGACACTCTCTGACATTCTTTATCACTCTCTGACACTCTCTATCACTCTCAGAAAATCTCGGTCACTCTCTACCACTCTCTGACACTCTCTATCACGCTCTGACACTCTCTGACACTCTCAGAGGCTCTCTATCACTCTCTATCACTCACTGACACTCTCAGACACTCTCTATCACTCTCTGACACTCACTGACACTCTCAGACACTCTCTATCACTCTCTGACACTGTCTATCTCTCTCTGACACTCTCTATCGCTCTCTGACAATCTCTGACACACTCAATCACTCTCTATCACTCTCTGACACACTCTGACACTCTCTATCACTCCATGACACTCTCTGACACTCTATATCACTCTCTATCACTCTCTATCACTCACTGACACACTCTGACACTCTCTGACACTCTCAGACACTCTCTATCACTCTCTATAACTCTCTGACACTCTCTATCACTCAGTGACACTCGCTGAAAAACTCTATCACTCTCTATCATTCTCTGACACTCTCTGACACTCTCTGACACACCCTGACACTCTCAGACACTCTCTGACAATCTCAGACACTCTCTATCACTCTTTATCACTCCCTGACACTCTCTGACACTCTCTTTCACTCTCTGACACTCTCTATCACTCTCTATCACTCTCTGACACTCTCTGAAACTCTATATCACTCTCTATCACTTTCTGACACACTCTGACACTCTCTATCACTCAATGACACTCTGTGACACTCTCTATCACTCTCCATCACTCTCTGACACTCTCTGACACACTCAGATACTCTGTGACGCACTCTGACACTCTCTATCACTCTATGACACTCTCTGACACTCTCTATCACTCTCTGACTTTCTCTATCACTCTCTATCACTCTCTGACACTCTCTGACACTCTCTATCACCCTATATCACTCTCTGACACTCTCTGACACTCTCTATCACTCTATATCACTCTCTGACACTCTCTGACACTCTCTATCACACTCTATCAATCTCTGACACTCTCTATTAATCAATGACACTCTGTGACACTCTCGATGACTCTCTATGACTCTCTGAAACTCTCTGACACACTCTGACACTCTCTATCACTCTCTATCACTCTCTGACACTCTCTGACACTCTCTGACACTCTCCATCACTCTCTGACACTCTCTGACACTCTATATCACTCTCTTTCACTCTCTGACACTCTCTGACACTCTCTATCACTCTCTATCAATCTCTGACACTCTCTATTAATCAATGACACTCTGTGACACTCTCTATGACTCTCTATGACTCTCTCTATCACTCTCCATCACTCTATGACACTCTCTGACACTCTCTATCACTCTCTATCACTCTCTGACACTCTCTATCACTCTCTTACAATCTCTGACACTCTCTATCACTCTCTGACACTCACTGACACTCTCAGACACTCTCTGCCACTCACTATCACTCTCTGACACTCTCTATCACTCTCTGAATCTCTCTGACACTCTCAGAGGCTCTCTATCACTCTCTATCACTCACTGATACTCTCAGACACTCTCTATCACTCTCTGACACTCACTGACACTCTCAGACACTCTCTATCACTCTCTGAAACTGTCTATCGCTCTCTGACACTCTCTGACACACTCAATCACACTCTATCACTCTCTGACACAATCTGACTCTCACTATCACTCTACAACACTCTCTGACTCTCTCTATCACTCTCTGTCACTCTCTGACACACTCTGACACTCTCTGACACTCTCAGACCCTCTCTGTCACTCTCTATCACTCTCTGACATTCTCTATCACTCTCTGACACTCTCTCTCACTCTCAGACACTCTCAGACACTCTCTACCACTCTCTGACACTCTCTATCATCCTCTGTCACTCTCTGACACTCTCAGAGGCTCTCTATCACTCTCTATCACTCACTGACACTCTCAGACACTCTCTATCACTCTCTATCACTCTCTGACACTCACTGACACTCTCAGACACTCTCTTTCACTCTCTGTCACTCTCAGACACTGTCTATCTCTCTCTGACACTCTCTATCGCTCTCTGACAATCTTTGACACACTCAATCACTCTCTATCACTCTCTGACACACTCTGACACTCTCTGTCACTGCATGACACTCTCTGACACTCTCTATCACTCTCTATCACTCTCTATCACTCTCTGACACTCTCCATCACTCAGTGACACTCTCTGAAAAACTCTATCACTCTCTATCATTCTCTGACACTCTCTGACACTCTCTGACACACGCTGACACTCTCAGACACTCTCTGACAATCTCAGACACAATCTATCACTCTTTATCACTCCCTGACACTCTCTATCACTCTCTGACTTTCTCTATCACTCTCTATCACTCTCTGACACTCTCTGACACTCTCTATCACTCTATATCACTCTCTGACACTCTCTGACACTCTCTATCACACTCCATCACTCTCTGACACTCTCTGAGGCTCTCTATCACTCAATATCACGCTCTGACACTCTGTTTCACTCTCTGACACTCTCTATCACTCTCTATCACTCTCTGACACTCTCTGAAACTCTATATCACTCT
The DNA here is from genome assembly GCF_036365525.1 of Heterodontus francisci. Classification (NCBI taxonomy): domain Eukaryota; kingdom Metazoa; phylum Chordata; class Chondrichthyes; order Heterodontiformes; family Heterodontidae; genus Heterodontus; species Heterodontus francisci. The sequence continues at coordinate 13,758,673 of NC_090405.1, forward strand.
CTATCACTTTCTGACACACTCTGACACTCTCTATCACTCAATGGCACTCTGTGACACTCTCTATCACTCTCCATCACTCTCTGACACTCTCTGACACACTCAGATACTCTGTGACGCACTCTGACACTCTCTATCACTCTATGACACTCTCTGACATTCTCTATCACTCTCTGACACTCTCTATCACTCTCAGACACTCTCTGTCACTCTCTACCACTCTCTGACACTATCACTCTCTGACACTCTCTGACACTCTCAGAGGCTCTCTGTCACTCTCTATCACTCACTGACACTCTCAGACACTCTCAGACACTCTCTGACACTCACTGACACTCTCAGACACTCTCTTTCACTCTCTGTCACTCTCTATCGCTCTCTGACAATCTCTGACACACTCAATCACTCTCTATCACTCTCTGACACACTCTGACAATCTCTATCACTCCAGGAGACTCTCTGACACTCTCTGTCACTCTCTATCACTCTCTATCACTCTCTGACACACTCTGACACTCTCTGACACTCTCAGACACTCTCTATCACTCTCTATAACTCTCTGACACTCTCTATCACTCAGTGACACTCTCTGAAAAACTCTATCACTCTCTATCATTCTCTGACACTCTCTGACACTCTCTGACACACTCTGACACTCTCAGACACTCTCTGACAATCTCAGACACTCTCTATCACTCTTTATCACTCCCTGACACTCTCTGACACTCTCTATCACTCTCTGACATTCTCTATCACTCTCTATCACTCTCTGACACTCTGTATCACTCTATATCACTCTCTGACACTCTCTGACACTCTCTATCACACTCTATCACTCTCTGATACTCTCTGAGGCTCTCTATCACTCAATATCACGCTCTGACACTCTCTTTCACTCTCTGACACTCTCTATCACTCTCTATCAGTCTCAGACACACTCTGAAACTCTATATCACTCTCTATCACTTTCTGACACACTCTGACACTCTCTATCACTCAAGGACACTCTGTGACACTCTCTATCACTCTCCATCACTCTTTGACACTCTTTGACACACTCAGATACTCCGTGACGCACTCTGACACTCTCTATCACTCAATGACACTCTGTGACACTCTCTATCACTCTCCATCACTCTCTGACACACTCAGATACTCTGTGACGCACTCTGACACTCTCTATCACTCTATGACACTCTCTGACACTCTCTGTCACTCTCTGACTTTCTCTATCACTCTCTATCACTCTCTGACACTCTCTGACACTCTCTGACACTCTCTGTCACTCTATATCACTCTCTGACACTCTCTGACACTCTCTATCACACTCTAGCAATCTCTGACACTCTCTATTAATCAATGACACTCTGTGACACTCTCGATGACTCTCTATGACTCTCTGAAACTCTCTGACACACTCTGACACTCTCTATCACTCTCTATCACTCTCTGATACTCTCTGACACTCTCTGACACTCTCCATCACTCTCTGACACTCTCTGACACTCTCTATCACTCTCTTTCACTCTCTGACACTCTCTGACACTCTCTATCACTCTCTGACACTCTCTATTAATCAATGACACTCTGTGACACTCTCTATGACTCTCTATGACTCTCTGAAACTCTCCATCACTCTATGACACTCTCTGACACTCTCTATCACTCTCTATCACTCTCTGACACTCTCTAACACTCTCTTACAATCACTGGCACTCTCTATCACTCTCTGACACTCACTGACACTCTCAGACACTCTCTGCCACTCACTATCTCTCTCTGACACTCTCTATCACTCTCTGAATCTCTCTGACACTCTCAGAGGCTCTCTATCACTCTCTATCACTCACTGATACTCTCAGACACTCTCTTTCACTCTCTGACACTCACTGACACTCTCAGACACTCTCTATCACTCTCTGAAACTGTCTATCGCTCTCTGACACTCTCTGACACACTCAATCACACTCTATCACTCTCTGACACAATCTGACTCTCACTATCACTCTACAACACTCTCTGACTCTGTCTATCACTCTCTGTCACTCTCTGACACACTCTGACACTCTCTGACACTCTCAGACCCTCTCTGTCACTCTCTATCATCTCTGACATTCTCTATCACTCTCTGACACTCTCTCTCACTCTCAGACACTCTCTGTCACTCTCTACCACTCTCTGACACTCTCTATCATCCTCTGACACTCTCTGACACTCTCAGAGGCTCTCTATCACTCTCTATCACTCACTGACACTCTCAGACACTCTCTATCACTCTCTATCACTCTCTGACACTCACTGACACTCTCAGACACTCTCTTTCACTCTCTGTCACTCTCAGACACTGTCTATCACTCTCTGACACTCTCTATCGCTCTCTGACAATCTTTGACACACTCAATCACTCTCTATCACTCTCTGACACACTCTGACACTCTCTGTCACTGCATGACACTCTCTGACACTCTCTATCACTCTCTATCACTCTCTATCACTCTCTGACACACTCTGACACTCTCTGACACTCTCAGACACTCTCTATCATTCTCTATAACTCTCTGACACTCTCCATCACTCAGTGACACTCTCTGAAAAACTCTATCACTCTCTATCATTCTCTGACACTCTCTGACACTCTCTGACACACGCTGACACTCTCAGACACTCTCTGACAATCTCAGACACAATCTATCACTCTTTATCACTCCCTGACACTCTCTATCACTCTCTGACATTCTCTATCACTCTTTATCACTCTCTGACACTCTCTGACACTCTCTATCACTCTATATCACTCTCTGACACTCTCTGACACTCTCTATCACACTCTATCACTCTCTGACACTCTCTGAGGCTCTCTATCACTCAATATCACGCTCTGACACTCTGTTTCACTCTCTGACACTCTCTATCACTCTCTATCACTCTCTGACACTCTCTGAAACTCTATATCACTCTCTATCACTTTCTGACACACTCTGACACTCTCTATCACTCAATGACACTCTGTGACACTCTCTATCACTCTCCATCACTCTCTGACACTCTCTGACACACTCAGATACTCTGTGACGCACTCTGACACTCTCTATCACTCTATGACACTCTCTGACATTCTCTATCACTCTCTGACACTCTCTATCACTCTCAGACACTCTCTGTCACTCTCTACCACTCTCTGACACTATCACTCTCTGACACTCTCTGACACTCTCAGAGGCTCTCTGTCACTCTCTATCACTCACTGACACTCTCAGACACTCTCAGACACTCTCTTTCACTCTCTGTCACTCTCAGACACTCTCAGACACTCTCTATCACTCTCTGACACTGTCTATCTCTCTCTGACACTCTCTATCGCTCTCTGACAATCTCTGACACACTCAATCACTCTCTATCACTCTCTGACACACTCTGACACTCTCTATCACTCTCTATCACTCTCTGACACACTCTGACACTCTCAGACACTCTCTATCACTCTCTATAACTCTCTGTCAATCTCTATCACTCAGTGACACTCTCTGAAAAACTCTATCACTCTCTATCATTCTCTGACACTCTCTGACACTCTCTGACACACTCTGACACTCTCAGACACTCTCTGACAATCTCAGACACTCTCTATCACTCTTTATCACTCCCTGACACTCTCTGACACTCTCTATCACTCTCTGACATTCTCTATCACTCTCTATCACTCTCTGACACTCTCTATCACTCTATATCACTCTCTGACACTCTCTATCACACTCTATCACTCTCTGACACTCTCTGAGGCTCTCTATCACTCAATATCACGCTCTGACACTCTCTTTCACTCTCTGACACTCTCTATCACTCTCTATCACTCTCTGACACTCTCTGAAACTCTATATCACTCTCTATCACTTTCTGACACACTCTGACACTCTCTATCACTCAAGGACACTCTGTGACACTCTCTATCACTCTCCATCACTCTTTGACACTCTCTGACACACTCAGATACTCTGTGACGCACTCTGACACTCTCTATCACTCTATGACACTCTCTGACATTCTCTATCACTCTCTGACACTCTCTATCACTCTCAGACACTCTCTGTCACTCTCTACCACTCTCTGACACTATCACTCTCTGACACTCTCTGACACTCTCAGAGGCTCTCTGTCACTCTCTATCACTCACTGACACTCTCAGACAATCTCAGACACTCTCTTTCACTCTCTGTCACTCTCAGACACTCTCAGACACTCTCTATCACTCTCTGACACTGTCTATCTCTCTCTGACACTCTCTATCGCTCTCTGACAATCTGTGACACACTCAATCACTCTCTATCACTCTCTGACACACTCTGACACTCTCTATCACTCTCTATCACTCTCTGACACACTCTGACACTCTCAGACACTCTCTATCACTCTCTATAACTCTCTGTCAATCTCTATCACTCAGTGACACTCTCTGAAAAACTCTATCACTCTCTATCATTCTCTGACACTCTCTGACACTCTCTGACACACTCTGACACTCTCAGACACTCTCTGACAATCTCAGACACTCTCTATCACTCTTTATCACTCCCTGACACTCTCTGACACTCTCTATCACTCTCTGACATTCTCTATCACTCTCTATCACTCTCTGACACTCTCTATCACTCTATATCACTCTCTGACACTCTCTGACACTCTCTATCACACTCTATCACTCTCTGACACTCTCTGAGGCTCTCTATCACTCAATATCACGCTCTGACACTCTCTTTCACTCTCTGACACTCTCTATCACTCTCTATCACTCTCTGACACTCTCTGAAACTCTATATCACTCTCTATCACTTTCTGACACACTCTGACACTCTCTATCACTCAAGGACACTCTGTGACACTCTCTATCACTCTCCATCACTCTTTGACACTCTCTGACACACTCAGATACTCCGTGACGCACTCTGACACTCTCTATCACTCTATGACACTCTCTGACACTCTCTATCACTCTCGGACTTTCTCTATCACTCTCTATCACTCTCTGACACTCTCTGACACTCTCTGACACTCTCTATCACTCTATATCACTCTCTGACACTCTCTGACACTCTCTATCACACTCTATCGATCTCTGACACTCTCTATTAATCAATGACACTCTGTGACACTCTCGATGACTCTCTATGACTCTCTGAAACTCTCTGACACACTCTGACACTCTCTATCACTCTCTATCACTCTCTGATACTCTCTGACACTCTCTGACACTCTCCATCACTCTCTGACACTCTCTGACACTCTCTATCACTCTCTTTCACTCTCTGACACTCTCTGACACTCTCTATCACTCTCTATCAATCTCTGACACTCTCTATTAATCAATGACACTCTGTGACACTCTCTATGACTCTCTATGACTCTCTCTATCACTCTCCATCACTCTATGACACTCTCTGACACTCTCTATCACTCTCTATCACTCTCTGACACTCTCTATCACTCTCTTACAATCACTGACACTCTCTATCACTCTCTGACACTCACTGACACTCTCAGACACTCTCTGCCACTCACTATCACTCTCTGACACTCTCTATCACTCTCTGAATCTCTCTGACACTCTCAGAGGCTCTCTATCCCTCTCTATCACTCTCTATCACTCACTGATACTCTCAGACACTCTATATCACTCTCTGACACTCACTGACACTCTCAGACACTCTCTATCACTCTCTGAAACTGTCTATCGCTCTCTGACACTCTCTGACACACTCAATCACACTCTATCACTCTCTGACACAATCTGACTCTCTCTATCACTCTACAACACTCTCTGACTCTGTCTATCACTCTCTGTCACTCTCTGACACACTCTGACACTCTCTGACACTCTCAGACCCTCTCTGTCACTCTCTATCACTCTCTGACATTCTCTATCACTCTCTGACACTCTCTCTCACTCTCAGACACTCTCTGTCACTCTCTACCACTCTCTGACACTCTCTATCATCCTCTGACACTCTCTGACACTCTCAGAGGCTCTCTATCACACTCTATCACTCACTGACACTCTCAGACACTCTCTATCACTCTCTATCACTCTCTGACACTCACTGACACTCTCAGACACTCTCTTTCACTCTCTGTCACTCTCAGACACTGTCTATCTCTCTCTGACACTCTCTATCGCTCTCTGACAATCTTTGACACACTCAATCACTCTCTATCACTCTCTGACACACTCTGACACTCTCTGTCACTGCATGACACTCTCTGAAACTCTCTATCACTCTCTATCACTCTCTATCACTCTCTGACACACTCTGACACTCTCTGACACTCTCAGACACTCTCTATCATTCTCTATAACTCTCTGACACTCTCCATCACTCAGTGACACTCTCTGAAAAACTCTATCACTCTCTATCATTCTCTGACACTCTCTGACACTCTCTGACACACGCTGACACTCTCAGACACTCTCTGACAATCTCAGACACAATCTATCACTCTTTATCACTCCCTGACACTCTCTATCACTCTCTGACATTCTCTATCACTCTCTATCACTCTCTGACACTCTCTGACACTCTCTATCACTCTATATCACTCTCTGACACTCTCTGACACTCTCTATCACACTCTATCACTCTCTGACACTCTCTGAGGCTCTCTATCACTCAATATCACGCTCTGACACTCTGTTTCACTCTCTGACACTCTCTATCACTCTCTATCACTCTCTGACACTCTCTGAAACTCTATATCACTCTCTATCACTTTCTGACACACTCTGACACTCTCTATCACTCAATGACACTCTGTGACACTCTCTATCACTCTCCATCACTCTCTGACACTCTCTGACACACTCAGATACTCTGTGACGCACTCTGACACTCTCTATCACTCTATGACACTCTCTGACATTCTCTATCACTCTCTGACACTCTCTATCACTCTCAGACACTCTCTGTCACTCTCTACCACTCTCTGACACTATCACTCTCTGACACTCTCTGACACTCTCAGAGGCTCTCTGTCACTCTCTATCACTCACTGACACTCTCAGACACTCTCAGACACTCTCTTTCACTCTCTGTCACTCTCAGACACTCTCAGACTCTCTCTATCACTCTCTGACACTGTCTATCTCTCTCTGACACTCTCTATCGCTCTCTGACAATCTCTGACACACTCAATCACTCTCTATCACTCTCTGACACACTCTGACAATCTCTATCACTCCATGACACTCTCTGACACTCTCTATCACTCTCTATCACTCTCTGACACACTCTGACACTCTCAGACACTCTCTATCACTCTCTATAACTCTCTGACAATCTCTATCACTCAGTGACACTCTCTGACACACTCTGACACTCTCAGACACTCTCTGACAATCTCAGACACTCTCTATCACTCTTTATCACTCCCTGACACTCTCTGACACTCTCTATCACTCTCTGACATTCTCTATCACACTCTATCACTCTCTGACACTCTCTATCACTCTATATCACTCTCTGACACTCTCTGACACTCTCTATCACACTCTATCACTCTCTGACACTCTCTGAGGCTCTCTATCACTCAATATCACGCTCTGACACTCTCTTTCACTCTCTGACACTCTCTATCACTCTCTATCACTCTCTGACACTCTCTGAAACTCTATATCACTCTCTATCACTTTCTGACACACTCTGACAAACTCCATCACTCTTTGACACTCTCTGACACACTCAGATACTCCGTGACGCACTCTGACACTCTCTATCACTCTATGACACTCTCTGACACTCTCTATCACTCTCTGACTTTCTCCATCACTCTCTATCACTCTCTGACACTCTCTGACATTCTCCATCACTCTATATCACTCTCTGACACTCTCTGACACTTTCTATCACACTCTATCAATCTCTGACACTCTCTATTAATCAATGACACTCTGTGAAACTCTCTATGACTCTCTATGACTCTCTGAAACTCTCTGACACACTCTGACACTCTCTATCACTCTCTATCACTCTCTGACACTCTCTGACACTCTCTGACACTCTCCATCACTCTCTGACACTCTCTGACACTCTCTATCACTCTCTATCACTCTCTGACACTCTCTATCACTCTCTTACACTCTCTGACACTCTCTATCACGCTCTGACACTCACTGACACTCTCAGACACTCTCTGCCACTCACTATCACTCTCTGACACTCTCTATCACTCTCTGAATCTCTCTGACACTCTCAGAGGCTCTCTATCACTCTCTATCACTCACTGACACTCTCAGACACTCTCTATCGCTCTCTGACACTCACTGATACTCTCAGACACTCTCTTTCACTCTCTGTCACTCTCAGACAATCTCAGACACTCTCCATCACTCTCTGAAACTGTCTATCGCTCTCTGACACTCTCTGACACACTCAATCACACTCAATCACTCTCTGACACAATCTGTCTCTCTCTATCACTCTACGACACTCTCTGACACTCTCTATCACTCTCTGTCACTCTCTGACACACTCTGACACTCTCTGACACTCTCAGACCCTCTCTGTCACTCTCTATCACTCTCTGACATTCTCCATCACTCTCTATCACTCTCTGACACTCTCTGACACTCTCTATCACTCTATATCACTCTCTGACACTCTCTGACACTCTCTATCACTCTATATCACTCTCTGACACTCTCTGACACTCTCTATCACACTCTATCAATCTCTGACACTCTCTATCACTCTCTGACACTCTGTATCACTCTCTATCACTCTCTGACACTCCCTGACACTCTCTACCACTCTCTATCACTCTATGACACTCTCTGACACTCTCTATCACTCTCTGACTTTCTCCATCACTCTCTATCACTCTCTGACACTCTCTGACACTCTCTATCACTCTATATCACTCTCTGACACTCTCTGACACTCTCTATCACTCTATATCACTCTCTGACACTCTCTATCACACTCTATCAATCTCTGACACTCTCTATTAATCAATGACACTCTGTGAAACTCTCTATGAATCTCTGAAACTCTCTGACACACTCTGACACTCTCTATCACTCTCTATCACTCTCTGACACTCTCTGACACTCTCCATCACTCTCTGACACTCTCTGACACTCTCTATCACTCTCTATCACTCTCTGACACTCTCTATCACTCTCTTACACTCTCTGACACTCTCTATCACTCCCTGCACTCACTGACACTCTCAGACATTCTCTGCCACTCACTATCACTCTCTGACACTCTTTATCACTCTCTGAATCTCTCTGACACTCTCAGAGGCTCTCTATCACTCTCTATCACTCACTGACACTCTCAGACACTCTCTATCACTCTCTGACACTCACTGATACTCTCAGACACTCTATTTCACTCTCTGTCACTCTCAGACAATCTCAGACACTCTCTATCACTCTCTGAAACTGTCTATCGCTCTCTGACACTCTCTTACACACTCAATCACACTCTATCACTCTCTGACACAATCTGACTTTCTCTATCACTCTACGGCACTCTCTGACACTCTCTATCACTCTCTGTCACTCTCTGACACACTCAGACACTCTCTGACACTCTCAGACCCTCTCTATCACTCTCTATCACTCTCTGACATTCTCTATCACTCTCTGACACTCTCTATCACTCTCAGACACTCTCTGTCACTCTCTACCTCTCTCTGACACTCTCTATCACTCTCTGACACTCTCTGACACTCTCAGAGGCTCTCTATCACTCTCTATCACTCACTGACACTCTCTGACACTCTCTATCACTCTCTTACAATCACTGACACTCTCTATCACTCTCTGACACTCACTGACACTCTCAGACACTCTCTGCCACTCACTATCACTCTCTGACACTCTCTATCACTCTCTGAATCTCTCTGACACTCTCAGAGGCTCTCGATCACTCTCTATCACTCACTGATACTCTCAGACACTCTCTATCACTCTCTGACACTCACTGACACTCTCTGACACTCTCTCTCACTCTCAGACACTCTCTGTCACTCTCTACCACTCTCTGACACTCTCTATCATCCTCTGACACTCTCTGACACTCTCAGAGGCTCTCTATCACTCTCTATCACTCACTGACACTCTCAGACACTCTCTATCATTCTCTATCACTCTCTGACACTCACTGACACTCTCAGACACTCTCTTTCACTCTCTGTCACTCTCAGACACTGTCTATCTCTCTCTGACACTCTCTATCGCTCTCTGACAATCTTTGACACACTCAATCACTCTCTATCACTCTCTGACACACTCTGACACTCTCTGTCACTGCATGACACTCTCTGACACTCTCTATCACTCTCTATCACTCTCTATCACTCTCTGACACACTCTGACACTCTCTGACACTCTCAGACACTCTCTATCATTCTCTATAACTCTCTGACACTCTCCATCACTCAGTGACACTCTCTGAAAAACTCTATCACTCTCTATCATTCTCTGACACTCTCTGACACACTCTGACACACGCTGACACTCTCAGACACTCTCTGACAATCTCAGACACAATCTATCACTCTTTATCACTCCCTGACACTCTCTATCACTCTCTGACATTCTCTATCACTCTCTATCACTCTCTGACACTCTCTGACACTCTCTATCACTCTATATCACTCTCTGACACTCTCTATCACACACTATCAATCTCTGACACTCTCTATTAATCAATGACACTCTGTGAAACTCTCTATGACTCTCTGAAACTCTCTGACACACTCTGACACTCTCTATCACTCTCTATCACTCTCTGACACTCTCTGACACTCTCCATCACTCTCTGACACTCTCTGACACTCTCTATCACTCTCTATCACTCTCTAACACTCTCTATCACTCTCTGACTTTCTCTATCACTCTCTATCACTCTCTGACACTCTCTGACACTCTCTGACACTCTCTATCACTCTATATCACTCTCTGACACTCTCTGACACTCTCTATCACACTCTATCAATCTCTGACACTCTCTATTAATCAATGACACTCTGTGAAACTCTCTATGACTCTCTGAAACTCTCTGACACACTCTGACACTCTCTATCACTCTCTATCACTCTCTGACACTCTCTGACACTCTCCATCACTCTCTGACACTCTCTGACACTCTCTATCACTCTCTATCACTCTCTGACACTCTCTATCACTCTCTGACTTTCTCTATCACTCTCTATCACTCTCTGACACTCTCTATCACTCTATATCACTCTCTGACACTCTCTGACACTCTCTATCACTCTCTATCACTCTCTGACACTCTCTATCACTCTCTTACACTCTCTGACACTCTCTATCACTCCCTGCACTCACTGACACTCTCAGACATTCTCTGCCACTCACTATCACTCTCTGACACTCTTTATCACTCTCTGAATCTCTCGGACACTCTCAGAGGCTCTCTATCACTCTCTATCACTCACTGACACTCTCAGACACTCTCTATCACTCTCTGACACTCACTGATACTCTCAGACACTCTATTTCACTCTCTGTCACTCTCAGACAATCTCAGACACTCTCTATCACTCTCTGAAACTGTCTATCACTCTCTGACACTCTCTGACACACTCAATCACACTCTATCACTCTCTGACACAATCTGACTCTCTTTATCACTCTACGACACTCTCTGACACTCTCTATCACTCTCTGTCACTCTCTGACACACTCTGACACTCTCTGACACTCTCAGACCCTCTCTGTCACTCTCTATCACTCTCTGACATTCTCTATCACTCTCTGACACTCTCTATCACTCTCAGACACTCTCTGTCACTCTCTACCTCTCTCTGACACTCTCTATCACTCTCTGACACTCTCTGACACTCTCAGAGGCTCTCTATCACTCTCTATCACTCACTGACACTCTCTGACACTCTCTATCACTCTCTTACAATCACTGACACTCTCTATCACTCTCTGACACTCACTGACACTCTCAGACACTCTCTGCCACTCACTATCACTCTCTGACACTCTCTATCACTCTCTGAATCTCTCTGACACTCTCAGAGGCTCTCGATCACTCTCTATCACTCACTGATACTCTCAGACACTCTCTATCACTCTCTGACACTCACTGACACTCTCTGACACTCTCTCTCACTCTCAGACACTCTCTGTCACTCTCTACCACTCTCTGACACTCTCTATCATCCTCTGACACTCTCTGACACTCTCAGAGGCTCTCTATCACTCTCTATCACTCACTGACACTCTCAGACACTCTCTATCACTCTCTATCACTCTCTGACACTCACTGACACTCTCAGACACTCTCTTTCACTCTCTGTCACTCTCAGACACTGTCTATCTCTCTCTGACACTCTCTATCGCTCTCTGACAATCTTTGACACACTCAATCACTCTCTATCACTCTCTGACACACTCTGACACTCTCTGTCACTGCATGACACTCTCTGACACTCTCTATCACTCTCTATCACTCTCTATCACTCTCTGACACACTCTGACACTCTCTGACACTCTCAGACACTCTCTATCATTCTCTATAACTCTCTGACACTCTCCATCACTCAGTGACACTCTCTGAAAAACTCTATCACTCTCTATCATTCTCTGACACTCTCTGACACTCTCTGACACACGCTGACACTCTCAGACACTCTCTGACAATCTCAGACACAATCTATCACTCTTTATCACTCCCTGACACTCTCTATCACTCTCTGACATTCTCTATCACTCTCTATCACTCTCTGACACTCTCTGACACTCTCTATCACTCTATATCACTCTCTGACACTCTCTATCACACACTATCAATCTCTGACACTCTCTATTAATCAATGACACTCTGTGAAACTCTCTATGACTCTCTGAAACTCTCTGACACACTCTGACACTCTCTATCACTCTCTATCACTCTCTGACACTCTCTGACACTCTCCATCACTCTCTGACACTCTCTGACACTCTCTATCACTCTCTATCACTCTCTGACACTCTCTATCACTCTCTGACTTTCTCTATCACTCTCTATCACTCTCTGACACTCTCTGACACTCTCTGACACTCTCTATCACTCTATATCACTCTCTGACACTCTCTGACACTCTCTATCACACTCTATCAATCTCTGACACTCTCTATTAATCAATGACACTCTGTGACACTCTCGATGACTCTCTATGACTCTCTGAAACTCTCTGACACACTCTGACACTCTCTATCACTCTCTATCACTCTCTGACACTCTCTGACACTCTCTGACACTCTCCATCACTCTCTGACACTCTCTGACACTCTCTATCACTCTCTTTCACTCTCTGACACTCTCTGACACTCTCTATCACTCTCTATCAATCTCTGACACTCTCTGACACTCTCTATCACACTCTATCACTCTCTGACACTCTCTGAGGCTCTCTATCACTCAATATCACGCTCTGACACTCTGTTTCACTCTCTGACACTCTCTATCACTCTCTATCACTCTCTGACACTCTCTGAAACTCTATATCACTCTCTATCACTTTCTGACACACTCTGACTCTCTCTATCACTCAATGACACTCTGTGACACTCTCTATCACTCTCCATCACTGTCTGACACTCTCTGACACTCTCTATCACTCTATATCACTCTCTGACACTCTCTGACACTCTCTATCACACTCTATCAATCTCTGACACTCTCTATTAATCAATGACACTCTGTGACACTCTCGATGACTCTCTATGACTCTCTGAAACTCTCTGACACACTCTGACACTCTCTATCACTCTCTATCACTCTCTGACACTCTCTGACACTCTCCATCACTCTCTGACACTCTCTGACACTCTCTATCACTCTCTTTCACTCTCTGACACTCTCTGACACTCTCTATCACTCTCTATCAATCTCTGACACTCTCTATTAATCAATGACACTCTGTGACACTCTCTATGACTCTCTGAAACTCTCCATCACTCTATGACACTCTCTGACACTCTCTATCACTCTCTATCACTCTCTGACACTCTCTATCACTCTCTTACAATCACTGACACTCTCTATCACTCTCTGACACTCACTGACACTCTCAGACACTCTCTGCCACTCACTATCACTCTCTGACACTCTCTATCACTCTCTGAATCTCTCTGACACTCTCAGAGGCTCTCTATCACTCTCTATCACTCACTGATACTCTCAGACACTCTCTATCACTCTCTGACACTCACTGACACTCTCAGACACTCTCTATCACTCTCTGAAACTGTCTATCGCTCTCTGACACTCTCTGACACACGCAATCACACTCTATCACTCTCTGACACAATCTGACTCTCACTATCACTCTACAACACTCTCTGACTCTCTCTATCACTCTCTGTCACTCTCTGACACACTCTGACACTCTCTGACACTCTCAGACCCTCTCTGTCACTCTCTATCACTCTCTGACATTCTCTATCACTCTCTGACACTCTCTCTCACTCACAGACACTCTCTGTCACTCTCTACCACTCTCTGACACTCTCTATCATCCTCTGACACTCTCTGACACTCTCAGAGGCTCTCTATCACTCTCTATCACTCACTGACACTCTCAGACACTCTCTATCACTCTCTATCACTCTCTGACACTCACTGACACTCTCAGACACTCTCTTTCACTCTCTGTCACTCTCAGACACTGTCTATCTCTCTCTGACACTCTCTATCGCTCTCTGACAATCTTTGACACACTCAATCACTCTCTATCACTCTTTGACACACTCTGACACTCTCTGTCACTGCATGACACTCTCTGACACTCTCTATCACTCTCTATCACTCTCTGACACACTCTGACACTCTCTGACACTCTCAGACACTCTCTATCATTCTCTATAACTCTCTGACACTCTCCATCACTCAGTGACACTCTCTGAAAAACTCTATCACTCTCTATCATTCTCTGACACTCTCTGACACTCTCTGACACACGCTGACACTCTCAGACACTCTCTGACAATCTCAGACACAATCCATCACTCTTTATCACTCCCTGACACTCTCTATCACTCTCTGACATTCTCTATCACTCTCTATCACACTCTGACACTCTCTGACACTCTCTATCACTCTATATCACTCTCTGACCCTCTCTGACACTCTCTATCACACTCTATCACTCTCTGACACTCTCTGAGGCTCTCTATCACTCAATATCACGCTCTGACACTCTGTTTCACTCTCTGACACTCTCTATCACTCTCTATCACTCTCTGACACTCTCTGAAATTCTATATCACTCTCTATCACTTTCTGACACACTCTGACACTCTCTATCACTCAATGACACTCTGTGACACTCTCTATCACTCTCCATCACTCTCTGACACTCTCTGACACACTCAGATACTCTGTGACGCACTCTGACACTGTCTATCACTCTATGACACTCTCTGACATTCTCTATCACTCTCTGACACTCTCTATCACTCTCAGACACTCTCTGTCACTCTCTACCACTCTCTGACACTATCACTCTCTGACACTCTCTGACACTCTCAGAGGCTCTCTGTCACTCTCTATCACTCACTGACACTCTCAGACACTCTCTATCACTCTCTGACACTCACTGACACTCTCAGACACTCTCTTTCACTCTCTGTCACTCTCAGACACTCTCAGACACTCTCTATCACTCTCTGACACTGTCTATCTCTCTCTGACACTCTCTATCGCTCTCTGACAATCTCTGACACACTCAATCACTCTCTATCACTCTCTGACACACTCTGACAATCTCTATCACTCCATGGCACTCTCTGACACTCTCTATCACTCTCTATCACTCTCTATCACTCTCTGACACACTCTGACACTCTCTGACACTCTCAGACACTCTCTTTCACTCTCTATAACTCTCTGACACTCTCTATCACTCAGTGACACTCTCTGAAAAACTCTATCACTCTCTATCATTCTCTGACACTCTCTGACACTCTCTGACACACTCTGACACTCTCAGACACTCTCTGACAATCTCAGACACTCTCTATCACTCTTTATCACTCCCTGACACTCTCTGACACTCTCTATCACTCTCTGACATTCTCTATCACTCTCTATCACTCTCTGACACTCTCTGACACTCTCTATCACTCTATATCACTCTCTGACACTCTCTGACACTCTCTATCACACTCTATCACTCTCTGATACTCTCTGAGGCTCTCTATCACTCAATATCACGCTCTGACACTGTCTTTCACTCTCTGACACTCTATATCACTCTCTATCAGTCTCTGACACTCTCTGAAACTCTATATCACTCTCTATCAATTTCTGACACACTCTGACACTCTCTATCAATCAATGACAATCTGTGACACTCTCTATCACTCTCCATCACTCTTTGACACTCTCTGACACACTCAGATACTCCGTGACACACTCTGACACTCTCTATCACTCAATGACACTCTGTGACACTCTCTATCACTCTCCATCACTCTCTGACACTCTCTGACACACTCAGATACTCTGTGACGCACTCTGACACTCTCTATCACTCTATGACACTCTCTGACACTCTCTATCACTCTCTGACTTTCTCTATCTCTCTCTATCACTCTCTGACACTCTCTGACACTCTCTGACACTCTCTATCACTCTATATCACTCTCTGACACTCTCTGACACTCTCTATCACACTCTATCAATCTCTGACACTCTCTATTAATCAATGACACTCTGTGACACTCTCGATGACTCTCTATGACTCTCTGAAACTCTCTGACACACTCTGACACTCTCTATCACTCTCTATCACTCTCTGACACTCTCTGACACTCTCCATCACTCTCTGACACTCTCTGACACTCTCTATCACTCTCTTTCACTCTCTGACACTCTCTGACACTCTCTATCACTCTCTATCAATCTCTGACACTCTCTATTAATCAATGACACTCTGTGACACTCTCTATGACTCTCTATGACTCTCTGAAACTCTCAATCACTCTATGACACTCTCTGACACTCTCTGACACTCTCTATCACTCTCTGACATTCTCTATCACTCTCTATCACTCTCTGACACTCTCTGACACTCTTTATCACTCTATATCACTCTCTGACACTCTCTGACACTCTCTATCACACTCTATCACTCTCTGACACTCTCTGAGGCTCTCTATCACTCAATATCACGCTCTGACACTCTCTTTCACTCTCTGACACTCTCTATCACTCTCTATCACTCTCTGACACTCTCTGAAACTCTATATCACTCTCTATCACTTTCTGACACACTCTGACACTCTCTATCACTCAAGGACACTCTGTGACACTATCTATCACTCTCCATCACTCTTTGACTTTCTCCATCACTCTCTATCACTCTCTGACACTCTCTGACACTCTCTATCACTCTATATCACTCTCTGACACTCTCTGACACTTTCTATCACACTCTATCAATCTCTGACACTCTCTATTAATCAATGACACTCTGTGAAACTCTCTATGACTCTCTATGACTCTCTGAAACTCTCTGACACACTCTGACACTCTCTATCACTCTCTATCACTCTCTGACACTCTCTGACACTCTCTGACACTCTCCATCACTCTCTGACACTCTCTGACACTCTCTATCACTCTCTATCACTCTCTGACACTCTCTGACACTCTCTGACACTCTCCATCACTCTCTGACACTCTCTGACACACTCAGATACTCTGTGACGCACTCTGACACTCTCTATCACTCTATGACACTCTCTGACATTCTCTATCACTCTCTGACACTCTCTATCACTCTCAGACACTCTCTGTCACTCTCTACCACTCTCTGACACTATCACTCTCTGACACTCTCTGACACTCTCAGAGGCTCTCTGTCACTCTCTATCACTCACTGACACTCTCAGACACTCTCTATCACTCACTGACACTCACTGACACTCTCAGACACTCTCTTTCACTCTCTGTCACTCTCAGACACTCTCAGACACTCTCTATCACTCTCTGACACTGTCTATCTCTCTCTGACACTCTCTATCGCTCTCTGACAATCTCTGACACACTCAATCACTCTCTATCACTCTCTGACACACTCTGACAATCTCTACCACTCCATGACACTCTCTGACACTCTCTATCACTCTCTATCACTCTCTGACACTCTCTGACACTCTCTATCACACTCTATCACTCTCTGACACTCTCTGAGACTCTCTATCACTCAATATCACGCTTTGACACTCTGTTTCACTCTCTGACACTCTCTATCACTCTCTATCACTCTCTGACACTCTCTGAAACTCTATATCTCTTTCTATCACTTTCTGACACACTCTGACACTCTCTATCACTCAATGACACTCTGTGACACTCTCTATCACTCTCCATCACACTCTGACACTCTCTGACACACTCAGATACTCTGTGACGCACTCTGACACTCTCTATCACTCTATGACACTCTCTGACATTCTCTATCACTCTCTGACACTCTCTATCACTCTCAGACACTCTCTGTCACTCTCTACCACCCTCTGACACTATCACTCTCTGACACTCTCTGACACTCTCAGAGGCTCTCTGTCACTCTCTATCACTCACTGACACTCTCAGACACTCTCTATCACTCTCTGACACTCACTGACACTCTCAGACACTCTCTTTCACTCTCTGTCACTCTCAGACACTCTCAGACACTCTCTATCACTCTCTGACACTGTCTATCTCTCTCTGACAATCTCTATCGCTCTCTGACAATCTCTGACACACTCAATCACTCTCTATCACTCTCTGACACACTCTGACAATCTCTATCACTCCATGACACTCTCTGACACTCTCTATCACTCTATATCACTCTCTATCACTCTCTGACACACTCTGACACTCTCTGACACTCTCCGACACTCTCTATCACTCTCTATAACTCTCTGACACTCTCTATCACTCAGTGACACTCTCTGAAAAACTCTATCACTCTCTATCATTCTCTGACACTCTCTGACACTCTCTGACACACTCTGACACTCTCAGACACTCTCTGACAATCTCAGACACTCTCTATCACTCTTTATCACTCCCTGACACTCTCTGACACTCTCTATCACTCTCTGACATTCTCTATCATTCTCTATCACTCTCTGACACTCTCTGACACTCTCTATCACTCTATATCACTCTCTGACACTCTCTGACACTCTCTATCACACTCTATCACTCTCTGACACTCTCTGAGGCTCTCTATCACTCAATATCACGCTCTGACACTCTCTTTCACTCTCTGACACTCTCTATCACTCTCTATCACTCTCTGACACTCTCGGAAACTCTATATCACTCTCTATCACTTTCTGACACACTCTGACACTCTCTATCACTCAAGGACACTCTGTGACACTCTCTATCACTCTCCATCACTCTTTGACTTTCTCCATCACTCTCTATCACTCTCTGACACTCTCTGACACTCTCTATCACTCTATATCACTCTCTGACACTCTCTGACACTTTCTATCACACTCTATCAATCTCTGACACTCTCTATTAATCAATGACACTCTGTGAAACTCTCTATGACTCTCTATGACTCTCTGAAACTCTCTGACACACTCTGACACTCTCTATCACTCTCTATCACTCTCTGACACTCTCTGACACTCTCCATCACTCTCTGACACTCTCTGACACTCTCTATCACTCTCTATCACTCTCTGACACACTCTGACACTCTCTATCACTCTCTATCACTCTCTGACACTCTCTGACACTCTCTGACACTCTCTATCACTCTCAGACACTCTCTGTCACTCTCTACCACTCTCTGACACTATCACTCTCTGACACTCTCTGACACTCTCAGAGGCTCTCTGTCACTCTCCATCACTCACTGACACTCTCAGACACTCTCTATCACTCTCTGACACTCACTGACACTCTCAGACACTCTCTTTCACTCTCTGTCACTCTCAGACACTCTCAGACACTCTCTATCACTCTCTGACACGGTCTATCTCTCTCTGACACACTCTATCGCTCTCTGACAATCTCTGACACACTCAATCACTCTCTATCACTCTCTGACACACTCTGACAATCTCTATCACTCCATGACACTCTCTGACACTCTCTGTCACTCTCTATCACTCTCTGACACACTCTGACACTCTCTGACACTCTCAGACACTCTCTATCACTCTCTATAACTCTCTGACACTCTCTATCACTCAGTGACACTCTCTGAAAAACTCTATCACTCTCTATCATTCTCTGACACTCTCTGACACTCTCTGACACACGCTGACACTCTCAGACACTCTCTGACAATCTCAGACACTCTCTATCACTCTTTATCACTCCCTGACACTCTCTGACACTCTCTATCACTTTCTGACACACTCTGACACTCTCTATCACTCAAGGACACTCTGTGACACTCTCTATCACTCTCCATCACTCTTTGACTTTCTCCATCACTCTCTATCACTCTCTGACACTCTCTGACACTCTCTATCACTCTATATCACTCTCTGACACTCTCTGACACTTTCTATCACACTCTATCAATCTCTGACACTGTCTATTAATCAATGACACTCTGTGAAACTCTCTATGACTCTCTATGACTCTCTGAAACTCTCTGACACACTCTGACACTCTCTATCACTCTCTATCACTCTCTGACACTCTCTGACACTCTCCATCACTCTCTGACACTCTCTGACACTCTCTATCACTCTCTATCACTCTCTGACACACTCTGACACTCTCTATCACTCTCTATCACTCTCTGACACTCTCTGACACTCTCTGACACTCTCTATCACTCTCAGACACTCTCTGTCACTCTCTACCACTCTCTGACACTATCACTCTCTGACACTCTCTGACACTCTCAGAGGCTCTCTGTCACTCTCCATCACTCACTGACACTCTCAGACACTCTCTATCACTCTCTGACACTCACTGACACTCTCAGACACTCTCTTTCACTCTCTGTCACTCTCAGACACTCTCAGACACTCTCTATCACTCTCTGACACGGTCTATCTCTCTCTGACACACTCTATCGCTCTCTGACAATCTCTGACACACTCAATCACTCTCTATCACTCTCTGACACACTCTGACAATCTCTATCACTCCATGACACTCTCTGACACTCTCTGTCACTCTCTATCACTCTCTGACACACTCTGACACTCTCTGACACTCTCAGACACTCTCTATCACTCTCTATAACTCTCTGACACTCTCTATCACTCAGTGACACTCTCTGAAAAACTCTATCACTCTCTATCATTCTCTGACACTCTCTGACACTCTCTGACACACGCTGACACTCTCAGACACTCTCTGACAATCTCAGACACTCTCTATCACTCTTTATCACTCCCTGACACTCTCTGACACTCTCTATCACTCTCTGACATTCTCTATCACTCGCTATCACTCTCTGACACTCTCTGACACTCTCTATCACTCTATATCACTCTCTGACACTCTCTGACACTCTCTATCACACTCTATCACTCTCTGACACTCTCTGAGGCTCTCTATCACTCAATATCACGCTCTGACACTCTCTTTCACTCTCTGACACTCTCTATCACTCTCTATCACTCTCTGACACTCTCTGAAACTCTATATCACTCTCTATCACTTTCTGACACACTCTGACACTCTCTATCACTCAAGGACACTCTGTGACACTCTCTATCACTCTCCATCACTCTTTGACTTTCTCCATCACTCTCTATCACTCTCTGACACTCTCTGACACTCTCTATCACTCTATATCACTCTCTGACACTCTCTGACACTTTCTATCACACTCTATCAATCTCTGACACTCTCTATTAATCAATGACACTCTGTGAAACTCTCTATGACTCTCTATGACTCTCTGAAACTCTCTGACACACTCTGACACTCTCTATCACTCTCTATCACTCTCTGACACTCTCTGACACTCTCTGACACTCTCCATCACTCTCTGACACTCTCTGACACTCTCTATCACTCTCTATCACTCTCAGACACTCTCTGCCACTCACTATCACTCTCCGACACTCTCTATCACTCTCTGAATCTCTCTGACACTTTCAGAGGCTCTCTATCACTCTCGAGCACTCACTGACACTCTCAGACACTCTCTATCACTCTCTGACACTCACTGATACTCTCAGACACTCTCTTTCACTCTCTGTCACTCTCAGACAATCTCAGACACTCTCCATCACTCTCTGAAACTGTCTATCGCTCTCTGACACTCTCTGACACACTCAATCACACCCAATCACTCTCTGACACAATCTGACTCTCTCTATCACTCTACGACACTCTCTGACACTCTCTATCACTCTCTGTCACTCTCTGACACACTCTGACACTCTCTGACACTCTCAGACCCTCTCTGTCACTCTCTATCACTCTCTGACATTCTCCATCACTCTCTATCACTCTCTGACACTCTCTGACACTCTCTATCACTCTATATCACTCTCTGACACTCTCTGAC
Organism: Heterodontus francisci; assembly: GCF_036365525.1. Taxonomy (NCBI): domain Eukaryota; kingdom Metazoa; phylum Chordata; class Chondrichthyes; order Heterodontiformes; family Heterodontidae; genus Heterodontus; species Heterodontus francisci. The sequence continues at coordinate 13,781,191 of NC_090405.1, forward strand.
ACTCTATATCACTCTATATCACTCTCTGACACTCTCTGACACTCTCTATCACACTCTATCAATCTCTGACACTCTCTATCACTCTCTGACACTCTCTACCACTCTCTATCACTCTCTGACACTCCCTGACACTCTCTACCACTCTCTATCACTCTATGACACTCTCTGACACTCTCTATCACTCTCTGACTTTCTCCATCACTCTCTATCACTCTCTGACACTCTCTGACACTCTCTATCACTCTATATCACTCTCTGACACTCTCTGACACTCTCTATCACTCTATATCACTCTCTGACACTCTCTATCCCACACTATCAATCTCTGACACTCTCTATTAATCAATGACACTCTGTGAAACTCTCTATGACTCTCTGAAACTCTCTGACACACTCTGACACTCTCTATCACTCTCTATCACTCTCTATCACTCTCTGACACTCTCTGACACTCTCCATCACTCTCTGACACTCTCTGACACTCTCTATCACTCTCTATCACTCTCTGACACTCTCTATCACTCTCTGACTTTCTCTATCACTCTCTATCACTCTCTGACACTCTCTGACACTCTCTGACACTCTCTATCACTCTATATCACTCTCTGACACTCTCTGACACTCTCTATCACACTCTATCAATCTCTGACACTCTCTATTAATCAATGACACTCTGTGACACTCTCGATGACTCTCTATGACTCTCTGAAACTCTCTGACACACTCTGACACTCTCTATCACTCTCTATCACTCTCTGACACTCTCTGACACTCTCTGACACTCTCCATCACTCTCTGACACTCTCTGACACTCTCTATCACTCTCTTTCACTCTCTGACACTCTCTGACACTCTCTATCACTCTCTATCAATCTCTGACACTCTCTATTAATCAATGACACTCTGTGACACTCTCTATGACTCTCTATGACTCTCTGAAACTCTCAATCACTCTATGACACTCTCTGAAACTCTCTATCACTCTCTATCACTCTCTGACACTCTCTATCACTCTCTTACAATCACTGACACTCTCTATCACTCTCTGACACTCACTGACACTCTCAGACACTCTCTGCCACTCACTATCACTCTCTGACACTCTCTATCACTCTCTGAATCTCTCTGACACTCTCAGAGGCTCTCTATCACTCTCTATCACTCACTGATACTCTCAGACACTCTCTATCACTCTCTGACACTCTCTGACACTCTCTATCACTCTATATCACTCTCTGACACTCTCTGACACTCTCTATCACACTCTATCAATCTCTGACACTCTCTATTAATCAATGACACTCTGTGACACTCTCGATGACTCTCTATGACTCTCTGAAACTCTCTGACACACTCTGACACTCTCTATCACTCTCTATCACTCTCTGACACTCTCTGACACTCTCTGACACTCTCCATCACTCTCTGACACTCTCTGACACTCTCTATCACTCTCTTTCACTCTCTGACACTCTCTGACACTCTCTATCACTCTCTATCAATCTCTGACACTCTCTATTAATCAATGACACTCTGTGACACTCTCTATGACTCTCTATGACTCTCTGAAACTCTCAATCACTCTATGACACTCTCTGACACTCTCTATCACTCTCTATCACTCTCTGACACTCTCTATCACTCTCTTACAATCACTGACACTCTCTATCACTCTCTGACACTCACTGACACTCTCAGACACTCTCTGCCACTCACTATCACTCTCTGACACTCTCTATCACTCTCTGAATCTCTCTGACACTCTCAGAGGCTCTCTATCACTCTCTATCACTCACTGATACTCTCAGACACTCTCTATCACTCTCTGACACTCTCTATCACTCTCTGAAACTGTCTATCGCTCTCTGACACTCTCTGACACACTCAATCACACTCTATCACTCTCTGACACAATCTGACTCTCACTATCACTCTACAACACTTTCTGACTCTCTCTATCACTCTCTGTCACTCTCTGACACACTCTGACACTCTCTTACACTCTCAGACCCTCTCTGTCACTCTCTATCACTCTCTGACATTCTCTATCACTCTCTGACACTCTCTTTCACTCTCAGACACTCTCTGTCACTCTCTACCACTCTCTGACACTCTCTATCATCCTCTGACACTCTCTGACACTCTCAGAGGCTCTCTATCACTCTCTATCACTCACTGACACTCTCAGACACTCTCTATCACTCTCTATCACTCTCTGACACTCACTGACACTCTCAGACACTCTCTTTCACTCTCTGTCACTCTCAGACACTGTCTATCTCTCTCTGACACTCTCTATCGCTCTCTGACAATCTTTGACACACTCAATCACTCTCTATCAGTCTCTGACACACTCTGACACTCTCTGTCACTGCATGACACTCTCTGACACTCTCTATCACTCTCTATCACTCTCTGACACACTCTGACACTCTCTGACACTCTCAGACACTCTCTATCATTCTCTATAACTCTCTGACACTCTCCATCACTCAGTGACACTCTCTGAAAAACTCTATCACTCTCTATCATTCTCTGACACTCTCTGACACTCTCTGACACACGCTGACACTCTCAGACACTCTCTGACAATCTCAGACACAATCTATCACTCTTTATCACTCCCTGACACTCTCTATCACTCTCTGACATTCTCTATCACTCTCTATCACTCTCTGACACTCTCTGACACTCTCTATCACTCTATATCACTCTCTGACACTCTCTGACACTCTCTATCACTCTCTATCACTCTCTGACACTCTCTGAGGCTCTCTATCACTCAATATCACGCTTTGACACTCTGTTTCACTCTCTGACACTCTCTATCACTCTCTATCACTCTCTGACACTCTCTGAAACTCTATATCTCTTTCTATCACTTTCTGACACACTCTGACACTCTCTATCACTCAATGACACTCTGTGACACTCTCTATCACTCTCCATCACTCTCTGACACTCTCTGACACACTCAGATACTCTGTGACGCACTCTGACACTCTCTATCACTCTATGACACTCTCTGACATTCTCTATCACTCTCTGACACTCTCTATCACTCTCAGACACTCTCTGTCACTCTCTACCACTCTCTGACACTATCACTCTCTGACACTCTCTGACACTCTCAGAGGCTCTCTGTCACTCTCTATCACTCACTGACACTCTCAGACACTCTCTATCACTCTCTGACACTCAGTGACACTCTCAGACACTCTCTTTCACTCTCTGTCACTCTCAGACACTCTCAGACACTCTCTATCACTCTCTGACACTGTCTATCTCTCTCTGACACTCTCTATCGCTCTCTGACAATCTCTGACACACTCAATCACTCTCTATCACTCTCTGACACACTCTGACAATCTCTATCACTCCATGACACTCTCTGACACTCTCTATCACTCTCTATCACTCTCTATCACTCTCTGATACACTCTGACACTCTCTGACACTCTCAGACACTCTCTATCACTCTCTATAACTCTCTGACACTCTCTATCACTCAGTGACACTCTCTGAAAAACTCTATCACTCTCTATCATTCTCTGACACTCTCTGACACTCTCTGACACACTCTGACACTCTCAGACACTCTCTGACAATCTCAGACACTCTCTATCACTCTTTATCACTCCCTGACACTCTCTGACACTCTCTATCACTCTCTCACATTCTCTATCACTCTCTATCACTCTCTGACACTCTCTATCACTCTATATCACTCTCTGACACTCTCTGACACTCTCTATCACACTCTATCACTCGCTGACACTCTCTGAGGCTCTCTATCACTCAATATCACGCTCTGACACTCTCTTTCACTCTCTGACACTCTCTATCACTCTCTATCACTCTCTGACACTCTCTGAAACTCTATATCACTCTCTATCACTTTCTGACACACTCTGACACTCTCTATCACTCAAGGACACTCTGTGACACTCTCTATCACTCTCCATCACTCTTTGACTTTCTCCATCACTCTCTATTACTCTCTGACACTCTCTGACACTCTCTATCACTCTATATCACTCTCTGACACTCTCTGACACTTTCTATCACACTCTATCAATCTCTGACACTCTCTATTAATCAATGACACTCTGTGAAACTCTCTATGACTCTCTATGACTCTCTGAAACTCTCTGACACACTCTGACACTCTCTATCACTCTCTATCACTCTCTGACACTCTCTGACACTCTCTGACACTCTCCATCACTCTCTGACACTCTCTGACACTCTCTATCACTCTCTATCACTCTCTGACACTCTCTATCACTCTCTTACACTCTCTGACACTCTCTATCACGCTCTGACACTCACTGACACTCTCAGACACTCTCTGCCACTCACTATCACTCTCTGACACTCTCTATCACTCTCTGAATCTCTCTGACACTCTCAGAGGCTCTCTATCACTCTCTATCACTCACTGACACTCTGTGACACTCTCTATCACTCTCCATCACTCTCTGACACTCTCTGACACACTCAGATACTCTGTGACGCACTCTGACACTCTCTATCACTCTATGACACTCTCTGACATTCTCTATCACTCTCTGACACTCTCTATCACTCTCAGACACTCTCTGTCACTCTCTACCACTCTCTGACACTATCACTCTCTGACACTCTCTGACACTCTCAGAGGCTCTCTGTCACTCTCTATCACTCACTGACACTCTCAGACACTCTCTATCACTCTCTGACACTCAGTGACACTCTCAGACACTCTCTTTCACTCTCTGTCACTCTCAGACACTCTCAGACACTCTCTATCACTCTCTGACACTGTCTATCTCTCTCTGACACTCTCTATCGCTCTCTGACAATCTCTGACACACTCAATCACTCTCTATCACTCTCTGACACACTCTGACAATCTCTATCACTCCATGACACTCTCTGACACTCTCTATCACTCTCTATCACTCTCTATCACTCTCTGATACACTCTGACACTCTCTGACACTCTCAGACACTCTCTATCACTCTCTATAACTCTCTGACACTCTCTATCACTCAGTGACACTCTCTGAAAAACTCTATCACTCTCTATCATTCTCTGACACTCTCTGACACTCTCTGACACACTCTGACACTCTCAGACACTCTCTGACAATCTCAGACACTCTCTATCACTCTTTATCACTCCCTGACACTCTCTGACACTCTCTATCACTCTCTCACATTCTCTATCACTCTCTATCACTCTCTGACACTCTCTATCACTCTATATCACTCTCTGACACTCTCTGACACTCTCTATCACACTCTATCACTCGCTGACACTCTCTGAGGCTCTCTATCACTCAATATCACGCTCTGACACTCTCTTTCACTCTCTGACACTCTCTATCACTCTCTATCACTCTCTGACACTCTCTGAAACTCTATATCACTCTCTATCACTTTCTGACACACTCTGACACTCTCTATCACTCAAGGACACTCTGTGACACTCTCTATCACTCTCCATCACTCTTTGACTTTCTCCATCACTCTCTATTACTCTCTGACACTCTCTGACACTCTCTATCACTCTATATCACTCTCTGACACTCTCTGACACTTTCTATCACACTCTATCAATCTCTGACACTCTCTATTAATCAATGACACTCTGTGAAACTCTCTATGACTCTCTATGACTCTCTGAAACTCTCTGACACACTCTGACACTCTCTATCACTCTCTATCACTCTCTGACACTCTCTGACACTCTCTGACACTCTCCATCACTCTCTGACACTCTCTGACACTCTCTATCACTCTCTATCACTCTCTGACACTCTCTATCACTCTCTTACACTCTCTGACACTCTCTATCACGCTCTGACACTCACTGACACTCTCAGACACTCTCTGCCACTCACTATCACTCTCTGACACTCTCTATCACTCTCTGAATCTCTCTGACACTCTCAGAGGCTCTCTATCACTCTCTATCACTCACTGACACTCTCAGACACTCTCTATCACTCTCTGACACTCACTGATACTCTCAGACACTCTCTTTCACTCTCTGTCACTCTCAGACAATCTCAGACACTCTCCATCACTCTCTGAAACTGTCTATCGCTCTCTGACACTCTCTGACACACTCAATCACACCCAATCACTCTCTGACTCAATCTGACTCTCTCTATCACTCTACGACACTCTCTGACACTCTCTATCACTCTCTGTCACTCTCTGACACACTCTGACACTCTCTGACACTCTCAGACCCTCTCTGTCACTCTCTATCACTCTCTGACATTCTCCATCACTCTCTATCACTCTCTGACACTCTCTGACACTCTCTTTCACTCTATATCACTCTCTGACACTCTCTGACACTCTCTATCACTCTATATCACTCTCTGACACTCTCTGACACTCTCTATCACACTCTATCAATCTCTGACACTCTCTATCACTCTCTGACACTCTCTACCACTCTCTATCACTCTCTGACACTCCCTGACACTCTCTACCACTCTCTATCACTCTATGACACTCTCTGACACTCTCTATCACTCTCTGACTTTCTCCATCACTCTCTATCACTCTCTGACGCTCTCTGACACTCTCTATCACTCTATATCACTCTCTGACACTCTCTGACACTCTCTATCACTCTATATCACTCTCTGACACTCTCTATCACACTCTATCAATCTCTGACACTCTCTATTAATCAATGACACTCTGTGAAACACTCTATGACTCTCTAAAACTCTCTGACACACTCTGACACTCTCTATCACTCTCTATCACTCTCTGACACTCTCTGACACTCTCCATCACTCTCTGACACTCTCTGACACTCTCTATCACTCTCTATCACTCTCTGACACTCTCTATCACTCTCTTACACTCTCTGACACTCTCTATCACTCCCTGCACTCACTGACACTCTCAGACACTCTCTGCCACTCACTATCACTCTCTGACACTCTTTATCACTCTCTGAATCTCTCTGACACTCTCAGAGGCTCTCTATCACTCTCTATCACTCACTGACACTCTCAGACACTCTCTATCACTCTCTGACACTCACTGATACTCTCAGACACTATTTCACTCTCTGTCACTCTCAGACAATCTCAGACACTCTCTATCACTCTCTGAAACTGTCTATCGCTCTCTGACACTCTCTGACACACTCAATCACACTCTATCACTCTCTGACACAATCTGTCTCTCTCTATCACTCTACGACACTCTCTGACACTCTCTATCACTCTCTGTCACTCTCTGACACACTCTGACACTCTCTGACACTCTCAGACCCTCTCTGTCACTCTCTATCACTCTCTGACATTCTCTATCACTCTCTGACACTCTCTATCACTCTCAGACACTCTCTGTCACTCTCTACCTCTCTCTGACACTCTCTATCACTCTCTGACACTCTCTGACACTCTCAGAGGCTCTCTATCACTCTCTATCACTCACTGACACTCTCAGACACTCTCTATCACTCTCTGACACTCACTGACACTCTCAGACACTCTCTTTCACTCTCTGTCACTCTCAGACACTCTCAGACACACTCTATTACTCTCTGACACTGTCTATCTCTCTCTGACAATCTCTATCGCTCTCTGACACTCTCTGACACACTCAATCACTCTCTATCACTCTCTGACACACTCTGACACTCTCTGTCACTCCGTTGCACTCTCGGACACTCTCTATCACTCTCTATCACTCTCTATCACTCTCTGACACACTCTGACACTCTCTGACACTCTCAGACACTCTCTATCACTCTCTATAACTCTCTGACACTCTCTATCACTCAGTGACACTCTCTGAAAATCTCTATCACTCTCTATCATTCTCTGACACTCTCTGACACTCTCTGACAAACTCTGACACTCTCAGACACTCTCTGACAATCTCAGACACTCTCTATCACTCTTTATCACTCCCTGACACTTTCTGACACTCTCTTATCACTCTCTGACATTCTCTATCACTCTCTATCACTCTCTGACACTCTCTGACACTCTCTATCACTCTATATCACTCTCTGACACTCTCTGACACTCTCTATCACACTCTATCACTCTCTGACACTCTCTGAGGCTCTCTTTCACTCAATATCATGCTCTGACACTCTCTATCACTCTCTGACACTCTCTATCACTCTCTATCACTCTCTGACACTCTCTGAAACTCTATATCACTCTTTATCACTTTCTGACACACTCTGACACTCTCTATCACTCAATGACTCTCTGTGACACTCTCTATCACTCTCCATAACTCTCTGACACTCTCTGACACATTCAGATACTCTGTGACGCACTCTGACACTCTCTATCACTCTATGACACTCTCTGACAGTCTCTTTCACTCTCTATCACTCTCTGACACTCTCTATCACTCTCTGACACTCTCTATCACTCTCTACCACTCTCTGACACTCTCTGATACCCTCTATCACTCTCAATCACTCTCTGACACTTTCTGACACTCTCTATCACTCTCTGCCACTCTCTGACACTCAATGACACTCTCTGACACTCCCTATCGCTCACTATCACTCTCTGACACTCTCTGACACTCTCAGACTCTCTATATCTCTCTCTATCACTCTCTGACACTCTCTATCACTCTCTATCACTGTCTGACACTCTCTATCACTCTCAGACACTCTCTATCACTCTCTGACATTCTCTGACACTCTCCATCACTCAATGACACGCTCTGACACTCTCTATCACTCTCTATCACTCTCCGACACTATCTGACACTCTCTGACACTCTCAGACACTCTCTATCACTCTTTCTCACTCTCTGACACTCACTGACAATCTCAGACACTCTCTGTCACTCTCAGACACGCTCTATCACTCTTTATCGAACTCTGACACTCTCTATCACTCTCTCACACACTGTATCACTCTCTATCACTCTCTGACACTCCCTGACACTCTCTACCACTCTCTATCACTCTCTGACACTCTCTGACACTCCCTATCACTCTCTATCACTCTCTGACACTCTCTGAAGCTCTCTATCACTCTCGATCACTCTCTGACACTCTCTATCACTCTCTGACACTCTCTATCACTCTCTATCACTCTCTGACACTCTCTGTCACTCTCTATGACTCTCTGACACTCTCTGACACTCTCTATCACTCTCTATCACTCTCTGACACTCTCTATCACTCTCTTACACTCTCTGACACTCTCTATCACTCCCTGCACTCACTGACACTCTCAGACATTCTCTGCCACTCACTATCACTCTCTGACACTCTATATCACTCTCTGAATCTCTCTGACACTCTCAGAGGCTCTCTATCACTCTCTATCACTCACTGACACTCTCAGACACTCTCTATCACTCTCTGACACTCACTGATACTCTCAGACACTCTATTTCACTCTCTGTCACTCTCAGACAATCTGAGACACTCTCTATCACTCAACTGAAACTGTCTATCGCTCTCTGACACTCTCTGACACACTCAATCACACTCTATCACTCTCTGACACAATCTGACTCTCTCTATCACTCTCTGACCCTCTCTGTCACTCTCTATCACTCTCTGACATTCTCTATCACTCTCTGACACTCTCTATCACTCTCAGACACTCTCTGACACTCTCAGAGGCTCTCTATCACTCTCTATCACTCACTGACACTCTCAGACACTCTCTATCACTCTATGACACTCTCTGACAGTCTCTTTCACTCTCTATCACTCTCTGACACTCTCTATCACTCTCTGACACTCTCTATCACTCTCTATCACTCTCTGACACTCTCTGATACTCTCTATCACTCTCAATCACTCTCTGACACTTTCTGACACTCTCTATCACTCTCTGCCACTCTCTGACACTCAATGACACTCTCTGACACTCCCTATCGCTCTCTATCACTCTCTGACACTCTCTGACACTCTCAGACTCTCTATATCTCTCTCTATCACTCTCTGACACTCTCTATCACTCTCTATCACTGTCTGACACTCTCTATCACTCTCAGACACTCTCTATCACTCTCTGACACTCTCTGACACTCTCCATCACTCAATGACACGCTCTGACACTCTCTATCACTCTCTATCACTCTCTGACACTATCTGACACTCTCTGACACTCTCAGACACTCTCTATCACTCTTTCTCACTCTCTGACACTCACTGACACTCTCAGACACTCTCTGTCACTCTCAGACACGCTCTATCACTCTTTATCGAACTCTGACACTCTCTATCACTCTCTGACACTCTGTATCACTCTCTATCACTCTCTGACACTCCCTGACACTCTCTACCACTCTCTATCACTCTCTGACACTCTCTGACACTCCCTATCACTCTCTATCACTCTCTGACACTCTCTGAAGCTCTCTATCACTCTCGATCACTCTCTGACACTCTCTATCACTCTCTGACACTCTCTATCACTCTCTATCACTCTCTGACACTCTCTGTCACTCTCTATGACTCTCTGACACTCTCTGACACTCTCTATCACTCTCTATCACTCTCTGACACTCTCTATCACTCTCTTACACTCTCTGACACTCTCTATCACTCCCTGCACTCACTGACACTCTCAGACATTCTCTGCCACTCACTATCACTCTCTGACACTCTTTATCACTCTCTGAATCTCTCTGACACTCTCAGAGGCTCTCTATCACTCTCTATCACTCACTGACACTCTCAGACACTCTCTATCACTCTCTGACACTCACTGATACTCTCAGACACTCTATTTCACTCTCTGTCACTCTCAGACAATCTCAGACACTCTCTATCACTCTCTGAAACTGTCTATCGCTCTCTGACACTCTCTGACACACTCAATCACACTCTATCACTCTCTGACACAATCTGACTCTCTCTATCACTCTACGACACTCTCTGACACTCTCTATCACTCTCTGTCACTCTCTGACACACTCTGACACTCTCTGACACTCTCAGACCCTCTCTGTCACTCTCTATCACTCTCTGACATTCTCTATCACTCTCTGACACTCTCTGACATTCTCTATCACTCTCTGACACTCTCTATCACTCTCAGACACTCTCTGTCACTCTCTACCACTCTCTGACACTATCACACTCTGACACTCTCTGACACTCTCAGAGGCTCTCTGTCACTCTCTATCACTCACTGACACTCTCAGACACTCTCTATCACTCTCTGACACTCACTGACACTCTCAGACACTCTCTTTCACTCTCTGTCACTCTCAAACACTCTCAGACACTCTCTATCACTCTCTGACACTGTCTATCTCTCTCTGACACTCTCTATCGCTCTCTGACAATCTCTGACACACTCAATCACTCTCTATCACTCTCTGACACACTCTGACAATCTCTATCACTCCATGACACTCTCTGACACTCTCTATCACTCTCTATCACTCTCTATCACTCTCTGACACACTCTGACACTCTCTGACACTCTCAGACACTCTCTATCACTCTCTATAACTCTCTGACACTCTCTATCACTCAGTGACACTCTCTGAAAAACTCTATCACTCTCTATCATTCTCTGACACTCTCTGACACTCTCTGACACACTCTGACACTCTCAGACACTCTCTGACAATCTCAGACACTCTCTATCACTCTTTATCACTCCCTGACACTCTCTGACACTCTCTATCACTCTCTGACATTCTCTATCACTCTCTATCACTCTCTGACACTCTCTGACACTCTCTATCACTCTATATCACTCTCTGACACTCTCTGACACTCTCTATCACACTCTATCACTCTCTGATACTCTCTGAGGCTCTCTATCACTCAATATCACGCTCTGACACTGTCTTTCACTCTCTGACACTCTCTATCACTCTCTATCAGTCTCTGACACTCTCGGAAACTCTATATCACTCTCTATCACTTTCTGACACACTCTGACACTCTCTATCACTCAAGGACACTCTGTGACACTCTCTATCACTCTCCATCACTCTTTGACACTCTCTGAAACACTCAGATACTCCGTGACACACTCTGACACTCTCTATCACTCAATGACTCTCTGTGACACTCTCTATCACTCTCCATCACTCTCTGACACTCTCTGACACACTCAGATACTCTGTGACGCACTCTGACACTCTCTATCACTCTATGACACTCTCTGACACTCTCTATCACTCTCTGACTTTCTCTATCACTCTCTATCACTCTCTGACACTCTCTATCACTCTCTATCTCTCTCTGACACTCTCTGAAACTATATATCACTCTTTATCACTTTCTGACACACTCTGACACTCTCTATCACTCAATGACTCTCTGTGATACTCTCTATCACTCTCCATAACTCTCTGACACTCTCTGACACATTCAGATACTCTGTGACGCACTCTGACACTCTCTATCACTCTATGACACTCTCTGACAGTCTCTTTCACTCTCTATCACTCTCTGACACTCTCTATCACTCTCTGACACTCTCTATCACTCTCTATCACTCTCTGACACTCTCTGATACCCTCTATCACTCTCAATCACTCTCTGACACTTTCTGACACTCCCTATCGCTCTCTATCACTCTCTGACACTCTCTGACACTCTCAGACTCTCTATATCTCTCTCTATCACTCTCTGACACTCTCTATCACTCTCTATCACTGTCTGACACTCTCTATCACTCTCAGACACTCTCTATCACTCTCTGACACTCTCCATCACTCAATGACACGCTCTGACACTCTCTATCACTCTCTATCACTCTCTGACCCTATCTGACACTCTCTGACACTCTCAGACACTCTCTATCACTCTTTCTCACTCTCTGACACTCACTGACACTCTCAGACACTCTCTGTCACTCTCAGACACGCTCTATCACTCTTTATCGAACTCTGACACTCTCTATCACTCTCTATCAGTCTCTGACACTCTCGGAAACTCTATATCACTCTCTATCACTTTCTGACACACTCTGACACTCTCTATCACTCAAGGACACTCTGTGACACTCTCTATCACTCTCCATCACTCTTTGACACTCTCTGAAACACTCAGATACTCCGTGACACACTCTGACACTCTCTATCACTCAATGACTCTCTGTGACACTCTCTATCACTCTCCATCACTCTCTGACACTCTCTGACACACTCAGATACTCTGTGACGCACTCTGACACTCTCTATCACTCTATGACACTCTCTGACACTCTCTATCACTCTCTGACTTTCTCTATCACTCTCTATCACTCTCTGACACTCTCTATCACTCTCTATCTCTCTCTGACACTCTCTGAAACTATATATCACTCTTTATCACTTTCTGACACACTCTGACACTCTCTATCACTCAATGACTCTCTGTGATACTCTCTATCACTCTCCATAACTCTCTGACACTCTCTGACACATTCAGATACTCTGTGACGCACTCTGACACTCTCTATCACTCTATGACACTCTCTGACAGTCTCTTTCACTCTCTATCACTCTCTGACACTCTCTATCACTCTCTGACACTCTCTATCACTCTCTATCACTCTCTGACACTCTCTGATACCCTCTATCACTCTCAATCACTCTCTGACACTTTCTGACACTCCCTATCGCTCTCTATCACTCTCTGACACTCTCTGACACTCTCAGACTCTCTATATCTCTCTCTATCACTCTCTGACACTCTCTATCACTCTCTATCACTGTCTGACACTCTCTATCACTCTCAGACACTCTCTATCACTCTCTGACACTCTCCATCACTCAATGACACGCTCTGACACTCTCTATCACTCTCTATCACTCTCTGACCCTATCTGACACTCTCTGACACTCTCAGACACTCTCTATCACTCTTTCTCACTCTCTGACACTCACTGACACTCTCAGACACTCTCTGTCACTCTCAGACACGCTCTATCACTCTTTATCGAACTCTGACACTCTCTATCACTCTCTGACACTCTGTATCACTCTCTATCACTCTCTGACACTCCCTGACACTCTCTACCACTCTCTATCACTCTCTGACACTCTCTGACACTCCCTATCACTCTCTATCACTCTCTGACACTCTCTGAAGCTCTCTATCACTCTCGATCACTCTCTGACACTCTCTATCACTCTCTGACACTCTCTTTCACTCTCTATCACTCTCTGACACTCTCTGTCAGTCTCTATGACTCTCTGACACTCTCTGACACTCTCTATCACTCTCTATCACTCTCTGACACTCTCTATCACTCTCTTACACTCTCTGACACTCTCTATCACTTCCTGCACTCACTGACACTCTCAGACATTCTCTGCCACTCACTATCACTCTCTGACACTCTATATCACTCTCTGAATCTCTCTGACACTCTCAGAGGCTCTCTATCACTCTCTATCACTCACTGACACTCTCAGACACTCTCTATCACTCTCTGACACTCACTGATACTCTCAGACACTCTATTTCACTCTCTGTCACTCTCAGACAATCTCAGACACTCTCTATCACTCTCTGAAACTGTCTATCGCTCTCTGACACTCTCTGACACACTCAATCACACTCTATCATTCTCTGACACAATCTGACTCTCTCTATCACTCTCTGACACTCTCAGACCCTCTCTGTCACTCTCTATCACTCTCTGACATTCTCTATCACTCTCTGACACTCTCTATCACTCTCAGACACTCTCTGTCACTCTCTACCTCTCTCTGACACTCTCTATCACTCTCTATCACTCACTGACACTCTCAGACACTCTCTATCACTCTATGACACTCTCTGACAGTCTCTTTCACTCTCTATCACTCTCTGACACTCTCTATCACTCTCTGACACTCTCTATCACTCTCTATCACTCTCTGACACTCTCTGATACTCTCTATCACTCTCAATCACTCTCTGACACTTTCTGACACTCTCTATCACTCTCTGCCACTCTCTGACACTCAATGACACTCTCTGACACTCCCTATCGCTCTCTATCTCTCTCTGACACTCTCTGACACTCTCAGACTCTCTATATCTCTCTCTATCACTCTCTGACACTCTCTATCACTCTCTATCACTGTCTGACACTCTCTATCACTCTCAGACACTCTATATCACTCTCTGACACTCTCTGACACTCTCCATCACTCAATGACACGCTCTGACACTCTCTATCACTCTCTGACACTATCTGACACTCACTGACACTCTCAGACACTCTCTGTCACTCTCAGACACGCTCTATCAATCTTTATCGAACTCTGACACTCTCTATCACTCTCTGACACTCTGTATCACTCTCTATCACTCTCTGACACTCCCTGACACTCTCTACCACTCTCTATCACTCTCTTGCACTCTCTGACACTCCCTATCACTCTCTATCACTCTCTGACACTCTCTGAAGCTCTCTATCACTCTCGGTCACTCTCTGACACTCTCTATCGCTCTCTGACACTCTCTATCACTCTCTATCACTCTCTGACACTCTCTGTCACTCTCTATGACTCTCTGACACTCTCTGACAATCTCTGTCACTCTCTATCACTATCTGACACTCTCTGACACTCTCAGACACTCTCTATCACTCTTTCTCACTCTCTGACACTCACTGACACTCTCAGACACTCTCTGTCACTCTCAGACACGCTCTATCACTCTTTATCGAACTCTGACACTCTCTATCACTCTCTGACACTCTGTATCACTCTCTATCACTCTCTGACACTCCCTGACACTCTCTACCACTCTCTACCACTCTCTTGCACTCTCTGACACTCCCTATCACTCTCTATCACTCTCTGACACTCTCTGAAGCTCTCTATCACTCTCGATCACTCTCTGACACTCTCTATCACTCTCTGACACTCTCTATCACTCTCTATCACTCTCTGACACTCTCTGTCACTCTCTATGACTCTCTGACACTCTCTGACACTCTCTGTCACTCTCTATCACTCTCTGACACTCTCTATCACTCTCTTAAACTCTCTGACACTCTCTATCACTCCCTGCACCAACTGACACTCTCAGACATTCTCTGCCACTCACTATCACTCTCTGACACTCTTTATCACTCTCTGAATCTCTCTGACACTCTCAGAGGCTCTCTATCACTCTCTATCACTCACTGACACTCTCAGACACTCTCTATCACTCTCTGACACTCACTGATACTCTCAGACACTCTATTTCACTCTCTGTCACTCTCAGACAATCTCAGACACTCTCTATCACTCTCTGAAACTGTCTATCGCTCTCTGACACTCTCTGACACACTCAATCACACTCTATCACTCTCTGACACAATCTGACTCTCTCTATCACTCTACGACACTCTCTGACACTCTCTATCACTCTCTGTCACTCTCTGACACACTCTGACACTCTCTGACACTCTCAGACCCTCTCTGTCACTCTCTATCACTCTCTGACATTCTCTATCACTCTCTGACACTCTCTGACATTCTCTATCACTCTCTGACACTCTCTATCACTCTCAGACACTCTCTGTCACTCTCTACCACTCTCTGACACTATCACTCTCTGACACACTCTGACACTCTCAGAGGCTCTCTGTCACTCTCTATCACTCACTGACACTCTCAGACACTCTCTATCACTCTCTGACACTCACTGACACTCTCAGACACTCTCTTTCACTCTCTGTCACTCTCAGACACTCTCAGACACTCTCTATCACTCTCTGACACTGTCTATCTCTCTCTGACACTCTCTATCGCTCTCTGACAATCTCTGACACACTCAATCACTCTCTATCACTCTCTGACACACTCTGACAATCTCTATCACTCCATGACACTCTCTGACACTCTCTATCACTCTCTATCACTCTCTATCACTCTCTGACACACTCTGACACTCTCTGACACTCTCAGACACTCTCTATCACTCTCTATAACTCTCTGACACTCTCTATCACTCAGTGACACTCTCTGAAAAACTCTATCACTCTCTATCATTCTCTGACACTCTCTGACACTCTCTGACACACTCTGACACTCTCAGACACTCTCTGACAATCTCAGACACTCTCTATCACTCTTTATCACTCCCTGACACTCTCTGGCACTCTCTATCACTCTCTGACATTCTCTATCACTCTCTATCACTCTCTGACACTCTCTGACACTCTCTATCACTCAATATCACGCTCTGACACTCTCTTTCACTCTCTGACACTCTCTATCACTCTCTATCACTCTCTGACACTCTCTGAAACTCTATATCACTCTCTATCACTTTCTGACACACTCTGACACTCTCTATCACTCAAGGACACTCTGTGACACTCTCTATCACTCTCCATCACTCTTTGACTTTCTCCATCACTCTCTATCACTCTCTGACACTCTCTGACACTCTCTATCACTCTATATCACTCTCTGACACTCTCTGACACTTTCTATCACACTCTATCAATCTCTGACACTCTCTATTAATCAATGACACTCTGTGAAACTCTCTATGACTCTCTATGACTCTCTGAAACTCTCTGACACACTCTGACACTCTCTATCACTCTCTATCACTCTCTGACACTCTCTGACACTCTCTGACACTCTCCATCACTCTCTGACACTCTCTGACACTCTCTATCACTCTCTATCACTCTCTGACACTCTCTATCACTCTCTTACACTCTCTGACACTCTGTATCACGCTCTGACACTCACTGACACTCTCAGACACTCTCTGCCACTCACTATCACTCTCTGACACTCTCTATCACTCTCTGAATCTCTCTGACACTCTCAGAGGCTCTCTATCACTCTCTATCACTCACTGACACTCTCAGACACTCTCTATCACTCTCTGACACTCACTGATACTCTCAGACACTCTCTTTCACTCTCTGTCACTCTCAGACAATCTCAGACACTCTCCATCACTCTCTGAAACTGTCTATCGCTCTCTGACACTCTCTGACACACTCAATCACACTCAATCACTCTCTGACACAATCTGACTCTCTCTATCACTCTACGACACTCTCTGACACTCTCTATCACTCTCTGTCACTCTCTGACACACTCTGACACTCTCAGACCCTCTCTGTCACTCTCTATCACTCTCTGACATTCTCCATCACTCTCTATCACTCTCTGACACTCTCTGACACTCTCTATCACTATATATCACTCTCTGACACTCTCTGACACTCTCTATCACTCTATATCACTCTCTGACACTCTCTGACACTCTCTATCACACTCTATCAATCTCTGACACTCTCTATCACTCTCTGACAATCTGTATCACTCTCTATCACTCTCTGACACTCCCTGACACTCTCTACCACTCTCTATCACTCTATGACACTCTCTGACACTCTCTATCACTCTCTGACTTTCTCCATCACTCTCTATCACTCTCTGACACTCTCTGACACTCTCTATCACTCTATATCACTCTCTGACACTCTCTGACACTCTCTATCACTCTATATCACTCTCTGACACTCTCTATCACACTCTATCAATCTCTGACACTCTCTATTAATCAATGACACTCTGTGAAACTCTCTATGACTCTCTGAAACTCTCTGACACACTCTGACACTCTCTATCACTCTCTAGCACTCTCTGACACTCTCTGACACTCTCCATCACTCTCTGACACTCTCTGACACTCTCTATCACTCTCTATCACTCTCGGACACTCTCTATCACTCTCTTACACTCTCTGACACTCTCTATCACTCTCTGACACTCTCTATCGCTCTCTGACAATCTCTGACACACTCAATCACTCTCTATCACTCTCTGACACACTCTGACAATCTCTATCACTCCATGACACTCTCTGACACTCTCTATCACTCTCTATCACTCTCTATCACTCTCTATCACTCTCTGACACACTCTGACACACTCAGATACTCTGTGACGCACTCTGACACTATCACTCTATGACACTCTCTGACATTCTCTATCACTCTCTGACACTCTCTATCACTCTCAGACACTCTCTGTCACTCTCTACCACTCTCTGACACTATCACTCTCTGACACTCTCTGACACTCTCAGAGGCTCTCTGTCACTCTCTATCACTCACTGACACTCTCAGACACTCTCTATCACTCTCTGACACTCACTGACACTCTCAGACACTCTCTTTCACTCTCTGTCACTCTCAGACACTCTCAGACACTCTCTATCACTCTCTGACACTGTCTATCTCTCTCTGACACTCTCTATCGCTCTCTGACAATCTCTGACACACTCAATCACTCTCTATCACTCTCTGACACACTCTGACAATCTCTATCACTCCATGACACTCTCTGACACTCTCTATCACTCTCTATCACTCTCTATCACTCTCTGACACACTCTGACACTCTCTGACACTCTCAGACACTCTCTATCACTCTCTATAACTCTCTGACACTCTCTATCACTCAGTGACACTCTCTGAAAAACTCTATCACTCTCTATCATTCTCTGACACTCTCTGACACTCTCTGACACACTCTGACACTCTCAGACTCTCTCTGACAATCTCAGACACTCTCTATCACTCTTTATCACTCCCTGACACTCTCTGACACTCTCTATCACTCTCTGACATTCTCTATCACTCTCTATCACTCTCTGACACTCTCTGACACTCTCTATCACTCTATATCACTCTCTGACACTCTCTGACACTCTCTATCACACTCTATCACTCTCTGATACTCTCTGAGGCTCTCTATCACTCAATATCACGCTCTGACACTGTCTTTCACTCTCTGACACTCTCTATCACTCTCTATCAGTCTCTGACACTCTCTGAAACTCTATATCACTCTCTATCACTTTCTGACACACTCTGACACTCTCTATCACTCAAGGACACTCTGTGACACTCTCTATCACTCTCCATCACTCTTTGACACTCTCTGACACACTCAGATACTCCGTGACGCACTCTGACACTCTCTATCACTCAATGACTCTCTGTGACACTCTCTATCACTCTCCATCACTCTCTGACACTCTCTGACACACTCAGATACTCTGTGACGCACTCTGACACTCTCTATCACTCTATGACACTCTCTGACACTCTCTATCACTCTCTGACTTTCTCTATCACTCTCTATCACTCTCTGACACTCTCTGACACTCTCTGACACTCTCTATCACTCTATATCACTCTCTGACACTCTCTGACACTCTCTATCACACTCTATCAATCTCTGACACTCTCTATTAATCAATGACACTCTGTGACACTCTCGATGACTCTCTATGACTCTCTGAAACTCTCTGACACACTCTGACACTCTCTATCACTCTCTATCACTCTCTGACACTCTCTGACACTCTCTGACACTCTCCATCACTCTCTGACACTCTCTGACACTCTCTATCACTCTCTATCACTCTCTTTCACTCTCTGACACTCTCTGACACTCTCTATCACTCTCTATCAATCTCTGACACTCTCTATTAATCAATGACACTCTGTGACACTCTCTATGACTCTCTATGACTCTCTGAAACTCTCAATCACTCTATGACACTCTCTGACACTCTCTATCACTCTCTATCACTCTCTGACACTCTCTATCACTCTCTTACAATCACTGACACTCTCTATCACTCTCTGACACTCACCGACACTCTCAGACACTCTCTGCCACTCACTATCACTCTCTGACACTCTCTATCACTCTCTGAATCTCTCTGACACTCTCAGAGGTTCTCTATCACTCTCTATCACTCACTGATACTCTCAGACACTCTCTATCACTCTCTGACACTCACTGACACTCTCAGACACTCTCTATCACTCTCTGAAACTGTCTATCGCTCTCTGACACTCTCTGACACACTCAATCACACTCTATCACTCTCTGACACAATCTGACTCTCACTATCACTCTACAACACTTTCTGACTCTCTCTATCACTCTCTGTCACTCTCTGACACACTCTGACACTCTCTGACACTCTCAGACCCTCTCTGTCACTCTCTATCACTCTCTGACATTCTCTATCACTCTCTGACACTCTCTCTCACTCTCAGACACTCTCTGTCACTCTCTACCACTCTCTAACACTCTCTATCATCCTCTGACACTCTCTGACACTCTCAGAGGCTCTCTATCACTCTCTATCACTCACTGACACTCTCAGACACTCTCTATCACTCTCTATCACTCTCTGACACTCACTGACACTCTCAGACACTCTCTTTCACTCTCTGTCACTCTCAGACACTGTCTATCTCTCTCTGACACTCTCTATCGCTCTCTGACAATCTTTGACACACTCAATCACTCTCTATCACTCTCTGACACACTCTGACACTCTCTGTCACTGCATGACACTCTCTGACACTCTCTATCACTCTCTATCACTCTCTATCACTCTCTGACACACTCTGACACTCTCTGACACTCTCAGACACTCTCTATCATTCTCTATAACTCTCTGACACTCTCCATCACTCAGTGACACTCTCTGAAGAACTCTATCACTCTCTATCATTCTCTGACACTCTCTGACACTCTCTGACACACGCTGACACTCTCAGACACTCTCTGACAATCTCAGACACAATCTATCACTCTTTATCGCCCCCTGACACTCTCTATCACTCTCTGACATTCTCTATCACTCTCTATCACTCTCTGACACTCTCTGACACTCTCTATCACTCTATATCACTCTCTGACACTCTCTGACACTCTCTGACACTCTCTATCATACTCTATCACTCTCTGACACTCTCTGAGGCTCTCTATCACTCAATATCACGCTTTGACACTCTGTTTCACTCTCTGACACTCTCTATCACTCTCTATCACTCTCTGACACTCTCTGAAACTCTATATCTCTCTCTATCACTTTCTGACACACTCTGACACTCTCTATCACTCAATGACACTCTGTGACCATTTCTATCACTCTCTATCACTCTCTGACACTCTCTGACACACTCAGATACTCTGTGACGCACTCTGACACTCTCTATCACTCTATGACACTATCTGACATTCTCTATCACTCTCTGACACTCTCTATCACTCTCAGACACTCTCTGTCACTCTCTACCACTCTCTGACACTATCACTCTCTGACACTCTCTGACACTCTCAGAGGCTCTCTGTCACTCTCTATCACTCACTGACACTCTCAGACACTCTCTATCACTCTCTGACACTCACTGACACTCTCAGACACTCTCTTTCACTCTCTGTCACTCTCAGACACTCTCAGACACTCTCTATCACTCTCTGACACTGTCTATCTCTCTCTGACACTCTCTATCGCTCTCTGACAATCTCTGACACACTCAATCACTCTCTATCACTCTCTGACACACTCTGACAATCTCTATCACTCCATGACACTCTCTGACACTCTCTATCACTCTCTATCACTCTCTATCACTCTCTGACACACTCTGACACTCTCTGACACTCTCAGACACTCTCTATCCCTCTCTATAACTCTCTGACACTCTCTATCACTCAGTGACACTCTCTGAAAAACTCTATCACTCTCTATCATTCTCTGACACTCTCTGACACTCTCTGACACACTCTGACACTCTCAGACACTCTCTGACAATCTCAGACACTCTCTATCAATCTTTATCACTCCCTGACACTCTCTGACACTCTCTATCACTCTCTGACATTCTCTATCACTCTCTATCACTCTCTGACACTCTCTGACACTCTCTATCACTCTATATCACTCTCTGACACTCTCTGACACTCTCTATCACACTCTATCACTCTCTGACACTCTCTGAGGCTCTCTATCACTCAATATCACGCTCTGACACACTCTTTCACTCTCTGACACTCTCTATCACTCTCTATCACTCTCTTACACTCTCTGAAACTCTATATCACTCTCTATCACTTTCTGACACACTCTGACACTCTCTATCACTCAAGGACACTCTGTGACACTCTCTATCACTCTCCATCACTCTTTGACTTTCTCCATCACTCTCTATCACTCTCTGACACTCTCTGACACTCTCTATCACTCTATATCACTCTCTGACACTCTCTGACACTTTATATCACACTCTATCAATCTCTGACACTTTCTATTAATCAATGACACTCTGTGAAACTCTCTATGACTCTCTATGACTCTCTGAAACTCTCTGACACACTCTGACACTCTCTATCACTCTCTATCACTCTCTGACACTCTCTGACACTCTCTGACACTCTCCATCACTCTCTGACACTCTCTGACACTCTCTATCACTCTCTATCAATCTCTGACACTCTCTATCACTCTCTTACACTCTCTGACACTCTCTATCACGCTCTGACACTCACTGACACTCTCAGACACTCTCTGCCACTCACTATCACTCTCTGACACTCTCTATCACTCTCTGAATCTCTCTGACACTCTCAGAGGCTCTCTATCACTCTCTATCACTCACTGACACTCTCAGACACTCTCTATCACTCTCTGACACTCACTGATACTCTCAGACACTCTCTTTCACTCTCTGTCACTCTCAGACAATCTCAGACACTCTCCATCACTCTCTGAAACTGTTTATCGCTCTCTGACACTCTCTGACACACTCAATCACACTCAATCACTCTCTGACACAATCTGACTCTCTCTATCACTCTACGACACTCTCTGACACTCTCTATCACTCTCTGTCACTCTCTGACACACTCTGACACTCTCTGACACTCTCTGACACTCTCAGACCCTCTCTGTCACTCTCTATCACTCCCTGACATTCTCCATCACTCTCTATCACTCTCTGACACTCTCTGACACTCTCTATCACTCTATATCACTCTCTGACACTCTCTGACACTCTCTATCACTCTATATCACTCTCTGACACTCTCTATCACACTCTATCAATCTCTGACACTCTCTATCAATCAATGACACTCTGTGAAACTCTCTATGACTCTCTGAAACTCTCTGACACACTCTGACACTCTCTATCACTCTCTATCACTCTCAGACACTCTCTATCACTCTATGACACTCTCTGACAGTCTCTTTCACTCTCTATCACTCTCTGACACTCTCTATCACTCTCTGACACTCTCTGACACACTCTGACACTCTCTGACACTCTCAGACCCTCTCTGTCACTCTCTATCACTCTCTGCCACTCTCTGACACTCAATGACACTCTCTGACACTCCCTATCGCTCTCTATCACTCTCTGACACTCTCTGACACTCTCAGACTCTCTATATCTCTCTCTATCACTCTCTGACACTCTCTATCACTCTCTATCACTGTCTGACACTCTCTATCACTCTCAGACACTCTCTATCACTCTCTGACACTCTCTGACACTCTCCATCACTCAATGACACGCTCTGACACTCTCTATCACTCTCTATCACTCTCTGACACTATCTGACACTCTCTGACACTCTCAGACACTCTCTATCACTCTTTCTCACTCACTGACACTCACTGACACTCTCAGACACTCTCTGTCACTCTCAGACACGCTCTATCACTCTTTATCGAACTCTGACACTCTCTATCACTCTCTGACACTCTGTATCACTCTCTATCACTCTCTGACACTCTCTGACACTCCCTATCACTCTCTATCACTCTCTGACACTCTCTGAAGCTCTCTATCACTCTCGATCACTCTCTGACACTCTCTATCACTCTCTGACACTCTCTATCACTCTCTATCACTCTCTGACACTCTCTGTCACTCTCTATGACTCTCTGACACTCTCTGACACTCTCTATCACTCTCTATCACTCTCTGACACTCTCTATCACTCTCTTACACTCTCTGACACTCTCTATCACTCCCTGCACTCACTGACACTCTCAGACATTCTCTGCCACTCACTATCACTCTCTGACACTCTTTATCACTCTCTGAATCTCTCTGACACTCTCAGAGGCTCTCTATCACTCTCTATCACTCACTGACACTCTCAGACACTCTCTATCACTCTCTGACACTCACTGATACTCTCAGACACTCTATTTCACTCTCTGTCACTCTCAGACAATCTCAGACACTCTCTATCACTCTCTGAAACTGTCTATCGCTCTCTGACACTCTCTGACACACTCAATCACACTCTATCACTCTCTGACACAATCTGACTCTCTCTATCACTCTATGACACTCTCTGACACTCTCTATCACTCTCTGTCACTCTCTGACACACTCTGACACTCTCTGACACTCTCAGACCCTCTCTGTCACTCTCTATCACTCTCTGACATTCTCTATCACTCTCTGACACTCTCTATCACTCTCAGACACTCTCTGTCACTCTCTACCTCTCTCTGACACTCTCTATCACTCTCTGACACTCTCTGACACTCTCAGAGGCTCTCTATCACTCTCTATCACTCACTGATACTCTCAGACACTCTCTATCACTCTATGACACTCTCTGACAGTCTCTTTCACTCTCTATCACTCTCTGACACTCTCTATCACTCTCTGACACTCTCTGACACACTCTGACACTCTCTGACACTCTCAGACCCTCTCTGTCACTCTCTATCACTCTCTGACATTCTCTATCACTCTCTGACACTCTCTATCACTCTCTGACACTCTCTGACACTCTCAGAGGCTCTCTATCTCTCTCTATCACTCACTGACACTCTCAGACACTCTCTATCACTCTATGACACTCTCTGACACTCTCTATCACTCTCTATCACTCTCTGACACTCTCTGATACTCTCTATCACTCTCAATCACTCTCTGACACTTTCTGACACTCTCTATCACTCTCTGCCACTCTCTGACACTCAATGACACTCTCTGACACTCCCTATCGCTCTCTATCACTCTCTGACACTCTCTGACACTCTCAGACTCTCTGTATCTCTCTCTATCACTCTCTGACACTCTCTATCACTCTCTATCACTGTCTGACACTCTCTATCACTCTCAGACACTCTCTATCACTCTCTGACACTCTCTGACACTCTCCATCACTCAATGACACGCTCTGACACTCTCTATCACTCTCTATCACTCTCTGACACTATCTGACACTCTCTGACACTCTCAGACACTCTCTATCACTCTTTCTCACTCTCTGACACTCACTGACACTCTCAGACACTCTCTGTCACTCTCAGACACGCTCTATCACTCTTTATCGAACTCTGACATTCTCCATCACTCTCTATCACTCTCTGACACTCTCTGACACTCTCTATCACTCTATATCACTCTCTGTCACTCTCAGACAATCTCAGACACTCTCCATCACTCTCTGAAACTGTTTATCGCTCTCTGACACTCTCTGACACACTCAATCACACTCAATCACTCTCTGACACAATCTGACTCTCTCTATCACTCTACGACACTCTCTGACACTCTCTATCACTCTCTGTCACTCTCTGACACACTCTGACACTCTCTGACACTCTCAGAGCCTCTCTGTCACTCTCTATCACTCTCTGACATTCTCCATCACTCTCTATCACTCTCTGACACTCTCTGACACTCTCTATCACTCTATATCACTCTCTGACACTCTCTGACACTCTCTATCACTCTATATCACTCTCTGACACTCTCTATCACACTCTATCAATCTCTGACACTCTGTGAAACTCTCTATGACTCTCTGAAACTCTCTGACACACTCTGACACTCTCTATCACTCTCTATCACTCTCTGACACTCTCCATCACTCTCTGACACTCTCTGACACTCTCTATCACTCTCTATCACTCTCTGACACTCTCTATCACTCTCTTACACTCTCTGACACTCTCTATCACTCCCTGCACTCACTGACACTCTCAGACACTCTCTGCCACTCACTATCACTCTCTGACACTCTTTATCACTCTCTGAATCTCTCTGACACTCTCAGAGGCTCTCTTTCACTCTCTATCACTCACTGACACTCTCAGACACTCTCTATCACTCTCTGACACTCACTGATACTCTCAGACACTCTATTTCACTCTCTGTCACTCTCAGACAATCTCAGACACTCTCTATCACTCTCTGAAACTGTCTATCGCTCTCTGACACTCTCTGACACACTCAATCACACTCTATCACTCTCTGACACAATCTGACTCTCTCTATCACTCTACGACACTCTCTGACACTCTCTATCACTCTCTGTCACTCTCTGACACACTCTGACACTCTCTGACACTCTCAGACCCTCTCTGTCACTCTCTATCACTCTCTGACATTCTCTATCAGTCTCTGACACTCTCTATCACTCTCAGACACTCTCTGTCACTCTCTACCTCTCTCTGACACTCTCTGTCACTCTCTGACACTCTCTGACACTCTCAGAGGCTCTCTATCACTCTCTATCACTCACTGACACTCTCAGACACTCTCTATCACTCTCTGACACTCACTGACACTCTCAGACACTCTCTTTCACTCTCTGTCACTCTCAGACACTCTCAGACACTCTCAGACACTCTCTATCACTCTCTGACACTGTCTATCTCTCTCTGACACTCTCTATCGCTCTCTGACACTCTCTGACACACTCAATCACTCTCTATCACTCTCTGACACACTCTGACACTCTCTGTCACTCCATTGCACTCTCGGACACTCTCTATCACTCTCTATCACTCTCTGACACACTCTGACACTCTCTGACACTCTCAGACACTCTCTATCACTCTCTATAACTCTCTGACACTCTCTATCACTCAGTGACACTCTCTGAAAATCTCTATCACTCTCTATCATTCTCTGACACTCTCTGACACTCTCTGACACACTCTGACACTCTCAGACACTCTCTGACAATCTCAGACACTCTCTATCACTCTTTATCACTCCCTGACACTTTCTGACACTCTCTTATCACTCTCTGACATTCTCTATCACTCTCTATCACTCTCTGACACTCTCTGACACTCTCTATCACTCTATATCACTCTCTGACACTCTCTGACACTCTCTATCACACTCTATCACTCTCTGACACTCTCTGAGGCTCTCTTTCACTCAATATCATGCTCTGACACTCTCTATCACTCTATCTCACTCTCTATCACTTTCTGACACACTCTGACACTCTCTATCACTCAATGACTCTCTGTGACACTCTCTATCACTCTCCAAAACTCTCTGACACTCTCTGACACATTCAGATACTCTGTGATGCACTCTGACACTCTCTATCACTCTATGACACTCTCTGACAGTCTCTTTCACTCTCTATCACTCTCTGACACTCTCTATCACTCTCTGACACTCTCTATCACTCTCTATCACTCTCTGACACTCTCTGATACCCTCTATCACTCTCAATCACTCTCTGACACTTTCTGACACTCTCTATCACTCTCTGCCACTCTCTGACACTCAATGACACTCTCTGACACTCCCTATCGCTCTCTATCACTCTCTGACACTCTCTGACACTCTCAGACTCTCTATATCTCTCTCTATCACTCTCTGACACTCTCTATCACTCTCTATCACTGTCTGACACTCTCTATCACTCTCAGACACTCTCTATCACTCTCTGACACTCTCTGACACTCTCCATCACTCAATGACACGCTCTGACACTCTCTATCACTCTCTATCACTCTCTGACACTATCTGACACTCTCTGACACTCTCAGACACTCTCTATCACTCTTTCTCACTCACTGACACTCACTGACACTCTCAGACACTCTCTGTCACTCTCAGATACGCTCTATCACTCCTTATCGAACTCTGACACTCTCTATCACTCTCTGACACTCTGTATCACTCTCTATCACTCTCTGACACTTCCTGACACTCTCTACCACTCTCTATCACTCTCTGACACTCTCTGACACTCCCTATCACTCTCTATCACTCTCTGACACTCTCTGAAGCTCTCTATCACTCTCGATCACTCTCTGACACTCTCTATCACTCTCTGACACTCTCTATCACTCTCTATCACTCTCTGACACTCTCTGTCACTCTCTATGACTCTCTGACACTCTCTGACACTCTCTATCACTCTCTATCACTCTCTGACACTCTCTATCACTCTCTTACACTCTCTGACACTCTCTATCACTCCCTGCACTCACTGACACTCTCAGACATTCTCTGCCACTCACTATCACTCTCTGACACTCTTTATCACTCTCTGAATCTCTCTGACACTCTCAGAGGCTCTCTATCACTCTCTATCACTCACTGACACTCTCAGACACTCTCTATCACTCTCTGACACTCACTGATACTCTCAGACACTCTATTTCACTCTCTGTCACTCTCAGACAATCTCAGACACTCTCTATCACTCTCTGAAACTGTCTATCGCTCTCTGACACTCTCTGACACACTCAATCACACTCTATCACTCTCTGACACAATCTGACTCTCTCTATCACTCTACGACACTCTCTGACACTCTCTATCACTCTCTGTCACTCTCTGACACACTCTGACACTCTCTGACACTCTCAGACCCTCTCTGTCACTCTCTATCACTCTCTGACATTCTCTATCACTCTCTGACACTCTCTATCACTCTCAGACACTCTCTGTCACTCTCTACCTCTCTCTGATACTCTCTATCACTCTCTGACACTCTCTGACACTCTCAGAGGCTCTCTATCACTCTCTATCACTCACTGACACTCTCAGACACTCTCTATCACTCTATGACACTCTCTGACAGTCTCTTTCACTCTCTATCACTCTCTGACACTCTCTATCACTCTCTGACACTCTCTGACACACTCTGACACTCTCTGACACTCTCAGACCCTCTCTGTCGCTCTCTATCACTCTCTGACATTCTCTATCACTCTCTGACACTCTCTATCACTCTCAGACACTCTCTGTCACTCTCTACCTCTCTCTGACACTCTCTATCACTCTCTGACACTCTCTGACACTCTCAGAGGCTCTCTATCTCTCTCTATCACTCACTGACACTCTCAGACACTCTCTATCACTCTATGACACTCTCTGACACTCTCTATCACTCTCTATCACTCTCTGACACTCTCTGATACTCTCTATCACTCTCATTCGCTCTCTGACACTTTCTGACACTCTCTATCACTCTCTGCCACTCTCTGACACTCAATGACACTCTCTGACACTCCCTATCGCTCTCTATCACTCTCTGACACTCTCTGACACTCTCAGACTCTCTATATCTCTCTCTATCACTCTCTGACACTCTCTATCACTCTCTATCACTGTCTGACACTTTCTGACACTCCCTATCACTCTCTGCCACTCTCTGACACTCAATGACACTCTCTGACACTCCCTATCGCTCTCTATCACTCTCTGACACTCTCTGACACTCTCAGACTCTCTATAACTCTCTCTATCACTCTCTGACACTCTCTATCACTCTCTATCACTGTCTGACACTCTCTATCACTCTCTATCACTCTCTATCACTCTCTGACACTCTCTGACACTCTCCATCACTCAATGACACGCTCTGACACTCTCTATCACTCTCTATCACTCTCTGACACTATCTGACACTCTCTGACACTCTCAGACACTCTCTATCACTCTTTCTCACTCACTGACACTCACTGACACTCTCAGACACTCTCTGTCACTCTCAGACACGCTCTATCACTCTTTATCGAACTCTGACACTCTCTATCACTCTCTGACACTCTGTATCACTCTCTATCACTCTCTGACACTCTCTGACACTCCCTATCACTCTCTATCACTCTCTGACACTCTCTGAAGCTCTCTATCACTCTCGATCACTCTCTGACACTCTCTATCACTCTCTGACACTCTCTATCACTCTCTATCACTCTCTGACACTCTCTGTCACTCTCTATGACTCTCTGACACTCTCTGACACTCTCTATCACTCTCTATCACTCTCTGACACTCTCTATCACTCTCTTACACTCTCTGACACTCTCTATCACTCCCTGCACTCACTGACACTCTCAGACATTCTCTGCCACTCACTATCACTCTCTGACACTCTTTATCACTCTCTGAATCTCTCTGACACTCTCAGAGGCTCTCTATCACTCTCTATCACTCACTGACACTCTCAGACACTCTCTATCACTCTCTGACACTCACTGATACTCTCAGACACTCTATTTCACTCTCTGTCACTCTCAGACAATCTCAGACACTCTCTATCACTCTCTGAAACTGTCTATCGCTCTCTGACACTCTCTGACACACTCAATCACACTCTATCACTCTCTGACACAATCTGACTCTCTCTATCACTCTATGACACTCTCTGACACTCTCTATCACTCTCTGTCACTCTCTGACACACTCTGACACTCTCTGACACTCTCAGACCCTCTCTGTCACTCTCTATCACTCTCTGACATTCTCTATCACTCTCTGACACTCTCTATCACTCTCAGACACTCTCTGTCACTCTCTACCTCTCTCTGACACTCTCTATCACTCTCTGACACTCTCTGACACTCTCAGAGGCTCTCTATCACTCTCTATCACTCACTGATACTCTCAGACACTCTCTATCACTCTATGACACTCTCTGACAGTCTCTTTCACTCTCTATCACTCTCTGACACTCTCTATCACTCTCTGACACTCTCTGACACACTCTGACACTCTCTGACACTCTCAGACCCTCTCTGTCACTCTCTATCACTCTCTGACATTCTCTATCACTCTCTGACACTCTCTATCACTCTCAGACACTCTCTGTCACTCTCTACCTCTCTCTGACACTCTCTATCACTCTCTGACACTCTCTGACACTCTCAGAGGCTCTCCATCTCTCTCTATCATTCACTGACACTCTCAGACACTCTCTATCACTCTATGACACTCTCTGACACTCTCTATCACTCTCTATCACTCTCTGACACTCTCTGATACTCTCTATCACTCTCAATCACTCTCTGACACTTTCTGACACTCTCTATCACTCTCTGCCACTCTCTGACACTCAATGACACTCTCTGACACTCCCTATCGCTCTCTATCACTCTCTGACACTCTCTGACACTCTCAGACTCTCTGTATCTCTCTCTATCACTCTCTGACACTCTCTATCACTCTCTATCACTGTCTGACACTCTCTATCACTCTCAGACACTCTCTATCACTCTCTGACACTCTCCATCACTCAATGACACGCTCTGACACTCTCTATCACTCTCTATCACTCTCTGACACTATCTGATACTCTCTGACACTCTCAGACACTCTCTATCACTCTTTCTCACTCTCTGACACTCACTGACACTCTCAGACACTCTCTGTCACTCTCAGACACGCTCTGTCACTCTTTATCGAACTCTGACACTCTCTATCACTCTCTGACACTCTGTATCACTCTCTATCACTCTCTGACACTCCCTGACACTCTCTACCACTCTCTATCACTCTCTGACACTCTCTGACACTCCCTATCACTCTCTATCACTCTCTGACACTCTCTGAAGCTCTCTATCACTCTCGATCACTCTCTGACACTCTCTATCACTCTCTGACACTCTCTATCACTCTCTATCACTCTCTGACACTCTCTATCACTCTCTATCACTCTCTGACACTCTCTATCACTCTCTTACACTCTCTGACACTCTCTATCACTCCCTGCACTCACTGACACTCTCAGACATTCTCTGCCACTCACTATCACTCTCTGACACTCTTTATCACTCTCTGAATCTCTCTGACACTCTCAGAGGCTCTCTATCACTCTCTATCACTCACTGACACTCTCAGACACTCTCTATCACTCTCTGACACTCACTGATACTCTCAGACACTCTATTTCACTCTCTGTCACTCTCAGACAATCTCAGACACTCTCTATCACTCTCTGAAACTGTCTATCGCTCTCTGACACTCTCTGACACACTCAATCACACTCTATCACTCTCTGACACAATCTGACTCTCTCTATCACTCTACGACACTCTCTGACACTCTCTGTCACTCTCTGACAAACTCTGACACTCTCTGACACACTCAGACCCTCTCTGTCACTCTCTATCACTCTCTGACATTCTCTATCACTCTCTGACACTCTCTGACATTCTCTATCACTCTCTGACACTCTTTATCACTCTCTGAATCTCTCTGACACTCTCAGAGGCTCTCTATCACTCTCTATCACTCACTGACACTCTCAGACACTCTCTATCACTCTCTGACACTCACTGATACTCTCAGACACTCTATTTCACTCTCTGTCACTCTCAGACAATCTCAGACACTCTCTATCACTCTCTGAAACTGTCTATCGCTCTCTGACACTCTCTGACACACTCAATCACACTCTATCACTCTCTGACACAATCTGACTCTCTCTATCACTCTATGACACTCTCTGACACTCTCTATCACTCTCTGTCACTCTCTGACACACTCTGACACTCTCTGACACTCTCAGACCCTCTCTGTCACTCTCTATCACTCTCTGACATTCTCTATCACTCTCTGACACTCTCTATCACTCTCAGACACTCTCTGTCACTCTCTACCTCTCTCTGACACTCTCTATCACTCTCTGACACTCTCTGACACTCTCAGAGGCTCTCTATCACTCTCTATCACTCACTGATACTCTCAGACACTCTCTATCACTCTATGACACTCTCTGACAGTCTCTTTCACTCTCTATCACTCTCTGACACTCTCTATCACTCTCTGACACTCTCTGACACACTCTGACACTCTCTGACACTCTCAGACCCTCTCTGTCACTCTCTATCACTCTCTGACATTCTCTATCACTCTCTGACACTCTCTATCACTCTCAGACACTCTCTGTCACTCTCTACCTCTCTCTGACACTCTCTATCACTCTCTGACACTCTCTGACACTCTCAGAGGCTCTCCATCTCTCTCTATCATTCACTGACACTCTCAGACACTCTCTATCACTCTATGACACTCTCTGACACTCTCTATCACTCTCTATCACTCTCTGACACTCTCTGATACTCTCTATCACTCTCAATCACTCTCTGACACTTTCTGACACTCTCTATCACTCTCTGCCACTCTCTGACACTCAATGACACTCTCTGACACTCCCTATCGCTCTCTATCACTCTCTGACACTCTCTGACACTCTCAGACTCTCTGTATCTCTCTCTATCACTCTCTGACACTCTCTATCACTCTCTATCACTGTCTGACACTCTCTATCACTCTCAGACACTCTCTATCACTCTCTGACACTCTCCATCACTCAATGACACGCTCTGACACTCTCTATCACTCTCTATCACTCTCTGACACTATCTGATACTCTCTGACACTCTCAGACACTCTCTATCACTCTTTCTCACTCTCTGACACTCACTGACACTCTCAGACACTCTCTGTCACTCTCAGACACGCTCTGTCACTCTTTATCGAACTCTGACACTCTCTATCACTCTCTGACACTCTGTATCACTCTCTATCACTCTCTGACACTCCCTGACACTCTCTACCACTCTCTATCACTCTCTGACACTCTCTGACACTCTCTATCACTCTCTATCACTCTCTGACACTCTCTATCACTCTCTATCACTCTCTGACACTCTCTATCACTCTCTTACACTCTCTGACACTCTCTATCACTCCCTGCACTCACTGACACTCTCAGACATTCTCTGCCACTCACTATCACTCTCTGACACTCTTTATCACTCTCTGAATCTCTCTGACACTCTCAGAGGCTCTCTATCACTCTCTATCACTCACTGACACTCTCAGACACTCTCTATCACTCTCTGACACTCACTGATACTCTCAGACACTCTATTTCACTCTCTGTCACTCTCAGACAATCTCAGACACTCTCTATCACTCTCTGAAACTGTCTATCGCTCTCTGACACTCTCTGACACACTCAATCACACTCTATCACTCTCTGACACAATCTGACTCTCTCTATCACTCTACGACACTCTCTGACACTCTCTGTCACTCTCTGACAAACTCTGACACTCTCTGACACACTCAGACCCTCTCTGTCACTCTCTATCACTCTCTGACATTCTCTATCACTCTCTGACAGTCTCTATCACTCTCAGACACTCTCTGTCACTCTCTACCTCTCTCTGACACTCTCTATCACACTCTGACACTCACTGACACTCTCAGACACTCTCTATCACTCTATGACACTCTCTGACAGTCTCTTTCACTCTCTATCACTCTCTGACACTCTCTATCACTCTCTGACACTCTCTGACACACTCTGACACTCTCTGACACTCTCAGACCCTCTCTGTCACTCTCTATCACTCTCTGACATTCTCTATCACTCTCTGACACTCTCTATCACTCTCTGACACTCTCTGACACTCTCAGAGGCTCTCTATCACTCTCTATCACTCACTGACACTCTCAGACACTCTCTATCACTCTATGACACTCTCTGACACTCTCTATCACTCTCTATCACTCTCTGACACTCTCTGATACTCTCTATCACTCTCAATCACTCTCTGACACTTTCTGACACTCTCTATCACTCTCTGCCACTCTCTGACACTCAATGACACTCTCTGACACTCCCTATCGCTCTCTATCACTCTCTGACACTCTCTGACACTCTCAGACTCTCTATATCTCTCTCTATCACTCTCTGACACTCTCTATCACTCTCTATCACTGTCTGACACTCTCTATCACTCTCAGACACTCTCTATCACTCTCTGACACTCTCTGACACTCTCCATCACTCAATGACACGCTCTGACACTCTCTATCACTCTCTATCACTCTCTGACACTATCTGACACTCTCTGACACTCTCAGACACTCTCTATCACTCTTTCTCACTCTCTGACACTCACTGACACTCTCAGACACTCTCTGTCACTCTCAGACACGCTCTATCACTCTTTATCGAACTCTGACACTCTCTATCACTCTCTGACACTCTGTATCACTCTCTACCACTCTCTGACACTCCCTGACACTCTCTACCACTCTCTATCACTCTCTGACACTCTCTGACACTCCCTATCACTCTCTATCACTCTCTGACACTCTCTGAAGCTCTCTATCACTCTCGATCACTCTCTGACACTCTCTATCACTCTCTGACACTCTCTATCACTCTCTGACACTCTCTATCACTCTCTATGACTCTCTGACACTCTCTGACACTCTCTATCACTCTCTATCACTCTCTGACACTCTCTATCACTCTCTTACACTCTCTGACACTCTCTATCACTCCCTGCACTCACTGACACTCTCAGACATTCTCTGCCACTCACTATCACTCTCTGACACTCTTTATCACTCTCTGAATCTCTCTGACTCTCAGAGGCTCTCTATCACTCTCTATCACTCACTGAGACTCTCAGACACTCTCTATCACTCTCTGACACTCACTGATACTCTCAGACACTCTATTTCACTCTCTGTCACTCTCAGACAATCTCAGACACTCTCTATCACTCTCTGAAACTGTCTATCGCTCTCTGACACTCTCTGACACACTCAATCACACTCTATCACTCTCTGACACAATCTGACTCTCTCTATCACACTACGACACTCTCTGACACTCTCTATCACTCTCTGTCACTCTCTGACACACTCTGACACTCTCTGACACACTCAGACCCTCTCTGTCACTCTCTATCACTCTCTGACATTCTCTATCACTCTCTGACACTCTCTATCACTCTCAGACACTCTCTGTCACTCTCTACCTCTCTCTGACACTCTCTATCACTCTCTGACACTCTCCGACACTCTCAGAGGCTCTCTATCACTCTCTATCACTCACTGACACTCTCAGACACTCTCTATCACTCTCTGACACTCACTGACACTCTCAGACACTCTCTTTCACTCTCTTTCACTCTCAGACACTCTCAGACACTCTCAGACACTCTCTATCACTCTCTGACACTGTCTATCTCTCTCTGACACTCTCTATCGCTCTCTGACACTCTCTGACACACTCAATCACTCTCTATCACTCTCTGACACACTCTATCACTCTCTATCACTCCATGACACTCTCGGACACTCTCTATCACTCTCTATCACTCTCTATCACTCTCTGACACTCTCTGACACTCTCTGACACACTCTGACACTCTCAGACACTCTCTGACAATCTCAGACACTCTCTATCACTCTTTATCACTCCCTGACACTCTCTGACACTCTCTATCACTCTCTGACATTCTCTATCACTCTCTATCACTCTCTGACACTCTCTGACACTCTCTATCGCTCTATATCACTCTCTGACACTCTCTGACACTCTCTATCACTCTCTATCACTCTCTGACACTCTCTGAGGCTCTCTTTCACTCAATATCATGCTCTGACACTCTCTATCACTCTCTGACAATCTGTATCACTCTCTATCACTCTCTGACACTCTCTGAAACTCTATATCACTCTCTATCACTTTCTGACACACTCTGACACTCTCTATCACTCAATGACTCTCTGTGACACTCTCTATCACTCTCCATATCTCTCTGACACTCTCTGACACATTCAGATACTCTGTGACGCACTCTGACACTCTCTATCACTCTATGACACTCTCTGACAGTCTCTTTCACTCTCTATCACTCTCTGACACTCTCTATCACTCTCTGACACTCTCTATCACTCTCTGTCACTCTCTGACACTCTCTGATACTCTCTATCACTCTCAATCACTCTCTGACACTTTCTGACACTCTCTATCAGTCTCTGCCACTCTCTGACACTCAATGACACTCTCTGACTCTCCCTATCGCTCTCTATCACTCTCTGACACTCTCAGACTCTCTATATCTCTCTCTATCACTCTCTGACACTCTCTATCACTCTCTATCACTGTCTGACACTCTCTATCAATCTCAGACACTCTCTATCACTCTCTGACACTCTCTGACACTCTCCATCACTCTCGATCACTCGCTGACACTCTCAGACACACTCAGACACTCTCTATCAC
This sequence comes from Heterodontus francisci, assembly GCF_036365525.1. Classification (NCBI taxonomy): domain Eukaryota; kingdom Metazoa; phylum Chordata; class Chondrichthyes; order Heterodontiformes; family Heterodontidae; genus Heterodontus; species Heterodontus francisci. Next base: position 13,819,042 of record NC_090405.1, read on the forward strand.
TCTCTATCACTCGATGACACTCTCAGACACTCTCAGACACTCTCAGACACTCTCTATCACTCTCTGACACTCACAGAAACTCTCAGAAACTCTCTGTCTCTCTCAGACACTCTCAGACACTCTCTCTCACTCTCTGACACTCTCTGACACTCTCTATCACTCTCTGACACTCTCTGACACTCTCTGACACACTCTATCGCTCTCTGACATTCTCTGACACACTCTGACACTCTCTGACACTGTCAGACACTCTCCATCACTCTCCATCACTCTCTGACACACTCTGACACAATCTGACATTCTCTGACACTCTCAGACACTTTCTATCACTCTCTGACACTGACAGACACCCTCAGACACTCTCTGTCTCTCTCAGACACTCTCTATCACTCTCTGACACTTTCTATCACTCTTTGACACTCTCTGAAACTCTCTGACACTCTCCATCACTCTCTATCACACTCTGACACAATTTGACACTCTCTGTCACTCTCTGACACTCTCAGACACTCTCTATCACTCTATGACACTGTCAGACACTCTATATCATTATCTGACACTATCTGACACTCTCAGACACTCTCAGACACTCTCAGACACTCGCTATCACTCTCTGACACTCTCTGACACTCTCAGACACTCACTATCACTCTCTATCACTCTCTGACAGTCTCTGACACCCTCAGACACTCTCTATCACTCTCAGACACTCTCTATCACTCTCTGACACTCTCTCTCACTCTCTGACATTCTCTGGACCTCTCATACACTCTCTATCACTCTCTGACACCCTCAGACACTCTCTATCACTCTCTGACACTTTCTATCACTCTCTATCACTCTCTGACACACTCTGACACTTTCTGACACTCTCAGACACTCTCTCTCACTCTCTATCAAACTCTGACACACTCTGACAGTCTCTGACATTCTCTGACACTTTCTATCACTCTCTGTCACTCTCTGTTGCTCTCTGACACACTCAGACATTCTTTGACACTCTCTGACACTCTCTATCACTCTCTGACACTCTCAGACACTCTCTATCAATCTCTGACACTCTCAGACAGTTTCTATCACTCACTGACACTCTCCATCACTCTCTGACACTCTCTGACACACTCTGACACTCTCAGACACTCTCTATCACTCTCTGACACTTTCTGACACTCTCAGACTCTCTCTATCACTCTCTATCCCTCTCTGTTACTCTCTGACACACTCTGACACTCTCTGACACACTCTGAAACTCTCTGACACTCTCCATCACTCTCTATCACACTCTGACACAATTTGACACTCTCTATCACTCTCTGACACTCTCAGACACTCTCTATCACTCTATGACACTCTCAGTCACTCTCTATCATTCTCTGACACTCTCAGACACTCTCAGACACTCTCTATCACTCTCTGACAGTCTCTGACACTCTCTATCAATCTCTGACACTCTCAGACAGTCTCTATCACTCACTGACACACTCTATCACTCTCTGACACACTCTGACAGTTCTCAGACACTCTCTATCACTCTCTATCACTCTCTGACACACTCTGACACTTTCTGACACTCTCAGACACTCTCTATCACTCTCTATCACTCTCTGTTACTCTCTGACACACTCTGACAGTTCTCAGACACTCTCTATCACTCTCTATCACTCTCTGACACACTCTGACACTCTCTGACACTCTCTATCACTCTCTGACACTCTCTGACACTCTCTGACACACTCTATCGCTCTCTGACATTCTCTGACATACTCTGACACTCTCTGACACTGTCAGATACTCTCCATCACTCTCCATCACTCTCTGTCACACTCTGACACAATCTGACATTCTCTGACACTCTCAGACACTCTCTATCACTCTCTGACACTGACTGACACCCTCAGACACTCTCTGTCACTCTCAGACACTCTCTATCACTCTCTGACACTTTCTATCACTCTCTGACACTCTCTGACACACTCTAAAACTCTCTGACACTCTCCATCACTCTCTATCACACTCTGACACAATTTGACACTCTCTATCACTCTCTGACACTCTCAGACACTCTCTGTCACTCTATGACACTCTCAGACACTCTCTATCATTCTCTGACACTCTCAGACACTCTCAGACACTCGCTATCACTCTCTGACACTCTCAGACACTCTCTATCACTCTCTATCACTCTCTGACAGTCTCTGACACTCTCAGACACTCTCTATCACTCTCAGACACTCTCTATCACTCTCTGACATTCTCTGAACCTCTCATACACTCTCTATCACTCTCTGACACTCTCAGACACTCTCTATCACTCTCTGACACTTTCTGTCACTCTCTATCACTCTCTGACACACTCTGACACTTTCTGACACTCTCAGACACTCTCTCTCACTCTCTATCAAACTCTGACACACTCTGACAGTCTCTGACATTCTCTGACACTTTCTATCACTCTCTGTCACTCTCTGTTGCTCTCTGACACACTCAGACATTCTTTGACATTCTCTGACACACTCTCAGACACTTTCTCTCAGTCTCTGACACTCTCTATCACTCTCTGACACTCTCAGACACTCTCTATCAATCTCTGACACTCTCAGACAGTCTCTAACACTCACTGACACGCTCTATCACTCTCTGACACTCTCTGACACTCTCTGACACACTCTGACACTCTCAGACACTCTCTATCACTCTCTGTCACTCTCTGACACATTCTGACACTTTCTGACACTCTCAGACACTCTCTATCACTCTCTATCCCTCTCTGTTACTCTCTGACACACTCTGACAATCTCTGACACTCTCTATCACTCTCTGACATACTCTGTCACTCACTGACACTCTCAGACACTCTCGATCACTCTCTGACATTCTCTATCACTCTCTGACACTCTCTGACACTCAAAGACACTCTCTATCACACTCTATCACTCTCTATCACTCTCTGACACTCTCGGACACTCTCTATCAAACTCTGATACTCTCTGACAGTCTCTGACACTCTCAGACACTCTCTATCAATCTCAGACACTCTCTATCACTCTCAGACACTCTATCACTCTCTGACATTCTCTGAAACTCTCAGACACTCTCTATCACTCTCTGACACTCTCAGACACTCTCTATCACTCTCTGACACTTTCTATCACTCTCTATCACTCTCTGACAAACTCTGACACTTTCTGACACTTTCTGACACTCTCAGACACTCTCTGACACTTTATATCACTCTCTGAATCTCTCAGACACTCTCTGACACTCTCTATCACTCTCTGACATACTCTGTCACTCACTGACACTCTCAGACACTCTCGATCACTCTCTGACATTCTCTATCACGCTCTGACACTCTCTGACACTCAAAGACACTCTCTATCACACTCTATCACTCTCGATCACTCTCTATCACTCTCTGACACTCTCAGACACTCTCTATCAATCTCAGACACTCTCTATCACTCTCTGACACTCTCAGACACTCTCTATCACTCTCTGACACTTTCTATCACTCTCTATCACTCTCTGACAAACTCTGACACTTTCTGACACTTTCTGACACTCTCAGACACTCTCTGACACTTTCTATCACACTCTGACACCCTCTGACACTCTCAGATAATCTCAGACAATCTCAGATACTCTCTATCACTCTCTGACACTCTCTATCACTCTCTGACACTCTCTGACACACTCTGAAACTCTCTGACCCTCTCCATCACTCTCGATCACACTCTGACACAATTTGACACTCTCTATCACTCTCTGACACTCTCAGACACTCTCTATCACTCTATGACACTCTCAGACACTCTCTATCATTCTCTGACACTCTCAGACACTCTCAGACACTCGCTATCGCTCTCTGACTCTCTCTGACACTCTCAGACACTCTCTATCACTCTCTATCACTCTCTGACAGTCTCTGACACTCTCTATCAATCTCTGACACTCTCAGACAGTCTCTATCACTCACTGACACTTTCTATCACTCTCTGACACACTCTGACACTCTCAGACACTCTCTATCACTCTCTATCACTCTCTGACACACTCTGACACTTTCTGACACTCTCAGACACTCTCTATCACTCTCTATCACTCTCTGTTACTCTCTGACACACTGACACTCTCTGACACTCTCTGACACTCTCTGACACACTCTGACACTCTCTGACACTCTCTATCACTCTCTGACACTCTCTGACACTCTCTGACACACTCTATCGCTCTCTGACATTCTCTGACATACTCTGACACTCTCTGACACTGTGAGACACTCTCCATCACTCTCCATCACTCTCCATCACTCTCTGACACACTCTGACACAATCTGACATTCTCTGACACTCTCAGACACTCTCTATCACTCTCTGACACTGAATGACACCCTCAGACACTCTCTGTCACTCTCAGACACTCTCAGACACTCTCTATCACTCTCTGACACTTTCTATCACTCTCTGACACACTCTGAAACTCTCTGACACTCTCCATCACTCTCTATCACACTCTGACACAATTTGACACTCTCTATCACTCTCTGACACTCTCAGACACTCTCTATCACTCTATGACACTCCCAGCCACTCTCTATCATTCTCTGACACTCTCAGACACTCTCAGACACTCGCTATCACTCTCTGACACTCTCTGACACTCTCAGACACTCTCTGTCACTCTATATCACTCTCTGACAGTCTCTGACACTCTCAGACACTCTCTATCACTCTCACACACTCTTTATCACTCTCTGACATTCTCTGAACCTCTCAGACACTCTCTATCACTCTCTGACACTCTCAGACACTCTCTATCACTCTCTGACACTTTCTATCACTCTCTATCACTCTCTGACACACTCTGACACTTTCTGACAATCTCTGACACTCTCTCTCAGTCTCAATCAAACTCTGACACTCTCTGACAGTCTCTGACATTCTCTGAAACTCTCTATCACTCTCTGACACTGACTGACACCCTCAGACACTCTCTGTCACTCTCAGACACTCTCAGACACTCTCTATCACTCTCTGACACTTTCTAACACTCTCTGACACACTCTGAAACTCTCTGACACTCTCCATCACTCTCTATCACACTCTGACACAATTTGACACTCTCTATCACTCTCTGACACTCTCAGACACTCTCTATCACTCTATGACACTCCCAGCCACTCTCTATCATTCTCTGACACTCTCAGACACTCTCAGACACTCGCTATCACTCTCTGACACTCTCTGACACTCTCAGACACTCTCTGTCACTCTATATCACTCTCTGACAGTCTCTGACACTCTCAGACACTCTCTATCACTCTCAGACACTCTTTATCACTCTCTGACATTCTCTGAACCTCTCAGACACTCTCTATCACTCTCTGACACTCTCAGACACTCTCTATCACTCTCTGACACTTTCGATCACTCTCTATCACTCTCTGACACACTCTGACACTTTCTGACACTCTCAGACACTCTCTCTCACTTTCTATCAAACTCTGACACACTCTGACAGTCTCTGACATTCTCTGACACTTTCTATCACTCTCTGTCACTCTCTGTTGCTCTCTGACACACTCAGACATTCTTTGACACTCTCTGACACACTCTGACAATCTCAGACACTTTCTATCACTCTCTGACACTCTCTATCACTCTCTGACACTCTCAGACACTCTCTATCAATCTCTGACACTCTCAGACAGTCTCTAACACTCACTGACACTCTCTATCACTCTCTGACACTCTCTGACACACTCTGACACTCTCTGACACTTTCTATCACTCTCTATCACTCTCTGACACACTCTGACACTTTCTGACACTCTCAGACACTCTCTCTCACTCTCTATCAAACTCTGACACACTCTGACAGTCTCTGACATTCTCTGACACTTTCTATCACTCTCTGTCACTCTCTGTTGCTCTCTGACACACTCAGACATTCTTTGACACTCTCTGACACACACTGACAATCTCAGACACTTTCTATCACTCTCTGACACTCTCTATCACTCTCTGACACTCTCAGACACGCTCTATCAATCTCTGACACTCTCAGACCATCTCTAACACTCACTGACACTCTCTATCACTCTCTGACACTCTCTGACACTCTCAGACAATCTCTATCACTCTCTGTCACTCTCTGACACACTTTGACACTTTCTGACACTCTCAGACACTCTCTATCACTCTCTAACCCTCTCTGTTACTCTCTGACACACTCTGACAATCTCTGACACTCTCTATCACTCTCTGACATACTCTGTCACTCACAGACACTCTCAGACACTCTCGATCACTCTCTGACATTCTCTATCAATCTCTGACACTCTCTGACACTCAAAGACACTCTCTATCACACTCTATCACCTCTATCACTCTCTGACACTCTCGGACACTCTCCATCACTCTCTGATACTCTCTGACAGTCTCTGACACTCTCAGACACTCTCTATCAATCTCAGACACTCTCTATCACTCTCTGACACTCTCTATCACTCTCTGACATTCTCTGAAACTCTCAGACACTCTCTATCACTCTCTGACACTCTCAGACACTCTCTATCACTCTCTGACACTTTCTATCACTCTCTATCACTCTCTGACAAACTCTGACACTTTCTGACACTCTCGGACACTCTCTGACACTTTATATCACTCTCTGAATCTCTCAGACACTCTCTGACACTTTCTATCACACTCTGACACCCTCTGACACTCTCAGATAATCTCAGACAATCTCAGACACTCTCTATCACTCTCTGACACTCTCTATCACTTTCTGACACTCTCAGACACTCTCTATCACTCTCTGACACTCTCTATCACTCACTGACAATCTCTGACACCCTCAGACACTCTCAGACACTCTCTATCACTCTGTGACACCCTCTGACATTCTCAGCAACTCTCTATCACTCTCTATCACTCTCTGGCACACTCTGACTCACTCTGACCATCTCTGACACTCTCTATCACTCTCTGACACTGACGGACACCCTCAGACACTCTCTGTCACTCTCAGACACTCTCAGACACTCTCTATCACTCTCTGACACTTTCTATCACTCTCTGACACTCTCTGACACACTCTGAAAGTCTCTGACACTCTCCATCACTGTCTATCACACTCTGACACAATTTGACACTCTCTATCACTCTCTGACACTCTCAGTCACTCTCTATCACTCTATGACACTCTCAGACACTCTCTATTATTCTCTGACACTCTCTGACACACTCTGACACTCTCTGACACTCTCAGACACTCTCAGACACTCGCGATCATTCTCTGACACTCTCTGACACACTCTATCACTCTCTATCACTCTCTGAATGTCTCTGACACTCTCAGACACTCTCTATCACTCTCAGACACTCTCTATCACTCTCTGAAATTCTCTGAACCTCTCAGACACTCTCTATCACTCTCTGACACTCTCAGACACTCTCTCTCACTCTCTGTCAAACTCTGACACACTCTGACAGTCTCTGACATTCTCTGACACTTTATATCACTCTCTGTCACTCTCTGTTGCTCTCTGACACACTCAGACATTCTCTGACAGTCTCTGACACACACTGACAATCTCAGACACTTTCCATCACTCTCTGACACTCTCTATCACTCTCTGACACTCTCAGACACACTCTATCAATCTCTGACACTCTCAGACATTCTCTATCACTCACTGTCACTCTCTATCACTCTCCGACACTCTCTGACACACTCTGACACTCTCAGACACTCTCTATCACTCTCTATCACTCTCTAACACACTCTGACACTTTCTGACACTCTCAGACACTCTCTATCACTCTCTATCCCTCTCTGTTACTCTCTGACACACTCTGACACTCTCTGACACTCTTTGACACTCTCTGACACTCTCTGACACATTCTGACAATCTCTGACACTCTCTATCACTCTCTGACATACTCTGTCACTCACAGACACTCTCAGACACTCTCGATCACTCTCTGACATTCTCTATCACTCGCTGACACTCTCTGACACTACAAAGACACTCTCTATCAATCTCAGACACTCTCTATCACTCTCAGACACTCTCTATCACTCTCTGACATTCTCTGAAACTCTCAGACACTCTCTATCACTCTCTGACACAGTCAGACACTCTCTATCACTCTCTGACACTTTCTATCACTCTCTATCACTCTCTGACTAACTCAGACACTTTCTGACACTCTCAGACACTCTCTGACACTTTATATCACTCTCTGAATCTCTCAGACACTCTCTGACACTTTCAATCACACTCTGACACCCTCTGACACTCTCAGATAATCTCTATCACTCTCTGACACTCTCTATCACTCTCTATCACTCTCTGACACTCTCTATCACTCACTGACACTCTCTGACACACTCTGATACTCTCAGACACTCTCTATCACTCACTATCACTCTCTGACACACTCTGACAATCTCTGACACCCTCAGACACTCTCAGACCCTCTCAGACACTCTCTAAACACTCTCTGACACTCTATCACTCTCTATCACTCTCTGGCACTCTCTGACTCTCTCTGACACTCTCTGACACTCTCCATCACTCTCTGACACTCTCTGACACTTTCCGACACTCTCAGACACTCTCTACCACTCTCTATCAATCTCTGACACTCTGTGACACTCTCTGATACACTCTGACATTTCCTGACACTCTCTGACACTCTCCATCACTCTCTGACACACTCTGACAATCTCAGACACTCTCTGACACTCTCTATGACTCTCTGAAACTTTCAGACACTCTCTGACACTTTCAGACACTCTCTGACACTCTCAGACATTTTCTGACACTCTCAGACTCTCGGAGACTCTCAGACGCTCTCTATCACTCTCTGACACTCTCTGACACTATCTATCACTCTATGAAACTCTCTGACACTCTCAGACACTCTCTATCACTCTCTATCAGTCTCTATCACTCTCTGACAGACTCTGACAATCTCTGACACTCTCAGACACTCTCAGACACTCTCTACACACTCTCTTACACTCACTGACACTCTCAGACACGCTCTGTCACTCTCTGACTCTCTCAAACTCTCTCTATCACTCTCTCTCTCATTCTCCGACACTCTCTGACATTCTCAGACACTCTCTGTCACTCTCTATCACTCACTGACACTCTCAGACACTCTCTATCACTCTCTATCACTCGCTGACACTCTCAGACACTCTCAGACACTCACTAGCAATCCCTGACACTCACTGAAACTCTCAGACACTCTCTGTCTCGCTCAGACACTCTCAGACAATCTCTCTCACTCTCTGACTCTCTCTGAAGCTCTCTGACACACTCACAATCCCTCTGACACTCTCTATCACTCTCTGACACTCTCTGACGCACTCTGACACTCTCTATCACTCTCCTGAAACGCTCTGACACTCTCTATCACTCTCTATCACTCTCTGACACACTCTGACACAATCTGACAATCTCTGACACTCTCTATCACTCTCTGACACTGACTTACACCCTCAGACACTCTCTGTCACTCTCAGACACTCTCTATCAGTCTCTGACACTTTCTATCACGCTCTGACACTCTCTGACACACTCTGAAACGCTCTGACACTCTCTATCACTCTCTATCACTCTCTGACACAATTTGACACTCTCTATCAGTCTCTGACACTTTCTATCACGCTCTGACACTCTCTGACACACTCTGAAACGTCTGACACTCTCTATCACTCTCTATCACTCTCTGACACACTCTGACACAATCTGACAATCTCAGACACTCTCTATCACTCTCCGACACTCTCTTACACTCTCTGACACTCTCTGACACACTCTGACAGTCTCTGACACACTCAGACACTCGCTATCACTCTCAATCACTCTCTGACACTCTCTGACACTGTCAGACACTCTCAGACACTCTCTATCACTCTCTGACACTCTCTGACACTCTCAGACACTCTCTATCACTCTCTGACACTCTCTGATACACTCTGACACTCTCTGACACTCTCAGACAATCGCTATCACTCTCAGACACTCTCAGACACACTCTGACAATCTCTGACACTCTCAATCACTCTCTGACACACTCTGTCACTCACAGACACTCTCAGACACTCTCGATCACTCTCTGACATTCTCTATCACGCTCTGACACTCTCTGACTCTCTCTGACTATCTGAGACACTCTCTGACAAATCTCTATCACTCTCTGAAACTCTCAGACACTCTCTGACACTTTCTATCACACTCTGACACTCTCTGACACTCTCTGACACTCTCAGAGACTCTCAGACAGTTTCAGACACTTTCTATCACTCTCTGACACTGTCTGACAATCTCTGACACTCTCAGACACTCTCTTTCACTCTCTGTCCCTCCATGACACTCCCTATCACTCCCTAACACTCTCAGATTCTCTATGACACTCTCTTTCACTCTCCATCACTCTCTGACACTGTCAGACACTCTCTGACACTCTCAGACACTCTCTGACTCAGTCAGACTCTCTCAGATACTCTCAGACACTCTCTATCACTCTATTTCACTCTCTGACACTCTCTGACACTATCTAACACTCTATGAAACTCTCTGACACTCTCTATCACTCTCCATCACTCTCTGGTACACTCTGACTCTCTCCGACACCCTCAGACATTCTCTATCACTCTCTGACACACTCTGACAGTCTCAGACACTCTCTATCACTCTCTATCACTCTCTGACACTCTCTGACAATCTCTGACACTCTCAGACACTCTCTATCACTCTCTGACACTCTCAGACACTCTCTATCACTCTCTGACACTCTCAGACACTCTCTACCACTCTCGGACACTCTCGGACACTCTCTGACACTCTCTGACACACTCTGACACTCTCAGACACTCTCTATCACTCTCTGACACTCTCTGACACTCTCTACCACTCTCGGACACTCTCTGACACTCTCTGACACTCTCTGTTACTCTCTGTAACTCTCTGTCACTCTCTGTCACTCTCTGACACTCTCTGAAACTCTCTATCACTCTCTATCACTCTCTGACACTCTCAGACACTCTCTATCACTCTCAGACACTCTCTATCACTCTCTGACATTCTCTGAAACTCTCAGACACTCTCTATCACTCTCTGACACTCTCAGACACTCTCTATCACTCTCTGACACTTTCTATCACTCTCTGACACACTCGGACACATTCTGACACTCTCTGACACTCTCTGACATACTCTGACAATCTCTGACACTTTCTATCACTCTCTGACACTCTCTATCACTCTCTGACACTCTCAGACACACTCTATCAATCTCTGACACTCTCAGACACGCTCGATCACTCACTGACACTCTCTATCAGTCTCTGACAGTCTCTGATACATTCTGACACTCTCAGACACTCTCTATCACTCTCTATCACTCCCTGACACACTCTGACACTTTGTGACACTTTCAGACACTCTCTATCACTCTCTATCCCTCTCTGTTACTCTCTGACACACTCTGACACTCTCTGACACTCTCTGACACTTTATATCACACTCTGACCCTCTCTGACACTCTCAGATAATCTCAGACAGTCTCAGACACTTTCTATCACTCTCTGACACTGTCTGACAATCTCTGACACTCTCAGACACTCTCTTTCACTCTCAATCCCTCTGTGACACTCCCTATCACTCCCGAACACTCTCAGATTCTCTATGACACTCTCTTTCAATCTCCATCACTCTCTGACACTGTCAGACACTCTCTGACACTCTCAGACACTCTCAGACTCACTCAGACTCTCTCAGATATTCTCAGACACTCTCTATCACTCTATTTCACTCTCTGACACCCTCAGACACTCTCTATCACTCTCTGACACACTCTGACAGTCTCAGACACTCTCAGACACTCTCTATCACTCTCTATCACTCTCTGACACTCTCAGACACTCTATATCACTCTCAGACACTCTATATCACTCTCTGACACTCTCTATCACTCTCAGACGCTCTCTATCACTCTCTGACACTCTCTATCACTCTCAGACACTCTCTACCACTCGCGGACTCTCTCTGACACACTCTGACACTCTCAGACACTCACTATCACTCTCTGACACTCTCAGACACTCTCTATCACTCTCTATCACTCTCTATCACTCTCTGACACTCTTTGACACTCTCTATCACTCTCTATCACTCTCTGACACTCTCTATCACTTTCAGACACTCTCTATCACTCTCTTACATTCTCTGAAACTCTCAGACACTCTCTATCACTCTCTGACACTCTCAGACACTCTCTATCACTCTCTGACACTTTCTATCACTCTCTGTCACTCTCTGACACACTCTGACACATTCTGACACTCTCAGACACTCTCTAACAAACTCTGACACACTCTGACACTCTCTATCACTCTCTATTACTCTCTGTTACTCTCTGACACACTCTGACATTCTCTGACACTCTCTGACATACTTTGACACACTCTGACACTCTCTATCACTCTCTATTACTCTCTGTTACTCTCTCACACACTCTGACATTCTCTGACACTCTCTGACATACTCTGACACTCTCTGACACTCTCTGTTACTCTCTGTAACTCTCTGTCACTCTCTGTCACTCTCTGACACTCTCTGAAACTCTCTATCACTCTCTATCACTCTCTGACACTCTCAGACACTCTCTATCACTCTCAGACACTCTCTATCACTCTCTGACATTCTCTGAAACTCTCAGACACTCTCTATCACTCTCTGACACTCTCAGACACTCTCTATCACTCTCTGACACTTTCTATCACTCTCTGACACACTCGGACACATTCTGACACTCTCTGACACTCTCTGACATACTCTGACAATCTCTGACACTTTCTATCACTCTCTGACACTCTCTATCACTCTCTGACACTCTCAGACACACTCTATCAATCTCTGACACTCTCAGACACGCTCGATCACTCACTGACACTCTCTATCAGTCTCTGACAGTCTCTGATACATTCTGACACTCTCAGACACTCTCTATCACTCTCTATCACTCCCTGACACACTCTGACACTTTGTGACACTTTCAGACACTCTCTATCACTCTCTATCCCTCTCTGTTACTCTCTGACACACTCTGACACTCTCTGACACTCTCTGACACTTTATATCACACTCTGACCCTCTCTGACACTCTCAGATAATCTCAGACAGTCTCAGACACTTTCTATCACTCTCTGACACTGTCTGACAATCTCTGACACTCTCAGACACTCTCTTTCACTCTCAATCCCTCTGTGACACTCCCTATCACTCCCGAACACTCTCAGATTCTCTATGACACTCTCTTTCAATCTCCATCACTCTCTGACACTGTCAGACACTCTCTGACACTCTCAGACACTCTCAGACTCACTCAGACTCTCTCAGATATTCTCAGACACTCTCTATCACTCTATTTCACTCTCTGACACCCTCAGACACTCTCTATCACTCTCTGACACACTCTGACAGTCTCAGACACTCTCAGACACTCTCTATCACTCTCTATCACTCTCTGACACTCTCAGACACTCTATATCACTCTCAGACACTCTATATCACTCTCTGACACTCTCTATCACTCTCAGACGCTCTCTATCACTCTCTGACACTCTCTATCACTCTCAGACACTCTCTACCACTCGCGGACTCTCTCTGACACACTCTGACACTCTCAGACACTCTCTATCACTCTCTGACACTCTCAGACACTCTCTATCACTCTCTATCACTCTCTATCACTCTCTGACACTCTCTGACACTCTCTATCACTCTCTATCACTCTCTGACACTCTCTATCACTTTCAGACACTCTCTATCACTCTCTTACATTCTCTGAAACTCTCAGACACTCTCTATCACTCTCTGACACTCTCAGACACTCTCTATCACTCTCTGACACTTTCTATCACTCTCTGTCACTCTCTGACACACTCTGACACATTCTGACACTCTCAGACACTCTCTAACAAACTCTGACACACTCTGACACTCTCTATCACTCTCTATTACTCTCTGTTACTCTCTGACACACTCTGACATTCTCTGACACTCTCTGACATACTTTGACACACTCTGACACTCTCTATCACTCTCTATTACTCTCTGTTACTCTCTCACACACTCTGACATTCTCTGACACTCTCTGACATACTCTGACAATCTCTGACACTTTCTATCACTCTCTGACACACTCTATCACTCTCTATCACTCTCTGACACTCTCAGACACTCTCTATCAATCACTGACACTCTCAGACACGCTCTATCACTCACTGACACTCTCCATCAGTCTCTGACAGTCTCTGATACATTCTGACACTCTCAGACACTATCTATCACTCTTTGACTGTCTCAGACACTCTCAGACACTCTCTATCACTCTCAGACACTCTCGATCGCTCTCAGACACTCTCTGACACTCTCTGACACTCTCAGACACTCTCTAACACTCTCTGACACTCTCAGACACACTCTGAAACACTCAGACACTCTTTCACTCTCTATCACTCTCTGTTACTCTCTGACACACTATGACACTCTCTGACACTCTCTGACACTTTATATCACACTCTGACCCTCTCTGACACTCTCAGATAATCTCAGACAGTCTCAGACACTTTCTATCACTCTCTGACACTGTCTGACAATCTCTGACACTCTCAGACACTCTCTATCACTCGCTGACACTCTCAGACACTCTCTATCACTCTCTATCACTCGCTGACACTCTCAGACACTCTCAGACACTCACTAGCACTCCCTGACACTCACTGAAACTCTCAGTCACTCTCTGTCTCGCTCAGACCCTCTCAGACAATCTCTCTCACTCTCTGACTCTCTCTGAAACTCTCTGACACACTCACAATCTCTCTGACACTCTCTATCACTCTCTGACACTCTCTGACACTCTCTGACACACTCTGACACTCTCTATCAATCTCTGACACTCTCTGACACACTCTGACACACTCTATCGCTCTGTGACATCCTCTGACACACTCTGACACTCTCTGACACTGTCAGACACTCTCTATCAATCTCCATCACTCTCTGAAACACTCTGACACAATCTGACTATCTCTGACACTCTCAGACACTCTCTATCACTCTCTGACACTGACTTACACCCCCAGACACTCTCTGTCACTCTCAGACACTCTCTATCAGTCTCTGACACTTTCTATCACTCTCTGACACTCTCTGACACACTCTGTAACGCTCTGACACTCTCTATCACTCTCTAACACTCTCTGACACAATTTGACACTCTCTATCACTCTATGACACTCTCAGACACTCTCTATCACTCTAGGACACTCTCAGACACTCTCTATCACTCTCTGACACTCTTTGACACACTCTGACACTCTCTGACACACTCTGACAGTCTCTGACACACTCAGACACTCGCTATCACTCTCTATCACTCTCTGACACTCTCTGACACACTCAGACATTCTCAGACACTCTATATCACTCTCTGACTCTCTCTGAAACTCTCTGACACACTCACAATCTCTCTGACACTCTCTATCACTCTCTGACTCTCTCTGAATCTCTCTGACACACTCACAATCTCTCTGACACACTCTGACACTCTCTGACACTCTCAGACAATCGCTATCACTCTCTATCACTCTCTGACACTCTCTGACACGCTCTATCACTCTCTATCACTCTCTGACAGTGTCTGACACTCTCAGACACTCTCCTTCACTCTCAGACACTCTCCATCACTCTCACACACTCTCTATCACTCTCTGACACACTCTATCACTGTCTGACACTTTCTATCACTCTCTATCACTCTCTGACACACTCTGACAATTTCTGACACTCTCAGACACTCTCTCTCTCACTCTCTATCACACTCTGACGCACTCTGACAGTCTCTGACACTCTCTGACACTCTCTATCACTCTCTATCACTCTCTATCACTCTCTGTTACTCTCTGACACACTCTGACTGTCTCTGACACTCTCTGACACACTCTGACACTCTCAGACACTCTCGATCACTCTCTGACATTCTCTATCACGCTCTGACACTCTCTGACACTCAAAGACACACTCCATCACTCTCGATCACTCTTTGGCACACTCTGACTCACCCTGACACTCTCTGACACGATCTGACACTCTCTGACACACTCTGACACACTCAGACACTCTCTATCACTCTCTATCACTGTCTATCACTCTCCATCACTCTCCATCACTCTCTATCACTCTCTGACACACTCTGACACTCTCTGACACTCTCAGACACTCTCTATCACTCTCTATCACTCTCTGACACACTCTGACTGTCTCTGACACTCTCTGACACTCACTATCACTCTGACACTCTCTGTCACTTTCTGACACACTCTATCACTCACTGACACTCTCTGACACACCCTGACACTCTCAGACAGTCTCAGACACTCTCTATCACTCTCTATCACTCTCTGACAGACTCTGACAATCTCTGACACTCTCAGACACTCTCAGACACTCTCTACACACTCTCTTACACTCACTGACACTCTCAGACACGCTCTGTCACTCTCTGACTCTCTCAAACTCTCTCTATCACTCTCTCTCATTCTCTGACACTCTCTGACATTCTCAGACACTCTCTGTCACTCTCTATCACTCACTGACACTCTCAGACACTCTCTATCACTCTCTATCACTCGTTGACACTCTCAGACACTCTCAGACACTCACTAGCAATCCCTGACACTCACTGAAACTCTCAGACACTCTCTGTCTCGCTCAGACACTCTCAGACAATCTCTCTCACTCTCTGACTCTCTCTGAAGCACTCTGACACACTCACAATCCCTCTGACACTCTCTATCACTCTCTGACACTCTCTGACACACTCTGACACTCTCTATCACTCTCCTGAAACGCTCTGACACTCTCTATCACTCTCTATCACTCTCTGACACACTCTGACACAATCTGACAATCTCTGACACTCTCTATCACTCTCTGACACTGACTTACACCCTCAGACACTCTCTGTCACTCTCAGACACTCTCTATCAGTCTCTGACACTTTCTATCACGCTCTGACACTCTCTGACACACTCTGAAGCGCTCTGACACTCTCTATCACTCTCTATCACTCTCTGACACAATTTGACACTCTCTATCAGTCTCTGACACTTTCTATCACGCTCTGACACTCTCTGACACACTCTGAAACGTCTGACACTCTCTATCACTCTCTATCACTCTCTGACACACTCTGACACAATCTGACAATCTCAGACACTCTCTATCACTCTCCAACACTCTCTTACACTCTCTGACACTCTCTGACACACTCTGACAGTCTCTGACACACTCAGACACTCGCTATCACTCTCTATCACTCTCTGACACTCTCTGACACTGTCAGACACTCTCAGACACTCTCTATCACTCTCTATCACTCTCTGACACTCTCAGACACTCTCAGACACTCTCAGACACACTCTATCACTCTCTGACACTCTCTGACACTCTCAGACACTCTCTATCACTCTCTGACACTCTCTGATACACTCTGACACTCTCTGACACTCTCAGACAATCGCTATCACTCTCTATCACTCTCTGACACTCTCAGACACTCTCAGACACTCTCAGACACACTCTGACAATCTCTGACACTCTCAATCACTCTCTGACACACTCTGTCACTCACAGACACTCTCAGACACTCTCGATCACTCTCTGACATTCTCTATCACGCTCTGACACTCTCTGACTCTCTCTGACTATCTGAGACACTCTCTGACAAATCTCTATCACTCTCTGAAACTCTCAGACACTCTCTGACACTTTCTATCACACTCTGACACTCTCTGACACTCTCTGACACTCTCAGAGACTCTCAGACAGTTTCAGACACTTTCTATCACTCTCTGACACTGTCTGACAATCTCTGACACTCTCAGACACTCTCTTTCACTCTCTGTCCCTCCATGACACTCCCTATCACTCCCTAACACTCTCAGATTCTCTATGACACTCTCTTTCACTCTCCATCACTCTCTGACACTGTCAGACACTCTCTGACACTCTCAGACACTCTCTGACTCACTCAGACTCTCTCAGATACTCTCAGACACTCTCTATCACTCTATTTCACTCTCTGACACTCTCTGACACGATCTAACACTCTATGAAACTCTCTGACACTCTCTATCACTCTCCATCACTCTCTGGTACACTCTGACTCTCTCCGACACCCTCAGACATTCTCTATCACTCTCTGACACACTCTGACAGTCTCAGACACTCTCTATCACTCTCTATCACTCTCTGACACTCTCTGACAATCTCTGACACTCTCAGACACTCTCTATCACTCTCTGACACTCTCAGACACTCTCTATCACTCTCTGACACTCTCAGACACTCTCGGACACTCTCGGACACTCTCTGACACACTCTGACACACTCTGACACTCTCAGACACTCTCTATCACTCTCTGACACTCTCTGACACTCTCTACCACTCTCGGACACTCTCTGACACTCTCTGACACTCTCTGTTACTCTCTGTCACTCTCTGTCACTCTCTGTCACTCTCTGACACTCTCTGAAACTCTCTATCACTCTCTATCACTCTCTGACACTCTCAGACACTCTCTATCACTCTCAGACACTCTCTATCACTCTCTGACATTCTCTGAAACTCTCAGACACTCTCTATCACTCTCTGACACTCTCAGACACTCTCTATCACTCTCTGACACTTTCTATCACTCTCTGACACACTCGGACACATTCTGACACTCTCTGACACTCTCTGACATACTCTGACAATCTCTGACACTTTCTATCACTCTCTGACACTCTCTATCACTCTCTGACACTCTCAGACACACTCTATCAATCTCTGACACTCTCAGACACGCTCGATCACTCACTGACACTCTCTATCAGTCTCTGACAGTCTCTGATACATTCTGACACTCTCAGACACTCTCTATCACTCTCTATCACTCCCTGACACACTCTGACACTTTGTGACACTTTCAGACACTCTCTATCACTCTCTATCCCTCTCTGTTACTCTCTGACACACTCTGACACTCTCTGACACTCTCTGACACTTTATATCACACTCTGACCCTCTCTGACACTCTCAGATAATCTCAGACAGTCTCAGACACTTTCTATCACTCTCTGACACTGTCTGACAATCTCTGACACTCTCAGACACTCTCTTTCACTCTCTATCTCTCTGTGACACTCCCTATCACTCCCGAACACTCTCAGATTCTCTATGACACTCTCTTTCAATCTCCATCACTCTCTGACACTGTCAGACACTCTCTGACACTCTCAGACACTCTCTGACTCACTCAGACTCTCTCAGATATTCTCAGACACTCTCTATCACTCTATTTCACTCTCTGACACCCTCAGACACTCTCTATCACTCTCTGACACACTCTGACAGTCTCAGACACTCTCAGACACTCTCTATCACTCTCTATCACTCTCTGACACTCTCAGACACTCTATATCACTCTCTGACACTCTCTATCACTCTCAGACGCTCTCTATCACTCTCTGACACTCTCTATCACTCTCAGACACTCTCTACCACTCACGGACTCTCTCTGACACACTCTGACACTCTCAGACACTCTCTATCACTCTCTGACACTCTCAGACACTCTCTATCACTCTCTATCACTCTCTATCACTCTCTGACACTCTCTGACACTCTCTATCACTCTCTATCACTCTCTGACACTCTCTATCACTTTCAGACACTCTCTATCACTCTCTTACATTCTCTGAAACTCTCAGACACTCTCTATCACTCTCTGACACTCTCAGACACTCTCTATCACTCTCTGACACTTTCTATCACTCTCTGTCACTCTCTGACACACTCTGACACATTCTGACACTCTCAGACACTCTCTAACAAACTCTGACACACTCTGACACTCTCTATCACTCTCTATTACTCTCTGTTACTCTCTGACACACTCTGACATTCTCTGACACTCTCTGACATACTTTGACACACTCTGACACTCTCTATCACTCTCTATTACTCACTGTTACTCTCTCACACACTCTGACATTCTCTGACACTCTCTGACATACTCTGACAATCTCTGACACTTTCTATCACTCTCTGACACACTCTATCACTCTCTATCACTCTCTGACACTCTCAGACACTCTCTATCAATCACTGACACTCTCAGACACGCTCTATCACTCACTGACACTCTCCATCAGTCTCTGACAGTCTCTGATACATTCTGACACTCTCAGACACTATCACTCTCTATCACTCCCTGACACACTCTGACACTTTCTATCACTCTCTGACACTATCTATCACTCTTTGACTGTCTCAGACACTCTCAGACACTCTCTATCACTCTCAGACACTCTCGATCGCTCTCAGACACTCTCTGACACTCTCTGACACTCTCAGACACTCTCTAACACTCTCTGACACTCTCAGACACACTCTGAAACACTCAGACACTCTTTCACTCTCTATCACTCTCTGTTACTCTCTGACACACTCTGACACTCTCTGACACTCTCTGACACTTTATATCACACTCTGACCCTCTCTGACACTCTCAGATAATCTCAGACAGTCTCAGACACTTTCTATCACTCTCTGACACTGTCTGACAATCTCTGACACTCTCAGACACTCTCTTTCACTCTCTATCCCTCTGTGACACTCCCTATCACTCCCGAACACTCTCAGATTCTCTATGACACTCTCTTTCAATCTCCATCACTCTCTGACACTGTCAGACACTCTCTGACACTCTCAGACACTCTCTGACTCACTCAGACTCTCTCAGATATTCTCAGACACTCTCTATCACTCTATTTCACTCTCTGACACCCTCAGACACTCTCTATCACTCTCTGACACACTCTGACAGTCTCAGACACTCTCTATCACTCTCTATCACTCTCTGACACTCTCAGACACTCTATATCACTCTCTGACACTCTCTATCACTCTCAGACGCTCTCTATCACTCTCTGACACTCTCTATCACTCTCAGACACTCTCTACCACTCTCGGACACTCTCTGACACACTCTGACACTCTCAGACACTCTCTATCACTCTCTGACACTCTCAGACACTCTCTATCACTCTCTATCACTCTCTATCACTCTCTGACACTCTCTGACACTCTCTATCACTCTCTATCACTCTCTGACACTCTCTATCACTTTCAGACACTCTCTATCACTCTCTTACATTCTCTGAAACTCTCAGACACTCTCTATCACTCTCTGACACTCTCAGACACTCTCTATCACTCTCTGACACTTTCTATCACTCTCTGTCACTCTCTGACACACTCTGACACATTCTGACACTCTCAGACACTCTCTAACAAACTCTGACACACTCTGACACTCTCTATCACTCTCTATTACTCTCTGTTACTCTCTGACACACTCTGACATTCTCTGACACTCTCTGACATACTTTGACACACTCTGACACTCTATATCACTCTCTATTACTCTCTGTTACTCTCTCACACACTCTGACATTCTCTGACACTCTCTGACATACTCTGACAATCTCTGACACTTTCTATCACTCTCTGACACACTCTATCACTCTCTATCACTCTCTGACACTCTCAGACACTCTCTATCAATCACTGACACTCTCAGACACGCTCTATCACTCACTGACACTCTCCATCAGTCTCTGACAGTCTCTGATACATTCTGACACTCTCAGACACTATCACTCTCTATCACTCCCTGACACACGCTGACACTTTCTATCACTCTCTGACAATATCTATCACTCTTTGACTGTCTCAGACACTCTCTATCACTCTCCGACACTCTCTTACACTCTCTGACACTCTCTGACACACTCTGACAGTCTCTGACACACTCAGACACTCGCTATCACTCTCTATCACTCTCTGACACTCTCTGACACTGTCAGACACTCTCAGACACTCTCTATCACTCTCTGACACTCTCTGACACTCTCAGACACTCTCTATCACTCTCTGACACTCTCTGATACACTCTGACACTCTCTGACACTCTCAGACAATCGCTATCACTCTCTATCACTCTCTGACACTCTCAGACACTCTCAGACACTCTCAGACACACTCTGACAATCTCTGACACTCTCAATCACTCTCTGACACACTCTGTCACTCACAGACACTCTCAGACACTCTCGATCACTCTCTGACATTCTCTATCACGCTCTGACACTCTCTGACTCTCTCTGACTATCTGAGACACTCTCTGACAAATCTCTATCACTCTCTGAAACTCTCAGACACTCTCTGACACTTTCTATCACACTCTGACACTCTCTGACACTCTCTGACACTCTCAGAGACTCTCAGACAGTTTCAGACACTTTCTATCACTCACTGACACTGTCTGACAATCTCTGACACTCTCAGACACTCTCTTTCACTCTCTGTCCCTCCATGACACTCCCTATCACTCCCTAACACTCTCAGATTCTCTATGACACTCTCTTTCACTCTCCATCACTCTCTGACACTGTCAGACACTCTCTGACACTCTCAGACACTCTCTGACTCACTCAGACTCTCTCAGATACTCTCAGACACTCTCTATCACTCTATTTCACTCTCTGACACTCTCTGACACTATCTAACACTCTATGAAACTCTCTGACACTCTCTATCACTCTCCATCACTCTCTGGTACACTCTGACTCTCTCCGACACCCTCAGACATTCTCTATCACTCTCTGACACACTCTGACAGTCTCAGACACTCTCTATCACTCTCTATCACTCTCTGACACTCTCTGACAATCTCTGACACTCTCAGACACTCTCTATCACTCTCTGACACTCTCTATCACTCTCTGACACTCTCAGACACTCTCTATCACTCTCTGACACTCTCAGACACTCTCTACCACTCTCGGACACTCTCGGACACTCTCTGACACACTCTGACACTCTCAGACACTCTCTATCACTCTCTGACACTCTCTGACACTCTCTACCACTCTCGGACACTCTCTGACACTCTCTGACACTCTCTGTTACTCTCTGTCACTCTCTGTCACTCTCTGTCACTCTCTGACACTCTCTGAAACTCTCTATCACTCTCTATCACTCTCTGACACTCTCAGACACTCTCTATCACTCTCAGACACTCTCTATCACTCTCTGACATTCTCTGAAACTCTCAGACACTCTCTATCACTCTCTGACACTCTCAGACACTCTCTATCACTCTCTGACACTTTCTATCACTCTCTGACACACTCGGACACATTCTGACACTCTCTGACACTCTCTGACATACTCTGACAATCTCTGACACTTTCTATCACTCTCTGACACTCTCTATCACTCTCTGACACTCTCAGACACACTCTATCAATCTCTGACACTCTCAGACACGCTCGATCACTCACTGACACTCTCTATCAGTCTCTGACAGTCTCTGATACATTCTGACACTCTCAGACACTCTCTATCACTCTCTATCACTCCCTGACACACTCTGACACTTTGTGACACTTTCAGACACTCTCTATCACTCTCTATCCCTCTCTGTTACTCTCTGACACACTCTGACACTCTCTGACACTCTCTGACACTTTATATCACACTCTGACCCTCTCTGACACTCTCAGATAATCTCAGACAGTCTCAGACACTTTCTATCACTCTCTGACACTGTCTGACAATCTCTGACACTCTCAGACACTCTCTTTCACTCTCTATCCCTCTGTGACACTCCCTATCACTCCCGAACACTCTCAGATTCTCTATGACACTCTCTTTCAATCTCCATCACTCTCTGACACTGTCAGACACTCTCTGACACTCTCAGACACTCTCTGACTCACTCAGACTCTCTCAGATATTCTCAGACACTCTCTATCACTCTATTTCACTCTCTGACACCCTCAGACACTCTCTATCACTCTCTGACACACTCTGACAGTCTCAGACACTCTCAGACACTCTCTATCACTCTCTATCACTCTCTGACACTCTCAGACACTCTATATCACTCTCTGACACTCTCTATCACTCTCAGACGCTCTCTATCACTCTCTGACACTCTCTATCACTCTCAGACACTCTCTACCACTCACGGACTCTCTCTGACACACTCTGACACTCTCAGACACTCTCTATCACTCTCTGACACTCTCAGACACTCTCTATCACTCTCTATCACTCTCTATCACTCTCTGACACTCTCTGACACTCTCTATCACTCTCTATCACTCTCTGACACTCTCTATCACTTTCAGACACTCTCTATCACTCTCTTACATTCTCTGAAACTCTCAGACACTCTCTATCACTCTCTGACACTCTCAGACACTCTCTATCACTCTCTGACACTTTCTATCACTCTCTGTCACTCTCTGACACACTCTGACACATTCTGACACTCTCAGACACTCTCTAACAAACTCTGACACACTCTGACACTCTCTATCACTCTCTATTACTCTCTGTTACTCTCTGACACACTCTGACATTCTCTGACACTCTCTGACATACTTTGACACACTCTGACACTCTCTATCACTCTCTATTACTCTCTGTTACTCTCTCACACACTCTGACATTCTCTGACACTCTCTGACATACTCTGACAATCTCTGACACTTTCTATCACTCTCTGACACACTCTATCACTCTCTATCACTCTCTGACACTCTCAGACACTCTCTATCAATCACTGACACTCTCAGACACGCTCTATCACTCACTGACACTCTCCATCAGTCTCTGACAGTCTCTGATACATTCTGACACTCTCAGACACTATCACTCTCTATCACTCCCTGACACACGCTGACACTTTCTATCACTCTCTGACACTATCTATCACTCTTTGACTGTCTCAGACACTCTCTATCACTCTCCGACACTCTCTTACACTCTCTGACACTCTCTGACACACTCTGACAGTCTCTGACACACTCAGACACTCGCTATCACTCTCTATCACTCTCTGACACTGTCAGACACTCTCAGACACTCTCTATCACTCTCTGACACTCTCTGACACTCTCAGACACTCTCTATCACTCTCTGACACTCTCTGATACACTCTGACACTCTCTGACACTCTCAGACAATCGCTATCACTCTCTATCACTCTCTGACACTCTCAGACACTCTCAGACACTCTCAGACACACTCTGACAATCTCTGACACTCTCAATCACTCTCTGACACACTCTGTCACTCACAGACACTCTCAGACACTCTCGATCACTCTCTGACATTCTCTATCACGCTCTGACACTCTCTGACTCTCTCTGACTATCTGAGACACTCTCTGACAAATCTCTATCACTCTCTGAAACTCTCAGACACTCTCTGACACTTTCTATCACACTCTGACACTCTCTGACACTCTCTGACACTCTCAGAGACTCTCAGACAGTTTCAGACACTTTCTATCACTCTCTGACACTGTCTGACAATCTCTGACACTCTCAGACACTCTCTTTCACTCTCTGTCCCTCCATGACACTCCCTATCACTCCCTAACACTCTCAGATTCTCTATGACACTCTCTTTCACTCTCCATCACTCTCTGACACTGTCAGACACTCTCTGACACTCTCAGACACTCTCTGACTCACTCAGACTCTCTCAGATACTCTCAGACACTCTCTATCACTCTATTTCACTCTCTGACACTCTCTGACACTATCTAACACTCTATGAAACTCTCTGACACTCTCTATCACTCTCCATCACTCTCTGGTACACTCTGACTCTCTCCGACACCCTCAGACATTCTCTATCACTCTCTGACACACTCTGACAGTCTCAGACACTCTCTATCACTCTCTATCACTCTCTGACACTCTCTGACAATCTCTGACACTCTCAGACACTCTCTATCACTCTCTGACACTCTCTATCACTCTCTGACACTCTCAGACACTCTCGATCACTCTCTGACACTCTCAGACACTCTCTACCACTCTCGGACACTCTCTGACACACTCTGACACTCTCAGACACTCTCTATCACTCTCTGACACTCTCTGACACTCTCTACCACTCTCGGACACTCTCTGACACTCTCTGACACTCTCTGTTACTCTCTGTCACTCTCTGTCACTCTCTGACACTCTCTGACACTCTCTGTTACTCTCTGTCACTCTCTGTCACTCTCTGTCACTCTCTGACACTCTCTGAAACTCTCTATCACTCTCTATCACTCTCTGACACTCTCAGACACTCTCTATCACTCTCAGACACTCTCTATCACTCTCTGACATTCTCTGAAACTCTCAGACACTCTCTATCACTCTCTGACACTCTCAGACACTCTCTATCACTCTCTGACACTTTCTATCACTCTCTGACACACTCGGACACATTCTGACACTCTCTGACACTCTCTGACATACTCTGACAATCTCTGACACTTTCTATCACTCTCTGACACTCTCTATCACTCTCTGACACTCTCAGACACACTCTATCAATCTCTGACACTCTCAGACACGCTCGATCACTCACTGACACTCTCTATCAGTCTCTGACAGTCTCTGATACATTCTGACACTCTCAGACACTCTCTATCACTCTCTATCACTCCCTGACACACTCTGACACTTTGTGACACTTTCAGACACTCTCTATCACTCTCTATCCCTCTCTGTTACTCTCTGACACACTCTGACACTCTCTGACACTCTCTGACACTTTATATCACACTCTGACCCTCTCTGACACTCTCAGATAATCTCAGACAGTCTCAGACACTTTCTATCACTCTCTGACACTGTCTGACAATCTCTGACACTCTCAGACACTCTCTTTCACTCTCTATCCCTCTGTGACACTCCCTATCACTCCCGAACACTCTCAGATTCTCTATGACACTCTCTTTCAATCTCCATCACTCTCTGACACTGTCAGACACTCTCTGACACTCTCAGACACTCTCTGACTCACTCAGACTCTCTCAGATACTCTCAGACACTCTCTATCACTCTATTTCACTCTCTGACACCCTCAGACACTCTCTATCACTCTCTGACACACTCTGACAGTCTCAGACACTCTCAGACACTCTCTATCACTCTCTATCACTCTCTGACACTCTCAGACACTCTATATCACTCTCTGACACTCTATATCACTCTCTGACACTCTCTATCACTCTCAGACGCTCTCTATCACTCTCTGACACTCTCTATCACTCTCAGACACTCTCTACCACTCACGGACTCTCTCTGACACACTCTGACACTCTCAGACACTCTCTATCACTCTCTGACACTCTCAGACACTCTCTATCACTCTCTATCACTCTCTATCACTCTCTGACACTCTCTGACACTCTCTGACACTTTCTATCACACTCTGACACTCTCTGACACTCTCTGACACTCTCAGAGACTCTCAGACAGTTTCAGACACTTTCTATCACTCTCTGACACTGTCTGACAATCTCTGACACTCTCAGACACTCTCTTTCACTCTCTGTCCCTCCATGACACTCCCTATCACTCCCTAACACTCTCAGATTCTCTATGACACTCTCTTTCACTCTCCATCACTCTCTGACACTGTCAGACACTCTCTGACACTCTCAGACACTCTCTGACTCACTCAGACTCTCTCAGATACTCTCAGACACTCTCTATCACTCTATTTCACTCTCTGACACTCTCTGACACTATCTAACACTCTATGAAACTCTCTGACACTCTCTATCACTCTCCATCACTCTCTGGTACACTCTGACTCTCTCCGACACCCTCAGACATTCTCTATCACTCTCTGACACACTCTGACAGTCTCAGACACTCTCTATCACTCTCTATCACTCTCTGACACTCTCTGACAATCTCTGACACTCTCAGACACTCTCTATCACTCTCTGACACTCTCTATCACTCTCTGACACTCTCAGACACTCTCGATCACTCTCTGACACTCTCAGACACTCTCTACCACTCTCGGACACTCTCTGACACACTCTGACACTCTCAGACACTCTCTATCACTCTCTGACACTCTCTGACACTCTCTACCACTCTCGGACACTCTCTGACACTCTCTGACACTCTCTGTTACTCTCTGTCACTCTCTGTCACTCTCTGTCACTCTCTGACACTCTCTGAAACTCTCTATCACTCTCTATCACTCTCTGACACTCTCAGACACTCTCTATCACTCTCAGACACTCTCTATCACTCTCTGACATTCTCTGAAACTCTCAGACACTCTCTATCACTCTCTGACACTCTCAGACACTCTCTATCACTCTCTGACACTTTCTATCACTCTCTGACACACTCGGACACATTCTGACACTCTCTGACACTCTCTGACATACTCTGACAATCTCTGACACTTTCTATCACTCTCTGACACTCTCTATCACTCTCTGACACTCTCAGACACACTCTATCAATCTCTGACACTCTCAGACACGCTCGATCACTCACTGACACTCTCTATCAGTCTCTGACAGTCTCTGATACATTCTGACACTCTCAGACACTCTCTATCACTCTCTATCACTCCCTGACACACTCTGACACTTTGTGACACTTTCAGACACTCTCTATCACTCTCTATCCCTCTCTGTTACTCTCTGACACACTCTGACACTCTCTGACACTCTCTGACACTTTATATCACACTCTGACCCTCTCTGACACTCTCAGATAATCTCAGACAGTCTCAGACACTTTCTATCACTCTCTGACACTGTCTGACAATCTCTGACACTCTCAGACACTCTCTTTCACTCTCTATCCCTCTGTGACACTCCCTATCACTCCCGAACACTCTCAGATTCTCTATGACACTCTCTTTCAATCTCCATCACTCTCTGACACTGTCAGACACTCTCTGACACTCTCAGACACTCTCTGACTCACTCAGACTCTCTCAGATACTCTCAGACACTCTCTATCACTCTATTTCACTCTCTGACACCCTCAGACACTCTCTATCACTCTCTGACACACTCTGACAGTCTCAGACACTCTCAGACACTCTCTATCACTCTCTATCACTCTCTGACACTCTCAGACACTCTATATCACTCTCTGACACTCTCTATCACTCTCAGACGCTCTCTATCACTCTCTGACACTCTCTATCACTCTCAGACACTCTCTACCACTCACGGACTCTCTCTGACACACTCTGACACTCTCAGACACTCTCTATCACTCTCTGACACTCTCAGACACTCTCTATCACTCTCTATCACTCTCTATCACTCTCTGACACTCTCTGACACTCTCTATCACTCTCTATCACTCTCTGACACTCTCTATCACTTTCAGACACTCTCTATCACTCTCTTACATTCTCTGAAACTCTCAGACACTCTCTATCACTCTCTGACACTCTCAGACACTCTCTATCACTCTCTGACACTTTCTATCACTCTCTGTCACTCTCTGACATACTCTGACACATTCTGACACTCTCAGACACTCTCTAACAAACTCTGACACACTCTGACACTCTCTATCACTCTCTATTACTCTCTGTTACTCTCTGACACACTCTGACATTCTCTGACACTCTCTGACATACTTTGACACACTCTGACACTCTCTATCACTCTCTATTACTCTCTGTTACTCTCTCACACACTCTGACATTCTCTGACACTCTCTGACATACTCTGACAATCTCTGACACTTTCTATCACTCTCTGACACACTCTATCACTCTCTATCACTCTCTGACACTCTCAGACACTCTCTATCAATCACTGACACTCTCAGACACGCTCTATCACTCACTGACACTCTCCATCAGTCTCTGACAGTCTCTGATACATTCTGACACTCTCAGACACTATCACTCTCTATCACTCCCTGACACACTCTGACACTTTCTATCACTCTCTGACACTATCTATCACTCTTTGACTGTCTCAGACACTCTCAGACACTCTCTATCACTCTCAGACACTCTCGATCGCTCTCAGACACTCTCTGACACTCTCTGACACTCTCAGACACTCTCTAACACTCTCTGACACTCTCAGACACACTCTGAAACACTCAGACACTCTTTCACTCTCTATCACTCTCTGTTACTCTCTGACACACTCTGACACTCTCTGACACTCTCTGACACTTTATATCACACTCTGACCCTCTCTGACACTCTCAGATAATCTCAGACAGTCTCAGACACTTTCTATCACTCTCTGACACTGTCTGACAATCTCTGACACTCTCAGACACTCTCTTTCACTCTCTATCCCTCTGTGACACTCCCTATCACTCCCGAACACTCTCAGATTCTCTATGACACTCTCTTTCAATCTCCATCACTCTCTGACACTGTCAGACACTCTCTGACACTCTCAGACACTCTCTGACTCACTCAGACTCTCTCAGATATTCTCAGACACTCTCTATCACTCTATTTCACTCTCTGACACCCTCAGACACTCTCTATCACTCTCTGACACACTCTGACAGTCTCAGACACTCTCAGACACTCTCTATCACTCTCTATCACTCTCTGACACTCTCAGACACTCTATATCACTCTCTGACACTCTCTATCACTCTCAGACGCTCTCTATCACTCTCTGACACTCTCTATCACTCTCAGACACTCTCTACCACTCTCGGACTCTCTCTGACACACTCTGACACTCTCAGACACTCTATATCACTCTCTGACACTCTCTATCACTCTCAGACGCTCTCTATCACTCTCTGACACTCTCTATCACTCTCAGACACTCTCTACCACTCTCGGACACTCTCTGACACACTCTGACACTCTCAGACACTCTCTATCACTCTCTGACACTCTCAGACACTCTCTATCACTCTCTATCACTCTCTATCACTCTCTGCCACTCTCTGACACTCTCTATCACTCTCTATCACTCTCTGACACTCTCTATCACTTTCAGACACTCTCTATCACTCTCTTACATTCTCTGAAACTCTCAGACACTCTCTATCACTCTCTGACACTCTCAGACACTCTCTATCACTCTCAGACACTCTCTATCACTCTCTATCACTCTCTATCACTCTCTGCCACTCTCTGACACTCTCTATCACTCTCTATCACTCTCTGACACTCTCTATCACTTTCAGACACTCTCTATCACTCTCTTACATTCTCTGAAACTCTCAGACACTCTCTAACAAACTCTGACACACTCTGACACTCTCTATCACTCTCTATTACTCTCTGTTACTCTCTGACACACTCTGACATTCTCTGACACTCTCTGACATACTTTGACACACTCTGACACTCTCTATCACTCTCTATTACTCTCTGTTACTCTCTCACACACTCTGACATTCTCTGACACTCTCTGACATACTCTGACAATCTCTGACACTTTCTATCACTCTCTGACACACTCTATCACTCTCTATCACTCTCTGACACTCTCAGACACTCTCTATCAATCACTGACACTCTCAGACACGCTCTATCACTCACTGACACTCTCCATCAGTCTCTGACAGTCTCTGATACATTCTGACACTCTCAGACACTATCACTCTCTATCACTCCCTGACACACGCTGACACTTTCTATCACTCTCTGACACTATCTATCACTCTTTGACTGTCTCAGACACTCTCAGACACTCTATCACTCTCAGACACTCTCGATCGCTCTCAGACACTCTCTGACACTCTCTGACACTCTCTAACACTCTCGGACACTTTCAGACACACTCTGAAACACTCAGACACTCTTTCACTCTCTATCACTCTCTGTTACTCTCTGACACACTCTGACACTCTCTGACACTCTCTGACACACTCTGACAATCTCTGACACTCTCAATCACTCTCTGACACACTCTGTCACTCACAGACACTCTCAGACACTCTCGATCACTCTCTGACATTCTCTATCACGCTCTGACACTCTCTGACTCTCTCTGACTATCTGAGACACTCTCTGACAAATCTCTATCACTCTCTGAAACTCTCAGACACTCTCTGACACTTTCTATCACACTCTGACACTCTCTGACACTCTCTGACACTCTCAGAGACTCTCAGACAGTTTCAGACACTTTCTATCACTCTCTGACACTGTCTGACAATCTCTGACACTCTCAGACACTCTCTTTCACTCTCTGTCCCTCCATGACACTCCCTATCACTCCCTAACACTCTCAGATTCTCTATGACACTCTCTTTCACTCTCCATCACTCTCTGACACTGTCAGACACTCTCTGACACTCTCAGACACTCTCTGACTCACTCAGACTCTCTCAGATACTCTCAGACACTCTCTAGCACTCTATTTCACTCTCTGACACTCTCTGACACTATCTAACACTCTATGAAACTCTCTGACACTCTCTATCACACTCCATCACTCTCTGGTACACTCTGATTCTCTCCGACACCCTCAGACACTCTCTATCACTCTCTGACACACTCTGACAGTCTCAGACACTCTCTATCACTCTCTATCACTCTCTGACACTCTCTGACAATCTCTGACACTCTCAGACACTCTCTATCACTCTCAGACACTCTCTATCACTCTCTGACACTCTCAGACACTCTCTACCACTCTCGGACACTCTCGGACACTCTCTGACACACTCTGACACTCTCAGACACTCTCTATCACTCTCTGACACTCTCTGACACTCTCTACCACTCTCTGACACTCTCTGACACTCTCTGACACTCTCTGTCACTCTCTGTCACTCTCTGTCACTCTCTGTCACTCTCTGACACTCTCTGAAACTCTCTATCACTCTCTGACACTCTCAGACACTCTCTATCACTCTCAGACACTCTCTATCACTCTCTGACATTCTCTGAAACTCTCAGACACTCTCTATCACTCTCTGACACTCTCAGACACTCTCTATCACTCTCTGACACTTTCTATCACTCTCTGACACACTCGGACACATTCTGACACTCTCAGACACTCTCTCACACTCTCTAACAAACTCTGACACACTCTGACACTCTCTATCACTCTCTATTACTCTCTGTTACTCTCTGACACACTCTGACACACTCTGACACTCTCTGACATACTCTGACAATCTCTGACACTTTCTATCACTCTCTGACACTCTCTATCACTCTCTGACACTCTCAGACACACTCTATCAATCTCTGACACTCTCAGACACGCTCGATCACTCACTGACACTCTCTATCAGTCTCTGACAGTCTCTGATACATTCTGACACTCTCAGACACTCTCTGACACTATCTAACACTCTATGAAACTCTCTGACACTCTCTATCACTCTCCATCACTCTCTGGTACACTCTGACTCTCTCCGACACCCTCAGACATTCTCTATCACTCTCTGACACACTCTGACAGTCTCAGACACTCTCTATCACTCTCTATCACTCTCTGACACTCTCTGACAATCTCTGACACTCTCAGACACTCTCTATCACTCTCTGACACTCTCTATCACTCTCTGACACTCTCAGACACTCTCGATCACTCTCTGACACTCTCAGACACTCTCTACCACTCTCGGACACACTCTGACACACTCTGACACTCTCAGACACTCTCTATCACTCTCTGACACTCTCTGACACTCTCTGACACTCTCTACCACTCTCGGACACTCTCTGACACTCTCTGACACTCTCTGTTACTCTCTGTCACTCTCTGTCACTCTCTGTCACTCTCTGACACTCTCTGAAACTCTCTATCACTCTCTATCACTCTCTGACACTCTCAGACACTCTCTATCACTCTCAGACTCTCTCTATCACTCTCTGACATTCTCTGAAACTCTCAGACACTCTCTATCACTCTCTGACACTCTCAGACACTCTCTATCACTCTCTGACACTTTCTATCACTCTCTGACACACTCGGACACATTCTGACACTCTCTGACATACTCTGACAATCTCTGACACTTTCTATCACTCTCTGACACTCTCTATCACTCTCTGACACTCTCAGACACACTCTATCAATCTCTGACACTCTCAGACACGCTCGATCACTCACTGACACTCTCTATCAGTCTCTGACAGTCTCTGATACATTCTGACACTCTCAGACACTCTCTATCACTCTCTATCACTCCCTGACACACTCTGACACTTTGTGACACTTTCAGACACTCTCTAACACTCTCTATCCCTCTCTGTTACTCTCTGACACACTCTGACACTCTCTGACACTTTATATCACTCTCTGAATCTCTCAGACACTCTCTGACACTTTCTATCACACTCTGACCCTCTCTGACACTCTCAGATCATCTCAGACAGTCTCAGACACTTTATATCACTCTCTGACACTGTCTGACAATCTCTGACACTCTCAGACACTCTCTTTCACTCTCTATCCCTCTGTGACACTCCCTATCACTCCCGAACACTCTCAGATTCTCTATGACACTCTCTTTCAATCTTCATCACTCTCTGACACTGTCAGACACTCTCTGACACTCTCAGACACTCTCTGACTCACTCAGACTCTCTCAGATATTCTCAGACACTCTCTATCACTCTATTTCACTCTCAGACACCCTCAGACACTCTCTATCACTCTCTGACACACTCTGACAGTCTCAGACACTCTCAGACACTCTCTATCACTCTCTATCACTCTCTATCACTCTCTGACACTCTCAGACACTCTATATCAATCTCTGACACTCTCTATCACTCTCAGACGCTCTCTATCACTCTCTGACACTCTCTATCACTCTCAGACACTCTCTACCACTCTCGGACTCTCTCTGACACACTCTGACACTCTCAGACACTCTCTATCACTCTCTGACACTCTCAGACACTCTCTATCACTCTATTTCACTCTCAGACACTCTCTATCACTCTCTGACACTTTCTATCACTCTCTGTCACTCTCTGACACACTCTGACACATTCTGACACTCTCAGACACTCTCTAACAAACTCTGACACACTCTGATACTCTCTATCACTCTCTATTACTCTCTGTTACTCTCTGACACACTCTGACATTCTCTGACACTCTCTGACATACTTTGACACACTCTGACACTCTCTATCACTCTCTATTACTCTCTGTTATTCTCTCACACACTCTGACATTCTCTGACACTCTCTGACATACTCTGACAATCTCTGACACTTTCTATCACTCTCTGACACACTCTATCACTCTCTATCACTCTCTGACACTCTCAGACACTCTCTATCACTCTCTGACACTTTCTATCACTCTCTGACACACTCGGACACATTCTGACACTCTCTGACATACTCTGACAATCTCTGACACTTTCTATCACTCTCTGACACTCTCTATCACTCTCTGACACTCTCAGACACACTCTATCAATCTCTGACACTCTCAGACACGCTCGATCACTCACTGACAC
The DNA here is from genome assembly GCF_036365525.1 of Heterodontus francisci. Classification (NCBI taxonomy): domain Eukaryota; kingdom Metazoa; phylum Chordata; class Chondrichthyes; order Heterodontiformes; family Heterodontidae; genus Heterodontus; species Heterodontus francisci. The sequence continues at coordinate 13,854,468 of NC_090405.1, forward strand.
TCTCTATCAGTCTCTGACAGTCTCTGATACATTCTGACACTCTCAGACACTCTCTATCACTCTCTATCACTCCCTGACACACTCTGACACTTTGTGACACTTTCAGACACTCTCTAACACTCTCTATCCCTCTCTGTTACTCTCTGACACACTCTGACACTCTCTGACACTTTATATCACTCTCTGAATCTCTCAGACACTCTCTGACACTTTCTATCACACTCTGACCCTCTCTGACACTCTCAGATCATCTCAGACAGTCTCAGACACTTTATATCACTCTCTGACACTGTCTGACAATCTCTGACACTCTCAGACACTCTCTTTCACTCTCTATCCCTCTGTGACACTCCCTATCACTCCCGAACACTCTCAGATTCTCTATGACACTCTCTTTCAATCTTCATCACTCTCTGACACTGTCAGACACTCTCTGACACTCTCAGACACTCTCTGACTCACTCAGACTCTCTCAGATATTCTCAGACACTCTCTATCACTCTATTTCACTCTCAGACACCCTCAGACACTCTCTATCACTCTCTGACACACTCTGACAGTCTCAGACACTCTCAGACACTCTCTATCACTCTCTATCACTCTCTATCACTCTCTGACACTCTCAGACACTCTATATCAATCTCTGACACTCTCTATCACTCTCAGACGCTCTCTATCACTCTCTGACACTCTCTATCACTCTCAGACACTCTCTACCACTCTCGGACTCTCTCTGACACACTCTGACACTCTCAGACACTCTCTATCACTCTCTGACACTCTCAGACACTCTCTATCACTCTATTTCACTCTCAGACACTCTCTATCACTCTCTGACACTTTCTATCACTCTCTGTCACTCTCTGACACACTCTGACACATTCTGACACTCTCAGACACTCTCTAACAAACTCTGACACACTCTGATACTCTCTATCACTCTCTATTACTCTCTGTTACTCTCTGACACACTCTGACATTCTCTGACACTCTCTGACATACTTTGACACACTCTGACACTCTCTATCACTCTCTATTACTCTCTGTTATTCTCTCACACACTCTGACATTCTCTGACACTCTCTGACATACTCTGACAATCTCTGACACTTTCTATCACTCTCTGACACACTCTATCACTCTCTATCACTCTCTGACACTCTCAGACACTCTCTATCAATCACTGACACTCTCAGACACGCTCTATCACTCACTGACACTCTCCATCAGTCTCTGACAGTCTCTGATACATTCTGACACTCTCAGACACTATCACCCTCTATCACTCCCTGACACACTCTGAAACTTTGTGACAATTTCAGACACTCTCTATCACTCTCTATCCCTCTCTGTTACTCTCTGACACACTCTGACACTCTCTGACCCTCTCTGACACTTTAATTCACTCTCTGAATCTCTCAGACACTCTCTGACACTTTCTATCACACTCTGACCCTCTCTGACACTCTCAGATAATCTCAGACAGTGTCAGACACTTTCTATCACTCTCTGACACTGTCTGACAATCTCTGACACTCTCAGACACTCTCTTTCACTCTCGATCCCTCTGTGACACTCCCTATCACTCCCTAACACTCTCAGATTCTCTATGACACTCTCTTTCAATCTCGATCACTCTGTGACACTGTCAGACACTCTCTGACTCTCTCAGACACTCTGACTCTCTCAGACACTCTCAGACACTCTCGATCACTCTATATCAATCTCTGACACTATCTATCACTCTATTAAACTCTCTGACACTCTCCATCACTCTCTATCACTCTCTATCACTCTCTGAAATTCTCTGACACTCTCTGAAACTCTCTGACACTATCTGACACTCTCTGACACACTCTGACACTCTCAGACACTCTCTCTCACTCTCTATCACTGCCTATCACTCTCTATCACTCTCTGTCACTCTCTGACACACTCTGACACTCTCTGACACTCTCCATCACTCTCTGACACTACCTATCACTTTCTGACACTCTCAGACACTCTCTATCACTCTCTGACACTCTATCACTCACTGACACTCTCTGACACACTCTGACACTCTCAGACACTCTCAGACACTCTCTAAACACTCTCTGACACTCTCTGACACTCTCTGACACTCTCAAACACTCTCTATCACTCTCTATCACTCTCTATCACTCTCTGACATTCTCAGACACTCTCTATCACTCTCCATCACTTGCTGAAACTCTCAGACACTCTCAGACACTCTCAGACACTCTCTATCACTCCCTGACACTCACTGAATGTCTCAGACACTCTCTGTCACGCTCAGACACTCTCAGACACTCTCTGAAACTGTCTGACACACTCACACTCTCTCTGACACTCTATATCACTCTCTGACACTCTCTGACACTCTCTGAAACTCTCTATCACTCTCTGACACTCTCTGACAATCTCTGACACACTCTGACACTGTCAGACACTCTCTATCACTCCCCATCACTCTCTAACACACTCTGACGCAATCTGACAATCTCTGACACTCTCAGACACTCTCTATCACTCTCTGACACTGACTGACACCCTCAGACACTCTCTGTCACTCTCAGATACTCTCAGACGCTCTCTATCACTCTCTGACACTTTCTGTCACTCTCTGAAACTCTCTGACACACTCTGAAACTCTCTGACACTCTCTATCACTCTCTAACACTCTCTGACACAATTTGAGACTCTCTATCACTCTTTGACACTCTCAGACACTCTCTGACACTCTCAGACACTCTCAGACACTCTCTATCACTCTCTGGCACTCTCAGACGCTCTCTGACACTCTCTATCACTCTCCGCCACTCTATATCACTTTCTGACTCTGCCTGGCACACACTGACACTCTCAGGCACTCTCTGAAACTCTCTGACACTCGCAGACACTCTCTGACACTTTTTATCACTTTCTGACACTCTCAGACAATCTCAGACACTCTCAGACACTCTCTGGCACTCTCTGTCACTCTCTGTCACTCTCTGACACTCTCCATCACGCTTTGACACTTTCTGTGACTCTCTGACACTCTCTCTCACTCTCTATCACTCTCAGGCACACTCTGTCACTCTCTGACACTCACTGACACTCTCTTTCGCTCTCTGACACTCTCTACCATTCTCTACCACTCTCTGTCACTCTCTGAAACTCTCAATCACACTCTGACACTTTCTGTCACTCTCTGACACTCTCTGTCACTCTCTATCACTCTCAGGCACTCTCTATCACTCTCTGACACTCTCTGACACTCTCTATCACTCTATGAAACTCTCTGACACTCTCTATCACTCTCTATTTATCTCTGGCACACTCTGACTCTCTCTGACACTCTCTGACACTCTCCATCACTCTCTGACACTTTCCGACACTCTCAGGCACTCTCTACCACTCTCTATCAATCTCTGACGCTCTCTGACACTCTCTGACACACTCTGACACTCCCTGACACTCTCTGTCACTCTCCATCACTCTCTGACACTCTCTGACACTCTCTGACAATCACAGACTCTCTCAGACACACTCATACACTCTCTGGCACTCTCTGGCACTTTCTATCACTCTCTGGCACTCTCTATCAATCTCTGACACACTCTGACACTCCCTGACACTCTCAGACTCTCCCTGACACTCTCATACTCTCTCTGACTCTCTCTATCACTCTCCGATACTCTCCGACACTCTCAGACACTCTCTGACACTCTCTGAAACTCTCAGACGCTCTCTGACATTCTCTATCACTCTCTGACACTCTATATCACTTTCTGACTCTGCCTGACACACACTGTCACTCTCAGGCACTCTCTGAAACTCTCTAACACTCGCTGAAACGCTCTGACACTCGCAGACACTCTCTGACACTTTTTATCACTCTCTGACACTCTCAGACAATCTCAGACACGCTCAGACACTCTCAGACACTCTCTGGCACTCTCTATCACTCTCTGACACTCTCTATCGCACTCTGACACATTCTGTCACTCTCTGACACTCTCTGTCACTCTCTATCACTCTCAGGCATTCTCTGTCACTCTCTGACACTCTCTGTCACTCTCTCACACTCTCCACCACTCTCTACCACTCTCTGTCACTCTCTGACACTCTCTATCACTCTCTGACACTCTCCGAAACTCTCTGACACTCTCAGACCCTCTCAGACACTCTCTGACACTTTCTATCACTCTCTGACACTCTCTGACACTCTCTTACACTCTCAGACACTCTCTGACTCTCTCAGACCCTCTCAGACACTCTCTGTCACTTTCTATCACTCTCTGACACTCTCAGACACTCTCTGCAACTCTCTATCACTCTCTGACAGTCTCCATCACAATCTGACACTTTCTGTCACTCTCTGACACTCTCTGTCACTCTCTATCACTCTCAGGCACTCTCTATCACTCTCTGACACTCCCTGTCACTGTCTCACACTCTCTACCACTCTCTACCTCTCTCTACCACTCTCTGTCACTCTCTGACACGCTGTGACACTCTCTATCACTCTCTGACACTCTCTTGCACTCTCAGACCCTCTCAGACACTCTCTGACACTCTCTATCACTCTCTGACACTCTCTGACACTCTGAGACACTCTCTGACTCTCTCAGACCCTCTCAGACACTCTCTGAATCTTTCTATCACTCTCTGATACTCTCAGACACTCTCTGTCACTTTCTATCACTCTGTGACACTGTTTGACACTGTCTGACACTCTCAGACACTCTCTGACACTCTCTGAAACTCTCAGACGCTCTCTGACATTCTCTATCACTCTCTGACACTCTATATCACTTTCTGACTCTGCCTGACACACACTGTCACTCTCAGGCACTCTCTGAAACTCTCTAACACTCGCTGAAATGCTCTGACACTCGCAGACACTCTCTGACACTTTTTATCACTTTCTGACACTCTCAGACAATCTCAGACACGCTCAGACACTCTCAGACACTCTCTGGCACTCTCTATCACTCTCTGACACTCTCTATCGCACTCTGACACATTCTGTCACTCTCTGACACTCTCTGTCACTCTCTATCACTCTCAGGCATTCTCTGTCACTCTCTGACACTCTCTCACACTCTCCACCACTCTCTACCACTCTCTGTCACTCTCTGACACTCTCTATCACTCTCTGACACTCTCCGACACTCTCTGACACTCTCAGACCCTCTCAGACACTCTCTGACACTTTCTATCACTCTCTGACACTCTCTGACACTCTCTTACACTCTCAGACACTCTCTGACTCTCTCAGACCCTCTCAGACACTCTCTGTCACTTTCTATCACTCTCTGACACTCTCAGACACTCTCTGGCACTCTCTATCACTCTCTGACAGTCTCCATCACAATCTGACACTTTCTGTCACTCTCTGACACTCTCTGTCACTCTCTATCACTCTCAGGCACTCTCTATCACTCTCTGACACTCCCTGTCACTCTCTCACACTCTCTACCACTCTCTACCACTCTCTGTCACTCTCTGACACGCTCTGACACTCTCTATCACTCTCTGACACTCTCTTGCACTCTCAGACCCTCTCAGACACTCGCTGACACTCTCTATCACTCTCTGACACTCTCTGACACTCTGAGACACTCTCTGACTCTCTCAGACCCTCTCAGACACTCTCTGAATCTTTCTATCACTCTCTGATACTCTCAGACACTCTCTGTCACTTTCTATCACTCTGTGACACTGTTTGACACTGTCTGACACTCTCAGACACTCTCTGACACTTTCTATCACTCGCTGACACTCTCTGACACTCTCAGAGACACTCAGACATTCTCAGACACTCTCTATCCCTCAATGATACTCCCTATCACTCCCTAACACTCTCAGTTTCTCTATGACAATCTCTTTCACTCTCCATCACTCTCAGACCCTCTCAGACACTCTCAGACACTCTCTGACACTCTCAGACTCTCTCAGACACTCTCAATCACTCTCTATCAATCTCTGACACACTCTGACACCATCTATCACTAGTTGACACTGTCTGACACTCTCTATCACTCTCTGGCACACTATGACACTCTCTGGCACTCTCAGACACTCTCTATCACTCTCTGACACACTCTGACAGTCTCAGACACTCTCAGACAGTCTCAGACACTCTCAATCACTCTCAGACACTCTCGATCGCTCTCAGACACTCTCTGACACTCTCAGACACTCTCTAACTCTCTCTGACACTCTCAGACACTCTATATCACTCTCTGACACTCTCTATCACTCTCTGACACTCTCTGACACACTCTGACACACTCAGACACGCTCTCACTCTCTATCACTCTCTGACACACTCTGACACAATCTGACTCTCTCTGACACTCTCTGACAATCTCTGACACTCTCAATCACTCTCTGACACACTCTGTCACTCACAGACACTCTCAGACACTCTCGATCACTCTCTGACATTCTCTATCACTCTCTGACACTCTCAGACACTCTCTATCACTCTCTGACACTCTCTGACTCTCTCTGACTCTCTGATACACTCTCTGACACTTTATATCACTCTCTGAAACTCTCAGAGACTCTCCGACACTTTCTGTCACTCTATATCACTCTCTGACACTCTCTGACACTATCTATCACTCTATGAAACTCTCTGACACTCTCGATCACTCTCTGGTACACTCTGACTCTCTCCGACACTCTCAGACACTCTCTATCACTCTCTATCACACTCTGACACACTCTGACATTCTCAGACACTCTCAGACACTCTCTATCACTCTCTGACACTCTCTGACAATCTCTGACACTCTCAGACACTCTCTATCACTCACTGACACTCTCTACCACTCTCTGACACTCTCTACCACTCTCGGACACTCTCTGACACACTCTGACACACTCAGACACTCTCTATCACTCTCTATCACTCTCTGACACACTCTGACATTCTCAGACACTCTCAGACACTCTCTATCACTCTCTGACACTCTCTGACAATCTCTGACACTCTCAGACACTCTCAGACACTCTCTATCACTCTCTGACACTCTCAGACACTCTCTACCACTCTCTGACACTCTCTATCACTCTCGGACACTCTCTGACACACTCTGACACACTCAGACACTCTCTATCACTCTCTATCACTCTCTGACTCTCTCTGACACGCTCTGACACTCTCTGATACACTCTATCACTCTCTGACAGTCTCTGACACTCTCCGACACCCCCTATCACTCTCAGACCGTCTCTATCACTCTCTGACATTCTCTAAAACTCTCAGACACTCTCTATCACTCTCTGACACTCTCAGACACTCTCTATCACTCCCTGACACTTTCTATTACTCTCTATCACTCTCTGACACTTTCTGACACTCTCAGACACTCTCTCTCACTCTCTATCAAACTCTGACACACTCTGACAGTCTCTGACACTCTGACACTCTCTATCACTCTCTATCACTCTCTGTTACTCTCTGACACTCTCTTACACTCTCAGACACTCTCTGACTCTCTCAGACCCTCTCAGTCACTCTCTGTCACTTTCCATCACTCTCTGACACTCTCAGACACTCTCTGGCACTCTCTATCACTCTCTGACAGTCTCCATCACAATCTGACATTTTCTGTCACTCTCTGACACTCTCTGTCACTCTCTATCACTCTCAGGCACTCTCTATCACTCTCTGACACTCCCTGTCACTCTCTGACACTCTCTACCACTCTGTAGCACTCTCTACCACTCTCTGTCACTCTCTGACACGCTCTGACACTCTCTATCACTCTCTGACACTCTCTTACACTCTCAGACCCTCTCAGACACTCTCTGACACTCTCTATCACTCTCTGACACTCTCTGACACTCTGAGACACTCTCTGACTCTCTCAGACCCTCTCAGACACTCTCTGAATCTTTCTACCACTCTCTGATACTCTCAGACACTCTCTGTCACTTTCTATCACTCTGTGACACTGTTTGACACTGTCTGACACTCTCAGACACTCTCTGACACTTTCTATCACTCGCTGACACTCTCTGACACTCTCAGAGACACTCAGACATTCTCAGACACTCTCTATCCCTCAGTGATACTCCCTATCACTCCCTAACACTCTCAGTTTCTCTATGACAATCTCTTTCACTCTCCATCACTCTCAGACCCTCTCAGACACTCTCAGACACTCTCTGACACTCTCAGACTCTCTCAGACACTCTCAATCACTCTCTATCAATCTCTGACACACTCTGACACTATCTATCACTCTTTGACACTGTCTGACACTCTCTATCACTCTCTGGCACACTATGACACTCTCTGGCACTCTCAGACACTCTCTATCACTCTCTGACACACTCTGACAGTCTCAGACACTCTCAGAAAGTCTCAGGCACTCTTAGACACTCTCAATCACTCTCAGGCACTCTCGATCGCTCTCAGACACTCTCTGACACTCTCTGACACTCTCTGACACACTCTGACAGTCTCAGACACTCTCAGAAAGTCTCAGGCACTCTCAGACACTCTCGATCGCTCTCAGACACTCTCTGACACTCTCTGACACTCTCTGACACTCTCTGACACTCTCAGACACTCTCTAACTCTCTCTGACACTCTCAGACACTCTCTATCACTCTCTGACACTCTCTATCACTCTCTGACACTCTCTGACACTATCTATCACTCTATGAAACTCTCTGACACTCTCGATCACTCTCTGGTACACTCTGACTCTCTCCGACACTCTCGGACACTCTCTATCACTCTCTATCACTCTCTGACACACTCTGACATTCTCAGACACTCTCAGACACTCTCTATCACTCTCTGACACTCTCTGACAATCTCTGACACACTCAGACACTCTCTATCACTCACTGACACTCTCTACCACTCTCTGACACTCTCTACCACTCTCGGACACTCTCTGACACACTCTGACACACTCAGACACTCTCTATCACTCTCTATCACTCTCTGACACACTCTGACATTCTCAGACACTCTCAGACACTCTCTATCACTCTCTGACACTCTCTGACAATCTCTGACACTCTCAGACACTCTCAGACACTCTCTATCACTCTCTGACACTCTCAGACACTCTCTACCACTCTCTGACACTCTCTATCACTCTCGGACACTCTCTGACACACTCAGACACTCTCTATCACTCTCTATCACTCTCTGACTCTCTCTGACACGCTCTGACACTCTCTGATACACTCTATCACTCTCTGACAGTCTCTGACACTCTCCGACACCCCCTATCACTCTCAGACCGTCTCTATCACTCTCTGACATTCTCTAAAACTCTCAGACACTCTCTATCACTCTCTGACACTCTCAGACACTCTCTATCACTCCCTGACACTTTCTATTACTCTCTATCACTCTCTGACACTTTCTGACACTCTCAGACACTCTCTCTCACTCTCTATCAAACTCTGACACACTCTGACAGTCTCTGACACACTGACACTCTCTATCACTCTCTATCACTCTCTGTTACTCTCTGACACTCTCTTACACTCTCAGACCCTCTCAGACACTCTCTGACACTCTCTATCACTCTCTGACACTCTCTGACACTCTGAGACACTCTCTGACTCTCTCAGACCCTCTCAGACACTCTCTGAATCTTTCTACCACTCTCTGACACTCTCTACCACTCTGTAGCACTCTCTACCACTCTCTGTCACTCTCTGACACGCTCTGACACTCTCTATCACTCTCTGACACTCTCTTACACTCTCAGACCCTCTCAGACACTCTCTGACACTCTCTATCACTCTCTGACACTCTCTGACACTCTGAGACACTCTCTGACTCTCTCAGACCCTCTCAGACACTCTCTGAATCTTTCTACCACTCTCTGATACTCTCAGACACTCTCTATCACTCTCTATCACTCTCTGACTCTCTCTGACACGCTCTGACACCCTCTATCACTCTCTGACCGTCTCTATCACTCTCTGACATTCTCTAAAACTCTCAGACACTCTCTATCACTCTCTGACACTCTCAGACACTCTCTATCACTCTCTGACACTTTCTATTACTCTCTACACTCTCTGACACTTTCTGACACTCTCAGACACTCTCTCTCATTCTCTATCAAACTCTGACACACTCTGACAGTCTCTGACACTCTCTGACACTCTCTGTCACTCTCTATCACTCTCTGTTACTCTCTGACACACTCTGGCATTCTCTGACACTCTCTGACACACTCTGACAATCTCTGACACTTTCTATCACTTTTTGACACTCTCTTTCACTCTCTTACACTCTCAGACACTCTCTATCAATCTCTGACACTCCCAGACACTCTATATCACTCTCTGACACTCTCGATCACTCTCTGACACTCTCTGAGACACTCTGACACTCTCAGACTCTCTCTATCACTCTCTGACACACTCTGGCACTTTCTGACACTCTCAGACACTCTCTATCCCTCTCAGTTACTCTCTGACACACTCTTACACTCTCTGACATTCTCCGACACTCTCTGACACACTCTGACAATCTCTAACACTCTCTATCACTCTCTGACACACTCTGTCACTCACAGACACTCTCAGACACTCTCGATCACTCTCTGACATTCTCTATCACTCTCTGACACTCTCTGACACTCAAAGACACTCTCTATCACACTCTATCAATCTCTGACACTCTCTGACACTCAAATACACTCTCTATCACACTCTATCACTCTCTATCACTCTCTGACAATCTCGGACACTCTCTATCACTCTCTGACACTCTCTGTCACTCACAGACACTCTCAGACACTCTCGATCACTCTCTGACATTCTCTATCACTCTCTGACACTCTCTGACACTCAAAGACACTCTCTATCACACTCTATCAATCTCTGACACTCTCAGACACTCAAAGACACTCTCTATCACACTCTATCACTCTCTATCACTCTCTGACAATCTCGGACACTCTCTATCACTCTCTGACACTCTCTGACTCTCTCTGAGTCTCTCAGACACTCTCTGACACATTATATCACTCTCTGAATCTCTCAGACACACTCTGGCACTTTCTATCACACTCTGACACTCTCTGACACTCTCAGATAATCGCAGACAGTCTCAGACACTTTCTATCACTCTCTGACACTGTCTGACAATCTCTGACACTCTCAGACATTCTCTTTCACTCTCTATCCCTCTATGACACTACCTATCACTCCCTCACACTCTCAGATTCTCTATGAAACTCTCTTTCACTCTCCAACACTCTCTGACACTGTCAGACACTCTCTGACACTCTCAGATGCGCGCTATCACGCGATATCACTCTCTGACACTATCTATCACTCTATGAAATTCTCTGACACTCTCCATCACTCTCTATCATTCTCTATCACTCTCTGGCACTCTCTGACTCACTCTGACACTCTCAGACACTCTCAGACACTCTCTATCACTCTCTTTCACTCTCTGACAGTCTCTGACAGTCTCTGACACTCTCAGACACTCTCACACCCTCTCAGACACCCTCTATCACTCTCCGACACTCTCTGTCACTCTCTGTCACTCTCTGAAATTCTCTGACACTCTCTGACACTATCTGTCACTATCTGACACTCTCTGACACACTCTGACACACTCAGACACTCTCTATCTCTCTCTATCACTGTCTATCACTCTCTATCACTCTCTGACACACTCTGACACTCTCTGACACTCTCAGACACTCTCTATCACTCTCTATCACACTTTGACATACTCTGACACACTCTGACACTCTCTGACACTCTCTATCACTCTCTGACACTCTCTATCACTCACTGACACTCTCTGACACACTCTGATACACTCAGACACTCTCAGACACTCTCTGTCACTCTCTATCACTCTCTGACACACTCTGACAATCTCTGACACTCTCAGACACACTCAGACACTCTCAGACACTCTCTATCACTCACTGCCACTCTCAGACACTCTCTGTCACTCTCAAACACTCTCAGACACTCTCCCTCACTCTCTGTCACTCTCTGAAACACTCTGACACACTCACACTCTCTCTGACACTCTCTATCACTCTGTGACACACTCTGACACTCTCTGACACTCTCTATCACTATCTGACACTCTCTGACACTCTCTGACACACTCTGACACACTCGGACACACTCTATCTCTCTCTGACATTCTCTGACACACTCTGACACTCTCTGACACTGTCAGACACTCTCTATCACTCTCTATCACTGTCTGACAATCTCGGACACTCTCTATCACTCTCTGACACTCTCTGACTCTCTCTGAGTCTCTCAGACACACTCTGACACATTATATCACTCTCTGAATATCTCAGACACACTCTGACACTTTCTATCACACTCTGACACTCTCTGACACTCTCAGATAATCGCAGTCTCAGACACTTTCTATCACTCGCTGACACTGTCTGACAATCTCTGACACTCTCAGACATTCTCTTTCACTCTCTATCCCTCTATGACACTACCTATCACTCCCTCACACTCTCAGATTCTCTATGAAACTCTCTTTCACTCTCCAACACTCTCTGACACTGTCAGACACTCTCTGACACTCTCAGACGCGCGCTATCACTCTATATCACTCTCTGACACTATCTATCACACTATGAAATTCTCTGACACTCTCCATCACTCTCTATCACTCTCTGGCACTCTCTGACTCACTCTGACACTCTCAGACACTCTCAGACACTCTCTATCACTCTCTTTCACTCTCTGACACACTCTGACAGTCTCTGACACTCTCAGACACTCTCACACCCTCTCAGACACTCTCTATCAATCTCCGACACTCTCTATCACTCTCTGTCACTCTCTGAAATTCTCTGACACACTCTGACACTCTCTGACACTCTCTGACACTATCTGACACTCTCTGACACACTCCGACACACTAAGACACTCTCTATCTCTCTCTATCACTGTCTATCACTCTCTATCACTCTCTGACACACTCTGACACACTCTGACACTCTCAGACACTCTCTATCACTCTATATCACACTTTGACATACTCTGACACACTCTGACACTCTCTGACACTCTCTATCACTCTCTGGCACTCTCTATCACTTTCTGACACTCTCTATCACTCTCTGACACTCTATCACTCACTGACACTCTCAGACACTCTCTGTCACTCTCTATCACTCTCTGACACACTCTGACAATCTCTGACACTCTCAGACACTCTCAGACACTCTCAGACACTCTCTAAACTCTCTCTGACACTCACTGACTCTCTCAGACACGCTCTGTCACTCTTTGACACTCTCAGACTCTCTCTATCACTCTCTATCACTCTCTGACACTCTCTGACATTCTCAGAAACTCTCTATTACTCTCTATTACTCTCTATTACTCTCTATCACTCGCTGACACTCTCAGACACTCTCTGACACTCTCAGACACTCTCTATCACTCACTGCCACTCTCAGACACTCTCTGTCACTCTCAAACACTCTCAGACACTCTCCCTCACTCTCTGTCACTCTCTGAAACACTCTGACACACTCACACTCTCTCTGACACTCTCTATCACTCTGTGACACACTCTGACACTCTCTGACACTCTCTATCACTATCTGACACTCTCTGACACTCTCTGACACACTCTGACACACTCTATCTCTCTCTGACATTCTCTGACACACTCTGACACTCTCTGACACTGTCAGACACTCTCTGTCACTCTCCATCACTCTCTGACACACTCTGACACAATTTGACAATCTCTGACACCCTCAGACACTCTCTATCACTCTCTGACACTGACTCACACCCTCAGACACTCTCTGTCACTCTCAGACACTCGCAGACACTCTCTATCACTTTCTGACACTTTCTATCACTCTCTGACACACTCTGACACACTCTATCTCTCTCTGACATTCTCTGACACACTCTGACACTCTCTGACACTGTCAGACACTCTCTGTCACTCTCCATCACTCTCTGACACACTCTGACACAATTTGACAATCTCTGACACTCTCAGGCACTCTCTATCACACTCTGACACTCTCAGACACACTCTGACAGTATTTGACAATCTCAGTCACTCTCAGACACTCTCTATCACTCTATGACACTCTCTGACACACTCTGACACTCTCTGACACTCTCTATCAATCTCTATCCCTCTCTGACACTCTCTCACACTCTCTGACACTCTCTATCACTTGCTGACACTCACAGACACTCTCTATCACTTTCTGACACTCTCTCACACTCTCTGACATTCTCTTTCACCCTCTGACACTCTCAGACACCCTCTATCGCTCTCTGACACTCTCTGACACTCTCTGACACTCTGACACACTCTGACACTCTCTATCACTCTCACACACTCTGACACTCTCTATCACTCTTTGACACTCTCTGACTCTCTCTACCACTCTCTGACACTCTCAGACACTCTCTGTCACTCTCTATCAGTCTCCGACACAATCTGACACTCTCTATCACTCTCACACACTCTGACACTCTCTGACACTCTCTGAAACTCTCAGACACTCTCGGACATTCTCTATCACTCTCTGACACACTCAGACACTCTCTATCACTCTCTGACACCCTCAGACACTCTCTGACACCCTCAGACATTCTCAGACACTCTCTACCGCTTTCTGACACTCTCAGACACTCTCTATCACTCTCTGACACTCTCTATCACTCTCTATCACTCACTGACACGCTCTGGCAATCTCTGACACTCTCAGACACTCTCTATTACTCTCTGACACTCTCTGACACTCTCTGACTCTTTCAGACACTCTCTATCACTGTCTGACACTCTCTGACACTCTCTATCACTCTCTGACACTCTCTATCACTCTCAGACACTCTCTATCAATCTCTGACACTCTCTGACACACTCAGACACTCTCTATCACTCTCTGACACTCTCTGACACTCTCTGACACTCTCAGACTCTCTCTGTCACTCTCTATCACTCTCTGACGCACTCTGATAGTCGCTGATACTCTCAGACGCTCTCAGCCACTCTCAGACACTCTCTATCACTCTCTGACACTCTCAGGCACTCTCTGTCACTCTCAGATACTCTCTATCACTCTCTAACACACTCAGACTGTCTCTATCACTCTCTGACACTCTCGATCACTCTCTATCACTCTCTGACACTCTCAGACACTCTCTAACACTCTCTGACACTCTCTGACACTCTCTATCACTTGCTGACACTCTCAGACACTCTCTATCAATCTGACACACTCTCACACTCTCTGACATTCTCTTTCACCCTCTGACACTCAAAGACACTCTCTTTCGCTCTCTGACACTCTCTGACAATCTCTGACACTCTCAGACACTCTCTATCGCTCTCTATCACTCTCTGACACACTCTCACACTCTCTGACATTCTCTTTCACCCTCTGACTCTCTCAGACACTCTCTTTCGCTCTCTGACACTCTCTGACTATCTCTGACACTCAGACACGCTCTGTCATGCTCTGACACTCTCAGACACTCTCAGACACTCTCTGTCACTCTCTATCACTCTCTGTAACTCTCTGACACCCTCAGACATTCTCAGACACTCTCTACCGCTTTCTGACACTCTCAGACACTCTCTATCACTCTCTGACACTTTCTGACTCACTCTGACACTCACTATCACTCTCTGACACTCTCTATCACTCTCTATCAATCTCTGACACTCTCAGACACTCTCAGACACTCTCTGACACTCTCTGACTCTTTCAGACACTCTCTATCACTCTCTAACACTCTCTGACACTCTCAGACACTCTCTATCACTCTCTGACACTCTCTATCACCCTCTGACACTCTCAGACACTCTCTCTCAATCTCTGACACTCTCAGACACTCTCTATCACTCTCTGACACACTCTGACACACTCTGACACACTCTGACACTCTCTGACACTCTCAGACACTCTCTGTCACTCTCTATCATTCTCTGACACTCAAAGACACGCTCTATCGCACTCTATCACTCTCTATCACTCTCTGACAATCTCGGACACTCTCTATCACTCTCTGACACTCTGTGTCTCTCTCTGAGTCTCTCAGACACTCTCTGACACATTATATCACTCTCTGAATCTCTCAGACACTCTCTGACACTTTCTATCGCACTCTGACACTCTCTGACACTCTCAGATAATCGCAGACAGTCTCAGACACTTTCTATCACTCTCTGACACTGTCTGACAATCTCTGACACTCTCAGCCATTCTCTTTCACTCTCTATCCCTCTATGACACTACCTATCACTCCCTAACACTCTCAGATTCTCTATGAAACTCTCTTTCACTCTCCAACACTCTCTGACACTGTCAGACACTCTCTGACACTCTCAGGCACTCTCTGCCTCTCTCTGACACTCTCAGACGCGCGCTATCACTCTATATCACTCTCTGACACTATCTTTCTCTCTATGAAATTCTCTGACACTCTCCATCACTCTCTATCACTCTCTATCACTCTCTGGCACTCTCTGACTCACTCTGACACTCTCAGACACTCTTTGACACTCTCAGACACTCTCTATCACTCTCAGACACTCTCTGACACACTCTGACAGTCTCTGACACTCTCAGACACTCTCACACCGTCTCAGACACTCACTATCACTCTCCGACACTCTCTATCACTCTCTGTCACTCTCTGAAATTCTCTGACACTCTCTGACACTCTGACACACTCTGACACTCTCTATCACTCTCACACACTCTGACACTCTCTATCACTCTTTGACACTCTCTGACACTCTCTACCACTCTCTGACACTCTCAGACGCTCTCTGTCACTCTCTGTCAGTCTCCGACACAATCTGACACTCTCTATCACTCTCACACACTCTGACACTCTCTGACACTCTCAGACACTCTCGGACATTCTCTATCACTCTCTGACACACTCAAACACTCTCTGACTCTCTCAGACACTCTCTATCAGTCTCTGACACACTCAGACACTCTCTGACACCCTCAGACATTCTCAGACACTCTCTACCGCTTTCTGACACTCTCAGACACTCTCTATCACTCTCTGACACTCTCTATCACTCACTGACACGCTCTGGCGATCTCTGACACTCCCAGACACTCTCTATTACTCTCTGACACTCTCTGACTCTTTCAGACACTCTCTATCACACTCAATCACTGTCTGACACTCTCTGACACTCTCTATCACTCTCTGACACTCTCCATCACTCTCTGACACTCTCAGACTCTCTCTATCAATCTCTGACACTCTCTGACACTCTCTGACACACTCTGACACTCTCTGACACTCTCAGACACTCTCTGTCACTCTCTATCACTCTCTGACGCACTCTGATAGTCGCTGATACTCTCAGACGCTCTCAGCCACTCTCAGACACTCTCTTTCACTCTCTGACACTCACTGACACTCTCAGACACTCTCTGTCACTCTCAGATACTCTCTATCACTCTCTAACACTCTCAGACTGTCTCTATCAGTCTCTGACACTCTCTATCACTCTCTATCACTCTCTGACACTCTCAGACACTCTCTATCACTCTCTGACACCCTTTGACACTCTCTATCACTTGCTGACACTCTCAGACACTCTCTATCAATCTGACACACTCTCACACTCTCTGACATTCTCTTTCAACCTCTGACACTCAAAGACACTCTCTTTCGCTCTCTGACACTCTCTGACAATCTCTGACACTCTCAGACACTCTCTATCGCTCTCTATCACTCTCTGACACACTCTCACACTCTCTGACATTCTCTTTCACCCTCTGACACTCTCAGACACTCTCTTTCGCTCTCTGACACTCTCTGTAACTCTCTGACACCCTCAGACATTCTCAGACACTCTCTACCGCTTTCTGACACTCTCAGACACTCTCTATCACTCTCTGACACTTTCTGACTCACTCTGACACTCACTATCACTCTCTGACACTCTCTATCACTCTCTATCAATCTCTGACACTCTCAGACACTCTCAGACACTCTCAGACACTCTCTGACACTCTCTGACTCTTTCAGACACTCTCTATCACTCTCTAACACTCTCTGACACTCTCAGACACTCGCTATCACTCTCTGACACTCTCTATCACCCTCTGACACTCTCAGACACTCTCTCTCAATCTCTGACACTCTCAGACACTCTCTATCACTCTCTGACACACTCTGACACTCTCTGACACTCTCAGACACTCTCTGTCACTCTCTATCATTCTCTGACACTCTCTGACACTCAAAGACACTCTCTATCGCACTCTATCACTCTCTATCACTCTCTGACAATCTCGGACACTCTCTATCACTCTCTGACACTCTGTGTCTCTCTCTGAGTCTCTCAGACACTCTCTGACACATTATATCACTCTCTGAATCTCTCAGACACTCTCTGACACTTTCTATCACACTCTGACACTCTCTGACACTCTCAGATAATCGCAGACAGTCTCAGACACTTTCTATCACTCTCTGACACTGTCTGACAATCTCTGACACTCTCAGACATTCTCTTTCACTCTCTATCCCTCTATGACACTACCTATCACTCCCTAACACTCTCAGATTCTCTATGAAACTCTCTTTCACTCTCCAACACTCTCTGACACTGTCAGACACTCTCTGACACTCTCAGGCACTCTCTGCCTCTCTCTGACACTCTCAGACGCGCGCTATCACTCTATATCACTCTCTGACACTATCTTTCACTCTATGAAATTCTCTGACACTCTCCATCACTCTCTATCACTCTCTATCACTCTCTGGCACTCTCTGACTCACTCTGACACTCTCAGACACTCTTTGACACTCTCAGACACTCTCTATCACTCTCAGACACTCTCTGACACACTCTGACAGTCTCTGACACTCTCAGACACTCTCACACCGTCTCTGACACTCACTATCACTCTCCGACACTCTCTATCACTCTCTGTCACTCTCTGAAATTCTCTGACACTCTGACACACTCTGACACTCTGTATCACTCTTTGACACTCTCTGACACTCTCTACCACTCTCTGTCACTCTCTGTCAGTCTCCGACACAATCTGACACTCTCTATCACTCTCACACACTCTGACACTCTCTGACACTCTCTGACACTCTCAGACACTCTCGGACATTCTCTATCACTCTCTGACACACTCAAACATTCTCTGACTCTCTCAGACACTCTCTATCACTCTCTGACACCCTCAGACACTCTCTGACACCCTCAGACATTCTCAGACACTCTCTACCGCTTTCTGACACTCTCAGACACTCTCTATCACTCTCTGACACTCTCTATCACTCACTGACACGCTCTGGCAATCTCTGACACTCTCAGACACTCTCTATTACTCTCTGACACTCTCTGACTCTTTCAGACACTCTCTATCACACTCAATCACTGTCTGACACTCTCTGACACTCTCTATCACTCTCTGACACTCTCTATCACTCTCTGACACTCTCAGACTCCCTCTATCAATCTCTGACACTCTCTGACACTCTCTGACACACTCTGACACTCTCAGACACTCTCTGTCACTCTCTATCACTCTCTATCACTCTCTGACGCACTCTGATAGTCGCTGATACTCTCAGACGCTCTCAGCCACTCTCAGACACTCTCTTTCACTCTCTGACACTCACTGACACTCTCAGACACTCTCTGTCACTCTCAGATACTCTCTATCACTCTCTAACACTCTCAGACTGTCTCTATCACTCTCTGACACTCTCTATCACTCTCTGACACTCTCAGACACTCTCTATCACTCTCTGACACTCTCTGACACTCTCTATCACTTGCTGACACTCTCAGACACTCTCTATCAATCTGACACACTCTCACACTCTCTGACATTCTCTTTCACCCTCTGACACTCAAAGACACTATCTTTCGCTCTCTGACACTCTCTGACAATCTCTGACACTCTCAGACACTCTCTATCGCTCTCTATCACTCTCTGACACTCTCTGACTATCTCTGACACTCAGACACTCTCTGTCACTCTCTATCACTCTCTGTAACTCTCTGACACCCTCAGACATTCTCAGACACTCTCTACCGCTTTCTGACACTCTCAGACACTATCTATCACTCTCTGACACTTTCTGACTCACTCTGACACTCACTATCACTCTCTGACACTCTCAGACACTCTCAGACACTCTCTGACACTCTCTGACACTCTCTGACTCTTTCAGACACTCTCTATCACTCTCTAACACTCTCTGACACTCTCTGACACTCTCTATCATTCTCTGACACTCTCTATCACCCTCCGACACTCTCAGACACTCTCTCGCAATCTCTGACACTCTCTGACACTCTCAGACACTCTCTATCACTCTCTGACACACTCTGACACTCTCTGACACTCTCAGACACTCTCTGTCACTCTCTATCATTCTCTGACACTCTCTGACACTCAAAGACACTCTCTATCACACTCTATCGCTCTCTATCACTCTCTGACAATCTCGGACACTCTCTATCACTCTCTGACACTCTGTGTCTCTCTCTGAGTCTCTCAGACACTCTCTGACACATTATATCACTCTCTGAATCTCTCAGACACTCTCTGACACTCTCTGACACTCTCAGATAATCGCAGACAGTCTCAGACACTTTCTATCACTCTCTGACACTGTCTGACAATCTCTGACACTCTCAGACATTCTCTTTCACTCTCTATCCCTCTATGACACTACCTATCACTCCCAAACACTCTCAGATTCTCTATGACACTCTCTTTCACTCTCCATCACTCTCTGACACTGTCAGACACTCTCTGACACTCTCAGGCACTCTCTGCCTCTCTCTGACACTCTCAGACGCGCGCTATCACTCTATATCACTCTCTGAAACTATCTATCACTCTATGAAATTCTCTGACACTCTCCATCACTCTCTATCACTCTCTATCACTCTCTGGCACTCTCTGACTCACTCTGACACTCTCAGACACTCTCAGACACTCTTTGACACTCTCAGACACTCTCTATCATTCTCAGACACTCTCTGACACACTCTGACAGTCTCTGACACTCTCAGACACTCTCACACCGTCTCAGACACTCTCTATCACTCTCCGACACTCTCTATCACTCTCTGTCACTCTCTGAAATTCTCTGACACTCTCTGACACTCTCTGACACTATCTGACACTCTCTGACACACTCTGACACACTCAGACACTCTCTATCTCTCTCTATCACTGTCGATCACTCTCTGTCACTCTCTGACACACTCTGACACTCTCTGACACTCTCAGACACTCTTTATCATTCTCTATCACACTTTGACACACTCTGACTGTCTCTGACACTCTCTGACACTCTCACACTGTCTCAGACACTCTCTATCACTCTCCGACACTCTCTATCACTCTCTGTCACTCTCTGTCGCTCTGTGAAATTCTCTGACACTCTCTGACACTCTCTGACACTATCTGACACTCTCTGACACACTCTGACACACTCAGACACTCCCTATCTCTCTCTATCACTGTCGATCACTCTCTATCACTCTCTGACACACTCTGACACTCTCTGACACTCTCAGACACTCTTTATCACTCTCTATGACACTTTGACACACTCTGACTGTCTCTGACACTCTCTGACACTCTCTATCACTCACTGACACTCTCTATCACTTTCTGACACTCTCTATCACTCTCTGACACTCTCTATCACTCACTGACACTCTCTGACACACTCTGATACACTCAGACACTCTCAGACACTCTCTGTCACTCTCTATCACACTCTGACAATCTCTGACATTCTCAGACACTCTCAGACACTCTCTAAACACTCTCTGACACTCACTGACACTCTCAGACATGCTCTGTCACTCTTTGACACTCTCAGACTCTCTCTATCACTCTCTATCACTCTCTGACACACTCTGACATTCTCAGAAACTCTCTATTACTCTCTATCACTCGCTGACACTCTCAGACACTCTCAGACACTCTCTATCACTCGCTGGCACTCTCAGACACGCTCAGACACTCTCTTTCACTCTCTGACACTGACTGAAAGTCTCAGACACTCTCTGTCACTCTCAGACACTCTCTCTCACTCTCTGACACTCTCTGAAACACTCTGACACACTCACACTCTCTCTGACACTCTCTATCACTCTCTGACACACTCTGACACTCTCTGACACTCTCTATCACTCTCTGACACTCTCTGACACTCTTTGACACACTCTGACACACTCTATCTCTCTCTGACATTCTCTGACACACTCTGACACTCTCTGACACTGTCAGACACTCTCTGTCACTCTCCATCACTCTCTGACGCACTCTGACACAATTTGACAATCTCTGACACTCTCAGACACTCTCTATCACTCTCTGACACTGCCTGACACCCACAGACACTCTCTGTCACTCTCAGACACTCTCAGACACTCTCTATCTCTTTCTGACACTTTCTATCACTCTCTGACACTCTCTGACACACTCTGGAACTCTCTGACACTCTCAGACACTCTCTATCACTCTCTATCACTTTCTGACACTTTCTATTACTCTCTGCCACCCTCAGACACTCTCTGTCACTCTCTCACACAATGTGACACTCTCTATCACTCTATGACACTCTCAGACACTCTCTATCTCTCTCTGACTCTCTCTGATACTCGCTATCACTCTCTATCACTCTCTGACACACTCTGACAGTCTTTGACAATCTCAGTCACTCTCTGACACTCTCTATCACTCTTTGACACTCTCTGACACTCTCTACCACTCTCTGACACTCTCAGACACTCTCCATCACTCTCTATCAGTCTCCGACACAATCTGACACTCTCTATCACTCTCACACACTCTGACACTCTCTGACACTCTCTGACACTCTCAGACACTCTCAGACATTGTCTATCACTCTCTGACACACTCAAACACTCTCTGACACTCTCTGACACTCTCTATCACTCTCTGTCACTCAATGACACGCTCTGGCAATCTCTGACACTCTCAGACACTCTCTATTACTCTCTGACACACTCTGACACTCTCTGACTCTTTCAGACACTCTCTATCACTCTCTATCACTCTCTGACACTCTCTGACACTCTCTGACACTCTCTGACACTCTCTATCAATCTCTGACACTCTCAGACTCTCTCTGACACACTCTGACACTCTCTGACACTCTCTGACACTCTCTATCACTCTCTGACACTCTCTGACACTCTCTGACACACTCTGACACTCTCTGACACTCTCTATCACTCTCTGTCACTCTCTATCAGTCTCCGACACAATCTGACACTCAAAGACACTCTCTATCACACTCTATCACTCTCTATCACTCTCTGACAATCTCGGACACTCTCTATCACTCTCTGACACTCTGTGTCTCTCTCTGAGTCTCTCAGACACTCTCTGACACATTATATCACTCTCTGAATCTCTCAGACACTCTCTGACACTTTCTATCACACTCTGACACTCTCTGACACTCTCAGATAATCGCAGACAGTCTCAGACACTTTCTATCACTCTCTGACACTGTCTGACAATCTCTGACACTCTCAGACATTCTCTTTCACTCTCTATCCCTCTATGACACTACCTATCACTCCCAAACACTCTCAGATTCTCTATGACACTCTCTTTCACTCTCCATCACTCTCTGACACTGTCAGACACTCTCTGACACTCTCAGGCACTCTCTGCCTCTCTCTGACACTCTCAGACGCGCGCTATCACTCCATATCACTCTCTGAAACTATCTATCACTCTATGAAATTCTCTGACACTCTCCATCACTCTCTATCACTCTCTATCACTCTCTGGCACTCTCTGACTCACTCTGACACTCTCAGACACTCTTTGACACTCTCAGACACTCTCTATCATTCTCAGACACTCTCTGACACACTCTGACAGTCTCTGACACTCTCAGACACTCTCACACCGTCTCAGACACTCTCTATCACTCTCCGACACTCTCTATCACTCTCTGTCACTCTCTGAAATTCTCTGACACTCTCTGACACTCTCTGACACTATCTGACACTCTCTGACACACTCTGACACACTCAGACACTCTCTATCTCTCTCTATCACTGTCGATCACTCTCTGTCACTCTCTGACACACTCTGACACTCTCTGACACTCTCAGACACTCTTTATCACTCTCTATCACACTTTGACACACTCTGACTGTCTCTGACACTCTCTGACACTCTCACACCGTCTCAGACACTCTCTATCACTCTCTGACACTCTCTATCACTCTCTGTCACTCTCTGTCACTCTGTGAAATTCTCTGACACCCTCTGACACTCTCTGACACTGTCTGACACTCTCTGACACACTCTGACACACTCAGACACTCCCTATCTCTCTCTATCACTGTCGATCACTCTCTATCACTCTCTGACACACGCTGACACTCTCTGACACTCTCAGACACTCTTTATCACTCTCTATGACACTTTGACACACTCTGACTGTCTCTGACACTCTCTGACACTCTCTATCACTCTCTGACACTCTCTATCACTTTCTGACACTCTCTATCACTCTCTGACACTCTCTATCACTCACTGACACTCTCTGACACACTCTGATACACTCAGACACTCTCAGACACTCTCTGTCACTCTCTATCACACTCTGACAATCTCTGACATTCTCAGACACTCTCAGACACTCTCTAAACACTCTCTGACACTCACTGACACTCTCAGACATGCTCTGTCATTCTTTGACACTCTCAGACTCTCTCTATCACTCTCTATCACTCTCTGACACACTCTGACATTCTCAGAAACTCTCTATTACTCTCTATCACTCGCTGACTCTCTCAGACACTCTCAGACACTCTCTATCACTCGCTGGCACTCTCAGACACGCTCAGACACTCTCTATCACTCTCTGACACTGACTGAAAGTCTCAGACACTCTCTGTCACTCTCAGACACTCTCTCTCACTCTCTGACACTCTCTGAAACACTCTGACACACTCACACTCTCTCTGACACTCTCTATCACTCTCTGACACACTCTGACACTCTCTGACACTCTCTATCACTCTCTGACACTCTCTGACACTCTCTGACACACTCTGACACACTCTATCTCTCTCTGACATTCTCTGACACACTCTGACACTCTCTGACACTGTCAGACACTCTCTGTCACTCTCCATCACTCTCTGACGCACTCTGACACAATTTGACAATCTCTGACACTCTCAGACACTCTCTATCACTCTCTGACACTGCCTGACACCCACAGACACTCTCTGTCACTCTCAGACACTCTCAGACACTCTCTATCACTTTCTGACACTTTCTATCACTCTCTGACACTCTCTGACACACTCTGAAACTCTCTGACACTCTCAGACACTCTCTATCACTCTCTATCACTTTCTGACACTTTCTATTACTCTCTGCCACCCTCAGACACTCTCTGTCACTCTCTCACACAATGTGACACTCTCTATCACTCTATGACACTCTCAGACACTCTCTATCACTCTCTGACACTCTCTGATACTCGCTATCACTCTCTATCACTCTCTGACACACTCTGACACACTCTGACAGTCTTTGACAATCTCAGTCACTCTCTGACACTCTCTATCACTCTTTGACACTCTCTGACACTCTCT
Organism: Heterodontus francisci; assembly: GCF_036365525.1. NCBI lineage: Eukaryota > Metazoa > Chordata > Chondrichthyes > Heterodontiformes > Heterodontidae > Heterodontus > Heterodontus francisci. The sequence goes on from NC_090405.1 coordinate 13,880,128, forward strand.
ACCACTCTCTATCAGTCTCCGACACAATCTGACACTCTCTATCACTCTCACACACTCTGACACTCTCTGACACTCTCTGACACTCTCAGACACTCTCAGACATTGTCTATCACTCTCTGGCACACTCAAACACTCTCTGACACTCTCTGACACTCTCTATCACTCTCTGTCACTCAATGACACGCTCTGGCAATCTCTGACACTCTCAGACACTCTCTATCTCTTTCTGACACTTTCTATCACTCTCTGACACTCTCTGACACACTCTGAAACTCTCTGACACTCTCAGACACTCTCTATCACTCTCTATCACTTTCTGACACTTTCTATTACTCTCTGCCACCCTCAGACACTCTCTGTCACTCTCTCACACAATGTGACACTCTCTATCACTCTATGACACTCTCAGACACTCTCTATCACTCTCTGACACTCTCTGATACTCGCTATCACTCTCTATCACTCTCTGACACACTCTGACAGTCTTTGACAATCTCAGTCACTCTCTGACACTCTCTATCACTCTTTGACACTCTCTGACACTCTCTACCACTCTCTGACACTCTCAGACACTCTCTATCACTCTCTATCAGTCTCAGACACAATCTGACACTCTCTGACACTCTCTGACACTCTCTATCACTCTCTGTCACTCAATGACACGCTCTGGCAATCTCTGACACTCTCAGACACTCTCTATTACTCTCTGACACACTCTGACACTCTCTGACTCTTTCAGACACTCTCTATCACTCTCTATCACTCTCTGAAACTCTCTGAAACTCTCTGACACTCTCTATCAATCTCTGACACTCTCAGACTCTCTCTGACACACTCTGACACTCTCTGACACTCTCTGACACTCTCTGACACTCTCTATCACTCTCAGACACTCTCTATCACTCTCTGACACTCTCTGACACTCTCTGACACACTCTGACACTCTCTGACACTCTCAGACACTCTCTGTCACTCTCTATCACTCTCACACACTCTGACACTCTCTGACACTCTCTGACACTCTCAGACACTCTCGGACACTCTCTATCACTCTCTGACATACTCAAACACTCTCTGACACTCTCAGACAATCTCTATCACTCTCTGACACCCTCAGACACTCTCTGACACCCTCAGACATTCTCAGACACTCTCTACCGCTTTCTGACACTCTCAGACACTCTCTATCACTCTCTGACACTCTCTATCACTCTCTATCACTCACTGACACGCTCTGGCAATCTCTGACACTCTCAGACACTCTCTATTACTCTCTGACACTCTCTGACTCTTTCAGACACTCTCTATCACACTCAATCACTGTCTGACACTCTCTGACACTCTCTTTCACTCTCTGACACTCTCTATCACTCTCTGACACTCTCAGACTCTCTCTATCAATCTCTGACACTCTCTGACACTCTCTGACACACTCTGACACTCTCTGACACTCTCAGACACTCTCTGTCACTCTCTATCACTCTCTGACGCACTCTGATAGTCGCTGATACTCTCAGACGCTCTCAGCCACTCTCAGACACTCTCTATCACTCTCTGACACTCACTGACACTCTCAGACACTCTCTGTCACTCTCAGATACTCTCTATCACTCTCTAACGCTCTCAGACTGTCTCTATCACTCTCTGACACTCTCTATCACTCTCTATCACTCTCTGACACTCTCAGACATCTCTATCACTCTCTGACACACTCTGACATTCTCAGAAACTCTCTATTACTCTCTATCACTCGCTGACACTCTCAGACACTCTCAGACACTCTCTATCACTCGCTGGCACTCTCAGACACGCTCAGACACTCTCTATCACTCTCTGACACTGACTGAAAGTCTCGGACACTCTCTCTCACTCTCAGACACTCTCTCTCACTCTCTGACACTCTCTGAAACACTCTGACACACTCACACTCTCTCTGGCACTCTCTATCACTCTCTGACACACTCTGACACTCTCTGACACTCTCTATCACTCTCTGACACTCTCTGACACTCTCTGACACACTCTGACACACTCTATCTCTCTCTGACATTCTCTGACACACTCTGACACTCTCTGACACTGTCAGACACTCTCTGTCACTCTCCATCACTCTCTGACGCACTCTGACACAATTTGACAATCTCTGACACTCTCAGACACTCTCTATCACTCTCTGACACTGCCTGACACCCACAGACACTCTCTGTCACTCTCAGACACTCTCAGACACTCTCTATCACTTTCTGACACTTTCTATCACTCTCTGACACTCTCTGACACACTCTGAAACTCTCTGACACTCTCAGACACTCTCTATCACTCTCTATCACTTTCTGACACTTTCTATTACTCTCTGCCACCCTCAGACACTCTCTGTCACTCTCTCACACAATGTGACACTCTCTATCACTCTATGACACTCTCAGACACTCTCTATCAATCTCTGACACTCTCTGATACTCGCTATCACTCTCTATCACTCTCTGACACACTCTGACACACTCTGACAGTCTTTGACAATCTCAGTCACTCTCTGACACTCTCTATCACTCTTTGACACTCTCTGACACTCTCTACCACTCTCTGACACTCTCAGACACTCTCTATCACTCTCTATCAGTCTCCGACACGATCTGACACTCTCTATCACTCTCACACACTCTGACAATCTCTGACACTCTCTGACACTCTCAGACACTCTCAGACATTGTCTATCACTCTCTGACACACTCAAACACTCTCTGACACTCTCTATCACTCTCTGTCACTCAATGACACGCTCTGGCAATCTCTGACACTCTCAGACACTCTCTATTACTCTCTGACACTCTCTGACACTCTCTGACTCTTTCAGACACTCTCTATCACTCTCTATCACTCTCTGACACTCTCTGACACTCTCTGACACTCTCTATCAATCTCTGACACTCTCAGACTCTCTCTATCAATCTCTGACACTCTCTGACACACTCAGACACTCTATATCACTCTCAGACACTCTCTATCACTCTCTGACACTCTCTGACACTCTCTGACACACTCTGACACTCTCTGACACTCTCAGACACTCTCTGTCACTCTCTATCACTCTCTGACGCACTCTGATAGTCGCTGATACTCTCAGACGCTCTCAGCCACTCTCAGACACTCTCTGTCACTCTCTGACACTCACTGACACTCTCAGACACTCTCTGTCACTCTCAGATACTCTCTATCACACTCTGACACTCTCAGACGGTCTCTATCACTCTCTGACACTCTCTATCACTCTCTATCACTCTCTGACACTCTCAGACACTCTCTGACACTCTCTATCACTTGCTGACACTCTCAGACACTCTCTATCAATCTGACACACTCTCACACTCTCTGACATTCTCTTTCACCCTCTGACACTCTCAGACACTCTCCTTCGCTCTCTGACACTCTCTGACAATCTCTATCGCTCTCTATCACTCTCTGACACACTCTCACACTCTCTGACATTCTCTTTCACCCTCTGACACTCTCAGACACTCTCTTTCGCTCTCTGACACTCTCTGACAATCTCTGACACTCAGACACTCTCTGTCACGCTCTGACACTCTCAGACACTCTCTGTCACTCTCTATCACTCTCTGTAACTCTCTGACACCCGCAGACATTCTCAGACACTCTCTACCGCTTTCTGACACTCTCAGACACTCTCTATCACTCTCTGACACTTTCTGACTCACTCTGACTCTCACTATCACCCTCTGACACTCTCTATCACTCTCTGACACTCTCAGACACTCTCTGACACTCTCTGACACTCTCTGACACTCCCTGACTCTTTCAGACACTCTCTATCACTCTCTAACACTCTCTGACACTCTCTGACACTCTCTATCACTCTCTGACACACTCTGACACTCTCAGACACTCTCTGTCACTCTCTATCACTCTCTGACACTCTCTGACTCAGTCTGACACTCACTATCACTCACTGACACACTCTGGCAATCTCTGTCACTCTCTGACACTCTCTGACACTCTCAGACGCTCTCTATAACTCTCTGACACTCTCTGACACTCTCTGACTCTTTCAGACACTCTCTAACACTCTCTATCACTCTCTGACACTCTCTGACTCTCCTTATCACCCTCTGACACTCTCTATCACTCTCTGACACTCTCAGACTCTCTCTATCAATCTCTGACACTCTCTGAAACGCTCAGACACTCTCTATCACTCTCTGACACTCTCTGACACTCTCTGACACACTCTGACACTCTCTGACACTCTCGGAAACTCTCTACCTTTCTCCGACACTCTCTACCACTCTCTGACACTGTCTGACGCTCTCTGTCACTCTCTGACACTCTCTGACACTCTCAGACACTCACTATCACTCTCTGATACTCTCTGACGCTCACTATCACTCTCTGATACTCTCTGACACTCTCTATCACTCTCTGACACTCTCTGACACTCTCTGGCACTCACTATCACTCTCTGACACTCTCTATCACTCTCTGACACTCTCTATCACTCTCTGACACTCTCAGACACTCACTATCACTCTCTGACGCTCACTATCACTCTCTGACACTCTCGCACACTCTCTGACACTCTCTGAAACTCTCTATCTCTCTGTGAAACTCTCTATCACTCTCTGACACTCTCTGACACTCTCAGACACTCACTATCACACTCTGATACTCTCTGACACTCACTATCACTCTCTGACACTATCTATCACTCTCTGACACTCTCTGACACTCTCTATCACTCTCTGACACTCTCTGACACTCACTATCACTGTCTGACACACTCTATCTCTCTCTGACACTCTCAGACACTTACTGTCACTCTCTGACACTCTCTATCACTCTCTGACACTCTCAGACACTTACTGTCACTCTCTGACACTCTCCATCACGCGCTGACACTCTCAGACAATCAGTATCACTCTCTGACACTCTCTATCACTCTCTGACACTCTCTGATACTCTCAGATACTCATAGACACTCACTGTCACTCTCTGACACTCTCTGACACTCACTGTCACTCTCTGACACTCTCTGAAGCTCTCTGACACTCACTATCACTCTCTGACACACTCTGACACTCTCGAAACTCTCTGAAACTCTCTATCACTCTCTGTCACTCTCTATCAATCTCTGACACACTCTGACACTCACTATCACACTCTGACACTCTCTGAAACTCTCTCACACTCTCTGACACTCTCTGACACTCTCTGACACATCTCACTATCACTCTCTGACAATCTCTGACACTCTCTGACACTCTCTATCACTCTCTGACACTCTCTATTACTCTCTGACACTCACTATCACTCTCAGACACTCACCATCACTCTCTGATACTCTCTGCACTCACTATCACTGTCTGACACTCTCTATCTATCTCTGACACTCTCTGAATCTCACTATCACTCTCTGACAGTCTCTATCACTCTCTGACACTCTCTATCACTCTCTGACACTCTCTGAAACTCTCTACCTCTCTCTGACACTCTCTACCACTCTCTGACACTGTCTGACACTCTCTGTCACTCTCTGACACTCTCTGACACTCTCTGACACTCACTATCACTCTCTGATACTCTCTGACGCTCACTATCACTCTCTGATACTCTCTGACACTCAATATCACTCTCTGACACTCTCTATCACTTTCTGACACTCTCTGACACTCTCTGGCACTCTCTGGCACTCTCTATCACTCTCTGACACTCTCAGACACTCACTATCAATTTCTGACGCTCACTATCACTCTCTGACACTCTCGCACACTCTCTGACACTCTCAGACACTCACTATCTCTCTCTGACACTCTGTGACACTCACTACCACTCTCTGACACTCCCTATCACTCTCTGACACTCCCTATCACTCTCTGACACTCTCTGACACTCTCTAACACTCACGAACACTCTCTGACACTCTCTAACACTCACGAACACTCTCTGACACTCTCTGACACTCTCTGACACTCTCACTATCACTCTCTGACACTCTCTGACACTCTCTATCACTCTCTGACACCCTCTATTACTCTCTGACACTCACTATCACTCTCAGACACTCACTATCACTTGCTGATACTCTCTGACACTCACTATCACTCTCTGACACTCTCTATCTATCTCTGACACTCTCTGACACTCACTATCACTCTCTGACAGTCTCTATCACTCTCAGAAACTCTCTATCACTCTCAGACAATCACTATCACTCTCTGACATTCACTATCACTCTCTGACACTCTCTGACACTCTCTGAAACTCTCTCCCTCTCTCTGACACTCTCTACCGCTCTCTGACACTGTCTGACACTCTCTGTCACTCTCTGACACTCTCTGACACTCTCTGACACTCTCTGACACTCTCAGACACTCACTATCACTCTCTGATACTCTCTGACGCTCACTATCACTCTCTGATACTCTCTGACACTCAATATCACTCTCTGACATTCTCTATCACTCTCTGACACTCTCAGACACTCACTATCACTCTCTGACGCTCACTATCACTCACTGACACTCTCGCACACTCTCTGACACTCTCTGAAACTCTCTATCTCTCTCTGAAACTCTCTATCACTCTCTGACACTCTCTGACACTCTCAGACACTGACTATCACACTCTGATAATCTCTGACATTCACTATCACTCTCTGACACTATCTATCACTCTCTGACACTCTCTGACACTCACTACCACTCTCTGACACTCTCTGACACTCACTATCACTGTCTGACACTCTCTATCACTCTCTGACACTCTCAGACACTTACTGTCACTCTCTGACACTCTCTATCACTCTCTGACACTCTCAGACACTTACTGTCACTCTCTGACACTCTCTATCACTCTCTGACACTCTCAGACAATCACTATCACTCTCTGACACTCTCTATCACTCTCTGACACTCTCTGTCACTCACTGTCACTCTCTGACACTCTCTGAAGCTCTCTGACACTCACTATCACTCTCTGACACACTCTGACACTCTCGACACTCTCTGACACACTCTATCCATCTCTGTCACTCTCTATCAATCTCTGACACACTCTGACACTCTCTGACACCCTCGGACACTCACTATCACACTCGGACACTCTCTGAAACTCTCTAACACTCTCTGACACTCTCTGACACTCTCTGACACTCTCACTATCACTCTCTGACAATCTCTGACACTCTCTGACACTCTCTATCACTCTCTGACACTCTCTATTACTCTCTGACACTCACTATCACTCTCAGACACTCACCATCACTCTCTGATACTCTCTGACACTCATTATCACTCTCTGACACTCTCTATCTATCTCTGACACGCTCTGAATCTCACTATCACTCTGTGACAGTCTGTATCAAACTCTGACACTCTCTCACACTCTCTGAGACTCTCTGACACTCTCTATCACTCTCTGACACTCTCTGACAATCTCTGACACACTCAGACACTCTCTGACACTCTCTATCACTCTCTGACAGTCTCTATCACTCGCTGACACTCTCTGTCACTCATTATCACTCTCTGACTGTCTCGATAACTCTCTGACACTCTATATCACTCTCTGAAACTCTCTATAACTCTCTGACACTCTCTGACACTCTCTGACACTCCCTGACATTCACTGACACTCTCTGACACTCACGGACACTCACTATCACACTCTGATACTCTCTGACACTCACTATCACTCTCTGACACTCTCTATCAATCTCTGACACTCTCTGACACTCACTATCACTCTCTGACAACCTCTGACAACCTCTGACACTCTCTGACACTCTCAGACACTCTCAGACACTCACTATCACTCTCTGATACTCTCTGATACACACTATCACTCTCTGATACTCTCTATCAATCTCTGACACTCTCTGACACGCACTATCACTCTCTGACACTCTCTATCACTCTCAGACACTCTCTATCACTCTCTATCATTCTCAGACACTCTCTATCATTCTCAGACACTCTCAGACACTCACTATCACTCTCTGACACTCACTATCACTCTCTGACACTCACTATCACTCTCTGACACTCTCTGAAACTCTATCTCTCTCTGACACTCTCTATCACTCTCTGACACTCTCTGACACTCTCTATCACTCTCTGACACTCTCAGACACTCTCAGACACTCACTATCACTCTCTGATACTCTCTGATACACACTATCACTCTCTGATACTCTCTATCAATCTCTGACACTCTCTGACACGCACTATCACTCTCTGACACTCTCTATCACTCTCTGACACTCTCAGACACTCTCAGACACTCACTATCACTCTCTGATACTCTCTGAAACTGTCTATCACTCTCTGACACGCACTATCACTCTCTGAAACTCTCTGACACTCACAATCACTCTCTGACACACTCTGACACTCTCAGACACTCAGTGTCACTCTCTGACTTTCTCTGACACTCTCTATCACTCTCTCTCACTCTCTGACACACTCTGACACACTCTATCACTCTCTATCACACTCTGACACACTCTGACACTCTCAGACACTCACAGAAACTCACTATCACTCTCTGACTCTCTCTGACACTCTCTGACACTCTCTGACACTCACGGACACTCACTATCACTCTCTGATACTCTCTGACACTCACTATCACTCTCTGACACTCTCTATCAATCTCTGACACTCTCTGACACTACTATCACTCTCTGACACTCAATATCACTCTCTGACATTCTCTATCACTCTCTGACACTCTCAGACACTCACTATCACTCTCTGACGCTCACTATCACTCACTGACACTCTCGCACACTCTCTGACACTCTCTGAAACTCTCTATCTCTCTCTGAAACTCTCTATCACTCTCTGACACTCTCTGACACTCTCAGACACTGACTATCACACTCTGATAATCTCTGACATTCACTATCACTCTCTGACACTATCTATCACTCTCTGACACTCTCTGACACTCACTACCACTCTCTGACACTCTCTGACACTCACTATCACTGTCTGACACTCTCTATCACTCTCTGACACTCTCAGACACTTACTGTCACTCTCTGACACTCTCTATCACTCTCTGACACTCTCAGACACTTACTGTCACTCTCTGACACTCTCTATCACTCTCTGACACTCTCAGACAATCACTATCACTCTCTGACACTCTCTATCACTCTCTGACACTCTCTGTCACTCACTGTCACTCTCTGACACTCTCTGAAGCTCTCTGACACTCACTATCACTCTCTGACACACTCTGACACTCTCGACACTCTCTGACACACTCTATCCATCTCTGTCACTCTCTATCAATCTCTGACACACTCTGACACTCTCTGACACCCTCGGACACTCACTATCACACTCGGACACTCTCTGAAACTCTCTAACACTCTCTGACACTCTCTGACACTCTCTGACACTCTCACTATCACTCTCTGACAATCTCTGACACTCTCTGACACTCTCTATCACTCTCTGACACTCTCTATTACTCTCTGACACTCACTATCACTCTCAGACACTCACCATCACTCTCTGATACTCTCTGACACTCATTATCACTCTCTGACACTCTCTATCTATCTCTGACACGCTCTGAATCTCACTATCACTCTGTGACAGTCTGTATCAAACTCTGACACTCTCTCACACTCTCTGAGACTCTCTGACACTCTCTATCACTCTCTGACACTCTCTGACAATCTCTGACACACTCAGACACTCTCTGACACTCTCTATCACTCTCTGACAGTCTCTATCACTCGCTGACACTCTCTGTCACTCATTATCACTCTCTGACTGTCTCGATAACTCTCTGACACTCTATATCACTCTCTGAAACTCTCTATAACTCTCTGACACTCTCTGACACTCTCTGACACTCCCTGACATTCACTGACACTCTCTGACACTCACGGACACTCACTATCACACTCTGATACTCTCTGACACTCACTATCACTCTCTGACACTCTCTATCAATCTCTGACACTCTCTGACACTCACTATCACTCTCTGACAACCTCTGACAACCTCTGACACTCTCTGACACTCTCAGACACTCTCAGACACTCACTATCACTCTCTGATACTCTCTGATACACACTATCACTCTCTGATACTCTCTATCAATCTCTGACACTCTCTGACACGCACTATCACTCTCTGACACTCTCTATCACTCTCAGACACTCTCTATCACTCTCTATCATTCTCAGACACTCTCTATCATTCTCAGACACTCTCAGACACTCACTATCACTCTCTGACACTCACTATCACTCTCTGACACTCACTATCACTCTCTGACACTCTCTGAAACTCTATCTCTCTCTGACACTCTCTATCACTCTCTGACACTCTCTGACACTCTCTATCACTCTCTGACACTCTCAGACACTCTCAGACACTCACTATCACTCTCTGATACTCTCTGATACACACTATCACTCTCTGATACTCTCTATCAATCTCTGACACTCTCTGACACGCACTATCACTCTCTGACACTCTCTATCACTCTCTGACACTCTCAGACACTCTCAGACACTCACTATCACTCTCTGATACTCTCTGAAACTGTCTATCACTCTCTGACACGCACTATCACTCTCTGAAACTCTCTGACACTCACAATCACTCTCTGACACACTCTGACACTCTCAGACACTCAGTGTCACTCTCTGACTTTCTCTGACACTCTCTATCACTCTCTCTCACTCTCTGACACACTCTGACACACTCTATCACTCTCTATCACACTCTGACACACTCTGACACTCTCAGACACTCACAGAAACTCACTATCACTCTCTGACTCTCTCTGACACTCTCTGACACTCTCTGACACTCACGGACACTCACTATCACTCTCTGATACTCTCTGACACTCACTATCACTCTCTGACACTCTCTATCAATCTCTGACACTCTCTGACACTACTATCACTCTCTGACACTCTCTATCTCTCTCTGACACTCTCTGTCCCTCTCCAACACTCTCTGACACTCTCTGACACTCTCAAACATTCGCATACACTCACTATCACTCTCTGACAACCTCTGACAACCTCTGACACTCTCAGACACTCACTATCACTCTCTGATACGCTCTGATACACACTATCACTCTCTGATACTCTCTATCAATCTCTGACACTCTCTGACACTCACTATCACTCTCTGACACTCTCTATCACTCTCAGACACTCTCTATCACTCCCTATCATTCTCAGACACTCTCAGACACTCACTATCACTCTCTGACACTCACTATCACTCTCTGACACTATCTGAAACTCTCTATCTCTCTCTGACACTCTCTGTCACTCTCTATCACTCTCTGACACTCTCTGACACTCTCTATCACTCTCTGACACTCTCAGACACTCTCAGACACTCCCAGACACTCAATATCACTCTCTGATACACTCTGACACTCACTATCACTCTCTGATACTCTCTGACACTCTCTATCTCTCTCTGACACGCACTATCACTCTCTGACACTCTCTGACACTCACAATCACTCTCTGACACACTCTGACACTCTCAGACACTCAGTGTCACTCTCTGACTCTCTCTGACACTCTCTATCACTCTCTATCACTCTCTATCACTCTCTGACACACTCTGACACACTCTATCACACTCTATCACACTCTGACACACTCTGACACTCAGAGACACTCTCTGACTCTCTCTGACACTCTCTATCACTCTCTGACACACTCTGACACACTCTATCACACTCTATCACACTCTGACACACTCTAACACTCAGAGACACTCACTGTCACTCTCTGACACTCTCTGACAATCTCAGACAATCACTATCACTCTCTGAAACTCTCTGACACTCACAATCTCTCTCTGACACACTCTGACACTCTCAGACACTCAGTGTCACTCTCTGACTCTCTCTGACACTCTCTATCACTCTCTCTCACTCTCTGACACACTCTGACACACTCTATCACTCTCTATCACACTCTGACACACTCTGACACTCTCAGACACTCACAGAAACTCACTATCACTCTCTGACTCTCTCTGACACTCTCTGACACTCTCTGACACTCACGGAAACTCACTATCACTCTCTGACACTCACTATCCCTCTCTGACACTCTCTAACACTCACTAACACTCTCTGACACTCTCTGACACTCTCACTATCACTCTCTGACACTCTCTGACACTCTCTGACACTCTCTATCACTCTCTGACACTCTCTATTACTCTCTGACACTCACTATCACTCTCAGACACTCACTATCACTCTCTGACACTCTCTGACACTCACTATCACTCCCTGACACTCTCTATCTATCTCTGACACTCTCTGACACTCACTATCACTCTCTGACAGTCTCTATCACTCTCAGACACTCTCTATCACTCACAGACACTCTCAGACAATCACTATCACTCTCTGACATTCACTATCACTCTCTGACACTCTCTGAAACTCTCTAACTCTCTCTGACACTCTCTGTCACTCTCTGACACTCTCTGACACTCTCTGACACTCTCAGACACTCACTATCACTCTCTGATACTCTCTGACGCTCACTATCACTCTCTGATACTCTCTGACACTCAATATCACTCTCTGACACTCTCTATCACTCTCTGACACTCTCTGACACTCTCTGGCACTCTCTGGAACTCACTATCACTCTCAGACACTCTCTATCACTCTCTGACTCTCTCTATCACTCTCTGACACTCTCTGACACTCTCTATCACTCTCTGACCTCTCTGATACTCTCTAGCACTCTCAGAAACTCTCAGACACTCACTATCACTCACAGACACTCTCTATCTCTCTCTGACACTCTCTATCACTCTCTATCTGGCTCTGACACTCTCTGACACTCACTCTCTCTCTCTGACACTCTCTATCACTCTCAGACTGTCTCTATCACTCTCAGACACTCTCAGACACTCACTATCACTCTCTGACGCTCACTATCACTCTCTGACACTCTCTGACACTCTCTGACACTCTCAGACACTCACTATCACACTCTGATACTCTCTGACACTCACTATCACTCTCTGACACTCACTATCACTCTCTGACACTCTCTGACACTCACTATCACTCTCTGACACTCTCTGACACTCACTATCACTGTCTGACACTCTCTATCACTCTCTGACACTCTCAGACACTCACTATCACACTCTGATACTCTCTGACACTCACTATCACTCTCTGACACTCTCTATCACTCTCTGACACTCTCTGACACTCACTATCACTCTCTGACACTCTCTGACATTCACTATCACTGTCTGACACTCTCTATCACTCTCTGACACTCACAGACACTTACTGTCACTCTCTGACATTCTCTATCACTCTCTGACACTCTCAGACAATCACTATCACTCTCTGACACTCTCTATCACTCTCTGACACTCTCTGATACTCTCAGATACTCACAGACACTCACTATTTCTGTCTGACACTCTCTGACATTCAATATCACTCTCTGACACTCTCTATCACTCTCTGACACTCTCTGACACTCTCTGGCACTCACTATCGCTCTCTGACACTCTATCACTCTCTGACACTCTCTATCACTCTCTGACACTCTCAGACACTCACTATCACTCTCTGACACGCTCTCACACTCTCTGACACTCTCTATCACTCTCTATCACTCTCTGACACTCACTATCACTCTCTGACACTCTCAGACAATCACCATCACTCTCTGACACTCTCTATCACTCTCTGACACACTCTGACACTCTCGACACTCTCTGACACTCTCTATCACTCTCTGTCACTCTCTATCAATCTCTGACACACTCTGACACTCTCTGACACTCTCGGACACTCTCGGACACTCACTATCACACTCTGACATTCTCTGAAACACTCTAACACTCTCTGACACTCTCTGACACTCTCCCTATCACTCTCTGACACTCTCTGACACTCTCTATCACTCTCTGACACTCTCTATTACTCTCGGACACTCACTATCACACTCTGATACTCTCTGACACTCACTATCACTCTCTGACACTCTCTATCAATCTCTGACACTCTCTGACACTCACTATCACTCTCTGACAACCTCTGACAACCTCTGACACTCTCTGACACTCTCAGACACTCTCAGACACTCACTATCACTCTCTGATACTCTCTGATACACACTATCACTCTCTGATACTCTCTATCAATCTCTGACACTCTCTGACACGCACTATCACTCTCTGACACTCTCTATCACTCTCAGACACTCTCTATCACTCTCTATCATTCTCAGACACTCTCTATCATTCTCAGACACTCTCAGACACTCACTATCACTCTCTGACACTCACTATCACTCTCTGACACTCACTATCACTCTCTGACACTCTCTGAAACTCTATCTCTCTCTGACACTCTCTATCACTCTCTGACACTCTCTGACACTCTCTATCACTCTCTGACACTCTCAGACACTCTCAGACACTCACTATCACTCTCTGATACTCTCTGATACACACTATCACTCTCTGATACTCTCTATCAATCTCTGACACTCTCTGACACGCACTATCACTCTCTGACACTCTCTATCACTCTCTGACACTCTCAGACACTCTCAGACACTCACTATCACTCTCTGATACTCTCTGAAACTGTCTATCACTCTCTGACACGCACTATCACTCTCTGAAACTCTCTGACACTCACAATCACTCTCTGACACACTCTGACACTCTCAGACACTCAGTGTCACTCTCTGACTTTCTCTGACACTCTCTATCACTCTCTCTCACTCTATGACACACTCTGACACACTCTATCACTCTCTATCACACTCTGACACACTCTGACACTCTCAGACACTCACAGAAACTCACTATCACTCTCTGACTCTCTCTGACACTCTCTGACACTCACGGACACTCACTATCACTCTCTGATACTCTCTGACACTCACTATCACTCTCTGACACTCTCTATCAATCTCTGACACTCTCTGACACTACTATCACTCTCTGACACTCTCTATCTCTCTCTGACACTCTCTGTCCCTCTCCAACACTCTCTGACACTCTCTGACACTCTCAGACATTCGCATACACTCACTATCACTCTCTGACAACCTCTGACAACCTCTGACACTCTCAGACACTCACTATCACTCTCTGATACGCTCTGATACACACTATCACTCTCTGATACTCTCTATCAATCTCTGACACTCTCTGACACTCACTATCACTCTCTGACACTCTCTATCACTCTCAGACACTCTCTATCACTCTCTATCATTCTCAGACACTCTCAGACACTCACTATCACTCTCTGACACTCACTATCACTCTCTGACACTCTCTGAAACTCTCTATCTCTCTCTGACACTCTCTGTCACTCTCTATCACTCTCTGACACTCTCTGACACTCTCTATCACTCTCTGACACTCTCAGACACTCTCAGACACTCCCAGACACTCAATATCACTCTCTGATACACTCTGACACTCACTATCACTCTCTGATACTCTCTGACACTCTCTATCTCTCTCTGACACGCACTATCACTCTCTGACACTCTCTGACACTCACAATCACTCTCTGACACACTCTGACACTCTCAGAGACTCAGTGTCACTCTCTGACTCTCTCTGACACTCTCTATCACTCTCTATCACTCTCTGACACACTCTGACACACTCTATCACACTCTATCACACTCTGACACACTCTGACACTCAGAGACACTCTCTGACTCTCTCTGACACTCTCTATCACTCTCTGACACACTCTGACACACTCTATCACACTCTGACACACTCTAAAACTCAGAGACACTCACTGTCACTCTCTGACACTCTCTGACAATCTCAGACAATCACTATCACTCTCTGAAACTCTCTGACACTCACAATCTCTCTCTGACACACTCTGACACTCTCAGACACTCAGTGTCACTCTCTGACTCTCTCTGACACTCTCTATCACTCTCTCTCACTCTCTGACACACTCTGACACACTCTATCACTCTCTATCACACTCTGACACACTCTGACACTCTCAGACACTCACAGAAACTCACTATCACTCTCTGACTCTCTCTGACACTCTCTGACACTCTCTGACACTCACGGAAACTCACTATCACTCTCTGACACTCACTATCCCTCTCTGACACTCTCTAACACTCACTAACACTCTCTGACACTCTCTGACACTCTCACTATCACTCTCTGACACTCTCTGACACTCTCTGACACTCTCTATCACTCTCTGACACTCTCTATTACTCTCTGACACTCACTATCACTCTCAGACACTCACTATCACTCTCTGACACTCTCTGACACTCACTATCACTCCCTGACACTCTCTATCTATCTCTGACACTCTCTGACACTCACTATCACTCTCTGACAGTCTCTATCACTCTCAGACACTCTCTATCACTCACAGACACTCTCAGACAATCACTATCACTCTCTGACATTCACTATCACTCTCTGACACTCTCTGAAACTCTCTAACTCTCTCTGACACTCTCTGTCACTCTCTGACACTCTCTGACACTCTCTGACACTCTCAGACACTCACTATCACTCTCTGATACTCTCTGACGCTCACTATCACTCTCTGATACTCTCTGACACTCAATATCACTCTCTGACACTCTCTATCACTCTCTGACACTCTCTGACACTCTCTGGCACTCTCTGGAACTCACTATCACTCTCAGACACTCTCTATCACTCTCTGACTCTCTCTATCACTCTCTGACACTCTCTGACACTCTCTATCACTCTCTGACCTCTCTGATACTCTCTAGCACTCTCAGAAACTCTCAGACACTCACTATCACTCACAGACACTCTCTATCTCTCTCTGACACTCTCTATCACTCTCTATCTGGCTCTGACACTCTCTGACACTCACTCTCTCTCTCTGACACTCTCTATCACTCTCAGACTGTCTCTATCACTCTCAGACACTCTCAGACACTCACTATCACTCTCTGACGCTCACTATCACTCTCTGACACTCTCTGACACTCTCTGACACTCTCAGACACTCACTATCACACTCTGATACTCTCTGACACTCACTATCACTCTCTGACACTCACTATCACTCTCTGACACTCTCTGACACTCACTATCACTCTCTGACACTCTCTGACACTCACTATCACTGTCTGACACTCTCTATCACTCTCTGACACTCTCAGACACTCACTATCACACTCTGATACTCTCTGACACTCACTATCACTCTCTGACACTCTCTATCACTCTCTGACTCTCTCTATCACTCTCTGACACTCTCAGACACTCACTATCACTCACAGACACTCTCTATCTCTCTCTGACACTCTCTATCACTCTCTATCTGGCTCTGACACTCTCTGACACTCACTATCTCTCTCTGACACTCTCTATCACTCTCAGACTGTCTCTATCACTCTCAGACACTCTCAGACACTCACTATCACTCTCTGACGCTCACTATCACTCTCTGACACTCTCTGACACTCTCTGACACTCTCAGACACTCACTATCACACTCTGATACTCTCTGACACTCACTATCACTCTCTGACACTCACTATCACTCTCTGACACTCTCTGACACTCACTATCACTCTCTGACACTCTCTGACACTCACTATCACTGTCTGACACTCTCTATCACTCTCTGACACTCTCAGACACTCACTATCACACTCTGATACTCTCTGACACTCACTATCACTCTCTGACACTCTCTATCACTCTCTGACACTCTCTGACACTCACTATCACTCTCTGACACTCTCTGACATTCACTATCACTGTCTGACACTCTCTATCACTCTCTGACACTCACAGACACTTACTGTCACTCTCTGACATTCTCTATCACTCTCTGACACTCTCAGACAATCACTATCACTCTCTGACACTCTCTATCACTCTCTGACACTCTCTGATACTCTCAGATACTCACAGACACTCACTATTTCTGTCTGACACTCTCTGACATTCAATATCACTCTCTGACACTCTCTATCACTCTCTTACACTCTCTGACACTCTCTGGCACTCACTATCGCTCTCTGACACTCTCTATCACTCTCTGACACTCTCTATCACTCTCTGACACTCTCAGACACTCACTATCACTCTCTGACACGCTCTCACACTCTCTGACACTCTCTATCACTCTCTATCACTCTCTGACACTCACTATCACTCTCTGACACTCTCAGACAATCACCATCACTCTCTGACACTCTCTATCACTCTCTGACACACTCTGACACTCTCGACACTCTCTGACACTCTCTATCACTCTCTGTCACTCTCTATCAATCTCTGACACACTCTGACACTCTCTGACACTCTCGGACACTCTCGGACACTCACTTTCACACTCTGACACTCTCTGAAACACTCTAACACTCTCTGACACTCTCTGACACTCTCACTATCACTCTCTGACACTCTCTGACACTCTCTATCACTCTCTGACACTCTCTATTATTCTCTGACACTCACTATCACTCTCAGACACTCACCATCACTCTCTGATACTCTCTGACACTCACTATCACTCTCTGACACTCTCTATCTATCTCTGACACTCTCTGACTCTCACTATCACTCTCTGACAGTCTCTATCACTCTCAGACATTCTCTATCACTCTCAGACACTCTCAGACACTCACTTTCACCCTCTGACACTCTCTCACACTCTCTGAAACTCTCTATCACTCTCTGAAACTCTTTATCGCTCTCTGACACTGTCTGACACTCACTATCACTCTCTGATACTCTCTGACACTCAATATCACTCTCTGAAACTCTCTATCACTCTCTGACACTCTCTGACACTCACTATCACTGTCTGACAATCTCTATCACTCTCTGACACTCTCAGACACTTACTATCACTCTCTGACACTCTCTATCACTCTCTGACACTCTCAGACAATCACTATCACTCTCTGACACTCTCTGGCACTCTCTATCACTCTCTGACACTCTCTGATACTCTCAGACACTCACAGAAACTCACTATCACTCTCTGACTCTCTCTGACACTCTCTGACACTCTCTGACACTCACGGACACTCACTATCACTCTCTGATACTCTCTGACACTCACTATCACTCTCTGACACTCTCTATCAATCTCTGACACCCTCTGAAACTCACTATCACTCTCTGACACTCTCTATCTCTCTCTGACACTCTCTGTCCCTCTCTAACACTCTCTGACACTCTCTATCACTCTCTGACACTCTCTGACACTCACTGTCACTCTCTGACACTCTCTGACACTCACTATCACTGTCTGACACTCTCTATCACTCTCTGACACTCTCAGACACTCACTATCACACTCTGATACTCTCTGACACTCACTATCACTCTCTGACACTCTCTATCACTCTCTGACACTCTCTGACACTCACTATCACTCTCTGACACTCTCTGACATTCACTATCACTGTCTGACATTCTCTATCACTCTCTGACACTCTCAGACACTTACTGTCACTCTCTGACACTCTCTATCACTCTCTGACACTCTCAGACAATCACTATCACTCTCTGACACTCTCTATCACTCTCTGACACGCTCTGATACTCTCAGATACTCACAGACACTCACTATTTCTGTCTGACACTCTCTGACACTCAATATCACTCTCTGACACTCTCTATCACTCTCTGACACTCTCTGACACTCTCTGGCACTCACTATCGCTCTCTGACACTCTCTATCACTCTCTGACACTGTCTATCACTCTCTGACACTCTCAGACACTCACTATCACTCTCTGACACGCTCTCACACTCTCTGACACTCTCTATCACTCTCTGACACTCTCTGACACTCACTATCACTCTCAGACTGTCTCTATCACTCTCAGACACTCTCAGACACTCACTATCACTCTCTGACACTCTCTGACACTCTCAGACACTCACTATCATACTCTGATACTCTCTGACACTCACTATCACTCTCTGACACTCTCTATCACTCTCTGACACTCTCTGACACTCACTATCACTCTCTGACACTCTCTGACACTCACTATCACTGTCTGACACTCTCTATCACTCTCTGACACTCTCAGACACTCACTATCACACTCTGATACTCTCTGACACTCACTATCACTCTCTGACACTCTCTATCACTCTCTGACACTCTCTGACACTCACTATCACTCTCTGACACTCTCTGACATTCACTATCACTGTCTGACACACTCTATCACTCTCTGACACTCTCAGACACTTACTGTCACTCTCTGACACTCTCTATCACTCTCTGACACTCTCAGACAATCACTATCACTCTCTGACACTCTCTATCACTCTCTGACACTCTCTGATACGCTCAGATACTCACAGACACTCTCTATTTCTGTCTGACACTCTCTGACACTCAATATCACTCTCTGACACTCTCTATCACTCTCTGACACTCTCTGACACTCTCTGGCACTCACTGTCGCTCTCTGACACTCTCTATCACTCTCTGACACTCTCTATCACTCTCTGACACTCTCAGACACTCACTATCACTCTCTGACACGCTCTCACACTCTCTGACACTCTCTATCACTCTCTGACACTCTCTGACACTCACTATCACTCTCTGACACTCTCAGACAATCACCATCACTCTCTGAGACTCTCTATCACTCTCTGACACTCTCTGATACTCTCTGACACTCACTATCACTCTCTGACACTCTCAGACAATCACCATCACTCTCTGACACTCTCTATCACTCTCTGACACACTCTGACACTCTCGACACTCTCTGACACTCTCTATCACTCTCTGTCACTCTCTATCAATCTCTGACACACTCTGACACTCTCTGACACTCTCGGACACTCTCGGACACTCACTATCACACTCTGACACTCTCTGACACTCTCTGACACTCTCACTATCACTCTCTGACACTCTCTGACACTCTCTATCACTCTCTGACACTCTCTATTACTCTCTGACACTCACTATCACTCTCAGACACTCACCATCACTCTCTGATACTCTCTGACACTCACTATCTATCTCTGACACTCTCTGACTCTCACTATCACTCTCTGACAGTCTCTATCACTCTCAGACACTCTCTATCACTCTCAGACACTCTCAGACACTCTCAGACACTCACTTTCACCCTCTGACACTCTCTCACACTCTCTGAAAGTCTCTATCTCTCTCTGAAACTCTTTATCACTCTCTGACACTGTCTGACACTCTCTATCACTCTCTGACACTCTCTGACTATTTCAGACACTCTCAGACAATCGCTATCACTCTCTGATACTCTCTGACACTCACTATCACTCTCTGATACTCTCTGACACTCAATATCACTCTCTGAAACTCTCTATCACTCTCTGACACTCTCTGACACTCACTATCACTGTCTGACACTCTCTATCACTCTCTGACACTCTCAGACACTTACTATCACTCTCTGACACTCTCTATCACTCTCTGACACTCTCAGACAATCACTATCACTCTCTGACACTCTCTGGCACTCTCTATCACTCTCTGACACTCTCTGATACTCTCAGACACTCACAG
Organism: Heterodontus francisci; assembly: GCF_036365525.1. Lineage (NCBI taxonomy): Eukaryota > Metazoa > Chordata > Chondrichthyes > Heterodontiformes > Heterodontidae > Heterodontus > Heterodontus francisci. Next base: position 13,901,737 of record NC_090405.1, read on the forward strand.
AAACTCACTATCACTCTCTGACTCTCTCTGACACTCTCTGACACTCTCTGACACTCACGGACACTCACTATCACTCTCTGATACTCTCTGACACTCACTATCACTCTCTGACTCTCTCTATCAATCTCTGACACTCTCTGACACTCACTATCACACTCTGACAGTCTCTATCTCTCTCTGACACTCTCTGACCCTCTCTAACACTCTCTGACACTCTCTGACACTCTCAGACATTCTCATACACTCACTATCACTCTCTGACAACCTCTGACAACCTCTGACACTCTCTGACACTCTCAGACACTCTCAGACAATCACTATCACTCTCTGACACTCTCTATCACTCTCTGACACTCTCTGATACTCTCAGATACTCACAGACACTCTCTATTTCTGTCTGACACTCTCTGACATTCAATATCACTCTCTGACACTCTCTATCACTCTCTGACACTCTCTGACACTCTCTGGCACTCACTATCGCTCTCTGACACTCTCTATCACTCTCTGACACTCTCTATCACTCTCTGACACTCTCAGACACTCACTATCACTCTCTGACACGCTCTCACACTCTCTGACACTCTCTATCACTCTCTGACACTCTCTGAAACTCACTATCACTCTCTGACACTCTCTGACACTCTCTATCACTCTCTGACACTCTCTATTACTCTCTGACACTCACTATCACTCTCAGACACTCACCATCACTCTCTGATACTCTCTGACACTCTCTATCAATCTCTGACACCCTCTGAAACTCACTATCAATCTCTGACACTCTCTATCTCTCTCTGACACTCTCTGTCCCTCTCTAACACTCTCTGACACTCTCTATCACTCTCTGACACTCTCTGACACTCACTGTCACTCTCTGACACTCTCTGACACTCACTATCACTGTCTGACACTCTCTATCACTCTCTGACACTCTCAGACACTCACTATCACACTCTGATACTCTCTGACACTCACTAACACTCTCTGACACTCTCTATCACTCTCTGACACTCTCTGACACTCACAATCACTCTCTGACACTCTCTGACATTCACTATCACTGTCTGACATTCTCTATCACTCTCTGACACTCTCAGACACTTACTGTCACTCTCTGACACTCTCTATCACTCTCTGACACTCTCAGACAATCACTATCACTCTCTGAAACTCTCTATCACTCTCTGACACTCTCTGATACTCTCAGATACTCACAGACACTCACGATTTCTGTCTGACACTCTCTGACACTCAATATCACTCTCTGACACTCTCTATCACTCTCTGACACTCTCTGACACTCTCTGGCACTCACTATCGCTCTCTGACACTCTCTATCACTCTCTGACACTCTCTATCACTCTCTGACACTCTCAGACACTCACAATCACTCTCTGACACGCTCTCACACTCTCTGACACTCTCTATCACTCTCTGACACTCTCTGACACTCACTATCACTCTCAGACTGTCTCTATCACTCTCAGACACTCTCAGACACTCTCTGACACTCTCAGACACTCACCATCATACTCTGATACTCTCTGACACTCACTATCACTCTCTGACACTCTCTATCGCTCTCTGACACTCTCTGACACTCACTATCACTCTCTGACACTCTCTGACACTCACTATCACTGTCTGACACTCTCTATCACTCTCTGACACTCTCAGACACTCACTATCACACTCTGATACTCTCTGACACTCACTATCACTCTCTGACACTCTCTATCACTCTCTGACACTCTCTGATACTCTCTGACACTCACTATCACTCTCTGACACTCTCAGACAATCACCATCACTCTCTGACACTCTCTATCACTCTCTGACACTCTCTGATACTCTCTGACACTCACTATCACTCTCTGACACTCTCAGACAATCACCATCACTCTCTGACACTCTCTATCACTCTCTGACACACTCTGACACTCTCGACACTCTCTGACACTCTCTATCACTCTCTGTCACTCTCTATCAATCTCTGACACTCTCTGACACTCTCTGACACTCTCGGACACTCTCGGACACTCACTATCACACTCTGACACTCTCTGAAACACTCTAACACTCTCTGACACTCTCTGACACTCTCACTATCACTCTCTGACACTCTCTGACACTCTCTATCACTCTCTGACACTCTCTATTACTCTCTGACACTCTCTGAAACACTCTAACACTCTCTGACACTCTCTGACACTCTCACTATCACTCTCTGACTCTCTCTGACACTCTCTATCACTCTCTGACACTCTCTGACACTCTCTATCACTCTCAGCCACTCACCATCACTCTCTGATACTCTCTGACACTCACTATCACTCTCTGACACTCTCTATCTATCTCTGACACTCTCTGACACTCTCTATCACTCTCTGACACTCTCTGACACTCTCTATCACTCTCAGACAATCACTTTCAATCTCTGATACTCTCTGACACTCACTATCACTCTCTGATACTCTCTGACACTCAATATCACTCTCTGTAACTCTCTATCACTCTCTGACACTCTCTGACACTCACTATCACTGTCTGACACTCTCTATCACTCTCTGACACTCTCAGACACTTACTATCACTCTCTGACACTCTCTATCACTCTCTGACACTCTCAGACAATCACTATCACTCTCTGACACTCTCTGGCACTCTCTATCACTCTCTGACACTCTCTGATACTCTCAGACACTCACAGAAACTCACTATCACTCTCTGACTCTCTCTGACACTCTCTGACACTCTCTGACACTCACGGACACTCACTATCACTCTCTGATAATCTCTGACACTCACTATCACTCTCTGACACTCTCTATCAATCTCTGACACTCTCTGACACTCACTATCACTCTCTGACACTCTCGATCTCTCTCTGACACTCTCTGTCCCTCTCTAACACTCTCTGACACTCTCTATAACTCTCTGACACTCTCTGACACTCACTATCACTCTCTGACACTCTCTGACACTCTCTATCACTCTCTGTCACTCTCTATCAATCTCTGACACACTCTGACACTCTCTGACACTCTCGGACACTCTCGGACACTCACTATCACACTCTGACACTCTCTGAAACACTCTAACACTCTCTGACACTCTCTGACACTCTCACTATCACTCTCTGACACTCTCTGACACTCACTATCACTCTCTGACACTCTCTATCACTCTCTGACACTCTCTGACACTCACTATCACTCTCTGACACTCTCTGACATTCACTATCACTGTCTGACACTCTCTATCACTCTCTGACAGTCTCATACACTTACTGTCACTCTCTGACACTCTCTATCACTCTCTGACACTCCCTGACACTCAATATCACTCTCTGACACTCTCTATCACTCTCTGACACTCTCTGACACTCTCTGGCACTCACTATCGCTCTCTGACACGCTCTCACACTCTCTGACACTCTCTATCACTCTCTGACACTCTCTGACACTCACTATCACTCTCAGACTGTCTCTATCACTCTCAGACACTCTCAGACACTCACTATCACTCTCTGACACTCTCTGACACTCTCTGACACTCTCAGACACTCACTATCATACTCTGATACTCTCTGACACTCACTATCACTCTCTGACACTCTCTATCACTCTCTGACACTCTCTGACACTCACTATCACTCTCTGACACTCTCTGAAACTCACTATCACTGTCTGACACTCTCTACCACTCTCTGACACTCTCAGACACTCACTATCACACTCTGATACTCTCTGACACTCACTATCACTCTCTGACACTCTCTATCACTCTCTGACACTCTCTGACACTCACTATCACTCTCTGACACTCTCTGACATTCACTATCACTGACTGACACTCTCTATCACTCTCTGACACTCTCAGACACTTACCGTCACTCTCTGACACTCTCTATCACTCTCTGACACTCTCAGACAATCACTATCACTCTCTGACACTCTCTATCACTCTCTGACACTCTCTGATACGCTCAGATACTCACAGACACTCTCTATTTCTGTCTGACACTCTCTGACACTCAATATCACTCTCTGACACTCTCTATCACTCTCTGACACTCTCTGGCACTCACTATCGCTCTCTGACACTCTCTATCACTCTCTGACACTCTCTATCACTCTCTGACACTCTCAGACACTCACTATCACTCTCTGACACGCTCTCACACTCTCTGACACTCTCTATCACACTCTGACACTCTCTGACACTCACTATCACTCTCTGACACTCTCAGACAATCACCATCACTCTCTGACACTCTCTATCACTCTCTGACACTCTCTGATACTCTCTGACACTCACTATCACTCTCTGACACTCTCAGACAATCACCATCACTCTCTGACACTCTCTATCACTCTCTGACACACTCTGACACTCTCGACACTCTCTGACACTCTCTATCACTCTCTGTCACTCTCTATCAATCTCTGACACACTCTGACACTCTCTGACACTCTCGGACACTCTCGGACACTCACTATCACACTCTGACACTCTCTGAAACACTCTAACACTCTCTGACACTCTCTGACACTCTCACTATCACTCTCTATTACTCTCTGACACTCACTATCACTCTCAGACACTCACCATCACTCTCTGATACTCTCTGACACTCACTATCTATCTCTGACACTCTCTGACTCTCACTATCACTCTCTGACAGTCTCTATCACTCTCAGACACTCTCTATCACTCTCAGACACTCTCAGACACTCACTTTCACCCTCTGACACTCTCTCACACTCTCTGAAATTCTCTATCTCTCTCTGAAACTCTTTATCACTCTCTGACACTGTCTGACACTCTCTATCACTCTCTGACACTCTCTGACTATTTCAGACACTCTCAGACAATCGCTATCACTCTCTGATACTCTCTGACACTCACTATCACTCTCTGATACTCTCTGACACTCAATATCACTCTCTGAAACTCTCTATCACTCTCTGACACTCTCTGACACTCACTATCACTGTCTGACACTCTCTATCACTCTCTGACACTCTCAGACACTTACTATCACTCTCTGACACTCTCTATCACTCTCTGACACTCTCAGACAATCACTATCACTCTCTGACACTCTCTGGCACTCTCTATCACTCTCTGACACTCTCTGATACTCTCAGACGCTCACAGAAACTCACTATCACTCTCTGACTCTCTCTGACACTCTCTGACACTCTCTGACACTCACGGACACTCACTATCACTCTCTGATACTCTCTGACACTCACTATCACTCTCTGACTCTCTCTATCAATCTCTGACACTCTCTGACACTCACTAACACACTCTGACACTCTCTATCTCTCTCTGACACTCTCTGTCCCTCTCTAACACTCTCTGACACTCTCTGACACTCTCAGACATTCTCATACACTCACTATCACTCTCTGACAACCTCTGACAACCTCTGACACTCTCTGACACTCTCAGACACTCTCAGACACTCACTATCACTCTCTGATACTCTCTGATACACACTATCACTCTCTGATACTCTCTATCTCTCTCTGACACTCTCTGACACTCTCTGACACTCTCTGACACTCTCAGACACTCACTATCACACTCAGACACTCTCTATCAATTTCTATCATTCTCAGACACTCTCAGACACTCACTATCACTCTCTGACACTCACTATCACTCTCTGACACTCACTATCACTCTCTGACACTCTCTGAAACTCTCTAACTCTCTCTGACACTCCATAACACTCTCTGACACTCTCTGACACTCTCTATCACTCTCTGACACTCTCTGACACTCTCAGACACTCTCAGACACTCTCAGACACTCTCAGACACTCTCAGACACTCACTGTCACTCTCTGATATTCTCTGACACTCACTATCACTCTCTGATACTCTCTGACACTCTCTATCACTCTCTGACACTCTCAGACAATCACTATCACTCTCTGACACTCTCTATCACTCTCTGACACTCTCTGATACTCTCAGATACTCACAGACACTCACTATCACTCTCTGACATTCTCTGACACTCAATATCACTCTCTGACACTCTCTATCACTCTCTGACACTCTCTGGCACTCACTAACGCTCTCTGACACTCTCTATCACTCTCTGACACTCTCTATCACTCTCTGACACTCTCAGACACTCACTATCACTCTCTGACACGCTCTCACACTCTCTGACACTCTCTATCACTCTCTGACACGCTCTCACACTCTCTGACACTCTCTATCACTCTCTGACACTCTCTGACACTCTCTATCACTCTCTGACACTCTCAGACAATCACTATCACTCTCTGACACTCTCTATCACTCTCTGACACTCTCTGATACTCTCAGATAATCACAGACACTCACTATCACTCTCTGACACTCTCTGACACTCTCTGACACTAAGTGTCACTCTCTGACACTCTCTGATGCTCTCTGACACTCACTATCACTCTCTGACACACTCTGACACTCTCGACACTCTCTGACACTCTCTATCACTCTCTATCACTCTCTATCAATCTCTGACACACTCTGACACTCTCTGACACTCTCAGACACTCTCGGACACTCACTATCACACTCTGACACTCTCTGAAACACTCTAACACTCACTATCACTCTCTGACACTCTCTGACACTCTCTATCACTCTCTGACACTCTCTATTACTCTCGGACACTCACTATCACTCTCAGACACTCACCATCTCTCTCTGATACTCTCTGACACTCACTATCACTCTCTGACACTCTCTATCTATCTCTGAGAATCACTGACTCTCACTATCGCTTTCTGACAGTCTATATCACTCTCAGACACTCTCTATCACTCTCAGACACTCTCAGACACTCACTTTCACTCTCTGACTCTCTCTCACACTCTCTGAAACTCTTTATCTCTCTCTGAAACTCTTTATCACTCTCTGACACTGTCTGACACTCTCTATCACTCTCTGACACTCTCTGACTCTTTCAGACACTCTCAGACACTCACTATCACTCTCTGATACTCTCTGACACTCACTATAACTCTCTGATACTCTCTGACACTCAATATCACTCTCTGACACTCTCTATCACTCTCTGACACTCTCTGACACTCACTATCACTGCCTGACACTCTCTATCACTCTCTGACACTCTCAGACACTTACCATCACTCTCTGACACTCTCTATCACTCTCGGACACTCTCAGACAATCACTATCACTTTCTGACACTCTCTGGCACTCTCTATCACTCTCTGACACTCTCTGATACTCTCAGACACTCACAGAAACTCACTCTCATTCTCTGACTCTCTCTGACACTCTCTGACACTCTCTGACACTCACGGACACTCACTATCACTCTCTGATACTCTCTGACACTCACTATCACTCTCTGAAACTCTCTATCAATCTCTGACACTCTCTGACACTCACTATTACTCTCTGACACTCTCCATCTCTCTCTGACACTCTCTGTCCCTCTCTAACACTCTCTGACACTCTCTGACACTCTCAGACATTCTCATACACTCACTATCACTCTCTGACAACCTCTGACAACCTCTGACACTCTCTGACACTCTCAGACACTCTCAGACACTGACTATCACTCTCTGATACTCTCTGATACACACTATCACTCTCTGATACTCTCTATCACTCTCTGACACTCTCTGACACTCTCAGACACTCACTATCAAACTCAAACACTCTCTATCACTCTCTATCATTCTCAGACACTCTCAGACACTCAATATCACTCTCTGACACTCACTATCACTCTCTGACACTCACTATCACTCTCTGACACTCTCTGAAACTCTCTAACTCTCTCTGACACTCTCTATCACTCTCTGACACTCTCTGGCACTCTCTATCACTCTCTGACACTCTCTGACACTCTCAGACACTCTCAGACACTCACTGTCTCTCTCTGATACTCTCTGACACTCACTATCACTCTCTGACACTCTCTGACACTCTCTGACACTCTCAGACACTCACTATCACACTCAGACACTCTCTATCAATTTCTATCATTCTCAGACACTCTCAGACACTCACTATCACTCTCTGACACTCACTATCACTCTCTGACACTCACTATCACTCTCTGACACTCTCTGAAACTCTCTAACTCTCTCTGACACTCCATAACACTCTCTGACACTCTCTGACACTCTCTATCACTCTCTGACACTCTCTGACACTCTCAGACACTCTCAGACACTCTCAGACACTCACTGTCACTCTCTGATACTCTCTGACACTCACTATCACTCTCTGATACTCTCTGACACTCTCTATCACTCTCTGACACTCTCAGACAATCACTATCACTCTCTGACACTCTCTATCACTCTCTGACACTCTCTGATACTCTCAGATACTCACAGACACTCACTATCACTCTCTGACATTCTCTGACACTCAATATCACTCTCTGACACTCTCTATCACTCTCTGACACTCTCTGACACTCTCTGGCACTCACTAACGCTCTCTGACACTCTCTATCACTCTCTGACACTCTCTATCACTCTCTGACACTCTCAGACACTCACTATCACTCTCTGACACTCTCTCACACTCTCTGACACTCTCTATCACTCTCTGACACTCTCTGACACTCTCTATCACTCTCTGACACTCTCAGACAATCACTATCACTCTCTGACACTCTCTATCACTCTCTGACACACTCTGATACTCTCAGATAATCACAGACACTCACTATCACTCTCTGACACTCTCTGACACTCTCTGACACTAAGTGTCACTCTCTGACACTCTCTGATGCTCTCTGACACTCACTATCACTCTCTGACACACTCTGACACTCTCGACACTCTCTGACACTCTCTATCACTCTCTATCACTCTCTATCAATCTCTGACACACTCTGACACTCTCTGACACTCTCAGACACTCTCGGACACTCACTATCACACTCTGACACTCTCTGAAACACTCTAACACTCACTATCACTCTCTGACACTCTCTGACACTCTCTATCACTCTCTGACACTCTCTATTACTCTCGGACACTCACTATCACTCTCAGACACTCACCATCTCTCTCTGATACTCTCTGACACTCACTATCACTCTCTGACACTCTCTATCTATCTCTGAGAATCACTGACTCTCACTATCGCTTTCTGACAGTCTATATCACTCTCAGACACTCTCTATCACTCTCAGACACTCTCAGACACTCACTTTCACTCTCTGACTCTCTCTCACACTCTCTGAAACTCTTTATCTCTCTCTGAAACTCTTTATCACTCTCTGACACTGTCTGACACTCTCTATCACTCTCTGACACTCTCTGACTCTTTCAGACACTCTCAGACACTCACTATCACTCTCTGATACTCTCTGACACTCACTATAACTCTCTGATACTCTCTGACACTCAATATCACTCTCTGACACTCTCTATCACTCTCTGACACTCTCTGACACTCACTATCACTGCCTGACACTCTCTATCACTCTCTGACACTCTCAGACACTTACCATCACTCTCTGACACTCTCTATCACTCTCGGACACTCTCAGACAATCACTATCACTTTCTGACACTCTCTGGCACTCTCTATCACTCTCTGACACTCTCTGATACTCTCAGACACTCACAGAAACTCACTCTCATTCTCTGACTCTCTCTGACACTCTCTGACACTCTCTGACACTCACGGACACTCACTATCACTCTCTGATACTCTCTGACACTCACTATCACTCTCTGAAACTCTCTATCAATCTCTGACACTCTCTGACACTCACTATTACTCTCTGACACTCTCCATCTCTCTCTGACACTCTCTGTCCCTCTCTAACACTCTCTGACACTCTCTGACACTCTCAGACATTCTCATACACTCACTATCACTCTCTGACAACCTCTGACAACCTCTGACACTCTCTGACACTCTCAGACACTCTCAGACACTGACTATCACTCTCTGATACTCTCTGATACACACTATCACTCTCTGATACTCTCTATCACTCTCTGACACTCTCTGACACTCTCAGACACTCACTATCAAACTCAAACACTCTCTATCACTCTCTATCATTCTCAGACACTCTCAGACACTCAATATCACTCTCTGACACTCACTATCACTCTCTGACACTCACTATCACTCTCTGACACTCTCTGAAACTCTCTAACTCTCTCTGACACTCTCTATCACTCTCTGACACTCTCTGGCACTCTCTATCACTCTCTGACACTCTCTGACACTCTCAGACACTCTCAGACACTCACTGTCTCTCTCTGATACTCTCTGACACTCACTATCACTCTCTGATACTCTCTGACACTCTCTATCACTCTCTGACACGCACTATCACTCTCTGACACTCACAATCACTCTCTGACACACTCTGACACTCTCAGACACTCAGTGTCACTCTCTGACTTTCTCTGACACTCGCTATCACTCTCTATCACTCTCTGACACACTCTATCACTCTCTATTACACTCTGACACACTCTGACACTCAGAGACACTCACTGTCACTCTCTGACTCTGTCTGTCACTCACTATCACTCTCTGACACTCCCTATCACTCTCTGACACTCTCTGACACTCTCTAACACTCACTAACACTCTCTGACACTCTCTGACACTCTCACTATCACTCTCTGACACTCTCTGACAGTCTCTGTCACTGTCTGACACTCTCTATTACTCTCTGACACTCACTATCACTCTCAGACACTCACTATCACTCTCTGATACTCTCTGACACTCACTATCACTCTCTGACACTCTCTATCCATCTGTGACACTCTCTGAAACTCACTATCACTCTCTGACAGTCTCTATCACTCTCAGACACTCTCTATCACTCTCAGACACTCTCAGACAATAACTATCACTCTCTGACATTCACTATCACTCTCTGACACTCTCTGAAACTCTCTACCTCTTTCTGAAACTCTCGACCACTCTCTGACACTGTCTGACACTCTCTGTCACTCTCTGACACTCTCTGACACTCTCTGACACTCTCAGACACTCACTATCACTCTCTGATACTCTCTGACGCTCACTATCACTCTCTGATACTCTCTGACACTCAATATCACTCTCTGACAATCTCTATCACTCTCTGACACTCTCTGACACTCTCTGGCACTCACTATCACTCTCTGACACTCTCTATCACTCTCTGACACTCTCAGACACTCACTATCCCTCTCTGACACTCTCTCACCCTCTCTGACACTCTCTATCACTCTCAGACACTCTCTATCTCTCTCTGACACTCTCTATCACTCTCTATCTCTCTGACACTCTCTGACACTCACTATCTCTGTCTGACACACTCTATCACTCTCAGACGGTCTCTATCACTCTCAGACACTCTCAGACACTCACTATCACTCCCTGACGCTCACTATCACTCTCTGACACTCTCGCACACTCTCTGACACTCTCTGAAATTCTCTATCTCTCTCTGAAATTCTCTATCACTCTCTGACACTCTCTGACACTCTCTATCACTCTCTGACACTCACTATCACTCTCTGACACTCTCTGACACTCACTATCACTGTCTGACACTCTCTCTCACTCTCTGACACTCTCAGACACTTACTGCCACTCTCTGACACTCTCTATCACTCGCTGACACTCTCAGACAATTACTATCACTCTCTGACAATCTCTATCACTCTCTGACACTCTCTGACACTCTCTGGCACTCACTATCACTCTCTGACACTCTCTATCACTCTCTGACACTCTCAGACACTCACTATCCCTCTCTGACACTCTCTCACCCTCTCTGACACTCTCTATCACTCTCAGACACTCTCTATCTCTCTCTGACACTCTCTATCACTCTCTATCTCTCTGACACTCTCTGACACTCACTATCTCTGTCTGACACACTCTATCACTCTCAGACGGTCTCTATCACTCTCAGACACTCTCAGACACTCACTATCACTCCCTGACGCTCACTATCACTCTCTGACACTCTCGCACACTCTCTGACACTCTCTGAAATTCTCTATCTCTCTCTGAAATTCTCTATCACTCTCTGACACTCTCTGACACTCTCTGACACTCTCAGACACTCACTATCACACTCTGATACTCTCTGACACTCACTATCACTCTCTGACACTCTCTATCACTCTCTGACACTCACTATCACTCTCTGACACTCTCTGACACTCACTATCACTGTCTGACACTCTCTCTCACTCTCTGACACTCTCAGACACTTACTGCCACTCTCTGACACTCTCTATCACTCGCTGACACTCTCAGACAATCACTATCACTCTCTGACACTCTCTATCACTCTCTGACACTCTCTGATACTCTCAGATACTCACAGACACTCACTATCACTCTCTGACACTCTCTGACACTCAATATCACTCTCTGACACTCTCTATCACTCTCTGACACTCTCTGACACTCTCTGGCACTCACTATCGCTCTCTGACACTCTCTATCACTCTCTGACACTCTCAGACACTCACTATCACTCTCTGACACTCTCTGACACTCACTGTCACTATCTGACACTCTCTGATGCTCTCTGACACTCACTATCACTCTCTGACACACTCTGACACTCTCGACACTCTCTGACACTCTCTGACACTCTCTATCACTCTCTATCACTCTCCATCAATCTCTGACACACTCTGACACTCTCTGACACTCTCGCACACTCACTATCACACTCTGACACTCTCTGAAACTCTCTAACACTCTCTGACACTTTCTGACACTCTCTGACACTCTCACTATCACTCTCTGACAATCGCTGACACTCTCTGACACTCTCTGACACTCTCTATTACTGTCTGACACTCACTATCACTCTCAGACATTCACCATCACTCTCTGATACTCTCTGACACTCACTATCACTCTCTGACACTCTCTATCTATCTCTGACACTCTCTGACTCTCACTATCACTCTCTGACAGTCTCTATCACTCTCTGACGCTCTCTCACACTCTCTGAAACTCTCTGACACTCTCGATCACTCTCTGACACTCTCTGACACTTTCAGACACTCTCTGACACTCTCTATCACTCTCTGACACTCTCTGACACTCTCTGACACTCTCAGACACTCACTAACACACTCTGATACTCTCTGACACTCACTATCACTCTCTGACATTCTCTATCACTCTCTGACACTCTCTGACACTCACTATCACTCTCTGACACTCTCTATCACTCTCTGACACTCTCTGAGACTCTCTGACACTCTCTATCACTCTCTGACACACTCAGACACTCTGTGACACTCTCGATCACTCTCTGACACTCACTATCACTCTCTATCACTCTCTGACACTCTATGACACTCACTATCACTCGCTGACACTCACTATCACTCTCTGACACACTCTGACGCTCACTATCACTCTCTGACACTCTCTATCACTCTCTGACACTCTCTGACACTCACTATCACTCTCTGACACTCTCTGACACTCACTATCACTCTCTGAAACTCTCTATCTCTCTCTGAAACTCTCTATCACTCTCTGACACTCTCTGACACTCTCTGACACTCTCAGACACTCACTATCACAATATGATACTCTCTGACACTCACTATCACTCTCTGACACTCTCTATCACTCTCTGACACTCACTATCACTCTCTGACACTCTCTGACACTCACTATCACTGTCTGACACCCTCTCTCACTCTCTGACAATCTGTGACACTCTCTGACACTCTCTGACACTCTCTATCACTCTCTGACACTCTCTATTACTCTCTGACACTCACTATCACTCTCAGACACTCACCATCACTCTCTGATACTCTCTGACACTCACTATCACTCTCTGACACTCTCTTTCTATCTCTGACACTCTCTGACTCTCACTATCACTCTCTGACAGTCTCTATCACTCTCTGACACTCTCTCACACTCTCTGAGACTCTCTGACACTCTCTATCACTCTCTGACACTCTCTGACACTTTCAGACACTCTCTGACACTCTCTATCACTCTCTGACACTCTCTGACACTCTCTGACACTCTCTGACACTCTCAGACACTCACTAACACACTCTGATACTCTCTGACACTCACTATCACTCTCTGACACTCTCTATCACTCGCTGACACTCTCAGACAATCACTATCACTCTCTGACACTCTCTATCACTCTCTGACACTCTCTGATACTCTCAGATACTCACAGACACTCACTATCACTCTCTGACACTCAATATCACTCTCTGACACTCTCTATCACTCTCTGACACTCACTATCACTCTCTGACACTCTCTGACACTCACTATCACTGTCTGACACTCTCTCTCACTCTCTGACACTCTCAGACACTTACTGCCACTCTCTGACACTCTCTATCACTCGCTGACACTCTCAGACAATCACTATCACTCTCTGACACTCTCTATCACTCTCTGACACTCTCTGATACTCTCAGATACTCACAGACACTCACTATCACTCTCTGACACTCTCTGACACTCAATATCAATCTCTGACACTCTATATCACATCTGACACTCTCTGACACTCTCTGGCACTCACTATCGCTCTCTGACACTCTCTATCACTCTCTGACACTCTCTATCACTCTCTGACACTCTCAGACACTCACTATCACTCTCTGACACTCTCAGACACTCTCTATCACTCTCAGACACTCTCAGACACTCACTTTCACTCTCTGACACTCTCTCACACTCTCTGAAACTCTTTATCTCTCTCTGAAACTCTTTATCACTCTCTGACACTGTCTGACACTCTCTATCACTCTCTGACACTCTCTGACTCTTTCAGACACTCTCAGACACTCACTATCACTCTCTGATACTCTCTGACACTCACTATAACTCTCTGATACTCTCTGACACTCAATATCACTCTCTGACACTCTCTATCACTCTCTGACACTCTCTGACACTCACTATCACTGTCTGACACTCTCTATCACTCTCTGACACTCTCAGGCACTTACCATCACTCTCTGACACTTACAATCACTCTCGGACACTCTCAGACAATCACTATCACTTTCTGACACTCTCTGGCACTCTCTATCACTCTCTGACACTCTCTGATACTCTCAGACACTCACAGAAACTCACTCTCATTCTCTGACTCTCTCTGACAGTCTCTATCACTCGCTGACACTCTCTGTCACTCATTATAACTCTCTGACAGTCTCGATAACTCTCTGACACTCTATATCACTCTCTGAAACTCTCTATCACTCTCTGACACTCTCTGACACTCACGGACACTCACTATCACTCTCTGATACTCTCTGACACTCACTATCACTCTCTGACACTCTCTATCAATCTCTGACACTCTCTGACACTCACTATTACTCTCTGACACTCTCCATCTCTCTCTGACACTCTCTGTCCCTCTCTAACACTCTCTGACACTCTCTGACACTCTCAGACATTCTCATACACTCACTATCACTCTCTGACAACCTCTGACAACCTCTGACACTCTCTGACACTCTCAGACACTCTCAGACACTCACTATCACTCTCTGATACTCTATGATACACACTATCACTCTCTGATACTCTCTATCACTCTCTGACACTCTCTGACACTCTCTGACACTCTCAGACACTCACTATCAAACTCAAACACTCTCTATTACTCTCTATCATTCTCAGACACTCTCAGACACTCACTATCACTCTCTGACACTCACTATCACTCTCTGACACTCACTATCACTCTCTGACACTCTCTGAAACTCTAACTCTCTCTGACACTCTCTATCACTCTCTGACACTCTCTGACACTCACTATTACTCTCTGACACTCTCCATCTCTCTCTGACACTCTCTGTCCCTCTCTAACACTCTCTGACACTCTCTGACACTCTCAGACATTCTCATACACTCACTATCACTCTCTGACAACCTCTGACAACCTCTGACACTCTCTGACACTCTCAGACACTCTCAGACACTCACTATCACTCTCTGATACTCTATGATACACACTATCACTCTCTGATACTCTCTATCACTCTCTGACACTCTCTGACACTCTCTGACACTCTCAGACACACACTATCAAACTCAAACACTCTCTATTACTCTCTATCATTCTCAGACACTCTCAGACACTCACTATCACTCTCTGACACTCACTATCACTCTCTGACACTATCTGAAACTCTCTATCACTCTCTGACACACTCTATCACTCTCTATTACACTCTGACACACTCTGACACTCAGAGACACTCACTGTCACTCTCTGAATCTCTCTGTCACTCACTATCACTCTCTGACACTCCCTATCACTCTCTGACACTCTCTGACACTCTCTAACACTCACTAACACTCTCTGACACTCTCTGACACTCTCACTATCACTCTCTGACACTCTCTGACAGTCTCTGACACTCTCTGTCACTGTCTGACACTCTCTATTACTCTCTGACACTCACTATCACTCTCAGACACTCACTATCACTCTCTGATACTCTCTGACACTCACTATCACTCTCTGACACTCTCTATCCATCTGTGACACTCTCTGACACTCACTATCACTCTCTGACAGTCTCTATCACTCTCAGACACTCTCTATCACTCTCAGACACTCTCAGACAATCACTATCACTCTCTGACATTCACTATCACTCTCTGACACTCTCTGAAACTCTCTACCTCTCTCTGACACTCTCGACCACTCTCTGACACTGTCTGACACTCTCTGTCACTCTCTGACACTCTCTGACACTCTCTGACACTCTCAGACACTCACTATCACTCTCTGATACTCTCTGACGCTCACTATCACTCTCTGATACTCTCTGACACTCAATATCACTCTCTGACACTCTCTATCACTCTCTGACACTCTCTGACACTCTCTGGCACTCACTATCATTCTCTGACACTCTCTATCACTCTCTGACACTCTCAGACACTCACTATCCCTCTCTGACACTCTGTCACCCTCTCTGACACTCTCTATCACTCTCAGACACTCTCTATCTCTCTCTGACACTCTCTATCACTCTCTATCTCTCTGACACTCTCTGACACTCACTATCTCTGTCCGACACACTCTATCACTCTCAGACGGTCTCTATCACTCTCAGACACTCTCAGACACTCACTATCACTCTCTGACGCTCACTATCACTCTCTGACACTCTCGCACACTCTCTGACACTCTCTGAAATTCTCTATATCTCTCTGAAATTCTCTATCACTCTCTGACACACTCTGACACTCTCTGACACTCTCAGACACTCACTAACACACTCTGATACTCTCTGACACTCACTATCACTCTCTGACACTCTCTATCACTCTCTGACACTCACTATCACTCTCTGACACTCTCTGACACTCACTATCACTCTCTGACAATCTCTGACACTCACTATCACTGTCTGACACTCTCTACCACTCTCTGACACTCTCAGACACTCACTATCACACTCTGATACTCTCTGACACTCACTATCACTCTCTGACACTCTCTATCACTCTCTGACACTCTCTGACACTCACTATCACTCTCTGACACTCTCTGACATTCACTATCACTGTCTGACACTCTCTATCACTCTCTGACACTCTCAGACACTTACTGTCACTCTCTGACACTCTCTATCACTCTCTGACACTCTCAGACAATCACTATCACTCTCTGACACTCTCTATCACTCTCTGACACTCTCTGATACGCTCAGATACTCACAGACACTCTCTATTTCTGTCTGACACTCTCTGATACTCAATATCACTCTCTGACACTCTCTAACACTCTCTGACACTCTCTGACACTCTCTGGCACTCACTATCGCTCTCTGACACTCTCTATCACTCTCTGACACTCTCTATCACTCTCTGACACTCTCAGACACTCACTATCACTCTCTGACACGCTCTCACACTCTCTGACACTCTCTATCACACTCTGACACTCTCTGACACTCACTATCACTCTCTGACACTCTCAGACAATCACCATCACTCTCTGACACTCTCTATCACTCTCTGACACTCTCTGATACTCTCTGACACTCACTATCACTCTCTGACACTCTCAGACAATCACCATCACTCTCTGACACTCTCTATCACTCTCTGACACACTCTGACACTCTCGACACTCTCTGACACTCTCTATCACTCTCTGTCACTCTCTATCAATCTCTGACACACTCTGACACTCTCTGACACTCTCGGACACTCTCGGACACTCACTATCACACTCTGACACTCTCTGAAACACTCTAACACTCTCTGACACTCTCTCTCACTCTCTGACACTCTCAGACACTTACTGCCACTCTCTGACACTCTCTATCACTCGCTGACACTCTCAGACAATCACTATCACTCTCTGACACTCTCTATCACTCTCTGACACTCTCTGATACTCTCAGATACTCACAGACACTCACTATCACTCTCTGACACTCTCTGACACTCAATATCACTCTCTGACACTCTCTATCACTCTCTGACACTCTCTGACACTCTCTGGCACTCACTATCGCTCTCTGACACTCTCTATCACTCTCTGACACTCTCAGACACTCACTATCACTCTCTGACACTCTCTGACACTCACTGTCACTCTCTGACACTCTCTGATGCTCTCTGACACTCACTATCAGTCTCTGACACACTCTGACACTCTCGACACCCTCTGACACTCTCTGACACTCTCTATCACTCTCTATCACTCTCCATCAATCTCTGACACACTCTGACACTCTCTGACACTCTCGCACACTCACTATCACACTCTGACACTCTCTGAAACTCTCTAACACTCTCTGACACTTTCTGACACTCTCTGACACTCTCACTATCACTCTCTGACAATCTCTGACACTCTCTGACACTCTCTGACACTCTCTATTACTGTCTGACACTCACTATCACTCTCAGACATTCACCATCACTCTCTGATACTCTCTGACACTCACTATCACTCTCTGACCCTCTCTATTTATCTCTGACACACTCTGACTCTTACTATCACTCTCTGACAGTCTCTATCACTCTCTGACGCTCTCTCACACTCTCTGAAACTCTCTGACACTCTCGATCACTCTCTGACACTCTCTGACACTTTCAGACACTCTCTGACACTCTCTATCCCTCTCTGACACTCTCAGACACTCACTAACACACTCTGATACTCTCTGACACTCACTATCACTCTCTGACATTCTCTATCACTCTCTGACACTCTCTGACACTCACTATCACTCTCTGACACTCTCTATCACTCTCTGACACTCTCTGAGACTCTCTGACACTCTCTATCACTCTCTGACACACTCAGACACTCTGTGACACTCTCGATCACTCTCTGACACTCACTATCACTCTCTGACACTCTCTATCACTCTCTGACACTCTCTGACACTCACTATCACTCGCTGACACTCACTATCACTCTCTGACACTCTCTGACGCTCACTATCACTCTCTGACACTCTCTATCACTCTCTGACACTCTCTGACACTCACTATCACTCTCTGACACTCTCTGACACTCACTATCACTCTCTGAAACTCTCTATCTCTCTCTGAAACTCTGACGCTCACTATCACTCTCTGATACTCTCTGACACTCAATATCACTCTCTGACACTCTCTATCACTCTCTGACACTCTCTGACACTCTCTGGCACTCACTATCATTCTCTGACACTCTCTATCACTCTCTGACACTCTCAGACACTCACTATCACTCTCTGACGCTCACTATCACTCTCTGACACTCTCGCACACTCTCTGACACTCTCTGAGACTCTCTGACACTCTCTATCACTCTCTGACACACTCAGACACTCTGTGACACTCTCGATCACTCTCTGACACTCACTATCACTCTCTGACACTCTCTATCACTCTCTGACACTCTCTGACACTCACTATCACTCGCTGACACTCACTATCAATCTCTGACACTCTCTGACGCTCACTATCACTCTCTGACACTCTCTATCACTCTCTGACACTCTCTGAGACTCTCTGACACTCTCTATCACTCTCTGACACACTCAGACACTCTGTGACACTCTCGATCACTCTCTGACACTCACTATCACTCTCTGACACTCTCTATCACTCTCTGACACTCTCTGACACTCACTATCACTCGCTGACACTCACTATCACTCTCTGACACTCTCTGACGCTCACTATCACTCTCTGACACTCTCTATCACTCTCTGACACTCTCTGACACTCACTATCACTCTCTGACACTCTCTGACACTCACTATCACTCTCTGAAACTCTCTATCTCTCTCTGAAACTCTCTATCACTCTCTGACACTCTCTGACACTCTCTGACACTCTCAGACACTCACTATCACAATCTGATACTCTCTGACACTCACTATCACTCTCTGACACTCTCTATCACTCTCTGACACTCACTATCACTCTCTGACACTCTCTGACACTCACTATCACTGTCTGACACCCTCTCTCACTCTCTGACACTCTCTGACACTCTCTATCACTCTCTGACACTCTCTATTACTCTCTGACACTCACTATCACTCTCAGACACTCACCATCACTCTCTGATAATCTCTGACACTCACTATCACTCTCTGACACTCTCTTTCTATCTCTGACACTCTCTGACTCTCACTATCACTCTCTGACAGTCTCTATCACTCTCTGACACTCTCTCACACTCTCTGAGACTCTCTGACACTCTCTATCACTCTCTGACACTCTCTGACACTTTCAGACACTCTCTGACACTCTCTATCACTCTCTGACACTCTCTGACACTCTCTGACACTCTCTGACAATCTCAGACACTCACTAACACACTCTGATACTCTCTGACACTCACTATCACTCTCTGACACTCTCTATCACTCGCTGACACTCTCAGACAATCACTATCACTCTCTGACACTCTCTATCACTCTCTGACACTCTCTGATACTCTCAGATACTCACAGACACTCACTATCACTCTCTGACACTCTCTGACACTCAATATCACTCTCTGACACTCTCTATCACTCTCTGACACTCACTATCACTCTCTGACACTCTCTGACACTCACTATCACTGTCTGACACTCTCTATCACTCTCTGACACTCTCAGACACTTACTGCCACTCTCTGACACTCTCTATCACTCGCTGACACTCTCAGACAATCACTATCACTCTCTGACACTCTCTATCACTCTCTGACACTCTCTGATACTCTCAGATACTCACAGACACTCACTATCACTCTCTGACACTCTCTGACACTCAATATCACTCTCTGACACTCTATATCACTCTCTGACACTCTCTGACACTCTCTGGCACTCACTATCGCTCTCTGACACTCTCTATCACTCTCTGACACTCTCTATCACTCTCTGACACTCTCAGACACTCACTATCACTCTCTGACACACTCTGACACTCACTGTCACTCTCTGACACTCTCTGATGCTCTCTGACACTCACTATCACTCTCTGACACACTCTGACACTCTCGACACTCTCTGACACTCTCTATCACTCTCCATCAATCTCTGACACACTCTGACACTCTCTGACACTCTCGCACACTCGCTATCACACTCTGACTCTCTCTGAAACTCTCTAACACTCTCTGACACTCTCTGACACTCTCTGACACTCTCACTATCACTCTCTGACAATCTCTGACACTCTCTGACACTCTCTGACACTCTCTATCACTCTCTGACACTCTCTATTACTCTCTGACACTCACTATCACTCTCAGACACTCACCATCACTCTCTGATACTCTCTGACACTCACTATCACTCTCTGACACTCTCTATCTATCTCTGACACTCTCTGACTCTCACTATCACTCTCTGACAGTCTCCATCACTCTCTGACACTCTCTCACACTCTCTGAGACTCTCTGACACTCTCTATCACTCTCTGACACTCTCTGACACTTTCAGACACTCTCTGACACTCTCTATCACTCTCTGACACTCTCTGACACTCTCTGACACTCTGTGACACGCTCGATCACTCTCTGACACTCTCTGACACTTTCAGACACTCTCTGACACTCTCTATCACTCTCTGACACTCACTATCACTCTCAGACACTCACCATCACTCTCTGATACTCTCTGACACTCACTATCACTCTGTGACACTCTCTATCTATCTCTGACACTCTCTGACTCTCACTATCGCTCTCTGACAGTCTCTATCACTCTCTGACACTCTCTATCACTCTCTGACACTCTCTGATACTCTCAGATACTCACACACACTCACTATCACTCTCTGACACTCTCTGGCACTCAATATCACTCTCTGACACTCTCTATCACTCTCTGACACTCACTATCACTCTCTGACACTCTCTGACACTCACTATCACTGACTGACACTCTCTCTCACTCTCTGACACTCTCAGACACTTACCGCCACTCTCTGACACTCTCTATCACTCGCTGACAGTCTCAGACAATCACTATCACTCTCTGACACTCTCTATCACTCTCTGACACTCTCTGATACTCTCAGATACTCACAGACACTCACTATCACTCTCTGACACTCTCTGACACTCAATATCACTCTCTGACACTCTATATCACTCTCTGACACTCTCTGACACTCTCTGGCACTCACTATCGCTCTCTGACACTCTCTATCACTCTCTGACACTCTCTGTCACTCTCTGACACTCTCAGACACTCACTATCACTCTCTGACACTCTCTGACACTCACTGTCACTCTCTGACACTCTCTGATGCTCTCTGACACTCACTCTCACTCTCTGACACACTCTGACACTCTCGACACTCTCTGACACTCTCTGACACTCTCTATCACTCTGTTTCACTCTCCATCAATCTCTGACACACTCTGACACTCTCTGACACTCTCGCACACTCACTTTCACACTCTGACACTCTCTGAAACTCTCTAACACTCTCTGACACTCTCTTACACTCTCTGACACTCTCTGACACTCTCTATCAATCTCTGACACTCTCTATTACTCTCTGACACTCACTATCACTCTCAGACACTCACCATCACTCTCTGATACTCTCTGACACTCACTATCACTCTCTGAGACTCTCTATCTATCTCTGACACTCTCTGACTCTCACTATCACTCTCTGACAGTCTCTATCACTCTCTGACACTCTCTCACGCTCTCTGAGACTCTCTGACACTCTCTATCACTCTCTGACACTCTCTGACACTTTCAGACACTCTCTGACACTCTCTATCACTCTCTGACACTCTCTGACACTCTCAGACACTCACTAACACACTCTGATACTCTCTGACACTCACTATCACTCTCTGACACTCTCTATCACTCTCTGACACTCTCTGACACTCACTATCACTCTCTGACACTCTCTATCACTCTCTGACACTCTCTGACACTCACTATCACTCGCTGACACTCACTATCACTCTCTGACACTCTCTGACACTCACTATCACTCTCTGACACTCTCTATCACTCTCTGACACTCACTATCACTCTCTGACACTCTCTGACACTCACTATCACTCTCTGACACTCTCAGACACTCACTAACACACTCTGATACTCTCTGACACTCAATATCACTCTCTGACACTCTCTATCACTCTCTGACACTCTCTGACACTCACTATCACTCTCTGACACTCTCTATCACTCTCTGACACTCACTATCACTCGCTGACACTCACTATCACTCTCTGACACTCTCTGACACTCACTATCACTCTCTGACACTCTCTATCACTCTCTGACACTCTCTGACACTCACTATCACTCTCTGACACTCTCTGACACTCACTATCACTCTCTGACACTCTCTATCACACTCTGACACTCTCTGACACTCACTATCACTCTCTGACACTCTCTGACACTCACTGTCACTCGCTGACACTCACTATCACTCTCTGACACTCTCTGACACTCACTATCACTCTCTGACACTCACTATCACTCTCTGACACTCTCTGACACTCACTATCACTCTCTGACACTCTCTATCACTCTCTGACACTCTCTGACACTCACTATCACTCTCTGACACTCTCTGACACTCACTATCACTCTCTGACACTCTCTATCACACTCTGACACTCTCTGACACTCACTGTCACTCGCTGACACTCACTATCACTCTCTGACACTCTCTGACACTCACTATCACTCTCTGACAGTCTCTATCACTCTCTGACACTCTCTGACACTCACTATCACTCTCTGACACTCTCTATCACTCTCTGACACTCTCTGACACTCACTGTCACTCGCTGACACTCACTATCACTCTCTGACACTCTCTGACACTCACTATCACTCTCTGACACTCTCTATCACTCTCTGACACTCTCTGACACTCACTATCACTCTCTGACACTCTCCGACACTCTCTGACACTCTCTGACACTCTCTGACACTCTCTGACACTCTCTGACACTATCACTCTCTGATACTCTCTGACTCTCACTCTCACTCTCTGACAGTCTCTATCACTCGCTGAAACTCTCTGTCACTCATTATCACTCTCTGACAGTCTCGATAACTCTCTGACACTCTATATCACTCTCTGAAACTCACTATCACTCTCTGACACTCTCTGACACACTCTGACACTCTCTGACACTCTCGCACACTCACTATCACACTCTGACACTCTCTGCAACTCTCTAACACTCTCTGACACTTTCTGACACTCTCTGACACTCTCACTATCACTCTCTGACAATCTCTGACACTCTCTGACACTCTCTGACACTCTCTATCACTCTCTGACACTCTCTATTACTCTCTGACACTCACTATCACTCTCAGACACTCACCATCACTCTCTGATACTCTCTGACACTCACTATCACTCTCTGACACTCTCTATCTATCTCTGACACTCTCTGACTCTCACTATCACTCTCTGACAGTCTCTATCACTCTCTGACACTCTCTCACACTCTCTGAAACTCTCTGACACTCTCGATCACTCTCTGACACTCTCTGACACTTTCAGACACTCTCTGACACTCTCTATCACTCTCTGACACTCTCTGACACTCTCTGACACTCTCAGACACTCACTAACACACTCTGATACTCTCTGACACTCAATATCACTCTCTGACACTCTCTATCACTCTCTGACACTCTCTGACACTCACTATCACTCTCTGACACTCTCTATCACTCTCTGACACTCACTATCACTCGCTGACACTCACTATCACTCTCTGACACTCTCTGACACTCACTATCACTCTCTGACACTCTCTATCACTCTCTGACACTCTCTGACACTCACTATCACTCTCTGACACTCTCTGACACTCACTATCACTCTCTGACACTCTCTATCACTCTCTGACACTCTCTGACACTCACTATCACTCTCTGACACTCTCTATCACTCTCTGACACTCACTATCACTCGCTGACACTCACTATCACTCTCTGACACTCTCTGACACTCACTATCACTCTCTGACACTCTCTATCACTCTCTGACACTCTCTGACACTCACTATCACTCTCTGACACTCTCTGACACTCACTATCACTCTCTGACACTCTCTATCACACTCTGACACTCTCTGACACTCACTATCACTCTCTGACACTCTCTGACACTCACTGTCACTCGCTGACACTCACTATCACTCTCTGACACTCTCTGACACTCACTATCACTCTCTGACACTCACTGTCACTCTCTGACACTCTCTGACACTCACTATCACTCTCTGACACTCTCTATCACTCTCTGACACTCTCTGACACTCACTATCACTCTCTGACACTCTCTGACACTCACTATCACTCTCTGACACTCTCTATCACACTCTGACACTCTCTGACACTCACTGTCACTCGCTGACACTCACTATCACTCTCTGACACTCTCTGACACTCACTATCACTCTCTGACACTCTCTATCACTCTCTGACACTCTCTGACACTCACTATCACTCTCTGACAATCTCTATCACTCTCTGACACTCTCTGACACTCACTGTCACTCGCTGACACTCACTATCACTCTCTGACACTCTCTGACACTCAATATCACTCTCTGACACTCTCTATCACTCTCTGACACTCTCTGACACTCACTATCACTCTCTGACACTCTCTATCACTCTCTGACACTCACTATCACTCGCTGACACTCACTATCACTCTCTGACACTCTCTGACACTCACTATCACTCTCTGACACTCTCTATCACTCTCTGACACTCTCTGACACTCACTATCACTCTCTGACACTCTCTGACACTCACTATCACTCTCTGACACTCTCTATCACACTCTGACACTCTCTGACACTCACTATCACTCTCTGACACTCTCTGACACTCACTGTCACTCGCTGACACTCACTATCACTCTCTGACACTCTCTGACACTCACTATCACTCTCTGACACTCACTATCACTCTCTGACACTCTCTGACACTCACTATCACTCCCTGACACTCTCTATCACTCTCTGACACTCTCTGACACTCACTATCACTCTCTGACACTCTCTGACACTCACTATCACTCTCTGACACTCTCTATCACACTCTGACACTCTCTGACACTCACTGTCACTCGCTGACACTCACTATCACTCTCTGACACTCTCTGACACTCACTATCACTCTCTGACACTCTCTATCACTCTCTGACACTCCCTGACACTCACTATCACTCTCTGATACTCTCTATCACTCTCTGACACTCTCTGACACTCACTGTCACTCGCTGACACTCACTATCACTCTCTGACACTCTCTGACACTCACTATCACTCTCTGACACTCTCTATCACTCTCTGATACTCTCTGACACTCACTATCACTCTCTGACACTCTCTATCTATCTCTGACACTCTCTGACTCTCACTATCACTCTCTGACAGTCTCTATCACTCTCTGACACTCTCTCACACTCACTGTCACTCGCTGACACTCACTATCACTC
This sequence comes from Heterodontus francisci, assembly GCF_036365525.1. NCBI lineage: Eukaryota > Metazoa > Chordata > Chondrichthyes > Heterodontiformes > Heterodontidae > Heterodontus > Heterodontus francisci. The sequence goes on from NC_090405.1 coordinate 13,928,739, forward strand.
TCTGACACTCTCTGACACTCACTATCACTCTCTGACACACTCTGACACTCACTATCACTCTCTGACACTCTCTGACACTCTCCGACACTCTCTGACACTCTCCGACACTCTCCGACACTCTCTGACACTCTCATACACTCTCTGACACTCTCTGACACTCTCTGACACTCTCTGACACTATCACTCTCTGATACTCTCTGACTCTCACTCTCACTCTCTGACAGTCTCTATCACTCGCTGAAACTCTCTGTCACTCATTATCACTCTCTGACAGTCTCGATAACTCTCTGACACTCTATATCACTCTCTGAAACTCACTATCACTCTCTGACACTCTCTGACACACTCTGACACTCTCTGACACTCTCGCACACTCACTATCACACTCTGACACTCTCTGAAACTCTCTAACACTCTCTGACACTTTCTGACACTCTCTGACACTCTCACTATCACTCTCTGACAATCTCTGACACTCTCTGACACTCTCTGACACTCTCTATCACTCTCTGACACTCTCTATTACTCTCTGACACTCACTATCACTCTCAGACACTCACCATCACTCTCTGATACTCTCTGACACTCACTATCACTCTCTGACACTCTCTATCTATCTCTGACACTCTCTGACTCTCACTATCACTCTCTGACAGTCTCTATCACTCTCTGACACTCTCTCACACTCTCTGAAACTCTCTGACACTCTCGATCACTCTCTGACACTCTCTGACACTTTCAGACACTCTCTGACACTCTCTATCACTCTCTGACACTCTCTGACACTCTCTGACACTCTCAGACACTCACTAACACACTCTGATACTCTCTGACACTCACTATCACTCTCTGACATTCTCTATCACTCTCTGACACTCTCTGACACTCACTATCACTCTCTGACACTCTCTATCACTCTCTGACACTCTCTGAGACTCTCTGACACTCTCTATCACTCTCTGACACACTCAGACACTCTGTGACACTCTCGATCACTCTCTGACACTCACTATCACTCTCTGACACTCTCTATCACTCTCTGACACTCTCTGACACTCACTGTCACTCGCTGACACTCACTATCACTCTCTGACACTCTCTGACGCTCACTATCACTCTCTGACACTCTCTATCACTTTCTGACACTCTCTGACACTCACTATCACTCTCTGACACTCTCTGACACTCACTATCACTCTCTGAAACTCTCTATCACTCTCTGAAACTCTCTATCACTCTCTGACACTCTCTGACACTCTCTGACACTCTCAGACACTCACTATCACAATCTGATACTCTCTGACACTCACTATCACTCTCTGACACTCTCTATCACTCTCTGACACTCACTATCACTCTCTGACACTCTCTGATACTCACTATCACTGTCTGACACCCTCTCTCACTCTCTGACAATCTGTGACACTCTCTGACACTCTCTGACACTCTCTATCACTCTCTGACACTCTCTATTACTCTCTGACACTCACTATCACTCTCAGACACTCACCATCACTCTCTGATACTCTCTGACACTCACTATCACTCTCTGACACTCTCTTTCTATCTCTGACACTCTCTGACTCTCACTATCACTCTCTGACAGTCTCTATCACTCTCTGACACTCTCTCACACTCTCTGAGACTCTCTGACACTCTCTATCACTCTCTGACACACTCAGACACTCTGTGACACTCTCGATCACTCTCTGACACTCTCTGACACTTTCAGACACTCTCTGACACTCTCTATCACTCTCTGACACTCTCTGACACTCTCTGACACTCTCTGACACTCTCAGACACTCACTAACACACTCTGATACTCTCTGACACTCACTATCACTCTCTGACACTCTCCATCACTCGCTGACACTCTCAGACCATCACTATCACTCTCTGACACTCTCTATCACTCTCGGACACTCTCTGATAATCTCAGATACTCACAGACACTCACTATCACTCTCTGACACTCTCTGACACTCAATATCACTCTCTGACACTCTCTATCACTCTCTGACACTCACTATCACGCTCTGACACTCTCTGACACTCACTACCACTCTCTGACACTCTCTATCACTCGCTGACACTCTCAGACAATCACTATCACTCTCTGACACTCTCTATCACTCTCTGACACTCTCTGATACTCTCAGATACTCACAGACACTCACTATCACTCTCTGACACTCTCTGACACTCGATATCACTCTCTGACACTCTATATCACTCTCTGACACTCTCTGACACTCTCTGGCACTCACTATCGCTCTCTGACACTCTCTATCACTCTCTGACACTCTCTATCACTCTCTGACACTCTCAGACACTCACTATCACTCTCTGACACTCTCTGACACTCACTGTCACTCTCTGACACTCACTGTCACTGTCTGACACTCTCTGATGCTCTCTGACACTCACTATCACTCTCTGACACACTCTGGCACTCTCGACACTCTCTGACACTCTCTATCACTCTCCATCAATCTCTGACACACTCTGACACTCTCTGACACTCTCGCACACTCGCTATAACACTCTGACACTCTCTGAAACTCTCTAACACTCTCTGACACTCTCTGACACTCTCTGACACTCTCACTATCACTCTCTGACAATCTCTGACACTCTCTGACACTCTCTGACACTCTCTATCACTCTCTGACACTCTCTATTACTCTCTGACACTCACTATCACTCTCAGACACTCACCATCACTCTCTGATACTCTCTGACACTCACTATCACTCTCTGACACTCTCTATCTATCTCTGACACTCTCTGACTCTCACTATCACTCTCTGACAGTCTCTATCACTCTCTGACACTCTCTCACACTCTCTGAGACTCTCTGACACTCTCTATCACTCTCTGACACTCTCTGACACACTCAGACACTCTGTGACACTCTCGATCACTCTCTGACACTCTCTATCACTCTCTGACACTCACTATCACTCTCAGACACTCACCATCACTCTCTGATACTCTCTGACACTCACTATCACTCTCTGACACTCTCTATCTATCTCTGACACTCTCTGACTCTCACTATCACTCTCTGACAGTCTCTATCACTCTCTGACACTCTCTATCACTCTCTGACACTCTCTGATACTCTCAGATACTCACAGACACTCACTATCACTCTCTGACACTCTCTGACACTCAATATCACTCTCTGACACTCTCTATCACTCTCTGACACTCACTATCACTCTCTGACACTCTCTGACACTCTCTGACACTCTCTATCACTCTCTGACACTCTCTATTACTCTCTGACACTCACTATCACTCTCAGACACTCACCATCACTCTCTGATACTCTCTGACACTCACTATCACTCTCTGACACTCTCTATCTATCTCTGACACTCTCTGACTCTCACTATCACTCTCTGACAGTCTCTATCACTCTCTGACACTCTCTCACACTCTCTGAGACTCTCTGACACTCTCTATCACTCTCTGACACTCTCTGACACACTCAGACACTCTGTGACACTCTCGATCACTCTCTGACACTCTCTATCACTCTCTGACACTCACTATCACTCTCAGACACTCACCATCACTCTCTGATACACTCTGACACTCACTATCACTCTCTGACACTCTCTATCTATCTCTGACACTCTCTGACTCTCACTATCACTCTCTGACAGTCTCTATCACTCTCTGACACTCTCTATCACTCTCTGACACTCTCTGATACTCTCAGATACTCACAGACACTCACTATCACTCTCTGACACTCTCTGACACTCAATATCACTCTCTGACACTCTCTATCACTCTCTGACACTCACTATCACTCTCTGACACTCTCTGACACTCACTATCACTGTCTGACACTCTCTCTCACTCTCTGACACTCTCAGACACTTACCGCCACCTACTGACACTCTCTATCACTCGCTGACACTCTCAGACAATCACTATCACTCTCTGACACTCTCTATCACTCTCTGACACTCTCTGATACTCTCAGATACTCACAGACACTCACTATCACTCTCTGACACTCTCTGACACTCAATATCACTCTCTGACACTCTATATCACTCTCTGACACTCTCTGGCACTCACTATCGCTCTCTGACACTCTCTATCACTCTCTGACACTCTCTATCACTCTCTGACACTCTCAGACACTCACTATCACTCTCTGACACTCTCTGACACTCACTGTCACTCTCTGACACTCTCTGATGCTCTCTGACACTCACTATCACTCTCTGACACACTCTGACACCCTCGACACTCTCTGACACTCTCTGACACTCTCTATCACTCTCTTTCACTCTCCATCAATCTCTGACACACTCTGACATTCTCTGACACTCTCGCACACTCACTATCACACTCTGAAACTCTCTGAAACTCTCTAACACTGTCTGACACTCTCTGACACTCTCTGACACTCTCTGACACTCTCTGACACTCTCTATCAATCTCTGACACTCTCTATTACTCTCTGACACTCACTATCACTCTCAGACACTCACCATCACTCTCTGATACTCTCTGACACTCACTATCACTCTCTGACACTCTCTATCTATCTCTGACACTCTCTGACTCTCACTATCACTCTCTGACAGTCTCTATCACTCTCTGACACTCTCTCACACTCTCTGAGACTCTCTGACACTCTCTATCACTCTCTGACACTCTCTGACACTTTCAGACACTCTCTGACACTCTCTGACACTCTCTGACACTCTCTGACACTCTCAGACACTCACTAACACACTCTGATACTCTCTGACACTCACTATCACTCTCTGACACTCTCTATCACTCTCTGACACTCACTATCACTCTCAGACACTCACCATCACTCTCTGATACTCTCTGACACTCACTATCACTCTCTGACACTCTCTATCTATCTCTGACACTCTCTGACTCTCACTATCACTCTCTGACAGTCTCTATCACTCTCTGACACTCTCTCACACTCACTGAGACTCTCTGACACTCTCTATCACTCTCTGACACTCTCTGACACTTTCAGACACTCTCTGACACTCTCTATCACTCTCTGACACTCTCTGACACTCTCTGACACTCTCAGACACTCACTAACACACTCTGATACTCTCTGACACTCACTATCACTCTCTGACACTCTCTATCACTCTCTGACACTCTCTGACACTCACTATCACTCTCTGACACTCTCTATCACTCTCTGACACTCTCTGACACTCACTATCACTCTCTGACACTCTCTATCACTCTCTGACACTCTCTGACACTCACTATCACTCGCTGACACTCACTATCACTCTCTGACACTCTCTGACACTCACTATCACTCTCTGACACTCTCTATCACTCTCTGACACTCTCTGACACTCACTATCACTCTCTGACACTCTCTGACACTCACTATCACTCTCTGACAATCTCTATCACACTCTGACTCTCTCTGACACTCACTATCACTCTCTGACACTCTCTGACACTCACTGTCACTCGCTGACACTCACTATCACTCTCTGACACTCTCTGACACTCACTATCACTCTCTGACACTCACTATCACTCTCTGACACTCTCTGACACTCACTATCACTCTCTGACACTCTCTATCACTCTCTGACACTCTCTGACACTCACTATCACTCTCTGACACTCTCTGACACTCACTATCACTCTCTGACACTCTCTATCACACTCTGACACTCTCTGACACTCACTATCACTCTCTGACACTCTCTGACACTCACTATCACTCTCTGACACTCTCTATCACTCTCTGACACTCTCTGACACTCACTATCACTCTCTGACACTCTCCGACACTCTCCGACACTCTCTGACACTCTCATACACTCACTATCACTCTCTGACACTCTCTGACACTCTCTGACACTATCTGACACTATCACTCTCTGATACTCTCTGACTCTCACTCTCACTCTCTGACAGTCTCTATCACTCGCTGAAACTCTCTGTCACTCATTATTACTCTCTGACAGTCTCGATAACTCTCTGACACTCTATATCACTCTCTGAAACTCATTATCACTCTCTGACACTCTCTGACACTCTCTGACTCTCCCTGACATTCACTGACACTCTCTGACACTCACGGACACTCACTATCACTCTCTGATACTCTCTGACACTCACTATCACTCTCTGACACTCTCTATCAATCTCTGACACTCTCTGGCGCTCACTATCACTCTCTGACACTCTCTATCTCTCTCTGACACTCTCTGTCCCTCTCTAACACTCTCTGACACTCTCTATCACTCTCTGACACTCTCTGACACTCACTATCACTCTCTGACACTCTCTATCACTCTCTGACACTCTCTGACACTCACTGTCACTCGCTGACACTCACTATCACTCTCTGACACACTCTGACACTCACTATCACTCTCTGACACTCTCTATCACTCTCTGACACTCTCTGACACTCACTTTCACTCTCTGACACTCTCTGACACTCACTATCACTCTCTGACACTCTCTATCACTCTCTGACACTCTCTGACACTCACTATCACTCTCTGACACTCTCTGTCAATCTCTGACACTCTCTGACACTCACTGTCACTCGCTGACACTCACTATCACTCTCTGACACTCTCTGACACTCACTGTCACTCGCTGACACTCACTATCACTCTCTGACACTCTCTGACACTCACTATCACTCTCTGACACTCTCTATCACTCTCTGACACTCTCTGACACTCACTATCACTCTCTGACACTCTCTGACACTCACTATCACTCTCTGACACTCTCTATCACACTCTGACACTCTCTGACACTCACTATCACTCTCTGACACTCTCTGTCACTCTCTGACACTCTCTGACACTCACTGTCACTCGCTGACACTCACTATCACTCTCTGACACTCTCTGACACTCACTATCACTCTCTGACAATCTCTATCACTCTCTGACACTCTCTGACACTCACTATCACTCTCTGACACACTCCGACACTCTCCGACATTCTCTGACACTCTCATACACTCACTATCACTCTCTGACACTCTCTGACACTCTCTGACACTATCACTCTCTGATACTCTCTGACTCTCACTATCACTCTCTGACAGTCTCTATCACTCGCTGAAACTCTCTGTCACTCATTATCACTCTCTGACAGTCTCGATAACTCTCTGACACTCTCTATCACTCTCTGCACTCTCAGAAACTCACTATCACTCTCTGACACTCTCTGACACTCACTGTCACTCTCTGACACTCTCTGATGCTCTCTGACACTCACTATCACTCTCTGACACACTCTGACACTCTCGACACTCTCTGACACTCTCTGACACTCTCTATCACTCTCTATCACTCTCCATCACTCTCTGACACACTCTGACACTCTCTGACACTCTCGCACACTCACTATCACACTCTGACACTCTCTGAAACTCTCTAACACTGTCTGACACTCTCTGACACTCTCTGACATTCTCTGACACTCTCTGACACTCTCTATCAATCTCTGACACTCTCTATTACTCTCTGACACTCACTATCACTCTCAGACACTCACCATCACTCTCTGATACTCTCTGACACTCACTATCACTCTCTGACACTCTCTATCTATCTCTGACACTCTCTGACTCTCACTATCACTCTCTGACAGTCTCTATCACTCTCTGACACTCTCTCACACTCTCTGAGACTCTCTGACACTCTCTGACACTTTCAGACACTCTCTGACACTCTCTATCACTCTCTGACACTCTCTGACATTCTCTGACACTCTCAGACACTCACTAACACACTCTGATACTCTCTGACACTCACTATCACTCTCTGACACTCTCTATCACTCTCTGACACTCTCTGACACTCACTATCACTCTCTGACACTCTCTGTCACTCTCTGACACTCTCTGACACTCACTATCACTCGCTGACACTCACTATCACTCTCTGACACTCTCTGACACTCACTATCACTCTCTGACACTCTCTATCACTCTCTGACACTCTCTGACACTCACTATCACTCTCTGACACTCTCTATCACACTCTGACACTCTCTGACACTCACTATCACTCTCTGACACTCTCTGACACTCACTGTCACTCGCTGACACTCACTATCACTCTCTGACACTCTCTGACACTCACTATCACTCTCTGACACTCACTATCACTCTCTGACACTCTCTGACACTCACTATCACTCTCTGACACTCTCTATCACTCTCTGACACTCTCTGACACTCACTATCACTCTCTGACACTCTCTATCACACTCTGACACTCTCTGACACTCACTATTACTCTCTGACACTCTCTGACACTCACTGTCACTCGCTGACACTCACTATCACTCTCTGACACTCTCTGACACTCACTATCAGTCTCTGACACTCTCTATCACTCTCTGACACTCTCTGACACTCACTATCACTCTCTGACACTCTCCGACACTCTCCGACACACTCTGACACTCTCATACACTCACTATCACTCTCTGACACTCTCTGACACTCTCTGACACTCTCTGACACTCTCTATCACTCTCTGACACTCTCTGACACTCTCTGACACTCTCAGACACTCACTAACACACTCTGATACTCTCTGACACTCACTATCACTCTCTGACACTCTCTATCACTCTCTGACACTCTCTGACACTCACTATCACTCTCTGACACTCTCTATCACTCTCTGACACTCTCTGACACTCACTATCACTCTCTGACACTCTCTATCACTCTCTGACACTCTCTGACACTCACTATCACTCGCTGACACTCACTATAACTCTCTGACACTCTCTGACACTCACTATCACTCTCTGACACTCTCTATCACTCTCTGACACTCTCTGACACTCACTATCACTCTCTGACACTCTCTGACACTCACTATCACTCTCTGACAATCTCTATCACACTCTGACTCTCTCTGACACTCACTATCACTCTCTGACACTCTCTGACACTCACTGTCACTCGCTGACACTCACTATCACTCTCTGACACTCTCTGACACTCATTATCACTCTCTGACACTCACTATCACTCTCTGACACTCTCTGACACTCACTATCACTCTCTGACACTCTCTATCACTCTCTGACACTCTCTGACACTCACTATCACTCTCTGACACTCTCTGACACTCACTATCACTCTCTGACACACTCTATCACACTCTGACACTCTCTGACACTCACTATCACTCTCTGACACTCTCTGACACTCACTATCACTCTCTGACACTCTCTATCACTCTCTGACACTCTCTGACACTCACTATCACTCTCTGACACTCTCCGACACTCTCCGACATTCTCTGACACTCTCATACACTCACTATCACTCTCTGACACTCTCTGACACTCTCTGACACTCTCTGACACTATCACTCTCTGATATTCTCTGACTCTCACTCTCACTCTCTGACAGTCTCTATCACTCGCTGAAACTCTCTGTCACTCATTATCACTCTCTGACAGTCTCGATAACTCTCTGACACTCTATATCACTCTCTGAAACTCACTATCACTCTCTGACACTCTCTGACACTCTCTGACTCTCCCTGACATTCACTGACACTCTCTGACACTCACGGACACTCACTATCACTCTCTGATACTCTCTGACACTCACTATCACTCTCTGACACTCTCTATCAATCTTGGGCACTCTCTGACGCTCACTATCACTCTCTGACACTCTCTATCTCTCTCTGACACTCTCTGTCCCTCTCTAACACTCTCTGACACTCTCTATCACTCTCTGACACTCTCTGACACTCACTATCACTCTCTGACACTCTCTATCACTCTCTGACACTCTCTGACACTCACTGTCACTCGCTGACACTCACTATCACTCTCTGACACTCTCTGACACTCACTATCACTCTCTGACACTCTCTATCACTCTCTGACACTCTCTGACACTCACTATCACTCTCTGACACTCTCTGACACTCACTATCACTCTCTGACACTCTCTATCACACTCTGACACTCTCTGACACTCACTATCACTCTCTGACACTCTCTGTCACTCTCTGACACTCTCTGACACTCACTGTCACTCGCTGACACTCACTATCACTCTCTGACACTCTCTGACACTCACTATCACTCTCTGACACTCTCTATCACTCTCTGACACTCTCTGACACTCACTGTCACTCGCTGACACTCACTATCACTCTCTGACATTCTCTGACACTCACTATCACTCTCTGACACTCTCTATCACTCTCTGACACTCTCTGACACTCACTATCACTCTCTGACACTCTCTGACACTCACTATCACTCTCTGACACTCTCTATCACACTCTGACACTCTCTGACACTCACTATCACTCTCTGACACTCTCTGTCACTCTCTGACACTCTCTGACACTCACTGTCACTCGCTGACACTCACTATCACTCTCTGACACTCTCTGACACTCACTATCACTCTCTGACAATCGCTATCACTCTCTGACACTCTCTGACACTCACTATCACTCTCTGACACACTCCAACACTCTCCGACACTCTCTGACACTCTCATACACTCACTATCACTCTGTGACACTCTCTGACACTCTCTGACACTATCACTCTCTGATACTCTCTGACTCTCACTATCACTCTCTGACAGTCTCTATCACTCGCTGAATCTCTCTGTCACTCATTATCACTCTCTGACAGTCTCGATAACTCTCTGACACTCTATATCACTCTCTGAAACTCTCTATCACTCTCTGACACTCTCTGACACTCTCTGACTCTCCCTGACATTCACTGACACTCTCTGACACTCACGGACACTCACTATCACTCTCTGATACTCTCTGACACTCACTATCACTCTCTGACACTCTCTATCAATCTCTGACACTCTCTGACACTCACTATCACTCTCTGACACTCTCAATCTCTCTCTGACACTCTCTGTCCCTCTCTAACACTCTCTGACACTCTCTGACACTCTCAGACATTCTCATACACTCACTATCACTCTCTGACAACCTCTGACACTCTCTGACACTCTCTGACACTCACTATCACTCTCTGACACTCTCTATCACACTCTGACACTCTCTGACACTCACTATCACTCTCTGACACTCTCTGTCACTCTCTGACACTCTCTGACACTCACTGTCACTCGCTGACACTCACTATCACTCTCTGACACTCTCTGACACTCACTATCACTCTCTGACACTCTCTATCACTCTCTGACACTCTCTGACACTCACTGTCACTCGCTGACACTCACTATCACTCTCTGACACACTCTGACACTCACTATCACTCTCTGACACTCTCTATCACTCTCTGACACTCTCTGACACTCTCTGACACTCTCTGACACTCACTATCACTCTCTGACACTCTCTATCACACTCTGACACTCTCTGACACTCACTATCACTCTCTGACACTCTCTGTCACTCTCTGACACTCTCTGACACTCACTGTCACTCGCTGACACTCACTATCACTCTCTGACACTCTCTGACACTCACTATCACTCTCTGACAATCTCTATCACTCTCTGACACTCTCTGACACTCACTATCACTCTCTGACACACTCCGACACTCTCCGACACTCTCTGACACTCTCATACACTCACTATCACTCTCTGACACTCTCTGACACTCTCTGACACAATCACTCTCTGATACTCTCTGACTCTCACAATCACTCTCTGACAGTCTCTATCACTCGCTGAAACTCTCTGTCACTCATTATCACTCTCTGACAGTCTCGATAACTCTCTGACACTCTATATCACTCTCTGAAACTCTCTATCACTCTCTGACACTCTCTGACACTCTCTGACTCTCCCTGACATTCACTGACACTCTCTGACACTCACGGACACTTACTATCACTCTCTGATACTCTCTGACACTCACTATCACTCTCTGACACTCTCTATCAATCTCTGACACTCTCTGACACTCACTATCACTCTCTGACACTCTCTATCTCTCTCTGACACTCTCTGTCCCTCTCTAACACTCTCTGACACTCTCTGACACTCTCAGACATTCTCATACACTCACTATCACTCTCTGACAACCTCTGACAACCTCTGACACTCTCTGACACTCTCAGACACTCTCAGACACTCACTATCACTCTCTGATACTCTCTGATACACACTACCACTCTCTGATACTCTCTATCAATCTCTGACACTCTCTGACACTCACTATCACTCTCTGACACTCTCTATCACTCTCAGACACTCTCTATCACTCTATCATTCTCAGACACTCTCAGACACTCACTATCACTCTCAGACACTCACTATCACTCTCTGACACTCACTATCACTCTCTATCATTCTCAGACACTCTCAGACACTCACTATCACTCTCAGAAACTCACAATCACACTCTGATACTCTCTGACACTCACTATCACTCTCTGACACTATCTATCACTCTCTGACACTCTCTGACACACACTATCACTCTCTGACACTCTCTGACACTCACTATCACTGTCTGACACTCTCTATCACTCTCTGACTCTCTCAGACACTTACTGTCACTCTCTGACACTCTCTATCACTCTCTGACACTCTCAGACAATCACTATCACTCTCTGACACTCTCTATCATTCTCTGACACTTTCTGATACTCTCAGACACTTACTGTCACTCTCTGACACTCATTATCACTCTCTGACACACTCTGACACTCTCTGACACTCTCTATCACTCTCTGACACTCTCTATCACTCTCTGTCACTCTCGATCAATCTCTGACACTCTCTGACACTCTCGGACACTCACGATGACACTCTGACACTCTCTGAAACTCTCTAACACTCTCTGACACTCTCTGACACTCTCACTATCACTCTCTGACAATCTCTGACACTCTCTGACACTCTCTGACACTCTCTATCACTCTCTGACACTCTCTAGTACTCTCTGACACTCACTATCACTCTCAGACACTCACCATCACTCTCTGATACTCTCTATCACTCTCTATCATTCTCAGACACTCTCAGACACTCACTATCACTCTCTGACACTCACTATCACTCTCTGACACTCTCTGAAACTCTCTATCTCTCTCTGACACTCTCTATCACTCTCTGACACTCTCTGACACTCTCAGACACACTCAGACACTCACTATCACTCTCTGATACTCTCTGACACTCACTATCACTCTCTGATACTCTCTGACACTCTCTATCACTCTCTGACACGCACTATCACTCTCTGACACTCTCTGACACTCTCTGGCACTCACTATCGCTCTCTGACACTCTCTATCACTCTCTGACACTCTCTATCACTCTCTGACACTCTCAGACACTCACTATCACTCTCTGACACTCTCTGACACTCACTGTCACTCTCTGACACTCTCTGATGCTCTCTGACACTCACGATCACTCTCTGACACACTCTGACACTCTCGACACTCTCTGACACTCTCTGACACTCTCTATCACTCTCTATCACTCTCCATCAATCTCTGACACACTCTGACACTCTCTGACACTCTCGCACACTCACTATCACACTCTGACACTCTCTGAAACTCTCTAACACTCTCTGACACTCTCTGACACTCTCTGACACTCTCACTATCACTCTCTGACAATCTCTGACACTCTCTGACACTCTCTGACACTCTCTATCAATCTCTGACACTCTCTATTACTCTCTGACACTCACTATCACTCTCAGACACTCACCATCACTCTCTGATACTCTCTGACACTCACTATCACTCTCTGACACTCTCTATCTATCTCTGACACTCTCTGACTCTCACTATCACTCTCTGACAGTCTCTATCACTCTCTGACACTCTCTCACACTCTCTGAGACTCTCTGACACTCTCTATCACTCTCTGACACTCTCTGACACTTTCAGACACTCTCTGACACTCTCTGACACTCTCTGACACTCTCAGACACTCACTAACACACTCTGATACTCTCTGACACTCACTATCACTCTCTGACACTCTCTATCACTCTCTGACACTCTCTGACACTCACTATCACTCTCTGACACTCTCTATCACTCTCTGACACTCTCTGACACTCACTATCACTCGCTGACACTCACTATCACTCTCTGACACTCTCTGACACTCACTATCACTCTCTGACACTCTCTATCACTCTCAGACACTCACTATCACTCTCTGACACTCTCTGACACTCACTATCACTCTCTGACACTCTCTATCACACTCTGGCACTCTCTGACACTCACTATCACTCTCTGACACTCTCTGACACTCACTGTCACTCGCTGACACTCACTATCACTCTCTGACACTCTCTGACACTCACTATCACTCTCTGACACTCTCTGACACTCTCTATCACTCTCTGACACTCTCTGACACTCACTATCACTCTCTGACACTCTCTGACACTCTCTGACACTCTCTATCACTCTCTGACACTCTCTAGTACTCTCTGACACTCACTATCACTCTCAGACACTCACCATCACTCTCTGATACTCTCTATCACTCTCTATCATTCTCAGACACTCTCAGACACTCACTATCACTCTCTGACACTCACTATCACTCTCTGACACTCTCTGAAACTCTCTATCTCTCTCTGACACTCTCTATCACTCTCTGACACTCTCTGACACTCTCAGACACACTCAGACACTCACTATCACTCTCTGATACTCTCTGACACTCACTATCACTCTCTGATACTCTCTGACACTCTCTATCACTCTCTGACACGCACTATCACTCTCTGACACTCTCTGACACTCTCTGGCACTCACTATCGCTCTCTGACACTCTCTATCACTCTCTGACACTCTCTATCACTCTCTGACACTCTCAGACACTCACTATCACTCTCTGACACTCTCTGACACTCACTGTCACTCTCTGACACTCTCTGATGCTCTCTGACACTCACTATCACTCTCTGACACACTCTGACACTCTCGACACTCTCTGACACTCTCTGACACTCTCTATCACTCTCTATCACTCTCCATCAATCTCTGACACACTCTGACACTCTCTGACACTCTCGCACACTCACTATCACACTCTGACACTCTCTGAAACTCTCTAACACTCTCTGACACTCTCTGACACTCTCTGACACTCTCTGACACTCTCACTATCACTCTCTGACAATCTCTGACACTCTCTGACACTCTCTGACACTCTCTATCAATCTCTGACACTCTCTATTACTCTCTGACACTCACTATCACTCTCAGACACTCACCATCACTCTCTGACACTCTCTATCTATCTCTGACACTCTCTGACTCTCACTATCACTCTCTGACAGTCTCTATCACTCTCTGACACTCTCTCACACTCTCTGAGACTCTCTGACACTCTCTATCACTCTCTGACACTCTCTGACACACTCAGACACTCTGTGACACTCTCGATCACTCTCTGACACTCTCTGACACTTTCAGACACTCTCTGACACTCTCTATCACTCTCTGACACTCTCTGACACTCTCTGACACTCTCAGACACTCACTAACACACTCTGATACTCTCTGACACTCACTATCACTCTCTGACACTCTCTATCACTCTCTGACACTCTCTGACACTCACTATCACTCTCTGACACTCTCTATCACTCTCTGACACTCTCTGACACTCACTATCACTCGCTGACACTCACTATCACTCTCTGACACTCTCTGACACTCACTATCACTCTCTGACACTCTCTATCACTCTCTGACACTCTCTGACACTCACTATCACTCTCTGACACTCTCTGACACTCACTATCACTCTCTGACACTCTCTATCACACTCTGGCACTCTCTGACACTCACTATCACTCTCTGACACTCTCTGACACTCACTGTCACTCGCTGACACTCACTATCACTCTCTGACACTCTCTGACACTCACTATCACTCTCTGACACTCTCTGACACTCTCTATCACTCTCTGACACTCTCTGACACTCACTATCACTCTCTGACACTCTCTGACACTCTCAGACACTCACTAACACACTCTGATACACTCACTATCACTCTCTGAAACTCTCTGACACTCTCTGACACTCTCTGACACTATCACTCTCTGATACTCTCTGACTCTCACTATCACTCTCTGACAGTCTCTATCACTCGCTGAAACTCTATATCACTCTCTGAAACTCACTATCACTCTCTGACACTCTCTGACACTCTCTGACTCTCCCTGACATTCACTGACACTCTCTGACACTCACGGACTCTCACTATCACTCTCTGATACTCTCTGACACTCACTATCACTCTCTGACACTCTCTATCAATCTCTGACACTCTCTGACGCTCACTATCACTCTCTGACACTCTCTATCTCTCTCTGACACTCTCTGTCCCTCTCTAACACTCTCTGACACTCTCTGACACTCTCAGACATTCTCATACACTCACTATCAATCTCTGACAACCTCTGACAACCTCTGACACTCTCAGACACTCTCAGACACTCTCAGACACTCACTATCAGTCTCTGATACTCTCTGATACACACTATCACTCTCTGATACTCTCTATCAATCTCTGACACTCTCTGACACTCACTATCACTCTCTGACACTCTCTATCACTCTCAGACACTCTATATCACTCTCTATCATTCTCAGACACTCTCAGACACTCACTATCACTCTCAGACACTCACTATCACTCTCTGATACTCACTATCACTCTCTGACACTCACTATCACTCTCTGACACTCTCTATCACTCTCAGACACTCTCTATCACTCTCTATCATTCTCAGACACTCTCAGACACTCACTATCACTCTCAGACACTCACGATCACACTCTGATACTCTCTGACACTCACTATCACTCTCTGACACTATCTATCACTCTCTGACACTCTCTGACACTCACTATCACTCTCTGACACTCTCTGACACTCACTATCACTGTCTGACACTCTCTATCACTCTCTGACTCTCTCAGACACTTACTGTCACTCTCTGACACTCTCTATCACTCTCTGACACTCTCAGACAATCACTATCACTCTCTGACGCTCTCTATCACTCTCTGACACTTTCTGATACTCTCAGACACTTACTGTCATTCTCTGACACTCACTATCACTCTCTGACACACTCTGACACTCTCGACACTCTCTGACACTCTCTATCAATCTCTGACACTCTCTGACACTCTCGGACACTCACGATCACACTCTGACACTCTCTGAAACTCTCTAACACTCTCTGACACTCTCTGACACTCTCACTATCACTCTCTGACAATCTCTGACACACTCTGACACTCTCTGACACTCTCTATCACTCTCTGACACTCTCTAGTACTCTCTGACACTCACTATCACTCTCAGACACTCACCATCACTCTCTGATACTCTCTATCACTCTCTATCATTCTCAGACACTCTCAGACACTCACTATCACTCTCTGACACTCACTATCTCTCTCTGACACTCACTATCACTCTCTGACACTCTCTGAAACTCTCTATCTCTCTCTGACACTCACTATCACTCTCTGACACTCTCTGACACTCTCAGACACTCTCAGACACTCACTATCACTCTCTGATACTCTCTGACACTCACTATCACTCTCTGATACTCTCTGACACTCTCTATCACTCTCTGACACGCACTATCACTCTCTGACACTCTCTGACACTCACTGGCACTCACTATCGCTCTCTGACACTCTCTATCACTCTCTGACACTCTCAGACACTCACTATCACTCTCTGACACTCTCTGACACTCACTGTCACTCTCTGACACTCTCTGATGCTCTCTGACACTCACTATCACTCTCTGACACACTCTGACACTCTCGACACTCTCTGACACCCTCTGACACTCTCTATCACTCTCTATCACTCTCCATCAATCTCTGACACACTCTGACACACTCTGACACTCTCGCACACTCACTATCACACTCTGACACTCTCTGAAACTCTCTAACACTCTCTGACACTCTCTGACACTCTCACTATCACTCTCTGACAATCTCTGACACTCTCTGACACTCTCTGACACTCTCTATCACTCTCTGACACTCTCTGACACTCTCAGACACTCTCAGACACTCACTATCACTCTCTGATACTCTCTGACACTCACTATCACTCTCTGATACTCTCTGACACTCTCTATCACTCTCTGACACGCACTATCACTCTCTGACACTCTCTGACACTCTCTGGCTCTCACTATCGCTCTCTGACACTCTCTATCACTCTCTGACACTCTCTATCACTCTCTGACACTCTCAGACACTCACTATCACTCTCTGACACTCTCTGACACTCACTGTCACTCTCTGACACTCTCTGATGCTCTCTGACACTCACTATCACTCTCTGACACACTCTGACACTCTCGACACTCTCGACACTCTCTGACACTCTCAGACACTCACTATCACTCTCTGACACTCTCTGACACTCACTGTCACTCTCTGACACTCTCTGATGCTCTCTGACACTCACTATCACTCTCTGACACACTCTGACACTCTCGACACTCTCGACACACTCTGACACTCTCTGACACTCTCGCACACTCACTATCAGACTCTGACACTCTCTGAAACTCTCTAACACTCTCTGACACTCTCTGACACTCTCTGACACTCTCACTATCACTCTCTGACAATCTCTGACACTCTTTGACACTCTCTGACACTCTCTATCACTCTCTGACACTCTCTATTACTCTCTGACACTCACTATCACTCTCAGACACTCACCATCACTCTCTGATACTCTCTGACACTCACTATCACTCTCTGACACTCTATCTATCTCTGACACTCTCTGACTCTCACTATCACTCTCTGACAGTCTCTATCACTCTCTGACACTCTCTCACACTCTCTGAGACTCTCTGACACTCTCTATCACTCTCTGACACTCTCTGACACACTCAGACACTCTGTGACACTCTCGATCACTCTCTGACACTCTCTGACACTTTCAGACACTCTCTGACACTCTCTATCACTCTCTGACACTCTCTGACACTCTCTGACACTCTCAGACACTCACTAACACACTCTGATACTCTCTGACACTCACTATCACTCTCTGACACTCTCTATCACTCTCTGACACTCTCTGACACTCACTATCACTCTCTGACACTCTCTATCACTCTCTGACACTCTCTGACACTCACTATCACTCGCTGACACTCACTATCACTCTCTGACACTCTCTGACACTCACTATCACTCTCTGACACTCTCTATCACTCTCTGACACTCTCTGACACTCACTATCACTCTCTGACACTCTCTGACACTCACTATCACTCTCTGACACTCTCTATCACACTCTGACACTCTCTGACACTCACTATCACTCTCTGACACTCTCTGACACTCACTGTCACTCGCTGACACTCACTATCACTCTCTGACACTCACTATCACTCTCTGACACTCTCTGACACTCTCTATCACTCTCTGACACTCTCTGACACTCACTATCACTCTCTGACACTCTCCGACACTCTCCGACACTCTCTGACACTCTCATACACTCACTATCACTCTCTGAAACTCTCTGACACTCTCTGACACTCTCTGACACTATCACTCTCTGATACTCTCTGACTCTCACTATCACTCTCTGACACTCTCTGACACTCTCTGACTCTCCCTGACATTCACTGACACTCTATGACACTCACGGACTCTCACTATCACTCTCTGATACTCTCTGACACTCACTTTCACTCTCTGACACTCTCTATCAATCTCTGACACTCTCTGACGCTCACTATCACTCTCTGACACTCTCTATCTCTCTCTGACACTCTCTGTCCCTCTCTAACACTCTCTGACACTCTCTGACACTCTCAGACATTCTCATACACTCACTATCAATCTCTGACAACCTCTGACAACCTCTGACACTCTCAGACACTCTCAGACACTCACTATCACTCTCTGATACTCTCTGATACACACTATCACTCTCTGATACTCTCTATCAATCTCTGACACTCTCTGACACTCACTATCACTCTCTGACACTCTCTATCACTCTCAGACACTCTCTATCACTCTCTATCATTCTCAGACACTCTCAGACACTCACTATCACTCTCAGACACTCACTATCACTCTCTGACACTCACTATCACTCTCTGACACTCACTATCACTCTCTGACACTCTCTATCACTCTCAGAAACTCTCTATCACTCTCTATCATTCTCAGACACTCTCAGACACTCACTATCACTCTCAGACACTCACGATCACACTCTGATACTCTCTGACACTCACTATCACTCTCTGACACTATCTATCACTCTCTGACACTCTCTGACACTCACTATCACTCTCTGACACTCTCTGACACTCACTCTCACTGTCTGACACTCTCTATCACTCTCTGACTCTCTCAGACACTTACTGTCACTCTCTGACACTCTCTATCACTCTCTGACACTCTCTGACACTCTCTGGCTCTCACTATCGCTCTCTGACACTCTCTATCACTCTCTGACACTCTCTATCACTCTCTGACACTCTCAGACACTCACTATCACTCTCTGACACTCTCTGACACTCACTGTCACTCTCTGACACTCTCTGATGCTCTCAGACACTCACTATCACTCTCTGACACACTCTGACACTCTCGACACTCTCTGACACTCTCTGACACTCTCTATCACTCTCTATCACTCTCCATCAATCTCTGACACACTCTGACACTCTCTGACACTCTCGCACACTCACTATCACACTCTGACACTCTCTGAATCTCTCTAACACTCTCTGACACTCTCTGACACTCTCTGACACTCTCACTATCACTCTCTGACAATCTCTGACACTCTTTGACACTCTCTGACATTCTCTATCACTCTCTGACACTCTCTATTACTCTCTGACACTCACTATCACTCTCAGACACTCACCATCACTCTCTGATACTCTCTGACACTCACTATCACTCTCTGACACTCTCTATCTATCTCTGACACTCTCTGACTCTCACTATCACTCTCTGACAGTCTCTATCACTCTCTGACACTCTCTCACACTCTCTGAGACTCTCTGACACTCTCTATCACTCTCTGACACTCTCTGACACACTCAGACACTCTGTGACACTCTCGATCACTCTCTGACACTCTCTGACACTTTCAGACACTCTCTGACACTCTCTATCACTCTCTGACACTCTCTGACACTCTCTGACACTCTCAGACACTCACTAACACACTCTGATAATCTCTGACACTCACTATCACTCTCTGACACTCTCTATCACTCTCTGACACTCTCTGACACTCACTATCACTCTCTGACACTCTCTATCACTCTCTGACACTCTCTGACACTCACTATCACTCGCTGACACTCACTATCACTCTCTGACACTCTCTGACACTCACTATCACTCTCTGACACTCTCTATCACTCTCTGACACTCTCTGACACTCACTATCACTCTCAGACACTCTCTGACACTCACTATCACTCTCTGACACTCTCTGACACTCTCTATCACACTCTGACACTCTCTGACACTCACTATCACTCTCTGACACTCTCTGACACTCACTGTCACTCGCTGACACTCACTATCACTCTCTGACACTCTCTGACACTCACTATCACTCTCTGACACTCTCTGACACTCTCTATCACTCTCTGACACTCTCTGACACTCACTTTCACTCTCTGACACTCTCCGACACTCACTATCACTCTCTGACACTCTCATACACTCACTATCACTCTCTGAAACTCTCTGACACTCTCTGACACTCTCTGACACTATCACTCTCTGACACTCTCTGACATTCTCACTATCACTCTCTGACAATCTCTGACACTCTCTGACACTCTCTGACACTCTCTGACTCTCCCTGACATTCACTGACACTCTCTGACACTCACGGACTCTCACTATCACTCTCTGATACTCTCTGACACTCACTATCACTCTCTGACACTCTCTATCAATCTCTGACACTCTCTGACGCTCACTATCACCCTCTGACACTCTCTATCTCTCTCTGACACTCTCTGTCCCTCTCTAACACTCTCTGACACTCTCTGACACTCTCAGACATTCTCATACACTCACTATCAATCTCTGACAACCTCTGACAACCTCTGACACTCTCAGACACTCTCAGACACTCTCAGACACTCACTATCACTCTCTGGTACTCTCTGATACACACTATCACTCTCTGATACTCTCTATCAATCTCTGACACTCTCTGACACTCACTATCGCTCTCTGACACTCTCTATCACTCTCAGACACTCTCTATCACTCTCTATCATTCTCAGACACTCTCAGACACTCACTATCACTCTCAGACACTCACTATCACTCTCTGACACTCACTATCACTCTCTGACACTCACCATCACTCTCTGACACTCTCTGAAACTCTCTATCTCTCTCTGACACTCACTATCACTCTCTGACACTCTCTGACACTCTCAGACACTCTCAGACACTCACTATCACTCTCTGATACTCTCTGACACTCACTATCACTCTCTGATACTCTCTGACACTCTCTATCACTCTCTGACACGCACTATCACTCTCTGACACTCTCTGACACTCACTGGCACTCACTATCGCTCTCTGACACTCTCTATCACTCTCTGACACTCTCTATCACTCTCTGACACTCTCAGACACTCACTATCACTCTCTGACACTCTCTGACACTCACTGTCACTCTCTGACACTCTCTGATGCTCTCTGACACTCACTATCACTCTCTGACACACTCTGACACTCTCGACACTCTCTGACACCCTCTGACACTCTCTATCACTCTCTATCACTCGCCATCAATCTCTGACACACTCTGACACACTCTGACACTCTCGCACACTCACTATCACACTCTGACACTCTCTGAAACTCTCTATCTCTCTCTGACACTCACTATCACTCTCTGACACTCTCTGACACTCTCAGACACTCTCAGACACTCACTATCACTCTCTGATACTCTCTGACACTCACTATCACTCTCTGATACTCTCTGACACTCTCTATCACTCTCTGACACGCACTATCACTCTCTGACACTCTCTGACACTCACTGGCACTCACTATCGCTCTCTGACACTCTCTATCACTCTCTGACACTCTCTATCACTCTCTGACACTCTCAGACACTCACTATCACTCTCTGAAACTCTCTGACACTCACTGTCACTCTCTGACACTCTCTGATGCTCTCTGACACTCACTATCACTCTCTGACACACTCTGACACTCTCGACACTCTCTGACACCCTCTGACACTCTCTATCACTCTCTATCACTCGCCATCAATCTCTGACACACTCTGACACACTCTGACACTCTCGCACACTCACTATCACACTCTGACACTCTCTGAAACTCTCTAACACTCTCTGACACTCTCTGACACTCTCTGACACTCTCACTATCACTCTCTGACAATCTCTGACACTCTCTGACACTCTCTGACACTCTCTGACACTCTCTATCACTCTCTGACACTCTCTGACACTCTCAGACACTCTCAGACACTCACTATCACTCTCTGATACTCTCTGACACTCACTATCACTCTCTGATACTCTCTGACACTCTCTATCACTCTCTGACACGCACTATCACTCTCTGACACTCTCTGACACTCTCTGGCTCTCACTATCGCTCTCTGACACTCTCTATCACTCTCTGACACTCTCTATCACTCTCTGACGCTCTCAGACACTCACTATCACTCTCTGACACTCTCTGACACTCACTGTCACTCTCTGACACTCTCTGATGCTCTCAGACACTCACTATCACTCTCTGACACACTCTGACACTCTCGACACTCTCTGACACTCTCTGACACTCTCTATCACTCTCTATCACTCTCCATCAATCTCTGACACACTCTGACACTCTCTGACACTCTCGCACACTCACTATCATACTCTGACACTCTCTGAATCTCTCTAACACTCTCTGACACTCTCTGACACTCTCTGACACTCTCACTATCACTCTCTGACAATCTCTGACACTCTTTGACACTCTCTGACACTCTCTATCACTCTCTGACACTCTCTATTACTCTCTGACACTCACTATCACTCTCAGACACTCACCATCACTCTCTGATACTCTCTGACACTCACTATCACTCTCTGACACTCTCTATCTATCTCTGACACTCTCTGACTCTCACTATCACTCTCTGACAGTCTCTATCACTCTCTGACACTCTCTCACACTCTCTGAGACTCTCTGACACTCTCTATCACTCTCTGACACTCTCTGACACACTCAGACACTCTGTGACACTCTCGATCACTCTCTGACACTCTCTGACACTTTCAGACACTCTCTGACACTCTCTATCACTCTCTGACACTCTCTGACACTCTCTGACACTCTCAGACACTCACTAACACACTCTGATAATCTCTGACACTCACTATCACTCTCTGACACTCTCTATCACTCTCTGACACTCTCTGACACTCACTATCACTCTCTGACACTCTCTATCACTCTCTGACACTCTCTGACACTCACTATCACTCGCTGACACTCACTATCACTCTCTGACACTCTCTGACACTCACTATCACTCTCTGACACTCTCTATCACTCTCTGACACTCTCTGACACTCACTATCACTCTCAGACACTCTCTGACACTCACTATCACTCTCTGACACTCTCTGACACTCTCTATCACACTCTGACACTCTCTGACACTCACTATCACTCTCTGACACTCTCTGACACTCACTGTCACTCGCTGACACTCACTATCACTCTCTGACACTCTCTGACACTCACTATCACTCTCTGACACTCTCTGACACTCTCTATCACTCTCTGACACTCTCTGACACTCACTTTCACTCTCTGACACTCTCCGACACTCACTATCACTCTCTGACACTCTCATACACTCACTATCACTCTCTGAAACTCTCTGACACTCTCTGACACTCTCTGACACTATCACTCTCTGACACTCTCTGACATTCTCACTATCACTCTCTGACAATCTCTGACACTCTCTGACACTCTCTGACACTCTCTGACTCTCCCTGACATTCACTGACACTCTCTGACACTCACGGACTCTCACTATCACTCTCTGATACTCTCTGACACTCACTATCACTCTCTGACACTCTCTATCAATCTCTGACACTCTCTGACGCTCACTATCACTCTCTGACACTCTCTATCTCTCTCTGACACTCTCTGTCCCTCTCTAACACTCTCTGACACTCTCTGACACTCTCAGACATTCTCATACACTCACTATCAATCTCTGACAACCTCTGACAACCTCTGACACTCTCAGACACTCTCAGACACTCTCAGACACTCACTATCACTCTCTGGTACTCTCTGATACACACTATCACTCTCTGATACTCTCTATCAATCTCTGACACTCTCTGACACTCACTATCGCTCTCTGACACTCTCTATCACTCTCAGACACTCTCTATCACTCTCTATCATTCTCAGACACTCTCAGACACTCACTATCACTCTCAGACACTCACTATCACTCTCTGACACTCACTATCACTCTCTGACACTCACTATCACTCTCTGACACTCTCTATCACTCTCAGACACTCTCTATCACTCTCTATCATTCTCAGACACTCTCAGACACTCACTATCACTCTCAGACACTCACGATCACACTCTGATACTCTCTGACACTCACTATCACTCTCTGACACTATCTATCACTCTCTGACACTCTCTGACACTCACTATCACTCTCTGACACTCTCTGACACTCACTATCACTGTCTGACACTCTCTATCACTCTCTGACTCTCTCAGACACTTACTGTCACTCTCTGACACTCTCTATCACTCTCTGACACTCTCAGACAATCACTATCACTCTCTGACGCTCTCTATCACTCTCTGACACTTTCTGATACTCTCAGACACTTACTGTCATTCTCTGACACTCACTATCACTCTCTGACACACTCTGACACTCTCGACACTCTCTGACACTGTCTATCACTCTCTGTCACTCTCTATCAATCTCTGACACTCTCTGACACTCTCGGACACTCACGATCACACTCTGACACTCTCTGAAACTCTCTAACATTCTCTGACACTCTCTGACATTCTCACTATCACTCTCTGACAATCTCTGACACTCTCTGACACTCTCTGACACTCTCTATCACTCTCTGACACTCTCTAGTACTCTCTGACACTCACTATCACTCTCAGACACTCACCATCACTCTCTGATACTCTCTATCACTCTCTATCATTCTCAGACACTCTCAGACACTCACTATCACTCTCAGACACTCACGATCACACTCTGATACTCTCTGACACTCACTATCACTCTCTGACACTATCTATCACTCTCTGACACTCTCTGACACTCACTATTACTCTCTGACACTCTCTGACACTCACTCTCACTGTCTGACTCTCTCTATCACTCTCTGACTCTCTCAGACACTTACTGTCACTCTCTGACACTCTCTATCACTCTCTGACACTCTCAGACAATCACTATCACTCTCTGACGCTCTCTATCACTCTCTGACACTTTCTGATACTCTCAGACACTTACTGTCATTCTCTGACACTCACTATCACTCTCTGACACACTCTGACACTCTCGACACTCTCTGACACTCTCTATCACTCTCTGTCACTCTCTATCAATCTCTGACACTCTCTGACACTCTCGGACACACACGATCACACTCTGAAACTCTCTGAAACTCTCTAACATTCTCTGACACTCTCTGACACTCTCTGACACTCTCTGACACTCTCTATCACTCTCTGACACTCTCTAGTACTCTCTGACACTCACTATCACTCTCAGACACTCACCATCACTCTCTGATACTCTCTATCACTCTCTATCATTCTCAGACACTCTCAGACACTCACTATCACTCTCTGACACTCATTATCACTCTCTGACACTCACTATCACTCTCTGACACTCACTATCACTCTCTGACACTCTCTGAAACTCTCTATCTCTCTCTGACACTCACTATCACTCTCTGACACTCTCTGACACTCTCAGACACTCTCAGACACTCACTATCACTCTCTGATACTCTCTGACACTCACTATCACTCTCTGATACTCTCTGACACTCTCTATCACTCTCTGACACGCACTATCACTCTCTGACACTCTCTGACACTCACTGGCACTCACTATCGCTCTCTGACACTCTCTATCACTCTCTGACACTCTCTATCACTCTCTGACACTCTCAGACACTCACTATCACTCTCTGACACTCTCTGACACTCACTGTCACTCTCTGACACTCTCTGATGCTCTCTGACACTCACTATCACTCTCTGACACACTCTGACACTCTCGACACTCTCTGACACCCTCTGACACTCTCTATCACTCTCTATCACTCGCCATCAATCTCTGACACACTCTGACACACTCTGACACTCTCGCACACTCACTATCACACTCTGACACTCTCTGAAACTCTCTAACACTCTCTGACACTCTCTGACACTCTCTGACACTCTCACTATCACTCTCTGACAATCTCTGACACTCTCTGACACTCTCTGACACTCTCTGACACTCTCTATCACTCTCTGACACTCTCTGACACTCTCAGACACTCTCAGACACTCACTATCACTCTCTGATACTCTCTGACACTCACTATCACTCTCTGATACTCTCTGACACTCTCTATCACTCTCTGACACGCACTATCACTCTCTGACACTCTCTGACACTCTCTGGCTCTCACTATCGCTCTCTGACACTCTCTATCACTCTCTGACACTCTCTATCACTCTCTGACACTCTCAGACACTCACTATCACTCTCTGACACTCTCTGACACTCACTGTCACTCTCTGACACTCTCTGATGCTCTCAGACACTCACTATCACTCTCTGACACACTCTGACACTCTCGACACTCTCTGACACTCTCTGACACTCTCTATCACTCTCTATCACTCTCCATCAATCTCTGACACACTCTGACACTCTCTGACACTCTCGCACACTCACTATCACACTCTGACACTCTCTGAATCTCTCTAACACTCTCTGACACTCTCTGACACTCTCTGACACTCTCACTATCACTCTCTGACAATCTCTGACACTCTTTGACACTCTCTGACACTCTCTATCACTCTCTGACACTCTCTATTACTCTCTGACACTCACTATCACTCTCAGACACTCACCATCACTCTCTGATACTCTCTGACACTCACTATCACTCTCTGACACTCTCTATCTATCTCTGACACTCTCTGACTCTCACTATCACTCTCTGACAGTCTCTATCACTCTCTGACACTCTCTCACACTCTCTGAGACTCTCTGACACTCTCTATCACTCTCTGACACTCTCTGACACACTCAGACACTCTGTGACACTCTCGATCACTCTCTGACACTCTCTGACACTTTCAGACACTCTCTGAAACTCTCTATCACTCTCTGACACTCTCTGACACTCTCTGACACTCTCAGACACTCACTAACACACTCTGATAATCTCTGACACTCACTATCACTCTCTGACACTCTCTATCACTCTCTGACACTCTCTGACACTCACTATCACTCTCTGACACTCTCTATCACTCTCTGACACTCTCTGACACTCACTATCACTCGCTGACACTCACTATCACTCTCTGACACTCTCTGACACTCACTATCACTCTCTGACACTCTCTATCACTCTCTGACACTCTCTGACACTCACTATCACTCTCTGACACTCTCTGACACTCACTATCACTCTCTGACACTCTCTGACACTCTCTATCACACTGTGACACTCTCTGACACTCACTATCACTCTCTGACACTCTCTGACACTCACTGTCACTCGCTGACACTCACTATCACTCTCTGACACTCTCTGACACTCACTATCACTCTCTGACACTCTCTGACACTCTCTATCACTCTCTGACACTCTCTGACACTCACTTTCACTCTCTGACACTCTCCGACACTCACTATCACTCTCTGACACTCTCATACACTCACTATCACTCTCTGAAACTCTCTGACACTCTCTGACACTCTCTGACACTATCACTCTCTGACACTCTCTGACATTCTCACTATCACTCTCTGACAATCTCTGACACTCTCTGACACTCTCTGACACTCTCTGACTCTCCCTGACATTCACTGACACTCTCTGACACTCACGGACTCTCACTATCACTCTCTGATACTCTCTGACACTCACTATCACTCTCTGACACTCTCTATCAATCTCTGACACTCTCTGACGCTCACTATCACTCTCTGACACTCTCTATCTCTCTCTGACACTCACTGTCCCTCTCTAACACTCTCTGACACTCTCTGACACTCTCAGACATTCTCATACACTCACTATCAATCTCTGACAACCTCTGACAACCTCTGACACTCTCAGACACTCTCAGACACTCTCTGACACTATCACTCTCTGACACTCTCTGACATTCTCACTATCACTCTCTGACAATCTCTGACACTCTCTGACACTCTCTGACACTCTCTGACTCTCCCTGACATTCACTGACACTCTCTGACACTCACGGACTCTCACTATCACTCTCTGATACTCTCTGACACTCACTATCACTCTCTGACACTCTCTATCAATCTCTGACACTCTCTGACGCTCACTATCACTCTCTGACACTCTCTATCTCTCTCTGACACTCACTGTCCCTCTCTAACACTCTCTGACACTCTCTGACACTCTCAGACATTCTCATACACTCACTATCAATCTCTGACAACCTCTGACAACCTCTGACACTCTCAGACACTCTCAGACACTCTCAGACACTCACTATCACTCTCTGGTACTCTCTGATACACACTATCACTCTCTGATACTCTCTATCAATCTCTGACACTCTCTGACACTCACTATCGCTCTCTGACACTCTCTATCACTCTCAGACACTCTCTATCACTCTCTATCATTCTCAGACACTCTCAGACACTCACTATCACTCTCAGACACTCACTATCACTCTCTGACACTCACTATCACTATCTGACACTCACTATCACTCTCTGACACTCTCTATCACTCTCAGACACTCTCTATCACTCTCTATCATTCTCAGACAC
Source organism: Heterodontus francisci (assembly GCF_036365525.1). Classification (NCBI taxonomy): domain Eukaryota; kingdom Metazoa; phylum Chordata; class Chondrichthyes; order Heterodontiformes; family Heterodontidae; genus Heterodontus; species Heterodontus francisci. Next base: position 13,958,923 of record NC_090405.1, read on the forward strand.
TCTCAGACACTCACTATCACTCTCAGACACTCACGATCACACTCTGATACTCTCTGACACTCACTATCACTCTCTGACACTATCTATCACTCTCTGACACTCTCTGACACTCACTATCACTCTCTGACACTCTCTGACACTCACTATCACTGTCTGACACTCTCTATCACTCTCTGACTCTCTCAGACACTTACTGTCACTCTCTGACACTCTCTATCACTCTCTGACACTCTCAGACAATCACTATCACTCTCTGACGCTCTCTATCACTCTCTGACACTTTCTGATACTCTCAGACACTTACTGTCATTCTCTGACACTCACTATCACTCTCTGACACACTCTGACACTCTCGACACTCTCTGACACTGTCTATCACTCTCTGTCACTCTCTATCAATCTCTGACACTCTCTGACACTCTCGGACACTCACGATCACACTCTGACACTCTCTGAAACTCTCTAACATTCTCTGACACTCTCTGACATTCTCACTATCACTCTCTGACAATCTCTGACACTCTCTGACACTCTCTGACACTCTCTATCACTCTCTGACACTCTCTAGTACTCTCTGACACTCACTATCACTCTCAGACACTCACCATCACTCTCTGATACTCTCTATCACTCTCTATCATTCTCAGACACTCTCAGACACTCACTATCACTCTCTGACACTCACTATCACTCTCTGACACTCACTATCACTCTCTGACACTCTCTGAAACTCTCTATCTCTCTCTGACACTCGCTATCACTCTCTGACACTCTCTGACACTCTCAGACACTCTCAGACAATCACTATCACTCTCTGATACTCTCTGACACTCACTATCACTCTCTGATACTCTCTGACACTCTCTATCACTCTCTGACACGCACTATCACTCTCTGACACTCTCTGACACTCACTATCACTGTCTGACACTCTCTATCACTCTCTGACTCTCTCTATCACTCTCTGACACTCTCAGACACTCACTATCACTCTCTGACACTCTCTGACACTCACTGTCACTCTCTGACACTCTCTGATGCTCTCTGACACTCACTATCACTCTCTGACACACTCTGACACTCTCGACACTCTCTGACACCCTCTGACACTCTCTATCACTCTCTATCACTCTCCATCAATCTCTGACACACTCTGACACACTCTGACACTCTCGCACACTCACTATCACACTCTGACACTCTCTGAAACTCTCCAACACTCTCTGACACTCTCTGACACTCTCTGACACTCTCACTATCACTCTCTGACAATCTCTGACACTCTCTGACACTCTCTGACACTCTCTATCACTCTCTGACACTCTCTATTACTCTCTGACACTCACTATCACTCTCAGACACTCACCATCACTCTCTGATACTCTCTGACACTCACTATCACTCTCTGACACTCTCTATCTATCTCTGACACTCTCTGACTCTCACTATCACTCTCTGAAAGTCTCTATCACTCTCTGACACTCTCTCACAATCTCTGAGACTCTCTGACACTCTCTATCACTCTCTGACACTCTCTGACACACTCAGACACTCTGTGACACTCTCGATCACTCTCTGACACTCTCTGACACTTTCAGACACTCTCTGACACTCTCTATCACTCTCTGACACTCTCTGACACTCTCTGACACTCTCAGACACTCACTAACACACTCTGATACTCTCTGACACTCACTATCACTCTCTGACACTCTCTATCACTCTCTGACACTCTCTGACACTCACTATCACTCTCTGACACTCTCTATCACTCTCTGACACTCACTATCACTCGCTGACACTCACTATCACTCTCTGACACTCTCTGACACTCACTATCACTCTCTGACACTCTCTATCACTCTCTGAAACTCTCTGACACTCACTATCACTCTCTGACACTCTCTGACACTCACTATCACTCTCTGACACTCTATATCACACTCTGACACTCTCTGACACTCACTATCACTCTCTGACACTCTCTGACACTCACTGTCACTCGCTGACACTCACTATCACTCTCTGACACTCTCTGACACTCACTATCACTCTCTGACACTCTCTGACACTCTCTATCACTCTCTGACACTCTCTGACACACACTATCACTCTCTGACAATCTCTGACACTCTCTGACACTCTCAGACACTCACTAAAACACTCTGATACTCTCTGACACTCACTATCACTCTCTGACACTCTCTATCTCTCTCTGACACTCTCTGACGCTCACTATCACTCTCTGACACTCTCTGACACTCACTATCACTCTCTGACACTCTCTATCACACTCTGACACTCTCTGACACTCACTATCACTCTCTGACACTCTCTGACACTCACTGTCACTCGCTGACACTCACTATCACTCTCTGACACTCTCTGACACTCACTATCACTCTCTGACAATCTCTGACACTCTCTATCACTCTCTGACACTCTCTGACACTCACTGTCACTCTCTGACACTCTCTGACACTCACTATCACTCTCTGACACTCACTATCACTCTCTGACACTCTCTATCACTCTCTGACACTCTCTGACACTCACTATCACTCTCTGACAATCTCTATCACTCTCTGACACTCTCTGACACTCACTATCACTCTCTGACACTCTCCGTCACTCTCCGATACTCTCCGACACTCTCATACACTCACTATCACTCTCTGAAACTCTCTGACACTCTCTGACACTCTCTGACACTATCACTCTCTGATACTCTCTGACTCTCACTATCACTCTCTGACAGTCTCTATCACTCGCTGACACTCTCTGTCACTCATTATCACTCTCTGACAGTCTCGATAACTCTCTGACACTCTATATCACTCTCTGAAACTCACTATCACTCTATGACACTCTCTGACACTCTCTGACTCTCCCTGACATTCACTGACACTCTCTGACACTCACGGACACTCACTATCACTCTCTGATACTCTCTGACACTCACTATCACTCTCTGACACTCTCTATCAATCTCTGACACTCTCTGACGCTCACTATCACTCTCTGACACTCTCTATCTCTCTCTGACACTCTCTGTCCCTCTCTAACACTCTCTGACACTCTCTGACACTCTCAGACATTCTCATACACTCACTATCACTCTCTGACAACCTCTGACAACCTCTGACACTCTCAGACACTCTCAGACACTCTCAGACACTCACTATCACTCTCTGATACTCTCTGATACACACTATCACTCTCTGATACTCTCTATCAATCTCTGACACTCTCTGACACTCATTATCACTCTCTGACACTCTCTATCACTCTCAGACACTCTCTATCACTCTCTATCATTCTCAGACACTCTCAGACACTCACTATCACTCTCAGACACTCACTATCACTCTCTGACACTCACTATCACTCTCTGACACTCACTATCACTCTCTGACACTCTCTATCACTCTCAGACACTCTCTATCACTCTCTATCATTCTCAGACACTCTCAGACACTCACTATCACTCTCAGACACTCACGATCACACTCTGATACTCTCTGACACTCACTATCACTCTCTGACACTATCTATCACTCTCTGACACTCTCTGACACTCACTATCACTCTCTGACACTCTCTGACACTCACTATCACTGTCTGACACTCTCTATCACTCTCTGACTCTCTCAGACACTTACTGTCACTCTCTGACACTTTCTATCACTCTCTGACACTCTCAGACAATCACTATCACTCTCTGACACTCTCTATCACTCTCTGACACTTTCTGATACTCTCAGACACTTACTGTCATTCTCTGGCACTCACTATCACTCTCTGACACACTCTGACACTCTCGACACACTCTGACACTCTCTATCACTCTCTGTCACTCTCTATCAATCTCTGACACTCTCTGACACTCTCGGTCACACACGATCACACTCTGACACTCTCTGAAACTCTCTAACACTCTCTGAAACTCTTAGACACTCTCACTATCACTCTCTGACAATCTCTGACACTCTCTGACACTCTCTATCACTCTCTGACACTCTCTATCTATCTCTGACACTCTCTGACTCTCACTATCACTCTCTGACAGTCTCTATCACTCTCTGACACTCTCTCACACTCTCTGAGACTCTCTGACACTCTCTATCACTCTCTGACACACTCAGACACTCTGTGACACTCTCGATCACTCTCTGACACTATCTGACACTTTCAGACACTCTCTGACACTCTCTATCACTCTCTGACACTCTCTGACACTCTCTGCCACTCTCAGACACTCACTAACACACTCTGATACTCTCTGACACTCACTATCACTCTCTGACACTCTCTATCACTCTCTGACACTCTCTGACACTCACTATCACTCTCTGACACTCTCTATCACTCTCTGACACTCTCTGACACTCACTGTCACTCGCTGACACTCACTATCACTCTCTGACAATCTCTGACACTCACTATCACTCTCTGACACTCTCTATCACTCTCTGACACTCTCTGACACTCTCTGACACTCTCTGACACTCACTATCACTCTCTGACACTCTCTGACACTCACTATCACTCTCTGACACTCTCTATCACACTCTGATACTCTCTGACATTCACTATCACTCTCTGACACTCTCTGTCACTCTCTGACACTCACTGTCACTCGCTGACACTCACTATCACTCTCTGACACTCTCTGACACTCACTATCACTCTCTGACACTCTCTGACACTCACTGTCACTCACTGACACTCACTATCACTCTCTGACACTCTCTGACACTCACTATCACTCTCTGACACTCTCTATCACTCTCTGACACTCTCTGACACTCACTATCACTCTCTGACACTCTCTGACACTCACTATCACTCTCTGACACTCTCTATCACACTCTGACACTCTCTGACACTCACTATCACTCTCTGACACTCTCTCTCACTCTCTGACACTCTCTGACACTCACTGTCACTCGCTGACACTCACTATCACTCTCTGACAATCTCTATCACTCTCTGACACTCTCTGACACTCACTATCACTCTCTGACACTCTCCGACACTCTCCGACACTCTCTGACACTCTCATACACTCACTATCACTCTCTGACACTCTCTGACATTCTCTGACACTATCACTCTCTGACACTCTCTGACACTCACTATCACTCTCTGACACTCTCTGACACTCACTATCACTCTCTGACACTCTCTATCACACTCTGACACTCTCTGACACTCACTATCACTCTCTGACACTCTCTCTCACTCTCTGACACTCTCTGACACTCACTGTCACTCGCTGACACTCACTATCACTCTCTGACAATCTCTATCACTCTCTGACACTCTCTGACACTCACTATCACTCTCTGACACTCTCCGTCACTCTCCGATACTCTCCGACACTCTCATACACTCACTATCAATCTCTGAAACTCTCTGACACTCTCTGACACTCTCTGACACTATCACTCTCTGATACTCTCTGACTCTCACTATCACTCTCTGACAGTCTCTATCACTCGCTGACACTCTCTGTCACTCATTATCACTCTCTGACAGTCTCGATAACTCTCTGACACTCTATATCACTCTCTGAAACTCACTATCACTCTATGACACTCTCTGACACTCTCTGACTCTCCCTGACATTCACTGACACTCTCTGACACTCACGGACACTCACTATCACTCTCTGATACTCTCTGACACTCACTATCACTCTCTGACACTCTCTATCAATCTCTGACACTCTCTGACGCTCACTATCACTCTCTGACACTCTCTATCTCTCTCTGACACTCTCTGTCCCTCTCTAACACTCTCTGACACTCTCTGACACTCTCAGACATTCTCATACACTCACTATCACTCTCTGACAACCTCTGACAACCTCTGACACTCTCAGACACTCTCAGACACTCTCAGACACTCACTATCACTCTCTGATACTCTCTGATACACACTATCACTCTCTGATACTCTCTATCAATCTCTGACACTCTCTGACACTCATTATCACTCTCTGACACTCTCTATCACTCTCAGACACTCTCTATCACTCTCTATCATTCTCAGACACTCTCAGACACTCACTATCACTCTCAGACACTCACTATCACTCTCTGACACTCACTATCACTCTCTGACACTCACTATCACTCTCTGACACTCTCTATCACTCTCAGACACTCTCTATCACTCTCTATCATTCTCAGACACTCTCAGACACTCACTATCACTCTCAGACACTCACGATCACACTCTGATACTCTCTGACACTCACTATCACTCTCTGACACTATCTATCACTCTCTGACACTCTCTGACACTCACTATCACTCTCTGACACTCTCTGACACTCACTATCACTGTCTGACACTCTCTATCACTCTCTGACTCTCTCAGACACTTACTGTCACTCTCTGACACTTTCTATCACTCTCTGACACTCTCAGACAATCACTATCACTCTCTGACACTCTCTATCACTCTCTGACACTTTCTGATACTCTCAGACACTTACTGTCATTCTCTGGCACTCACTATCACTCTCTGACACACTCTGACACTCTCGACACACTCTGACACTCTCTATCACTCTCTGTCACTCTCTATCAATCTCTGACACTCTCTGACACTCTCGGTCACACACGATCACACTCTGACACTCTCTGAAACTCTCTAACACTCTCTGAAACTCTTAGACACTCTCACTATCACTCTCTGACAATCTCTGACACTCTCTGACACTCTCTATCACTCTCTGACACTCTCTATCTATCTCTGACACTCTCTGACTCTCACTATCACTCTCTGACAGTCTCTATCACTCTCTGACACTCTCTCACACTCTCTGAGACTCTCTGACACTCTCTATCACTCTCTGACACACTCAGACACTCTGTGACACTCTCGATCACTCTCTGACACTATCTGACACTTTCAGACACTCTCTGACACTCTCTATCACTCTCTGACACTCTCTGACACTCTCTGCCACTCTCAGACACTCACTAACACACTCTGATACTCTCTGACACTCACTATCACTCTCTGACACTCTCTATCACTCTCTGACACTCTCTGACACTCACTATCACTCTCTGACACTCTCTATCACTCTCTGACACTCTCTGACACTCACTGTCACTCGCTGACACTCACTATCACTCTCTGACAATCTCTGACACTCACTATCACTCTCTGACACTCTCTATCACTCTCTGACACTCTCTGACACTCTCTGACACTCTCTGACACTCACTATCACTCTCTGACACTCTCTGACACTCACTATCACTCTCTGACACTCTCTATCACACTCTGATACTCTCTGACATTCACTATCACTCTCTGACACTCTCTGTCACTCTCTGACACTCACTGTCACTCGCTGACACTCACTATCACTCTCTGACACTCTCTGACACTCACTATCACTCTCTGACACTCTCTGACACTCACTGTCACTCACTGACACTCACTATCACTCTCTGACACTCTCTGACACTCACTATCACTCTCTGACACTCTCTATCACTCTCTGACACTCTCTGACACTCACTATCACTCTCTGACACTCTCTGACACTCACTATCACTCTCTGACACTCTCTATCACACTCTGACACTCTCTGACACTCACTATCACTCTCTGACACTCTCTCTCACTCTCTGACACTCTCTGACACTCACTGTCACTCGCTGACACTCACTATCACTCTCTGACAATCTCTATCACTCTCTGACACTCTCTGACACTCACTATCACTCTCTGACACTCTCCGACACTCTCCGACACTCTCTGACACTCTCATACACTCACTATCACTCTCTGACACTCTCTGACATTCTCTGACACTATCACTCTCTGATACTCTCTGACTGTCACTATCACTCTCTGACAGTCTCTATCACTCGCTGAAACTCTCTGTCACTCATTATCACTCTCTGACAGTCTCGATTACTCTCTGACACTCTATATCACTCTCTGAAACTCTCTGACACTCTCTGACACTCTCTATCACTCTCAGACACTCACTATCACTCTCTGACACTCACTATCACTCTCTGACACTCACTATCACTCTCTGACACTCTCTATCACTCTCAGACACTCTCTATCACTCTCTATCATTCTCAGACACTCTCAGACACTCACTATCACTCTCAGACACTCACGATCACACTCTGATACTCTCTGACACTCACTATCACTCTCTGACACTATCTATCACTCTCTGACACTCTCTGACACTCACTATCACTCTCTGACACTCTCTGACACTCACTATCACTGTCTGACACTCTCTATCACTCTCTGACTCTCTCAGACACTTACTGTCACTCTCTGACACTTTCTATCACTCTCTGACACTCTCAGACAATCACTATCACTCTCTGACACTCTCTATCACTCTCTGACACTTTCTGATACTCTCAGACACTTACTGTCATTCTCTGGCACTCACTATCACTCTCTGACACACTCTGACACTCTCGACACACTCTGACACTCTCTATCACTCTCTGTCACTCTCTATCAATCTCTGACACTCTCTGACACTCTCGGTCACACACGATCACACTCTGACACTCTCTGAAACTCTCTAACACTCTCTGAAACTCTTAGACACTCTCACTATCACTCTCTGACAATCTCTGACACTCTCTGACACTCTCTATCACTCTCTGACACTCTCTATCTATCTCTGACACTCTCTGACTCTCACTATCACTCTCTGACAGTCTCTATCACTCTCTGACACTCTCTCACACTCTCTGAGACTCTCTGACACTCTCTATCACTCTCTGACACACTCAGACACTCTGTGACACTCTCGATCACTCTCTGACACTATCTGACACTTTCAGACACTCTCTGACACTCTCTATCACTCTCTGACACTCTCTGACACTCTCTGACACTCTCTGCCACTCTCAGACACTCACTAACACACTCTGATACTCTCTGACACTCACTATCACTCTCTGACACTCTCTATCACTCTCTGACACTCTCTGACACTCACTATCACTCTCTGACACTCTCTATCACTCTCTGACACTCTCTGACACTCACTGTCACTCGCTGACACTCACTATCACTCTCTGACAATCTCTGACACTCACTATCACTCTCTGACACTCTCTATCACTCTCTGACACTCTCTGACACTCTCTGACACTCTCTGACACTCACTATCACTCTCTGACACTCTCTGACACTCACTATCACTCTCTGACACTCTCTATCACACTCTGATACTCTCTGACATTCACTATCACTCTCTGACACTCTCTGTCACTCTCTGACACTCACTGTCACTCGCTGACACTCACTATCACTCTCTGACACTCTCTGACACTCACTATCACTCTCTGACACTCTCTGACACTCACTGTCACTCACTGACACTCACTATCACTCTCTGACACTCTCTGACACTCACTATCACTCTCTGACACTCTCTATCACTCTCTGACACTCTCTGACACTCACTATCACTCTCTGACACTCTCTGACACTCACTATCACTCTCTGACACTCTCTATCACACTCTGACACTCTCTGACACTCACTATCACTCTCTGACACTCTCTCTCACTCTCTGACACTCTCTGACACTCACTGTCACTCGCTGACACTCACTATCACTCTCTGACAATCTCTATCACTCTCTGACACTCTCTGACACTCACTATCACTCTCTGACACTCTCCGACACTCTCCGACACTCTCTGACACTCTCATACACTCACTATCAATCTCTGACACTCTCTGACATTCTCTGACACTATCACTCTCTGATACTCTCTGACTGTCACTATCACTCTCTGACAGTCTCTATCACTCGCTGAAACTCTCTGTCACTCATTATCACTCTCTGACAGTCTCGATTACTCTCTGACACTCTATATCACTCTCTGAAACTCTCTGACACTCTCTGACACTCTCTATCACTCTCTGACACTCTCTGACACTCACTATCACTCTCTGACACTCTCTGACACTCTCTGACACTCTCTATCACTCTCTGACACTCTCTGACACTCACTATCACTCTCTGACACTCTCTGACACTCTCTGACACTCTCAGACACTCACTAACACACTCTGATACTCTCTGACACTCACTATCACTCTCTGGCACTCTCTATCACTCTCTGACACTCTCTGACACTCACTATCACTCTCTGACACTCTCTATCACTCTCTGACACTCTCTGACACTCACTATCACTCGCTGACACTCACTATCACTCTCTGACACTCTCTGACACTCACTATCACTCTCTGACACTCTCTATCACTCTCTGACACTCTCTGACACTCACTATCACTCTCTGACACTCTCTGACACTCACTATCACTCTCTGACACTCTCTATCACACTCTGACACACTCTGACACTCACTATCACTCTCTGACACTCTCTGACACTCACTGTCACTCGCTGACACTCACTATCACTCTCTGACACTCTCTGACACTCACTATCACTCTCTGACACTCTCTGACACTCTCTATCACTCTCTGACACCCTCTGACACTCACTATCACTCTCTGACACTCTCCGACACTCTCCGATACTCTCCGACACTCTCATACACTCACTATCACTCTCTGAAACTCTCTGACACTCTCTGACACTATCACTCTCTGATACTCTCTGACTCTCACTATCACTCTCTGACAGTCTCTATCACTCGCTGACACTCTCTGTCACTCATTATCACTCTCTGACAGTCTCGATAACTCTCTGACACTCTATATCACTCTCTGAAACTCACTATCACTCTATGACACTCTCTATCAATCTCTGACTCTCCCTGACATTCACTGACACTCTCTGACACTCACGGACACTCACTATCACTCTCTGATACTCTCTGACACTCACTATCACTCTCTGACACTCTCTATCAATCTCTGACACTCTCTGACGCTCACTATCACTCTCTGACACTCTCTATCTCTCTCTGACACTCTCTGTCCCTCTCTAACACTCTCTGACACTCTCTGACACTCTCAGACATTCTCATACACTCACTATCACTCTCTGACAACCTCTGACAACCTCTGACACTCTCAGACACTCTCAGACACTCTCAGACATTCACTATCACTCTCTGATACTCTCTGATACACACTATCACTCTCTGATACTCTCTATCAATCTCTGACACTCTCTGACACTCATTATCACTCTCTGACACTCTCTATCACTCTCAGACACTCTCTATCACTCTCTATCATTCTCAGACACTCTCAGACACACACTATCACTCTCAGACACTCACTATCACTCTCTGACACTCACTATCACTCTCTGACACTCACTATCACTCTCTGACACTCTCTATCACTCTCAGACACTCTCTATCACTCTCTATCATTCTCAGACACTCTCAGACACTCACTATCACTCTCAGACACTCACGATCACACTCTGATACTCTCTGACACTCACTATCACTCTCTGACACTATCTATCACTCTCTGACACTCTCTGACACTCACTATCACTCTCTGACACTCTCTGACACTCACTATCACTGTCTGACACTCTCTATCACTCTCTGACTCTCTCAGACACTTACTGTCACTCTCTGACACTTTCTATCACTCTCTGACACTCTCAGACAATCACTATCACTCTCTGACACTCTCTATCACTCTCTGACACTTTCTGATACTCTCAGACACTTACTGTCATTCTCTGACACTCACTATCACTCTCTGGCACACTCTGACACTCTCGACACTCTCTGACACTCTCTATCACTCTCTGTCACTCTCTATCAATCTCTGACACTCTCTGACACTCTCGGTCACACACGATCACACTCTGACACTCTCTGAAACTCTCTAACACTCTCTGAAACTCTCTGACACTCTCACTATCACTCTCTGACAATCTCTGACACTCTCTGACACTCTCTATCACTCTCTGACACTCTCTATCTATCTCTGACACTCTCTGACTCTCACTATCACTCTCTGACAGTCTCTATCACTCTCTGACACTCTCTCACACTCTCTGAGACTCTCTGACACTCTCTATCACTCTCTGACACACTCAGACACTCTGTGACACTCTCTATCACTCTCTGACACTCTCTGACACTCTCTGACACTTTCAGACACTCTCTGACACTCTCTATCACTCTCTGACACTCTCTGACACTCTCTGCCACTCTCAGACACTCACTAACACACTCTGATACTCTCTGACACTCACTATCACTCTCTGACACTCTCTATCACTCTCTGACACTCTCTGACACTCACTATCACTCTCTGACACTCTCTATCACTCTCTGACACTCTCTGACACTCACTGTCACTCGCTGACACTCACTATCACTCTCTGACAATCTCTGACACTCACTATCACTCTCTGACACTCTCTATCACTCTCTGACACTCTCTGACACTCTCTGACACTCACTATCACTCTCTGACACTCTCTGACACTCACTATCACTCTCTGACACTCTCTATCACACTCTGATACTCTCTGACACTCACTATCACTCTCTGACACTCTCTGTCACTCTCTGACACTCACTGTCACTCGCTGACACTCACTATCACTCTCTGACACTCTCTGACACTCACTATCACTCTCTGACATTCTCTATCACTCTCTGACACTCTCTGACACTCACTGTCACTCGCTGACACTCACTATCACTCTCTGACACTCTCTGACACTCACTATCACTCTCTGACACTCTCTATCACTCTCTGACACTCTCTGACACTCACTATCACTCTCTGACACTCTCTGACACTCACTATCACTCTCTGACACTCTCTATCACACTCTGACACTCTCTGACACTCACTATCACTCTCTGACACTCTCTGTCACTCTCTGACACTCTCTGACACTCACTGTCACTCGCTGACACTCACTATCACTCTCTGACAATCTCTATCACTCTCTGACACTCTCTGACACTCACTATCACTCTCTGACACTCTCCGACACTCTCCGACACTCTCTGACACTCTCATACACTCACTATCACTCTCTGACACTCTCTGACACTCTCTGACACTATCACTCTCTGATACTCTCTGACTCTCACTATCACTCTCTGACAGTCTCTATCACTCGCTGAAACTCTCTGTCACTCATTATCACTCTCTGACAGTCTCGATAACTCTCTGACACTCTATATCACTCTCTGAAACTCTCTATCACTCTCTGACACTCTCTGACACTCTCTGACTCTCCCTGACATTCACTGACACTCTCTGACACTCACGGACACTCACTATCACTCTCTGATACTCTCTGACACTCACTATCACTCTCTGACACTCTCTATCAATCTCTGACACTCTCTGACACTCACTATCACTCTCTGACACGCTCTATCTCTCTCTGACACTCTCTGTCCCTCTCTAACACTCTCTGACACTCTCTGACACTCTCAGACATTCTCATACACTCACTATCACTCTCTGACAACCTCTGACAACTTCTGACACTCTCTGACACTCTCAGACACTCACTATCACTCTCTGATACTCTCTGATACACACTATCACTGTCTGACACTCTCTATCACTCTCAGACACTCTCTATCACTCTCTATCATTCTCAGACACTCTCAGACACTCACTATCACTCTCTGACACTCACTATCACTCTCTGACACTCTCTATCTCTCTCTGACACTCTCTATCACTCTCTGACACTCTCTGACACTCTCTATCACTCTCTGACACTCTCAGACAATCTCAGACACTCACTATCACTCTCTGATACTCTCTGACACTCACTATCACTCTCTGATACTCTCTGAAACTCTCTATCACTCTCTGACACGCACTATCACTCTCTGAAACTCTCTGACACTCACAATCACTCTCTGACACACTCTGACACTCTCTATCACTCTCTATCACACTCTGACACACTCTGACACTCAGAGACACTCACTGTCACTCTCTGACACTCTCTGACAATCTCAGACAATCACTATCGCTCTCTGACACTCTCTGACACACTCTATCACTCTCTATCACACTCTGACACACTCTGACAATCAGAGACACTCACTGTCACTCTCTGACACGCTCTGAAACTCACTATCACTCTCTGACACTCCCTATCACTCCCTGACACTCTCTGACACTCTCTGACACTCTCTAGCACTCACTAACACTCTCTGACACTCTCTGACAATCTCACTATCACTCTCTGACATTCTCTGACACTCTCTGACACTCTCTATCACTCTCTGACACTCTCTATTACTCTCTGATACTCTCTGACACTCACTATCACTCTCTGACACTCTCTATCTATCTCTGACACTCTCTGACACTCACTATCGCTCTCTGACAGTCTCTATCACTCTCAGACACTCTCCATCACTCTCAGACAATCACTATCACACTCTGACATTCACTATCACTCTCTGACACTCTCTGACACTCTCTGAAAATCTCTACCTCTCTCTGACACTCTCTACCACTCTCTGACACTGTCTGACACTCTCTGTCACTCTCTGACACTCTCTGACACTCACTGACACTCTCAGACACTCACTATCACTCTCTGATACTCTCTGACGCTCACTATCACTCTCGGATACTCTCTGACACTCAATATCACTCTCTGACACTCTCTATCACTCTCTGACACTCTCTGACACTCTCTGGCACTCACCATCACTCTCAGACACTCTCTATCACTCTCTGACTCTCTCTATCACTCTCTGACACTCTCAGACACTCACTATCACTCTCTGACACTCTCTGACACTCTCTGACACTCTCTGACACTCTCTATCACTCTCAGACACTCACTATCACTCTCTGACACTCACTATCACTCTCTGACACTCTCTGACACTCTATCACTCTCAGACACTCACTATCACTCTCTGACACTCTCTCACACTCTCTGACACTCTCTGACACTCTCTATCACTCTCAGACACTCACTATCACTCTCTGACACTCTCTCCCACTCTCTGACACTCTCTGACACTCTCTATCACTCTCTGACACTCTCCATCACTCTCAGACACTCTCAGACACTCACTATCACTCTCAGACACTCTCTATCTCTCTCTGACACTCTCTATCACTCTCTATCTCTCTCTGACACTCTCTGACACTCACTATCTCTCTCTGACACTCTCTATCACTCTCAGACTGTCTCTATCACTCTCAGACACTCTCATACACTCACTATCACTCTCTGAAGCTCACTATCACTCTCTGACACTCTGGCACACTCTCTGATACACTCTGACACACACTATCACTCTCTGACACTCTCTATCACTCTCTGACACTCTCTGACACTCACTTTCACTCTCTGACACTCTCTGACACTCACTATCACTGTCTGACACTCTCTATCACTCTCTGAAACTCTCAGACACTTATTGTCACTCTCTGACACTCTCTATCACTCTTTGACACTCTCAGATAATCACTATCACTCTCTGACATTCTCTATCACTCTCTGACACACTCTGATACTCTCAGATACTCACAGACACACACTATCACTCTCTGACACACTCTGACAGTCACTGTCACTCTCTGACACTCTCTGATGCTCTCTGACAATCACTATCACTCTCTGACACACTCTGACACTCTCGACACTCTCTGACACTCTCTATCACTCTCTATCACTCTCTATTAATCTCTGACACACTCTGACACTCTCGGACACTCACTATCACACTCTGACACTCTCTGAAACTCTCGAACACTCTCTGACACTCTCTGACACTCTCTGACAATCTCACTATCACTCTCTGACACTCTCTGACTCTCTCTATCACTCTCTGACACTCTCTATTCCTCTCTGACACTCACTATCACTCTCAGACTCTCACCATCACTCTCTGATACTCTCTGACACTCAGTATTACTCTCTGACACTCTCTATCTATCTCTGACACTCTCTGACTCAC
Source organism: Heterodontus francisci (assembly GCF_036365525.1). NCBI lineage: Eukaryota > Metazoa > Chordata > Chondrichthyes > Heterodontiformes > Heterodontidae > Heterodontus > Heterodontus francisci. The sequence continues at coordinate 13,974,864 of NC_090405.1, forward strand.
ACTATCACTCTCTGACAGTCTCTATCACTCTCTGACACTCTCTCACACTCTCTGAGACTCTCTGACACTCTCTATCACTCTCTGACACTCTCTGACAATCTCTGACACACTCAGACACTCTCTGACACTCTCTATCACTCTCTGACACTCTCTGACACTCTCTGGCACTCACTATCACTCTCTGACACTCTCTATCACTCTCTGACAGTCTCTATCACTCTCTGACACTTTCATACACTCACTATCACTCTCTGACACTCTCTCACACTCTCTGACACTCTCACTCACTCTCTGACACTCTCTGACACTCTCTATCACTCTCAGACACTCTCAGACACTCACTATCACTGTCAGACACTCTCTATCTCTCTCTGACACTCTCTATCACTCTCTATCTCTCTCTGACACTCTCTGACACTCTCTATCTCTCTCTGACACTCTCTGTCAGTCTCAGACTGTCTCTGTCACTCTCAGACACTCTCAGACACTCACTATCACTCTCTGACGCTCGCTATCACTCTCTGACACTCTCGCACACTCTCTGACACTCTCTGAAACTCTCTATCTCTCTCTGAAACTCTCTATCACTCTCTGACACTCTCTGACACTCTCTGACACTCTCAGACACTCACGATCACACTCTGATACTCTCTGACACTCACTATCACTCTCTGAAACTCTCTATCACTCTCTGACACTCTCTATCTCTCTCTGACACTCTCTGACACTCTCTATCACTCTCTATCGCTCTCTGACACTCTCTGACACTCTCAGACACTCACTGTCACTCTCTGACACTCTCTGACACTCTCTATCTCTCTCTGACACTCTCTATCACTCTCTGACACTCTCTATAACTTTCTGACACTCTCTGACACTCTCTGACAGCCTCTGACACTCTCTATCACTCTCTATCACAATCTGACACACTCTGACACTCTCAGACACTCACTATCACTCTCTGACACACTCTGACACTCTCTATCACTCTCTGACACTCTCTATCCCTCTCTGACACTCTGTGACAACCTCTATCACTCCCTATCGCTCTCTGACACTCTCTGACACTCTCAGACACTCACTGTCGCTCTCTGACACTCTCTGACACACTCTGACACTCTCTATCACTCTCTGACACTCTCTATCTCTCTCTGACACTCTCTGACAGTCTCTATCACTCTCTGACAATCTCTGACTCTCTCAGACACTCACTATCACTCTCTGACACTCTCTATTTCTCTCTGACACTCTCTGACACCCTCTGACACTCACTATCACTCTCTGACACTCTCTGACACTCTCTGACACTCTCAGACACTCACGATCACACTCTGATACTCTCTGACACTCACTATCACTCTCTGAAACTCTCTATCACTCTCTGACACTCTCTATCTCTCTCTGACACTCTCTGACACTCTCTATCACTCTCTATCGCTCTCTGACACTCTCTGACACTCTCAGACACTCACTGTCACTCTCTGACACTCTCTGACACTCTCTATCTCTCTCTGACACTCTCTATCACTCTCTGACACTCTCTATAACTCTCTGACACTCTCTGACACTCTCTGACAGCCTCTGACACTCTCTATCACTCTCTATCACAATCTGACACACTCTGACACTCTCAGACACTCACTATCACTCTCTGACACACTCTGACACTCTCTATCACTCTCTGACACTCTCTATCCCTCTCTGACACTCTGTGACAACCTCTATCACTCCCTATCGCTCTCTGACACTCTCTGACACTCTCAGACACTCACTGTCGCTCTCTGACACTCTCTGACACACTCTGACACTCTCTATCACTCTCTGACACTCTCTATCTCTCTCTGACACTCTCTGAAAGTCTCTATCACTCTCTGACAATCTCTGACTCTCTCAGACACTCACTATCACTCTCTGACACTCTCTATTTCTCTCTGACACTCTCTGACACCCTCTGACACTCACTATCACTCTCTGACACTCTCTGACACTCTCTATTACTCTCTGACACCCTCTGAAACTCTCTATCACTCTCTGACACTCTCTATCTCTCTCTGACACTCTCTGACACTCTCTATCACACTCTATCGCTCTCTGACACTCTCTGACACTCTCAGACACTCACTATCACTCTCTGACATTCTCTATCACTCTCTGACACTCTCTATCTCTCTCTGACACTCTCTATCACTCTCAGACATTCACTATCACTCTCTGACATTCTCTATCACTCTCTGACACTCTCTATCTCTCTCTGACACTCTCTATCACTCTCAGACACTCTCTATACCTCTCTGACACACTCTGACACTCTCTATCACTCTCTATCAGTCTCTATCACTCTCTGACACACTCTGACACTCTCAGACAATCTCAGACACTCACTATCACTCTCTGACACTCTCTGACACTCTCTGACACACACTGACACTCTCTACAACTCTCTGACACTCTCTATCTCTCTCTGACACTCTGTGAAAAACTCTATCACTCTCTATCGCTCTCTGACACACTCAGACACTCTCAGACACTCACTGTCACTCTCTGACACTCTCTATCTCTCTCTGACACTCTCTATCACTCTCTGACACTCTCTATAACTCTCTGACACTCTCTGACAACCTCTGACACTCTCTATCACTCTCTATCACAATCTGACACACTCTGACACTCTCAGACACTCACTATCACTCTCTGACACACTCTGACACTCTCTATCACTCTCTGACACTCTCTATCCCTCTCTGACACTCTGTGACAACCTCTATCACTCCCTATCGCTCTCTGACACTCTCTGACACTATCAGACACTCACTGTCGCTCTCTGACACTCTCTGACACACTCTGACACTCTCTATCACTCTCTGACACTCTCTATCTCTCTCTGACACTCTCTGACAGTCTCTATCACTCTCTGACACTCTCTGACTCTCTCAGACACTCACTATCACTCTCTGACACTCTCTATTTCTCTCTGACACTCTCTGACACCCTCTGACACTCACTATCACTCTCTGACACTCTCTGACACTCTCTATCACTCTCTGACACTCTCTGAAACTCTCTATCACTCTCTGACACTCTCTATCTCTCTCTGACACTCTCTGACACTCTCTATCACACTCTATCGCTCTCTGACACTCTCTGACACTCTCTGACACTCTCAGACACTCACTATCACTCTCTGACATTCTCTATCACTCTCTGACACTCTCTATCTCTCTCTGACACTCTCTATCCCTCTCTGACACTCTGTGACAACCTCTATCACTCCCTATCGCTCTCTGACACTCTCTGACACTCTCAGACACTCACTGTCGCTCTCTGACACTCTCTGACACACTCTGACACTCTCTGACAGTCTCTATCACTCTCTGACACTCTCTGACTCTCTCAGACACTCACTATCACTCTCTGACACTCTCTATTTCTCTCTGACACTCTCTGACACACTCTGACACTCACTATCACTCTCTGACACTCTCTGACACTCTCTATCACTCTCTGACACTCTCTGAAACTCTCTATCACTCTCTGACACTCTCTATCTCTCTCTGACACTCTCTGACACTCTCTATCACACTCTATCGCTCTCTGACACTCTCTGACACTCTCTGACACTCTCAGACACTCACTATCACTCTCTGACATTCTCTATCACTCTCTGACACTCTCTATCTCTCTCTGACACTCTCTATCACTCTCAGACATTCACTATCACTCTCTGACATTCTCTATCACTCTCTGACACTCTCTATTTCTCTCTGACACTCTCTATCACTCTCAGACACTCTCTATACCTCTCTGACACACTCTGACACTCTCTATCACTCTCTATCACTCTCTATCACTCTCTGACACACTCTGACACTCTCAAACAATCTCAGACACTCACTATCACTCTCTGACACTCTCTGACACTCTCTGACACACACTGACACTCTCTACAACTCTCTGACACTCTCTATCTCTCTCTGACACTCTGTGACAACCTCTATCACTCTCTATCGCTCTCTGACACACTCAGACACTCTCAGACACTCACTGTCACTCTCTGACACTCTCTGACACACTCTGACACTCTCTATCACTCTCTGACACTCTCTATCTCTCTCTGACACTCTCTGACAGTCTCTATCACTCTCTGACACTCACTGACATTCTCAGACACTCACTATCACTCTCTGACACTCTCTATTTCTCTCTGACACTCTCTGACACTCACTATCATTCTCTGACACTCTCTGACACTCCCTATCACTCTCTGACACTCTCTGACACTCTATCACTCTCTGACACTCTCTATCTCTCTCTGACACTCTCTGACACTCACTATCACACTCTATCGCTCTCTGACACTCTCTGGCACTCTCTATCACTCTCTGACACTCACTATCTCTCTCTGACACTCTCTGACACTCACTATCACACTCTATCACTCTCTGACACTTTCTATCTCTCTCTGACACTCTCTGACAGTCTCTATCTCTCTCTGACACTCTCTGACTCTCTCAGACACTCACTATCACTCTCTGACACTATCTGACACTCTCTATCAGTCTCTGACACTCTCTGAAACTCTCTATCACTCTCTGACACTCTCTAACTCTCTCTGACACTCTCTGACACTCTCTATCACACTCTATCTCTCTCTGACACTCTCAGACACTCTCAGACACTCACTATCACTCTCTGACATTCTCTATCACTCTCTGACACTCTCTATCTCTCTCTGACACTCTCTATCACTCTCAGACACTCACTATCACTCTCTGACATTCTCTATCACTCTCTGACACTCTCTATCTCTCTCTGACACTCTCTATCACACTCTTTCACTCTCTATCACTCTCTGACACACTCTGACACTCTCAGACAATCTCAGACACTCACTATCACTCTCTGACACACTCTGACACTCTCTACAACTCTCTGACACTCTCTATCACTCTCTGACACTCTCTATCTCTCTCTGACACTCTCTGACACTCTCTATCGCCCTCTATCGCTCTCTGTCGCTCTCTGACACTCTCTGACACACTCAGACGCTCACTATCACTCTCTGACACTCTCTATCTCTCTCTCACACTCTCTGACATGCTCTGACACTCTCTATCACTCTCTGACACTCACTGTCACTCTCTGACACTCTCTATCTCTCTCTGACACTGTCTGACATTCACTATCAAACTCTGACACTCTCTGACACTCTCTATCACTCTCTGACACTCTCTATCTCTCTCTGACACTCTCTGACACTCTCTATCACTCTCTATCGCTCTCTGACACTCTCTGACACTCTCAGACACTCACTGTCACTCTCTGACACTTTCAATCTCTCTCTGACACTCTCTATCACTCTCTGACACTCTCTATAACTCTCTGACACTCTCTGACACTCTCTGACTCTCTCAGACACTCACTATCACTCTCTGACACTCTCTATTTCTCTCTGACACTCTCTGACACTCACTGACACTCACTATCACTCTCTGACACTATCTGACACTCTCACTCAGTCTCTGACACTCTCTGAAACTCTCTATCACTCTCTGACACTCTCTATCTCTGTCTGACACACTCTGACACTCTCTATCACACTCTATCGCTCTCTGACACTCTCTGAAACTCTCTGACACTCTCAGACACTCACTATCACTCTCTGACATTCTCTATCACTCTCTGACACTCTCTATCTCTCTCTGACACTCTCTATCACTCTCAGACACTCACTATCACTCTCTGACATTCTCTATCACTCTCTGACACTCTCTATCTCTCTCTGACACTCTCTATCACCCTCTTTCACTCTCTATCACTCTCTGACACACTCTGACACTCTCAGACAATCTCAGACACTCACTATCACTCTCTGACACACTCTGACACTCTCTACAACTCTCTGACACTCTCTGTCACTCTCTGACACTCTCTATCTCTCTCTGACACTCTCTGACACTCTCTATCGCCCTCTATCGCTCTCTATCGCTCTCTGACACTCTCTGACACACTCAGACGCTCACTATCACTCTCTGACACTCTCTATCTCTCTCTCACACTCTCTGACACGCTCTGACACTCTCTATCACTCTCTGACACTCTCTGACACTCACTGTCACTCTCTGACACTCTCTATCTCTCTCTGACACTCTCTGACATTCACTATCAAACTCTGACACTCTCTGACACTCTCTATCACTCTCTGACACTCTCTATCTCTCTCTGACACTCTCTGACACTCTCTATCACTCTCTATCGCTCTCTGACACTCTCTGACACTCTCAGACACTCACTGTCACTCTCTGACACTCTCTATCTCTCTCTGACACTCTCTATAACTCACTGACACTCTCTGACACTCTCTGACAGCCTCTGACACTCTCTATCACTCTCTATCACAATCTGACACACTCTGACACTCTCAGACACTCACTATCACTCTCTGACACACTCTGACACTCTCTATCACTCTCTGACACTCTCTATCTCTCTCTGACACTCTCTGACAGTCTCTATCACTCTCTGACACTCTCTATCTCTCTCTGACACTCTCTATCACCCTCTTTCACTCTCTATCACTCTCTGACACACTCTGACACTCTCAGACAATCTCAGACACTCACTATCACTCTCTGACACACTCTGACACTCTCTACAACTCTCTGACACTCTCTATCTCTCTCTGAGACTCTGTGACAACCTCTATCACTCTCTATCGCTCTCTGACAATCTCTGACACTCACTATCACTCTCTGACACTCTGACACTCTCTATCACTCTCTGACACTCTCTATCTCTCTCTGACACTCTGTGACAACCTCTATCACTCTCGATCGCTCTCTGACACTCTCAGACACTCACTGTCACTCTCTGACACTCTCTGACACACTCTGAAACTCTCTATCACTCTCTGACACTCTCTATCTCTCTCTGAAACTCTCTGACAGTCTCTATCACTCTCTGACACTCACTGACTCTCTCAGACACTCACTATCACTCTCTGACACTCTCTGTTTCTCTCTGACACTCTCTAACACTCACTATCACTCTCTGACACTCTCTGACACTCTCTATCACTCTCTGACACTCTCTGACACTCTCTATCAATCTCTGACACTCTCTATCTCTCTCTGACGCTCTCTGACACTCACTATCACTCTGTATCGCTCTCTGACACTCTCGAACACTCTCTGACACACTCAGACACTCACTATCACTCTCTGACATTCTCTATCACTCTCTGACACACTCTGACACTCTCTGACACTCTCTGACACTCACTATCACTCCCTGACACTCTCTGACACTCTCTGACACTCACTATCACTCTCTGACACTCTCTGACACTCTCGGTCACTCTCGGTCACTCTCTGACACTCTCTCTCTCTGACACTCTCTGACACTCTCTATCACTCTCTATCGCTCTCTGACACTCTCTGACACTCTCAGACACTCACTATCACTCTCTGACTGTCTCTATCACTCTCTGACACTCTCTAACAGTCTCTGACACTCTCTATCTCTCTCAGACACTCTCTGACACTCTCAGAGACTCACTATCACTCTCTGACACTCTCTTACTCTCTATCACTTTCGGTCGCTCTCTGACACTCTCTGACACTCTCCATCACTCTCTGACACTCTCTATCTCTCTCTGACACTCACTGACACTCTCTATCACTCTCTATCACTCTCTATCACTCTCTACCGCTCTCTGACACTCTCTGACACTCTCAGCCACACACTATCACTCTCTGACACTCTATCTCTCTCTGACACTCTCTCACACTCTCTGACACTCACTATCACTCTCTGAGACTCTCTGTCTCTCTCTGACACTCTCTGACATTCTCTGTCACTCCCTGACACTCTCTATCTCTCTCTGACACTCTCTGACACTCTCTTTCACTCTCTATCGCTCTCTGACACTCTCTGACACTCTCAGACATTCTCTGTCACTCTCTGACACTCTCTATCTCTCTCTGACACTCTCTGACACTCTCTTTCACTCTCTATCGCTCTCTGACACTCTCTGACACTCTCTGACACTCTCTATCACTCTCTGACTCTCTCTATCTCTCTCTGACACTCTCTGATACTCTGTATCGCCCTCTATCGCTCTCTATCGCTCTCTGACACTCTCTGACACACTCAGACGCTCACTATCACTCTCTGACACTCTCTATCTCTCTCTCACACTCTCTGACACGCTCTGACACTCTCTATCACTCTCTGACACTCACTGTCACTCTCTGACACTCTCTATCTCTCTCTGACACTCTCTGACACTCTCTATCACTCTCTGACACTCTCTATCTCTCTCTGACACACTCTGACACTCTCTATCACTCTCTATCGCTCTCTGACACTCTCAGACACTCACTATCACTCTCTGACACTCTCTATCTCTCTCTGACACTCTCTATCACTCTCTGACACTCTCTATAACTCTCTGACACTCTTTGACACTCTCTGACACCCTCTGACACTCTCTATCACTCTCTATCACTCTCTGACACACTCTGACACTCTCAGACACACTCAGACACTCACTATCACTCTCTGACACTCTCTATCTCACTCTGACACTCTGTGACAACCTCTATCACTCCCTATCGCTCTCTGACACTCTCTGACACTCTCAGACACTCACTGTCGCTCTCTGACACTCTCTGACACACTCTGACACTCTCTATCACTCTCTATCTCTCTCTGACACTCTCTGACAGTCTCTATCACTCTCTGACACTCTCAGACTCTCTCAGACACTCACTATCACTCTCTGACACTCTCTATTTCTCTCTGACACTCTCTGACACTCTCTGACACTCACTATCACTCTCTGACACTCTCTGACACTCTGTATCACTCTCTGACACTCTCTAAAACTCTCTATCACTCTCTGACACTTTCTATCTCTCTCTGACACTCTCTGACACTCTCTGACACTCTCAGACACTCACTATCACTCTCTGACATTCTCTATCACACTCTGACACTCTCTATCACTCTCTGACACTCTCTATCACTCTCAGACACTCACTATCACTCTCTGACATTCACTATCATTCTCTGACACTCTCTATTTCTCTGTGACACTCTCTATCACTCTCAGACACTCTCTATAACTCTCTGACACTCTCTGACACACTCTGACACACTCTATCACTCTCTATCATTCTCTATCACTCTCTGACACACTCTGACACTCTCAGACAATCTCAGACACTCACTATCACTCTCTGACACTCTCTGACACACTCTGACATTCTTTACAACTCTCTGACACTCTCTATCTCTCTCTGACACTCTCTGACATTCACTATCAAACTCTGACACTCTCTGACACTCTCTATCACTCTCTGACACTCTCTATCTCTCTCTGACACTCTCTGACACTCTCTATCACTCTCTATCGCTCTCTGACACTCTCTGACACTCTCAGACACTCACTGTCACTCTCTGACACTCTCTATCTCTCTCTGACACTCTCTATCACTCTCTGACACTCTCTATAACTCACTGACACTCTCTGACACTCTCTGACAGCCTCTGACACTCTCTATCACACTCTATCACAATCTGACACACTCTGACACTCTCAGACACTCACTATCACTCTCTGACACACTCTGACACTCTCTATCACTCTCTGACACTCTCTATCTCTCTCTGACACTCTCTGACAGTCTATATCACTCTCTGACACTCTCTATCTCTCTCTGACACTCTCTATCACCCTCTTTCACTCTCTATCACTCTCTGACACACTCTGACACTCTCAGACAATCTCAGACACTCACTATCACTCTCTGACACACTCTGACACTCTCTACAACTCTCTGACACTCTCTATCTCTCTCTGAGACTCTGTGACAACCTCTATCACTCTCTATCGCTCTCTGACAATCTCTGACACTCACTATCACTCTCTGACACTCTGACACTCTCTATCACTCTCTGACACTCTCTATCTCTCTCTGACACTCTGTGACAACCTCTATCACTCTCGATCGCTCTCTGACACTCTCAGACACTCACTGTCACTCTCTGACACTCTCTGACACACTCTGACACTCTCTATCACTCTCTGACACTCTCTATCTCTCTCTGAAACTCTCTGACAGTCTCTATCACTCTCTGACACTCACTGACTCTCTCAGACACTCACTATCACTCTCTGACACTCTCTGTTTCTCTCTGACACTCTCTAACACTCACTATCACTCTCTGACACTCTCTGACACTCTCTATCACTCTCTGACACTCTCTGACACTCTCTATCAATCTCTGACACTCTCTATCTCTCTCTGACGCTCTCTGACACTCACTATCACTCTGTATCGCTCTCTGACACTCTCGAACACTCTCTGACACACTCAGACACTCACTATCACTCTCTGACATTCTCTATCACTCTCTGACACACTCTGACACTCTTTGACACTCTCTGACACTCTCTGACACTCACTATCACTCCCTGACACTCTCTGACACTCTCTGACACTCACTATCACTCTCTGACACTCTCTGACACTCTCGGTCACTCTCTGACACTCTCTCTCTCTCTGACACTCTCTGACACTCTCAGACACTCACTATCACTCTCTGACTGTCTCTATCACTCTCTGACACTCTCTAACAGTCTCTGACACTCTCTATCTCTCTCAGACACTCTCTGACACTCTCAGAGACTCACTATCACTCTCTGACACTCTCTTACTCTCTATCACTTTCGGTCGCTCTCTGACACTCTCTGACACTCTCCATCACTCTCTGACACTCTCTATCTCTCTCTGACACTCACTGACACTCTCTATCACTCTCTATCACTCTCTATCACTCTCTACCGCTCTCTGACACTCTCTGACACACTCAGCCACACACTATCACTCTCTGACACTCTATCTCTCTCTGACACTCTCTCACACTCTCTGACACTCACTATCACTCTCTGAGACTCTCTGTCTCTCTCTGACACTCTCTGACATTCTCTGTCACTCCCTGACACTCTCTATCTCTCTCTGACACTCTCTGACACTCTCTTTCACTCTCTATCGCTCTCTGACACTCTCTGACACTCTCAGACATTCTCTGTCACTCTCTGACACTCTCTATCTCTCTCTGACACTCTCTGACACTCTCTTTCACTCTCTATCGCTCTCTGACACTCTCTGACACTCTCTGACACTCTCTATCACTCTCTGACTCTCTCTATCACTCTCTGACACTCTGTGATACTCTCTATCGCCCTCTATCGCTCTCTATCGCTCTCTGACACTCTCTGACACACTCAGACGCTCACTATCACTCTCTGACACTCTCTATCTCTCTCTCACACTCTCTGACACGCTCTGACACTCTCTATCACTCTCTGACACTCACTGTCACTCTCTGACACTCTCTATCTCTCTCTGACACTCTCTGACACTCTCTATCACTCTCTGACACTCTCTATCTCTCTCTGACACACTCTGACACTCTCTATCACTCTCTATCGCTCTCTGACACTCTCTGACACTCACTATCACTCTCTGACACTCTCAATCTCTCTCTGACACTCTCTATCACTCTCTGACACTCTCTATAACTCTCTGACACTCTTTGACACTCTCTGACACCCTCTGACACTCTCTATCACTCTCTATCACTCTCTGACACACTCTGACACTCTCAGACACTCTCAGACACTCACTATCACTCTCTGACACACTCTGACACTCTCTATCACTCTCTGACACTCTCTATCTCACTCTGACACTCTGTGACAACCTCTATCACTCCCTATCGCTCTCTGACACTCTCTGACACTCTCAGACACTCACTGTCGCTCTCTGACACTCTCTGACACACTCTGACACTCTCTATCACTCTCTATCTCTCTCTGACACTCTCTGACAGTCACTATCACACTCTGACACTCTCTGACTCTCTCAGACACTCACTATCACTCTCTGACACTCTCTATTTCTCTCTGAAACTCTCTGACACTCTCTGACACTCACTATCACTCTCTGACACTCTCTGACACTCTGTATCACTCTCTGACACTCTCTAAAACTCTCTATCACTCTCTGACACTTTCTATCTCTCTCTGACACTCTCTGACACTCTCTGACACTCTCAGACACTCACTATCACTCTCTGACATTCTCTATCACTCTCTGACACTCTCTATCACTCTCTGACACTCTCTATCACTCTCAGATACTCACTATCACTCTCTGACATTCTCTATCACTCTCTGACACTCTCTATCTCTCTGTGACACTCTCTATCACTCTCAGACAATCTCTATAACTCTCTGACACTCTCTGACACTCTCTGACACTCTCTATCACTCTCTATCATTCTCTATCACTCTCTGACACACTCTGACACTCTCAGACAATCTCAGACACTCACTATCACTCTCTGACACTCTCTGACACACTCTGACATTCTCTACAACTCTCTGACACTCTCTATCTCTCTCTGACACTCTGTGACAACCTCTATCACTCTCCATCGCTCTCTGACACTCTCAGACACACTCAGACACTCACTGTCACTCTCTGACACTCTCTATCTCTCTCTGACACTCTCTGACACTCTCAGAGACTCACTATCACTCTCTGACTTTCTCTATCACTCTCTGACACTCACTATCACTCTCTGATACTCTCTGACACTCTCTATCACCCTCTGACACTCTCTATCACTCTCTGACACTCTCTATCTCTCTCTGACACTCTCTGACACTCTCAGAGACTCACTATCACTCTCTGACACTCTCTATCTCTCTCAGACACTCTCTGACTCTCTATCACTCTCTGTCGCTCTCTGACACTCTCTGACACTCTCTATCACTCTCTGACACTCTCTATCTCTCTCTGACACTCACTGACACTCTCTATCACTCTCTATCACTCTCTATCGCTCTCTGACACTCTCTGACACTCTCCGACACACACTATCACTCTCTGACACTCTGTCTCTCTCTGACAGTCTCTCACACTCTCTGACACTCACTATCACTCTCTGACAATCTCTATCTCTCTCTGACACTCTCTGACACTCTCTGATACTCTCTGACACTCTCTGTCACTCTCTGAAACTCTCTGTCTCTCTCTGACACTCGATGACATTCTCTGTCACTCTCTATCTCTCTCTGACATTCTCTGACACTCTCTTTCACTCTCTATCGCTCTCTGACACTCTCTGACACTCTCTGACACTCTCTATCACTCTCTGACACTCACTATCACTCTCTGACACTCAGTGTCACTCTTTGACACTCACTATCACTCTCTGACACTCTCTGACACTCTCTGACACTCTCTATCACTCTCTGACACTCTCTGACACTCTCTATCACTCTCTGACACTCTCTGACACTCTCTGACACTCACTGACACACTCTGACACTCTCTGACACTCTCAGACACACACTATCACTCTCTGACACTCTGTCTCTCTCTGACACTCTCTCACACTCTCTGACACTCACTATCACTCTCTGACAATCTCTATCTCTCTCTGACACTCTCTGACACTCTCTGATACTCTCTGACACTCTCTGTCACTCTCTGAGACTCTCTGTCTCTCTCTGACACTCTCTGACATTCTCTGTCACTCTCTGAATCTCTCTATCTCTCTCTGACACTCTCTGACACTCTCTTTCACTCTCTATCGCTCTCTGACACTCTCTGACACTCTCAGACATTCTCTGTCACTCTCTGACACTCTCTATCTCTCTCTGACACTCTCTGACACTCTCTTTCACTCTCAATCGCTCTCTGACACTCTCTGACACTCTCTATCACTCCCTGACACTCTCTGACACTCACTATCACTCTCTGACACTCAGTATCACTCTCTGACACTCACTATCACTCTCTGATACTCTCTGACACTCTCTATCACCCTCTGACACTCTCTATCACTCTCTGACACTCTCTATCTCTCTCTGACACTCTCTGACACTCTCAGAGACTCACTATCACTCTCTGACACTCTCTATCTCTCTCAGACACTCTCTGACTCTCTATCACTCTCTGTCGCTCTCTGACACTCTCTGACACTCTCTATCACTCTCTGACACTCTCTATCTCTCTCTGACACTCACTGACACTCTCTATCACTCTCTATCACTCTCTGACACTCTCCGACACACACTATCACTCTCTGACACTCTGTCTCTCTCTGACAGTCTCTCACACTCTCTGACACTCACTATCACTCTCTGACAATCTCTATCTCTCTCTGACACTCTCTGACACTCTCTGATACTCTCTGACACTCTCTGTCACTCTCTGAAACTCTCTGTCTCTCTCTGACACTCGATGACATTCTCTGTCACTCTCTATCTCTCTCTGACATTCTCTGACACTCTCTTTCACTCTCTATCGCTCTCTGACACTCTCTGACACTCTCTGACACTCTCTATCACTCTCTGACACTCACTATCACTCTCTGACACTCAGTGTCACTCTTTGACACTCACTATCACTCTCTGACACTCTCTGACACTCTCTGACACTCTCTATCACTCTCTGACACTCTCTGACACTCTCTATCACTCTCTGACACTCTCTGACACTCTCTGACACTCACTGACACACTCTGACACTCTCTGACACTCTCAGACACACACTATCACTCTCTGACACTCTGTCTCTCTCTGACACTCTCTCACACTCTCTGACACTCACTATCACTCTCTGACAATCTCTATCTCTCTCTGACACTCTCTGACACTCTCTGATACTCTCTGACACTCTCTGTCACTCTCTGAGACTCTCTGTCTCTCTCTGACACTCTCTGACATTCTCTGTCACTCTCTGAATCTCTCTATCTCTCTCTGACACTCTCTGACACTCTCTTTCACTCTCTATCGCTCTCTGACACTCTCTGACACTCTCAGACATTCTCTGTCACTCTCTGACACTCTCTATCTCTCTCTGACACTCTCTGACACTCTCTTTCACTCTCAATCGCTCTCTGACACTCTCTGACACTCTCTATCACTCCCTGACACTCTCTGACACTCTCTATCACTCTCTGACACTCTCTGACACTCTCTATCACTCTCTGACACCCTCTATCGCTCTCTGACACTCACTGACACTCTTTATCACTCTCTATCACTCTCTATCGTTCTCTGACACTCTCTGACACTCTCAGACACACACTATCACTCTCTGACACTCTATCTCTCTCTGAAACTCTCTCACACTCTCTGACACTCACTATCACTCTCTGACAATCTCTATCTCTCTCTGACACTCTCTGACACTCTCTGACATTCTCTGACACTCTCTGTCACTCTCTGAGACTCTCTGTCTCTCTCAGACACTCTCTGACATTCTCTGTCTCTCTCTGACACTCTCTATCTCTCTCTGACACTCTGTGACACTCTCTTTCACTCTCTATCGCTCTCTGACACTCTCTGACACTCTCAGACATTCTCTGTCACTCTCTGACATTCTCTATCTCTCTCTGACACTCTCTGACACTCTCTTTCACTCTCTATCGCTCTCTGACACTCTCTGACACTCTCTGACACTCTGTATCACTCTCTGACACTCTCTATCTCTCTCTGTCACTCTCTGACACTCTCTATCGCCCTCTATCGCTCTCCATCGCTCTCTGATACTCTCTGACACACTCAGACGCTCACTATCACTCTCTGAGACTCTCTATCTCTCTCGCACACTCTCTGACACGCTCTGACACTCTCTACCACTCTCTGACACTCACTGTCACTCTCTGACACTCTCTATCTCTCTCTGACACTCTCTGACATTCACTATCAAACTCTGACACTCTCTGACACTCTCTATCACTCTCTATCGCTCTCTGACACTCTCTGACACACTCAGACACTCACTATCACTCTCTGACACTCTCTATCTCTCTCTGACACTCTCTATCACTCTCTGACACTCTCTATAACTCTCTGACACTCTCTGACACCCTCTGACACTCTCTATCACTCTCTATCACTCTCTGACACACTCTGACACTCTCAGACACTTTCAGACACCCACTATCACTCTCTGACACTCTCTATCTCTCTCTGACACTCTGTGACAACCTCTATCACTCCCTATCGCTCTCTGACACTCTCTGACACTCTCAGACACTCACTGTCGCTCTCTGACACTCTCTGACACACTCTGACACTCTCTATCACTCTCTATCTCTCTCTGACACTCTCTGACATTCACTATCAAACTCTGACACTCTCTGACACTCTCTATCACTCTCTATCGCTCTCTGACACTCTCTGACACACTAAGACACTCACTATCACTCTCTGACACTCTCTATCTCTCTCTGACACTCTCTATCACTCTCTGACACTCTCTATAACTCTCTGACACTCTCTGACACTCTCTGACACCCTCTGACACTCTCGATCACTCTCTATCACTCTCTGACACACTCTGATTCTCTCAGACACTTTCAGACACCCACTATCACTCTCTGACACTCTCTATCTCTCTCTGACACTCTGTGACAACCTCTATCACTCCCTATCGCTCTCTGACACTCTCTGACACTCTCAGACACTCACTGTCGCTCTCTGACACTCTCTGACACACTCTGACGCTCTCTATCACTCTCTGACACTCTATATCTCTCTCTGACACTCTCTGACAGTCTCTATCACTCTCTGACACTCTCTGACTCTCTCAGACACTCACTATCACTCTCTGACACTCTCTATTTCTCTCTGACACTCTCTGACACTCTCTGACACTCACTATCACTCTCTGACACTCTCTGACACTCTCTATCACTCCCTGACACTCTCTGAAACTCTCTATCACTCTCTGACACTCTCTATCTCTCTCTGACACTCTCTGACACTCTCTATCACACTCTATCGCTCTCTGACACTCTCTGACACTCTCTGACACTCTCAGACACTCACTATCACTCTCTGACATTCTCTATCACTCTCTGACACACTCTATCTCTCTCTGACACTCTCTATCACTCTCAGACACTCACTATCACTCTCTGACATTCTCTATCACTCTCTGACACTCTCTATCTCTCTCTGACACTCTCTGACACTCTCTTTCACTCTCTATCGCTCTCTGACACTCTCTGACACTCTCTGACACACTCAGACGCTCACTATCACTCTCTGACACTCTCTATCTCTCTCTCACACTCTCTGACACGCTCTGACACTCTCTATCACTCTCTGACACTCACTGTCACTCTCTGACACTCTCTATCTCTCTCTGACACCCTCTGACACTCTCTATCACTCTCTGACACTCTCTATCTCTCTCTGACACACTCTGACACTCTCTATCACTCTCTATCGCTCTCTGACACTCTCAGACACTCACTATCACTCTCTGACACTCTCTATCTCTCTCTGACACTCTCTATCACTCTCTGACACTCTCTATAACTCTCTGACACTCTTTGACACTCTCTGACACCCTCTGACACTCTCTATCACTCTCTATCACTCTCTGACACACTCTGACACTCTCAGACACTCACTATCACTCTCTGACACACTCTGACACTCTCTATCACTCTCTGACACTCTCTATCTCACTCTGACACTCTGTGACAACCTCTATCACTCCCTATCGCTCTCTGACACTCTCTGACACTCTCAGACACTCACTGTCGCTCTCTGACACTCTCTGACACACTCTGACACTCTCTATCACTCTCTATCTCTCTCTGACACTCTCTGACAGTCTCTATCACTCTCTGACACTCTCTGACTCTCTCAGACACTCACTATCACTCTCTGACACTCTCTATTTCTCTCTGACACTCTCTGACACTCTCTGACACTCACTATCACTCTCTGACACTCTCTGACACTCTGTATCACTCTCTGACACTCTCTAAAACTCTCTATCACTCTCTGACACTTTCTATCTCTCTCTGACACTCTCTGACACTCTCTGACACTCTCTGACACTCTCTATCACTCTCTGACACTCTCTATCACTCTCAGATACTCACTATCACTCTCTGACATTCTCTATCACTCTCTGACACTCTCTATCTCTCTGTGACACTCTCTATCACTCTCAGACACTCTCTATCATTCTCTATCTCTCTCTGACACACTCTGACACTCTCTATCACTCTCTATCGCTCTCTGACACTCTCAGACACTCACTATCACTCTCTGACACTCTCTATCTCTCTCTGACACTCTCTATCACTCTCAGACACTCTCTATAACTCTCTGACACTCTTTGACACTCTCTGACACCCTCTGACACTCTCTGTCACTCTCTATCACTCTCTGACACACTCTGACACTCTCAGACACTCTCAGACACTCACTATCACTCTCTGACACACTCTGACACTCTCTATCACTCTCTGACACTCTCTATCTCACTCTGACACTCTGTGACAACCTCTATCACTCCCTATCGCTCTCTGACACTCTCTGACACTCTCAGACACACACTGTCGCTCTCTGACACTCTCTGACACACTCTGACACTCTCTATCACTCTCTATCTCTCTCTGACACTCTCTGACAGTCTCTATCACTCTCTGACACGCTCTGACTCTCTCAGACACTCACTATCACTCTCTGACACTCTCTATTTCTCTCTGACACTCTCTGACACTCACTATCACTCTCTGACACTCTCTGACACTCTGTATCATTCTCTGACACTCACTAAAACTCTCTATCACTCTCTGACACTTTCTATCTCTCTCTGACACTCTCTGACACTCTCTGACACTCTCTGACACTCTCTATCACTCTCTGACACTCTGTATCACTCTCAGATACTCACTATCACTCTCTGACACTCTCTATCTCTCTGTGACACTCTCTATCACTCTCAGACACTCTCTATCATTCTCTATCACTCTCTGACACACTCTGACACTCTCAGACAATCTCAGACACTCACTATCACTCTCTGACACTCTCTGACACACTCTGACATTCTCTACAACTCTCTGACCCTCTCTATCTCTCTCTGACACTCTGTGACAACCTCTATCACTCTCCATCGCTCTCTGACACTCTCAGACACACTCAGACACTCACTGTCACTCTCTGACACTCTCTATCTCTCTCTGACACTCTCTGACACTCTCAGAGACTCACTATCACTCTCTGACTTTCTCTATCACTCTCTGACACTCACTATCACTCTCTGATACTCTCTGACACTCTCTATCACCCTCTGACACTCTCTATCACTCTCTGACACTCTCTATCTCTCTCTGACACTCTCTGACACTCTCAGAGACTCACTATCACTCTCTGACACTCTCTATCTCTCTCTGACACTCTCTGACTCTCTATCACTCTCTGTCGCTCTCTGACACTCTCTGACACTCTCTATCACTCTCTGACACTCTCCATCTCTCTCTGACACTCACTGACACTCTCTATCACTCTCTATCACTCTCTATCGCTCTCTGACTCTCTCTGACACTCTCCGACACACACTATCACTCTCTGACACTCTGTCTCTCTCTGACAGTCTCTCACACTCTCTGACACTCACTATCACTCTCTGACAATCTCTATCTCTCTCTGACACTCTCTGACACTCTCTGATACTCTCTGACACTCTCTGTCACTCTCTGAAACTCTCTGTCTCTCTCTGACACTCGATGACATTCTCTGTCACTCTCTATCTCTCTCTGACATTCTCTGACACTCTCTGACACTCAGTGTCACTCTTTGACACTCACTATCACTCTCTGACACTCTCTGACACTCTCTGACACTCTCTATCACTCTCTGACACTCTCTGACACTCTCTATCACTCTCTGACACTCTCTGACACTCACTGACACACTCTAACACTCTCTGATACTCTCAGACACACACTATCACTCTCTGACACTCTGTCTCTCTCTGACACTCTCTCACTCTCTCTGACACTCACTATCACTCTCTGACAATCTCTATCTCTCTCTGACACTCTCTGACACTCTCTGATACTCTCTGACACTCTCTGTCACTCTCTATCACTCTCTGACACTCTCTATCACTCTCAGATACTCACTATCACTCTCTGACACTCTCTATCTCTCTGTGACACTCTCTATCACTCTCAGACACTCTCTATCATTCTCTATCACTCTCTGACACACTCTGACACTCTCAGACAATCTCAGACACTCACTATCACTCTCTGACACTCTCTGACACACTCTGACATTCTCTACAACTCTCTGACCCTCTCTATCTCTCTCTGACACTCTGTGACAACCTCTATCACTCTCCATCGCTCTCTGACACTCTCAGACACACTCAGACACTCACTGTCACTCTCTGACACTCTCTATCTCTCTCTGACACTCTCTGACACTCTCAGAGACTCACTATCACTCTCTGACTTTCTCTATCACTCTCTGACACTCACTATCACTCTCTGATACTCTCTGACACTCTCTATCACCCTCTGACACTCTCTATCACTCTCTGACACTCTCTATCTCTCTCTGACACTCTCTGACACTCTCAGAGACTCACTATCACTCTCTGACACTCTCTATCTCTCTCTGACACTCTCTGACTCTCTATCACTCTCTGTCGCTCTCTGACACTCTCTGACACTCTCTATCACTCTCTGACACTCTCTATCTCTCTCTGACACTCACTGACACTCTCTATCACTCTCTATCACTCTCTATCGCTCTCTGACACTCTCTGACACTCTCCGACACACACTATCACTCTCTGACACTCTGTCTCTCTCTGACAGTCTCTCATACTCTCTGACACTCACTATCACTCTCTGACAATCTCTATCTCTCTCTGACACTCTCTGATACTCTCTGACACTCTCTGTCACTCTCTGAAACTCTCTGTCTCTCTCTGACACTCGATGACATTCTCTGTCACTCTCTATCTCTCTCTGACATTCTCTGACACTCTCTTTAACTCTCTATCGCTCTCTGACACTCTCTGACACTCTCTGACACTCTCTATCACTCTCTGACACTCACTATCACTCTCTGACACTCAGTGTCACTCTTTGACACTCACTATCACTCTCTGACACTCTCTGACACTCTCTGACACTCTCTGACACTCTCTGACACTCTCTGACACTCTCTATCACTCTCTGACACTCTCTGACACTCACTGACACACTCTAACACTCTCTGACACTCTCAGACACACACTATCACTCTCTGACACTCTGTCTCTCTCTGACACTCTCTCACACTCTCTGACACTCACTATCACTCTCTGACAATCTCTATCTCTCTCTGACACTCTCTGACACTCTCTGATACTCTCTGACACTCTCTGTCACTCTCTGAGACTCTCTGTCTCTCTCTGACACTCTCTGACATTCTCTGTCACTCTCTGAATCTCTCTATCTCTCTCTGACACTCTCTGACACTCTCTTTCACTCTCTATCGCTCTCTGACACTCTCTGACACTCTCAGACATTCTCTGTCACTCTCTGACACTCTCTATCTCTCTCTGACACTCTCTGACACTCTCTTTCACTCTCAATCGCTCCCTGACACTCTCTGACACTCTCTATCACTCCCTGACACTCTCTGACACTCACTATCACTCTCTGACACTCAGTATCACTCTCTGACACTCACTATCTCTCTCTGACACTCTCTGACACTCTCTATCACTCTCTGACACTCTCTGACACTCTCTATCACTCTCTGACACCCTCTATCACTCTCTGACACTCACTGACACTCTTTATCACTCTCTATCACTCTCTATCGCTCTCTGACACTCTCTGACACTCTCAGACACACACTATCACTCTCTGACACTCTATCTATCTCTGAAACTCTCTCACACTCTCTGACACTCACTATCACTCTCTGACAATCTCTATCTCTCTCTGACACTCTCTGACACTCTCTGACACTCTCAGACACACACTATCACTCTCTGACACTCTATCTATCTCTGAAACTCTCTCACACTCTCTGACACTCTCTATCACTCTCTGACACCCTCTATCGCTCTCTGACACTCACTGACACTCTTTATCACTCTCTATCACTCTCTATCGCTCTCTGACACTCTCTGACACTCTCAGACACACACTATCACTCTCGGACACTCTATCTATCTCTGAAACTCTCTCACACTCTCTGACACTCACTATCACTCTCTGACAATCTCTATCTCTCTCTGACACTCTCTGACACTCTCTGACACTCTCTGTCACTCTCTGAGACTCTGTGTCTCTCTCAGACACTCTCTGACATTTTCTGTCTCTCTCTGACACTCTCTATCTCTCTCTGACACTCTGTGACACTCTCTTTCACTCTCTATCGCTCTCTGACACTCTCTGACACTCTCAGACATTCTCTGTCACTCTCTGACATTCTCTATCTCTCTCTGACACTCTCTGACACTCTCTTTCACTCTCTATCGCTCTCTGACACTCTCTGACACTCTGTATCACTCTCTGACACTCTCTATCTCTCTCTGACACTCTCTATCGCCCTCTATCGCTCTCCATCGCTCTCTGATACTCTCTGACACACTCAGACGCTCACTATCACTCTCTGAGACTCTCTATCTCTCTCGCACACTCTCTGACACGCTCTGACACTCTCTACCACTCTCTGACACTCACTGTCACTCTCTGACACTCTCTATCTCTCTCTGACACTCTCTGACATTCACTATCAAACTCTGACACTCTCTGACACTCTCTATCACTCTCTATCGCTCTCTGACACTCTCTGACACACTCAGACACTCACTATCACTCTCTGACACTCTCTATCTCTCTCTGACACTCTCTATCACTCTCTGACACTCTCTATAACTCTCTGACACTCTCTGACACCCTCTGACACTCTCTATCACTCTCTATCACTCTCTGACACACTCTGACACTCTCAGACACTTTCAGACACCCACTATCACTCTCTGACACTCTCTATCTCTCTCTGACACTCTGTGACAACCTCTATCACTCCCTATCGCTCTCTGACACTCTCTGACACTCTCAGACACTCACTGTCGCTCTCTGACACTGTCTGACACACTCTGACACTCTCTATCACTCTCTGACACTCTCTATCTCTCTCTGACACTCTCTGACAGTCTCTATCACTCTCTGACACTCTCTGACTCTCTCAGACACTCACTATCACTCTCTGACACTCTCTATTTCTCTCTGACACTCTCTGACACTCTCTGACACTCACTATCACTCTCTGACACTCTCTGACACTCTCTATCACTCCCTGACACTCTCTGAAACTCTCTATCACTCTCTGACACTCTCTATCTCTCTCTGACACTCTCTGACACTCTCTATCACACTCTATCGCTCTCTGACACTCTCTGACACTCTCTGACACTCTCAGACACTCACTATCACTCTCTGACATTCTCTATCACTCTCTGACACTCTCTATCTCTCTCTGACACTCTCTATCACTCTCAGACACTCACTATCACTCTCTGACATTCTCTATCACTCTCTGACACTCTCTATCTCTCTCTGATACTCTCTATCACTCTCAGACACTCTCTGACACTCTCTGACACTCTCAGACAATCTCAGACACTCACTATCACTCTCTGACACTCTCTGACACACTCTGACACTCTCTACAACTCTCTGACACTCTCTATCTCTCTCTGACACTCTGTGACAACCTCTATCACTCTCTATCGCTCTCTGACACTCTCAGACACTCTCAGACACTCACTGTCACTCTCTGACACTCTCTGACACACTCTGACACTCTCTGTCACTCTCTGACACTCTCTAGCTCTCTCTGACACTCTCTGACAGTCTCTATCACTCTCTGACACTCACTGTCTCTCTCAGACACTCACTATCACTCTCTGACACTCTCTATTTCTCTCTGACACTCTCTGACACTCACTATCACTCTCTGACACTCTCTGACACTCTCTATCACTCTCTATCGCTCTCTGACACACTCTAACACTCTCTGACACACTCAGACACTCACGATCACTCTCTGACATTCTCTATCACTCTCTGACACACTCTGACACTCTCTGACACTCTCTGACACTCACTATCACTCTCTGACACTCTCTGACACTCTCTGACACTCACTATCACTCTCTGACACTCTCGGACACTCTCTGTCACTCTCTGACACTCTCTATATCTCTCTGACACTCTCTATCACTCTCTATCGCTCTCTGACACTCTCTATCTCTCTCTGACACTCTCTGACACTCTCAGAGACTCACTATCACTCTCTGACACTCTCTATCTCTCTCTGACACTCTCTGACTCTCTATCACACTCTGTCGCTCTCTGACACTCTCTGACACTCTCTATCACTCTCTGACACTCTCTATCTCTCTCTGACACTCACTGACACTCTCTATCACTCTCTATCACTCTCTATCTCTCTCTGACACTCTCTGACACTCCCAGACACACACTATCACTCTCTGACACTCTATCTCTCTCTGACACTCTCTCACACTCTCTGACACTCGCTATCACTCTCTAACAATCTCTATCTCTCTCTGAAACTCTCTGACACTCTCTGATACTCTCTGTCACTCTCTGAGACTCTCTGTCTCTCTCTGACACTCTCTGACATTCTCTGTCACTCTCTGACACTCTCTATCTCTCTCTGACACTCTCTGACACTCTCTTTCACTCTCTATCGCTCTCTGACACTCTCTGACACTCTCAGACATTCTCTGTCACTCTCTGACACTCTCTATGTCCCTCTGACACTCTCTGACACTCTCTGACACTCTGTTTCACCCTCTATCGCTCTCTGACACTCTCTGACACTCTCTGACACTCTCGATCACTCTCTGACACTCTCTGACACTCACTATCACTCTCTGACACTCAGTATCACTCTCTGACACTCACTATCACACTCTGACACTCTCTGACACTCTCTATCACTCTCTGACACTCTCTGAAACTCTCTATCAATCTGTATCGCTCTCTGACACCCTCTGACACCCTAAGACACTCAATATCACTCTCTGACACTCTCTATCTCTCTCTGACACTCTCTGACACTCTCTGACACTCTCTATCACTCTCTGACACTCTTTGACAATCTCAGACACTCACTGTCACTCTCTGATACTATCTGACACTCTCTTTCACTCTCTGACACTCTCTGACACTCACTATCACTCTCTGACACTCTCTATCACTCTCTGACATGCTATGACACTCACTATCATTCTCGGACACTCTCGATCTCTCTCTATCTCTCTCTGACACTCTCTGACAATCTAAGATACTCTCAGACACTCACTATCACTCTCTGATACTCTCTGACACTCACTATCACTCTCTGACACTCTCTATCACTCTCTGACATGCTCTGACACTCTCTGACACTCTCTGACACTCACTATCACGCTGACACTCACTGTGACTCTCTGACATTCTCTGACACTCTCCATCACTCTCTATCACTCTCTGACACTCTCGGACACTCTCTGACACTCTCTGACACTCTCTGACTCTCTCTGATACTCTGAGACAATCACTATCACTCTCTGACACTCACTATCACTGTCTGACACTCTCTGACACTCTCTGACACTCTCTATCACTCTCGAACACTCTCTGACACTCTCAGACACTCACTATCACTCTTTGACACTCTCTGATACTCTCTGACACTCTCTATCACTCTCTATCACCCTCTGAAACTCTCAGACACTCACTATCACACTCTGACAATCTCAGACTCTCTCAGACACTCACTATCACTCCCTGATACTCTCTGACACTCTCTATCACTCTCTGACACTCTCTATCACTCTCTATCACTCTCTGACACACACAGACACTCACAGATACTCACTATCACTCTCTGTCACTCTCTATCGCTCTCTGTCTCTCTCTGACACTCTCTGACACTCTCTATCTCTCTCTGACACTCTCTGACACTCTCTTTCACTCTCTATCGCTCTCTGACACTCTCTGACACTCTCTGACACTCTTTGACAATCTCAGACACTCACTATCACTCTCTGATACTATCTGACACTCTCTATCACTCTCTGACACTCTCTGACACTCACTATCACTCTCTGACACTCTCTATTTCTCTCTGACACTCTCTGACACTCACTATCACTCTCTGACACTCTCTGACACTCTCTATCACTCTCTATCGCTCTCTGACACACTCTAACACTCTCTGACACACTCAGACACTCACGATCACTCTCTGACATTCTCTATCACTCTCTGACACACTCTGACACTCTCTGACACTCTCTGACACTCACTATCACTCTCTGACACTCTCTGACACTCTCTGACACTCTCTGACACTCACTATCACTCTCTGACACTCTCGGACACTCTCTGTCACTCTCTGACACTCTCTATATCTCTCTGACACTCTCTATCACTCTCTATCGCTCTCTGACACTCTCTATCTCTCTCTGACACTCTCTGACACTCTCAGAGACTCACTATCACTCTCTGACACTCTCTATCTCTCTCTGACACTCTCTGACTCTCTATCACACTCTGTCGCTCTCTGACACTCTCTGACACTCTCTATCACTCTCTGACACTCTCTATCTCTCTCTGACACTCACTGACACTCTCTATCACTCTCTATCACTCTCTATCTCTCTCTGACACTCTCTGACACTCCCAGACACACACTATCACTCTCTGACACTCTATCTCTCTCTGACACTCTCTCACACTCTCTGACACTCGCTATCACTCTCTAACAATCTCTATCTCTCTCTGAAACTCTCTGACACTCTCTGATACTCTCTGTCACTCTCTGAGACTCTCTGTCTCTCTCTGACACTCTCTGACATTCTCTGTCACTCTCTGACACTCTCTATCTCTCTCTGACACTCTCTGACACTCTCTTTCACTCTCTATCACTCTCTGACACTCTCTGACACTCTCAGACATTCTCTGTCACTCTCTGACACTCTCTATGTCCCTCTGACACTCTCTGACACTCTCTGACACTCTGTTTCACCCTCTATCGCTCTCTGACACTCTCTGACACTCTCTGACACTCTCGATCACTCTCTGACACTCTCTGACACTCACTATCACTCTCTGACACTCAGTATCACTCTCTGACACTCACTATCACACTCTGACACTCTCTGACACTCTCTATCACTCTCTGACACTCTCTGAAACTCTCTATCAATCTGTATCGCTCTCTGACACCCTCTGACACCCTAAGACACTCAATATCACTCTCTGACACTCTCTATCTCTCTCTGACACTCTCTGACACTCTCTGACACTCTCTATCACTCTCTGACACTCTTTGACAATCTCAGACACTCACTGTCACTCTCTGATACTATCTGACACTCTCTTTCACTCTCTGACACTCTCTGACACTCACTATCACTCTCTGACACTCTCTATCACTCTCTGACATGCTATGACACTCACTATCATTCTCGGACACTCTCGATCTCTCTCTATCTCTCTCTGACACTCTCTGACAATCTAAGATACTCTCAGACACTCACTATCACTCTCTGATACTCTCTGACACTCACTATCACTCTCTGACACTCTCTATCACTCTCTGACATGCTCTGACACTCTCTGACACTCTCTGACACTCACTATCACGCTGACACTCACTGTGACTCTCTGACATTCTCTGACACTCTCCATCACTCTCTATCACTCTCTGACACTCTCGGACACTCTCTGACACTCTCTGACACTCTCTGACTCTCTCTGATACTCTGAGACAATCACTATCACTCTCTGACACTCACTATCACTGTCTGACACTCTCTGACACTCTCTGACACTCTCTATCACTCTCGAACACTCTCTGACACTCTCAGACACTCACTATCACTCTTTGACACTCTCTGATACTCTCTGACACTCTCTATCACTCTCTATCACCCTCTGAAACTCTCAGACACTCACTATCACACTCTGACAATCTCAGACTCTCTCAGACACTCACTATCACTCCCTGATACTCTCTGACACTCTCTATCACTCTCTGACACTCTCTATCACTCTCTATCACTCTCTGACACACACAGACACTCACAGATACTCACTATCACTCTCTGTCACTCTCTATCGCTCTCTGTCTCTCTCTGACACTCTCTGACACTCTCTATCTCTCTCTGACACTCTCTGACACTCTCTTTCACTCTCTATCGCTCTCTGACACTCTCTGACACTCTCTGACACTCTTTGACAATCTCAGACACTCACTATCACTCTCTGATACTATCTGACACTCTCTATCACTCTCTGACACTCTCTGACACTCACTATCACTCTCTGACACTCTCTATTTCTCTCTGACACTCTCTGACACTCACTATCACTCTCTGACACTCTCTGACACTCTCTATCACTCTCTATCGCTCTCTGACACACTCTAACACTCTCTGACACACTCAGACACTCACGATCACTCTCTGACATTCTCTATCACTCTCTGACACACTCTGACACTCTCTGACACTCTCTGACACTCACTATCACTCTCTGACACTCTCTGACACTCTCTGACACTCTCTGACACTCACTATCACTCTCTGACACTCTCGGACACTCTCTGTCACTCTCTGACACTCTCTATATCTCTCTGACACTCTCTATCACTCTCTATCGCTCTCTGACACTCTCTATCTCTCTCTGACACTCTCTGACACTCTCAGAGACTCACTATCACTCTCTGACACTCTCTATCTCTCTCTGACACTCTCTGACTCTCTATCACACTCTGTCGCTCTCTGACACTCTCTGACAGTCTCTATCACTCTCTGACACTCTCTATCTCTCTCTGACACTCACTGACACTCTCTATCACTCTCTATCACTCTCTATCTCTCTCTGACACTCTCTGACACTCCCAGACACACACTATCACTCTCTGACACTCTATCTCTCTCTGACACTCTCTCACACTCTCTGACACTCGCTATCACTCTCTAACAATCTCTATCTCTCTCTGAAACTCTCTGACACTCTCTGATACTCTCTGTCACTCTCTGAGACTCTCTGTCTCTCTCTGACACTCTCTGACATTCTCTGTCACTCTCTGACACTCTCTATCTCTCTCTGACACTCTCTGACACTCTCTTTCACTCTCTATCACTCTCTGACACTCTCTGACACTCTCAGACATTCTCTGTCACTCTCTGACACTCTCTATGTCCCTCTGACACTCTCTGACACTCTCTGACACTCTGTTTCACCCTCTATCGCTCTCTGACACTCTCTGACACTCTCTGACACTCTCGATCACTCTCTGACACTCTCTGACACTCACTATCACTCTCTGACACTCAGTATCACTCTCTGACACTCACTATCACACTCTGACACTCTCTGACACTCTCTATCACTCTCTGACACTCTCTGAAACTCTCTATCAATCTGTATCGCTCTCTGACACCCTCTGACACCCTAAGACACTCAATATCACTCTCTGACACTCTCTATCTCTCTCTGACACTCTCTGACACTCTCTGACACTCTCTATCACTCTCTGACACTCTTTGACAATCTCAGACACTCACTGTCACTCTCTGATACTATCTGACACTCTCTTTCACTCTCTGACACTCTCTGACACTCACTATCACTCTCTGACACTCTCTATCACTCTCTGACATGCTATGACACTCACTATCATTCTCGGACACTCTCGATCTCTCTCTATCTCTCTCTGACACTCTCTGACAATCTAAGATACTCTCAGACACTCACTATCACTCTCTGATACTCTCTGACACTCACTATCACTCTCTGACACTCTCTATCACTCTCTGACATGCTCTGACACTCTCTGACACTCTCTGACACTCACTATCACGCTGACACTCACTGTGACTCTCTGACATTCTCTGACACTCTCCATCACTCTCTATCACTCTCTGACACTCTCGGACACTCTCTGACACTCTCTGACACTCTCTGACTCTCTCTGATACTCTGAGACAATCACTATCACTCTCTGACACTCACTATCACTGTCTGACACTCTCTGACACTCTCTGACACTCTCTATCACTCTCGAACACTCTCTGACACTCTCAGACACTCACTATCACTCTTTGACACTCTCTGATACTCTCTGACACTCTCTATCACTCTCTATCACCCTCTGAAACTCTCAGACACTCACTATCACACTCTGACAATCTCAGACTCTCTCAGACACTCACTATCACTCCCTGATACTCTCTGACACTCTCTATCACTCTCTGACACTCTCTATCACTCTCTATCACTCTCTGACACACACAGACACTCACAGATACTCACTATCACTCTCTGTCACTCTCTATCGCTCTCTGTCTCTCTCTGACACTCTCTGACACTCTCTATCTCTCTCTGACACTCTCTGACACTCTCTTTCACTCTCTATCGCTCTCTGACACTCTCTGACACTCTCTGACACTCTCGATCACTCTCTGACACTCTCTGACACTCACTATCACTCTCTGACACTCACTATCACTCTCTGACACTCACTATCACTCTCTGACACTCTCTGACACTCTCTGACACTCTCTATCACTCTCTGACACTCTCTGACACTCTCTATCAATCTGTATCGCTCTCTGACACCCTCTGACACTCTCAGACACTCAATATCACTCTCTGACACTCTATATCTCTCTCTGACACTCTCTGACACTCTCTGACACTCTCTATCACTCTCTGACACTCTTTGACAATCTCAGACACTCACTATCACTCTCTGATACTATCTGACACTCTCTATCACTCTCTGACACTCTCTGACACTCACTATCACTCTCTGACACTCTCTATCACTCTCTGACATGCTATGACACTCACTATCATTCTCTGACACTCTCTATCTCTCTATATCTCTCTCTATCTCTCTCTATCTCTCTCTGACACTCTCTGACAATCTAAGACACTCTCAGACACTCACTATCACTCTCTGATACTCTCTGACACTCACAATCACTCTCTGACACTCTCTATCACTCCCTGACATGCTCTGACACTCTCTGACACTCACTATCACTCTGACACTCACTATCACTCTCTGACATTCTCTGACACACTCTGACATTCTCTACAACTCTCTGACCCTCTCTATCTCTCTCTGACACTCTGTGACAACCTCTATCACTCTCCATCGCTCTCTGACACTCTCAGACACACTCAGACACTCACTGTCACTCTCTGACACTCTCTATCTCTCTCTGACACTCTCTGACACTCTCAGAGACTCACTATCACTCTCTGAC
The DNA here is from genome assembly GCF_036365525.1 of Heterodontus francisci. NCBI lineage: Eukaryota > Metazoa > Chordata > Chondrichthyes > Heterodontiformes > Heterodontidae > Heterodontus > Heterodontus francisci. The sequence goes on from NC_090405.1 coordinate 14,006,078, forward strand.
TTTCTCTATCACTCTCTGACACTCACTATCACTCTCTGATACTCTCTGACACTCTCTATCACCCTCTGACACTCTCTATCACTCTCTGACACTCTCTATCTCTCTCTGACACTCTCTGACACTCTCAGAGACTCAATATCACTCTCTGACACTCTCTATCTCTCTCTGACACTCTCTGACTCTCTATCACTCTCTGTCGCTCTCTGACACTCTCTGACACTCTCTATCACTCTCTGACACTCTCTAGCTCTCTCTGACACTCACTGACACTCTCTATCACTCTCTATCACTCTCTATCGCTCTCTGACACTCTCTGACACTCTCCGACACACACTATCACTCTCTGACACTCTGTCTCTCTCTGACAGTCTCTCACACTCTCTGACACTCACTATCACTCTCTGACAATCTCTATCTCTCTCTGACACTCTCTGACACTCTCTGATACTCTCTGACACTCTCTGTCACTCTCTGAAACTCTCTGTCTCTCTCTGACACTCGATGACATTCTCTGTCACTCTCTATCTCTCTCTGACATTCTCTGACACTCTCTTTAACTCTCTATCGCTCTCTGACACTCTCTGACACTCTCTGACACTCTCTATCACTCTCTGACACTCACTATCACTCTCTGACACTCAGTGTCACTCTTTGACACTCACTATCACTCTCTGACACTCTCTGACACTCTCTATCACTCTCTGACACTCTCTGACACTCTCTATCACTCTCTGACACTCTCTGACACTCACTGACACACTCTAACACTCTCTGACACTCTCAGACACACACTATCACTCTCTGACACTCTGTCTCTCTCTGACACTCTCTCACACTCTCTGACACTCACTATCACTCTCTGACAATCTCTATCTCTCTCTGACACTCTCTGACACTCTCTGATACTCTCTGACACTCTCTGTCACTCTCTGAGACTCTCTGTCTCTCTCTGACACTCTCTGACATTCTCTGTCACTCTCTGAATCTCTCTATCTCTCTCTGACACTCTCTGACACTCTCTTTCACTCTCTATCGCTCTCTGACACTCTCTGACACTCTCAGACATTCTCTGTCACTCTCTGACACTCTCTATCTCTCTCTGACACTCTCTGACACTCCCTTTCACTCTCAATCGCTCTCTGACACTCTCTGACACTCTCTATCACTCCCTGACACTCTCTGACACTCACTATCACTCTCTGACACTCAGTATCACTCTCTGACACTCACTATCTCTCTCTGACACTCTCTGACACTCTCTATCACTCTCTGACACTCTCTGACACTCTCTATCACTCTCTGACACCCTCTATCGCTCTCTGACACTCACTGACACTCTTTATCACTCTCTATCACTCTCTATCGCTCTCTGACACTCTCTGACACTCTCAGACACACACTATCACTCTCTGACACTCTATCTATCTCTGAAACTCTCTCACACTCTCTGACACTCACTATCACTCTCTGACAATCTCTATCTCTCTCTGACACTCTCTGACACTCTCTGACACTCTCTGACACTCTCTGTCACTCTCTGAGACTCTGTGTCTCTCTCAGACACTCTCTGACATTTTCTGTCTCACTCTGACACTCTCTATCTCTCTCTGACACTCTGTGACACTCTCTTTCACTCTCTATCGCTCTCTGACACTCTCTGACACTCTCAGACATTCTCTGTCACTCTCTGACATTCTCTATCTCTCTCTGACACTCTCTGACACTCTCTTTCACTCTCTATCGCTCTCTGACACTCTCTGACACTCTGTATCACTCTCTGACACTCTCTATCTCTCTCTGACACTCTCTGACACTCGCTATCGCCCTCTATCGCTCTCCATCGCTCTCTGATACTCTCTGACACACTCAGACGCTCACTATCACTCTCTGAGACTCTCTATCTCTCTCGCACACTCTCTGACACGCTCTGACACTCTCTACCACTCTCTGACACTCACTGTCACTCTCTGACACTCTCTATCTCTCTCTGACACTCTCTGACATTCACTATCAAACTCTGACACTCTCTGACACTCTCTATCACTCTCTATCGCTCTCTGACACTCTCTGACACACTCAGACACTCACTATCACTCTCTGACACTCTCTATCTCTCTCTGACACTCTCTATCACTCTCTGACACTCTCTATAACTCTCTGACACTCTCTGACACCCTCTGACACTCTCTATCACTCTCTATCACTCTCTGACACTCTCTGACAGTCTCTATCACTCTCTGACACTCTCTGACTCTCTCAGACACTCACTATCACTCTCTGACACTCTCTATTTCTCTCTGACACTCTCTGACACTCTCTGACACTCACTATCACTCTCTGACACTCTCTGACACTCTCTATCACTCCCTGACACTCTCTGAAACTCTCTATCACTCTCTGACACTCTCTATCTCTCTCTGACACTCTCTATCACTCTCTGACACTCTCTATAACTCTCTGACACTCTCTGACACCCTCTGACACTCTCTATCACTCTCTATCTCTCTCTGACACTCTCTGACAGTCTCTATCACTCTCTGACACTCTCTGACTCTCTCAGACACTCACTATCACTCTCTGACACTCTCTATTTCTCTCTGACACTCTCTGACACTCTCTGACACTCACTATCACTCTCTGACACTCTCTGACACTCTCTATCACTCCCTGACACTCTCTGAAACTCTCTATCACTCTCTGACACTCTCTATCTCTCTCTGACACTCTCTGACACTCTCTATCACACTCTATCGCTCTCTGACACTCTCTGACACTCTCTGACACTCTCAGACACTCACTATCACACTCTGACATTCTCTATCACTCTCTGACACTCTCTATCTCTCTCTGACACTCTCTATCACTCTCAGACACTCACTATCACTCTCTGACATTCTCTATCACTCTCTGACACTCTCTATCTCTCTCTGATACTCTCTATCACTCTCAGACACTCTCTGACACTCTCTGACACTCTCTGACACTCTCAGACAATCTCAGACACTCACTATCACTCTCTGACACTCTCTGACACACTCTGACACTCTCTACAACTCTCTGACACTCTCTATCTCTCTCTGACACTCTGTGACAACCTCTATCACTCTCTATCGCTCTCTGACACTCTCAGACACTTTCAGACACTCACTGTCACTCTCTGACACTCTCTGACACACTCTGACACTCTCTGTCACTCTCTGACACTCTCTAGCTCTCTCTGACACTCTCTGACAGTCTCTATCACTCTCTGACACTCACTGTCTCTCTCAGACACTCACTATCACTCTCTGACACTCTCTATTTCTCTCTGACACTCTCTGACACTCACTAACACTCTCTGACACTCTCTGACACTCTCTATCACTCTCTATCGCTCTCTGACACACTCTAACACTCTCTGACACACTCAGACACTCACAATCACTCTCTGACATTCTCTATCACTCTCTGACACACTCTGACACTCTCTGACACTCTCTGACACTCACTATCACTCTCTGACACTCTCTGACACTCTCTGACACTCTCTGACACTCACTATCACTCTCTGACACTCTCGGACACTCTCTGTCACTCTCTGACACTCTCTATATCTCTCTGACACTCTCTATCACTCTATATCGCTCTCTGACACTCTCTATCTCTCTCTGACACTCTCTGACACTCTCAGAGACTCACTATCACTCTCTGACACTCTCTATCTCTCTCTGACACTCTCTGACTCTCTATCGCACTCTGTCGCTCTCTGACACTCTCTGACACTCTCTATCACTCTCTGACACTCTCTATCTCTCTCTGACACTCACTGACACTCTCTATCACTCTCTATCACTCTCTATCTCTCTCTGACACTCTCTGACACTCCCAGACACACACTATCACTCTCTGACACTCTATCTCTCTCTGACACTCTCTCACACTCTCTGACACTCGCTATCACTCTCTAACAATCTCTATCTCTCTCTGAAACTCTCTGACACTCTCTGATACTCTCTGTCACTCTCTGAGACTCTCTGTCTCTCTCTGACACTCTCTGACATTCTCTGTCACTCTCTGACACTCTCTATCTCTCTCTGACACTCTCTGACACTCTCTTTCACTCTCTATCGCTCTCTGACACTCTCTGACACTCTCAGACATTCTCTGTCACTCTCTGACACTCTCTATGTCCCTCTGACACTCTCTGACACTCTCTGACACTCTCGATCACTCTCTGACACTCTCTGACACTCACTATCACTCTCTGACACTCAGTATCACTCTCTGACACTCACTATCACTCTCTGACACTCTCTGACACTCTCTATCACTCTCTGACACTCTCTGAAACTCTCTATCAATCTGTATCGCTCTCTGACACCCTCTGACACTCTAAGACACTCAATATCACTCTCTGACACTCTCTATCTCTCTCTGACACTCTCTGACACTCTCTGACACTCTCTGATACTCTCTGACACTCTCTGTCACTCTCTGAGACTCTCTGTCTCTCTCTGACACTCTCTGACATTCTCTGTCACTCTCTGAATCTCTCTATCTCTCTCTGACACTCTCTGACACTCTCTTTCACTCTCTATCGCTCTCTGACACTCTCTGACACTCTCAGACATTCTCTGTCACTCTCTGACACTCTCTATCTCTCTCTGACACTCTCTGACACTCCCTTTCACTCTCAATCGCTCTCTGACACTCTCTGACACTCTCTATCACTCCCTGACACTCTCTGACACTCACTATCACTCTCTGACACTCAGTATCACTCTCTGACACTCACTATCTCTCTCTGACACTCTCTGACACTCTCTATCACTCTCTGACACTCTCTGACACTCTCTATCACTCTCTGACACCCTCTATCGCTCTCTGACACTCACTGACACTCTTTATCACTCTCTATCACTCTCTATCGCTCTCTGACACTCTCTGACACTCTCAGACACACACTATCACTCTCTGACACTCTATCTATCTCTGAAACTCTCTCACACTCTCTGACACTCACTATCACTCTCTGACAATCTCTATCTCTCTCTGACACTCTCTGACACTCTCTGACACTCTCTGACACTCTCTGTCACTCTCTGAGACTCTGTGTCTCTCTCAGACACTCTCTGACATTTTCTGTCTCACTCTGACACTCTCTATCTCTCTCTGACACTCTGTGACACTCTCTTTCACTCTCTATCGCTCTCTGACACTCTCTGACACTCTCAGACATTCTCTGTCACTCTCTGACATTCTCTATCTCTCTCTGACACTCTCTGACACTCTCTTTCACTCTCTATCGCTCTCTGACACTCTCTGACACTCTGTATCACTCTCTGACACTCTCTATCTCTCTCTGACACTCTCTGACACTCGCTATCGCCCTCTATCGCTCTCCATCGCTCTCTGATACTCTCTGACACACTCAGACGCTCACTATCACTCTCTGAGACTCTCTATCTCTCTCGCACACTCTCTGACACGCTCTGACACTCTCTACCACTCTCTGACACTCACTGTCACTCTCTGACACTCTCTATCTCTCTCTGACACTCTCTGACATTCACTATCAAACTCTGACACTCTCTGACACTCTCTATCACTCTCTATCGCTCTCTGACACTCTCTGACACACTCAGACACTCACTATCACTCTCTGACACTCTCTATCTCTCTCTGACACTCTCTATCACTCTCTGACACTCTCTATAACTCTCTGACACTCTCTGACACCCTCTGACACTCTCTATCACTCTCTATCACTCTCTGACACTCTCTGACAGTCTCTATCACTCTCTGACACTCTCTGACTCTCTCAGACACTCACTATCACTCTCTGACACTCTCTATTTCTCTCTGACACTCTCTGACACTCTCTGACACTCACTATCACTCTCTGACACTCTCTGACACTCTCTATCACTCCCTGACACTCTCTGAAACTCTCTATCACTCTCTGACACTCTCTATCTCTCTCTGACACTCTCTATCACTCTCTGACACTCTCTATAACTCTCTGACACTCTCTGACACCCTCTGACACTCTCTATCACTCTCTATCTCTCTCTGACACTCTCTGACAGTCTCTATCACTCTCTGACACTCTCTGACTCTCTCAGACACTCACTATCACTCTCTGACACTCTCTATTTCTCTCTGACACTCTCTGACACTCTCTGACACTCACTATCACTCTCTGACACTCTCTGACACTCTCTATCACTCCCTGACACTCTCTGAAACTCTCTATCACTCTCTGACACTCTCTATCTCTCTCTGACACTCTCTGACACTCTCTATCACACTCTATCGCTCTCTGACACTCTCTGACACTCTCTGACACTCTCAGACACTCACTATCACACTCTGACATTCTCTATCACTCTCTGACACTCTCTATCTCTCTCTGACACTCTCTATCACTCTCAGACACTCACTATCACTCTCTGACATTCTCTATCACTCTCTGACACTCTCTATCTCTCTCTGATACTCTCTATCACTCTCAGACACTCTCTGACACTCTCTGACACTCTCTGACACTCTCAGACAATCTCAGACACTCACTATCACTCTCTGACACTCTCTGACACACTCTGACACTCTCTACAACTCTCTGACACTCTCTATCTCTCTCTGACACTCTGTGACAACCTCTATCACTCTCTATCGCTCTCTGACACTCTCAGACACTTTCAGACACTCACTGTCACTCTCTGACACTCTCTGACACACTCTGACACTCTCTGTCACTCTCTGACACTCTCTAGCTCTCTCTGACACTCTCTGACAGTCTCTATCACTCTCTGACACTCACTGTCTCTCTCAGACACTCACTATCACTCTCTGACACTCTCTATTTCTCTCTGACACTCTCTGACACTCACTAACACTCTCTGACACTCTCTGACACTCTCTATCACTCTCTATCGCTCTCTGACACACTCTAACACTCTCTGACACACTCAGACACTCACAATCACTCTCTGACATTCTCTATCACTCTCTGACACACTCTGACACTCTCTGACACTCTCTGACACTCACTATCACTCTCTGACACTCTCTGACACTCTCTGACACTCTCTGACACTCACTATCACTCTCTGACACTCTCGGACACTCTCTGTCACTCTCTGACACTCTCTATATCTCTCTGACACTCTCTATCACTCTATATCGCTCTCTGACACTCTCTATCTCTCTCTGACACTCTCTGACACTCTCAGAGACTCACTATCACTCTCTGACACTCTCTATCTCTCTCTGACACTCTCTGACTCTCTATCGCACTCTGTCGCTCTCTGACACTCTCTGACACTCTCTATCACTCTCTGACACTCTCTATCTCTCTCTGACACTCACTGACACTCTCTATCACTCTCTATCACTCTCTATCTCTCTCTGACACTCTCTGACACTCCCAGACACACACTATCACTCTCTGACACTCTATCTCTCTCTGACACTCTCTCACACTCTCTGACACTCGCTATCACTCTCTAACAATCTCTATCTCTCTCTGAAACTCTCTGACACTCTCTGATACTCTCTGTCACTCTCTGAGACTCTCTGTCTCTCTCTGACACTCTCTGACATTCTCTGTCACTCTCTGACACTCTCTATCTCTCTCTGACACTCTCTGACACTCTCTTTCACTCTCTATCGCTCTCTGACACTCTCTGACACTCTCAGACATTCTCTGTCACTCTCTGACACTCTCTATGTCCCTCTGACACTCTCTGACACTCTCTGACACTCTCGATCACTCTCTGACACTCTCTGACACTCACTATCACTCTCTGACACTCAGTATCACTCTCTGACACTCACTATCACTCTCTGACACTCTCTGACACTCTCTATCACTCTCTGACACTCTCTGAAACTCTCTATCAATCTGTATCGCTCTCTGACACCCTCTGACACTCTAAGACACTCAATATCACTCTCTGACACTCTCTATCTCTCTCTGACACTCTCTGACACTCTCTGACACTCTCTATCACTCTCTGACACTCTTTGACAATCTCAGCCACTCACTGTCACTCTCTGATACTATCTGACACTCTCTTTCACTCTCTGACACTCTCTGACACTCACTATCACTCTCTGACACTCTCTATCACTCTCTGACATGCTATGACACTCACTATCATTCTCGGACACTCTCGATCTCTCTCTATCTCTCTCTGACACTCTCTGACAATCTAAGATACTCTCAGACACTCACTATCACTCTCTGATACTCTCTGACACTCACTATCACTCTCTGACACTCTCTATCACTCTCTGACATGCTCTGACACTCTCTGACACTCTCTGACACTCACTATCACGCTGACACTCACTGTGACTCTCTGACATTCTCTGACACTCTCCATCACTCTCTATCACTCTCTGACACTTTCGGACACTCTCTGACACTCTCTGACTCTCTCTGATACTCTGAGACAATCACTATCACTCTCTGACACTCTCTATCACTCTCTGACACTCACTATCACTGTCTGACACTCTCTGACACTCTCTGACACTCTCTATCACTCTCTATCACTCTCTGAAACTCTCAGACACTCACTATCACACTCTGACAATCTCAGACTCTCTCAGACACTCACTATCACTCTCTGATACTCTCTGACACTCTCTATCACTCTCTGACACTCTCTATCACTCTCTATCACTCTCTGACACACACAGACACTCACAGATACTCACTATCACTCTCTGTCTCTCTCTATCGCTCTCTGTCTCTCTCTGACACTCTCTGACACTCTCTATCTCTCTCTGACATGCTCTGACACTCTTTCACTCTCTATCGCTCTCTGACACTCTCTGACACTCTCTGACACTCTCGATCACTCTCTGACACTCTCTGACACTCACTATCACTCTCTGACACTCACTATCACTCTCTGACACTCACTATCACTCTCTGACACTCTCTGACACTCTCTGACACTCTCTATCACTCTCTGACACTCTCAGACACTCTCTATCAATCTGTATCGCTCTCTGACACCCTCTGACACTCTCAGACACTCAATATCACTCTCTGACACTCTATATCTCTCTCTGACACTCTCTGACACTCTCTGACACTCTCTGACACTCTCTATCACTCTCTGACACTCTTTGACAATCTCAGACACTCACTATCACTCTCTGATACTATCTGACACTCTCTATCACTCTCTGACACTCTCTGACACTCACTATCACTCTCTGACACTCTCTATCACTCTCTGACATGCTATGACACTCACTATCATTCTCTGACACTCTCTATCTCTCTATATCTCTCTCTATCTCTCTCTATCTCTCTCTGACACTCTCTGACACTCTCTGACAATCTAAGACACTCTCAGACACTCACTATCACTCTCTGATACTCTCTGACACTCACAATCACTCTCTGACACTCTCTATCACTCTCTGACATGCTATGACACTCACTATCATTCTCTGACAATCTCTATCTCTCTATATCTCTCTCTATCTCTCTCTATCTCTCTCTGACACTCTCTGACACTCTCTGACAATCTAAGACACTCTCAGACACTCACTATCACTCTCTGATACTCTCTGACACTCACAATCACTCTCTATCACTCTCTATCACTCTCTGACACTCTCTGACACTCTCTGACACTCTCTGACACTCTCTGATACTCTGAGACAATCACTATCACTCTCTGACACTCTCTATCACTCTCTGACACTCACTATCACTGTCTGACACTCTCTGACACTCTCTGACACTCTCTATCACTCTCGATCACTCTCTGACACTCTCTGATACTCTCTGACACTCTCTATCACTCTCTATCACTCTCTGACACTCTCAGACACGCACTATCACACTCTGACAATCTCAGACACTCTCAGACACTCACTATCAGTCTCTGATACTCTCTGACACTCTCTGACACTCTCTATCACTCTCTGCCACTCTCTGCCACTCTCTGACACTCACTATCACTCTCCTACACTATCTTACACGCACTATCACTCACTGACACTGTCTGACACTCTCTGACAAACTCTGACGCTTACTATCACTCTCTGACACTCTCTGACACTTTTGATCACTCTCGGACACTCTCGGACACTCTCGGACTCTCTCAGACACTCACTATCACTCTTTGACACTCACTGACACTCTCTATCACTCTCTATCACTCTCTTACACTCTCAGACACTCACAATCACACTCTGACAATCTCAGACACTCTCAGACACTCACTATCACTCTCTGATACTCTCTGACACTCTCTATCACTCTCTGACACTCTCGATCACTCTCTGACACTCTCTGACACTCTCTGACACTATCAGACAATCACTATCACTCACTGACACTGTCTGACACTCTCTGACACTCTCGGACACTCTCGGACACTCTCGGACACTCAATATCACTCTCTGACACTCTCTGACACTCTCTGAGATTCCCTATCACTTTCTGACACTCTCTGACACACTCAGACAATCTCAGACACTCACTATCACTTTCTATCATTCTCTGACACTCTCTGACACTCTCTGACACTCTCTATCACTCTTTGACACTCTCAGACACTCAATATCACTCTCTGACATTCACTGACACTCTCTGACACTCTCCATCACTCTCTATCACTCTCCATCACTCTCTGACACTCTCAGACACTCACTATCACACTCTGACAATCTCAGACACTCATTATCACTCTCTGATACTCTCTGACACTCTCTATCACTCTCTGACACTCTCTATCACTCTCTATCACTCTCTGACACTCTCTATCAATCTCGGACACTCTCTGACACTCACTATCACTCTCTGACACTCTCTGACACTCACTATGACTCTCTGACACTATCTGACACTCACTATCACTCACTGACACTGTCTGACACTCTCTGACGCTCACTATCACTCTCTGACAATCTCGGACACTCTCGATCACTCTCGGACACTCTCGGACACTCACGGACACTCTTGGACAGTCTCAGACACTCACTATCACTCTCTGACACTCTCTATCAATCTCCATCACTCTCTATCACTCTCTGACACTCTCTGACACTCTCTGACACTCTCTATCACTCTCTATCGCTCTCTGACACTCTCTGACACTCTCACACACTCACTATCACTCTCGGACAATATCTGACACTCTCAGACACTCAATATCATTCTCTGATACTCTCTGATGTTCTTTGACACTCACTGAAACTCTCTATCACTCTCTGATACTCTATATTACTCTCTGACACTCTCAGACCCTCACTATCACTCTCTGACACTCTCTATCACTCTCTGACACTCTCTGACACTCTCTGACACTCTCTGACACTCTCAGACACTCACTATCACTCTCTGACAGTCTCTGACACGCTCTGACACTCACTATCACTCTCTGACAATCTCAGACACTCTCAGAAACTCACTATCACTCTCTGACAATCTCAGACACTCTCAGACGCTCACTATCACTCTTTGATACTCTGAGACACTCTCTATCACTCTCGGACACTCTCTATCACTCTCTGACACGCTCTGACACTCACTATCACTCTCTGACACTGTCTGACGCTCTCTGACACTTTCTATCACTCTCTATCACTCTCTATCACTCTCTGACACTCTCTAACACTCTCTGACACTCTCGGACACTCTCTGACACTCTCTGACACTCTCAGAGACTCTCAGACACTCACTATCACTCTTTGATACTCTCTGACACTCTCCATCACTCTCTGACACTCTATATCACTCTCTATCACTCTCTGACACTCTCTATCAATCTCGGACACTCTCTGACACTCACTATCACTCTCTGACACTCTCTGACACTCACTATGACTCTCTGACACTATCTGATACTCACTATCACTCACTGACACTGTCTGACACTCTCTGACGCTCACTATCACTCTCTGACAATCTCGGACACTCTCGATCACTCACGGACACTCTCGGACACTCACGGAAACTCTCGGACTGTCTCAGACACTCACTATCACTCTCTGACACTCTCTGACACTCTCTAATACTCTCTATCGCTCTCTGACACTCTCTGACACTCTCACACACTCACTATCACTCTCTGACAATCTCTGACACTCTCAGACACTCAATATCATTCTCTGATACTCTCTGATGTTCTTTGACACTCACTGAAACTCTCTATCATTCTCTGATACTCTCTATTACTCTCTGACACTCTCAGACCCTCACTATCACTCTCTGACACTCTCTATCACTCTCTGACACTCTCTGACACTCTCAGACACTCACTATCACTCTCTGACACTCTCTGACACTCACTATCACTCTCTGACACTCTCTGACACTCTCAGACACTCACTATCACTCTCTGACACTCTCTGACACACTCTGACACTCACTATCACTCTCTGACAATCTCAGACACTCTCAGAAACTCACTATCACTCTCTGACAATCTCAGACACTCTCAGACGCTCACTATCACTCTTTGATACTCTGAGACACTCTCTATCACTCTCGGACACTCTATATCACTCTCTGACACGCTCTGACACTGACTATCACTCTCTGACACTGTCTGACGCTCTCTGACACTTTCTATCACTCTCTGACACTCTCTGACACTCTCAGAGACTCCCAGACACTCACTATCACTCTCTGACACTCTCTATCACTCTCTATCTCTCTCTGACACTCTCGGACACTCTCTGACACTCTCTATCACTCTCTATCTCTCTCTGACACTCTCTGACTCACTCTGACACTCTCTGACACTCACTATCACTCTCTAACACTATCTGACACTCACTATCACTCACTGACACTGTCTGCCACTCTCTGACACTCACTATCACTCTCTGACAATCTCTGACACTCTCAGACACTCACTATCACTCTCCATCACTCTCTGACACTCTCTGACACTCTCAGACACTCTCTGACACTCTCGATCACTCTCTGGCACTCTCTGACACTATCAGACAATCACTATCACTCACTCACTCTGTCTGTCACTCTCTGATATTCTCTGACACTCTCTATCACTCTCTGACACTCTCGATTACTCTCTGACACTCTCTGACACTCTCTGACACTATCAGACAATCACGATCACTCACTGACAATGTCTGTCACGCTCTGACACTCTCTGACACTCTCGGACACTCTCGAACACTCTCGGACACTCAATATCACTCTCTGACACTCTCTGACACTCTCTGAGATTCCCTATCACTTTCTGACACTCTCTGACACTCTCAGACAATCTCAGACACTCACTATCACTTTCTATCATTCTCTGACACTCTCTGACACTCTCTGACACTCTCTATCACTCTCTGACACTCTCAGACACTCAATATCACTCTCTGACATTCTCTGACAAGCTCTGACACTCTCTATCACTCTCTATCACTCTCCATCACTCTCTGACACTCTCAGACACTCACTATCACACTCTGACAATCTCAGACACTCTCAGACACTCACTATCACTCTCTGATACTCTCTGACACTCTCTATCACTCTCTGACACTCTCTATCACTCTCTATCACTCCCTGACACTCTCTATCAATCTCGGACACTCTCTGACACTCACTATCAATCTCTGACACTCTCTGACACTCACTATCACTCACTGACACTGTCTGACGCTCTCTGACGCTCACTATCACTCTCTGACAATCTCGGACACTCTCGATCACTCTCGGACACTCTCGGACACTCTCGGACACTCACGGACTCTCTCGGACAGTCTCACACACTCACTATCTCTCTCTGATACTCTCTATCACTCTCTGTCACTCTCTATCACTCTCTGACACTCTCTGACAATCTCTATCACTGTCCATCGCTCTCTGACACTCTCTGACACCCTCACACACTCACTATCACTCTCTGACAATCTCTGACACTCTCAGACACTCAATATCATTCTCTGATACTCTCTGATGTTCTTTGACACTCACTGAAACTCTCTATCACTCTCTGATACTCTCTATTACTCTCTGACACTCTCAGACCCTCACTATCACTCTCTGACACTCTCTATCACTCTCTGACACTCTGTGACACTCTCAGACACTCACTATCACTCTCTGACACTGTCTAACACTCACTATCACTCTATGACACTCTCTGACACTCTCAGACACTCACTATCACTCTCTGACACTCTCTGACACGCTCTGACACTCACTATCACTCTCTGACAATCTCAGACACACTCAGAAACTCACTATCACGCTCTGACAATCTCAGACACTCTCAGACGCTCACTATCACTCTTTGATACTCTGAGACACTCTCTATCACTCTCTATCACTCTCGGACACTCTCTACCACTCTCTGACACTCACTATCACTCTTTGACACTGTCTGACGCTCTCTGACACACTCTATCACTCTCTATCACTCTCTATCACTCTCTATCACTCTCTGACACTCTCTAACACTCTCTGACACTCTCGGACACTCTCTGACACTCTCAGAGACTCTCAGACACTCACTATCACTCTCTGATACTCTCTGACACTCTCTATCACTCTCTGACACTCTCTATCACTCTCTATCACTCTCTGACACTCTCTATCAATCTCGGACACTCTCTGACACTCACTATCACTCTCTGACACTCTCTGACACTCACTATGACTCTCTGACACTATCTGACACTCACTATCACTCACTGACACTGTCTGACACTCTCTGACGCTCACTATCACTCTCTGACAATCTCGGACACTCTCGATCACTCTCGGACACTCTCGGACACTCACGGACACTCTCGGACAGTCTCAGACACTCACTATCACTCTCTGACACTCTCTATCACTCTCTATCACTCTCTATCACTCTGACACTCTCTGACACTCTCTATCACTCTCTATCGCTCTCTGACACTCTCTGACACTCTCACACACTCACTATCACTCTCTGACAATCTCTGACACTCTCAGACACTCAATATCATTCTCTGATACTCTCTGATGTTCTTTGACACTCACTAAAACTCTCTATCACTCTCTGATACTCTCTATTACTCTCTGACACTCTCAGACCCTCACTATCACTCTCTGACACTCTCTATCACTCTCTGACACTCTCTGACACTCTCAGACACTCACTATCACTCTCTGAGACTCTCTGACACTCACTATCACTCTCTGACACTCTCAGACACTCACTATCAGTCTCTGACACTCTCTGACACGCTCTGACACTCACTATCACTCTCTGACAATCTCAGACACTCTCAGAAACTCACGATCACTCTCTGACAATCTCAGACACTCTCAGACGCTCACTATCACTCTTTGATACTCTGAGATATTCTCTATCACTCTCGGACACTCTCTATCACTCTCTGACACTCTCAGACACTCACTATCACTCTCTGACACTGTCTGACGCTCTCTGACACATTCTATCACTCTCTATCACTCTCTATCACTCTCGATCACTCTCTGACACTCTCTAACACTCTCTGACACTCTCGGACACTCTCTGACACTCTCTGACACTCTCAGAGACTCTCAGACACTCACTATCACTCTCTGACACTCTCTATCACTCTCTATCTCTCTCTGACACTCTCGGACACTCTCTGACACTCTCTATCACTCTCTATCTCTCTTTGACACTCTCTGACACTCTCTGACACTCTCTGACACTCACTATCACTCTCTAACACTATCTGACACTCACTATCACTCACTGACACTGTCTGACACTCTCTGACGCTCACTATCACTCTCTGACAATCTCTGACACTCTCAGACACTCACTATCACACTCTATCACTCTCTGACACTCTCAGACACTCACTGAAACTCTCTATCACTCTCTGATACTCTCTATTACTCTCTGACACTCTCAGAACCTCACTATCACTCTCTGACACTCTCTATCACTCTCTGACACTCTCTGACACTCTCTGACACTCTCAGACACTCTCGGACACTCTCTGACACTCTCAGAGACTCTCAGACACTCACGATCACTCTCTGATACTCTCTGACATTCTCTATCACTCTCTGACACTCTCTATCACTCTCTATCACTCTCTGACACTCTCTATCAATCTCGGACACTCTCTGACACTCACTATCACTCTCTGACACTATCTGACACTCACTATCACTCACTGACACTGTCTGACACTCTCTGACGCTCACTCTCACTCTCTGACTATCTCGGACACTCTCGATAACTCTCGGACACTCTCGGACACTCACGGACACTCTCGGACAGTCTCAGACACTCACTATCACTCTCTGACACTCTCTATCACTCCCTATCACTCTCTATCACTCTCTGACACTCTCTGACACTCTCTATCACTCTCTATCGCTCTCTGACACTCTCTGACACTCTCACACACTCACTATCACTCTCTGACAATCTCTGACACTCTCAGACACTCAATATCATTCTCTGATACTCTCTGATGTTCTTTGACACTCACTAAAACTCTCTATCACTCTCTGATACTCTCTATTACTCTCTGACACTCTCAGACCCTCACTATCACTCTCTGACACTCTGTATCACTCTCTGACACTCTCTGACACTCTCAGACACTCACTATCACTCTCTGAGACTCTCTGACACTCACTATCACTCTCTGACACTCTCAGACACTCACTATCAGTCTCTGACACTCTCTGATACTCTCTATTACTCTCTGACACTCTCAGACCCTCACTATCACTCTCTGACACTCTCTATCACTCTCTGACACTCTCTGACACTCTCAGACACTCACTATCACTCTCTGAGACTCTCTGACACTCACTATCACTCTCTGAGACTCTCTGACACTCACTATCACTCTCTGACACTCTCAGACACTCACTATCAGTCTCTGACACTCTCTGACACGCTCTGACACTCACTATCACTCTCTGACAATCTCAGACACTCTCAGAAACCCTACTATCACTCTCTGACAATCTCAGACACTCTCAGACGCTCACTATCACTCTTTGATACTCTGAGACACTCTCTATCACTCTCGGACACTCTCTATCACTCTCTGACACTCTCAGACACTCACTATCACTCTCTGACACTGTCTGACGCTCTCTGACACATTCTATCACTCTCTATCACTCTCTATCACTCTCTATCACTCTCTATCACTCTCTGACACTCTCTAACACTCTCTGACACTCTCGGACACTCTCTGACACTCTCTGACATTCTCAGAGACTCTCAGACACTCACTATCACTCTCTGACACTCTCTATCACTCTCTATCTCTCTCTGACACTCTCGGACACTCTCTGACACTCTCTATCACTCTCTATCTCTCTTTGACACTCTCTGACACTCTCTGACACTCACTATCACTCTCTAACACTATCTGACACTCACTATCACTCACTGACACTGTCTGACACTCTCTGACGCTCACTATCACTCTCTGACAATCTCTGACACTCTCAGACACTCACTATCACTCTCTATCACTCTCTGACACTCTCAGACACTCACTGAAACCCTCTATCACTCTCTGATACTCTCTATTACTCTCTGACACTCTCAGAACCTCACTATCACTTTCTGACACTCTCTATCACTCACTGACACTCTCTGACACTCTCTGACACTCTCAGACACTCACTATCACTCTCTGACACTCTCTGACACGCTCTGACACTCACTATCACTCTCTGACAATCTCAGACACTCTCAGAAACTCACTATCACTCTCTGACACTCTCGGACACTCTCTGACACTCTCTGACATTCTCAGAGACTCTCAGACACTCACTATCACTCTCTGACACTCTCTATCACTCTCTATCTCTCTCTGACACTCTCGGACACTCGCTGACACTCTCTATCACTCTCTATCTCTCTTTGACACTCTCTGACACTCTCTGACACTCACTATCACTCTCTAACACTATCTGACACTCACTATCACTCACTGACACTGTCTGACACTCTCTGACGCTCACTATCACTCTCTGACAATCTCTGACACTCTCAGACACTCACTATCACTCTCTATCACTCTCTGACACTCTCAGACACTCACTGAAACTCTCTATCACTCTCTGATACTCTCTATTACTCTCTGACACTCTCAGAACCTCACTATCACTTTCTGACACTCTCTATCACTCACTGACACTCTCTGACACTCTCTGACACTCTCAGACACTCACTATCACTCTCTGACACACTCTGACACTCTCTATCACTCTCTGACACTCTCTGACACTCTCTCACACTCTCAGACACTCACTATCACTCTCTGACACTCTCTGACACTCACTATCACTCTCTGACACTCTCTGACACTCTCAGACACTCACTATCACTCTCTGACACTCTCTGACACGCTCTGACACTCACTATCACTCTCTGACAATCTCAGACACTCTCAGAAACTCACTATCACTCTCTGACAATCTCAGACACTCTCAGACGCTCACTATCACTCTTTGATACTCTGAGACACTCTCTATCACTCTCGGACACTCTATATCACTCTCTGACACGCTCTGACACTGACTATCACTCTCTGACACTGTCTGACGCTCTCTGACACTTTCTATCACTCTATATCACTCTCTATCACTCTCTGACACTCTCTAACACTCTCGGACACTCTCGGACACTCTCTGACACTCTCTGACACTCTCTGACACTCTCAGAGAATCTCAGACACTCACTATCACTCTCTGACACTCTCTATCACTCTCTATCTCTCTCTGACACTCTCTGACACTCTCTATCACTCTCTAACTCTCTCTGACACTCTCGGACACTCTCTGACACTCTCTATCACTCTTTATCACTCTCTGACACTCTCTGACTCTCTCTGACACTCTCTGACACTCACTATCACTCTCTAACACTATCTGACACTCTCGGACACTCTCTGACACTCTCTATCACTCTCTATCACTCTCTGACACTCTCTGACTCTCTCTGACACTCTCAGACACTCAATATCACTCTCTGACATTCTCTGACAAGCTCTGACACTCTCTATCACTCTCTATCACTCTCCATCACTCTCTGACACTCTCAGACACTCACTATCACTCTCTGATACTCTCTGACACTCTCTATCACTCTCTGACACTCTCTATCACTCTCTATCACTCTCTGACACTCTCTATCGATCTCGGACACTCTCTGACACTCACTATCACTCTCTGACACTCTCTGACACTCACTATGACTCTCTGACACTATCTGACACTCACTATCACTCACTGACACTGTCTGACGCTCTCTGACGCTCACTATCACTCTCTGACAATCTCGGACACTCTCGATCAATCTCGGACACTCTCGGACACTCACGGACTCTCTCGGACAGTCTCACACACTCACTATCACTCTCTGATACTCTATATCACTCTCCATCACTCTCTATCACTCTCTGACACTCTCTGACAATCTCTATCACTGTCCATCGCTCTCTGACACTCTCTGACACTCTCACACACTCACTATCACTCTCTGACAATCTCTGACAGTCTCAGACACTCAATA
This sequence comes from Heterodontus francisci, assembly GCF_036365525.1. Classification (NCBI taxonomy): domain Eukaryota; kingdom Metazoa; phylum Chordata; class Chondrichthyes; order Heterodontiformes; family Heterodontidae; genus Heterodontus; species Heterodontus francisci. The sequence goes on from NC_090405.1 coordinate 14,025,583, forward strand.
TCATTATCTGATACTCTCTGATGTTCTTTGACACTCACTGAAACTCTCTATCACCCTCTGATAGTCTCTATTACTCTCTGACACTCTCAGACCCTCACTATCACTCTCTGACACTCTCTATCACTCTCTGACACTCTATGACACTCTCAAACACTCACTATCACTCTCTGACACTCTCTGATACTCACTATCACTCTCTGACACTCTCTGACACTCTCAGACACTCACTATCACTCTCTGACACTCTCTGACACGCTCTGACACTCACTATCACTCTCTGACAATCTCAGACACACTCAGAAACTCACTATCACGCTCTGACAATCTCAGACACTCTCAGACGCTCACTATCACTCTTTGATACTCTGAGACACTCTCTATCACTCTCTATCACTCTCGGACACTCTCTATCACTCTCTGACACTCACTATCACTCTTTGACACTGTCTGACGCTCTCTGACACACTCTATCACTCTCTATCACTCTCTATCACTCTCTGACACTCTCTATCACTCTCTGACACTCTCGGACACTCTCTGACACTCTCAGAGACTCTCAGACACTCACTATCACTCTCTGATACTCTCTGACACTCTCTATCACTCTCTGACACTCTCTATCACTCTCTATCACTCTCTGACACTCTCTATCAATCTCGGACACTCTCTGACACTCACTATCACTCTCTGACACTCTCTCACACTCACTATGACTCTCTGACACTATCTGACACTCACTATCACTCACTGACACTGTCTGACACTCTCTGACACTCTCGATCACTCTCGGACACTCTCGGACACTCACGGACACTCTCGGACAGTCTCAGACACTCACTATCACTCTCTGACACTCTCTATCACTCTCTCTCACTCTGACACTCTCTGACACTCTCTATCACTCTCTATCGCTCTCTGACACTCTCTGACACTCTCACACACTCACTATCACTCTCTGACAATCTCTGACACTCTCAGACACTCAATATCATTCTCTGATACTCTCTGATGTTCTTTGACACTCACTAAACTCTCTATCACTCTCTGATACTCTCTATTACTCTCTGACACTCGCAGACCCTCACTATCACTCTCTGACACTCTCTATCACTCTCTGACACTCTCTGACACTCTCAGACACTCACTATCACTCTCTGAGACTCTCTGACACTCACTATCACTCTTTGATACTCTGAGACAATCTCTATCACTCTCGGACACTCTCTATCACTCTCTGACACTCTCAGACACTCACTATCACTCTCTGACACTGTCTGACGCTCTCTGACACATTCTATCACTCTCTATCACTCTCTATCACTCTCTATCACTCTCTGACACTCTCTAACACTCTCTGACACTCTCGGACACTCTCTGACACTCTCTGACACTCTCAGAGACTCTCAGACACTCACTATCACTCTCTGACACTCTCTATCACTCTCTATCTCTCTCTGACACTCTCGGACACTCTCTGACACTCCCTATCACTCTCTATCTCTCTCTGACACTCTCTGACACTCTCTGACACTCTCTGACACTCACTATCACTCTCTAACACTCTCTGACGCTCACTATCACTCTCTGACAATCTCTGACACTCTCAGACACTCACTATCACTCTCTATCATTCTCTGACACTCTCAGACACTCTCTAACACTCTCTATCACTCTCTACCACTCTCTGACACTCTCTATGACTCTCGGACACTCTCTGACGCTCACTATCACTCTCTGACACTCTCTGACTCTCACTATCACTCTCTAACACTATCTGACACTCACTATCACTCACTGACACTGTCTGAAACTCTCTGACGCTCACTATCACTCTCTGACACTCTCTGACAGTCTCTGACAGTCTCTGACACTCTTGATCACTCTCGATCACTCTCGGACACTCTCGGACGCTGTCGGATACTCTCGGACAGTCTCAGACACTCACTATCACTCTCTGACACACTCTGACACTCTCTATCACTCTCTGACACTCTCTGACACTCTCTATCACTCTCCATCGCTCTGTGACAGTCTCTGACACTCTCACACATTCACTATCACTCTCTGACACTCAATATCACTCTCTGATACTCTCTGACGCTCTCTGACACTCTCTGACACTCTCTATCACTCTCTGGCACTCTCTGATGCTCTCTGACACTCTCTATCACTATCCATCACTCTCTGACACTCTCTGACACTCTCTGACATTCTCTGACACTCACCATCACTCTCTGACACTCTCTGACAATCTCCATCACTATCTGACACTCTCTGACACTCACTATCACTCTCTGACACTCTCTGACACGCTCTGACACTCACTATCACTCTCTGACAATCTCAGACACTCTTAGACACTCACTATCACTCTCTGACAATCTCAGACTCTCTCAGACGCTCACTATCACTCTCTGATACTCTTTATCATTCTCGGACACTCTCTATCACTCTCTGACACGCTCTGACACTCACTATCACTCTCTGACACTGTCTGACACTCTCTGACACTCTCGGACACTCTCTATCACTCTCTATCTCTCTCTGACACTCTCGGACACCTCTGACACTCTCAGACACTCAATATCACTCTCTGACACTCTCTGACACTGTCTATCACTCTCTATCTCTCTCTGACACTCTCTGACTCTCACTGACACTCTCTGACTCTCTCTGACACTGTCTGACACTCTCAGACTCTTACTATCACTCTCTGACACTCTCTGACACTCAATATCACTCTCTGACACTCAATATCACTCTCTGACACTCTCTATCTCTCTCTGACACTCTCTGACTCTCTCTGACACTCTCTGACTCTTTCTGACACTCTCTGACACTCTCAGACTCTTACTATCACTCTCTGACACTCTCTGACACTCTCTGACACTCTCTGACAATCTCTGACACTCTCAGACACTCAATATCACTCTCTGACTCTCTCTGACACTCTCTGACTCTCTCTGACACTCTCTGACACTCTCAGACACTCAATATCACTCTCTGACTCTCTCTGACACTCTCTGACTCTCTCTGACACTCTCTGACACTCTCAGACAATTACTATCACTCTCTGACACTCTCTGACACTCTCTGACTCTCTCTGACACTCTCTGACACTCTCAGACAATTACTATCACTCTCTGACACTCTCTATCACTCTCTGACACTCTCTGACACTCCCTATCACTCTCAATCTCTCTCTGACACTCTCTGACTCTCTCTGACACTCTCTGACTCTCTCTGACACTCTCTGACACTCTCAGACTCTTACTATCACTCTCTGACACTCTCTATCACTCTCTGACACTCTCGATCACTCTCTATCTCCCTCTGACACTCTCTGACACTCTCAGACTCTCTCTGACACTCTCTATCACTCTCTGACACTCTCTGACACTCTCTATCAATCTCTGATACTCTCAGACACTCAATATCACTCTCTGACACTCTCTGACACTCTCTATCACTCTCTATCTCTCTCTGACACTCTCTGACTCTCTCTGACACTCTCTGACTCTCTCTGACACTCTCTGACACTCTCAGACACTTACTATCACTCTCTGACACTCTCTATCACTCTCTGACACTCTCTGACACTCTCTGACAATCTCAGACACTCTCAGACACTCTCAGACACTCTCTATCACTCTCTGATACTCTCTGACACTCTCTATCACTCTCTGACACTCTCTATCACTCTCTGACACTCTCTATCACTCTCTGACACTCTCTGACACTCTCTATCACTCTCTGACAAACTCTGATACTCTCTGACACTCTCAGACCCTCACTATCACTCTCTGACACTCTCTATCGCTCTCTGACACTCTCTGACACTCTCAGACAATCTCCATCTCTCTCTGACACTCTCTGACACTCACTATCACTCTCTGACACTCTCTGACACGCTCTGACACTCACTATCACTCTCTGACAATCTCAGACACTCTCAGACACTCACTATCACTCTCTGACTATCTCAGACACTCTCAGACGCTCACTATCACTCTCTGATACTCTCTATCATTCTCGGACACTCTCTATCACTCTCTGACACGCTCTGACACTCACTATCACTCTCTGACACTGTCTGACACTCTCTGACACTCTCGGACACTTTCTATCACTCTCTATCTCTCTCTGACACTCTCGGACACCTCCGACACTCTCAGACACTCAATATCACTCTCTGACACTCTCTGACACTGTCTATCACTCACTATCTCTCTCTGACACTCTCTGACTCTCACTGACAATCTCTGACTCTCTCTCACACTGTCTGACACTCTCAGACTCTTACTATCACTCTCCGACACTCTCTGACAGTCAATATCACTCTCTGACACTCAATATCACTCTCTGACACTCCCTATCTCTCTCTGACACTCTCTGACACTCTCTGACAATCTCTGACACTCTCAGACACTCAATATCACTCTCTGACACTCTCTGACACTCTCTATCACTCTCTATCTCTCTCTGACACTCTCTGACTCTCTCTGACACTCTCTGACTCTCTCTGACACTCTCTGACACTCTCAGACTCTTACTATCACTCTCTGACACTCTCTATCACTCTCTGACTCTCTCTGACACTCTCTATCACTCTCTATCTCTCTCTGACACTATCTGACTCTCTCTGACACTCTCTGACTCTCTCTGACACTCTCTGACACTCTCAGACTCTTACTATCACTCTCTGACACTCTCTATCACTCTCTGACACTCTCTATCACTCTCTATCTCCCTCTGACACTCTCTGACTCTCTCTGACACTCTCTATCACTCTCTGACACTCTCTGACACTCTCTATCAATCTCTGATACTCTCAGACACTCAATATCACTCTCTGACACTCTCTGACACTCTCTATCACTCTCTATCTCTCTCTGACACTCTCTGACTCTCTCTGACACTCTCTGACTCTCTCTGACACTCTCTGACACTCTCAGACTCCTACTATCACTCTCTGACACTCTCTATCACTCTCTGACACTCTCTGACACTCTCTGACAATCTCAGACACTCTCAGACACTCTCAGACACTCTCTATCACTCTCAGATACTCTCTGACACTCTCTATCACTCTCTGACACTCTCTATCACTCTCTGACACTCTCTATCACTCTCTATCTCCCTCTAACATTCTCTGACTCTCTCTGACACTCTCTATCACTCTCTGACACTCACTATCAATCTCTATCGCTCTCTGACACTCTCTGACACTCTCATACACTCACTATCACTCTCTGACACTCAATATCACTCTCTGATACTCTCTGACGCTCTCTATCTCTCTCTGACACTCTCGGACACTCTCTGACACTCTCAGACACTCAATATCACTCTCTGACACTCAATATCACTCTCTGACACTCTCTGACACTGTCTATCACTCTCTGACACTCTCTATCACTCTCTATCTCCCTCTGACATTCTCTGACTCTCTCTGACACTCTCTATCACTCTCTGACACTCACTATCAATCTCAATCGCTCTCTGACACTCTCTGACACTCTCATACACTCACTATCACTCTCTGACACTCAATATCACTCTCTGATACTCTCTGACGCTCTCTATCTCTCTCTGACACTCTCGGACACTCTCTGACACTCTCAGACACTCAATATCACTCTCTGACACTCAATATCACTCTCTGACACTCTCTATCTCTCTCTGACACTCTCTGACTCTCTCTGACACTCTCTGACTCTTTCTGACACTCTCTGACACTCTCAGACTCTTACTATCACTCTCTGACACTCTCTGACACTCAATATCACTCTCTGACACTCAATATCACTCTCTGACACTCTCTATCTCTCTCTGACACTCTCTGACTCTCTCTGACACTCTCTGACTCTTTCTGACACTCTCTGACACTCTCAGACTCTTACTATCACTCTCTGACACTCTCTGACACTCTCTGACACTCTCTGACAATCTCTGACACTCTCAGACACTCAATATCACTCTCTGACACTCTCTGACACTCTCTATCACTCTCTATCTCTCTCTGACACTCTCTGACTCTCTCTGACACTCTCTGACTCTCTCTGACACTCTCTGACACTCTCAGACTCTTACTATCACTCTCTGACACTCTCTATCACTCTCTGACTCTCTCTGACACTCTCTATCACTCTCTATCTCTCTCTGACACTCTCTGACTCTCTCTGACACTCTCTGACTCTCTCTGACACTCTCTGACACTCTCAGACTCTTACTATCACTCTCTGACACTCTCTATCACTCTCTGACACTCTCTATCACTCTCTATCTCCCTCTGACACTCTCTGACTCTCTCTGACACTCTCTATCACTCTCTGACACTCTCTGACACTCTCTATCAATCTCTGATACTCTCAGACACTCAATATCACTCTCTGACACTCTCTGACACTCTCTATCACTCTCTATCTCTCTCTGACACTCTCTGACTCTCTCTGACACTCTCTGACTCTCTCTGACACTCTCTGACACTCTCAGACTCCTACTATCACTCTCTGACACTCTCTATCACTCTCTGACACTCTCTGACACTCTCTGACAATCTCAGACACTCTCAGACACTCTCAGACACTCTCTATCACTCTCAGATACTCTCTGACACTCTCTATCACTCTCTGACACTCTCTATCACTCTCTGACACTCTCTATCACTCTCTATCTCCCTCTAACATTCTCTGACTCTCTCTGACACTCTCTATCACTCTCTGACACTCACTATCAATCTCTATCGCTCTCTGACACTCTCTGACACTCTCATACACTCACTATCACTCTCTGACACTCAATATCACTCTCTGATACTCTCTGACGCTCTCTATCTCTCTCTGACACCCTCGGACACTCTCTGACACTCTCAGACACTCAATATCACTCTCTGACACTCAATATCACTCTCTGACACTCTCTGACACTCTCTATCACTCTCTGACACTCTCTATCACTCTCTATCTCCCTCTGACATTCTCTGACTCTCTCTGACACTCTCTATCACTCTCTGACACTCACTATCAATCTCAATCGCTCTCTGACACTCTCTGACACTCTCATACACTCACTATCACTCTCTGACACTCAATATCACACTCTGATACTCTCTGACGCTCTCTATCTCTCTCTGACACTCTCGGACACTCTCTGACACTCTCTGACACTCTCAGACACTCAATATCACTCTCTGACACTCAATATCACTCTCTGACACTCTCTATCTCTCTCTGACACTCTCTGACTCTCTCTGACACTCTCTGACTCTTTCTGACACTCTCTGACACTCTCAGACTCTTACTATCACTCTCTGACACTCTCTGACACTCAATATCACTCTCTGACACTCAATATCACTCTCTGACACTCTCTATCTCTCTCTGACACTCTCTGACTCTCTCTGACACTCTCTGACTCTTTCTGACACTCTCTGACACTCTCAGACTCTTACTATCACTCTCTGACAATCTCTGACACTCTCTGACACTCTCTGACAATCTCTGACACTCTCAGACACTCAATATCACTCTCTGACACTCTCTGACACTCTCTATCACTCTCTATCTCTCTCTGACACTCTCTGACTCTCTCTGACACTCTCTGACTCTCTCTGACACTCTCTGACACTCTCAGACTCTTACTATCACTCTCTGACACTCTCTATCACTCTCTGACACTCTCTATCACTCTCTATCTCCCTCTGACACTCTCTGACTCTCTCTGACACTCTCTATCACTCTCTGACACTCTCTGACACTCTCTATCAATCTCTGATACTCTCAGACACTCAATATCACTCTCTGACACTCTCTGACACTCTCTATCACTCTCTATCTCTCTCTGACACTCTCTGACTCTCTCTGACACTCTCTGACTCTCTCTGACACTCTCTGACACTCTCAGACTCCTACTATCACTCTCTGACACTCTCTATCACTCTCTGACACTCTCTGACACTCTCTGACAATCTCAGACACTCTCAGACACTCTCAGACACTCTCTATCACTCTCAGATACTCTCTGACACTCTCTATCACTCTCTGACACTCTCTATCACTCTCTGACACTCTCTATCACTCTCTATCTCCCTCTAACATTCTCTGACTCTCTCTGACACTCTCTATCACTCTCTGACACTCACTATCAATCTCTATCGCTCTCTGACACTCTCTGACACTCTCATACACTCACTATCACTCTCTGACACTCAATATCACTCTCTGATACTCTCTGACGCTCTCTATCTCTCTCTGACACTCTCGGACACTCTCTGACACTCTCAGACACTCAATATCACTCTCTGACACTCAATATCACTCTCTGACACTCTCTGACACTCTCTATCACTCTCTGACACTCTCTATCACTCTCTATCTCCCTCTGACATTCTCTGACTCTCTCTGACACTCTCTATCACTCTCTGACACTCACTATCAATCTCAATCGCTCTCTGACACTCTCTGACACTCTCATACACTCACTATCACTCTCTGACACTCAATATCACTCTCTGATACTCTCTGACGCTCTCTATCTCTCTCTGACACTCTCGGACACTCTCTGACACTCTCAGACACTCAATATCACTCTCTGACACTCAATATCACTCTCTGACACTCTCTATCTCTCTCTGACACTCTCTGACTCTCTCTGACACTCTCTGACTCTTTCTGACACTCTCTGACACTCTCAGACTCTTACTATCACTCTCTGACACTCTCTGACACTCAATATCACTCTCTGACACTCAATATCACTCTCTGACACTCTCTATCTCTCTCTGACACTCTCTGACTCTCTCTGACACTCTCTGACTCTTTCTGACACTCTCTGACACTCTCAGACTCTTACTATCACTCTCTGACACTCTCTGACACTCTCTGACACTCTCTGACAATCTCTGACACTCTCAGACACTCAATATCACTCTCTGACACTCTCTGACACTCTCTATCACTCTCTATCTCTCTCTGACACTCTCTGACTCTCTCTGACACTCTCTGACTCTCTCTGACACTCTCTGACACTCTCAGACTCTTACTATCACTCTCTGACACTCTCTATCACTCTCTGACACTCTCTATCACTCTCTATCTCCCTCTGACACTCTCTGACTCTCTCTGACACTCTCTATCACTCTCTGACACTCTCTGACACTCTCTATCAATCTCTGATACTCTCAGACACTCAATATCACTCTCTGACACTCTCTGACACTCTCTATCACTCTCTATCTCTCTCTGACACTCTCTGACTCTCTCTGACTCTCTCTGACACTCTCTGACACTCTCAGACTCCTACTATCACTCTCTGACACTCTCTATCACTCTCTGGCACTCTCTGACACTCTCTGACAATCTCAGACACTCTCAGACACTCTCAGACACTCTCTATCACTCTCAAATACTCTCTGACACTCTCTATCACTCTCTGACACTCTCTATCACTCTCTGACACTCTCTATCACTCTCTATCTCCCTCTAACATTCTCTGACTCTCTCTGACACTCTCTATCACTCTCTGACACTCACTATCAATCTCTATCGCTCTCTGACACTCTCTGACACTCTCATACACTCACTATCACTCTCTGACACTCAATATCACTCTCTGTTACTCTCTGACGCTCTCTATCTCTCTCTGACACTCTCGGACACTCTCTGACACTCTCAGACACTCAATATCACTCTCTGACACTCAATATCACTCTCTGACACTCTCTGACACTCTCTATCACTCTCTGACACTCTCTATCACTCTCTATCTCCCTCTGACATTCTCTGACTCTCTCTGACACTCTCTATCACTCTCTGACACTCACTATCAATCTCTATCGCTCTCTGACACTCTCTGACACTCTCATACACTCACTATCACTCTCTGACACTCAATATCACTCTCTGATACTCTCTGACGCTCTCTTTCTCTCTCTGACACTCTCGGAGACTCTGTGACACTCTCAGACACTCAATATCACTCTCTGACACTCAATATCACTCTCTGACGCTCATAGACTCTCTCTGACACTCTCTATCACTCTCTGACACTCTCTGACGCTCTCTGACACTCTCTATCACTATCTATCACTCTCGGACTCTCTCTGACACTCTCTGACATTCTCTGACATTCTCTGACATTCTCTGACACTCTCTGACACTCTCTGACACTCTCTGACAATCTCTGACAATCTCAGACACTCACTATCAATCTCTGACACTCTCTATTACTCTCTGACACTCTCTGACACTCTCTATCACTCTCTCACACTCCCTGATACTCTCTGACACTCTCAGACCCTCACTATCACTCTCTGACACTCTCTGACACGCTCTGGCACTCACTATCACTCTCTGACAATCTCAGACACTCTCAGACACTCACTATCACTCTCTGACAATCTCAGACTCTCTCAGACGCTCACTATCACTCTCTGACACTCTCCGACACTCTCTGACACTCTCTGACACTCACTATCACTCTCTGACACTCTCTGACACTCACTATGACTCTCTGACACTATCTGATACTCACTATCACTCACTGACACTGTCTGACACTCTCTGACGCTCACTATCACTCTCTGACAATCTCGGACACTCTCGATCACTCACGGACACTCTCGGACACTCACGGACACTCTCGGACAGTCTCAGACACTCACTATCACTCTCTGACACTCTCTATCACTCTCTGACACTCTCTGACACTCTCTATCACTCTCTATCGCTCTCTGACACTCTCTGACACTCTCACACACTCACTATCACTCTCTGACAATCTCTGACACTCTCAGACACTCAATATCATTCTCTGATACTCTCTGATGTTCTTTGACACTCACTGAAACTCTCTATCACTCTCTGATACTCTCTATTACTCTCTGACACTCTCAGACCCTCACTATCACTCTCTGACACTCTCTATCACTCTCTGACACTCTCTCACACTCTCAGACACTCACTATCACTCTCTGACACTCTCTGACACTCACTATCACTCTCTGACACTCTCTGACACTCTCAGACACTCACTATCACTCTCTGACAATCTCTGACACGCTCTGACACTCACTATCACTCTCTGACAATCTCAGATACTCTCAGAAACTCACTATCACTCTCTGACAATCTCAGACACTCTCAGACGCTCACTATCACTCTTTGATACTCTGAGACACTCTCTATCACTCTCGGACACTCTATATCACTCTCTGACACGCTCTGACACTGACTATCACTCTCTGACACTGTCTGACGCTCTCTGACACTTTCTATCACTCTCTATCACTCTCTGACACTCTCTAACACTCTCTGACACTCTCGGACACTCTCTGACACTCTCTGACACTCTCAGAGACTCTCAGACACTCACTATCACTCTCTGACACTCTCTATCACTCTCTATCTCTCTCTGACACTCTCTGACACTCTCTATCACTCTCTATCTCTCTCTGACACTCTCTGACTCACTCTGACACTCACTGACACTCACTATCACTCTCTAACACTATCAGACACTCACTATCACTCACTGACACTGTCTGACACTCTCTGACACTCACTATCACTCTCTGACAATCTCTGACACTCTCAGGCACTCACTATCACTCTCCATCACTCTCTGACACTCTCTGACACTCTCAGACACTCTCTGACACTCTCGATCACTCTCTGACACTCTCTGACACTATCAGACAATCACTATCACTCACTGACTCTGGCTGTCACTCTCTGATATTCTCTGACACTCTCTATCACTCTCTGACACTCTCGATCACTCTCTGACACTCTCTGACACTGTCTGACACTATCAGACAATCACGATCACTCACTGACACTGTCTGTCACTCTCTGACACTCTCTGACACTCTCGGACACTCTCGAACACTCTCGGACACTCAATATCACTCTCTGACACTCTCTGACACTCTCTGAGATTCCCTATCACTTTCTGACATTCACTGACACTCTCAGACACTCTGTGACACTCTCAGACACTCTCTGACACTCTCAGACACAGTTTGACACTCTCTCACATTCTGAGACACACTCTGACACAGTCTGACACTCTCAGACACTCTCTGACACTCTCTATCACTCTCTGACACTCTCTATCACTCTCTATAACTCTCTGACACTCTCTGAATCTCTCAGGCACTCTCTGACACTTTCTAACACTCTCTGAAACTATCGGACACTTTTTATCACTCTCCCACACACTCTGACACTCTCTGAGACTTTCTATCACTCTCTGGCACTCTCAGACACTCTCAGACACATTCTATCTCTCTTTGACACTCTCTGACACTATCAGAGACTCTCAGGCAGTCTCAGACGCTCTCCATTACTCTCTGCCACTGTTTGACACTCTCTGACACTCTCAGACACTCCCTGACACGCTCAGACACTTTCTATCACTCTCTGACACTGTCTGACTTTCTCTGACACTCTCTGACACGCTCACACCCTCTCTGACACACTCTGACACTCTCAGGCACAATCAGACACTCTCTATCACTCTCCATCACTCTCCGACACTCTCTCATACTCGCTAACACTCTCTGAAACACTCAGGCACTCTCTGGGACTCTCTGACACTCTCTATCACTTTCTGACACTCTCTGACTCTGTCTGACTCTCTCTGACATTCTCAGACACTCTCAGACACTCTCAGACACTCTCTGACACACTCTGACACTCTCTGACACTCTCAGACACTCCCTTTCGCTCTCTATCACTCTATGACACTCCCTATCACACCCTGACACTCTCAGATTCTGTCTGACAATCTCTTTCACTCTCCATCACTCTCTGACACTCTCTGACACTCTCAGACACTCTCTGACACCTCAGACATCTCTACCACTCTCTATCACTCTCTGATACTCTCCATCGCTCTCCGACACTCTCTGAAACTCTCTGATACACTCTGACACTCTCAGACACTCTCTGACACTCTGCACCACTCTCTGACACTCTCTATCACTCTCTGACACTCTCGGACACTCTCTGATACACTCTGACACTCTCAGACAGTCTCTGACACTTCTATCACTCGCTGACACACTCTGACTCTCTCTATCACACTCTGACAATCTCTGACACTCTCTGATACACTCTGAAACTCTCAGACACTCTCTATCACTCTCTGACACTCTCTGATACACTGTGACACTCTCAGACACTCTCTGACACTCTGTATCACACTCTGACACTCTCTGACACTCTCTATCACTCTCTGACACTCTCTGACACTCTCTGATACACTCTGACACTCTCAGACACTCTCTGACACTTATATAACTCTCTGACACACTCTGAAACTCTCTATCACTCTCTGACAATCTCTCACACTCTCAGACACTCTCAGACACTCTCAGACAGTCTCAGACACTCTCTATCACTCTCTGAAACACTCGACCACGCATTGACACTCTCTATCTCTCTCTATCACTCTCTATCACTCTCTGACACTCTCTGACACTTTCCGACACTCTCAGGCAATCTCTACCACTCTCTATCACTCACTGACACTCTCTGACAATCTCAGACACAATCTGACACTCTCTAGGTCTCTCTGACACTCTCTGACACTTTCAGACACTCTCAGACACACTCATACAATCTCTGGCACTCTCTATCGCTCTCTGTTGCTCTCTATCACTCTCTGACACTCTCTGACACTCTCTGACACTTTCAGACTGTCCATGTCACTTTCAGACTCTCTGACTCTCTCTATCACTCTATTTCACTCTCTGACACTCTATATCACTTTCTGACACTGCCTGACACACACTGACACTCGCAGGCACTCTCTGAAACTCTCTATCACTCTCTGAAACTCTCTGACACTCGCAGACACTCTCTGAAACTTTTTATCACTTTCCGACACTCTCAGACACTCTCAGACACTCTCTGGCACTCTCTATCACTCTCTGACACTCTCTATCACACTCTGAAAATTTCTGTCACTCTCTGTCACTCTCTGTCACTCTCTGTCACTCTCTATCACTCTCTACCACTCTCTGTCACTCTCTGACACTCTTTGACACTCTCTATCACTCTCTGACACTCTCTGACACTCTCAGACCATCTCAGAACCTATCTGACACTTTCTATCACTCTCTGACTCTCTCAGACACTCTGTCACTTTCTATCACTCTCTGACACTGTTTGACACTCTCTGACACTCTCAGAAACTCTCAGACACTTTATATCACTCACTGCCACTCTCTGACACTCTCGGAGACTCTCAGATAGTCTCAGACACTTTCTGTCACTCTCTGTCACGGTCTGACAATCTCTGACACTCTCAGAAAAAATCTTTCACTCTCTATCCCTCTATGACACTCCCTATCACTCCCTAACACTCTCAGATACTCTCTGGCAATCTCTTTCACTCTCCATCACTCTCTGACACTGTCAGACACTCTCTGACAATCTCAGACTCTCTCAGACACTATCTATCACTCTATGAAACTCTCCGACAATCTCTATCACACTCTATCACTCTCTGGCACAATCTGAATCTCTCTCTGACACTCTCTGACACTCTCTATCACTCTCTGACACTCTCTGACACTTTCCGACACTCTCAGACACACTCTACCACTCTCTATCACTCTCTGACACTCTCTGAGACTCTCTGATACACTCTGACACTCCCTGACACTCCCTGACATTCTCTGACACTCTCTGACACTCTCTGACACTCTCTGACAATCTCAGACACTCCCTGACACTTTCTATGACTCTCTGACACTCTCTGACACTTTCAGACACTCTCAGACACACTCATATACTCTCTGGCGCTCTCTGGCACTCTATATCACTCTCTGGCACTCTCTATCACTCTCTATCACTCTCTATCACTCTCTGACACTCTCTGACACTCTCTGACACTCTCAGACTCTCACTGACGCTCTCAGTCTCTTTCTGACTCTCTCTATCACTCTCTGATACTCTCTGACACTCTCAGACACTCTCAGACATTCTCAGACACTCTCTGACACTCTCAGACGCTCTCTGACACTCTCCATCACTCTCTGACACTCTATATCACTTTCTGACACAGCCTGACACACACTGACACTCTCAGGCACTCTCTGAAACTCTCTATCACTCTCTGAAACTCTCTGACACTCGCAGACACTCTCTGACATGTTTTATCACTTTCTGACACTCTCTATCACTCTCTGACACTCTCTATCACACTCTGACACTTTCTGTCACTCACTGACACTCTCTGTCACTCTCTATCACTCCCAGGCACTCTCGATCACTCTCTGACACTATCTGACACTCTCTGTCACTCTCTGTCACTCTCTGACAATCTCTACCACTCTCTACCACTCTCTGTCACTCTCTGTCACTCTCTGACTCTCTCTGACACTCTCAGATACTCGTTGACGCTCTCAGACACTCTCAGACACTCTCTGACACATTCTATCACTCGCTGACACTCTCTGCCACTCTCAGAGGCTCTCAGACAGTCTCAGACACTTTCTATCACTCTCTGACACTGTCTGACAATCTCTGACACTGTCAGACACTCACTTTCACTCTCTATCCCTCTATGACATTCCCTATCTCTCCCTTACACTCTCAGATTCTCTATGACAATCTCTTTCACTCTCCATCACTCTCAGACACTCTCAGATACTCTCTGTCACTCTCAGACTCACTCAGACACTCTCTATCACACTATATCACTCTCTGACACACTCTGACACTGTCTATCACTCTTTGACACTCTCTGACACTCACTATCACTCTCTATCACTCTCTGGCACACTCTGACACTCTCTGGCACTCTCAGACACTCTCTATCGCTCTCTATCACTCTCTGACACTCTCTGACACTCTCTGACACTCTCTATCACTCTCTGACACTCTCAGACACTCTCTATCACTCACTGACACACTCTATCACTCTCTGACACTCTCTGACACAATCTGACACACTCAGACACTCTATCACTCTCTATCACTCTCTGTTACTCTCTGACACACTCTGACACACTCTGAAACTATCTGTCAATCTCTGACACTCTCGATCACTCTCTGACATTCTCTATCACTCTCTGACATTAAAAGACACTCTCTATCACTCTCTGACACTCTCTGACACTCTCTGATACACTCTGACACTCTCAGACAGTCTCTGACACTTCTATCACTCTCTGAAACACTCTGACACTCTCTATCACTCTCTGACAATCTCTGACACTCTCTGACACTCTCAGACACTCTCAGACACTCCCTGACACTCTCTGAGACTCTCTGACACACTCACACCCTCTCTGACACACTCTGACACCCTCAGGCAGTCTCAGACACTCTCTATCACTCTCTGAAACTCTCAGGCACTCGCTGGGACACTCTGACACTCTCTATCACTTTCTGACACACTCTGACTCTGTCTGACTCTCTCTGACATTCTCAGACACTCTCAGACACTCTCAGACACTCTCAGACACTCTCTGACACACTCTGACACTCTCTGACACTCTCAGACACTCTCTGAAACTCTCCATCACTCTATGACATTCACTATCACTCCCTGACACTCTCAGATTCTGTCTGACAATCTCTTTCACTCTCCATCACTCTCTGACACTCTCTGACACTCTCAGTCACTGTCTGACACTCTCTGACACTCTCTGACACCTCAGACATCTCTACAACTCTCTATCACTCTCTGATACTCTCTGATGCACTCTGACACTCTCAGACACTCTCTGACTCTCTGCATCACTCTCTGACACTCTCTGACACTCTCTATCACTCTCTGACACTCTCTGACACTCTCTGACACTCTCTGACACTCTCTGATACACTCTGACACTTCTATGACTCTCTGACACTCTCTATCACTCTCTGACAATCTCTGACACTCTCTGATACACTCTGAAACTCTCAGACACTCTCTGACACTCTCTATCACTCTCTGACACTCTCTGAAAATCTCTGATACATTCTGACACTCTCAGACACTCTCTGATACTCTGTATCACTCTCTGACACACTCTGACACTCTCTATCACTCTCTGACACTCTCTGTCACTCTCTGACAATCTCTGACACTCTCTGATACACTCTGAAACTCTCAAACACTCTCTGACACTCTCTATCACTCTCTGACACTCTCTGAAAATCTCTGATACACTCTGACACTCACAGACACTCTCAGACACTCTCTGACACTCTCTGATACCCGCTATCACTCTCTGACACTCTCACACCCTCTCTGCCACACTCTGACACTCTCAGGCACAATCAGACACTCTCTATCACTCTCCATCACTCTCCGACACTCTCTCATACTCTCTAACACTCTCTGAAACACTCAGGCACTCTCTGGGACTCTCTGACACTCTCTATCACTTTCTGACACTCTCTGACTCTGTCTGACACTCTCTGACACTCTCAGACTCTCTGTGACACTCTCAGACACTCTCTGACACTCTCAGACACAGTTTGACACTCTCTCACATTCTGAGACTCTCTCTGACACAGTCTGACACTCTCAGACACTCTCTGACACTCTCTATCACTCTCTGACACTCTCTATCACTCTCTATAACTCTCTGACACTCTCTGAATCTCTCAGGCACTCTCTGAGAGTTTCTAACACTCTCTGAAACTCTCGGACACTTTTTATCACTCTCCCACACAGTCTGACACTCTCTGACACTTTCTATCACTCTCTGGCACTCTCAGACACTCTCAGACACATTCTATCTCTCTTTGACACTCTCTGACACTATCAGAGACTCTCAGGCAGTCTCAGACGCTCTCCATTACTCTCTGCCACTGTTTGACACTCTCTGACACTCTCAGACACTCCCTGACACGCTCAGACACTTTCTATCACTCTCTGACATTGTCTGACTTTCTCTGACACTCTCACACCCTCTCTGACACACTCTGACACTCTCAGGCACAATCAGACACTCTCTATCACTCTCCATCACTCTCCGACACTCTCTCATACTCGCTAACACTCTCTGAAACACTCAGGCACTCTCTGGGACTCTCTGACACTCTCTATCACTTTCTGACACTCTCTGACTCTGTCTGACTCTCTCTGACATTCTCAGACACTCTCCGACACTCTCAGACACTCTCTGACACACTCTGACACTCTCTGACACTCTCAGACACTCCCTTTCGCTCTCTATCACTCTATGACACTCCCTATCACTCCCTGACACTCTCAGATTCTGTCTGACAATCTCTTTCACTCTCCATCACTCTCTGACACTCTCTGACACTCTCAGACACTCTCTGACACCTCAGACATCTCTACCACTCTCTATCACTCTCTGATACTCTCCATCGCTCTCCGACACTCTCTGAAACTCTCTGATACACTCTGACACTCTCAGACACTCTCTGACACTCTGCACCACTCTCTGACACTCTCTGACACTCTCTATCACTCTCTGACACTCTCGGACACTCTCTGATACACTCTGAAACTCTCAGACACTCTCTATCACTCTCTGACACTCTCTGATACACTGTGACACTCTCAGACACTCTCTGACACTCTGTATCACACTCTGACACTCTCTGACACTCTCTATCACTCTCTGACACTCTCTGACACTCTCTGATACACTCTGACACTCTCAGACACTCTCTGACACTTATATAACTCTCTGACACACTCTGAAACTCTCTTTCACTCTCTGAAAATCTCTCACACTCTCAGACACTCTCAGACAGTCTCAGACACTCTCTATCACTCTCTGAAACACTCGACCACGCATTGACACTCTCTATCTCTCTCTATCACTCTCTATCACTCTCTGACACTCTCTGACACTTTCCGACACTCTCAGGCAATCTCTACCACTCTCTATCACTCACTGACACTCTCTGACACTCTCAGACACTCTCTGACACCTCAGACATCTCTACCACTCTCTATCACTCTCTGATACTCTCCATCGCTCTCCGACACTCTCTGAAACTCTCTGATACACTCTGACACTCTCAGACACTCTCTGACACTCTGCACCACTCTCTGACACTCTCTATCACTCTCTGACACTCTCTGACACTCTCTGATACACTCTGACACTCTCAGACAGTCTCTGACACTTCTATCACTCGCTGACACACTCTGACTCTCTCTATCACACTCTGACAATCTCTGACACTCTCTGATACACTCTGAAACTCTCAGACACTCTCTATCACTCTCTGACACTCTCTGATACACTGTGACACTCTCAGACACTCTCTGACACTCTGTACCACACTCTGACACTCTCTGACACTCTCTATCACTCTCTGACACTCTCTGACACTCTCTGATACACTCTGACACTCTCAGACACTCTCTGACACTTATATAACTCTCTGACACACTCTGAAACTCTCTATCACTCTCTGACAATCTCTCACACTCTCAGACACTCTCAGACAGTCTCAGGTACTCTCTATCACTCTCTGAAACACTCGACCACGCATTGACACTCTCTATCTCTCTCTATCACTCTCTATCACTCTCTGACACTCTCTGACACTTTCCGACACTCTCAGGCAATCTCTACCACTCTCTATCACTCACTGACACTCTCTGACACTCTCTGACAATCTCAGACACAATCTGACACTCTCTAGGTCTCTCTGACACTCTCTGACACTTTCAGACACTCTCAGACACACTCATACAATCTCTGGCACTCTCTATCGCTCTCTGGTGCTCTCTATCACTCTCTGACACTCTCTGACACTCTCTGACACTTTCAGACTGTCCATGTCACTTTCAGACTCTCTGACTCTCTCTATCACTCTATTTCACTCTCTGACACTCTATATCACTTTCTGACACTGCCTGACACACACTGACACTCTCAGGCACTCTCTGAAACTCTCTATCACTCTCTGAAACTCTCTGACACTCGCAGACACTCTCTGAAACTTTTTATCACTTTCCGACACTCTCAGACACTCTCAGACACTCTCTGGCACTCTCTATCACTCTCTGACACTCTCTATCACACTCTGAAAATTTCTGTCACTCTCTGTCACTCTCTGTCACTCTCTGTCACTCTCTATCACTCTCTACCACTCTCTGTCACTCTCTGACACTCTTTGACACTCTCTATCACTCTCTGACACTCTCTGACACTCTCAGACCATCTCAGAACCTATCTGACACTTTCTATCACTCTCTGACTCTCTCAGACACTCTGTCACTTTCTATCACTCTCTGACACTGTTTGACACTCTCTGACACTCTCAGAAACTCTCAGACACTTTATATCACTCACTGCCACTCTCTGACACTCTCGGAGACTCTCAGATAGTCTCAGACACTTTCTGTCACTCTCTGACACTGTCTGACAATCTCTGACACTCTCTATCACTCTCTGACACTCTCGGACACTCTCTGATACACTCTGACACTCTCAGACAGTCTCTGACACTTCTATCACTCGCTGACACACTCTGACTCTCTCTATCACACTCTGACAATCTCTGACACTCTCTGATACACTCTGAAACTCTCAGACACTCTCTATCACTCTCTGACACTCTCTGATACACTGTGACACTCTCAGACACTCTCTGACACTCTGTATCACACTCTGACACTCTCTGACACTCTCTATCACTCTCTGACACTCTCTGACACTCTCTGATACACTCTGACACTCTCAGACACTCTCTGACACTTATATAACTCTCTGACACACTCTGAAACTCTCTTTCACTCTCTGAAAATCTCTCACACTCTCAGACACTCTCAGACACTCTCAGACAGTCTCAGACACTCTCTATCACTCTCTGAAACACTCGACCACGCATTGACACTCTCTATCTCTCTCTATCACTCTCTATCACTCTCTGACACTCTCTGACACTTTCCGACACTCTCAGGCAATCTCTACCACTCTCTATCACTCACTGACACTCTCTGACACTCTCAGACACTCTCTGACACCTCAGACATCTCTACCACTCTCTATCACTCTCTGATACTCTCCATCGCTCTCCGACACTCTCTGAAACTCTCTGATACACTCTGACACTCTCAGACACTCTCTGACACTCTGCACCACTCTCTGACACTCTCTATCACTCTCTGACACTCTCTGACACTCTCTGATACACTCTGACACTCTCAGACAGTCTCTGACACTTCTATCACTCGCTGACACACTCTGACTCTCTCTATCACACTCTGACAATCTCTGACACTCTCTGATACACTCTGAAACTCTCAGACACTCTCTATCACTCTCTGACACTCTCTGATACACTGTGACACTCTCAGACACTCTCTGACACTCTGTACCACACTCTGACACTCTCTGACACTCTCTATCACTCTCTGACACTCTCTGACACTCTCTGATACACTCTGACACTCTCAGACACTCTCTGACACTTATATAACTCTCTGACACACTCTGAAACTCTCTATCACTCTCTGACAATCTCTCACACTCTCAGACACTCTCAGACAGTCTCAGGTACTCTCTATCACTCTCTGAAACACTCGACCACGCATTGACACTCTCTATCTCTCTCTATCACTCTCTATCACTCTCTGACACTCTCTGACACTTTCCGACACTCTCAGGCAATCTCTACCACTCTCTATCACTCACTGACACTCTCTGACACTCTCTGACAATCTCAGACACAATCTGACACTCTCTAGGTCTCTCTGACACTCTCTGACACTTTCAGACACTCTCAGACACACTCATACAATCTCTGGCACTCTCTATCGCTCTCTGGTGCTCTCTATCACTCTCTGACACTCTCTGACACTCTCTGACACTTTCAGACTGTCCATGTCACTTTCAGACTCTCTGACTCTCTCTATCACTCTATTTCACTCTCTGACACTCTATATCACTTTCTGACACTGCCTGACACACACTGACACTCTCAGGCACTCTCTGAAACTCTCTATCACTCTCTGAAACTCTCTGACACTCGCAGACACTCTCTGAAACTTTTTATCACTTTCCGACACTCTCAGACACTCTCAGACACTCTCTGGCACTCTCTATCACTCTCTGACACTCTCTATCACACTCTGAAAATTTCTGTCACTCTCTGTCACTCTCTGTCACTCTCTGTCACTCTCTATCACTCTCTACCACTCTCTGTCACTCTCTGACACTCTTTGACACTCTCTATCACTCTCTGACACTCTCTGACACTCTCAGACCATCTCAGAACCTATCTGACACTTTCTATCACTCTCTGACTCTCTCAGACACTCTGTCACTTTCTATCACTCTCTGACACTGTTTGACACTCTCTGACACTCTCAGAAACTCTCAGACACTTTATATCACTCACTGCCACTCTCTGACACTCTCGGAGACTCTCAGATAGTCTCAGACACTTTCTGTCACTCTCTGACACTGTCTGACAATCTCTGACACTCTCAGAAAAAATCTTTCACTTTCTATCCCTCTTTGACACTCCCTATCACTCCCTAACACTCTCAGATACTCTCTGGCACTCTCTTTCACTCTCCATCACTCTTTGACACTGTCAGACACTCTCTGACAATCTCAGACTATCTCAGACACTATCTATCACTCTATGAAACTCTCCGACAATCTCTATCACACTCTATCACTCTCTGGCACAATCTGAATCTCTCTCTGACACTCTCTGACACTCTCTATCACTCTCTGACACTCTCTGACACTTTCCGACACTCTCAGACACACTCTACCACTCTCTATCACTCTCTGACACTCTCTGAGACTCTCTGATACACTCTGACACTCCCTGACACTCCCTGACATTCTCTGACACTCTCTGACACTCTCTGACACTCTCTGACAATCTCAGACACTCCCTGACACTTTCTATGACTCTCTGACACTCTCTGACACTTTCAGACACTCTCAGACACACTCATATACTCTCTGGCGCTCTCTGGCACTCTATATCACTCTCTGGCACTCTCTATCACTCTCTATCACTCTCTATCACTCTCTGACACTCTCTGACACTCTCAAACTCTCACTGACGCTCTCAGTCTCTTTCTGACTCTCTCTATCACTCTCTGATACTCTCTGACACTCTCAGACACTCTCAGACATTCTCAGACACTCTCTGACACTCTCAGACGCTCTCTGACACTCTCTATCACTCTCTGACACTCTATATCACTTTCTGACACAGCCTGACACACACTGACACTCTCAGGCACTCTCTGAAACTCTCTATCACTCTCTGAAACTCTCTGACACTCGCAGACACTCTCTGACATTTTTTATCACTTTCTGACACTCTCTATCACTCTCTGACACTCTCTGACACTCTCTGTCACTCTCTGTCACTCTCTGACAATCTCTACCACTCTCTACCACTCTCTGTCACTCTCTGTCACTCTCTGACTCTCTCTGACACTCTCAGATACTCGCTGACGCTCTCAGACACTTTCTGTCACTCTCTGACACTCTCAGACACTCTCTGACACATTCTATCACTCGCTGACACTCTCTGCCACTCTCAGAGGCTCTCAGACAGTCTCAGACACTTTCTATCACTCTCTGACACTGTCTGACAATCTCTGACACTGTCAGACACTCACTTTCACTCTCTATCCCTCTATGACATTCCCTATCTCTCCCTTACACTCTCAGATTCTCTATGACAATCTCTTTCACTCTCCATCACTCTCAGACACTCTCAGATACTCTCTGTCACTCTCAGACTCACTCAGACACTCTCTATCACACTCTATCACTCTCTGACACACTCTGACACTGTCTATCACTCTTTGACACTCTCTGACACTCACTATCACTCTCTATCACTCTCTGGCACACTCTGACACTCTCTGGCACTCTCAGACACTCTCTATCGCTCTCTATCACTCTCTGACACTCTCTGACACTCTCTGACACTCTCTATCACTCTCTGACACTCTCAGACACTCTCTATCACTCTCTGACACTCTCTGACACTCTCTGATACACTCTGACACTCTCAGACAGTCTCTGACACTTCTATCACTCGCTGACACACTCTGACTCTCTCTATCACACTCTGACAATCTCTGACACTCTCTGATACACTCTGAAACTCTCAGACACTCTCTATCACTCTCTGACACTCTCTGATACACTGTGACACTCTCAGACACTCTCTGACACTCTGTACCACACTCTGACACTCTCTGACACTCTCTATCACTCTCTGACACTCTCTGACACTCTCTGATACACTCTGACACTCTCAGACACTCTCTGACACTTATATAACTCTCTGACACACTCTGAAACTCTCTATCACTCTCTGACAATCTCTCACACTCTCAGACACTCTCAGACAGTCTCAGGTACTCTCTATCACTCTCTGAAACACTCGACCACGCATTGACACTCTCTATCTCTCTCTATCACTCTCTATCACTCTCTGACACTCTCTGACACTTTCCGACACTCTCAGGCAATCTCTACCACTCTCTATCACTCACTGACACTCTCTGACACTCTCTGACAATCTCAGACACAATCTGACACTCTCTAGGTCTCTCTGACACTCTCTGACACTTTCAGACACTCTCAGACACACTCATACAATCTCTGGCACTCTCTATCGCTCTCTGGTGCTCTCTATCACTCTCTGACACTCTCTGACACTCTCTGACACTTTCAGACTGTCCATGTCACTTTCAGACTCTCTGACTCTCTCTATCACTCTATTTCACTCTCTGACACTCTATATCACTTTCTGACACTGCCTGACACACACTGACACTCTCAGGCACTCTCTGAAACTCTCTATCACTCTCTGAAACTCTCTGACACTCGCAGACACTCTCTGAAACTTTTTATCACTTTCCGACACTCTCAGACACTCTCAGACACTCTCTGGCACTCTCTATCACTCTCTGACACTCTCTATCACACTCTGAAAATTTCTGTCACTCTCTGTCACTCTCTGTCACTCTCTGTCACTCTCTATCACTCTCTACCACTCTCTGTCACTCTCTGACACTCTTTGACACTCTCTATCACTCTCTGACACTCTCTGACACTCTCAGACCATCTCAGAACCTATCTGACACTTTCTATCACTCTCTGACTCTCTCAGACACTCTGTCACTTTCTATCACTCTCTGACACTGTTTGACACTCTCTGACACTCTCAGAAACTCTCAGACACTTTATATCACTCACTGCCACTCTCTGACACTCTCGGAGACTCTCAGATAGTCTCAGACACTTTCTGTCACTCTCTGACACTGTCTGACAATCTCTGACACTCTCAGAAAAAATCTTTCACTTTCTATCCCTCTTTGACACTCCCTATCACTCCCTAACACTCTCAGATACTCTCTGGCACTCTCTTTCACTCTCCATCACTCTTTGACACTGTCAGACACTCTCTGACAATCTCAGACTATCTCAGACACTATCTATCACTCTATGAAACTCTCCGACAATCTCTATCACACTCTATCACTCTCTGGCACAATCTGAATCTCTCTCTGACACTCTCTGACACTCTCTATCACTCTCTGACACTCTCTGACACTTTCCGACACTCTCAGACACACTCTACCACTCTCTATCACTCTCTGACACTCTCTGAGACTCTCTGATACACTCTGACACTCCCTGACACTCCCTGACATTCTCTGACACTCTCTGACACTCTCTGACACTCTCTGACAATCTCAGACACTCCCTGACACTTTCTATGACTCTCTGACACTCTCTGACACTTTCAGACACTCTCAGACACACTCATATACTCTCTGGCGCTCTCTGGCACTCTATATCACTCTCTGGCACTCTCTATCACTCTCTATCACTCTCTATCACTCTCTGACACTCTCTGACACTCTCAAACTCTCACTGACGCTCTCAGTCTCTTTCTGACTCTCTCTATCACTCTCTGATACTCTCTGACACTCTCAGACACTCTCAGACATTCTCAGACACTCTCTGACACTCTCAGACGCTCTCTGACACTCTCTATCACTCTCTGACACTCTATATCACTTTCTGACACAGCCTGACACACACTGACACTCTCAGGCACTCTCTGAAACTCTCTATCACTCTCTGAAACTCTCTGACACTCGCAGACACTCTCTGACATTTTTTATCACTTTCTGACACTCTCTATCACTCTCTGACACTCTCTGACACTCTCTGTCACTCTCTGTCACTCTCTGACAATCTCTACCACTCTCTACCACTCTCTGTCACTCTCTGTCACTCTCTGACTCTCTCTGACACTCTCAGATACTCGCTGACGCTCTCAGACACTTTCTGTCACTCTCTGACACTCTCAGACACTCTCTGACACATTCTATCACTCGCTGACACTCTCTGCCACTCTCAGAGGCTCTCAGACAGTCTCAGACACTTTCTATCACTCTCTGACACTGTCTGACAATCTCTGACACTGTCAGACACTCACTTTCACTCTCTATCCCTCTATGACATTCCCTATCTCTCCCTTACACTCTCAGATTCTCTATGACAATCTCTTTCACTCTCCATCACTCTCAGACACTCTCAGATACTCTCTGTCACTCTCAGACTCACTCAGACACTCTCTATCACACTCTATCACTCTCTGACACACTCTGACACTGTCTATCACTCTTTGACACTCTCTGACACTCACTATCACTCTCTATCACTCTCTGGCACACTCTGACACTCTCTGGCACTCTCAGACACTCTCTATCGCTCTCTATCACTCTCTGACACTCTCTGACACTCTCTGACACTCTCTATCACTCTCTGACACTCTCAGACACTCTCTATCACTCACTGACACACTCTATCACTCTCTGACACTCTCTGACACAATCTGACACACTCAGACACTCTAACACTCTCTATCACTCTCTGTTACTCTCTGACACACTCTGACACACTCTGAAACTATCTGTCAATCTCTGACACTCTCGATCACTCTCTGACATTCTCTATCACTCTCTGACACTAAAAGACACTCTCTATCACTCTGTGACACTCTCTGACACTCTCTGATACACTCTGACACTCTCAGACAGTCTCTGACACTTCTATCACTCTCTGAAACACTCTGACACTCTCTATCACTCTCTGACAATCTCTGACACTCTCTGACACTCTCAGACACTCTCAGACACTCCCTGACACTCTCTGAGACTCTCTGACACACTCACACCCTCTCTGACACACTCTGACACCCTCAGGCACTCTCAGACACTCTCTATCACTCTCCATCACTCTGCGACACTCTCTCATACTCTCTATCACTCTCTGAAACTCTCAGGCACTCGCTGGGACACTCTGACACTCTCTATCACTTTCTGACACACTCTGACTCTGTCTGACTCTCTCTGACATTCTCAGACACTCTCAGACACTCTCAGACACTCTCAGACACTCTCTGAAACTCTCTATCACTCTATGACGTTCACTATCACTCCCTGACACTCTCAGATTCTGTCTGACAATCTCTTTCACTCTCCATCACTCTCTGACACTCTCTGACACTCTCAGTCACTCTCTGACACTCTCTGACACTCTCTGACACCTCAGACATCTCTACAACTCTCTATCACTCTCTGATACTCTCTGATACACTCTGACACTTTCAGACACTCTCTGACTCTCTGCATCACTCTCTGACACTCTCTGACACTCTCTATCACTCTCTGACACTCTCTGACACTCTCTGATACACTCTGACACTTCTATGACTCTCTGACACTCTCTATCACTCTCTGACAATCTCTGACACTCTCTGATACACTCTGACACTCTCAGACACTCTCAGACACTCTTGACACTATCTATCACTGTATGACACTCTCAGACACTCT
Organism: Heterodontus francisci; assembly: GCF_036365525.1. Taxonomy (NCBI): domain Eukaryota; kingdom Metazoa; phylum Chordata; class Chondrichthyes; order Heterodontiformes; family Heterodontidae; genus Heterodontus; species Heterodontus francisci. Next base: position 14,053,423 of record NC_090405.1, read on the forward strand.
CTATCGCTCTCTATCACTCTCCAACACTCTCTGACACTCTCTGACACTCTCTATCACTCTCTGACACTCTCTGACACTATCTGACACTCTCTGAGACTCTCTGTCGCTCTCGGATACACTCTGACGCTCGCTGACACTCGCTGACACTCCCTTACACCCTCTGACAATCTCTGGCACTCCCTGGCACTCTCCGGCTCTCTATATCACTCTCTGACACTCTGTGACACTCTCTATCACTCTCTGACACTCTGTGACACTCTCGATCACTCTTTATCACTCTCTGACACACTCTGACACTCTCTGACACTCTCTGACACTCTCAGACACTCTCCATCTCTATGACACTCTCTATCACTCTCTGACACTCTATCACTCTCTGACACTCTCTGACACTCCCTGACACTCTCTGTCGCTCTCGGACACTCTCAGACACTTTCCATCACTCTCTGACACTCTCAGACTCTCTCTGAAACTCTCTTTCACACTCTATCACTCTCTGAAACAATCTCTCACTCTCTGACACTCTCAGTCACTCTCTGACACTCTCTGACACTCTCTGACACCTCAGACATCTCTACAACTCTCTATCACTCTCTGATACTCTCTGATACACTCTGACACTCTCAGACACTCTCTGACTCTCTGCATCACTCTCTGACACTCTCTGACACTCTCTATCACTCTCTGACACTCTCTGACACTCTCTGATACACTCTGACACTTCTATGACTCTCTGACACTCTCTATCACTCTCTGACAATCTCTGACACTCTCTGATACACTCTGACACTCTCAGACACTCTCAGACACTCTTGACACTATCTATCACTGTATGACACTCTCAGACACTCTCTATCACTCTCTATCACTCTCCAACACTCTCTGACACTCTCTGACACTCTCTATCACTCTCTGACACTCTCTGACACTATCTGACACTCTCTGAGACTCTCTGTCGCTCTCGGATACACTCTGACGCTCGCTGACACTCGCTGACACTCCCTTACACCCTCTGACAATCTCTGGCACTCTCTGGCACTCTCTGGCTCTCTATATCACTCTCTGACACTCTGTGACACTCTCTATCACTCTCTGACACTCTGTGACACTCTTGATCACTCTTTATCACTCTCTGACACACTCTGACACTCTCTGACACTCTCAGACACTCTCCATCTCTATGACACTCTCTATCACTCTCTGACACTCTATCACTCTCTGACACTCTCTGACACTCCCTGACACTCTCTGTCGCTCTCGGACACTCTCAGACACTTTCCATCACTCTCTGACACTCTCAGACTCTCTCTGAAACTCTCTTTCACACTCTATCACTCTCTGAAACAATCTCTCACTCTCTGACACACTCTGACACTCTGTGTCACTCTTTGACAATCTCTGACACTCTCTGATACACTCTGACACACTCACACACTATCACTCTCTGACACTCTCTATCAATCTCTGACACTCACTGACACTCTCTGACACTCTCAGACACTCTCACACAGTCTCAGACACTCTCTGTCACTCTCTGAAACTCTCCACCACGCTTTGACTCGCTCTAATTCTCTCTGACTCATTCTCTCACTCTCTGGCACTCTCTGACACTCTCGGATACACTCTGACACTCCCTGACTCTCTCTGACACTCTCTTTCACTCTCTGACACTCTCTGACAATCTCAGACACACTCAGACACTCTCTGACACTCTCTATCACTCTCTGACACTCTCTGACACATTCAGACACTCTCAGACACTCACTACCACTCTCTGCCACTCTCTGACACTCTCTGATACACCCTGACACTCTCTGACACATTCTCTCACTCTCTGACACTCTCTGACACTCTCTGACAATCTCAGACACAATCAGAAACTCTCAGACACTCTCTGCCACTCTCTGACACTCTCAGACTCTTTCAGACACTCTCAGACACACTCAGACACTCTCTGACACTCTCTGACTATCTCAGACACAATCAGACGCTCTCTGGCACTCTCTGGCGCTCTCTATCACTCTCTGGCACTTTCTATCACTCTCTCACACTCTCTGACACTCTCTGACACTCTCTGACACTCTCTGAATGTTTATATCACTCTCTGACACACTCTATCACTGTCTGACACTTCCTGACACTCTCAGACTCTCCCTGACAATCTCAGACTCTCTCTGACTCTCTCTATCACTCTCTGACACTCTCTGACACTCTCTATCACTCTCTGACACTCTCAGACACTCTCTGACACTCTCTGACACTCTCTGACGCTCTCAGACACTCTCTCTCACTCTCCATCACTCTCCATCACTCTCTGACACTCTCTATCACTTTCTGACACTGCCTGACACACACTGACACTCTCAGGCACTCTCTGAAAGTCTCTATCACTCTCTGAAACTCTCTGACACTCGCAGACACTCTCTGACACATTCTATCAATTACTGACACTCTCAGACACACTCAGACATTTTCAGACACTCTCTGACACAATCTATGACACTCTCTGACTCTCTCTATCACTCTCTGACAATCTCTGACACTCGCTGATACTCTCTGACACTCTCTGACACTCTCTATCACTCTCTGACACTCTCTGATACACTCTGACACTCTCAGACAGTCTCTGACACTTCTATCATTCTCTGACACTCTCTATCACTCTCTGACAATCTCTGACACTCTCTGATACACTCTGAAACTCTCAGACACTCTCTGACACTCTCTGAAAATCTCTGATACACTCTGACACTCTCAGACACTATCTGACACTCTGTATCACTCTCTGACACTCTCTGACACTCTCTATCACTCTCTGACAATCTCTGACACTCTCTGATACACTCTGAAACTGTCAGACACTCTCTGACACTCTCTATCACTCTCTGACACTCTCTGAAAATCTCTGATACACTCTGACACTCACAGACACTCTCATACACTGTCTGACACTCTCAGGCACTCTCTGACACTCTCTGGCACTCTCTCGCACTCTCTGACACGCTATATCACTCTCTGACACTCTCTGAAACTCTCTATCACTCTCTGATACTCTTTGACACTCTCTGACACTCTCTGTCGCTCTCGGATACACTCTGACACTCGCTGACACTCTCAGACTCACTCTGACACTCTCTTACACACGCTATCACTCTCTGACACACTCGGTCAAACACTGACACTCGCTGAAACTCCCTTACACCCTCTGACACTCTCTGGCACTCTCTGGCACTCTCTGGCACTCTCCGGCACTCTATATCACTCTCTGACACTCTCTATCACTCTCTGACACTCTCTGACACTCGCAGACTCTCTCTGACGCATTCTATCAATTACTGACACTCTCAGACACTCTCAGACATTTTCAGACACTCTCTGACACACTCTACCACTCTATGACACTCTCTATCACTCTCTGACAATCTCTGACACTCTCTGATACTCTCTGACACTCTCTGACACTCGCTGATACTCTCTGACACTCTCTGACACTCTCTGTCACTCTCTGACACTCTCTGACACTCTCTGATACACTCTGACACTCTCAGACAGTCTCTGACACTTCTATCATTCTCTGACACTCTCTATCACTCTCTGACAATCGCTGACACACTCTGATACACTCTGAAACTCTCAGACACTCTCTGACACTCTCTGAAAATCTCTGATACACTCTGACACTCTCAGACACTATCTGACACTCTGTATCACTCTCTGACACTCTCTGACACTCTCTATCACTCTCTGACAATCTCTGACACTCTCTGATACACTCTGAAACTGTCAGGCACTCTCTGACACTCTCTATCACTCTCTGACACTCTCTGAAAATCTCTGATACACTCTGACACTCACAGACACTCTCAGACACTGTCTGACACTCTCAGGCACTCTCTGACACTCTCTGGCACTATCTCGCACTCTCTGACACGCTATATCACTCTCTGACACTCTCTGAAACTCTCTATCACTCTCTGATACTCTTTGACACTCTCTGACACTCTCTGTCGCTCTCGGATACACTCTGACACTCGCTGACACTCTCAGACTCACTCTGACACTCTCTTACACACGCTATCACTCTCTGACACACTCGGTCAAACACTGACACTCGCTGAAACTCCCTGACACCCTCTGACACCCTCTGACACTCTCTGGCACTCTCTGGCACTCTCTGGCACTCTCCGCCACTCTATATCACTCTCTGACACTCTCTATCACTCTCTGACACTCTCTGACACTCGCAGACTCTCTCTGACGCATTCTATCAATTACTGACACTGTCAGACACTCTCAGACATTTTCAGACACTCTCTGACACACTCTACCACTCTATGACACTCTCTGACACTCTCTATCACTCTCTGACAATCTCTGACACTCTCTGATACTCTCTGACACTCTCTGACTCTCTCTTTCACTCTCTGACACTCTCTGATACACTCTGACACTCACAGACAGTCGCTGACACTCTCTGTCGCTCTCGGATACACTCTGACACTCGCTGACACTCTCAGACTGTCTCTGACACTCTCATACACATGCTATCACTCTCTGACACACTCTGTCACACACTGACACTCGCTGAAACTCCCTTACACCTTCTGACACTCTCTGGCACTCTCTGGCACTCTCGGGCACTCTATAACACTCTCTGACACTCTCTGACACTCTCTATCACTCTCTGACACTCACTGACACTCTCTGATACACTCTGACACTCTCAGACAGTCGCTGGCACTTCTATCACTCTCTGACACTCTCTATCACTCTCTGACAATCTCTGACACTCTCTGACACTCTCTGAAAATCTCTGATACACTCTGACACTCACAGACACTCTCAGACACTGTCTGACACTCTCAGGCATTCTCTGACACTCTCTGGCACTCTCTCGCACTCTCTGACACGCTATATCACTCTCTGACACTCTCTGACACTCTCTGACACTCTCTGTCGCTCTCGGATACACTCTGACACTCGCTGACACTCTCAGACTCTCTCTGACACTCTCTTACACACGCTATCACTCTCTGACACACTCTGTCACACACTGACACTCGCTGAAACTCCCTTACACCCTCTGACACTCTCTGGCACTCTCTGGCACTCTCCGGCACTCTATATCACTCTCTGACACTCTCTGACACTCGCAGACACTCTCTGACACATTCTATCAATTACTGACACTCTCAGACATTTTCAGACACTCTCTGACACACTCTACCACTCTATGACACTCTCTGACACTCTCTATCACTCTCTGACAATCTCTGACACTCTCTGATACTCTCTGACACTCTCTGACTCTCTCTTTCACTCTCTGACACTCTCTGACACTCTCTGATACACTCTGACACTCTCAGACAGTCGCTGACACTTCTATCACTCTCTGACACTCTCCATCACTCTCTGACACTCTCTGATACACTCTGAAACTCTTAGACACTCTCTGACACTCTCTGTCGCTCTCGGATACACTCTGACACTCGCTGACACTCTCAGACTCTCTCTGACACTCTCTTACACATGCTATCACTCTCTGACACACTCTGTCACACACTGACTCTCGCTGAAACTCCCTTACACGTTCTGACACTCTCTGGCACTCTCTGGCACTCTCCGGCACTCTATAACACTCTCTGACACTCTCTGACACTCTCTATCACTCTCTGACACTCTCTGACACTCTCTGATACACTCTGACACTCTCAGACAGTCGCTGACACTTCTATCACTCTCTGACACTCTCTATCACTCTCTGACAATCTCTGACACTCTCTGATACACTCTGACACTCTCTGACACTCTCTGACACTCTCTGTCACTCTCGGATTCACTCTGACACTCGCTGACACTCTCATACTCTCTCTGACACTCTCTTACACATGCTATCACTCTCTGACATACTCTGTCACACACTGACACTCGCTGAAACTCCCTTACACCCTCTGACACTCTCTGGCACTCTCAGGCACACTCCGGCACTCTATATCACTCCCTGACACTCTCTGACACTCTCTATCACTCTCTGACACTCTCTGACACTCTCTATCACTCTCTGACAATCTCTGACACTCTCTGATACACTCTGAAACTGTCAGACACTCTCTGACACTCTCTATCACTCTCTGACACTCTCTGAAAATCTCTGATACACTCTGACACTCACAGACACTCTCATACACTGTCTGACACTCTCAGGCACTCTCTGACACTCTCTGGCACTCTCTCGCACTCTCTGACACGCTATATCACTCTCTGACACTCTCTGAAACTCTCTATCACTCTCTGATACTCTCTGACACTCTCTGACACTCTCTGTCGCTCTCGGATACACTCTGACACTCGCTGACACTCTCAGACTCTCTCTGACACTCTCTTACACACGCTATCACTCTCTGACACACTCTGTCACACACTGACACTCGCTGAAACTCCCTTACACCCTCTGACACTCTCTGGCACTCTCTGGCACTCTCCGGCACTCTATATCACTCTCTGACACTCTCTATCACTCTCTGACACTCGCAGACACTCTCTGACACATTCTATCAATTACTGACACTCTCAGACTCTCTCAGACATTTTCAGACACTCTCTGACACACTCTACCACTCTATGACACTCTCTGACACTCTCTATCACTCTCTGACAATCTCTGACACTCTCTGATACTCTCTGACACTCTCTGACTCTCTCTTTCACTCTCTGACACTCTCTGACACTCTCTGATACACTCTGACACTCTCAGACAGTCGCTGACACTTCTATCACTCTCTGACACTCTCCATCACTCTCTGACACTCTCTTACACATGCTATCACTCTCTGACACACTCTGTCACACACTGACACTCGCTGAAACTCCCTTACACCTTCTGACACTCTCTGGCACTCTCTGGCACTCTCCGACACTCTATAACACTCTCTGACACTCTCTGACACTCTCTATCACTCTCTGACACTCTCTGACACTCTCTGATACACTCTGACACTCTCAGACAGTCGCTGACACTCTCTGATACACTCTGAAACTCTCAGACACTCTCTGACACTCTCTGTCACTCTCGGATACACTCTGACACTCGCTGACACTCTCAGACTCTCTCTGACACTCTCTTACACATGCTATCACTCTCTGATACACTCTGTCACACACTGACACTCGCTGAAACTCCCTTACACCCTCTGACACTCTCTGGCACTCTCAGGCACACTCCGGCACTCTATGTCACTCTCTGACACTCTCTGACACTCTCTATCACTCTCTGACACTCTCTGACACTCTCTATCACTCTCTGACAATCTCTGACACTCTCTGATACACTCTGAAACTCTCACACACTCTCTGACACTCTCTATCACTCTCTGACACTCTCTGAAAATCTCTGATACACTCTGACACTCACAGACACTCTCAGACACTGTCTGACACTCTCAGGCACTCTCTGACACTCTCTGGCACTCTCTCGCACTCTCTGACACGCTATATCACTCTCTGACACTCTCTGAAACTCTCTATCACTCTCTGATACTCTCTGACACTCTCTGACACTCTCTGTCGCTCTCGGATACACTCTGACACTCGCTGACACTCTCAGACTCTCTCTGACACTCTCTTACACACGCTATCACTCTCTGACACACTATGTCACACACTGACACTCGCTGAAACTCCCTTACACCCTCTGACACTCTCTGGCACTCTCTGGCACTCTCCGGCACTCTATATCACTCTCTGACACTCTCTGACACTCTCTATCACTCTCTGACACTCTCTGACACTCGCAGACACTCTCTGACACATTCTATCAATTACTGACACTCTCAGACACTCTCAGACATTTTCAGACACTCTCTGACACACTCTACCACTCTATGACACTCTCTGACACTCTCTATCACTCTCTGACAATCTCTGACACTCTCTGATACTCTCTGACACTCTCTGACTCTCTCTTTCACTCTCTGACACTCTCTGACACTCTCTGATACACTCTGACACTCTCAGACAGTCGCTGACACTTCCATCACTCTCTGACACTCTCCATCACTCTCTGACACTCTCTGATACACTCTGAAACTCTCAGACACTCTCTGACACTCTCTGTCGCTCTCGGATACACTCTGATACTCGCTGACACTCTCAGACTCTCTCTGACACTCTCTTACACATGCTATCACTCTCTGACACACGATGTCACACACTGACACTCGCTGAAACTCCCTTACACGTTCTGACACTCTCTGGCACTCTCTGGCACTCCCCGGCACTCTATAACACTCTCTGACACTCTCTGACACTCTCTATCACTCTCTGACACTCTCTGACACTCTCTGATACACTCTGACACTCTCTGAAACTCTCGATCACTCTCTATCACTCTCTATCACTCTCTATCACTCTCTGACACTCTCAGACACTCTCAGACAGTCTCAGACACTCTCTATCACTCTCTGAAACTCTCTACCACGCTTTGACTCTCTCTAACTCTCTCCATCACTCTCTGGCACTCTCTGACACTCTCGGATACACTCTGACACTCCCTGACTCTCTCTGACACTCTCTTTCACTGTCTGACACTCTCTGACAATCTCAGACACACTCAGACACTCTCTGACACTCTCTATCACTCTCTGACACTCTCTGACACATTCAGACACTCTCAGACACTCACTACCACTCTCTACCACTCTCTGACACTCTCTGATACACTCTGAAACTCTCAGACACTCTCTGACACTAACTATCACTCTCTGACACTCTCTGAAAATCTCTGATACACTCTGACGCTCTCTGACAATCTCTGACACTCTCTGATACACTCTGAAACTCTCAGACACTCTCTGACACTCTCTATCACTCTCTGGCACTCTCTGAAAATCTCTGATACACTCTGACACTCACAGACACTCTCAGACACTGTCTGACACTCTCTGATACCCTCTATCTCTCTCTGATACTCCCTGACACTCTCAGGCACTCTCTCGCACTCTCTGACACTCTATATCACTCTCTGACACTCTCTGAAACTCTCTATCACTCTCTGACACTCTCTGACACTCTCTGTCGCTCTCGGATACACTCTGACTCTCTCTGACACTCTCTTACACACGCTATCACTCTCTGACACACTCTGGCACACACTGACACTCGCTGAAACTCCCTTACACCCTCTGACACTCTCTGGTACTCTCTGGCACTCTCCGGCACTCTATATCACTCTCTGACACTCTCTGACACTCTCTATCACTCTCTGACACTCTCTGACACTCTCGATCACTCCCTATCACTCTCTATCACTCTCTGACACTCTCAGACACTCTCAGACAGTCTCAGACACTCTCTATCACTCTCTGAAACTCTCTACCACGCTTTGACTCTCTCTAACGCTCTCTATCACTCTCTGGCACTCTCTGAAACTCTCGGATACACTCTGACACTCCCTGACTCTCTCTGACACTCTCTTTCACTCTCTGACATTCTCTGACAATCTCAGACACACTCAGACATACTCAGACACTCTCTGACACTCACTACCACTCTCTGACACTCTCTGATACACTCTGACACACCCTGACACTCTCAGACACATTCTGTCACTCTCTGACACTCTCTGACAATCTCAGACACAATCAGAAACTCTCAGACACTCTCTGTCACTCTCTGACACTCTCTGACTCTTTCAGACACTCTCAGACACACTCAGACACTCTCTGGCACTCTCTGGCACTCTTTATCACTGTCTGACACTCTCGATCACTCTCTGACAATCTCTGACACTCTCTGATGCTCTCAGACAGTCTCTGACACTTCTATCACTCTCTGACACTCTCTATCACTCTCTGACAATCTCTGACACTCTCTGATACACTCTGAATCTCTCAGACACTCTCGGACACTAACTATCACTTTCTGACACTCTCTGAAAATCTCTGATACACTCTGACACTCTCAGACACTCTCTGACACTCTGTATCACTCTCTGACATTCTCTGACACTCTCTATCACTCTCTGACAATCTCTGACACTCTCTGATACACTCTGAAACTCTCAGACACTCTCTGACACTCTCTATCACTCTCTGAAACTCTCTGAAAATCTCTGATACACTCTGACACTCACAGACACTCTCAGACACTGTCTGACACTCTCTGATACCCTCTATCACTCTCTGATACTCCCTGACACTCTCAGGCACTCTCTCGCACTCTCTGACACTCGATATCACTCTCTGACACTCTCTGAAACTCTCTATCACTCTCTGACACTCTCTGACACTCTCTATCACTCTCTGACACTCTCTGACAATCTCTGTCGCTCTCGGATACACTCTGACACTCGCTGACACTCTCAGACTCTCTCTGACACTCTCTTACACACGCTATCACTCTCTGACACACTCTGGCACACACTGACTCTCGCTGAAACTCCCTTACACCCTCTGACACTCTCTGGCACTCTCTGGCACTCTATATCACTCTCTGACACTCTCTGACACTCTCTATCACTCTCTATTACTCTCTGACACTCTCAGACACTCTCAGACAGTCTCAAACAGTCTCAGACACTCTCTATCACTCTCGGAAACTCTCTACCACGCTTTGACTCTCTCTAACTCTCTCTATCACTCTCTGGCACTCTCTGACACTCTCGGATACACTCTGACACTCCCTGACTCTCTCTGACACTCTCTTTCACTCTCTGACACTCTCTGACAATCTCAGACACACTCAGACACACTCAGACACTCTCTGACACTCTCTATCACTCTCTGACACTCTCGGACACATTCAGACACTCTCAGACACTCACTACCACTCTCTGACACTCTCTGATACACTCTGACACTCTCTGACACATTCTGTCACTCTCTGACACTCTCTGACAATCTCAGACACAATCAGAAACTCTCAGACACACTCAGACACTCACTGGCACTCTTTATCACTCTCTGACACTGCCTGACACTCTCAGACTCTCCCTGACAATCTCAGACTCTCTCTGACTCTCTCTATCACTCTCTGACACTCTCTGTCACTCTCTGACACTCTCAGACACTCTCTGACACTCTCTGACACTCTCTATCACTCTCTGACACTCTCTATCACTTTCTGACACTTCCTGACACACACTGACACTCTCAGGCACTCTCTGAACGTCTCTATCACTCTCTGAAACTCTCTGACACTCGCACACACTCTCTGACACATTATATCAATTACTGACACTCTCAGACACTCTCAGACATTTTCAGACACTCTCTGACACACTCTGTCACTCTGTGACACTCTCTGACACTTTCTATCACTCTCTGACAATCTCTGACACTCTCTGATACTCTCTGACTCTGTCTATCACTCTCTGACACTCTCTGACACTCTCTGATACACTCTGACACTCTCAGACAGTCGCTGACACTTCTATCACTCTCTGACACTCTCTATCACTCTCTGACAATCTCTGATACTCTCTGATACACTCTGAAACTCTCAGACACTCTCTGACACTCTCTATCACTCTCTGACACTCTCTGAAAATCTTTGATACACTCTGACACTCTCAGACACTCTCTGACACTCTGTATCACTCTCTGACACTCTCTATCACTCTCTGACAATCTCTGACACTCTCTGATACACTCTGAAACTCTCAGATACTCTCTGACACTCTCTATCACTCTTTGACACTCTCTGAAAATCTCAGATACACTCTGACACTCACAGACACTGTCTGACACGCTCTGATACCCTCTATCACTCTCTGATACTCTCTGACACTCTCAGGCACTCTCTGACACTCTCTGAAACTCTCTATCACTCTCTGACACTCTCTGACACTCTCTGTCGCTCTCAGATACACTCTGACACTCGCTGACACTCTTAGACTCTCTCTGACACTCTCTTACACACGCTATCACTCTCTGACACACTCTGTCACACACTGACACTCGCTGAAATTCCCTTCCACCCTCTGACACTCTCTGGCACTCTCTGGCACTATCCGGCACTCTATGTCTCTCTCTGACACTCTCTGACACTCTCTATCACTCACTGACACTCTCTGACACTCGCAGACACTCTCTGACACATTCTATCAATTACTGACACTCTCAGACACTCTCAGAAATTTTCAGACACTCTCTGACACTCTCTATCACTCTCTGACAATCTCTGACACTCTCTGATACTCTCTGACACTCTCTGACTTTCTCTATCACTCTCTGACACTCTCTGACACTCTCTGATACACTCTGACACTCTCAGACAGTCGCTGACACTTCTATCACTCTCTGACACTCTCTATCACTCTCTGATAATCTCTGACACTCTCTGATACACTCTGAAACTCTCTGACAATCTCTGACGCTCTCTGTCACTCTCGGATACACTCTGACACTCGCTGACACTCTCAGACTCTCTCTGACACTCTCTTACACATGCTATCACTCTCTGACACACTCTGTCACACACTGACACTCGCTGAAACTCCCTTAGACCTCTGACACTCTCTGGCACTCTCTGGCACACTCCAGCACTCTATGTCAATCTCTGACACTCTCTGACACTCTCTATCACTCTCTGACACTCTCTGACACTCTCGATCACTCTCTATCACTCTCTATCACTCTCTGACACTCTCAGACACTCTCTATCACTCTCTGAAACTCTCTACCACGCTTTGACTCTCTCTAACTCTCTCTATCACTCTCTGGCACTCTCTGACACTCTCGGATACACTCTGACACTCCCTGACTCTCTCTGACACTCTCTTTCACTCTCTGACTCTCTCTGACAATCTCAGACACACTCTGACACTCTCTGACACTCTCTGACACTCTCTATCACTCTCTGACACTCTCTGACACATTCAGACACTCACTACCACTCTCTACCACTCTCTGACACTCTCTGATACACCCTGACACTCTCTGACACATTCTCTCACTCTCTGACACTCTCTGACAATCTCAGACACAATCAGAAACTCTCAGACACTCTCTGTCACTCTCTGACACTCTCTGACTCTTTCAGACACTCTCAGACACACTCAGACACTCTCTGGCACTCTCTGGCACTCTCTATCACTCTCTGACACTCTCTGACTATCTCAGACACAATCAGACACTCTCTGGCACTCTCTATCACTCTCTCTCACTCTCTATCACTCTCTGACACTCTCTGACACTCTCTGACACTCTCTGAATGTTTATATCACTCTCTCACACACTCTATCACTGTCTGACACTGCCTGACACTCTCAGACTCTCCCTGACAATCTCAGACTCTCTCTGACTCTCTCTATCACTCTCAGACACTCTCAGACACTCTCTGACACTCTCTGACACTCTCTGACGCTCTCAGACACTCTCAGACACTCTCTCTCACTCTCCATCACTCTCTATCACTCTCTGACACTCTCTATCACTTTCTGACACTGCCTGACACACACTGACACTCTCAGGCACTCTCTGAAAGTCTCTATCACTCTCTGAAACTCGCAAACACTCTCTGACACATTCTATCAATTACTGACACTCTCAGACACACTCAGACATTTTCAGACACTCTCTGACACACTCTATCACTCTATGACACTCTCTGACACTCTCTATCACTCTCTGACACTCTCTGACACATTCAGACACTCTCAGACACTCACTACCACTCTCTACCACTCTCTGACGCTCTCTGATACACCCTGACACTCTCTGACACATTCTCTCACTCTCTGACACTCTCTGACAATCTCAGACACAATCAGAAACTCTCAGACACTCCCTGTCACTCTCTGACACTCTCTGACTCTTTCAGACACTCTCAGACACACTCAGACACTCTCTGGCACTCTCTGGCACTCTCTATCACTCTCTGACACTCTCTGACTATCTCAGACACAATCAGACACTCTCTGGCACTCTCTGGCGCTCTCTATCACTCTCTGGCACTCTCTATCACTCTCTCACACTCTCTGACACTCTCTGACACTCTCTGAATGTTTATATCACTCTCTGACACACTCTATCACTGTCTGACACTGCCTGACACTCTCAGACTCTCCCTGACAATCTCAGACTCTCTCTGACTCTCTCGATCACTCTCTGAAACTCTCTGACACTCTCTGTCACTCTCTGACGCTCTCAGACACTCTAAGACACTCTCTGATACTCTCTGACGCTCTAAGACACTCTCAGACACTCTCTCTCACTCTCCATCACTCTCTATCACTCTCTGACACTCTCTATCACTTTCTGACACTGCCTGACACACACTGACACTCTCAGGCACTCTCTGAAAGTCTCTATCACTCTCTGAAACTCACAAACACTCTCTGACACATTCTATCAATTACTGACACTCTCAGACACACTCAGACATTTTCAGACACTCTCTGACACACTCTATCACTCGATGACACTCTCTGACACTCTCTATCACTCTCTGACAATCTCTGACACTCTCTGATGCTCTCTATCACTCTCTGACACTCTCTGACACTCACTGATACACTCTGACACTCTCAGACAGTCTCTGACACTTCGATCACTCTCTGACACTCACTATCACTCTCTGACAATCTCTGACACTCTCTATCACTCTCTGAATATCTCTGATACACTCTGACACTCTCAGACACTCTCTGACACTCTCTATCACTCTCTGACAATCTCTGACACTCTCTGATACACTCTGAAACTCTCTGACACTCTCTGAAAATCTCTGATACACTCTGACACTCACAGACACTCTCTGACACTCTCTGACACTCTCTGATACCCTCTATCACTCTCTGATATTCCCTGACACTCTCAGGCACTCTCTCACACTCTCTGAGACTCTATATCACTCTCTGACACTCTCTGAAACTCTCTATCACTCTCTGACACTCTCTGACACTCTCTGACACTCTCTATCACTCTCTGACACTCTCTGACACTCTCTGACACTCTCTGTCGCTCTTGGATACTCTCTGACACTCGCTGACACTCTCAGACTCTCTCTTACACTCTCTTACACACGCTATCACTCTCTGACACACTCTGGCACACACTGACACTCGCTGAAACTCCCTTACACCCTCTGACACTCTCTGGCACTCACTGGCACACTCCGGCACACTATATCACTCTCTGACACTCTCTGACACTCTCTATCACTCTCTGACACTCTCTGACTCTCTCGATCACTCTCTATCACTCTCTATCACTCTCTGACACTCTCAGACACTCTCAGACAGGCTCAGACACTCTCTATCACTCTCTGAAACTCTCTACCACGCTTTGACTCTCTCTAACTTTCTCTATCACTCTCTGGCACTCTCTGACACTCTCGGATACACTCTTTCACTCTCTGACTCTCTCTGACACTCTCCATCACTCTCTGACACTCTCTGACACATTCAGACACTCTCAGACACTCACTACCACTCTCTGACACTCTCTGATACACTCTGGCACACCCTGACACTCTCTGACACATTCTGTCACTCTCTGACACTCTCTGACACTCTCTGATACACTCTGAAACTCTCAGACACTCTCTGACACTCTCTGACACTCTCTGAAAATCTCTGATACACTCTGACACTCACAGACACTCTCAGACACTCTCTGACACTCTCTGATACACTCTGAAACTCTCAGACACTCTCTGACACTCTCTATCACTCTCTGACACTCTCTGAAAATCTCTGATACACTCTGATACTCACAGACACTCTCAGACACTCTCTGACACTCTCTGATACCCTCCATCACTCTCTGATACTCTCTGACACTCTCAGGCACTCTCTGACACTCTCTGGCACTCTCTCGCACTCTCTCGCACTCTCTGACACTCTATATCACTCTCTGACACTCTCTATCACTTTCTGACACTGCCTGACACACACTGACACTCTCAGGCACTCTCTGAAAGTCTCTATCACTCTCTGAAACTCTCTGACACTCGCAGACACTCTCTGACAAATTCTATCAATTACTTACAATCTCAGACACTCTCAGACATTTTCAGACACTCTCTGACACACTCTATCACTCTATGACACTCTTGACACTCTCTGTCACTCTCTGACAATCTCTGACACTATCTGATACACTCTGACACTCTCAGACACTCTCGATCACTCTCTGACACTCACTGACACACTCTGACACTCTCAGACACTCTCAGACAGTCTCAGACACTCTCTATCACTCTCTGAAACTCTCTACCACGCGTTGACTCTCTCTATCTATCTCTATCACTCTCTGGAGCTCTCTGACACTCGCAGATACACGCTGACACTCCCTGACACTCGCTGACACTCTCTTTCACTCTCTGACACTCTCTGACAATCTCAGACACAATCAGAAACTCTCAGACACTCTATGTCACTCTCTGACACTCTGTGACACTTTCAGACACTCTCAGACACTCTCAGACAGTTTCTATCTCTCTCTGACACACTCTGACACTTTCTGGCTCTCTGTGGCACTCTCTATCACTCTCTCTCACTCTGACACTCTCTGACACATTCTGACACTCTCTGACACTCTCTGAATGTTTATATCACTCTCTGACTCACTCTATCACTGTCTGACACTCCCTGACACTATCAGACTCTCTCTGACTCTGTCTATCACTCTCTGACAATCTCTGACATTCTCTGACACTCCAGGACACTCTCTGACATTCTCTGACACTCTCTGACGCTCTCAGACACTCTCTATCACTCTCTGACACTCTCTATCACTTTCTGACACTGTCTGACACACACTGACACTCTCAGGCACTTTCTGAATGTCTCTATCACTCTCTATATCTCTTTGACACTCTCTGACAATCTCAGTCACTCTCTGACACTTTCTAACACTCTCTGAATCTATCAGACACTTTTTATCACTCTCCGACACACTCTGACACTCTCTGACACTTTCTATCTCTCTCTGACACTCTCAGACACTCTCAGACACATTCTGTCTCTCTTTGACACTCTCTGACCCTCTCAGAGACTCTAAGGCACTCTCAGACGCTCTCTATCACTCTCTGCCACTGTTTGACACTCTCTGACACTCTCAGACACTCTCAGACACTCCCTGACACTCTCAGACACTTTCTATCACTCTCTGACACACTCTGACACTCTCTGGCACTCTCAGACACTCTCTATCAGTCTCCATCACTCTCCGACACTCTCTCATACTCTCTAACACTCTCTTACACTCTCAGACACTGTCTGGGACTCTCTGACACTCTCTATCACTTTCTGACACTCTCTGACTCTGTCTGACTCTCTCTGACATTCTCAGACACTCTCAGGCACTCTCAGACACTCTCAGACACTCTCTGACACACTCTGACACTCTCTGCAACTCTCAGACACTCTCTTTCACTCTCTATCACTCTATGACACTCCCTATCACTCCCTGACACTCTCAGATTCTGTCTGACAATCTCTTTCACTCTCCATCACTCTCTGACACTCTCTGACACTCTCACACCCTCTCTGACACACTCTGACACCCTCAGGCACTCTCAGACACTCCCTATGACTCTCCATCACTCTCCGACAGTCTCTCATACTCTCTATCACTCTCTGAAACTCTCAGGCACTCGCTGGGACACTCTGACACTCTCTATCAATTTCTGACACACTCTGACTCTGTCTGACTCTCTCTGACATTCTCAGACACTCTCAGACACTCTCAGACACTCTCAGACACTCTCTGACACACTCTGACACTCTCTGACACTCTCAGACACTCTCTTTCGCTCTCTATCACTCTATGACACTCACTATCACTCCCTGACTCTCTCAGATTCTGTCTGACAATCTCTATCACTCTCCATCACTCTCTGACACTCTCTGATACTCTCAGACACTCTGAAACTCTCTGACACTCTGACACCTCAGACATCTCTACAACTCTCTATCACTCTCTGACACTCTCTGATACACTCTGAAACTCTCAGACACTCTCTGACACTCTCTATCACTCTCCGACACTCTCTGAAAGTCTCTGATACACTCTGACACTCTCAGACACTCTCTGACACTCTGCATCACCGTCTGACACTCTCTGACACTCTCTATCACTCTCTGACACTCTCTGACACTCTTTGATACACTCTGACACACTCTGACAGTCTCTGACACTTCTATGACTCTCTGACACTCTCGATCACTCTCTGACAATCTCCGGACACTCTCTGATACACTCTGAAACTCTCAGACACTCTCTGACACTCTCTGAAAATCTCTGATACACTCTGACACTCACAGACACTCTCTGATACTCTCTATCACTCTCTGATACTCTCTGACACTCTCAGACAGTCTCAGACACTCTCTATCACTCTCTGAAACTCTCTACCACGCTTTGACTCTCTCTAACTCTCTCTATCACTCTCTGGCACTCTCTGACACTCTCGGATACACTCTGACACTCCCTGACTCTCTCTGACACTCTCTTTCACTCTCTGACACTCTCTGACAATCTCAGACACACTCAGACACTCTCTGACACTCACTATCACTCTCTGACACTCTCGGACACATTCAGACACTCTCAGACACTCACTACCACTCTCTGACACTCTCTGATACACTCTGACACACCCTGACACTCTCTGACACATTCTGTCACTCTCTGACACTCTCTGACAATCTCAGACACAATCAGAAACTCTCAGACACTCTCTGTCACTCTCTGTCACTCTCTGACACTCTCAGAGACTCTAAGGCACTCTCAGACGCTCTCTATCACTCTCTGCCACTGTTTGACACTCTCTGACACTCTCAGACACTCTCAGACACTCCCTGACACTCTCAGACACTTTCTATCACTCTCTGACACACTCTGACACTCTCTGGCACTCTCAGACACTCTCTATCAGTCTCCATCACTCTCCGACACTCTCTCATACTCTCTAACACTCTCTTACACTCTCAGACACTGTCTGGGACTCTCTGACACTCTCTAGCACTTTCTGACACTCTCTGACTCTGTCTGACTCTCTCTGACATTCTCAGACACTCTCAGGCACTCTCAGACACTCTCAGACACTCTCTGACACACTCTGACACTCTCTGCAACTCTCAGACACTCTCTTTCACTCTCTATCACTCTATGACACTCCCTATCACTCCCTGACACTCTCAGATTCTGTCTGACAATCTCTTTCACTCTCCATCACTCTCTGACACTCTCTGACACTCTCACACCCTCTCTGACACACTCTGACACCCTCAGGCACTCTCAGACACTCCCTATCACTCTCCATCACTCTCCGACAGTCTCTCATACTCTCTATCACTCTCTGAAACTCTCAGGCACTCGCTGGGACACTCTGACACTCTCTATCAATTTCTGACACACTCTGACTCTGTCTGACTCTCTCTGACATTCTCAGACACTCTCAGACACTCTCAGACACTCTCAGACACTCTCAGACACTCTCAGACACTCTCTGACACACTCTGACACTCTCTGACACTCTCAGACACTCTCTTTCGCTCTCTATCACTCTATGACACTCACTATCACTCCCTGACTCTCTCAGATTCTGTCTGACAATCTCTATCACTCTCCATCACTCTCTGACACTCTCTGATACTCTCAGACACTCTGAAACTCTCTGACACTCTGACACCTCAGACATCTCTACAACTCTCTATCACTCTCTGACACTCTCTGATACACTCTGAAACTCTCAGACACTCTCTGACACTCTCTATCACTCTCCGACACTCTCTGAAAGTCTCTGATACACTCTGACACTCTCAGACACTCTCTGACACTCTGCATCACCGTCTGACACTCTCTGACACTCTCTATCACTCTCTGACACTCTCTGACACTCTTTGATACACTCTGACACACTCTGACAGTCTCTGACACTTCTATGACTCTCTGACACTCTCGATCACTCTCTGACAATCTCCGGACACTCTCTGATACACTCTGAAACTCTCAGACACTCTCTGACACTCTCTGAAAATCTCTGATACACTCTGACACTCACAGACACTCTCTGATACTCTCTATCACTCTCTGATACTCTCTGACACTCTCAGACAGTCTCAGACACTTTCTATCACTCTCTGAAACTCTCTACCACGCTTTGACTCTCTCTAACTCTCTCTATCACTCTCTGGCACTCTCTGACACTCTCGGATACACCATGACACTCCCTGACTCTCTCTGACACTCTCTTTCACTCTCTGACACTCTCTGACAATCTCAGACACACTCAGACACTCTCTGACACTCACTATCACTCTCTGACACTCTCGGACACATTCAGACACTCTCAAACACTCACTACCACTCTCTGACACTCTCTGATACACTCTGACACACCCTGACACTCTCTGACACATTCTGTCACTCTCTGACACTCTCTGACAATCTCAGACACAATCAGAAACTCTCAGACACTCTCTGTCACTCTCTGTCACTCTCTGACACTCTCTGACACTCTCAGAGACTCTCAGGCACTCTCAGACGCTCTCTATCACTCTCTGCCACTGTTTGACACTCTCTGACACTCTCAGACACTCTCAGACACTCCCTGACACACTCAGACACTTTCTATCACTCTCTGACACACTCTGACACTCTCTGGCACTCTCAGACACTCTCTATCACTCTCCATCACTCTCCGACACTCTCTCATACTCTCTATCACTTTCTGACACTCTCTGACTCTGTCTGACTCTCTCTGACATTCTCAGACACTCTCAGACACTCTCTGACGCACTCTGACACTCTCTGCAACTCTCAGACACTCTCTTTCACTCTCTATCACTCTATGACATTCCCTATCACTTCCTGACACTCTCAGATTCTGTCTGACAATCTCTTTCACTCTCCATCACTCTCTGACACTCTCTGACACTCTCAGATACTCTCTGACACTCTCTGACACCTCAGACATCTCTAACACTCTCTATCACTCTCTGATACTCTCTATCGCTCTCCGACACTCTCTGAAACTCTCTGATACACTCTGACACTCTCAGACAGTCTCTGACACTTCTATCACTCTCTAACACACTCTGACACTCTCTATCACTCTCTGACAAGCTCTGACACTCTCTGATACACTCTGAAACTCGCAGACACTCTCAGACACTCTCTATCACTCTCTGAAACTCTCTGACACTCTGTATCACTCTCTGACACTCTCTGACACTCTCTATCACTCTCTGACAATCTCTGACACTCTCTCATACCATCTGACACTCTCAAACACTCTCTGACTCTTATATCACTCTTTGACACACTCTGAAACTCTCTATCACTCTCTGACAATCTCTGACACTCTCTGACACTCTCAGACACTCTCAGACAGTCTCAGACACTCTCTATCACTCTCTGAAACAATCTACCATGCATTGACACTCTCTATCTCTCTCTATCACTCTCTATCACTCTCTGACACTCTCTGACACTTTCCGACACTCTCTGGCAATCTCTACCACTCTCTATCACTCACTGACACTCTCTGATACACTCTGACACTCCCTGACACTCTCTGACACTCTCCTTCACTCTCTGACACTCTCTGACAATCTCAGACACACTCATACACTCTCTGGCACCCTCTGGCACTCTCTATCGCTCTCTGGCAATCTCTATCACTCTCTGACACTCTCTGACACTCTCTGACACTTTCAGACTGTCCATGTCACTCTCAGACAGTCTCTGACACTTCTATCACTCTCTGAAACACTCTGACACTCTCTATCACTCTCTGACAATCTCTGACACTCTCTGACAATCTCTGACACTCTCTGACACTCTCAGACACTCCCTGACACTCTCTGAGACTCTCTGACACTCTCACACCCTCTCTGACACACTCTGACACCCTCAGGCACTCTCAGACAGTCTCTATCACTCTCCATCACTCTCCAACACTCTCTCATACTCTCTATCACTCTCTGAAACTCTCAGGCACTCGCTGGGACACTCTGACACTCTCTATCAATTTCTGACACACTCTGACTCTGTCTGACTCTCTCTGACATTCTCAGACACTCTCAGACACTCTCTGACACACTCTGACACTCTCTGACACTCTCAGACACTCTCTTTCGCTCTCTCTCATTCTATGACACTCACTATCACTCCCTGACTCTCTCAGATTCTGTCTGAAAATCTCTTTCACTCTCCATCACTCTCTGACACTCTCTGACACTCTCAGACACTCTCAGACACTCTCTGACACTCTCTGACACTCTCTGACACCTCAGACATCTCTACAACTCTCTATCACTCTCTGACACTCTCTGATACACTCTGAAACTCTCAGACACTCTCTGACACTCTCTATCACTCTCCGACACTCTCTGAAAGTCTCTGATACACTCTGACACTCTCAGACACTCTCTGACACTCTGCATCACCCTCTGACACTCTCTGACACTCTCTATCACTCTCTGACACTCTCTGACACTCTTTGATACACTCTGACACTCTCTGAGAGTCTCTGACACTTCTATGACTCTCTGACACTCTCTATCACTCTCTGACAATCTGCAACACTCTCTGATACACTCTGAAACTCTCAGACACTCTCTGACACTCTCTATCACCCTCTGACACTCTCTGAAAATCTCTGATACACTCTGACACTCTCAGACACTCTCTGATACTCTGTATCACTCTCTGACACTCTCTGACACTCTCTATCACTCTCTGACGCTCTCTATCACTCTCTGACAATCTCTGACACTCTCTGATACACTCTGAAACTCTCAGACACTCTCTGACACTCTCTGACACACTCTGACACTCTCAGACCCTCTCTGTCAATCTCTATCACTCTCTGACATTCTCTATCACTCTGACGCTCTCTATCACTCTCAGACACTCTCTGTCACTCTCTACCACTCTCTGACACTCTCTATCGCTCTCTGACACTCTCTGACACTCTCAGAGGCTCTCTATCACTCTCTATCACTCACTGACACTCTCAGACACTCTCTACCACTCTCTGACACTCACTGACACTGTCAGACACTCTCTTTCACTCTCTTTCACTCTCTTTCACTCTCTGTCACTCTCAGACACTCTCAGACACTCACTATCACTCTCTGACACTGTCTATCTCTCTCTAACACTCTCCAACGCTCTCTGACACACTCTGACAAACTCAATAACTCTCTATCACTCTCTGACACACTCTGACACACTCTGACACTCTCTGACACTCTCAGACCCTCTCTGTCACTCTCTATCTCGCTCTGACATTCTCTATCACTCTCTGACACTCTCAGACTCTCTCAGACACTCTCTGACATTCTCAGACTCTCTCTATCACTCTTTATCACTCACTGACACTCTCTGACACTCTCTATCACTCTCTGACACTCTCTGAAACTCTCTGACACACTCTGACACTCTCTGACAATCTCAGACTCTCTCTATCACTCTTTATCACTCCCTGACACTCTCTGACACTCTCTATCACTCTCTGACATTCTCTATCACTCTCTATCACTCTCTGACACTCTCTGACACTCCCTGACACTCTCTGACACACTCTGAAACTCTCAGACACTCTCTGACAATCTCAGACTCTCTCTATCACTCTTTATCACTCCCTGACACTCTCTGACACTCTCTGACACTCTCAGACACTCTCTGACAATCTCAGACTCTCTCTATCACTCTTTATCACTCCCTGACACTCTCTGACACTCTCTATCACTCTATGGCATTCTCTATCACTCTCTATCACTCTCTGACACTCTCTGATACTCTCTATCACTCTCTATCACTCTCTGACACTCTCTGAAACTCTATATCACTCTCTATCACTTTCTGACACACTCTGACACTCTCTATCACTCAATGACACTCTGTGACACTCTCTATCACTCTCCATCACTCTCTGACACTCTCTGACACACTCAGATACTCTGTGACGCACTCTGACACTCTCTATCACTCTATGACACTCTCTGACGCTCTCTATCACTCTCTATCACTCTCTGACACTATCTATCACTCTCTGACACGCTCTATCACTCTCTATCACTCTCTGACACTCTCTGATACTCTCTATCACTCTCTATCACTCTCTGACACTTTCTGACACTCTCTGACACTCTCTTTCACTCTCTGAAACTCTCTGACACTCTCTGACACTCAATGACACTCTCTGACACTCCCTATCGCTCTCTATCACTCTCTGACACTCTCTGACACTCTCAGACTCTCTCTATCTCTCTCTATCACTCTCTGACACTCTCTATCACTCTCTATCACTGTCTGGCACTCACTATCACTCTCAGACACTCTCTATCACTCTCTGACTCTCTCTGACACTCTCTTTCACTCTCTGACACTCTCTGACAATCTCAGACACACTCAGACACTCTCTGACACTCACTATCACTCTCTGACACTCTCGGACACATTCAGACACTCTCAGACACTCACTACCACTCTCTGACACTCTCTGATACACTCTGACACACCCTGACACTCTCTGACACATTCTGTCACTCTCTGACACTCTCTGACAATCTCAGACACAATCAGAAACTCTCAGACACTCTCTGTCACTCTCTGTCACTCTCTGACACTCTCTGACACTCTCAGAGACTCTCAGGCACTCTCAGACGCTCTCTATCACTCTCTGCCACTGTTTGACACTCTCTGACACTCTCAGACACTCTCAGACACTCCCTGACACACTCAGACACTTTCTATCACTCTCTGACACACTCTGACACTCTCTGGCACTCTCAGACACTCTCTATCACTCTCCATCACTCTCCGACACTCTCTCATACTCTCTATCACTTTCTGACACTCTCTGACTCTGTCTGACTCTCTCTGACATTCTCAGACACTCTCAGACACTCTCTGACGCACTCTGACACTCTCTGCAACTCTCAGACACTCTCTTTCACTCTCTATCACTCTATGACATTCCCTATCACTTCCTGACACTCTCAGATTCTGTCTGACAATCTCTTTCACTCTCCATCACTCTCTGACACTCTCTGACACTCTCAGATACTCTCTGACACTCTCTGACACCTCAGACATCTCTAACACTCTCTATCACTCTCTGATACTCTCTATCGCTCTCCGACACTCTCTGAAACTCTCTGATACACTCTGACACTCTCAGACAGTCTCTGACACTTCTATCACTCTCTAACACACTCTGACACTCTCTATCACTCTCTGACAAGCTCTGACACTCTCTGATACACTCTGAAACTCGCAGACACTCTCAGACACTCTCTATCACTCTCTGAAACTCTCTGACACTCTGTATCACTCTCTGACACTCTCTGACACTCTCTATCACTCTCTGACAATCTCTGACACTCTCTCATACCATCTGACACTCTCAAACACTCTCTGACTCTTATATCACTCTTTGACACACTCTGAAACTCTCTATCACTCTCTGACAATCTCTGACACTCTCTGACACTCTCAGACACTCTCAGACAGTCTCAGACACTCTCTATCACTCTCTGAAACAATCTACCATGCATTGACACTCTCTATCTCTCTCTATCACTCTCTATCACTCTCTGACACTCTCTGACACTTTCCGACACTCTCTGGCAATCTCTACCACTCTCTATCACTCACTGACACTCTCTGATACACTCTGACACTCCCTGACACTCTCTGACACTCTCCTTCACTCTCTGACACTCTCTGACAATCTCAGACACACTCATACACTCTCTGGCACCCTCTGGCACTCTCTATCGCTCTCTGGCAATCTCTATCACTCTCTGACACTCTCTGACACTCTCTGACACTTTCAGACTGTCCATGTCACTCTCAGACAGTCTCTGACACTTCTATCACTCTCTGAAACACTCTGACACTCTCTATCACTCTCTGACAATCTCTGACACTCTCTGACAATCTCTGACACTCTCTGACACTCTCAGACACTCCCTGACACTCTCTGAGACTCTCTGACACTCTCACACCCTCTCTGACACACTCTGACACCCTCAGGCACTCTCAGACAGTCTCTATCACTCTCCATCACTCTCCAACACTCTCTCATACTCTCTATCACTCTCTGAAACTCTCAGGCACTCGCTGGGACACTCTGACACTCTCTATCAATTTCTGACACACTCTGACTCTGTCTGACTCTCTCTGACATTCTCAGACACTCTCAGACACTCTCTGACACACTCTGACACTCTCTGACACTCTCAGACACTCTCTTTCGCTCTCTCTCATTCTATGACACTCACTATCACTCCCTGACTCTCTCAGATTCTGTCTGAAAATCTCTTTCACTCTCCATCACTCTCTGACACTCTCTGACACTCTCAGACACTCTCAGACACTCTCTGACACTCTCTGACACTCTCTGACACCTCAGACATCTCTACAACTCTCTATCACTCTCTGACACTCTCTGATACACTCTGAAACTCTCAGACACTCTCTGACACTCTCTATCACTCTCCGACACTCTCTGAAAGTCTCTGATACACTCTGACACTCTCAGACACTCTCTGACACTCTGCATCACCCTCTGACACTCTCTGACACTCTCTATCACTCTCTGACACTCTCTGACACTCTTTGATACACTCTGACACTCTCTGAGAGTCTCTGACACTTCTATGACTCTCTGACACTCTCTATCACTCTCTGACAATCTGCAACACTCTCTGATACACTCTGAAACTCTCAGACACTCTCTGACACTCTCTATCACCCTCTGACACTCTCTGAAAATCTCTGATACACTCTGACACTCTCAGACACTCTCTGATACTCTGTATCACTCTCTGACACTCTCTGACACTCTCTATCACTCTCTGACGCTCTCTATCACTCTCTGACAATCTCTGACACTCTCTGATACACTCTGAAACTCTCAGACACTCTCTGACACTCTCTGACACACTCTGACACTCTCAGACCCTCTCTGTCAATCTCTATCACTCTCTGACATTCTCTATCACTCTGACGCTCTCTATCACTCTCAGACACTCTCTGTCACTCTCTACCACTCTCTGACACTCTCTATCGCTCTCTGACACTCTCTGACACTCTCAGAGGCTCTCTATCACTCTCTATCACTCACTGACACTCTCAGACACTCTCTACCACTCTCTGACACTCACTGACACTGTCAGACACTCTCTTTCACTCTCTTTCACTCTCTGTCACTCTCAGACACTCTCAGACACTCACTATCACTCTCTGACACTGTCTATCTCTCTCTAACACTCTCCAACGCTCTCTGACACACTCTGACAAACTCAATAACTCTCTATCACTCTCTGACACACTCTGACACACTCTGACACTCTCTGACACTCTCAGACCCTCTCTGTCACTCTCTATCTCGCTCTGACATTCTCTATCACTCTCTGACACTCTCAGACTCTCTCAGACACTCTCTGACATTCTCAGACTCTCTCTATCACTCTTTATCACTCACTGACACTCTCTGACACTCTCTATCACTCTCTGACACTCTCTGAAACTCTCTGACACACTCTGACACTCTCTGACAATCTCAGACTCTCTCTATCACTCTTTATCACTCCCTGACACTCTCTGACACTCTCTATCACTCTCTGACATTCTCTATCACTCTCTATCACTCTCTGACACTCTCTGACACTCCCTGACACTCTCTGACACACTCTGACACTCTCAGACACTCTCTGACAATCTCAGACTCTCTCTATCACTCTTTATCACTCCCTGACACTCTCTGACACTCTCTGACACTCTCAGACACTCTCTGACAATCTCAGACTCTCTCTATCACTCTTTATCACTCCCTGACACTCTCTGACACTCTCTATCACTCTATGGCATTCTCTATCACTCTCTATCACTCTCTGACACTCTCTGATACTCTCTATCACTCTCTATCACTCTCTGACACTCTCTGAAACTCTATATCACTCTCTATCACTTTCTGACACACTCTGACACTCTCTATCACTCAATGACACTCTGTGACACTCTCTATCACTCTCCATCACTCTCTGACACTCTCTGACACACTCAGATACTCTGTGACGCACTCTGACACTCTCTATCACTCTATGACACTCTCTGACGCTCTCTATCACTCTCTATCACTCTCTGACACTATCTATCACTCTCTGACACGCTCTATCACTCTCTATCACTCTCTGACACTCTCTGATACTCTCTATCACTCTCTATCACTCTCTGACACTTTCTGACACTCTCTGACACTCTCTTTCACTCTCTGAAACTCTCTGACACTCTCTGACACTCAATGACACTCTCTGACACTCCCTATCGCTCTCTATCACTCTCTGACACTCTCTGACACTTTCAGACTCTCTCTATCTCTCTCTATCACTCTCTGACACTCTCTATCACTCTCTATCACTGTCTGGCACTCACTATCACTCTCAGACACTCTCTATCACTCTCTGACACTCTCTGACACTCTCCATCACTCAATGACTCTCTCTGACACTCTCTATCACTCTTTCACTCTCTGACACTATCTGACACTCTCAGACACTCTCAGACACTCTCTATCACTCTTTCTCACTCTCTGACAATCACTGACACTCTCAGACACTCTCTGCCACTCTCAGACACGCTCTATCACTCTTTATCGCTCTCTGACACTCTCTGAAACTCTCTATCACTCTCTGACACTCTTTATCACTCTCTATCACTCTCTGACACTCCCTGACACTCTCTTCCACTCTCTATCACTCTCTGACACTCTCTGACATTCCCTATCACTCTCTATCACTCTCTGACAGTCTCTGAAGCACTCTATCACTCTCGATCACTCTCTGACACTCTCTATCACTCTCTGACACTCTCTATCACTCTCTCTCACTCTCTGACACTCTCTGACTCTCTATATCACTCTCTGTGGCTCTCTGACACTCTCTGACACTCTCTATCACTCAATGACACTCTCTATCACTCTCCATCACTCTCTGACACTCTCTGACACACTCTATTACTCAATGACACTCTGTGACACTCTCTATCCCTCTCTATCACTCTATGACACTCTCTGATGCTATCTATCACACTCTATCACTCTCTGACACTCTCTGACACTCTCTGACACTCTCTATCACTCTCTATCACTCTCTATCACTCTCTGACACTCTGTGACACTCTCTGACACTCTCCATCACTCTCTGACACTCTCTGAAACTCTCTATCACTCTCTATCACTCTCTGACACTCTCTGACACCCTCTGACACACTCTGACACTCTCTGACACTCTCATAGGCTCTCTATCACTCTCCATCACTCTCTGTCACTCTCTGACACTCTCTGACACTCTCTATCACTCTCTGACACTCTCTGACACTCTCAGAGGGACTCTATCACTCTCTATCACTCACTGACACTCTCAGACACTCTCTATCAGTCTCTGACACTCACTGACACTCTCAGACACTCTCTTTCACTCTCTGTCACTCTCAGGCACTCTCAGACACTCTCTATCACTCTCTGACACTCTCTATCACTCTCTGACACTCTCTATCACTCTCTGACACTCTCTGACACACTCAATCACTCTCTATCACTCTCTGAAACACTCTGACACTCTCTATCACTCTATGACACTCTCGGACAATCTCTATCACTCTCTATCACTCTCTATCACTCTCTGACACACTCTGACAACACTCTGACACTCTCTGACACTCTCTATCACTCTCTGACATTCTCTATCACTCTCTATCACTCTCTGACACTCTCTGACACTCTCTGACACACACTGACAATCTCAGACACTCTCTGACAATCTCAGACTCTCTCTATCACTCTTTATCACTCCCTGACACTCTCTGACACTCTCTATCACTCTCTATCATTCTCTGACACTCTTTGACACTCTCTGACACACTCTGACACTCTCAGACACTCTCTGACAATCTCAGACTCTCTCTATCACTCTTTATCACTCCCTGACACTCTCTGACACTCTCTATCACTCTCTGACATTCTCTATCACTCTCTATCACTCTCTGACACTCTCTGACACTCTCTATCACTCTATATCACTCTCTGACACTCTCTGACACTCTCTGACACTCTCTATCTCTCTCTATCACTTTCTGACACACTCTGACACACTCTATCACTCAATGACACTCTGTGAAACTCTCTATCACTCTCCATCACTCTCTGACACTCTCTGACACACTCAGATACTCTGTGACGCACTCTGACACTCTCTATCACTCTATGACACTCTCTGAGGCTCTCTATCACTCTCTATCACTCTCTGACACTCTCTATCACTCTCTGACACTCTCTATCACTCTCTAACACTCTCTGACACTCTCTGACACTCTGTGACACTCTCTGACACTCTCCATCACTCTCTGACACTCTCTGAAACTCTCTATCACTCTCTGACACTCTCTGACACCCTCTGACACACTCCGACACTCTCTGACACTCTCATAGGCTCTCTATCACTCTCCATCACTCTCTGTCACTCTCTATCACTCTCTGACACTCTCTGACACTCTCTGACACTCTCTATCACTCTCTGACACTCTCTGACACTCTCTGACACTCTCTATCACTCTCTGACACTCTCTGACACTCTCAGAGGGTCTCTATCACTCTCTATCACTCACTGACACTCTCAGACCCTCTCTATCAGTCTCTGACACTCACTGACACTCTCAGACACTCTCTTTCACTCTCTGTCACTGTCAAACACTCTCAGACACTCTCTATCACTCTCTGACAGTCTCTATCACTCTCTGACACTCTCTATCACTCTCTGACACTCTCTGACACTCTGTGACACTCTCTGACACTCTCCATCACTCTCTGACACTCTCTGAAACTCTCTATCACTCTCTGACACTCTCTGACACCCTCTGACACACTCCGACACTCTCTGACACTCTCATAGGCTCTCTATCACTCTCCATCACTCTCTGTCACTCTCTATCACTCTCTGACACTCTCTGACACTCTCTGACACTCTCTATCACTCTCTGACACTCTCTGACACTCTCAGAGGGTCTCTATCACTCTCTATCACTCACTGACACTCTCAGACCCTCTCTATCAGTCTCTGACACTCACTGACACTCTCAGACACTCTCTTTCACTCTCTGTCACTGTCAAACACTCTCAGACACTCTCTATCACTCTCTGACACTCTCTATCACTCTCTGAAACTCTCTATCGCTCTCTGACACTCTCTGACACGCTCAATCACTCCCTATCACTCTCTGAAACACTCTGACACTCTCTATCACTCTATGACACTCTCTGACACTCTCTATCACTCTCTATCACTCTCTGACACACTCTGACACACTCTGACACTCTCTGACACTCTCAGACACTCTCTGTCACTCTCTGTCACTCTCTATCAATCTCTGACACTCTCTATCACTCTCTATCACTCTCTTACACTCTCTATCACTCTCTGACACTCTCTATCACACTCTGACACTCTCTGACACTCTCTATCACTCAATGACACACTCTGAAACTGTCTATCACGCCCTATCACTCTCTATCACTCTCTGACACTCTCTATCACTCTCTGAAACTGACTATCACTCCCTATCACTCTCTATCACTCTCTGACACTCACTGACACTCTCAGACACTCGCTGTCACTCTCAGACACTCTCTGTCACTCACTGACACTCTCTATCACTCTCTGACACTCTCTATCACTCCCTATCACTCTCTGACACTCTCAGACACTCGCTGTCACTCTCAGACACTCTCTGTCACTCTCTGACACTCTCTGACACTCTCTATCACTCTCTGACACTCTCTATCACTCACTGACACTCTCTTTCGCTCTCTGACACTCTCTGACACTCTCAGAGACTCTCTATCACTCTCTATCACTCTCTGACACTCTCTGACACTCTCTATCACACTCTGACACTCTCTGACACTCTCTATCACTCAATGACACACTCTGAAACTGACTATCACTCCCTATCACTCTCTATCACTCTCTGACACTCACTGACACTCTCAGACACTCACTGACACTCTCAGACACTCGCTGTCACTCTCAGACACTCTCTTACACTCTCTGACACTCGCTGTCACTCTCAGACACGCCCTGTCACTCTCAGAGACTCTCTATCACTCTCTATCACTCTCTGACACTCTCTGACACTCTCTGATACTCTCTATCACTCTCTATCACTCCATGACACTCTCTGACACTCTCTGACACTCTCTTCCACTCTCTGAAACTCTCTGACACTCTCTGACACTCAATGACACTCTCTGACAGTCCCTATCGCTCTCTATCACTCTCTGACACTCTCTGACACTCTCAGACTCTCTCTATCTCTCTCTATCACTCTCTGACACTCTCTGACACTCTCCATCACTCTCTGACACTCTCTGAAACTCTCTATCACTCTCTGACACTCTCTATCACTCCCTATCACTCTCTGACACTCTCCATCACTCTCTGACACTCTCTATCACTCAATGACCCTCTGTGACATTCTCTATCACTCTCCATCACTCTCTGTCACTCTCTATCACTCTCTGACACTCTCTGACACTCTCTATCACTCTCTGACACTCTCTATCACTCCCTATCACTCTCTGACACTCTCTGGCACTCTCCATCACTCTCTGACACTCTCTATCACTCAATGACCCTCTGTGACACTCTCTATCACTCTCCATCACTCTCTGTCACTCTCTATCACTCTCTGACACTCTCTGACACACTATTACTCAATGACACTCTGTGACACTCTCTATCCCTCTCTATCACTCTATGACACTCTCTGACGCTATCTATCACTCTCTATCACTCTCTGACACTCTCTGACACACTCTGACACTCTCTATCACTCTCTATCAATCTCTATCACTCTCTGACACTCTGTGACACTCTCTGACACTCTCCATCACTCTCTGACACTCTCTGAAACTCTCTATCACTCTCTATCACTCTCTATCACTCTCTGACACTCTCTGACACCCTCTGACACACTCTGACACTCTCTGACACTCTCATCGGCTCTCTATCACTCTCCATCACTCTCTGTCACTCTTTGACACTCTCTGACACTCTCTATCACTCTCTGACACTCTCTGACACTCTCAGAGGGTCTCTATCACTCACTGACACTCTCAGACACTCTCTATCAGTCTCTGACACTCACTGACACTCTCAGACACTCTCTTTCACACTCTGTCACTCTCAGACACTCTCAGACACTCTCTATCACTCTCTGACACTCTCTATCACTCTCTGACACTCTCTATCACTCAATGACACACTGTGAAACTGTCTATCACGCACTATCTCTCTCTATCACTCTCTGACACTCACTGACACTCTCAGACACTCGCTGTCACTCTCAGACACTCTCTTACACTCTCTGACACTCGCTGTCACTCTCAGACACTCTCTGTCACTCTCTGACACTCTCTGACAATCTCTATCACTCTCTGACACTCTCTATCACTCACTGACACTCTCTTTCGCTCTCTGACACTCTCTGACACTCTCAGAGACTCTCCATCACTCTCTATCACTCTCTGACACTCTCTGACACTCTCTATCACACTCTGACACTCTCTGACACTCTCTATCACTCAATGACACACTCTGAAACTGACTATCACTCCCTATCACTCTCTATCACTCTCTGACACTCAATGACATTCTCAGACACTCGCTGTCACTCTCAGACACTCTCTGTCACTCACTGACACTCTCTATCACTCTCTGACACTCTCTATCACTCCCTATCACTCTCTGACACTCTCTGACACTCTCCATCACTCTCTGACACTCTCTATCACTCAATGACCCTCTGTGACATTCTCTATCACTCTCCATCACTCTCTGTCACTCTCTATCACTCTCTGACACTCTCTGACACTCTCTGACACTCTCTATCACTCTCTGAAACTCTCTATCACTCCCTATCACTCTCTGACACTCTCTGACACTCTCCATCACTCTCTGACACTCTCTGTCACTCAATGACCCTCTGTGACACTCTCTATCACTCTCCATCACTCTCTGACACTCTCTGACACACTATTGCTCAATGACACTCTGTGACACTCTCTATCCCTCTCTATCACTCTATGACACTCTCTGACGCTATCTATCACTCTATATCACTCTCTGACACTCTCTGACACACTCTGACACTCTCTATCACTCTCTGACACTCTCTGACACCCTCTGACACACTCTGACACTATCTGACACTCTCATCGGCTCTCTATCACTCTCCATCACTCTCTGTCACTCTTTGACACTCTCTGACACTCTCTATCACTCTCTGACACTCTCTGACACTCTCAGAGGGTCTCTATCACTCACTGACACTCTCAGACACTCTCTATCAGTCTCTGACACTCACTGACACTCTCAGACACTCTCTTTCACACTCTGTCACTCTCAGACACTCTCAGACACTCTCTATCACTCTCTGACACTCTCTATCACTCTCTGACACTCTCTATCACTCTCCATCACTCTCTGACACTCTCTGACACACTATTACTCAATGACACTCTGTGACACTCTCTATCCCTCTCTATCACTCTATGACACTCTCTGACGCTATCTATCACTCTCTATCACTCTCTGACACTCTCTGACACACTCTGACACTCTCTATCACTCTCTATCAATCTCTATCACTCTCTGATACTCTGTGACACTCTCTGACACTCTCCATCACTCTCTGACACTCTCTGAAACTCTCTATCACTCTCTATCACTCTCTGACACTCTCTGACACCCTCTGACACACTCCGACACTCTCTGACACTCTCATAGGCTCTCTATCACTCTCCATCACTCTCTGTCACTCTCTATCACTCTCTGACACTCTCTGACACTCTCTGACACTCTCTATCACTCTCTGACACTCTCTGACACTCTCAGAGGGTCTCTATCACTCTCTATCACTCACTGACACTCTCAGACCCTCTCTATCAGTCTCTGACACTCACTGACACTCTCAGACACTCTCTTTCACTCTCTGTCACTGTCAAACACTCTCAGACACTCTCTATCACTCTCTGACACTCTCTATCACTCTCTGAAACTCTCTATCGCTCTCTGACACTCTCTGACACGCTCAATCACTCCCTATCACTCTCTGAAACACTCTGACACTCTCTATCACTCTATGACACTCTCTGACACTCTCTATCACTCTCTATCACTCTCTGACACACTCTGACACACTCTGACACTCTCTGACACTCTCAGACACTCTCTGTCACTCTCTGTCACTCTCTATCAATCTCTGACACTCTCTATC
This sequence comes from Heterodontus francisci, assembly GCF_036365525.1. Classification (NCBI taxonomy): domain Eukaryota; kingdom Metazoa; phylum Chordata; class Chondrichthyes; order Heterodontiformes; family Heterodontidae; genus Heterodontus; species Heterodontus francisci. Next base: position 14,088,720 of record NC_090405.1, read on the forward strand.
ACTCTCTATCACTCTCTTACACTCTCTATCACTCTCTGACACTCTCTATCACACTCTGACACTCTCTGACACTCTCTATCACTCAATGACACACTCTGAAACTGTCTATCACGCCCTATCACTCTCTATCACTCTCTGACACTCTCTATCACTCTCTGAAACTGACTATCACTCCCTATCACTCTCTATCACTCTCTGACACTCACTGACACTCTCAGACACTCGCTGTCACTCTCAGACACTCTCTGTCACTCACTGACACTCTCTATCACTCTCTGACACTCTCTATCACTCCCTATCACTCTCTGACACTCTCTGACACTCTCAGACACTCGCTGTCACTCTCAGACACTCTCTGTCACTCTCTGACACTCTCTGACACTCTCTATCACTCTCTGACACTCTCTATCACTCACTGACACTCTCTTTCGCTCTCTGACACTCTCTGACACTCTCAGAGACTCTCTATCACTCTCTATCACTCTCTGACACTCTCTGACACTCTCTATCACACTCTGACACTCTCTGACACTCTCTATCACTCAATGACACACTCTGAAACTGACTATCACTCCCTATCACTCTCTATCACTCTCTGACACTCACTGACACTCTCAGACACTCACTGACACTCTCAGACACTCGCTGTCACTCTCAGACACTCTCTTACACTCTCTGACACTCGCTGTCACTCTCAGACACGCCCTGTCACTCTCAGAGACTCTCTATCACTCTCTATCACTCTCTGACACTCTCTGACACTCTCTGATACTCTCTATCACTCTCTATCACTCCATGACACTCTCTGACACTCTCTGACACTCTCTTCCACTCTCTGAAACTCTCTGACACTCTCTGACACTCAATGACACTCTCTGACAGTCCCTATCGCTCTCTATCACTCTCTGACACTCTCTGACACTCTCAGACTCTCTCTATCTCTCTCTATCACTCTCTGACACTCTCTGACACTCTCCATCACTCTCTGACACTCTCTGAAACTCTCTATCACTCTCTGACACTCTCTATCACTCCCTATCACTCTCTGACACTCTCCATCACTCTCTGACACTCTCTATCACTCAATGACCCTCTGTGACATTCTCTATCACTCTCCATCACTCTCTGTCACTCTCTATCACTCTCTGACACTCTCTGACACTCTCTATCACTCTCTGACACTCTCTATCACTCCCTATCACTCTCTGACACTCTCTGACACTCTCCATCACTCTCTGACACTCTCTATCACTCAATGACCCTCTGTGACACTCTCTATCACTCTCCATCACTCTCTGTCACTCTCTATCACTCTCTGACACTCTCTGACAAACTATTACTCAATGACACTCTGTGACACTCTCTATCCCTCTCTATCACTCTATGACACTCTCTGACGCTATCTATCACTCTCTATCACTCTCTGACACTCTCTGACACACTCTGACACTCTCTATCACTCTCTATCAATCTCTATCACTCTCTGACACTCTGTGACACTCTCTGACACTCTCCATCACTCTCTGACACTCTCTGAAACTCTCTATCACTCTCTATCACTCTCTATCACTCTCTGACACTCTCTGACACCCTCTGACACACTCTGACACTCTCTGACACTCTCATCGGCTCTCTATCACTCTCCATCACTCTCTGTCACTCTTTGACACTCTCTGACACTCTCTATCACTCTCTGACACTCTCTGACACTCTCAGAGGGTCTCTATCACTCACTGACACTCTCAGACACTCTCTATCAGTCTCTGACACTCACTGACACTCTCAGACACTCTCTTTCACACTCTGTCACTCTCAGACACTCTCAGACACTCTCTATCACTCTCTGACACTCTCTATCACTCTCTGACACTCTCTATCACTCAATGACACACTGTGAAACTGTCTATCACGCACTATCTCTCTCTATCACTCTCTGACACTCACTGACACTCTCAGACACTCGCTGTCACTCTCAGACACTCTCTTACACTCTCTGACACTCGCTGTCACTCTCAGACACTCTCTGTCACTCTCTGACACTCTCTGACAATCTCTATCACTCTCTGACACTCTCTATCACTCACTGACACTCTCTTTCGCTCTCTGACACTCTCTGACACTCTCAGAGACTCTCTATCACTCTCTATCACTCTCTGACACTCTCTGACACTCTCTATCACACTCTGACACTCTCTGACACTCTCTATCACTCAATGACACACTCTGAAACTGACTATCACTCCCTATCACTCTCCATCACTCTCTGACACTCTCTATCACTCAATGACCCTCTGTGACATTCTCTATCACTCTCCATCACTCTCTGTCACTCTCTATCACTCTCTGACACTCTCTGACACTCTCTATCACTCTCTGACACTCTCTATCACTCCCTATCACTCTCTGACACTCTCTGACACTCTCCATCACTCTCTGACACTCTCTATCACTCAATGACCCTCTGTGACACTCTCTATCACTCTCCATCACTCTCTGTCACTCTCTATCACTCTCTGACACTCTCTGACAAACTATTACTCAATGACACTCTGTGACACTCTCTATCCCTCTCTATCACTCTATGACACTCTCTGACGCTATCTATCACTCTCTATCACTCTCTGACACTCTCTGACACACTCTGACACTCTCTATCACTCTCTATCAATCTCTATCACTCTCTGACACTCTGTGACACTCTCTGACACTCTCCATCACTCTCTGACACTCTCTGAAACTCTCTATCACTCTCTATCACTCTCTATCACTCTCTGACACTCTCTGACACCCTCTGACACACTCTGACACTCTCTGACACTCTCATCGGCTCTCTATCACTCTCCATCACTCTCTGTCACTCTTTGACACTCTCTGACACTCTCTATCACTCTCTGACACTCTCTGACACTCTCAGAGGGTCTCTATCACTCACTGACACTCTCAGACACTCTCTATCAGTCTCTGACACTCACTGACACTCTCAGACACTCTCTTTCACACTCTGTCACTCTCAGACACTCTCAGACACTCTCTATCACTCTCTGACACTCTCTATCACTCTCTGACACTCTCTATCACTCAATGACACACTGTGAAACTGTCTATCACGCACTATCTCTCTCTATCACTCTCTGACACTCACTGACACTCTCAGACACTCGCTGTCACTCTCAGACACTCTCTTACACTCTCTGACACTCGCTGTCACTCTCAGACACTCTCTGTCACTCTCTGACACTCTCTGACAATCTCTATCACTCTCTGACACTCTCTATCACTCACTGACACTCTCTTTCGCTCTCTGACACTCTCTGACACTCTCAGAGACTCTCTATCACTCTCTATCACTCTCTGACACTCTCTGACACTCTCTATCACACTCTGACACTCTCTGACACTCTCTATCACTCAATGACACACTCTGAAACTGACTATCACTCCCTATCACTCTCTATCACTCTCTGACACTCAATGACATTCTCAGACACTCGCTGTCACTCTCAGACACTCTCTGTCACTCACTGACACTCTCTATCACTCTCTGACACTCTCTATCACTCCCTATCACTCTCTGACACTCTCTGACACTCTCCATCACTCTCTGACACTCTCTATCACTCAATGACCCTCTGTGACATTCTCTATCACTCTCCATCACTCTCTGTCACTCTCTATCACTCTCTGACACTCTCTGACACTCTCTGACACTCTCTATCACTCTCTGAAACTCTCTATCACTCCCTATCACTCTCTGACACTCTCTGACACTCTCCATCACTCTCTGACACTCTCTGTCACTCAATGACCCTCTGTGACACTCTCTATCACTCTCCATCACTCTCTGACACTCTCTGACACACTATTGCTCAATGACACTCTGTGACACTCTCTATCCCTCTCTATCACTCTATGACACTCTCTGACGCTATCTATCACTCTCTATCACTCTCTGACACTCTCTGACACACTCTGACACTCTCTATCACTCTCTGACACTCTCTGACACCCTCTGACACACTCTGACACTATCTGACACTCTCATCGGCTCTCTATCACTCTCCATCACTCTCTGTCACTCTTTGACACTCTCTGACACTCTCTATCACTCTCTGACACTCTCTGACACTCTCAGAGGGTCTCTATCACTCACTGACACTCTCAGACACTCTCTATCAGTCTCTGACACTCACTGACACTCTCAGACACTCTCTTTCACACTCTGTCACTCTCAGACACTCTCAGACACTCTCTATCACTCTCTGACACTCTCTATCACTCTCTGACACTCTCTATCACTCTCCATCACTCTCTGACACTCTCTGACACACTATTACTCAATGACACTCTGTGACACTCTCTATCCCTCTCTATCACTCTATGACACTCTCTGACGCTATCTATCACTCTCTATCACTCTCTGACACTCTCTGACACACTCTGACACTCTCTATCACTCTCTATCAATCTCTATCACTCTCTGACACTCTGTGACACTCTCTGACACTCTCCATCACTCTCTGACACTCTCTGAAACTCTCTATCACTCTCTATCACTCTCTGACACTCTCTGACACCCTCTGACACACTCTGACACTCTCTGACACTCTCATCGGCTCTCTATCACTCTCCATCACTCTCTGTCACTCTTTGACACTCTCTGACATTCTCTATCACTCTCTGACACTCTCTGACACTCTCAGAGGGTCTCTATCACTCAGTGACACTCTCAGACACTCTCTATCAGTCTCTGACACTCACTGACACTCTCAGACACTCTCTTTCACACTCTGTCACTCGCAGACACTCTCAGACACTCTCTATCACTCTCTGACACTCTCTATCACTCTCTGACACTCTCTATCGCTCTCTGACACTCTCTGACGCTATCTATCACTCTCTATCACTCTCTGACACTCTCTGACACACTCTGACACTCTCTATCACTCTCTATCAATCTCTATCACTCTCTGACACTCTGTGACACTCTCTGACACTCTCCATCACTCTCTGACACTCTCTGAAACTCTCTATCACTCTCTATCACTCTCTGACACTCTCTGACACCCTCTGACACACTCTGACACTCTCTGACACTCTCATCGGCTCTCTATCACTCTCCATCACTCTCTGTCACTCTTTGACACTCTCTGACACTCTCTATCACTCTCTGACACTCTCTGACACTCTCAGAGGGTCTCTATCACTCACTGACACTCTCAGACACTCTCTATCAGTCTCTGACACTCACTGACACTCTCAGACACTCTCTTTCACACTCTGTCACTCGCAGACACTCTCAGACACTCTCTATCACTCTCTGACACTCTCTATCACTCTCTGACACTCTCTATCGCTCTCTGACACTCTGACACACTCAATCACTCTCTATCACTCTCTGAAACACTCTGACACTCTCTATCACTCTCTGACACACTCTGACAACACTCTGACACTCTCTGACACTCTCTATCACTCTCTGACATTCTCTATCACTCTCTATCACTCTCTGACACTCTCTGACACTCTCTGACACACACTGACACTCTCAGACACTCTCTTACAATCTCAGACTCTCTCTATCACTCTTTATCACTCCCTGACACTCTCTGACACTCTCTATCACTCTCTATCATTCTCTGACACTCTCTGACACTCTCTGACACTCTCTGACACTCTCTATCACTCTATATCACTCTCTGACACTCTCTGACACTCTGTATCACACTCTATCACTCTCTGACACTCTCTGAGGCTCTCTATCACTCAATATCACGCTCTGACACTCTCTATCACTCTCTGACACTCTCTATCACTCTCTATCACTCTCTGACACTCTCTGAAACTCGAAATCACTCTCTATCACTTTCTGACACACTCTGACACTCTCTATCACTCAATGACACTCTGTGACACTCTCTATCACTCTCCATCACTCTCTGACACTCTCTGACACACTCAGATACTCTGTGACGCACTCTGACACTCTCTATCACTCCATGACACTCTCTGAGGCTCTCTATCACTCTCTATCACTCTCTGACACTCTCTATCACTCTCTGACACTCTCTATCACTCTCTATCACTCTCTGACACTCTCTGATACTCTCTATCACTCTCTATCACTCTCTGACACTTTCTGACACTCTCTGACACTCTCTTTCGCTCTCTGAAACTCTCTGACACTCTCTGACACTCAATGACACTCTCTGACACTCCCTATCGCTCTCTATCACTCTCTGACACTCTCTGTCACTCTCAGACTCTCTCTATCTCTCTCTATCACTCTCTGACACTCTCTATCACTCTCTATCACTGTCTGACACTCACTCTCACTCTCAGACACTCTCTATCACTCTCTGACACTCTCTGACACTCTCCATCACTCAATGACACTCTCTGACACTCTCTATCACTCTCTGTCACTCTCTGACACTATCTGAGACTCTCTGACACTCTCAGACACGCTCTATCACTCTTTATCGCACTCTGACACTCTCTGACACTCTCTATCACTCTCTGACACTCTGTATCACTCTCTATCACTCTCTGACACTCCCTGACACTCTCTACCACTCTCTATCACTCTCTGACACTCTCTGAAGCACTCTATCACTCTCGATCACTCTCTGACACTCTCTATAACTCTCTGACACTCTCTATCACTCTCTATCACTCTCTGACACTCTCTGACACGCTCTATCACTCTCTGTGGCTCTCTGACACTCTCTGACACTCTCTGTCACTCAATGACACTCTCTATCACTCTCCATCACTCTCTGACACTCTCTGACACACTCTGACACTCTCTATCACTCTCTATCACACTCTATCACTCTCTGACACTCTCTGACACACTCTGACACTCTCTATCACTCTCTATCACTCTCTGACACTCTCTGACACTCTGTGACACTCTCTGACACTCTCCATCACTCTCTGACACTCTCTGAAACTCTCTATCACTCTCTGACACTCTCTGAAACTCTCTGACACCCTCTGACACACTCTGACACTCTCTGACATTCTCATAGGCTCTCTATCACTCTCCATCACTCTCTGTCACTCTCTATCACTCTCTGACACTCTCTGACACTCACTGTCACTCTCTGACACTCTCTGACACTCTCAGAGGGTCTCTATCACTCTCTATCACTCTCTGACACTCTCTGATTCTCTCTATCACTCTCTGACACTTTCTGACACTCTCTGACACTCTCTTTCGCTCTCTGAAACTCTCTGACACTCTCTGACACTCAATGACACTCTCTGACACTCCCTATCGCTCTCTATCACTCTCTGACACTCTCTGACACTCTCAGACTCTCTCTATCTCTCTCTATCACTCTCTGACACTCTCTGACACACTCTGACACTATCTATCACTCTCTGACACACTCTGACACCCTCTATCGCTCTGTGACATTCTCTGACACACTCTGACACTCTCTGACACTGTCAGACACTCTCTATCACTCTCTGACCTGACTTACACCCTCAGACACTCTCTGTCACTCTCAGACACTCTCTATCAGTCTCTGACACTTTCTATCACGCTCTGACACTCTCTGACACACTCTGAAACGCTCTGACACTCTCTATCACTCTCTATCACTCTCTGACACACTCTGACACAATCTGACAATCTCTGACACTCTCAGACACTCTCTATCACTCTCTGACACTGACTTACACCCTCAGACACTCTCTGTCACTCTCAGACACTCTCTATCAGTCTCTGACACTTTCTATCACGCTCTGACACTCTCTGACACACTCTGAAACGCTCTGACACTCTCTATCACTCTCTATCACTCTCTGACACAATTTGACACTCTCTATCTGTCTCTGACACTTTCTATCACGCTCTGACACTCTCTGACACACTCTGAAACGCTCTGACACTCTCTATCACTCTCTATCACTCTCTGACACAATTTGACACTCTCTATCACTCTATGACACTCTCAGACACTCTCTATCACTCTATGACATTCTCAGACACTCTCTATCACTCTCTGACACTCTTTGACACACTCTGACACTCTCTGACACACTCTGACAGTCTCTGACACACTCAGACACTCGCTATCACTCTCTATCACTCTCTGACACTCTCTGACACTCTCAGACATTCTCAGACACTCTATATCACTCTCTGACTCTCTCTGAAACTCTCTGACACACTCACAATCTGTCTGACACTCTCTATCACTCTCTGACTCTCTCTGAATCTCTCTGACACACTCACAATCTCTCTGACACACTCTGACACTCTCTGACACTCTCAGACAATCACTATCACTCTCTATCACTCTCTGACACTCTCTGACACGCTCTATCACTCTCTATCACTCTCTGACAGTGTCTGACACTCTCAGACACTCTCCTTCACTCTCAGACACTCTCCATCACTCTCAGACACTCTCTATCACTCTCTGACACACTCTATCACTGTCTGACACTTTCTATCACTCTCTATCACTCTCTGACACACTCTGACAATTTCTGACACTCTCAGACACTCTCTCTCACTCTCTATCACACTCTGACGCACTCTGACAGTCTCTGACACTCTCTGACACTCTCTATCACTCTCTATCACTCTCTGTTACTCTCTGACACACTCTGACACTCTCTGACACACTCTGACACTCTCAGACACTCTCGATCACTCTCTGACATTCTCTATCACGCTCTGACACTCTCTGACACTCAAAGACACACTCCATCACTCTCGATCACTCTTTGGCACACTCTGACTCACCTTGACACTCTCTGACACGATCTGACACTCTCTGACACACTCTGACACACTCAGACACTCTCTATCACTCTCTATCACTGTCTATCACTCTCCATCACTCTCCATCACTCTCTATAACTCTCTATCACTCTCTGACACACTCTGACACTCTCTGACACTCTCAGACACTCTCTATCACTCTCTATCACTCTCTGACACACTCTGACTGTCTCTGACACTCTCTGACACTCACTATCACTCTGACACTCTCTATCACTTTCTGACACTCTCTATCACTCTCTATCACTCTCTGACAGACTCTGACAATCTCTGACACTCTCAGACACTCACAGACACTCTCTACACACTCTCTTACACTCACTGACACTCTCAGACACGCTCTGTCACTCTCTGACTCTCTCAAACTCTCTCGATCACTTTCTCTCATTCTCTGACACTCTCTGACATTCTCAGACACTCTCTGTCACTCTCTATCACTCGCTGACACTCTCAGACACTCTCTATCACTCTCTATCACTCGCTGACACTCTCAGACACTCTCAGACACTCACTAGCAATCCCTGACACTCACTGAAACTCTCAGACACTCTCTGTCTCGCTCAGACACTCTCAGACAATCTCTCTCACTCTCTGACTCTCTCTGAAACTCTCTGACACACTCACAATCTCTCTGACACTCTCTATCACTCTCTGACCCTCTCTGACACACTCTGACACTCTCTATCACTCTCTGACACACTCTGACACCCTCTATCGCTCTGTGACATTCTCTGACACACTCTGACACTCTCTGACACTGTCAGACACTCTCTATCACTCTCTGACCTGACTTACACCCTCAGACACTCTCTGTCACTCTCAGACACTCTCTATCAGTCTCTGACACTTTCTATCACGCTCTGACACTCTCTGACACACTCTGAAACGCTCTGACACTCTCTATCACTCTCTATCACTCTCTGACACACTCTGACACAATCTGACAATCTCTGACACTCTCAGACACTCTCTATCACTCTCTGACACTGACTTACACCCTCAGACACTCTCTGTCACTCTCAGACACTCTCTATCAGTCTCTGACACTTTCTATCACGCTCTGACACTCTCTGACACACTCTGAAACGCTCTGACACTCTCTATCACTCTCTATCACTCTCTGACACAATTTGACACTCTCTATCAGTCTCTGACACTTTCTATCACGCTCTGACACTCTCTGACACACTCTGAAACGCTCTGACACTCTCTATCACTCTCTGACACACTCTGACACAATCTGACAATCTCAGACACTCTCTATCACTCTCCAACACTCTCTGACACTCTCTGACACTCTCTGACACACTCTGACAGTCTCTGACACAATCAGACACTCGCTATCACTCTCTATCACTCTCTGACACTCTCTGACACTCTCAGACACTCTCAGACACTCTCTATCACTCTCTGACACTCTCAGACACTCTCTATCACTCTCTGACACTCTCTGACACACTCTGACACTCTCTGACACACTCAGACACTCGCTATCACTCTCTATCACTCTCTGACACTCTCTGACACTCTCAGACACTCTCAGACACTCTCTATCACTCTCTGACACTCTCAGACACTCTCTATCACTCTCTGACACTCTCTGACACACTCTGACACTCTCTGACACTCTCAGACAATCGCTATCACTCTCTATCACTCTCTGACATTCTCAGACACTCTCAGACACTCTCAGACACTCTCTGACACTCTCTGACACTCTCAGACGCTCTCTGACAATCTCTATCACTCTCTGACACTCTATATCACTTTCTGACTCTGCCTGACACACACTGACACTCTCAGGCACTCTCTGAAACTCTCTATCACTCTCTGAAACTCTCTGACACTCTCTATCACACTCTGACACTTTCTATCACTCTCTGACACTCTCTGTCACTCTCTATCACTCTCAGGCACTCTCTATCACTCTATGACACTCACTGACACTCTCTGTCACTATCTGACACTCTCTACCATTCTCTACCACTCTCTGTCACTCTCTGAATCTCTGTATGACACTCTGACACATTCTGTCACTCTCTGACACTCTCTGTGACTCTCAATCATTCTCAGGCACTCTCTATCACTCTCTGACACTCTCAGACACTCTCTGACTCTCTCAGACCCTCTCAGACACTCTCTGATACTTTCTGTCACACTCTGACAATCTCAGACACTCTTAGACACTCTCAGACACTCTCTATCACTCTCTGAATCTCTCAGACACTCTCTGACACTTTCTATCACACTCTGACACTCTCTGAAACTCTCAGATAATCTCAGACAGTCTCTTTCAATCTCCATCACTCTCTGACACTGTCAGACACTCTCTGACACTCTCAGATACTCTCTGACACTCTCAGACTCTCTCAGACACTATCAGACACTCTCTATCACTCTATATCACTCTCTGACACTCTCTGTCACTATCTATAACTCTATGAAACTCTCTGACACTCTATATCACTCTCTATCACTCTCTGGCACACTCTGACTCTCTCTGACACTCTCTGACACTCTCCATCAATCTCTGACACTCTCTGACATTCTCTGATACACTCTCTGACACTCTCTGACATTCTCAGACACTCTCTGTCACTCTCTATCACTCGCTGACACTCTCAGAAACTCTCTATCACTCTCTATCACTCGCTGACAGTCTCAGACACTCTCAGACACTCACTAGCACTCCCTGACACTCACTGAAACTCTCAGACACTCTCTGTCTCGCTCAGACACTCTCAGACAATCTCTCTCACTCTCTGACTCTCTCTGAAACTCTCTGACACACTCACAATCTCTCTGACACTCTCTATCACTCTGTGACACTCTCTGACACACTCTGACACTCTCTATCACTCTCTGACACTCTCTGACACACTCTGACACACTCTATCGCTCTGTGACATTCTCTGACACACTCTGACACTCTCTGACAATGTCAGACACTCTCTATCAATCTCCATCACTCTCTGAAACACTCTGACACAATCTGACAATCTCTGACACTCTCAGACACTCTCTATCACTCTCTGACACTGACGTACACCCTCAGACACTCTCTGTCACTCTCAGACACTCTCTATCAGTCTCTGACACTTTCTATCACGCTCTGACACTCTCTGACACACTCTGAAACGCTCTCACACTCTCTATCACTCTCTATCACTCTCTGACACAATTTGACACTCTCTATCACTCTCTATCACTCTCTGACAGTGTCTGACACTCTCAGACACTCTCCTTCACTCTCAGACACTCTCCATCACTCTCAGACATTCTCTATCACTCTCTGACACACTCTATCACTGTCTGACACTTTCTATCACTCTCTATCACTCTCTGACACACTCTGACAATTTCTGACACTCTCAGACACTCTCTCTCACTCTCTATCACACTCTGACGCACTCTGACAGTCTCTGACACTCTCTGACACTCTCTATCACTCTCTATCACTCTCTGTTACTCTCTGACACACTCTGACAGTCTCTGACACTCTCTGACACACTCTGACACTCTCAGACACTCTCGATCACTCTCTGACATTCTCTATCACGCTCTGACACTCTCTGACACTCAAAGACACACTCCATCACTCTCGATCACTCTTTGGCACACTCTGACTCACCCTGACACTCTCTGACACGATCTGACACTCTCTGACACACTCTGACACACTCAGACACTCTCTATCACTGTCTATCACTCTCCATCACTCTCCATCACTCTCTATCACTCTCTATCACTCTCTATCACTCTCTGACACACTCTGACACACTCTGACTGTCTCTGACACTCTCTGACACTCACTATCACTCTGACACTCTCTATCACTTTCTGACACTCTCTATCACTCTCTATCACTCTCTGACAGACTCTGACAATCTCTGACACTCTCAGACACTCACAGACACTCTCTACACACTCCCTTACACTCACTGACACTCTCAGACACGCTCTGTCACTCTCTGACTCTCTCAAACTCTCTCTATCACTTTCTCTCATTCTCTGACACTCTCTGACATTCTCAGACACTCTCTGTCACTCTCTATCACTCGCTGACACTCTCAGACACTCTCTATCACTCTCTATCACTCGCTGACACTCTCAGACACTCTCAGACACTCACTAGCAATCCCTGACACTCACTGAAACTCTCAGACACTCTCTGTCTCGCTCAGACACTCTCAGACAATCTCTCTCACTCTCTGACTCTCTCTGAAACTCTCTGACACACTCACAATCTCTCTGACACTCTCTATCACTCTCTGACACTCTCTGACACACTCTGACACTCTCTATCACTCTCTGACACACTCTGACACCCTCTATCGCTCTGTGACATTCTCTGACACACTCTGACACTCTCTGACACTGTCAGACACTCTCTATCACTCTCTGACCTGACTTACACCCTCAGACACTCTCTGTCACTCTCAGACACTCTCTATCAGTCTCTGACAATTTCTATCACGCTCTGACACTCTCTGACACACTCTGAAACGCTCTGACACTCTCTATCACTCTCTATCACTCTCTGACACACTCTGACACAATCTGACAATCTCTGACACTCTCAGACACTCTCTATCACTCTCTGACACTGACTTACACCCTCAGACACTCTCTGTCACTCTCAGACACTCTCTATCAGTCTCTGACACTTTCTATCACGCTCTGACACTCTCTGACACACTCTGAAACGCTCTGACACTCTCTATCACTCTCTATCACTCTCTGACACAATTTGACACTCTCTATCAGTCTCTGACACTTTCTATCACGCTCTGACACTCTCTGACACACTCTGAAACGCTCTGACACTCTCTATCACTCTCTGACACACTCTGACACAATCTGACAATCTCAGACACCCTCTATCACTCTCCGACACTCTCTGACACTCTCTGACACTCTCTGACACACTCTGACAGTCTCTGACACGCTCAGACACTCGCTATCACTCTCTATCACTCTCTGACACTCTCTGACACTCTCAGACACTCTCAGACACTCTCTATCACTCTCTGACACTCTCAGACACTCTCTATCACTCTCTGACACTCACTGACACACTCTGACACTCTCTGACACTCTCAGACAATCGCTATCACTCTCTATCACTCTCTGACACTCTCAGACACTCTCAGACACTCTCAGACACTCTCTGACACTCTCTGACACTCTCAGACGCTCTCTGACAATCTCTATCACTCTCTGACACTCTATATCACTTTCTGACTCTGCCTGACACACACTGACACTCTCAGGCACTCTCTGAAACTCTCTATCACTCTCTGAAACTCTCTGACACTCTCTATCACACTCTGACACTTTCTATCACTCTCTGACACTCTCTGTCACTCTCTATCACTCTCAGGCACTCTCTATCACTCTCTGACACTCACTGACACTCTCTGTCACTATCTGACACTCTCTACCATTCTCTACCACTCTCTGTCACTCTCTGAATCTCTGTATGACACTCTGACACTTTCTGTCACTCTCTGACACTCTCTGTGACTCTCAATCATTCTCAGGCACTCTCTATCACTCTCTGACACTCTCAGACACTCTCTGACTCTCTCAGACCCTCTCAGACACTCTCTGATACTTTCTGTCACTCTCTGACAATCTCAGACACTCTTAGACACTCTCAGACACTCTCTATCACTCTCTGAATCTCTCAGACACTCTCTGACACTTTCTATCACACTCTGACACTCTCTGAAACTCTCAGATAATCTCAGACAGTCTCTTTCAATCTCCATCACTCTCTGACACTGTCAGACACTCTCTGACACTCTCAGATACTCTCTGACACTCTCAGACTCTCTCAGACACTATCAGACACTCTCTATCACTCTATATCACTCTCTGACACTCTCTGTCACTATCTATAACTCTATGAAACTCTCTGACACTCTATATCACTCTCTATCACTCTCTGGCACACTCTGACTCTCTCTGACACTCTCTGACACTCTCCATCAATCTCTGACACTCTCTGACATTCTCCGATACACTCTCTGACACTCTCTGACATTCTCAGACACTCTCTGTCACTCTCTATCACTCGCTGACACTCTCAGAAACTCTCTATCACTCTCTATCACTCGCTGACAGTCTCAGACACTCTCAGACACTCACTAGCACTCCCTGACACTCACTGAAACTCTCAGACACTCTCTGTCTCGCTCAGACACTCTCAGACAATCTCTCTCACTCTCTGACACTCTCTGAAACTCTCTGACACACTCACAATCTCTCTGACACTCTCTATCACTCTGTGACACTCTCTGACACACTCTGACACTCTCTATCACTCTCTGACACTCTCTGACACACTCTGACACACTCTATCGCTCTGTGACATTCTCTGACACACTCTGACACTCTCTGACACTGTCAGACACTCTCTATCAATCTCCATCACTCTCTGAAACACTCTGACACAATCTGACAATCTCTGACACTCTCAGACACTCTCTATCACTCTCTGACACTGACGTACACCCTCAGACACTCTCTGTCACTCTCAGACACTCTCTATCAGTCTCTGACACTTTCTATCACGCTCTGACACTCTCTGACACACTCTGAAACGCTCTCACACTCTCTATCACTCTCTATCACTCTCTGACACAATTTGACACTCTCTATCACTCTATGACACCTTCAGACACTCTCTATCACTCTATGACATTCTCAGACACTCTCTATCACTCTCTGACACAATTTGACACTCTCTATCACTCTCTATCACTCTCTGACAGTGTCTGACACTCTCAGACACTCTCCTTCACTCTCAGACACTCTCCATCACTCTCAGACATTCTCTATCACTCTCTGAAACACTCTATCACTGTCTGACACTTTCTATCACTCTCTATCACTCTCTGACACACTCTGACAATTTCTGACACTCTCAGACACTCTCTCTCACTCTCTATCACACTCTGACGCACTCTGACAGTCTCTGACACTCTCTGACACTCTCTATCACTCTCTATCACTCTCTGTTACTCTCTGACACACTCTGACAGTCTCTGACACTCTCTGACACACTCTGACACTCTCAGACACTCTCGATCACTCTCTGACATTCTCTATCACGCTCTGACACTCTCTGACACTCAAAGACACACTCCATCACTCTCGATCACTCTTTGGCACACTCTGACTCACCCTGACACTCTCTGACACGATCTGACACTCTCTGACACACTCTGACACACTCAGACACTCTCTATCACTGTCTATCACTCTCCATCACTCTCCATCACTCTCTATCACTCTCTATCACTCTCTATCACTCTCTGACACACTCTGATACACTCTGACTGTCTCTGACACTCTCTGACACTCACTATCACTCTGACACTCTCTATCACTTTCTGACACTCTCTATCACTCTCTATCACTCTCTGACAGACTCTGACAATCTCTGACACTCTCAGACACTCACAGACACTCTCTACACACTCCCTTACACTCACTGACACTCTCAGACACGCTCTGTCACTCTCTGACTCTCACAAACTCTCTCTATCACTTTCTCTCATTCTCTGACACTCTCTGACATTCTCAGACACTCTCTGTCACTCTCTATCACTCGCTGACACTCTCAGACACTCTCTATCACTCTCTATCACTCGCTGACACTCTCAGACACTCTCAGACACTCACTAGCAATCCCTGACACTCACTGAAACTCTCAGACACTCTCTGTCTCGCTCAGACACTCTCAGACAATCTCTCTCACTCTCTGACTCTCTCTGAAACTCTCTGACACACTCACAATCTCTCTGACACTCTCTATCACTCTCTGACACTCTCTGACACACTCTGACACTCTCTATCACTCTCTGACACACTCTGACACCCTCTATCGCTCTGTGACATTCTCTGACACACTCTGACACTCTCTGACACTGTCAGACACTCTCTATCACTCTCTGACCTGACTTACACCCTCAGACACTCTCTGTCACTCTCAGACACTCTCTATCAGTCTCTGACACTTTCTATCACGCTCTGACACTCTCTGACACACTCTGAAACGCTCTGACACTCTCTATCACTCTCTATCACTCTCTGACACACTCTGACACAATCTGACAATCTCTGACACTCTCAGACACTCTCTATCACTCTCTGACACTGACTTACACCCTCAGACACTCTCTGTCACTCTCAGACACTCTCTATCAGTCTCTGACACTTTCTATCACGCTCTGACACTCTCTGACACACTCTGAAACGCTCTGACACTCTCTATCACTCTCTATCACTCTCTGACACACTCTGACACAATCTGACAATCTCTGACACTCTCAGACACTCTCTATCACTCTCTGACACTGACTTACACCCTCAGACACTCTCTGTCACTCTCAGACACTCTCTATCAGTCTCTGACACTTTCTATCACGCTCTGACACTCTCTGACACACTCTGAAACGCTCTGACACTCTCTATCACTCTCTATCACTCTCTGACACAATTTGACACTCTCTATCAGTCTCTGACACTTTCTATCACGCTCTGACACTCTCTGACACACTCTGAAACGCTCTGACACTCTCTATCACTCTCTGACACACTCTGACACAATCTGACAATCTCAGACACTCTCTATCACTCTCCGAAACTCTCTGACACTCTCTGACACTCTCTGACACTCTCTGACACACTCTGACAGTCTCTGACACACTCAGACACTCGCTATCACTCTCTATCACTCTCTGACACTCTCAGACACTCTCTATCACTCTCTGACACTCTCTGACACACTCTGACACTCTCTGACACTCTCAGACAATCGCTATCACTCTCTATCACTCTCTGACACTCTCAGACACTCTCTATCACTCTCTGACACTCTCTGACACACTCTGACACTCTCTGACACTCTCAGACAATCGCTATCACTCTCTATCACTCTCTGACACTCTCAGACACTCTCAGACACTCTCAGACACTCTCTGACACTCTCTGACACTCTCAGACGCTCTCTGACAATCTCTATCACTCTCTGACACTCTATATCACTTTCTGACTCTGCCTGACACACACTGACACTCTCAGGCACTCTCTGAAACTCTCTATCACTCTCTGAAACTCTCTGACACTCTCTATCACACTCTGACACTTTCTATCACTCTCTGACACTCTCTGACACTCTCTGTCACTCTCTATCACTCTCAGGCACTCTCTATCACTCTCTGACACTCACTGACACTCTCTGTCACTATCTGACACTCTTTACCATTCTCTACCACTCTCTGTCACTCTCTGAATCTCTGTATGACACTCTGACACTTTCTGTCACTCTCTGACACTCTCTGTGACTCTCAATCATTTTCAGGCATTCTCTATCACTCTCTGACACTCTCAGACACTCTCTGACTCTCTCAGACCCTCTCAGACACTCTCTGATACTTTCTGTCACTCTCTGACAATCTCAGACACTCTTAGACACTCTCAGACACTCTCTATCACTCTCTGAATCTCTCAGACACTCTCTGACACTTTCTATCACACTCTGACACTCTCTGAAACTCTCAGATAATCTCAGACAGTCTCTTTCAATCTCCATCACTCTCTGACACTGTCAGACACTCTCTGACACTCTCAGATACTCTCTGACACTCTCAGACTCTCTCAGACACTATCAGACACTCTCTATCACTCTATATCACTCTCTGACACTCTCTGTCACTATCTATAACTCTATGAAACTCTCTGACACTCTATATCACTCTCTATCACTCTCTGGCACACTCTGACTCTCTCTGACACTCTCTGACACTCTCCATCAATCTCTGACACTCTCTGACATTCTCTGATACACTCTCTGACACTCTCTGACATTCTCAGACACTCTCTGTCACTCTCTATCACTCGCTGACACTCTCAGAAGCTCTCTATCACTCTCTATCACTCGCTGAAAGTCTCAGACACTCTCAGACACTCACTAGCACTCCCTGACACTCACTGAAACTCTCAGACACTCTCTGTCTCGCTCAGACACTCTCAGACAATCTCTCTCACTCTCTGACTCTCTCTGAAACTCTCTGACACACTCACAATCTCTCTGACACTCTCTATCACTCTGTGACACTCTCTGACACACTCTGACACACTCTATCGCTCTGTGACATTCTCTGACACACTCTGACACTCTCAGACACTCTCTATCAATCTCCATCACTCTCTGAAACACTCTGACACAATCTGACAATCTCTGACACTCTCAGACACTCTCTATCACTCTCTGACACTGACGTACACCCTCAGACACTCTCTGTCACTCTCAGACACTCTCTATCAGTCTCTGACACTTTCTATCACGCTCTGACACTCTCTGACACACTCTGAAACGCTCTGACACTCTCTATCACTCTCTATCACTCTCTGACACAATTTGACACTCTCTATCACTCTCTATCACTCTCTGACAGTGTCTGACACTCTCAGACACTCTCCTTCACTCTCAGACACTCTCCATCACTCTCAGACACTCTCTATCACTCTCTGACACACTCTATCACTGTCTGACACTTTCTATCACTCTCTATCACTCTCTGACACACTCTGACAATTTCTGACACTCTCAGACACTCTCTCTCACTCTCTATCACACTCTGTTACTCTCTGACACACTCTGACAGTCTCTGACACTCTCTGACACACTCTGACACTCTCAGACACTCTCGATCACTCTCTGACATTCTCTATCACGCTCTGACACTCTCTGACACTCAAAGACACACTCCATCACTCTCGATCACTCTTTGGCACGCTCTGACTCACCCTGACACTCTCTGACACGATCTGACACTCTCTGACACACTCTGACAAGCTCAGACACTCTCTATCACTGTCTATCACTCTCCATCACTCTCCATCACTCTCTATCACTCTCTATCACTCTCTGACACACTCTGACACTCTCTGACACTCTCAGACACTCTCTATCACTCTCTATCACTCTCTGACACACTCTGACTGTCTCTGACACTCACTATCACTCTGACACTCTCTATCACTTTCTGACACTCTCTATCACTCACTGACACTCTCTGACACACCCTGACACTCTCAGACAGTCTCAGACACTCTCTATCACTCTCTGACAGACTCTGACAATCTCTGACACTCTCAGACACTCTCAGACACTCTCTACACACTCTCTTACACTCACTGACACTCTCAGACACGCTCTGTCACTCTCTGACTCTCTCAAACTCTCTCTATCACTCTCTCTCATTCTCTGACACTCTCTGACATTCTCAGACACTCTCTGTCACTCTCTATCACTCGCTGACACTCTCAGACACTCTCTATCACTCTCTATCACTCGCTGACACTCTCAGACACTCTCAGACACTCACTAGCAATCCCTGACACTCACTGAAACTCTCAGACACTCTCTGTCTCGCTCAGACACTCTCAGACAATCTCTCTCACTCTCTGACTCTCTCTGAAACTCTCTGACACACTCACAATCTCTCTGACACTCTCTATCACTCTCTGACACTCTCTGACACACTCTGACACTCTCTATCACTCTCTGACACACTCTGACACCCTCTATCGCTCTGTGACATTCTCTGACACACTCTGACACTCTCTGACACTGTCAGACACTCTCTATCACTCTCTGACACTGACTTACACCCTCAGACACTCTCTGTCACTCTCAGACACTCTCGATCAGTCTCTGACACTTTCTATCACGCTCTGACACTCTCTGACACACTCTGAAACGCTCTGACACTCTCTATCACTCTCTGACACACTCTGACACAATCTGACAATCTCTGACACTCTCAGACACTCTCTATCACTCTCTGACACTGACTTACACCCTCAGACACTCTCTGTCACTCTCAGACACTCTCTATCAGTCTCTGACACTTTCTATCACGCTCTGACACTCTCTGACACACTCTGAAACCCTCTGACACTCTCTATCACTCTCTATCACTCTCTGACACAATTTGACACTCTCTATCAGTCTCTGACACTTTCTATCACGCTCTGACACTCTCTGACACACCTCTGAAACGCTCTGACACTCTCTATCACTCTCTATCACTCTCTGACACACTCTGACACAATCTGACAATCTCAGACACTCTCTACCACTCTCCGACACTCTCTGACACTCTCTGACACTCTCTGACACACTCTGACAGTCTCTGACACACTCAGACACTCACTATCACTCTCTATCACTCTCTGACACTCTCTGACACTCTCAGACACTCTCAGACACTCTCTATCACTCTCTGACACTCTCAGACACTCTCTATCACTCTCTGACACTCTCTGACACACTCTGACACTCTCTGACACTCTCAGACAATCGCTATCACTCTCTATCACTCTCTGACACTCTCAGACACTCTCAGACACTCTCTGACACTCTCAGACGCTCTCTGACAATCTCTATCACTCTCTGACACTCTATATCACTTTCTGACACTGCCTGACACACACTGACACTCTCAGGCACTCTCTGAAACTCTCTATCACTCTCTGAAACTCTCTGACACTCTCTATCACACTCTGACACTTTCTATCACTCTCTGACACTCTCTGTCACTCTCTATCACTCTCCGGCACTCTCTATCACTCTCTGACACTCACTGACACTCTCTGTCACTATCTGACACTCTCTACCATTCTCTACCACTCTCTGTCACTCTCTGAATCTCTGTATGACACTCTGACACTTTCTGTCACTCTCTGACACTCTCTGTGACTCTCGATCATTCTCAGGCACTCTCTATCACTCTCTGACACTCTCAGACACTCTCTGACTCTCTCAGACCCTCTCAGACACTCTCTGATACTTTCTGTCACTCTCTGACAATCTTAGACAATCTTAGACACTCTCAGACACTCTCTATCACTCTCTGAATCTCTCAGACACTCTCTGACACTTTCTATCACACTCTGACACTCTCTGAAACTCTCAGATAATCTCAGACAGTCTCTTTCAATCTCCATCACTCTCTGACACTGTCAGACACTCTCTGACACTCTCAGATACTCTCTGACACTCTCAGACTCTCTCAGACACTATCAGACACTCTCTATCACTCTATATCACTCTCTGACACTCTCTGTCACTATCTATAACTCTATGAAACTCTCTGACACTCTATATCACTCTCTATCACTCTCTGGCACACTCTGACTCTCTCTGACACTCTCTGACACTCTCCATCAATCTCTGACACTCTCTGACATTCTCTGATACACTCTCTGACACTCTCTGACATTCTCAGACACTCTCTGTCACTCTCTATCACTCGCTGACACTCTCAGAAACTCTCTATCACTCTCTATCACTCGCTGACAGTCTCAGACACTCTCAGACACTCACTAGCACTCCCTGACACTCACTGAAACTCTCAGACACTCTCTGTCTCGCTCAGACACTCTCAGACAATCTCTCTCACTCTCTGACTCTCTCTGAAACTCTCTGACACACTCACAATCTCTCTGACACTCTCTATCACTCTGTGACACTCTCTGACACACTCTGACACTCTCTATCACTCTCTGACACTCTCTGACACACTCTGACACACTCTATCGCTCTGTGACATTCTCTGACACACTCTGACACTCTCTGACACTGTCAGACACTCTCTATCAATCTCCATCACTCTCTGAAACACTCTGACACAATCTGACAATCTCTGACACTCTCAGACACTCTCTATCACTCTCTGACACTGACGTACACCCTCAGACACTCTCTGTCACTCTCAGACACTCTCTATCAGTCTCTGACACTTTCTATCACGCTCTGACACTCTCTGACACACTCTGAAACGCTCTGACACTCTCTATCACTCTCTATCACTCTCTGACACAATTTGACACTCTCTATCACTCTCTGACACGCTCAGACACTCTCTATCACTCTCCGACACTCTCTGACACTCTCTGACACTCTCTGACACACTCTGACAGTCTCTGACACATTCAGACACTCGCTATCACTCTCTATCACTCTCTGGCACACTCTGACTCTCTCTGACACTCTCTGACACTCTCCATCAATCTCTGACACTCTCTGACACTCTCTGATACACTCTCTGACACTCTCTGACAATCTCAGACACTCTCTGACGCTCTCTATGACTCTCTGACACTTTCAGACACTCTCTGACACTTTCAGACACTCTCTGACACTCTCAGATATTTTCTGACACTCTCAGACTCTAGGAGTCTCTCAGACACTCTCTATCACTCTATATCACTCTCTGACACTCTCGGACACTATCTATCACTCTATGAAACTCTCTGACACTCTCTATCACTCTCTACCACTCTCTGGTACACTCTGACTCTCTCTGGCACTCTCAGACACTCTCTATCACTCTCTATCACACTTTGACACACTCTGACTGTCTCAGACACTCTCAGACACTCTCTTTCACTCTCTAACACACTCTGACAATCTCTGACACTCTCAGACACTCTCTATCACTCTCTGACACTCTCAGACACTCTCTACCACTCTCTGCCACTCTCTATCACTCTCTGAAAGTCTCTGACACTCTCAGACACTCTCTATCACTCTCAGACACTCTCTATCACTCTCTGACATTCTCTGAAACTCTCAGACACTCTCTATCACTCTCTGACACTCTCTATCACTCTCTGACGCACTCTGACTGTCTCAGACACTCTCAGACACTCTCTTTCACTCTCTAACACACTCTGACAATCTCTGACACTCTCAGACACTCTCTATCACTCTCTGACACTCTCAGACACTCTCTACCACTCTCTGCCACTCTCTATCACTCTCTGAAAGTCTCTGACACTCTCAGACACTCTCTATCACTCTCAGACACTCTCTATCACTCTCTGACATTCTCTGAAACTCTCAGACACTCTCTATCACTCTCAGACACTCTCTATCACTCTCTGACATTCTCTGAAACTCTCAGACACTCTCTATCACTCTCAGACACTCTCTATCACTCTCTATCACACTTTGACACACTCTGACTGTCTCAGACACTCTCAGACACTCTCTTTCACTCTCTAACACACTCTGACAATCTCTGACACTCTCAGACACTCTCTATCACTCTCTGACACTCTCAGACACTCTCTACCACTCTCTGCCACTCTCTATTACTCTCTGAAAGACTCTGACACTCTCAGACACTCTCTATTACTCTCAGACACTCTCTATCACTCTATGACATTCTCTGAAACTCTCAGACACTCTCTATCACTCTCTGACACTCTCTATCACTCTCTGACGCACTCTGACACTTTCTGACACTCTCAGACACTCTCTCTCACTCTCTATCAAACTCTGGCACACTCTGACAGTCTCTGACACTCTCTGACACTCTCTATCACTCTCTATCACTCTCTGTTACTCTCTGACACACTATGACATTTTCTGACACTCTCTGACACACTCTGACAATCTCTGACACGTTCTATCACTTTCTGACACTCTCTATCACTCTCTGACACTCTCAGACACTCTCTACCAATCTCTGACACTCTCAGACACTCTTGATCACTCAATGACACTCTCTGTCACTCTCTGACACTCTCTGACACACACTGACACACTCAGACACTCTCAGACACTCTCTATCACACTCTGACACACTCTGACAATCTCTGACACTCTCAGACACTCTCAGACACTCTCTAAACACTCTCTGACACTCACTGACACTCTCAGACACGCTCTGTCACTCTCTGACACTCTCAGACACTCTCTATCAATCTCGATCACTCTCTGACACTCTCTGACATTCTCAGACACTCTCTATCACTCTCTATCACTCGCTGTCACTCTCTGACACTCTCTGACACACTCTATCAATCTCTGACACTCACTGAAACTCTCAGACACACTCTGTCACTCCCAGACTCTCTCAGACACTCTCTCTCACTCTCTGACACTCTCTGAAACTCTCTGACACACTCACACACTCACTGACACTCTCTAATACTCTCTGACACTCTCTGACACACTCTGACACTCTCTGACACTCTCTATCACTCTCTGAAACTCTCTGACACTCTCTGACACACTCTGACACACTCTATTGCTCCCTGACACTCTCTGACATACTCTGACACTCTCTGACACTGTCAGACTCTCTCTATCACTCTCCATCACTCTCTGACACAATCTGACAATCTCTGACTCTCTCAGACACTCTCATACAATATCTGACACTCTCAGACGCTCTCTGACAATCTCTATCACTCTCTGACACTCTATATCACTTTCTGACTCTGCCTGACACACACTGACACTCTCAGGCACTCTCTGAAACTCTCTATCACTCTCTGAAACTCTCTGGCACTCTCTATCACACTCTGACACTTTCTATCACTCTCTGACACTCTCTGTCACTCTCTATCACTCTCAGGCACTCTCTATCACTCTCTGACACTCACTGACACTCTCTGTCACTATCTGACACTCTCTACCATTCTCTACCACACTCTGTCACTCTCTGAATCTCTCTATGAAAGTCTGACACTTTCTGTCACTCTCTGACACTCTCTGTGACTCTCGATCATTCTCAGGCACTCTCTATCACTCTCTGACACTCTCTGACACTCTCAGACACTCTCTGACTCTCTCAGACCCTCTCAGACACTCTCTGACACTTTCTGTCACTCTCTGACACTCAGACACTCTTAGACACTCTCAGACACTCTCTATCACTCTCTGAATCTCTCAGACACTCTCGGACACTTTCTATCACACTCTGACACTCTCTGAAACACTCAGATAATCGCAGACAGTCTCTTTCAATCTCCATCACTCTCTGACACTGTCAGACACTCTCTGACACTCTCAGATACTCTCTGACACTCTCAGACTCCCTCAGACACTATCAGACACTCTCTATCACTCTATATCACTCTCTGACACTCTCTGTCACTATCTATAACTCTATGAAACTCTCTGACACTCTCTATCACTCTCTATCACTCTCTGGCACACTCTGACTCTCTCTGACACTCTCTGACACTCTCCATCAATCTCTGACACTCTCTGACACTCCCTGATACACTCTGACACTCCCTGACACTCTCTGACACTCTCCATCACTCTCTATCACTCTCAGACACTCTCTATCACTCTCTGACATTCTCAGAAACTCTCAGACACCCTCTATCACTCTATGACACTCTCAGACACTCTCTATCACTCTCTGACGCACTCTGACACTTTCTGACACTCTCAGACACTCTCTCTCACTCTCTATCAAACTCTGGCACACTCTGACAGTCTCTGACATTCTCTGACACTCTCTATCACTCTCGATCACTCTCTGTTACTCTCTGACGCACTCTGACATTTTCTGACACTCTCTGACAATCTCTGACAATCTCTGACACTTTCTATCACTTTCTGACACTTTCTATCACACTCTGACACTCTCTGAAACTCTCAGATAATCTCAGACAGTCTCTTTCAATCTCCATCACTCTCTGACACTGTCAGACACTCTCTGACACTCTCAGATACTCTCTGACTCTCTCAGACTCTCTCAGACACTATCAGACACTCTATATCACTCTCTGACACTCTCTGTCACTATCTATAACTCTATGAAACTCTCTGACACTCTATATCACTCTCTATCACTCTCTGGCACACTCTGACTCTCTCTGACACTCTCTGACACTCTCCATCAATCTCTGACACTCTCTGACATTCTCTGATACACTCTCTGACACTCTCTGACATTCTCAGACACTCTCTGTCACTCCCTATCACTCGCTGACATTCTCAGAAACTCTCTATCACTCTCTATCACTCGCTGACAGTCTCAGACACTCTCAGACACTCACTAGCACTCCCTGACACTCACTGAAACTCTCAGACACTCTCTGTCTCGCTCAGACACTCTCAGACAATCTCTCTCACTCTCTGACTCTCTCTGAAACTCTCTGACACACTCACAATCTCTCTGACACTCTCTATCACTCTGTGACACTCTCTGACACACTCTGACACTCTCTATCACTCTCTGACACTCTCTGACACACTCTGACACACTCTATCGCTCTGTGACATTCTCTGACACACTCTGACACTCTCTGACACTGTCAGACACTCTCTATCAATCTCCATCACTCTCTGAAACACTCTGACACAATCTGACAATCTCTGACACTCTCAGACACTCTCTATCACTCTCTGACACTGACGTACACCCTCAGACACTCTCTGTCACTCTCAGACACTCTCTATCAGTCTCTGACACTTTCTATCACGCTCTGACACTCTCTGACACACTCTGAAACGCTCTGACACTCTCTATCACTCTCTATCACTCTCTGACACAATTTGACACTCTCTATCACTCTCTGACACTCTCAGACACTCTCTATCACTCTCCGACACTCTCTGACACTCTCTGACACTCTCTGACACACTCTGACAGTCTCTGACACACTCAGACACTCGCTATCACTCTCTATCACTCTCTGGCACACTCTGACTCTCTCTGACACTCTCTGACACTCTCCATCAATCTCTGACACTCTCTGACACTCTCTGATACACTCTCTGACACTCTCTGACAATCTCAGACACTCTCTGACGCTCTCTATGACTCTCTGACACTTTCAGACACTCTCTGACACTTTCAGACACTCTCTGACACTCTCAGATACTTTCTGACACTCTCAGACTCTAGGAGTCTCTCAGACACTCTCTATCACTCTATATCACTCTCTGACACTCTCGGACACTATCTATCACTCTATGAAACTCTCTGACACTCTCTATCACTCTCTATCACTCTCTGGTACACTCTGACTCTCTCTGGCACTCTCAGACACTCTCTATCACTCTCTATCATACTTTGACACACTCTGACTGTCTCAGACACTCTCAGACACTCTCTTTCACTCTCTAACACACTCTGACAATCTCTGACACTCTCAGACACTCTCTATTACTCTCTGACACTCTCAGACACTCTCTACCACTCTCTGCCACTCTCTATCACTCTCTGTCACTCTCTGACAGTCTCTGACACTCTCAGACACTCTCTATCACTCTCAGACACTCTCTATCACTCTCTGACATTCTCTGAAACTCTCAGACACTCTCTATCACTCTCTGACACTCTCTATCACTCTCTGACGCACTCTGACACTTTCTGACACTCTCAGACACTCTCTCTCACTCTCTATCAAACTCTGGCACACTCTGACAGTCTCTGACACTCTCTGACACTCTCTATCACTCTCTATCACTCTCTGTTACTCTCTGACACACTATGACATTTTCTGACACTCTCTGACACACTCTGACAATCTCTGACACGTTCTATCACTTTCTGACACTCTCTATCACTCTCTGACACTCTCAGACACTCTCTACCAATCTCTGACACTCTCAGACACTCTCGATCACTCAATGACACTCTCTGTCACTCTCTGACACTCTCTGACACACTCTGACACACTCAGACACTCTCAGACACTCTCTATCACTCTCTGACACACTCTGACAATCTCTGACACTCTCAGACACTCTCAGACACTCTCTAAACACTCTCTGACACTCACTGACACTCTCAGACACGATCTGTCACTCTCGGACACTCTCAGACACTCTCTATCAATCTCGATCACTCTCTGACACTCTCTGACATTCTCAGACACTCTCTATCACTCGCTGTCACTCTCTGACACTCTCTGACACACTCTATCAATCTCTGACACTCACTGAAACTCTCAGACACACTCTGTCACTCCCAGACTCTCTCAGACACTCTCTCTCACTCTCTGACACTCTCTGAAACTCTCTGACACACTCACACACTCTCTGACACTCTCTAATACTCTCTGACACTCTCTGACACACTCTGACACTCTCTGACACTCTCTATCACTCTCTGAAACTCTCTGACACTCTCTGACACACTCTGACACACTCTATTGCTCCCTGACACTCTCTGATATACTCTGACACTCTCTGACACTGTCAGACACTCTCTATCACTCTCCATCACTCTCTGACACAATCTGACAATCTCTGACTCTCTCAGACACTCTCATACAATATCTGACACTCTCAGACGCTCTCTGACAATCTCTATCACTCTCTGACACTCTATATCACTTTCTGACTCTGCCTGACACACACTGACACTCTCAGGCACTCTCTGAAACTCTCTATCACTCTCTGAAACTCTCTGACACTCTCTATCACACTCTGACACTTTCTATCACTCTCTGACACTCTCTGTCACTCTCTATCACTCTCAGGCACTCTCTATCACTCTCTGACACTCACTGACACTCTCTGTCACTATCTGACACTCTCTACCATTCTCTACCACACTCTGTCACTCTCTGAATCTCTCTATGAAAGTCTGACACTTTCTGTCACTCTCTGACACTCTCTGTGACTCTCGATCATTCTCAGGCACTCTCTATCACTCTCTGACACTCTCAGACACTCTCTGACTCTCTCAGACCCTCTCAGACACTCTCTGACACTTTCTGTCACTCTCTGACACTCAGACACTCTTAGACACTCTCAGACACTCTCTATCACTCTCTGAATCTCTCAGACACTCTCTGACACTTTCTATCACACTCTGACACTCTCTGAAACTCTCAGATAATCGCAGACAGTCTCTTTCAATCTCCATCACTCTCTGACACTGTCAGACGCTCTCTGACACTCTCAGATACTCTCTGACACTCTCAGACTCTCTCAGACACTATCAGACACTCTCTATCACTCTATATCACTCTCTGACACTCTCTGTCACTATCTATAACTCTATGAAACTCTCTGACACTCTCTATCACTCTCTATCACTCTCTGACACACTCTGACACTCTCTGACACTGTCAGACACTCTCTATCAATCTCCATCACTCTCTGAAACACTCTGACACAATCCGACAATCTCTGACACTCTCAGACACTCTCTATCACTCTCTGACACTGACGTACACCCTCAGACACTCTCTGTCACTCTCAGACACTCTCTATCAGTCTCTGACACTTTCTATCACGCTCTGACACTCTCTGACACACTCTGAAACGCTCTGACACTCTCTATCACTCTCTATCACTCTCTGACACAATTTGACACTCTCTATCACTCTCTATCACTCTCTGACAGTGTCTGACACTCTCAGACACTCTCCTTCACTCTCAGACACTCTCCATCACTCTCAGACACTCTCTATCACTCTCTAACGCACTCTGACAGTCTCTGACACACTCTGACACTCTCTATCACTCTCTGTCACTCTCTGTTACTCTCTGACACACTCTGACAGTCTCTGACACTCTCTGACACACTCTGACACTCTCAGACACTCTCGATCACTCTCTGACATTCTCTATCACGCTCTGACACTCTCTGACACTCAAAGACACACTCCATCACTCTCGATCACTCTTTGGCACACTCTGACTCACCCTGACACTCTCTGACACGATCTGACACTCTCTGACACACTCTGACACACTCAGACACTCTCTATCACTCTCTATCACTGTCTATCACTCTCCATCACTCTCCATCACTCTCTATCACTCTCTGACAGACTCTGACACTCTCTGACACTCTCAGACACTCTCTATCACTCTCTATCACTCTCTGACACACTCTGACTGTCTCTGACACTCTCTGACACTCACTATCACTCTGACACTCTCTATCACTTTCTGACACTCTCTATCACTCACTGACACTCTCTGACACACCCTGACACTCTCAGACAGTCTCAGACACTCTCTATCACTCTCTATCACTCTCTGACAGACTCTGACAATCTCTGACACTCTCAGACACTCTCAGACACTCTCTACACACTCTCTTACACTCACTGACACTCTCAGACACGCTCTGTCACTCTCTGACTCTCTCAAACTCTCTCTATCACTCTCTCTCATTCTCTGACACTCTCTGACATTCTCAGACACTCTCTGTCACTCTCTATCACTCGCTGACACTCTCAGACACTCTCTATCACTCTCTATCACTCGCTGACACTCTCAGACACTCTCAGACACTCACTAGCAATCCCTGACACTCACTGAAACTCTCAGACACTCTCTGTCTCGCTCAGACACTCTCAGACAATCTCTCTCACTCTCTGACTCTCTCTGAAACTCTCTGACAAACTCACAATCTCTCTGACACTCTCTATCACTCTCTGACACTCTCTGACACACTCTGACACTCTCTATCACTCTCTGACACACTCTGACACCCTCTATCGCTCTGTGACATTCTCTGACACACTCTGACACTCTCTGACACTGTCAGACACTCTCTATCACTCTCTGACACTGACTTACACCCTCAGACACTCTCTGTCACTCTCAGACACTCTCGATCAGTCTCTGACACTTTCTATCACGCACTGACACTCTCTGACACACTCTATCACTCTCTATCACTCTCTGACACACTCTGACACAATCTGACAATCTCTGACACTCTCAGACACTCTCTATCACTCTCTGACACTGACTTACACCCTCAGACACTCTCTGTCACTCTCAGACACTCTCTATCAGTCTCTGACACTTTCTATCACGCTCTGACACTCTCTGACACACTCTGAAACGCTCTGACACTCTCTATCACTCTCTATTACTCTCTGACACAATTTGACACTCTCTATCAGTCTCTGACACTTTCTATCACGCTCTGACACTCTCTGACACACTCTGAAACGCTCTGACACTCTCTATCACTCTCTATCACTCTCTGACACACTCTGACACAATCTGACAATCTCAGACACTCTCTATCACTCTCCGACACTCTCTGACACTCTCTGACACTCTCTGACACACTCTGACAGTCTCTGACACACTCAGACACTCGCTATCACTCTCTATCACTCTCTGACACTCTCTGACACTCTCAGACACTCTCAGACACTCTCAGACACTCTCTATCACTCTCTGACACTCTCAGACACTCTCTATCACTCTCTGACACTCTCTGACACACTCTGACACTCTCTGACACTCTCAGACAATCGATATCACTCTCTGACATTCTCTATCACGCTCTGACACTCTCTGACACACAAAGTCACACTCCATCACTCTCTATCACTCACTGGCACACTCTGACTCACTCTGACACTCTCTGACACGATCTGACACTCTCTGACACACTCTGACACACTCAGACACTCTCTGAAACACTCTGACACTCTCTATCACTCTCTTTCGCTCTCTGACACAATTTCACACTCTCTATCACTCTCTGACTCTCTCAGACACTCTCTATCACTCTATGACACTCTCAGACACTCTCTCTAACACTCTCTGA
Source organism: Heterodontus francisci (assembly GCF_036365525.1). Lineage (NCBI taxonomy): Eukaryota > Metazoa > Chordata > Chondrichthyes > Heterodontiformes > Heterodontidae > Heterodontus > Heterodontus francisci. The sequence goes on from NC_090405.1 coordinate 14,120,892, forward strand.
CACTCTCTGACACACTCTGACACTCTCTGACACTCTCAGACACTCGCTCTCACTCTCTGTCACTCTCTGACACTCTCTGACACTCTCTGACACGCTCTATCACTCTCCTTCACTCTCAGACACTCTCCATCACTCTCAGACACTCTCTATCACTCTCTGACACTTTCTATCACTCTCTATCACTCTCTGACACACTCCGACACTTTCTGACACTCTCAGACACTCTCCCTCACTCTCTATCAAACTCTGACACACTCTGACAGTCTCTGACACTCTCTGACACTCTCTATCATTCTCTATCACTGTCTGTTACTCTCTGACACACTCTGACAGTCTCTGACACTCTCTGACACTCTCAGACACTCTCGATCACTCTCTGACATTCTCTATCACGCTCTGACACTCTCTGACACACAAAGACACACTCCATCACTCTCTATCACTCACTGTCACTCTCTGACACACTCTGACACACTCAGACACTCTCTGTCACTCTCTATCACTGTCTATCACTCTCCATCACTCTCCATCACTCTCCATCACTCTCTATCACTCTCTGACACACTCTGACACTCTCTGACACTCTCAGACACTCTCTATCACTCTCTGACACTCTCAGACACTCTCTATCACTCTCTGACACTTTCTATCACTCTCTGTCACTCTCTGACACATTCTGACACTCTCAGACACTCTCTAACAAACTCTGACACACTCTGACACTCTCTATCACTCTCTATTACTCTCTGTTACTCTCTGACACACTCTGACATTCTCTGACACTCTCTGACATACTTTGACACACTCTGACACTCTCTATCACTCTCTATTACTCTCTGTTACTCTCTCACACACTCTGACATTCTCTGACACTCTCTGACACACTCACAATCTCTCTGACACTCTCTATCACTCTCTGACACTCTCTGACACTCTCTGACACACTCTGACACTCTCTATCACTCTCTGACACTCTCTGACACACTCTGACACACTCTATCGCTCTGTGACATTCTCTGACACACTCTGACACTCTCTGACACTGTCAGACACTCTCTATCTATCTCCATCACTCTCTGAAACACTCTGACACAATCTGACTATCTCTGACACTCTCAGACACTCTCTATCATTCTCTGACACTGACTTACACCCTCAGACACTCTCTGTCACTCTCAGACACTCTCTATCAGTCTCTGACACTTTCTATCACTCTCTGACACTCTCTGACACACTCTGTAACGCTCTGACACTCTCTATCACACTCTAACACTCTCTGACACAATTTGACACTCTCTATCACTCTATGACACTCTCAGACACTCTCTATCACTCTAGGACACTCTCAGACACTCTCTATCACTCTCTGACACTCTTTGACACACTCTGACACTCTCTGACACACTCTGACAGTCTCTGACACACTCAGACACTCGCTATCACTCTCTATCACTCTCTGACACTCTCTGACACTCTCAGACATTCTCAGACACTCTATATCACTCTCTGACTCTCTCTGAAACTCTCTGACACACTCACAATCTCTCTGACACTCTCTATCACTCTCTGACTCTCTCTGAATCTCTCTGACACACTCACAATCTCTCTGACACACTCTGACACTCTCTGACACTCTCAGACAATCGCTATCACTCTCTATCACTCTCTGACACTCTCTGACACGCTCTATCACTCTCCATCACTCTCAGACACTCTCTATCACTCTCTGACACACTCTATCACTGTCTGACACTTTCTATCACTCTCTATCACTCTCTGACACAGTCTGACAATTTCTGACACTCTCAGACACTCTCTCTCACTCTCTATCACACTCTGACGCACTCTGACAGTCTCTGACACTCTCTGACACTCTCTATCACTCTCTATCACTCTCTGTTACTCTCTGACACACTCTGACAGTCTCTGACACTCTCTGACACACTCTGACACTCTCAGACACTCTCGATCACTCTCTGACATTCTCTATCACGCTCTGACACTCTCTGACACTCAAAGACACACTCCATCACTCTCGATCACTCTTTGGCACACTCTGACTCACCCTGACACTCTCTGACACGATCTGACACTCTCTGACACACTCTGACACACTCAGACACTCTCTGAATCTCTCTGACACTCTCTATCACTCTCTTTCGCTCTCTGACACAATTTCACACTCGCTATCACTCTCTGACTCTCTCAGACACTCTCTATCACTCTATGACACTCTCAGACACTCTCTAACACTCTCTGACACTCACTGACACACTCTGACACTCTCTGACACTCTCAGACACTCGCTCTCACTCTCTGTCACTCTCTGACACTCTCTGACACTCTCTGACACGCTCTATCACTCTCCTTCACTCTCAGACACTCTCCATCACTCTCAGACACTCTCCATCACTCTCTGACACACTCTATCACTCTCTGACACTTTCTATCACTCTCTATCACTCTCTGACACACTCCGACACTTTCTGACACTCTCAGACACTCTCCCTCACTCTCTATCAAACTCTGACACACTCTGACAGTCTCTGACACTCTCTGACACTCTCTATCATTCTCTATCACTGTCTGTTACTCTCTGACACACTCTGACAGTCTCTGACACTCTCTGACACTCTCAGACACTCTCGATCACTCTCTGACATTCTCTATCACGCTCTGACACTCTCTGACACACAAAGACACACTCCATCACTCTCTATCACTCACTGTCACTCTCTGACACACTCTGACACACTCAGACACTCTCTGTCACTCTCTATCACTGTCTATCACTCTCCATCACTCTCTATCACTCTCTGACACACTCTGACACTCTCTGACACTCTCAGACACTCTCTATCACTCTCTATCACTCTGTGACATACTCTGACTGTCTCTGACACTCTCTGACACTCACTATCACTCTCTGACACTCTCTATCACTTTCTGACACTCTCTATCACTCACTGACACTCTCTGACACACTCTGACACTCTCAGACAGTCTCAGACACTCTCTGTCACTCTCTATCACTCTCTATCACTCTCTGACAGACTCTGACAATCTCTGACACTCTCAGACACTCTCAGACACTCTCTACACACTCTCTTACACTCACTGACACTCTCAGACACGCTCTGTCACTCTCTGACTCTCTCAAACTCTCTCTATTACTCTCTCTCATTCTCTGACACTCTCTGACATTCTCAGACACTCTCTGTCACTCTCTATCACTCGCTGACACTCTCAGACACTCTCTATCACTCTCTATCACTCGCTGACACTCTCAGACACTCTCAGACACTCACTAGCACTCCCTGACACTCACTGAAACTCTCAGACACTCTCTGTCTCGCTCAGACCCTCTCAGACAATCTCTCTCACTCTCTGACTCTCTCTGAAACTCTCTGACACACTCACAATCTCTCTGACACTCTCTATCACTCTCTGACACTCTCTGACACTCTCTGACACACTCTGACACTCTCTATCACTCTCTGACACTCTCTGACACACTCTGACACACTCTATCGCTCTGTGACATCCTCTGACACACTCTGACACTCTCTGACACTGTCAGACACTCTCTATCAATCTCCATCACTCTCTGAAACACTCTGACACAATCTGACTATCTCTGACACTCTCAGACACTCTCTATCACTCTCTGACACTGACGTACACCCCCAGACACTCTCTGTCACTCTCAGACACTCTCTATCAGTCTCTGACACTTTCTATCACTCTCTGACACTCTCTGACACACTCTGTAACGCTCTGACACTCTCTATCACTCTCTAACACTCTCTGACACAATTTGACACTCTCTATCACTCTGTGACACTCTCAGACACTCTCTATCACTCTAGGACACTCTCAGACACTCTCTATCACTCTCTGACACTCTTTGACACACTCTGACACTCTCTGACACACTCTGACAGTCTCTGACACACTCAGACACTCGCTATCACTCTCTATCACTCTCTGACACTCTCTGACACACTCAGACATTCTCAGACACTCTATATCACTCTCTGACTCTCTCTGAAACTCTCTGACACACTCACAATCTCTCTGACACTCTCTATCACTCTCTGACTCTCTCTGAATCTCTCTGACACACTCACAATCTCTCTGACACACTCTGACACTCTCTGACACTCTCAGACAATCGCTATCACTCTCTATCACTCTCTGACACTCTCTGACACGCTCTATCACTCTCTTTCACTCTCTGACAGTGTCTGACACTCTCAGACACTCTCCTTCACTCTCAGACACTCTCCATCACTCTCACACACTCTCTATCACTCTCTGACACACTCTATCACTGTCTGACACTTTCTATCACTCTCTATCACTCTCTGACACACTCTGACAATTTCTGACACTCTCAGACACTCTCTCTCACTCTCTATCACACTCTGACGCACTCTGACAGTCTCTGACACTCTCTGACACTCTCTATCACTCTCTATCACTCTCTGTTACTCTCTGACACACTCTGACAGTCTCTGACACTCTCTGACACACTCTGACACTCTCAGACACTCTCGATCACTCTCTGACATTCTCTATCACGCTCTGACACTCTCTGACACTCAAAGACACACTCCCTCACTCTCGATCACTCTTTGGCACACTCTGACTCACCCTGACACTCTCTGACACGATCTGACACTCTCTGACACACTCTGACACACTCAGACACTCTCTATCACTCTCTATCACTGTCTATCACTCTCCATCACTCTCCATCACTCTCTATCACTCTCTGACACACTCTGACACTCTCTGACACTCTCAGACACTCTCTATCACTCTCTATCACTCTCTGACACACTCTGACTGTCTCTGACACTCTCTGACACTCACTATCACTCTGACACTCTCTATCACTTTCTGACACACTCTATCACTCACTGACACTCTCTGACACACCCTGACACTCTCAGACAGTCTCAGACACTCTCTATCACTCTCTATCACTCTCTGACAGACTCTGACAATCTCTGACACTCTCAGACACTCTCAGACACTCTCTACACACTCTCTTACACTCACTGACACTCTCAGACACGCTCTGTCACTCTCTGACTCTCTCAAACTCTCTCTATCACTCTCTCTCATTCTCTGACACTCTCTGACATTCTCAGACACTCTCTGTCACTCTCTATCACTCACTGACACTCTCAGACACTCTCTATCACTCTCTATCACTCGCTGACACTCTCAGACACTCTCAGACACTCACTAGCAATCCCTGACACTCACTAAAACTCTCAGACACTCTCTGTCTCGCTCAGACACTCTCAGACAATCTCTCTCACTCTCTGACTCTCTCTGAAACTCTCTGACACACTCACAATCCCTCTGACACTCTCTATCACTCTCTGACACTCTCTGACACACTCTGACACTCTCTATCACTCTCCTGAAACGCTCTGACACTCTCTATCACTCTCTGACACACTCTGACACAATCTGACAATCTCTGACACTCTCTATCACTCTCTGACACTGACTTACACCCTCAGACACTCTCTGTCACTCTCAGACACTCTCTATCAGTCTCTGACACTTTCTATCACGCTCTGACACTCTCTGACACACTCTGAAACGCTCTGACACTCTCTATCACTCTCTATCACTCTCTGACACAATTTGACACTCTCTATCAGTCTCTGACACTTTCTATCACGCTCTGACACTCTCTGACACACTCTGAAACGCTCTGACACTCTCTATCACTCTCTATCACTCTCTGACACACTCTGACACAATCTGACAATCTCAGACACTCTCTATCACTCTCCGACACTCTCTTACACTCTCTGACACTCTCTGACACACTCTGACAGTCTCTGACACACTCAGACACTCGCTATCACTCTCTATCACTCTCTGACACTCTCTGACACTGTCAGACACTCTCAGACACTTTCTATCACTCTCTGACACTCTCTGACACTCTCAGACACTCTCTATCACTCTCTGACACTCTCTGATACACTCTGACACTCTCTGACACTCTCAGACAATCGCTATCACTCTCTATCACTCTCTGACACTCTCAGACACTCTCAGACACTCTCAGACACTCTCAGACACACTCTGACAATCTCTGACACTCTCAATCACTCTCTGACACACTCTGTCACTCAGAGACACTCTCAGACACTCTCGATCACTCTCTGACATTCTCTATCACGCTCTGACACTCTCTGACTCTCTCTGACTATCTGAGACACTCTCTGACAAATCTCTATCACTCTCTGAAACTCTCAGACACTCTCTGACACTTTCTATCACACTCTGACACTCTCTGACACTCTCAGAGACTCTCAGACAGTTTCAGACACTTTCTATCACTCTCTGTCTCTCCATGACACTCCCTATCACTCCCTAACACTCTCAGATTCTCTATGACACTCTCTTTCACTCTCCATCACTCTCTGACACTGTCAGACACTCTCTGACACTCTCAGACACTCTCTGACTCACTCAGACTCTCTCAGATACTCTCAGACACTCTCTATCACTCTATTTCACTCTCTCACACTCTCTGACACTATCTAACACTCTATGAAACTCTCTGACACTCTCTATCACTCTCCATCACTCTCTGGTACACTCTGACTCTCTCCGACACCCTCAGACATTCTCTATCACTCTCTGACACACTCTGACAGTCTCAGACACTCTCTATCACTCTCTATCACTCTCTGACACTCTCTGACAATCTCTGACACTCTCAGACACTCTCTATCACTCTCTGACACTCTCAGACACTCTCTATCACTCTCTGACACTCTCAGACACTCTCTACCACTCTCGGACACTCTCGGACACTCTCTGACACACTCTGACACTCTCAGACACTCTCTATCACTCTCTGACACTCTCTGACACTCTCTACCACTCTCGGACACTCTCTGACACTCTCTGACACTCTCTGTTACTCTCTGTCACTCTCTGTCACTCTCTGACACTCTCTGAAACTCTCTATCACTCTCTATCACTCTCTGACACTCTCAGACACTCTCTATCACTCTCAGACACTCTCTATCACTCTCTGACATTCTCTGAAACTCTCAGACACTCTCTATCACTCTCTGACACTCTCAGACACTCTCTATCACTCTCTGACACTTTCTATCACTCTCTGACACACTCGGACACATTCTGACACTCTCTGACACTCTCTGACATACTCTGACAATCTCTGACACTTTCTATCACTCTCTGACACTCTCTATCACTCTCTGACACTCTCAGACACACTCTATCAATCTCTGACACTCTCAGACACGCTCGATCACTCACTGACACTCTCTATCAGTCTCTGACAGTCTCTGATACATTCTGACACTCTCAGACACTCTCTATCACTCTCTATCACTCCCTGACACACTCTGACACTTTGTGACACTTTCAGACACTCTCTATCACTCTCTATCCCTCTCTGTTACTCTCTGACACACTCTGACACTCTCTGACACTCTCTGACACTTTATATCACACTCTGACCCTCTCTGACACTCTCAGATAATCTCAGACAGTCTCAGACACTTTCTATCACTCTCTGACACTGTCTGACAATCTCTGACACTCTCAGACACTCTCTTTCACTCTCTATCCCTCTGTGACACTCCCTATCACTCCCGAACACTCTCAGATTCTCTATGACACTCTCTTTCAATCTCCATCACTCTCTGACACTGTCAGACACTCTCTGACACTCTCAGACACTCTCTGACTCACTCAGACTCTCTCAGATATTCTCAGACACTCTCTATCACTCTATTTCACTCTCTGACACCCTCAGACACTCTCTATCACTCTCTGACACACTCTGACAGTCTCAGACACTCTCAGACACTCTCTATCACTCTCTATCACTCTCTGACACTCTCAGACACTCTATATCACTCTCTGACACTCTCTATTACTCTCAGACGCTCTCTATCACTCTCTGACACTCTCTATCACTCTCAGACACTCTCTACCACTCGCGGACTCTCTCTGACACACTCTGACACTCTCAGACACTCTCTATCACTCTCTGACACTCTCAGACACTCTCTATCACTCTCTATCACTCTCTATCACTCTCTGACACTCTCTGACACTCTCTATCACTCTCTATCACACTCTGACACTCTCTATCACTTTCAGACACTCTCTATCACTCTCTTACATTCTCTGGAACTCTCAGACACTCTCTATCACTCTCTGACACTCTCAGACACTCTCTATCACTCTCTGACACTTTCTATCACTCTCTGTCACTCTCTGACACACTCTGACACATTCTGACACTCTCAGACACTCTCTAACAAACTCTGACACACTCTGACACTCTCTATCACTCTCTATTACTCTCTGTTACTCTCTGACACACTCTGACATTCTCTGACACTCTCTGACATACTTTGACACACTCTGACACTCTCTATCACTCTCTATTACTCTCTGTTACTCTCTCACACACTCTGACATTCTCTGACACTCTCTGACACACTCACAATCTCTCTGACACTCTCTATCACTCTCTGACACTCTCTGACACTCTCTGACACACTCTGACACTCTCTATCACTCTCTGACACTCTCTGACACACTCTGACACACTCTATCGCTCTGTGACATTCTCTGACACACTCTGACACTCTCTGACACTGTCAGACACTCTCTATCTATCTCCATCACTCTCTGAAACACTCTGACACAATCTGACTATCTCTGACACTCTCAGACACTCTCTATCACTCTCTGACACTGACTTACACCCTCAGACACTCTCTGTCACTCTCAGACACTCTCTATCAGTCTCTGACACTTTCTATCACTCTCTGACACACTCTGACACACTCTGTAACGCTCTGACACTCTCTATCATTCTCTAACACTCTCTGACACAATTTGACACTCTCTATCACTCTATGACACTCTCAGACACTCTCTATCACTCTAGGACACTCTCAGACACTCTCTATCACTCTCTGACACTCTTTGACACACTCTGACACTCTCTGACACACTCTGACAGTCTCTGACACACTCAGACACTCGCTATCACTCTCTATCACTCTCTGACACTCTCTGACACTCTCAGACATTCTCAGACACTCTATATCACTCTCTGACTCTCTCTGAAACTCTCTGACACACTCACAATCTCTCTGACACTCTCTATCACTCTCTGACTCTCTCTGAATCTCTCTGACACACTCACAATCTCTCTGACACACTCTGACACTCTCTGACACTCTCAGACAATCGCTATCACTCTCTATCACTCTCTGACACTCTCTGACACGCTCTATCACTCTCCATCACTCTCAGACACTCTCTATCACTCTCTGACACACTCTATCACTGTCTGACACTTTCTATCACTCTCTATCACTCTCTGACACACTCTGACAATTTCTGACACTCTCAGACACTCTCTCTCACTCTCTATCACACTCTGACGCACTCTGACAGTCTCTGACACTCTCTGACACTCTCTATCACTCTCTATCACTCTCTGTTACTCTCTGACACACTCTGACAGTCTCTGACACTCTCTGACACACTCTGACACTCTCAGACACTCTCGATCACTCTCTGACATTCTCTATCACGCTCTGACACTCTCTGACACTCAAAGACACACTCCATCACTCTCGATCACTCTTTGGCACACTCTGACTCACCCTGACACTCTCTGACACGATCTGACACTCTCTGACACACTCTGACATACTCAGACACTCTCTGAAACTCTCTGACACTCTCTATCACTCTCTTTCGCTCTCTGACACAATTTCACACTCGCTATCACTCTCTGACTCTCTCAGACACTCTCTATCACTCTATGACACTCTCAGACACTCTCTAACACTCTCTGACACTCTCTGACACACTCTGACACTCTCTGACACTCTCAGACACTCGCTCTCACTCTCTGTCACTCTCTGACACTCTCTGACACTCTCTGACATGCTCTATCACTCTTCTTTACTCTCAGACACTCTCCATCACTCTCAGACACTCTCCATCACTCTCTGACACACTCTATCACTCTCTGACACTTTCTATCACTCTCTATCACTCTCTGACACACTCCGACACTTTCTGACACTCTCAGACACTCTCCCTCACTCTCTATCAAACTCTGACACACTCTGACAGTCTCTGACACTCTCTGACACTCTCTATCGTTCTCTATCACTGTCTGTTACTCTCTGACACACTCTGACAGTCTCTGACACTCTCTGACACTCTCAGACACTCTCGATCACTCTCTGACATTCTCTATCACGCTCTGACACTCTCTGACACACAAAGACACACTCCATCACTCTCTATCACTCACTGTCACTCTCTGACACACTCTGACACACTCAGACACTCTCTGTCACTCTCTATCACTGTCTATCACTCTCCATCACTCTCCATCACTCTCTATCACTCTCTGACACACTCTGACACTCTCTGACACTCTCAGACACTCTCTATCACTCTCTATCACTCTGTGACATACTCTGACTGTCTCTGACACTCTCTGTCACTCACTATCACTCTCTGACACTCTCTATCACTTTCTGACACTCTCTATCACTCACTGACACTCTCTGACACACTCTGACACTCTCAGACAGTCTCAGACACTCTCTATCACTCTCTATCACTCTCTATCACTCTCTGACAGACTCTGACAATCTCTGACACTCTCAGACACTCTCAGACACTCTCTACACACTCTCTTACACTCACTGACACTCTCAGACACGCTCTGTCACTCTCTGACTCTCTCAAACTCTCTCTATCACTCTCTCTCATTCTCTGACACTCTCTGACATTCTCAGACACTCTCTGTCACTCTCTATCACTCGCTGACACTCTCAGACACTCCCTATCACTCTCTATCACTCGCTGACACTCTCAGACACTCTCAGACACTCACTAGCACTCCCTGACACTCACTGAAACTCTCAGACACTCTCTGTCTCGCTCAGACCCTCTCAGACAATCTCTCTCACTCTCTGACTCTCTCTGAAACTCTCTGACACACTCACAATCTCTCTGACACTCTCTATCACTCTCTGACACTCTCTGACACTCTCTGACACACTCTGACACTCTCTATCACTCTCTGACACTCTCTGACACACTCTGACACACTCTATCGCTCTGTGACATCCTCTGACACACTCTGACACTCTCTGACACTGTCAGACACTCTCTATCAATCTCCATCACTCTCTGAAACACTCTGACACAATCTGACTATCTCTGACACTCTCAGACACTCTCTATCACTCTCTGACACTGACTTACACCCCCAGACACTCTCTGTCACTCTCAGACACTCTCTATCAGTCTCTGACACTTTCTATCACTCTCTGACACTCTCTGACACACTCTGTAACGCTCTGTCACTCTCTATCACTCTCTAACACTCTCTGACACAATTTGACACTCTCTATCACTCTATGACACTCTCAGACACTCTCTATCACTCTAGGACACTCTCAGACACTCTCTATCACTCTCTGACACTCTTTGACACACTCTGACACTCTCTGACACACTCTGACAGTCTCTGACACACTCAGACACTCGCTATCACTCTCTATCACTCTCTGACACTCTCTGACACACTCAGACATTCTCAGACACTCTATATCACTCTCTGACTCTCTCTGAAACTCTCTGACACACTCACAATCTCTCTGACACTCTCTATCACTCTCTGACTCTCTCTGAATCTCTCTGACACACTCACAATCTCTCTGACACACTCTGACACTCTCTGACACTCTCAGACAATCGCTATCACTCTCTATCACTCTCTGACACTCTCTGACACGCTCTATCACTCTCTATCACTCTCTGACAGTGTCTGACACTCTCAGACACTCTCCTTCACTCTCAGACACTCTCCATCACTCTCACACACTCTCTATCACTCTCTGACACACTCTATCACTGTCTGACACTTTCTATCACTCTCTATCACTCTCTGACACACTCTGACAATTTCTGACACTCTCAGACACTCTCTCTCACTCTCTATCACACTCTGACGCACTCTGACAGTCTCTGACACTCTCTGACACTCTCTATCACTCTCTATCACTCTCTGTTACTCTCTGACACACTCTGACAGTCTCTGACACTCTCTGACACACTCTGACACTCTCAGACACTCTCGATCACTCTCTGACATTCTCTATCACGCTCTGACACTCTCTGACACTCAAAGACACACTCCATCACTCTCGATCACTCTTTGGCACACTCTGACTCACCCTGACACTCTCTGACACGATCTGACACTCTCTGACACACTCTGACACTCTCAGACACTCTCTATCTCTCTCTATCACTGTCTATCACTCTCCATCACTCTCCATCACTCTCTATCACTCTCTGACACACTCTGATACTCTCTGACACTCTCAGACACTCTCTATCACTCTCTATCACTCTCTGACACACTCTGACTGTCTCTGACACTCTCTGACACTCACTATCACTCTGACACTCTCTATCACTTTCTGACATACTCTATCACTCACTGACACTCTCTGACACACCCTGACACTCTCAGACAGTCTCAGACACTCTCTATCACTCTCTATCACTCTCTGACAGACTCTGACAATCTCTGACACTCTCAGACACTCTCAGACACTCTCTACACACTCTCTTACACTCACTGACACTCTCAGACACGCTCTGTCACTCTCTGACTCTCTCAAACTCTCTCTATCACTCTCTCTCATTCTCTGACACTCTCTGACATTCTCAGACACTCTCTGTCACTCTCTATCACTCACTGACACTCTCAGACACTCTCTATCACTCTCTATCACTCGCTGACACACTCAGACACTCTCAGACACTCACTAGCAATCCCTGACACTCACTGAAACTCTCAGACACTCTCTGTCTCGCTCAGACACTCTCAGACAATCTCTCTCACTCTCTGACTCTCTCTGAAGCTCTCTGACACACTCACAATCCCTCTGACACTCTCTATCACTCTCTGACACTCTCTGACACACTCTGACACTCTCTATCACTCTCCTGAAACGCTCTGACACTCTCTATCACTCTCTATCACTCTCTGACACACTCTGACACAATCTGACAATCTCTGACACTCTCTATCACTCTCTGACACTGACTTAGACCCTCAGACACTCTCTGTCACTCTCAGACACTCTCTATCAGTCTCTGACACTTTCTATCACGCTCTGACACTCTCTGACACACTCTGAAACGCTCTGACACTCTCTATCACTCTCTATCACTCTCTGACACAATTTGACACTCTCTATCAGTCTCTGACACTTTCTATCACGCTCTGACACTCTCTGACACACTCTGAAACGCTCTGACACTCTCTATCACTCTCTATCACTCTCTGACACACTCTGACACAATCTGACAATCTCAGACACTCTCTATCACTCTCCGACACTCTCTTACACTCTCTGACACTCTCTGACACACTCTGACAGTCTCTGACACACTCAGACACTCGCTATCACTCTCTATCACTCTCTGACACTCTCTGACACTCTCAGACATTCTCAGACACTCTATATCACTCTCTGACTCTCTCTGAAACTCTCTGACACACTCACAATCTCTCTGACACTCTCTATCACTCTCTGACTCTCTCTGAATCTCTCTGACACACTCACAATCTCTCTGACACACTCTGACACTCTCTGACACTCTCAGACAATCGCTATCACTCTCTATCACTCTCTGACACTCTCTGACACGCTCTATCACTCTCCATCACTCTCAGACACTCTCTATCACTCTCTGACACACTCTATCACTGTCTGACACTTTCTATCACTCTCTATCACTCTCTGACACACTCTGACAATTTCTGACACTCTCAGACACTCTCTCTCACTCTCTATCACACTCTGACGCACTCTGACAGTCTCTGACACTCTCTGACACTCTCTATCACTCTCTATCACTCTCTGTTACTCTCTGACACACTCTGACAGTCTCTGACACTCTCTGACACACTCTGACACTCTCAGACACTCTCGATCACTCTCTGACATTCTCTATCACGCTCTGACACTCTCTGACACTCAAAGACACACTCCATCACTCTCGATCACTCTTTGGCACACTCTGACTCACCCTGACACTCTCTGACACGATCTGACACTCTCTGACACACTCTGACACACTCAGACACTCTCTGAAACTCTCTGACACTCTCTATCACTCTCTTTCGCTCTCTGACACAATTTCACACTCGCTATCACTCTCTGACTCTCTCAGACACTCTCTATCACTCTATGACACTCTCAGACACTCTCTAACACTCTCTGACACTCTCTGACACACTCTGACACTCTCTGACACTCTCAGACACTCGCTCTCACTCTCTGTCACTCTCTGACACTCTCTGACACTCTCTGACATGCTCTATCACTCTTCTTTACTCTCAGACACTCTCCATCACTCTCAGACACTCTCCATCACTCTCTGACACACTCTATCACTCTCTGACACTTTCTATCACTCTCTATCACTCTCTGACACACTCCGACACTTTCTGACACTCTCAGACACTCTCCCTCACTCTCTATCAAACTCTGACACACTCTGACAGTCTCTGACACTCTCTGACACTCTCTATCGTTCTCTATCACTGTCTGTTACTCTCTGACACACTCTGACAGTCTCTGACACTCTCTGACACTCTCAGACACTCTCGATCACTCTCTGACATTCTCTATCACGCTCTGACACTCTCTGACACACAAAGACACACTCCATCACTCTCTATCACTCACTGTCACTCTCTGACACACTCTGACACACTCAGACACTCTCTGTCACTCTCTATCACTGTCTATCACTCTCCATCACTCTCCATCACTCTCTATCACTCTCTGACACACTCTGACACTCTCTGACACTCTCAGACACTCTCTATCACTCTCTATCACTCTGTGACATACTCTGACTGTCTCTGACACTCTCTGTCACTCACTATCACTCTCTGACACTCTCTATCACTTTCTGACACTCTCTATCACTCACTGACACTCTCTGACACACTCTGACACTCTCAGACAGTCTCAGACACTCTCTATCACTCTCTATCACTCTCTATCACTCTCTGACAGACTCTGACAATCTCTGACACTCTCAGACACTCTCAGACACTCTCTACACACTCTCTTACACTCACTGACACTCTCAGACACGCTCTGTCACTCTCTGACTCTCTCAAACTCTCTCTATCACTCTCTCTCATTCTCTGACACTCTCTGACATTCTCAGACACTCTCTGTCACTCTCTATCACTCGCTGACACTCTCAGACACTCCCTATCACTCTCTATCACTCGCTGACACTCTCAGACACTCTCAGACACTCACTAGCACTCCCTGACACTCACTGAAACTCTCAGACACTCTCTGTCTCGCTCAGACCCTCTCAGACAATCTCTCTCACTCTCTGACTCTCTCTGAAACTCTCTGACACACTCACAATCTCTCTGACACTCTCTATCACTCTCTGACACTCTCTGACACTCTCTGACACACTCTGACACTCTCTATCACTCTCTGACACTCTCTGACACACTCTGACACACTCTATCGCTCTGTGACATCCTCTGACACACTCTGACACTCTCTGACACTGTCAGACACTCTCTATCAATCTCCATCACTCTCTGAAACACTCTGACACAATCTGACTATCTCTGACACTCTCAGACACTCTCTATCACTCTCTGACACTGACTTACACCCCCAGACACTCTCTGTCACTCTCAGACACTCTCTATCAGTCTCTGACACTTTCTATCACTCTCTGACACTCTCTGACACACTCTGTAACGCTCTGTCACTCTCTATCACTCTCTAACACTCTCTGACACAATTTGACACTCTCTATCACTCTATGACACTCTCAGACACTCTCTATCACTCTAGGACACTCTCAGACACTCTCTATCACTCTCTGACACTCTTTGACACACTCTGACACTCTCTGACACACTCTGACAGTCTCTGACACACTCAGACACTCGCTATCACTCTCTATCACTCTCTGACACTCTCTGACACACTCAGACATTCTCAGACACTCTATATCACTCTCTGACTCTCTCTGAAACTCTCTGACACACTCACAATCTCTCTGACACTCTCTATCACTCTCTGACTCTCTCTGAATCTCTCTGACACACTCACAATCTCTCTGACACACTCTGACACTCTCTGACACTCTCAGACAATCGCTATCACTCTCTATCACTCTCTGACACTCTCTGACACGCTCTATCACTCTCTATCACTCTCTGACAGTGTCTGACACTCTCAGACACTCTCCTTCACTCTCAGACACTCTCCATCACTCTCACACACTCTCTATCACTCTCTGACACACTCTATCACTGTCTGACACTTTCTATCACTCTCTATCACTCTCTGACACACTCTGACAATTTCTGACACTCTCAGACACTCTCTCTCACTCTCTATCACACTCTGACGCACTCTGACAGTCTCTGACACTCTCTGACACTCTCTATCACTCTCTATCACTCTCTGTTACTCTCTGACACACTCTGACAGTCTCTGACACTCTCTGACACACTCTGACACTCTCAGACACTCTCGATCACTCTCTGACATTCTCTATCACGCTCTGACACTCTCTGACACTCAAAGACACACTCCATCACTCTCGATCACTCTTTGGCACACTCTGACTCACCCTGACACTCTCTGACACGATCTGACACTCTCTGACACACTCTGACACTCTCAGACACTCTCTATCTCTCTCTATCACTGTCTATCACTCTCCATCACTCTCCATCACTCTCTATCACTCTCTGACACACTCTGATACTCTCTGACACTCTCAGACACTCTCTATCACTCTCTATCACTCTCTGACACACTCTGACTGTCTCTGACACTCTCTGACACTCACTATCACTCTGACACTCTCTATCACTTTCTGACATACTCTATCACTCACTGACACTCTCTGACACACCCTGACACTCTCAGACAGTCTCAGACACTCTCTATCACTCTCTATCACTCTCTGACAGACTCTGACAATCTCTGACACTCTCAGACACTCTCAGACACTCTCTACACACTCTCTTACACTCACTGACACTCTCAGACACGCTCTGTCACTCTCTGACTCTCTCAAACTCTCTCTATCACTCTCTCTCATTCTCTGACACTCTCTGACATTCTCAGACACTCTCTGTCACTCTCTATCACTCACTGACACTCTCAGACACTCTCTATCACTCTCTATCACTCGCTGACACACTCAGACACTCTCAGACACTCACTAGCAATCCCTGACACTCACTGAAACTCTCAGACACTCTCTGTCTCGCTCAGACACTCTCAGACAATCTCTCTCACTCTCTGACTCTCTCTGAAGCTCTCTGACACACTCACAATCCCTCTGACACTCTCTATCACTCTCTGACACTCTCTGACACACTCTGACACTCTCTATCACTCTCCTGAAACGCTCTGACACTCTCTATCACTCTCTATCACTCTCTGACACACTCTGACACAATCTGACAATCTCTGACACTCTCTATCACTCTCTGACACTGACTTAGACCCTCAGACACTCTCTGTCACTCTCAGACACTCTCTATCAGTCTCTGACACTTTCTATCACGCTCTGACACTCTCTGACACACTCTGAAACGCTCTGACACTCTCTATCACTCTCTATCACTCTCTGACACAATTTGACACTCTCTATCAGTCTCTGACACTTTCTATCACGCTCTGACACTCTCTGACACACTCTGAAACGCTCTGACACTCTCTATCACTCTCTATCACTCTCTGACACACTCTGACACAATCTGACAATCTCAGACACTCTCTATCACTCTCCGACACTCTCTTACACTCTCTGACACTCTCTGACACACTCTGACAGTCTCTGACACACTCAGACACTCGCTATCACTCTCTGACACTCTCTGACACTGTCAGACACTCTCAGACACTCTCTATCACTCTCTGACACTCTCTGACACTCTCAGACACTCTCTATCACTCTCTGACACTCTCTGATACACTCTGACACTCTCTGACACTCTCAGACAATCGCTATCACTCTCAGACACTCTCAGACACACTCTGACAATCTCTGACACTCTCAATCACTCTCTGACTCACTCTGTCACTCACAGACACTCTCAGACACTCTCGATCACTCTCTGACATTCTCTATCACGCTCTGACACTCTCTGACTCTCTCTGACTATCTGAGACACTCTCTGACAAATCTCTATCACTCTCTG
Source organism: Heterodontus francisci (assembly GCF_036365525.1). Classification (NCBI taxonomy): domain Eukaryota; kingdom Metazoa; phylum Chordata; class Chondrichthyes; order Heterodontiformes; family Heterodontidae; genus Heterodontus; species Heterodontus francisci. The sequence goes on from NC_090405.1 coordinate 14,139,256, forward strand.
AAACTCTCAGACACTCTCTGACACTTTCTATCACACTCTGACACTCTCTGACACTCTCTGACACTCTCAGAGACTCTCAGACAGTTTCAGACACTTTCTATCACTCTCTGACACTGTCTGACAATCTCTGACACTCTCAGACACTCTCTTTCACTCTCTGTCCCTCCATGACACTCCCTATCACTCCCTAACACTCTCAGATTCTCTATGACACTCTCTTTCACTCTCCATCACTCTCTGACACTGTCAGACACTCTCTGACACTCTCAGACACTCTCTGACTCAGTCAGACTCTCTCAGATACTCTCAGACACTCTCTATCACTCTATTTCACTCTCTGACACTCTCTGACACTATCTAACACTCTATGAAACTCTCTGACACTCTCTATCACTCTCCATCACTCTCTGGTACACTCTGACTCTCTCCGACACCCTCAGACATTCTCTATCACTCTCTGACACACTCTGACAGTCTCAGACACTCTCTATCACTCTCTATCACTCTCTGACACTCTCTGACAATCTCTGACACTCTCAGACACTCTCTATCACTCTCTGACACTCTCAGACACTCTCTATCACTCTCTGACACTCTCAGACACTCTCTACCACTCTCGGACACTCTCGGACACTCTCTGACACACTCTGACACTCTCAGACACTCTCTATCACTCTCTGACACTCTCTGACACTCTCTACCACTCTCGGACACTCTCTGACACTCTCTGACACTCTCTGACACTCTCTGTTACTCTCTGTCACTCTCTGTCACTCTCTGTCACTCTCTGACACTCTCTGAAACTCTCTATCACTCTCTATCACTCTCTATCACTCTCTGACACTCTCAGACACTCTCTATCACTCTCAGACACTCTCTATCACTCTCTGACATTCTCTGAAACTCTCAGACACTCTCTATCACTCTCTGACACTCTCAGACACTCTCTATCACTCTCTGACACTTTCTATCACTCTCTGACACACTCGGACACATTCTGACACTCTCTGACACTCTCTGACATACTCTGACAATCTCTGACACTTTCTATCACTCTCTGACACTCTCTATCACTCTCTGACACTCTCAGACACACTCTATCAATCTCTGACACTCTCAGACACGCTCGATCACTCACTGACACTCTCTATCAGTCTCTGACAGTCTCTGATACATTCTGACACTCTCAGACACTCTCTATCACTCTCTATCACTCCCTGACACACTCTGACACTTTGTGACACTTTCAGACACTCTCTATCACTCTCTATCCCTCTCTGTTACTCTCTGACACACTCTGACACTCTCTGACACTCTCTGACACTTTATATCACACTCTGACCCTCTCTGACACTCTCAGATAATCTCAGACAGTCTCAGACACTTTCTATCACTCTCTGACACTGTCTGACAATCTCTGACACTCTCAGACACTCTCTTTCACTCTCTATCCCTCTGTGACACTCCCTATCACTCCCGAACACTCTCAGATTCTCTATGACACTCTCTTTCAATCTCCATCACTCTCTGACACTGTCAGACACTCTCTGACACTCTCAGACACTCTCAGACTCACTCAGACTCTCTCAGATATTCTCAGACACTCTCTATCACTCTATTTCACTCTCTGACACCCTCAGACACTCTCTATCACTCTCTGACACACTCTGACAGTCTCAGACACTCTCAGACACTCTCTATCACTCTCTATCACTCTCTGACACTCTCAGACACTCTATATCACTCTCTGACACTCTCTATCACTCTCAGACGCTCTCTATCACTCTCTGACACTCTCTATCACTCTCAGACACTCTCTACCACTCGCGGACTCTCTCTGACACACTCTGACACTCTCAGACACTCTCTATCACTCTCTGACACTCTCAGACACTCTCTATCACTCTCTATCACTCTCTGACACTCTCTGACACTCTCTATCACTCTCTATCACTCTCTGACACTCTCTATCACTTTCAGACACTCTCTATCACTCTCTTACATTCTCTGAAACTCTCAGACACTCTCTATCACTCTCTGACACTCTCAGACACTCTCTATCACTCTCTGACACTTTCTATCACTCTCTGTCACTCTCTGACACACTCTGACACATTCTGACACTCTCAGACACTCTCTAACAAACTCTGACACACTCTGACACTCTCTATCACTCTCTATTACTCTCTGTTACTCTCTGACACACTCTGACATTCTCTGACACTCTCTGACATACTTTGACACACTCTGACACTCTCTATCACTCTCTATTACTCTCTGTTACTCTCTCACACACTCTGACATTCTCTGACACTCTCTGACATACTCTGACAATCTCTGACACTTTCTATCACTCTCTGACACACTCTATCACTCTCTATCACTCTCTGACACTCTCAGACACTCTCTATCAATCACTGACACTCTCAGACACGCTCTATCACTCACTGACACTCTCCATCAGTCTCTGACAGTCTCTGATACATTCTGACACTCTCAGACACTATCACTCTCTATCACTCCCTGACACACTCTGACACTTTCTAACACTCTCTGACACTATCTATCACTCTTTGACTGTCTCAGACACTCTCAGACACTCTCTATCACTCTCAGACACTCTCGATCGCTCTCAGACACTCTCTGACACTCTCTGACACTCTCAGACACTCTCTAACACTCTCTGACACTCTCAGACACACTCTGAAACACTCAGACACTCTTTCACTCTCTATCACTCTCTGTTACTCTCTGACACACTATGACACTCTCTGACACTCTCTGACACTTTATATCACACTCTGACCCTCTCTGACACTCTCAGATAATCTCAGACAGTCTCAGACACTTTCTATCACTCTCTGACACTGTCTGACAATCTCTGACACTCTCAGACACTCTCTATCACTCGCTGACACTCTCAGACACTCTCTATCACTCTCTATCACTCGCTGACACTCTCAGACACTCTCAGACACTCACTAGCACTCCCTGACACTCACTGAAACTCTCAGACACTCTCTGTCTCGCTCAGACCCTCTCAGACAATCTCTCTCACTCTCTGACTCTCTCTGAAACTCTCTGACACACTCACAATCTCTCTGACACTCTCTATCACTCTCTGACACTCTCTGACACTCTCTGACACACTCTGACACTCTCTATCACTCTCTGACACTCTCTGACACACTCTGACACACTCTATCGCTCTGTGACATCCTCTGACACACTCTGACACTCTCTGACACTGTCAGACACTCTCTATCAATCTCCATCACTCTCTGAAACACTCTGACACAATCTGACTATCTCTGACACTCTCAGACACTCTCTATCACTCTCTGACACTGACTTACACCCCCAGACACTCTCTGTCACTCTCAGACACTCTCTATCAGTCTCTGACACTTTCTATCACTCTCTGACACTCTCTGACACACTCTGTAACGCTCTGACACTCTCTATCACTCTCTAACACTCTCTGACACAATTTGACACTCTCTATCACTCTATGACACTCTCAGACACTCTCTATCACTATAGGACACTCTCAGACACTCTCTATCACTCTCTGACACTCTTTGACACACTCTGACACTCTCTGACACACTCTGACAGTCTCTGACACACTCAGACACTCGCTATCACTCTCTATCACTCTCTGACACTCTCTGACACACTCAGACATTCTCAGACACTCCATATCACTCTCTGACTCTCTCTGAAACTCTCTGACACACTCACAATCTCTCTGACACTCTCTATCACTCTCTGACTCTCTCTGAATCTCTCTGACACACTCACAATCTCTCTGACACACTCTGACACTCTCTGACACTCTCAGACAATCGCTATCACTCTCTATCACTCTCTGACACTCTCTGACACGCTCTATCACTCTCTATCACTCTCTGACAGTGTCTGACACTCTCAGACACTCTCCTTCACTCTCAGACACTCTCCATCACTCTCACACACTCTCTATCACTCTCTGACACACTCAGACATTCTCAGACACTCTATATCACTCTCAGACGCTCTCTATCACTCTCTGACACTCTCTATCACTCTCAGACACTCTCTACCACTCTCGGACACTCTCTGACACACTCTGACACTCTCAGACACTCTCTATCACTCTCTGACACTCTCAGACACTCTCTATCACTCTCTATCACTCTCTATCACTCTCTGCCACTCTCTGACACTCTCTATCACTCTCTATCACTCTCTGACACTCTCTATCACTTTCAGACACTCTCTATCACTCTCTTACATTCTCTGAAACTCTCAGACACTCTCTATCACTCTCTGACACTCTCAGACACTCTCTATCACTCTCTGACACTTTCTATCACTCTCTGTCACTCTCTGACACACTCTGACACATTCTGACACTCTCAGACACTCTCTAACAAACTCTGACACACTCTGACACTCTCTATCACTCTCTATTACTCTCTGTTACTCTCTGACACACTCTGACATTCTCTGACACTCTCTGACATACTTTGACACACACTGACACTCTCTATCACTCTCTATTACTCTCTGTTACTCTCTCACACACTCTGACATTCTCTGACACTCTCTGACATACTCTGACAATCTCTGACACTTTCTATCACTCTCTGACACACTCTATCACTCTCTATCACTCTCTGACACTCTCAGACACTCTCTATCAATCACTGACACTCTCAGACACGCTCTATCACTCACTGACACTCTCCATCAGTCTCTGACAGTCTCTGATACATTCTGACACTCTCAGACACTATCACTCTCTATCACTCCCTGACACACGCTGACACTTTCTATCACTCTCTGACACTATCTATCACTCTTTGACTGTCTCAGACACTCTCAGACACACTCTATCACTCTCAGGCACTCTCGATCGCTCTCAGACACTCTCTGACACTCTCTGACACTCTCTAACACTCTCTGACACTTTCAGACACACTCTGAAACACTCAGACACTCTTTCACTCTCTATCACTCTCTGTTACTCTCTGACACACTCTGACACTCTCTGACACTCTCTGACACACTCTGACAATCTCTGACACTCTCAATCACTCTCTGACACACTCTGTCACTCACAGACACTCTCAGACACTCTCGATCACTCTCTGACATTCTCTATCATGCTCTGACACTCTCTGACTCTCTCTGACTATCTAAGACACTCTCTGACAAATCTCTATCACTCTCTGAAACTCTCAGACACTCTCTGACACTTTCTATCACACTCTGACACTCTCTGACACTCTCTGACACTCTCAGAGACTCTCAGACAGTTTCAGACACTTTTTATCACTCTCTGACACTGTCTGACAATCTCTGACACTCTCAGACACTCTCTTTCACTCTCTGTCCCTCCATGACACTCCCTATCACTCCCTAACACTCTCAGATTCTCTATGACACTCTCTTTCACTCTCCATCACTCTCTGACACTGTCAGACACTCTCTGACACTCTCAGACACTCTCTGACTCACTCAGACTCTCTCAGATACTCTCAGACACTCTCTAGCACTCTATTTCACTCTCTGACACTCTCTGACACTATCTAACACTCTATGAAACTCTCTGACACTCTCTATCACTCTCCATCACTCTCTGGTACACTCTGATTCTCTCCGACACCCTCAGACACTCTCTATCACTCTCTGACACACTCTGACAGTCTCAGACACTCTCTATCACTCTCTATCACTCTCTGACACTCTCTGACAATCTCTGACACTCTCAGACACTCTCTATCACTCTCAGACACTCTCTATCACTCTCTGACACTCTCAGACACTCTCTACCACTCTCGGACACTCTCGGACACTCTCTGACACACTCTGACACTCTCAGACACTCTCTATCACTCTCTGACACTCTCTGGCACTCTCTACCACTCTCTGACACTCTCTGACACTCTCTGACACTCTCTGTCACTCTCTGTCACTCTCTGTCACTCCCAGAGACTCTCAGACAGTTTCAGACACTTTCTATCACTCTCTGACACTGTCTGACAATCTCTGACACTCTCAGACACTCTCTTTCACTCTCTGTCCCTCCATGACACTCCCTATCACTCCCTAACACTCTCAGATTCTCTATGACACTCTCTTTCACTCTCCATCACTCTCTGACACTGTCAGACACTCTCTGACAATCTCAGACACTCTCTGACTCACTCAGACTCTCTCAGATACTCTCAGACACTCTCTATCACTCTATTTCACTCTCTGACACTCTCTGACACTATCTAACACTCTATGAAACTCTCTGACACTCTCTATCACTCTCCATCACTCTCTGGTACACTCTGACTCTCTCCGACACCCTCAGACATTCTCTATCACTCTCTGACACACTCTGACAGTCTCAGACACTCTCTATCACTCTCTATCACTCTCTGACACTCTCTGACAATCTCTGACACTCTCAGACACTCTCTATCACTCTCTGACACTCTCAGACACTCTCTATCACTCTCTGACACTCTCAGACACTCTCTACCACTCTCGGACACTCTCTGACACACTCTGACACTCTCAGACACTCTCTATCACTCTCTGACACTCTCTGACACTCTCTACCACTCTCGGACACTCTCTGACACTCTCTGACAATCTCTGTTACTCTCTGTCACTCTCTGTCACTCTCTGTCACTCTCTGACACTCTCTGAAACTCTCTATCACTCTCTATCACTCTCTGACACTCTCAGACACTCTCTATCACTCTCAGACACTCTCTATCACTCTCTGACATTCTCTGAAACTCTCAGACACTCTCTATCACTCTCTGACACTCTCAGACACTCTCTATCACTCTCTGACACTTTCTATCACTCTCTGACACACTCGGACACATTCTGACACTCTCTGACACTCTCTGACATACTCTGACAATCTCTGACACTTTCTATCACTCTCTGACACTCTCTATCACTCTCTGACACTCTCAGACACACTCTATCAATCTCTGACACTCTCAGACACGCTCGATCACTCACTGACACTCTCTATCAGTCTCTGACAGTCTCTGATACATTCTGACACTCTCAGACACTCTCTATCACTCTCTATCACTCCCTGACACACTCTGACACTTTGTGACACTTTCAGACACTCTCTATCACTCTCTATCCCTCTCTGTTACTCTCTGACACACTCTGACACTCTCTGACATTCTCTGACACTTTATATCACACTCTGACCCTCTCTGACACTCTCAGATAATCTCAGACAGTCTCAGACACTTTCTATCACTCTCTGACACTGTCTGACAATCTCTGACACTCTCAGACACTCTCTTTCACTCTCTATCCCTCTGTGACACTCCCTATCACTCCCGAACACTCTCAGATTCTCTATGACACTCTCTTTCAATCTCCATCACTCTCTGACACTGTCAGACACTCTCTGACACTCTCAGACACTCTCTGACTCACTCAGACTCTCTCAGATATTCTCAGACACTCTCTATCACTCTATTTCACTCTCTGACACCCTCAGACACTCTCTATCACTCTCTGACACACTCTGACAGTCTCAGACACTCTCAGACACTCTCTATCACTCTCTATCACTCTCTGACACTCTCAGACACTCTATATCACTCTCTGACACTCTCTATCACTCTCAGACGCTCTCTATCACTCTCTGACACTCTCTATCACTCTCAGACACACTCTACCACTCACGGACTCTCTCTGACACACTCTGACACTCTCAGACACGCTCTATCACTCTCTGACACTCTCAGACACTCTCTATCACTCTCTATCACTCTCTATCACTCTCTGACACTCTCTGACACTCTCTATCACTCTCTATCACTCTCTGACACTCTCTATCACTTTCAGACACTCTCTATCACTCCCTTACATTCTCTGAAACTCTCAGACACTCTCTATCACTCTCTGACACTCTCAGACACTCTCTATCACTCTCTGACACTTTCTATCACTCTCTGTCACTCTCTGACACACTCTGACACATTCTGACACTCTCAGACACTCTCTAACAAACTCTGACACACTCTGACACTCTCTATCACTCTCTATTACTCTCTGTTACTCTCTGACACACTCTGACATTCTCTGACACTCTCTGACATACTTTGACACACTCTGACACTCTCTATCACTCTCTATTACTCTCTGTTACTCTCTCACACACTCTGACATTCTCTGACACTCTCTGACATACTCTGACAATCTCTGACACTTTCTATCACTCTCTGACACACTCTATCACTCTCTATCACTCTCTGACACTCTCAGACACTCTCTATCAATCACTGACACTCTCAGACACGCTTTATCACTCACTGACACTCTCCATCAGTCTCTGACAGTCTCTGATACATTCTGACACTCTCAGACACTATCACTCTCTATCACTCCCTGACACACTCTGACACTTTCTATCACTCTCTGACACTATCTATCACTCTTTGACTGTCTCAGACACTCTCAGACACTCTCTATCACTCTCAGACACTCTCGATCGCTCTCAGACACTCTCTGACACTCTCTGACACTCTCAGACACTCTCTAACACTCTCTGACACTCTCAGACACACTCTGAAACACTCAGACACTCTTTCACTCTCTATCACTCTCTGTTACTCTCTGACACACTCTGACACTCTCTGACACTCTCTGACACTTTATATCACACTCTGACCCTCTCTGACACTCTCAGATAATCTCAGACAGTCTCAGACACTTTCTATCACTCTCTGACACTGTCTGACAATCTCTGACACTCTCAGACACTCTCTTTCACTCTCTATCCCTCTGTGACACTCCCTATCACTCCCGAACACTCTCAGATTCTCTATGACACTCTCTTTCAATCTCCATCACTCTCTGACACTGTCAGACACTCTCTGACACTCTCAGACACTCTCTGACTCACTCAGACTCTCTCAGATATTCTCAGACACTCTCTATCACTCTATTTCACTCTCTGACACCCTCAGACACTCTCTATCACTCTCTGACACACTCTGACAGTCTCAGACACTCTCAGACAGTCTCCATCACTCTCTATCACTCTCTGACACTCTCAGACACTCTATATCACTCTCTGACACTCTCTATCACTCTCAGACGCTCTCTATCACTCTCTGACACTCTCTATCACTCTCAGACACTCTCTACCACTCTCGGACTCTCTCTGACACACTCTGACACTCTCAGACACTCTATATCACTCCATGACACTCTCTATCACTCTCAGACGCTCTCTATCACTCTCTGACACTCTCTATCACTCTCAGACACTCTCTACCACTCTCGGACACTCTCTGACACACTCTGACACTCTCAGACACTCTCTATCACTCTCTGACACTCTCAGACACTCTCTATCACTCTCTATCACTCTATATCACTCTCTGCCACTCTCTGACACTCTCTATCACTCTCTACCACTCTCTGACACTCTCTATCACTTTCAGACACTCTCTATCACTCTCTTACATTCTCTGAAACTCTCAGACACTCTCTATCACTCTCTGACACTCTCAGACACTCTCTATCACTCTCTGACACTTTCTATCATTCTCTGTCACTCTCTGACACACTCTATCACTCTCTCTCACTCTCTGACACTCTCTATCACTCTCTGACACTCTCTGATCCTCTCAGATACTCACAGACACTCTCTATCACTCTCTGACACTCTCAGACACTCTCTATCACTCTCTGACACTCTCAGACACTCTCTACCACTCTCGGACACTCTCTGACACACTCTGACACTCTCAGACACTCTCTATCACTCTCTGACACTCTCTGACACTCTCTACCACTCTCGGACACTCTCTGACACTCTCTGACACTCTCTGTTACTCTCTGTCACTCTCTGTCACTCTCTGTCACTCTCTGACACTCTCTGAAACTCTCTATCACTCTCTATCACTCTCTGACACTCTCAGACACTCTCTATCACTCTCAGACACTCTCTATCACTCTCTGACATTCTCTGAAACTCTCAGACACTCTCTATCACTCTCTGACACTCTCAGACACTCTCTATCACTCTCTGACACTTTCTATCACTCTCTGACACACTCGGACACATTCTGACACTCTCTGACACTCTCTGACACTCTCTGACATACTCTGACAATCTCTGACACTTTCTATCACTCTCTGACACTCTCTATCACTCTCTGACACTTTCTATCACTCTCTGACACACTCGGACACATTCTGACACTCTCTGACACTCTCAGACACACTCTATCAATCTCTGACACTCTCAGACACGCTCGATCACTCACTGACACTCTCTATCAGTCTCTGACAGTCTCTGATACATTCTGACACTCTCAGACACTCTCTATCACTCTCTATCACTCCCTGACACACTCTGACACTTTGTGACACTTTCAGACACTCTCTATCACTCTCTATCCCTCTCTGTTACTCTCTGACACACTCTGACACTCTCTGACACTCTCTGACACTTTATATCACACTCTGACCCTCTCTGACACTCTCAGATAATCTCAGACAGTCTCAGACACTTTCTATCACTCTCTGACACTGTCTGACAATCTCTGACACTCTCAGACACTCTCTTTCACTCTCTATCCCTCTGTGACACTCCCGATCACTCCCGAACACTCTCAGATTCTCTATGACACTCTCTTTCAATCTCCATCACTCTCTGACACTGTCAGACACTCTCTGACACTCTCAGACACTCTCTGACTCACTCAGACTCTCTCAGATATTCTCAGACACTCTCTATCACTCTATTTCACTCTCTGACACCCTCAGACACTCTCTATCACTCTCTGACACACTCTGACAGTCTCAGACACTCTCAGACACTCTCTATCACTCTCTATCACTCTCTATCACTCTCTGACACTCTCAGACACTCTATATCACTCTCTGACACTCTCTATCACTCTCAGACGCTCTCTATCACTCTCTGACACTCTCTATCACTCTCAGACACTCTCTACCACTCACGGACTCTCTCTGACACACTCTGACACTCTCAGACACTCTCTATCACTCTCTGACACTCTCAGACACTCTCTATCACTCTCTATCACTCTCTATCACTCTCTGACACTCTCTGACACTCTCTATCACTCTCTATCACTCTCTGACACTCTCTATCACTTTCAGACACTCTCTATCACTCTCTTACATTCTCTGAAACTCTCAGACACTCTCTATCACTCTCTGACACTCTCAGACACTCTCTATCACTCTCTGACACTTTCTATCACTCTCTGTCACTCTCTGTCACTCTCTGACACACTCTGACACAATCTGACACTCTCAGACACTCTCTAACAAACTCTGACACACTCTGACACTCTCTATCACTCTCTATTACTCTCTGTTACTCTCTGACACACTCTGACATTCTCTGACACTCTCTGACATACTTTGACACACTCTGACACTCTCTATCACTCTCTATCACTCCCTGACACACTCTGACACTTTGTGACACTTTCAGACACTCTCTATCACTCTCTATCCCTCTCTGTTACTCTCTGACACACTCTGACACTCTCTGACACTCTCTGACACTTTATATCACACTCTGACCCTCTCTGACACTCTCAGATAATCTCAGACAGTCTCAGACACTTTCTATCACTCTCTGACACTGTCTGACAATCTCTGACACTCTCAGACACTCTCTTTCACTCTCTATCCCTCTGTGACACTCCCTATCACTCCCGAACACTCTCAGATTCTCTATGACACTCTCTTTCAATCTCCATCACTCTCTGACACTGTCAGACACTCTCTGACACTCTCAGACACTCTCTGACTCACTCAGACTCTCTCAGATATTCTCAGACACTCTCTATCACTCTATTTCACTCTCTGACACCCTCAGACACTCTCTATCACTCTCTGACACTCTCTGACAGTCTCAGACACTCTCAGACACTCTCTATCACTCTCTATCACTCTCTATCACTCTCTGACACTCTCAGACACTCTATATCACTCTCTGACACTCTCTATCACTCTCAGACGCTCTCTATCACTCTCTGACACTCTCTATCACTCTCAGACACTCTCTACCACTCACGGACTCTCTCTGACACACTCTGACACTCTCAGACACTCTCTATCACTCTCTGACACTCTCAGACACTCTCTATCACTCTCTATCATTCTCTATCACTCTCTGACACTCTCTGACACTCTCTATCACTCTCTATCACTCTCTGACACTCTCTATCACTTTCAGACACTCTCTATCACTCTCTTACATTCTCTGAAACTCTCAGACACTCTCTATCACTCTCTGACACTCTCAGACACTCTCTATCACTCTCTGACACTTTCTATCACTCTCTGTCACTCTCTGACACACTCTGACACAATCTGACACTCTCAGACACTCTCTAACAAACTCTGACACACTCTGACACTCTCTATCACTCTCTATTACTCTCTGTTACTCTCTGACACACTCTGACATTCTCTGACACTCTCTGACATACTTTGACACACTCTGACACTCTCTATCACTCTCTATTACTCTCTGTTACTCTCTCACACACTCTGACATTCTCTGACACTCTCTGACATACTCTGACAATCTCTGACACTTTCTATCACTCTCTGACACACTCTATCACTCTCTATCACTCTCTGACACTCTCAGACACTCTCTATCAATCACTGACACTCTCAGACACGCTCTATCACTCACTGACACTCTCCATCAGTCTCTGACAGTCTCTGATACATTCTGACACTCTCAGACACTATCACTCTCTATCACTCCCTGACACACTCTGACACTTTCTATCACTCTCTGACACTATCTATCACTCTTTGACTGTCTCAGACACTCTCAGACACTCTCTATCTCTCTCAGACACTCTCGATCGCTCTCAGACACTCTCTGACACTCTCTGACACTCTCAGACACTCTCTAACACTCTCTGACACTCTCAGACACACTCTGAAACACTCAGACACTCTTTCACTCTCTATCACTCTCTGTTACTCTCTGACACACTCTGACACTCTCTGACACTCTCTGACACTTTATATCACACTCTGACCCTCTCTGACACTCTCAGATAATCTCAGACAGTCTCAGACACTTTCTATCACTCTCTGACACTGTCTGACAATCTCTGACACTCTCAGACACTCTCTTTCACTCTCTATCCCTCTGTGACACTCCCTATCACTCCCGAACACTCTCAGATTCTCTATGACACTCTCTTTCAATCTCCATCACTCTCTGACACTGTCAGACACTCTCTGACACTCTCAGACACTCTCTGACTCACTCAGACTCTCTCAGATATTCTCAGACACTCTCTATCACTCTATTTCACTCTCTGACACCCTCAGACACTCTCTATCACTCTCTGACACACTCTGACAGTCTCAGACACTCTCAGACAGTCTCTATCACTCTCTATCACTCTCTGACACTCTCAGACACTCTATATCACTCTCTGACACTCTCTATCACTCTCAGACGCTCTCTATCACTCTCTGACACTCTCTATCACTCTCAGGCACTCTCTACCACTCTCGGACTCTCTCTGACACACTCTGACACTCTCAGACACTCTATATCACTCTCTGACACTCTCTATCACTCTCAGACGCTCTCTATCACTCTCTGACACTCTCTATCACTCTCAGACACTCTCTACCACTCTCGGACACTCTCTGACACACTCTGACACTCTCTGACACTCTCTATCACTCTCTGACACTCTCAGACACTCTCTATCACTCTCTATCACTCTCTATCACTCTCTGCCACTCTCTGACACTCTCTGACACTCTCTATCACTCTCAGGCACTCTCTACCACTCTCGGACTCTCTCTGACACACTCTGACACTCTCAGACACTCTATATCACTCTCTGACACTCTCTATCACTCTCAGACGCTCTCTATCACTCTCTGACACTCTCTATCACTCTCAGACACTCTCTACCACTCTCGGACACTCTCTGACACACTCTGACACTCTCTGACACTCTCTATCACTCTCTGACACTCTCAGACACTCTTTATCACTCTCTATCACTCTCTATCACTCTCTGCCACTCTCTGACACTCTCTATCACTCTCTATCACTCTCTATCACTCTCTATCACTCTCTATCACTTTCAGACACTCTCTATCACTCTCTTACATTCTCTGAAACTCTCAGACACTCTCTATCACTCTCTGACACTCTCAGACACTCTCTATCACTCTCTGACACTTTCTATCACTCTCTGTCACTCTCTGACACACTCTGACACATTCTGACACTCTCAGACACTCTCTAACAAACTCTGACACACTCTGACACTCTCTATCACTCTCTATTACTCTCTGTTACTCTCTGACACACTCTGACATTCTCTGACACTCTCTGACATACTTTGACACACTCTGACACTCTCTATCACTCTCTATTACTCTCTGTTACTCTCTCACACACTCTGACATTCTCTGACACTCTCTGACATACTCTGACAATCTCTGACACTTTCTATCACTCTCTGACACACTCTATCACTCTCTATCACTCTCTGACACTCTCAGACACTCTCTATCAATCACTGACACTCTCAGACACGCTTTATCACTCACTGACACTCTCCATCAGTCTCTGACAGTCTCTGATACATTCTGACACTCTCAGACACTATCACTCTCTATCACTCCCTGACACACGCTGACACTTTCTATCACTCTCTGACACTATCTATCACTCTTTGACTGTCTCAGACACTCTCAGACACACTCTATCACTCTCAGACACTCTCGATCGCTCTCAGACACTCTCTGACACTCTCTGACACTCTCTAACACTCTCTGACACTTTCAGACACACTCTGAAACACTCAGACACTCTTTCACTCTCTATCACTCTCTGTTACTCTCTGACACACTCTGACACTCTCTGACACTCTCTGACAAACTCTGACAATCTCTGACACTCTCAATCACTCTCTGACACACTCTGTCACTCACAGACACTCTCAGACACTCTCGATCACTCTCTGACATTCTCTATCACGCTCTGACACTCTCTGACTCTCTCTGACTATCTGAGACACTCTCTGACAAATCTCTATCACTCTCTGAAACTCTCAGACACTCTCTGACACTTTCTATCACACTCTGACACTCTCTGACACTCTCTGACACTCTCAGAGACTCTCAGACAGTTTCAGACACTTTCTATCACTCTCTGACACTGTCTGACAATCTCTGACACTCTCAGACACTCTCTTTCACTCTCTGTCCCTCCATGACACTCCCTATCACTCCCTAACACTCTCAGATTCTCTATGACACTCTCTTTCACTCTCCATCACTCTCTGACACTGTCAGACACTCTCTGACACTCTCAGACACTCTCTGACTCACTCAGACTCTCTCAGATACTCTCAGACACTCTCTAGCACTCTATTTCACTCTCTGACACTCTCTGACACTATCTAACACTCTATGAAACTCTCTGACACTCTCTATCACTCTCCATCACTCTCTATCACTCTCTGACACTCTCTGACAGTCTCAGACACTCTCTATCACTCTCTGACACACTCTGACAGTCTCAGACACTCTCTATCACTCTCTATCACTCTCTGACACTCTCTGACAATCTCTGACACTCTCAGACACTCTCTATCACTCTCAGACACTCTCTATCACTCTCTGACACTCTCAGACACTCTCTACCACTCTCGGACACTCTCGGACACTCTCTGACACACTCTGACACTCTCAGACACTCTCTATCACTCTCTGACACTCTCTGACACTCTCTACCACTCTCTGACACTCTCTGACACTCTCTGTCACTCTCTGTCACTCTCTGTCACTCTCTGTCACTCTCTGACACTCTCTGAAACTCACTATCACTCTCTGACACTCTCAGACACTCTCTATCACTCTCAGACACTCTCTATCACTCTCTGACATTCTCTGAAACTCTCAGACACTCTCTATCACTCTCTGACACTCTCAGACACTCTCTATCACTCTCTGACACTTTCTATCACTCTCTGACACACTCGGACACATTCTGACACTCTCAGACACTCTCTCACACTCTCTAACAAACTCTGACACACTCTGACACTCTCTATCACTCTCTATTACTCTCTGTTACTCTCTGACACACTCTGACACACTCTGACACTCTCTGACATACTCTGACAATCTCTGACACTTTCTATCACTCTCTGACACTCTCTATCACTCTCTGACACTCTCAGACACACTCTATCAATCTCTGACACTCTCAGACACGCTCGATCACTCACTGACACTCTCTATCAGTCTCTGACAGTCTCTGATACATTCTGACACTCTCAGACACTCTCTATCACTCTCTATCACTCCCTGACACACTCTGACACTTTGTGACACTTTCAGACACTCTCTATCACTCTCTATCCCTCTCTGTTACTCTCTGACACACTCTGACACTCTCTGACACTTTATATCACTCTCTGAATCTCTCAGACAGTCTCAGACACTTTCTATCACACTCTGACCCTCTCTGACACTCTCAGATAATCTCAGACAGTCTCAGACACTTTATATCACTCTCTGACACTGTCTGACAATCTCTGACACTCTCAGACACTCTCTTTCACTCTCTATCCCTCTGTGACACTCCCTATCACTCCCGAACACTCTCAGATTCTCTATGACACTCTCTTTCAATCTTCATCACTCTCTGACACTGTCAGACACTCTCTGACACTCTCAGACACTCTCTGACTCACTCAGACTCTCTCAGATATTCTCAGACACTCTCTATCACTCTATTTCACTCTCTGACACCCTCAGACACTCTCTATCACTCTCTGACACACTCTGACAGTCTCAGACACTCTCAGACACTCTCTATCACTCTCTATCACTCTCTATCACTCTCTGACACTCTCAGACACTCTATATCACTCTCTGACACTCTCTATCACTCTCAAACGCTCTCTATCACTCTCTGACACTCTCTATCACTCTCAGACACTCTCTACCACTCTCGGACTCTCTCTGACACACTCTGACACTCTCAGACACTCTCTATCACTCTCTGACACTCTCAGACACTCTCTATCACTCTCTATCACTCTCTATCACTCTCTGACACTCTCTGACACTCTCTATCACTCTCTATCACTCTCTGACACTCTCTATCACTTTCAGACACTCTCTATCACTCTCTTACATTCTCTGAAACTCTCAGACACTCTCTATCACTCTCTGACACTCTCAGACACTCTCTATCACTCTCTGACACTTTCTATCACTCTCTGTCACTCTCTGACACACTCTGACACATTCTGACACTCTCAGACACTCTCTAACAAACTCTGACACACTCTGATACTCTCTATCACTCTCTATTACTCTCTGTTACTCTCTGACACACTCTGACATTCTCTGACACTCTCTGACATACTTTGACACACTCTGACACTCTCTATCACTCTCTATTACTCTCTGTTATTCTCTCACACACTCTGACAGTCTCTGACACTCTCTGACATACTCTGACAATCTCTGACACTTTCTATCACTCTCTGACACACTCTATCACTCTCTATCACTCTCTGACACTCTCAGACACTCTCTATCAATCACTGACACTCTCAGACACGCTCTATCACTCACTGACACTCTCCATCAGTCTCTGACAGTCTCTGATACATTCTGACACTCTCAGACACTATCACTCTCTATCACTCCCTGACACACTCTGAAACTTTGTGACAATTTCAGACACTCTCTATCACTCTCTATCCCTCTCTGTTACTCTCTGACACACTCTGACACTCTCTGACCCTCTCTGACACTTTAATTCACTCTCTGAATCTCTCAGACACTCTCTGACACTTTCTATCACACTCTGACCCTCTCTGACACTCTCAGATAATCTCAGACAGTGTCAGACACTTTCTATCGCTCTCTGACACTGTCTGACAATCTCTGACAGTCTCAGACACTCTCTTTCACTCTCTATCCCTCTGTGACACTCCCTATCACTCCCTAACACTCTCAGATTCTCTATGACACTCTCTTTCAATCTCGATCACTCTCTGACACTGTCAGACACTCTCTGACTCTCTCAGACACTCTGACTCTCTCAGACACTCTCAGACACTCTCGATCACTCTATATCAATCTCTGACACTATCTATCACTCTATTAAACTCTCTGACACTCTCCATCACTCTCTATCACTCTCTATCACTCTCTGAAATTCTCTGACACTCTCTGAAACTCTCTGACACTATCTGACACTCTCTGACACACTCTGACACTCTCAGACACTCTCTCTCACTCTCTATCACTGCCTATCACTCTCTATCACTCTCTGTCACTCTCTGACACACTCTGACACTCTCTGACACTCTCCATCACTCTCTGACACTATCTATCACTTTCTGACACTCTCAGACACTCTCTATCACTCTCTGACACTCTATCACTCACTGACACTCTCTGACACACTCTGACACTCTCAGACACTCTCAGACACTCTCTATACACTCTCTGACACTCTCTGACACTCTCTGACACTCTCAAACACTCTCTATCACTCTCTGACATTCTCAGACACTCTCTATCACTCTCCATCACTTGCTGAAACTCTCAGACACTCTCAGACACTCTCAGACACTCTCTATCACTCCCTGACACTCACTGAATGTCTCAGACACTCTCTGTCACGCTCAGACACTCTCAGACACTCTCTGAAACTGTCTGACACACTCACACTCTCTCTGACACTCTATATCACTCTCTGACACTCTCTGACACTCTCTGAAACTCTCTATCACTCTCTGACACTCTCTGACAATCTCTGACACACTCTGACACTGTCAGACACTCTCTATCACTCCCCATCACTCTCTAACACACTCTGACGCAATCTGACAATCTCTGACACTCTCAGACACTCTCTATCACTCTCTGACACTGACTGACACCCTCAGACACTCTCTGTCACTCTCAGATACTCTCAGACGCTCTCTATCACTCTCTGACACTTTCTATCACTCTCTGAAACTCTCTGACACACTCTGAAACTCTCTGACACTCTCTATCACTCTCTAACACTCTCTGACACAATTTGAGACTCTCTATCACTCTTTGACACTCTCAGACACTCTCTGACACTCTCAGACACTCTCAGACACTCTCTATCACTCTCTGGCACTCTCAGACGCTCTCTGACACTCTCTATCACTCTCCGACACTCTATTTCACTTTCTGACTCTGCCTGGCACACACTGACACTCTCAGGCACTCTCTGAAACTCTCTGACACTCGCAGACACTCTCTGACACTTTTTATCACTTTCTGACACTCTCAGACAATCTCAGACACTCTCAGACACTCTCAGACACTCTCTGGCACTCTCTGTCACTCTCTGTCACTCTCTGACACTCTCCATCACGCTTTGACACTTTCTGTGACTCTCTGACACTCTCTCTCACTCTCCATCACTCTCAGGCACACTCTGTCACTCTCTGACACTCACTGACACTCTCTTTCACTCTCTGACACTCTCTACCATTCTCTACCACTCTCTGTCACTCTCTGAAACTCTCAATCACACTCTGACACTTTCTGTCACTCTCTGACACTCTCTGTCACTCTCTATCACTCTCAGGCACTCTCTATCACTCTCTGACACTCTCTGACACTCTCTATCACTCTATGAAACTCTCTGACACTCTCTATCACTCTCTATTTATCTCTGGCACACTCTGACTCTCTCTGACACTCTCTGACACTCTCCATCACTCTCTGACACTTTCCGACACTCTCAGGCACTCTCTACCACTCTCTATCAATCTCTGACGCTCTCTGACACTCTCTGACACACTCTGACACTCCCTGACACTCTCTGTCACTCTCCATCACTCTCTGACACTCTCTGACACTCTCTGACAATCACAGACTCTCTCAGACACACTCATACACTCTCTGGCACTCTCTGGCACTTTCTATCACTCTCTGGCACTCTCTATCAATCTCTGACACACTCTGACACTCCCTGACACTCTCAGACTCTCCCTGACACTCTCATACTCTCTCTGACTCTCTCTATCACTCTCCGATACTCTCCGACACTCTCAGACACTCTCTGACACTCTCTGAAACTCTCAGACGCTCTCTGACATTCTCTATCACTCTCTGACACTCTATATCACTTTCTGACTCTGCCTGGCACACACTGACACTCTCAGGCACTCTCTGAAACTCTCTGACACTCGCAGACACTCTCTGACACTTTTTATCACTTTCTGACACTCTCAGACAATCTCAGACACTCTCAGACACTCTCTGGCACTCTCTGTCACTCTCTGTCACTCTCTGACACTCTCCATCACGCTTTGACACTTTCTGTGACTCTCTGACACTCTCTCTCACTCTCAATCACACTCTGACACTTTCTGTCACTCTCTGACACTCTCTGTCACTCTCTATCACTCTCAGGCACTCTCTATCACTCTCTGACACTCTCTGACACTCTCTATCACTCTATGAAACTCTCTGACACTCTCTATCACTCTCTATTTATCTCTGGCACACTCTGACTCTCTCTGACACTCTCCATCACTCTCTGACACTTTCCGACACTCTCAGGCACTCTCTACCACTCTCTATCAATCTCTGACGCTCTCTGACACTCTCTGACACACTCTGACACTCCCTGACACTCTCTGTCACTCTCCATCACTCTCTGACACTCTCTGACACTCTCTGACAATCACAGACTCTCTCAGACACACTCATACACTCTCTGGCACTCTCTGGCACTTTCTATCACTCTCTGGCACTCTCTATCAATCTCTGACACACTCTGACACTCCCTGACACTCTCAGACTCTCCCTGACACTCTCATACTCTCTCTGACTCTCTCTATCACTCTCCGATACTCTCCGACACTCTCAGACACTCTCTGACACTCTCTGAAACTCTCAGACGCTCTCTGACATTCTCTATCACTCTCTGACACTCTATATCACTTTCTGACTCTGCCTGACACACACTGTCACTCTCAGGCACTCTCTGAAACTCTCTAACACTCGCTGAAACGCTCTGACACTCGCAGACACTCTCTGACACTTTTTATCACTTTCTGACACTCTCAGACAATCTCAGACACGCTCAGACACTCTCAGACACTCTCTGGCACTCTCTATCACTCTCTGACACTCTCTATCGCACTCTGACACATTCTGTCACTCTCTGACACTCTCTGTCACTCTCTATCACTCTCAGGCATTCTCTGTCACTCTCTGACACTCTCTGTCACTCTCTCACACTCTCCACCACTCTCTACCACTCTCTGTCACTCTCTGACACTCTCTATCACTCTCTGACACTCTCCGAAACTCTCTGACACTCTCAGACCCTCTCAGACACTCTCTGACACTTTCTATCACTCTCTGACACTCTCTGACACTCTCTTACACTCTCAGACACTCTCTGACTCTCTCAGACCCTCTCAGACACTCTCTGTCACTTTCTATCACTCTCTGACACTCTCAGACACTCTCTGGCACTCTCTATCACTCTCTGACAGTCTCCATCACAATCTGACACTTTCTGTCACTCTCTGACACTCTCTGTCACTCTCTATCACTCTCAGGCACTCTCTATCACTCTCTGACACTCCCTGTCACTGTCTCACACTCTCTACCACTCTCTAACACTCTCTGCCACTCTCTGTCACTCTCTGACACGCTGTGACACTCTCTATCACTCTCTGACACTTTCTTGCACTCTCAGACCCTCTCAGACACTCTCTGACACTCTCTATCACTCTCTGACACTCTCTGACACTCTGAGACACTCTCTGACTCTCTCAGACCCTCTCAGTCACTCTCTGAATCTTTCTATCACTCTCTGATACTCTCAGACACTCTCTGTCACTTTCTATCACTCTGTGACACTGTTTGACACTGTCTGACACTCTCAGACACTCTCTGACACTCTCTGAAACTCTCAGACGCTCTCTGACATTCTCTATCACTCTCTGACACTCTATATCACTTTCTGACTCTGCCTGACACACACTGTCACTCTCAGGCACTCTCTGAAACTCTCTAACACTCGCTGAAATGCTCTGACACTCGCAGACACTCTCTGACACTTTTTATCACTTTCTGACACTCTCAGACAATCTCAGACACGCTCAGACACTCTCAGACACTCTCTGGCACTCTCTATCACTCTCTGACACTCTCTATCGCACTCTGACACATTCTGTCACTCTCTGACACTCTCTGTCACTCTCTATCACTCTCAGGCATTCTCTGTCACTCTCTGACACTCTCTGTCACTCTCTCACACTCTCCACCACTCTCTACCACTCTCTGTCACTCTCTGACACTCTCTATCACTCTCTGACACTCTCCGACACTCTCTGACACTCTCAGACCCTCTCAGACACTCTCTGACACTTTCTATCACTCTCTGACACTCTCTGACACTCTCTTACACTCTCAGACACTCTCTGACTCTCTCAGACCCTCTCAGACACTCTCTGTCACTTTCTATCACTCTCTGACACTCTCAGACACTCTCTGGCACTCTCTATCACTCTCTGACAGTCTCTATCAATCTCTGACACTCTCTGACACTCTCTGACACTCTCTATCACTCTCTATCACTCTCTGACACTCTCTGACACTCACTATCACTCTCTGACACTCCCTGTCACTCTCTCACACTCTCTACCACTCTCTACCACTCTCTGTCACTCTCTGACACGCTCTGACACTCTCTATCACTCTCTGACACTCTCTTGCACTCTCAGACCCTCTCAGACACTCTCTGACACTCTCTATCACTCTCTGACACTCTCTGACACTCTGAGACACTCTCTGACTCTCTCAGACCCTCTCAGACACTCTCTGAATCTTTCTATCACTCTCTGATACTCTCAGACACTCTCTGTCACTTTCTATCACTCTGTGACACTGTTTGACACTGTCTGACACTCTCAGACACTCTCTGACACTTTCTATCACTCGCTGACACTCTCTGACACTCTCAGAGACACTCAGACATTCTCAGACACTCTCTATCCCTCAATGATACTCCCTATCACTCCCTAACACTCTCAGTTTCTCTATGACAATCTCTTTCACTCTCCATCACTCTCAGACCCTCTCAGACACTCTCAGACACTCTCTGACACTCTCAGACTCTCTCAGACACTCTCAATCACTCTCTATCAATCTTTGACACACTCTGACACCATCTATCACTCTTTGACACTGTCTGACACTCTCTATCACTCTCTGGCACACTATGACACTCTCTGGCACTCTCAGACACTCTCTATCACTCTCTGACACACTCTGACAGTCTCAGACACTCTCAGACAGTCTCAGACACTCTCAATCACTCTCAGACACTCTCGATCGCTCTCAGACACTCTCTGACACTCTCAGACACTCTCTAACTCTCTCTGACACTCTCAGACACTCTATATCACTCTCTGACACTCTCTATCACTCTCTGACACTCTCTGACACACTCTGACACACTCAGACACGCTCTCACTCTCTATCACTCTCTGACACTCTCTGACACAATCTGACTCTCTCTGACACTCTCTGACAATCTCTGACACTCTCAATCACTCTCTGACACACTCTGTCACTCACAGACACTCTCAGACACTCTCGATCACTCTCTGACATTCTCTATCACTCTCTGACACTCTCAGACACTCTCTATCACTCTCTGACACTCTCTGACTCTCTCTGACTCTCTGATACACTCTCTGACACTTTATATCACTCTCTGAAACTCTCAGAGACTCTCCGACACTTTCTGTCACTCTATATCACTCTCTGACACTCTCTGACACTATCTATCACTCTATGAAACTCTCTGACACTCTCGATCACTCTCTGGTACACTCTGACTCTCTCCGACACTCTCGGACACTCTCTATCACTCTCTATCACTCTCTGACACACTCTGACATTCTCAGACACTCTCAGACACTCTCTATCACTCTCTGACACTCTCTGACAATCTCTGACACTCTCAGACACTCTCTATCACTCACTGACACTCTCTACCACTCTCTGACACTCTCTACCACTCTCGGACACTCTCTGACACACTCTGACACACTCAGACACTCTCTATCACTCTCTATCACTCTCTGACACACTCTGACATTCTCAGACACTCTCAGACACTCTCTATCACTCTCTGACACTCTCTGACAATCTCTGACACTCTCAGACACTCTCAGACACTCTCTACCACTCTCTGACATTCTCAGACACTCTCTACCACTCTCTGACACTCTCTATCACTCTCGGACACTCTCTGACACACTCTGACACACTCAGACACTCTCTATCACTCTCTATCACTCTCTGACTCTCTCTGACACGCTCTGACACTCTCTGATACACTCTATCACGCTCTGACAGTCTCTGACACTCTCCGACACCCCCTATCACTCTCAGACCGTCTCTATCACTCTCTGACATTCTCTAAAACTCTCAGACACTCTCTATCACTCTCTGACACTCTCAGACACTCTCTATCACTCCCTGACACTTTCTATCACTCTCTATCACTCTCTGACACTTTCTGACACTCTCAGACACTCTCTCTCACTCTCTATCAAACTCTGACACACTCTGACAGTCTCTGACACTCTGACACTCTCTATCACTCTCTATCACTCTCTGTTACTCTCTGACACTCTCTTACACTCTCAGACACTCTCTGACTCTCTCAGAACCTCTCAGTCACTCTCTGTCACTTTCCATCACTCTCTGACACTCTCAGACACTCTCTGGCACTCTCTATCACTCTCTGACAGTCTCCATCACAATCTGACATTTTCTGTCACTCTCTGACACTCTCTGTCACTCTCTACCACTCTCAGGCACTCTCTATCACTCTCTGACACTCCCTGTCACTCTCTGACACTCTCTACCACTCTGTAGCACTCTCTACCACTCTCTGTCACTCTCTGACACGCTCTGACACTCTCTATCACTCTCTGACACTCTCTTACACTCTCAGACCCTCTCAGACACTCTCTGACACTCTCTATCACTCTCTGACACTCTCTGACACTCTCTATCAATCTCTGACACTCCCAGACACTCTATATCACTCTCTGACACTCTCGATCACTCTCTGACACTCTCTGAGACACTCTGACACTCTCAGACTCTCTCTATCACTCTCTGACACACTCTGGCACTTTCTGACACTCTCAGACACTCTCTATCCCTCTCAGTTACTCTCTGACACACTCTTACACTCTCTGACACTCTCCGACACTCTCTGACACACTCTGACAATCTCTAACACTCTCTATCACTCTCTGACACACTCTGTCACTCACAGACACTCTCAGACACTCTCGATCACTCTCTGACATTCTCTATCACTCTCTGACACTCTCTGACACTCAAAGACACTCTCTATCACACTCTATCAATCTCTGACACTCTCTGACACTCAAATACACTCTCTATCACACTCTATCACTCTCTATCACTCTCTGACAATCTCGGACACTCTCTATCACTCTCTGACACTCTCTGTCACTCACAGACACTCTCAGACACTCTCGATCACTCTCTGACATTCTCTATCACTCTCTGACACTCTCTGACACTCAAAGACACTCTCTATCACACTCTATCACTCTCTGACACTCTCAGACACTCAAAGACACTCTCTATCACACTCTATCACTCTCTATCACTCTCTGACAATCTCGGACACTCTCTATCACTCTCTGACACTCTCTGACTCTCTCTGAGTCTCTCAGACACTCTCTGACACATTATATCACTCTCTGAATCTCTCAGACACACTCTGGCACTTTCTATCACACTCTGACACTCTCTGACACTCTCAGATAATCGCAGACAGTCTCAGACACTTTCTATCACTCTCTGACACTGTCTGACAATCTCTGACACTCTCAGACATTCTCTTTCACTCTCTATCCCTCTATGACACTACCTATCACTCCCTCACACTCTCAGATTCTCTATGAAACTCTCTTTCACTCTCCAACACTCTCTGACACTGTCAGACACTCTCTGACACTCTCAGACGCGCGCTATCACTCGATATCACTCTCTGACACTATCTATCACTCTATGAAATTCTCTGACACTCTCCATCACTCTCTATCACTCTCTATCACTCTCTGGCACTCTCTGACTCACTCTGACACTCTCAGACACTCTCAGACACTCTCTATCACTCTCTTTCACTCTCTGACAGTCTCTGACAGTCTCTGACACTCTCAGACACTCTCACACCCTCTCAGACACCCTCTATCACTCTCCGACACTCTCTATCACTCTCTGTCACTCTCTGAAATTCTCTGACACTCTCTGACACTATCTGACACTATCTGACACTCTCTGACACACTCTGACACACTCAGACACTCTCTATCTCTCTCTATCACTGTCTATCACTCTCTATCACTCTCTGACACACTCTGACACTCTCTGACACTCTCAGTCACTCTCTGTCACTCTCTATCACACTTTGACATACTCTGACACACTCTGACACTCTCTGACACTCTCTATCACTCTCTGACACTCTCTATCACTCACTGACACTCTCTGACACACTCTGATACACTCAGACACTCTCAGACACTCTCTGTCACTCTCTATCACTCTCTGACACACTCAGACACTCTCAGACACTCTCTGTCACTCTCTATCACTCTCTGAAACTCTCAGACACTCTCTGTCACTCTCAAACACTCTCAGACACTCTCCCTCACTCTCTGTCACTCTCTGAAACACTCTGACACACTCTGACACACTCACACTCTCTCTGACACTCTCTATCACTCTGTGACACACTCTGACACTCTCTGACACTCTCTATCACTATCTGACACTCTCTGACACTCTCTGACACACTCTGACACACTCTGACACACTCTATCTCTCTCTGACATTCTCTGACACACTCTGACACTCTCTGACACTGTCAGACACTCTCTATCACTCTCTATCACTCTCTGACAATCTCGGACACTCTCTATCACTCTCTGACACTCTCTGACACACTCTGATACACTCAGACACTCTCAGACACTCTCTGTCACTCTCTATCACTCTCTGACACACTCAGACACTCTCAGACACTCTCTGTCACTCTCTATCACTCTCTGAAACTCTCAGACACTCTCTGTCACTCTCAAACACTCTCAGACACTCTCCCTCACTCTCTGTCACTCTCTGAAACACTCTGACACACTCTGACACACTCACACTCTCTCTGACACTCTCTATCACTCTGTGACACACTCTGACACTCTCTGACACTCTCTATCACTATCTGACACTCTCTGACACTCTCTGACACACTCTGACACACTCTGACACACTCTATCTCTCTCTGACATTCTCTGACACACTCTGACACTCTCTGACACTGTCAGACACTCTCTATCACTCTCTATCACTCTCTGACAATCTCGGACACTCTCTATCACTCTCTGACACTCTCTGACTCTCTCTGAGTCTCTCAGACACACTCTGACACATTATATCACTCTCTGAATCTCTCAGACACACTCTGACACTTTCTATCACACTCTGACACTCTCTGACACTCTCAGATAATCGCAGTCTCAGACACTTTCTATCACTCGCTGACACTGTCTGACAATCTCTGACACTCTCAGACATTCTCTTTCACTCTCTATCCCTCTATGACACTACCTATCACTCCCTAACACTCTCAGATTCTCTATGAAACTCTCTTTCACTCTCCAACACTCTCTGACACTGTCAGACACTCTCTGACACTCTCAGACGCGCGCTATCACTCTATATCACTCTCTGACACTATCTATCACTCTATGAAATTCTCTGACACTCTCCATCACTCTCTATCACTCTCTGGCACTCTCTGACACACTCTGACAGTCTCTGACACTCTCAGACACTCTCACACCCTCTCAGACACTCTCTATCAATCTCCGACACTCTCTATCACTCTCTGTCACTCTCTGAAATTCTCTGACACACTCTGATACTCTCTGACACTCTCTGACACTATCTGACACTCTCTGACACACTCTGACACACTAAGACACTCTCTATCTCTCTCTATCACTGTCTATCACTCTCTATCACTCTCTGACACACTCTGACACTCTCTGACACTCTCAGACACTCTCTATCACTCTCTATCACACTTTGACATACTCTGACACACTCTGACACTCTCTGACACTCTCTATCACTCTCTGGCACTCTCTATCACTTTCTGACACTCTCTATCACTCTCTGACACTCTATCACTCACTGACACTCTCTGACACACTCTGATACACTCAGTCACTCTCAGACACTCTCTGTCACTCTCTATCACTCTCTGACACACTCTGACAATCTCTGACACTCTCAGACACTCTCAGACACTCTCAGACACTCTCTAAACTCTCTCTGACACTCACTGACTCTCTCAGACACGCTCTGTCACTCTTTGACACTCTCAGACTCTCTCTATCACTCTCTATCACTCTCTGACACTCTCTGACACTCTCAGAAACTACCTATTACTCTCTATTACTCTCTATCACTCGCTGACACTCTCAGACACTCTCTGACACTCTCGGACACTCTCTATCACTCGCTGCCACTCTCAGACACTCTCTGTCACTCTCAAACACTCTCAGACACTCTCCCTCACTCTCTGTCACTCTCTGAAACACTCTGACACACTCACACTCTCTCTGACACTCTCTATCACTCTGTGACACACTCTGACACTCTCTGACACTCTCTATCACTATCTGACACTCTCTGACACTCTCTGACACACTCTGACACACTCTATCTCTCTCTGACATTCTCTGACACACTCTGACACTCTCTGACACTGTCAGACACTCTCTGTCACTCTCCATCACTCTCTGACACACTCTGCCACAATTTGACAATCTCTGACACCCTCAGACACTCTCAGCCACTCTCAGACACTCTCTATCACTCTCTGACACTCTCAGGCACTCTCTGTCACTCTCAGATACTCTCTATCACTCTCTAACACTCTCAGACTGTCTCTATCACTCTCTGACACTCTCGATCACTCTCTATCACTCTCTGACACTCTCAGACACTCTCTATCACTCTCTGACACTCTCTGACACTCTCTATCACTTGCTGACACTCTCAGACACTCTCTATCAATCTGACACACTCTCACACTCTCTGACATTCTCTTTCACCCTCTGACACTCAAAGACACTCTCTTTCGCTCTCTGACACTCTCTGACAATCTCTGACACTCTCAGACACTCTCTATCGCTCTCTATCACTCTCTGACACACTCTCACACTCTCTGACATTCTCTTTCACCCTCTGACACTCTCAGACACTCTCTTTCACTCTCTGACACTCTCTGACTATCTCTGACACTCAGACACGCTCTGTCATGCTCTGACACTCTCAGACACTCTCTGTCACTCTCTATCACTCTCTGTAACTCTCTGACACCCTCAGACATTCTCAGACACTCTCTACCGCTTTCTGACACTCTCAGACACTCTCTATCACTCTCTGACACTTTCTGACTCACTGTGACACTCACTATCACTCTCTGACACTCTCTATCACTCTCTATCAATCTCTGACACTCTCAGACACTCTCAGACACTCTCTGACACTCTCTGACTCTTTCAGACACTCTCTATCACTCTCTAACACACTCTGACACTCTCAGACACTCTCTATCACTCTCTGACACTCTCTATCACCCTCTGACACTCTCAGACACTCTCTCTCAATCTCTGACACTCTCAGACACTCTCTATCACTCTCTGACACACTCTGACACACTCTGACACTCTCTGACACTCTCAGACACTCTCTGTCACTCTCTATCATTCTCTGACACTCAAAGACACTCTCTATCGCACTCTATCACTCTCTATCACTCTCTGACAATCTCGGACACTCTCTATCACTCTCTGACACTCTGTGTCTCTCTCTGAGTCTCTCAGACACTCTCTGACACATTATATCACTCTCTGAATCTCTCAGACACTCTCTGACACTTTCTATCGCACTCTGACACTCTCTGACACTCTCAGATAATCGCAGACAGTCTCAGACACTTTCTATCACTCTCTGACACTGTCTGACAATCTCTGACACTCTCAGACATTCTCTTTCACTCTCTATCCCTCTATGACACTACCTATCACTCCCTAACACTCTCAGATTCTCTATGAAACTCTCTTTCACTCTCCAACACTCTCTGACACTGTCAGACACTCTCTGACACTCTCAGGCACTCTCTGCCTCTCTCTGACACTCTCAGACGCGCGCTATCACTCTATATCACTCTCTGACACTATCTTTCTCTCTATGAAATTCTCTGACACTCTCCATCACTCTCTATCACTCTCTATCACTCTCTGGCACTCTCTGACTCACTCTGACACTCTCAGACACTCTTTGACACTCTCAGACACTCTCTATCACTCTCAGACACTCTCTGACACACTCTGACAGTCTCTGACACTCTCAGACACTCTCACACCGTCTCAGACACTCACTATCACTCTCCGACACTCTCTATCACTCTCTGTCACTCTCTGAAATTCTCTGACACTCTCTGACACTCTGACACACTCTGACACTCTCTATCACTCTCACACACTCTGACACTCTCTATCAATCTTTGACACTCTCTGACACTCTCTACCACTCTCTGACACTCTCAGACACTCTCTGTCACTCTCTGTCAGTCTCCGACACAATCTGACACTCTCTATCACTCTCACACACTCTGACACTCTCTGACACTCTCAGACACTCTCGGACATTCTCTATCACTCTCTGACACACTCAAACACTCTCTGACTCTCTCAGACACTCTCTATCAGTCTCTGACACCCTCAGACACTCTCTGACACCCTCAGACATTCTCAGACACTCTCTACCGCTTTCTGACACTCTCAGACACTCTCTATCACTCTCTGACACTCTCTATCACTCACTGACACGCTCTGGCGATCTCTGACACTCCCAGACACTCTCTATTACTCTCTGACACTCTCTGACTCTTTCAGACACTCTCTATCACACTCAATCACTGTCTGACACTCTCTGACACTCTCTATCACTCTCTGACACTCTCCATCACTCTCTGACACTCTCAGACTCTCTCTATCAATCTCTGACACTCTCTGACACTCTCTGACACACTCTGACACTCTCTGACACTCTCAGACACTCTCTGTCACTCTCTATCACTCTCTGACGCACTCTGATAGTCGCTGATACTCTCAGACGCTCTCAGCCACTCTCAGACACTCTCTTTCACTCTCTGACACTCACTGACACTCTCAGACACTCTCTGTCACTCTCAGATACTCTCTATCACTCTCTAACACTCTCAGACTGTCTCTATCAGTCTCTGACACTCTCTATCACTCTCTATCACTCTCTGACACTCTCAGACACTCTCTATCACTCTCTGACACCCTTTGACACTCTCTATCACTTGCTGACACTCTCAGACACTCTCTATCAATCTGACACACTCTCACACTCTCTGACATTCTCTTTCACCCTCTGACACTCAAAGACACTCTCTTTCGCTCTCTGACACTCTCTGACAATCTCTGACACTCTCAGACACTCTCTATCGCTCTCTATCACTCTCTGACACACTCTCACACTCTCTGACATTCTCTTTCACCCTCTGACACTCTCAGACACTCTCTTTCACTCTCTGACACTCTCTGACTACCTCTGACACTCAGACACGCTCTGTCATGCTCTGACACTCTCAGACACTCTCTGTCACTCTCTATCACTCTCTGTAACTCTCTGACACCCTCAGACATTCTCAGACACTCTCTACCGCTTTCTGACACTCTCAGACACTCTCTATCACTCTCTGACACTTTCTGACTCACTCTGACACTCACTATCACTCTCTGACACTCTCTATCACTCTCTATCAATCTCTGACACTCTCAGACACTCTCAGACACTCTCTGACACTCTCTGACTCTTTCAGACACTCTCTATCACTCTCTAACACACTCTGACACTCTCAGACACTCTCTATCACTCTCTGACACTCTCTATCACCCTCTGACACTCTCAGACACTCTCTCTCAATCTCTGACACTCTCAGACACTCTCTATCACTCTCTGACACACTCTGACACACTCTGACACTCTCTGACACTCTCAGACACTCTCTGTCACTCTCTATCATTCTCTGACACTCAAAGACACTCTCTATCGCACTCTATCACTCTCTATCACTCTCTGACAATCTCGGACACTCTCTATCACTCTCTGACACTCTGTGTCTCTCTCTGAGTCTCTCAGACACTCTCTGACACATTATATCACTCTCTGAATCTCTCAGACACTCTCTGACACTTTCTATCGCACTCTGACACTCTCTGACACTCTCAGATAATCGCAGACAGTCTCAGACACTTTCTATCACTCTCTGACACTGTCTGACAATCTCTGACACTCTCAGACATTCTCTTTCACTCTCTATCCCTCTATGACACTACCTATCACTCCCTAACACTCTCAGATTCTCTATGAAACTCTCTTTCACTCTCCAACACTCTCTGACACTGTCAGACACTCTCTGACACTCTCAGGCACTCTCTGCCTCTCTCTGACACTCTCAGACGCGCGCTATCACTCTATATCACTCTCTGACACTATCTTTCTCTCTATGAAATTCTCTGACACTCTCCATCACTCTCTATCACTCTCTATCACTCTCTGGCACTCTCTGACTCACTCTGACACTCTCAGACACTCTTTGACACTCTCAGACACTCTCTATCACTCTCAGACACTCTCTGACACACTCTGACAGTCTCTGACACTCTCAGACACTCTCACACCGTCTCAGACACTCACTATCACTCTCCGACACTCTCTATCACTCTCTGTCACTCTCTGAAATTCTCTGACACTCTCTGACACTCTCTGACACTCTGACACACTCTGACACTCTCTATCACTCTCACACACTCTGACACTCTCTATCAATCTTTGACACTCTCTGACACTCTCTACCACTCTCTGA
The DNA here is from genome assembly GCF_036365525.1 of Heterodontus francisci. Taxonomy (NCBI): domain Eukaryota; kingdom Metazoa; phylum Chordata; class Chondrichthyes; order Heterodontiformes; family Heterodontidae; genus Heterodontus; species Heterodontus francisci. Next base: position 14,172,395 of record NC_090405.1, read on the forward strand.
CACTCTCAGACACTCTCTGTCACTCTCTGTCAGTCTCCGACACAATCTGACACTCTCTATCACTCTCACACACTCTGACACTCTCTGACACTCTCAGACACTCTCGGACATTCTCTATCACTCTCTGACACACTCAAACACTCTCTGACTCTCTCAGACACTCTCTATCAGTCTCTGACACTCTCAGACACTCTCTGACACCCTCAGACATTCTCAGACACTCTCTACCGCTTTCTGACACTCTCAGACACTCTCTATCACTCTCTGACACTCTCTATCACTCACTGACACGCTCTGGCGATCTCTGACACTCCCAGACACTCTCTATTACTCTCTGACACTCTCTGACTCTTTCAGACACTCTCTATCACACTCAATCACTGTCTGACACTCTCTGACACTCTCTATCACTCTCTGACACTCTCCATCACTCTCTGACACTCTCAGACTCTCTCTATCAATCTCTGACACTCTCTGACACTCTCTGACACACTCTGACACTCTCTGACACTCTCAGACACTCTCTGTCACTCTCTATCACTCTCTGACGCACTCTGATAGTCGCTGATACTCTCAGACGCTCTCAGCCACTCTCAGACACTCTCTTTCACTCTCTGACACTCACTGACACTCTCAGACACTCTCTGTCACTCTCAGATACTCTCTATCACTCTCTAACACTCTCAGACTGTCTCTATCAGTCTCTGACACTCTCTATCACTCTCTATCACTCTCTGACACTCTCAGACACTCTCTATCACTCTCTGACACCCTTTGACACTCTCTATCACTTGCTGACACTCTCAGACACTCTCTATCAATCTGACACACTCTCACACTCTCTGACATTCTCTTTCACCCTCTGACACTCAAAGACACTCTCTTTCGCTCTCTGACACTCTCTGACAATCTCTGACACTCTCAGACACTCTCTATCGCTCTCTATCACTCTCTGACACACTCTCACACTCTCTGACATTCTCTTTCACCCTCTGACACTCTCAGACACTCTCTTTCGCTCTCTGACACTCTCTGACTATCTCTGACACTCAGACACGCTCTGTCATGCTCTGACACTCTCAGACACTCTCTGTCACTCTCTATCACTCTCTGTAACTCTCTGACACCCTCAGACATTCTCAGACACTCTCTACCGCTTTCTGACACTCTCAGACACTCTCTATCACTCTCTGACACTTTCTGACTCACTCTGACACTCACTATCACTCTCTGACACTCTCTATCACTCTCTATCAATCTCTGACACTCTCAGACACTCTCAGACACTCTCTGACACTCTCTGACTCTTTCAGACACTCTCTATCACTCTCTAACACTCTCTGACACTCTCAGACACTCGCTATCACTCTCTGACACTCTCTATCACCCTCTGACACTCTCAGACACTCTCTCTCAATCTCTGACACTCTCAGACACTCTCTATCACTCTCTGACACACTCTGACACTCTCTGACACTCTCAGACACTCTCTGTCACTCTCTATCATTCTCTGACACTCTCTGACACTCAAAGACACTCTCTATCGCACTCTATCACTCTCTATCACTCTCTGACAATCTCGGACACTCTCTATCACTCTCTGACACTCTGTGTCTCTCTCTGAGTCTCTCAGACACTCTCTGACACATTATATCACTCTCTGAATCTCTCAGACACTCTCTGACACTTTCTATCACACTCTGACACTCTCTGACACTCTCAGATAATCGCAGACAGTCTCAGACACTTTCTATCACTCTCTGACACTGTCTGACAATCTCTGACACTCTCAGACATTCTCTTTCACTCTCTATCCCTCTATGACACTACCTATCACTCCCTAACACTCTCAGATTCTCTATGAAACTCTCTTTCACTCTCCAACACTCTCTGACACTGTCAGACACTCTCTGACACTCTCAGGCACTCTCTGCCTCTCTCTGACACTCTCAGACGCGCACTATCACTCTATATCACTCTCTGACACTATCTTTCACTCTATGAAATTCTCTGACACTCTCCATCACTCTCTATCACTCTCTATCACTCTCTGGCACTCTCTGACTCACTCTGACACTCTCAGACACTCTTTGACACTCTCAGACACTCTCTATCACTCTCAGACACTCTCTGACACACTCTGACAGTCTCTGACACTCTCAGACACTCTCACACCGTCTCAGACACTCACTATCACTCTCCGACACTCTCTATCACTCTCTGTCACTCTCTGAAATTCTCTGACTAACTGACACACTCTGACACTCTGTATCACTCTTTGACACTCTCTGACACTCTCTACCACTCTCTGTCGCTCTCTGTCAGTCTCCGACACAATCTGACACTCTCTATCACTCTCACACACTCTGACACTCTCTGACACTCTCTGACACTCTCAGACACTCTCGGACATTCTCTATCACTCTCTGACGCACTCAAACATTCTCTGACTCTCTCAGACATTCTCTATCACTCTCTGACACCCTCAGACACTCTCTGACACCCTCAGACATTCTCAGACACTCTCTACCGCTTTCTGACACTCTCAGACACTCTCTATCACTCTCTGACACTCTCTATCACTCACTGACACGCTCTGGCAATCTCTGACACTCTCAGACACTCTCTATTACTCTCTGACACTCTCTGACTCTTTCAGACACTCTCTATCACACTCAATCACTGTCTGACACTCTCTGACACTCTCTATCACTCTCTGACACTCTCTATCACTCTCTGACACTCTCAGACTCTCTCTATCAATCTCTGACACTCTCTGACACTCTCTGACACACTCTGACACTCTCTGACACTCTCAGACACTCTCTGTCACTCTCTATCACTCTCTGACGCACTCTGATAGTCGCTGATACTCTCAGACGCTCTCAGCCACTCTCAGACACTCTCTTTCACTCTCTGACACTCACTGACACTCTCAGACACTCTCTGTCACTCTCAGATACTCTCTATCACTCTCTAACACTCTCAGACTGTCTCTATCACTCTCTGACACTCTCTATCACTCTCTATCACTCTCTGACACTCTCAGACACTCTCTATCACTCTCTGACACTCTCTGACACTCTCTATCACTTGCTGACACTCTCAGACACTCTCTATCAATCTGACACACTCTCACACTCTCTGACATTCTCTTTCACCCTCTGACACTCAAAGACACTCTCTTTCGCTCTCTGACACTCTCTGACAATCTCTGACACTCTCAGACACTCTCTATCGCTCTCTATCACTCTCTGACACACTCTCACACTCTCTGACATTCTCTTTCACCCTCTGACACTCTCAGACACTCTCTTTCGCTCTCTGACACTCTCTGACTATCTCTGACACTCAGACACGCTCTGTCATGCTCTGACACTCTCAGACACTCTCTGTCACTCTCTATCACTCTCTGTAACTCTCTGACACACTCAAACACTCTCTGACTCTCTCAGACACTCTCTATCACTCTCTGACACCCTCAGACAGTCTCTGACACCCTCAGACATTCTCAGACACTCTCTACCGCTTTCTGACACTCTCAGACACTCTCTATCACTCTCTGACACTCTCTATCACTCACTGACACGCTCTGGCAATCTCTGACACTCTCAGACACTCTCTATTACTCTCTGACACTCTCTGACTCTTTCAGACACTCTCTATCACACTCAATCACTGTCTGACACTCTCTGACACTCTCTATCACTCTCTGACACTCTCTATCACTCTCTGACACTCTCAGACTCTCTCTATCAATCTCTGACACTCTCTGACACTCTCTGACACACTCTGACACTCTCTGACACTCTCAGACACTCTCTGTCACTCTCTATCACTCTCTGACGCACTCTGATAGTCGCTGATACTCTCAGACGCTCTCAGCCACTCTCAGACACTCTCTTTCACTCTCTGACACTCACTGACACTCTCAGACACTCTCTGTCACTCTCAGATACTCTCTATCACTCTCTAACACTCTCAGACTGTCTCTATCAGTCTCTGACACTCTCTATCACTCTCTATCACTCTCTGACACTCTCAGACACTCTCTATCACTCTCTGACACTCTCTGACACTCTCTATCACTTGCTGACACTCTCAGACACTCTCTATCAATCTGACACACTCTCACACTCTCTGACATTCTCTTTCACCCTCTGACACTCAAAGACACTATCTTTCGCTCTCTGACACTCTCTGACAATCTCTGACACTCTCAGACACTCTCTATCGCTCTCTATCACTCTCTGACACTCTCTGACTATCTCTGACACTCAGACACTCTCTGTCACTCTCTATCACTCTCTGTAACTCTCTGACACCCTCAGACATTCTCAGACACTCTCTACCGCTTTCTGACACTCTCACACACTATCTATCACTCTCTGACACTTTCTGACTCACTCTGACACTCACTATCACTCTCTGACACTCTCTATCACTCTCTATCACTCTCTGACACTCTCAGACACTCTCAGACACTCTCTGACACTCTCTGACACTCTCTGACTCTTTCAGACACGCTCTATCACTCTCTAACACTCTCTGACACTCTCTGACACTCTCTATCATTCTCTGACACTCTCTATCACCCTCCGACACTCTCAGACACTCTCTCGCAATCTCTGACACTCTCTGACACTCTCAGACACTCTCTATCACTCTCTGACACACTCTGACACTCTCTGACACTCTCAGACACTCTCTGTCACTCTCTATCATTCTCTGACACTCTCTGACACTCTCTATCATTCTCTGACACTCTCTATCACCCTCCGACACTCTCAGACACTCTCTCGCAATCTCTAACACTCTCTGACACTCTCAGACACTCTCTATCACTCTCTGACACACTCTGACACTCTCTGACACTCTCAGACACTCTCTGTCACTCTCTATCATTCTCTGACACTCTCTGACACTCAAAGACACTCTCTATCACACTCTATCACTCTCTATCACTCTCTGACAATCTCGGACACTCTCTATCCCTCTCTGACACTCTGTGTCTCTCTCTGAGTCTCTCAGACACTCTCTGACACATTATATCACTCTCTGAATCTCTCAGACACTCTCTGACACTCTCTGACACTCTCAGATAATCGCAGACAGTCTCAGACACTTTCTATCACTCTCTGACACTGTCTGACAATCTCTGACACTCTCAGACATTCTCTTTCACTCTCTATCCCTCTATGACACTACCTATCACTCCCAAACACTCTCAGATTCTCTATGACACTCTCTTTCACTCTCCATCACTCTCTGACACTGTCAGACACTCTCTGACACTCTCAGGCACTCTCTGCCTCTCTCTGACACTCTCAGACGCGCGCTATCACTCTATATCACTCTCTGAAACTATCTATCACTCTATGAAATTCTCTGACACTCTCCATCACTCTCTATCACTCTCTATCACTCTCTGGCACTCTCTGACTCACTCTGACACTCTCAGACACTCTTTGACACTCTCAGACACTCTCTATCATTCTCAGACACTCTCTGACACACTCTGACAGTCTCTGACACTCTCAGACACTCTCACACCGTCTCAGACACTCTCTATCACTCTCCGACACTCTCTATCACTCTCTGTCACTCTCTGAAATTCTCTGACACTCTCTGACACTCTCTGACACTATCTGACACTCTCTGACACACTCTGACACACTCAGACACTCTCTATCTCTCTCGATCACTGTCGATCACTCTCTGTCACTCTCTGACACACTCTGACACTCTCTGACACTCTCAGACACTCTTTATCATTCTCTATCACACTTTGACACACTCTGACTGTCTCTGACACTCTCTGACACTCTCACACTGTCTCAGACACTCTCTATCACTCTCCGACACTCTCTATCACTCTCTGTCACTCTCTGTCGCTCTGTGAAATTCTCTGACACTCTCTGACACTCTCTGACACTATCTGACACTCTCTGACACACTCTGACACACTCAGACACTCCCTATCTCTCTCTATCACTGTCGATCACTCTCTATCACTCTCCGACACTCTCTATCACTCTCTGTCACTCTCTGTCGCTCTGTGAAATTCTCTGACACTCTCTGACACTCTCTGACACTATCTGACACTCTCTGACACACTCTGACACACTCAGACACTCCCTATCTCTCTCTATCACTGTCGATCACTCTCTATCACTCTCTGACACACTCTGACACTCTCTGACACTCTCAGACACTCTTTATCACTCTCTATGACACTTTGACACACTCTGACTGTCTCTGACACTCTCTGACACTCTCTATCACTCTCTGACACTCTCTATCACTTTCTGACACTCTCTATCACTCTCTGACACTCTCTATCACTCACTGACACTCACTGACACTCTCTGATACACTCTGATACACTCAGACACTCTCAGACACTCTCTGTCACTCTCTATCACACTCTGACAATCTCTGACATTCTCAGACACTCTCAGACACTCTCTAAACACTCTCTGACACTCACTGACACTCTCAGACATGCTCTGTCACTCTTTGACACTCTCAGACTCTCTCTATCACTCTCTATCACTCTCTGACACACTCTGACATTCTCAGAAACTCTCTATTACTCTCTATCACTCGCTGACACTCTCAGACACTCTCTATCACTCGCTGGCACTCTCAGACACGCTCAGACACTCTCTATCACTCTCTGACACTGACTGAAAGTCTCAGACACTCTCTGTCACTCTCAGACACTCTCTCTCACTCTCTGACACTCTCTGAAACACTCTTACACACTCACACTCTCTCTGACACTCTCTATCACTCTCTGACACACTCTGACACTCTCTGACACTCTCTATCACTCTCTGACACTCTCTGACACTCTTTGACACACTCTGACACACTCTATCTCTCTCTGACATTCTCTGACACACTCTGACACTCTCTGACACTGTCAGACACTCTCTGTCACTCTCCATCACTCTCTGACGCACTCTGACACAATTTGACAATCTCTGACACTCTCAGACACTCTCTATCACTCTCTGACGCTGCCTGACACCCACAGACACTCTCTGTCACTCTCAGACACTCTCAGACACTCTCTATCTCTTTCTGACACTTTCTATCACTCTCTGACACTCTCTGACACACTCTGGAACTCTCTGACACTCTCAGACACTCTCTATCACTCTCTATCACTTTCTGACACTTTCTATTACTCTCTGCCACCCTCAGACACTCTCTGTCACTCTCTCACACAATGTGACACTCTCTATCACTCTATGACACTCTCAGACACTCTCTATCTCTCTCTGACACTCTCTGATACTCGCTATCACTCTCTATCACTCTCTGACACACTCTGACAGTCTTTGACAATCTCAGTCACTCTCAGACACTCTCTATCACTCTTTGACACTCTCTGACACTCTCTACCACTCTCTGACACTCTCAGACACTCTCTATCACTCTCTATCAGTCTCCGACACAATCTGACACTCTCTATCACTCTCACACACTCTGACACTCTCTGACACTCTCTGACACTCTCAGACACTCTCAGACATTGTCTATCACTCTCTGACACACTCAAACACTCTCTGACACTCTCTGACACTCTCTATCACTCTCTGTCACTCAATGACACGCTCTGGCAATCTCTGGCACTCTCAGACACTCTCTATTACTCTCTGACACTCTCTGACACTCTCTGACACTCTCTATCAATCTCTGACACTCTCAGACTCTCTCTGACACACTCTGACACTCTCTGACACTCTCTATCACTCTCTGACACTCTCTGACACTCTCTGACACACTCTGACACTCTCTGACACTCTCAGACACTCTCTGTCACTCTCTATCAGTCTCTGACACAATCTGACACTCAAAGACACTCTCTATCACACTCTATCACTCTCTATCACTCTCTGACAATCTCGGACACTCTCTATCACTCTCTGACACTCTGTGTCTCTCTCTGAGTCTCTCAGACACTCTCTGACACATTATATCACTCTCTGAATCTCTCAGACACTCTCTGACACTTTCTATCACACTCTGACACTCTCTGACACTCTCAGATAATCGCAGACAGTCTCAGACACTTTCTATCACTCTCTGACACTGTCTGACAATCTCTGACACTCTCAGACATTCTCTTTCACTCTCTATCCCTCTATGACACTACCTATCACTCCCAAACACTCTCAGATTCTCTATGACACTCTCTTTCACTCTCCATCACTCTCTGACACTGTCAGACACTCTCTGACACTCTCAGGCACTCTCTGCCTCTCTCTGACACTCTCAGACGCGCGCTATCACTCTATATCACTCTCTGAAACTATCTATCACTCTATGAAATTCTCTGACACTCTCCATCACTCTCTATCACTCTCTATCACTCTCTGGCACTCTCTGACTCACTCTGACACTCTCAGACACTCTTTGACACTCTCAGACACTCTCTATCATTCTCAGACACTCTCTGACACACTCTGACAGTCTCTGACACTCTCAGACACTCTCACACCGTCTCAGACACTCTCTATCACTCTCCGACACTCTCTATCACTCTCTGTCACTCTCTGAAATTCTCTGACACTCTCTGACACTCTCTGACACTATCTGACACTCTCTGACACACTCTGACACACTCAGACACTCTCTATCTCTCTCTATCACTGTAGATCACTCTCTGTCACTCTCTGACACACTCTGACACTCTCTGACACTCTCAGACACTCTTTATCACTCTCTATCACACTTTGACACACTCTGACTGTCTCTGACACTCTCTGACACTCTCACACCGTCTCAGACACTCTCTATCACTCTCCGACACTCTCTATCACTCTCTGTCACTCTCTGTCACTCTGTGAAATTCTCTGACACCCTCTGACACTCTCTGACACTGTCTGACACTCTCTGACACACTCTGACACACTCAGACACTCCATATCCCTCTCTATCACTGTCGATCACTCTCTATCACTCTCTGACACACTCTGACACTCTCTGACACTCTCAGACACTCTTTATCACTCTCTATGACAATTTGACACACTCTGACTGTCTCTGACACTCTCTGACACTCTCTATCACTCTCTGACACTCTCTATCACTTTCTGACACTCTCTATCACTCTCTGACACTCTCTATCACTCACTGACACTCTCTGACACACTCTGATACACTCAGACACTCTCAGACACTCTCTGTCACTCTCTATCACACTCTGACAATCTCTGACATTCTCAGACACTCTCAGACACTCTCTAAACACTCTCTGACACTCACTGACACTCTCAGACATGCTCTGTCATTCTTTGACACTCTCAGACTCTCTCTATCACTCTCTATCACTCTCTGACACACTCTGACATTCTCAGAAACTCTCTATTACTCTCTATCACTCGCTGACACTCTCAGACACTCTCAGACACTCTCTATCACTCGCTGGCACTCTCAGACACGCTCAGACACTCTCTATCACTCTCTGACACTGACTGAAAGTCTCAGACACTCTCTGTCACTCTCAGACACTCTCTCTCACTCTCTGACACTCTCTGAAACACTCTGACACACTCACACTCTCTCTGACACTCTCTATCACTCTCTGACACACTCTGACACTCTCTGACACTCTCTATCACTCTCTGACACTCTCTGACACTCTCTGACACACTCTGACACACTCTATCTCTCTCTGACATTCTCTGACACACTCTGACACTCTCTGACACTGTCAGACACTCTCTGTCACTCTCCATCACTCTCTGACGCACTCTGACACAATTTGACAATCTCTGACACTCTCAGACACTCTCTATCACTCTCTGACACTGCCTGACACCCACAGACACTCTCTGTCACTCTCAGACACTCTCAGACACTCTCTATCACTTTCTGACACTTTCTATCACTCTCTGACACTCTCTGACACACTCTGAAACTCTCTGACACTCTCAGACACTCTCTATCACTCTCTATCACTTTCTGACACTTTCTATTACTCTCTGCCACCCTCAGACACTCTCTGTCACTCTCTCACACAATGTGACACTCTCTATCACTCTATGACACTCTCAGACACTCTCTATCACTCTCTGACACTCTCTGATACTCGCTATCACTCTCTATCACTCTCTGACACACTCTGACACACTCTGACAGTCTTTGACAATCTCAGTCACTCTCTGACACTCTCTATCACTCTTTGACACTCTCTGACACTCTCTACCACTCTCTGACACTCTCAGACACTCTCTATCACTCTCTATCAGTCTCCGACACAATCTGACACTCTCTATCACTCTCACACACTCTGACACTCTCTGACACTCTCTGACACTCTCAGACACTCTCAGACATTGTCTATCACTCTCTGGCACACTCAAACACTCTCTGACACTCTCTGACACTCTCTATCACTCTCTGTCACTCAATGACACGCTCTGGCAATCTCTGACACTCTCAGACACTCTCTATCTCTTTCTGACACTTTCTATCACTCTCTGACACTCTCTGACACACTCTGAAACTCTCTGACACTCTCAGACACTCTCTATCACTCTCTATCACTTTCTGACACTTTCTATTACTCTCTGCCACCCTCAGACACTCTCTGTCACTCTCTCACACAATGTGACACTCTCTATCACTCTATGACACTCTCAGACACTCTCTATCACTCTCTGACACTCTCTGATACTCGCTATCACTCTCTATCACTCTCTGACACACTCTGACAGTCTTTGACAATCTCAGTCACTCTCTGACACTCTCTATCACTCTTTGACACTCTCTGACACTCTCTACCACTCTCTGACACTCTCAGACACTCTCTATCACTCTCTATCAGTCTCCGACACAATCTGACACTCTCTGACACTCTCTGACACTCTCTATCACTCTCTGTCACTCAATGACACGCTCTGGCAATCTCTGACACTCTCAGACACTCTCTATTACTCTCTGACACACTCTGACACTCTCTGACTCTTTCAGACACTCTCTATCACTCTCTATCACTCTCTGACACTCTCTGACACTCTCTGACACTCTCTATCAATCTCTGACACTCTCAGACTCTCTCTGACACACTCTGACACTCTCTGACACTCTCTGACACTCTCTGACACTCTCTATCACTCTCAGACACTCTCTATCACTCTCTGACACTCTCTGACACTCTCTGACACACTCTGACACTCTCTGACACTCTCAGACACTCTCTGTCACTCTCTATCACTCTCACACACTCTGACACTCTCTGACACTCTCTGACACTCTCAGACATTCTCGGACACTCTCTATCACTCTCTGACATACTCAAACACTCTCTGACACTCTCAGACAATCTCTATCACTCTCTGACACCCTCAGACACTCTCTGACACCCTCAGACATTCTCAGACACTCTCTACCGCTTTCTGAGACTCTCAGACACTCTCTATCACTCTCTGACACTCTCTATCACTCTCTATCACTCACTGACACGCTCTGGCAATCTCTGACACTCTCAGACACTCTCTATTACTCTCTGACACTCTCTGACTCTTTCAGACACTCTCTATCACACTCAATCACTGTCTGACACTCTCTGACACTCTCTATCACTCTCTGACACTCTCTATCACTCTCTGACACTCTCAGACTCTCTCTATCAATCTCTGACACTCTCTGACACTCTCTGACACACTCTGACACTCTCTGACACTCTCAGACACTCTCTGTCACTCTCTATCACTCTCTGACGCACTCTGATAGTCGCTGATACTCTCAGACGCTCTCAGCCACTCTCAGACACTCTCTATCACTCTCTGACACTCACTGACACTCTCAGACACTCTCTGTCACTCTCAGATACTCTCTATCACTCTCTAACGCTCTCAGACTGTCTCTATCACTCTCTGACACTCTCTATCACTCTCTATCACTCTCTGACACTCTCTGACACTCTCAGACACTCTCTATCACTCTCTGACACACTCTGACATTCTCAGAAACTCTCTATTACTCTCTATCACTCGCTGACACTCTCAGACACTCTCAGACACTCTCTATCACTCGCTGGCACTCTCAGACACGCTCAGACACTCTCTATCACTCTCTGACACTGACTGAAAGTCTCAGACACTCTCTGTCACTCTCAGACACTCTCTCTCACTCTCTGACACTCTCTGAAACACTCTGACACACTCACACTCTCTCTGGCACTCTCTATCACTCTCTGACACACTCTGACACTCTCTGACACTCTCTATCACTCTCTGACACTCTCTGACACTCTCTGACACACTCTCTCTCTCTCTGACATTCTCTGACACACTCTGACACTCTCTGACACTGTCAGACACTCTCTGTCACTCTCCATCACTCTCTGACGCACTCTGACACAATTTGACAATCTCTGACACTCTCAGACACTCTCTATCACTCTCTGACACTGCCTGACACCCACAGACACTCTCTGTCACTCTCAGACACTCTCAGACACTCTCTATCACTTTCTGACACTTTATATCACTCTCTGACACTCTCTGACACACTCTGAAACTCTCTGACACTCTCAGACACTCTCTATCACTCTCTATCACTTTCTGACACTTTCTATTACTCTCTGCCACCCTCAGACACTCTCTGTCACTCTCTCACACAATGTGACACTCTCTATCACTCTATGACACTCTCAGACACTCTCTATCAATCTCTGACACTCTCTGATACTCGCTATCACTCTCTATCACTCTCTGACACACTCTGACACACTCTGACAGTCTTTGACAATCTCAGTCACTCTCTGACACTCTCTATCACTCTTTGACACTCTCTGACACTCTCTACCACTCTCTGACACTCTCAGACACTCTCTATCACTCTCTATCAGTCTCCGACACAATCTGACACTCTCTATCACTCTCACACACTCTGACACTCTCTGACACTCTCTGACACTCTCAGACACTCTCAGACATTGTCTATCACTCTCTGACACACTCAAACACTCTCTGACACTCTCTATCACTCTCTGTCACTCAATGACACGCTCTGGCAATCTCTGACACTCTCAGACACTCTCTATTACTCTCTGACACTCTCTGACACTCTCTGACTCTTTCAGACACTCTCTATCACTCTCTATCACTCTCTGACACTCTCTGACACTCTCTGACACTCTCTATCAATCTCTGACACTCTCAGACTCTCTCTATCAATCTCTGACACTCTCTGACACACTCAGACACTCTATATCACTCTCAGACACTCTCTATCACTCTCTGACACTCTCTGACACTCTCTGACACACTCTGACACTCTCTGACACTCTCAGACACTCTCTGTCACTCTCTATCACTCTCTGACGCACTCTGATAGTCGCTGATACTCTCAGACGCTCTCAGCCACTCTCAGACACTCTCTGTCACTCTCTGACACTCACTGACACTCTCAGACACTCTCTGTCACTCTCAGATACTCTCTATCACACTCTGACACTCTCAGACGGTCTCTATCACTCTCTGACACTCTCTATCACTCTCTATCACTCTCTGACACTCTCAGACACTCTCTGACACTCTCTATCACTTGCTGACACTCTCAGACACTCTCTATCAATCTGACACACTCTCACACTCTCTGACATTCTCTTTCACCCTCTGACACTCTCAGACACTCTCCTTCGCTCTCTGACACTCTCTGACAATCTCTATCGCTCTCTATCACTCTCTGACACACTCTCACACTCTCTGACATTCTCTTTCACCCTCTGACACTCTCAGACACTCTCTTTCGCTCTCTGACACTCTCTGACAATCTCTGACACTCAGACACTCTCTGTCACGCTCTGACACTCTCAGACACTCTCTGTCACTCTCTATCACTCTCTGTAACTCTCTGACACCCGCAGACATTCTCAGACACTCTCTACCGCTTTCTGACACTCTCAGACACTCTCTATCACTCTCTGACACTTTCTGACTCACTCTGACTCTCACTATCACCCTCTGACACTCTCTATCACTCTCTATCACTCTCTGACACTCTCAGACACTCTCTGACACTCTCTGACACTCTCTGACACTCCCTGACTCTTTCAGACACTCTCTATCACTCTCTAACACTCTCTGACACTCTCTGACACTCTCTATCACTCTCTGACACACTCTGACACTCTCAGACACTCTCTGTCACTCTCTATCACTCTCTGACACTCTCTGACTCAGTCTGACACTCACTATCACTCACTGACACACTCTGGCAATCTCTGTCACTCTCTGACACTCTCTGACACTCTCAGACGCTCTCTATAACTCTCTGACACTCTCTGACACTCTCTGACTCTTTCAGACACTCTCTAACACTCTCTATCACTCTCTGACACTCTCTGACTCTCTCTATCACCCTCTGACACTCTCTATCACTCTCTGACACTCTCAGACTCTCTCTATCAATCTCTGACACTCTCTGAAACGCTCAGACACTCTCTATCACTCTCTGACACTCTCTGACACTCTCTGACACACTCTGACACTCTCTGACACTCTCTGAAACTCTCTACCTTTCTCCGACACTCTCTACCACTCTCTGACACTGTCTGACGCTCTCTGTCACTCTCTGACACTCTCTGACACTCTCAGACACTCACTATCACTCTCTGATACTCTCTGACGCTCACTATCACTCTCTGATACTCTCTGACACTCTCTATCACTCTCTGACACTCTCTGACACTCTCTGGCACTCACTATCACTCTCTGACACTCTCTATCACTCTCTGACACTCTCTATCACTCTCTGACACTCTCAGACACTCACTATCACTCTCTGACGCTCACTATCACTCTCTGACACTCTCGCACACTCTCTGACACTCTCTGAAACTCTCTATCTCTCTGTGAAACTCTCTATCACTCTCTGACACTCTCTGACACTCTCAGACACTCACTATCACACTCTGATACTCTCTGACACTCACTATCACTCTCTGACACTATCTATCACTCTCTGACACTCTCTGACACTCACTATCACTCTCTGACACTCTCTGACACTCACTATCACTGTCTGACACACTCTATCACTCTCTGACACTCTCAGACACTCTTTATCACTCTCTATGACACTTTGACACACTCTGACTGTCTCTGACACTCTCTGACACTCTCTATCACTCTCTGACACTCTCTATCACTTTCTGACACTCTCTATCACTCTCTGACACTCTCTATCACTCACTGACACTCTCTGACACACTCTGATACACTCAGACACTCTCAGACACTCTCTGTCACTCTCTATCACACTCTGACAATCTCTGACATTCTCAGACACTCTCAGACACTCTCTAAACACTCTCTGACACTCACTGACACTCTCAGACATGCTCTGTCATTCTTTGACACTCTCAGACTCTCTCTGTCACTCTCTATCACTCTCTGACACACTCTGACATTCTCAGAAACTCTCTATTACTCTCTATCACTCGCTGACACTCTCAGACACTCTCAGACACTCTCTATCACTCGCTGGCACTCTCAGACACGCTCAGACACTCTCTATCACTCTCTGACACTGACTGAAAGTCTCAGACACTCTCTGTCACTCTCAGACACTCTCTCTCACTCTCTGACACTCTCTGAAACACTCTGACACACTCACACTCTCTCTGACACTCTCTATCACTCGCTGACACACTCTGACACTCTCTGACACTCTCTATCACTCTCTGACACTCGCTGACACTCTCTGACACACTCTGACACACTCTATCTCTCTCTGACATTCTCTGACACACTCTGACACTCTCTGACACTGTCAGACACTCTCTGTCACTCTCCATCACTCTCTGACGCACTCTGACACAATTTGACAATCTCTGACACTCTCAGACACTCTCTATCACTCTCTGACACTGCCTGACACCCACAGACACTCTCTGTCACTCTCAGACACTCTCAGACACTCTCTATCACTTTCTGACACTTTCTATCACTCTCTGACACTCTCTGACACACTCTGAAACTCTCTGACACTCTCAGACACTCTCTATCACTCTCTATCACTTTCTGACACTTTCTATTACTCTCTGCCACCCTCAGACACTCTCTGTCACTCTCTCACACAATGTGACACTCTCTATCACTCTATGACACTCTCAGACACTCTCTATCACTCTCTGACACTCTCTGATACTCGCTATCACTCTCTATCACTCTCTGACACACTCTGACACACTCTGACAGTCTTTGACAATCTCAGTCACTCTCTGACACTCTCTATCACTCTTTGACACTCTCTGACACTCTCTACCACTCTCTGACACTCTCAGACACTCTCTATCACTCTCTATCAGTCTCCGACACAATCTGACACTCTCTATCACTCTCACACACTCTGACACTCTCTGACACTCTCAGACACTCTCAGACATTGTCTATCACTCTCTGGCACACTCAAACACTCTCTGACACTCTCTGACACTCTCTATCACTCTCTGTCACTCAATGACACGCTCTGGCAATCTCTGACACTCTCAGACACTCTCTATCTCTTTCTGACACTTTCTATCACTCTCTGACACTCTCTGACACACTCTGAAACTCTCTGACACTCTCAGACACTCTCTATCACTCTCTATCACTTTCTGACACTTTCTATTACTCTCTGCCACCCTCAGACACTCTCTGTCACTCTCTCACACAATGTGACACTCTCTAAACACTCTCTGACACTCACTGACACTCTCAGACATGCTCTGTCATTCTTTGACACTCTCAGACTCTCTCTGTCACTCTCTATCACTCTCTGACACACTCTGACATTCTCAGAAACTCTCTATTACTCTCTATCACTCGCTGACACTCTCAGACACTCTCAGACACTCTCTATCACTCGCTGGCACTCTCAGACACGCTCAGACACTCTCTATCACTCTCTGACACTGACTGAAAGTCTCAGACACTCTCTGTCACTCTCAGACACTCTCTCTCACTCTCTGACACTCTCTGAAACACTCTGACACACTCACACTCTCTCTGACACTCTCTATCACTCGCTGACACACTCTGACACTCTCTGACACTCTCTATCACTCTCTGACACTCGCTGACACTCTCTGACACACTCTGACACACTCTATCTCTCTCTGACATTCTCTGACACACTCTGACACTCTCTGACACTGTCAGACACTCTCTGTCACTCTCCATCACTCTCTGACGCACTCTGACACAATTTGACAATCTCTGACACTCTCAGACACTCTCTATCACTCTCTGACACTGCCTGACACCCACAGACACTCTCTGTCACTCTCAGACACTCTCAGACACTCTCTATCACTTTCTGACACTTTCTATCACTCTCTGACACTCTCTGACACACTCTGAAACTCTCTGACACTCTCAGACACTCTCTATCACTCTCTATCACTTTCTGACACTTTCTATTACTCTCTGCCACCCTCAGACACTCTCTGTCACTCTCTCACACAATGTGACACTCTCTATCACTCTATGACACTCTCAGACACTCTCTATCACTCTCTGACACTCTCTGATACTCGCTATCACTCTCTATCACTCTCTGACACACTCTGACACACTCTGACAGTCTTTGACAATCTCAGTCACTCTCTGACACTCTCTATCACTCTTTGACACTCTCTGACACTCTCTACCACTCTCTGACACTCTCAGACACTCTCTATCACTCTCTATCAGTCTCCGACACAATCTGACACTCTCTATCACTCTCACACACTCTGACACTCTCTGACACTCTCAGACACTCTCAGACATTGTCTATCACTCTCTGGCACACTCAAACACTCTCTGACACTCTCTGACACTCTCTATCACTCTCTGTCACTCAATGACACGCTCTGGCAATCTCTGACACTCTCAGACACTCTCTATCTCTTTCTGACACTTTCTATCACTCTCTGACACTCTCTGACACACTCTGAAACTCTCTGACACTCTCAGACACTCTCTATCACTCTCTATCACTTTCTGACACTTTCTATTACTCTCTGCCACCCTCAGACACTCTCTGTCACTCTCTCACACAATGTGACACTCTCTATCACTCTATGACACTCTCAGACACTCTCTATCACTCTCTGACACTCTCTGATACTCGCTATCACTCTCTATCACTCTCTGACACACTCTGACAGTCTTTGACAATCTCAGTCACTCTCTGACACTCTCTATCACTCTTTGACACTCTCTGACACTCTCTACCACTCTCTGACACTCTCAGACACTCTCTATCACTCTCTATCAGTCTCCGACACAATCTGACACTCTCTGACACTCTCTGACACTCTCTATCACTCTCTGTCACTCAATGACACGCTCTGGCAATCTCTGACACTCTCAGACACTCTCTATTACTCTCTGACACACTCTGACACTCTCTGACTCTTTCAGACACTCTCTATCACTCTCTATCACTCTCTGACACTCTCTGACACTCTCTGACACTCTCTATCAATCTCTGACACTCTCAGACTCTCTCTGACACACTCTGACACTCTCTGACACTCTCTGACACTCTCTGACACTCTCTATCACTCTCAGACACTCTCTATCACTCTCTGACACTCTCTGACACTCTCTGACACACTCTGACACTCTCTGACACTCTCAGACACTCTCTGTCACTCTCTATCACTCTCACACACTCTGACACTCTCTGACACTCTCTGACACTCTCAGACACTCTCGGACACTCTCTATCACTCTCTGACATACTCAAACACTCTCTGACACTCTCAGACAATCTCTATCACTCTCTGACACCCTCAGACACTCTCTGACACCCTCAGACATTCTCAGACACTCTCTACCGCTTTCTGACACTCTCAGACACTCTCTATCACTCTCTGACACTCTCTATCACTCTCTATCACTCACTGACACGCTCTGGCAATCTCTGACACTCTCAGACACTCTCTATTACTCTCTGACACTCTCTGACTCTTTCAGACACTCTCTATCACACTCAATCACTGTCTGACACTCTCTGACACTCTCTATCACTCTCTGACACTCTCTATCACTCTCTGACACTCTCAGACTCTCTCTATCAATCTCTGACACTCTCTGACACTCTCTGACACACTCTGACACTCTCTGACACTCTCAGACACTCTCTGTCACTCTCTATCACTCTCTGACGCACTCTGATAGTCGCTGATACTCTCAGACGCTCTCAGCCACTCTCAGACACTCTCTATCACTCTCTGACACTCACTGACACTCTCAGACACTCTCTGTCACTCTCAGATACTCTCTATCACTCTCTAACGCTCTCAGACTGTCTCTATCACTCTCTGACACTCTCTATCACTCTCTATCACTCTCTGACACTCTCTGACACTCTCAGACACTCTCTATCACTCTCTGACACACTCTGACATTCTCAGAAACTCTCTATTACTCTCTATCACTCGCTGACACTCTCAGACACTCTCAGACACTCTCAGACACTCTCTATCACTCGCTGGCACTCTCAGACACGCTCAGACACTCTCTATCACTCTCTGACACTGACTGAAAGTCTCAGACACTCTCTGTCACTCTCAGACACTCTCTCTCACTCTCTGACACTCTCTGAAACACTCTGACACACTCACACTCTCTCTGGCACTCTCTATCACTCTCTGACACACTCTGACACTCTCTGACACTCTCTATCACTCTCTGACACTCTCTGACACTCTCTGGCACACTCTGACACACTCTATCTCTCTCTGACATTCTCTGACACACTCTGACACTCTCTGACACTGTCAGACACTCTCTGTCACTCTCCATCACTCTCTGACGCACTCTGACACAATTTGACAATCTCTGACACTCTCAGACACTCTCTATCACTCTCTGACACTGCCTGACACCCACAGACACTCTCTGTCACTCTCAGACACTCTCAGACACTCTCTATCACTTTCTGACACTTTCTATCACTCTCTGACACTCTCTGACACACTCTGAAACTCTCTGACACTCTCAGACACTCTCAGACACTCTCTATCACTCTCTATCACTTTCTGACACTTTCTATTACTCTCTGCCACCCTCAGACACTCTCTGTCACTCTCTCACACATTGTGACACTCTCTATCACTCTATGACACTCTCAGACACTCTCTATCAATCTCTGACACTCTCTGATACTCGCTATCACTCTCTATCACTCTCTGACACACTCTGACACACTCTGACAGTCTTTGACAATCTCAGTCACTCTCTGACACTCTCTATCACTCTTTGACACTCTCTGACACTCTCTACCACTCTCTGACACTCTCAGACACTCTCTATCACTCTCTGACACACTCTGACACTCTCAGACACTCTCTGTCACTCTCTATCACTCTCTGACACTCTCTGACTCAGTCTGACACTCACTATCACTCACTGACACACTCTGGCAATCTCTGTCACTCTCTGACACTCTCTGACACTCTCAGACGCTCTCTATAACTCTCTGACACTCTCTGACACTCTCTGACTCTTTCAGACACTCTCTAACACTCTCTATCACTCTCTGACACTCTCTGACTCTCTCTATCACCCTCTGACACTCTCTATCACTCTCTGACACTCTCAGACTCTCTCTATCAATCTCTGACACTCTCTGAAACGCTCAGACACTCTCTATCACTCTCTGACACTCTCTGACACTCTCTGACACACTCTGACACTCTCTGACACTCTCTGAAACTCTCTACCTTTCTCCGACACTCTCTACCACTCTCTGACACTGTCTGACGCTCTCTGTCACTCTCTGACACTCTCTGACACTCTCAGACACTCACTATCACTCTCTGATACTCTCTGACGCTCACTATCACTCTCTGATACTCTCTGACACTCTCTATCACTCTCTGACACTCTCTGACACTCTCTGGCACTCACTATCACTCTCTGACACTCTCTATCACTCTCTGACACTCTCTATCACTCTCTGACACTCTCAGACACTCACTATCACTCTCTGACGCTCACTATCACTCTCTGACACTCTCGCACACTCTCTGACACTCTCTGAAACTCTCTATCTCTCTGTGAAACTCTCTATCACTCTCTGACACTCTCTGACACTCTCAGACACTCACTATCACACTCTGATACTCTCTGACACTCACTATCACTCTCTGACACTATCTATCACTCTCTGACACTCTCTGACACTCACTATCACTCTCTGACACTCTCTGACACTCACTATCACTGTCTGACACACTCTATCACTCTCTGACACTCTCAGACACTCTTTATCACTCTCTATGACACTTTGACACACTCTGACTGTCTCTGACACTGTCTGACACTCTCTATCACTCTCTGACACTCTCTATCACTTTCTGACACTCTCTATCACTCTCTGACACTCTCTATCACTCACTGACACTCTCTGACACACTCTGATACACTCAGACACTCTCAGACACTCTCTGTCACTCTCTATCACACTCTGACAATCTCTGACATTCTCAGACACTCTCAGACACTCTCTAAACACTCTCTGACACTCACTGACACTCTCAGACATGCTCTGTCATTCTTTGACACTCTCAGACTCTCTCTGTCACTCTCTATCACTCTCTGACACACTCTGACATTCTCAGAAACTCTCTATTACTCTCTATCACTCGCTGACACTCTCAGACACTCTCAGACACTCTCTATCACTCGCTGGCACTCTCAGACACGCTCAGACACTCTCTATCACTCTCTGACACTGACTGAAAGTCTCAGACACTCTCTGTCACTCTCAGACACTCTCTCTCACTCTCTGACACTCTCTGAAACACTCTGACACACTCACACTCTCTCTGACACTCTCTATCACTCGCTGACACACTCTGACACTCTCTGACACTCTCTATCACTCTCTGACACTCTCTGACACTCTCTGACACACTCTGACACACTCTATCTCTCTCTGACATTCTCTGACACTCTCTGACACTGTCAGACACTCTCTGTCACTCTCCATCACTCTCTGACGCACTCTGACACAATTTGACAATCTCTGACACTCTCAGACACTCTCTATCACTCTCTGACACTGCCTGACACCCACAGACACTCTCTGTCACTCTCAGACACTCTCAGACACTCTCTATCACTTTCTGACACTTTCTATCACTCTCTGACACTCTCTGACACACTCTGAAACTCTCTGACACTCTCAGACACTCTCTATCACTCTCTATCACTTTCTGACACTTTCTATTACTCTCTGCCACCCTCAGACACTCTCTGTCACTCTCTCACACAATGTGACACTCTCTATCACTCTATGACACTCTCAGACACTCTCTATCACTCTCTGACACTCTCTGATACTCGCTATCACTCTCTATCACTCTCTGACACACTCTGACACACTCTGACAGTCTTTGACAATCTCAGTCACTCTCTGACACTCTCTATCACTCTTTGACACTCTCTGACACTCTCTACCACTCTCTGACACTCTCAGACACTCTCTATCACTCTCTATCAGTCTCCGACACAATCTGACACTCTCTATCACTCTCACACACTCTGACACTCTCTGACACTCTCAGACACTCTCAGACATTGTCTATCACTCTCTGGCACACTCAAACACTCTCTGACACTCTCTGACACTCTCTATCACTCTCTGTCACTCAATGACACGCTCTGGCAATCTCTGACACTCTCAGACACTCTCTATCTCTTTCTGACACTTTCTATCACTCTCTGACACTCTCTGACACACTCTGAAACTCTCTGACACTCTCAGACACTCTCTATCACTCTCTATCACTTTCTGACACTTTCTATTACTCTCTGCCACCCTCAGACACTCTCTGTCACTCTCTCACACAATGTGACACTCTCTATCACTCTATGACACTCTCAGACACTCTCTATCACTCTCTGACACTCTCTGATACTCGCTATCACTCTCTATCACTCTCTGACACACTCTGACAGTCTTTGACAATCTCAGTCACTCTCTGACACTCTCTATCACTCTTTGACACTCTCTGACACTCTCTACCACTCTCTGACACTCTCAGACACTCTCTATCACTCTCTATCAGTCTCCGACACAATCTGACACTCTCTGACACTCTCTGACACTCTCTATCACTCTCTGTCACTCAATGACACGCTCTGGCAATCTCTGACACTCTCAGACACTCTCTATTACTCTCTGACACACTCTGACACTCTCTGACTCTTTCAGACACTCTCTATCACTCTCTATCACTCTCTGACACTCTCTGACACTCTCTGACACTCTCTATCAATCTCTGACACTCTCAGACTCTCTCTGACACACTCTGACACTCTCTGACACTCTCTGACACTCTCTGACACTCTCTATCACTCTCAGACACTCTCTATCACTCTCTGACACTCTCTGACACTCTCTGACACACTCTGACACTCTCTGACACTCTCAGACACTCTCTGTCACTCTCTATCACTCTCACACACTCTGACACTCTCTGACACTCTCTGACACTCTCAGACACTCTCGGACACTCTCTATCACTCTCTGACATACTCAAACACTCTCTGACACTCTCAGACAATCTCTATCACTCTCTGACACCCTCAGACACTCTCTGACACCCTCAGACATTCTCAGACACTCTCTACCGCTTTCTGACACTCTCAGACACTCTCTATCACTCTCTGACACTCTCTATCACTCTCTATCACTCACTGACACGCTCTGGCAATCTCTGACACTCTCAGACACTCTCTATTACTCTCTGACACTCTCTGACTCTTTCAGACACTCTCTATCACACTCAATCACTGTCTGACACTCTCTGACACTCTCTATCACTCTCTGACACTCTCTATCACTCTCTGACACTCTCAGACTCTCTCTATCAATCTCTGACACTCTCTGACACTCTCTGACACACTCTGACACTCTCTGACACTCTCAGACACTCTCTGTCACTCTCTATCACTCTCTGACGCACTCTGATAGTCGCTGATACTCTCAGACGCTCTCAGCCACTCTCAGACACTCTCTATCACTCTCTGACACTCACTGACACTCTCAGACACTCTCTGTCACTCTCAGATACTCTCTATCACTCTCTAACGCTCTCAGACTGTCTCTATCACTCTCTGACACTCTCTATCACTCTCTATCACTCTCTGACACTCTCTGACACTCTCAGACACTCTCTATCACTCTCTGACACACTCTGACATTCTCAGAAACTCTCTATTACTCTCTATCACTCGCTGACACTCTCAGACACTCTCAGACACTCTCTATCACTCGCTGGCACTCTCAGACACGCTCAGACACTCTCTATCACTCTCTGACACTGACTGAAAGTCTCAGACACTCTCTGTCACTCTCAGACACTCTCTCTCACTATCTGACACTCTCTGAAACACTCTGACACACTCACACTCTCTCTGGCACTCTCTATCACTCTCTGACACACTCTGACACTCTCTGACACTCTCTATCACTCTCTGACACTCTCTGACACTCTCTGGCACACTCTGACACACTCTATCTCTCTCTGACATTCTCTGACACACTCTGACACTCTCTGACACTGTCAGACACTCTCTGTCACTCTCCATCACTCTCTGACGCACTCTGACACAATTTGACAATCTCTGACACTCTCAGACACTCTCTATCACTCTCTGACACTGCCTGACACCCACAGACACTCTCTGTCACTCTCAGACACTCTCAGACACTCTCTATCACTTTCTGACACTTTCTATCACTCTCTGACACTCTCTGACACACTCTGAAACTCTCTGACACTCTCAGACACTCTCAGACACTCTCTATCACTCTCTATCACTTTCTGACACTTTCTATTACTCTCTGCCACCCTCAGACACTCTCTGTCACTCTCTCACACATTGTGACACTCTCTATCACTCTATGACACTCTCAGACACTCTCTATCAATCTCTGACACTCTCTGATACTCGCTATCACTCTCTATCACTCTCTGACACACTCTGACACACTCTGACAGTCTTTGACAATCTCAGTCACTCTCTGACACTCTCTATCACTCTTTGACACTCTCTGACACTCTCTACCACTCTCTGACACTCTCAGACACTCTCTATCACTCTCTATCAGTCTCCGACACAATCTGACACTCTCTATCACTCTCACACACTCTGACACTCTCTGACACTCTCTGACACTCTCAGACACTCTCAGACATTGTCTATCACTCTCTGACACACTCAAACACTCTCTGACACTCTCTATCACTCTCTGTCACTCAATGACACGCTCTGGCAATCTCTGACACTCTCAGACACTCTCTATTACTCTCTGACACTCTCTGACACTCTCTGACTCTTTCAGACACTCTCTATCACTCTCTATCACTCTCTGACACTCTCTGACACTCTCTGACACTCTCTATCAATCTCTGACACTCTCAGACTCTCTCTATCAATCTCTGACACTCTCTGACACACTCAGACACTCTATATCACTCTCAGACACTCTCTATCACTCTCTGACACTCTCTGACACTCTCTGACACACTCTGACACTCTCTGACACTCTCAGACACTCTCTGTCACTCTCTATCACTCTCTGACGCACTCTGATAGTCGCTGATACTCTCAGACGCTCTCAGCCACTCTCAGACACTCTCTGTCACTCTCTGACACTCACTGACACTCTCAGACACTCTCTGTCACTCTCAGATACTCTCTATCACACTCTGACACTCTCAGACGGTCTCTATCACTCTCTGACACTCTCTATCACTCTCTATCACTCTCTGACACTCTCAGACACTCTCTGACACTCTCTATCACTTGCTGACACTCTCAGACACTCTCTATCAATCTGACACACTCTCACACTCTCTGACATTCTCTTTCACCCTCTGACACTCTCAGACACTCTCCTTCGCTCTCTGACACTCTCTGACAATCTCTATCGCTCTCTATCACTCTCTGACACACTCTCACACTCTCTGACATTCTCTTTCACCCTCTGACACTCTCAGACACTCTCTTTCGCTCTCTGACACTCTCTGACAATCTCTGACACTCAGACACTCTCTGTCACGCTCTGACACTCTCAGACACTCTCTGTCACTCTCTATCACTCTCTGTAACTCTCTGACACCCGCAGACATTCTCAGACACTCTCTACCGCTTTCTGACACTCTCAGACACTCTCTATCACTCTCTGACACTTTCTGACTCACTCTGACTCTCACTATCACCCTCTGACACTCTCTATCACTCTCTATCACTCTCTGACACTCTCAGACACTCTCTGACACTCTCTGACACTCTCTGACACTCCCTGACTCTTTCAGACACTCTCTATCACTCTCTAACACTCTCTGACACTCTCTGACACTCTCTATCACTCTCTGACACACTCTGACACTCTCAGACACTCTCTGTCACTCTCTATCACTCTCTGACACTCTCTGACTCAGTCTGACACTCACTATCACTCACTGACACACTCTGGCAATCTCTGTCACTCTCTGACACTCTCTGACACTCTCAGACGCTCTCTATAACTCTCTGACACTCTCTGACACTCTCTGACTCTTTCAGACACTCTCTAACACTCTCTATCACTCTCTGACACTCTCTGACTCTCTCTATCACCCTCTGACACTCTCTATCACTCTCTGACACTCTCAGACTCTCTCTATCAATCTCTGACACTCTCTGAAACGCTCAGACACTCTCTATCACTCTCTGACATTCTCTGACACTCTCTGACACACTCTGACACTCTCTGACACTCTCTGAAACTCTCTACCTTTCTCCGACACTCTCTACCACTCTCTGACACTGTCTGACGCTCTCTGTCACTCTCTGACACTCTCTGACACTCTCAGACACTCACTATCACTCTCTGATACTCTCTGACGCTCACTATCACTCTCTGATACTCTCTGACACTCTCTATCACTCTCTGACACTCTCTGACACTCTCTGGCACTCACTATCACTCTCTGACACTCTCTATCACTCTCTGACACTCTCTATCACTCTCTGACACTCTCAGACACTCACTATCACTCTCTGACGCTCACTATCACTCTCTGACACTCTCGCACACTCTCTGACACTCTCTGAAACTCTCTATCTCTCTGTGAAACTCTCTATCACTCTCTGACACTCTTTGACACTCTCAGACACTCACTATCACACTCTGATACTCTCTGACACTCACTATCACTCTCTGACACTATCTATCACTCTCTGACACTCTCTGACACTCACTATCACTCTCTGACACTCTCTGACACTCACTATCACTGTCTGACACACTCTATCACTCTCTGACACTCTCAGACACTTACTGTCACTCTCTGACACTCTCTATCACTCTCTGACACTCTCAGACACGTACTGTCACTCTCTGACACTCTCCATCACGCGCTGACACTCTCAGACAATCACTATCACTCTCTGACACTCTCTATCACTCTCTGACACTCTCTGATACTCTCAGATACTCATAGACACTCACTGTCACTCTCTGACACTCTCTGACACTCACTGTCACTCTCTGACACTCTCTGAAGCTCTCTGACACTCACTATCACTCTCTGACACACTCTGACACTCTCGAAACTCTCTGAAACTCTCTATCACTCTCTGTCACTCTCTATCAATCTCTGACACTCACTATCACACTCACTATCACACTCTGACACTCTCTGAAACTCTCTAACACTCTCTGACACTCTCTGACACTCTCTGACACATCTCACTATCACTCTCTGACAATCTCTGACACTCTCTGACACTCTCTATCACTCTCTGACACTCTCTATTACTCTCTGACACTCACTATCACTCTCAGACACTCACCATCACTCTCTGACACTCTCTGACACATCTCACTATCACTCTCTGACACTCTCTGACACTCTCTATCACTCTCTGTCACTCAATGACACGCTCTGGCAATCTCTGACACTCTCAGACACTCTCTATCTCTTTCTGACACTTTCTATCACTCTCTGACACTCTCTGACACACTCTGAAACTCTCTGACACTCTCAGACACTCTCTATCACTCTCTATCACTTTCTGACACTTTCTATTACTCTCTGCCACCCTCAGACACTCTCTGTCACTCTCTCACACAATGTGACACTCTCTATCACTCTATGACACTCTCAGACACTCTCTATCACTCTCTGACACTCTCTGATACTCGCTATCACTCTCTATCACTCTCTGACACACTCTGACAGTCTTTGACAATCTCAGTCACTCTCTGACACTCTCTATCACTCTTTGACACTCTCTGACACTCTCTACCACTCTCTGACACTCTCAGACACTCTCTATCACTCTCTATCAGTCTCCGACACAATCTGACACTCTCTGACACTCTCTGACACTCTCTATCACTCTCTGTCACTCAATGACACGCTCTGGCAATCTCTGACACTCTCAGACACTCTCTATTACTCTCTGACACACTCTGACACTCTCTGACTCTTTCAGACACTCTCTATCACTCTCTATCACTCTCTGACACTCTCTGACACTCTCTGACACTCTCTATCAATCTCTGACACTCTCAGACTCTCTCTGACACACTCTGACACTCTCTGACACTCTCTGACACTCTCTGACACTCTCTATCACTCTCAGACACTCTCTATCACTCTCTGACACTCTCTGACACTCTCTGACACACTCTGACACTCTCTGACACTCTCAGACACTCTCTGTCACTCTCTATCACTCTCACACACTCTGACACTCTCTGACACTCTCTGACACTCTCAGACACTCTCGGACACTCTCTATCACTCTCTGACATACTCAAACACTCTCTGACACTCTCAGACAATCTCTATCACTCTCTGACACCCTCAGACACTCTCTGACACCCTCAGACATTCTCAGACACTCTCTACCGCTTTCTGACACTCTCAGACACTCTCTATCACTCTCTGACACTCTCTATCACTCTCTATCACTCACTGACACGCTCTGGCAATCTCTGACACTCTCAGACACTCTCTATTACTCTCTGACACTCTCTGACTCTTTCAGACACTCTCTATCACACTCAATCACTGTCTGACACTCTCTGACACTCTCTATCACTCTCTGACACTCTCTATCACTCTCTGACACTCTCAGACTCTCTCTATCAATCTCTGACACTCTCTGACACTCTCTGACACACTCTGACACTCTCTGACACTCTCAGACACTCTCTGTCACTCTCTATCACTCTCTGACGCACTCTGATAGTCGCTGATACTCTCAGACGCTCTCAGCCACTCTCAGACACTCTCTATCACTCTCTGACACTCACTGACACTCTCAGACACTCTCTGTCACTCTCAGATACTCTCTATCACTCTCTAACGCTCTCAGACTGTCTCTATCACTCTCTGACACTCTCTATCACTCTCTATCACTCTCTGACACTCTCTGACACTCTCAGACACTCTCTATCACTCTCTGACACACTCTGACATTCTCAGAAACTCTCTATTACTCTCTATCACTCGCTGACACTCTCAGACACTCTCAGACACTCTCTATCACTCGCTGGCACTCTCAGACACGCTCAGACACTCTCTATCACTCTCTGACACTGACTGAAAGTCTCAGACACTCTCTGTCACTCTCAGACACTCTCTCTCACTCTCTGACACTCTCTGAAACACTCTGACACACTCACACTCTCTCTGGCACTCTCTATCACTCTCTGACACACTCTGACACTCTCTGACACTCTCTATCACTCTCTGACACTCTCTGACACTCTCTGGCACACTCTGACACACTCTATCTCTCTCTGACATTCTCTGACACACTCTGACACTCTCTGACACTGTCAGACACTCTCTGTCACTCTCCATCACTCTCTGACGCACTCTGACACAATTTGACAATCTCTGACACTCTCAGACACTCTCTATCACTCTCTGACACTGCCTGACACCCACAGACACTCTCTGTCACTCTCAGACACTCTCAGACACTCTCTATCACTTTCTGACACTTTCTATCACTCTCTGACACTCTCTGACACACTCTGAAACTCTCTGACACTCTCAGACACTCTCAGACACTCTCTATCACTCTCTATCACTTTCTGACACTTTCTATTACTCTCTGCCACCCTCAGACACTCTCTGTCACTCTCTCACACATTGTGACACTCTCTATCACTCTATGACACTCTCAGACACTCTCTATCAATCTCTGACACTCTCTGATACTCGCTATCACTCTCTATCACTCTCTGAAACACTCTGACACACTCTGACAGTCTTTGACAATCTCAGTCACTCTCTGACACTCTCTATCACTCTTTGACACTCTCTGACACTCTCTACCACTCTCTGACACTCTCAGACACTCTCTATCACTCTCTATCAGTCTCCGACACAATCTGACACTCTCTATCACTCTCACACACTCTGACACTCTCTGACACTCTCTGACACTCTCAGACACTCTCAGACATTGTCTATCACTCTCTGACACACTCAAACACTCTCTGACACTCTCTATCACTCTCTGTCACTCAATGACACGCTCTGGCAATCTCTGACACTCTCAGACACTCTCTATTACTCTCTGACACTCTCTGACACTCTCTGACTCTTTCAGACACTCTCTATCACTCTCTATCACTCTCTGACACTCTCTGACACTCTCTGACACTCTCTATCAATCTCTGACACTCTCAGACTCTCTCTATCAATCTCTGACACTCTCTGACACACTCAGACACTCTATATCACTCTCAGACACTCTCTATCACTCTCTGACACTCTCTGACACTCTCTGACACACTCTGACACTCTCTGACACTCTCAGACACTCTCTGTCACTCTCTATCACTCTCTGACGCACTCTGATAGTCGCTGATACTCTCAGACGCTCTCAGCCACTCTCAGACACTCTCTGTCACTCTCTGACACTCACTGACACTCTCAGACACTCTCTGTCACTCTCAGATACTCTCTATCACACTCTGACACTCTCAGACGGTCTCTATCACTCTCTGACACTCTCTATCACTCTCTATCACTCTCTGACACTCTCAGACACTCTCTGACACTCTCTATCACTTGCTGACACTCTCAGACACTCTCTATCAATCTGACACACTCTCACACTCTCTGACATTCTCTTTCACCCTCTGACACTCTCAGACACTCTCCTTCGCTCTCTGACACTCTCTGACAATCTCTATCGCTCTCTATCACTCTCTGACACACTCTCACACTCTCTGACATTCTCTTTCACCCTCTGACACTCTCAGACACTCTCTTTCGCTCTCTGACACTCTCTGACAATCTCTGACACTCAGACACTCTCTGTCACGCTCTGACACTCTCAGACACTCTCTGTCACTCTCTGACACCCGCAGACATTCTCAGACACTCTCTACCGCTTTCTGACACTCTCAGACACTCTCTATCACTCTCTGACACTTTCTGACTCACTCTGACTCTCACTATCACCCTCTGACACTCTCTATCACTCTCTATCACTCTCTGACACTCTCAGACACTCTCTGACACTCTCTGACACTCTCTGACACTCCCTGACTCTTTCAGACACTCTCTATCACTCTCTAACACTCTCTGACACTCTCTGACACTCTCTATCACTCTCTGACACACTCTGACACTCTCAGACACTCTCTGTCACTCTCTATCACTCTCTGACACTCTCTGACTCAGTCTGACACTCACTATCACTCACTGACACACTCTGGCAATCTCTGTCACTCTCTGACACTCTCTGACACTCTCAGACGCTCTCTATAACTCTCTGACACTCTCTGACACTCTCTGACTCTTTCAGACACTCTCTAACACTCTCTATCACTCTCTGACACTCTCTGACTCTCTCTATCACCCTCTGACACTCTCTATCACTCTCTGACACTCTCAGACTCTCTCTATCAATCTCTGACACTCTCTGAAACGCTCAGACACTCTCTATCACTCTCTGACACTCTCTGACACTCTCTGACACTCTCTGAAACTCTCTACCTTTCTCCGACACTCTCTACCACTCTCTGACACTGTCTGACGCTCTCTGTCACTCTCTGACACTCTCTGACACTCTCAGACACTCACTATCACTCTCTGATACTCTCTGACGCTCACTATCACTCTCTGATACTCTCTGACACTCTCTATCACTCTCTGACACTCTCTGACACTCTCTGGCACTCACTATCACTCTCTGACACTCTCTATCACTCTCTGACACTCTCTATCACTCTCTGACACTCTCAGACACTCACTATCACTCTCTGACGCTCACTATCACTCTCTGACACTCTCGCACACTCTCTGACACTCTCTGAAACTCTCTATCTCTCTGTGAAACTCTCTATCACTCTCTGACACTCTCTGAAACGCTCAGACACTCTCTATCACTCTCTGACACTCTCTGACACTCTCTGACACTCTCTGAAACTCTCTACCTTTCTCCGACACTCTCTACCACTCTCTGACACTGTCTGACGCTCTCTGTCACTCTCTGACACTCTCTGACACTCTCAGACACTCACTATCACTCTCTGATACTCTCTGACGCTCACTATCACTCTCTGATACTCTCTGACACTCTCTATCACTCTCTGACACTCTCTGACACTCTCTGGCACTCACTATCACTCTCTGACACTCTCTATCACTCTCTGACACTCTCTATCACTCTCTGACACTCTCAGACACTCACTATCACTCTCTGACGCTCACTATCACTCTCTGACACTCTCGCACACTCTCTGACACTCTCTGAAACTCTCTATCTCTCTGTGAAACTCTCTATCACTCTCTGACACTCTTTGACACTCTCAGACACTCACTATCACACTCTGATACTCTCTGACACTCACTATCACTCTCTGACACTATCTATCACTCTCTGACACTCTCTGACACTCACTATCACTCTCTGACACTCTCTGACACTCACTATCACTGTCTGACACACTCTATCACTCTCTGACACTCTCAGACACTTACTGTCACTCTCTGACACTCTCTATCACTCTCTGACACTCTCAGACACGTACTGTCACTCTCTGACACTCTCCATCACGCACTGACACTCTCAGACAATCACTATCACTCTCTGACACTCTCTATCACTCTCTGACACTCTCTGATACTCTCAGATACTCATAGACACTCACTGTCACTCTCTGACACTCTCTGACACTCACTGTCACTCTCTGACACTCTCTGAAGCTCTCTGACACTCACTATCACTCTCTGACACACTCTGACACTCTCGAAACTCTCTGAAACTCTCTATCACTCTCTGTCACTCTCTATCAATCTCTGACACTCACTATCACACTCACTATCACACTCTGACACTCTCTGAAACTCTCTAACACTCTCTGACACTCTCTGACACTCTCTGACACATCTCACTATCACTCTCTGACAATCTCTGACACTCTCTGACACTCTCTATCACTCTCTGACACTCTCTATTACTCTCTGACACTCACTATCACTCTCAGACACTCACCATCACTCTCTGATACTCTCTGCACTCACTATCACTGTCTGACACTCTCTATCTATCTCTGACACTCTCTGAATCTCACTATCACTCTCTGACAGTCTCTATCACTCTCTGACACTCTCTATCACTCTCTGACACTCTCTGAAACTCTCTACCTCTCTCTGACACTCTCTACCACTCTCTGACACTGTCTGACACTCTCTGTCACTCTCTGACACTCTCTGACACTCTCTGACACTCACTATCACTCTCTGATACTCTCTGACGCTCACTATCACTCTCTGATACTCTCTGACACTCAATATCACTCTCTGACACTCTCTATCACTTTCTGACACTCTCTGACACTCTCTGGCACTCTCTGGCACTCTCTATCACTCTCTGACACTCTCAGACACTCACTATCAATTTCTGACGCTCACTATCACTCTCTGACACTCTCGCACACTCTCTGACACTCTCAGACACTCACTATCACTCTCTGACACTCTGTGACACTCACTACCACTCTCTGACACTCCCTATCACTCTCTGACACTCTCTGACACTCTCTAACACTCACGAACACTCTCTGACACTCTCTAACACTCACGAACACTCTCTGACACTCTCTGACACTCTCTGACACTCTCTGACACTCTCACTATCACTCTCTGACACTCTCTGACACTCTCTATCACTCTCTGACACCCTCTATTACTCTCTGACACTCACTATCACTCTCAGACACTCACTATCACTTGCTGATACTCTCTGACACTCACTATCACTCTCTGACACTCTTTATCTATCTCTGACACTCTCTGACACTCACTATCACTCTCTGACAGTCTCTATCACTCTCAGAAACTCTCTATCACTCTCAGACAATCACTATCACTCTCTGACATTCACTATCACTCTCTGACACTCTCTGACACTCTCTGAAACACTTCTCCCTCTCTCTGAAACTCTCTACCACTCTCTGACACTGTCTGACACTCT
Source organism: Heterodontus francisci (assembly GCF_036365525.1). NCBI lineage: Eukaryota > Metazoa > Chordata > Chondrichthyes > Heterodontiformes > Heterodontidae > Heterodontus > Heterodontus francisci. The sequence continues at coordinate 14,206,915 of NC_090405.1, forward strand.
CTGTCACTCTCTGACACTCTCTGACACTCTCTGACACTCTCAGACACTCACTATCACTCTCTGATACTCTCTGACGCTCACTATCACTCTCTGATACTCTCTGACACTCAATATCACTCTCTGACATTCTCTATCACTCTCTGACACTCTCAGACACTCACTATCACTCTCTGACGCTCACTATCACTCACTGACACTCTCGCACACTCTCTGACACTCTCTGAAACTCTCTATCTCTCTCTGAAACTCTCTATCACTCTCTGACACTCTCTGACACTCTCAGACACTCACTATCACACTCTGATAATCTCTGACATTCACTATCACTCTCTGACACTATCTATCACTCTCTGACACTCTCTGACACTCACTACCACTCTCTGACACTCTCTGACACTCACTATCACTGTCTGACACTCTCTGTCACTCTCTGACACTCTCAGACACTTACTGTCACTCTCTGACACTCTCTATCACTCTCTGACACTCTCAGACACTTACTGTCACTCTCTGACACTCTCTATCACTCTCTGACACTCTCAGACAATCACTATCACTCTCTGACACTCTCTATCACTCTCTGACACTCTCTGACACTCACTGTCACTCTCTGACACTCTCTGACACTCACTATCACTCTCTGACACACTCTGACACTCTCGACACTCTCTGACACACTCTATCCATCTCTGTCACTCTCTATCAATCTCTGACACACTCTGACACTCTCTGACACCCTCGGACACTCACTATCACACTCGGACACTCTCTGAAACTCTCTAACACTCTCTGACACTCTCTGACACTCTCTGACACTCTCACTATCACTCTCTGACAATCTCTGACACTCTCTGACACTCTCTATCACTCTCTGACACTCTCTATTACTCTCTGACACTCACTATCACTCTCAGACACTCACCATCACTCTCTGATACTCTCTGACACTCATTATCACTCTCTGACACTCTCTATCTATCTCTGACACGCTCTGAATCTCACTATCACTCTGTGACAGTCTGTATCAAACTCTGACACTCTCTCACACTCTCTGAGACTCTCTGACACTCTCTATCACTCTCTGACACTCTCTGACAATCTCTGACACACTCAGACACTCTCTGACACTCTCTATCACTCTCTGACAGTCTCTATCACTCGCTGACACTCTCTGTCACTCATTATCACTCTCTGACTGTCTCGATAACTCTCTGACACTCTATATCACTCTCTGAAACTCTCTATAACTCTCTGACACTCTCTGACACTCTCTGACACTCCCTGACATTCACTGACACTCTCTGACACTCACGGACACTCACTATCACACTCTGATACTCTCTGACACTCACTATCACTCTCTGACACTCTCTATCAATCTCTGACACTCTCTGACACTCACTATCACTCTCTGACAACCTCTGACAACCTCTGACACTCTCTGACACTCTCAGACACTCTCAGACACTCACTATCACTCTCTGATACTCTCTGATACACACTATCACTCTCTGATACTCTCTATCAATCTCTGACACTCTCTGACACGCACTATCACTCTCTGACACTCTCTATCACTCTCAGACACTCTCTATCACTCTCTATCATTCTCAGACACTCTCTATCATTCTCAGACACTCTCAGACACTCACTATCACTCTCTGACACTCACTATCACTCTCTGACACTCACTATCACTCTCTGACACTCTCTGAAACTCTATCTCTCTCTGACACTCTCTATCACTCTCTGACTCTCTCTGACACTCTCTATCGCTCTCTGACACTCTCAGACACTCTCAGACACTCACTATCACTCTCTGATACTCTCTGATACACACTATCACTCTCTGATACTCTCTATCAATCTCTGACACACTCTGACACGCACTATCACTCTCTGACACTCTCTATCACTCTCTGACACTCTCAGACACTCTCAGACACTCACTATCACTCTCTGATACTCTCTGAAACTGTCTATCACTCTCTGACACGCACTATCACTCTCTGAAACTCTCTGACACTCACAATCACTCTCTGACACACTCTGACACTCTCAGACACTCAGTGTCACTCTCTGACTTTCTCTGACACTCTCTATCACTCTCTCTCACTCTCTGACACACTCTGACACACTCTATCACTCTCTATCACACTCTGACACACTCTGACACTCTCAGACACTCACAGAAACTCACTATCACTCTCTGACTCTCTCTGACACTCTCTGACACTCTCTGACACTCACGGACACTCACTATCACTCTCTGATACTCTCTGACACTCACTATCACTCTCTGACACTCTCTATCAATCTCTGACACTCTCTGACACTACTATCACTCTCTGACACTCTCTATCTCTCTCTGACACTCTCTGTCCCTCTCCAACACTCTCTGACACTCTCTGACACTCTCAGACATTCGCATACACTCACTATCACTCTCTGACAACCTCTGACAACCTCTGACACTCTCAGACACTCACTATCACTCTCTGATACGCTCTGATACACACTATCACTCTCTGATACTCTCTATCAATCTCTGACACTCTCTGACACTCACTATCACTCTCTGACACTCTCTATCACTCTCAGACACTCTCTATCACTCTCTATCATTCTCAGACACTCTCAGACACTCACTATCACTCTCTGACACTCACTATCACTCTCTGACACTCTCTGAAACTCTCTATCTCTCTCTGACACTCTCTGTCACTCTCTATCACTCTCTGACACTCTCTGACACTCTCTATCACTCTCTGACACTCTCAGACACTCTCAGACACTCCCAGACACTCAATATCACTCTCTGATACACTCTGACACTCACTATCACTCTCTGATACTCTCTGACACTCTCTATCTCTCTGTGAAACTCTCTATCACTCTCTGACACACTCTGACACTCTCAGACACTCACTATCACACTCTGATACTCTCTGACACTCACTATCACTCTCTGACACTATCTATCACTCTCTGACACTCTCTGACACTCACTATCACTCTCTGACACTCTCTGACACTCACTATCACTGTCTGACACACTCTATCACTCTCTGACACTCTCAGACACTCTTTATCACTCTCTATGACACTTTGACACACTCTGACTGTCTCTGACACTCTCTGACACTCTCTATCACTCTCTGACACTCTCTATCACTTTCTGACACTCTCTATCACTCTCTGACACTCTCTATCACTCACTGACACTCTCTGACACACTCTGATACACTCAGACACTCTCAGACACTCTCTGTCACTCTCTATCACACTCTGACAATCTCTGACATTCTCAGACACTCTCAGACACTCTCTAAACACTCTCTGACACTCACTGACACTCTCAGACATGCTCTGTCATTCTTTGACACTCTCAGACTCTCTCTGTCACTCTCTATCACTCTCTGACACACTCTGACATTCTCAGAAACTCTCTATTACTCTCTATCACTCGCTGACACTCTCAGACACTCTCAGACACTCTCTATCACTCGCTGGCACTCTCAGACACGCTCAGACACTCTCTATCACTCTCTGACACTGACTGAAAGTCTCAGACACTCTCTGTCACTCTCAGACACTCTCTCTCACTCTCTGACACTCTCTGAAACACTCTGACACACTCACACTCTCTCTGACACTCTCTATCACTCGCTGACACACTCTGACACTCTCTGACACTCTCTATCACTCTCTGACACTCTCTGACACTCTCTGACACACTCTGACACACTCTATCTCTCTCTGACATTCTCTGACACACTCTGACACTCTCTGACACTGTCAGACACTCTCTGTCACTCTCCATCACTCTCTGACGCACTCTGACACAATTTGACAATCTCTGACACTCTCAGACACTCTCTATCACTCTCTGACACTGCCTGACACCCACAGACACTCTCTGTCACTCTCAGACACTCTCAGACACTCTCTATCACTTTCTGACACTTTCTATCACTCTCTGACACTCTCTGACACACTCTGAAACTCTCTGACACTCTCAGACACTCTCTATCTCTCTCTATCACTTTCTGACACTTTCTATTACTCTCTGCCACCCTCAGACACTCTCTGTCACTCTCTCACACAATGTGACACTCTCTATCACTCTATGACACTCTCAGACACTCTCTATCACTCTCTGACACTCTCTGATACTCGCTATCACTCTCTATCACTCTCTGACACACTCTGACACACTCTGACAGTCTTTGACAATCTCAGTCACTCTCTGACACTCTCTATCACTCTTTGACACTCTCTGACACTCTCTACCACTCTCTGACACTCTCAGACACTCTCTATCACTCTCTATCAGTCTCCGACACAATCTGACACTCTCTATCACTCTCACACACTCTGACACTCTCTGACACTCTCTGACACTCTCAGACACTCTCAGACATTGTCTATCACTCTCTGGCACACTCAAACACTCTCTGACACTCTCTGACACTCTCTATCACTCTCTGTCACTCAATGACACGCTCTGGCAATCTCTGACACTCTCAGACACTCTCTATCTCTTTCTGACACTTTCTATCACTCTCTGACACTCTCTGACACACTCTGAAACTCTCTGACACTCTCAGACACTCTCTATCACTCTCTATCACTTTCTGACACTTTCTATTACTCTCTGCCACCCTCAGACACTCTCTGTCACTCTCTCACACAATGTGACACTCTCTATCACTCTATGACACTCTCAGACACTCTCTATCACTCTCTGACACTCTCTGATACTCGCTATCACTCTCTATCACTCTCTGACACACTCTGACAGTCTTTGACAATCTCAGTCACTCTCTGACACTCTCTATCACTCTTTGACACTCTCTGACACTCTCTACCACTCTCTGACACTCTCAGACACTCTCTATCACTCTATATCAGTCTCCGACACAATCTGACACTCTCTGACACTCTCTGACACTCTCTATCACTCTCTGTCACTCAATGACACGCTCTGGCAATCTCTGACACTCTCAGACACTCTCTATTACTCTCTGACACACTCTGACACTCTCTGACTCTTTCAGACACTCTCTATCACTCTCTATCACTCTCTGACACTCTCTGACACTCTCTGACACTCTCTATCAATCTCTGACACTCTCAGACTCTCTCTGACACACTCTGACACTCTCTGACACTCTCTGACACTCTCTGACACTCTCTATCACTCTCAGACACTCTCTATCACTCTCTGACACTCTCTGACACTCTCTGACACACTCTGACACTCTCTGACACTCTCAGACACTCTCTGTCACTCTCTATCACTCTCACACACTCTGACACTCTCTGATACTCTCTGACACTCTCAGACACTCTCGGACACTCTCTATCACTCTCTGACATACTCAAACACTCTCTGACACTCTCAGACAATCTCTATCACTCTCTGACACCCTCAGACACTCTCTGACACCCTCAGACATTCTCAGACACTCTCTACCGCTTTCTGACACTCTCAGACACTCTCTATCACTCTCTGACACTCTCTATCACTCTCTATCACTCACTGACACGCTCTGGCAATCTCTGACACTCTCAGACACTCTCTATTACTCTCTGACACTCTCTGACTCTTTCAGACACTCTCTATCACACTCAATCACTGTCTGACACTCTCTGACACTCTCTATCACTCTCTGACACTCTCTATCACTCTCTGACACTCTCAGACTCTCTCTATCAATCTCTGACACTCTCTGACACTCTCTGACACACTCTGACACTCTCTGACACTCTCAGACACTCTCTGTCACTCTCTATCACTCTCTGACGCACTCTGATAGTCGCTGATACTCTCAGACGCTCTCAGCCACTCTCAGACACTCTCTATCACTCTCTGACACTCACTGACACTCTCAGACACTCTCTGTCACTCTCAGATACTCTCTATCACTCTCTAACGCTCTCAGACTGTCTCTATCACTCTCTGACACTCTCTATCACTCTCTATCACTCTCTGACACTCTCTGACACTCTCAGACACTCTCTATCACTCTCTGACACACTCTGACATTCTCAGAAACTCTCTATTACTCTCTATCACTCGCTGACACTCTCAGACACTCTCAGACACTCTCTATCACTCGCTGGCACTCTCAGACACGCTCAGACACTCTCTATCACTCTCTGACACTGACTGAAAGTCTCAGACACTCTCTGTCACTCTCAGACACTCTCTCTCACTCTCTGACACTCTCTGAAACACTCTGACACACTCACACTCTCTCTGGCACTCTCTATCACTCTCTGACACACTCTGACACTCTCTGACACTCTCTATCACTCTCTGACACTCTCTGACACTCTCTGACACACTCTGACACACTCTATCTCTCTCTGACATTCTCTGACACACTCTGACACTCTCTGACACTGTCAGACACTCTCTGTCACTCTCCATCACTCTCTGACGCACTCTGACACAATTTGACAATCTCTGACACTCTCAGACACTCTCTATCACTCTCTGACACTGCCTGACACCCACAGACACTCTCTGTCACTCTCAGACACTCTCAGACACTCTCTATCACTTTCTGACACTTTCTATCACTCTCTGACACTCTCTGACACACTCTGAAACTCTCTGACACTCTCAGACACTCTCAGACACTCTCTATCACTCTCTATCACTTTCTGACACTTTCTATTACTCTCTGCCACCCTCAGACACTCTCTGTCACTCTCTCACACATTGTGACACTCTCTATCACTCTATGACACTCTCAGACACTCTCTATCAATCTCTGACACTCTCTGATACTCGCTATCACTCTCTATCACTCTCTGACACACTCTGACACACTCTGACAGTCTTTGACAATCTCAGTCACTCTCTGACACTCTCTATCACTCTTTGACACTCTCTGACACTCTCCACCACTCTCTGACACTCTCAGACACTCTCTATCACTCTCTATCAGTCTCCGACACAATCTGACACTCTCTATCACTCTCACACACTCTGACACTCTCTGACACTCTCTGACACTCTCAGACACTCTCAGACATTGTCTATCACTCTCTGACACACTCAAACACTCTCTGACACTCTCTATCACTCTCTGTCACTCAATGACACGCTCTGGCAATCTCTGACACTCTCAGACACTCTCTATTACTCTCTGACACTCTCTGACACTCTCTGACTCTTTCAGACACTCTCTATCACTCTCTATCACTCTCTGACACTCTCTGACACTCTCTGACACTCTCTATCAATCTCTGACACTCTCAGACTCTCTCTATCAATCTCTGACACTCTCTGACACACTCAGACACTCTATATCACTCTCAGACACTCTCTATCACTCTCTGACACTCTCTGACACTCTCTGACACACTCTGACACTCTCTGACACTCTCAGACACTCTCTGTCACTCTCTATCACTCTCTGACGCACTCTGATAGTCGCTGATACTCTCAGACGCTCTCAGCCACTCTCAGACACTCTCTGTCACTCTCTGACACTCACTGACACTCTCAGACACTCTCTGTCACTCTCAGATACTCTCTATCACACTCTGACACTCTCAGACGGTCTCTATCACTCTCTGACACTCTCTATCACTCTCTATCACTCTCTGACACTCTCAGACACTCTCTGACACTCTCTATCACTTGCTGACACTCTCAGACACTCTCTATCAATCTGACACACTCTCACACTCTCTGACATTCTCTTTCACCCTCTGACACTCTCAGACACTCTCCTTCGCTCTCTGACACTCTCTGACAATCTCTATCGCTCTCTATCACTCTCTGACACACTCTCACACTCTCTGACATTCTCTTTCACCCTCTGACACTCTCAGACACTCTCTTTCGCTCTCTGACACTCTCTGACAATCTCTGACACTCAGACACTCTCTGTCACGCTCTGACACTCTCAGACACTCTCTGTCACTCTCTATCACTCTCTGTAACTCTCTGACACCCGCAGACATTCTCAGACACTCTCTACCCCTTTCTGACACTCTCAGACACTCTCTATCACTCTCTGACACTTTCTGACTCACTCTGACTCTCACTATCACCCTCTGACACTCTCTATCACTCTCTATCACTCTCTGACACTCTCAGACACTCTCTGACACTCTCTGACACTCTCTGACACTCCCTGACTCTTTCAGACACTCTCTATCACTCTCTAACACTCTCTGACACTCTCTGACACTCTCTATCACTCTCTGACACACTCTGACACTCTCAGACACTCTCTGTCACTCTCTATCACTCTCTGACACTCTCTGACTCAGTCTGACACTCACTATCACTCACTGACACACTCTGGCAATCTCTGTCACTCTCTGACACTCTCTGACACTCTCAGACGCTCTCTATAACTCTCTGACACTCTCTGACACTCTCTGACTCTTTCAGACACTCTCTAACACTCTCTATCACTCTCTGACACTCTCTGACTCTCTCTATCACCCTCTGACACTCTCTATCACTCTCTGACACTCTCAGACTCTCTCTATCAATCTCTGACACTCTCTGAAACGCTCAGACACTCTCTATCACTCTCTGACACTCTCTGACACTCTCTGACACACTCTGACACTCTCTGACACTCTCTGAAACTCTCTACCTTTCTCCGACACTCTCTACCACTCTCTGACACTGTCTGACGCTCTCTGTCACTCTCTGACACTCTCTGACACTCTCAGACACTCACTATCACTCTCTGATACTCTCTGACGCTCACTATCACTCTCTGATACTCTCTGACACTCTCTATCACTCTCTGACACTCTCTGACACTCTCTGGCACTCACTATCACTCTCTGACACTCTCTATCACTCTCTGACACTCTCTATCACTCTCTGACACTCTCAGACACTCACTATCACTCTCTGACGCTCACTATCACTCTCTGACACTCTCGCACACTCTCTGACACTCTCTGAAACTCTCTATCTCTCTGTGAAACTCTCTATCACTCTCTGACACTCTCTGACACTCTCAGACACTCACTATCACACTCTGATACTCTCTGACACTCACTATCACTCTCTGACACTATCTATCACTCTCTGACACTCTCTGACACTCACTATCACTCTCTGACACTCTCTGACACTCACTATCACTGTCTGACACACTCTATCACTCTCTGACACTCTCAGACACTTACTGTCACTCTCTGACACTCTCTATCACTCTCTGACACTCTCAGACACGTACTGTCACTCTCTGACACTCTCCATCACGCGCTGACACTCTCAGACAATCACTATCACTCTCTGACACTCTCTATCACTCTCTGACACTCTCTGATACTCTCAGATACTCATAGACACTCACTGTCACTCTCTGACACTCTCTGACACTCACTGTCACTCTCTGACACTCTCTGAAGCTCTCTGACACTCACTATCACTCTCTGACACACTCTGACACTCTCGAAACTCTCTGAAACTCTCTATCACTCTCTGTCACTCTCTATCAATCTCTGACACTCACTATCACACTCACTATCACACTCTGACACTCTCTGAAACTCTCTAACACTCTCTGACACTCTCTGACACTCTCTGACACATCTCACTATCACTCTCTGACAATCTCTGACACTCTCTGACACTCTCTATCACTCTCTGACACTCTCTATTACTCTCTGACACTCACTATCACTCTCAGACACTCACCATCACTCTCTGATACTCTCTGCACTCACTATCACTGTCTGACACTCTCTATCTATCTCTGACACTCTCTGAATCTCACTATCACTCTCTGACAGTCTCTATCACTCTCTGACACTCTCTATCACTCTCTGACACTCTCTGAAACTCTCTACCTCTCTCTGACACTCTCTACCACTCTCTGACACTGTCTGACACTCTCTGTCACTCTCTGACACTCTCTGACACTCTCTGACACTCACTATCACTCTCTGATACTCTCTGACGCTCACTATCACTCTCTGATACTCTCTGACACTCAATATCACTCTCTGACACTCTCTATCACTTTCTGACACTCTCTGACACTCTCTGGCACTCTCTGGCACTCTCTATCACTCTCTGACACTCTCAGACACTCACTATCAATTTCTGACGCTCACTATCACTCTCTGACACTCTCGCACACTCTCTGACACTCTCAGACACTCACTATCACTCTCTGACACTCTGTGACACTCACTACCACTCTCTGACACTCCCTATCACTCTCTGACACTCTCTGACACTCTCTAACACTCACGAACACTCTCTGACACTCTCTAACACTCACGAACACTCTCTGACACTCTCTGACACTCTCTGACACTCTCTGACACTCTCACTATCACTCTCTGACACTCTCTGACACTCTCTATCACTCTCTGACACCCTCTATTACTCTCTGACACTCACTATCACTCTCAGACACTCACTATCACTTGCTGATACTCTCTGACACTCACTATCACTCTCTGACACTCTCTATCTATCTCTGACACTCTCTGACACTCACTATCACTCTCTGACAGTCTCTATCACTCTCAGAAACTCTCTATCACTCTCAGACAATCACTATCACTCTCTGACATTCACTATCACTCTCTGACACTCTCCGACACTCTCTGAAACTCTCTCCCTCTCTTTGACACTCTCTACCACTCTCTGACACTGTCTGACACTCTCTGTCACTCTCTGACACTCTCTGACACTCTCTGACACTCTCAGACACTCACTATCACTCTCTGATACTCTCTGACGCTTACTATCACTCTCTGATACTCTCTGACACTCAATATCACTCTCTGACATTCTCTATCACTCTCTGACACTCTCAGACACTCACTATCACTCTCTGACGCTCACTATCACTCACTGACACTCTCGCACACTCTCTGACACTCTCTGAAACTCTCTATCTCTCTCTGAAACTCTCTATCACTCTCTGACACTCTCTGACACTCTCAGACACTCACTATCACACTCTGATAATCTCTGACATTCACTATCACTCTCTGACACTATCTATCACTCTCTGACACTCTCTGACACTCACTACCACTCTCTGACACTCTCTGACACTCACTATCACTGTCTGACACTCTCTGTCACTCTCTGACACTCTCAGACACTTACTGTCACTCTCTGACACTCTCTATCACTCTCTGACACTCTCAGACACTTACTGTCACTCTCTGACACTCTCTATCACTCTCTGACACTCTCAGACAATCACTATCACTCTCTGACACTCTCTATCACTCTCTGACACTCTCTGACACTCACTGTCACTCTCTGACACTCTCTGAAGCTCTCTGACACTCACTATCACTCTCTGACACACTCTGACACTCTCGACACTCTCTGACACACTCTATCCATCTCTGTCACTCTCTATCAATCTCTGACACACTCTGACACTCTCTGACACCCTCGGACACTCACTATCACACTCGGACACTCTCTGAAACTCTCTAACACTCTCTGACACTCTCTGACACTCTCTGACACTCTCACTATCACTCTCTGACAATCTCTGACACTCTCTGACACTCTCTATCACTCTCTGACACTCTCTATTACTCTCTGACACTCACTATCACTCTCAGACACTCACCATCACTCTCTGATACTCTCTGACACTCATTATCACTCTCTGACACTCTCTATCTATCTCTGACACGCTCTGAATCTCACTATCACTCTGTGACAGTCTGTATCAAACTCTGACACTCTCTCACACTCTCTGAGACTCTCTGACACTCTCTATCACTCTCTGACACTCTCTGACAATCTCTGACACACTCAGACACTCTCTGACACTCTCTATCACTCTCTGACAGTCTCTATCACTCGCTGACACTCTCTGTCACTCATTATCACTCTCTGACTGTCTCGATAACTCTCTGACACTCTATATCACTCTCTGAAACTCTCTATAACTCTCTGACACTCTCTGACACTCTCTGACAATCCCTGACATTCACTGACACTCTCTGACACTCACGGACACTCACTATCACACTCTGATACTCTCTGACACTCACTATCACTCTCTGACACTCTCTATCAATCTCTGACACTCTCTGACACTCACTATCACTCTCTGACAACCTCTGACAACCTCTGACACTCTCTGACACTCTCAGACACTCTCAGACACTCACTATCACTCTCTGATACTCTCTGATACACACTATCACTCTCTGATACTCTCTATCAATCTCTGACACTCTCTGACACGCACTATCACTCTCTGACACTCTCTATCACTCTCAGACACTCTCTATCACTCTCTATCATTCTCAGACACTCTCTATCATTCTCAGACACTCTCAGACACTCACTATCACTCTCTGACACTCACTATCACTCTCTGACACTCACTATCACTCTCTGACACTCTCTGAAACTCTATCTCTCTCTGACACTCTCTATCACTCTCTGACACTCTCTGACACTCTCTATCACTCTCTGACACTCTCAGACACTCTCAGACACTCACTATCACTCTCTGATACTCTCTGATACACACTATCACTCTCTGATACTCTCTATCAATCTCTGACACTCTCTGACACGCACTATCACTCTCTGACACTCTCTATCACTCTCTGACACTCTCAGACACTCTCAGACACTCACTATCACTCTCTGATACTCTCTGAAACTGTCTATCACTCTCTGACACGCACTATCACTCTCTGAAACTCTCTGACACTCACAATCACTCTCTGACACACTCTGACACTCTCAGACACTCAGTGTCACTCTCTGACTTTCTCTGACACTCTCTATCACTCTCTCTCACTCTCTGACACACTCTGACACACTCTATCACTCTCTATCACACTCTGACACACTCTGACACTCTCAGACACTCACAGAAACTCACTATCACTCTCTGACTCTCTCTGACACTCTCTGACACTCTCTGACACTCACGGACACTCACTATCACTCTCTGATACTCTCTGACACTCACTATCACTCTCTGACACTCTCTATCAATCTCTGACACTCTCTGACACTACTATCACTCTCTGACACTCTCTATCTCTCTCTGACACTCTCTGTCCCTCTCCAACACTCTCTGACACTCTCTGACACTCTCAGACATTCGCATACACTCACTATCACTCTCTGACAACCTCTGACAACCTCTGACACTCTCAGACACTCACTATCACTCTCTGATACGCTCTGATACACACTATCACTCTCTGATACTCTCTATCAATCTCTGACACTCTCTGACACTCACTATCACTCTCTGACACTCTCTATCACTCTCAGACACTCTCTATCACTCTCTATCATTCTCAGACACTCTCAGACACTCACTATCACTCTCTGACACTCACTATCACTCTCTGACACTCTCTGAAACTCTCTATCTCTCTCTGACACTCTCTGTCACTCTCTATCACTCTCTGACACTCTCTGACACTCTCTATCACTCTCTGACACTCTCAGACACTCTCAGACACTCCCAGACACTCAATATCACTCTCTGATACACTCTGACACTCACTATCACTCTCTGATACTCTCTGACACTCTCTATCTCTCTCTGACACACACTATCACTCTCTGACACTCTCTGACACTCACAATCACTCTCTGACACACTCTGACACTCTCAGACACTCAGTGTCACTCTCTGACTCTCTCTGACACTCTCTATCACTCTCTATCACTCTCTATCACTCTCTGACACACTCTGACACACTCTATCACACTCTATCACACTCTGACACACTCTGACACTCAGAGACACTCTCTGACTCTCTCTGACACTCTCTATCACTCTCTATCACTCTCTATCACTCTCTGACACACTCTGACACACTCTATCACACTCTATCACACTCTGACACACTCTAACACTCAGAGACACTCACTGTCACTCTCTGACACTCTCTGACAATCTCAGACAATCACTATCACTCTCTGAAACTCTCTGACACTCACAATCTCTCTCTGACACACTCTGACACTCTCAGACACTCAGTGTCACTCTCTGACTCTCTCTGACACTCTCTATCACTCTCTCTCACTCTCTGACACACTCTGACACACTCTATCACTCTCTATCACACTCTGACACACTCTGACACTCTCAGACACTCACAGAAACTCACTATCACTCTCTGACTCTCTCTGACACTCTCTGACACTCACAGAAACTCACTATCACTCTCTGACACTCACTATCCCTCTCTGACACTCTCTAACACTCACTAACACTCTCTGACACTCTCTGACACTCTCACTATCACTCTCTGACACTCTCTGACACTCTCTGACACTCTCTATCACTCTCTGACACTCTCTATTACTCTCTGACACTCACTATCACTCTCAGACACTCACTATCACTCTCTGACACTCTCTGACACTCACTATCACTCTCTGACACTCTCTATCTATCTCTGACACTCTCTGACACTCACTATCACTCTCTGACAGTCTCTATCACTCTCTGACACTCTCTATTACTCTCTGCCACTCACTATCACTCTCAGACACTCTCTATCACTCACAGACACTCTCAGACAATCACTATCACTCTCTGACATTCACTATCACTCTCTGACACTCTCTGAAACTCTCTAACTCTCTCTGACACTCTCTGTCACTCTCTGACACTCTCTGACACTCTCCGACACTCTCAGACACTCACTATCACTCTCTGATACTCTCTGACGCTCACTATCACTCTCTGATACTCTCTGACACTCAATATCACTCTCTGACACTCTCTATCACTCTCTGACACTCTCTGACACTCTCTGGCACTCTCTGGAACTCACTATCACTCTCAGACACTCTCTATCACTCTCTGACTCTCTCTATCACTCTCTGACACTCTCTGACACTCTCTATCACTCTCTGACCTCTCTGATACTCTCTAGCACTCTCAGAAACTCTCAGACACTCACTATCACTCACAGACACTCTCTATCTCTCTCTGACACTCTCTATCACTCTCTATCTGGCTCTGACACTCTCTGACACTCACTATCTCTCTCTGACACTCTCTATCACTCTCAGACTGTCTCTATCACTCTCAAACACTCTCAGCCACTCACTATCACTCTCTGACGCTCACTATCACTCTCTGACACTCTCTGACACTCTCAGACACTCACTATCACACTCTGATACTCTCTGACACTCACTATCACTCTCTGACACTCACTATCACTCTCTGACACTCTCTGACACTCACTATCACTCTCTGACACTCTCTGACACTCACTATCACTGTCTGACACTCTCTATCACTCTCTGACACTCTCAGACACTCACTATCACACTCTGATACTCTCTGACACTCACTATCACTCTCTGACACTCTCTATCACTCTCTGACAATCTCTGACACTCACTATCACTCTCTGTTACTCTCTGACATTCACTATCACTGTCTGACACTCTCTATCACTCTCTGACACTCACAGACACTTACTGTCACTCTCTGACATTCTCTATCACTCTCTGACACTCTCAGACAATCACTATCACTCTCTGACACTCTCTATCACTCTCTGACACTCTCTGATACTCTCAGATACTCACAGACACTCACTATTTCTGTCTGACACTCTCTGACATTCAATATCACTCTCTGACACTCTCTATCACTCTCTGACACTCTCTGACACTCTCTGACACTCTCTGACACTCTCACTATCACTCTCTGACAATCTCTGACACTCTCTGACACTCTCTATCACTCTCTGACACTCTCTATTACTCTCTGACACTCACTATCACTCTCAGACACTCACCATCACTCTCTGATACTCTCTGACACTCATTATCACTCTCTGACACTCTCTATCTATCTCTGACACGCTCTGAATCTCACTATCACTCTGTGACAGTCTGTATCAAACTCTGACACTCTCTCACACTCTCTGAGACTCTCTGACACTCTCTATCACTCTCTGACACTCTCTGACAATCTCTGACACACTCAGACACTCTCTGACACTCTCTATCACTCTCTGACAGTCTCTATCACTCGCTGACACTCTCTGTCACTCATTATCACTCTCTGACTGTCTCGATAACTCTCTGACACTCTATATCACTCTCTGAAACTCTCTATAACTCTCTGACACTCTCTGACACTCTCTGACAATCCCTGACATTCACTGACACTCTCTGACACTCACGGACACTCACTATCACACTCTGATACTCTCTGACACTCACTATCACTCTCTGACACTCTCTATCAATCTCTGACACTCTCTGACACTCACTATCACTCTCTGACAACCTCTGACAACCTCTGACACTCTCTGACACTCTCAGACACTCTCAGACACTCACTATCACTCTCTGATACTCTCTGATACACACTATCACTCTCTGATACTCTCTATCAATCTCTGACACTCTCTGACACGCACTATCACTCTCTGACACTCTCTATCACTCTCAGACACTCTCTATCACTCTCTATCATTCTCAGACACTCTCTATCATTCTCAGACACTCTCAGACACTCACTATCACTCTCTGACACTCACTATCACTCTCTGACACTCACTATCACTCTCTGACACTCTCTGAAACTCTATCTCTCTCTGACACTCTCTATCACTCTCTGACACTCTCTGACACTCTCTATCACTCTCTGACACTCTCAGACACTCTCAGACACTCACTATCACTCTCTGATACTCTCTGATACACACTATCACTCTCTGATACTCTCTATCAATCTCTGACACTCTCTGACACGCACTATCACTCTCTGACACTCTCTATCACTCTCTGACACTCTCAGACACTCTCAGACACTCACTATCACTCTCTGATACTCTCTGAAACTGTCTATCACTCTCTGACACGCACTATCACTCTCTGAAACTCTCTGACACTCACAATCACTCTCTGACACACTCTGACACTCTCAGACACTCAGTGTCACTCTCTGACTTTCTCTGACACTCTCTATCACTCTCTCTCACTCTCTGACACACTCTGACACACTCTATCACTCTCTATCACACTCTGACACACTCTGACACTCTCAGACACTCACAGAAACTCACTATCACTCTCTGACTCTCTCTGACACTCTCTGACACTCTCTGACACTCACGGACACTCACTATCACTCTCTGATACTCTCTGACACTCACTATCACTCTCTGACACTCTCTATCAATCTCTGACACTCTCTGACACTACTATCACTCTCTGACACTCTCTATCTCTCTCTGACACTCTCTGTCCCTCTCCAACACTCTCTGACACTCTCTGACACTCTCAGACATTCGCATACACTCACTATCACTCTCTGACAACCTCTGACAACCTCTGACACTCTCAGACACTCACTATCACTCTCTGATACGCTCTGATACACACTATCACTCTCTGATACTCTCTATCAATCTCTGACACTCTCTGACACTCACTATCACTCTCTGACACTCTCTATCACTCTCAGACACTCTCTATCACTCTCTATCATTCTCAGACACTCTCAGACACTCACTATCACTCTCTGACACTCACTATCACTCTCTGACACTCTCTGAAACTCTCTATCTCTCTCTGACACTCTCTGTCACTCTCTATCACTCTCTGACACTCTCTGACACTCTCTATCACTCTCTGACACTCTCAGACACTCTCAGACACTCCCAGACACTCAATATCACTCTCTGATACACTCTGACACTCACTATCACTCTCTGATACTCTCTGACACTCTCTATCTCTCTCTGACACACACTATCACTCTCTGACACTCTCTGACACTCACAATCACTCTCTGACACACTCTGACACTCTCAGACACTCAGTGTCACTCTCTGACTCTCTCTGACACTCTCTATCACTCTCTATCACTCTCTATCACTCTCTGACACACTCTGACACACTCTATCACACTCTATCACACTCTGACACACTCTGACACTCAGAGACACTCTCTGACTCTCTCTGACACTCTCTATCACTCTCTATCACTCTCTATCACTCTCTATCACTCTCTGACACACTCTGACACACTCTATCACACTCTATCACACTCTGACACACTCTAACACTCAGAGACACTCACTGTCACTCTCTGACACTCTCTGACAATCTCAGACAATCACTATCACTCTCTGAAACTCTCTGACACTCACAATCTCTCTCTGACACACTCTGACACTCTCAGACACTCAGTGTCACTCTCTGACTCTCTCTGACACTCTCTATCACTCTCTCTCACTCTCTGACACACTCTGACACACTCTATCACTCTCTATCACACTCTGACACACTCTGACACTCTCAGACACTCACAGAAACTCACTATCACTCTCTGACTCTCTCTGACACTCTCTGACACTCACAGAAACTCACTATCACTCTCTGACACTCACTATCCCTCTCTGACACTCTCTAACACTCACTAACACTCTCTGACACTCTCTGACACTCTCACTATCACTCTCTGACACTCTCTGACACTCTCTGACACTCTCTATCACTCTCTGACACTCTCTATTACTCTCTGACACTCACTATCACTCTCAGACACTCACTATCACTCTCTGACACTCTCTGACACTCACTATCACTCTCTGACACTCTCTATCTATCTCTGACACTCTCTGACACTCACTATCACTCTCTGACAGTCTCTATCACTCTCTGACACTCTCTATTACTCTCTGCCACTCACTATCACTCTCAGACACTCTCTATCACTCACAGACACTCTCAGACAATCACTATCACTCTCTGACATTCACTATCACTCTCTGACACTCTCTGAAACTCTCTAACTCTCTCTGACACTCTCTGTCACTCTCTGACACTCTCTGACACTCTCCGACACTCTCAGACACTCACTATCACTCTCTGATACTCTCTGACGCTCACTATCACTCTCTGATACTCTCTGACACTCAATATCACTCTCTGACACTCTCTATCACTCTCTGACACTCTCTGACACTCTCTGGCACTCTCTGGAACTCACTATCACTCTCAGACACTCTCTATCACTCTCTGACTCTCTCTATCACTCTCTGACACTCTCTGACACTCTCTATCACTCTCTGACCTCTCTGATACTCTCTAGCACTCTCAGAAACTCTCAGACACTCACTATCACTCACAGACACTCTCTATCTCTCTCTGACACTCTCTATCACTCTCTATCTGGCTCTGACACTCTCTGACACTCACTATCTCTCTCTGACACTCTCTATCACTCTCAGACTGTCTCTATCACTCTCAAACACTCTCAGCCACTCACTATCACTCTCTGACGCTCACTATCACTCTCTGACACTCTCTGACACTCTCAGACACTCACTATCACACTCTGATACTCTCTGACACTCACTATCACTCTCTGACACTCACTATCACTCTCTGACACTCTCTGACACTCACTATCACTCTCTGACACTCTCTGACACTCACTATCACTGTCTGACACTCTCTATCACTCTCTGACACTCTCAGACACTCACTATCACACTCTGATACTCTCTGACACTCACTATCACTCTCTGACACTCTCTATCACTCTCTGACAATCTCTGACACTCACTATCACTCTCTGTTACTCTCTGACATTCACTATCACTGTCTGACACTCTCTATCACTCTCTGACACTCACAGACACTTACTGTCACTCTCTGACATTCTCTATCACTCTCTGACACTCTCAGACAATCACTATCACTCTCTGACACTCTCTATCACTCTCTGACACTCTCTGATACTCTCAGATACTCACAGACACTCACTATTTCTGTCTGACACTCTCTGACATTCAATATCACTCTCTGACACTCTCTATCACTCTCTGACACTCTCTGGCACTCACTATCGCTCTCTGACACTCTCTATCACTCTCTGACACTCTCTATCACTCTCTGACACTCTCAGACACTCACTATCACTCTCTGACACGCTCTCACACTCTCTGACACTCTCTATCACTCTCTATCACTCTCTGACACTCACTATCACTCTCTGACACTCTCAGACAATCACCATCACTCTCTGACACTCTCTATCACTCTCTGACACACTCTGACACTCTCGACACTCTCTGACACTCTCTATCACTCTCTGTCACTCTCTATCAATCTCTGACACACTCTGACACTCTCTGACACTCTCGGACACTCTCGGACACTCACTATCACACTCTGACACTCTCTGAAACACTCTAACACTCTCTGACACTCTCTGACACTCTCACTATCACTCTCTGACACTCTCTATCACTCTCTGACACTCTCTATTACTCTCTGACACTCACTATCACTCTCAGACACTCACCATCACTCTCTGATACTCTCTGACACTCACTATCACTCTCTGACATTCTCTATCTATCTCTGACACTCTCTGACTCTCACTATCACTCTCTGACAGTCTCTATCACTCTCAGACATTCTCTATCACTCTCAGACACTCTCAGACACTCACTTTCACCCTCTGACACTCTCTCACACTCTCTGAAACTCTCTATCACTCTCTGAAACTCTTTATCGCTCTCTGACACTGTCTGACACTCACTATCACTCTCTGATACTCTCTGACACTCAATATCACTCTCTGAAACTCTCTATCACTCTCTGACACTCTCTGACACTCACTATCACTGTCTGACAATCTCTATCACTCTCTGACACTCTCAGACACTTACTATCACTCTCTGACACTCTCTATCACTCTCTGACACTCTCAGACAATCACTATCACTCTCTGACACTCTCTGGCACTCTCTATCACTCTCTGACACTCTCTGATACTCTCAGACACTCACAGAAACTCACTATCACTCTCTGACTCTCTCTGACACTCTCTGACACTCTCTGACACTCACGGACACTCACTATCACTCTCTGATACTCTCTGACACTCACTATCACTCTCTGACACTCTCTATCAATCTCTGACACCCTCTGAAACTCACTATCACTCTCTGACACTATCTATCTCTCTCTGACACTCTCTGTCCCTCTCTAACACTCTCTGACACTCTCTATCACTCTCTGACACTCTCTGACACTCACTGTCACTCTCTGACACTCTCTGACACTCACTATCACTGTCTGACACTCTCTATCACTCTCTGACACTCTCAGACACTCACTATCACACTCTGATACTCTCTGACACTCACTATCACTCTCTGACACTCTCTATCACTCTCTGACACTCTCTGACACTCACTATCACTCTCTGACACTCTCTGACATTCACTATCACTGTCTGACATTCTCTATCACTCTCTGACACTCTCAGACACTTACTGTCACTCTCTGACACTCTCTATCACTCTCTGACACTCTCAGACAATCACTATCACTCTCTGACACTCTCTATCACTCTCTGACACTCTCTGATACTCTCAGTTACTCACAAACACTCACTATTTCTGTCTGACACTCTCTGACACTCAATATCACTCTCTGACACTCTCTATCACTCTCTGACACTCTCTGACACTCTCTGGCACTCACTATCGCTCTCTGACACTCTCTATCACTCTCTGACACTCTCTATCACTCTCTGACACTCTCAGACACTCACTATCACTCTCTGACACGCTCTCACACTCTCTGACACTCTCTATCACTCTCTGACACTCTCTGACACTCACTATCACTCTCAGACTGTCTCTATCACTCTCAGACACTCTCAGACACTCACTATCACTCTCTGACACTCTCTGACACTCTCAGACTCTCACTATCATACTCTGATACTCTCTGACACTCACTATCACTCTCTGACACTCTCTATCACTCTCTGACACTCTCTGACACTCACTATCACTCTCTGACACTCTCTGACACTCACTATCACTGTCTGACACTCTCTATCACTCTCTGACACTCTCAGACACTCACTATCACACTCTGATACTCTCTGACACTCACTATCACTCTCTGACACTCTCTATCACTCTCTGACACTCTCTGACACACTCTATCACTCTCTGACACTCTCAGACACTTACTGTCACTCTCTGACACTCTCTATCACTCTCTGACACTCTCAGACAATCACTATCACTCTCTGACACTCTCTATCACTCTCTGACACTCTCTGATACGCTCAGATACTCACAGACACTCTCTATTTCTGTCTGACACTCTCTGACACTCAATATCACTCTCTGACACTCTCTATCACTCTCTGACACTCTCTGGCACTCTCTGGCACTCACTATCGCTCTCTGACACTCTCTATCACTCTCTGACACTCTCTATCACTCTCTGACACTCTCAGACACTCACTATCACTCTCTGACACGCTCTCACACTCTCTGACACTCTCTATCACTCTCTGACACTCTCTGACACTCACTATCACTCTCTGACACTCTCAGACAATCACCATCACTCTCTGAGACTCTCTATCACTCTCTGACACTCTCTGATACTCTCTGACACTCACTATCACTCTCTGACACTCTCAGACAATCACCATCACTCTCTGACACTCTCTATCACTCTCTGACACACTCTGACACTCTCGACACTCTCTGACACTCTCTATCACTCTCTGTCACTCTCTATCAATCTCTGACACACTCTGACACTCTCTGACACTCTCGGACACTCTCGGATACTCACTATCACACTCTGACACTCTCTGACACTCTCTGACACTCTCACTATCACGCTTTGACACTCTCTGACACTCTCTATCACTCTCAGACACTCTCTATTACTCTCTGACACTCACTATCACTCTCAGACACTCACCATCACTCTCTGATACTCTCTGACACTCACTATCTATCTCTGACACTCTCTGACTCTCACTATTACTCTCTGACAGTCTCTATCACTCTCAGACACTCTCTATCACTCTCAGACACTCTCAGACACTCACTTTCACCCTCTGACACTCTCTCACACTCTCTGAAATTCTCTATCTCTCTCTGAAACTCTTTATCACTCTCTGACACTGTCTGACACTCTCTATCACTCTCTGACACTCTCTGACTATTTCAGACACTCTCAGACAATCGCTATCACTCTCTGATACTCTCTGACACTCACTATCACTCTCTGATACTCTCTGACACTCAATATCACTCTCTGACACTCTCTGATACTCTCAGACACTCACAGAAACTCACTATCACTCTCTGACTCTCTCTGACACTCTCTGACACTCTCTGACACTCATGGACACTCACTATCACTCTCTGATACTCTCTGACACTCACTATCACTCTCTGACTCTCTCTATCAATCTCTGACACTCTCTGACACTCACTATCACACTCTGACAGTCTCTATCTCTCTCTGACACTCTCTGTCCCTCTCTAACACTCTCTGACACTCTCTGACACTCTCAGACATTCTCATACACTCACTATCACTCTCTGACAACCTCTGACAACCTCTGACACTCTCTGACACTCTCAGACACTCTCAGACAATCACTATCACTCTCTGACACTCTCTATCACTCTCTGACACTCTCTGATACTCTCAGATACTCACAGACACTCACTATTTCTGTCTGACACTCTCTGACATTCAATATCACTCTCTGACACTCTCTATCACTCTCTGACACTCTCTGACACTCTCTGGCACTCACTATCGCTCTCTGACACTCTCTATCACTCTCTGACACTCTCTATCACTCTCTGACACTCTCAGACACTCACTATCACTCTCTGACACGCTCTCACACTCTCTGACACTCTCTATCACTCTCTGACACTCTCTGAAACTCACTATCACTCTCTGACACTCTCTGACACTCTCTATCACTCTCTGACACTCTCTATTACTCTCTGACACTCACTATCACTCTCAGACACTCACCATCACTCTCTGATACTCTCTGACACTCACTATCATTCTCTGACACTCTCTATCTATCTCTGACACTCTCTGACTCTCACTATCACTCTCTGACAGTCTCTATCACTCTCAGACATTCTCTATCACTCTCAGACACTCTCAGACACTCACTTTCACCCTCTGACACTCTCTCACACTCTCTGAAACTCTCTATCACACTCTGAAACTCTTTATCGCTCTCTGACACTGTTTGACACTCACTATCAGTCTCTGATACTCTCTGACACTCACTATCACTCTCTGACACTCTCTATCACTCTCTGACACTCTCTGACACTCACTATCACTCTCTGACACTCTCTGACACTCACTATCACTGTCTGACAATCTCTATCACTCTCTGACACTCTCAGACACTTACTATCACTCTCTGACACTCTCTATCACTCTCTGACACTCTCAGACAATCACTATCACTCTCTGACACTCTCTGGCACTCTCTATCACTCTCTGACACGCTCTCACACTCTCTGACACTCTCTATCACTCTCTGACACTCTCTGAAACTCACTATCACTCTCTGACACTCTCTGACACTCTCTATCACTCTCTGACACTCTCTATTACTCTCTGACACCCACTATCACTCTCAGACACTCACCATCACTCTCTGATACTCTCTGACACTCACTATCATTCTCTGACACTCTCTATCTATCTCTGACACTCTCTGACTCTCACTATCACTCTCTGACAGTCTCTATCACTCTCAGACATTCTCTATCACTCTCAGACACTCTCAGACACTCACTTTCACCCTCTGACACTCTCTCACACTCTCTGAAACTCTCTATCACACTCTGAAACTCTTTATCGCTCTCTGACACTGTTTGACACTCACTATCAGTCTCTGATACTCTCTGACACTCACTATCACTCTCTGACACTCTCTATCACTCTCTGACACTCTCTGACACTCACTATCACTCTCTGACACTCTCTGACACTCACTATCACTGTCTGACAATCTCTATCACTCTCTGACACTCTCAGACACTTACTATCACTCTCTGACACTCTCTATCACTCTCTGACACTCTCAGACAATCACTATCACTCTCTGACACTCTCTGGCACTCTCTATCACTCTCTGACACTCTCTGATACTCTCAGACACTCACAGAAACTCACTATCACTCTCTGACTCTCTCTGACACTCTCTGACACTCTCTGACACTCACGGACACTCACTATCACTCTCTGATACTCTCTGACACTCACTATCACTCTCTGACACTCTCTATCAATCTCTGACACCCTCTGAAACTCACTATCACTCTCTGCCACTCTCTATCTCTCTCTGACACTCTCTGTCCCTCTCTAACACTCTCTGACACTCTATCACTCTCTGACACTCTCTGACACTCACTGTCACTCTCTGACACTCTCTGACACTCACTATCACTGTCTGACACTCTCTATCACTCTCTGACACTCTCAGACACTCACTATCACACTCTGATACTCTCTGACACTCACTATCACTCTCTGACACTCTCTATCACTCTCTGACACTCTCTGACACTCACTATCACTCTCTGACACTCTCTGACATTCACTATCACTGTCTGACATTCTCTATCACTCTCTGACACTCTCAGACAATCACTATCACTCTCTGACACTCTCTATCACTCTCTGACACTCTCTGATACTCTCAGATACTCACAGACACTCACTATTTCTGTCTGACACTCTCTGACACTCAATATCACTCTCTGACACTCTCTATCACTCTCTGACACTCTCTGACACTCTCTGGCACTCACTATCGATCTCTGACACTCTCTATCACTCTCTGACACTCCCTATCACTCTCTGACACTCTCAGACACTCACTATCACTCTCTGACACGCTCTCACACTCTCTGACACTCTCTATCACTCTCTGACACTCTCTGACACTCACTATCACTCTCAGACTGTCTCTATCACTCTCAGACACTCTCAGACACTCACTATCACTCTCTGACACTCTCTGACACTCTCTGACACTCTCAGACACTCACTATCATACTCTGATACTCTCTGACACTCACTATCACTCTCTGACACTCTCTATCACTCTCTGACACTCTCTGACACTCACTATCACTCTCTGACACTCTCTGACACTCACTATCACTGTCTGACACGCTCTCACACTCTCTGACACTCTCTATCACTCTCTGACACTCTCTGACACTCACTATCACTCTCAGACTGTCTCTATCACTCTCAGACACTCTCAGACACTCACTATCACTCTCTGACACTCTCTATCACTCTCTGACACTCTCTGACACTCACTATCACTCTCTGACACTCTCTGACACTCACTATCACTCTCTGACACGCTCTCACACTCTCTGACACTCTCTATCACTCTCTGACACTCTCTGACACTCACTATCACTCTCAGACTGTCTCTATCACTCTCAGACACTCTCAGACACTCACTATCACTCTCTGACACTCTCTGACACTCTCTGACACTCTCAGACACTCACTATCATACTCTGATACTCTCTGACACTCACTATCACTCTCTGACACTCTCTATCACTCTCTGACACTCTCTGACACTCACTATCACTCTCTGACACTCTCTGACACTCACTATCACTGTCTGACACTCTCTATCACTCTCTGACACTCTCAGACACTCACTATCACACTCTGATACTCTCTGACACTCTCTATCACTCTCTGACACTCTCTGACACTCACTATCACTCTCTGACACTCTCTGACATTCACTATCACTGTCTGACACACTCTATCACTCTCTGACACTCTCAGACACTTACTGTCACTCTCTGACACTCTCTATCACTCTCTGACACTCTCAGACAATCACTATCACTCTCTGACACTCTCTATCACTCTCTGACACTCTCTGATACGCTCAGATACTCACAGACACTCTCTATTTCTGTCTGACACTCTCTGACACTCAATATCACTCTCTGACACTCTCTATCACTCTCTGACACTCTCTGACACTCTCTGGCACTCACTATCGCTCTCTGACACTCTCTATCACTCTCTGACACGCTCTATCACTCTCTGACACTCTCAGACACTCACTATCACTCTTTGACACGCTCTCACACTCTCTGACACTCTCTATCACACTCTGACACTCTCTGACACTCACTATCACTCTCTGACACTCTCAGACAATCACCATCACTCTCTGACACTCTCTATCACTCTCTGACACTCTCTGATACTCTCTGACACTCACTATCACTCTCTGACACTCTCAGACAATCACCATCACTCTCTGACACTCTCTATCACTCTCTGACACACTCTGACACTCTCGACACTCTCTGACACTCTCTATCACTCTCTGTCACTCTCTATCAATCTCTGACACTCTCTGACACTCTCTGACACTCTCGGACACTCTCGGACACTCACTATCACACTCTGACACTCTCTGAAACACTCTAACACTCTCTGACGCTCTCTGACACTCTCACTATCACTCTCTGACACTCTCTGACACTCTCTATCACTCTCTGACACTCTCTATTACTCTCTGACACTCTCTGAAACACTCTAACACTCTCTGACACTCTCTGACACTCTCACTATCACTCTCTGACACTCTCTGACACTCTCTATCACTCTCTGACACTCTCTGACACTCTCTATCACTCTCAGCCACTCACCATCACTCTCTGATACTCTCTGACACTCACTATCACTCTCTGACACTCTCTATCTATCTCTGACACTCTCTGACTCTCACTATCACTCTCTGACAGTCGCTATCACTCTCAGACACTCTCTATCACTCTCAGACACTCTCAGACACTCACTTTCACCCTCTGACACTCTCTCACACTCTCTGAAACTCTCTATCTCTCTCTGAAACTCTTTATCGATCTCTGACACTGTCTGACACTCTCTATCACTCTCTGACACTCTCTGACTATTTCAGACACTCTCAGACAATCACTTTCACTCTCTGATACTCTCTGACACTCACTATCACTCTCTGATACTCTCTGACACTCAATATCACTCTCTGTAACTCTCTATCACTCTCTGACACTCTCTGACACTCACTATCACTGTCTGACACTCTCTATCACTCTCTGACACTCTCAGACACTTACTATCACTCTCTGAAACTCTCTATCACTCTCTGACATTCTCAGACAATCACTATCACTCTCTGACACTCTCTGGCACTCTCTATCACTCTCTGACACTCTCTGATACTCTCAGACACTCACAGAAACTCACTATCACTCTCTGACTCTCTCTGACACTCTCTGACACTCTCTGACACTCACGGACACTCACTATCACTCTCTGATACTCTCTGACACTCACTATCACTCTCTGACACTCTCTATCAATCTCTGACACTCTCTGACACTCACTATCACTCTCTGACACTCTCTATCTCTCTCTGACACTCTCTGTCCCTCTCTAACACTCTCTGACACTCTCTATCACTCTCTGACACTCTCTGACACTCACTATCACTATCTGACACTCTCTGACACTCTCTATCACTCTCTGTCACTCTCTATCTATCTCTGACACACTCTGACACTCTCTGACACTCTCGGACACTCTCGGACACTCACTATCACACTCTGACACTCTCTGAAACACTCTAACACTCTCTGACACTCTCTGACACTCTCACTATCACTCTCTGACACTCTCTGACACTCTCTATCACTCTCTGACACTCTCTATTACTCTCTGACACTCTCTGAAACACTCTAACACTCTCTGACACTCTCTGACACTCTCACTATCACTCTCTGACACTCTCTGACACTCTCTATCACTCTCTGACACTCTCTGACACTCTCTATCACTCTCAGCCACTCACCATCACTCTCTGATACTCTCTGACACTCACTATCACTCTCTGACACTCTCTATCTATCTCTGACACTCTCTGACTCTCACTATCACTCTCTGACAGTCTCTATCACTCTCAGACACTCTCTATCACTCTCAGACACTCTCAGACACTCACTTTCACCCTCTGACACTCTCTCACACTCTCTGAAACTCTCTATCTCTCTCTGAAACTCTTTATCGATCTCTGACACTGTCTGACACTCTCTATCACTCTCTGACACTCTCTGACTATTTCAGACACTCTCAGACTATCACTTTCACTCTCTGATACTCTCTGACACTCACTATCACTCTCTGATACTCTCTGACACTCAATATCACTCTCTGTAACTCTCTATCACTCTCTGACACTCTCTGACACTCACTATCACTGTCTGACACTCTCTATCACTCTCTGACACTCTCAGACACTTACTATCACTCTCTGACACTCTCTATCACTCTCTGACATTCTCAGACAATCACTATCACTCTCTGACACTCTCTGGCACTCTCTATCACTCTCTGACACTCTCTGATACTCTCAGACACTCACAGCAACTCACTATCACTCTCTGACTCTCTCTGACACTCTCTGACACTCTCTGACACTCACGGACACTCACTATCACTCTCTGATACTCTCTGACACTCACTATCACTCTCTGACACTCTCTATCAATCTCTGACACTCTCTGACACTCACTATCACTCTCTGACACTCTCTATCTCTCTCTGACACTCTCTGTCCCTCTCTAACACTCTCTGACACTCTCTATCACTCTCTGACACTCTCTGACACTCACTATCACTATCTGACACTCTCTGACACTCTCTATCACTCTCTGTCACTCTCTATCAATCTCTGACACACTCTGACACTCTCTGACACTCTCGGACACTCTCGGAAACTCACTATCACACTCTGACACTCTCTGAAACACTCTAACACTCTCTGACACACTCTGACACTCTCACTATCACTCTCTGACACTCTCTGACACTCTCTATCACTCTCTGAAACTCTCTATTACTCTCTGACACTCACTATCACTCTCAGACACTCACCATCACTCTCTGATACTCTCTGACACTCACTATCACTCTCTGACACTCTCTATCTATCTCTGACACTCTCTGACTCTCACTATCACTCTCTGACAGTCTCTATCACTCTCAGACACTCTCTATCACTCTCAGACACTCTCAGACACTCACTTTCACCCTCTGACACTCTCTCACACTCTCTAAAACTCTCTATCTCTCTCTGAAACTCTTTATCGCTCTCTGACACTGTCTGACACTCTCTATCACTCTCTGACACTCTCTGACTCTTTCAGACACTCTCAGACAATCACTTTCACTCTCTGATACTCTCTGACACTCACTATCACTCTCTGATACTCTCTGACACTCAATATCACTCTCTGTAACTCTCTATCACTCTCTGACACTCTCTGACACTCACTATCACTGTCTGACACTCTCTATCACTCTCTGACACTCTCAGACACTTACTATCACTCTCTGACACTCTCTATCACTCTCTGACACTCTCAGACAATCACTATCACTCTCTGACACACTCTGGCACTCTCTATCACTCTCTGACACTCTCTGATACTCTCAGACACTCACAGAAACTCACTATCACTCTCTGACTCTCTCTGACACTCTCTGACACTCTCTGACACTCACGGACACTCACTATCACTCTCTGATACTCTCTGACACTCACTATCACTCTCTGACACTCTCTATCAATCTCTGACACTCTCTGACACTCACTATCACTCTCTGACACTCTCTATCTCTCTCTGACACTCTCTGTCCCTCTCTAACACTCTCTGACACTCTCTATTACTCTCTGACACTCTCTGACACTCACTATCACTCTCTGACACTCTCTGACACTCTATATCACTCTCTGTCACTCTCTATCAATCTCTGACACACTCTGACACTCTCTGACACTCTCGGACACTCTCGGACACTCACTATCACACTCTGACACTCTCTGAAACACTCTAACACTCTCTATCACTCTCTGACACTCTCAGACACTTACTGTCACTCTCTGACACTCTCTGACACTCACTATCACTCTCTGACACTCTCTATCACTCTCTGACACTCTCTGACACTCACTATCACTCTCTGACACTCTCTGACACTCACTATCACTCTCTGACACTCTCTATCACTCTCTGACACTCTCTGACACTCACTATCACTCTCTGACACTCTCTGACATTCACTATCACTGTCTGACACTCTCTATCACTCTCTGACACTCTCTGACACTTACTGTCACTCTCTGACACTCTCTATCACTCTCTGACACTCCCTGACACTCAATATCACTCTCTGACACTCTCTATCACTCTCTGACACTCTCTGACACTCTCTGGCACTCACTATCGCTCTCTGACACGCTCTCACACTCTCTGACACTCTCTATCACTCTCTGACACTCTCTGACACTCACTATCACTCTCAGACTGTCTCTATCACTCTCAGACACTCTCAGACACTCACTATCACTCTCTGACACTCTCTGACACTCTCTGACACTCTCAGACACTCACTATCATACTCTGATACTCTCTCACACTCACTATCACTCTCTGACACTCTCTATCACTCTCTGACACTCTCTGACACTCACTATCACTCTCTGACACTCTCTGACACTCACTATCACTGTCTGACACTCTCTACCACTCTCTGACACTCTCAGACACTCACTATCACACTCTGATACTCTCTGACACTCACTATCACTCTCTGACACTCTCTATCACTCTCTGACACTCTCTGACACTCACTATCACTCTCTGACACTCTCTGACATTCACTATCACTGTCTGACACTCTCTATCACTCTCTGACACTCTCAGACACTTACTGTCACTCTCTGACACTCTCTATCACTCTCTGACACTCTCAGACAATCACTATCACTCTCTGACACTCTCTATCACTCTCTGACACTCTCTGATACGCTCAGATACTCACA
This sequence comes from Heterodontus francisci, assembly GCF_036365525.1. Taxonomy (NCBI): domain Eukaryota; kingdom Metazoa; phylum Chordata; class Chondrichthyes; order Heterodontiformes; family Heterodontidae; genus Heterodontus; species Heterodontus francisci. Next base: position 14,238,669 of record NC_090405.1, read on the forward strand.
GACACTCTCTATTTCTGTCTGACACTCTCTGACACTCAATATCACTCTCTGACACTCTCTATCACTCTCTGACACTCTCTGGCACTCACTATCGCTCTCTGACACTCTCTATCACTCTCTGACACTCTCTATCACTCTCTGACACTCTCAGACACTCACTATCACTCTCTGACACGCTCTCACACTCTCTGACACTCTCTATCACACTCTGACACTCTCTGACACTCACTATCACTCTCTGACACTCTCAGACAATCACCATCACTCTCTGACACTCTCTATCACTCTCTGACACTCTCTGATACTCTCTGACACTCACTATCACTCTCTGACACTCTCAGACAATCACCATCACTCTCTGACACTCTCTATCACTCTCTGACACACTCTGACACTCTCGACACTCTCTGACACTCTCTATCACTCTCTGTCACTCTCTATCAATCTCTGACTCACTCTGACACTCTCTGACACTCTCGGACACTCTCGGACACTCACTATCACACTCTGACACTCTCTGAAACACTCTAACACTCTCTGACACTCTCTGACACTCTCACTATCACTCTCTATTACTCTCTGACACTCACTATCACTCTCAGACACTCACCATCACTCTCTGATACTCTCTGACACTCACTATCTATCTCTGACACTCTCTGACTCTCACTATCACTCTCTGACAGTCTCTATCACTCTCAGACACTCTCTATCACTCTCAGACACTCTCAGACACTCACTTTCACCCTCTGACACTCTCTCACACTCTCTGAAATTCTCTATCTCTCTCTGAAACTCTTTATCACTCTCTGACACTGTCTGACACTCTCTATCACTCTCTGACACTCTCTGACTATTTCAGACACTCTCAGACAATCGCTATCACTCTCTGATACTCTCTGACACTCACTATCACTCTCTGATACTCTCTGACACTCAATATCACTCTCTGAAACTCTCTATCACTCTCTGACACTGTCTGACACTCACTATCACTGTCTGACACTCTCTATCACTCTCTGACACTCTCAGACACTTACTATCACTCTCTGACACTCTCTATCACTCTCTGACACTCTCAGACAATCACTATCACTCTCTGACACTCTCTGGCACTCTCTATCACTCTCTGACACTCTCTGATACTCTCAGACACTCACAGAAACTCACTATCACTCTCTGACTCTCTCTGACACTCTCTGACACTCTCTGACACTCACGGACACTCACTATCACTCTCTGATACTCTCTGACACTCACTATCACTCTCTGACTCTCTCTATCAATCTCTGACACTCTCTGACACTCACTATCACACTCTGACACTCTCTATCTCTCTCTGACACTCTCTGTCCCTCTCTAACACTCTCTGACACTCTCTGACACTCTCAGACATTCTCATACACTCACTATCACTCTCTGACAACCTCTGACAACCTCTGACACTCTCTGACACTCTCAGACACTCTCAGACACTCACTATCACTCTCTGATACTCTCTGATACACACTATCACTCTCTGATACTCTCTATCTCTCTCTGACACTCTCTGACACTCTCTGACACTCTCTGACACTCTCAGACACTCACTATCACACTCAGACACTCTCTATCACTTTCTATCATTCTCAGACACTCTCAGACACTCACTATCACTCTCTGACACTCACTATCACTCTCTGACACTCACTATCACTCTCTGACACTCTCTGAAACTCTCTAACTCTCTCTGACACTCCATAACACTCTCTGACACTCTCTGACACTCTCTATCACTCTCTGACACTCTCTGACACTCTCAGACACTCTCAGACACTCTCAGACACTCTCAGACACTCACTGTCACTCTCTGATACTCTCTGACACTCACTATCACTCTCTGATACTCTCTGACACTCTCTATCACTCTCTGACAATCTCAGACAATCACTATCACTCTCTGACACTCTCTATCACTCTCTGACACTCTCTGATACTCTCAGATACTCACAGACACTCACTATCACTCTCTGACATTCTCTGACACTCAATATCACTCTCTGACACTCTCTATCACTCTCTGACACTCTCTGACACTCTCTGGCACTCACTAACGCTCTCTGACACTCTCTATCACTCTCTGACACTCTCTATCACTCTCTGACACTCTCAGACACTCACTATCACTCTCTGACACGCTCTCACACTCTCTGACACTCTCTGACACTCTCTGACACTCTCACTATCACTCTCTATTACTCTCTGACACTCACTATCACTCTCAGACACTCACCATCACTCTCTGATACTCTCTGACACTCACTATCTATCTCTGACACTCTCTGACTCTCACTATCACTCTCTGACAGTCTCTATCACTCTCAGACACTCTCTATCACTCTCAGACACTCTCAGACACTCACTTTCACCCTCTGACACTCTCTCACACTCTCTGAAATTCTCTATCTCTCTCTGAAACTCTTTATCACTCTCTGACACTGTCTGACACTCTCTATCACTCTCTGACACTCTCTGACTATTTCAGACACTCTCAGACAATCGCTATCACTCTCTGATACTCTCTGACACTCACTATCACTCTCTGATACTCTCTGACACTCAATAGCACTCTCTGAAACTCTCTATCACTCTCTGACACTCTCTGACACTCACTATCACTGTCTGACACTCTCTATCACTCTCTGACACTCTCAGACACTTACTATCACTCTCTGACACTCTCTATCACTCTCTGACACTCTCAGACAATCACTATCACTCTCTGACACTCTCTGGCACTCTCTATCACTCTCTGACACTCTCTGATACTCTCAGACACTCACAGAAACTCACTATCACTCTCTGACTCTCTCTGACACTCTCTGACACTCTCTGACACTCACGGACACTCACTATCACTCTCTGATACTCTCTGACACTCACTATCACTCTCTGACTCTCTCTATCAATCTCTGACACTCTCTGACACTCACTATCACACTCTGACACTCTCTATCTCTCTCTGACACTCTCTGTCCCTCTCTAACACTCTCTGACACTCTCTGACACTCTCAGACATTCTCATACACTCACTATCACTCTCTGACAACCTCTGACAACCTCTGACACTCTCTGACACTCTCAGACACTCTCAGACACTCACTATCACTCTCTGATACTCTCTGATACACACTATCACTCTCTGATACTCTCTATCTCTCTCTGACACTCTCTGACACTCTCTGACACTCTCTGACACTCTCAGACACTCACTATCACACTCAGACACTCTCTATCACTTTCTGTCATTCTCAGACACTCTCAGACACTCACTATCACTCTCTGACACTCACTATCACTCTCTGACACTCACTATCACTCTCTGACACTCTCTGAAACTCTCTAACTCTCTCTGACACTCCATAACACTCTCTGACACTCTCTGACACTCTCTATCACTCTCTGACACTCTCTGACACTCTCAGACACTCTCAGACACTCTCAGACACTCTCAGACACTCACTGTCACTCTCTGATACTCTCTGACACTCACTATCACTCTCTGATACTCTCTGACACTCTCTATCACTCTCTGACACTCTCAGACAATCACTATCACTCTCTGACACTCTCTATCACTCTCTGACACTCTCTGATACTCTCAGATACTCACAGACACTCACTATCACTCTCTGACATTCTCTGACACTCAATATCACTCTCTGACACTCTCTATCACTCTCTGACACTCTCTGACACTCTCTGGCACTCACTAACGCTCTCTGACACTCTCTGACACTCTCAGACACTCACTATCACTCTCTGACACGCTCTCACACTCTCTGACACTCTCTATCACTCTCTGACACTCTCTGACACTCTCTATCACTCTCTGACACTCTCAGACAATCACTATCACTCTCTGACACTCTCTGACACTCTCTGGCACTCACTATCGCTCTCTGACACGCTCTCACGCTCTCTGACACTCTCTATCACTCTCTGACACTCTCTGACACTCACTATCACTCTCAGACTGTCTCTATCACTCTCTGACACTCTCAGACACTCACTATCACTCTCTGACACTCTCTGACACTCTCTGACACTCTCAGACACTCACTATCATACTCTGATACTCTCTGACACTCACTATCACTCTCTGACACTCTCTATCACTCTCTGACACTCTCTGACACTCACTATCACTCTCTGACACTCTCTGACACTCACTATCACTGTCTGACACTCTCTACCACTCTCTGACACTCTCAGACACTCACTATCACACTCTGATACTCTCTGACACTCACTATCACTCTCTGACACTCTCTATCACTCTCTGACACTCTCTGACACTCACTATCACTCTCTGACACTCTCTGACATTCACTATCACTGTCTGACACTCTCTATCACTCTCTGACACTCTCAGACACTTACTGTTACTCTCTGACACTCTCTATCACTCTCTGACACTCTCTGATACGCTCAGATACTCACAGACACTCTCTATTTCTGTCTGACACTCTCTGACACTCAATATCACTCTCTGACACTCTCTATCACTCTCTGACACTCTCTGGCACTCACTATCGCTCTCTGACACTCTCTATCACTCTCTGACACTCTCAGACACTCACTATCACTCTCTGACACGCTCTCACACTCTCTGACACTCTCTATCACACTCTGACACTCTCTGACACTCACTATCACTCTCTGACACTCTCAGACAATCACCATCACTCTCTGACACTCTCTATCACTCTCTGACACTCTCTGATACTCTCTGACACTCACTATCACTCTCTGACACTCTCAGACAATCACCATCACTCTCTGACACTCTCTATCACTCTCTGACACACTCTGACACTCTCGACACTCTCTGACACTCTCTATCACTCTCTGTCACTCTCTATCAATCTCTGACACACTCTGACACTCTCTGACACTCTCGGACACTCTCGGACACTCACTATCACACTCTGACACTCTCTGAAACACTCTAACACTCTCTGACACTCTCTGACACTCTCACTATCACTCTCTATTACTCTCTGACACTCACTATCACTCTCAGACACTCACCATCACTCTCTGATACTCTCTGACACTCACTATCTATCTCTGACACTCTCTGACTCTCACTATCACTCTCTGACAGTCTCTATCACTCTCAGACACTCTCTATCACTCTCAGACACTCTCAGACACTCACTTTCACCCTCTGACACTCTCTCACACTCTCTGAAATTCTCTATCTCTCTCTGAAACTCTTTATCACTCTCTGACACTGTCTGACACTCTCTATCACTCTCTGACACTCTCTGACTATTTCAGACACTCTCAGACAATCGCTATCACTCTCTGATACTCTCTGACACTCACTATCAATCTCTGATACTCTCTGACACTCAATATCACTCTCTGAAACTCTCTATCACTCTCTGACACTCTCTGACACTCACTATCACTGTCTGACACTCTCTATCACTCTCTGACACTCTCAGACACTTACTATCACTCTCTGACACTCTCTATCACTCTCTGACACTCTCAGACAATCACTATCACTCTCTGACACTCTCTGACACTCTCTGACACTCTCTGATACTCTCAGACACTCACAGATACTCACTATCACTCTCTGACTCTCTCTGACACTCTCTGACACTCTCTGACACTCACGGACACTCACTATCACTCTCTGATACTCTCTGACACTCACTATCACTCTCTGACTCTCTCGATCACTCTCTGCCACTCTCTGACACTCTCTGGCACTCACTAACGCTCTCTGACACTCTCTATCACTCTCTGACACTCTCTATCACTCTCTGACACTCTCAGACACTCACTATCACTCTCTGACACTCACTATCACTGTCTGACACTCTCTATCACTCTCTGACACTCTCAGACACTTACTATCACTCTCTGACACTCTCTATCACTCTCTGACACTCTCAGACAATCACTATCACTCTCTGACACTCTCTGACACTCTCTGACACTCTCTGACACTCTCAGACACTCACTGTCACTCTCTGATACTCTCTGACACTCACTATCACTCTCTGATACTCTCTGACACTCTCTATCACTCTCTGACAATCTCAGACAATCACTATCACTCTCTGACACTCTCTATCACTCTCTGACACTCTCTGATACTCTCAGATACTCACAGACACTCACTATCACTCTCTGACATTCTCTGACACTCAATATCACTCTCTGACACTCTCTATCACTCTCTGACACTCTCTGACACTCTCTGGCACTCACTAACGCTCTCTGACACTCTCTATCACTCTCTGACACTCTCTATCACTCTCTGACACTCTCAGACACTCACTATCACTCTCTGACACGCTCTCACACTCTCTGACACTCTCTGACACTCTCTGACACTCTCACTATCACTCTCTATTACTCTCTGACACTCACTATCACTCTCAGACACTCACCATCACTCTCTGATACTCTCTGACACTCACTATCTATCTCTGACACTCTCTGACTCTCACTATCACTCTCTGACAGTCTCTATCACTCTCAGACACTCTCTATCACTCTCAGACACTCTCAGACACTCACTTTCACCCTCTGACACTCTCTCACACTCTCTGAAATTCTCTATCTCTCTCTGAAACTCTTTATCACTCTCTGACACTGTCTGACACTCTCTATCACTCTCTGACACTCTCTGACTATTTCAGACACTCTCAGACAATCGCTATCACTCTCTGATACTCTCTGACACTCACTATCACTCTCTGATACTCTCTGACACTCAATAGCACTCTCTGAAACTCTCTATCACTCTCTGACACTCTCTGACACTCACTATCACTGTCTGACACTCTCTATCACTCTCTGACACTCTCAGACACTTACTATCACTCTCTGACACTCTCTATCACTCTCTGACACTCTCAGACAATCACTATCACTCTCTGACACTCTCTGGCACTCTCTATCACTCTCTGACACTCTCTGATACTCTCAGACACTCACAGAAACTCACTATCACTCTCTGACTCTCTCTGACACTCTCTGACACTCTCTGACACTCACGGACACTCACTATCACTCTCTGATACTCTCTGACACTCACTATCACTCTCTGACTCTCTCTATCAATCTCTGACACTCTCTGACACTCACTATCACACTCTGACACTCTCTATCTCTCTCTGACACTCTCTGTCCCTCTCTAACACTCTCTGACACTCTCTGACACTCTCAGACATTCTCATACACTCACTATCACTCTCTGACAACCTCTGACAACCTCTGACACTCTCTGACACTCTCAGACACTCTCAGACACTCACTATCACTCTCTGATACTCTCTGATACACACTATCACTCTCTGATACTCTCTATCTCTCTCTGACACTCTCTGACACTCTCTGACACTCTCTGACACTCTCAGACACTCACTATCACACTCAGACACTCTCTATCACTTTCTGTCATTCTCAGACACTCTCAGACACTCACTATCACTCTCTGACACTCACTATCACTCTCTGACACTCACTATCACTCTCTGACACTCTCTGAAACTCTCTAACTCTCTCTGACACTCCATAACACTCTCTGACACTCTCTGACACTCTCTATCACTCTCTGACACTCTCTGACACTCTCAGACACTCTCAGACACTCTCAGACACTCTCAGACACTCACTGTCACTCTCTGATACTCTCTGACACTCACTATCACTCTCTGATACTCTCTGACACTCTCTATCACTCTCTGACACTCTCAGACAATCACTATCACTCTCTGACACTCTCTATCACTCTCTGACACTCTCTGATACTCTCAGATACTCACAGACACTCACTATCACTCTCTGACATTCTCTGACACTCAATATCACTCTCTGACACTCTCTATCACTCTCTGACACTCTCTGACACTCTCTGGCACTCACTAACGCTCTCTGACACTCTCTGACACTCTCAGACACTCACTATCACTCTCTGACACGCTCTCACACTCTCTGACACTCTCTATCACTCTCTGACACTCTCTGACACTCTCTATCACTCTCTGACACTCTCAGACAATCACTATCACTCTCTGACACTCTCTGACACTCTCTGGCACTCACTATCGCTCTCTGACACGCTCTCACGCTCTCTGACACTCTCTATCACTCTCTGACACTCTCTGACACTCACTATCACTCTCAGACTGTCTCTATCACTCTCTGACACTCTCAGACACTCACTATCACTCTCTGACACTCTCTGACACTCTCTGACACTCTCAGACACTCACTATCATACTCTGATACTCTCTGACACTCACTATCACTCTCTGACACTCTCTATCACTCTCTGACACTCTCTGACACTCACTATCACTCTCTGACACTCTCTGACACTCACTATCACTGTCTGACACTCTCTACCACTCTCTGACACTCTCAGACACTCACTATCACACTCTGATACTCTCTGACACTCACTATCACTCTCTGACACTCTCTATCACTCTCTGACACTCTCTGACACTCACTATCACTCTCTGACACTCTCTGACATTCACTATCACTGTCTGACACTCTCTATCACTCTCTGACACTCTCAGACACTTACTGTCACTCTCTGACACTCTCTATCACTCTCTGACACTCTCTGATACGCTCAGATACTCACAGACACTCTCTATTTCTGTCTGACACTCTCTGACACTCAATATCACTCTCTGACACTCTCTATCACTCTCTGACACTCTCTGGCACTCACTATCGCTCTCTGACACTCTCTATCACTCTCTGACACTCTCAGACACTCACTATCACTCTCTGACACGCTCTCACACTCTCTGACACTCTCTATCACACTCTGACACTCTCTGACACTCACTATCACTCTCTGACACTCTCAGACAATCACCATCACTCTCTGACACTCTCTATCACTCTCTGACACTCTCTGATACTCTCTGACACTCACTATCACTCTCTGACACTCTCAGACAATCACAATCACTCTCTGACACTCTCTATCACTCTCTGACACACTCTGACACTCTCGACACTCTCTGACACTCTCTATCACTCTCTGTCACTCTCTATCAATCTCTGACACACTCTGACACTCTCTGACACTCTCGGACACTCTCGGACACTCACTATCACACTCTGACACTCTCTGAAACACTCTAACACTCTCTGACACTCTCTGACACTCTCACTATCACTCTCTATTACTCTCTGACACTCACTATCACTCTCAGACACTCACCATCACTCTCTGATACTCTCTGACACTCACTATCTATCTCTGACACTCTCTGACTCTCACTATCACTCTCTGACAGTCTCTATCACTCTCAGACACTCTCTATCACTCTCAGACACTCTCAGACACTCACTTTCACCCTCTGACACTCTCTCACACTCTCTGAAATTCTCTATCTCTCTCTGAAACTCTTTATCACTCTCTGACACTGTCTGACACTCTCTATCACTCTCTGACACTCTCTGACTATTTCAGACACTCTCAGACAATCGCTATCACTCTCTGATACTCTCTGACACTCACTATCAATCTCTGATACTCTCTGACACTCAATATCACTCTCTGAAACTCTCTATCACTCTCTGACACTCTCTGACACTCACTATCACTGTCTGACACTCTCTATCACTCTCTGACACTCTCAGACACTTACTATCACTCTCTGACACTCTCTATCACTCTCTGACACTCTCAGACAATCACTATCACTCTCTGACACTCTCTGACACTCTCTGACACTCTCTGATACTCTCAGACACTCACAGAAACTCACTATCACTCTCTGACTCTCTCTGACACTCTCTGACACTCACGGACACTCACTATCACTCTCTGATACTCTCTGACACTCACTATCACTCTCTGACTCTCTCGATCACTCTCTGCCACTCTCTGACACTCTCTGGCACTCACTAACGCTCTCTGACACTCTCTATCACTCTCTGACACTCTCTATCACTCTCTGACACTCTCAGACACTCACTATCACTCTCTGACACTCACTATCACTCTCTGACACTCACTATCACTCTCTGACACTCTCTGAAACTCTCTAACTCTCTCTGACACTCCATAACACTCTCTGACACTCTCTGACACTCTCTATCACTCTCTGACACTCTCTGACACTCTCAGACACTCTCAGACACTCTCAGACACTCACTGTCACTCTCTGATACTCTCTGACACTCACTATCACTCTCTGATACTCTCTGCCACTCTCTATCACTCTCTGACACTCTCAGACAATCACTATCACTCTCTGACACTCTCTATCACTCTCTGACACTCTCTGATACTCTCAGATACTCACAGACACTCACTATCACTCTCTGACATTCTCTGACACTCAATATCACTCTCTGACACTCTCTATCTCTCTCTGACACTCTCTGACACTCTCTGGCACTCACTAACGCTCTCTGACACTCTCTATCACTCTCTGACACTCACTATCACTCTCTGACACTCTCAGACACTCACTATCACTCTCTGACACGCTCTCACACTCTCTGACACTCTCTATCACTCTCTGACACTCTCTGACACTCTCTATCACTCTCTGACACTCTCAGACAATCACTATCACTCTCTGACACTCTCTATCACTCTCTGACACTCTCTGATACTCTCAGATAATCACAGACACTCACTATCACTCTCTGACACTCTCTGACACTCTCTGACACTAAGTGTCACTCTCTGACACTCTCTGATGCTCTCTGACACTCACTATCACTCTCTGACACACTCTGACACTCTCGACACTCTCTGACACTCTCTATCACTCTCTATCACTCTCTATCAATCTCTGACACACTCTGACACTCTCTGACACTCTCAGACACTCTCGGACACTCACTATCACACTCTGACACTCTCTGAAACACTCCAACACTCTCTGACACTCTCTGACACTCTCTGACACTCTCACTATCACTCTCTGACACTCTCTGACACTCTCTATCACTCTCTGACACTCTCTATTACTCTCGGACACTCACTATCACTCTCAGACACTCACCATCTCTCTCTGATACTCTCTGACACTCACTATCACTCTCTGACACTCTCTATCTATCTCTGAGAATCACTGACTCTCACTATCGCTTTCTGACAGTCTATATCACTCTCAGACACTCTCTATCACTCTCAGACACTCTCAGATACTCACTTTCACTCTCTGACACTCTCTCACACTCTCTGAAACTCTTTATCTCTCTCTGAAACTCTTTATCACTCTCTGACACTGTCTGACACTCTCTATCACTCTCTGACACTCTCTGACTCTTTCAGACACTCTCAGACACTCACTATCACTCTCTGATACTCTCTGACACTCACTATAACTCTCTGATACTCTCTGACACTCAATATCACTCTCTGACACTCTCTATCACTCTCTGACACTCTCTGACACTCACTATCACTGCCTGACACTCTCTATCACTCTCTGACACTCTCAGACACTTACCATCACTCTCTGACACTCTCTATCACTCTCGGACACTCTCAGACAATCACTATCACTTTCTGACACTCTCTGGCACTCTCTATCACTCTCTGACACTCTCTGATACTCTCAGACACTCACAGAAACTCACTCTCATTCTCTGACTCTCTCTGACACTCTCTGACACTCTCTGACACTCACGGACACTCACTATCACTCTCTGATACTCTCTGACACTCACTATCACTCTCTGAAACTCTCTATCAATCTCTGACACTCTCTGACACTCACTATTACTCTCTGACACTCTCCATCTCTCTCTGACACTCTCTGTCCCTCTCTAACACTCTCTGACACTCTCTGACACTCTCAGACATTCTCATACACTCACTATCACTCTCTGACAACCTCTGACAACCTCTGACACTCTCAGACACTCTCAGACACTGACTATCACTCTCTGATACTCTCTGATACACACTATCACTCTCTGATACTCTCTATCACTCTCTGACACTCTCTGACACTCTCTGACACTCTCAGACACTCACTATCAAACTCAAACACTCTCTATCACTCTCTATCATTCTCAGACACTCTCAGACACTCAATATCACTCTCTGACACTCACTATCACTCTCTGACACTCACTATCACTCTCTGACACTCTCTGAAACTCTCTAACTCTCTCTGACACTCTCTATCACTCTCAGACACTCTCTGGCACTCTCTATCACTCTCTGACACTCTCTGACACTCTCAGACACTCTCAGACACTCACTGTCTATCTCTGATACTCTCTGACACTCACTATCACTCTCTGATACTCTCTGACACTCTCTATCACTCTCTGACACGCACTATCACTCTCTGACACTCACAATCACTCTCTGACACACTCTGACACTCTCAGACACTCAGTGTCACTCTCTGACTTTCTCTGACACTCGCTATCACTCTCTATCACTCTCTGACACACTCTATCACTCTCTATTACACTCTGACACACTCTGACACTCAGAGACACTCACTGTCACTCTCTGACTCTGTCTGTCACTCACTATCACTCTCTGACACTCCCTATCACTCTCTGACACTCTCTGACACTCTCTAACACTCACTAACACTCTCTGACACTCTCTGACACTCTCACTATCACTCTCTGACACTCTCTGACAGTCTCTGACACTCTCTGTCACTGTCTGACACTCTCTATTACTCTCTGACACTCACTATCACTCTCAGACACTCACTATCACTCTCTGATACTCTCTGACACTCACTATCACTCTCTGACACTCTCTATCCATCTGTGACACTCTCTGACACTCACTATCACTCTCTGACAGTCTCTATCACTCTCAGACACTCTCTATCACTCTCAGACACTCTCAGACAATCACTATCACTCTCTGACATTCACTATCACTCTCTGACACTCTCTGAAACTCTCTACCTCTCTCTGACACTCTCGACCACTCTCTGACACTGTCTGACACTCTCTGTCACTCTCTGACACTCTCTGACACTCTCTGACACTCTCAGACACTCACTATCACTCTCTGATACTCTCTGACGCTCACTATCACTCTCTGATACTCTCTGACACTCAATATCACTCTCTGACAATCTCTATCACTCTCTGACACTCTCTGACACTCTCTGGCACTCACTATCACTCTCTGACACTCTCTATCACTCTCTGACACTCTCAGACACTCACTATCCCTCTCTGACACTCTCTCACCCTCTCTGACACTCTCTATCACTCTCAGACACTCTCTATCTCTCTCTGACACTCTCTATCACTCTCTATCTCTCTGACACTCTCTGACACTCACTATCTCTGTCTGACACACTCTATCACTCTCAGACGGTCTCTATCACTCTCAGACACTCTCAGACACTCACTATCACTCTCTGACGCTCACTATCACTCTCTGACACTCTCGCACACTCTCTGACACTCTCTGAAATTCTCTATCTCTCTCTGAAATTCTCTATCACTCTCTGTCACTCTCTGACACTCTCTGACACTCTCAGACACTCACTATCACACTCTGATACTCTCTGACACTCACTATCACTCTCTGACACTCTCTATCACTCTCTGACACTCACTATCACTCTCTGACACTCTCTGACACTCACTATCACTGTCTGACACTCTCTCTCACTCTCTGACACTCTCAGACACTTACTGCCACTCTCTGACACTCTCTATCACTCGCTGACACTCTCAGACAATCACTATCACTCTCTGACACTCTCTATCACTCTCTGACACTCTCTGATACTCTCAGATACTCACAGACACTCACTATCACTCTCTGACACTCTCTGACACTCAATATCACTCTCTGACACTCTCTATCACTCTCTGACACTCTCTGACACTCTCTGGCACTCTCTGACACTCTCTGACACTCTCTATCACTCTCTGACACTCTCAGACACTCACTATCACTCTCTGACACTCTCTGACACTCACTGTCACTCTCTGACACTCTCTGATGCTCTCTGACACTCACTATCACTCTCTGACACACTCTGACACTCTCGACACTCTCTGACACTCTCTGACACTCTCTATCACTCTCTATCACTCTCCATCAATCTCTGACACACTCTGACACTCTCTGACACTCTCGACACTCTCTGACACTCTCTGACACTCTCTGACACTCTCTATTACTGTCTGACACTCACTATCACTCTCAGACATTCACCATCACTCTCTGATACTCTCTGACACTCACTATCACTCTCTGACACTCTCTATCTATCTCTGACACTCTCTGACTCTCACTATCACTCTCTGACAGTCTCTATCACTCTCTGACGCTCTCTCACACTCTCTGAAACTCTCTGACACTCTCGATCACTCTCTGACACTCTCTGACACTTTCAGACACTCTCTGACACTCTCTATCACTCTCTGACACTCTCTGACACTCTCTGACACTCTCTGACACTCTCAGACACTCACTAACACACTCTGATACTCTCTGACACTCACTATCACTCTCTGACATTCTCTATCACTCTCTGACACTCTCTGACACTCACTATCACTCTCTGACACTCTCTATCACTCTCTGACACTCTCTGAGACTCTCTGACACTCTCTATCACTCTCTGACACACTCAGACACTCTGTGACACTCTCGATCACTCTCTGACACTCACTATCACTCTCTATCACTCTCTGACACTCTCTGACACTCACTATCACTCGCTGACACTCACTATCACTCTCTGACACTCTCTGACGCTCACTATCACTCTCTGACACTCTCTATCACTCTCTGACACTCTCTGACACTCACTATCACTCTCTGACACTCTCTGACACTCACTATCACTCTCTGAAACTCTCTATCTCTCTCTGAAACTCTCTATCACTCTCTGACACTCTCTGACACTCTCTGACACTCTCAGACACTCACTATCACAATATGATACTCTCTGACACTCACTATCACTCTCTGACACTCTCTATCACTCTCTGACACTCACTATCACTCTCTGACACTCTCTGACACTCACTATCACTGTCTGACACCCTCTCTCACTCTCTGACAATCTGTGACACTCTCTGACACTCTCTGACACTCTCTATCACTCTCTGACACTCTCTATTACTCTCTGACTCTCACTATCACTCTCAGACACTCACCATCACTCTCTGATACTCTCTGACACTCACTATCACTCTCTGACACTCTCTTTCTATCTCTGACACTCTCTGACTCTCACTATCACTCTCTGACACTTTCAGACACTCTCTGACACTCTCTATCACTCTCTGACACTCTCTGACACTCTCTGACACTCTCTGACACTCTCAGACACTCACTAACACACTCTGATACTCTCTGACACTCACTATCACTCTCTGACACTCTCTATCACTCGCTGACACTCTCAGAGAGTGTCAGAGAGATTGTGAGTGTGTCAGAGAGTTTCAGAGAGAGTCAGAGAGTGAGAGAGATTGTCTGAGAGTGTCTGAGCGAGACAGAGAGTGTCTGAGAGTTTCAGTGAGTGTCAGGGATTGCTAGTGAGTGTCTGAGAGTGTCTGAGAGTGTCAGCGAGTGATAGAGAGTGATAGAGAGTGTCTGAGAGTGTCAGCGAGTGATAGAGAGTGACAGAGAGTGTCTGAGAATGTCAGAGAGTGTCAGAGAATGAGAGAAAGTGATAGAGAGAGTTTGAGAGAGTCAGAGAGTGACAGAGCGTGTCTGAGAGTGTCAGTGAGTGTAAGAGAGTGTGTAGAGAGTGTCTGTGAGTGTCTGAGAGTGTCAGAGATTGTCAGAGTCTGTCAGAGAGTGATAGAGAGTGATAGAGAGTGTCAGAAAGAGATAGAGAGTGTCAGAGTGATAGTGAGTGTCAGAGAGTGTCAGAGACAGTCAGAGTGTGTCAGAGAGTGATAGAGAGTGATAGAGAGTGTCTGAGAGTGTCTGAGAGTGTCAGAGTGTGTCAGAGAGTGATGGAGAGTGATAGAGAGTGATGGAGAGTGATGGAGAGTGATAGACAGTGATAGAGAGTGATAGAGAGTGTCTGAGTGTGTCAGAGTGTGTCAGAGAGTGTCAGATCGTGTCAGAGAGTGTCAAGGTGAGTCAGAGTGTGCCAAAGAGTGATCGAGAGTGATGGAGTGTGTCTTTGAGTGTCAGAGAGTGTCAGAGCGTGATAGAGAATGTCAGAGAGTGATCGAGAGTGTCTGAGAGTGTCAGAGTGTGTCAGAGAGTGTCAGAGTGTGTCAGAGAGTAACAGAGAGTGATAGAGAGTGATAGAGAGTGTCAGAGAGTGTCATAGACTGTCAGAGTGCGTCAGAGTGTGATAGAGAGTGAGAGAGAGTGTCTGAGAGTGTCAGAAATTGTCAGAGTGTGTCAGAGAGTGATAGAGAGTGATAGAAAGTGTCAGACAGTGATAGAGTGTGTCAGAGAGTGATAGAGAGTTTCTGAGAGTGATGGAGAGTGTCTGAGAGTGAAGGAGAGTGTCTGAGAGTGTCAGACACTGTCAGAGAGTGATAGAGAGTGATAGAGCGTGTCAGAGAGTGTCAGAGAGTGATAGAGAGTGATAGCGATTGTCTGAGAGTGTCAGAGAGTGTCAGAGTGTGTCAGAGAGATTGTGAGTTTGTCAGAGAGATTCAGAGAGAGTCAGAGAGTGATAGAGAGTGTCAGAGAGATTGTGAGTGTGTCAGAGAGTTTCAGAGAGAGTCAGAGAGTGATATAGAGTGTCTGAGAATGTCTGAGAGTGTCAGAGAGTGTCAGAGAGTGATAGAGAGTGATAGCGAGTGTCTGAGTGTGTCAGAGACTGTCAGAGTGTGTCAGAGAGTGTCAGAGTGTGTCAAAGAGTGTCAGAGAGTGATAGAGAGTGTCTGAGAGTGTCATAGAGTGATAGAGAGTGTCTGAGAGTGTCATAGAGTGATAGAGAGTGTCAAATTGTGTCAGAGAGTGATAGAGAGTGATAGAGAGTGTCAGAGCGTTACAGAGTGTGTCAGAGAGTGATAGAAAGTGTCAGAGACTGATAGAGAGTGTCTGAGAGTGACAGAGAGTGTCTGAGAGTGTAAGTCAGTGTCAGAGAGTGATAGAGAGTGTCTGAGAGTGTCAGAGATTGTCAGATTGTGTCAGAGTGTTTCAGAGAGTGATGGAGATTGATAGAGAGTGTCTGACAGTGTCAGAGAGTGTCAGAGTGTGTCAGAGAATGTCACAGAGCGATAGAGTGTGTCAGAGTGTGTCAGAGAGTGTCAGAGAGTGATAGAGAGTGTCAGAGTGTGTCAGAGAGTGTCAGAGAGTGATAGAGAGTGTCAGAGAGATCGTGAGTGTGTCAGAGAGTTTCAGAGAGAGTCAGAGAGTGAGAGAGATTGTCTGAGAGTGTCTGAGCGAGACAGAGAGTGTCTGAGAGTTTCAGTGAGTGTCAGGGATTGCTAGTGAGTGTCTGAGAGTGTCTGAGAGTGTCAGCGAGTGATAGAGAGTGATAGAGAGTGTCTGAGAGTGTCAGCGAGTGATAGAGAGTGACAGAGAGTGTCTGAGAATGTCAGAGAGTGTCAGAGAATGAGAGAAAGTGATAGAGAGAGTTTGAGAGAGTCAGAGAGTGACAGAGCGTGTCTGAGAGTGTCAGTGAGTGTAAGAGAGTGTGTAGAGAGTGTCTGTGAGTGTCTGAGAGTGTCAGAGATTGTCAGAGTCTGTCAGAGAGTGATAGAGAGTGATAGAGAGTGTCAGAAAGAGATAGAGAGTGTCAGAGTGATAGTGAGTGTCAGAGAGTGTCAGAGACAGTCAGAGTGTGTCAGAGAGTGATAGAGAGTGATAGAGAGTGTCTGAGAGTGTCTGAGAGTGTCAGAGTGTGTCAGAGAGTGATGGAGAGTGATAGAGAGTGATGGAGAGTGATGGAGAGTGATAGACAGTGATAGAGAGTGATAGAGAGTGTCTGAGTGTGTCAGAGTGTGTCAGAGAGTGTCAGATCGTGTCAGAGAGTGTCAAGGTGAGTCAGAGTGTGCCAAAGAGTGATCGAGAGTGATGGAGTGTGTCTTTGAGTGTCAGAGAGTGTCAGAGCGTGATAGAGAATGTCAGAGAGTGATCGAGAGTGTCTGAGAGTGTCAGAGTGTGTCAGAGAGTGTCAGAGTGTGTCAGAGAGTAACAGAGAGTGATAGAGAGTGATAGAGAGTGTCAGAGAGTGTCATAGACTGTCAGAGTGCGTCAGAGTGTGATAGAGAGTGAGAGAGAGTGTCTGAGAGTGTCAGAAATTGTCAGAGTGTGTCAGAGAGTGATAGAGAGTGATAGAAAGTGTCAGACAGTGATAGAGTGTGTCAGAGAGTGATAGAGAGTTTCTGAGAGTGATGGAGAGTGTCTGAGAGTGAAGGAGAGTGTCTGAGAGTGTCAGACACTGTCAGAGAGTGATAGAGAGTGATAGAGCGTGTCAGAGAGTGTCAGAGAGTGATAGAGAGTGATAGCGATTGTCTGAGAGTGTCAGAGAGTGTCAGAGTGTGTCAGAGAGATTGTGAGTTTGTCAGAGAGATTCAGAGAGAGTCAGAGAGTGATAGAGAGTGTCAGAGAGATTGTGAGTGTGTCAGAGAGTTTCAGAGAGAGTCAGAGAGTGATATAGAGTGTCTGAGAATGTCTGAGAGTGTCAGAGAGTGTCAGAGAGTGATAGAGAGTGATAGCGAGTGTCTGAGTGTGTCAGAGACTGTCAGAGTGTGTCAGAGAGTGTCAGAGTGTGTCAAAGAGTGTCAGAGAGTGATAGAGAGTGTCTGAGAGTGTCATAGAGTGATAGAGAGTGTCTGAGAGTGTCATAGAGTGATAGAGAGTGTCAAATTGTGTCAGAGAGTGATAGAGAGTGATAGAGAGTGTCAGAGCGTTACAGAGTGTGTCAGAGAGTGATAGAAAGTGTCAGAGACTGATAGAGAGTGTCTGAGAGTGACAGAGAGTGTCTGAGAGTGTAAGTCAGTGTCAGAGAGTGATAGAGAGTGTCTGAGAGTGTCAGAGATTGTCAGATTGTGTCAGAGTGTTTCAGAGAGTGATGGAGATTGATAGAGAGTGTCTGACAGTGTCAGAGAGTGTCAGAGTGTGTCAGAGAATGTCACAGAGCGATAGAGTGTGTCAGAGTGTGTCAGAGAGTGTCAGAGAGTGATAGAGAGTGTCAGAGTGTGTCAGAGAGTGTCAGAGAGTGATAGAGAGTGTCAGAGAGATCGTGAGTGTGTCAGAGAGTTTCAGAGAGAGTCAGAGAGTGAGAGAGATTGTCTGAGAGGGTCTGAGCGAGACAGAGAGTGTCTGAGAGTTTCAGTGAGTGTCAGGGAGTGCTAGTGAGTGTCTGAGAGTGTCTGAGAGTGTCAGCGAGTGATAGAGAGTGATAGAGAGTGTCTGAGAGTGTCAGTGAGTGATAGAGAGTGACAGAGAGTGTCTGAGAATGTCAGAGAGTGTCAGAGAATGAGAGAGAGTGATAGAGAGAGTTTGAGAGAGTCAGAGAGTGACAGAGCGTGTCTGAGAGTGTCAGTGAGAGTAAGAGAGTGTGTAGAGAGTGTCTGAGAGTGTCTGAGAGTGTCAGAGATTGTCAGAGTCTGTCAGAGAGTGATAGAGAGTGATAGAGAGTGTCTGAGACTGTCTGAGAGTGTCAGAGTGTGTCAGAGAGTGTCAGTGAGTGATAGAGAGTGTCAGAAAGTGATAGAGAGTGTCAGAGAGTGATAGTGAGTGTCAGAGAGTGTCAGAGACAGTCAGAGTGTGTCAGAGAGTGATAGAGAGTGATAGAGAGTGTCTGAGAGTGTCAGAGAGTGTCAGAGTGTGTCAGAGAGTGATAGAGAGTGATGGAGAGTGATGGAGAGTGATAGACAGTGATAGAGAGTGACAGAGAGTGTCTGAGTGTGTCAGAGTGTGTCAGAGTGTGTCAGAGAGTGACAGTGAGTGATAGAGAGTGATGGAGTGTGTCTTTGTGTGTCAGAGAGTGTCAGAGCGTGATAGAGAATGTCAGAGAGTGATCGAGAGTGTCTGAGAGTGTCAGAGAATGTCAGAGACTGTCAGAGTGTGTCAGAGGGTAACAGACAGTGATAGAGAATGATAGAGAGTGTCAGAGACTGTCAGAGTGTGTCAGAGTTTGATAGAGAGTGAGGGAGAGTGTCTGAGAGTTTCAGAGAGTGTCTGAGTGTGTCAGAGTGTGTCAGAGAGTGTCAGATCGTGTCAGAGAGTGTCAGAGTGAGTCAGAGTGTGCCAGTGAGTGATAGAGAGTGATGGAGTGTGACTTTGTGTGTCAGAGAGTGTCAGAGCGTGATAGAGAATGTCAGAGAGTGATCGAGAGTTTCTGAGAGTGTCAGAGAGTGTCAGAGACTGTCAGAGTGTGTCAGAGAGTAACAGAGAGTGATAGAGAGTGATAGAGAGTGTCAGAGAGTGTCAGAGACTGTCAGAGTGTGTCAGAGTTTGATAGAGAGTGAGGGAGAGTGTCTGAGAGTGTCAGAAAGTGTCAGAGTGTGTCAGAGAGTGATAGAGAGTGATAGAAAGTGTCAGAGAGTGATAGAGTGTGTCAGAGAGTGATGGAGAGTGTCTGAGAGTGATGGAGAGTGTCTGAGAGTGAAGGAGAGTGATAGAGTGTGTCAGAGAGTGTCAGAGAGTGTCAGAGAGTGACAGAGAGTGAGAGCGAGTGTCTGAGAGTGTCAGAGAGTGTCAGAGTGTGTCAGAGAGTGTCAGAGAGTGTTAGAGAGTGTCTGAGAGTGTCATAGAGTGATAGAGAGTGTCTGAGAGAGTCAGAGAGTGATAGAGAGTGTGAAATTGTGTCAGAGAGCGAAAGAGAGTGATAGAGAGTGTCAGAGAGTTTCAGAGAGTGACAGAGAGTGATAGAAAGTGTCAGAGAGTGATAGAGAGTGTCTGAGAGTGTCTGAGAGTGACAGAGAGTGTCTGAAGGTGTCAGTCAGTGTCAGAGAGTCATAGAGAGTGTCTGAGATTGTCAGATTGTGTCAGAGTGTGTCAGAGAGTAATAGAGAGTGATAGAGAGTGTCTGACAGTGTCAGAGAGTGTCAGAGTGTGTCAGAGAATGTCAGAGAGCGATAGAGTGTGTCAGAGCGTGTCAGAGAGTGTCAGAGTGTGTCAGAGAGTAACAGAGAGGGATAAAGTGTGATAGAGAGTGTCTGAGAGTGACAGAGAGTGTCAGAGAGTGAGAGAGAGTGTCTGAGAGTGTCAGAGTGTTTCAGAGAGTGTCAGTGAGTGATAGAGAGTGTCAGAGAGTGATAGAGAGTGTCTGAGATTGTCTGAGATTATCTGAGAGTGTCAGAGGGTTTCAGAGTGTGATAGAAAGTGTCAGAGAGTGTCTGAGAGATTCAGAGAGTGATATAAAGTGTCAGAGAGTGTCTGAGAGTGTCAGAAAGTGTCAGAGTTTGACAGAGTTTGTCAGAGAGTGATAGAGAGTGATAGAAAGTGCCAGAGAGTGATGGAGAGTGTCTGAGAGTGTCAGAGAGTGAAAGAGAGTGTCTGAGAGTTTCAGAGAATGTCAGAGAGTGATAGGGAGTGTCTGAGAGTGATAGAGAGTGTCTGAGATTGATAGAGAGTGTCTGAGAGTGTCAGAGAGTGTCAGAGAGTGATAGAGAGTGTCCGAGAGTGTCAGAGAGTGATAGATAGTGATAGAGTGTGATAGAGAGTGACTTTGAGTGACAGAGAGTGTCAGAGAGTGATAGAGAATGTCAGAGAGTGATCGAGAGTGTCTGAGAGTGTCTGTGAGTGACAGAATATGTCAGAGAGTGATAGAGAGTGTCAGAGATTGTCAGAGTGTATCAGAGAGTGTCAGACAGTGTCAGAGAGTGTCAGAGTGTGTCAGAGAGTGATAGAGAGTGATAGAGAGTGATAGAGAGTGTCTGAGAGTGTCTGAGAGTGTCAGAGTGTGTCAGAGAGTGTCAGAGAGTGTCAGAGAGTGATAGAGAGTGTCAGTGAGTGATACAGACTGTCTGAGAGTGTCAGAGATTGATAGAGAGTGTCTGAGAGTGTCAGAGAGTGATAGAGAGTGTCAGAGAGTGATAGAAAGTGTCTGAGATTGTCAGAGTGTGTCAGAGAGTGTCAGAGAATGTCTGAGGGTGTCAGAGAGCAACAGAGAGTGACAGAGAGTGATAGAAAGTGTCCGAGATTGTCAGAGTGTGTCAGCGAGTGTCAGAGAATGTCTGAGTGTGTCAGAGAGCAACAGAGAGTGACAGAGAGTGATAGAAAGTGTCAGAGAATGTCAGAGACTGTCAGAGTGTGTCAGAGTTTGATAGAGAGTGAAAGAGAGTGTCTGAGAGTGTCAGAAAGTGTCAGAGTGTGTCAGAGAGTGATAGAGAGTGATAGAAAGTGTCATAGAGTGATAGAGAGTGTCAGTGAGTGATAGAGAGTGTCTGAGAGGTTCAGAGAATGTCAGAGAGTGATAGAGAGTGTCTGAGCGTGATAGAGAGTGTCTGAGAGTGTCAGAGAGTGTCAGAGAGTGATGGAGAGTGATAGAGAGTGTCAGAGAGTGTCAGAGAGTGTCAGAGAGTGATAGCGAGTGTCTGAGAGTGTCTGAGAGTGTCTGAGAGTGTCAGAGAGTGTCAGAGTGTGTCAGAGAGTATCAGAGAGTGATAGAGAGTGTCTGAGAGTGTCATAGAGTGATAGAGCGTGTCAGAGAGTGATAGAGAGTGTCAAATTGTGTCAGAGTGTGATAGAGAGTGATGGAGAGTGTCAGAGAGTTTCAGAGTGTGTCAGAGAGTGTCAGAGAGTGATAGAAAGTGTCAGAGAGTGATAGAGAGTGTCTGAGAGTGTCTGAGAGTGACAGAGAGCGTCTGAGGGTGTCAGTCAGTGTCAGAGAGTGATAGAGAGTGTCTGAGAGTGTCAGAGATTGTCCGATTGTGTCAGACTGTGTCAGAGAGTGATGGAGAGTAATGGAGAGTGTCTGACAGTGTCAGAGAGTGTCAGAGTGTGTCAGAGAATGTCAGATAGCGATAGAGTGTGTCAGAGATTGTCAGAGAGTGTCAGAGAGTGTCAGAGAGTAATAGAGAGCGTCAGAGTGTGTCAGAGAGTGTCAGAGAGTGATGGAGAGTGTCAGAGAGAGTGTGAGTGTGTCAGAGAGTTTCAGAGAGTGTCAGAGAGTGAGAGAGAGTGTCTGAGAGTGTCTGAGAGAGACAGACAGTTTCTGAGAGTTTCAGTGAGTGTCAGAGAGTGATAGAGAGTGTCTGAGAGTGTCTGAGAGTGTCAGCGAGTGATAGAGAGTGATAGAGAGTGTCTGAGAGTGTCTGAGAGTGTCAGCGAGTGATAGAGAGTGATAGGGAGTTTCTGAGAATGTCAGAGAGTGTCAGAGAGTGATAGAGAGTGATAGAGAGTGTCTGAGAGTGTCAGAGAGTGATCGAGCGTGTCTGAGAGTGTCAGTGAGTGTCAGAGAGTGATAGAGAGTGTCTGAGAGTGTCTGAGAGTGTCAGCGAGTGATAGAGAGTGATAGAGAGTGTCTGAGAGTGTCAGATATTGTCAGAGTGTGTCAGAGAGTGATACAGAGTGATAGAGAGTGCCTGAGAGTGTCTGAGAGTGTCTGTCAGTGTCAGAGAGTGATGGAGATTGAAAGAGACTGTCTGCGATTATCTGAGAGTTTCAGAGAGTGTCAGAGAGTGATAGAGAGTGTCTGAGATATTCTGAGAGTGTCTGAGAGTGATAGAGAGTGTCAGAGAGTATCAGAGTGTGTCAGAGAGTGATAGAGTGTTATAGAGAGTGAAAGACAGTGATAGAGAGTGATAGAGAGTGTCAGTGAGTGATAGAGAGTGTCTGAGAGGTTCAGAGAATGTCAGAGAGTGATAGAGAGTGTCTGACAGTGATAGTGAGTGTCTGAGAGTCATAGAGAGTGTCTGAGAGTGTCGGAGACTGTCAGAGAGTGTCAGAGAGTTATAGAGAGTGTCTTCGAGTGTCAGAGAGGGTCAAAGAGTGATAGAGAATGCCAGAGAGTGATCGAGAGTGTCTGAGAGTGTCTGTGAGTGACAGAGTATGTCAGAGAGTGTCAGACAGTGTCAGAGTGTGTCAGAGAGTAACAGAGAATGTCTGAGTGTGTCAGAGAGCAACAGAGAGTGACAGAGAGTGATAGAAAGTGTCAGAGAGTGATAGAGAGTGTCAGAGAGTATCAGAGTGTGTCAGAGAGTGATAGAGTGTTATAGAGAGTGAAAGACAGTGATAGAGAGTGATAGAGAGTGTCAGTGAGTGATAGAGAGTGTATGAGAGGTTCAGAGAATGTCAGAGAGTGATAGAGAGTGTCTGAGCGTGATAGAGAGTGTCTGAGAGTGTCAGAGAGTGTCAGAGAGTGATGGAGAGTGATAGAGAGTGTCAGAGAGTGTCAGAGAGTGTCAGAGAGTGATAGCTAGTGTCTGAGAGTGTCTGAGAGTGATAGAGAGTGTCTGAGAGTGTCATAGAGTGATAGAGAGTGTCAGAGAGTGATAGAGAGTGTCAAATTGTGTCAGAGTGTGTCAGAGAGTATCAGAGAGTGATAGAGAGTGTCTGAGAGTGTCAGAGAGTGATCGAGCGTGTCTGAGAGTGTCAGTGAGTGTCAGAGAGTGATAGAGAGTGTCTGAGAGTGTCTGAGAGTGTCAGCGAGTGATAGAGAGTGATAGAGAGTGTCTGAGAGTGTCAGATATTGTCAGAGTGTGTCAGAGAGTGATACAGAGTGATAGAGAGTGCCTGAGAGTGTCTGACAGTGTCTGACAGTGTCAGAGAGTGATGGAGATTGAAAGAGACTGTCTGCGATTGTCTGAGAGTTTCAGAGAGTGTCAGAGAGTGATAGAGAGTGTCTGAGATAGTCTGAGAGTGTCTGAGAGTGATAAAGAGTGTCAGAGAGTATCAGAGTGTGTCAGAGAGTGATAGAGTGTTATAGAGAGTGAAAGACAGTTATAGAGAGTGATAGAGAGTGTATGAGTGTGTCAGAGTGTGTCAGAGAGTGTCAGATAGTGTCAGAGATGGTCAGAGTGGGTCAGAATGTGCCAGAGAGTGATAGAGAGTGATGGAGAGTGTCAGAGAGTTTCAAAGAGTGATAGATAGTGTCCGAGAGTGATATAGATTGATAGAAATTGTCTGAGAGTGTCTGAGAGAGTCAGAGAGTGTCTGAGAGTGTCAGAGAGTGTCTGACAGTGTCAGAGAATGATGGAGAGTGAGAGAGAGTATCTGAGAGTGTCAGAGATTGTCAGACAGTGTCAAAGAGCGATAGGAAGTGTCTGAGACTGTCTGAGATTATCTGAGAGTGTCAGAGAGTGTCAGAGTGTGATAGAAAGTGTCAGAGAGTGTCTGAGAGGTTCAGAGAGTGATATAAAGTGTCAGAGAGTGATAGAGAAAGTGAGAGAGTGATCGAGAGTGTCTGAGAGTGTCTGTGAGTGACAGAGTATGTCAGAGAGTGATAGAGAGTGTCAGAGTGTGTCAGAGAGTGTCAGAGAGTGTCAGAGAGTGTCAGAGTGTGTCAGAGAGTAACAGAGAGTGATAGAGAGTGATAGAGAGTGTCTGAGAGTGTCAGAGAGTGAAAGAGAGTGAAAGAGAGTGATAGAGAGTGTCTGAGAGTGTCAGCGTGTGTCAGAGAGTGTCAGAGAGTGATAGAGTGTCAGTGAGTGATAGAGAGTGTCTGAGAGTGTCAGAGATTGATAGAGAGTGTCTGAGAGTGTCAGAGAGTGATAGAGAGTGTCAGAGAGTGATATAACGTGTCAGAGATTGTCAGTGTGTGTCAGAGAGTGTCAGAGAATGTCAGAGGGTGTCAGAGAGTAACAGAGAGTGATAGAGAGTGATAGAAAGTGTCAGAGAGTGTCAGAGACTGTCAGAGTGTGTCAGAGTTTGATAGAGAGAGAGAGAGAGTGCGTCTGAGCGTGTCTGAAAGTATCAGAGTGTGTCAGAGAGTTATAGAGTGTGATAGAAAGTGTCAGAGAGTGATAGAGAGTGGCTGAGAGTGTCAGAGAGTGATAGAGAGTGTCTGAGAATTTCAGAGAATGTCAGAGAGTGATAGAGAGTGTCTGACAGTGATAGTGAGTGTCTGAGAGTCATAGAGAGTGTCTGAGAGTGTCGGAGACTGTCAGAGAGTGTCAGAGAGTTATAGAGAGTGTCTTCGAGTGTCAGAGAGGGTCAAAGAGTGATAGAGAATGCCAGAGAGTGATCGAGAGTGTCTGAGAGTGTCTGTGAGTGACAGAGTATGTCAGAGAGTGTCAGAGAGTGTCAGAGTGTGTCAGAGAGTAACAGAGAATGTCTGAGTGTGTCAGAGAGCAATAGAGAGTGACAGAGAGCGATAGAAAGTGTCAGAGAATGTCAGAGACTGTCAGAGTGTGTCAGAGTTTGATAGAGAGTGAGAGAGAGTGTCTGAGAGTGTCAGAAAGTGTCAGAGTGTGTCAGAGAGTGATAGAGAGTGTCTGAGAGGTTCAGAGAATGTCAGAGAGTGATAGAGAGTGTCTGAGAGTGATAGAGAGTGTCTGAGAGTGTCAGAAAGTGTCAGAGAGTGATGGAGAGTGATAGAGAGTGTCAGAGAGTGTCAGAGAGTGATAGCGAGTGTCTGAGAGTGTCAAAGAGTGTCAGAGTGTGTCAGAGAGTGTCAGAGAGTGATAGAGAGTGTCTGAGAGGTTCAGAGAATGTCAGAGAGTGATAGAGAGTGTCTGAGAGTGAAAGAGAGTGTCTGAGAGTGTCAGAGAGTGATGGAGAGTGTCAGAGAGTGATGGAGAGTGATAGAGAGTGTCAAAGAGTGTCAGAGAGTGTCAGAGAGTGTCAGAGAGTGTCAGAGAGTGATAGAGCGTGTCTGAGAGTGTCAGTGAGTGTCAGAGAGTGATAGAGAGTGTCTGAGAGTGTCTAAGAGTGTCAGCGAGTGATAGAGAGTGATAGAGAGTGTCTGAGAGTGTCAGATATTGTCAGAGTTTGTCAGAGAGTGATACAGAGTGATAGAGAGTGCCTGAGAGTGTCTGAGAGTGTCAGTGTGTGTCAGAGAGTGTCTGAGAGTGTCAGAGAGTGTCAGAGAGTGTCAGAGTGTGTCAGAGAGTGATAGAGTGTTATAGAGAGTGAAAGACAGTGATAGAGAGTGTCTGAGTGTGTCAGAGTGTGTCAGAGAGTGTCAGAGAGTGATAGAGTGTCAGAGAGTGATAGAGAGTGTCTGAGAGGTTCAGAGAATGTCAGAGAGTGATAGAGAGTGTCTGAGAGTGATAGAGAGTGTCTGAGAGTGTCAGAGAGTGATGGAGAGTGTCAGAGAGTGATGGAGAGTGATAGAGAGTGTCAAAGAGTGTCAGAGAGTGTCAGAGAGTGTCAGAGAGTGTCAGAGAGTGATAGAGCGTGTCTGAGAGTGTCAGTGAGTGTCAGTGAGTGATAGAGAGTGTCTGAGAGTGTCTAAGAGTGTCAGCGAGTGATAGAGAGTGATAGAGAGTGTCTGAGAGTGTCAGATATTGTCAGAGTTTGTCAGAGAGTGATACAGAGTGATAGAGAGTGCCTGAGAGTGTCTGAGATTGTCAGTGTGTGTCAGAGAGTGTCTGAGAGTGTCAGAGAGTGTCAGAGAGTGTCAGAGTGTGTCAGAGAGTGATAGAGTGTTATAGAGAGTGAAAGACAGTGATAGAGAGTGATAGAGAGTGTCTGAGTGTGTCAGAGTGTGTCAGAGAGTGTCAGATAGTGTCAGAGAGTGACAGAAAGTGACAGAGAGTGTCTGAGAGTGTCAGAGAGTGTCTGAGAGGGTCTGAGAGAGTCAGAGAGTGCCTGAGAATGATAGAGAGCGACAGAGAGTGATAGAGAGTGTTTGAGAGTGATAGAGAGTGTCTGTGAGTGTCAGAGACTGTCAGAGAGTGACAGAGAGTGATAGAGAGTGGCAGAGAGTGGTAGAGAGTGTCTGATAGTGTCAGAGAGTGATAGAGAGTGTCTGAGTGTGTCAGAGATTGTCAGAGTGTGTTAGAGAGTGAAAGAAAGTGTCTGAGAGTGCCAGAGAGAGTCAGAGTGTACCAGAGAGTGATAGAGAGTGATCGAGAGTGTCAGAGAGTTTCATAGAGTGATAGATAGTGTCCGAGAGTGTCAGAGAGTGATATAGAGTGATAGAGAGTGTCTGAGAGTCTCCGAGAGTCTGAGAGTGTCAGAAAGTGTCTGAGAGTGTCGGAGAGTGTCTGAAAGTGTCAGAGAGTGTCTGAAAGTGTCAGAGAGTCATAGAGAGCGTCAGAGAGTGTCTGAGATTGTCAGAGAGTGTATCAGAGAGTGTCAGAGAGTGTCAGAGATTGATGGAGAGTGTCAGAGAGTGTCAGAGAGAGTCAGAGTGTGCCAGAGAGTGATAGAGAGTGAATAAGAGTGTCAGAGAGTTTCATAGAGTTATAGATAGTGACAGAGAGTGTCAGAGAGTGATATAGAGTGATAGAGAGTGTCTGATAGTGCCTGAGAGAGTCTGAGAGTGTCAGAGAGTATCTGAGAGTGATAGAGAATGTCAGAGAGTGATCAAGAGTGTCTGAGAGTGTCTGTGAGTGACAGAATATGTCAGAGAGTGATAGAAAGTGTCAGAGAGTGATAGAGAATGTCAGAGAGTGATCGAGAGTGTCTGAGAGTGTCTGTGAGTGACAGAATATGTCAGATGGTGATAGTGAGTGTCAGAGATTGTCAGAGTGTGTCAGAGAGTGTCAGACAGTGTCAGAGAGTGTCAGAGTGTGTCAGAGAGTGATAGAGAGTGATAGAGAGTGATAGAGAGTGTCTGAGAGTGTCAGAGTGTGTCAGAGAGTGTCAGAGAGTGATAGAGAGTGTCAGTGAGTGATACAGATTGTCTGAGAGTGACAGAGATTGATAGAGAGTGATAGAGAGTGTCTGAGAGTGTCAGTGAGTGATAGAGAGTGACAGAGAGTGTCTGAGAATGTCAGAGAGTGTCAGAGAATGAGAGAGAGTGATAGAGAGAGTTTGAGAGAGTCAGAGAGTGACAGAGCGTGTCTGAGAGTGTCAGTGAGAGTAAGAGAGTGTGTAGAGAGTGTCTGAGAGTGTCTGAGAGTGTCAGAGATTGTCAGAGTCTGTCAGAGAGTGATAGAGAGTGATAGAGAGTGTCTGAGACTGTCTGAGAGTGTCAGAGTGTGTCAGAGAGTGTCAGTGAGTGATAGAGAGTGTCAGAAAGTGATAGAGAGTGTCAGAGAGTGATAGTGAGTGTCAGAGAGTGTCAGAGACAGTCAGAGTGTGTCAGAGAGTGATAGAGAGTGATGGAGAGTGATGGAGAGTGATAGACAGTGATAGAGAGTGACAGAGAGTGTCTGAGTGTGTCAGAGTGTGTCAGAGAGTGACAGTGAGTGATAGAGAGTGATGGAGTGTGTCTTTGTGTGTCAGAGAGTGTCAGAGCGTGATAGAG
This sequence comes from Heterodontus francisci, assembly GCF_036365525.1. Classification (NCBI taxonomy): domain Eukaryota; kingdom Metazoa; phylum Chordata; class Chondrichthyes; order Heterodontiformes; family Heterodontidae; genus Heterodontus; species Heterodontus francisci. The sequence goes on from NC_090405.1 coordinate 14,267,906, forward strand.
AATGTCAGAGAGTGATCGAGAGTGTCTGAGAGTGTCAGAGAATGTCAGAGACTGTCAGAGTGTGTCAGAGGGTAACAGACAGTGATAGAGAATGATAGAGAGTGTCAGAGACTGTCAGAGTGTGTCAGAGTTTGATAGAGAGTGAGGGAGAGTGTCTGAGAGTTTCAGAGAGTGTCTGAGTGTGTCAGAGTGTGTCAGAGAGTGTCAGATCGTGTCAGAGAGTGTCAGAGTGAGTCAGAGTGTGCCAGTGAGTGATAGAGAGTGATGGAGTGTGACTTTGTGTGTCAGAGAGTGTCAGAGCGTGATAGAGAATGTCAGAGAGTGATCGAGAGTTTCTGAGAGTGTCAGAGAGTGTCAGAGACTGTCAGAGTGTGTCAGAGAGTAACAGAGAGTGATAGAGAGTGATAGAGAGTGTCAGAGAGTGTCAGAGACTGTCAGAGTGTGTCAGAGTTTGATAGAGAGTGAGGGAGAGTGTCTGAGAGTGTCAGAAAGTGTCAGAGTGTGTCAGAGAGTGATAGAGAGTGATAGAAAGTGTCAGAGAGTGATAGAGTGTGTCAGAGAGTGATGGAGAGTGTCTGAGAGTGATGGAGAGTGTCTGAGAGTGAAGGAGAGTGATAGAGTGTGTCAGAGAGTGTCAGAGAGTGTCAGAGAGTGACAGAGAGTGAGAGCGAGTGTCTGAGAGTGTCAGAGAGTGTCAGAGTGTGTCAGAGAGTGTCAGAGAGTGTTAGAGAGTGTCTGAGAGTGTCATAGAGTGATAGAGAGTGTCTGAGAGAGTCAGAGAGTGATAGAGAGTGTGAAATTGTGTCAGAGAGCGAAAGAGAGTGATAGAGAGTGTCAGAGAGTTTCAGAGAGTGACAGAGAGTGATAGAAAGTGTCAGAGAGTGATAGAGAGTGTCTGAGAGTGTCTGAGAGTGACAGAGAGTGTCTGAAGGTGTCAGTCAGTGTCAGAGAGTCATAGAGAGTGTCTGAGATTGTCAGATTGTGTCAGAGTGTGTCAGAGAGTAATAGAGAGTGATAGAGAGTGTCTGACAGTGTCAGAGAGTGTCAGAGTGTGTCAGAGAATGTCAGAGAGCGATAGAGTGTGTCAGAGCGTGTCAGAGAGTGTCAGAGTGTGTCAGAGAGTAACAGAGAGGGATAAAGTGTGATAGAGAGTGTCTGAGAGTGACAGAGAGTGTCAGAGAGTGAGAGAGAGTGTCTGAGAGTGTCAGAGTGTTTCAGAGAGTGTCAGTGAGTGATAGAGAGTGTCAGAGAGTGATAGAGAGTGTCTGAGATTGTCTGAGATTATCTGAGAGTGTCAGAGGGTTTCAGAGTGTGATAGAAAGTGTCAGAGAGTGTCTGAGAGATTCAGAGAGTGATATAAAGTGTCAGAGAGTGTCTGAGAGTGTCAGAAAGTGTCAGAGTTTGACAGAGTTTGTCAGAGAGTGATAGAGAGTGATAGAAAGTGCCAGAGAGTGATGGAGAGTGTCTGAGAGTGTCAGAGAGTGAAAGAGAGTGTCTGAGAGTTTCAGAGAATGTCAGAGAGTGATAGGGAGTGTCTGAGAGTGATAGAGAGTGTCTGAGATTGATAGAGAGTGTCTGAGAGTGTCAGAGAGTGTCAGAGAGTGATAGAGAGTGTCCGAGAGTGTCAGAGAGTGATAGATAGTGATAGAGTGTGATAGAGAGTGACTTTGAGTGACAGAGAGTGTCAGAGAGTGATAGAGAATGTCAGAGAGTGATCGAGAGTGTCTGAGAGTGTCTGTGAGTGACAGAATATGTCAGAGAGTGATAGAGAGTGTCAGAGATTGTCAGAGTGTATCAGAGAGTGTCAGACAGTGTCAGAGAGTGTCAGAGTGTGTCAGAGAGTGATAGAGAGTGATAGAGAGTGATAGAGAGTGTCTGAGAGTGTCTGAGAGTGTCAGAGTGTGTCAGAGAGTGTCAGAGAGTGTCAGAGAGTGATAGAGAGTGTCAGTGAGTGATACAGACTGTCTGAGAGTGTCAGAGATTGATAGAGAGTGTCTGAGAGTGTCAGAGAGTGATAGAGAGTGTCAGAGAGTGATAGAAAGTGTCTGAGATTGTCAGAGTGTGTCAGAGAGTGTCAGAGAATGTCTGAGGGTGTCAGAGAGCAACAGAGAGTGACAGAGAGTGATAGAAAGTGTCCGAGATTGTCAGAGTGTGTCAGCGAGTGTCAGAGAATGTCTGAGTGTGTCAGAGAGCAACAGAGAGTGACAGAGAGTGATAGAAAGTGTCAGAGAATGTCAGAGACTGTCAGAGTGTGTCAGAGTTTGATAGAGAGTGAAAGAGAGTGTCTGAGAGTGTCAGAAAGTGTCAGAGTGTGTCAGAGAGTGATAGAGAGTGATAGAAAGTGTCATAGAGTGATAGAGAGTGTCAGTGAGTGATAGAGAGTGTCTGAGAGGTTCAGAGAATGTCAGAGAGTGATAGAGAGTGTCTGAGCGTGATAGAGAGTGTCTGAGAGTGTCAGAGAGTGTCAGAGAGTGATGGAGAGTGATAGAGAGTGTCAGAGAGTGTCAGAGAGTGTCAGAGAGTGATAGCGAGTGTCTGAGAGTGTCTGAGAGTGTCTGAGAGTGTCAGAGAGTGTCAGAGAGTGTCAGAGTGTGTCAGAGAGTATCAGAGAGTGATAGAGAGTGTCTGAGAGTGTCATAGAGTGATAGAGCGTGTCAGAGAGTGATAGAGAGTGTCAAATTGTGTCAGAGTGTGATAGAGAGTGATGGAGAGTGTCAGAGAGTTTCAGAGTGTGTCAGAGAGTGTCAGAGAGTGATAGAAAGTGTCAGAGAGTGATAGAGAGTGTCTGAGAGTGTCTGAGAGTGACAGAGAGCGTCTGAGGGTGTCAGTCAGTGTCAGAGAGTGATAGAGAGTGTCTGAGAGTGTCAGAGATTGTCCGATTGTGTCAGACTGTGTCAGAGAGTGATGGAGAGTAATGGAGAGTGTCTGACAGTGTCAGAGAGTGTCAGAGTGTGTCAGAGAATGTCAGATAGCGATAGAGTGTGTCAGAGAGTGTCAGAGAGTGTCAGAGAGTGTCAGAGAGTAATAGAGAGCGTCAGAGTGTGTCAGAGAGTGTCAGAGAGTGATGGAGAGTGTCAGAGAGAGTGTGAGTGTGTCAGAGAGTTTCAGAGAGTGTCAGAGAGTGAGAGAGAGTGTCTGAGAGTGTCTGAGAGAGACAGACAGTTTCTGAGAGTTTCAGTGAGTGTCAGAGAGTGATAGAGAGTGTCTGAGAGTGTCTGAGAGTGTCAGCGAGTGATAGAGAGTGATAGAGAGTGTCTGAGAGTGTCTGAGAGTGTCAGCGAGTGATAGAGAGTGATAGGGAGTTTCTGAGAATGTCAGAGAGTGTCAGAGAGTGATAGAGAGTGATAGAGAGTGTCTGAGAGTGTCAGAGAGTGATCGAGCGTGTCTGAGAGTGTCAGTGAGTGTCAGAGAGTGATAGAGAGTGTCTGAGAGTGTCTGAGAGTGTCAGCGAGTGATAGAGAGTGATAGAGAGTGTCTGAGAGTGTCAGATATTGTCAGAGTGTGTCAGAGAGTGATACAGAGTGATAGAGAGTGCCTGAGAGTGTCTGAGAGTGTCTGTCAGTGTCAGAGAGTGATGGAGATTGAAAGAGACTGTCTGCGATTATCTGAGAGTTTCAGAGAGTGTCAGAGAGTGATAGAGAGTGTCTGAGATATTCTGAGAGTGTCTGAGAGTGATAGAGAGTGTCAGAGAGTATCAGAGTGTGTCAGAGAGTGATAGAGTGTTATAGAGAGTGAAAGACAGTGATAGAGAGTGATAGAGAGTGTCAGTGAGTGATAGAGAGTGTCTGAGAGGTTCAGAGAATGTCAGAGAGTGATAGAGAGTGTCTGACAGTGATAGTGAGTGTCTGAGAGTCATAGAGAGTGTCTGAGAGTGTCGGAGACTGTCAGAGAGTGTCAGAGAGTTATAGAGAGTGTCTTCGAGTGTCAGAGAGGGTCAAAGAGTGATAGAGAATGCCAGAGAGTGATCGAGAGTGTCTGAGAGTGTCTGTGAGTGACAGAGTATGTCAGAGAGTGTCAGACAGTGTCAGAGTGTGTCAGAGAGTAACAGAGAATGTCTGAGTGTGTCAGAGAGCAACAGAGAGTGACAGAGAGTGATAGAAAGTGTCAGAGAGTGATAGAGAGTGTCAGAGAGTATCAGAGTGTGTCAGAGAGTGATAGAGTGTTATAGAGAGTGAAAGACAGTGATAGAGAGTGATAGAGAGTGTCAGTGAGTGATAGAGAGTGTATGAGAGGTTCAGAGAATGTCAGAGAGTGATAGAGAGTGTCTGAGCGTGATAGAGAGTGTCTGAGAGTGTCAGAGAGTGTCAGAGAGTGATGGAGAGTGATAGAGAGTGTCAGAGAGTGTCAGAGAGTGTCAGAGAGTGATAGCTAGTGTCTGAGAGTGTCTGAGAGTGATAGAGAGTGTCTGAGAGTGTCATAGAGTGATAGAGAGTGTCAGAGAGTGATAGAGAGTGTCAAATTGTGTCAGAGTGTGTCAGAGAGTATCAGAGAGTGATAGAGAGTGTCTGAGAGTGTCAGAGAGTGATCGAGCGTGTCTGAGAGTGTCAGTGAGTGTCAGAGAGTGATAGAGAGTGTCTGAGAGTGTCTGAGAGTGTCAGCGAGTGATAGAGAGTGATAGAGAGTGTCTGAGAGTGTCAGATATTGTCAGAGTGTGTCAGAGAGTGATACAGAGTGATAGAGAGTGCCTGAGAGTGTCTGACAGTGTCTGACAGTGTCAGAGAGTGATGGAGATTGAAAGAGACTGTCTGCGATTGTCTGAGAGTTTCAGAGAGTGTCAGAGAGTGATAGAGAGTGTCTGAGATAGTCTGAGAGTGTCTGAGAGTGATAGAGAGTGTCAGAGAGTATCAGAGTGTGTCAGAGAGTGATAGAGTGTTATAGAGAGTGAAAGACAGTTATAGAGAGTGATAGAGAGTGTATGAGTGTGTCAGAGTGTGTCAGAGAGTGTCAGATAGTGTCAGAGATGGTCAGAGTGGGTCAGAATGTGCCAGAGAGTGATAGAGAGTGATGGAGAGTGACAGAGAGTTTCAAAGAGTGATAGATAGTGTCCGAGAGTGATATAGATTGATAGAAATTGTCTGAGAGTGTCTGAGAGAGTCAGAGAGTGTCTGAGAGTGTCAGAGAGTGTCTGACAGTGTCAGAGAATGATGGAGAGTGAGAGAGAGTATCTGAGAGTGTCAGAGATTGTCAGACAGTGTCAAAGAGCGATAGGAAGTGTCTGAGACTGTCTGAGATTATCTGAGAGTGTCAGAGAGTGTCAGAGTGTGATAGAAAGTGTCAGAGAGTGTCTGAGAGGTTCAGAGAGTGATATAAAGTGTCAGAGAGTGATAGAGAAAGTGAGAGAGTGATCGAGAGTGTCTGAGAGTGTCTGTGAGTGACAGAGTATGTCAGAGAGTGATAGAGAGTGTCAGAGTGTGTCAGAGAGTGTCAGAGAGTGTCAGAGAGTGTCAGAGTGTGTCAGAGAGTAACAGAGAGTGATAGAGAGTGATAGAGAGTGTCTGAGAGTGTCAGAGAGTGAAAGAGAGTGAAAGAGAGTGATAGAGAGTGTCTGAGAGTGTCAGCGTGTGTCAGAGAGTGTCAGAGAGTGATAGAGTGTCAGTGAGTGATAGAGAGTGTCTGAGAGTGTCAGAGATTGATAGAGAGTGTCTGAGAGTGTCAGAGAGTGATAGAGAGTGTCAGAGAGTGATATAACGTGTCAGAGATTGTCAGTGTGTGTCAGAGAGTGTCAGAGAATGTCAGAGGGTGTCAGAGAGTAACAGAGAGTGATAGAGAGTGATAGAAAGTGTCAGAGAGTGTCAGAGACTGTCAGAGTGTGTCAGAGTTTGATAGAGAGAGAGAGAGAGAGTGCGTCTGAGCGTGTCTGAAAGTATCAGAGTGTGTCAGAGAGTTATAGAGTGTGATAGAAAGTGTCAGAGAGTGATAGAGAGTGGCTGAGAGTGTCAGAGAGTGATAGAGAGTGTCTGAGAATTTCAGAGAATGTCAGAGAGTGATAGAGAGTGTCTGACAGTGATAGTGAGTGTCTGAGAGTCATAGAGAGTGTCTGAGAGTGTCGGAGACTGTCAGAGAGTGTCAGAGAGTTATAGAGAGTGTCTTCGAGTGTCAGAGAGGGTCAAAGAGTGATAGAGAATGCCAGAGAGTGATCGAGAGTGTCTGAGAGTGTCTGTGAGTGACAGAGTATGTCAGAGAGTGTCAGAGAGTGTCAGAGTGTGTCAGAGAGTAACAGAGAATGTCTGAGTGTGTCAGAGAGCAATAGAGAGTGACAGAGAGCGATAGAAAGTGTCAGAGAATGTCAGAGACTGTCAGAGTGTGTCAGAGTTTGATAGAGAGTGAGAGAGAGTGTCTGAGAGTGTCAGAAAGTGTCAGAGTGTGTCAGAGAGTGATAGAGAGTGTCTGAGAGGTTCAGAGAATGTCAGAGAGTGATAGAGAGTGTCTGAGAGTGATAGAGAGTGTCTGAGAGTGTCAGAAAGTGTCAGAGAGTGATGGAGAGTGATAGAGAGTGTCAGAGAGTGTCAGAGAGTGATAGCGAGTGTCTGAGAGTGTCAAAGAGTGTCAGAGTGTGTCAGAGAGTGTCAGAGAGTGATAGAGAGTGTCTGAGAGGTTCAGAGAATGTCAGAGAGTGATAGAGAGTGTCTGAGAGTGAAAGAGAGTGTCTGAGAGTGTCAGAGAGTGATGGAGAGTGTCAGAGAGTGATGGAGAGTGATAGAGAGTGTCAAAGAGTGTCAGAGAGTGTCAGAGAGTGTCAGAGAGTGTCAGAGAGTGATAGAGCGTGTCTGAGAGTGTCAGTGAGTGTCAGAGAGTGATAGAGAGTGTCTGAGAGTGTCTAAGAGTGTCAGCGAGTGATAGAGAGTGATAGAGAGTGTCTGAGAGTGTCAGATATTGTCAGAGTTTGTCAGAGAGTGATACAGAGTGATAGAGAGTGCCTGAGAGTGTCTGAGAGTGTCAGTGTGTGTCAGAGAGTGTCTGAGAGTGTCAGAGAGTGTCAGAGAGTGTCAGAGTGTGTCAGAGAGTGATAGAGTGTTATAGAGAGTGAAAGACAGTGATAGAGAGTGTCTGAGTGTGTCAGAGTGTGTCAGAGAGTGTCAGAGAGTGATAGAGTGTCAGAGAGTGATAGAGAGTGTCTGAGAGGTTCAGAGAATGTCAGAGAGTGATAGAGAGTGTCTGAGAGTGATAGAGAGTGTCTGAGAGTGTCAGAGAGTGATGGAGAGTGTCAGAGAGTGATGGAGAGTGATAGAGAGTGTCAAAGAGTGTCAGAGAGTGTCAGAGAGTGTCAGAGAGTGTCAGAGAGTGATAGAGCGTGTCTGAGAGTGTCAGTGAGTGTCAGTGAGTGATAGAGAGTGTCTGAGAGTGTCTAAGAGTGTCAGCGAGTGATAGAGAGTGATAGAGAGTGTCTGAGAGTGTCAGATATTGTCAGAGTTTGTCAGAGAGTGATACAGAGTGATAGAGAGTGCCTGAGAGTGTCTGAGATTGTCAGTGTGTGTCAGAGAGTGTCTGAGAGTGTCAGAGAGTGTCAGAGAGTGTCAGAGTGTGTCAGAGAGTGATAGAGTGTTATAGAGAGTGAAAGACAGTGATAGAGAGTGTCTGAGTGTGTCAGAGTGTGTCAGAGAGTGTCAGATAGTGTCAGAGATGGTCAGAGTGGGCCAGAGTGTGCCAGAGAGTGACAGAGAGTGATGGAGAGTGTCAGAGAGTGTCAAACAGTGTCAGAGAGTGACAGAAAGTGACAGAGAGTGTCTGAGAGTGTCAGAGAGTGTCTGAGAGGGTCTGAGAGAGTCAGAGAGTGCCTGAGAATGATAGAGAGCGACAGAGAGTGATAGAGAGTGTTTGAGAGTGATAGAGAGTGTCTGTGAGTGTCAGAGACTGTCAGAGAGTGACAGAGAGTGATAGAGAGTGGCAGAGAGTGGTAGAGAGTGTCTGATAGTGTCAGAGAGTGATAGAGAGTGTCTGAGTGTGTCAGAGATTGTCAGAGTGTGTTAGAGAGTGAAAGAAAGTGTCTGAGAGTGCCAGAGAGAGTCAGAGTGTACCAGAGAGTGATAGAGAGTGATCGAGAGTGTCAGAGAGTTTCATAGAGTGATAGATAGTGTCCGAGAGTGTCAGAGAGTGATATAGAGTGATAGAGAGTGTCTGAGAGTCTCCGAGAGTCTGAGAGTGTCAGAAAGTGTCTGAGAGTGTCGGAGAGTGTCTGAAAGTGTCAGAGAGTGTCTGAAAGTGTCAGAGAGTCATAGAGAGCGTCAGAGAGTGTCTGAGATTGTCAGAGAGTGTATCAGAGAGTGTCAGAGAGTGTCAGAGATTGATGGAGAGTGTCAGAGAGTGTCAGAGAGAGTCAGAGTGTGCCAGAGAGTGATAGAGAGTGAATAAGAGTGTCAGAGAGTTTCATAGAGTTATAGATAGTGACAGAGAGTGTCAGAGAGTGATATAGAGTGATAGAGAGTGTCTGATAGTGCCTGAGAGAGTCTGAGAGTGTCAGAGAGTATCTGAGAGTGATAGAGAATGTCAGAGAGTGATCGAGAGTGTCTGAGAGTGTCTGTGAGTGACAGAATATGTCAGAGAGTGATAGAAAGTGTCAGAGAGTGATAGAGAATGTCAGAGAGTGATCGAGAGTGTCTGAGAGTGTCTGTGAGTGACAGAATATGTCAGATGGTGATAGTGAGTGTCAGAGATTGTCAGAGTGTGTCAGAGAGTGTCAGACAGTGTCAGAGAGTGTCAGAGTGTGTCAGAGAGTGATAGAGAGTGATAGAGAGTGATAGAGAGTGTCTGAGAGTGTCAGAGTGTGTCAGAGAGTGTCAGAGAGTGATAGAGAGTGTCAGTGAGTGATACAGATTGTCTGAGAGTGACAGAGATTGATAGAGAGTGTCTGAGAGTGTCAGAGAGTGATAGAGAGTGTCAGAGAGTGATATAAAGTGTCTGAGATTGTCAGAGTGTGTCAGAGAGTGTCAGAGAATGTCTGAGTGTGTCAGAGAGCAACAGAGAGTGACAGAGAGTGATAGAAAGTGTCAGAGAATGTCAGAGACTGTCAGAGTGTGTCAGAGTTTGATAGAGAGAGATAGAAAGTGTCATAGAGTGATAGAGAGTGTCAGTGAGTGATAGAAAGTGTCTGAGAGTGTCAGAGAGTGTCAGAGTGTGTCAGAGAGTGTCAGAGAGTGATAGAGAGTGTCAGAGAGTGATAGAGAGTGTCAAATTGTGTCAGAGTGTGATAGAGAGTGATGGAGAATGTCAGAGAGTTTCAGAGTGTGTCAGAGAGTGTCAGAGAGTGATAGAAAGTGTCAGAGAGTGATAGAGAGTGTCTGAGAGTGTCTGAGAGTGACAGAGAGTGTCTGAGGGTGTCAGTCAGTGTCAGAGAGTGATAGAGAGTGTCTGAGAGTGTCAGAGATTGTCAGATTGTGTCAGAGTGTGTCAGAGAGTGATGGAGAGTGATGGAGAGTGTCTGACAGTGTCAGAGAGTGTCAGAGTGTGTCAGAGAATGTCAGATAGCGATAGAGTGTGTCAGAGAGTGTCAGAGAGTGTCACAGAGTAATAGAGAGTGTCAGAGTGTGTCAGAGCGTGTCAGAGAGTGATGGAGAGTGTCAGAGAGAGTGTGAGTGTGTCAGAGAGTTTCAGAGAGTGTCAGAGAGTGTCAGAGAGTGAGAGAGTGTCTGAGAGTGTCTGAGAGAGACAGAGAGTTTCTGAGAGTTTCAGTGATTGTCAGAGAGTGATAGAGAGTGTCTGAGAGTGTCTGAGAGTGTCAGCGAGTGATAGAGAGTGATAGAGAGTGTCTGAGAGTGTCTGAGAGTGTCAGCGAGTGATAGAGAGTGATAGGGAGTTTCTGAGAATGTCAGAGAGTGTCAGAGAGTGATAGAGAGTGATAGAGAGTGTCTGAGAGTGTCAGAGAGTGATAGAGCGTGTCTGAGAGTGTCAGTGAGTGTCAGAGAGTGATAGAGAGTGTCTGAGAGTGTCTGAGAGTGTCTGAGAGTGTCAGCGAGTGATAGAGAGTGACAGAGAGTGTCTGAGAGTGTCAGATATTGTCAGAGTGTGTCAGAGAGTGATACAGAGTGAGAGAGAGTGCCTGAGAGTGTCTGAGAGTGTCAGTGTGTGTCAGAGAGAGTCAGAGAGTGATAGAGAGTGTCAGAGAGAGTCAGAATGTGTCAGAGATTGATAGAGAGTGATAGAGAGTGTCTGAGATAGTCTGAGAGTGTCTGAGAGTGTCAGAGAGTGATAGAGAGTGTCTGAGAGTGTCAGAGTGTGATAGAGAGTGTCAGATATTGTCAGAGTGTGTCAGAGAGTGATACAGAGTGAGAGAGAGTGCCTGAGAGTGTCTGAGAGTGTCAGTGTGTGTCAGAGAGTGTCAGAGAGTGATAGAGAGTGTCAGAGAGAGTCAGAATGTGTCAGAGATTGATAGAGAGTGATAGAGAGTGTCTGAGATAGTCTGAGAGTGTCTGAGAGTGATAGAGAGTGACAGAGAGTGTCTGAGAGTGTCAGATATTTTCAGAGTGTGTCAGAGAGTGATACAGAGTGAGAGAGAGTGCCTGAGAGTGTCTGAGAGTGTCAGTGTGTGTCAGAGAGTGTCAGAGAGTGATAGAGAGTGTCAGAGAGAGTCAGAATGTGTCAGAGATTGATAGAGAGTGATAGAGAGTGTCTGAGATAGTCTGAGAGTGTCTGAGAGTGTCAGAGAGTGTCAGAGAGTGTCAGAGTGTGTCAGAGAGTGATAGAGTGTTATAGAGAGTGAAAGACAGTGATAGAGAGTGATAGAGACTGTCTGAGTGTGTCAGAGTGTGTCAGAGAGTGTCAGATAGTGTCAGAGATGGCCAGAGTGGGTCAGAATGTGCCAGAGAGTGATAGAGAGTGATGGAGAGTGTCAGAGAGTTTCACAGAGTGATAGATAGTGCCCGAGAGTGATATAGAGTGATAGAAATTGTCTGAGAGTGTCTGAGAGAGTCAGAGAGTGTCTGAGAGTGTCAGAGAGTGTCTGACAGTGTCAGAGAATGATGGAGAGTGAGAGAGAGTGTCTGAGAGTGTCAGAGATTGTCAGACAGTGTCAAAGAGCGATAGGAAGTGTCTGAGACTGTCTGTGATTATCTGAGAGTGTCAGAGAGTGTCAGAGTGTGATAGAAAGTGTCAGAGAGTGTCTGAGAGGTTCAGAGAGTGATATACAGTGTCAGAGAGTGATAGAGAAAGTGAGAGAGTGATCGAGAGTGTCTGAGAGTGTCTGAGAGTGTCAGAGTGTGTCAGAGAGTGTCAGAGAGTGACAGAGTGTCAGTGAGTGATAGAGAGTGATAGAGAGTGATAGAGAGTGTCTGAGAGTGTCAGAAAGTGTCAGAGAGTGTCAGAGAGTGTCAGAGAGTAATAGAGAGTGATAGAGAGTGATAGAGAGTGTCTGAGAGTGTCAGAAAGTGTCAGAGTGTGTCAGAGAGTGAAAGAGAGTGAAAGAGAGTGATAGAGAGTGTCTGAGAGTGTCTGAGAGTGTCAGAGTGTGTCAGAGAGTGTCAGAGAGTGACAGAGTGTCAGTGAGTGATAGAGAGTGGCTGAGAGTGTCAGAGATTGATAGAGAGTGTCTGAGAGTGTCAGAGAGTGATAGAGAGTGTCAGAGAGTGATAGAAAGTGTCAGAGATTGTCAGAGTGTGTCAGAGAGTGTCAGAGAGTGTCAGAGTGTGTCAGAGAGTAACAGAGAGTGATAGAGAGTGATAGAGAGTGTCAGAGAGTGTCAGAGACTGTCAGAGTTTGATAGAGAGAGAGAGAGAGTGTGTCTGAGAGTGTCTGAAAGTATCAGAGTGTGTCAGAGAGTTATAGAGAGTGATAGAAAGTGTCAGAGAGTGATAGAGAGTGGCTGAGAGTGTCAGATAGTGATAGAGAGTGTCTGAGAATTTCAGAGAATGTCAGAGAGTGATAGAGAGTGTCTGACAGTGATAGTGAGTGTCTGAGAGTCATAGAGAGCGTCTGAGAGTGTCGGAGACTGTCAGAGAGTGTCAGAGAGTTATAGAGAGTGTCCGAGAGTGTCAGAGAGTGATATAGAGTGATAGAGTGTCTGTGAGTGATAGAGAGTGTCCGAGAGTGTCAGAGATTGATAGAGAGTGTCGGAGAGTGTCAGAGAGTGATAGCGAGTGTCAGAGAGTGACAGAAAGTGTCAGAGATTGTCAGAGTGTGTCAGAGAGTGTCAGAGAATGTCAGAGTGTGTCAGAGAGTAACAGAGAGTGATAGAGAGTGATAGAGAGTGTCAGAGAGTGTCAGAGACTGTCAGAGTGTGTCAGCGTTTGATAGAGAGAGAGAGAGAGTGTCTGAGAGTGTCTGAAAGTGTCAGAGTGTGTCAGAGAGTTATAGAGAGTGATAGAAAGTGTCAGAGAGTGATAGAGAGTGGCTGAGAGTGTCAGAGAGTGATAGAGAGTGTCTGAGAATTTCAGAGAATGTCAGAGAGTGATAGAGAGTGTCTGACAGTGATAGTGAGTGTCTGAGAGTCATAGAGAGTGTCTGAGAGTGTCGGAGACTGTCAGAGAGTGTCAGAGAGTTATAGAGAGTGTCAAAGAGTGATAGAGAATGTCAGAGAGTGATCGAGAGTGTCTGAGAGTGTCTGTGAGTGACAGAGTATGTCAGAGAGTGTCAGAGTGTGTCAGAGAGTAACAGAGAATGTCTGAGTGTGTCAGAGAGCAACAGAGAGAGACAGAGAGTGATAGAAAGTGTCAGAGAATGTCAGAGACTGTCAGAGTGTGTCAGAGAGTGATAGAGAGTGTCTGAGAGGTTCAGAGAATGTCAGAGAGTGATAGAGAGTGTCTGAGAGTGATAGAGAGTGTCTGAGAGTGTCAGAGAGTGTCAGAGAGTGATGGAGAGTGATAGAGAGTGTCAGAGAGTGTCAGAGAGTGATAGCGAGTGTCTGAGAGTGTCTGAGTGTGTCAGAGAGTGTCAGAGAGTGATAGAGAGTGTCTGAGAGGTTCAGAGAATGTCAGAGAGTGGCTGAGAGTGTCAGAGAGTGATAGAGAGTGTCTGAGAATTTCAGAGAATGTCAGAGAGTGATAGAGAGTGTCTGACAGTGATAGTGAGTGTCTGAGAGTCATAGAGAGTGTCTGAGAGTGTCGGAGACTGTCAGAGTGTGTCAGAGAGTTATAGAGAGTGTCAAAGAGTGATAGAGAATGTCAGAGAGTGATCGAGAGTGTCTGAGAGTGTCTGTGAGTGACAGAGTATGTCAGAGAGTGTCAGAGTGTGTCAGAGAGTAACAGAGAATGTCTGAGTGTGTCAGAGAGCAACAGAGAGAGACAGAGAGTGATAGAAAGTGTCAGAGAATGTCAGAGACTGTCAGAGTCTGTCAGAGAGTGATAGAGAGTGTCTGAGAGGTTCAGAGAATGTCAGAGAGTGATAGAGAGTGTCTGAGAGTGATAGAGAGTGTCTGAGAGTGTCAGAGAGTGTCAGAGAGTGATGGAGAGTGATAGAGAGTGTCAGAGAGTGTCAGAGAGTGATAGCGAGTGTCTGAGAGTGTCTGAGTGTGTCAGAGAGTGTCAGAGAGTGATAGAGAGTGTCTGAGAGGTTCAGAGAATGTCAGAGAGTGATAGAGAGTGTCTGAGAGTGATAGAGAGTGTCTGAGAGTGACAGAGAGTGTCAGAGAGTGATGGAAAGTGATGGAGAGTGATAGAGAGTGTCAGAGAGTGTCAGAGAGTGTCAGAGAGTGATAGCGACTGTCTGAGAGTGTCTGAGAGTGTCAGAGAGTGTCAGAGTGTGTCAGAGAGTGTCAGAGAGTGATAGAGAGTGTCAGAGAGTGATAGAGAGTGTCTGAGAGTGTCATAGAGTGATAGAGAGTGTCAGAGAGTGATAGAGGGTGTCAAATTGTGTCAGAGTGTGATAGAGAGTGATGGAGAGTGTCAGAGAGTTTCAGAGTGTGTCAGAGAGTGTCAGAGAGTGATAGAAAGTGTCAGAGAGTGATAGAGAGTGTCTGAGAGTGTCTGAGAGTGACAGAGAGTGTCTGAGGGTGTCTGAGGGTGTCTGAGAGTGTCAGAGAGTAATAGAGAGTGTCAGAGTGTGTCAGAGAGTGTCAGAGAGTGATGGAGAGCGTCAGAGAGAGTGTGAGTGTGTCAGAGAGTTTCAGAGAGTGTCAGAGAGTGAGAGAGAGTGTCTGAGAGTGTCTGAGAGAGACAAAGAGTTTCTGAGAGTTTCAGTGAGTGTCAGAGAGTGATCGAGAGTGTCTGAGAGTGTCTGAGAGTGTCAGCGAGTGATAGAGAGTAATAGAGAGTGTCTGAGTTTGTCTGAGAGTGTCAGCGAGTGATAGAGAGTGATAGGGAGTTTCTGAGAATGTCAGAGAGTGTCAGAGAGTGATAGAGAGTGATAGAGAGTGTCTGAGAGCGTCAGAGAGTGTCAGAGATTGATAGAGAGTGATAGAGAGTGTCTGAGATAGTCTGAGAGTGTCAGTGAGTGTCAGAGAGTGATAGAGAGTGTCTGAGAGTGTCTGAGAGTGTCAGCGAGTGATAGAGAGTGATAGAGAGTATCTGAGAGTGTCAGATATTGTCAGAGTGTGTCAGAGAGTGATACAGAGTGATAGAGAGTGCCTGAGAGTGTCTGAGAGTGTCAGTGTGTGTCAGAGAGTGTCAGAGAGTGATAGAGAGTGTTAAAGAGAGTCAGAGTGTGTCAGAGATTGATAGAGAGTGATAGAGAGTGTCTGAGATAGTCTGAGAGTGTCTGAGAGTGTCAGAGAGTGTCAGAGAGTGTCAGAGTGTGTCAGAGAGAGATAGAGCGTTATAGAGAGTGAAAGACAGTGATAGAGAGTGATAGAGAGTGTCTGAGTGTGTCAGAGTGTGTCAGAGAGTGTCAGATAGTGTCAGATAGTGTCAGAGATGGTCAGAGTGGGTCAGAGTGTGCCAGAGAGTGACAGAGAGTGATGGAGAGTGTCAGAGAGTTTCATAGAGTGATAGATAGTGTCAGAGAGTGATATAGAGTGATAGAAATTGTCTGAGAGTGTCTGAGAGAGTCAGAGAGTGTCTGAGAGGGTCAGAGAGTGTCTGACAGTGTCAGAGAATGATGGAGAGTGGGAGAGAGTGTCTGAGAGCGTCAGAGATTGTCAGACAGTGTCAAAGAGCGATAGAAAGTGTCTGAGACTGTCTGAGATTATCTGAGAGTGTCAGAGTGTGATAGAAAGTGTCAGAGAGTGTCTGAGAGGTTCAGAGAGTGATATAAAGTGTCAGAGAGTGATGGAGAAAGTGAGAGAGTGATCGAGAGTGTCTGAGAGTGTCTGTGAGTGACAGAGTATGTCAGAGAGTGATAGAGAGTGTCAGAGTGTGTCAGAGAGTGTCAGAGAGTGTCAGAGTGTGTCAGAGAGTAACAGAGAGGGATAGAGAGTGATAGAGAGTGTCTGAGAGTGTCAGAGTGTGTCAGAGAGTGTCAGAGAGTGATAGAGTGTCAGTGAGTGATAGAGAGTGTCTGAGAGTGTCAGAAATTGATAGAGAGTGTCTGAGTGTGTCAGAGAGTGATAGAGAGTGTCAGAGAGTGATAGAAAGTGTCAGAGATTGTCAGAGTGCGTCAGAGAGTGTCAGAGAATGTCAGAGTGTGTCAGAGAGTAACAGAGATAGATAGAGAGTGATAGAGAGTGTCAGAGAGTGTCAGAGACTGTCAGAGTGTGTCAGTGTTTGATAGAGAGAGAGAGAGAGAGTCTGAGAGTGTCTGAAAGTGTCAGAGTGTGTCAGAGAGTTATAGAGAGTGATAGAAAGTGTCAGAGAGTGATAGAGAGTGGCTGAGAGTGTCAGAGAGTGATAGAGAGTGTCTGAGAATTTCAGAGAATGTCAGAGAGTGATAGAGAGTGTCTGACAGTGATAGTGAGTGTCTGAGAGTCATAGAGAGTGTCTGAGAGTGTCGGAGACTGTCAGAGAGTGTCAGAGAGTTATAGAGAGTGTCCGAGAGTGTCAGAGAGTGACAGAGAGTGATAGAGTGTCAGTGAGTGATAGAGAGTGTCCGAGAGTGTCAGAGATTGATAGAGAGTGTCTGAGAGTGTCAGAGAGTGATAGCGAGTGTCAGAGAGTGACAGAAAGTGTCAGAGATTGTCAGAGTGTGTCAGAGAGTGTCAGAGAATGTCAGAGTGTGTCAGAGAGTAACAGAGAGTGATAGAGAGTGATAGAGAGTGTCAGAGTGTGTCAGAGACTGTCAGAGTGTGTCAGAGTTTGATAGAGAGAGAGAGAGAGTGTCTGAAAGTGTCAGAGTGTGTCAGAGAGTTATAGAGAGTGATAGAAAGTGTCAGAGAGTGATAGAGAGTGGCTGAGAGTGTCAGAGAGTGATAGAGAGTGTCTGAGAATTTCAGAGAATGTCAGAGAGTGATAGAGCGTGTCTGAGAGTCATAGAGAGTGTCTGAGAGTGTCGGAGACTGTCAGAGAGTGTCAGAGAGTTATAGAGAGTGTCTTCGAGTGTCAGAGAGTGTCAAAGAGTGATAGAGAATGTCAGAGAGTGATCGAGAGTGTCTGAGAGTGTCTGTGAGTGACAGAGTATGTCAGAGAGTGATAGAGAGTGTCAGAGATAGTCAGGTGTATGAGAGCGAGTGTCAGAGAGTGTCAGAGAGTGTCAGAGTGTGTCAGAGAGTAACAGAGAGGGATAGAGAGGGATAGAGAGTGATGGAGAGTGTCTGAGAGTGTCAGAGTGTGTCAGAGAGTGTCAGAGCGTGATAGAGAGTGTCAGTGAGTGTTAGAGAGTATCTGAGAGTGTCAAAGATTGATAGAGAGTGTCTGAGAGTGTCAGAGAGTGATAGAGAGTGCCAGAGAGTGATAGAAAGTGTCAAAGATTGTCAGAGTGTGTCAGAGATTTTCAGAGATTGTCAGAGTGTGTCAGAGAGTAACAGAGAGTAACAGAGAGTGATAGAGAGTGATAGAGAATGTCAGAGAGTGTCAGAGACTGTCAGAGTGTGTCAGAGTTTGATAGAGAGTGAGAGAGAGTGTCTGAGAGTGTCAGAAAGTGTCAGAGAGTGTCAGAGACTGTCAGAGAGTGATAGAGAGTGATAGAGAGTGTCAGAGAGTGTCAGAGAGTGTCAGAGAGTGATAGAGAGTGTCTGACAGTGTCAGAGAGTGATGGAGAGTGAAAGAGAGTATCATGGAGAATCTGAGAGTGTTAGGGAGTGATAGCGAGTGTCATAGAGGGATAGAGAGTGTAAGAGTGTGTCTGACAGCGTCAGAGACTGTCAGACAGTGTCAGAGAGTGCTAGGAAGTGTCTGAGACTGTCTGAGATTATCTGAGAGTGTCAGAGAGTGTCAGAGTGTGATAGAAAGTGTCAGAGAGTGTCTGAGAGGTTCAGAGAGTGATATAAAGTGACAGAGAGTGTCTGAGAGAGTCAGAGAGAGTGTCCGAGTGTGTCAGAGAGTGATTGAGAGTGATAGAGTGTGATAGAGAGTGCCTTTGAGTGTCAGAGAGTGTCAGAGAGTGACAGAGTATGTCAGAGAGTGATAGAGAGTGTCAGAGTGTGTCAGAGAGTGTCAGAGAGTGTCAGAGTGTGTCAGAGAGTAACAGAGAGAAATAGAGAGTGATAGAGAGTGTCTGAGAGTGTCAGAAAATGTCAGAGTGTGTCAGAGAGTGATAGAGAGTGATAGAGTGTGTCAGAGAGTGTCAGAGAGTGATAGAGAGTGTCAGTGAGTGATGGAAAGTGTCTGAGAGTGTCAGAGATTGATAGAGAGTGTCAAAGTGTGTCAGAGAGTGTCAGAGAATGTCAGAGTGTGTCAGAGAGTATCAGAGTGTGATAGAGAGTGTCAGTGAGTGATAGAGAGTGTCTGAGAGTGTCAGAGTTTGATAGAGAGTGATGGAGAGTGTCTGAGAGTGTCAGAGAGTGATAGAGAGTGTCTGTGTGTTTCAGAGAATGTCAGAGAGTGATAGAGAGTGTCTGAGAGTGATAGAGAGTGTCTGAGAGTGTCTGAGGGTGTCAGTCAGTGTCAGAGAATGACAGAGAGCGTCTGAGAGTGTCAGAGATTGTCAGAGTGTGTCAGAGAGTGATGGAGAGTCATAGAGAGTGTCTGACAGTGTCAGAGAGTGTCAGAGTGTGTCAGAGAATGTGAGAGAGCGATATTGTGTGTCAGAGTGATTCAGAGAGTGTCAGAGAGTGTCAGAGAGTGTCTGAGAGGTTCAGAGAGTGATATAAAGTGTCAGAGAGTGTCTGAGAGAGTCAGAGAGAGTCAGAGAGTGTCAGAGTGTGGGAGAGAGTGAAAGAGAGTGATAGAGAGTGTCTGAGAGTGACAGAGCGTGTCTGAGAGTGTCAGTGAGTGTCAGAGAGTGATAGAGAGTGTCTGAGAGTGTCAGAGAGTGTCAGCGAGTGATAGAGAGTGATAGAGAGTGTCTGAGAGTGTCAGAGATTGTCAGAGTGTGTCAGAGAGTGATAGAGTGTGATAGAGAGTGGCTGAGAGTGTCTGAGAGTGTCAGAGTGTGTCAGAGAGTGTCAGTGAGTGATTGAGAGTGTCAGAGAGTGATAGAGAGTGTCTGAGAGTGTCAGAAAGTGATAGAGAGTGTCAGAGAGTGTTAGAGAGTGTCTGAGAGTGATAGAGAGTGATATAGAGTGATAGACAGTGATAGAGAGTGATAGAGAGTGTCAGAGTGTGCCAGAGAGTGATAGAGAGTGATGGAGAACGTCAGAGAGTTTCATAGAGTGATAGATAGTTTCAGAGAGTGATATAGAGTGATAGAGAGTGTCTGAGAGTGTCTGAGAGAGTCAGAGAGTGTCTGAGAGTGTCAGAGAGTGTCTGACAGTGTCAGAGAGTGAAGGAGAGTGAAAGAGAGTGTCATAGAGAATCTGACAGTGTTAGGGAGTGATAGGGAGTGTCAGAGAGGGATAGAGAGTGAAAGAGAGTGTCTGAGAGTGTCAGAGATTGTCAGAAAGTGGCAGAGAGTGATAGAAAGTGAATGAGACTGTCTGAGATTATCTGAGAGTGTCAGAGAGTGTCAGAGTGTGATAGAAATTGTCAGAGAGTGTCTGAGAGGTTCAGAGAGTGATATAAAGTGTCAGAGAGTGTCTGAGAGAGTCAGAGAGAGTCAGAGAGTGCAGAGAGTGATAGAGAGTGATAGAGAGTGTCCGAGAGTGTCAGAGAGTGATAGAGATTGATAGAGTGTGATAGAGAGTGTCTTTGACTGTCAGAGAGTGTCAGAGAGTGATAGAGAATGTCAGAGAGTGATCGAGAGCTTCTGAGAGTGTCTGTGAGTGACAGAGTATGTCAAAGAGTGATAGAGAGTGTCAGAGTGTGTCAGAGAGTGTCAGAGATTGTCTGAGAGTGTCAGAGTGTGTCAGAGAGTAACAGAGAGGGATAGAGAGTGTCTGAGAGTGTCAGAAAGTGTCAGAGTGTGTCAGAGTGTCAGAGAGTGATATAGAGTGTCAGTGAGTGATAGAGAGTGTCTGAGAATGTCGGAGATTGACAGAGAGTGTCTGAGAGTGTCAGAGAATGATAGAGAGTGTCAGAGAGTGATAGAAAGTGTCAGATATTGTCAGAGTGTGTCAGAGAGTGTCAGAGAATGTCAGAGTGTGTCAGAGAGTAACAGCGAGTGATAGAGAGTGATATGGAGTGTCAGAGAGTTTCAGAGACTGTCAGAGTGTGTCAGAGTTTGATAGAGAGTGAGAGAGAGTGTCTGAGAGTGTCAGAAAGTGTCAGAGTGTGTCAGAGAGTGATAGAGAGTGATGGAAAGTGTCAGAGAGTGATAGAGAGTGTCAGAGAGTGATAGAGCGTGTCTGAGAGTTTCAGAGAATGTCAGAGAATGATAGAGAGTGTCTGAGAATGATAGAGAGTGTCTGAGAGTGATAGAGAGTGTCTGAGAGTGTCAGAGACTGTCAGAGATTGTCAGAGAGTGATAGAGAGTGTCCGAGAGTGTCAGAGAGTGATAGAGAGTGATAGAGTGTAATCGAGAGTGTCTGAGAGTGTCTGTGAGTGACAGAGTATGTCAGAGAGTGATAGAGAGTGTCAGAGATTGTCAGAGTGTGTCAGAGAGTGTCAGAGAGTGTCAGAGCGTGTCAGAGAGTTTCAGAGTGTGTCAGAGAGTAACAGAGAGTGATAGAGAGTGATAGAGAGTGTCTGAGAGTGTCAGAAAGTGTCAGAGTGTGTCAGAGATTGACAGAGAGTGATAGAGAGTGTCTGAGAGTGTAAGAGTGTGTCAGAGAGTGTCAGAGATTGTCAGAGAGTGATAGAGAGTGTCAGTGAGTGATAGAGAGTGTCTGAGAGTGTCAGAGATTGATAGAGAGTGTCTGAGAGTGTCAGAGAGTGATAGAAAGTGTCAGAGATTGTCAGAGTGTGTCAGAGATTGTCAGAGAATGTCAGAGTGTGTCAGAGAGTAACAGAGAGTGATAGAGAGTGATAGAGAATGTCAGAGGGTGTCAGAGACTGTCAGAGAGTTTCAGAGTTTGATAGAGAGTGAGAGAGAGTGTCTGAGAGTGTCATAAAGTGTCAGTGTGTGTCAGAGAGTGATAGAGAGTGATAGAAAGTGTCAGAGAGTGATAGAGAGTGTCTGAGAGTGTCTGAGAGTGTCAGAGCGTGATAGAGAGTGTCCGAGAGTGTCAGAGAGTGATAGCGAGTGATAGAGTGTGATAGAGAGTGTCTTTGAGTGTCAGAGATTGATAGAGAGTGTCTGAGAGTGTCAGAGAGTGATAGAGAGTGTCAGAGAGTGATAGAAAGTGTCAGAGATTGTCAGAGTGTGTCAGAGAGTGTCAGAGAGTGTCAGAGTGTGTCAGAGAGTAACAGAGAGTGATAGAGAGTGATAGAGAGTGTCAGAGAGTGTCAGAGACTGTCAGAGTTTGATAGGGAGAGAGAGAGAGTGTGTCTGAGAGTGTCTGAAAGTATCAGAGTGTGTCAGAGAGTTATAGAGAGTGATAGAAAGTGTCAGAGAGTGATAGAGAGTGGCTGAGAGTGTCAGATAGTGATAGAGAGTGTCTGAGAATTTCAGAGAATGTCAGAGAGTGTCAGAGACTGTCAGAGTTTGATAGAGAGAGAGAGAGAGTGTGCCTGAGAGTGTCTGAAAGTATCAGAGTGTGTCAGAGAGTTATAGAGAGTGATAGAAAGTGTCAGAGAGTGATAGAGAGAGTCCGAGAGTGTCAGAGAGTGATAGCGAGTGATAGAGTGTGATAGAGAGTGTCTTTGAGTGTCAGAGAGTGTCAGAGTGTGTCAGAGAGTGTCAGAGAGTGGTAGACAGTGATATACAGTGTCTTTGAGTGTCAGAGAGTGTCAGAGAGTGATAGCGAATGTCAGAGAGTGATCGAGAGTGTCTGAGAGCGTCTGTGAGTGATAGCGTATGTCAGAGAGTGATAGAGAGTGTCAGAGATTGTCAGAGTGAATCAGAGAGTGTCAGAGAGTGTCAGAGTGTGTCAGAGAGTAACAGAGAGTGATAGAGAGTGACAGAGAGTGTCTGAGAGTGTCAGAAAGTGTCAGAGTGTGTCAGAGAGTGATAGAGAGTGATAAAGAGTGTCTGAGATTGTCAGAGTGTGTCAGAGAGTGTCAGAGAGTGATCGAGAGTGTCAGTGAGTGATGGAGAGTGTCTGAGAGTGTCAGAGATTGACAGAGATTGTCTGAGAGTGTCAGAGAGTGATAGAGAGTGTCAGAGAGTGATAGAAAGTGTCAGAGATTGTCAGAGTGAATCAGAGAGTGTCAGAGAGTGTCACAGTGTGTCAGACAGTAACAGAGAGTGATAGAGAGTGACAGAGAGTGTCTGAGAGTGTCAGAAAGTGTCAGAGTGTGTCAGAGTTTGATAGAGAGTGAGAGAGAGAGTGTCTGAGAGTGTCAGAAAGTGTCAGAGTGTGCCAGAGAGTGATAGAGATTGTCTGAGAGTTTCAGAGAATGTCAGAGAATGATAGCGAGTGTCTGAGAATGATAGAGAGTGTCAGAGACTGTCAGAGACAGTCAGAGTGTGTCAGAGAATGATAGAGAGTGATAGAGAGTGTCTGAGAGTGTCAGAGAGTGTCAGAGTGTGTCAGAGAGTGACAGAGAGTGGTAGAGAGTGGTAGAGAGTGATAGACAGTGATAGAGAGTGATAGAGAGTGTCTGAGAGTGTCAGAGAGTGATAGCGAGTTTCAGAGAGTTTCAGAGACAGTCAGAGTGTGTCAGAGAGTGATAGCTAGTGATAGAGCGTGTCTGAGAGTGTCAGACTGCGTCAGAGAGTGTCAGATAGTGTCAGAGAGGGTCAGAGTGAGTCAGAGAGTGCAGAGAGTGATAGAGAGTGATAGAGAGTGTCCGAGAGTTTCATGGAGTGATAGATAGTGTCAGAGAGTGATATAGAGTGATAGAGACTGTCTGAGAGTGTCTGAGAGAGTCAGAGAGTGCCTGAGAGTGTCAGAGAGTGTCTGACAGTGTAAGAGAGTGATGGAGAGTGAAAGAGAGTGTCACAGAGAACTTGAGAGTGTTAGGGAGTGATAGCGAGTGTCATCGAGGGATAGAGAGTGAAAGAGAGTGTCTGAGAGTGTCAGAGATTGTCAGACAGTGTCAGAGAGTGATAGAAAGTGTCTGAGACTGTCTGAGATTATCTGAGAGTGTCAGAGTGTGATAGAAAGTGTCAGAGAGTGTCTGAGAGGTTCAGAGAGTGATATAAAGTGTCAGAGAGTGTCTGAGAGAGTCAGAGAGAGTCAGAGAGTGCAGAGAGTGAGAGAGAGTGTCCGAGAGTGTCTTTGAGTGATCGAGATTGATAGAGTGTGATAGAGAGTGTCTTTGAGTGTCAGAGAGTGTCAGAGAGTGATAGAGAATGTCAAAGAGTGATCGAGAGTGTCTGAGAGTGTCTGTGAGTGACAGAGTATGTCAGAGAGTGATAGAGAGTGTCAGAGATTGTCAGAGTGTGTCAGAGAGTGTCAGAGAGTGTCAGAGTGTGTCAGAGAGTAACAGAGAGGGATAGAGAGTGATTCGAGAGTGTCTGAGAGTGTCAGAAAGTGTCAGAGTGTGTCGGAGAGTGATAGAGAGTGATAGAGAGTGTCTGAGAGTGTCAGAGTGTGTCAGAGTGTCAGAGAGTGATAGAGAGTGTCAGAGAGTGATAGAGAGTGTCTGAGTGTGTCAGAGATTGATCGAGAGTGTCTGAGAGTGTCAGGGAGTGATAGAGAGTGTCAGAGAGTGATAGAAAGTGTCAGATATTGTCAGAGTGTGTCAGAGAGTGTCAGAGAATGTCAGAGTGTGTCAGAGAGTAACAGAGAGCGATAGCGTGTGATAGAGAGTGTCAGAGAGTGTCAGAGACTGTCAGAGTGTGTCAGAGTTTGATAGAGAGTGAGAGAGAGTGTCTGAGAGTGTCAGAAAGTGTCAGAGTGTGTCAGAGAGTGATAGAGAGTGTCTGTGAGTTTCAGAGAATGTCAGAGATTGTCAGACAGTGTCAGAGAGTGATAGAAAGTGTCTGAGACTGTCTGAGATTATCTGAGAGTGTCAGAGTGTGATAGAAAGTGTCAGAGAGTGTCTGAGAGGTTCAGAGAGTGATATAAAGTGTCAGAGAGTGTCTGAGAGAGTCAGAGAGAGTCAGAGAGTGCAGAGAGTGATAGAGAGTGTCCGAGAGTGTCTTTGAGTGATAGAGATTGATAGAATGTGATAGAGAGTGTCTTTGAGTGTCAGAGAGTGTCAGAGAGTGATAGAGAATGTCAAAGAGTGATCGAGAGTGTCTGAGACTGTCTGTGAGTGACAGAGTATGTCAGAGAGTGATAGAGAGTGTCAGAGAATGTCATAGTGTGTCAGAGAGTGTCAGAGAGTGTCAGAGAGTGTCAGAGTGTGTCAGAGAGTAACAGAGAGGGATAGAGAGTGATTCGAGAGTGTCTGAGAGTGCCAGAAAGTGTCAGAGTGTGTCGGAGAGTGATAGAGAGTGATAGAGAGTGTCTGAGAGTGTCAGAGTGTGTCAGAGTGTCAGAGAGTGATAGAGAGTGTCAGTGAGTGATAGAGAGTGTCTGAGATTGTCAGAGATTGATCGAGAGTGTCTGAGAGTGTCAGGGAGTGATAGAGAGTGTCAGAGAGTGATAGAAAGTGTCAGATATTGTCAGAGTGTGTCAGAGAGTGTCAGAGAATGTCAGAGTGTGTCAGAGTGTGTCAGAGAGTGATAGAGAGTGTCTGTGAGTTTCAGAGAATGACAGAGAGTGTCTGAGAGTGATAGAGAGTGTCTGAGAGTTTCAGAGACTGTCAGAGAGTGTCAGAGAGTGATAGCGAGTGATAGAGTGTGATAGAGAGTGTCTTTGAGTGTCAGAGAGTGTCAGAGAGTGATCGAGAGTGTCTGAGAGTGTGTGTGAGTGACAGCGTATGTCAGAGAGTGATAGAGATTGTCAGAGATTGTCAGAGTGTGTCAGAGAGTGTCAGAGAGTGTCAGAGAGTGTCAGAGTGTGTCAGAGAGTAACAGAGAGTGATAGAGAGTGTCTGAGAGTGTCAGAAAGTGTCAGAGTGTGTCAGAGAGTGATAGAGTGATAGAGAGTGATAAAGTGTGTCAGAGAGTGATAGAGCGTATCAGTGAGTGATAGAGAGTGTCTGAGAGTGTCAGAGATTGATAGAGAGTGTCTGAGAGTGTCAGAGCTTGATAGAGAGTGTCCGAGAGTGTCAGAGAGTGTCAGAGAGTGATAGAGAATGTCCGAGAGTGTCAGAGAGTGATAGCGAGTGATAGAGTGTGCTAGAGAGTGTCTTTGAGTGTCAGAGAGTGTCAGAGAGTGATCGAGAGTGTCTGAGAGTGTCTGTGAGTGACAGCGTATGTCAGAGAGTGATAGAGAGTGTCAGAGATTGTCAGAGTGTGTCAGAGAGTGTCAGAGAGTGTCAGAGAGTGTCAGAGTGTGTCGGAGAGTAACAGAGAGTGATAGAGAGTGTCTGAGAGTGTCAGAAAGTGTCAGAGTGTGTCAGAGAGTGATAGAGTGATAGAGAGTGATAAAGTGTGTCAGAGAGTGATAGAGCGTATCAGTGAGTGATAGAGAGTGTCTGAGAGTGTCAGAGATTGATAGAGAGTGTCTGAGAGTGTCAGAGCGTGATAGAGAGTGTCCGAGAGTGTCAGAGAGTGTCAGAGAGTGATAGAGAATGTCCGAGAGTGTCAGAGAGTGATAGCGAGAGATAGAGTGTGCTAGAGAGTGTCTTTGAGTGTCAGAGAGTGTCAGTGAGTGATCGAGAGTGTCTGAGAGTGTCTGTGAGTGACAGCGTATGTCAGAGAGTGATAGAGAGTGTCAGAGATTGTCAGAGTGTGTCAGAGAGTGTCAGAGAGTGTCAGAGAGTGTCAGAGTGTGTCGGAGAGTAACAGAGAGTGATAGAGAGTGTCTGAGAGTGTCAGAAAGTGTCAGAGTGTGTCAGAGAGTGATAGAGTGATAGAGAGTGATAAAGTGTGTCAGAGAGTGATAGAGCGTATCAGTGAGTGATAGAGAGTGTCTGAGAGTGTCAGAGATTGATAGAGAGTGTCTGAGAGTGTCAGAGCGTGATAGAGAGTGTCCGAGAGTGTCAGAGAGTGATAGCGAGTGATAGAGTGTGATAGAGAGTGTCTTTGAGTGTCAGAGAGTGTCAGAGAGTGATAGAGAATGTCAGAGAGTGATCGAGAGTGTCTGAAAGTGTCTATGAGTGACAGCGTATGTCAGAGAGTGATAGAGAGTGTCAGAGATTGTCAGAGCGTGTCAGAGAGTGTCAGAGAGTGTCAGAGTGTGTCAGAGAGTAACAGAGAGTGATAGAGAGTGTCTGAGAGTGTCAGAAAGTGTCAGAGTGTGATAGAGAGTGTCAGTGAGCGATAGAGAGTGTCTGAGAGTGTCAGAGATTGATAGAGAGTGTCTGAGAGTGTCAGAGCGTCATAGAGAGTGTCTGAGAGTGATAGAAAGTGTCAGAGATTTTCAGAGTGTTGTCAGAGATTGCCAGAGAATGTCAGAGTGTGTCAGAGAGTAACAGAGAGTGATAGAGAGTGAAATAGAATGTCAGAGAGTGTCAGAGACTGTCAGAGTGTGTCAGAGTTTGATAGAGAGTGAGAGAGAGAGTGTCTGAGAGTGTCAGAAAGTGTCAGAGTGTGTCAGAGAGTGATAGAGAGTGATAGAAAGTGTCAGAGAGTGACAGAGAGTGTCTGAGAGTGTCAGAGAGTGATAGAGAGTGTCTGATAGTTTCAGAGAATGTCAGAGAGTGTAAAAGAGTTTCTGAGAGTGATAGAGAGTGTCTGAGAGTGATTGAGTGTGATAGAGAGTGTCAGAGAGTGTCAGAGAGTGTCAGAGAGTGTCAGAGACTGTCAGAGAGTGATCGAGAGTGATAGAGAGTGTCAGAGAGTGTCAGAGAGTGTCAGAGAGTGATAGAGTGTGATAGTGAGTGTCAGAGAGTGTCAGAGTGTTTCAGAGAGTGTCAGAGAGCGATAGAGAGTGTCTGAGAGTGTCATAGAGTGATAGAGAGAGTCTGAGAGTGTCAGAGTGTGTCAGAGTGTCAGAGAGTGATAGAGAGTGTCAGTGAGTGATAGAGAGTGTCTGAGAGTGTCAGAGATTGATCGAGAGTGTCTGAGAGTGTCAGGGAGTGATAGAGAGTGTCAGAGAGTGATAGAAAGTGTCAGATATTGTCAGAGTGTGTCAGAGAGTGTCAGAGAATGTCAGAGTGTGTCAGAGTGTGTCAGAGAGTGATAGAGAGTGTCGGAGAGTGATAGAGATTGATAGAGAGTGTCAGAGAGTGTCAGAGTGTGTCAGAGTGTCAGAGAGTGATAGAGAGTGTCAGAGTGTGTCGGAGAGTGATAGAGAGTGATAGAGAGTGTCTGAGAGTGTCAGAGTGTGTCAGAGTGTCAGAGAGTGATAGAGAGTGTCAGTGAGTGATAGAGAGTGTCTGAGAGTGTCAGAGATTGATCGAGAGTGTCTGAGAGTGTCAGGGAGTGATAGAGAGTGTCAGAGAGTGATAGAAAGTGTCAGATATTGTCAGAGTGTGTCAGAGAGTGTCAGAGAATGTCAGAGTGTGTCAGAGTGTGTCAGAGAGTGATAGAGAGTGTCTGTGAGTTTCAGAGAATGACAGAGAGTGTCTGAGAGTGATAGAGAGTGTCTGAGAGTTTCAGAGACTGTCAGAGAGTGTCAGAGAGTGATAGCGAGTGATAGAGTGTGATAGAGAGTGTCTTTGAGTGTCAGAGAGAGTCAGAGAGTGATCGAGAGTGTCTGAGAGTGTGTGTGAGTGACAGCGTATGTCAGAGAGTGATAGAGATTGTCAGAGATTGTCAGAGTGTGTCAGAGAGTGTCAGAGAGTGTCAGAGTGTGTCAGAGAGTAACAGAGAGTGATAGAGAGTGTCTGAGAGTGTCAGAAAGTGTCAGAGTGTGTCAGAGAGTGATAGAGAGTGTCAGTGAGTGATAGAGAGTGTCTGAGAGTGTCAGAGATTGATCGAGAGTGTCTGAGAGTGTCAGGGAGTGATAGAGAGTGTCAGAGAGTGATAGAAAGTGTCAGATATTGTCAGAGTGTGTCAGAGAGTGTCAGAGAATGTCAGAGTGTGTCAGAGTGTGTCAGAGAGTGATAGAGAGTGTCTGTGAGTTTCAGAGAATGACAGAGAGTGTCTGAGAGTGATAGAGAGTGTCTGAGAGTTTCAGAGACTGTCAGAGAGTGTCAGAGAGTGATAGCGAGTGATAGAGTGTGATAGAGAGTGTCTTTGAGTGTCAGAGAGAGTCAGAGAGTGATCGAGAGTGTCTGAGAGTGTGTGTGAGTGACAGCGTATGTCAGAGAGTGATAGAGAGTGTCAGAGATTGTCAGAGTGTGTCAGAGAGTGTCAGAGAGTGTCAGAGTGTGTCAGAGAGTAACAGAGAGTGATAGAGAGTGTCTGAGAGTGTCAGAAAGTGTCAGAGTGTGTCAGAGAGTGATAGAGTGATAGAGAGTGATAAAGTGTGTCAGAGAGTGATAGAGCGTATCAGTGAGTGATAGAGAGTGTCTGAGAGTGTCAGAGATTGATAGAGAGTGTCTGAGAGTGTCAGAGCGTGATAGAGAGTGTCCGAGAGTGTCAGAGAGTGTCAGAGAGTGATAGAGAATGTCCGAGAGTGTCAGAGAGTGATAGCGAGTGATAGAGTGTGCTAGAGAGTGTCTTTGAGTGTCAGAGAGTGTCAGAGAGTGATCGAGAGTGTCTGAGAGTGTCTGTGAGTGACAGCGTATGTCAGAGAGTGATAGAGAGTGTCAGAGATTGTCAGAGTGTGTCAGAGAGTGTCAGAGAGTGTCAGAGAGTGTCAGAGTGTGTCGGAGAGTAACAGAGAGTGATAGAGAGTGTCTGAGAGTGTCAGAAAGTGTCAGAGTGTGTCAGAGAGTGATAGAGTGATAGAGAGTGATAAAGTATGTCAGAGAGTGATAGAGCGTATCAGTGAGTGATAGAGAGTGTCTGAGAGTGTCAGAGATTGATAGAGAGTGTCTGAGAGTGTCAGAGCGTGATAGAGAGTGTCCGAGAGTGTCAGAGAGTGTCAGAGAGTGATAGAGAATGTCCGAGAGTGTCAGAGAGTGATAGCGAGTGATAGAGTGTGCTAGAGAGTGTCTTTGAGTGTCAGAGAGTGTCAGAGAGTGATCGAGAGTGTCTGAGAGTGTCTGTGAGTGACAGCGTATGTCAGAGAGTGATAGAGAGTGTCAGAGATTGTCAGAGTGTGTCAGAGAGTGTCAGAGATTGTCAGAGAGTGTCAGAGTGTGTCGGAGAGTAACAGAGAGTGATAGAGAGTGTCTGAGAGTGTCAGAAAGTGTCAGAGTGTGTCAGAGAGTGATAGAGTGATAGAGAGTGATAAAGTGTGTCAGAGAGTGATAGAGCGTATCAGTGAGTGATAGAGAGTGTCTGAGAGTGTCAGAGATTGATAGAGTGTGTCTGAGAGTGTCAGAGCGTGATAGAGAGTGTCCGAGAGTGTCAGAGAGTGATAGCGAGTGATAGAGTGTGATAGAGAGTGTCTTTGAGTGTCAGAGAGTGTCAGAGAGTGATAGAGAATGTCAGAGAGTGATCGAGAGTGTCTGAAAGTGTCTATGAGTGACAGCGTATGTCAGAGAGTGATAGAGAGTGTCAGAGATTGTCAGAGTGTGTCAGAGAGTGTCAGAGAGTGTCAGAGTGTGTCAGAGAGTAACAGAGAGTGATAGAGAGTGTCTGAGAGTGTCAGAAAGTGTCAGAGTGTGATAGAGAGTGTCAGTGAGCGATAGAGAGTGTCTGAGAGTGTCAGAGATTGATAGAGAGTGTCTGAGTGTGTCAGAGCGTGATAGAGAGTGTCTGAGAGTGATAGAAAGTGTCAGAGATTGTCAGAGTGTGTCAGAGATTGTCAGAGAATGTCAGAGTGTGTCAGAGAGTAACAGAGAGTGATAGAGAGTGAAATAGAATGTCAGAGAGTGTCAGAGACTGTCAGAGTGTGTCAGAGTTTGATAGAGAGTGAGAGAGAGAGTGTCTGAGAGTGTCAGAAAGTGTCAGAGTGTGTCAGAGAGTGATAGAGAGTGATAGAAAGTGTCAGAGAGTGACAGAGAGTGTCTGAGAGTGTCAGAGAGTGATAGAGAGTGTCTGATAGTTTCAGAGAATGTCAGAGAGTGTAAAAGAGTTTCTGAGAGTGATAGAGAGTGTCTGAGAGTGATTGAGTGTGATAGAGAGTGTCAGAGAGTGTCAGAGAGTGTCAGAGAGTGTCAGAGACTGT
The DNA here is from genome assembly GCF_036365525.1 of Heterodontus francisci. NCBI lineage: Eukaryota > Metazoa > Chordata > Chondrichthyes > Heterodontiformes > Heterodontidae > Heterodontus > Heterodontus francisci. The sequence goes on from NC_090405.1 coordinate 14,297,319, forward strand.
CAGAGAGTGATCGAGAGTGATAGAGAGTGTCAGAGAGTGTCAGAGAGTGTCAGAGAGTGATAGAGTGTGATAGTGAGTGTCAGAGAGTGTCAGAGTGTTTCAGAGAGTGTCAGAGAGCGATAGAGAGTGTCTGAGAGTGTCATAGAGTGATAGAGAGAGTCTGAGAGTGTCACAGAGTGTCAGAGAGTGTCAGAGAGTGATAGAGATTGTCAGAGTGTGTCAGAGTGTGTCAGAGAATGTCAGAGAGTGATGGAGAGTGTCAGAGAGTGAGAGAGAGTGTCAGAGAGTGTCTGAGAGATACAGAGAGTGACTGAGAGTTTCAGTGAGAGTCAGAGAGTGATAAAGAGTGTCTTTGAGTGTCTGAGAGTGTCAGCGGTTGATAGAGAGTGATAGAGAGTGTCTGAGAGTGTCAGAGAATGACAGCGCGTGTCTGAGAGTGTCAGTGAGTGTCAGAGAGTGTTTAGAGAGTGTCTGAGAGTGTCTGAGAGTGTCAGAGATTGTCAGAGTGTGTCAGACAGTGATCGAGAGTGATAGAGAGTGTCTGAGAGTGTCTGAGAGTGTCAGAGTGTGTCAGAGAGTGTCAATGAGTGATAGAGAGTGTCAGAGAGTGAAAGAGAGTGTCTGAGAGTGTCAGAAAGTGATAGAGAGTGTCAGAGAGTGATAGAGAGTGTCAGAGAGTGTCAAAGACAGTCAGAGTGCGTCAGAAAGTGATCGAGAGAGTCTGAGAGTGATCGAGAGTGTCTGAGAGTGTCAGAGAGTGTCAGTGTGTGTCAGAGAGTGATAGAGAGTAATGGAGAGTGATAGACAGTGATAGAGAGTGATAGAGAGTGATAGAGAGTGATAGAGAGTGTCTGAGTGTGTCAGAGAGTGTCAGAGAGTGTCAGATAGTGTCAGAGAGGGTCAGAGTGCTTCAGAGTGTGCCAGTGAGTGATAGAGAGTGATGGAGAGTGTCAGAGATTTTCATAGAGTGACAGATAGTGTCAGAGAGTGATATGGAGTGATAGAGAGTGTCTGAGAGTGTCTGAGAGAGTCAGAGAGTGTCAGAGTGAGTCAGAGAGTGTCAGTGAATGGCAGAGTGTGTCTTTGAGAGATAGAGATTGATAGAGTGTGATAGAGAGTGTCTTTGAGTGTCAGAGAGTGTCAGAGAGTGATAGAGAATGTCAAAGAGTGATCGAGAGTGTCTGAGAGTGTCTGTGAATGACAGAGTATGTCAGAGAGTGATAGAGAGTGTCAGAGATTGTCAGGCTGTGTCAGAGAGTGTCAGAGAGTGTCAGAGTGTGTCAGAGAGTAACAGAGAGAGTTAGAGAGTGATTCGAGAGTGTCTGAGAGTGTCAGAAAGTGTCAGAGTGTGTTGGAGAGTGATAGAGAGTGATAGAGAGTGTCTGAGAGTGTCAGAGTGTGTCAGAGTGTCAGAGAGTGATAGAGAGTGTCAGAGAGTGATAGATAGTGTCTGAGAGTGTCAGAGATTAATCGAGAGTGTCTGAGAGTGTCAGGGAGTGATAGAGACTGTCAGAGAGTGATAGAAAGTGTCAGATATTGTCAGAGTGTGCCAGAGAGTGTCAGAGAATGTCAGAGTGTGTCAGAGAGTAACAGAGAGCGATAGAGTGTGATAGAGAGTGTCAGAGAGTGTCAGAGACTGTCAGAGTGTGTCAGAGTTTGATAGAGAGTGAGAGAGAGTGTCTGAGAGTGTCAGAAAGTGTCAGAGTGTGTCAGAGAGTGATAGAGAGTGTCTGAGAGTGTCAGAGAGTGTCAGAGAGTGTCAGAGAGTGATAGAGTGTGATAGTGAGTGTCAGAGAGTGTCAGAGTGTTTCAGAGAGTGTCAGAGAGCGATAGAGAGTGTCTGAGAGTGTCATAGAGTGATAGAGAGAGTCTGAGAGTGTCAGAGTGTGTCAGAGTGTCAGAGAGTGATAGAGAGTGTCAGTGAGTGATAGAGAGTGTCTGAGAGTGTCAGAGATTGATCGAGAGTGTCTGAGAGTGTCAGGGAGTGATAGAGAGTGTCAGAGAGTGATAGAAAGTGTCAGATATTGTCAGAGTGTGTCAGAGAGTGTCAGAGAATGTCAGAGTGTGTCAGAGTGTGTCAGAGAGTGATAGAGAGTGTCGGAGAGTGATAGAGAGTGATAGAGAGTGTCAGAGAGTGTCAGAGTGTGTCAGAGTGTCAGAGAGTGATAGAGAGTGTCAGAGTGTGTCGGAGAGTGATAGAGAGTGATAGAGAGTGTCTGAGAGTGTCAGAGTGTGTCAGAGTGTCAGAGAGTGATAGAGAGTGTCAGTGAGTGATAGAGAGTGTCTGAGAGTGTCAGAGATTGATCGAGAGTGTCTGAGAGTGTCAGGGAGTGATAGAGAGTGTCAGAGAGTGATAGAAAGTGTCAGATATTGTCAGAGTGTGTCAGAGAGTGTCAGAGAATGTCAGAGTGTGTCAGAGTGTGTCAGAGAGTGATAGAGAGTGTCTGTGAGTTTCAGAGAATGACAGAGAGTGTCTGAGAGTGATAGAGAGTGTCTGAGAGTTTCAGAGACTGTCAGAGAGTGTCAGAGAGTGATAGCGAGTGATAGAGTGTGATAGAGAGTGTCTTTGAGTGTCAGAGAGTGTCAGAGAGTGATCGAGAGTGTCTGAGAGTGTGTGTGAGTGACAGCGTATGTCAGAGAGTGATAGAGATTGTCAGAGATTGTCAGAGTGTGTCAGAGAGTGTCAGAGAGTGTCAGAGTGTGTCAGAGAGTAACAGAGAGTGATAGAGAGTGTCTGAGAGTGTCAGAAAGTGTCAGAGTGTGTCAGAGAGTGATAGAGTGATAGAGAGTGATAAAGTGTGTCAGAGAGTGATAGAGCGTATCAGTGAGTGATAGAGAGTGTCTGAGAGTGTCAGAGATTGATAGAGAGTGTCTGAGAGTGTCAGAGCGTGATAGAGAGTGTCCGAGAGTGTCAGAGAGTGTCAGAGAGTGATAGAGAATGTCCGAGAGTGTCAGAGAGTGATAGCGAGTGATAGAGTGTGCTAGAGAGTGTCTTTGAGTGTCAGAGAGTGTCAGAGAGTGATCGAGAGTGTCTGAGAGTGTCTGTGAGTGACAGCGTATGTCAGAGAGTGATAGAGAGTGTCAGAGATTGTCAGAGTGTGTCAGAGAGTGTCAGAGAGTGTCAGAGAGTGTCAGAGTGTGTCGGAGAGTAACAGAGAGTGATAGAGAGTGTCTGAGAGTGTCAGAAAGTGTCAGAGTGTGTCAGAGAGTGATAGAGTGATAGAGAGTGATAAAGTGTGTCAGAGAGTGATAGAGCGTATCAGTGAGTGATAGAGAGTGTCTGAGAGTGTCAGAGATTGATAGAGAGTGTCTGAGAGTGTCAGAGCGTGATAGAGAGTGTCCGAGAGTGTCAGAGAGTGTCAGAGAGTGATAGAGAATGTCCGAGAGTGTCAGAGAGTGATAGCGAGTGATAGAGTGTGCTAGAGAGTGTCTTTGAGTGTCAGAGAGTGTCAGAGAGTGATCGAGAGTGTCTGAGAGTGTCTGTGAGTGACAGCGTATGTCAGAGAGTGATAGAGAGTGTCAGAGATTGTCAGAGTGTGTCAGAGAGTGTCAGAGATTGTCAGAGAGTGTCAGAGTGTGTCGGAGAGTAACAGAGAGTGATAGAGAGTGTCTGAGAGTGTCAGAAAGTGTCAGAGTGTGTCAGAGAGTGATAGAGTGATAGAGAGTGATAAAGTGTGTCAGAGAGTGATAGAGCGTATCAGTGAGTGATAGAGAGTGTCTGAGAGTGTCAGAGATTGATAGAGTGTGTCTGAGAGTGTCAGAGCGTGATAGAGAGTGTCCGAGAGTGTCAGAGAGTGATAGCGAGTGATAGAGTGTGATAGAGAGTGTCTTTGAGTGTCAGAGAGTGTCAGAGAGTGATAGAGAATGTCAGAGAGTGATCGAGAGTGTCTGAAAGTGTCTATGAGTGACAGCGTATGTCAGAGAGTGATAGAGAGTGTCAGAGATTGTCAGAGTGTGTCAGAGAGTGTCAGAGAGTGTCAGAGTGTGTCAGAGAGTAACAGAGAGTGATAGAGAGTGTCTGAGAGTGTCAGAAAGTGTCAGAGTGTGATAGAGAGTGTCAGTGAGCGATAGAGAGTGTCTGAGAGTGTCAGAGATTGATAGAGAGTGTCTGAGAGTGTCAGAGCGTGATAGAGAGTGTCTGAGAGTGATAGAAAGTGTCAGAGATTGTCAGAGTGTGTCAGAGATTGTCAGAGAATGTCAGAGTGTGTCAGAGAGTAACAGAGAGTGATAGAGAGTGAAATAGAATGTCAGAGAGTGTCAGAGACTGTCAGAGTGTGTCAGAGTTTGATAGAGAGTGAGAGAGAGAGTGTCTGAGAGTGTCAGAAAGTGTCAGAGTGTGTCAGAGAGTGATAGAGAGTGATAGAAAGTGTCAGAGAGTGACAGAGAGTGTCTGAGAGTGTCAGAGAGTGATAGAGAGTGTCTGATAGTTTCAGAGAATGTCAGAGAGTGTAAAAGAGTTTCTGAGAGTGATAGAGAGTGTCTGAGAGTGATTGAGTGTGATAGAGAGTGTCAGAGAGTGTCAGAGAGTGTCAGAGAGTGTCAGAGACTGTCAGAGAGTGATCGAGAGTGATAGAGAGTGTCAGAGAGTGTCAGAGAGTGTCAGAGAGTGATAGAGTGTGATAGTGAGTGTCAGAGAGTGTCAGAGTGTTTCAGAGAGTGTCAGAGAGCGATAGAGAGTGTCTGAGAGTGTCATAGAGTGATAGAGAGAGTCTGAGAGTGTCACAGAGTGTCAGAGAGTGTCAGAGAGTGATAGAGATTGTCAGAGTGTGTCAGAGTGTGTCAGAGAATGTCAGAGAGTGATGGAGAGTGTCAGAGAGTGAGAGAGAGTGTCAGAGAGTGTCTGAGAGATACAGAGAGTGACTGAGAGTTTCAGTGAGAGTCAGAGAGTGATAAAGAGTGTCTGAGAGTGTCTGAGAGTGTCAGCGGTTGATAGAGAGTGATAGAGAGTGTCTGAGAGTGTCAGAGAATGACAGCGCGTGTCTGAGAGTGTCAGTGAGTGTCAGAGAGTGTTTAGAGAGTGTCTGAGAGTGTCTGAGAGTGTCAGAGATTGTCAGAGTGTGTCAGACAGTGATCGAGAGTGATAGAGAGTGTCTGAGAGTGTCTGAGAGTGTCAGAGTGTGTCAGAGAGTGTCAATGAGTGATAGAGAGTGTCAGAGAGTGAAAGAGAGTGTCTGAGAGTGTCAGAAAGTGATAGAGAGTGTCAGAGAGTGATAGAGAGTGTCAGAGAGTGTCAAAGACAGTCAGAGTGCGTCAGAAAGTGATCGAGAGAGTCTGAGAGTGATCGAGAGTGTCTGAGAGTGTCAGAGAGTGTCAGTGTGTGTCAGAGAGTGATAGAGAGTAATGGAGAGTGATAGACAGTGATAGAGAGTGATAGAGAGTGATAGAGAGTGTCTGAGTGTGTCAGAGAGTGTCAGAGAGTGTCAGATAGTGTCAGAGAGGGTCAGAGTGCTTCAGAGTGTGCCAGTGAGTGATAGAGAGTGATGGAGAGTGTCAGAGATTTTCATAGAGTGACAGATAGTGTCAGAGAGTGATATGGAGTGATAGAGAGTGTCTGAGAGTGTCTGAGAGAGTCAGAGAGTGTCAGAGTGAGTCAGAGAGTGTCAGTGAATGGCAGAGTGTGTCTTTGAGTGATAGAGATTGATAGAGTGTGATAGAGAGTGTCTTTGAGTGTCAGAGAGTGTCAGAGAGTGATAGAGAATGTCAAAGAGTGATCGAGAGTGTCTGAGAGTGTCTGTGAATGACAGAGTATGTCAGAGAGTGATAGAGAGTGTCAGAGATTGTCAGGCTGTGTCAGAGAGTGTCAGAGAGTGTCAGAGTGTGTCAGAGAGTAACAGAGAGAGTTAGAGAGTGATTCGAGAGTGTCTGAGAGTGTCAGAAAGTGTCAGAGTGTGTCGGAGAGTGATAGAGAGTGATAGAGAGTGTCTGAGAGTGTCAGAGTGTGTCAGAGTGTCAGAGAGTGATAGAGATGTCAGAGAGTGATAGATAGTGTCTGAGAGTGTCAGAGATTAATCGAGAGTGTCTGAGAGTGTCAGGGAGTGATAGAGACTGTCAGAGAGTGATAGAAAGTGTCAGATATTGTCAGAGTGTGCCAGAGAGTGTCAGAGAATGTCAGAGTGTGTCAGAGAGTAACAGAGAGCGATAGAGTGTGATAGAGAGTGTCAGAGAGTGTCAGAGACTGTCAGAGTGTGTCAGAGTTTGATAGAGAGTGAGAGAGAGTGTCTGAGAGTGTCAGAAAGTGTCAGAGTGTGTCAGAGAGTGATAGAGAGTGTCTGTGAGTTTCAGAGAATGTCAGAGATTGTCAGACAGTGTCAGAGAGTGATAGAAAGTGTCTGAGACTGTCTGAGATTATCTGAGAGTGTCAGAGTGTGATAGAACGTGTCAGAGAGTGTCTGAGAGGTTCAGAGAGTGATATAAAGTGTCAGAGAGTGTCAGAGAGTGTCAGAGTGTGTCAGAGTGTCAGAGAGTGATAGAGAGTGTCAGAGTGTGTCGGAGAGTGATAGAGAGTGATAGAGAGTGTCTGAGAGTGTCAGAGTGTGTCAGAGTGTCAGAGAGTGATAGAGAGTGTCAGTGAGTGATAGAGAGTGTCTGAGAGTGTCAGAGATTGATCGAGAGTGTCTGAGAGTGTCAGGGAGTGATAGAGAGTGTCAGAGAGTGATAGAAAGTGTCAGATATTGTCAGAGTGTGTCAGAGAGTGTCAGAGAATGTCAGAGTGTGTCAGAGTGTGTCAGAGAGTGATAGAGAGTGTCTGTGAGTTTCAGAGAATGACAGAGAGTGTCTGAGAGTGATAGAGAGTGTCTGAGAGTTTCAGAGACTGTCAGAGAGTGTCAGAGAGTGATAGCGAGTGATAGAGTGTGATAGAGAGTGTCTTTGAGTGTCAGAGAGAGTCAGAGAGTGATCGAGAGTGTCTGAGAGTGTGTGTGAGTGACAGCGTATGTCAGAGAGTGATAGAGAGTGTCAGAGATTGTCAGAGTGTGTCAGAGAGTGTCAGAGAGTGTCAGAGTGTGTCAGAGAGTAACAGAGAGTGATAGAGAGTGTCTGAGAGTGTCAGAAAGTGTCAGAGTGTGTCAGAGAGTGATAGAGTGATAGAGAGTGATAAAGTGTGTCAGAGAGTGATAGAGCGTATCAGTGAGTGATAGAGAGTGTCTGAGAGTGTCAGAGATTGATAGAGAGTGTCTGAGAGTGTCAGAGCGTGATAGAGAGTGTCCGAGAGTGTCAGAGAGTGTCAGAGAGTGATAGAGAATGTCCGAGAGTGTCAGAGAGTGATAGCGAGTGATAGAGTGTGCTAGAGAGTGTCTTTGAGTGTCAGAGAGTGTCAGAGAGTGATCGAGAGTGTCTGAGAGTGTCTGTGAGTGACAGCGTATGTCAGAGAGTGATAGAGAGTGTCAGAGATTGTCAGAGTGTGTCAGAGAGTGTCAGAGAGTGTCAGAGAGTGTCAGAGTGTGTCGGAGAGTAACAGAGAGTGATAGAGAGTGTCTGAGAGTGTCAGAAAGTGTCAGAGTGTGTCAGAGAGTGATAGAGTGATAGAGAGTGATAAAGTATGTCAGAGAGTGATAGAGCGTATCAGTGAGTGATAGAGAGTGTCTGAGAGTGTCAGAGATTGATAGAGAGTGTCTGAGAGTGTCAGAGCGTGATAGAGAGTGTCCGAGAGTGTCAGAGAGTGTCAGAGAGTGATAGAGAATGTCCGAGAGTGTCAGAGAGTGATAGCGAGTGATAGAGTGTGCTAGAGAGTGTCTTTGAGTGTCAGAGAGTGTCAGAGAGTGATCGAGAGTGTCTGAGAGTGTCTGTGAGTGACAGCGTATGTCAGAGAGTGATAGAGAGTGTCAGAGATTGTCAGAGTGTGTCAGAGAGTGTCAGAGATTGTCAGAGAGTGTCAGAGTGTGTCGGAGAGTAACAGAGAGTGATAGAGAGTGTCTGAGAGTGTCAGAAAGTGTCAGAGTGTGTCAGAGAGTGATAGAGTGATAGAGAGTGATAAAGTGTGTCAGAGAGTGATAGAGCGTATCAGTGAGTGATAGAGAGTGTCTGAGAGTGTCAGAGATTGATAGAGTGTGTCTGAGAGTGTCAGAGCGTGATAGAGAGTGTCCGAGAGTGTCAGAGAGTGATAGCGAGTGATAGAGTGTGATAGAGAGTGTCTTTGAGTGTCAGAGAGTGTCAGAGAGTGATAGAGAATGTCAGAGAGTGATCGAGAGTGTCTGAAAGTGTCTATGAGTGACAGCGTATGTCAGAGAGTGATAGAGAGTGTCAGAGATTGTCAGAGTGTGTCAGAGAGTGTCAGAGAGTGTCAGAGTGTGTCAGAGAGTAACAGAGAGTGATAGAGAGTGTCTGAGAGTGTCAGAAAGTGTCAGAGTGTGATAGAGAGTGTCAGTGAGCGATAGAGAGTGTCTGAGAGTGTCAGAGATTGATAGAGAGTGTCTGAGTGTGTCAGAGCGTGATAGAGAGTGTCTGAGAGTGATAGAAAGTGTCAGAGATTGTCAGAGTGTGTCAGAGATTGTCAGAGAATGTCAGAGTGTGTCAGAGAGTAACAGAGAGTGATAGAGAGTGAAATAGAATGTCAGAGAGTGTCAGAGACTGTCAGAGTGTGTCAGAGTTTGATAGAGAGTGAGAGAGAGAGTGTCTGAGAGTGTCAGAAAGTGTCAGAGTGTGTCAGAGAGTGATAGAGAGTGATAGAAAGTGTCAGAGAGTGACAGAGAGTGTCTGAGAGTGTCAGAGAGTGATAGAGAGTGTCTGATAGTTTCAGAGAATGTCAGAGAGTGTAAAAGAGTTTCTGAGAGTGATAGAGAGTGTCTGAGAGTGATTGAGTGTGATAGAGAGTGTCAGAGAGTGTCAGAGAGTGTCAGAGAGTGTCAGAGACTGTCAGAGAGTGATCGAGAGTGATAGAGAGTGTCAGAGAGTGTCAGAGAGTGTCAGAGAGTGATAGAGTGTGATAGTGAGTGTCAGAGAGTGTCAGAGTGTTTCAGAGAGTGTCAGAGAGCGATAGAGAGTGTCTGAGAGTGTCATAGAGTGATAGAGAGAGTCTGAGAGTGTCACAGAGTGTCAGAGAGTGTCAGAGAGTGATAGAGATTGTCAGAGTGTGTCAGAGTGTGTCAGAGAATGTCAGAGAGTGATGGAGAGTGTCAGAGAGTGAGAGAGAGTGTCAGAGAGTGTCTGAGAGATACAGAGAGTGACTGAGAGTTTCAGTGAGAGTCAGAGAGTGATAAAGAGTGTCTTTGAGTGTCTGAGAGTGTCAGCGGTTGATAGAGAGTGATAGAGAGTGTCTGAGAGTGTCAGAGAATGACAGCGCGTGTCTGAGAGTGTCAGTGAGTGTCAGAGAGTGTTTAGAGAGTGTCTGAGAGTGTCTGAGAGTGTCAGAGATTGTCAGAGTGTGTCAGACAGTGATCGAGAGTGATAGAGAGTGTCTGAGAGTGTCTGAGAGTGTCAGAGTGTGTCAGAGAGTGTCAATGAGTGATAGAGAGTGTCAGAGAGTGAAAGAGAGTGTCTGAGAGTGTCAGAAAGTGATAGAGAGTGTCAGAGAGTGATAGAGAGTGTCAGAGAGTGTCAAAGACAGTCAGAGTGCGTCAGAAAGTGATCGAGAGAGTCTGAGAGTGATCGAGAGTGTCTGAGAGTGTCAGAGAGTGTCAGTGTGTGTCAGAGAGTGATAGAGAGTAATGGAGAGTGATAGACAGTGATAGAGAGTGATAGAGAGTGATAGAGAGTGATAGAGAGTGTCTGAGTGTGTCAGAGAGTGTCAGAGAGTGTCAGATAGTGTCAGAGAGGGTCAGAGTGCTTCAGAGTGTGCCAGTGAGTGATAGAGAGTGATGGAGAGTGTCAGAGATTTTCATAGAGTGACAGATAGTGTCAGAGAGTGATATGGAGTGATAGAGAGTGTCTGAGAGTGTCTGAGAGAGTCAGAGAGTGTCAGAGTGAGTCAGAGAGTGTCAGTGAATGGCAGAGTGTGTCTTTGAGAGATAGAGATTGATAGAGTGTGATAGAGAGTGTCTTTGAGTGTCAGAGAGTGTCAGAGAGTGATAGAGAATGTCAAAGAGTGATCGAGAGTGTCTGAGAGTGTCTGTGAATGACAGAGTATGTCAGAGAGTGATAGAGAGTGTCAGAGATTGTCAGGCTGTGTCAGAGAGTGTCAGAGAGTGTCAGAGTGTGTCAGAGAGTAACAGAGAGAGTTAGAGAGTGATTCGAGAGTGTCTGAGAGTGTCAGAAAGTGTCAGAGTGTGTTGGAGAGTGATAGAGAGTGATAGAGAGTGTCTGAGAGTGTCAGAGTGTGTCAGAGTGTCAGAGAGTGATAGAGAGTGTCAGAGAGTGATAGATAGTGTCTGAGAGTGTCAGAGATTAATCGAGAGTGTCTGAGAGTGTCAGGGAGTGATAGAGACTGTCAGAGAGTGATAGAAAGTGTCAGATATTGTCAGAGTGTGCCAGAGAGTGTCAGAGAATGTCAGAGTGTGTCAGAGAGTAACAGAGAGCGATAGAGTGTGATAGAGAGTGTCAGAGAGTGTCAGAGACTGTCAGAGTGTGTCAGAGTTTGATAGAGAGTGAGAGAGAGTGTCTGAGAGTGTCAGAAAGTGTCAGAGTGTGTCAGAGAGTGATAGAGAGTGTCTGAGAGTGTCAGAGAGTGTCAGAGAGTGTCAGAGAGTGATAGAGTGTGATAGTGAGTGTCAGAGAGTGTCAGAGTGTTTCAGAGAGTGTCAGAGAGCGATAGAGAGTGTCTGAGAGTGTCATAGAGTGATAGAGAGAGTCTGAGAGTGTCAGAGTGTGTCAGAGTGTCAGAGAGTGATAGAGAGTGTCAGTGAGTGATAGAGAGTGTCTGAGAGTGTCAGAGATTGATCGAGAGTGTCTGAGAGTGTCAGGGAGTGATAGAGAGTGTCAGAGAGTGATAGAAAGTGTCAGATATTGTCAGAGTGTGTCAGAGAGTGTCAGAGAATGTCAGAGTGTGTCAGAGTGTGTCAGAGAGTGATAGAGAGTGTCGGAGAGTGATAGAGAGTGATAGAGAGTGTCAGAGAGTGTCAGAGTGTGTCAGAGTGTCAGAGAGTGATAGAGAGTGTCAGAGTGTGTCGGAGAGTGATAGAGAGTGATAGAGAGTGTCTGAGAGTGTCAGAGTGTGTCAGAGTGTCAGAGAGTGATAGAGAGTGTCAGTGAGTGATAGAGAGTGTCTGAGAGTGTCAGAGATTGATCGAGAGTGTCTGAGAGTGTCAGGGAGTGATAGAGAGTGTCAGAGAGTGATAGAAAGTGTCAGATATTGTCAGAGTGTGTCAGAGAGTGTCAGAGAATGTCAGAGTGTGTCAGAGTGTGTCAGAGAGTGATAGAGAGTGTCTGTGAGTTTCAGAGAATGACAGAGAGTGTCTGAGAGTGATAGAGAGTGTCTGAGAGTTTCAGAGACTGTCAGAGAGTGTCAGAGAGTGATAGCGAGTGATAGAGTGTGATAGAGAGTGTCTTTGAGTGTCAGAGAGTGTCAGAGAGTGATCGAGAGTGTCTGAGAGTGTGTGTGAGTGACAGCGTATGTCAGAGAGTGATAGAGATTGTCAGAGATTGTCAGAGTGTGTCAGAGAGTGTCAGAGAGTGTCAGAGTGTGTCAGAGAGTAACAGAGAGTGATAGAGAGTGTCTGAGAGTGTCAGAAAGTGTCAGAGTGTGTCAGAGAGTGATAGAGTGATAGAGAGTGATAAAGTGTGTCAGAGAGTGATAGAGCGTATCAGTGAGTGATAGAGAGTGTCTGAGAGTGTCAGAGATTGATAGAGAGTGTCTGAGAGTGTCAGAGCGTGATAGAGAGTGTCCGAGAGTGTCAGAGAGTGTCAGAGAGTGATAGAGAATGTCCGAGAGTGTCAGAGAGTGATAGCGAGTGATAGAGTGTGCTAGAGAGTGTCTTTGAGTGTCAGAGAGTGTCAGAGAGTGATCGAGAGTGTCTGAGAGTGTCTGTGAGTGACAGCGTATGTCAGAGAGTGATAGAGAGTGTCAGAGATTGTCAGAGTGTGTCAGAGAGTGTCAGAGAGTGTCAGAGAGTGTCAGAGTGTGTCGGAGAGTAACAGAGAGTGATAGAGAGTGTCTGAGAGTGTCAGAAAGTGTCAGAGTGTGTCAGAGAGTGATAGAGTGATAGAGAGTGATAAAGTGTGTCAGAGAGTGATAGAGCGTATCAGTGAGTGATAGAGAGTGTCTGAGAGTGTCAGAGATTGATAGAGAGTGTCTGAGAGTGTCAGAGCGTGATAGAGAGTGTCCGAGAGTGTCAGAGAGTGTCAGAGAGTGATAGAGAATGTCCGAGAGTGTCAGAGAGTGATAGCGAGTGATAGAGTGTGCTAGAGAGTGTCTTTGAGTGTCAGAGAGTGTCAGAGAGTGATCGAGAGTGTCTGAGAGTGTCTGTGAGTGACAGCGTATGTCAGAGAGTGATAGAGAGTGTCAGAGATTGTCAGAGTGTGTCAGAGAGTGTCAGAGATTGTCAGAGAGTGTCAGAGTGTGTCGGAGAGTAACAGAGAGTGATAGAGAGTGTCTGAGAGTGTCAGAAAGTGTCAGAGTGTGTCAGAGAGTGATAGAGTGATAGAGAGTGATAAAGTGTGTCAGAGAGTGATAGAGCGTATCAGTGAGTGATAGAGAGTGTCTGAGAGTGTCAGAGATTGATAGAGTGTGTCTGAGAGTGTCAGAGCGTGATAGAGAGTGTCCGAGAGTGTCAGAGAGTGATAGCGAGTGATAGAGTGTGATAGAGAGTGTCTTTGAGTGTCAGAGAGTGTCAGAGAGTGATAGAGAATGTCAGAGAGTGATCGAGAGTGTCTGAAAGTGTCTATGAGTGACAGCGTATGTCAGAGAGTGATAGAGAGTGTCAGAGATTGTCAGAGTGTGTCAGAGAGTGTCAGAGAGTGTCAGAGTGTGTCAGAGAGTAACAGAGAGTGATAGAGAGTGTCTGAGAGTGTCAGAAAGTGTCAGAGTGTGATAGAGAGTGTCAGTGAGCGATAGAGAGTGTCTGAGAGTGTCAGAGATTGATAGAGAGTGTCTGAGAGTGTCAGAGCGTGATAGAGAGTGTCTGAGAGTGATAGAAAGTGTCAGAGATTGTCAGAGTGTGTCAGAGATTGTCAGAGAATGTCAGAGTGTGTCAGAGAGTAACAGAGAGTGATAGAGAGTGAAATAGAATGTCAGAGAGTGTCAGAGACTGTCAGAGTGTGTCAGAGTTTGATAGAGAGTGAGAGAGAGAGTGTCTGAGAGTGTCAGAAAGTGTCAGAGTGTGTCAGAGAGTGATAGAGAGTGATAGAAAGTGTCAGAGAGTGACAGAGAGTGTCTGAGAGTGTCAGAGAGTGATAGAGAGTGTCTGATAGTTTCAGAGAATGTCAGAGAGTGTAAAAGAGTTTCTGAGAGTGATAGAGAGTGTCTGAGAGTGATTGAGTGTGATAGAGAGTGTCAGAGAGTGTCAGAGAGTGTCAGAGAGTGTCAGAGACTGTCAGAGAGTGATCGAGAGTGATAGAGAGTGTCAGAGAGTGTCAGAGAGTGTCAGAGAGTGATAGAGTGTGATAGTGAGTGTCAGAGAGTGTCAGAGTGTTTCAGAGAGTGTCAGAGAGCGATAGAGAGTGTCTGAGAGTGTCATAGAGTGATAGAGAGAGTCTGAGAGTGTCACAGAGTGTCAGAGAGTGTCAGAGAGTGATAGAGATTGTCAGAGTGTGTCAGAGTGTGTCAGAGAATGTCAGAGAGTGATGGAGAGTGTCAGAGAGTGAGAGAGAGTGTCAGAGAGTGTCTGAGAGATACAGAGAGTGACTGAGAGTTTCAGTGAGAGTCAGAGAGTGATAAAGAGTGTCTGAGAGTGTCTGAGAGTGTCAGCGGTTGATAGAGAGTGATAGAGAGTGTCTGAGAGTGTCAGAGAATGACAGCGCGTGTCTGAGAGTGTCAGTGAGTGTCAGAGAGTGTTTAGAGAGTGTCTGAGAGTGTCTGAGAGTGTCAGAGATTGTCAGAGTGTGTCAGACAGTGATCGAGAGTGATAGAGAGTGTCTGAGAGTGTCTGAGAGTGTCAGAGTGTGTCAGAGAGTGTCAATGAGTGATAGAGAGTGTCAGAGAGTGAAAGAGAGTGTCTGAGAGTGTCAGAAAGTGATAGAGAGTGTCAGAGAGTGATAGAGAGTGTCAGAGAGTGTCAAAGACAGTCAGAGTGCGTCAGAAAGTGATCGAGAGAGTCTGAGAGTGATCGAGAGTGTCTGAGAGTGTCAGAGAGTGTCAGTGTGTGTCAGAGAGTGATAGAGAGTAATGGAGAGTGATAGACAGTGATAGAGAGTGATAGAGAGTGATAGAGAGTGTCTGAGTGTGTCAGAGAGTGTCAGAGAGTGTCAGATAGTGTCAGAGAGGGTCAGAGTGCTTCAGAGTGTGCCAGTGAGTGATAGAGAGTGATGGAGAGTGTCAGAGATTTTCATAGAGTGACAGATAGTGTCAGAGAGTGATATGGAGTGATAGAGAGTGTCTGAGAGTGTCTGAGAGAGTCAGAGAGTGTCAGAGTGAGTCAGAGAGTGTCAGTGAATGGCAGAGTGTGTCTTTGAGTGATAGAGATTGATAGAGTGTGATAGAGAGTGTCTTTGAGTGTCAGAGAGTGTCAGAGAGTGATAGAGAATGTCAAAGAGTGATCGAGAGTGTCTGAGAGTGTCTGTGAATGACAGAGTATGTCAGAGAGTGATAGAGAGTGTCAGAGATTGTCAGGCTGTGTCAGAGAGTGTCAGAGAGTGTCAGAGTGTGTCAGAGAGTAACAGAGAGAGTTAGAGAGTGATTCGAGAGTGTCTGAGAGTGTCAGAAAGTGTCAGAGTGTGTCGGAGAGTGATAGAGAGTGATAGAGAGTGTCTGAGAGTGTCAGAGTGTGTCAGAGTGTCAGAGAGTGATAGAGATGTCAGAGAGTGATAGATAGTGTCTGAGAGTGTCAGAGATTAATCGAGAGTGTCTGAGAGTGTCAGGGAGTGATAGAGACTGTCAGAGAGTGATAGAAAGTGTCAGATATTGTCAGAGTGTGCCAGAGAGTGTCAGAGAATGTCAGAGTGTGTCAGAGAGTAACAGAGAGCGATAGAGTGTGATAGAGAGTGTCAGAGAGTGTCAGAGACTGTCAGAGTGTGTCAGAGTTTGATAGAGAGTGAGAGAGAGTGTCTGAGAGTGTCAGAAAGTGTCAGAGTGTGTCAGAGAGTGATAGAGAGTGTCTGTGAGTTTCAGAGAATGTCAGAGATTGTCAGACAGTGTCAGAGAGTGATAGAAAGTGTCTGAGACTGTCTGAGATTATCTGAGAGTGTCAGAGTGTGATAGAACGTGTCAGAGAGTGTCTGAGAGGTTCAGAGAGTGATATAAAGTGTCAGAGAGTGTCTGAGAGAGTCAGAGAGAGTCAGAGAGTGCAGAGAGTGATAGAGAGTGCCCGAGAGTGTCTTTGAGTGTCAGAGAGTGTCAGAGAGTGATAGAGAATGTCAAAGAGTGATCGAGAGTGTCTGAGAGTGTCTGTGAGTGACAGAGTATGTCAGAGAGTGATAGAGAGTGTCAGAGATTGTCATAGTGTGTCAGAGAGTGTCAGAGAGTGTCAGAGTGTGTCAGAGAGTAACAGAGAGGGATAGAGAGTGATTCGAGAGTGTCTGAGAGTGTCAGAAAGTGTCAGAGTGTGTCGGAGAGTGATAGAGAGTGATAGAGAGTGTCTGAGATTGTCAGAGTGTGTCAGAGTGTCAGAGAGTGATAGAGAGTGTCAGTGAGTGATAGAGAGTGTCTGAGAGTGTCAGAGATTGATCGAGAGTGTCTGAGAGTGTCAGGGAGTGATAGAGAGTGTCAGAGAGTGATAGAAAGTGTCAGATATTGTCAGAGTGTGTCAGAGAGTGTCAGAGAATGTCAGAGTGTGTCAGAGAGTGATAGAGAGTGTCTGTGAGTTTCAGAGAATGACAGAGAGTGTCTGAGAGTGATAGAGAGTGTCTGAGAGTTTCAGAGACTGTCAGAGAGTGTCAGAGAGTGATAGAGAATGTCCGAGAGTGTCAGAGAGTGATAGCGAGTGATAGAGTGTGATAGAGAGTGTCTTAGAGTGTCAGAGAGTGTCAGAGAGTGATCGAGAGTGTCTGAGAGTGTCTGTGAGTGTCAGTGTGTGTCAGAGAGTGATAGAGAGTGTCAGAGAGTGTCAGAGTGTGTCAGAGAGTAACAGAGAGTGATAGAGAGTGTCTGAGAGTGTCAGAAAGTGTCAGAGTGTGTCAGAGAGTGATAGAGAGATAGAGAGTGATAAAGAGTGTCTGAGAGTGTCAGAGTGTGTCAGAGAGTGATAGAGCGTATCGGTGAGTGATAGAGAGTATCTGAGTGTCAGACATTGATAGAGAGTGTCTGAGAGTGTCAGAGCGTGATAGAGAGTGTCCGAGAGTGTCCGAGAGTGTCAGAGAGTGATAGCGAGTGATAGAGTGTGATAGAGAGTGTCTTTGAGTGTCAGAGAGTGATAGAGAATGTCAGAGAATGATCGAGAGTGTCTGAAAGTGTCTGTGAGTGACAGCGTATGTCAGAGATTGATAGAGAGTGTCTGAGATTGTCAGAGTGTGTCAGAGAGTGTCAGAGAGTGTCAGAGAGTGTCAGAGAGTGTCAGAGTGTGTCAGAGAGTAACAGAGAGTGATAGAGAGTGTCTGAGAGTGTCAGAAAGTGTCAGAGTGTGTCAGAGAGTGATAGAGTGATAGAGAGTGATAAAGACTGTCTGAGAGTGTCAGAGTGTGTCAGAGAGTGATAGAGAGTGTCAGTGAGCGATAGAGAGTGTCTGAGAGTGTCAGAGATTGATAGAGAGTGTCTGAAAGTGTCAGAGCGTGATAGAGAGTGTCTGAGAGTGATAGAAAGTGTCAGAGATTGTCAGAGTGTGTCAGAGAATGTCAGAGAATGTCAGAGTGTGTCAGAGAGTAACAGAGAGTGATAGAGAGTGAAATAGAATGTCAGAGAGTGTCAGAGACAGTCAGAGTGTGTCAGAGTTTGATAGAGAGTGAGAGAGAGAGTGTCTGAGAGTGTCAGAAAGTGTCAGAGTGTGTCAGAGAGTGATAGAAAGTGTCAGAGAGTGACAGAGAGTGTCTGAGAGTGTCAGAGAGTGATAGAGAGTGTCAGAGATTGTCATAGTGTGTCAGAGAGTGTCAGAGAGTGTCAGAGTGTGTCAGAGAGTAACAGAGAGGGATAGAGAGTGATTCGAGAGTGTCGAGAGTGTCAGAAAGTGTCAGAGTGTTTCGGAGAGTGATAGAGAGTGATAGAGAGTGTCTGAGAGTGTCAGAGAGTGTCAGAGTGTCAGAGAGTGATAGAGAGTGTCAGTGAGTGATAGAGAGTGTCTGAGAGTGTCAGAGATTGATCGAGAGTGTCTGAGAGTGACAGGGAGTGATAGAGAGTGTCAGAGAGTGATAGAAAGTGTCAGATATTGTCAGAGTATGTCAGAGAGTGTCAGATAATGTCAGAGTGTGTCAGAGAGTGATAGAGAGTGTCTGTGAGTTTCAGAGAATGACAGAGAGTGTCTGAGAGTGATAGAGAGTGTCTGAGAGTTTCAGAGACTGTCAGAGAGTGTCAGAGAGTGATAGAGAATGTCCGAGAGTGTCAGAGAGTGATAGCGAGTGATAGAGTGTGATAGAGAGTGTCTTTGAGTGTCAGAGAGTGTCAGAGAGTGATCGAGAGTGTCTGAGAGTGTCTGTGAGTGATAGCGTATGTCAGAGAGTGATAGAGAGTGTCAGAGATTGTCAGAGTGTGTCAGAGAGTGTCAGAGAGTGTCAGAGTGTGTCAGAGAGTAACAGAGAGTGATAGAGAGTGTCTGAGAGTGTCAGAAAGTGTCAGAGTGTGTCAGAGAGTGGTAGAGTGATAGAGAGTGATAAAGAGTGTCTGAGAGTGTCAGAGTGTGTCAGAGAGTGATAGAGCGTATCAGTGAGTGATAGTGAGTGTCTGAGAGTGTCAGAGATTTATAGAGAGTGTCTGAGAGTGTCAGAGCGTGATAGAGAGTGTCCGAGAGTGATAGCGAGTGATAGAGTGTGATAGAGAGAGTCTTTGAGTGTCAGAGAGTGTCAGAGAGTGATAGAGAATGTCAGAGAGTGATCAAGAGTGTCTGAAAGTGTCTGTGAGTGACAGCGTATGTCAGAGAGTGATAGAGAGTGTCAGAGATTGTCAGAGTGTGTCAGAGAGTGTCAGAGAGTGTCAGAGAGTGTCAGAGTGTGTCAGAGAGTAACAGAGAGTGATAGAGAGTGTCTGAGAGTGTCAGAAAGTGTCAGAGTGTGTCAGAGAGTGATAGAGTGATAGAGAGTGATAAAGAGTGTCTGAGAGTGTCAGAGTGTGTCAGAGAGTGATAGAGAGTGTCAGTGAGCGATAGAGAGTGTCTGAGAGTGTCAGAGATTGATAGAGAGTGTCTGAGAGTGTCAGAGCGTGATAGAGAGTGTCTGAGAGTGATAGAAAGTGTCAGAGATTGTCAGAGTGTGTCAGAGATTGTCAGAGAATGTCAGAGTGTGTCAGAGAGTAACAGAGAGTGATAGAGAGTGAAATAGAATGTCAGAGAGTGTCAGAGACTGTCAGAGTGTGTCAGAGATTGATAGAGAGTGAGAGAGAGAGTGTCTGAGAGTGTCAGAAAGTGTCAGAGTGTGTCAGAGAGTGATAGAGAGTGATAGAAAGTGTCAGAGAGTGACAGAGAGTGTCTGAGAGTGTCAGAGACTGATAGAGAGTGTCTGATAGTTTCAGAGAATGTCAGAGAGTGAAAAAGAGTTTCTGAGAGTGATAGAGAGTGTCTGAGAGTGATTGAGTGTGTCTGAGAGTGTCAGAGACTGTCAGAGAGTGATAGAGAGTGTCAGAGAGTGTCAGAGAGTGTCAGAGAGTGTCAGAGAGTGATAGAGTGTGATAGCGAGTGTCAGAGAGTGTCAGAGTGTGTCAGAGAGTGTCAGAGAGCGATAGAGAGTGTCTGAGAGTGTCATAGAGTGATAGAGAGAGTCTGAGAGTGTCAGAGAGTGATCGAGAGTGTCAAATTGTGTCAGAGAGTGATAGAGAGTGATCGAGAGTGTCTGAGAGTGACAGAGAGTGTCTGAGGGTGTCAGTCAGTGTCAGAGAGTGATAGAGAGTGTCTGAGAGTGTCAGAGAGTGTCAGAGTGTGTCAGAGAATGTCAGAGAATGTCAGAGAGCGATAGAGTGCGTCAGAGTGTGTCACAGAGTGTCAGAGAGTGTCAGAGAGTGATAGAGATTGTCAGAGTGTGTCAGAGTGTGTCAGAGAGTGTCAGAGAGTGTCAGAGAGTGATGGAGAGTGTCAGAGAGAGTGTGAGTGTGTCAGAGAGTTTCAGAGAGTGTCAGAGAGTGAGAGAGAGTGTCAGAGAGTGTCTGAGAGATACAGAGAGTGTCTGAGAGTTTCAGTGAGTGTCAGAGAGTGATAGAGAGTGTCTGAGAGTGTCTGAGAGTGTCAGCGGTTGATAGAGAGTGATAGAGAGTGTCTGAGAGTGTCAGAGAAT
Organism: Heterodontus francisci; assembly: GCF_036365525.1. NCBI lineage: Eukaryota > Metazoa > Chordata > Chondrichthyes > Heterodontiformes > Heterodontidae > Heterodontus > Heterodontus francisci. The sequence continues at coordinate 14,316,687 of NC_090405.1, forward strand.
GACAGCGCGTTTTTTGAGAGTGTCAGTGAGTGTCAGAGAGTGTTTAGAGAGTGTCTGAGAGTGTCAATGAGTGATAGAGAGTGTCAGAGAGTGAAAGAGAGTGTCTGAGAGTGTCAGAAAGTGATAGAGAGTGTCAGAGAGTGATAGGGAGTGTCAGAGAGTGATAGAGACAGTCAGAGTGCGTCAGAATGTGATCGAGAGAGTCTGAGAGTGATCGAGAGTGTCTGAGAGTGTCATAGAGTGTCAGTGTGTGTCAGAGAGTGATAGAGAGTGATGGAGAGTGATAGACAGTGATAGAGAGTGATAGAGAGTGATAGAGAGTGTCTGAGTGTGTCAGAGAGTGTCAGAGAGTGTCAGATAGTGTCAGAGAAGGTCAGAGTGCTTCAGAGTGTGCCAGTGTGTGATAGAGAGTGTCAGAGAGTGTCAGAGACTGTCAGATTGTGATAGAGAGTGTCAGTGAGTGAGAGAGAGTGTCTGAGTGTGTCAGAGTTTGATAGAGAGTGATAGAGAGTGTCAAAGAGTGATAGAGAGTGTCTGAGATTGTCATAGTGTGTCAGAGAGTGTCAGAGAGTGTCAGAGTGTGTCAGAGAGTAACAGAGAGGGATAGAGAGTAATTCGAGAGTGTCTGAGAGTGTCAGAAAGTGTCAGAGTGTGTCGGAGAGTGATAGAGAGTGATAGAGAGTGTCTGAGAGTGTCAGAGTGTGCCAGAGTGTCAGAGAGTGATAGAGAGTGTCAGTGAGTGATAGAGAGTGTCTGAGAGTGTCAGAGATTGATCGAGAGTGTCTGAGAGTGACAGGGAGTGATAGAGAGTGTCAGAGAGTGATAGAAAGTGTCAGATATTGTCAGAGTGTGTCAGAGAGTGTCAGAGAATGTCAGAGTGTGTCAGAGAGTGATAGAGAGTGTGTGTGAGTTTCAGAGAATGACAGAGAGTGTCTGAGAGTGATAGAGAGTGTCTGAGAGTTTCAGAGACTGTCAGAGAGTGTCCGAGAGTGATAGAGAATGTCCGAGAGTGTCAGAGAGTGATAGCGAGTGATAGAGTGTGATAGAGAGTGTCTTTGAGTGTCAGAGAGTGTCAGAGAGTGATCGAGAGTGTCTGAGAGTGTCTGTGAGTGACAGCGTATGTCAGAGAGTGATAAAGAGTGTCAGAGATTGTCAAAGTGTGTCAGAGAGTGTCAGAGAGTGTCAGAGAGTGTCAGAGTGTGTCAGAGAGTAACAGAGAGTGATAGAGAGTGTCTGAGAGTGTCAGAAAGTGTCAGAGTGTGTCAGAGAGTGATAGAGAGATAGAGAGTGATAAAGAGTGTCTGAGAGTGTCAGAGTGTGTCAGAGAGTGATAGAGCGTATCGGTGAGTGATAGAGAGTATCTGAGTGTCAGACATTGATAGAGAGTGTCTGAGAGTGTCAGAGCGTGATAGAGAGTGTCCGAGAGTGTCCGAGAGTGTCAGAGAGTGATAGCGAGTGATAGAGTGTGATAGAGAGTGTCTTTGAGTGTCAGAGAGTGATAGAGAATGTCAGAGAATGATCGAGAGTGTCTGAAAGTGTCTGTGAGTGACAGCGTATGTCAGAGATTGATAGAGAGTGTCAGAGATTGTCAGAGTGTGTCAGAGAGTGTCAGAGAGTGTCAGAGAGTGTCAGAGAGTGTCAGAGTGTGTCAGAGAGTAACAGAGAGTGATAGAGAGTGTCTGAGAGTGTCAGAAAGTGTCAGAGTGTGTCAGAGAGTGATAGAGTGATAGAGAGTGATAAAGACTGTCTGAGAGTGTCAGAGTGTGTCAGAGAGTGATAGAGAGTGTCAGTGAGCGATAGAGAGTGTCTGAGAGTGTCAGAGATTGATAGAGAGTGTCTGAAAGTGTCAGAGCGTGATAGAGAGTGTCTGAGAGTGATAGAAAGTGTCAGAGATTGTCAGAGTGTGTCAGAGAATGTCAGAGAATGTCAGAGTGTGTCAGAGAGTAACAGAGAGTGATAGAGAGTGAAATAGAATGTCAGAGAGTGTCAGAGACTGTCAGAGTGTGTCAGAGTTTGATAGAGAGTGAGAGAGAGAGTGTCTGAGAGTGTCAAAAAGTGTCAGAGTGTGTCAGAGAGTGATAGAAAGTGTCAGAGAGTGACAGAGAGTGTCTGAGAGTGTCAGAGAGTGATAGAGAGTGTCAGAGAGTGTCAGAGAGTGTCAGAGTGTGTCAGAGAGTAACAGAGAGGGATAGAGAGTGATTCGAGAGTGTCGAGAGTGTCAGAAAGTGTCAGAGTGTGTCGGAGAGTGATAGAGAGTGATAGAGAGTGTCTGAGAGTGTCAGAGAGTGTCAGAGTGTCAGAGAGTGATAGAGAGTGTCAGTGAGTGATAGAGAGTGTCTGAGAGTGTCAGAGATTGATCGAGAGTGTCTGAGAGTGACAGGGAGTGATAGAGAGTGTCAGAGAGTGATAGAGAGTGTCAGTGAGTGATAGAGAGTGTCTGTGAGTTTCAGAGAATGACAGAGAGTGTCTGAGAGTGATAGAGAGTGTCTGAGAGTTTCAGAGACTGTCAGAGAGTGTCAGAGAGTGATAGAGAATGTCCGAGAGTGTCAGAGAGTGATAGCGAGTGATAGAGTGTGATAGAGAGTGTCTTTGAGTGTCAGAGAGTGTCAGAGAGTGATCGAGAGTGTCTGAGAGTGTCTGTGAGTGATAGCGTATGTCAGAGAGTGATAGAGAGTGTCAGAGATTGTCAGAGTGTGTCAGAGAGTGTCAGAGAGTGTCAGAGTGTGTCAGAGAGTAACAGAGAGTGATAGAGAGTGTCTGAGAGTGTCAGAAAGTGTCAGAGTGTGTCAGAGAGTGGTAGAGTGATAGAGAGTGATAAAGAGTGTCTGAGAGTGTCAGAGTGTGTCAGAGAGTGATAGAGCGTATCAGTGAGTGATAGTGAGTGTCTGAGAGTGTCAGAGATTTATAGAGAGTGTCTGAGAGTGTCAGAGCGTGATAGAGAGTGTCCGAGAGTGATAGCGAGTGATAGAGTGTGATAGAGAGAGTCTTTGAGTGTCAGAGAGTGTCAGAGAGTGATAGAGAATGTCAGAGAGTGATCAAGAGTGTCTGAAAGTGTCTGTGAGTGACAGCGTATGTCAGAGAGTGATAGAGAGTGTCAGAGATTGTCAGAGTGTGTCAGAGAGTGTCAGAGAGTGTCAGAGAGTGTCAGAGAGTGTCAGAGTGTGTCAGAGAGTAACAGAGAGTGATAGAGAGTGTCTGAGAGTGTCAGAAAGTGTCAGAGTGTGTCAGAGAGTGATAGAGTGATAGAGAGTGATAAAGAGTGTCTGAGAGTGTCAGAGTGTGTCAGAGAGTGATAGAGAGTGTCAGTGAGCGATAGAGAGTGTCTGAGAGTGTCAGAGATTGATAGAGAGTGTCTGAGAGTGTCAGAGCGTGATAGAGAGTGTCTGAGAGTGATAGAAAGTGTCAGAGATTGTCAGAGTGTGTCAGAGATTGTCAGAGAATGTCAGAGTGTGTCAGAGAGTAACAGAGAGTGATAGAGAGTGAAATAGAATGTCAGAGAGTGTCAGAGACTGTCAGAGTGTGTCAGAGATTGATAGAGAGTGAGAGAGAGAGTGTCTGAGAGTGTCAGAAAGTGTCAGAGTGTGTCAGAGAGTGATAGAGAGTGATAGAAAGTGTCAGAGAGTGACAGAGAGTGTCTGAGAGTGTCAGAGACTGATAGAGAGTGTCTGATAGTTTCAGAGAATGTCAGAGAGTGAAAAAGAGTTTCTGAGAGTGATAGAGAGTGTCTGAGAGTGATTGAGTGTGTCTGAGAGTGATAGAGTGTGATAGCGAGTGTCAGAGAGTGTCAGAGTGTGTCAGAGAGTGTCAGAGAGCGATAGAGAGTTTCTGAGAGTGTCATAGAGTGATAGAGGGAGTCTGAGAGTGTCAGAGAGTGATCGAGAGTGTCAAATTGTGTCAGAGAGTGTCAGAGAGTGATAGAGTGTGATAGCGAGTGTCAGAGAGTGTCAGAGTGTGTCAGAGAGTGTCAGAGAGCGATAGAGAGTGTCTGAGAGTGTCATAGAGTGATAGAGAGAGTCTGAGACTGTCAGAGAGTGATAGAGAGTGTCAGAGAGTGTCAGAGAGTGTCAGAGAGTGTCAGAGAGTGATAGAGTGTGATAGCGAGTGTCAGAGAGTGTCAGAGTGTGTCAGAGAGTGTCAGAGAGCGATAGAGAGTGTCTGAGAGTGTCATAGAGTGATAGAGAGAGTCTGAGAGTGTCAGAGAGTGATCGAGAGTGTCAAATTGTGTCAGAGAGTGATAGAGAGTGATCGAGAGTGTCTGAGAGTGACAGAGAGTGTCTGAGGGTGTCAGTCAGTGTCAGAGAGTGATAGAGAGTGTCTGAGAGTGTCAGAGAGTGTCAGAGTGTGTCAGAGAATGTCAGAGAATGTCAGAGAGCGATAGAGTGCGTCAGAGTGTGTCACAGAGTGTCAGAGAGTGTCAGAGAGTGATAGAGATTGTCAGAGTGTGTCAGAGTGTGTCAGAGAGTGTCAGAGAGTGTCAGAGAGTGATGGAGAGTGTCAGAGAGAGTGTGAGTGTGTCAGAGAGCTTCAGAGAGTGTCAGAGAGTGAGAGAGAGTGTCAGAGAGTGTCTGAGAGATACAGAGAGTGTCTGAGAGTTTCAGTGAGTGTCAGAGAGTGATAGAGAGTGTCTGAGAGTGTCTGAGAGTGTCAGCGGTTGATAGAGAGTGATAGAGAGTGTCTGAGAGTGTCAGAGAATGACAGCGCGTTTTTTGAGAGTGTCAGTGAGTGTCAGAGAGTGTTTAGAGAGTGTCTGAGAGTGTCTGTGAGTGTCAGAGATTGTCAGAGTGTGTCAGACAGTGATCGAGAGTGATAGAGAGTGTCTGAGAGTGTCTGAGAGTGTCAGAGTGTGTCAGAGAGTGTCAATGAGTGATAGAGAGTGTCAGAGAGTGAAAGAGAGTGTCTGAGAGTGTCAGAAAGTGATAGAGAGTGTCAGAGAGTGATAGGGAGTGTCAGAGAGTGATAGAGACAGTCAGAGTGCGTCAGAAAGTGATCGAGAGAGTCTGAGAGTGATCGAGAGTGTCTGAGAGTGTCATAGAGTGTCAGTGTGTGTCAGAGAGTGATAGAGAGTGATGGAGAGTGATAGACAGTGATAGAGAGTGATAGAGAGTGATAGAGAGTGTCTGAGTGTGTCAGAGAGTGTCAGAGAGTGTCAGATAGTGTCAGAGAAGGTCGGAGTGCTTCAGAGTGTGCCAGTGTGTGATAGAGAGTGTCAGAGAGTGTCAGAGACTGTCAGATTGTGATAGAGAGTGTCAGTGAGTGAGAGAGAGTGTCTGAGTGTGTCAGAGTTTGATAGAGAGTGATAGAGAGTGTCAAAGAGTGATAGAGAGTGTCTGAGAGTTTCAGAGAATGTCAGAGAGTGATAGAGAGCGTCTGAGAGTGATAGAGCGTGTCTGAGAGTTATAGAGAGTGTCTGAGAGTGTCAGAGACTGTCAGAGAGTGATAGAGAGTGATGGAGAGTGTCAGAGAGTATCAGAGAGTGTTAGAGTGTGATAGAGAGTGATAGAGAGTGTCTGAGAGTGTCTGAGAGATACAGAGAGTGATAGAGAGTGTCTGAGAGTGTCAGAGATTGTCAGAGAGTGTCAGAGAGTGATCGAGAGTGATAGAGAGTGTCTGAGAGTGGCTGAGAATGTCAGAGTGTGTCAGAGAGTGTCCGAGAGTGATAGAGAGTGGCAGAGAGTGGTAGAGAGTGTCTGAGAGTGTCAGAGAGTGATAGAGAGTGTCTGAGAGTGTCAGAGATTGTCAGAGAGTGATCGAGAGTGTCAGAGAGTGATCGAGTGTGATAGAGAGTGTCTGAGAGTGTCTGAGAGTGTCTGAGAGTGTCAGAGTGTGTCAGAGAGTGTCAATGAGTGATAAAGGGTGTCAGAGAGTGATAGAGAGTGTCTGAGAGTGTCAGAAAGTGATAGAGAGTGTCAGAGAGTGATAGAGAGTGTCAGAGAGTGTCAGAGACAGTCAGAGTGCGTCAGAGAGTGAACGAGAGTGTCTGAGAGTGATCGAGAGTGTCTGAGAGTGTCAGTGTGAGTCAGAGAGTGATAGAGAGTGATGGAGAGTGATAGACAGTGATAGAGAGTGATAGAGAGTGATAGAGAGTGTCTGAGTGTGTCAGAGAGTGTCAGAGAGTGTCAGATAGTGTCAGAGAGCGTCAGAGTGCGTCAGAGTGTGCCAGAGAGTGATAGAGAGTGATGGAGAGTGTCAGAGAGTTTCATAGAGTGATAGATAGTGTCAGAGAGTGATATGGTGTGATAGAGAGTGTCTGAGAGTGTCTGAGAGAGTCAGAGAGTGTCAGAGTGAGTCAGAGAGTGTCAGAGAATGGCAGAGTGTGTCAGAGAGTAACAGAGAGTGATTGAGTGTGATAGAGAGTGTCAGAGAGTGTCAGAGACTGTCAGAGTGTGATAGAGAGTGTCAGTGAGTGAGAGAGCGTGTCTGAGTGTGTCAGAGTTTGATAGAGAGTGATGGAGAGTGTCTGAGAGTGTCAGAGAGTGATAGAGAGTGTCTGAGAGTTTCAGAGAATGTCAGAGAGTGATAGAGAGCGTCTGAGAGTGATAGAGAGTGTCTGAGAGTGATAGAGAGTGTCTGAGAGTGTCAGAGACTGTCAGAGAGTGATAGAGAGTGATGGAGAGAGTCAGAGAGTGTCAGTGAGTGTTAGAGAGTGATAGAGAGTGATAGAGAGTGTCTGAGTGTGTCAGAGAGTGTCCGAGAGCGATAGAGAGTGTAAGAGAGTGGTAGAGAGTGTCTGAGAGTGTCAGAGAGTGATAGAGAGTGTCTGAGTGTGTCAGAGAGTGTCCGAGAGCGATAGAGAGTGTAAGAGAGTGGTAGAGAGTGTCTGAGAGTGTCAGAAAGTGTCAGAGTGTGTCAGAGAGTGGTAGAGTGATAGAGAGTGATAAAGAGTGTCTGAGAGTGTCAGAGTGTGTCAGAGAGTGATAGAGCGTATCAGTGAGTGATAGTGAGTGTCTGAGAGTGTCAGAGATTGATAGAGAGTGTCTGAGAGTGTCAGAGCGTGATAGAGAGTGTCCGAGAGTGATAGCGAGTGATAGAGTGTGATAGAGAGTGTCTTTGAGTGTCAGAGAGTGTCAGAGAGTGATAGAGAATGTCAGAGAGTGATCAAGAGTGTCTGAAAGTGTCTGTGAGTGACAGCGTATGTCAGAGAGTGATCGAGAGTGTCTGAGAGTGACAGAGAGTGTCTGAGGGTGTCAGTCAGTGTCAGAGAGTGATAGAGAGTGTCTGAGAGTGTCAGAGAGTGTCAGAGTGTGTCAGAGAATGTCAGAGAATGTCAGAGAGCGATAGAGTGCGTCAGAGTGTGTCACAGAGTGTCAGAGAGTGTCAGAGAGTGATAGAGATTGTCAGAGTGTGTCAGAGTGTGTCAGAGAGTGTCAGAGAGTGTCAGAGAGTGATGGAGAGTGTCAGAGAGAGTGTGAGTGTGTCAGAGAGTTTCAGAGAGTGTCAGAGAGTGAGAGAGAGTGTCAGAGAGTGTCTGAGAGATACAGAGAGTGTCTGAGAGTTTCAGTGAGTGTCAGAGAGTGATAGAGAGTGTCTGAGAGTGTCTGAGAGTGTCAGCGGTTGATAGAGAGTGATAGAGAGTGTCTGAGAGTGTCAGAGAATGACAGCGCGTTTTTTGAGAGTGTCAGTGAGTGTCAGAGAGTGTTTAGAGAGTGTCTGAGAGTGTCTGTGAGTGTCAGAGATTGTCAGAGTGTGTCAGACAGTGATCGAGAGTGATAGAGAGTGTCTGAGAGTGTCTGAGAGTGTCAGAGTGTGTCAGAGAGTGTCAATGAGTGATAGAGAGTGTCAGAGAGTGAAAGAGAGTGTCTGAGAGTGTCAGAAAGTGATAGAGAGTGTCAGAGAGTGATAGGGAGTGTCAGAGAGTGATAGAGACAGTCAGAGTGCGTCAGAAAGTGATCGAGAGAGTCTGAGAGTGATCGAGAGTGTCTGAGAGTGTCATAGAGTGTCAGTGTGTGTCAGAGAGTGATAGAGAGTGATGGAGAGTGATAGACAGTGATAGAGAGTGATAGAGAGTGATAGAGAGTGTCTGAGTGTGTCAGAGAGTGTCAGAGAGTGTCAGATAGTGTCAGAGAAGGTCGGAGTGCTTCAGAGTGTGCCAGTGTGTGATAGAGAGTGTCAGAGAGTGTCAGAGACTGTCAGATTGTGATAGAGAGTGTCAGTGAGTGAGAGAGAGTGTCTGAGTGTGTCAGAGTTTGATAGAGAGTGATAGAGAGTGTCAAAGAGTGATAGAGAGTGTCTGAGAGTTTCAGAGAATGTCAGAGAGTGATAGAGAGCGTCTGAGAGTGATAGAGCGTGTCTGAGAGTGATAGAGAGTGTCTGAGAGTGTCAGAGACTGTCAGAGAGTGATAGAGAGTGATGGAGAGTGTCAGAGAGTATCAGAGAGTGTTAGAGTGTGATAGAGAGTGATAGAGAGTGTCTGAGAGTGTCTGAGAGATACAGAGAGTGATAGAGAGTGTCTGAGAGTGTCAGAGATTGTCAGAGAGTGTCAGAGAGTGATCGAGAGTGATAGAGAGTGTCTGAGAGTGGCTGAGAATGTCAGAGTGTGTCAGAGAGTGTCCGAGAGTGATAGAGAGTGGCAGAGAGTGGTAGAGAGTGTCTGAGAGTGTCAGAGAGTGATAGAGAGTGTCTGAGAGTGTCAGAGATTGTCAGAGAGTGATCGAGAGTGTCAGAGAGTGATCGAGTGTGATAGAGAGTGTCTGAGAGTGTCTGAGAGTGTCTGAGAGTGTCAGAGTGTGTCAGAGAGTGTCAATGAGTGATAAAGGGTGTCAGAGAGTGATAGAGAGTGTCTGAGAGTGTCAGAAAGTGATAGAGAGTGTCAGAGAGTGATAGAGAGTGTCAGAGAGTGTCAGAGACAGTCAGAGTGCGTCAGAGAGTGAACGAGAGTGTCTGAGAGTGATCGAGAGTGTCTGAGAGTGTCAGTGTGAGTCAGAGAGTGATAGAGAGTGATGGAGAGTGATAGACAGTGATAGAGAGTGATAGAGAGTGATAGAGAGTGTCTGAGTGTGTCAGAGAGTGTCAGAGAGTGTCAGATAGTGTCAGAGAGCGTCAGAGTGCGTCAGAGTGTGCCAGAGAGTGATAGAGAGTGATGGAGAGTGTCAGAGAGTTTCATAGAGTGATAGATAGTGTCAGAGAGTGATATGGTGTGATAGAGAGTGTCTGAGAGTGTCTGAGAGAGTCAGAGAGTGTCAGAGTGAGTCAGAGAGTGTCAGAGAATGGCAGAGTGTGTCAGAGAGTAACAGAGAGTGATTGAGTGTGATAGAGAGTGTCAGAGAGTGTCAGAGACTGTCAGAGTGTGATAGAGAGTGTCAGTGAGTGAGAGAGCGTGTCTGAGTGTGTCAGAGTTTGATAGAGAGTGATGGAGAGTGTCTGAGAGTGTCAGAGAGTGATAGAGAGTGTCTGAGAGTTTCAGAGAATGTCAGAGAGTGATAGAGAGCGTCTGAGAGTGATAGAGAGTGTCTGAGAGTGATAGAGAGTGTCTGAGAGTGTCAGAGACTGTCAGAGAGTGATAGAGAGTGATGGAGAGAGTCAGAGAGTGTCAGTGAGTGTTAGAGAGTGATAGAGAGTGATAGAGAGTGTCTGAGTGTGTCAGAGAGTGTCCGAGAGCGATAGAGAGTGTAAGAGAGTGGTAGAGAGTGTCTGAGAGTGTCAGAGAGTGATAGAGAGTGTCTGAGTGTGTCAGAGAGTGTCCGAGAGCGATAGAGAGTGTAAGAGAGTGGTAGAGAGTGTCTGAGAGTGTCAGAAAGTGTCAGAGTGTGTCAGAGAGTGGTAGAGTGATAGAGAGTGATAAAGAGTGTCTGAGAGTGTCAGAGTGTGTCAGAGAGTGATAGAGCGTATCAGTGAGTGATAGTGAGTGTCTGAGAGTGTCAGAGATTGATAGAGAGTGTCTGAGAGTGTCAGAGCGTGATAGAGAGTGTCCGAGAGTGATAGCGAGTGATAGAGTGTGATAGAGAGTGTCTTTGAGTGTCAGAGAGTGTCAGAGAGTGATAGAGAATGTCAGAGAGTGATCAAGAGTGTCTGAAAGTGTCTGTGAGTGACAGCGTATGTCAGAGAGTGATAGAGAGTGTCAGAGATTGTCAGAGTGTGTCAGAGAGTGTCAGAGAGTGTCAGAGAGTGTCAGAGTGTGTCAGAGAGTAACAGAGAGTGATAGAGAGTGTCTGAGAGTGTCAGAAAGTGTCAGAGTGTGTCAGAGAGTGATAGAGAGTGATAAAGAGTGTCTGAGAGTGTCAGAGTGTGTCAGAGAGTGATAGAGAGTGTCAGTGAGCGATAGAGAGTGTCTGAGAGTGTCAGAGATTGATAGAGAGTGTCTGAGAGTGTCAGAGCGTGATAGAGAGTGTCTGAGAGTGATAGAAAGTGTCAGAGATTGTCAGAGTGTGTCAGAGATTGTCAGAGAATGTCAGAGTGTGTCAGAGAGTAACAGAGAGTGATAGAGAGTGAAATAGAATGTCAGAGAGTGTCAGAGACTGTCAGAGTGTGTCAGAGATTGATAGAGAGTGAGAGAGAGAGTATCTGAGAGTGTCAGAAAGTGTCAGAGTGTGTCAGAGAGTGATAGAGAGTGATAGAAAGTGTCAGAGAGTGACAGAGAGTGTCTGAGAGTGTCAGAGAGTGATAGAGAGTGTCTGATAGTTTCAGAGAATGTCAGAGAGTGAAAAAGAGTTTCTGAGAGTGATAGAGAGTGTCTGAGAGTGATTGAGTGTGTCTGAGAGTGTCAGAGACTGTCAGAGAGTGTCAGAGAGTGTCAGAGAGTGTCAGAGAGTGTCAGAGAGTGATAGAGTGTGATAGCGAGTGTCAGAGAGTGTCAGAGTGTGTCAGAGAGTGTCAGAGAGCGATAGAGAGTGTCTGAGAGTGTCATAGAGTGATAGAGAGAGTCTGAGAGTGTCAGAGAGTGATCGAGAGTGTCAAATTGTGTCAGAGAGTGATAGAGAGTGATCGAGAGTGTCTGAGAGTGACAGAGAGTGTCTGAGGGTGTCAGTCAGTGTCAGAGAGTGATAGAGAGTGTCTGAGAGTGTCAGAGAGTGTCAGAGTGTGTCAGAGAATGTCAGAGAATGTCAGAGAGCGATAGAGTGCGTCAGAGTGTGTCACAGAGTGTCAGAGAGTGTCAGAGAGTGATAGAGATTGTCAGAGTGTGTCAGAGTGTGTCAGAGAGTGTCAGAGAGTGTCAGAGAGTGATGGAGAGTGTCAGAGAGAGTGTGAGTGTGTCAGAGAGTTTCAGAGAGTGTCAGAGAGTGAGAGAGAGTGTCAGAGAGTGTCTGAGAGATACAGAGAGTGTCTGAGAGTTTCAGTGAGTGTCAGAGAGTGATAGAGAGTGTCTGAGAGTGTCTGAGAGTGTCAGCGGTTGATAGAGAGTGATAGAGAGTGTCTGAGAGTGTCAGAGAATGACAGCGCGTTTTTTGAGAGTGTCAGTGAGTGTCAGAGAGTGTTTAGAGAGTGTCTGAGAGTGTCTGTGAGTGTCAGAGATTGTCAGAGTGTGTCAGACAGTGATCGAGAGTGATAGAGAGTGTCTGAGAGTGTCTGAGAGTGTCAGAGTGTGTCAGAGAGTGTCAATGAGTGATAGAGAGTGTCAGAGAGTGAAGGAGAGTGTCTGAGAGTGTCAGAAAGTGATAGAGAGTGTCAGAGAGTGATAGGGAGTGTCAGAGAGTGATAGAGACAGTCAGAGTGCGTCAGAAAGTGATCGAGAGAGTCTGAGAGTGATCGAGAGTGTCTGAGAGTGTCAGAGAGTGTCAGTGTGTGTCAGAGAGTGATAGAGAGTGATGGAGAGTGATAGACAGTGATAGAGAGTGATAGAGAGTGATAGAGAGTGTCTGAGTGTGTCAGAGAGTGTCAGAGAGTGTCAGATAGTGTCAGAGAAGGTCAGAGTGCTTCAGAGTGTGCCAGTGTGTGATAGAGAGTGTCAGAGAGTGTCAGAGACTGTCAGATTGTGATAGAGAGTGTCAGTGAGTGAGAGAGAGTGTCTGAGTGTGTCAGAGTTTGATAGAGAGTGATAGAGAGTGTCAAAGAGTGATAGAGAGTGTCTGAGAGTTTCAGAGAATGTCAGAGAGTGATAGAGAGCGTCTGAGAGTGATAGAGCGTGTCTGAGAGTGATAGAGAGTGTCTGAGAGTGTCAGAGACTGTCAGAGAGTGATAGAGAGTGATGGAGAGTGTCAGAGAGTATCAGAGAGTGTTAGAGTGTGATAGAGAGTGATAGAGAGTGTCTGAGAGTGTCTGAGAGATACAGAGAGTGATAGAGAGTGTCTGAGAGTGTCAGAGATTGTCAGAGAGTGTCAGAGAGTGATCCAGATTGATAGAGAGTGTCTGAGAGTGGCTGAGAATGTCAGAGTGTGTCAGAGAGTGTCCGAGAGTGATAGAGAGTGGCAGAGAGTGGTAGAGAGTGTCTGAGAGTGTCAGAGAGTGATAGAGAGTGTCTGAGAGTGTCAGAGATTGTCAGAGAGTGATCGAGAGTGTCAGAGAGTGATCGAGAGTGATAGAGAGTGTCTGAGAGTGTCTGAGAGTGTCTGAGAGTGTCAGAGTGTGTCAGAGAGTGTCAATGAGTGATAAAGGGTGTCAGAGAGTGATAGAGAGTGTCTGAGAGTGTCAGAAAGTGATAGAGAGTGTCAGAGAGTGATCGAGAGTGTCTGAGAGTGTCAGTGTGAGTCAGAGAGTGATAGAGAGTGATGGAGAGTGATAGACAGTGATAGAGAGTGATAGAGAGTGATAGAGAGTGTCTGAGTGTGTCAGAGAGTGTCAGAGAGTGTCAGATAGTGTCAGAGAGCGTCAGAGTGCGTCAGAGTGTGCCAGAGAGTGATAGAGAGTGATGGAGAGTGTCAGAGAGTTTCATAGAGTGATAGATAGTGTCAGAGAGTGATATGGAGTGATAGAGAGTGTCTGAGAGTGTCTGAGAGAGTCAGAGAGTGTCAGAGTGAGTCAGAGAGTGTCAGAGAATGGCAGAGTGTGTCAGAGAGTAACAGAGAGTGATTGAGTGTGATAGAGAGTGTCAGAGAGTGTCAGAGACTGTCAGAGTGTGATAGAGAGTGTCAGTGAGTGAGAGAGCTTGTCTGAGTGTGTCAGAGTTTGGTAGAGAGTGATGGAGAGTGTCTGAGAGTGTCAGAGAGTGATAGAGAGTGTCTGAGAGTTTCAGAGAATGTCAGAGAGTGATAGAGAGCGTCTGAGAGTGATAGAGAGTGTCTGAGAGTGATAGAGAGTGTCTGAGAGTGTCAGAGACTGTCAGAGAGTGATAGAGAGTGATGGAGAGAGTCAGAGAGTGTCAGTGAGTGTTAGAGAGTGATAGAGAGTGATAGAGAGTGTCTGAGTGTGTCAGAGAGTGTCCGAGAGCGATAGAGAGTGTAAGAGAGTGGTAGAGAGTGTCTGAGAGTGTCAGAGAGTGATAGAGAGTGTCTGAGAGTGTCAGAGATTGTCAGAGAGTGTCAGAGAGTGATAGAGAGTGTCTGAGAGTGTCTGAGACTGTCAGAGTGTGTCAGAGAGTGATAGAGAGTGATAGAGAGTGTCTGAGAGTGTCAGAGAGAGTTAGAGTGTACCAGAGAGTGATAGAGAGTGATAGAGAGTGTCAGAGACTTTCATAGAGTGAGAGATAGTGTCAGAGTGTCTGAGAGTGATATAGAGTGATAGAGAGTGTCTGAGAGTCTCTGAGAGAGTCTGAGAGTGCCAGAGAGTGTCTGAGAGTGTCAGAGAGTGTCTGACAGTGTCAGAGAGTGGTGGAGAGTGAAAGAGAGTGTCATAGAGAATTTGAGAGTGTTCTGGAGTGATAGGGAGTGTCATAGAGGAATAGAGAGTGAAAGAGAGTGTCTGAGAGTGTCAGAGATTGTCAGACAGGGTCAGAGAGTGATAGAATTAGAATTAGAATTAGAATTAGAATATTACAGCGCAGTACAGGCCCTTCGGCCCTCGATGTTGCGCCGATCATCTGACCTACACTATTCCATTTACATCCATATGTCTATCCAATGACCACTTAAATGCCCTTAAAGTTGGCGAGTCTACTACTGTTGCAGGCAGGGCGTTCCACGCCCCTACTACTCTCTGCGTAAAGAAACTACCTCTGACATCTGTCCTATATCTTTCACCCCTCAACTTAAAGCTATGTCCCCTCGTGTTTGCCATCCTCATCCGAGGAAAAAGACTCTCACTATCCACCCTATCTAACCCTCTGATTATCTTGTATGTCTCTATTAAGTCACCTCTCCTCCTCCTTCTCTCTAACGAAAACAACCCCAAGTCCCTCAGCCTTTCCTCGTAAGACCTTCCTTCCATACCAGGCAACATCCTAGTAAATCTCCTCTGCACCCTTTCCAAAGCTTCGACATCCTTCCTATAATGCGGTGACCAGAACTGCACGCAATACTCCAGGTGCGGCCTCACCAGAGTTTTGTACAGCTGCATCATGACCCCGTGGCTCTGAAACTCGATCCCCCTACTAATAAAGGCTAACACACCATATCCCTTCTTAACAGCCCTATTAACCTGATAGAAAGTGTCAGAGACTGTCTGAGAGTTTCAGAGAGTGATAGAAAGTGATAGAGATTGTCTGAGAGGGTCAGAGTGTTTCAGAGAGTGTCAGAGAGTGATAGAGAGTGTCAGTGAGTGATCGAGAGTGTCTGAGAGTGTCAGAGATTGATAGAGAGTGTCTGAGAGTGTCAGAGAGTGATAGAGAGTGTCAGAGAGTGATAGAAAGTGTCAGAGGTTGTCAGAGTGTGTCAGAGAGTAACAGAGTGTGATAGAGAGTGATAGAGAGTGTCAGAGACTGTCAGAGTGTGTCAGAGTTTGATAGAGAGTGAGAGAGAGTGTCTGAGAGTGTCAGTAAGTGTCAGAGTGTGTCAGAGAGTGTCTGAGAGTGTCGGTGAGTGACAGAGTATGTCAGAGAGTAACAGAGAGGGATAGAGAGTGATAGAGAGTGTCTGAGAGAGTCTGAAAATGTCAGAGTGTGTCAGAGAGCGATAGAGAGTGATAGAGTTGTGTCTGAGAGTGTCAGAGTGTGTCGGAGAGTGTCAGAGAGTGATAGAGAGTGTCAGTGAGTGATAGAGAGTGTCCGAGAGTGTCAGAGATTGATAGAAAGTGTCAGAGTGTGTCAGAGAGTGTCAGAGAATGTCAGAGTGTGTCAGAGAGTAACAGAGAGTGATAGAGAGTGATAAAGAGTGTCAGAGAGTGTCAGAGTTTAATAGAGAGTGAGAGAGAGTGTCTGAGAGTGTCAAAACGTGTCAGAGTGTGTCAGAGAGTGACAGAGAGTGATAGAAAGTGTCAGAGAGTGATAGAGAGTATCTGAGTGTGTCAGAGAGTGATAGAGAGTGTCTGAGAGTTTCAGAGAATGTCAGAGAGTGATAGAGAGTGTCTGACAGTGATAGTGAGTGTCTTAGAGTTATAGAGAGTGTCTGAGAGTTTCAGAGACTGTCAGAGAGTGATGGAGAGTGATAGAGAATGATAGAGAGTGTCAGAGAGTGTCAGAGAGTGTCAGAGAGTGTCAGAGAGTGATAGAGAGTGATAGATAGCGTCTGAGTGTGTCAGAGTGTGTCAGAGAGTGTCAGAGAGTAATAGAGAGTGATTCGAGAGTGCCTGAGAGTGTCAGAAAGTGTCAGAGTGTGTCGGAGAGTGAAAGAGAGTGATAGAGAGTGTCTGAGAGTGTCTGAGAGTGTCAGAGATTGTCAGAGTGTGTCAGACAGTGATCGAGAGTGATAGAGAGTGTCTGAGAGTGTCTGAGAGTGTCAGAGTGTGTCAGAGAGTGTCAATGAGTGATAGAGAGTGTCAGAGAGTGAAAGAGAGTGTCTGAGAGTGTCAGAAAGTGATAGAGAGTGTCAGAGAGTGATAGAGAGTGTCAGAGAGTGTCAGAGACAGTCAGAGTGCGTCAGAAAGTGATCGAGAGAGTCTGAGAGTGATCGAGAGTGTCTGAGAGTGTCAGAGAGTGTCAGTGTGTGTCAGAGAGTGATAGAGAGTGATGGAGAGTGATAGACAGTGATAGAGAGTGATAGAGAGTGATAGAGAGTGTCTGAGTCTGTCAGAGAGTGTCAGAGAGTGTCAGATAGTGTCAGAGAGGGTCAGAGTGCTTCAGAGTGTGCCAGTGAGTGATAGAGAGTGATGGAGAGTGTCAGAGATTTTCATAGAGTGATAGATAGTGTCAGAGAGTGATATGGAGTGAAAGAGAGTGTCTGAGAGTGTCTGAGAGAGTCAGAGAGTGTCAGAGTGAGTCAGAGAGTGTCAGAGAATGGCAGAGTGTGTCTTTGAGTGATAGAGATTGATAGAGTGTGATAGAGAGTGTCTTTGAGTGTCAGAGAGTGTCAGAGAGTGAAAGAGAATGTCAAAGAGTGATCGAGAGTGTCTGAGAGTGTCTGTGAGTGACAGAGGATGTCAGAGAGTGATAGAGAGTGTCAGAGATTGTCATAGTGTGTCAGAGAGTGTCAGAGTGTGTCAGAGAGTAACAGAGAGGGATAGAGAGTGATTCGAGAGTGTCTGAGAGTGTCTGAGAGTGTCAGAGTGTGTCAGAGTGTCAGAGAGTGATAGAGAGTGTCAGTGAGTGATAGAGAGTGTCTGAGAGTGTCAGAGAGTGTCAGAGTGTGTCAGAGAGTGATCGAGAGTGATGGAGAGTGATCGAGAGTGATGGAGAGTGATGGAGAGTGAAAGAGAGTGTCTGAGAGTGTCAGGGAGTGATAGAGAGTGTCAGAGAGTGATAGAGAGTTTTAGAGAGTGTCAGAGAGTGTGTCAGAGAGTGTGAGAGCGTGCCAGAGAGTGTCAGAGAGTGTCAGAGAGTGATAGAGAATGTCAGAGAGTGATCGAGAGTGTCTGAGAGTGTCTGTGAGTGACAGAGGATGTCAGAGAGTGATAGAGAGTGTCAGAGATTGTCATAGTGTGTCAGAGAGTGTCAGAGTGTGTCAGAGAGTAACAGAGAGGGATAGAGAGTGATTCGAGAGTGTCTGAGAGTGTCTGAGAGTGTCAGAGTGTGTCAGAGTGTCAGAGAGTGATAGAGAGTGTCAGTGAGTGATAGAGAGTGTCTGAGAGTGTCAGAGATTGATCGAGAGTGTCTGAGAGTGACAGGGAGTGATAGAGAGTGTCAGAGAGTGATAGAAAGTGTCAGATATTGTCAGAGTGTGTCAGAGAGTGTCAGAGAATGTCAGAGTGTGTCAGAGAGTGATAGAGAGTGTCTGTGAGTTTCAGAGAATGACAGAGAGTGTCAGAGTGTGTCAGAGAGTGTCAAAGTGTGTCAGAGAGCGTCAGAGAGTGATAGAGAGTGATAGAGAGTTTAAGAGAGTATCATTGAGTTATAGAGAGTGTCAGAGAGTGATAGAGAGTGTCTGAGATTGTCAGAGAGTGTCAGAGAGTGTGAAAGAGTGATAGAGAGTGTGTGAGAGTGTCAGAGAGTGTCAGAGTGTGTCAGAGTGTGTCAGAGTGTGTCAGAGAGTGAAAGAGAGTGTCAGAGTGTGTCAGAGAGTGATTGAGAGCTTCAGAGAGTGTCATAGAGAGATATAGAGGGTCAGAGTATGTCACAGAGTGTCTGAGTGTGTCAGAGAGTGTCAGAGATTGATAGAGAGTGTCACAGAGTGTCATTGAGTGATAGAGAGTGTCAGAGAGTGTCAGAGACTGATAGAGAGTGATAGAGAGTGTCAGAGAGTGATAGAGAGTGATAGAGAGTGTCTGAGAGTGTCAGAAAGTGTCAGAAAGTGTCAGAAAGTGTCAGAGTGTGATGGAGAGTGATAGAGAGTGTCAGAGAGTGTCAGAGAGTGTCAGAGAGTGATAGAGAGTGATAAAGAGTGTCAGAGAGTGCCAGAGAGTGATAGAGAATGTCAGAGAGTGTCAGAGAGTGTCAGAGAGTGATAGAGAGTGATAAAGAGTGATAGAGAGTGTCAGAGTGTGTCACAGAGTGTCTGAGTTTGTCAGAGAGTGTCAGAGAGTGATAGAGAGCGATAGAGATTGATAGAGAGTGTCAGAGAGTCATGGAGAGTGATAGAGAGGGTCAGAGAGTGTCAGAGAGTGATAGAGAGTGATAGAGATTGATAGAGAGTGTCAGAGAGTGATAGAGAGTGTCAGAGAGCGTCAGAGAGTGATAAACAGTGATAGAGAGTGTCTGAGAGTGTCAGAGAGTGTCTGAGAGTGTCAGAGTGTGTCAGAGAGTGTCAAAGTGTGTCAGAGAGTGTCAGAGAGTGATAGAGAGTTATAGAGAATTTCAGAGAGTATCATTGAGTGATCGAGTGTGTCGGAGAGTGATACAGAGTGTCTGAGAGTGTCAGAGAGTGTCAGAGTGTGGAAGAGAGTGATAGACAGTGATAGAGAATGTCAGAGTGTGTCACAGAGTGTCTGAGTATGTCAGAGAGTGTCAGAGCGTGTCAGAGAGTGATAGAGAGTGTCAGAGAGCGTCAGAGAGTGATAAACAGTGATAGAGAGTGTCTGAGAGTGTCAGAGAGTGTCTGAGAGTGTCAGAGTGTGTCAGAGAGTGTCAAAGTGTGACAGAGAGTGTCAGAGAGTGATAGAGAGTTTCAGAGAGTATCATTGAGTGATCGAGAGTGTCGGAGAGTGATAGAGAGTGTCTGAGAGTGTCAGAGAGTGTCATTGAGTGTCAGAAACTGTCAGAGATTTTCAGAGAGTGATAGAGAGTGTCAGAGAGTGTCAGAGAGTGATAGAGAGTGTCAGAGAGTGTCAGAGAGTGATAGAGAGTGATATAGAGTGTCAGAGAGTGTCAGAGAGTGATAGAGAGTGATAGAGAGTGTCAGAGAGTGATAGAGAGTGTCATAGAGTGATAGAGAGTTTCAGAGTCTGTCACAGAGTATCTGAGTGTGTCAGAGAGTGTCAGAGAGTGATAGAGAGTGATATAGATTGTCAGAGAGTGTCAGAGAGTGTCAGAGAGTGAAAGAGAGTGATAGAGAGTGTCAGAGTGTATCAGAGAGTGTCAGAGAGTGATAGAGAGTGATAGAGAGTGATAGAGAGTGATAGAGAGCGTCAAAGAGTGTCATAGAGTGATAGAGTGTGTCAGAGTGTGTCACAGAATGTCTGAGAGTGTCAGAGAGTGATAAAGAGTGATAGAGAGTGTCTGAGAGTGTCAGAGAGTGATAAAGAGTCATAGAGAGTGATAGAGAGTGTCAGAGAGTGTCATTGAGTGATAGAGAGTGTCAGAGAGTGTCAGAGAGTGATCGAGAGTGTCAGAGAGTGATAAAGAGTGTCAGAGAGTGATAAAGAGTGTCAGAGAGTGATTAAGAGTTTCAGAGAGTGTGAGTGAGTGATGGAGAGTGATAGAGAGTGTCTGAGAGTGTCTGTGATTGTCAGAGAGTGTCTGAGAGTGTCAGAGAGTGTCAGAGAGTGTCAGAGAGTGATAAAGAGTGATAGAGAGTGTCTGACAGTGTCAGAGAGTGTCAGACAGTGTCAGAGACTGTCAGAGAGTGATAGAGAGCGTCAGAGAGTGTCATTGAGTGATAGAGATTGTCAGAGAGTTTCAGAGAGTGATAGAGAGTGTCAGAGAGTGATAGAGAGTGTCAGAAAGTGATAGAGAGTGATAGAGAGTGTCAGAGAGTGTCAGAGAGTGGTAGAGAGTGTCAGAGAGTGATAGAGAGTGTCTCAGAGTGACAGAGAGTGACAGAGAGTGTCTGAGAGTGTCAGTGAGTGTCATTGAGTGATATAGAGTGTTTGAGAGTGTCAGAGAGTGTCAGAGAGTGATAGAGAGTGTCTGAGAGTGTCAGAGAGTGTCTGAGAGTGTCAGAGAGAGTCTGAGAGCGTCAGAGAGTGTCTGAGAGCGTCAAAGAGCGTGAGAGTGTTGTAGAGAGTGATAGAGAGTGTCTGAGAGTGACAGAGTGTCTGAGAGTGTCAGTGGGTGTCAGAGAGTGATAGAGAGTGTCAGAGAGTATCAGAGAGTGATAGAGAGTGTCAGAGAGTGAAGGAAAGTGTCTGAGAATGTCAGAGAGTGAGAGAGAGAGTTTCTGAGAGTGTCAGAGAGTGTTGGAGAGTGTCAGAGAGTGTCAGAGAATGTCAGAGAGTGATAGAGAGTGATAGAGAGTGATAGAGAGTGTCAGAATGTGTCAGAGAGTGTCAGAGCCTGAGAGAGAGTGATTGAGAGCGACAGAGAGTGTGATAGAGTCACAGAGAGTGTCAGAGTGTGTCACAGAGTATCTGAGTGTGTCAGAGAGTGTCAGAGAGAGATAGAGAGTGATCGAGAGAGGTAGAGAGTGTCAGAGAGGGTCAGAGAGTGATAGAGGGTGATAGAGCGTGTCAGAGAGTGTAATAGAGAGATAGAGAGTGTCAGAGAGTGTCAGAGAGTGTCAGACAGTGTCAGAGACTGTCAGAGAGTGATAGAGAGCGTCAGAGAGTGTCATTGAGTGATAGAGATTGTCAGAGAGTTTCAGAGAGTGATAGAGAGTGTCAGAGAGTGATAGAGAGTGTCAGAAAGTGATAGAGAGTGATAGAGAGTGTCAGAGAGTGTCAGAGAGTGATAGAGAGTGTCAGAGAGTGATAGAGAGTGTCTGAGAGTGTCAGTGAGTGTCTTTGAGTGATATAGAGTGTTTGAGAGTGTCAGAGAGTGTCAGAGAGTGATAGAGAGTGTCTGAGAGTGTCTGAGAGTGTCAGAGAGTGTCTGAGAGTGTCAGAGAGAGTCTGAGAGCGTCAGAGAGTGTCTGAGAGCGTCAAAGAGCGTGAGAGTGTGGTAGAGAGTGATAGAAAGTATCTGAGAGTGACAGAGTGTCTGAGAGTGTCAGTGGGTGTCAGAGAGTGATAGAGAGTGTCAGAGAGTATCAGAGAGTGATAGAGAGTGTCAGAGAGTGAAGGAAAGTGTCTGTGAATGTCAGAGAGTGAGAGAGAGTTTCTGAGAGTGTCAGAGAGTGTTGGAGAGTGTCAGAGAGTGTCAGAGAATGTCAGAGAGTGATAGAGAGTGATAGAGAGTGATAGAGAGTGTCAGAATGTGTCAGAGAGTGTCAGAGCCTGAGAGAGAGTGATTGAGAGTGTCAGAGAGTGTCAGAGAGAGTCTGAGAGTGATAGAGAGTAATAGAGAGTGTCAGAGTGTGTCAGAGAGTGTCAGAGAGTGATAGAGAGTGATAGAGATCGTCAAAGAGTGTCATCGAGTGATAGAGTGTGTCAGAGTGTGTCACAGAATGTCTGAGATTGTCAGAGAGTGTCAGAGAGTGATAAAGAGTGATAGAGAGTGTCTGAGAGTGTCAGAGTGTGTCAGAGAGTGTCAGAGTGATCGAGAGTGACGGAGAGTGTCAGAGAGTGTCAATGAGTGATAGAGAGTGTCAGCGAGTGTCAGAGAGTGATTGAGAGTGTCGGAGAGTGATAAAGAGTGTCAGAGAGTGATTAAGAGTGTCAGAGAGTGTGAGTGAGTGATATAGAGTGATAGAGAGTGTCTGAGAGTGTCTGTGACTGTCAGAGAGTGTCTGAGAGTGTCAGAGAGTGTCAGAGAGTGTCAAAGTGATAAAGAGTGATAAAGAGTGATAGAGAGTGTCTGAGAGTGTCAGAGAGTGTCAGACTGTGTCAGAGAGTGTCAGAGAGTGATAGAGAGTGTCAGAGAGTGTCAAACAGTGATAGAGAGTGTCAGAGAGTGATAGAGAGTGATAGAGAGTGTCAGAGAGTGATAGAGACTGTCAGAGAGGGTCAGAGAGTGATAGAGAGTGTCTGAGAGTGTCTGAGAGTGACAGAGAGTGATAGAGAGTGATAGAGAGTGTCAGTGAGTGTCATTGAGTGATAGAGAGTGTCTGAGAGTGGCAGAGAGTGATAGAGAGTGTCAGAGAGCGTCAGAGAGTGATAAACAGAGATAGAGAGTGTCTGAGAGTGTCAGAGAGTGTCTGAGAGTGTCAGAGTGTGTCAGAGAGTGTCAAAGTGTGTCAGAGAGTGTCAGAGAGTGATAGAGAGTGGTAGAGAGTTTCAGAGAGTATCATTGTGTGATTGAGAGTGTCGGAGAGTGATAGAGAGTGTCTGAGAGTGTCAGAGAGTGTCAGAGTGTGTCAGAGAGTGATAGAGAGTGTTAGAGATTGTCAGAGAGTGTCAGAGAGTGATAGAGAGTGATAGGGAGTGTCAGAGAGTGTCATTGAGTGTCAGAAACTGTCAGAGATTTTCAGAGAGTGATAGAGAGTGTCAGAGAGTGTCAGAGAGTAATAGAGAGTGTCAGAGAGTGTCAGAGAGTGATAGAGAGTGTCTGAGAGTGACTGAGAGCGATAGAGAGTGATAGAGAGTGTCTGAGAGT
This sequence comes from Heterodontus francisci, assembly GCF_036365525.1. Taxonomy (NCBI): domain Eukaryota; kingdom Metazoa; phylum Chordata; class Chondrichthyes; order Heterodontiformes; family Heterodontidae; genus Heterodontus; species Heterodontus francisci. Next base: position 14,338,807 of record NC_090405.1, read on the forward strand.
GTCAGAGTGTGTCAGAGAGTGTCAGAGTGATAGAGAGTGACAGAGAGTGTCAGAGAGTGTCAATGAGTGATAGAGAGTGTCAGCGAGTGTCAGAGAGTGATCGAGAGTGTCGGAGAGTGATAAAGAGTGTCAAAGAGTGATTAAGAGTGTCAGAGAGTTTGAGTGAGTGATATAGAGTGATAGAGAGTGTCTGAGAGTGTCTGTGACTGTCAGAGAGTGTCTGAGAGTGTCAGAGAGTGTCAGAGAGTGATAAAGAGTGATAAAGAGTGATAGAGAGTGTCTGAGAGTGTCAGAGAGTGTCAGACTGTGCCAGAGAGTGTCAGAGAGTGTCAGAGAGTGTCAGAGAGTGATAGAGAGTGTCATTGAGTGATAGAGAGTGTCAGAGAGTGATAGAGAGTGATAGAGAGTGATAGAGAGTGTCAGAGAGTGTCAGAGCGTGATAGAGAGTGTCAGAGAGTGTCAGAGAGTGATAGAGAGTGTCTGAGAGTCTCTGAGAGTGACAGAGAGTGATAGAGAGTGTCTGAGAGTGTCAGTGAGTGTTATTGAGTGACAGAGAGTGTCTGAGAGTGTCAGTGAGTGTTATTGAGTGATAGAGAGTGTCTGAGAGTGTCAGTGAGTGTTATTGAGTGATAGAGAGTGTCTGAGAGTGTCAGAGAGTGTCAGAGATTGATAGAGAGTGTCAGAGAGTGATAGAGAGTGTCTGAGAATGTCAGAGAGTGAGAGAGAGTTTCTGAGAGTGTCAGAGAGTGTTAGAGAGTGATAGAAAGTGTATGAGAGTGTCAGAGAGTGATAGAGAGTGATAGAGAGTGTCAGAGAGTTTCATAGAGTGATGAAGAGTGTCAGAGAGTGTCAGAGAGTGATAGAGAGTGATAGAGAGACTCTGAGAGTGTCAGAGAGTGTCAGAGAGTGTCAGAGAGTGTCAGAGTGTGTCAGAGTGTGTCAGAGTGTGTCAGAGTGGGTCATAGGGTGTCAGAGAGAGTCATAGAGTGATGGAGAGTGTCAGAGAGTAATAGAGAGTGCCAGAGTGTGTCAGAGAGTGTCGGAGCGTAATAGAGAGTGATAGAGAGCGTCAGAGAGTGTCATAGAGTGATAGAGAGTGTCAGAGTGTGTCACAGAGTGTCTGATTGTGTCAGAGAGTGTCAGAGAGTGATAGAGACTGTCACAGTGTGCCATTGAGTGATAGAGAGAGTCAGAGAGTGTCAGGGAGTGATAGAGAGTGATTGAGAGCGTCAGAGAGTGTCACAGAGTGATAGAGAGTGTTAGAGTGTGTCACAGAGTGTCTGAGTGTGTCAGAGAGTGTCAGAGAGAGATAGAGAGTGATAGAGAGAGATAAAGAGTGTCAGAGAGTGTCAGAGAGTGATAGAGGGTGATAGAGCGTGTCAGAGAGTGTAATAGAGAGATAGAGAGTGTCAGAGAGTGTCAGAGAGTGTCTGAGAGTGATAGAGAGTGATAGAGAGTGATAGAGAGTGATAGAGAGTAATAGAGAGTGTCAGAGTGTGTCAGAGAGTGTCAGAGAGTGATAGAGAGTGATAGAGATCGTCAAAGAGTGTCATAGAGTGATAGAGTGTGTCAGAGTGTGTCACAGAATGTCTGAGAGAGTCAGAGATTGTCAGAGAGTGATAAAGAGTGATAGAGCGTGTCGAAGAGTGTCAGAGTGTGTCAGAGAGTGTCAGAGTGATAGAGAGTGACAGAGAGTGTCAGAGATTGTCAATGAGTGATCGAGAGTGTCAGAGAGTGTCAGAGAGTGATCGAGAGTGTCGGAGAGTGATAAAGAGTGTCAGAGAGTGATTAAGAATGTCAGAGAGTGTGAGTGAGTGATATAGAGTGATAGAGAGTGTCTGAGAGTGTCTGTGATTGTCAGAGAGTGTCTGAGAGTGTCAGAGAGTGTCAGATAGTGATAAAGAGAGATAAAGAGTGATAGAGAGTGTCTGAGAGTGTCAGAGAGTGTCAGACTGTGTCAGAGAGTGTCAGAGAGTGATAGAGAGTGTCAGAGAGTGTCATTGAGTGATAGAGAGTGTCAGAGAGTGATAGAGAGTGTCAGAGAGTGTCAGAGAGTGATAGAGAGTGTCTGAGGGTGTCAGAGAGTGCGAGAGAGGCTCTCAGAGTGTCAGAGAGTGTCTGAGATTGATAGAGAGTGTCAGAGAGTGTCAGAGAGTGTCAGAGAGAGTCTGAGAGTGTCAGAGTGTGTCAGAGAGTGTCAAAGTGTGTCAGAGAGTGTCAGAGAGTGATAGAGACTGCTAGAGAGTTTCAGAATGTATCATTGAGTGATAGAGAGTGTCAGAGAGTGATAGAGAGTGTCAGAGAGTGATAGAGGGAGTCTGAGAGTGTCAGAGAGTGTCAGAGTGTGTCAGAGAGTGACAGAGAGTGTTAGAGATTGTCAGAGAGTGTCAGAGAGTGATAGAGAGTGATTGAGTTTGTCTGAGAGTGTCAGAGAGCGTCAGAGAGTGTCTGAGAGCGTCAAAGAGCGTTAGAGTGTGATAGAGAGTGATAGAGAGTGTCTGAGAGTGTCAGAGAGTGTCAGAGATTGATAGAGAGTGTCAGAGAGTGATAGAGAGTGTCTGAGAATGTCAGAGTGAGAGAGAGTTTCTGAGAGTGTCAGAGAGTGTTAGAGAGTGATAGAAAGTGTATGAGAGTGTCAGAGAGTGATAGAGAGTGATAGAGAGTGTCAGAGAGTGTCAGAGAGTGATAGAGAGTGATAGAGAGACTCTGAGAGTGTCAGAGAGTGTCAGAGAGTGTCAGAGAGTGTCAGAGTTTGTCAGAGTGTGTCAGAGTGTGTCAGAGTGGGTCATAGGGTGTCAGAGAGTGGCAGAAAGTCTTAGAGATTGTCAGAGAGTGTAAGAGTGTGTCAGAGTGTGTCAGAGTGTGTCAGAGTGTGTCAGAGGTTGTCAGAGAGTGTCAAAGAGAGTCATAGAGTGATGGAGAGTGTCAGAGAGTAATAGAGAGTGCCAGAGTGTGTCAGAGAGTGTCGGAGCGTAATAGAGAGTGATAGAGAGCGTCAGAGAGTGTCATAGAGTGATAGAGAGTGTCAGAGTGTGTCACAGAGTGTCTGATTGTGTCAGAGAGTGTCAGAGAGTGATAGAGACTGTCACAGTGTGCCATTGAGTGATAGAGAGTGTCAGAGAGTGTCAGGGAGTGATAGAGAGTGATAGAGAGTGTCAGAGAGAGTCAGAGAGTGATAGAGAGTGTTAGAGATTGTCAGAGAGTGTCAGAGAGTGATCGAGAGTGATTGAGTTTGTCTGAGAGTGTCAGAGAGTGTCTGAGAGCGTCAGAGAGTGTCTGAGACTGTCATTGAGTGTCAGAGAGTGATAGAGAGTGTCAGAGAGTGTCAGAGATTGATAGAGAGTGTCAGAGAGTGATAAAGAGAGATAAAGAGTGATAGAGAGTGTCTGAGAGTGTCAGAGAGTTTCATAGAGTGATGGAGAGTGTCAGAGAGTGTCAGAGAGTGATAGAGAGTGATAGAGAGACTCTGAGAGTGTCTGAGAGTGTCAGAGAGTGTCAGAGTGTGTCAGAGTGTGTCAGAGTGTGTCAGAGTGTGTCAGAGTGGGTCATAGGGTGTCAGAGAGTGTCAGAAAGTGATAGAGATTGTTAGAGAGTGTCAGAGAGTGTCAGAGTGTGTCAGAGTGTGTCAGAGTGTGTCAGAGGTTGTCAGAGAGTGTCAGAGAGAGTCATAGAGAGTCATAGAGTGATGGAGAGTGTCAGAGAGTAATAGAGAGTGCCAGAGTGTGTCAGAGAGTGTCGGAGCGTAATAGAGAGTGATAGAGAGCGTCAGAGAGTGTCATAGAGAGATAGAGAGTGTCAGAGTGTGTCACAGAGTGTCTGATTGTGTCAGAGAGTGTCAGAGAGTGATAGAGACTGTCACAGAGTGCCATTGAGTGATAGAGAGTGTCAGAGAGAGTCAGAGAGTGATAGAGAGTGTTAGAGATTGACAGAGAGTGTCAGAGAGTGATAGAGAGTGATTGAGTTTGTCTGAGAGTGTCAGAGAGTGTCTGAGACTGTCATTGAGTGTCAGAGAGTGATAGAGAGTGTCAGAGATTGATAGAGAGTGTCAGAGAGTGATAAAGAGAGATAAAGAGTGATAGAGAGTGTCTGAGAGTGTCAGAGAGTGTCAGAGTGTGTCAGAGAGTGTCATTGAGTGATAGAGTGTGTCAGAGAGTGATAGAGAGTGATAGAGAGTGTCAGAGAGTGTCAGAGAGTGTCAGAGAGTGATAGAGAGTGTCAGAGAGTGTCAGAGAGTGATAGAGAGTGTCTGAGAGTGTCAGAGAGTGCAAGAGAGGCTCTCAGAGTGTCAGAGAGTGTCAGAGAGTGATAGAGAGTTTCAGAGAGTATCATTGAGTGATAGAGAGTGTCAGAGAGTGATAGAGGGAGTCTGAGAGCGTCAGAGAGTGACAGAGTGTGTCAGAGAGTGACAGAGAGTGTTAGAGATTGTCAGAGAGTGTCAGAGAGTGATAGTGAGTGATTGAGTTTGTCTGAGAGTGTCAGAGAGCGTCAGAGAGTGTCTGAGAGCGTCAAAGAGCGTTAGAGTGTGATAGAGAGTGTCTGAGAGTGTCTGAGAGTGACAGAGAGTGTCTGAGAGTGTCATTGAGTGTCAGAGAGTGATAGAGAGTGTCTGAGAGTGTCAGAGATTGATAGAGAGTGTCAGAGAGTGATAGAGAGTGTCTGAGAATGTCAGAAGTGAGAGAGAGTTTCTGAGAGTGTCAGAGAGTGTTAGAGAGTGATGGAGAGTGTCAGAGAGTGTCAGAGAGTGATAGAGAGTGATAGAGAGACTCTGAGAGTGTCAGAGAGTGTCAGAGTGTGTCAGAGTGTGTCAGAGTGTGTCAGAGTGGCTCATAGGGTGTCAGAGAGTGTCAGAGAGTGATAGAGGTTGTCAGAGAGTGTCAGAGAGAGTCATAGAGTGATGGAGAGTGTCAGAGAGTAATAGAGAGTGCCAGAGTGTGTCAGAGAGTGTCGGAGCGTAATAGAGAGTGATAGAGACTGTCACAGAGTGCCATTGAGTGATAGAGAGTGACAGAGAGTGTCAGGGAGTGATAGAGATTGTCAGAGAGTGTCAGAGAGTGATAGAGAGTGTTAGAGATTGTCAGAGAGTGTCAGAGAGTGATAGAGAGTGATTGAGTTTGTCTGAGAGTGTCAGAGAGTGTCTGAGAGCGTCAGAGAGTGTCTGAGATTGTCATTGAGTGTCAGAGAGTGATAGAGAGTGTCAGAGAGTGTCAGAGATTGATAGAGAGTGTCAGAGAGTGATAGAGAGTGTCTGAGAATGTCAGAGAGTGAGAGAGAGTTTCTGAGATTGTCAGAGAGTGTTAGAGAGTGATAGAGAGTGTCTGAGAGTGTCAGAGAGTGTCAGAGTGTCTGAGAGTGTCAGAGAGCGATAGAGAGTGATAGAGAGTGACAGAGAGTGACGGAGAGTGACAGAGAGTGTCTGAGAGTGTCAGAGAGTGTCTGAGAGCGTCAGAGAGTGTCTGAGAGCGTCAAAGAGCGTTAGAGTGTGACAGAGAGTGATAGTGAGTGTCTGAGAGTGACAGAGAGTGTCTGAGAGTGTCAGTGAATGTCAGAGAGTGATAGAGAGTGTCAGAGAGTGTCAGAGATTGATAGAGAGTGTCAGAGAGTGATAGAGAGTGTCTGAGAATGTCAGAGAGTGAGAGAGAGTTTCTGAGAGTATCAGAGAGTGTTAGAGAGTGATAGAGAGTGTCTGAGAGTGATAGAGAGTGTCAGAGAGAGATAGAGAGTATCTGAGAGTATCTGAGAGTGTCAGAGAGTGTCAGAGAGTGATAGAGAGTGATAGAGAGACTCTGAGAGTGTCAGAGAGTGTCAGAGTGTGTCAGAGTGTGTCAGAGTGTGTCAGAGTGGCTCATAGGGTGTCAGAGAGTGTCAGAGAGTGATAGAGGTTGTCAGAGAGTGTCAGAGAGAGTCATAGAGTGATGGAGAGTGTCAGAGAGTAATAGAGAGTGCCAGAGTGTGTCAGAGAGTGTCGGAGCGTAATAGAGAGTGATAGAGACTGTCACAGAGTGCCATTGAGTGATAGAGAGTGACAGAGAGTGTCAGGGAGTGATAGAGATTGTCAGAGAGTGTCAGAGAGTGATAGAGAGTGTTAGAGATTGTCAGAGAGTGTCAGAGAGTGATAGAGAGTGATTGAGTTTGTCTGAGAGTGTCAGAGAGTGTCTGAGAGCGTCAGAGAGTGTCTGAGATTGTCATTGAGTGTCAGAGAGTGATAGAGAGTGTCAGAGAGTGTCAGAGATTGATAGAGAGTGTCAGAGAGTGATAGAGAGTGTCTGAGAATGTCAGAGAGTGAGAGAGAGTTTCTGAGATTGTCAGAGAGTGTTAGAGAGTGATAGAGAGTGTCTGAGAGTGTCAGAGAGTGTCAGAGTGTCTGAGAGTGTCAGAGAGCGATAGAGAGTGATAGAGAGTGACAGAGAGTGACGGAGAGTGACAGAGAGTGTCTGAGAGTGTCAGAGAGTGTCTGAGAGCGTCAGAGAGTGTCTGAGAGCGTCAAAGAGCGTTAGAGTGTGACAGAGAGTGATAGTGAGTGTCTGAGAGTGACAGAGAGTGTCTGAGAGTGTCAGTGAATGTCAGAGAGTGATAGAGAGTGTCAGAGAGTGTCAGAGATTGATAGAGAGTGTCAGAGAGTGATAGAGAGTGTCTGAGAATGTCAGAGAGTGAGAGAGAGTTTCTGAGAGTATCAGAGAGTGTTAGAGAGTGATAGAGAGTGTCTGAGAGTGATAGAGAGTGTCAGAGAGAGATAGAGAGTATCTGAGAGTATCTGAGAGTGTCTGAGAGTGACAGAGAGTGATAGAGAGTGTCTGAGAGAGTCAGTGAGTGATAGAGAGTGCGAAAGAGGCTCTCAGAGTGTCAGAGAGTGTCTGAGAGTGATAGACAGTGTCTGAGAGTGTCTGAGAGTGTCAGAGAGTGTCTGAGAGCGTCAGAGAGCGTCAGAGAGTGTCTGAGAGCGTCAAAGAGCGTTAGAGTGTGATAGAGAGTGATAGAGAGTGTCTGAGAGGGACAGAGAGTGTCTGAGAGTGTCAGTGAATGTCAGAGAGTGATAGAGAGTGTCAGAGAGTGTCAGAGATTGATAGAGAGTGTCAGAGAGTGATAGAGAGTGTCTGAGAATGTCAGAGAGTGATAGAGAGTGTCAGAGAGTGATAGAGAGTATCTGAGAGTGTCTGATAGTGACAGAGAGTGACAGAGAGTGTCTGAGATTGTTAGTGAGTGTCAGAGAGTGATAGAGAGTGTCAGAGAGTGATAGAGGGAGTCTGAGAGTGTCAGAGATTGTCAGAGAGTGTCAGAGAGTGATAGAGAGTGATTGAGTTTGTCTGAGAGTGTCAGAGAGCGTCTGAGAGTGTCAGAGAGCGTCAGAGAGTGTCTGAGAGCGTCAAAGAGCGTTAGAGTGTGATAGAGAGTGATAGAGAGTGTCTGAGAGTGTCTGAGAGTGACAGAGAGTGTCTGAGAGTGTCATTGAGTGTCAGAGAGTGATAGAGAGTGTCAGAGAGTGTCAGAGATTGATAGAGAGTGTCAGAGAGTGATAGAGAGTGTCTGAGAATGTCAGAGAGTGAGAGAGAGTTTCTGAGAGTGTCAGAGAGTGATAGAGAGTGATAGAGAGTGTCAGAGAGTTTCATAGAGTGATGGAGAGTGTCAGAGAGTGTCGGAGAGTGATAGAGAGTGATAGAGAGACTCTGAGAGTGTCAGAGAGTGTCAGAGAGTGTCAGAGTGTATCAGAGTGTGTCAGAGTGTGTCAGAGTGTGTCAGAGTGGGTCATAGTGTGTCAGAGAGTGTCAGAGAATGATAGAGATTGTCAGAGAGTGTCAGAGAGTGTCAGAGTGTGTCAGAGTGTGTCAGAGTGTGTCAGAGGTTGTCAGAGAGTGTCAGAGAGAGTCATAGAGTGATGGAGAGTGTCAGAGAGTAATAGAGAGTGCCAGAGTGTGTCAGAGAGTGTCGGAGCGTAATAGAGAGTGATAGAGAGCGTCAGAGAGTGTCATAGAGTGATAGAGAGTGTCAGAGTGTGTCACAGAGTGTCTGATTGTTTCAGAGAGTGTCAGAGAGTGATAGAGACTGTCACAGAGTGCCATTGAGTGATAGAGAGTGTCAGAGAGTGTCAGGGAGTGATAGAGAGTGATAGAGAGTGTCAGAGAGAGTCAGAGAGTGATAGAGAGTGATTGAGTTTGTCTGAGAGTGTCAGAGAGTGTCTGAGAGCGTCAGAGAGTGTCTGAGAGCATCAAAGAGCGTTAGAGTGTGATAGAGAGTGATAGAGAGTGTCTGAGAGTGTCTGAGAGTGACAGACAGTGTCTGAGAGTGTCATTGAGTGTCAGAGAGTGATAGAGAGTGTCAGAGAGTGTCAGAGATTGATAGAGAGTGTCAGAGCGTGATAGAGAGTGTCTGAGAATGTCAGAGACTGAGAGAGAGTTTCTGAGAGTGTCTGAGAGTGTCAGAGAGTGTCAGAGTGTCTGAGAGTGTCAGAGAGCGATAGAGAGTGATAGAGAGTGACAGAGAGTGACGGAGAGTGACAGAGAGTGTCTGAGAGTGATAGACAGTGTCTGAGAAAGTCTGAGAATGTCAGAGAGTGATAGAGAGTATCTGAGAGTGTCTGAGAGTGACAGAGAGTGGCAGAGAGTGACAGAGAGTGACAGAGAGAGTCTGAGAGTGTCAGTGAGTGTCAGAGAGTGATAGAGAGTGTCTGAGATTGTCAGAGAGAGTCAGATAGTGATAGAGAGTGTCAGAGAGTGTCAGAGAGTGATAGAGAGTGATAGAGCGTGTCAGAGAGTGTAATAGAGTGTCAGAGTGTGTCAGAGAGTGTCAGAGTGTGATAGAGAGTGATAGAGAGCGTCAAAGATTGTCATAGAGTGATAGAGTGTGTCAGAGTGTGTCACAGAATGTCTGAAAGTGTCAGAGAGTGTCAGAGAGTGATAAGGAGTGACATAGAGTGTCTGAGAGTGTCAGAGTGTGTCTGTGAGTGTCAGAGATTGATAGAGAGTGTCAGAGAGTGTCATTGAGTGATAGAGAGAGTCAGATAGTGTCAGAGAGGGATCGAGAGTGTCAGGCAGTGATAGAGAGTGTCAGAGAGTGATTAAGAGTGTCAGAGAGTGTGAGTGAGCGATAGAGAGTGATAGAGAGTGTCTGAGAGTGTCTGTGATTGTCAGAGAGTGTCTGAGAGTGTCAGAGAATGAGAGAGAGTGTCAGAGAGTGTCATTGAGTGATAGAGAGTGTCAGAGCGTTTCAGAGATTGATAGAGAGTGTCAGAAAGTGACAGAGAGTGTCAGAAAGTGATAGAGAGTGATAGAGAATGTCAGAGAGTGATAGAGAGTGTCTGAGAGTGACAGAGAGTGACAGAGAGTGACAGAGAGTGACAGAGAGTGTCAGTAAGTGTCAGTAAGTGTCAGAGAGTGATAGAGAGTGTCTGAGAGTGTCTGAGAGTGTCAGAGAGTGATAGAGAGTGATTGAGAGTGATTGAGAGCCTTTGAGAGTGTCAGAGAGTGTCATAGTGTGTCAGAGTGTGTCAGAGTGTGTCAGAGGGAGTCAGAGGGTGTCAGAGGGTGTCAGAGAGTGTCAGAGAGTGATAGAGAGTGTCAGAGAGTGTCAGAGAGTGTCAGTGTGTGTCAGAGGTTGTCAGAGAGTGTCAGAGAGTGTCAGAGAGTGATAGAGAGTAATAGAGAGTGATAGAGAGTGTCAGAGAGAGTCCGAGAGTGATAGAGAGTGATAGAGAGTGTCAGAGTGTGTCAGAGAGTGATAGAGAGTGATATAGAGTGTCGTCGAGTGATGGAGAGTGTCAGAGGGTGTCAGAGAGTGATAGAGAGTGATAGAGAGTGATGGAGAGTGTCAGGGAGTGTCAGAGAGTTTTAGAGAGTGTCAGAGAGTGATAGAGAGTGTCAGAGTGAGTCACAGACTGTCTGAGTGTGTCAGAGAGTGTCAGAGAGAGATAGAAAGTGATAGAGAGTGTCAGAGTGTGTCAGAGAGTGTCAGAGTGTGATAGAGTGTGTCAGAGTGTGTCACAGAATGTCTGAAAGTGTCAGAGAGTGTCAGAGAGTGATAACGAGTGACATAGAGTGTCTGAGAGTGTCAGAGTGTGTCTGTGAGTGTCAGAGAGCGATAGAGAGTGATAGAGAGTGACAGAGAGTGACGGAGAGTGACAGAGAGTGTCTGAGAGTGATAGACAGTGTCTGAGAATGTCTGAGAGTGTCAGAGAGTGATAGAGAGTATCTGAGAGTGTCTGAGAGTGACAGAGTGTGGCAGAGAGTGACAGAGAGTGACAGAGAGTGTCTGAGAGTGTCAGTGAGTGTCAGAGAGTGATAGAGAGTGTCTGAGATTGTCAGAGAGAGTCAGATAGTGATAGAGAGTGTCAGAGAGTGTCAGAGAGTGATAGAGAGTGGTAGTGCGTGTCAGAGAGTGTAATAGAGTGTCAGAGTGTGTCAGAGAGTGTCAGAGTGTGATAGAGAGTGATAGAGAGCGTCAAAGATTGTCATAGAGTGATAGAGTGTGTCAGAGTGTGTCACAGAATGTCTGAAAGTGTCAGAGAGTGTCAGTGAGTGATAAAGAGTGACATAGAGTGTCTGAGAGTGTCAGAGTGTGTCTGTGAGTGGCAGAGATTGATAGAGAGTGTCAGAGAGTGTCATTGAGTGATAGAGAGAGTCAGATAGTGTCAGAGAGGGATCGAGAGTGTCAGGCAGTGATAGAGAGTGTCAGAGAGTGATTAAGAGTGTCAGAGAGTGTGAGTGAGCGATAGAGAGTGATAGAGAGTGTCTGAGAGTGTCTGTGATTGTCAGAGAGTGTCTGAGAGTGTCAGAGAATGAGAGAGAGTGTCAGAGAGTGTCATTGAGTGATAGAGAGTGTCAGAGAGTGATAGAGAGTGTCTGAGAGTGACAGAGAGTGACAGAGAGTGACAGAGAGTGACAGAGAGTGTTTGAGAGTGTCAGTAAGTGTCAGAGAGTGATAGAGAGAGTCTGAGAGTGATTGAGAGCCTTTGAGAGTGTCAGAGAGTGTCAGAGAGTGTCATAGTGTGTCAGAGTGTGTCAGACTGTGTCAGAGGGTGTCAGAGGGTGTCAGAGGGTGTCAGAGAGTGATAGAGAGTGTCAGAGAGTGTCAGAGCGTGTCAGTGTGTGTCAGAGTGTGTCAGAGGTTGTCAGAGAGTGTCAGAGAGTGTCAGAGAGTGTCAGAGAGTGATAGAGAGTGATAGAGAGTGATAGAGAGTGTCAGAGAGAGTCCGAGAGTGATAGAGAGTGATAGAGAGTGTCAGAGTGTGCGAGAGAGTGATAGAGAGTGATATAGAGTGTCGTCGAGTGATGGAGAGTGTCAGAGGGTGTCAGAGAGTGATAGAGAGTGATAGAGAGTGATAGAGAGTGTCAGGGAGTGTCAGAGAGTTTTAGAGAGTGTCAGAGAGTGATAGAGAGTGTCAGAGTGAGTCACTGAGTGTCAGAGAGTGATAGAGAGAGTCAGAGAGTGTCAAAGAGTACGAGAGAGTGACAGAGAGTGTCAGAGAGTGTCAGAGAGTGATAGAGAGAGTTAGAGAGTGATAGAGAGTGTCAGAGAGAGTCAGAGAGTGATCGAGAGTGTCAGAGAGTGATAGAGAGTGTCACAGAGTGATAGAGAGTGATAGAGAATGTCCGAGAGTGTCTTTGATTGTCAGAGAGTGTCAGGGAGTGATAGAGAGAGTCAGAAAGTGTCAGAGAGTGATAGAGAGTGACAGAGAGTGACAGAGAGTGTCTGAGAGTGTCTGAGAGTGACAGAGAGTGACAGAGAGTGTCTGAGAGTGTCAGTGAGTGTCTGACAGTGATAGAGAGTGTCTGAGAGTGTCAGAGAGTGATAGAGAGTGAACGAGAGCCTCTGAGATTGTCAGAGAGTGTCAGAGAGTGATAGAGAGTGACAGCGCTTGTCAGAGTGTGTCAGAGTGTGTCAGAGTGTGTCAGAGGGTGTCAGAGAGTGTCAGAGAGTGTCAGAGAGAGTCAGAGTGTGTCAGAGAGAGATAGAAAGTGATAGAGAGTGTCAGAGTGTGTCAGAGAGTGTCAGAGAGTGACAGATATTGATAGAGAGCGTCAAAGAGTGTCATAGAGTGATAGAGTGTGTCAGAGTGTGTCACAGAATGTCTGAGAGTGTCTGAGAGTGTCAGAGAGTGATAAAGAGTGACAGAGAGTGTCCGAGAGTGTCAGAGTGTGTCAGAGAGTGTCAGACAGTGATAGAGAGTGTCAGAGAGTGTCATTGAGTGATAGAGACTGTCAGAGAGTGATCGAGAGTGTCAGAGAGTGATAGAGAGTGTCAGAGAATGATTAAGAATGTCAGAGAGTGTGATTGAGCGATAGAGAGTGATGGAGAGTGTCTGAGAGTGTCTGTGTTTGTCAGAGAGTGTCTGAGAGTGTCAGAGAATGTCAGAGAGTGTCAGAGAGTGATAGAGAGTGTCAGAGAGTGTCATTGAGCGATAGAGAGTGTCAGAGAGTTTCAGAGAGTGATAGAGAGTGTCAGAGAGTGATAGAGAGTGTCAGTGAGTTTCTGAGAGTGTCAGAGTGTGTCAGAGAGTTATAGAGAGTGGTAGAGAGTGATAGAGAGTGTCTGAGAGTGATAGAGAGTGGTAGAGAGCCTCTGAGAGTGTCAGAGAGTTTCAGAGTGTGTCAGAGTGTGTCAGAGTGTGTCAGAGGGTGTCAGAGAGTGTCAGAGAGTGTCAGAGAGTGTCAGAGAGTGATAGAGAGTGTCAGTGAGTTTCAGAGAGTGTCAGAGTGTGTCAGAGTGTGTCAGAGAGTGATAGAGAGTGGTAGAGAGTCTCTGAGAGTGTCAGAGAGTTTCAGAGTGTGTCAGAGTGTGTCAGAGAGTGATAGAGAGTGATAGAGAGCGTCAAAGAGTGTCATAGAGTGATAGAGTATGTCAAAGTGTGGCACAGAATGTCTGAGAGTGTCAGAGAGTGTCAGAGAGTGATAAACACTGACAGAGAGTGTCTGAGAGTGTCAGAGTGTGTCAGAGAGTGTCAGAGAGTGATAGAGAGTGTCTGAGAGTGTCAGTGAGTGTCAGAGAGTGATAGAGAGTGTCTGAGAGTGTCAGAGAGTGATAGAGAGTGGTAGAGAACCTCTGAGAGTGTCAGAGAGTTTCAGAGTGTGTCAGCGTGTGTCAGAGGGTGTCAGAGAGTGTCAGAGAGTGATAGAGAGTGTCAGAGAGTGTCAGAGAGTGTCAGAGAGTGTCAGAGTGTGTCAGAGGTTGTCAGAGAGTGTCAGAGAGAGTCATAGAGTGATGGAGAGTGTCAGAGAGTAATAGAGAGTGCCAGAGTGTGTCAGAGAGTGTCGGAGCGTAATAGAGAGTGATGGAGAGCGTCAGAGAGTGTCATAGAGTGATAGAGAGTGTCAGAGAGTGTCAGAGAGTGTCAGAGAGTGATAGAGAGTGATAGAGAGTGTCAGAGAGAGTCAGAGAGTGATAGAGAGTGACAGAGAGTGTCAGAGAGTGTCAGAGAGTGATAGAGAGTGATATAGAGTGTCAGAGAGTGATAGAGAGTGTCATTGGGTGTCAGAGAGTGATACGGAGTGTGATAGAGAGTGTCTGAGAGTGTCATCGAGTGATGGAGATTGTCAGAGCTTGTCAGAGAATGATAGAGAGTGTCAGAGAGTGCCAGAGAGTGATAGAGAGTGATAGAGAGTGTGAGAGCGTGATAGAGTGTCAGAGATTGTCAGAGAGTGTCAGAGAGTGATAAAGAGTGATAGAGAGTGTCTGAGAGTGATAGAGAGTGATAGAGAGTGTCTGAGAGTGATAGAGAGTATCAGAGTGAGTCACAGAGTGTCTGAGTGTGTCAGAGAGTGTCAGAGAGTGATAGAGAGTGATAGAGAGTGTCAGAGAGTGTCAAAGAGTACGAGAGAGTGATAGAGAGTGTCAGAGAGTGTCAGAGAGTGATAGAGAGAGTTAAAGTGTGATAGAGAGTGTCATAGATTGTCAGAGAGTGTCAGAGAGTGTCAGAGAGTGCCAGAGAGTGATAGAGAGTGTCAGAGAGTGGCAGAGAGTGATAGAGAGTGATAGAGAGTGATAGAGAGTGTCAGAGAGTGTCAGAGAGTGATAGAGAGTGATAGAGAGTGTCAGAGTGTGTCAGAGAGTGATAGAGAGTGATATAGAGTGTCGTCGAGTGATGGAGAGTGTCAGAGGGTGTCAGAGAGTGATAGAGAGTGATAGAGAGTGTCAGGGAGTGTCAGAGAGTTTTAGAGAGTGTCAGAGAGTGATAGAGAGTGTCAGAGTGAGGCACAGAGTGTCTGAGTGTGTCAGAGAGTTTCAGAGAGTGATAGAGAGTGTCAGAGAGTGTCAAAGAGTACGAGAGAGTGATAGAGAGTGTCAGAGAGTGTCAGAGATTGTCAGAGAGTGTCATTGAGTGATAGAGTGTGTCAGAGAGAGTCAGAGAGTGATCGAGAGTGTCAGAGAGTGATAGAGAGTGTCACAGAGTGATAGAGAGTGATTGAGAATGTCTGCGAGTGTCTGTGATTGTCAGAGAGTGTCTGAGAGTGTCAGAGAGTGTCAGAGAGTGTCAGAGAGTGATAAAGAGTGATAGAGATTGTCTGAGAGTGTCAGAGAGTGTCAGAGAGTGTCAGAGATTGAAAGAGAATGTCAGAGAGTGTCATTGAGTGATAGAGAGTGTCAGCGAGTGTCAGTGAGTGATAGAGAGTGTCAGAAAGTGATAGAGAGTGATAGAGAGTGTCAGAGAGTGTCAGAGAGTGTCAGAGAGTGTCAGAGAGTGATAGAGAGTGTCAGAGGGTGATAGAGAGTGTCTGTGAGTATCTGAGAGTATCAGAGAGTGTCAGAGAGTGATAGAGAGTGTCAGAGAGTGATAGTGATTGTCTATCACTCTCTGACACTCTCTGATACTCTCAGATACTCACAGACACTCACTATCAGTCTCTGACACTCAATATCACTCTCTGACACTCTCTATCACTCTCTGACACTCACTATCACTCTCTGACACTCTCTGACACTCACTATCACTGTCTGACACTCTCTCTCACTCTCTGACACTCTCAGACACTTACTGCCACTCTCCGACACTCTCTATCACTCGCTGACACTCTCAGACAATCACTATCACTCTCTGACACTCTCTATCACTCTCTGACACTCTCTGATACTCTCAGATACTCACAGACACTCACTATCACTCTCTGACACTCTCTGACACTCAATATCACTCTCTGACGCTCTATATCACTCTCTGACACTCTCTGACACTCTCTGGCACTCACTATCGCTCTCTGACACTCTCTATCACTCTCTGACACTCTCTATCACTCTCTGACACTCTCAGACACTCACTATCACTCTCTGACACTCTCAGACACTCTCTATCACTCTCAGACACTCTCAGACACTCACTTTCACTCTCTGACACTCTCTCACACTCTCTGAAACTCTTTATCTCTCTCTGAAACTCTTTATCACTCTCTGACACTGTCTGACACTCTCTATCACTCTCTGACACTCTCTGACTCTTTCAGACACTCTCAGACACTCACTATCACTCTCTGATACTCTCTGACACTCACTATAACTCTCTGATACTCTCTGACACTCAATATCACTCTCTGACACTCTCTATCACTCTCTGACACTCTCTGACACTCACTATCACTGTCTGACACTCTCTATCACTCTCTGACACTCTCAGGCACTTACCATCACTCTCTGACACTCTCTATCACTCTCGGACACTCTCAGACAATCACTATCACTTTCTGACACTCTCTGGCACTCTCTATCACTCTCTGACACTCTCTGATACTCTCAGACACTCACAGAAACTCACTCTCATTCTCTGACTCTCTCTGACACTCTCTGACACTCACGGACACTCACTATCACTCTCTGATACTCTCTGACACTCACTATCACTCTCTGACACTCTCTATCAATCTCTGACACTCTCTGACACTCACTATTACTCTCTGACACTCTCCATCTCTCTCTGACACTCTCTGTCCCTCTCTAACACTCTCTGACACTCTCTGACACTCTCAGACATTCTCATACACTCACTATCACTCTCTGACAACCTCTGACAACCTCTGACACTCTCTGACACTCTCAGACACTCTCAGACACTCACTATCACTCTCTGATACTCTATGATACACACTATCACTCTCTGATACTCTCTATCACTCTCTGACACTCTCTGACACTCTCTGACACTCTCAGACACTCACTATCAAACTCAAACACTCTCTATTACTCTCTATCATTCTCAGACACTCTCAGACACTCACTATCACTCTCTGACACTCACTATCACTCTCTGACACTCACTATCACTCTCTGACACTCTCTGAAACTCTCTAACTCTCTCTGACACTCTCTATCACTCTCTGACACTCTCTGACACTCTCTATCACTCTCTGACACTCTCTGACACTCTCAGACACTCTCAGACACTCACTGTCTCTCTCTGATACTCTCTGACACTCACTATCGCTCTCTGATACTCTCTGACACTCTCTATCACTCTCTGACACGCACTATCACTCTCTGACACTCACAATCACTCTCTGACACACTCTGACACTCTCAGACACTCAGTGTCACTCTCTGACTTTCTCTGACACTCGCTATCACTCTCTATCACTCTCTGACACACTCTATCACTCTCTATTAAACTCTGACACACTCTGACACTCAGAGACACTCACTGTCACTCTCTGACTATCTCTGTCACTCACTATCACTCTCTGACACTCCCTATCACTCTCTGACACTCTCTGACACTCTCTAACACTCACTAACACTCTCTGACACTCTCTGACACTCTCACTATCACTCTCTGACACTCTCTGACAGTCTCTGACACTCTCTGTCACTGTCTGACACTCTCTATTACTCGCTGACACTCACTATCACTCTCAGACACTCACTATCACTCTCTGATACTCTCTGACACTCACTATCACTCTCTGACACTCTCTATCCATCTGTGACACTCTCTGACACTCACTATCACTCTCTGACAGTCTCTATCACTCTCAGACACTCTCTATCACTCTCAGACACTCTCAGACAATCACTATCACTCTCTGACATTCACTATCACTCTCTGACACTCTCTGAAACTCTCTACCTCTCTCTGACACTCTCGACCACTCTCTGACACTGTCTGACACTCTCTGTCACTCTCTGACACTCTCTGACACTCTCTGACACTCTCAGACACTCACTATCACTCTCTGATACTCTCTGACGCTCACTATCACTCTCTGATACTCTCTGACACTCAATATCACTCTCTGACACTCTCTATCACTCTCTGACACTCTCTGACACTCTCTGGCACTCACTATCATTCTCTGACACTCTCTATCACTCTCTGACACTCTCAGACACTCACTATCCCTCTCTGACACTCTCTCACCCTCTCTGACACTCTCTATCACTCTCAGACACTCTCTATCTCTCCCTGACACTCTCTATCACTCTCTATCTCTCTGACACTCTCTGACACTCTCTATCTCTGTCCGACACACTCTATCACTCTCAGACGGTCTCTATCACTCTCAGACACTCTCAGACACTCACTATCACTCTCTGACGCTCACTATCACTCTCTGACACTCTCGCACACTCTCTGACACTCTCTGAAATTCTCTATCTCTCTCTGAAATTCTCTATCACTCTCTGACACTCTCTGACACTCTCTGACACTCTCAGACACTCACTAACACACTCTGATACTCTCTGACACTCACTATCACTCTCTGACACTCTCTATCACTCTCTGACACTCACTATCACTCTCTGACACTCTCTGACACTCACTATCACTCTCTGACAATCTCTGACACTCACTATCACTGTCTGACACTCTCTACCACTCTCTGACACTCTCAGACACTCACTATCACACTCTGATACTCTCTGACACTCACTATCACTCTCTGACACACTCTATCACTCTCTGACACTCTCTGACACTCACTATCACTCTCTGACACTCTCTGACATTCACTATCACTGTCTGACACTCTCTATCACTCTCTGACACTCTCAGACACTTACTGTCACTCTCTGACACTCTCTATCACTCTCTGACACTCTCAGACAATCACTATCACTCTCTGACACTCTCTATCACTCTCTGACACTCTCTGATACGCTCAGATACTCACAGACACTCTCTATTTCTGTCTGACACTCTCTGATACTCAATATCACTCTCTGACACTCTCTATCACTCTCTGACACTCTCTGACACTCTCTGGCACTCACTATCGCTCTCTGACACTCTCTATCACTCTCTGACACTCTCTATCACTCTCTGACACTCTCAGACACTCACTATCACTCTCTGACACGCTCTCACACTCTCTGACACTCTCTATCACACTCAGACACTCTCTGACACTCACTATCACTCTCTGACACTCTCAGACAATCACCATCACTCTCTGACACTCTCTATCACTCTCTGACACTCTCTGATACTCTCTGACACTCACTATCACTCTCTGACACTCTCAGACAATCACCATCACTCTCTGACACTCTCTATCACTCTCTGACACACTCTGACACTCTCGACACTCTCTGACACTCTCTATCACTCTCTGTCACTCTCTATCAATCTCTGACACACTCTGACACTCTCTGACACTCTCGGACACTCTCGGACACTCACTATCACACTCTGACACTCTCTGAAACACTCTAACACTCTCTGACACTCTCTGACACTCTCACTATCACTCTCTATTACTCTCTGACACTCACTATCACTCTCAGACACTCACCATCACTCTCTGATACTCTCTGACACTCACAATCTATCTCTGACACTCTCTGACTCTCACTATCACTCTCTGACAGTCTCTATCACTCTCAGACACTCTCTATCACTCTCAGACACTCTCAGACACTCACTTTCACCCTCTGACACTCTCTCACACTCTCTGAAATTCTCTATCTCTCTCTGAAACTCTTTATCACTCTCTGACACTGTCTGACACTCTCTATCACTCTCTGACACTCTCTGACTATTTCAGACACTCTCAGACAATCGCTATCACTCTCTGATACTCTCTGACACTCACTATCACTCTCTGATACTCTCTGACACTCAATATCACTCTCTGAAACTCTCTATCACTCTCTGACACTCACTATCACTGTCTGACACTCTCTATCACTCTCTGACACTCTCAGACACTTACTATCACTCTCTGACACTCTCTATCACTCTCTGACACTCTCAGACAATCACTATCACTCTCTGACACTCTCTGGCACTCTCTATCACTCTCTGACACTCTCTGATACTCTCAGACACTCACAGAAACTCACTATCACTCTCTGACTCTCTCTGACACTCTCTGACACTCTCTGACACTCACGGACACTCACTATCACTCACTGATACTCTCTGACACTCACTATCACTCTCTGACTCTCTCTATCAATCTCTGACACTCTCTGACACTCACTATCACACTCTGACACTCTCTATCTCTCTCTGACACTCTCTGTCCCTCTCTAACACTCTCTGACACTCTCTGACACTCTCAGACATTCTCATACACTCACTATCACTCTCTGACAAACTCTGACAACCTCTGACACTCTCTGACACTCTCAGACACTATCAGACACTCACTATCACTCTCTGATACTCTCTGATACACACTATCACTCTCTGATACTCTCTATCTCTCTCTGACACTCTCTGACACTCTCTGACACTCTCTGACACTCTCAGACACTCACTATCACACTCATACACTCTCTATCACTCTCTATCATTCTCAGACACTCTCAGACACTCACTATCACTCTCTGACACTCACTATCACTCTCAGACACTCACTATCACTCTCTGACACTCTCTGAAACTCTCTAACTCTCTCTGACACTCCATATCACTCTCTGACACTCTCTGACACTCTCTATCACTCTCTGACACTCTCTGACACTCTCAGACACTCTCAGACACTCTCAGACACTCACTGTCACTCTCTGATACTCTCTGACACTCACTATCACTCTCTGATACTCTCTGACACTCTCTATCACTCTCTGACACTCTCAGACAATCACTATCACTCTCTGACACTCTCTATCACTCTCTGACACTCTCTGATACCCTCAGATACTCACAGACACTCACTATCACTCTCTGACATTCTCTGACACTCAATATCACTCTCTGACACTCTCTATCACTCTCTGACACTCTCTGGCACTCACTAACGCTCTCTGACACTCTCTATCACTCTCTGACACTCTCTATCACTCTCTGACACTCTCACACACTCACTATCACTCTCTGACACGCTCTCACACTCTCTGACACACTCTATCACTCTCTGACACTCTCTGACACTCTCTATCACTCTCTGACACTCTCAGACAATCACTATCACTCTCTGACACTCTCTATCACTCTCTGACACTCTCTGATACTCTCAGATAATCACAGACACTCACTATCACTCTCTGACACTCTCTGACACTCTCTGACACTAACTGTCACTCTCTGACACTCTCTGATGCTCTCTGACACTCACTATCACTCTCTGACACACTCTGACACTCTCGACACTCTCTGACACTCTCTATCACTCTCTATCAATCTCTGACACACTCTGACACTCTCTGACACTCTCAGACACTCTCGGACACTCACTATCACACTCTGACACTCTCTGAAACACTCTAACACTCTCTGACACTCTCTGACACTCTCTGACACTCTCACTGTCACTCTCTGACACTCTCTGACACTCTCTATCACTCTCTGACACTCTCTATTACTCTCGGACACTCACTATCACTCTCAGACACTCACCATCTCTCTCTGATACTCTCTGACACTCACTATCACTCTCTGACACTCTCTATCTATCTCTGAGAATCACTGACTCTCACTATCACTTTCTGACAGTCTATATCACTCTCAGACACTCTCTATCACTCTCAGACACTCTCAGACACTCACTTTCACTCTCTGACACTCTCTCACCCTCTCTGACACTCTCTATCACTCTCAGACACTCTCTATCTCTCCCTGACACTCTCTATCACTCTCTATCTCTCTGACACTCTCTGACACTCTCTATCTCTGTCCGACACACTCTATCACTCTCAGACGGTCTCTATCACTCTCAGACACTCTCAGACACTCACTATCACTCTCTGACGCTCACTATCACTCTCTGACACTCTCGCACACTCTCTGACACTCTCTGAAATTCTCTATCTCTCTCTGAAATTCTCTATCACTCTCTGACACTCTCTGACACTCTCTGACACTCTCAGACACTCACTAACACACTCTGATACTCTCTGACACTCACTATCACTCTCTGACACTCTCTATCACTCTCTGACACTCACTATCACTCTCTGACACTCTCTGACACTCACTATCACTCTCTGACAATCTCTGACACTCACTATCACTGTCTGACACTCTCTACCACTCTCTGACACTCTCAGACACTCACTATCACACTCTGATACTCTCTGACACTCACTATCACTCTCTGACACTTTCTATCACTCTCTGACACTCTCTGACACTCATTATCACTCTCTGACACTCTCTGACATTCACTATCACTGTCTGACACTCTCTATCACTCTCTGACACTCTCAGACACTTACTGTCACTCTCTGACACTCTCTATCACTCTCTGACACTCTCAGACAATCACTATCACTCTCTGACACTCTCTATCACTCTCTGACACTCTCTGATACGCTCAGATACTCACAGACACTCTCTATTTCTGTCTGACACTCTCTGATACTCAATATCACTCTCTGACACTCTCTATCACTCTCTGACACTCTCTGACACTCTCTGGCACTCACTATCGCTCTCTGACACTCTCTATCACTCTCTGACACTCTCTATCACTCTCTGACACTCTCAGACACTCACTATCACTCTCTGACACGCTCTCACACTCTCTGACACTCTCTATCACACTCTGACACTCTCTGACACTCACTATCACTCTCTGACACTCTCAGACAATCACCATCACTCTCTGACACTCTCTATCACTCTCTGACACTCTCTGATACTCTCTGACACTCACTATCACTCTCTGACACTCTCAGACAATCACCATCACTCTCTGACACTCTCTATCACTCTCTGACACACTCTGACACTCTCGACACTCTCTGACACTCTCTATCACTCTCTATCACTCTCTATCAATCTCTGACACACTCTGACACTCTCTGACACTCTCGGACACTCTCGGACACTCTCGGACACTCACTATCACACTCTGACACTCTCTGAAACACTCTAACACTCTCTGACACTCTCTGACACTCTCACTATCACTCTCTATTACTCTCTGACACTCACTATCACTCTCAGACACTCACCATCACTCTCTGATACTCTCTGACACTCACAATCTATCTCTGACACTCTCTGACTCTCACTATCACTCTCTGACAGTCTCTATCACTCTCAGACACTCTCTATCACTCTCAGACACTCTCAGACACTCACTTTCACCCTCTGACACTCTCTCACACTCTCTGAAATTCTCTATCTCTCTCTGAAACTCTTTATCACTCTCTGACACTGTCTGACACTCTCTATCACTCTCTGACACTCTCTGACTATTTCAGACACTCTCAGACAATCGCTATCACTCTCTGATACACTCTGACACTCACTATCACTCTCTGATACTCTCTGACACTCAATATCACTCTCTGAAACTCTCTATCACTCTCTGACACTCTCTGACACTCACTATCACTGTCTGACACTCTCTATCACTCTCTGACACTCTCAGACACTTACTATCACTCTCTGACACTCTCTATCACTCTCTGACACTCTCAGACAATCACTATCACTCTCTGACACTCTCTGGCACTCTCTATCACTCTCTGAAACTCTCTGATACTCTCAGACACTCACAGAAACTCACTATCACTCTCTGACTCTCTCTGACACTCTCTGACACTCTCTGACACTCACGGACACTCACTATCACTCACTGATACTCTCTGACACTCACTATCACTCTCTGACTCTCTCTATCAATCTCTGACACTCTCTGACACTCACTATCACACTCTGACACTCTCTATCTCTCTCTGACACTCTCTGTCCCTCTCTAACACTCTCTGACACTCTCTGACACTCTCAGACATTCTCATACACTCACTATCACTCTCTGACAAACTCTGACAACCTCTGACACTCTCTGACACTCTCAGACACTCTCAGACACTCACTATCACTCTCTGATACTATCTGATACACACTATCACTCTCTGATACTCTCTATCTCTCTCTGACACTCTCTGACACTCTCTGACACTCTCTGACACTCTCAGACACTCACTATCACACTCATACACTCTCTATCACTCTCTATCATTCTCAGACACTCTCAGACACTCACTATCACTCTCTGACACTCACTATCACTCTCAGACACTCACTATCACTCTCTGACACTCTCTGAAACTCTCTAACTCTCTCTGACACTCCATATCACTCTCTGACACTCTCTGACACTCTCTATCACTCTCTGACACTCTCTGACACTCTCAGACACTCTCAGACACTCTCAGACACTCACTTTCACTCTCTGATACTCTCTGACACTCACTATCACTCTCTGATACTCTCTGACACTCTCTATCACTCTCTGACACTCTCAGACAATCACTATCACTCTCTGACACTCTCTATCACTCTCTGACACTCTCTGATACCCTCAGATACTCACAGACACTCACTATCACTCTCTGACATTCTCTGACACTCAATATCACTCTCTGACACTCTCTATCACTCTCTGACACTCTCTGGCACTCACTGACGCTCTCTGACACTCTCTATCACTCTCTGACACTCTCTATCACTCTCTGACACTCTCAGACACTCACTATCACTCTCTGACACGCTCTCACACTCTCTGACACTCTCTATCACTCTCTGACACTCTCTGACACTCTCTATCACTCTCTGACACTCTCAGACAATCACTATCACTCTCTGACACTCTCTATCACTCTCTGACACTCTCTGATACTCTCAGATAATCACAGACACTCACTATCACTCTCTGACACTCTCTGACACTCTCTGACACTAACTGTCACTCTCTGACACTCTCTGATGCTCTCTGACACTCACTATCACTCTCTGACACACTCTGACACTCTCGACACTCTCTGACACTCTCTGACACTCTCTATCACTCTCTATCACTCTCTATCAATCTCTGACACACTCTGACACTCTCTGACACTCTCAGACACTCTCGGACACTCACTATCACACTCTGACACTCTCTGAGACACTCTAACACTCTCTGACACTCTCTGACACTCTCTGACACTCTCACTGTCACTCTCTGACACTCTCTGACACTCTCTATCACTCTCTGACACTCTCTATTACTCTCGGACACTCACTATCACTCTCAGACACTCACCATCTCTCTCTGATACTCTCTGACACTCACTATCACTCTCTGACACTCTCTATCTATCTCTGAGAATCACTGACTCTCACTATCACTTTCTGACAGTCTATATCACTCTCAGACACTCTCTATCACTCTCAGACACTCTCAGACACTCACTTTCACTCTCTGACACTCTCTCACACTCTCTGAAACTCTTTATCTCTCTCTGAAACTCTTTATCACTCTCTGACACTGTCTGACACTCTCTATCACTCTCTGACACTCTCTGACTCTTTCAGACACTCTCAGACACTCACAATCACTCTCTGATGCTCTCTGACACTCACTATAACTCTCTGATACTCTCTGACACTCAATATCACTCTCTGACACTCTCTATCACTCTCTGACACTCTCTGACACTCACTATCACTGTCTGACACTCTCTATCACTCTCTGACACTCTCAGACACTTACCATCACTC
Organism: Heterodontus francisci; assembly: GCF_036365525.1. NCBI lineage: Eukaryota > Metazoa > Chordata > Chondrichthyes > Heterodontiformes > Heterodontidae > Heterodontus > Heterodontus francisci. The sequence goes on from NC_090405.1 coordinate 14,363,657, forward strand.
TCTGACACTCTCTATCACTCTCGGACACTCTCAGACAATCACTATAACTTTCTGACACTCTCTGGCACTCTCTATCACTCTCTGACACTCTCTGATACTCTCAGACACTCACAGAAACTCACTCTCATTCTCTGACTCTCTCTGACACTCTCTGACACTCTCTGACACTCACGGACACTCACTATCACTCTCTGATACTCTCTGACACTCACTATCACTCTCTGACACTCTCTATCAATCTCTGACACTCTCGGACACTCACTATTACTCTCTGACACTCTCCATCTCTCTCTGACACTCTGTCCCTCTCTAACACTCTCTGACACTCTCTGACACTCTCAGACATTCTCATACACTCACTATCACTCTCTGACAACCTCTGACAACCTCTGACACTCTCTGACACTCTCAGACACTCTCAGACACTCTCAGACACTCACTATCACTCTCTGATACTCTCTGATACACACTATCACTCTCTGATACACTCTATCACTCTCTGACACTCTCTGACACTCTCTGACACTCTCAGACACTCACTATCAAACTCAAACACTCTCTATCACTCTCTATCATTCTCAGACACTCTCAGACACTCACTATCACTCTCTGACACTCACTATCACTCTCTGACACTCACTATCACTCTCTGACATTCTCTGAAACTCTCTAACTCTCTCTGACACTCTCTATCACTCTCTGACACTCTCTGACACTCTCTATCACTCTCTGACACTCTCTGACACTCTCAGACACTCTCAGACACTCACTGTCTCTCTCTGATACTCTCTGACACTCACTATCACTCTCTGATACTCTCTGACACTCTCTATCACTCTCTGACACGCACTATCACTCTCTGACACTCACAATCACTCTCTGACACACTCTGACACTCTCAGACACTCAGTGTCACTCTCTGACTTTCTCTGACACTCGCTATCACTCTCTATCACTCTCTGACACACTCTATCACTCTCTATTACACTCTGACACACTCTGACACTCAGAGACACTCACTGTCACTCTCTGACTCTCTCTGTCACTCACTATCACTCTCTGACACTCCCTATCACTCAGTAACACTCTCTGACACTCTCTGACACTCTCACTATCACTCTCTGACACTCTCTGACACTCTCTGACACTCTCTGTCACTGTCTGACACTCTCTATTACTCTCTGACACTCACTATCACTCTCAGACACTCACTATCACTCTCTGATACTCTCTGACACTCACTATCACTCTCTGACACTCTCTATCCATCTGTGACACTCTCTGACACTCACTATCACTCTCTGACAGTCTCTATCACTCTCAGACACTCTCTATCACTCTCAGACACTCTCAGACAATCACTATCACTCTCTGACATTCACTATCACTCTCTGACACTCTCTGAAACTCTCTACCTCTCTCTGACACTCTCGACCACTCTCTGACACTGTCTGACACTCTCTGTCACTCTCTGATACTCTCTGACACTCTCTGACACTCTCAGACACTCACTATCACTCTCTGATACTCTCTGACGCTCACTATCACTCTCTGATACTCTCTGACACTCAATAGCACTCTCTGACAATCTCTATCACTCTCTGACACTCTCTGACACTCTCTGGCACTCACTATCACTCTCTGACACTCTCTATCACTCTCTGACACTCTCAGACACTCACTATCCCTCTCTGACACTCTCTCACCCTCTCTGACACTCTCTATCACTCTCAGACACTCTCTATCTCTCTCTGACACTCTCTTTCACTCTCTATCTCTCTGACACTCTCTGACACTCACTATCTCTGTCTGACACACTCTATCACTCTCAGACGGTCTCTATCACTCTCAGACACTCTCAGACACTCACTATCACTCTCTGACGCTCACTATCACTCTCTGACACTCTCGCACACTCTCTGACACTCTCTGAAATTCTCTATCTCTCTCTGAAATTCTCTATCACTCTCTGACACTCTCTGACACTCTCTGACACTCTCAGACACTCACGATCACACTCTGATACTCTCTGACACTCACTATCACTCTCTAGCACTCTCTATCACTCTCTGACACTCACTATCACTCTCTGACACTCTCTGACACTCACTATCACTGTCTGACACTCTCTCTCACTCTCTGACACTCTCAGACACTTACTGCCACTCTCTGACACTCTCTATCACTCGCTGACACTCTCAGACAATCACGATCACTCTCTGACACTCTCTATCACTCTCTGACACTCTCTGATACTCTCAGATACTCACAGACACTCACTATCACTCTCTGACACTCTCTGACACTCAATATCACTCTCTGACACTCTCTATCGCTCTCTGACACTCTCTGACACTCTCTGGCACTCACTATCGCTCTCTGACACTCTCTATCACTCTCTGACACTCTCAGACACTCACTATCACTCTCTGACACTCTCTGACACTCACTGTCACTCTCTGACACTCTCTGATGCTCTCTGACACTCACTATCAGTCTCTGACACACTCTGACACTCTCGACACCCTCTGACACTCTCTGACACTCTCTATCACTCTCTATCACTCTCCATCAATCTCTGACACACTCTGACACTCTCTGACACTCTCGCACACTCACTATCACACTCTGACACTCTCTGAAACCCTCTAACACTCTCTGACACTTTCTGACACTCTCTGACACTCTCACTATCACTCTCTGACAATCTCTGACACTCTCTGACACTCTCTGACACTCTCTATTACTGTCTGACACTCACTATCACTCTCAGACATTCACCATCACTCTCTGATACTCTCTGACACTCACTATCACTCTCTGACCCTCTCTATCTATCTCTGACACTCTCTGACTCTCACTATCACTCTCTGACAGTCTCTATCACTCTCTGACGCTCTCTCACACTCTCTGAAACTCTCTGACACTCTCGATCACTCTCTGACACTCTCTGACACTTTCAGACACTCTCTGACACTCTCTATCCCTCTCTGACACTCTCTGACACTCTCTGACACTCTCAGACACTCACTAACACACTCTGATACTCTCTGACACTCACTATCACTCTCTGACATTCTCTATCACTCTCTGACACTCTCTGACACTCACTATCACTCTCTGACACTCTCTATCACTCTCTGACACTCTCTGAGACTCTCTGACAATCTCTATCACTCTCTGACACACTCAGACACTCTGTGACACTCTCGATCACTCTCTGACACTCACTATCACTCTCTGACACTCTCTATCACTCTCTGACACTCTCTGACACTCACTATCACTCGCTGACACTCACTATCACTCTCTGACACTCTCTGACGCTCACTATCACTCTCTGACACTCTCTATCACTCTCTGACACTCACTGACACTCACTATCACTCTCTGACACTCTCTATCTCTCTCTGAAACTCTCTGACGCTCACTATCACTCTCTGATACTCTCTGACACTCAATATCACTCTCTGACACTCTCTATCACTCTCTGACACTCTCTGACACTCTCTGGCACTCACTATCATTCTCTGACACTCTCTATCACTCTCTGACACTCTCAGACACTCACTATCACTCTCTGACGCTCACTATCACTCTCTGACACTCTCGCACACTCTGTGACACTCTCTGAGACTCTCTGACACTCTCTATCACTCTCTGACACACTCAGACACTCTGTGACACTCTCGATCACTCTCTGACACTCACTATCACTCTCTGACACTCTCTATCACTCTCTGACACTCTCTGACACTCACTATCACTCGCTGACACTCACTATCACTCTCTGACACTCTCTGACGCTCACTATCACTCTCTGACACTCTCTATCACTCTCTGACACTCTCTGAGACTCTCTGATACTCTCTATCACTCTCTGACACACTCAGACACTCTGTGACACTCTCGATCACTCTCTGACACTCACTATCACTCTCTGACACTCTCTATCACTCTCTGACACTCTCTGACACTCACTATCACTCGCTGACACTCACTATCACTCTCTGCCACTCTCTGACGCTCACTATCACTCTCTGACACTCTCTATCACTCTCTGACACTCTCTGACACTCACTATCACTCTCTGACACTCTCTGACACTCACTATCACTCTCTGAAACTCTCTATCTCTCTCTGAAACTCTTTATCACTCTCTGACACTCTCTGACACTCTCTGACACTCTCAGACACTCACTATCACAATCTGATACTCTCTGACACTCACTATCACTCTCTGACACTCTCTATCACTCTCTGACACTCACTATCACTCTCTGACACTCTCTGACACTCACTATCACTGTCTGACACCCTCTCTCACTCTCTGACAATCTGTGACACTCTCTGACACTCTCTGACACTCTCTATCGCTCTCTGACACTCTCTATTACTCTCTGACACTCACTATCACTCTCAGACACTCACCATCACTCTCTGATAATCTCTGACACTCACTATCACTCTCTGACACTCTCTTTCTATCTCTGACACTCTCTGACTCTCACTATCACTCTCTGACACTCTCTATCACTCTCTGACACTCTCTGACACTCTCTGACACTCTCTGACAATCTCAGACACTCACTAACACACTCTGATACTCTCTGACACTCACTATCACTCTCTGACACTCTCTATCACTCGCTGACACTCTCAGACAATCACTATCACTCTCTGACACTCTCTATCACTCTCTGACACTCTCTGATACTCTCAGATACTCACAGACACTCACTATCACTCTCTGACACTCTCTGACACTCAATATCACTCTCTGACACTCTCTATCACTCTCTGACACTCACTATCACTCTCTGACACTCTCTGACACTCACTATCACTGTCTGACACTCTCTATCACTCGCTGACACTCTCAGACAATCACTATCACTCTCTGACACTCTCTATCACTCTCTGACACTCTCTGATACTCTCAGATACTCACAGACACTCACTATCACTCTCTGACACTCTCTGACACTCAATATCACTCTCTGACACTCTATATCACTCTCTGACACTCTCTGACACTCTCTGGCACTCACTATCGCTCTCTGACACTCTCTATCACTCTCTGACACTCTCTATCACTCTCTGACACTCTCAGACACTCACTATCACTCTCTGACACACTCTGACACTCACTGTCACTCTCTGACACTCTCTGATGCTCTCTGACACTCACTATCACTCTCTGACACACTCTGACACTCTCGACACTCTCTGACACTCTCTATCCCTCTCCATCAATCTCTGACACACTCTGACACTCTCTGACACTCTCGCACACTCGCTATCACACTCTGACTCTCTCTGAAACTCTCTAACACTCTCTGACACTCTCTGACACTCTCTGACACTCTCACTATCACTCTCTGACAATCTCTGACACTCTCTGACACTCTCTGACACTCTCTATCACTCTCTGACACTCTCTATTACTCTCTGACACTCACTATCACTCTCAGACACTCACCATCACTCTCTGATACTCTCTGACACTCACTATCACTCTCTGACACTCTCTATCTATCTCTGACACTCTCTGACTCTCACTATCACTCTCTGACAGTCTCCATCACTCTCTGACACTCTCTCACACTCTCTGAGACTCTCTGACACTCTCTATCACTCTCTGACACTCTCTGACACTTTCAGACACTCTCTGACACTCTCTATCACTCTCTGACACTCTCTGACACTCTCTGACACTCTGTGACACGCTCGATCACTCTCTGACACTCTCTGACTCTTTCAGACACTCTCTGACACTCTCTATCACTCTCTGACACTCACTATCACTCTCAGACACTCACCATCACTCTCTGATACTCTCTGACACTCACTATCACTCTGTGACACTCTCTATCTATCTCTGACACTCTCTGACTCTCACTATCGCTCTCTGACAGTCTCTATCACTCTCTGACACTCTCTATCACTCTCTGACACTCTCTATCACTCTCTGACACTCTCTGATACTCTCAGATACTCACAGACACTCACTATCACTCTCTGACACTCTCTGACACTCAATATCACTCTCTGACACTCTCTATCACTCTCTGACACTCACTATCACTCTCTGACACTCTCTGACACTCACTATCACTGTCTGACACTCTCTCTCACTCTCTGACACTCTCAGACACTTACCGCCACTCTCTGACACTCTCTATCACTCGCTGACACTCTCAGACAATCACTATCACTCTCTGACACTCTCTATCACTCTCTGACACTCTCTGATACTCTCAGATACTCACAGACACTCACTATCACTCTCTGACACTCTCTGACACTCAATATCACTCTCTGACACTCTATATCACTCTCTGACACTCTCTGACACTCTCTGGCACTCACTGTCGCTCTCTGACACTCTCTATCACTCTCTGACACTCTCTATCACTCTCTAACACTCTCAGACACTCACTATCACTCTCTGACACTCTCTGACACTCACTGTCACTCTCTGACACTCTCTGATGCTCTCTGACACTCACTCTCACTCTCTGACACACTCTGACACTCTCGACACTCTCTGACACTCTCTGACACTCTCTATCACTCTCTTTCACTCTCCATCAATCTCTGACACACTCTGACACTCTCTGACACTCTCGCACACTCACTTTCACACTCTGACACTCTCTGAAACTCTCTAACACTCTCTGACACTCTCTTACACTCTCTGACACTCTCTGACACTCTCTATCAATCTCTGACACTCTCTATTACTCTCTGACACTCACTATCACTCTCAGACACTCACCATCACTCTCTGATACTCTCTGACACTCACTATCACTCTCTGACACTCTCTATCTATCTCTGACACTCTCTGACTCTCACTATCACTCTCTGACATTCTCTATCACTCTCTGACACTCTCTCACGCTCTCTGAGACTCTCTGACACTCTCTATCACTCTCTGACACTCTCTGACACTTTCAGACACTCTCTGACACTCTCTATCACTCTCTGACACTCTCTGACACTCTCTGACACTCTCAGACACTCACTAACACACTCTGATACTCTCTGACACTCACTATCACTCTCTGACACTCTCTATCACTCTCTGACACTCTCTGACACTCACTATCACTCTCTGACACTCTCTATCACTCTCTGACACTCTCTGACACTCACTATCACTCGCTGACACTCACTATCACTCTCTGACACTCTCTGACACTCACTATCACTCTCTGACACTCTCTATCACTCTCTGACACTCACTATCACTCTCTGACACTCTCTGACACTCACTATCACTCTCTGACACTCTCAGACACTCACTAACACACTCTGATACTCTCTGACACTCAATATCACTCTCTGACACTCTCTATCACTCTCTGACACTCTCTGACACTCACTATCACTCTCTGACACTCTCTATCACTCTCTGACACTCACTATCACTCGCTGACACTCACTATCACTCTCTGACACTCTCTGACACTCACTATCACTCTCTGACACTCACTATCACTCTCTGACACTCTCTGACACTCACTATCACTCTCTGACACTCTCTATCACACTCTGACACTCTCTGACACTCACTATCACTCTCTGACACTCTCTGACACTCACTGTCACTCGCTGACACTCACTATCACTCTCTGACACTCTCTGACACTCACTATCACTCTCTGACACTCACTATCACTCTCTGACACTCTCTGACACTCACTATCACTCTCTGACACTCTCTATCACTCTCTGACACTCTCTGACACTCACTATCACTCTCTGACACTCTCTGACACTCACTATCACTCTCTGACACTCTCTATCACACTCTGACACTCTCTGACACTCACTGTCACTCGCTGACACTCACTATCACTCTCTGACACTCTCTGACACTCACTATCACTCTCTGACACTCTCTATCACTCTCTGACACTCTCTGACACTCACTATCACTCTCTGACACTCTCTATCACTCTCTGACACTCTCTGACACTCACTGTCACTCGCTGACACTCACTATCACTCTCTGACACTCTCTGACACTCACTATCACTCTCTGACACTCTCTATCACTCTCTGACACTCTCTGACACTCACTATCACTCTCTGACACTCTCCGACACTCTCTGACACTCTCATACACTCTCTGACACTCTCTGACACTGTCTGACACTATCACTCTCTGATACTCTCTGACTCTCACTCTCACTCTCTGACAGTCTCTATCACTCGCTGAAACTCTCTGTCACTCATTATCACTCTCTGACAGTCTCGATAACTCTCTGACACTCTATATCACTCTCTGAAACTCACTATCACTCTCTGACACTCTCTGACACACTCTGACACTCTCTGACACTCTCGCACACTCACTATCACACTCTGACACTCTCTGAAACTCTCTAACACTCTCTGACACTTTCTGACACTCTCTGACACTCTCACTATCACTCTCTGACAATCTCTGACACTCTCTGACACTCTCTGACACTCTCTATCACTCTCTGACACTCTCTATTACTCTCTGACACTCACTATCACTCTCAGACACTCACCATCACTCTCTGATACTCTCTGACACTCAATATCACTCTCTGACACTCTCTATCTATCTCTGACACTCTCTGACTCTCACTATCACTCTCTGACAGTCTCTATCACTCTCTGACACTCTCTCACACTCACTATCACTCGCTGACACTCACTATCACTCTCTGACACTCTCTGACGCTCACTATCACTCTCTGACACTCTCTATCACTCTCTGACACTCTCTGAAACTCTCTGATACTCTCTATCACTCTCTGACACACTCAGACACTCTGTGACACTCTCGATCACTCTCTGACACTCACTATCACTCTCTGACACTCTCTATCACTCTCTGACACTCTCTGACACTCACTATCACTCGCTGACACTCACTATCACTCTCTGCCACTCTCTGACGCTCACTATCACTCTCTGACACTCTCTATCACTCTCTGACACTCTCTGACACTCACTATCACTCTCTGACACTCTCTGACACTCACTATCACTCTCTGAAACTCTCTATCTCTCTCTGAAACTCTTTATCACTCTCTGACACTCTCTGACACTCTCTGACACTCTCAGACACTCACTATCACAATCTGATACTCTCTGACACTCACTATCACTCTCTGACACTCTCTATCACTCTCTGACACTCACTATCACTCTCTGACACTCTCTGACACTCACTATCACTGTCTGACACCCTCTCTCACTCTCTGACAATCTGTGACACTCTCTGACACTCTCTGACACTCTCTATCGCTCTCTGACACTCTCTATTACTCTCTGACACTCACTATCACTCTCAGACACTCACCATCACTCTCTGATAATCTCTGACACTCACTATCACTCTCTGACACTCTCTTTCTATCTCTGACACTCTCTGACTCTCACTATCACTCTCTGACAGTCTCTATCACTCTCTGACACTCTCTCACACTCTCTGAGACTCTCTGACACTCTCTATCACTCTCTGACACTCTCTGACACTTTCAGACACTCTCTGACACTCTCTATCACTCTCTGACACTCTCTGACACTCTCTGACACTCTCTGACAATCTCAGACACTCACTAACACACTCTGATACTCTCTGACACTCACTATCACTCTCTGACACTCTCTATCACTCGCTGACACTCTCAGACAATCACTATCACTCTCTGACACTCTCTATCACTCTCTGACACTCTCTGATACTCTCAGATACTCACAGACACTCACTATCACTCTCTGACACTCTCTGACACTCAATATCACTCTCTGACACTCTCTATCACTCTCTGACACTCTCTGACACTCACTGTCACTCGCTGACACTCACTATCACTCTCTGACACTCTCTGACACTCACTATCACTCTCTGACACTCTCTATCACTCTCTGACACTCTCTGACACTCACTATCACTCTCTGACACTCTCTATCACTCTCTGACACTCTCTGACACTCACTGTCACTCGCTGACACTCACTATCACTCTCTGACACTCTCTGACACTCACTATCACTCTCTGACACTCTCTATCACTCTCTGACACTCTCTGACACTCACTATCACTCTCTGACACTCTCCGACACTCTCTGACACTCTCATACACTCTCTGACACTCTCTGACACTGTCTGACACTATCACTCTCTGATACTCTCTGACTCTCACTCTCACTCTCTGACAGTCTCTATCACTCGCTGAAACTCTCTGTCACTCATTATCACTCTCTGACAGTCTCGATTACTCTCTGACACTCTATATCACTCTCTGAAACTCACTATCACTCTCTGACACTCTCTGACACACTCTGACACTCTCTGACACTCTCGCACACTCACTATCACACTCTGACACTCTCTGAAACTCTCTAACACTCTCTGACACTTTCTGACACTCTCTGACACTCTCACTATCACTCTCTGACAATCTCTGACACTCTCTGACACTCTCTGACACTCTCTATCACTCTCTGACACTCTCTATTACTCTCTGACACTCACTATCACTCTCAGACACTCACCATCACTCTCTGATACTCTCTGACACTCAATATCACTCTCTGACACTCTCTATCTATCTCTGACACTCTCTGACTCTCACTATCACTCTCTGACAGTCTCTATCACTCTCTGACACTCTCTCACACTCACTATCACTCGCTGACACTCACTATCACTCTCTGACACTCTCTGACGCTCACTATCACTCTCTGACACTCTCTATCACTCTCTGACACTCTCTGAAACTCTCTGATACTCTCTATCACTCTCTGACACACTCAGACACTCTGTGACACTCTCGATCACTCTCTGACACTCACTATCACTCTCTGACACTCTCTATCACTCTCTGACACTCTCTGACACTCACTATCACTCGCTGACACTCACTATCACTCTCTGCCACTCTCTGACGCTCACTATCACTCTCTGACACTCTCTATCACTCTCTGACACTCTCTGACACTCACTATCACTCTCTGACACTCTCTGACACTCACTATCACTCTCTGAAACTCTCTATCTCTCTCTGAAACTCTTTATCACTCTCTGACACTCTCTGACACTCTCTGACACTCTCAGACACTCACTATCACAATCTGATACTCTCTGACACTCACTATCACTCTCTGACACTCTCTATCACTCTCTGACACTCACTATCACTCTCTGACACTCTCTGACACTCACTATCACTGTCTGACACCCTCTCTCACTCTCTGACAATCTGTGACACTCTCTGACACTCTCTGACACTCTCTATCGCTCTCTGACACTCTCTATTACTCTCTGACACTCACTATCACTCTCAGACACTCACCATCACTCTCTGATAATCTCTGACACTCACTATCACTCTCTGACACTCTCTTTCTATCTCTGACACTCTCTGACTCTCACTATCACTCTCTGACAGTCTCTATCACTCTCTGACACTCTCTCACACTCTCTGAGACTCTCTGACACTCTCTATCACTCTCTGACACTCTCTGACACTTTCAGACACTCTCTGACACTCTCTATCACTCTCTGACACTCTCTGACACTCTCTGACACTCTCTGACAATCTCAGACACTCACTAACACACTCTGATACTCTCTGACACTCACTATCACTCTCTGACACTCTCTATCACTCGCTGACACTCTCAGACAATCACTATCACTCTCTGACACTCTCTATCACTCTCTGACACTCTCTGATACTCTCAGATACTCACAGACACTCACTATCACTCTCTGACACTCTCTGACACTCAATATCACTCTCTGACACTCTCTATCACTCTCTGACACTCACTATCACTCTCTGACACTCTCTGACACTCACTATCACTGTCTGACACTCTCTATCACTCTCTGACACTCTCAGACACTTACTGCCACTCTCTGACACTCTCTATCACTCGCTGACACTCTCAGACAATCACTATCACTCTCTGACACTCTCTATCACTCTCTGACACTCTCTGATACTCTCAGATACTCACAGACACTCACTATCACTCTCTGACACTCTCTGACACTCAATATCACTCTCTGACACTCTATATCACTCTCTGACACTCTCTGACACTCTCTGGCACTCACTATCGCTCTCTGACACTCTCTATCACTCTCTGACACTCTCTATCACTCTCTGACACTCTCAGACACTCACTATCACTCTCTGACACACTCTGACACTCACTGTCACTCTCTGACACTCTCTGATGCTCTCTGACACTCTCTATCACTCTCTGACACACTCTGACACTCTCGACACTCTCTGACACTCTCTATCCCTCTCCATCAATCTCTGACACACTCTGACACTCTCTGACACTCTCGCACACTCGCTATCACACTCTGACTCTCTCTGAAACTCTCTAACACTCTCTGACACTCTCTGACACTCTCTGACACTCTCTGACACTCTCACTATCACTCTCTGACAATCTCTGACACTCTCTGACACTCTCTGACACTCTCTATCACTCTCTGACACTCTCTATTACTCTCTGACACTCACTATCACTCTCAGACACTCACCATCACTCTCTGATACTCTCTGACACTCACTATCACTCTCTGACACTCTCTATCTATCTCTGACACTCTCTGACTCTCACTATCACTCTCTGACAGTCTCCATCACTCTCTGACACTCTCTCACACTCTCTGAGACTCTCTGACACTCTCTATCACTCTCTGACACTCTCTGACACTTTCAGACACTCTCTGACACTCTCTATCACTCTCTGACACTCTCTGACACTCTCTGACACTCTGTGACACGCTCGATCACTCTCTGACACTCTCTGACTCTTTCAGACACTCTCTGACACTCTCTATCACTCTCTGACACTCACTATCACTCTCAGGCACTCACCATCACTCTCTGATACTCTCTGACACTCACTATCACTCTGTGACACTCTCTATCTATCTCTGACACTCTCTGACTCTCACTATCGCTCTCTGACAGTCTCTATCACTCTCTGACACTCTCTATCACTCTCTGACACTCTCTATCACTCTCTGACACTCTCTGATACTCTCAGATACTCACAGACACTCACTATCACTCTCTGACACTCTCTGACACTCAATATCACTCTCTGACACTCTCTATCACTCTCTGACACTCACTATCACTCTCTGACACTCTCTGACACTCACTATCACTGTCTGACACTCTCTCTCACTCTCTGACACTCTCAGACACTTACCGCCACTCTCTGACACTTTCTATCACTCGCTGACACTCTCAGACAATCACTATCACTCTCTGACACTCTCTATCACTCTCTGACACTCTCTGATACTCTCAGATACTCACAGACACTCACTATCACTCTCTGACACTCTCTGACACTCAATATCACTCTCTGACACTCTATATCACTCTCTGACACTCTCTGACACTCTCTGGCACTCACTGTCGCTCTCTGACACTCTCTATCACTCTCTGACACTCTCTATCACTCTCTAACACTCTCAGACACTCACTATCACTCTCTGACACTCTCTGACACTCACTGTCACTCTCTGACACTCTCTGATGCTCTCTGACATTCACTCTCACTCTCTGACACACTCTGACACTCTCGACACTCTCTGACACTCTCTGACACTCTCTATCACTCTCTTTCACTCTCCATCAATCTCTGACACACTCTGACACTCTCTGACACTCTCGCACACTCACTTTCACACTCTGACACTCTCTGAAACTCTCTAACACTCTCTGACACTCTCTTACACTCTCTGACACTCTCTGACACTCTCTATCAATCTCTGACACTCTCTATTACTCTCTGACACTCACTATCACTCTCAGACACTCACCATCACTCTCTGATACTCTCTGACACTCACTATCACTCTCTGACACTCTCTATCTATCTCTGACACTCTCTGACTCTCACTATCACTCTCTGACATTCTCTATCACTCTCTGACACTCTCTCACGCTCTCTGAGACTCTCTGACACTCTCTATCACTCTCTGACACTCTCTGACACTTTCAGACACTCTCTGACACTCTCTATCACTCTCTGACACTCTCTGACACTCTCTGACACTCTCAGACACTCACTAACACACTCTGATACTCTCTGACACTCACTATCACTCTCTGACACTCTCTATCACTCTCTGACACTCTCTGACACTCACTAACACTCTCTGACACTCTCTATCACTCTCTGACACTCTCTGACACTCACTATCACTCGCTGACACTCACTATCACTCTCTGACACTCTCTGACACTCACTATCACTCTCTGACACTCTCTATCACTCTCTGACACTCACTATCACTCTCTGACACTCTCTGACACTCACTATCACTCTCTGACACTCTCAGACACTCACTAACACACTCTGATACTCTCTGACACTCAATATCACTCTCTGACACTCTCTATCACTCTCTGACACTCTCTGACACTCACTATCACTCTCTGACACTCTCTATCACTCTCTGACACTCACTATCACTCGCTGACACTCACTATCACTCTCTGACACTCTCTGACACTCACTATCACTCTCTGACACTCACTATCACTCTCTGACACTCTCTGACACTCACTATCACTCTCTGACACTCTCTATCACACTCTGACACTCTCTGACACTCACTATCACTCTCTGACACTCTCTGACACTCACTGTCACTCGCTGACACTCACTATCACTCTCTGACACTCTCTGACACTCACTATCACTCTCTGACACTCACTATCACTCTCTGACACTCTCTGACACTCACTATCACTCTCTGACACTCTCTATCACCCTCTGACACTCTCTGACACTCACTATCACTCTCTGACACTCTCTGACACTCACTATCACTCTCTGACACTCTCTACAACACTCTGACACTCTCTGACACTCACTGTCACTCGCTGACACTCACTATCACTCTCTGACACTCTCTGACACTCACTATCACTCTCTGACACTCTCTATCACTCTCTGACACTCTCTGACACTCACTATCACTCTCTGACACTCTCTATCACTCTCTGACACTCTCTGACACTCACTGTCACTCGCTGACACTCACTATCACTCTCTGACACTCTCTGACACTCACTATCACTCTCTGACACTCTCTATCACTCTCTGACACTCTCTGACACTCACTATCACTCTCTGACACTCTCTGACACTCTCCGACACTCTCTGACACTCTCATACACTCTCTGACACTCTCTGACACTCTCTGACACTATCACTCTCTGATACTCTCTGACTCTCACTCTCACTCTCTGACAGTCTCTATCACTCGCTGAAACTCTCTGTCACTCATTATCACTCTCTGACAGTCTCGATAACTCTCTGACACTCTATATCACTCTCTGAAACTCACTATCACTCTCTGACACTCTCTGACACACTCTGACACTCTCTGACACTCTCGCACACTCACTATCACACTCTGACACTCTCTGAAACTCTCTAACACTCTCTGACACTTTCTGACACTCTCTGACACTCTCACTATCACTCTCTGACAATCTCTGACACTCTCTGACACTCTCTGACACTCTCTATCACTCTCTGACACTCTCTATTACTCTCTGACACTCACTATCACTCTCAGACACTCACCATCACTCTCTGATACTCTCTGACACTCAATATCACTCTCTGACACTCTCTATCTATCTCTGACACTCTCTGACTCTCACTATCACTCTCTGACAGTCTCTATCACTCTCTGACACTCTCTCACACTCTCTGAAACTCTCTGACACTCTCGATCACTCTCTGACACTCTCTGACACTTTCAGACACTCTCTGACACTCTCTATCACTCTCTGACACTCTCTGACACTCTCTGACACTCTCAGACACTCACTAACACACTCTGATACTCTCTGACACTCAATATCACTCTCTGACACTCTCTATCACTCTCTGACACTCTCTGACACTCACTATCACTCTCTGACACTCTCTATCACTCTCTGACACTCACTATCACTCGCTGACACTCACTATCACTCTCTGACACTCACTATCACTCTCTGACACTCTCTATCACTCTCTGACACTCTCTGACACTCACTATCACTCTCTGACACTCTCTGACACTCACTATCACTCTCTGACACTCTCTATCACACTCTGACACTCTCTGACACTCACTATCACTCTCTGACACTCTCTGACACTCACTGTCACTCGCTGACACTCACTATCACTCTCTGACACTCTCTGACACTCACTATCACTCTCTGACACTCACTATCACTCTCTGACACTCTCTGACACTCACTATCACTCTCTGACACTCTCTACAACTCTCTGACACTCTCTGACACTCACTATCACTCTCTGACACTCTCTGACACTCACTATCACTCTCTGACACTCTCTATCACACTCTGACACTCTCTGACACTCACTGTCACTCGCTGACACTCACTATCACTCTCTGACACTCTCTGACACTCACTATCACTCTCTGACACTCTCTATCACTCTCTGACACTCTCTGACACTCACTATCACTCTCTGACACTCTCTATCACTCTCTGACACTCTCTGACACTCACTGTCACTCGCTGACACTCACTATCACTCTCTGACACTCTCTGACACTCTCTGACACTCACTATCACTCTCTGACACTCTCTATCACTCTCTGACACACTCTGACACTCACTATCACTCTCTGACACTCACCATCACTCTCTGATACTCTCTGACACTCACTATCACTCTCTGACACTCTCTATCTATCTCTGACACTCTCTGACTCTCACTATCACTCTCTGACAGTCTCTATCACTCTCTGACACTCTCTCACACTCTCTGAAACTCTCTGACACTCTCGATCACTCTCTGACACTCTCTGACACTCACTATCACTCTCTGAAACTCTCTATCTCTCTCTGAAACTCTCTATCACTCTCTGACACTTTCAGACACTCTCTGACACTCTCTATCACTCTCTGACACTCTCTGACACTCTCAGACACTCACTAACACACTCTGATACTCTCTGACACTCAATATCACTCTCTGACACTCTCTATCACTCTCTGACACTCTCTGACACTCACTATCACTCTCTGACACTCTCTATCACTCTCTGACACTCACTATCACTCGCTGACACTCACTATCACTCTCTGACACTCTCTGACACTCACTATCACTCTCTGACACTCTCTATCACACTCTGACACTCTCTGACACTCACTATCACTCTCTGACACTCTCTGACACTCACTATCACTCTCTGACACTCTCTATCACACTCTGACACTCTCTGACACTCACTATCACTCTCTGACACTCTCTGACACTCACTGTCACTCGCTGACACTCACTATCACTCTCTGACACTCTCTGACACTCACTATCACTCTCTGACACTCACTATCACTCTCTGACACTCTCTGACACTCACTATCACTCTCTGACACTCTCTATCACTCTCTGACACTCTCTGACACTCACTATCACTCTCTGACACTCTCTGACACTCACTATCACTCTCTGACACTCTCTATCACACTCTGACACTCTCTGACACTCACTGTCACTCGCTGACACTCACTATCACTCTCTGACACTCTCTGTCACTCTCTGACACTCACTGTCTCTCGCTGACACTCACTATCACTCTCTGACACTCTCTGACACTCACTATCACTCTCTGACACTCTCTATCACTCTCTGACACTCTCTGACACTCACTGTCACTCGCTGACACTCACTATCACTCTCTGACACTCTCTGACACTCACTATCACTCTCTGACACTCTCTATCACACTCTGACACTCTCTGACACTCACTGTCACTCGCTGACACTCACTATCACTCTCTGACACTCTCTGACACTCACTATCACTCTCTGACACTCTCTATCACTCTCTGACACTCTCTGACACTCACTGTCACTCGCTGACACTCACTATCACTCTCTGACACTCTCTGACACTCACTATCACTCTCTGACACTCTCTATCACACTCTGACACTCTCTGACACTCACTGTCACTCGCTGACACTCACTATCACTCTCTGACACTCTCTGACTCTCACTATCACTCTCTGACACTCTCTATCACTCTCTGACACTCTCTGACACTCACTATCACTCTCTGACACTCTCTATCACTCTCTGACACTCTCTGACACTCACTGTCACTCGCTGACACTCACTATCACTCTCTGACACTCTCTGACACTCACTATCACTCTCTGACACTCTCTATCACTCTCTGACACACTCTGACACTCACTATCATTCTCTGACACACTCATACACTCTCTGACACTCTCTGGCACTCTCTGACACTCTCTGACACTATCACTCTCTGATACTCTCTGACTCTCACTCTCACTCTCTGACAGTCTCTATCACTCGCTGAAACTCTCTGTCACTCATTATCACTCTCTGACAGTCTCGATAACTCTCTGACACTCTATATCACTCTCTGAAACTCACTATCACTCTCTGACACTCTCTGACACACTCTGACACTCTCTGACACTCTCGCACACTCACTATCACACTCTGACACTCTCTGAAACTCACTGTCACTCGCTGACACTCACTATCACTCTCTGACACTCTCTGACACTCACTATCACTCTCTGACACTCTCTATCACTCTCTGACACTCTCTGACACTCACTATCACTCTCTGACACTCTCTATCACTCTCTGACACTCTCTGACACTCACTGTCACTCGCTGACACTCACTATCACTCTCTGACACTCTCTGACACTCACTATCACTCTCTGACACTCTCTATCACTCTCTGACACACTCTGACACTCACTATCACTCTCTGACACTCTCCGACACTCTCCGACACTCTCCGACATTCTCTGACACTCTCATACACTCTCTGACACTCTCTGGCACTCTCTGACACTCTCTGACACTATCACTCTCTGATACTCTCTGACTCTCACTCTCACTCTCTGACAGTCTCTATCACTCGCTGAAACTCTCTGTCACTCATTATCACTCTCTGACAGTCTCGATAACTCTCTGACACTCTATATCACTCTCTGAAACTCACTATCACTCTCTGACACTCTCTGACACACTCTGACACTCTCTGACACTCTCGCACACTCACTATCACACTCTGACACTCTCTGAAACTCTCTAACACTCTCTGACACTTTCTGACACTCTCTGACACTCTCACTATCACTCTCTGACAATCTCTGACACTCTCTGACACTCTCTGACACTCTCTATCACTCTCTGACACTCTCTATTACTCTCTGACACTCACTATCACTCTCAGACACTCACCATCACTCTCTGATACTCTCTGACACTCACTATCACTCTCTGACACTCTCTATCTATCTCTGACACTCTCTGACTCTCACTATCACTCTCTGACAGTCTCTATCACTCTCTGACACTCTCTCACACTCTCTGAAACTCTCTGACACTCTCGATCACTCTCTGACACTCTCTGACACTTTCAGACACTCTCTGACACTCTCTATCACTCTCTGACACTCTCTGACACTCTCTGACACTCTCCGACACTCACTAACACACTCTGATACTCTCTGACACTCACTATCACTCTCTGACATTCTCTATCACTCTCTGACACTCTCTGACACTCACTATCACTCTCTGACACTCTCTATCACTCTCTGACACTCTCTGAGACTCTCTGACACTCTATATCACTCTCTGACACACTCAGACACTCTGTGACACTCTCGATCACTCTCTGACACTCACTATCACTCTCTGACACTCTCTATCACTCTCTGACACTCTCTGACACTCACTGTCACTCGCTGACACTCACTATCACTCTCTGACACTCTCTGACGCTCACTATCACTCTCTGACACTCTCTATCACTTTCTGACACTCTCTGACACTCACTATCACTCTCTGACACTCTCTGACACTCACTATCACTCTCTGAAACTCTCTATCTCTCTCTGAAACTCTCTATCACTCTCTGACACTCTCTGACACTCTCTGACACTCTCAGACACTCACTATCACAATCTGATTCTCTCTGACACTCACTATCACTCTCTGACACTCTCTATCACTCTCTGACACTCACTATCACTCTCTGACACTCTCTGATACTCACTATCACTGTCTGACACCCTCTCTCACTCTCTGACAATCTGTGACACTCTCTGACACTCTCTGACACTCTCTATCACTCTCTGACACTCTCTATTACTCTCTGACACTCACTATCACTCTCAGACACTCACCATCACTCTCTGATACTCTCTGACACTCACTATCACTCTCTGACACTCTCTTTCTATCTCTGACACTCTCTGACTCTCACTATCACTCTCTGACAGCCTCTATCACTCTCTGACACTCTCTCACACTCTCTGAGACTCTCTGACACTCTCTATCACTCTCTGACACACTCAGACACTCTGTGACACTCTCGATCACTCTCTGACACTCTCTGACACTTTCAGACACTCTCTGACACTCTCTATCACTCTCTGACACTCTCTGACACTCTCTGACACTCTCAGACACTCACTAACACACTCTGATACTCTCTGACACTCACTATCACTCTCTGACACTCTCTATCACTCGCTGACATTCTCAGACAATCACTATCACTCTCTGACACTCTCTATCACTCTCTGACACTCTCTGATACTCTCAGATACTCACAGACACTCACTATCACTCTCTGACACTCTCTGACACTCAATATCACTCTCTGACACTCTCTATCACTCTCTGACACTCACTATCACTCTCTGACACTCTCTGACATTCACTACCACTCTCTGACACTCTCTATCACTCGCTGACACTCTCAGACAATCACTATCACTCTCTGACACTCTCTATCACTCTCTGACACTCTCTGATACTCTCAGATACTCACAGACACTCACTATCACTCTCTGACACTCTCTGACACTCGATATCACTCTCTGACACTCTATATCACTCTCTGACACTCTCTGACACTCTCTGGCACTCACTATCGCTCTCTGACACTCTCTATCACTCTCTGACACTCTCAGACACTCACTATCACTCTCTGACACTCTCTGACACTCACTGTCACTCTCTGACACTCACTGTCACTGTCTGACACTCTCTGATGCTCTCTGACACTCACTATCACTCTCTGACACACTCTGACACTCTCGACACTCTCTGACACTCTCTATCACTCTCCATCAATCTCTGACACACTCTGACACTCTCTGACACTCTCGCACACTCGCTATAACACTCTGACACTCTCTGAAACTCTCGAACACTCTCTGACACTCTCTGACACTCTCTGACACTCTCACTATCACTCTCTGACAATCTCTGACACTCTCTGACACTCTCTGACACTCTCTATCACTCTCTGACACGCTCTATTACTCTCTGACACTCACTATCACTCTCAGACACTCACCATCACTCTCTGATACTCTCTGACACTCACTATCACTCTCTGACACTCTCTATCTATCTCTGACACTCTCTGACACTCACTATCACTCTCTGACAGTCTCTATCACTCTCTGACACTCTCTCACACTCTCTGAGACTCTCTGACACTCTCTATCACTCTCTGACACTCTCTGACACACTCAGACACTCTGTGACACTCTCGATCACTCTCTGACACTCTCTATCACTCTCTGACACTCACTATCACTCTCAGACACTCACCATCACTCTCTGATACTCTCTGACACTCACTATCACTCTCTGACACTCTCTATCTATCTCTGACACTCTCTGACTCTCACTATCACTCTCTGACAGTCTCTATCACTCTCTGACACTCTCTATCACTCTCTGACACTCTCTGATACTCTCAGATACTCACAGACACTCACTATCACTCTCTGACACTCAATATCACTCTCTGACACTCTCTATCACTCTCTGACACTCACTATCACTCTCTGACACTCTCTGACATTCTCTGACACTCTCTATCACTCTCTGACACTCTCTATTACTCTCTGACACTCACTATCACTCTCAGACACTCACCATCACTCTCTGATACTCTCTGACACTCACTATCACTCTCTGACACTCTCTATCTATCTCTGACACTCTCTGACTCTCACTATCACTCTCTGACAGTCTCTATCACTCTCTGACACTCTCTCACACTCTCTGAGACTCTCTGACACTCTCTATCACTCTCTGACACTCTCTGACACACTCAGACACTCTGTGACACTCTCGATCACTCTCTGACACTCTCTATCACTCTCTGACACTCACTATCACTCTCAGACACTCACCATCACTCTCTGATACTCTCTGACACTCACTATCACTCTCTGACACTCTCTATCTATCTCTGACACTCTCTGACTCTCACTATCACTCTCTGACAGTCTCTATCACTCTCTGACACTCTCTATCACTCTCTGACACTCTCTGATACTCTCAGATACTCACAGACACTCACTATCACTCTCTGACACTCTCTGACACTCAATATCACTCTCTGACACTCTCTATCACTCTCTGACACTCACTATCACTCTCTGACACTCTCTGACACTCACTATCACTGTCTGACACTCTCTCTCACTCTCTGACACTCTCAGACACTTACCGCCACTCTCTGACACTCTCTATCACTCGCTGACACTCTCAGACAATCACTATCACTCTCTGACACTCTCTATCACTCTCTGACACTCTCTGATACTCTCAGATACTCACAGACACTCACTATCACTCTCTGACACTCTCTGACACTCAATATCACTCTCTGACACTCTATATCACTCTCTGACACTCTCTGACACTCTCTGGCACTCACTATCGCTCTCTGACACTCTCTATCACTCTCTGACACTCTCTATCACTCTCTGACACTCTCAGACACTCACTATCACTCTCTGACACTCTCTGACACTCACTGTCACTCTCTGACACTCTCTGATGCTCTCTGACACTCACTATCACTCTCTGACACACTCTGACACCCTTGACACTCTCTGACACTCTCTGACACTCTCTATCACTCTCTTTCACTCTCCATCAATCTCTGACACACTCTGACACTCTCTGACACTCTCGCACACTCACTATCACACTCTGAAACTCTCTGAAACTCTCTAACACTGTCTGACACTCTCTGACACTCTCTGACACTCTCTGACACTCTCTGACACTCTCTATCAATCTCTGACACTCTCTATTACTCTCTGACACTCACTATCACTCTCAGACACTCACCATCACTCTCTGATACTCTCTGACACTCACTATCACTCTCTGACACTCTCTATCTATCTCTGACACTCTCTGACTCTCACTATCACTCTCTGACAGTCTCTATCACTCTCTGACACTCTCTCACACTCTCTGAGACTCTCTGACACTCTCTATCACTCTCTGACACTCTCTGACACTTTCAGACACTCTCTGACACTCTCTATCACTCTCTGACACTCTCTGACACTCTCTGACACTCTCAGACACTCACTAACACACTCTGATACTCTCTGACACTCACTATCACTCTCTGACACTCTCTATCACTCTCTGACACTCACTATCACTCTCAGACACTCACCATCACTCTCTGATACTCTCTGACACTCACTATCACTCTCTGACACTCTCTATCTATCTCTGACACTCTCTGACTCTCACTATCACTCTCTGACAGTCTCTATCACTCTCTGACACTCTCTCACACTCTCTGAGACTCTCTGACACTCTCTATCACTCTCTGACACTCTCTGACACTTTCAGACACTCTCTGACACTCTCTATCACTCTCTGACACTCTCTGACACTCTCTGACACTCTCAGACACTCACTAACACACTCTGATACTCTCTGACACTCACTATCACTCTCTGACACTCTCTATCACTCTCTGACACTCTCTGACACTCACTATCACTCTCTGACACTCTCTATCACTCTCTGACACTCTCTGACACTCACTATCACTCTCTGACACTCTCTATCACTCTCTGACACTCTCTGACACTCACTATCACTCGCTGACACTCACTATCACTCTCTGACACTCTCTGACACTCACTATCACTCTCTGACACTCTCTATCACCCTCTGACACTCTCTGACACTCACTATCACTCTCTGACACTCTCTGACACTCACTATCACTCTCTGACAATCTCTATCACACTCTGACTCTCTCTGACACTCACTATCACTCTCTGACACTCTCTGACACTCACTGTCACTCGCTGACACTCACTATCACTCTCTGACACTCTCGGACACTCACTATCACTCTCTGACACTCACTATCACTCTCTGACACTCTCTGACACTCACTATCACTCTCTGACACTCTCTATCACTCTCTGACACTCTCTGACACTCACTATCACTCTCTGACACTCTCTGACACTCACTATCACTCTCTGACACTCTCTATCACACTCTGACACTCTCTGACACTCACTATCACTCTCTGACACTCTCTGACACTCACTATCACTCTCTGACACTCTCTATCACTCTCTGACACTCTCTGACACTCACTATCACTCTCTGACACTCTCTATCACTCTCTGACACTCTCCGACACTCACTATCACTCTCTGACACTCTCTATCACTCTCTGACACTCTCTGACACTCACTATCACTCGCTGACACTCACTATCACTCTCTGACACTCTCTGACACTCACTATCACTCTCTGACACTCTCTATCACCCTCTGACACTCTCTGACACTCACTATCACTCTCTGACACTCTCTGACACTCACTATCACTCTCTGACAATCTCTATCACACTCTGACTCTCTCTGACACTCACTATCACTCTCTGACACTCTCTGACACTCACTGTCACTCGCTGACACTCACTATCACTCTCTGACACTCTCGGACACTCACTATCACTCTCTGACACTCACTATCACTCTCTGACACTCTCTGACACTCACTATCACTCTCTGACACTCTCTATCACTCTCTGACACTCTCTGACACTCACTATCACTCTCTGACACTCTCTGACACTCACTATCACTCTCTGACACTCTCTATCACACTCTGACACTCTCTGACACTCACTATCACTCTCTGACACTCTCTGACACTCACTATCACTCTCTGACACTCTCTATCACTCTCTGACACTCTCTGACACTCACTATCACTCTCTGACACTCACTATCACTCTCTGACACTCTCCGACACTCTCCGACACTCTCATACACTCACTATCACTCTCTGACACTCTCTGACACTCTCTGACACTATCACTCTCTGATACTCTCTGACTCTCACTCTCACTCTCTGACAGTCTCTATCACTCGCTGAAACTCTCTGTCACTCATTATCACTCTCTGACAGTCTCGATAACTCTCTGACACTCTATATCACTCTCTGAAACTCACTATCACTCTCTGACACTCTCTGACACTCTCTGACTCTCCCTGACATTCACTGACACTCTCTGACTCTCACGGACACTCACTATCACTCTCTGATACTCTCTGACACTCACTATCACTCTCTGACACTCTCTATCAATCTCTGACACTCTCTGACGCTCACTATCACTCTCTGACACTCTCTATCTCTCTCTGACACTCTCTGACACTCTCTGACTCTCCCTGACATTCACTGACACTCTCTGACACTCACGGACACTCACTATCACTCTCTGATACTCTCTGACACTCACTATCACTCTCTGACACTCTCTGTCCCTCTCTAACACTCTCTGACACTCTCTATCACTCTCTGACACTCTCTGACACTCACTATCACTCTCTGACACTCTCTATCACTCTCTGACACTCTCTGACACTCACTGTCACTCGCTGACACTCACTATCACTCTCTGACACTCTCTGACACTCACTATCACTCTCTGACACTCTCTATCACTCTCTGACACTCTCTGACTCTCACTATCACTCTCTGACACTCTCTGACACTCACTATCACTCTCTGACACTCTCTATCACACTCTGACACTCTCTGACACTCACTATCACTCTCAGACACTCACCATCACTCTCTGATACTCTCTGACACTCACTATCACTCTCTGACACTCTCTATCTATCTCTGACACTCTCTGACTCTCACTATCACTCTCTGACAGTCTCTATCACTCTCTGACACTCTCTATCACTCTCTGACACTCTCTGATACTCTCAGATACTCACAGACACTCACTATCACTCTCTGACACTCTCTGACACTCAATATCACTCTCTGACACTCTCTATCACTCTCTGACACTCACTATCACTCTCTGACACTCTCTGACACTCTCTGACACTCTCTATCACTCTCTGACACTCTCTATTACTCTCTGACACTCACTATCACTCTCAGACACTCACCATCACTCTCTGATACTCTCTGACACTCACTATCACTCTCTGACACTCTCTATCTATCTCTGACACACTCTGACTCTCACTATCACTCTCTGACAGTCTCTATCACTCTCTGACACTCTCTCACACTCTCTGAGACTCTCTGACACTCTCTATCACTCTCTGACACTCTCTGACACACTCAGACACTCTGTGACACTCTCGATCACTCTCTGACACTCTCTATCACTCTCTGACACTCACTATCACTCTCAGACACTCACCATCACTCTCTGATACTCTCTGACACTCACTATCACTCTCTGACACTCTCTATCTATCTCTGACACTCTCTGACTCTCACTATCACTCTCTGACAGTCTCTATCACTCTCTGACACTCTCTATCACTCTCTGACACTCTCTGATACTCTCAGATACTCACAGACACTCACTATCACTCTCTGACACTCTCTGACACTCAATATCACTCTCTGACACTCTCTATCACTCTCTGACACTCACTATCACTCTCTGACACTCTCTGACACTCACTATCACTGTCTGACACTCTCTCTCACTCTCTGACACTCTCAGACACTTACCGCCACTCTCTGACACTCTCTATCACTCGCTGACACTCTCAGACAATCACTATCACTCTCTGACACTCTCTATCACTCTCTGACACTCTCTGATACTCTCAGATACTCACAGACACTCACTATCACTCTCTGACACTCTCTGACACTCAATATCACTCTCTGACACTCTATATCACTCTCTGACACTCTCTGACACTCTCTGGCACTCACTATCGCTCTCTGACACTCTCTATCACTCTCTGACAGTCTCTATCACTCTCTGACACTCTCTCACACTCTCTGAGACTCTCTGACACTCTCTATCACTCTCTGACACTCTCTGACACTTTCAGACACTCTCTGACACTCTCTATCACTCTCTGACACTCTCTGACACTCTCTGACACTCTCAGACACTCACTAACACACTCTGATACTCTCTGACACTCACTATCACTCTCTGACACTCTCTATCACTCTCTGACACTCACTATCACTCTCAGACACTCACCATCACTCTCTGATACTCTCTGACACTCACTATCACTCTCTGACACTCTCTATCTATCTCTGACACTCTCTGACTCTCACTATCACTCTCTGACAGTCTCTATCACTCTCTGACACTCTCTCACACTCTCTGAGACTCTCTGACACTCTCTATCACTCTCTGACACTCTCTGACACTTTCAGACACTCTCTGACACTCTCTATCACTCTCTGACACTCTCTGACAATCTCTGACACTCTCAGACACTCACTAACACACTCTGATACTCTCTGACACTCACTATCACTCTCTGACACTCTCTATCACTCTCTGACACTCTCTGACACTCACTATCACTCTCTGACACTCTCTATCACTCTCTGACACTCTCTGACACTCACTATCACTCTCTGACACTCTCTATCACTCTCTGACACTCTCTGACACTCACTATCACTCGCTGACACTCACTATCACTCTCTGACACTCTCTGACACTCACTATCACTCTCTGACACTCTCTATCACTCTCTGACACTCTCTGACTCTCACTATCACTCTCTGACACTCTCTGACACTCACTATCACTCTCTGACACTCTCTATCACACTCTGACACTCTCTGACACTCACTATCACTCTCAGACACTCACCATCACTCTCTGATACTCTCTGACACTCACTATCACTCTCTGACACTCTCTATCTATCTCTGACACTCTCTGACTCTCACTATCACTCTCTGACAGTCTCTATCACTCTCTGACACTCTCTATCACTCTCTGACACTCTCTGATACTCTCAGATACTCACAGACACTCACTATCACTCTCTGACACTCTCTGACACTCAATATCACTCTCTGACACTCTCTATCACTCTCTGACACTCACTATCACTCTCTGACACTCTCTGACACTCTCTGACACTCTCTATCACTCTCTGACACTCTCTATTACTCTCTGACACTCACTATCACTCTCAGACACTCACCATCACTCTCTGATACTCTCTGACACTCACTATCACTCTCTGACACTCTCTATCTATCTCTGACACACTCTGACTCTCACTATCACTCTCTGACAGTCTCTATCACTCTCTGACACTCTCTCACACTCTCTGAGACTCTCTGACACTCTCTATCACTCTCTGACACTCTCTGACACACTCAGACACTCTGTGACACTCTCGATCACTCTCTGACACAATCTATCACTCTCTGACACTCACTATCACTCT
This sequence comes from Heterodontus francisci, assembly GCF_036365525.1. Taxonomy (NCBI): domain Eukaryota; kingdom Metazoa; phylum Chordata; class Chondrichthyes; order Heterodontiformes; family Heterodontidae; genus Heterodontus; species Heterodontus francisci. The sequence continues at coordinate 14,392,311 of NC_090405.1, forward strand.
CAGACACTCACCATCACTCTCTGATACTCTCTGACACTCACTATCACTCTCTGACACTCTCTATCTATCTCTGACACTCTCTGACTCTCACTATCACTCTCTGACAGTCTCTATCACTCTCTGACACTCTCTATCACTCTCTGACACTCTCTGATACTCTCAGATACTCACAGACACTCACTATCACTCTCTGACACTCTCTGACACTCAATATCACTCTCTGACACTCTCTATCACTCTCTGACACTCTCTGACACTCACTATCACTGTCTGACACTCTCTCTCGCTCTCTGACACTCTCAGACACTTACCGCCACTCTCTGACACTCTCTATCACTCGCTGACACTCTCAGACAATCACTATCACTCTCTGACACTCTCTATCACTCTCTGACACTCTCTGATACTCTCAGATACTCACAGACACTCACTATCACTCTCTGACACTCTCTGACACTCAATATCACTCTCTGACACTCTATATCACTCTCTGACACTCTCTGACACTCTCTGGCACTCACTATCGCTCTCTGACACTCTCTATCACTCTCTGACAGTCTCTATCACTCTCTGACACTCTCTCACACTCTCTGAGACTCTCTGACACTCTCTATCACTCTCTGACACTCTCTGACACATTCAGACACTCTCTGACACTCTCTATCACTCTCTGACACTCTCTGACACTCTCTGACACTCTCAGACACTCACTAACACACTCTGATACTCTCTGACACTCACTATCACTCTCTGACACTCTCTATCACTCTCTGACACTCACTATCACTCTCAGACACTCACCATCACTCTCTGATACTCTCTGACACTCACTATCACTCTCTGACACTCTCTATCTATCTCTGACACTCTCTGACTCTCACTATCACTCTCTGACAGTCTCTATCACTCTCTGACACTCTCTCACACTCTCTGAGACTCTCTGACACTCTCTATCACTCTCTGACACTCTCTGACACTCTCTATCACTCTCTGACACTCTCTGACACTCTCTGACACTCTCAGACACTCACTAACACACTCTGATACTCTCTGACACTCACTATCACTCTCTGACACTCTCTATCACTCTCTGACACTCTCTGACACTCACTATCACTCTCTGACACTCTCTATCACTCTCTGACACTCTCTGACACTCACTATCACTCTCTGACACTCTCTATCACTCTCTGACACTCTCTGACACTCACTATCACTCGCTGACACTCACTATCACTCTCTGACACTCTCTGACACTCACTATCACTCTCTGACACTCTCTATCACTCTCTGACACTCTCTGACACTCACTATCACTCTCTGACACTCTCTGACACTCACTATCACTCTCTGACAATCTCTATCACACTCTGACTCTCTCTGACACTCACTATCACTCTCTGACACTCTCTGACACTCACTGTCACTCGCTGACACTCACTATCACTCTCTGACACTCTCTGACACTCACTATCACTCTCTGACACTCACTATCACTCTCTGACACTCTCTGACACTCACTATCACTCTCTGACACTCTCTATCACTCTCTGACACTCTCTGACACTCACTATCACTCTCTGACACTCTCTGACACTCACTATCACTCTCTGACACTCTCTATCACACTCTGACACTCTCTGACACTCACTATCACTCTCTGACACTCTCTGACACTCACTATCACTCTCTGACACTCTCTATCACTCTCTGACACTCTCTGACACTCACTATCACTCTCTGACACTCTCCGACACTCCCCGACACTCTCTGACACTCTCATACACTCACTATCACTCTCTGACACTCTCTGACACTCTCTGACACTCTCTGACACTATCACTCTCTGATACTCTCTGACTCTCACTCTCACTCTCTGACAGTCTCTATCACTCGCTGAAACTCTCTGTCACTCATTATCACTCTCTGACAGTCTCGATAACTCTCTGACACTCTATATCACTCTCTGAAACTCACTATCACTCTCTGACACTCTCTGACACTCTCTGACTCTCCCTGACATTCACTGACACTCTCTGACACTCACGGACACTCACTATCACTCTCTGATACTCTCTGACACTCACTATCACTCTCTGACACTCTCTATCAATCTCTGACACTCTCTGACGCTCACTATCACTCTCTGACACTCTCTATGTCTCTCTGACACTCTCTGTCCCTCTCTAACACTCTCTGACACTCTCTATCACTCTCTGACACTCTCTGACACTCACTATCACTCTCTGACACTCTCTATCACTCTCTGACACTCTCTGACACTCACTGTCACTCGCTGACACTCACTATCACTCTCTGACACTCTCTGACACTCACTATCACTCTCTGACACTCTCTATCACTCTCTGACACTCTCTGACACTCACTATCACTCTCTGACACTCTCTGACACTCACTATCACTCTCTGACACTCTCTATCACACTCTGACACTCTCTGACACTCACTATCACTCTCTGACACTCTCTGTCACTCTCTGACACTCTCTGACACTCACTGTCACTCGCTGACACTCACTATCACTCTCTGACACTCTCTGACACTCACTATCACTCTCTGACACTCTCTATCACTCTCTGACACTCTCTGACACTCACTGTCACTCGCTGACACTCACTATCACTCTCTGACACTCTCTGACACTCACTATCACTCTCTGACACTCTCTATCACTCTCTGACACTCTCTGACACTCACTATCACTCTCTGACACTCTCTGACACTCACTATCACTCTCTGACACTCTCTATCACACTCTGACTCTCTCTGACACTCACTATCACTCTCTGACACTCTCTGTCACTCTCTGACACTCTCTGACACTCACTGTCACTCGCTGACACTCACTATCACTCTCTGACATTCTCTGACACTCACTATCGCTCTCTGACAATCTCTATCACTCTCTGACACTCTCTGACACTCACTATCACTCTCTGACACACTCCGACACCCTCCGACACTCTCTGACACTCTCATACACTCACTATCACTCTCTGACACTCTCTGACACTCTCTGACACTATCACTCTCTGATACTCTCTGACTCTCACTATCACTCTCTGACAGTCTCTATCACTCGCTGAAACTCTCTGTCACTCATTATCACTCTCTGACAGTCTCGATAACTCTCTGACACTCTATATCACTCTCTGAAACTCTCTATCACTCTCTGACACTCTCTGACACTCTCTGACTCTCCCTGACATTCACTGACACTCTCTGACACTCACGGACACTGACTATCACTCTCTGATACTCTCTGACACTCACTATCACTCTCTGACACTCTCTATCAATCTCTGACACTCTCTGACACTCACTATCACTCTCTGACACTCTCTATCACTCTCTGACACTCTCTGTCCCTCTCTAACACTCTCTGACACTCTCTGACACTCTCAGACATTCTCATGCACTCACTATCACTCTCTGACAACCTCTGACAACCTCTGACACTCTCTGACACTCTCAGACACTCTCAGACACTCACTATCACTCTCTGATACTCTCTGATACACACTACCACTCTCTGATACTCTCTATCAATCTCTGACACTCTCTGACACTCACTATCACTCTCTGACACTCTCTATCACTCTCAGACACTCACTATCACTCTCAGAAACTCACAATCACACTCTGATACTCTCTGACACTCACTATCACTCTCTGACACTATCTATCACTCTCTGACACTCTCTGACACTCACTGTCACTCTCTGAAACTCTCTGACACTCACTATCACTGTCTGACACTCTCTATCACTCTCTGACTCTCTCAGACACTTACTGTCACTCTATGACACTCTCTATCACTCTCTGACACTCTCAGACAATCACTATCACTCTCTGACACTCTCTATCATTCTCTGACACGTTCTGATACTCTCAGACACTTACTGTCACTCTCTGACACTCACTCTCACTCTCTGACACACTCTGACACTCTCGACACTCTCTGACACTCTCTATCACTCTCTGCCACTCTCGATCAATCTCTGACACTCTCTGACACTCTCGGACACTCACGATCACACTCTGACACTCTCTGAAACTCTCTAATACTCTCTGACACACTCTAACAATCTCACTATCACTCTCTGACACTCCCTGACACTCTCTGACACTCTCTATCACTCTCTGACACTCTCTAGTACTCTCTGACACTCACTATCACTCTCAGACACTCACCATTACTCTCTGATACTCTCTATCACTCTCTATCATTCTCAGACACTCTCAGACACTCACTATCACTCTCTGACACTCACTATCACTCTCTGACACTCTCTGACACTCACTATCACTCTCTGACACGCACTATCACTCTCTGACACTCACTATCACTCTCTGACACTCACTATCACTCTCTGACACTATCTGACACTCACTATCACTCTCTGACACTCTCTATCACTCTCTGACACTCTCTGACACTCACTATCACTCTCTGACACTCTCTGACACTCACTATCACTCTCTGACACTCTCTATCATACTCTGACACTCTCTGACACTCACTATCACTCTCTGACACTCTCTGACACTCACTGTCACTCGCTGACACTCACTATCACTCTCTGACACTCTCTGACACTCACTATCACTCTCTGACACTCACTATCACTCTCTGACACTCTCTGACACTCACTAGCACTCTCTGACACTCTCTATCACTCTCTGACACTCTCTGACACTCACTATCACTCTCTGACACTCTCTGACACTCACTATCACTCTCTGACACTCTCTATCACACTCTGACACTCTCTGACACTCACTATCACTCTCTGACACTCTCTGACACTCACTGTCACTCGCTGACACTCACTATCACTCCTGACACTCTCTGACACTCACTATCACTCTCTGACACTCTCTATCACTCTCTGACACTCTCTGACACTCACTATCACTCTCTGACACTCTCCGACACTCTCCGACACTCTCTGACACTCTCATACACTCACTATCACTCTCTGACACTCTCTGACACTCTCTGACACTATCACTCTCTGATACTCTCTGACTCTCACTCTCACTCTCTGACAGTCTCTATCACTCGCTGAAACTCTCTGTCACTCATTATCACTCTCTGACAGTCTCGATAACTCTCTGACACTCTATATCACTCTCTGAAACTCACTATCACTCTCTGACACTCTCTGACACTCTCTGACTCTCCCTGACATTCACTGACACTCTCTGACACTCACGGACACTCACTATCACTCTCTGATACTCTCTGACACTCACTATCACTCTCTGACACTCTCTATCAATCTCTGACACTCTCTGACGCTCACTATCACTCTCTGACACTCTCTATCTCTCTCTGACACTCTCTGTCCCTCTCTAACACTCTCTGACACTCTCTATCACTCTCTGACACTCTCTGACACTCACTATCACTCTCTGACACTCTCTATCACTCTCTGACACTCTCTGACACTCACTGTCACTCGCTGACACTCACTATCACTCTCTGACACTCTCTGACACTCACTATCACTCTCTGACACTCTCTATCACTCTCTGACACTCTCTGACACTCACTATCACTCTCTGACACTCTCTGATACTCTCAGATACTCACAGACACTCACTATCACTCTCTGACACTCTCTGACACTCAATATCACTCTCTGAAACTCTATATCACTCTCTGACAATCTCTGACAACTCTCTGGCACTCACTATCGCTCTCTGACACTCTCTATCACTCTCTGACACTCTCTATCACTCTCTGACACTCTCAGACACTCACTATCACTCTCTGACACTCTCTGACACTCACTGTCACTCTCTGACACTCTCTGATGCTCTCTGACACTCACTATCACTCTCTGACACACTCTGACACTCTCGACACTCTCTGACACTCTCTGACACTCTCTATCACTCTCTATCACTCTCCATCAATCTCTGACACTCTCTGACACTCTCTGACACTCTCTGACACTCTCTATCAATCTCTGACACTCTCTATTACTCTCTGACACTCACTATCACTCTCAGACACTCACCATCACTCTCTGATACTCTCTGACACTCACTATCACTCTCTGACACTCTCTATCTATCTCTGACACTCTCTGACTCTCACTATCACTCTCTGACACTCTCTCACACTCTCTGAGAGTCTCTGACACTCTCTATCACTCTCTGACACTCTCTGACACTTTCAGACACTCTCTGACACTCTCTATCACTCTCTGACACTCTCTGACACTCTCTGACACTCTCAGACACTCACTAACACACTCTGATACTCTCTGACACTCACTATCACTCTCTTACACTCTCTATCACTCTCTGACACTCTCTGACACTCACTATCACTCTCTGACACTCTCTATCACTCTCTGACACTCTCTGACACTCACTATCACTCGCTGGCACTCACTATCACTCTCTGACACTCTCTGACACTCACTATCACTCTCTGACACTCTCTATCACTCTCTGACACTCTCTGACACTCACTATCACTCTCTGACACTCACTATCACTCTCTGACACTATCTGACACTCACTATCACTCTCTGACACTCTCTATCACTCTCTGACACTCTCTGACACTCACTATCACTCTCTGACACTCTCTGACACTCACTATCACTCTCTGACACTCTCTATCACACTCTGACACTCTCTGACACTCACTATCACTCTCTGACACTCTCTGACACTCACTGTCACTCGCTGACACTCACTATCACTCTCTGACACTCTCTGACACTCACTATCACTCTCTGACACTCACTATCACTCTCTGACACTCTCTGACACTCACTAGCACTCTCTGACACTCTCTATCACTCTCTGACACTCTCTGACACTCACTATCACTCTCTGACACTCTCTGACACTCACTATCACTCTCTGACACTCTCTATCACACTCTGACACTCTCTGACACTCACTATCACTCTCTGACACTCTCTGACACTCACTGTCACTCGCTGACACTCACTATCACTCCTGACACTCTCTGACACTCACTATCACTCTCTGACACTCTCTATCACTCTCTGACACTCTCTGACACTCACTATCACTCTCTGACACTCTCCGACACTCTCCGACACTCTCTGACACTCTCATACACTCACTATCACTCTCTGACACTCTCTGACACTCTCTGACACTATCACTCTCTGATACTCTCTGACTCTCACTCTCACTCTCTGACAGTCTCTATCACTCGCTGAAACTCTCTGTCACTCATTATCACTCTCTGACAGTCTCGATAACTCTCTGACACTCTATATCACTCTCTGAAACTCACTATCACTCTCTGACACTCTCTGACACTCTCTGACTCTCCCTGACATTCACTGACACTCTCTGACACTCACGGACACTCACTATCACTCTCTGATACTCTCTGACACTCACTATCACTCTCTGACACTCTCTATCAATCTCTGACACTCTCTGACGCTCACTATCACTCTCTGACACTCTCTATCTCTCTCTGACACTCTCTGTCCCTCTCTAACACTCTCTGACACTCTCTATCACTCTCTGACACTCTCTGACACTCACTATCACTCTCTGACACTCTCTATCACTCTCTGACACTCTCTGACACTCACTGTCACTCGCTGACACTCACTATCACTCTCTGACACTCTCTGACACTCACTATCACTCTCTGACACTCTCTATCACTCTCTGACACTCTCTGACACTCACTATCACTCTCTGACACTCTCTGACACTCACTATCACTCTCTGACACTCTCTATCACACTCTGACACTCTCTGACACTCACTATCACTCTCTGACACTCTCTGTCACTCTCTGACAATCTCTGACACTCACTGTCACTCGCTGACACTCACTATCACTCTCTGACACTCTCTGACACTCACTATCACTCTCTGACACTCTCTATCACTCTCTGACACTCTCTGACACTCACTGTCACTCGCTGACACTCACTATCACTCTCTGACACTCTCTGACACTCACTATCACTCTCTGACACTCTCTATCACTCTCTGACACTCTCTGACACTCACTATCACTCTCTGACACTCTCTGACACTCACTATCACTCTCTGACACTCTCTATCACACTCTGACTCTCTCTGACACTCACTATCACTCTCTGACACTCTCTGTCACTCTCTGACACTCTCTGACACTCACTGTCACTCGCTGACACTCACTATCACTCTCTGACATTCTCTGACACTCACTATCGCTCTCTGACAATCTCTATCACTCTCTGACACTCTCTGACACTCACTATCACTCTCTGACACACTCCGACACCCTCCGACACTCTCTGACACTCTCATACACTCACTATCACTCTCTGACACTCTCTGACACTCTCTGACACTATCACTCTCTGATACTCTCTGACTCTCACTATCACTCTCTGACAGTCTCTATCACTCGCTGAAACTCTCTGTCACTCATTATCACTCTCTGACAGTCTCGATAACTCTCTGACACTCTATATCACTCTCTGAAACTCTCTATCACTCTCTGACACTCTCTGACACTCTCTGACTCTCCCTGACATTCACTGACACTCTCTGACACTCACGGACACTGACTATCACTCTCTGATACTCTCTGACACTCACTATCACTCTCTGACACTCTCTATCAATCTCTGACACTCTCTGACACTCACTATCACTCTCTGACACTCTCTATCACTCTCTGACACTCTCTGTCCCTCTCTAACACTCTCTGACACTCTCTGACACTCTCAGACATTCTCATGCACTCACTATCACTCTCTGACAACCTCTGACAACCTCTGACACTCTCTGACACTCTCAGACACTCTCAGACACTCACTATCACTCTCTGATACTCTCTGATACACACTACCACTCTCTGATACTCTCTATCAATCTCTGACACTCTCTGACACTCACTATCACTCTCTGACACTCTCTATCACTCTCAGACACTCACTATCACTCTCAGAAACTCACAATCACACTCTGATACTCTCTGACACTCACTATCACTCTCTGACACTATCTATCACTCTCTGACACTCTCTGACACTCACTGTCACTCTCTGAAACTCTCTGACACTCACTATCACTGTCTGACACTCTCTATCACTCTCTGACTCTCTCAGACACTTACTGTCACTCTATGACACTCTCTATCACTCTCTGACACTCTCAGACAATCACTATCACTCTCTGACACTCTCTATCATTCTCTGACACGTTCTGATACTCTCAGACACTTACTGTCACTCTCTGACACTCACTCTCACTCTCTGACACACTCTGACACTCTCGACACTCTCTGACACTCTCTATCACTCTCTGCCACTCTCGATCAATCTCTGACACTCTCTGACACTCTCGGACACTCACGATCACACTCTGACACTCTCTGAAACTCTCTAATACTCTCTGACACACTCTAACAATCTCACTATCACTCTCTGACACTCCCTGACACTCTCTGACACTCTCTATCACTCTCTGACACTCTCTAGTACTCTCTGACACTCACTATCACTCTCAGACACTCACCATTACTCTCTGATACTCTCTATCACTCTCTATCATTCTCAGACACTCTCAGACACTCACTATCACTCTCTGACACTCACTATCACTCTCTGACACTCTCTGACACTCACTATCACTCTCTGACACGCACTATCACTCTCTGACACTCACTATCACTCTCTGACACTCACTATCACTCTCTGACACTATCTGACACTCACTATCACTCTCTGACACTCTCTATCACTCTCTGACACTCTCTGACACTCACTATCACTCTCTGACACTCTCTGACACTCACTATCACTCTCTGACACTCTCTATCATACTCTGACACTCTCTGACACTCACTATCACTCTCTGACACTCTCTGACACTCACTGTCACTCGCTGACACTCACTATCACTCTCTGACACTCTCTGACACTCACTATCACTCTCTGACACTCACTATCACTCTCTGACACTCTCTGACACTCACTAGCACTCTCTGACACTCTCTATCACTCTCTGACACTCTCTGACACTCACTATCACTCTCTGACACTCTCTGACACTCACTATCACTCTCTGACACTCTCTATCACACTCTGACACTCTCTGACACTCACTATCACTCTCTGACACTCTCTGACACTCACTGTCACTCGCTGACACTCACTATCACTCCTGACACTCTCTGACACTCACTATCACTCTCTGACACTCTCTATCACTCTCTGACACTCTCTGACACTCACTATCACTCTCTGACACTCTCCGACACTCTCCGACACTCTCTGACACTCTCATACACTCACTATCACTCTCTGACACTCTCTGACACTCTCTGACACTATCACTCTCTGATACTCTCTGACTCTCACTCTCACTCTCTGACAGTCTCTATCACTCGCTGAAACTCTCTGTCACTCATTATCACTCTCTGACAGTCTCGATAACTCTCTGACACTCTATATCACTCTCTGAAACTCACTATCACTCTCTGACACTCTCTGACACTCTCTGACTCTCCCTGACATTCACTGACACTCTCTGACACTCACGGACACTCACTATCACTCTCTGATACTCTCTGACACTCACTATCACTCTCTGACACTCTCTATCAATCTCTGACACTCTCTGACGCTCACTATCACTCTCTGACACTCTCTATCTCTCTCTGACACTCTCTGTCCCTCTCTAACACTCTCTGACACTCTCTATCACTCTCTGACACTCTCTGACACTCACTATCACTCTCTGACACTCTCTATCACTCTCTGACACTCTCTGACACTCACTGTCACTCGCTGACACTCACTATCACTCTCTGACACTCTCTGACACTCACTATCACTCTCTGACACTCTCTATCACTCTCTGACACTCTCTGACACTCACTATCACTCTCTGACACTCTCTGATACTCTCAGATACTCACAGACACTCACTATCACTCTCTGACACTCTCTGACACTCAATATCACTCTCTGAAACTCTATATCACTCTCTGACAATCTCTGACAACTCTCTGGCACTCACTATCGCTCTCTGACACTCTCTATCACTCTCTGACACTCTCTATCACTCTCTGACACTCTCAGACACTCACTATCACTCTCTGACACTCTCTGACACTCACTGTCACTCTCTGACACTCTCTGATGCTCTCTGACACTCACTATCACTCTCTGACACACTCTGACACTCTCGACACTCTCTGACACTCTCTGACACTCTCTATCACTCTCTATCACTCTCCATCAATCTCTGACACTCTCTGACACTCTCTGACACTCTCTGACACTCTCTATCAATCTCTGACACTCTCTATTACTCTCTGACACTCACTATCACTCTCAGACACTCACCATCACTCTCTGATACTCTCTGACACTCACTATCACTCTCTGACACTCTCTATCTATCTCTGACACTCTCTGACTCTCACTATCACTCTCTGACACTCTCTCACACTCTCTGAGAGTCTCTGACACTCTCTATCACTCTCTGACACTCTCTGACACTTTCAGACACTCTCTGACACTCTCTATCACTCTCTGACACTCTCTGACACTCTCTGACACTCTCAGACACTCACTAACACACTCTGATACTCTCTGACACTCACTATCACTCTCTTACACTCTCTATCACTCTCTGACACTCTCTGACACTCACTATCACTCTCTGACACTCTCTATCACTCTCTGACACTCTCTGACACTCACTATCACTCGCTGGCACTCACTATCACTCTCTGACACTCTCTGACACTCACTATCACTCTCTGACACTCTCTATCACTCTCTGACACTCTCTGACACTCACTATCACTCTCTGACACTCACTATCACTCTCTGACACTATCTGACACTCACTATCACTCTCTGACACTCTCTATCACTCTCTGACACTCTCTGACACTCACTATCACTCTCTGACACTCTCTGACACTCACTATCACTCTCTGACACTCTCTATCACACTCTGACACTCTCTGACACTCACTATCACTCTCTGACACTCTCTGACACTCACTGTCACTCGCTGACACTCACTATCACTCTCTGACACTCTCTGACACTCACTATCACTCTCTGACACTCACTATCACTCTCTGACACTCTCTGACACTCACTAGCACTCTCTGACACTCTCTATCACTCTCTGACACTCTCTGACACTCACTATCACTCTCTGACACTCTCTGACACTCACTATCACTCTCTGACACTCTCTATCACACTCTGACACTCTCTGACACTCACTATCACTCTCTGACACTCTCTGACACTCACTGTCACTCGCTGACACTCACTATCACTCCTGACACTCTCTGACACTCACTATCACTCTCTGACACTCTCTATCACTCTCTGACACTCTCTGACACTCACTATCACTCTCTGACACTCTCCGACACTCTCCGACACTCTCTGACACTCTCATACACTCACTATCACTCTCTGACACTCTCTGACACTCTCTGACACTATCACTCTCTGATACTCTCTGACTCTCACTCTCACTCTCTGACAGTCTCTATCACTCGCTGAAACTCTCTGTCACTCATTATCACTCTCTGACAGTCTCGATAACTCTCTGACACTCTATATCACTCTCTGAAACTCACTATCACTCTCTGACACTCTCTGACACTCTCTGACTCTCCCTGACATTCACTGACACTCTCTGACACTCACGGACACTCACTATCACTCTCTGATACTCTCTGACACTCACTATCACTCTCTGACACTCTCTATCAATCTCTGACACTCTCTGACGCTCACTATCACTCTCTGACACTCTCTATCTCTCTCTGACACTCTCTGTCCCTCTCTAACACTCTCTGACACTCTCTATCACTCTCTGACACTCTCTGACACTCACTATCACTCTCTGACACTCTCTATCACTCTCTGACACTCTCTGACACTCACTGTCACTCGCTGACACTCACTATCACTCTCTGACACTCTCTGACACTCACTATCACTCTCTGACACTCTCTATCACTCTCTGACACTCTCTGACACTCACTATCACTCTCTGACACTCTCTGACACTCACTATCACTCTCTGACACTCTCTATCACACTCTGACACTCTCTGACACTCACTATCACTCTCTGACACTCTCTGTCACTCTCTGACACTCTCTGACACTCACTGTCACTCGCTGACACTCACTATCACTCTCTGACACTCTCTGACACTCACTATCACTCTCTGACACTCTCTATCACTCTCTGACACTCTCTGACACTCACTGTCACTCGCTGACAGTCACTATCACTCTCTGACACTCTCTGACACTCACTATCACACTCTGACACTCTCTATCACTCTCTGACACTCTCTGACACTCACTATCACTCTCTGACACTCTCTGACACTCACTATCACTCTCTGACACTCTCTATCACACTCTGACACTCTCTGACACTCACTATCACTCTCTGACACTCTCTGTCACTCTCTGACACTCTCTGACACTCACTGTCACTCGCTGACACTCACTATCACTCTCTGACACTCTCTGACACTCACTATCACTCTCTGACAATCTCTATCACTCTCTGACACTCTCTGACACTCACTATCACTCTCTGACACACTCCGACACTCTCCGACACTCTCTGACACTCTCATATGCTCACTATCACTCTGTGACACTCTCTGACACTCTCTGACACTATCACTCTCTGATACTCTCTGACTCTCACTATCACTCTCTGACAGTCTCTATCACTCGCTGAATCTCTCTGTCACTCATTATCACTCTCTGACAGTCTCGATAACTCTCTGACACTCTATATCACTCTCTGAAACTCTCTATCACTCTCTGACACTCTCTGACATCCTCTGACTCTCCCTGACATTCACTGACACTCTCTGACACTCACGGACACTCACTATCACTCTCTGATACTCTCTGACACTCACTATCACTCTCTGACACTCTCTATCAATCTCTGACACTCTCTGACACTCACTATCACTCTCTGACACTCTCTATCTCTCTCTGACACTCTCTGTCCCTCTCTAACACTCTCTGACACTCTCTGACACTCTCAGACATTCTCATACACTCACTATCACTCTCTGACAACCTCTGACAACCTCTGACACTCTCTGACACTCTCTGACACTCACTATCACTCTCTGACACTCTCTATCACACTCTGACACTCTCTGACACTCACTATCACTCTCTGACACTCTCTGTCACTCTCTGACACTCTCTGACACTCACTGTCACTCGCTGACACTCACTATCACTCTCTGACACTCTCTGACACTCACTATCACTCTCTGACACTCTCTATCACTCTCTGACACTCTCTGACACTCACTGTCACTCGCTGAAACTCACTATCACTCTCTGACACACTCTGACACTCACTATCACTCTCTGACACTCTCTATCACTCTCTGACACTCTCTGACACTCACTATCACTCTCTGACACTCTCTGACACTCACTATCACTCTCTGACACTCTCTATCACACTCTGACACTCTCTGACACTCACTATCACTCTCTGACACTCTCTGTCACTCTCTGACACTCTCTGACACTCACTGTCACTCGCTGACACTCACTATCACTCTCTGACACTCTCTGACACTCACTATCACTCTCTGACAATCTCTATCACTCTCTGACACTCTCTGACACTCACTATCACTCTCTGACACACTCCGACACTCTCCGACACTCTCTGACACTCTCATACACTCACTATCACTCTCTGACACTCTCTGACACTCTCTGACACTATCACTCTCTGATACTCTCTGACTCTCACTATCACTCTCTGACAGTCTCTATCACTCGCTGAAACTCTCTGTCACTCATTATCACTCTCTGACAGTCTCGATAACTCTCTGACACTCTATATCACTCTCTGAAACTCTCTATCACTCTCTGACACTCTCTGACACTCTCTGACTCTCCCTGACATTCACTGACACTCTCTGACACTCACGGACACTTACTATCACTCTCTGATACTCTCTGACACTCACTATCACTCTCTGACACTCTCTATCAATCTCTGACACTCTCTGACACTCACTATCACACTCTGACACTCTCTATCTCTCTCTGACACTCTCTGTCCCTCTCTAACACTCTCTGACACTCTCAGACATTCTCATACACTCACTATCACTCTCTGACAACCTCTGACACTCTCTGACACTCTCAGACACTCTCAGACACTCACTATCACTCTCTGATACTCTCTGATACACACTACCACTCTCTGATACTCTCTATCAATCTCTGACACTCTCTGACACTCACTATCACTCTCTGACACTCTCTATCACTCTCAGACACTCTCTATCACTCTATCATTCTCAGACACTCTCAGACACTCACTATCACTCTCAGACACTCACTATCACTCTCTGACACTCACTATCACTCTCTATCATTCTCAGACACTCTCAGACACTCACTATCACTCTCAGAAACTCACAATCACACTCTGATACTCTCTGACACTCACTATCACTCTCTGACACTATCTATCACTCTCTGACACTCTATGACACACACTATCACTCTCTGACACTCTCTGACACTCACTATCACTGTCTGACACTCTCTATCACTCTCTGACTCTCTCAGACACTTACTGTCACTCTCTGACACTCTCTATCACTCTCTGACACTCTCAGACAATCACTATCACTCTCTGACACTCTCTATCATTCTCTGACACTTTCTGATACTCTCAGACACTTACTGTCACTCTCTGACACTCACTATCACTCTCTGACACACTCTGACACTCTCTGACACTCTCTATCACTCTCTGAAACTCTCTATCACTCTCTGTCACTCTCGATCAATCTCTGACACTCTCTGACACTCTCGGACACTCACGATGACACTCTGACACTCTCTGAAACTCTCTAACACTCTCTGACACTCTCTGACACTCTCACTATCACTCTCTGCCAATCTCTGACACTCTCTGACACTCTCTGACACTCTCTGACACTCTCTATCACTCTCTGACACTCTCTAGTACTCTCTGGCACTCACTATCACTCTCAGACACTCACCATCACTCTCTGATACTCTCTATCACTCTCTATCATTCTCAGACACACTCAGACACTCACTATCACTCTCTGACACTAACTATCACTCTCTGACACTCTCTGAAACTCTCTATCTCTCTCTGACACACTCTATCACTCTCTGACACTCTCTGACACTCTCAGACACACTCAGACACTCACTATCACTCTCTGATACTCTCTGACACTCACTATCACTCTCTGATACTCTCTGACACTCTCTATCACTCTCTGACACGCACTATCACTCTCTGACACTCTCTGACACTCTCTGGCACTCACTATCGCTCTCTGACACTCTCTATCACTCTCTGACACTCTCTATCACTCTCTGACACTCTCAGACACTCACTATCACTCTCTGACACTCTCTGACACTCACTGTCACTCTCTGACACACTCTGATGCTCTCTGACACTCACTATCACTCTCTGACACACTCTGACACTCTCGACACTCTCTGACACTCTCTGACACTCTCTATCACTCTCTATCACTCTCCATCAATCTCTGACACACTCTGACACTCTCTGACACTCTCGCACACTCACTATCACACTCTGACACTCTCTGAAACTCTCTAACACTCTCTGACACTCTCTGACACTCTCTGACACTCTCACTATCACTCTCTGACAATCTCTGACACTCTCTGACACTCTCTGACACTCTCTATCAATCTCTGACACTCTCTATTACTCTCTGACACTCACTATCACTCTCAGACACTCACCATCACTCTCTGATACTCTCTGACACTCACTATCACTCTCTGACACTCTCTATCTATCTCTGACACTCTCTGACTCTCACTATCACTCTCTGACAGTCTCTATCACTCTCTGACACTCTCTCACACTCTCTGAGACTCTCTGACACTCTCTATCACTCTCTGACACTCTCTGACACACTCAGACACTCTGTGACACTCTCGATCACTCTCTGACACTCTCTGACACTTTCAGACACTCTCTGACACTCTCTATCACTCTCTGACACTCTCTGACACTCTCTGACACTCTCAGACACTCACTAACACACTCTGATACTCTCTGACACTCACTATCACTCTCTGACACTCTCTATCACTCTCTGACACTCTCTGACACTCACTATCACTCTCTGACACTCTCTATCACTCTCTGACACTCTCTGACACTCACTATCACTCGCTGACACTCACTATCACTCTCTGACACTCTCTGACACTCACTATCACTCTCTGACACTCTCTATCACTCTCTGACACTCTCTGACACTCACTATCACTCTCTGACACTCTCTGACACTCACTATCACTCTCTGACACTCTCTATCACACTCTGACACTCTCTGACACTCACTATCACTCTCTGACACTCTCTGACACTCACTGTCACTCGCTGACACTCACTATCACTCTCTGACACTCTCTGACACTCACTATCACTCTCTGACACTCTCTGACACTCTCTATCACTCTCTGACACTCTCTGACACTCACTATCGCTCTCTGACACTCTCAGACACTCACTAACACACTCTGATACACTCACTATCAGTCTCTGAAACTCTCTGACACTCTCTGACACTCTCTGACACTATCACTCTCTGATACTCTCTGACTCTCACTATCACTCTCTGATATTCTCTATCACTCGCTGAAACTCTATATCACTCTCTGAAACTCACTATCACTCTCTGACACTCTCTGACACTCTCTGACTCTCCCTGACATTCACTGACACTCTCTGACACTCACGGACTCTCACTATCACTCTCTGATACTCTCTGACACTCACTATCACTCTCTGACACTCTCTATCAATCTCTGACACTCTCTGACGCTCACTATCACTCTCTGACACTCTCTATCTCTCTCTGACACTCTCTGTCCCTCTCTAACACTCTCTGACACTCTCTGACACTCTCAGACATTCTCATACACTCACTATCAATCTCTGACAACCTCTGACAACCTCTGACACTCTCAGACACTCTCAGACACTCTCAGACACTCACTATCAGTCTCTGATACTCTCTGATACACACTATCACTCTCTGATACTCTCTATCAATCTCTGACACTCTCTGACACTCACTATCACTCTCTGACACTCTCTATCACTCTCAGACACTCTATATCACTCTCTATCATTCTCAGACACTCTCAGACACTCACTAACACTCTCAGACACTCACTATCACTCTCTGACACTCACTATCACTCTCTGACACTCACTATCACTCTCTGACACTCTCTATCACTCTCAGACACTCTCTATCACTCTCTATCATTCTCAGACACTCTCAGACACTCACTATCACTCTCAGACACTCACGATCACACTCTGATACTCTCTGACACTCACTATCACTCTCTGACACTATCTATCACTCTCTGACACTCTCTGACACTCACTATCACTCTCTGACACTCTCTGACACTCACTATCACTGTCTGACACTCTCTATCACTCTCTGACTCTCTCAGACACTTACTGTCACTCTCTGACACTCTCTATCACTCTCTGACACTCTCAGACAATCACTATCACTCTCTGACGCTCTCTATCACTCTCTGACACTTTCTGATACTCTCAGACACTTACTGTCATTCTCTGACACTCACTATCACTCTCTGACACACTCTGACACTCTCAACACTCTCTGACACTCTCTATCACTCTCTGTCACTCTCTATCAATCTCTGACACTCTCTGACACTCTCGGACACTCACGATCACACTCTGACACTCTCTGAAACTCTCTAACACTCTCTGACACTCTCTGACACTCTCACTATCACTCTCTGACAATCTCTGACACTCTCTGACACTCTCTGACACTCTCTATCACTCTCTGACACTCTCTAGTACTCTCTGACACTCACTATCACTCTCAGACACTCACCATCACTCTCTGATACTCTCTATCACTCTCTATCATTCTCAGACACTCTCAGACACTCACTATCACTCTCTGACACTCACTATCACTCTCTGACACTCACTATCACTCTCTGACACTCTCTGAAACTCTCTATCTCTCTCTGACACTCACTATCACTCTCTGACACTCTCTGACACTCTCAGACACTCACTATCACTCTCTGATACTCTCTGACACTCACTATCACTCTCTGATACTCTCTGACACTCTCTATCACTCTCTGACACGCACTATCACTCTCTGACACTCTCTGACACTCACTGGCACTCACTATCGCTCTCTGACACTCTCTATCACTCTCTGACACTCTCTATCACTCTCTGACACTCTCAGACACTCACTATCACTCTCTGACACTCTCTGACACTCACTGTCACTCTCTGACACTCTCTGATGCTCTCTGACACTCACTATCACTCTCTGACACACTCTGACACTCTCGACACTCTCTGACACCCTCTGACACTCTCTATCACTCTCTATCACTCTCCATCAATCTCTGACACACTCTGACACACTCTGACACTCTCGCACACTCACTATCACACTCTGACACTCTCTGAAACTCTCTAACACTCTCTGACACTCTCTGACACTCTCTGACACTCTCACTATCACTCTCTGACAATCTCTGACACTCTCTGACACTCTCTGACACTCTCTATCACTCTCTGACACTCTCTGACACTCTCAGACACTCTCAGACACTCACTATCACTCTCTGATACTCTCTGACACTCACTATCACTCTCTGATACTCTCTGACACTCTCTATCACTCTCTGACACGCACTATCACTCTCTGACACTCTCTGACACTCTCTGGCTCTCACTATCGCTCTCTGACACTCTCTATCACTCTCTGACACTCTCTATCACTCTCTGACACTCTCAGACACTCACTATCACTCTCTGACACTCTCTGACACTCACTGTCACTCTCTGACACTCTCTGATGCTCTCTGACACTCACTATCACTCTCTGACACACTCTGACACTCTCGACACTCTCGACACTCTCTGACACTCTCTGACACTCTCTATCACTCTCTATCACTCTCCATCAATCTCTGACACACTCTGACACTCTCTGACACTCTCGCACACTCACTATCACACTCTGACACTCTCTGAAACTCTCTAACACTCTCTGACACTCTCTGACACTCTCTGACACTCTCACTATCACTCTCTGACAATCTCTGACACTCTTTGACACTCTCTGACACTCTCTATCACTCTCTGACACTCTCTATTACTCTCTGACACTCACTATCACTCTCAGACACTCACCATCACTCTCTGATACTCTCTGACACTCACTATCACTCTCTGACACTCTATCTATCTCTGACACTCTCTGACTCTCACTATCACTCTCTGACAGTCTCTATCACTCTCTGACACTCTCTCACACTCTCTGAGACTCTCTGACACTCTCTATCACTCTCTGACACTCTCTGACACACTCAGACACTCTGTGACACTCTCGATCACTCTCTGACACTCTCTGACACTTTCAGACACTCTCTGACACTCTCTATCACTCTCTGACACTCTCTGACACTCTCTGACACTCTCAGACACTCACTAACACACTCTGATACTCTCTGACACTCACTATCACTCTCTGACACTCTCTATCACTCTCTGACACTCTCTGACACTCACTATCACTCTCTGACACTCTCTATCACTCTCTGACACTCTCTGACACTCACTATCACTCGCTGACACTCACTATCACTCTCTGACACTCTCTATCACTCTCTGACACTCTCTGACACTCACTATCACTCTCTGACACTCTCTATCACTCTCTGACACTCTCTGACACTCACTATCACTCGCTGACACTCACTATCACTCTCTGACACTCTCTGACACTCACTATCACTCTCTGACACTCTCTATCACTCTCTGACACTCTCTGACACTCACTATCACTCTCTGACACTCTCTGACACTCACTATCACTCTCTGACACTCTCTATCACACTCTGACACTCTCTGACACTCACTATCACTCTCTGACACTCTCTGACACTCACTGTCACTCGCTGACACTCACTATCACTCTCTGACACTCTCTGACACTCACTATCACTCTCTGACACTCTCTGACACTCTCTATCACTCTCTGACACTCTCTGACACTCACTATCACTCTCTGACACTCTCCGACACTCTCCGACACTCTCTGACACTCTCATACACTCACTATCACTCTCTGAAACTCTCTGACACTCTCTGACACTCTCTGACACTATCACTCTCTGATACTCTCTGACTCTCACTATCACTCTCTGACACTCTCTGACACTCTCTGACTCTCCCTGACATTCACTGACACTCTATGACACTCACGGACTCTCACTATCACTCTCTGATACTCTCTGACACTCACTATCACTCTCTGACACTCTCTATCAATCTCTGACACTCTCTGACGCTCACTATCACTCTCTGACACTCTCTATCTCTCTCTGACACTCTCTGTCCCTCGCAAACACTCTCTGACACTCTCTGACACTCTCAGACATTCTCATGCACTCACTATCAATCTCTGACAACCTCTGACAACCTCTGACACTCTCAGACACTCTCAGACACTCTCAGACACTCTCAGACACTCACTATCAGTCTCTGATACTCTCTGATACACACTATCACTCTCTGATACTCTCTATCAATCTCTGACACTCTCTGACACTCACTATCACTCTCTGACACTCTCTATCACTCTCAGACACTCTCTATCACTCTCTATCATTCTCAGACACTCTCAGACACTCACTATCACTCTCAGACACTCACTATCACTCTCTGACACTCACTATCACTCTCTGACACTCTCTATCACTCTCAGACACTCTCTATCACTCTCTATCATTCTCAGACACTCTCAGACACTCACTATCACTCTCAGACACTCACGATCACACTCTGATACTCTCTGACACTCACTATCACTCTCTGACACTATCTATCACTCTCTGACACTCTCTGACACTCACTATCACTCTCTGACACTCTCTGACACTCACTATCACTGTCTGACACTCTCTATCACTCTCTGACTCTCTCAGACACTTACTGTCACTCTCTGACACTCTCTATCACTCTCTGACACTCTCAGACAATCACTATCACTCTCTGACGCTCTCTATCACTCTCTGACACTTTCTGATACTCTCAGACACTTACTGTCATTCTCTGACACTCACTATCACTCTCTGAAACACTCTGACACTCTCGACACTCTCTGACACTCTCTATCACTCTCTGTCACTCTCTATCAATCTCTGACACTCTCTGACACTCTCGGACACACACGATCACACTCTGACACTCTCTGAAACTCTCTAACATTCTCTGACACTCTCTGACACTCTCTGACACTCTCTGACACTCTCTATCACTCTCTGACACTCTCTAGTACTCTCTGACACTCACTATCACTCTCAGACACTCACCATCACTCTCTGATACTCTCTATCACTCTCTGACACTCACTATCACTCTCTGACACTCTCTGAAACTCTCTATCTCTCTCTGACACTCACTATCACTCTCTGACACACTCTGACACTCTCGACACTCTCTGACACCCTCTGACACTCTCTATCACTCTCTATCACTCTCCATAAATCTCTGACACACTCTGACACACTCTGACACTCTCGCACACTCACTATCACACTCTGACACTCTCTGAAACTCTCTAACACTCTCTGACACTCTCTGACACTCTCTATCACTCTCTGACACTCTCTGACACTCTCAGACACTCTCAGACACTCACTATCATTCTCTGATACTCTCTGACACTCACTATCACTCTCTGATACTCTCTGACACTCTCTATCACTCTCTGACATGCACTATCACTCTCTGACACTCTCTGACACTCTCTGGCTCTCACTATCGCTCTCTGACACTCTCTATCACTCTCTGACACTCTCTATCACTCTCTGACACTCTCAGACACTCACTATCACTCTCTGACACTCTCTGACACTCACTGTCACTCTCTGACACTCTCTGATGCTCTCAGACACTCACTATCACTCTCTGACACACTCTGACACTCTCGACACTCTCTGACACTCTCTGACACTCTCTATCACTCTCTATCACTCTCCATCAATCTCTGACACACTCTGACACTCTCTGACACTCTCGCACACTCACTATCACACTCTGACACTCTCTGAATCTCTCTAACACTCTCTGACACTCTCTGACACTCTCTGACACTCTCACTATCACTCTCTGACAATCTCTGACACTCTTTGACACTCTCTGACACTCTCTATCACTCTCTGACACTCTCTATTACTCTCTGACACTCACTATCACTCTCAGACACTCACCATCACTCTCTGATACTCTCTGACACTCACTATCACTCTCTGACACTCTCTATCTATCTCTGACACTCTCTGACTCTCACTATCACTCTCTGACAGTCTCTATCACTCTCTGACACTCTCTCACACTCTCTGAGACTCTCTGACACTCTCTATCACTCTCTGACACTCTCTGACACACTCAGACACTCTGTGACACTCTCGATCACTCTCTGACACTCTCTGACACTTTCAGACACTCTCTGACACTCTCTATCACTCTCTGACACTCTCTGACACTCTCTGACACTCTCAGACACTCACTAACACACTCTGATACTCTCTGACACTCACTATCACTCTCTGACACTCTCTATCACTCTCTGACACTCTCTGACACTCACTATCACTCTCTGACACTCTCTATCACTCTCTGACACTCTCTGACACTCACTATCACTCGCTGACACTCACTATCACTCTCTGACACTCTCTGACACTCACTATCACTCTCTGACACTCTCTATCACTCTCTGACACTCTCTGACACTCACTATCACTCTCTGACACTCTCTGACACTCACTATCACTCTCTGACACTCTCTGACACTCTCTATCACACTCTGACACTCTCTGACACTCACTATCACTCTCTGACACTCTCTGACACTCACTGTCACTCGCTGACACTCACTATCACTCTCTGACACTCTCTGACACTCACTATCACTCTCTGACTGACACTCTCTGACACTCTCTATCACTCTCTGACACTCTCTGACACTCACTATCACTCTCTGACACTCTCCGACACTCACTATCACTCTCTGACACTCTCATACACTCACTATCACTCTCTGAAACTCTCTGACACTCTCTGACACTCTCTGACACTATCACTCTCTGATACTCTCTGACTCTCACTATCACTCTCTGACACTCTCTGACACTCTCTGACTCTCCCTGACATTCACTGACACTCTCTGACACTCACGGACTCTCACTATCACTCTCTGATACTCTCTGACACTCACTATCACTCTCTGACACTCTCTATCAATCTATGACACTCTCTGACGCTCACTATCACTCTCTGACACTCTCTATCTCTCTCTGACACTCTCTGTCCCTCTCTAACACTCTCTGACACTCTCTGACACTCTCAGACATTCTCATACACTCACTATCAATCTCTGACAACCTCTGACAACCTCTGACACTCTCAGACACTCTCAGACACTCTCAGACACTCACTATCACTCTCTGACACTCTCTGACACTCACTATCACTCTCTGACACTCTCTATCACTCTCAGACACTCTCTATCACTCTCTATCATTCTCAGACACTCTCAGACACTCACTATCACTCTCAGACACTCACTATCACTCTCTGACACTCACTATCACTCTCTGACACTCACTATCACTCTCTGACACTCTCTATCACTCTCAGACACTCTCTATCACTCTCTATCATTCTCAGACACTCTCAGACACTCACTATCACTCTCAGACACTCACGATCACACTCTGATACTCTCTGACACTCACTATCACTCTCTGACACTATCTATCACTCTCTGACACTCTCTGACTCTCACTATCACTCTCTGACACTCTCTGACACTCACTATCACTGTCTGACACTCTCTATCACTCTCTGACTCTCTCAGACACTTACTGTCACTCTCTGACACTCTCTATCACTCTCTGACACTCTCAGACAATCACTATCACTCTCTGACGCTCTCTATCACTCTCTGACACTTTCTGATACTCTCAGACACTTACTGTCATTCTCTGACACTCACTATCACTCTCTGACACACTCTGACACTCTCGACACTCTCTGACACTGTCTATCACTCTCTGTCACTCTCTATCAATCTCTGACACTCTCTGACACTCTCGGACACTCACGATCACACTCTGACACTCTCTGAAACTCTCTAACATTCTCTGACACTCTCTGACATTCTCACTATCACTCTCTGACAATCTCTGACACTCTCTGACACTCTCTGACACTCTCTAGTACTCTCTGACACTCACTATCACTCTCAGACACTCACCATCATTCTCTGATACTCTCTATCACTCTCTATCATTCTCAGACACTCTTAGACACTCACTATCACTCTCTGACACTCACTATCACTCTCTGACACTCACTATCACTCTCTGACACTCTCTGAAACTCTCTATCTCTCTCTGACACTCACTATCACTCTCTGACACTCTCTGACACTCTCAGACACTCTCAGACACTCACTATCACTCTCTGATACTCTCTGACACTCACTATCACTCTCTGATACTCTCTGACACTCTCTATCACTCTCTGACACGCACTATCACTCTCTGACACTCTCTGACACTCACTGGCACTCACTATCGCTCTCTGACACTCTCTATCACTCTCTGACACTCTCTATCACTCTCTGACACTCTCAGACACTCACTATCACTCTCTGACACTCTCTGACACTCACTGTCACTCTCTGACACTCTCTGATGCTCTCTGACACTCACTATCACTCTCTGACACACTCTGACACTCTCGACACTCTCTGACACCCTCTGACACTCTCTATCACTCTCTATCACTCTCCATCAATCTCTGACACACTCTGACACACTCTGACACTCTCGCACACTCACTATCACACTCTGACACTCTCTGAAACTCTCTAACACTCTCTGACACTCTCTGACACTCTCTGACACTCTCACTATCACTCTCTGACAATCTCTGACACTCTCTGACACTCTCTGACACTCTCTATCACTCTCTGACACTCTCTATTACTCTCTGACACTCCCTATCACTCTCAGACACTCACCATCACTCTCTGATACTCTCTGACACTCACTATCACTCTCTGACACTCTCTATCTATCTCTGACACTCTCTGACTCTCACTATCACTCTCTGACAGTCTCTATCACTCTCTGACACTCTCTCACAATCTCTGAGACTCTCTGACACTCTCTATCACTCTCTGACACTCTCTGACACACTCAGACACTCTGTGACACTCTCGATCACTCTCTGACACTCTCTGACACTTTCAGACACTCTCTGACACTCTCTATCACTCTCTGACACTCTCTGACACTCTCTGACACTCTCAGACACTCACTAACACACTCTGATACTCTCTGACACTCACTATCACTCTCTGACACTCTCTATCACTCTCTGACACTCTCTGACACTCACTATCACTCTCTGACACTCTCTATCACTCTCTGACACTCTCTGACACTCACTATCACTCGCTGACACTCACTATCACTCTCTGACACTCTCTGACACTCACTATCACTCTCTGACACTCTCTATCACTCTCTGAAACTCTCTGACACTCACTATCACTCTCTGACACTCTCTGACACTCACTATCACTCTCTGACACTCTCTATCACACTCTGACACTCTCTGACACTCACTATCACTCTCTGACACTCTCTGACACTCACTGTCACTCGCTGACACTCACTATCACTCTCTGACACTCTCTGACACTCACTATCACTCTCTGACACTCTCTGACACTCTCTATCACTCTCTGACACTCTCTGACACACACTATCACTCTCTGACAATCTCTGACACTCTCTGACACTCTCAGACACTCACTAACACACTCTGATACTCTCTGACACTCACTATCACTCTCTGACACTCTCTATCACTCTCTGACACTCTCTGACACTCACTATCACTCTCTGACACTCTCTATCACACTCTGACACTCTCTGACACTCACTATCACTCTCTGACACTCTCTGACACTCACTGTCACTCGCTGACACTCACTATCACTCTCTGACACTCTCTGACACTCACTATCACTCTCTGACAATCTCTGACACTCTCTATCACTCACTGACACTCTCTGACACTCACTGTCACTCTCTGACACTCTCTGACACTCACTATCACTCTCTGACACTCACTATCACTCTCTGACACTCTCTATCACTCTCTGACACTCTCTGACACTCACTATCACTCGCTGACACTCACTATCACTCTCTGACACTCTCTGACACTCACTATCACTCTCTGACACTCTCTATCACTCTCTGACACTCTCTGACACTCACTATCACTCTCTGACACTCTCAGACACTCACTAACACACTCTGATACTCTCTGACACTCACTATCACTCTCTGACACTCTCTATCACTGTCTGACACTCTCTGACACTCACTATCACTCTCTGACACTCTCTATCACTCTCTGACACTCTCTGACACTCACTATCACTCGCTGACACTCACTATCACTCTCTGACACTCTCTGACACTCACTATCACTCTCTGACACTCTCTATCACTCTCTGACACTCTCTGACACTCACTATCACTCTCTGACACTCTCTGACACTCATTATCACTCTCTGACACTCTCTATCACACTCTGACACTCTGTGACACTCACTATCACTCTCTGACACTCTCTGACACTCACTGTCACTCGCTGACACTCACTATCACTCTCTGACACTCTCTGACACTCACTATCACTCTCTGACACTCTCTGACACTCTCTATCACTCTCTGACACTCTCTGACACTCACTATCACTCTCTGACACTCTCTGACACTCTCTGACACTCTCTGACACTCACTATCACTCTCTGACACTCTCTATCACTCTCTGACACTCTCTGACACTCACTATCACTCGCTGACACTCACTATCACTCTCTGACACTCTCTGACACTCACTATCACTCTCTGACACTCTCTATCACTCTCTGACACTCACTATCACTCTCTGACACTCTCTGACACTCACTATCACTCTCTGACACTCTCTATCACTCTCTGACACTCTCTGACACTCACTATCACTCGCTGACACTCACTATCACTCTCTGACACTCTCTGACACTCACTATCACTCTCTGACACTCTCTATCACTCTCTGACACTCACTATCACTCTCTGACACTCTCTGACACTCACTAACACACTCTCATACTCTCTGACACTCACTATCACTCTCTGACACTCTCTATCACTCTCTGACACTCTCTGACACTCACTATCACTCTCTGACACTCTCTATCACTCTCTGACACTCTGTGACACTCACTATCACTCGCTGACACTCACTATCACTCTCTGACACTCTCTGACACTCACTATCACTCTCTGACACTCTCTATCACTCTCTGACACTCACTATCACTCTCTGACACTCTCTGACACTCACTATCACTCTCTGACACTCTCTATCACACTCTGACACACTCTGACACTCACTATCACTCTCTGAGACTCTCTGACACTCACTGTCACTCGCTGACACTCACTATCACTCTCTGACACTCTCTGACACTCTCTATCACTCTCTGACACTCTCTGACACTCACTATCACTCTCTGACACTCTCCGACACTCTCCGATACTCTCCGACACTCTCATACACTCACTATCACTCTCTGAAACTCACTATCACTCTATGACACTCTCTGACACTCTCTGACTCTCCCTGACATTCACTGACACTCTCTGACACTCACGGACACTCACTATCACTCTCTGATACTCTCTGACACTCACTATCACTCTCTGACACTCTCTATCAATCTCTGACACTCTCTGACGCTCACTATCACTCTCTGACACTCTCTATCTCTCTCTGACACTCTCTGTCCCTCTCTAACACTCTCTGACACTCTCTGACACTCTCAGACATTCTCATACACTCACTATCACTCTCTGACAACCTCTGACAACCTCTGACACTCTCAGACACTCTCAGACACTCTCAGACACTCACTATCACTCTCTGATACTCTCTGATACACACTATCACTCTCTGATACTCTCTATCAATCTCTGACACTCTCTGACACTCATTATCACTCTCTGACACTCTCTATCACTCTCAGACACTCTCTATCACTCTCTATCATTCTCAGACACTCTCAGACACTCACTATCACTCTCAGACACTCACTATCACTCTCTGACACTCACTATCACTCTCTGACACTCACTATCACTCTCTGACACTCTCTATCACTCTCAGACACTCTCTATCACTCTCTATCATTCTCAGACACTCTCAGACACTCACTATCACTCTCAGACACTCACGATCACACTCTGATACTCTCTGACACTCACTATCACTCTCTGACACTATCTATCACTCTCTGACACTCTCTGACACTCACTATCACTCTCTGACACTCTCTGACACTCACTATCACTGTCTGACACTCTCTATCACTCTCTGACTCTCTCAGACACTTACTGTCACTCTCTGACACTTTCTATCACTCTCTGACACTCTCAGACAATCACTATCACTCTCTGACACTCTCTATCACTCTCTGACACTTTCTGATACTCTCAGACACTTACTGTCATTCTCTGACACTCACTATCACTCTCTGACACACTCTGACACTCTCGACACTCTCTGACAATCTCTATCACTCTCTGTCACTCTCTATCAATCTCTGACACTCTCTGACACTCTCGGTCACACACGATCACACTCTGACACTCTCTGAAACTCTCTAACACTCTCTGAAACTCTCTGACACTCTCACTATCACTCTCTGACAATCTCTGACACTCTCTGACACTCTCTATCACTCTCTGACACTCTCTATCTATCTCTGACACTCTCTGACTCTCACTATCACTCTCTGACAGTCTCTATCACTCTCTGACACTCTCTCACACTCTCTGAGACTCTCTGACCCTCTCTATCACTCTCTGACACACTCAGACACTCTGTGACACTCTCGATCACTCTCTGACACTCTCTGACACTTTCAGACACTCTCTGACACTCTCTATCACTCTCTGACACTCTCTGCCACTCTCAGACACTCACTAACACACTCTGATACTCTCTGACACTCACTATCACTCTCTGACACTCTCTAACACTCTCTGACACTCTCTGACACTCACTATCACTCTCTGACACTCTCTATCACTCTCTGACACTCTCTGACACTCACTGTCACTCGCTGACACTCACTATCACTCTCTGACAATCTCTGACACTCACTATCACTCTCTGACACTCTCTATCACTCTCTGACACTCTCTGACACTCTCTGACACTCTCTGACACTCACTATCACTCTCTGACACTCTCTGACACTCACTATCACTCTCTGACACTCTCTATCACACTCTGATACTCTCTGACACTCACTAACACTCTCTGACACTCTCTGTCACTCTCTGACACTCACTGTCACTCGCTGACACTCACTATCACTCTCTGACACTCTCTGACACTCACTATCACTCTCTGACACTCTCTATCACTCTCTGACACTCTCTGACACTCACTGTCACTCGCTGACACTCACTATCACTCTCTGACACTCTCTGACACTCACTATCACTCTCTGACACTCTCTATCACTCTCTGACACTCTCTGACACTCACTATCACTCTCTGACACTCTCTGACACTCACTATCACTCTCTGACACTCTCTATCACACTCTGACACTCTCTGACACTCACTATCACTCTCTGACACTCTCTGACACTCTCTGACACTCTCTGACACTCACTGTCACTCGCTGACACTCACTATCACTCTCTGACAATCTCCATCACTCTCTGACACTCTCTGACACTCACTATCACTCTCTGACACTCTCCGACACTCTCCGACACTCTCTGACACTCTCATACACTCACTATCACTCTCTGACACTCTCTGACACTCTCTGACACTATCACTCTCTGATACTCTCTGACTCTCACTATCACTCTCTGACAGTCTCTATCACTCGCTGAAACTCTCTGTCACTCATTATCACTCTCTGACAGTCTCGATAACTCTCTGACACTCTATATCACTCTCTGAAACTCTCTATCACTCTCTGACACTCTCTGACACTCTCTGACTCTCCCTGACATTCACTGACACTCTCTGACACTCACGGACACTCACTATCACTCTCTGATACTCTCTGACACTCACTATCACTCTCTGACACTCTCTATCAATCTCTGACACTCTCTGACACTCACTATCACTCTCTGACACTCTCTATCTCTCTCTGACACTCTCTGTCCCTCTCTAACACTCTCTGACACTCTCTGACACTCTCAGACATTCTCATACACTCACTATCACTCTCTGACAACCTCTGACAACCTCTGACACTCTCTGACACTCTCAGACACTCACTATCACTCTCTGATACTCTCTGATACACACTATCACTCTCTGACACTCTCTATCACTCTCAGACACTCTCTATCACTCTCTATCATTCTCAGACACTCTCAGACACTCACTATCACTCTCTGACACTCACTATCACTCTCTGACACTCTCTATCTCTCTCTGACACTCTCTATCACTCTCTGACACTCTCTGACACTCTCTATCACTCTCTGACACTCTCAGACAATCTCAGACACTCACTATCACTCTCTGATACTCTCTGACACTCACTATCACTCTCTGATACTCTCTGAAACTCTCTATCACTCTCTGACACGCACTATCACTCTCTGAAACTCTCTGACACTCACAATCACTCTCTGACACACTCTGACACTCTCTATCACTCTCTATCACACTCTGACACACTCTGACACTCAGAGACACTCACTGTCACTCTCTGACACTCTCTGACAATCTCAGACAATCACTATCACTCTCTGACACTCTCTGACACACTCTATCACTCTCTATCACACTCTGACACACTCTGACAATCAGAGACACTCACTGTCACTCTCTGACACGCTCTGAAACTCACTATCACTCTCTGACACTCCCTATCACTCCCTGACACTCTCTGACACTCTCTGACACTCTCTAGCACTCACTAACACTCTCTGACCCTCTCTGACAATCTCACTATCACTCTCTGACACTCTCTGACACTCTCTGACACTCTCTATCACTCTCTGACACTCTCTATTACTCTCTGATACTCTCTGACACTCACTATCACTCTCTGACACTCTCTATCTATCTCTGACACGCTCTGACACTCACTATCGCTCTCTGACAGTCTCTATCACTCTCAGACACTCTCCATCACTCTCAGACAATCACTATCACACTCTGACATTCACTATCACTCTCTGACACTCTCTGACACTCTCTGAAAATCTCTACCTCTCTCTGACACTCTCTACCACTCTCTGACACTGTCTGACACTCTCTGTCACTCTCTGACACTCTCTGACACTCACTGACACTCTCAGACACTCACTATCACTCTCTGATACTCTCTGACGCTCACTATCACTCTCGGATACTCTCTGACACTCAATATCACTCTCTGACACTCTCTGTCCCTCTCTAACACTCTCTGACACTCTCTGACACTCTCAGACATTCTCATACACTCACTATCAATCTCTGACAACCTCTGACAACCTCTGAC
The DNA here is from genome assembly GCF_036365525.1 of Heterodontus francisci. NCBI lineage: Eukaryota > Metazoa > Chordata > Chondrichthyes > Heterodontiformes > Heterodontidae > Heterodontus > Heterodontus francisci. Next base: position 14,425,133 of record NC_090405.1, read on the forward strand.
ACTCTCAGACACTCTCAGACACTCTCAGACACTCACTATCACTCTCTGGTACTCTCTGATACACACTATCACTCTCTGATACTCTCTATCAATCTCTGACACTCTCTGACACTCACTATCACTCTCTGACACTCTCTATCACTCTCAGACACTCTCTATCACTCTCTATCATTCTCAGACACTCTCAGACACTCACTATCACTCTCAGACACTCACTATCACTCTCTGACACTCACTATCACTCTCTGACACTCACTATCACTCTCTGACACTCTCTATCACTCTCAGACACTCTCTATCACTCTCTATCATTCTCAGACACTCTCAGACACTCACTATCACTCTCAGACACTCACGATCACACTCTGATACTCTCTGACACTCACTATCACTCTCTGACACTATCTATCACTCTCTGACACTCTCTGACACTCACTATCACTCTCTGACACTCTCTGACACTCACTATCACTCTCTGACACTCTCTATCACTCTCTGACTCTCTCAGACACTTACTGTCACTCTCTGACACTCTCTATCACTCTCTGACACTCTCAGACAATCACTATCACTCTCTGACGCTCTCTATCACTCTCTGACACTTTCTGATACTCTCAGACACTTACTGTCATTCTCTGACACTCACTATCACTCTCTGACACACTCTGACACTCTCGACACTCTCTGACACTGTCTATCACTCTCTGTCACTCTCTATCAATCTCTGACACTCTCTGACACTCTCGGACACTCACGATCACACTCTGACACTCTCTGAAACTCTCTAACATTCTCTGACACTCTCTGACATTCTCACTATCACTCTCTGACAATCTCTGACACTCTCTGACACTCTCTGACACTCTCTATCACTCTCTGACACTCTCTAGTACTCTCTGACACTCACTATCACTCTCAGACACTCACCATCACTCTCTGATACTCTCTATCACTCTCTATCATTCTCAGACACTCTCAGACACTCACTATCACTCTCTGACACTCACTATCACTCTCTGACACTCACTATCACTCTCTGACACTCTCTGAAACTCTCTATCTCTCTCTGACACTCACTATCACTCTCTGACACTCTCTGACACTCTCAGACACTCACTATCACTCTCTGATACTCTCTGACACTCACTATCACTCTCTGATACTCTCTGACACTCTCTATCACTCTCTGACACGCACTATCACTCTCTGACACTCTCTGACACTCACTGGCACTCACTATCGCTCTCTGACACTCTCTATCACTCTCTGACACTCTCTATCACTCTCTGACACTCTCAGACACTCACTATCACTCTCTGACACTCTCTGACACTCACTGTCACTCTCTGACACTCTCTGATGCTCTCTGACACTCACTATCACTCTCTGACACACTCTGACACTCTCGACACTCTCTGACACCCTCTGACACTCTCTATCACTCTCTATCACTCTCCATCAATCTCTGACACACTCTGACACACTCTGACACTCTCGCACACTCACTATCACACTCTGACACTCTCTGAAACTCTCTAACACTCTCTGACACTCTCTGACACTCTCTGACACTCTCACTATCACTCTCTGACAATCTCTGACACTCTCTGACACTCTCTGACACTCTCTATCACTCTCTGACACTCTCTATTACTCTCTGACACTCACTATCACTCTCAGACACTCACCATCACTCTCTGATACTCTCTGACACTCACTATCACTCTCTGACACTCTCTATCTATCTCTGACACTCTCTGACTCTCACTATCACTCTCTGACAGTCTCTATCACTCTCTGACACTCTCTCACAATCTCTGAGACTCTCTGACACTCTCTATCACTCTCTGACACTCTCTGACACACTCAGACACTCTGTGACACTCTCGATCACTCTCTGACACTCTCTGACACTTTCAGACACTCTCTGACACTCTCTATCACTCTCTGACACTCTCTGACACTCTCTGACACTCTCAGACACTCACTAACACACTCTGATACTCTCTGACACTCACTATCACTCTCTGACACTCTCTATCACTCTCTGACACTCTCTGACACTCACTATCACTCTCTGACACTCTCTATCACTCTCTGACACTCTCTGACACTCACTATCACTCGCTGACACTCACTATCACTCTCTGACACTCTCTGACACTCACTATCACTCTCTGACACTCTCTATCACTCTCTGAAACTCTCTGACACTCACTATCACTCTCTGACACTCTCTGACACTCACTATCACTCTCTGACACTCTCTATCACACTCTGACACTCTCTGACACTCACTATCACTCTCTGACACTCTCTGACACTCACTGTCACTCGCTGACACTCACTATCACTCTCTGACACTCTCTGACACTCACTATCACTCTCTGACACTCTCTGACACTCTCTATCACTCTCTGACACTCTCTGACACACACTATCACTCTCTGACAATCTCTGACACTCTCTGACACTCTCAGACACTCACTAACACACTCTGATACTCTCTGACACTCACTATCACTCTCTGACACTCTCTATCACTCTCTGACACTCTCTGACACTCACTATCACTCTCTGACACTCTCTGACACTCACTAACACTCTCTGACACTCTCTATCACACTCTGACACTCTCTGACACTCACTATCACTCTCTGACACTCTCTGACACTCACTGTCACTCGCTGACACTCACTATCACTCTCTGACACTCTCTGACACTCACTATCACTCTCTGACAATCTCTGACACTCTCTATCACTCTCTGACACTCTCTGACACTCACTGTCACTCTCTGACACTCTCTAACACTCACTATCACTCTCTGACACTCACTATCACTCTCTGACACTCTCTATCACTCTCTGACACTCACTATCACTCGCTGACACTCACTATCACTCTCTGACACTCTCTGACACTCACTATCACTCTCTGACACTCTCTATCACTCTCTGACACTCTCTGACACTCACTATCACTCTCTGACACTCTCAGACACTCACTAACACACTCTGATACTCTCTGACACTCACTATCACTCTCTGACACTCTCTATCACTCTCTGACACTCTCTGACACTCACTATCACTCTCTGACACTCTCTATCACTCTCTGACACTCTCTGACACTCACTATCACTCGCTGACACTCACTATCACTCTCTGACACTCTCTGACACTCACTATCACTCTCTGACACTCTCTATCACTCTCTGACACTCTCTGACACTCACTATCACTCTCTGACACTCTCTGACACTCATTATCACTCTCTGACACTCTCTATCACACTCTGACACTCTGTGACACTCACTATCACTCTCTGACACTCTCTGACACTCACTGTCACTCGCTGACACTCACTATCACTCTCTGACACTCTCTGACACTCACTATCACTCTCTGACACTCTCTGACACTCTCTGACACTCTCTATCACTCTCTGACACTCTCTGACACTCACTATCACTCTCTGACACTCTCTGACACTCTCTGACACTCTCAGACACTCACTAACACACTCTGATACTCTCTGACACTCACTATCACTCTCTGACACTCTCTATCACTCTCTGACACTCTCTGACACTCACTATCACTCTCTGACACTCTCTATCACTCTCTGACACTCTCTGACACTCACTATCACTCGCTGACACTCACTATCACTCTCTGACACTCTCTGACACTCACTATCACTCTCTGACACTCTCTATCACTCTCTGACACTCTCTGACACTCACTATCACTCTCTGACACTCTCTATCACTCTCTGACACTCTCTGACACTCACTATCACTCGCTGACACTCACTATCACTCTCTGACACTCTCTGACACTCACTATCACTCTCTGACACTCTCTATCACTCTCTGACACGCTCTGACACTCACTATCACTCTCTGACACTCTCTGACACTCACTATCACTCTCTGACACTCTCTATCACACTCTGACACACTCTGACACTCACTATCACTCTCTGACAATCTCTGACACTCACTGTCACTCGCTGACACTCACTATCACTCTCTGACACTCTCTGACACTCACTATCACTCTCTGACACTCTCTGACACTCTCTATCACTCTCTGACACTCTCTGACACTCACTATCACTCTCTGACACTCTCCGACACTCTCCGATACTCTCCGACACTCTCATACACTCACTATCACTCTCTGAAACTCTCTGACACTCTCTGACACTCTCTGACACTATCACTCTCTGATACTCTCTGACTCTCACTATCACTCTCTGACAGTCTCTATCACTCGCTGACACTCTCTGTCACTCATTATCACTCTCTGACAGTCTCGATAACTCTCTGACACTCTATATCACTCTCTGAAACTCACTATCACTCTCTGACACTCTCTGACACTCTCTGACTCTCCCTGACATTCACTGACACTCTCTGACACTCACGGACACTCACTATCACTCTCTGATACTCTCTGACACTCACTATCAGTCTCTGACACTCTCTATCAATCTCTGACACTCTCTGACGCTCACTATCACTCTCTGACACTCTCTATCTCTCTCTGACACTCTCTGTCCCTCTCTAACACTCTCTGACACTCTCTGACACTCTCAGACATTCTCATACACTCACTATCACTCTCTGACAACCTCTGACAACCTCTGACACTCTCAGACACTCTCAGACACTCTCAGACACTCACTATCACTCTCTGATACTCTCTGATACACACTATCACTCTCTGATACTCTCTATCAATCTCTGACACTCTCTGACACTCATTATCACTCTCTGACACTCTCTATCACTCTCAGACACTCTCTATCACTCTCTATCATTCTCAGACACTCTCAGACACTCACTATCACTCTCAGACACTCACTATCACTCTCTGACACTCACTATCACTCTCTGACACTCACTATCACTCTCTGACACTCTCTATCACTCTCAGACACTCTCTATCACTCTCTATCATTCTCAGACACTCTCAGACACTCACTATCACTCTCAGACACTCACGATCACACTCTGATACTCTCTGACACTCACTATCACTCTCTGACACTATCTATCACTCTCTGACACTCTCTGACACTCACTATCACTCTCTGACACTCTCTGACACTCACTATCACTGTCTGACACTCTCTATCACTCTCTGACACTCTCAGACAATCACTATCACTCTCTGACACTCTCTATCACTCTCTGACACTTTCTGATACTCTCAGACACTTACTGTCATTCTCTGACACTCACTATCACTCTCTGACACACTCTGACACTCTCGACACTCTCTGACACTCTCTATCACTCTCTGTCACTCTCTATCAATCTCTGACACTCTCTGACACTCTCGGTCACACACGATCACACTCTGACACTCTCTGAAACGCTCTAACACTCTCTGAAACTCTCTGACACTCTCACTATCACTCTCTGACAATCTCTGACACTCTCTGACACTCTCTATCACTCTCTGACACTCTCTATCTATCTCTGACACTCTCTGACTCTCACTATCACTCTCTGACAGTCTCTATCACTCTCTGACACTCTCTCACACTCTCTGAGACTCTCTGACACTCTCTATCACTCTCTGACACACTCAGACACTCTGTGACACTCTCGATCACTCTCTGACACTCTCTGACACTTTCAGACACTCTCTGACACTCTCTATCACTCTCTGACACTCTCTGCCACTCTCAGACACTCACTAACACACTCTGATACTCTCTGACACTCACTATCACTCTCTGACACTCTCTATCACTCTCTGACACTCTCTGACACTCACTATCACTCTCTGACACTCTCTATCACTCTCTGACACTCTCTGACACTCACTGTCACTCGCTGACACTCACTATCACTCTCTGACAATCTCTGACACTCACTATCACTCTCTGACACTCTCTATCACTCTCTGACACTCTCTGACACTCTCTGACACTCTCTGACACTCACTATCACTCTCTGACACTCTCTGACACTCACTATCACTCTCTGACACTCTCTATCACACTCTGATACTCTCTGACACTCACTATCACTCTCTGACACTCTCTGTCACTCTCTGACACTCACTGTCACTCGCTGACACTCACTATCACTCTCTGACACTCTCTGACACTCACTATCACTCTCTGACACTCTCTATCACTCTCTGACACTCTCTGACACTCACTGTCACTCGCTGACACTCACTATCACTCTCTGACACTCTCTGACACTCACTATCACTCTCTGACACTCTCTATCACTCTCTGACACTCTCTGACACTCACTATCACTCTCTGACACTCTCTGACACTCACTATCACTCTCTGACACTCTCTATCACACTCTGACACTCTCTGACACTCACTATCACTCTCTGACACTCTCTGACACTCTCTGACACTCTCTGACACTCACTGTCACTCGCTGACACTCACTATCACTCTCTGACAATCTCTATCACTCTCTGACACTCTCTGACACTCACTATCACTCTCTGACACTCTCCGACACTCTCCGACACTCTCTGACACTCTCATACACTCACTATCACTCTCTGACACTCTCTGACACTCTCTGACACTATCACTCTCTGATACTCTCTGACTCTCACTATCACTCTCTGACAGTCTCTATCACTCGCTGAAACTCTCTGTCACTCATTATCACTCTCTGACAGTCTCGATAACTCTCTGACACTCTATATCACTCTCTGAAACTCTCTATCACTCTCTGACACTCTCTGACACTCTCTGACTCTCCCTGACATTCACTGACACTCTCTGACACTCACGGACACTCACTATCACTCTCTGATACTCTCTGACACTCACTATCACTCTCTGACACTCTCTATCAATCTCTGACACTCTCTGACACTCACTATCACTCTCTGACACTCTCTATCTCTCTCTGACACTCTCTGTCCCTCTCTAACACTCTCTGACACTCTCTGACACTCTCAGACATTCTCATACACTCACTATCACTCTCTGACAACCTCTGACAACCTCTGACACTCTCTGACACTCTCAGACACTCACTATCACTCTCTGATACTCTCTGATACACACTATCACTCTCTGACACTCTCTATCACTCTCAGACACTCTCTATCACTCTCTATCATTCTCAGACACTCTCAGACACTCACTATCACTCTCTGACACTCACTATCACTCTCTGACACTCTCTATCTCTCTCTGACACTCTCTATCACTCTCTGACACTCTCTGACACTCTCTATCACTCTCTGACACTCTCAGACAATCTCAGACACTCACTATCACTCTCTGATACTCTCTGACACTCACTATCACTCTCTGATACTCTCTGAAACTCTCTATCACTCTCTGACACGCACTATCACTCTCTGAAACTCTCTGACACTCACAATCACTCTCTGACACACTCTGACACTCTCTATCACTCTCTATCACACTCTGACACACTCTGACACTCAGAGACACTCACTGTCACTCTCTGACACTCTCTGACAATCTCAGACAATCACTATCACTCTCTGACACTCTCTGACACACTCTATCACTCTCTATCACACTCTGACACACTCTGACAATCAGAGACACTCACTGTCACTCTCTGACACGCTCTGAAACTCACTATCACTCTCTGACACTCCCTATCACTCCCTGACAATCTCTGACACTCTCTGACACTCTCTAGCACTCACTAACACTCTCTGACACTCTCTGACAATCTCACTATCACTCTCTGACACTCTCTGACACTCTCTGACACTCTCTATCACTCTCTGACACTCTCTATTACTCTCTGACACTCTCTGACACTCACTATCACTCTCTGACACTCTCTATCTATCTCTGACACTCTCTGACACTCACTATCGCTCTCTGACAGTCTCTATCACTCTCAGACACTCTCCATCACTCTCAGACAATCACTATCACACTCTGACATTCACTATCACTCTCTGACACTCTCTGACACTCTCTGAAAATCTCTACCTCTCTCTGACACTCTCTACCACTCTCTGACACTGTCTGACACTCTCTGTCACTCTCTGACACTCTCTGACACTCACTGACACTCTCAGACACTCTCTGACACTCAATATCACTCTCTGACACTCTCTATCACTCTCTGACACTCTCTGACACTCTCTGACACTCTCTATCACTCTCAGACACTCACTATCACTCTCTGACACTCTCTGACACTCTATCACTCTCAGACACTCACTATCACTCTCTGACACTCTCTCACACTCTCTGACACTCTCTGACACTCTCTATCACTCTCAGACACTCACTATCACACTCTGACACTCTCTATCACTCTCTGACACTCTCTGACACTCTCTGGCACTCACCATCACTCTCAGACACTCTCTATCACTCTCTGACTCTCTCTATCACTCTCTGACACTCTCAGACACTCACTATCACTCTCTGACACTCTCTGACACTCTCTGACACTCTCTGACACTCTCTATCACTCTCAGACACTCACTATCACTCTCTGACACTCACTATCACTCTCTGACACTCTCTGACACTCTATCACTCTCAGACACTCACTATCACTCTCTGACACTCTCTCACACTCTCTGACACTCTCTGACACTCTCTATCACTCTCAGACACTCACTATCACACTCTGACACTCTCTCCCACTCTCTGACACTCTCTGACACTCTCTATCACTCTCTGACACTCTCCATCACTCTCAGACACTCTCAGACACTCACTATCACTCTCAGACACTCTCTATCTCTCTCTGACACTCTCTATCACTCTCTATCTCTCTCTGACACTCTCTGACACTCACTATCTCTCTCTGACACTCTCTATCACTCTCAGACTGTCTCTATCACTCTCAGACACTCTCATACACTCACTATCACTCTCTGAAGCTCACTATCACTCTCTGACACTCTGGCACACTCTCTGATACACTCTGACACACACTATCACTCTCTGACACTCTCTATCACTCTCTGACACTCTCTGACACTCACTTTCACTCTCTGACACTCTCTGACACTCACTATCACTGTCTGACACTCTCTGTCACTCTCTGAAACTCTCAGACACTTACTGTCACTCTCTGACACTCTCTATCACTCTTTGACACTCTCAGATAATCACTATCACTCTCTGACATTCTCTATCGCTCTCTGACACACTCTGATACTCTCAGATACTCACAGACACACACTATCACTCTCTGACACACTCTGACAGTCACTGTCACTCTCTGACACTCTCTGATGCTCTCTGACAATCACTATCACTCTCTGACACACTCTGACACTCTCGACACTCTCTGACACTCTCTATCACTCTCTATCACTCTCTATTAATCTCTGACACACTCTGACACTCTCGGACACTCACTATCACACTCTGACACTCTCTGAAACTCTCGAACACTCTCTGACACTCTCTGACACTCTCTGACAATCTCACTATCACTCTCTGACACTCTCTGACTCTCTCTATCACTCTCTGACACTCTCTATTCCTCTCTGACACTCACTATCACTCTCAGACTCTCACCATCACTCTCTGATACTCTCTGACACTCAGTATTACTCTCTGACACTCTCTATCTATCTCTGACACTCTCTGACTCACACTATCACTCTCTGACAGTCTCTATCACTCTCTGACACTCTCTCACACTCTCTGAGACTCTCTGACACTCTCTATCACTCTCTGACACTCTCTGACAATCTCTGACACACTCAGACACTCTCTGACACTCTCTATCACTCTCTGACACTCTCTGACACTCTCTGGCACTCACTATCACTCTCTGACACTCTCTATCACTCTCTGACAGTCTCTATCACTCTCTGACACTTTCATACACTCACTATCACTCTCTGACACTCTCTCACACTCTCTGACACTCTCACTCACTCTCTGACACTCTCTGACACTCTCTATCACTCTCAGACACTCTCAGACACTCACTATCACTGTCAGACACTCTCTATCTCTCTCTGACACTCTCTATCACTCTCTATCTCTCTCTGACACTCTCTGACACTCTCGATCTCTCTCTGACACTCTCTGTCAGTCTCAGACTGTCTCTGTCACTCTCAGACACTCTCAGACACTCACTATCACTCTCTGACGCTCGCTATCACTCTCTGACACTCTCGCACACTCTCTGACACTCTCTGAAACTCTCTATCTCTCTCTGAAACTCTCTATCACTCTCTGACACTCTCTGACACTCTCTGACACTCTCAGACACTCACGATCACACTCTGATACTCTCTGACACTCACTATCACTCTCTGAAACTCTCTATCACTCTCTGACACTCACTATCACTCTCTGACACTCTGTGACACTCACTATCACTGTCTGACACTCTCCATCTCTCTCTGACACTCTCAGACACTTACTGTCACTCTCTGACACTCTCTATCACTCTCTGACACTCTCAGACAATCACTATCACTCTCTGACACTCTCTATCACTCTCTGACACTCTCTGATACTCTCAGATACACACAGACACTCACTATCACTCTCTGACACTCTCTGACACTCACTGCCACTCTCTGACACTCTCCGATGCTCTCTGACACTCACTATCACTCTCTGACTCTCTCTGACACTCTCTTTCACTCTCTATCGCTCTCTGACACACTCTGACACACTCTATCACTCTCTATCACACTCTGACACACTCTGACACTCAAAGACACTCACTGTCACTCTCTGACACTCTCTGACAAACTCAGACAATCACTATCACTCTCTGACACTCTCTGACACACGCTATCACTCTCTATCACACTCTGACACACTCTGACACTCAGAGACACTCACTGTCACTCTCTGACACTCTCTGACACTCACTATCACTCTCTGACACTCCCTATCACTCTCTGACACTCTCTGACACTCTCTAACACTCTCTGACACTCACTATCACTCTCAGACACTCACTATCACTCTCTATCACTCTCTATCAATCTCTGACACACACTGACTCTCTCTGACACTCTCGGACACTCACTATCACACTCTGACACTCTCTGAAACTCTCTAACACTCTCTGACACTCTCTGACACTCTCTGACACTCTCACTATCACTCTCTGACAATCTCTGACACTCTCTGACACTCTCTGACACTCTCTATCTATCTCTGACACTCTCTGACTCTCACTATCACTCTCTGACAGTCTCTATCACTCTCTGACACTCTCTCACACTCTCTGAGACTCTCTGACACTCTCTATCACTCTCTGACACTCTCTGACAATCTCTGACACACTCAGACACTCTCTGACACTCTCGATCACTCTCTGACACTCTCTGACACTTTCAGACACTCTCTGACACTCTCTATCAATCTCTGACACTCTCTGACACTCTCCGACACTCTCCGACACTCTCCGACACTCTCTCACGCTCTCATACACTCACAATCACTCTCTGACACTCTCTGACACTCTCTGACATTATCACTCTCTGATACTCTCTGACTCTCACTATCACTCTCTGACAGTCTCTATCACTCGCTGACACTCTCTGTCACTCATTATCATTCTCTGACAGTCTCGAGAACTCTCTGACACTCTATATCACTCTCTGAAACTCTCTATCACTCTCTGACACACTCTGACTCTCCATGATATTCACTGACATTCTCTGACACTCACGGACACTCACTATCACTCTCTGATACTCTCTGACACTCACTATCACTCTCTGACACTCTCTATCAATCTCTGACACTCTCTGACACTCACTATTACTCTCTGACACTCTCTATCTCTCTCTGACGCTCTCTGTCCCTCTCTAACACTCTCTGACACTCTCAGACATTCTCATACACTCACTATCACTCTCTGACAACCTCTGACAACCTCTGACACTCTCTGACACTCTCAGACACTCTCAGACACTCTCAGACACTCCCAGACACTCACTATCACACTCTGATACTCTCTGATACACACTATCGCTCTCTGATACTCTCTATCAATCTCTGACACTCTCTGACACTCACTATCACTCTCAGACACTCTCTATCACTCTCTATCATTCTCAGACACTCACTCTCACTCTCTGACACTCACTATCACTCTCTGACACTCACTATCACTCTCTGACACTCTCTGAAACTCTCTATCTCTCTCTGAAACTCTCTACACTCTCTGACACTCTCTGACACTCTCTATCACTCTCTGACACTCTCTGACACTCTCAGACACTCACTATCACTCTCTGATACTCTCTGACACTCACTATCACTCTCTGATACTCTCTGACACTCTCTATGACTCTTTGACACGCACTATCACTCTCTGACACTCTCTGACACTCACAATCACTCTCTGACACACTCTGACACTCTCAGACACTCAGTGTCACTCTCTGACTCTCTCTGACACTCTCTATCACTCTCTATCGCTCTCTGACACACTCTGACACACTCTATCACTCTCTATCACACTCTGACACACTCTGACAATCAGACACACTCACTGTCACTCTCTGACACTCTCTGACAATCTCAGACAATCACTATCACTCTCTGACACTCTCTGACACTCTCTATCACTCTCTATCACTCTCTATTAATCTCTGACACACTCTGACACTCTCGGACACTCACTATCACACTCTGACACTCTCTGAAACTCTCGAACACTCTCTGACACTCTCTGACACTCTCTGACAATCTCACTATCACTCTCTGACACTCTCTGACTCTCTCTATCACTCTCTGACACTCTCTATTCCTCTCTGACACTCACTATCACTCTCAGACTCTCACCATCACTCTCTGATACTCTCTGACACTCAGTATTACTCTCTGACACTCTCTATCTATCTCTGACACTCTCTGACTCACACTATCACTCTCTGACAGTCTCTATCACTCTCTGACACTCTCTCACACTCTCTGAGACTCTCTGACACTCTCTATCACTCTCTGACACTCTCTGACAATCTCTGACACACTCAGACACTCTCTGACACTCTCTATCACTCTCTGACACTCTCTGACACTCTCTGGCACTCACTATCACTCTCTGACACTCTCTATCACTCTCTGACAGTCTCTATCACTCTCTGACACTTTCATACACTCACTATCACTCTCTGACACTCTCTCACACTCTCTGACACTCTCACTCACTCTCTGACACTCTCTGACACTCTCTATCACTCTCAGACACTCTCAGACACTCACTATCACTGTCAGACACTCTCTATCTCTCTCTGACACTCTCTATCACTCTCTATCTCTCTCTGACACTCTCTGACACTCTCGATCTCTCTCTGACACTCTCTGTCAGTCTCAGACTGTCTCTGTCACTCTCAGACACTCTCAGACACTCACTATCACTCTCTGACGCTCGCTATCACTCTCTGACACTCTCGCACACTCTCTGACACTCTCTGAAACTCTCTATCTCTCTCTGAAACTCTCTATCACTCTCTGACACTCTCTGACACTCTCTGACACTCTCAGACACTCACGATCACACTCTGATACTCTCTGACACTCACTATCACTCTCTGAAACTCTCTATCACTCTCTGACACTCACTATCACTCTCTGACACTCTGTGACACTCACTATCACTGTCTGACACTCTCCATCTCTCTCTGACACTCTCAGACACTTACTGTCACTCTCTGACACTCTCTATCACTCTCTGACACTCTCAGACAATCACTATCACTCTCTGACACTCTCTATCACTCTCTGACACTCTCTGATACTCTCAGATACACACAGACACTCACTATCACTCTCTGACACTCTCTGACACTCACTGCCACTCTCTGACACTCTCCGATGCTCTCTGACACTCACTATCACTCTCTGACTCTCTCTGACACTCTCTTTCACTCTCTATCGCTCTCTGACACACTCTGACACACTCTATCACTCTCTATCACACTCTGACACACTCTGACACTCAAAGACACTCACTGTCACTCTCTGACACTCTCTGACAAACTCAGACAATCACTATCACTCTCTGACACTCTCTGACACACGCTATCACTCTCTATCACACTCTGACACACTCTGACACTCAGAGACACTCACTGTCACTCTCTGACACTCTCTGACACTCACTATCACTCTCTGACACTCCCTATCACTCTCTGACACTCTCTGACACTCTCTAACACTCTCTGACACTCACTATCACTCTCAGACACTCACTATCACTCTCTATCACTCTCTATCAATCTCTGACACACACTGACTCTCTCTGACACTCTCGGACACTCACTATCACACTCTGACACTCTCTGAAACTCTCTAACACTCTCTGACACTCTCTGACACTCTCTGACACTCTCACTATCACTCTCTGACAATCTCTGACACTCTCTGACACTCTCTGACACTCTCTATCTATCTCTGACACTCTCTGACTCTCACTATCACTCTCTGACAGTCTCTATCACTCTCTGACACTCTCTCACACTCTCTGAGACTCTCTGACACTCTCTATCACTCTCTGACACTCTCTGACAATCTCTGACACACTCAGACACTCTCTGACACTCTCGATCACTCTCTGACACTCTCTGACACTTTCAGACACTCTCTGACACTCTCTATCAATCTCTGACACTCTCTGACACTCTCCGACACTCTCCGACACTCTCCGACACTCTCTCACGCTCTCATACACTCACAATCACTCTCTGACACTCTCTGACACTCTCTGACATTATCACTCTCTGATACTCTCTGACTCTCACTATCACTCTCTGACAGTCTCTATCACTCGCTGACACTCTCTGTCACTCATTATCATTCTCTGACAGTCTCGAGAACTCTCTGACACTCTATATCACTCTCTGAAACTCTCTATCACTCTCTGACACACTCTGACTCTCCATGATATTCACTGACATTCTCTGACACTCACGGACACTCACTATCACTCTCTGATACTCTCTGACACTCACTATCACTCTCTGACACTCTCTATCAATCTCTGACACTCTCTGACACTCACTATTACTCTCTGACACTCTCTATCTCTCTCTGACGCTCTCTGTCCCTCTCTAACACTCTCTGACACTCTCAGACATTCTCATACACTCACTATCACTCTCTGACAACCTCTGACAACCTCTGACACTCTCTGACACTCTCAGACACTCTCAGACACTCTCAGACACTCCCAGACACTCACTATCACACTCTGATACTCTCTGATACACACTATCGCTCTCTGATACTCTCTATCAATCTCTGACACTCTCTGACACTCACTATCACTCTCAGACACTCTCTATCACTCTCTATCATTCTCAGACACTCACTCTCACTCTCTGACACTCACTATCACTCTCTGACACTCACTATCACTCTCTGACACTCTCTGAAACTCTCTATCTCTCTCTGAAACTCTCTACACTCTCTGACACTCTCTGACACTCTCTATCACTCTCTGACACTCTCTGACACTCTCAGACACTCACTATCACTCTCTGATACTCTCTGACACTCACTATCACTCTCTGATACTCTCTGACACTCTCTATGACTCTTTGACACGCACTATCACTCTCTGACACTCTCTGACACTCACAATCACTCTCTGACACACTCTGACACTCTCAGACACTCAGTGTCACTCTCTGACTCTCTCTGACACTCTCTATCACTCTCTATCGCTCTCTGACACACTCTGACACACTCTATCACTCTCTATCACACTCTGACACACTCTGACAATCAGACACACTCACTGTCACTCTCTGACACTCTCTGACAATCTCAGACAATCACTATCACTCTCTGACACTCTCTGACACACTCTATCACTCTCTATCACACTCTGACACACTCTGACACTCAGAGACACTCACTGTTCATCTCTGACACTCTCTGACACTCACTATCACTCTCTGAAACTCTCTATCACTCTCTGACACTCTCTGACTCTCCCTGACATTCACTGACACTCTCTGACTCTCACGGACACTCACTATCACTCTCTGATACTCTCTGACACTCACTATCACTCTCTGACACTCTCTATCAATCTCTGACACTCTCTGACACTCACTATCACTCTCTGACACTCTCTATCTCTCTCTGACTCTCTCTGTCCCTCTCTAACACTCTCTGACACTCTCAGACATTCTCATACACTCACTATCACTCTCTGACAACCTCTGACAACCTCTGACACTCTCTGACACTCTCAGACACTCACTATCACTCTCTGATACTCTCTGATACACACTATCACTCTCTGATACTCTCTATCAATCTCTGACACTCTCTGACACTCACTATCACTCTCAGACACTCTCTATCGCTCTCTATCATTCTCAGACACTCACTCTCACTCTCTGACACTCACTATCACTCTCTGACACTCACTATCACTCTCTGACACTCTCTGAAACTCTCTGAAACTTTATATCTCTCTCTGAAACTCTCTATCACTCTCTGACACTCTCTGACACTCTCTATCACTCTCTGACACTCTCTGACACTCTCAGACACTCACTATCACTCTCTGATACTCTCTGACACTCACTATCACTCTCTGATACTCTCTGACACTCTCTATGACTCTCTGACACGCACTATCACTCTCTGACACTCTCTGACACTCACAATCACTCTCTGAAACACTCTGACACTCTCAGACACTCAGTGTCACTCTCTGACTCTCTCTGACACTCTCTATCACTCTATCGCTCTCTGACACACTCTGACACACTCTGACACTCAGAGACACTCACTGTCACTCTCTGACACTCTCTGACAATCTCAGACAATCACTATCACTCTCTGACACTCTCTGACACACTCTATCACTCTCTATCTCACACTGTCACTCTGTGACACTCTCTGACACTCACTATCACTCTCTGACACTCCCTATCACTCTCTGACACTCCCTATCACTCTCTGACACTCTCTGACACTCTCTAACACTCACTAACACTCTCTATCACTCTCTGACACTCTCTATTACTCTCTGACACTCACTGACTCTCACTATCACTCTCTGACTGTCTCTATCACTCTCTGACACTCTCTCACACTCTCTGAGACTCTCTGACACTCTCTATCACTCTCTGACACTCTCTGACAATCTCTGACACACTCAGACACTCTCTGACACTCTCGATCACTCTCTGACACTCTCTGACACTTTCAGACACTCTCTGACACTCTCTATCACTCTCTGACACTCTCTGACACACTCTATCACTCTCTATCTCACACTGTCACTCTGTGACACTCTCTGACACTCACTATCACTCTCTGACACTCCCTATCACTCTCTGACACTCCCTATCACTCTCTGACACTCTCTGACACTCTCTAACACTCACTAACACTCTCTATCACTCTCTGACACTCTCTATTACTCTCTGACACTCACTGACTCTCACTATCACTCTCTGACTGTCTCTATCACTCTCTGACACTCTCTCACACTCTCTGAGACTCTCTGACACTCTCTATCACTCTCTGACACTCTCTGACAATCTCTGACACACTCAGACACTCTCTGACACTCTCGATCACTCTCTGACACTCTCTGACACTTTCAGACACTCTCTGACACTCTCTATCACTCTCTGACACTCTCTGACACTCTCCGACACTCTCCGACACTCTCTCACACTCTCATACACTCACAATCACTCTCTGACACTCTCTGACACTCTCAGACACTCTCAGACACTCTCAGACACTCTCAGACACTCACTATCACACTCTGATACTCTCTGATACACACTATCACTCTCTGATACTCTCTATCAATCTCTGACACTCTCTGACACTCACTATCACTCTCAGACACTCTCTATCACTCTCTATCATTCTCAGACACTCACTCTCACTCTCTGAAACTCTCTATCACTCTCTGACACTCTCTGACACTCTCTATCACTCTCTGACACTCTCTGACACTCTCAGACACTCACTATCACTCTCTGATACTCTCTGACACTCACTATCACTCTCTGATACTCTCTGACACTCTCTATGATTCTCTGACACGCACTATCACTCTCTGACACTCTCTGACACTCACAATCACTCTCTGACACACTCTGACACTCTCAGACTCTCTGACACTCACTACCACTCTCAGACACACACCATCCCTCTCTGATACTCTCTGACACTCACTATCACTCTCTGACACTCTCTATCTATCTCTGACACTCTCTGACTCTCACTATCACTCTCTGACAGTCTCTATCACTCTCAGACACTTTCTATCACTCTCAGACACTCTCAGACACTCACTATCACTCTCTGACACTCACTATCACTCTCTGACACTCTCTCACACTCTCTGAAACACTCTATCTCTCTCTGAAACTCAATATCACTTTCTGACACTGTCTGACACTCTCTATCACTCTCTGACACTCTCTGACACTTTCAAACACTCTCAGACACTCACTGACACTCTCTGATATTCTCTGACGCTCTCTAACACTCACTAACACTCTCTATCACTCTCTGACACTCTCTATTACTCTCTGACACTCACTATCACTCTCAGACACTCACTATCACTCTCTGATACTCTCTGACACTCTCTATCACTCTCTATCACTCTCTGACACACACTGTCTCTCTCTGACACTCTCGGACACTCACTATCACATTCTGACACTCTCTGAAACTCTCTAACACTCTCTGACACTCTCTGACACTCTCTGACACTATCACTATTACTCTCTGACAATCTCTGACACTCTCTGACACCCTCTGACACTCTCTATCTATCTCTGACACTCTCTGACTCTCACTATCACTCTCTGACTGTCTCTATCACTCTCTGACACTCTCTCACACTCTCTGAGACTCTCTGACACTCTCTATCACTCTCTGACACTCTCTGACAATCTCTGACACACTCAGATACTCTCTGACACTCTCGATCACTCTCTGACACTCTCTGACACTTTCAGACACTCTCTGACACTCTCTATCACTCTCTGACACTCTCTGACACTCTCTGACACTCTCTGACACTCTCCGACACTCTCCGACACTCTCTCACACTCTCTCACACTCTCATACACTCACAATCACTCTCTGACACTCTCTGACACTCTCTGACACTATCACTCATGATACTCTCTGACTCTCACTATCACTCTCTGACAGTCTCTATCACTCGCTGACACTCTCTGTCACTCATTATCACTCTCTGACAGTCTCGATAACTCTCTGACACTCTATATCACTCTCTGAAACTCTCTATCACTCTCTGACACTCTCTGACTCTCCCTGACATTCACTGACACTCTCTGACACTCACGGACACTCACTATCACTCTCTGATACTCTCTGACACTCACTATCACTCTCTGACACTCTCTGTCCCTCTCTAACACTCTCTGACACTCTCAGACATTCTCATACACTCACTATCACTCTCTGACAACCTCTGACAACCTCTGACACTCTCTGACACTCTCTGACACTCTCAGACACTCTCAGACACTCACTATCACTCTCTGATACTCTCTGATACACACTATCACTCTCTGATACTCTCTATCAATCTCTGACACTCTCTGACACTCACTATCAATCTCAGACACTCTCTATCACTCTCTATCATTCTCAGACACTCACTCTCACTCTCTGACACTCACTATCACTCTCTGACACTCACTATCACTCTCTGACACTCTCTGAAACTCTCTGAAACTCTCTATCTCTCTCTGAAACTCTCTATCACTCTCTGACACTCTCTGACACTCTCTATCACTCTCTGACACTCTCTGACACTCTCAGACACTCACTATCACTCTCTGATACTCTCTGACACTCACTATCACTCTCTGATACTCTCTGATACTCTCTATGACTCTCTGACACGCACTATCACTCTCTGACACTCTCTGACACTCACAATCACTCTCTGAAACACTCTGACACTCTCAGACACTCAGTGTCACTCTCTGACTCTCTCTGACACTCTCTATCACTCTATCGCTCTCTGACACACTCTGGCACACTCTGACACACTCTATCACTCTCTATCACACTCTGACACACTCTGACACTCAGAGACACTCACTGTCACTCTCTGACACTCTCTGACACTCTCTGACAATCTCAGACAATCACTATCACTCTCTGACACTCTCTGACACACTCTATCACTCTCTATCACACTCTGACACACTCTGACACTCAGAGACACTCTCTGTCACTCTGTGACACTCTCTGACACTCACTATCACTCTCTGACACTCCCTATCACTCTCTGACACTCTCTGACACTCTCTAACACTCACTAACACTCTCTATCACTCTCTGACACTCTCTATTACTCTCTGACACTCACTATCACTCTCAGACACTCACTATCACTCTCTGATACTCTCTGACACTCTCTATCACCCTCTATCACTCTCTGACACACACTGACTCTCTCTGACACTCTCGGACACTCACTATCACATTCTGACACTCTCTGAAACTCTCTAACACTCTCTGACACTCTCTGACACTCTCTGACACTCTCACTATCACTCTCTGACAATCTCTGACACTCTCTGACACTCTCTGACACTCTCTATCTATCTCAGACACTCTCTGACTCTCACTATCACTCTCTGACTGTCTCTATCACTCTCTGACACTCTCTGACACTCTCTGAGACTCTCTGACACTCTCTATCACTCTCTGACACTCTCTGACAATCTCTGACACACTCAGACACTCTCTGACACTCTCGATCACTCTCTGACACTCTCTGACACATTCAGACACTCTCTGACACTCTCTATCACTCTCTGACACTCTCTGACACTCTCCGACACACTCCGACACTCTCTGACACTCTCTCACACTCTCATACACTCACAATCACTCTCTGACACTCTCTGACACTCTCTGACACTATCACTCATGATACTCTCTGACTCTCACTATCACTCTCTGACAGTCTCTATCACTCGCTGACACTCTCTGTCACTCATTATCACTCTCTGACAGTCTTGAGAACTCTCTGACACTCTATATCACTCTCTGAAACTCTCTATCACTCTCTGACACTCTCTGACTGTCCCTGACATTCACTGACACTCTCTGACACTCACGGACACCCACTATCACTCTCTGATACTCTCTGACACTCACTATCACTCTCTGACACTCTCTGCCCTTTCTAACACTCTCTGACACTCTCAGACATTCTCATACACTCACTATCACTCTCTGACAACCTCTGACAACCTCTGACACTCTCTGACACTCTCAGACACTCTCAGACACTCTCAGACACTCACTATCACACTCTGATACTCTCTGATACACACTATCACTCTCTGATACTCTCTATCAATCTCTGACACTCTCTGACACTCACTATCACTCTCAGACACTCTCTATCACTCTCTATCATTCTCAGACACTCACTCTCACTCTCTGAAACTTTCTATCACTCTCTGACACTCTCTGACACTCTCTATCACTCTCTGACACTCTCTGACACTCTCAGACACTCACTATCACTCTCTGATACTCTCTGACACTCACTATCACTCTCTGATACTCTCTGACACTCTCTATGACTCTCTGACACGCACTATCACTCTCTGACACTCTCTGACACTCACAATCACTCTCTGACACACTCTGACACTCTCAGACTCTCTGACACTCACTATCACTCTCAGACACACACCATCCCTCTCTGATACTCTCTGACACTCACTATCACTCTCTGACACTCTCTATCTATCTCTGACACTCTCTGACTCTCACTATCACTCTCTGACAGTCTCTATCACTCTCAGACACTCTCTATCACTCTCAGACACTCTCAGACACTCACTATCACTCTCTGACACTCACTATCACTCTCTGACACTCTCTCACACTCTCTGAAACTCTCCATCTCTCTCTGAAACTCTATATCACTTTCTGACACTGTCTGACACTCTCTATCACTCTCTGACACTCTCTGACACTTTCAGACACTCTCAGACACTCACTGACACTCTCTGATACTCTCTGACGCTCTCTAACACTCACTAACACTCTCTATCACTCTCTGACACTCTCTATTACTCTATGACACTCACTATCACTCTCAGACACTCACTATCACTCTCTGATACTCTCTGACACTCTCTATCACTCTCTATCACTCTCTGACACACACTGACTCTCTCTGACACTCTCGGACACTCACTATCACATTCTGACACTCTCTGAAACTCTCTAACACTCTCTGACACTCTCTGACACTCTCTGACACTATCACTATCACTCTCTGACAATCTCTGACACTCTCTGACACTCTCTGACACTCTCTATCTATCTCTGACACTCTCTGACTCTCACTATCACTCTCTGACTGTCTCTATCACTCTCTGACACTCTCTCACACTCTCTGAGACTCTCTGACACTCTCTATCACTCTCTGACACTCTCTGACAATCTCTGACACACTCTGACAATCTCTGACACACTCAGACACTCTCTGACACTCTCGATCACTCTCTGACACTCTCTGACACTTTCAGACACTCTCTGACACTCTCTATCACTCTCTGACACTCTCTGACACTCTCCGACACTCTCCGACACTCTCCGACACTCTCTCACACTCTCATACACTCACAATCACTCTCTGACACTCTCTGACACTCTCTGACACTATCACTCATGATACTCTCTGACTCTCACTATCACTCTCTGACAGTCTCTATCACTCGCTGACACTCTCTGTCACTCATTATCACTCTCTGACAGTCTCGATAACTCTCTGACACTCTATATCACTCTCTGAAACTCTCTATCACTCTCTGACACTCTCTGACTCTCCCTGACATTCACTGACACTCTCTGACACTCACGGACACTCACTATCACTCTCTGATACTCTCTGACACTCACTATCACTCTCTGACACTCTCTGTCCCTCTCTAACACTCTCTGACACTCTCAGACATTCTCATACACTCACTATCACTCTCTGACAACCTCTGACAACCTCTGACACTCTCTGACACTCTCAGACACTCTCAGACACTCTCAGACACTCTCAGACACTCACTATCACACTCTGATACTCTCTGATACACACTATCACTCTCTGATACTCTCTATCAATCTCTGACACTCTCTGACACTCACTATCACTCTCAGACACTCTCTATCACTCTCTATCATTCTCAGACACTCACTCTCACTCTCTGACACTCACTATCACTCTCTGACACTCACTATCACTCTCTGACACTCTCTGAAACTCTCTATCTCTCTCTGAAACTCTCTATCACTCTCTGACACTCTCTGACACTCTCTATCACTCTCTGACACTCTCTGACACTCTCAGACACTCACTATCACTCTCTGATACTCTCTGACACTCACTAACACTCTCTGATACTCTCTGACACTCTCTCTGACTCTCTGACACGCACTATCACTCTCTGACACTCTCTGACACTCACAATCACTCTCTGACACACTCTGACACTCTCAGACTCTCTGACACTCACTATCACTCTCAGACACACACCATCCCTCTCTGATACTCTCTGACACTCACTATCACTCTCTGACACTCTCTATCTATCTCTGACACTCTCTGACTCTCACTATCACTCTCTGACAGTCTCTATCACTCTCAGACACTCTCTATCACTCTCAGACACTCTCAGACACTCACTATCACTCTCTGAAACTCACTATCACTCTCTGACACTCTCTCACACTCTCTGAAACTCTCCATCTCTCTCTGAAACTCTATATCACTTTCTGACACTGTCTGACACTCTCTATCACTCTCTGACACTCTCTGACACTTTCAGACACTCTCAGACACTCACTGACACTCTCTGATACTCTCTGACGCTCTCTAACACTCACTAACACTCTCTATCACTCTCTGACACTCTCTATTACTCTATGACACTCACTATCACTCTCAGACACTCACTATCACTCTCTGATACTCTCTGACACTCTCTATCACTCTCTATCACTCTCTGACACACACTGACTCTCTCTGACACTCTCGGACACTCACTATCACATTCTGACACTCTCTGAAACTCTCTAACACTCTCTGACACTCTCTGACACTCTCTGACACTATCACTATCACTCTCTGACAATCTCTGACACTCTCTGACACTCTCTGACACTCTCTATCTATCTCTGACACTCTCTGACTCTCACTATCACTCTCTGACTGTCTCTATCACTCTCTGACACTCTCTCACACTCTCTGAGACTCTCTGACACTCTCTATCACTCTCTGACACTCTCTGACAATCTCTGACACACTCTGACAATCTCTGACACACTCAGACACTCTCTGACACTCTCGATCACTCTCTGACACTCTCTGACACTTTCAGACACTCTCTGACACTCTCTATCACTCTCTGACACTCTCTGACACTCTCCGACACTCTCCGACACTCTCCGACACTCTCTCACACTCTCATACACTCACAATCACTCTCTGACACTCTCTGACACTCTCTGACACTATCACTCATGATACTCTCTGACTCTCACTATCACTCTCTGACAGTCTCTATCACTCGCTGACACTCTCTGTCACTCATTATCACTCTCTGACAGTCTCGATAACTCTCTGACACTCTATATCACTCTCTGAAACTCTCTATCACTCTCTGACACTCTCTGACTCTCCCTGACATTCACTGACACTCTCTGACACTCACGGACACTCACTATCACTCTCTGATACTCTCTGACACTCACTATCACTCTCTGACACTCTCTGTCCCTCTCTAACACTCTCTGACACTCTCAGACATTCTCATACACTCACTATCACTCTCTGACAACCTCTGACAACCTCTGACACTCTCTGACACTCTCAGACACTCTCAGACACTCTCAGACACTCTCAGACACTCACTATCACACTCTGATACTCTCTGATACACACTATCACTCTCTGATACTCTCTATCACTCTCTGACACTCTCTGACACTCTCAGACACTCACTATCACTCTCTGATACTCTCTGACACTCACTATCACTCTCTGATACTCTCTGACACTCTCTCTGACTCTCTGACACGCACTATCACTCTCTGACACTCTCTGACACTCTCTGACACTCACAATCACTCTCTGACACACTCTGACACTCTCAGACTCTCTGACACTCACTATCACTCTCAGACACACACCATCCCTCTCTGATACTCTCTGACACTCACTATCACTCTCTGACACTCTCTATCTATCTCTGACACTCTCTGACTCTCACTATCACTCTCTGACAGTCTCTATCACTCTCAGACACTCTCTATCACTCTCAGACACTCTCAGACACTCACTATCACTCTCTGACACTCACTATCACTCTCTGACACTCTCTCACACTCTCTGAAACTCTCTATCTCTCTCTGAAACTCTATATCACTTTCTGACACTGTCTGACACTCTCTATCACTCTCTGACACTCTCTGACACTTTCAGACACTCTCAGACACTCACTGACACTCTCTGATACTCTCTGACGCTCACAATCACTCTCTGATACTCTCTGACACTCAATATCACTCTCTGACACTCTCTGTCCCTCTCTGACACACACTATCACTCTCTGACACTCTCTGACACTCACAATCACTCTCTGACACACTCTGACACTCTCAGAAACTCAGTGTCACTCTCTGACTCTCTCTGACACTCTCTATCACTCTCTATCACTCTCTGACACACTCTATCACTCTCTATCACAATCTGACACACTCTGACACTCAGAGACACTCACTGTCACTCTCTGACACTCTCTGACACTCTCTGGCAGTCTCTAACACTCACTAACACTCTCTGACACTCTCTGACACTCTCTGACACTCTCACTATCACTCTCTGACACTCTCTGACACTCTCTGACACTCTCTATCACTCTCTAACACTCTCTATTACTCTCTGACACTCACTATCACTCTCAGACACTCACTATCACTCTCTGATACTCTCTGACACTCACTATCACTCTCTGACACTCTCTATCTATCTCTGACACTCTCTGACACTCACTATCACTCTCTGACAGTCTCTATCACTCTCAGACTCTCTGTCACTCTCAGACACTCTCAGACACTCACTATCACTCTCTGACATTCACTATCACTCTCTGACACTCTCTGAAACTCTCTATCTCTCTCTGACACTCTCTACCACTCTCTGACACTGTCTGACGCTCTCTGTCACTCTCTGACACTCTCTACCACTCTCTGACACTGTCTGACACTCTCTGACAATCTCTGACACACTCAGACACTCTCTGACACTCTCGATCACTCTCTGACACTCTCTGACACTTTCAGACACTCTCTGACACTCTCTATCACTCTCTGACACTCTCTGACACTCTCCGACACTCTCCGACACTCTCCGACACTCTCTCACGCTCTCATACACTCACAATCACTCTCTGACACTCTCTGACACTCTCTGACACTATCACTCATGATACTCTCTGACTCTCACTATCACTCTCTGACAGTCTCTATCACTCGCTGACACTCTCTGTCACTCATTATCACTCTCTGACAGTCTCGATAACTCTCTGACACTCTATATCACTCTCTGAAACTCTCTATCACTCTCTGACACTCTCTGACACTCCCTGACATTCACTGACACTCTCTGACACTCACGGACACTCACTATCACTCTCTGATACTCTCTGACACTCACTATCACTCTCTGACACTCTCTGTCCCTCTCTAACACTCTCTGACACTCTCAGACATTCTCATACACTCACTATCACTCTCTGACAACCTCTGACAACCTCTGACACTCTCTGACACTCTCAGACAATCTCAGACACTCTCAGACACTCTCAGACACTCACTATCACACTCTGATACTCTCTGATACACACTATCACTCTCTGATACTCTCTATCAATCTCTGACACTCTCTGACACTCACTATCACTCTCTGACACTCTCTATCACTCTCTATCATTCTCAGACACTCACTCTCACTCTCTGACACTCACTATCACTCTCTGACACTCACTATCACTCTCTGACACTCTCTGAAACTCTCTATCTCTCTCTGAAACTCTCTATCACTCTCTGACACTCTCTGACACTCTCTCACTCTCTGACACTCTCTGACACCTTCAGACACTCACTATCACTCTCTGATACTCTCTGACATTCTCTATGACTCTCTGACACGCACTATCACTCTCTGACACTCTCTGACACACTCTGACACTCACAATCACTCTCTGACACACTCTGACACTCTCAGACTCTCTGACACTCACTAGCACTGTCAGACACACACCATCCCTCTCTGATACTCTCTGACACTCACTATCACTCTCTGACACTCTCTATCTATCTCTGACACTCTCTGACTCTCACTATCACTCTCTGACAGTCTCTATCACTCTCAGACACTCTCTATCACTCTCAGACACTCTCAGACACTCACTATCACTCTCTGACACTCACTATCACTCTCTGACACTCTCTCACACTCTCTGAAACTCTCTATCTCTCTCTGAAACTCTATATCACTTTCTGACACTGTCTGACACTCTCTATCACTCTCTGACACTCTCTGACACTTTCAGACACTCTCAGACACTCACTGACACTCTCTGATACTCTCTGACGCTCACAATCACTCTCTGATACTCTCTGACACTCAATATCACTCTCTGACACTCTCTGTCCCTCTCTGACACGCACTATCACTCTCTGACACTCTCTGACACTCACAATCACTCTCTGACACACTCTGACACTCTCAGAAACTCAGTGTCACTCTCTGACTCTCTCTGACACTCTCTATCACTCTCTATCACTCTCTGACACACTCTGACACACTCTATCACTCTCTATCACAATCTGACACACTCTGACACTCAGAGACACTCACTGTCACTCTCTGACACTCTCTGACACTCTCTGACACTCTCTAACACTCTCTGACACTCTCGGACACTCTCTGACACTCTCTGACACTCTCACTATCACTCTCTGACACTCTCTGACACTCACTGACACTCTCTATCACTCTCTAACACTCTCTATTACTCTCTGACACTCACTATCACTCTCAGACACTCACTATCACTCTCTGATACTCTCTGACACTCACTATCACTTTCTGACACTCTCTATCTATCTCTGACACTCTCTGACACTCACTATCACTCTCTGACAGTCTCTATCACTCTCTGACACTCTCTGAAACTCTCTATCTCTCTCTGACACTCTCTACCACTCTCTGACACTGTCTGACGCTCTCTGTCACTCTCTGACACTCTCTACCACTCTCTGACACTGTCTGACACTCTCTGTCACTCTCTGACACTGTCTGAAACTCTCTATCTCTCTCTGACACTCTCTACCACTCTCTGACACTCTCTGACACTCACTGACACTCTCTATCACTCTCTAACACTCTCTATTACTCTCTGACACTCACTATCACTCTCAGACACTCACTATCACTCTCTGATACTCTCTGACACTCACTATCACTTTCTGACACTCTCTATCTATCTCTGACACTCTCTGACACTCACTATCACTCTCTGACAGTCTCTATCACTCTCAGACTCTCTGTCACTCTCAGACACTCTCAGACACTCACTATCACT
Source organism: Heterodontus francisci (assembly GCF_036365525.1). Classification (NCBI taxonomy): domain Eukaryota; kingdom Metazoa; phylum Chordata; class Chondrichthyes; order Heterodontiformes; family Heterodontidae; genus Heterodontus; species Heterodontus francisci. The sequence goes on from NC_090405.1 coordinate 14,453,782, forward strand.
CTCTGACATTCACTATCACTCTCTGACACTCTCTGAAACTCTCTATCTCTCTCTGACACTCTCTACCACTCTCTGACACTGTCTGACGCTCTCTGTCACTCTCTGACACTCTCTACCACTCTCTGACACTGTCTGACACTCTCTGTCACTCTCTGACACTGTCTGAAACTCTCTATCTCTCTCTGACACTCTCTACCACTCTCTGACACTGTCTGACACTCTCTGTCACTCTCTGACACTCTCTGAAACTCACTATCTCTCTCTGACACTCTCTACCACTCTCTGACACTGCCTGACACTCTCTGTCACTCTCAGAAACTCACTATCACTCTCAGACACTCTCTATCTCTCTCTGACACTCCCTATCTCTCTCTGACACTCTCTATCACTCTCTATCTCTCTCTGACACTCTCTGACACTCACTATCTCTCTCTGACACTCTCTATCACTCTCAGACTGTCTCTATCACTCTCAGACTCTCTCAGACACTCTCTATCACTCTCTGACGCTCACTATCACTCTCTGACACTCTCGCACACTCTCTGACAATCTCTGAAACTCTCTATCTCTCTCTGAAACTCTCTATCACTCTCTGACACTCTCTGACACTCTCTGACACTCTCAGACACTCACTATCACACTCTGATACTCTCTGACACTCACTATCACTCTCTGACACTCTCTATCACTCTCTGACACTCTCTGACCCTCACTATCACTCTCTGACACTCTCTGACACTCACTATCACTGTCTGACACTCTCTATCACTCCCTGACACTCTCAGACACTTACTGTCACTCTCTGACACTCTCTATCACTCTCTGACACTCTCAGACAATCACTATCACTCTCTGACACTCTCTATCACTCTCTGACACTCTCTGATACTCTCTGACACTCTCTGATGCTCTCTGACACTCACTATCACTCTCTGACACACTCTGACACTCTCGACACTCTCTGACACTCTCTATCACTCTCTATCACTCTCTATCAATCTCTGACACACTCTGACACTCTCGGACACTCACTATCACTTTCAGACACTCACCATCACTCTCTGATACTCTCTGACACTCAGTATCACTCTCTGACACTCTCTCTCTATCTCTGACACTCTCTGACTCTCACTATCACTCTCTGACAGTCTCTATCACTCTCAGACACTCTCTATCACTCTCAGACACTCTCAGACACTCACTATCACTCTCTGACACTCACTATCACTCTCTGACACTCTCTCACACTCTCTGAAACACTCTATCTCCCTCTGAAACTCTATATCACTCTCTGACACTGTCTGACACTGTCTATCACTCTCTGACACTCTCTGGCACTTTCAGACACTCTCAGACACTCACTATCACTCTCTTATACTCTCTGACGCTCACTATCACTCTCTGATACTCTCTGACACTCAATATCACTCTCTGACACTCTCTGTCCCTCTCTGACACTCAATATCACTCTCTGACACTCTCTGTCCCTCTCTGACACTCACTATCACTCTCTGACACACTCTGACACTCTCGACACTCTCTGACACTCTCTATCGCTCTCTATCACTCTCTATCAATCTCTGACACACTCTGACACTCTCGGACGCTCACTATCACTTTCAGACACTCACCATCACTCTCTGATACTCTCTGACACTCACTATCACTCTCTGACACTCTCCATCACTCTCTGACACTCTCTGACCCTCACTATCACTCTCTGACACTCTCTGACACTCACTATCACTGTCTGACACTCTCTATCACTCCCTGACACTCTCAGACACTTACTGTCACTCTCTGACACTCTCTATCACTCTCTGACACTCTCAGACAATCACTATCACTCTCTGACACTCTCTATCACTCTCTGACACTCTCTGATACTCTCTGACACTCTCTGATGCTCTCTGACACTCACTATCACTCTCTGACACACTCTGACACTCTCGACACTCTCTGACACTCTCTATCACTCTCTATCACTCTCTATCAATCTCTGACACACTCTGACACTCTCGGACACTCACTATCACTTTCAGACACTCACCATCACTCTCTGATACTCTCTGACACTCAGTATCACTCTCTGACACTCTCTATCTATCTCTGACACTCTCTGACTCTCACTATCACTCTCTGACAGTCTCTATCACTCTCAGACACTCTCTATCACTCTCAGACACTCTCAGACACTCACTATCACTCTCTGACACTCACTATCACTCTCTGACACTCTCTCACACTCTCTGAAACACTCTATCTCCCTCTGAAACTCTATATCACTCTCTGACACTGTCTGACACTGTCTATCACTCTCTGACACTCTCTGGCACTTTCAGACACTCTCAGACACTCACTATCACTCTCTTATACTCTCTGACGCTCACTATCACTCTCTGATACTCTCTGACACTCAATATCACTCTCTGACACTCTCTGTCCCTCTCTGACACTCAATATCACTCTCTGACACTCTCTGTCCCTCTCTGACACTCACTATCACTCTCTGACACACTCTGACACTCTCGACACTCTCTGACACTCTCTATCGCTCTCTATCACTCTCTATCAATCTCTGACACACTCTGACACTCTCGGACGCTCACTATCACTTTCAGACACTCACCATCACTCTCTGATACTCTCTGACACTCAGTATCACTCTCTGACACTCTCTATCTATCTCTGACACTCTCTGACTCACACTATCACTCTCTGACAGTCTCTATCACTCTCAGACACTCTCTATCACTCTCAGACACTCTCAGACTCTCACTATCACTCTCTGACACTCACTATCACTCTCTGACACTCTCTCACACTCTCTGAAACACTCTATCTCCCTCTGAAACTCTATATCACTCTCTGACACTGTCTGACACTCTCTATCACTCTCTGACACTCTCTGGCACTTTCAGACACTCTCAGACATTCACTATCACTCTCTTATACTCTCTGACGCTCACTATCACTCTCTGATACTCTCTTACACTCAATATCACTCTCTGACACTCTCTGTCCCTCTCTGACACTCAATATCACTCTCTGACACTCTCTGTCCCTCTCTGACACTCACTATCACTCTCTGACACACTCTGACACTCTCGACACTCTCTGACACTCTCTATAACTCTCTATCACTCTCGATCAATCTCTGACACACTCTGACACTCTCGGACACTCACTATCACTTTCAGACACTCACCATCACTCTCTGATACTCTCTGACACTCAGTATCACTCTCTGACACTCTCTATCTATCTCTGACACTCTCTGACTCTCACTATCACTCTCTGACAGTCTCTATCACTCTCAGACACTCTCTATCACTCTCAGACACTCTCAGACACTCACTATCACTCTCTGACACTCACTATCACTCTCTGACACTCTCTCACACTCTCTGAAACACTCTATCTCCCTCTGAAACTCTATTTCACTCTCTGACACTGTCTGACACTGTCTATCACTCTCTGACACTCTCTGGCACTTTCAGACACTCTCAGACACTCACTATCACTCTCTTATACTCTCTGACGCTCACTATCACTCTCTGATACTCTCTGACACTCTCTAGCACTCTCTGATACTCACAGACACTTACTATCACTCTCTGACACACTCTATCACTCTCTGACACACTCAGACAATCACTATCACTCTCTGACACTCTCTGACACTCTCTATCACTCTCTGACACTCTCTGATACTCTCAGACACTCACAGAAACTCACTATCACTCTCTGACACTCTCTGATTCTGTCTGACACTCTCTGACACTCTCTGACACTCACGGACACTCACTATCACTCTCTGATACTCTCTGACACTCACTATCACTCTCTGACACTCTCTATCAATCTCTGACACTCTCTGACACTCACTATCACTCTCTGACACTCTCTATCTCTCTCTGACACTCTCTGTCCCTCTCTAACACTCTCTGACACTCTCTGACACTCTCAGACATTCTCATACACTCACTATCAATCTCTTCCAACCTCTGACAACCTCTGACACTCTCTGACACTCTCAGACACTCACTATCACTCTCTGATACTCTCTGATACACACTATCACTCTCTGATACTCTCTATCACTCCCAGACTCTCTCTATCACTCTCAGACACTCTCAGACAATCACTATCATTCTCTGACACTCACTATCGCTCTCCGACACTCTCTCACACTCTCTGACACTCTCTGAAACTCTCTATCTCTATTTGACACTCTCTATCACTCTCTGACACTCTCTGACACACTCTGACACTCAGAGACACTCACTGTCAATCTGTGACACTATCTGACACTCACTATCACTCTCTGAAACTCACTATCACTCTCTGATACTCTCTGACACTCACTATCACTCTCTGATACTCTCTGACACTCTCTATCACTCTCTGACACGCACAATCACTCTCTGACACTCTCTGACACTCACAAGCACTCTCTGACACACTCTGACACTCTTAGACACTCAGTGTCACTCTCTGACACTCTCTGACAATCTCAGACAATCACTATCACTCTCTGACACTCTCTGACACACTCTATCACTCTCTATCACACTCTGACACACTCTGACACTCAGAGACACTCACTGTCACTCTCTGACACTCTCTGACACTGACTGCCACTCTCTGACACTACCTATCAATCTCTGACACTCTCTGACACTCTCTCACACTCACTAACACTCTCTGACACTCTCTGACACTCTCTGACACTCTCACTATCACTCTCTGACACTCCCTGACACTCTCTGACGCTCTCTATCACTCTCTGACACTCTCTATTACTCTCTGACACTCACTATCACTCTCAGACTCTCACTATCACTCTCTGATACTCTCTGACACTCACTATCACTCTCTGACACTCTCTATCTATCTCTGACACTCTCTGACACTCACCATCAGTCTCTGACAGTCTCTATCACTCTCAGACACTCTCTATCACTCTGACACTCTCTGATACACTCTGATACTCTCTATCACTCTCTGACACCCTCTATCACTCTCAGACACTCTCTATCACTCTCAGACACTCTCAGACACTCACTATCACTCTCTGACACTCACTATCACTCTCTGACACTCTCTCACACTCTCTGAAACACTCTATCTCCCTCTGAAACTCTATATCACTCTCTGACACTGTCTGACACTGTCTATCACTCTCTGACACTCTCTGGCACTTTCAGACACTCTCAGACACTCACTATCACTCTCTTATACTCTCTGACGCTCACTATCACTCTCTGATACTCTCTGACACTCAATATCACTCTATGACACTCTCTGTCCCTCTCTGACACTCAATATCACTCTCTGACACTCTCTGTCCCTCTCTGACACTCACTATCACTCTCTGACACACTCTGACACTCTCGACCCTCTCTGACACTCTCTATCGCTCTCTATCACTCTCTATCAATCTCTGACACACTCTGACACTCTCGGACGCTCACTATCACTTTCAGACACTCACCATCACTCTCTGATACTCTCTGACACTCAGTATCACTCTCTGACACTCTCTATCTATCTCTGACACTCTCTGACTCTCACTATCACTCTCTGACAGTCTCTATCACTCTCAGACACTCTCTATCACTCTCAGACACTCTCAGACTCTCACTATCACTCTCTGACACTCACTATCACTCTCTGACACTCTCTCACACTCTCTGAAACACTCTATCTCCCTCTGAAACTCTATATCACTCTCTGACACTGTCTGACACTGTCTATCACTCTCTGACACTCTCTGGCACTTTCAGACACTCTCAGACATTCACTATCACTCTCTTATACTCTCTGACGCTCACTATCACTCTCTGATACTCTCTTACACTCAATATCACTCTCTGACACTCTCTGTCCCTCTCTGACACTCAATATCACTCTCTGACACTCTCTGTCCCTCTCTGACACTCACTATCACTCTCTGACACACTCTGACACTCTCGACACTCTCTGACACTCTCTATAACTCTCTATCACTCTCGATCAATCTCTGACACACTCTGACACTCTCGGACACTCACTATCACTTTCAGACACTCACCATCACTCTCTGATACTCTCTGACACTCTCTATCTATCTCTGACACTCTCTGACTCTCACTATCACTCTCTGACAGTCTCTATCACTCTCAGACACTCTCTATCACTCTCAGACACTCTCAGACACTCACTATCACTCTCTGACACTCACTATCACTCTCTGACACTCTCTCACACTCTCTGAAACACTCTATCTCCCTCTGAAACTCTATATCACTCTCTGACACTGTCTGACACTGTCTATCACTCTCTGACACTCTCTGGCACTTTCAGACACTCTCAGACACTCACTATCACTCTCTTATACTCTCTGACGCTCACTATCACTCTCTGATACTCTCTGACACTCTCTAGCACTCTCTGACACTCTCAGACACTTACTATCACTCTCTGACACACTCTATCACTCTCTGACACACTCAGACAATCACTATCACTCTCTGACACTCTCTGACACTCTCTATCACTCTCTGACACTCTCTGATACTCTCAGACACTCACAGAAACTCACTATCACTCTCTGACACTCTCTGATTCTGTCTGACACTCTCTGACACTCTCTGACACTCACGGACACTCACTATCACTCTCTGATACTCTCTGACACTCACTATCACTCTCTGACACTCTCTATCAATCTCTGACACTCTCTGACACTCACTATCACTCTCTGACACTCACTATCACTCTCTGACACTCTCTATCTCTCTCTGACACTCTCTGTCCCTCTCTAACACTCTCTGACACTCTCTGACACTCTCAGACATTCTCATACACTCACTATCAATCTCTTCCAACCTCTGACAACCTCTGACACTCTCTGACACTCTCAGACACTCACTATCACTCTCTGATACTCTCTGATACACACTATCACTCTCTGATACTCTCTATCAATCTCTGACACTCTCTGACACTCACTATCACTCTCTGACACTCTCTATCACTCCCAGACTCTCTCTATCACTCTCAGACACTCTCAGACAATCACTATCATTCTCTGACACTCACTATCGCTCTCCGACACTCTCTCACACTCTCTGACACTCTCTGAAACTCTCTATCTCTATTTGACACTCTCTATCACTCTCTGACACTCTCTGACACACTCTGACACTCAGAGACACTCACTGTCAATCTGTGACACTCTCTGACACTCACTATCACTCTCTGAAACTCACTATCACTCTCTGATACTCTCTGACACTCACTATCACTCTCTGATACTCTCTGACACTCTCTATCACTCTCTGACACGCACAATCACTCTCTGACACTCTCTGACACTCACAAGCACTCTCTGACACACTCTGACACTCTTAGACACTCAGTGTCACTCTCTGACACTCTCTGACAATCTCAGACAATCACTATCACTCTCTGACACTCTCTGACACACTCTATCACTCTCTATCACACTCTGACACACCCTGACACTCAGAGACACTCACTGTCACTCTCTGACACTCTCTGACACTGACTGTCACTCTCTGACACTACCTATCAATCTCTGACACTCTCTGACACTCTCTCACACTCACTAACACTCTCTGACACTCTCTGACACTCTCTGACACTCTCACTATCACTCTCTGACACTCGCTGACACTCTCTGACGCTTTCTATCACTCTGTGACACTCTCTATTACTCTCTGACACTCACTATCACTCTCAGACTCTCACTATCACTCTCTGATACTCTCTGACACTCACTATCACTCTCTGACATTCTCTATCTATCTCTGACACTCTCTGACACTCACCATCAGTCTCTGACAGTCTCTATCACTCTGACACTCTCTGATACACTCTGATACTCTCTATCACTCTCTGACACTCTCTATCACTCTCTGACACTCTCTGATACACTCTGACACTCTCAGACACTCTCTGACAAACTCAGACACTCTCTACCGCTCTCATTCAATCTCTGACACTCTCTGATACACTCTAACCCTCTCAGACACTCCCTGACACTCTCTATCACTCTCCGACTCAATCTGACACTCTCAGACAGTCTCAGACAATCTCTATCACTCTCTGACACTCTCTGACACTCTCTGATACTCTCTGATACTCTCTGATACACTCTGACACTCTCTGACACTCTCTGACACTCTCAGACACTCTCTGACGCTCTCTCAGACACTCTCTGACACTTTCAGACACTCTCTGCCACTCTCTATCACTCTCTGACACTCTCTGACACTCTCTGACACTCTCCGACCCTCTCTATCACTCTCTGACCCTCTCTGACACTCTCAGACCCACAAAGATACTCGCTGACACTCAATATCACTCTCTGACACTCTCTGACACTTTCAGACACTCTCTGCCACTCACTATCACTCGCTGACACTTTCACACACTCTCTGCCACTCTCTGACACTCTCCATAACTCTCTATCACTCTCTATCAATCTCTGACACACTCTGACACTCTCGGACACTCACTATCACTTTCAGACACTCACCATCACTCTCTGATACTCTCTGACACTCAGTATCACTCTCTGACACTCTCTATCTATCTCTGACACTCTCTGACTCTCACTATCACTCTCTGACAGTCTCTATCACTCTCAGACACTCTCTATCACTCTCAGACACTCTCAGACACTCACTATCACTCTCTGACACTCACTATCACTCTCTGACACTCTCTCACACTCTCTGAAACACTCTATCTCCCTCTGAAAATCTATATCACTCTCTGACACTGTCTGACACTGTCTATCACTCTCTGACACTCTCTGGCACTTTCAGACACTCTCAGACACTCACTATCACTCTCTTATACTCTCTGACGCTCACTATCACTCTCTGATACTCTCTGACACTCTCTAGCACTCTCTGACACTCTCAGACACTTACTATCACTCTCTGACACACTCTATCACTCTCTGACACACTCAGACAATCACTATCACTCTCTGACACTCTCTGACACTCTCTATCACTCTCTGACACTCTCTGATACTCTCAGACACTCACAGAAACTCACTATCACTCTCTGACACTCTCTGACTCTGTCTGACACTCTCTGACACTCTCTGACACTCTCTGACACTCACGGACTCTCACTATCACTCTCTGATACTCTCTGACACTCACTATCACTCTCTGACACTCTCTATCAATCTCTGACACTCTCTGACACTCACTATCACTCTCTGACACTCTCTATCTCTCTCTGACACTCTCTGTCCCTCTCTAACACTCTCTGACACTCTCTGACACTCTCAGACATTCTCATACACTCACTATCAATCTCTTACAACCTCTGACAACCTCTGACACTCTCTGACACTCTCAGACACTCACTATCACTCTCTGATACTCTCTGATACACACTATCACTCTCTGATACTCTCTATCAATCTCTGACAATCTCTGACACTCACTATCACTCTCTGACACTCTCTATCACTCCCAGGCTCTCTCTATCACTCTCAGACACTCTCAGACAATCACTATCATTCTCTGACACTCACTATCGCTCTCTGACACTCTCTCACACTCTCTGACACTCTCTGAAACTCTATATCTCTATTTGACACTCTCTATCACTCTCTGACACTCTCTGACACACTCTGACACTCAGAGACACTCACTGTTAATCTGTGACACTCTCTGACACTCACTATCACTCTCTGAAACTCACTATCACTCTCTGATACTCTCTGACACTCACTATCACTCTCTGATACTCTCTGACACTCTCTATCACTCTCTGACACGCACAATCACTCTCTGACACTCTCTGACACGCACAATCACTCTCTGACACTCTCTGACACTCACAATCACTCTCTGACACACTCTGACACTCTTAGACACTCAGTGTCACTCTCTGACACTCTCTGACAATCTCAGACAATCACTATCACTCTCTGACACTCTCTGACACACTCTATCACTCTCTATCACACTCTGACACACTCTGACACTCAGAGACACTCACTGTCACTCTCTGACACTCTCTGACACTGACTGTCACTCTCTGACACTACCTATCAATCTCTGACACTCTCTGACACTCTCTCACACTCACTAACACTCTCTGACACTCTCTGACACTCTCTGACACTCTCTGACACTCTCACTATCACTCTCTGACACTCCCTGACACTCTCTGACGCTCTCTATCACTCCCTGACACTCTCTATTACTCTCTGACACTCACTATCACTCTCAGACTCTCACTATCACTCTCTGATACTCTCTGACACTCACTATCACTCTCTGACACTCTCTATCTATCTCTGACACTCTCTGACACTCACCATCAGTCTCTGACAGTCTCTATCACTCTCAGACACTCTCTATCACTCTCTGACACTCTCTGATACACTCTGACACTCTCTATCACTCTCTGACACTCTCTATCACTCTCTGACACTCTCTGACACTCTCTGACACTTTCAGACACTCTCTGCCACTCACTATCACTCTCTGACACTCTCTGACACTTTCAGACATTCTCTGCCACTCTCTATCACTCGCTGACACTTTCAGACACTCTCTGCCACTCTCTATCACTCTCTGTCACTCTCTGACACTCTCTGACACTCTCACACTCTCTGACACTCTCACACTCTCGGACCCTCTCTGACACTCTCTATCACTCGCTGACACTCTCTGACACTCTCTATCACTCTCTGACACTCTCTGACACTCTCTGACAATCTCAGACACACTCAGACACTCTCTGACACTCTCTGACACTCTCTGACACTCTCTATCACCCTCTGACACTCTCTGACACTTTCAGACACTCTCTGCCACTCTCTATCACTCTCTAACACTCTCTGACACTTTCACACTCTCTGACACTCTCAAACTCTCTGACACTTTCAGACACTCTCTGCCACTCTATCACTCGCTGACACTCTCTATCACTCTCTGACACTCTGACACTCTCTGACACTCTCTGACACTCTCTGACACTCTCTCACACTCTCTCACACTCTCTCACGCTCTCTGACGCTCTCTGACCCTCTCGGACACTCACAGAAACTCACTATCACTCTCTGACACTCTCTGACCCTCTCTGACACTCTCTCAAAGTTTATATCACTCTCTGACACTGTGACACTCTCTATCACTCTCTGACTCTGTCTGACACACTCTGACACTCTCAGGCACTCTCTGAAACTCTCTATCACTCTCTGAAACTCTCTGACACTCGCAGACACTCTCTGGCACTCTCTATCTCTCTCTGACACTCTCTATCACTCTCTGACACTCTCTATCACTCTCAGACAATCCCTGACCCTCTCAGACGCTCTCTGACACTCTCTATGACTCTATTTTACTCTCTGACACTCTCTGGCACTCTTTGACACTCTCTGACACTCTCTGACACTCTCTATCGCTCTCTGACACTCTCTAACTCTCTCTATCTCTCTCTATCACGCTCTATCACTCTGTATCACTCTCAGTCTTTTTCTGACACTCTCAGACACTCTCAGACACTCTCTGATTCTCTCTGACTCTCTCTGACACTCTCTCACACTCTCTGTCACAGAGAGAGAGAGAACAGCGGGAGCAGAGCTTTGAAATGTGCGCCAAGAAGTCGGAAGCCACACAGAGAGAGAGAGAGAGAACAGCGGGAGCAGAGCTTTGAAAAGCGCACCAAGAAATGGGAAGCCACAGAGAGAGAGAGAGGGAGAACAGCGGCAGCACAGATTTGAGAAGCGCGCCAAGAAATCGGAAGCCACACAGAGAGAGAGAGAGGGAGAACAGCGGGAGCAAAGCTGTGAAAAGCGCGCCAAGAAATCGGATGTCACATGGAGATGGAGAGAACAGCGGGAGCTGAGCTTGGAAAAGCGCGCCAAGAAATCGGATGTCACAGAGAGAGAGAGAGAGAGAACAGCGAGAGCTGAGCTTGGAAAAGCGCGCCAAGAAATCGGATGTCACAGAGAGAGCGAGAGAGAAAGAACAGCGGGAGCAGAGCTTTGAAATGCGCGCCAAGAAATCGGAAGCCACAGAGAGAGAGAGAGAGAGAGAGAGAACAGCGGGAGCAAAGCTTTGAAAAGTGCGCCAAAAAATCGGATGTCACAGAGAGAGAGAGAGAGAGAACAGCGGCAGCAGAGATTTGAAAAGCGCGCCCAGAAATCGGAAGCCACAGAGAGAGAGAGAGAGAGAGAACAGCGGGAGCTGAGCTTGGAAAAGCGCGCCAAGAAATCGGATGTCAGAGAGAGAGAGCGAGAGAACAGCGGCAGCAGAGATTTGAAAAGCGTGCCAAGAAATCGGAAGCCACAGAGCCTAAGAGAGAACAGCGGGAGCTGAGCTTTGAAAAGTGTGCCAAGAAATCGGAAGCCATTTCTCGTGTGTAGGCGGAGCGCACGCGGGACTGCTGGGTAAGTGAGGTTACATATTTGGGCAGTTGCTTTAGTGTCCCTGCTGACTGCACCTGCGGGAAGTGCACCCAAATCCAGCTCCTCGAGACCCGCGTTAGGGAACTGGAGCTGGATGAACTTCGGATCATTCGGGAGGCGGAGGGGGTTATTGACAGGAGTTATAGGGAGGTAGTCACACCTCAGGTAAAAGAAGTAGGTAGATGGGTTACCGTCAGGGGAAGAAGGAGAGGGAACCAGCAGGCAGTGCAGGGATCCCCTGTGGCCGTTTCCCTCAACAACAGGTATACCGTTTTGGATACTGTTGGGGGGGACGACTTACCAGGGGTAAGCAATGGGGTACAGGTCTCTGGCACAGAGTCTGTCCCTGTTGCTCAGAAGGGAAGGGGGAAGAGGAGCAGAGCATTAGTCATTGGGGACTCCATAGTTAGGGGAACAGATAGGAGGTTCTGTGGGAACGAGAGAGACTCATGGTTGGTGTGTTGCCTCCCAGGTTCGTGATGTCTCGGATCGTGTTTTTGGGATCCTTAAGGGGGAGGGGGAGCAGCCCCAAGTCGTGGTCCACATAGGCACCAACGACGTAGGAAGAGAGATGGGGATTTAAGGCAGAAATTCAGGGAGCTAGGGTGGAAGCTTCGAGCGAGAACAAACAGAGTTGTTATCTCTGGGTTGTTGCCCGTGCCACGTGCCAGCGAAGCGAGGAATAGGGAGAGAGAGGAGTTGAACACGTGGCTGCAGGGATGGTGTAGGAGGGAGGGTTTTGGTTTCCTGGATAATTGGGGCTCTTTCTGGGGTAGGTGGGACCTCTACAAACAGGATGGTCTTCACCTGAACCAGAGGGGTACCAATATCCTGGGGGGCAGATTTGCTAGTGCTCTTCGGGGGGGCTTAAAATAATTCAGCAGCTGTTTGGGAACCTAAATTGTAGTTCCAGTGTACAGGATGTTGAGAGTAGTGAGGTCAGGGATAAGGTTACAAGGACGCAAGAGGGCACTGGCAAGCAATAACTTGGTTTAAAGTGTGTCTACTTCAAAGCCAGGAGCATCCGAAATAAGGTGGGCGAGCTTGCAGCATGGGTTGGTACCTGGGATCTCGATGTTGTGGCCATTTCAGAGACATGGGTGGAGCAGGGACAGGAATGGATGTTGCAGGTTCCGGGATTTAGATGTTTCAGTAAGAACAGAAAAGATGGTAAAAGAGAGGGGGGGGAGGGGTGGCATTGTTAATCGAGGAGAGTATTACGGCAGCAGAAAGGACGTTTGAGGACTCGTCTACTGAGGTAGTATGGGCCGAGGTTAGAAACAGGAGAGGAGAGGTCACCCTGTTGGGAGTCTTCTATAGACCTCCGAATAGTTCCAGAGATGTCGAGGAAAGGATAGCGAAGATGATTCTCGACAGGAGCGAGAGTATCAGGGTAGTTGTTATGGGGGACTTTAACTTTCCAAATATTGACTGGAAATACTATAGTTCGAGTACTTTAGAAGGGTCAGTTTTTGTCCAGTGTGTGCAGGAGGGTTTTCTGACACAGTATGTAGACTGGCCAACCAGGGGTGATGCCACATTGGATTTGGTACTGGGTAATGAACTCGGCCAGCTGTTAGATTTAGATGTTTAGTTTAGAGATACAGCACTGAAACAGGCCCTTCGGCCCACCGAGTCTGTGCCGACCATCAACCACCCATTTTATACTAATCCTACACCAATCCCCATATTCCCACCACATCCCCACCTGTCCCTATATTTCCCTACCACCGACCTATACTAGGGGCAATTTACAATGGCCAATTTACCTACCAACCTGCAAGTCTTTTGGCTTGTGGGAGGAAACCGGAGCACCCGGAGAAAACCCACGCAGACACAGGGAGAACTTGCAAACTCCAAACAGGCAGTACCCAGAATTGAACCCGGGTCGCTGGAGCTGTGGTGCTGACCACTGCGCCACTGTGCCTTTGGTGATAGTGATCACAATTCGGTTAGGTTGACCTTAGCGATGGGCAGGGACAGGTATATACCGCAGGGCAAGAATTATAGCTGGGGGAAAGGAAATTATGATGCGATTAGGCAAGATTTAGGATGCGTAGGATGGGGAAGGAAACTGCAGGGGATGGGCACCATCGAAATGTGGAGCTTATTCAAGGAGCAGCTACTGCGTGTCCTTGATAAGTATGTACCTGTCAGGCAGGGAGGAAGTTGTTGGGCGAGGGAGCCGTGGTTTACTGAAGAAGTTGAAGCGCTTGTCAAGAGGAAGAAGAAGGCTTATGTTAGGATGAGACGTGAAGGCTCAGTTAGGGCGCTTGAGAGTTACAAGCTAGCCAGGAAGGATCTAAAGGGAGAGCTAAGAAGAGAGAGGAGAGGACACGAGAAGTCATTGGCGGATAGGATCAAGGAAATCCCTAAGGCTTTCTATAGGTATATCAGGAATAAAAGAATGACTAGAGTTAGATTAGGGCCAATCAAGGATAGTAGTGGGAAGTTGTGTGTGGAATCAGAGGAGATAGGGGAAGCGTTAAATGAATATTTTTCGTCAGTATTTACAGTAGAGAAAGAAAATGTTGTCGAGGAGAATACTGAGATAAAGACTACTAGGCTAGATTGGATTGAGGTTCACAAGGAGGAGCTGTTAGCAATTTTGGAAAGTGTGAAAATAGATAAGTCCCCTGGGCCAGATTTATCCTAGGATTCTCTGGGAAGCCAGGGAGGAGATTGCAAAGCCTTTGTCCTTGATCTTTATGTCGTCATTGTCGACAGGAATAGTGCCGGAAGACTGGAGGATAGCAAGTGTTGCCGCCTTGTTGAAGAAGGGGAGTAGAGACAGCCCTGGTAATTATAGACCTTTGAGCCTTACTTCGGTTGTGGGTAAAATGTTGGAAAAGGTTATGAGAGATAGGATTTATAATCATCTGGAAAAGATTAAGTTCATTAGCGATAGTCAGCACGGTTTTGTGACGTGTAGGTCGTGCCTCACAAAACGTATTGAGTTTTTTGAGAAGGTGAACAAACAGGTGGATGAGGGTAAAGCCGTGGATGTGGTGTATATGGATTTCAGTAAGGCGTTTGAATTAGAATTAGAACATTACAGCGCAGTACAGGCCCTTTGGCCCTCGATGTTGCGTCGACCTGTGAAGCCATCTGACCTACACTATTCCATTTTCATCCATATGTCTATCCAATGACCACTTAAATACCCTTAAAGTTGGCGAGTCTACTACTGTTGCAGGCAGGGCGTTGCACGCCCCTACTACTCTCTGAATAATGAAACTACCTCTAACATCTGTCCGATATCTATCACCCCTCAACTTAAAGCTATGTCCCCTCGTGTTTGCCATCACCATCCGAGGAAAAAGACTCTCACTACCCACCCTATCTAACCCTCTGATTATCTTATATGTCTCTATTAAGTCACCTCTCCTCCTCCTTCTCTCCAACGAAAACAACCTCAAGTCCCTCAGCCTTTCCTCGTAAGACCTTCCCTCTATACCAGGCAACATCCTAGAAAATCTTCTCTGCACCCTTTCCAAAGCTTCCACAGACATCCTATAATGCGGTGACCAGAACTGCACACAATACTCCAGGTGCGGTCTCACCAGAGTTTTGTCCAGCTGCAGCATGACCTCGTGGTTCCGAAACTCGATCCCCCTACTAATAAAAGCTAACACACCATATGCCTTCTTAACAGCCCCATTAACCTGGGTAGCAACTTTCAGGGATTTATGTACCTGGACACCAAGATGTCTCTGTTCATCTACACTACCAAGAATCTTCCCATTAGCTCAGTACTCTGCATTCCTGTTACTCCTTCCAAAGTGAATCACCTCACACTTTTCCGCATTAAACTCCATTTGCCATCTCTTAGCCCAGCTCTGCAGCCTATCTATGTCCCTCTGTACCCTACAACATCCTTCGGCACTATCCACAACTCCAACGACCTTAGTGTCATCCGCAAATTTTCTAACCCACTCTTCCACACACACATCCAGGTCATTTATAAAAATGACAAACAGCAGTGGCCCCAAAACAGATGATTGCGGTACACCACTAGAAACAGAAATCCAGGATGAACATTTACCATCAACCACAACCCTCTGTCTACTTTCAGCAAGCCAATTACTGATCCAAAGATCTAAATAGCCTTCAACCATATACTTCCGTATTTTCAGACAGTCTCTGACACTCTCAGGCACTCTCAGAAAGTCTCTGACAAACTCTCTCACTCTCTGACACTCTCAATCACTCTCTATCACTCTCAGACACTCTCAGACTCTCTCTGACACTCTCTATCACTCTCCATCACTCTCTGACACTCTCTGTCACTCTCAGACACCCTCTCACACTCTCTGACACTCTCTGGCACTCTATATCACTCTCTGACACTCTCTAACACACTCTGACACTCACAGACACTCTCAGACACTCTCTGACACACGCTGATACTCTCTATCACTCTCAGACACTCTCTGACACTCTCTGGCACTCTCTCGCACTCTCTGACACTCTATATCACTCTCTGACACTCTCTATCTCTCTCTGACACCCTCTGAAACTCTCAATCACTCTCTGACACACTCTGACAATCTCTGACACTCTCTGTTGCTCTCGGATGCACTCTGACACTCGCTGACACTCTCAGACTCTCTCTGACACACTCTTTCACACGCGATCACACTCTGACACACTGTATCACACACTGACACTCGCTGACACTCTCTTACACCCTCTGACACTCTCTGGCAGTCTCTGCAACTCTCTGGCACTCTCTATCACTCTCTGACTCTCTCTGACACTCTCTATCACTCTCTGACACTCTCTATCACTCTCTGACACACTCTGACCCTCTCTGACACTCTCTGACACTCTCAGACACTCTCCATCACTCTATCACACTCTCCATCACTCTCTGACACTCTCTATCACTCTCTGACACTCACGGATACTCCCTGACACTATCTGTCGCTCTCGGACATTCTCAGACACTTTCCATCACTCTCTGACACTCTCAGACTCTCTCTGAAACTCTCTTTCACACTCTATCACTCTCTGACACACTCTCTCACTCTCTGACACACTTTGACACTCTCTATCACTCTCTGACAACTCTGACACTCTCTGATAAACTCTGACACTCTCACACACTATCACTCTCTGACACTCTCTATCACTCTCTGACACTCACTGACACACTCTGACACTCTCAGACACTGTCAGACAGTCTCAGACACTCTCTATCACTCTCTGAAACTCTCTACCACGCTTTGACTCTCTCTATTTCTCTCTATCACTCTCTGGCACTCTCTGACACTCTCGGATACACGCTGACACTCCCTGATACTCTCTGACACTCTCTTTCGCTCTCTGACACTCTCTGACAATCTCAGACACACTCAGACACACTCTGACACTTTCTATCACTCTCTGACACTCTCTGACACATTCAGACACTCTCAGACACTCACTGCCACTCTCTACCACTCTCTGATACACCCTGACACACCCTGACGCTCTCTGACACATTCTGTCACTCTCTGACAATCTCAGACACAATCAGAAACTCTCTGTCACTCTCTGTCACTCTCTGACACTCTCTGACACTTTCAGACACTCTCAGACACACTCAGACACACTCAGACACACTCAGACACTCTCTGGCACTCTCTGGCACTCTCTGGCACTCTCTAACACTCTCTGACACTCTCTGACAATCTCAGACACAATCAGACACTCTCTGGCACTCTCTGGCGGTCTATATCACTCTCTGGCACTCTCTATCACACTCTGACACTCTCTGACACTCTCTGACACTCTCTGAATGTTTATATCACTCTCTGACACACTCTATCACTGCCTGACACTCCCTGACAATCTCAGACTCTCCCTGACACTCTCAGACTCTCTCTGACTCTCTCTATCACTCTCTGACACTGTCTGACACTCTCAGACACTCTCTGACACTCTCTGGCACTCTCTCGCACTCTCTGACACTCTATATCACTCTCTGACACTCTCTATCTCTCTCTGACACCCTCTGAAACTCTCAATCACTCTCTGACACACTCTGACAATCTCTGACACTCTCTGTTGCTCTCAGATACACTCTGACACTCGCTGACACTCCCAGACTCTCTCTGACACACTCTTTCACACGCGATCACACTCTGACACACTGTATCACACACTGACACTCGCTGACACTCTCTTACACCCTCTGACACTCTCTGGCAGTCTCTGCAACTCTCTGGCACTCTCTATCACTCTCTGACACTCTCTGACACTCTCTATCACTCTCTGACACTCTCGATCACTCTCTATCACTCTCTATCACTCTCTATCACTCTCTGACACACTCTGACCCTCTCTGACACTCTCTGACACTCTCAGACACTCTCCATCACTCTATGACACTCTCTATCACTCTCTGACACTCACGGATACTCCCTGACACTATCTGTCGCTCCCGGACACTCTCTATCACTCTCTATCACTCTCTGACACACTCTGACCCTCTCTGACACTCTCTGACACTCTCAGACACTCTCCATCACTCTATGACACTCTCTATCACTCTCTGACACTCACGGATACTCCCTGACACTATCTGTCGCTCCCGGACACTCTCAGACACTTTCCATCACTCTCTGACACTCTCAGACTCTCTCTGAAACTCTCTTTCACACTCTATCACTCTCTGACACACTCTCTCACTCTCTGACACACTTTGACACTCTCTATCACTCTCTGACAATCTCTGGCACTCTCTGATAAACTCTGACACTCTCACACACTATCACTCTCTGACACTCTCTATCACTCTCTGACACTCACTGACACTCTTTGACACTCTCAGACACTGTCAGACAGTCTCAGACACTCTCTATCACTCTCTGAAACTCTCTACCACGCTTTGACTCTCTCTATTTCTCTCTATCACTCTCTGGCACTCTCTGACACTCTCGGATACACGTTGACACTCCCTGACACTCTCTGACACTCTCTCTCACTCTCTGACACTCTCTGACAATCTCAGACACACTCAGACAGTCTCAGACACTCTCTATCACTCTCTGACACTCTCTGACACATTCAGACGCTCTCAGACACTCACTGCCACTCTCTGCCACTCTCTGATACACTCTGACACACCCTGACGCTCTCTGACACATTCTGTCACTCTCTGACAATCTCTGACAATCTCAGACACAATCAGAAACTCTCAGTCACTCTCTGTCACTCTCTGACACTCTCTGACACTTTCAGACTCTCTCAGACACACTCAGACACACTCACACACTCTCTGGCACTCTCTGGCACTCTCTATCACTCTCTGACACTCTCTGACAATCTCAGACACAATCAGACACTCTCTGGCACTCTCTGGCGGTCTCTATCACTCTCTGGCGCTCTCTATCACACTCTGACACTCTCTGACACTCTCTGAATGTTTATATCACTCTCTGACACACTCTATCACTGCCTGACACTCCCTGACACTCTCAGACTCTCCCTGACACTCTCAGACTCTCTCTGACTCTCTCTGTCACTCTCTGACACTCTCTGACACTCTCAGACACTCTCAGACACTCTCTGACACTCTCTGACGCTCTCAGACACTCTCTCTCACTCTCTGTCGCTCTCTATAACTCTCTGACACTCTCTATCACTTTCTGACACTGCCTGACACACACTGACACATTCTATCAATTACTGACAATCTCAGACACTCTCAGACTTTTTCAGACACTCTCTGACAAACTTTATCAATCTCTGACACTCTCTGACACTCTCTATCACTCTCTGACACTCTCTGATACACTCTGACAGTCTCAGACGCTCTCTATCACTCTCTGACACCCTCTATCACTCTCTGACACTCACTGACACACTCTGAAACTCTCAGACACTCTCAGACAGTCTCAGACACTCTCTATCACTCTCTGAAACTCTCTACCACGCTTTGACTCTCTCTATCACTCTCTGGCACTCTCTGACACTCTCCGATACACTCTGACACTCCCTGACATTCTCTGACACTCTGTTTCACTCTCTGACACTCTCTGATACACTCTGACAGTCTCAGACGCTCTCCATCACTCTCTGACACCCTCTATCACTCTCTGACACTCACTGACACACTCTGAAACTCTCAGACAGTCTCAGACACTCTCTATCACTCTCTGAAACTCTCTACCACGCTTTGACTCTCTCTATCACTCTCTGGCACTCTCTGACACTCTCAGATACACTCTGACAGTCCCTGACATTCTCTGACACTCTGTTTCACTCTCTGACACTCTCTGACAATCTCAGACACAATCAGACACCCTTTGGCACTCTCTATCACTCTCTGACATTCTCTGACACTTTCAGACACTCTCTGACACTCTCTACCTCTCTCTACCACTCTCTACCACTCTCTGACACTCTCTTATACACTCTGACACACCCTGACACTCTCTGACACTTTATATCACTCTCAGACACTCTCTGACAATCTCAGACACAATCAGAAACTCTCAGACACTCTATGTCACTCTCTGACACTCTCTGACACTTTCAGACACTCTCAGACACTCTCAGACACACTCAGACACTCTCTGGCACTCTCTGGCACTCTCTGACACTTTCAGACACTTTCAGACACTCTCAGACACTCTCAGACACACTCAGACACTCTCTGGCACACTCTGGCACTTTCAGACACTCTCTATCACTCTCTGACACTCTCTGATACACTCTGACACACCCTGACGCTCTCTGACACATTCTGTCACTCTCTGACACTTTCAGACACTCTCAGACACTCTCTACCTCTCTCTACCACTCTCTACCACTCTCTGACACTCTCTTATACACTCTGACACACCCTATCACTCTCAGACACTCTCTGACAATCTCAGACACAATCAGAAACTCTCAGAAACTCCATGTCACTCTCAGACACTCTCTGACACTTTCAGACACTCTCAGACACTCTCAGACACACTCAGACACTCTCTGGCACTCTCTGGCACTCTCTGACACTTTCAGACACTTTCAGACACTCTCAGACACTCTCAGACACACTCAGACACTCTCTGGCACTCTCTGGCACTCTCTCACACTCTCTGGCACTCTCTATCACTCTGTCTCACTCTCTGACACTCTCTGACACTCTCTGAATGTTTATATCACTCTCTGACACACTCTATCACTGTCTGACACTCCCTGACACTTTCTGTGTCTCCTTGACACTCTCTGACACTCTCTGACACTCTGGGACACTCTCAGACACTCTCTGACACACTCTGACACTCTCTGACGCTCGCAGACGCTCTCTATCACTCTCTATCACTCTCGATCACTTTCTGACACTCTGTATGACTTTTTGACACTGCCTGACACACACTGACACTCTCAGGCACTCTCTGAAAGTCTCTATCACTCTCTGAAACTCTCTGACACTGGCAGACACTCTCTGGCACTCTCTCTCACTCTCTGACACTCCCTATAACTCTCAATCTCTCTCAGACACTCCCTGACACTCTCAGACACTCTCAGACACACTCTATCACTCTCTGACACACTCTATCACTCTCTGAAACTCACTGAAACTCTCTGACACTCTCTGTCACTCTCTGATACACTCTGTCACTCTCTATTACTCTCAGACACTCTCTATCACTCTCAGTCTCTCTCAGACACTCCCTGACATTCTCAGACACTCTCAGACACTCTCTATCACTCTCTGACACACTCTATCACTCTCTGAAATTCACTGAAACTCTCTGACACTCTCTGTCACTCTCTGACATTCTCTACCACTCTATACCACTCTCTGTCACTCTCTGACACTCTCTGACACTCTCTATCACTCTCTGACACTCTCTGATACACTCTGACACTCTCAGACACTCTCTGACACTCTCTGACACCTCAGACATCTCTCTATCACTCTCTGACACTCTCTGACACTCTCTGACACTCTCTATCACTCTCTGACACTCTCTATCACTCTCCATCACTCTCTGATACTCTCTATCACTCTCTGACACTCTCTGATACACTCTGACACTCTCAGACACTCTCTGTCACTTACCTCACTCTCCGACACTGTTTGTCACTCTCTGACATTCTCTGACACTCTCAGACACTCTCTGACACTTTATATCACTCTCTGACACTCTCTGACACTCTCTATCACTCTCTGACACTCTCTGACACTCTCTATCACTCTCTGACACTCTCTATCACTCTCTATCACTCTCCATCACTCTCTGATACTCTCTATCACTCTCTGACACTCTCTGATACACTCTGACACTCTCAGACACTCTCTGTCACTTACCTCACTCTCCGACACTGTTTGTCACTCTCTGACATTCTCTGACACTCTCAGACACTCTCTGACACTTTATATCACTCTCTGACACTCACAGAAACTCTCAGACAGTCTCAGACAATTTATATCACTCTCTTACACTGCCTGACACTCTCTGACAGTCTCAGACACTCTCTTTCACTCTCTATCCCTCTATGACACTCTCAGACACTCTCAGACACTCTCAGACACTCTCAGACACTCTCTGACACTCTCTATCACTCTCTATCACTCTCGATAACTCTCTGAAACTCTCTGACACTCTCAGGTACTCTCTGACACTTTCTAACACTCTCTGAAACTCTCAGACACTTTTTATGACTCTCTCACACTCTCAGACACTCTCTCACACTCTCTGACACTGTTTGACACTCTCCAACAGACTCTGACACTCTCTGACACTTTCTATCACGATCTGACACTCTCAGACACTCTCAGACACATTCAATCTCTCCTTGACACTCTCTGACACTCTCAGAGACTCTCAGGCAGTCTCAGACGCTCTCTATCACTCTCTGCCACTGTTTGACACTCTCTGACACTTTCAGACACTCTCAGACACTACCTGACACTCTCAGACACTTTCTAACACTGTCTGTCACTGTCTGACACTCTCTGATACTCTCAGACACTCTCAGACACTCCCTAACACTCGCTGAGACTCTCTGACACTCTCACACCCTCTCTGACACACTCTGACACTCTCAGGTACTCTCAGGCACTCTCTATCACTCTCCATCACTCTCCGACACTCTCTCATTATCTCTATCACTCTCTGACACTCTCAGACACTCTCTGGGGCGCTCTGACACTCTCTATCACTTTCTGACACTCTCTGACATTCTCAGACTCTCTCAGACACTCTCAGACACTCTGTGACACACTCTGACACTCCCTGACACTCTCAGACACTCTCTTTCGCTGTCTATCACTCTGTGACACTCTCTGGCATTCTATATCACTCTCTGACACTCTCTAACACACTCTGACAATCACAGACACTCTCTGACACTCTCTGATACTCTCTATCACTCTCTGATACTCTCAGACACTCTCTGACACTCTCCGGCACTCTCTCGCACTCTCTGACACTCTATGTCACTCTCTGATACTCTCTATCTCTCTCTGATACTCTCTGAAACTCTCTATCACTCTCTGACACACTCTGACACTCTCTGACACTCTCTGACACTCTCTATCACTCTAAGACACTCTCGATCACTCTCCATCACTCTCTATCACTCTCTGACACACTCTGACACTCTCTGACACTCTCAGACACTCTCCATCACTCTATGACACTCTCTATCACTCTCTGACACTCTCTGTCACTCTCTGACACTCTCTGACACTCCCTGACACTCTCTGTCGCTCTCGGACACTCTCAGACACTTGCCATCACTCTCTGACACTCTCAGACTCTCTCTGAAACTTTCTTTCACACTCGATCACTCTCTGACTCACTCTCTCACTCTCTGACACTCTCTGACACTCTCTGTCACTCTCTGACAATCTCTGACACTCTCTGATACACTCTGACACTCTCACACACTATCACTCACTGACACTCTCTGACACTCTCAGACACACTCTTTCGCTCTTTACCAATCTATGACACTCCCTATCACTCCCTGACACTCTCAGATTATGTCTGATAATCTCTTTCAATCTCCATCACTCTCAGACACTCTCTGACACTCTCTGGCACTCTCTCGCACTCTCTGACACTCTATATCACTCTCTGACACTCTCTATCTCTCTCTGACACCCTCTGAAACTCTCAATCACTCTCTGACACACTCTGACAATCTCTGACACTCTCTGTTGCTCTCGGATGCACTCTGACACTCGCTGACACTCTCAGACTCTCTCTGACACACTCTTTCACACGCGATCACACTCTGACACACTGTATCACACACTGACACTCGCTGACACTCTCTTACACCCTCTGACACTCTCTGGCAGTCTCTGCAACTCTCTGGCACTCTCTATCACTCTCTGACTCTCTCTGACACTCTCTATCACTCTCTGACACTCTCTATCACTCTCTGACACACTCTGACCCTCTCTGACACTCTCTGACACTCTCAGACACTCTCCATCACTCTATCACACTCTCCATCACTCTCTGACACTCTCTATCACTCTCTGACACTCACGGATACTCCCTGACACTATCTGTCGCTCTCGGACATTCTCAGACACTTTCCATCACTCTCTGACACTCTCAGACTCTCTCTGAAACTCTCTTTCACACTCTATCACTCTCTGACACACTCTCTCACTCTCTGACACACTTTGACACTCTCTATCACTCTCTGACAACTCTGACACTCTCTGATAAACTCTGACACTCTCACACACTATCACTCTCTGACACTCTCTATCACTCTCTGACACTCACTGACACACTCTGACACTCTCAGACACTGTCAGACAGTCTCAGACACTCTCTATCACTCTCTGAAACTCTCTACCACGCTTTGACTCTCTCTATTTCTCTCTATCACTCTCTGGCACTCTCTGACACTCTCGGATACACGCTGACACTCCCTGATACTCTCTGACACTCTCTTTCGCTCTCTGACACTCTCTGACAATCTCAGACACACTCAGACACACTCTGACACTTTCTATCACTCTCTGACACTCTCTGACACATTCAGACACTCTCAGACACTCACTGCCACTCTCTACCACTCTCTGATACACCCTGACACACCCTGACGCTCTCTGACACATTCTGTCACTCTCTGACAATCTCTGACAATCTCAGACACAATCAGAAACTCTCTGTCACTCTCTGTCACTCTCTGACACTCTCTGACACTTTCAGACACTCTCAGACACACTCAGACACACTCAGACACACTCAGACACACTCAGACACTCTCTGGCACTCTCTGGCACTCTCTGGCACTCTCTGACACTCTCTGACAATCTCAGACACAATCAGACACTCTCTGGCACTCTCTGGCGGTCTATATCACTCTCTGGCACTCTCTATCACACTCTGACACTCTCTGACACTCTCTGACACTCTCTGAATGTTTATATCTCTTTTTGACACACTCTATCACTGCCTGACACTCCCTGACAATCTCAGACTCTCCCTGACACTCTCAGACTCTCTCTGACTCTCTCTATCACTCTCTGACACTGTCTGACACTCTCAGACACTCTCTGACTCTCTCTGGCACTCTCTCGCACTCTCTGACACTCTATATCAGTCTCTGACACTCTCTATCTCTCTCTGACACCCTCTGAAACTCTCAATCACTCTCTGACACACTCTGACAATCTCTGACACTCTCTGTTGCTCTCAGATACACTCTGACACTCGCTGACACTCCCAGACTCTCTCTGACACACTCTTTCACACGCGATCACACTCTGACACACTGTATCACACACTGACACTCGCTGACACTCTCTTACTCCCTCTGACACTCTCTGGCAGTCTCTGCAACTCTCTGGCACACTCTATCACTCTCTGACACTCTCTGACACTCTCTATCACTCTCTGACACTCTCGATCACTCTCTATCACTCTCTATCACTCTCTATCACTCTCTGACACACTCTGACCCTCTCTGACACTCTCTGACACTCTCAGACACTCTCCATCACTCTATGACACTCTCTATCACTCTCTGACACTCACGGATACTCCCTGACACTATCTGTCGCTCCCGGACACTCTCAGACACTTTCCATCACTCTCTGACACTCTCAGACTCTCTCTGAAACTCTCTTTCACACTCTATCACTCTCTGACACACTCTCTCACTCTCTGACACACTTTGACACTCTCTATCACTCTCTGACAATCTCTGGCACTCTCTGATAAACTCTGATACTCTCACACACTATCACTCTCTGACACTCTCTATCACTCTCTGACACTCACTGACACTCTTTGACACTCTCAGACACTGTCAGACAGTCTCAGACACTCTCTATCACTCTCTGAAACTCTCTACCACGCTTTGACTCTCTCCATTTCTCTCTATCACTCTCTGGCACTCTCTGACACTCTCGGATACACGTTGACACTCCCTGACACTCTCAGACACTCTCTATCACTCTCTGACACTCTCTGACACATTCAGACGCTCTCAGACACTCACTGCCACTCTCTGCCACTCTCTGATACACTCTGACACACCCTGACGCTCTCTGACACATTCTGTCACTCTCTGACAATCTCTGACAATCTCAGACACAATCCGAAACTCTCAGTCACTCTCTGTCACTCTCTGACACTCTCTGACACTTTCAGACTCTCTCAGACACACTCAGACACACTCACACACTCTCTGGCACTCTCTGGCACTCTCTATCACTCTCTGACACTCTCTGACAATCTCAGACACAATCAGACACTCTCTGGCACTCTCTGGCGGTCTCTATCACTCTCTGGCGCTCTCTATCACACTCTGACACTCTCTGACACTCTCTGAATGTTTATATCACTCTCTGACACACTCTATCACTGCCTGACACTCCCTGACACTCTCAGACTCTCCCTGACACTCTCAGACTCTCTCTGTCTCTCTCTGTCACTCTCTGACACTCTCTGACACTCTCAGACACTCTCAGACACTCTCTGACACTCTCTGACGCTCTCAGACACTCTCTCTCACTCTCTGTCGCTCTCTATAACTCTCTGACACTCTCTATCACTTTCTGACACTGCCTGACACACACTGACACATTCTATCAATTACTGACAATCTCAGACACTCTCAGACTTTTTCAGACACTCTCTGACAAACTTTATCAATCTCTGACACTCTCTGACACTCTCTATCACTCTCTGACACTCTCTGATACACTCTGACAGTCTCAGACGCTCTCTATCACTCTCTGACACCCTCTATCACTCTCTGACACTCACTGACACACTCTGAAACTCTCAGACACTCTCAGACAGTCTCAGACACTCTCTATCACTCTCTGAAACTCTCTACCACGCTTTGACTCTCTCTATCACTCTCTGGCACTCTCTGACACTCTCCGATACACTCTGACACTCCCTGACATTCTCTGACACTCTGTTTCACTCTCTGACACTCTCTGATACACTCTGACAGTCTCAGACGCTCTCCATCACTCTCTGACACCCTCTATCACTCTCTGACACTCACTGACACACTCTGAAACTCTCAGACAGTCTCAGACACTCTCTATCACTCTCTGAAACTCTCTACCACGCTTTGACTCTCTCTATCACTCTCTGGCACTCTCTGACACTCTCAGATACACTCTGACAGTCCCTGACATTCTCTGACACTCTGTTTCACTCTCTGACACTCTCTGACAATCTCAGACACAATCAGACACCCTTTGGCACTCTCTATCACTCTCTGACATTCTCTGACACTTTCAGACACTCTCAGACACTCTCTACCTCTCTCTACCACTCTCTACCACTCTCTGACACTCTCTTATACACTCTGACACACCCTGACACTCTCTGACACTTTCTATCACTCTCAGACACTCTCTGACAATCTCAGACACAATCAGAAACTCTCTGACACTCTCTGACACTCTCTGACACTTTCAGACACTCTCAGACACTCTCTGGCACTCTCTGGCACTCTCTGACACTCTCTGGCACTCTCTGACACTTTCAGACACTTTCAGACACTCTCAGACACTCTCAGACACACTCAGACACTCTCTGACACTCTCTTATACACTCTGACACACCCTATCACTCTCAGACACTCTCTGACAATCTCAGACACAATCAGAAACTCTCAGAAACTCCATGTCACTCTCAGACACTCTCTGACACTTTCAGACACTCTCAGACACTCTCAGACACACTCAGCCACTCTCTGGCACTCTCTGGCACTCTCTGACACTTTCAGACACTTTCAGACACTCTCAGACACTCTCAGACACACTCAGACACTCTCTGGCACTCTCTGGCACTCTCTCACACTCTCTGGCACTCTCTATCACTCTGTCTCACTCTCTGACACTCTCTGACACTCTCTGACACTCTCTGAATGTTTATATCACTCTCTGACACACTCTATCACTGTCTGACACTCCCTGACACTTTCTGTGTCTCCTTGACACTCTCTGACACTCTCTGACACGCTGGGACACTCTCAGACACTCTCTGACACACTCTGACACTCTCTGACGCTCGCAGACGCTCTCTATCACTCTCTATCACTCTCGATCACTTTCTGACACTCTGTATGACTTTTTGACACTGCCTGACACACACTGACACTCTCAGGCACTCTCTGAAAGTCTCTATCACTCTCTGAAACTCTCTGACACTGGCAGACACTCTCTGGCACTCTCTCTCACTCTCTGACACACTCTATCACTCTCTGAAACTCACTGAAACTCTCTGACACTCTCTGTCACTCTCTGATACACTCTGTCACTCTCTATTACACTCAGACACTCTCTATCACTCTCAGTCTCTCTCAGACACTCCCTGACATTCTCAGACACTCTCAGACACTCTCTATCACTCTCTGACACACTCTATCACTCTCTGAAATTCACTGAAACTCTCTGACACTCTCTGTCACTCTCTGACCTTCTCTACCACTCTATACCACTCTCTGTCACTCTCTGTCACTCTCTGACACTCTCTGACACTCTCTGACACTCTCTATCACTCTCTGACACTCTCTATCACTCTCCATCACTCTCTGATACTCTATATCACTCTCTGAAACTCTCTGATACACTCTGACACTCTCAGACACTCTCTGACACTCTCTGACACCTCAGACATCTCTCTATCACTCTCTGACACTCTCTGACACTCTCTGACACTCTCTGACACTCTCTATCACTCTCTGACACTCTCTATCACTCTCCATCACTCTCTGATACTCTCTATCACTCTCTGACACTCTCTGATACACTCTGACACTCTCAGACACTCTCTGTCACTTACCTCACTCTCCGACACTGTTTGTCACTCTCTGACATTCTCTGACACTCTCAGACACTCTCTGACACTTTATATCACTCTCTGACACTCTCTGACACTCTCTATCACTCTCTGACACTCTCTATCACTCTCCATCACTCTCTGATACTCTCTATCACTCTCTGACACTCTCTGATACACTCTGACACTCTCAGACACTCTCTGTCACTTACCTCACTCTCCGACACTGTTTGTCACTCTCTGACATTCTCTGACACTCTCAGACACTCTCTGACACTTTATATCACTCTCTGACACTCACAGAAACTCTCAGACAGTCTCAGACAATTTATATCACTCTCTTACACTGCCTGACACTCTCTGACAGTCTCAGACACTCTCTTTCACTCTCTGTCCCTCTATGACACTCTCAGACACTCTCAGACACTCTCAGACACTCTCTGACACTCTCTATCACTCTCTATCACTCTCGATAACTCTCTGAAACTCTCTGACACTCTCAGGTACTCTCTGACACTTTCTAACACTCTCTGAAACTCTCAGACACTTTTTATGACTCTCTCACACTCTCAGACACTCTCTCACACTCTCTGACACTGTTTGACACTCTCCAACAGACTCTGACACTCTCTGACACTTTCTATCACGATCTGACACTCTCAGACACTCTCAGACACATTCAATCTCTCCTTGACACTCTCTGACACTCTCAGAGACTCTCAGGCAGTCTCAGACGCTCTCTATCACTCTCTGCCACTGTTTGGCACTCTCTGACACTTTCAGACACTCTCAGACACTACCTGACACTCTCAGACACTTTCTAACACTGTCTGTCACTGTCTGACACTCTCTGATACTCTCAGACACTCTCAGACACTCCCTAACACTCGCTGAGACTCTCTGACACTCTCACACCCTCTCTGACACACTCTGACACTCTCAGGTACTCTCAGGCACTCTCTATCACTCTCCATCACTCTCCGACACTCTCTCATTATCTCTATCACTCTCTGACACTCTCAGACACTCTCTGGGGCGCTCTGACACTCTCTATCACTTTCTGACACTCTCTGACATTCTCAGACTCTCTCAGACACTCTCAGACACTCTGTGACACACTCTGACACTCCCTGACACTCTCAGACACTCTCTTTCGCTGTCTATCACTCTGTGACACTCTCTGGCATTCTATATCACTCTCTGACACTCTCTAACACACTCTGACAATCACAGACACTCTCTGACACTCTCTGATACTCTCTATCACTCTCTGATACTCTCAGACACTCTCTGACACTCTCTGACACTCTCCGGCACTCTCTCGCACTCTCTGACACTCTATGTCACTCTCTGATACTCTCTATCTCTCTCTGATACTCTCTGAAACTCTCTATCACTCTCTGACACACTCTGACACTCTCTGACACTCTCTGACACTCTCTATCACTCTAAGACACTCTCGATCACTCTCCATCACTCTCTATCACTCTCTGACACACTCTGACACTCTCTGACACTCTCAGACACTCTCCATCACTCTATGACACTCTCTATCACTCTCTGACACTCTCTGTCACTCTCTGACACTCTCTGACACTCCCTGACACTCTCTGTCGCTCTCGGACACTCTCAGACACTTGCCATCACTCTCTGACACTCTCAGACTCTCTCTGAAACTTTCTTTCACACTCGATCACTCTCTGACTCACTCTCTCACTCTCTGACACTCTCTGACACTCTCTATCACTCTCTGACAATCTCTGACACTCTCTGATACACTCTGACACTCTCACACACTATCACTCACTGACACTCTCTGACACTCTCAGACACACTCTTTCGCTCTTTACCAATCTATGACACTCCCTATCACTCCCTGACACTCTCAGATTATGTCTGATAATCTCTTTCAATCTCCATCACTCTCTGACAATCTCTGATACTCGCTATCACTCTCTGACACTCTCTGATACACTCTGAAACTCTCACATACTCTCTGACACTCTCTATCACTCTCCAACACTCTCTGAAACTCTCTGATACACTCTGACACTCTCAGACTCTCTCTGACACTCTGCATCACCCTCTGACACTCTCTGAAACTCTCTATCACTCTCTGACACTCTCTGACACTCTCTGACACTCTCTGATACACTCTGACACTCTCAGACAGTCTCTGACACTTCTATCACTCTCTGACACACTCTGACACTCTCTATCACTCTCTGACAATCTCTGACACTCTCAGACACTCTCAGACACTCCCTGACACTCTCTGAGACTCTCTGACACTCTCAGGCACTCTCAGACACCCTCTATCACTCTCCGTCACTCTCCGACACTCTCTCATACTCTCTATCACTCTCTGAAACTCTCAGGCACTCTCTGGGACTCTCTGACACTCTCTATCACTTTCTGACAATCGCTGACACTCTCTGATACACTCTGAAACTCTCAGACAGTCTCTGACACTTCTATCATTCTCTGAAACTCTCTGTCACTCTCTGACAATCTCTGACACTCTCTGATACACTCTGACACTCTCAGACACTCTCTGACACTCTGTATCACTCTCTGACACTCTCTGACACTCTCTATCACTCTCAGACACCGTCTCACACTCGATGACACTCTCTGGCATTCTATATCACTCTCTGACACTCTCTAACACACTCTGACACCCACAGACACTCTCAGACACTTTCTGACACTCTCTGATACTCTCTGACACTCTCAGACACTCTCTGACACTCTCTGGCACTCTCTCGCACTCTCTGACACTCTCTATCACTCTCTGACACTCTCTATCTCTCTCTGACACTCTCTGAAACTCTCTGACACTCTCTGACACACTCTGACACTCTCTGACACTCTCTATAACTCTCTGACACTCTCTGACACTCTCTGACACTCTCTGTCGCTCTCGGATACACTCTGACACTCGCTGACACTCTCAGACTCTCTCTGACAATCTCTGGCACTCTCGATCACTCTCTGACACACTCTGACACACTCTGACACTCTCTGACATTCTCTGACACTCTCCATCACTCTGTGGCACTCTCTATCACTCTCTGACACCCTCTATCACTCTCTGACTCTCTCTGACACTCCCTGACACTCTCTGTCGCTCTCGGACACTCTCAGACACTTTCCATCACTCTCTGATCCTCTCAGACCCTCTCTGAAACTCTCTTTCACACTCTATCACTCTCTGACACACACTCTCACTCTCTGACATACTCTGACACTCTCTATCACTCTTTGACAATCTCTGACACTCTCTGATACACTCTGACACTCTCACACACTATCACTCTCTGACACTCTCAATCACTCTCTGACACTCACTGACACTCTCTGACACTCTCAGACACTCACAGACAGTCTCAGACACTCTCTATCACTCACTGAAACTCTCTACCACGCTTTGACTCTCTCTATCTCTCTCTATCACTCTCTGGCACTCTCTGACACTCCCGGATACACTCTGACACTCCCTGACTCTCTATGTCGCGCTCTTTCACTCTCTGACAATCTGAGACACACTCAGACACTCTCCGACACTCTCTATCTCTCTCTGACACTCTCTGACACATTCAGACACTCTCAGACACTCACTACCACTCTCTACCACTCTCTACCACTCTCTGACACTCTCTGATACACTCTGACACACCCTGACACTCTCTGACACATTCTGTCACTCTCTGACAATCTCAGGCACAATCAGAAACTCTCAGACACTCTCTGTCACTCTCTGACACTCTCTGACACTTTCAGATTCTATCAGACACACTCAGACACTCTCTGGCACTCTCTGGCACTCTCTATCACTCTCTCACACTCTCTGACACTCTCTGACAATCTCTGAATATTTATATCACTCTCTGACACACTCTATCACTGTCTGACAAAGCCTGACACTCTCAGACTCTCCCTGACACTCTCAGACTCTCTCTGACTCTCTCTATCACTCTCTGACACTCTCTGAAACTCTCTGTCACTCTCAGACACTCTCAGACACTCTCAGACACTCTCTGACACTCTCTGACACTCTCTGACACTCTCTGACGCTCTCAGACACTCTCTCTCATTCTATCTCGCTCTCTATCACTCTCTGACACTCTCTATCACTTTCTGACACGGCCTGACACACACTTACACTCTCAGGCACCCTCTGAAAGTCTGTATCACTCTCTGAAACTCTCTGACACTAGCAGACACTCTCTGACACATTCTATCAATTACTGACACTCTCAGACACTCTCAGACACTCTCAGACATTTCCAGACACTCTCTGACACACCTTATCACTCTCCGACACTCTCTGAAACTCTCTGATACACTCTGACACTCTCAGACACACTGCATCACTTTCAGACAGTCTCTGACACTTCTATCACTCTCTGACACAATCTGACACTCTCTATCACTCTCTGACAATCTCTGACACTCTCTGATACACTCTGAAACTCTCAGACACTCTCTGACACTCTCTATCACACTCTGACACTCTCTGAAACTCTCTGATACACTCTGACACTCTCAGACACTCTCTGATACTCCCTATCACTCTCAGACACCCTCTCACACTCTCTGACACTCTCTGGCATTCTATATCACTCTCTGACACTCTCTAACACACTCTGACACTCTCTAACACACTCTGACACTCACAGATACTCTCTGACACTCTCTGATACTCTTTATCACTCTCTGATACTCTCTGACACTCTCAGACACTCTCTGACACTCTCTGGCACTCTCTCGCACTCTCTGACACTCTATGTCACTCTCTGACACTCTCTGATACACTCTGACACTCTCAGACACTCTCTGACACACTGCATCACTCTCAGACAGTCTCTGACACTTCTATTACTCTCTGACACACTCTGACACTCTCTATCACTCTCTGACACATTCTATCAATTACTGGCACTCTCTCGCACTCTCTGACACTCTATGTCACTCTCTGACACTCTCTATCTCTCTCTGATACTCTCTGAAACTCTCTATCACTCTCTGACACACTCTGACACTCTCTGACACTTTCCATCACTCTCTGACACTCTCAGACTCTCTCTGAAACTCTCTTTCACACTCTATCACTCTCTGACACACTCTCTCACTCTCTGACACACTCTGACACTCTCTATCACTCACTGACAATATCTGACACTCTCTGATACACTCTGACACTCTCTTTCGCTCTCTACCACTCTATGTCACTCCCTATCACTCCCTGACACTCTCAGATTCTGTCTGACAATCTCTTTCACTCTCCATCGCTCTCTGACACTCTCTGACACTCTCTGACACTCTCAGACACTGTCTGACACTCTCTGACACCTCAGACATCTCTACCACTCTCTATCACTCTCTGATACTCTCCATCACTCTCTGACACTCTCTGATACACTCTGAAACTCTCACATACTCTCTGACACTCTCTGTCACTCTCCAACACTCTCTGAAACTCTTTGATACACTCTGACACTCTCAGATTGTCTCTGACACTCTGCATCACTCTCTGACACTCACTGACACTCTCTATCACTCTCTGACACTCTCTGACACTCTCTGATACACTCTGACACTCTCAGACAGTCTCTGACACTTCTATCACTCTCTGACAATCTCTGACACTCTCTGACACTCTCAGACACTCTCAGACACTCCCTGACACTGTCTGAGACTCTCAGACACTCTCACACCCTCTCTGACACACTCTGACACTCTCAGGCACTCTCAGACACCCTCTATCACTCTCCATCACTCTCCGACACTCTCTCATACTCTCTATCACTCTCTGAAACTCTCAGGCACTCTCTGGGACTCTGACACTCTCTGATACACTCTGAAACTCTCAGACAGTCTCTGACACTTCTGTCATTCTCTGACAATCTCTTTCACTCTCTGACAATCTCTGACACTCTCTGAAACTCTCAGACACTCTCTGATAGTCTCTATCACTCTCTGACACTCTCTGAAAATCTCTGATACACTCTGAAACTCTCAGACACTCTCTGACACTCTGTATCGCTCTCTGACACTCTCTGACACTCTCTATCACTCTCAGGCACCGTCTCACACTCGCTGACACTCTCTGGCATTCTATATCACTCTCTGACACTCTCAAACACACTCTGACACTCACAGACACTCTCAGACACTCTCTGACACTCTCTGATACTCTTTGTCTCTCTCTGATACTCTCTGACACTCTCAGACACTCTCTGACACTCTCTGGCACTCTCTCGCACTCTCTGGCACTCTATATCACTCTCTGACACTCTCTATCTCTCTCTGACACTCTCTGAAACTCTCTATCACTCTCTGACACACTCTGACACTCTCTGACACTCTCTATAACTCTCTGACACGCTCTGACACTCTCTGACACTCTCTGTCGCTCTCGGATACACTCTGACACTCGCTGACACTCTCAGACTTTCTCTGACACTCTCTGGCACTCTCTATCACTCTCTGACAATCTCTGACACTCTCTGAAACTCTCAGACACTCTCTGATAGTCTCTATCACTCTCTGACACTCTCTGAAAATCTCTGATACACTCTGAAACTCTCAGACACTCTCTGACACTCTGTATCGCTCTCTGACACTCTCTGACACTCTCTATCACTCTCAGGCACCGTCTCACACTCGCTGACACTCTCTGGCATTCTATATCACTCTCTGACACTCTCAAACACACTCTGACACTCACAGACACTCTCAGACACTCTCTGACACTCTCTGATACTCTTTGTCTCTCTCTGATACTCTCTGATACTCTCTGACACTCTCAGATACTCTCTGACACTCTCTGGCACTCTCTCGCACTCTCTGGCACTCTATATCACTCTCTGACACTCTCTATCTCTCTCTGACACTCTCTGAAACTCTCTATCACTCTCTGACACACTCTGACACTCTCTGACACTCTCTATAACTCTCTGACACTCTCTGACACTCTCTGACACTCTCTGTCGCTCTCGGATACACTCTGACACTCGCTGACACTCTCAGACTTTCTCTGACACTCTCTGGCACTCTCTATCACTCTCTGACACTCTCTGACACTCTCGATCACTCTCTATCTCTCTCTATCACTCTCTGACACACTCTGACACTCTCTGACACTCTCTGACACTCTCAGACTCTCTCCATCACTCTATGACACTCTCTATCACTCTCTGTCACTCTCTATCACTCTCTGACAATCTCTGACACTCCCTAACACACTCTGTCGCACTCGGACACTCTCAGACACTTTCCATCACTCTCTGACACTCTCAGACCCTCTCTGAAACACTCTTTCACACACTATCACTCCCTGACACACTCTCTCACTCTCTGACACACTCTGACACTCTCTATCACTCTTTGACAATCTCTGACAATCTCTGACACTCTCTGATACACTCTGACACTCTCACACGCTATCACTCTCTGACACTCTCAATCACTCTCTATCTCTCTCTATCACTCTCTGGAACTCTCTGACACACTCTCGGATACACTCTGACACTCCCTGACTCTCTCTGACACTCTCTTTCACTCTCTGACAAACTCAGACACACTCAGACACTCTCTGACACTCTCTATCACTCTCTGACTCTCTCTGACACATTCAGACACTCTCTGACACTCTATGTCACTCTCTGACACTCTCTATCTCTCTCTGACACTCTCTGAAACTCTCTATCACTCTCTGACATAGTCTGACACTCTCTGACACTCTCTGACACTCTCTAACACTCTTTATCACTCTCTGACACTCTCTGACACTCCCTGACACTCTCTGTCGCTCTCGGATACACTCTGACACTCGCTGACACACTCAGACTCTCTCCGACACTCTCTGGCACTCTCGATCACTCTCTGACACACTCTGACACACTCTGACACTCTCTGACACTCTCTGACACTCTCCATCACTCTGTGACACTCTCTATCACTCTCTGACACCCTCTATCACTCTCTGACTCTCTCTGACACTCCCTGACACTCTCTGTCGCTCTCGGACACTCTCAGACACTTTCCATCACTCTCTGACCCTCTCAGACCCTCTCTGAAACTCTCTTTCACACTCTATCACTCTCTGACACACACTCTCACTCTCTGACATACTCTGACACTCTCTATCACTCTCTGACAATCTCTGACACTCTCTGATACACTCTGACACTCTCACATGCTCTCACTCTCTGACACTCTCAATCACTCTCTGACACTCACTGACACTCTCTGACACTCTCAGACACTCTTTATCACTCTCTGACACTCTCTGACACTCCCTGACACTCTCTGTCGCTCTCGGATACACTCTGACACTCGCTGACACTCTCAGACTCTCTCTGACACTCTCTTTCACACGCTATCACTCCTTGACACACTCGATCACACACTGACACTCGCTGACACTCCATAACACCCTCTGACACTCTCTGGCATTCTCTGGCACTCTCCGGCACTCTATATCACTCTCTGACACTGTCTGACACTCTCTATCACTCTCTGACACTCTCCATCACTCTCTGACACTCTCCATCACTCTCTGACACTCCCTGACACTCTCAGACACTCTCTGACACTCTCTGACACCTCAGACATCTCAACAACTCTCCATCACTCTCTGATACTCTCTATCACTCTCTGAAAATCTCTGATACACTCTGACACTCTCAGACACTCTCTGACACTCTCTGATACACTCTGACACTCTCAGACACTCTCTGACACACTGCATCACTCTCAGACAGTCTCTGACACTTCTATCACACTCTGACACTCTCTATCACTTTCTGACAATCTCTGACACTCTCTGATACACTCTGAAACTCTCAGACACTCTCTGACACTCTCTACACACTCTGACACTCTCTGAAACTCTCTGATACACTCTGACACTCTCAGACACTCTCTGACACTCTGTATCACACTCTGACACTCTCTGACACTCTCTATCACTCTCAGACACCCTCTCACACTCTCTGACACTCTCTGGCATTCTATATCACTCTCTGACACTCTCTAACACACTCTGACAATCACAGACACTCTCTGACACTCTCTGATACTCTCTATCACTCTCTGATACTCTCTGACAATCTCGGACACTCTCTGACACTCTCTGGCACTCTCTCGCACTCTCTGACACTCGATGTCACTCTCTGACACTCTCCATCTCTCTCTGACACTCTCTGAAACTCTCTATCACTCTCTGACACACTCTGACACTCTCTGACACTCTCTGACACTCTCTGACACTCTCTATCACTCTCTGACACTCTCGATCACTCTCCATCACTCTCCATCACTCTCTATCACTCTCTGACACACTCTGACACTCTCTGACACTCTCAGACACTCCCCATCACTCTATGACACTCTCTATCACTCTCTGACACTCTCAGTCACTCTCTGACACTCTCTGACACTCCCTGACACTCTCTGTCGCTCTCGGACACTCTCAGACACTTGCCATCACTCTCTGACACTCTCAGACTCTCTCTGAAACTTTCTTTCACACTCGATCACTCTCTGACTCACTCTCTCACTCTCTGACACACTCTGACACTCTCTATCACTCTCTGACAATCTCTGACACTCTCTGATACACTCTGACACTCTCACACACTATCACTCACTGACACTCTCTGACACTCTCAGACACACTCTTTCGCTCTTTACCAATCTATGACACTCCCTATCACTCCCTGACACTCTCAGATTCTGTCTGATAATCTCTTTCAATCTCCATCACTCTCTGACACGCTCTGATACTCGCTATCACTCTCTGACACTCTCTGATACACTCTGAAACTCTCACATACTCTCTGACACTCTCTATCACTCTCCAACACTCTCTGAAACTCTCTGATACACTCTGACACTCTCAGACTCTCTCTGACACTCTGCATCACTCTCTGACACTCTCTGACACTCTCTATCACTCTCTGACACTCTCTGACACTCTCTGACACTCTCTGACATTCTCTGATACACTCTGACACTCTCAGACAGTCTCTGACACTTCTATCACTCTCTGACACACTCTGACACTCTCTATCACTCTCTGACAATCTCTGACACTCTCTGACACTCTCAGACACTCCCTGACACTCTCTGAGACTCTCTGACACTCTCAGGCACTCTCAGACACCCTCTATCACTCTCCGTCACTCTCCGACACTCTCTCATACTCTCTATCACTCTCTGAAACTCTCAGGCACTCTCTGGGACTCTCTGACACTCTCTATCACTTTCTGACAATCTCTGACACTCTCTGATACACTCTGAAACTCTCAGACAGTCTCTGACACTTCTATCATTCTCTGACACTCTCTGTCACTCTCTGACAATCTCTGACACTCTCTGATACACTCTGAAACTCTCAGACACTCTCTGACACTCTCTATCACTCTCTGACACTCTCTGAAAATCTCTGATACACTCTGACACTCTCAGACACTCTCTGACACTCTGTATCACTCTCTGACACTCTCTGACACTCTCTATCACTCTCAGACACCGTCTCACACTCGATGACACTCTCTGGCATTCTATATCACTCTCTGACACTCTCTAACACACTCTGACACTCACAGACACTCTCAGACACTCTCTGACACTCTCTGATACTCTCTGACACTCTCTGACACTCTCTGGCACTCTCTCGCACTCTCTGACACTCTATATCACTCTCTGACACTCTCTATCTCTCTCTGACACTCTCTGAAACTCTCTATCACTCTCTGACACACTCTGACACTCTCTGACACTCTCTATAACTCTCTGACACTCTCTGACACTCTCTGACACTCTCTGTCGCTCTCGGATACACTCTGACACTCGCTGACACTCTCAGACTCTCTCTGACACTCTCTGGCACTCTCGATCACTCTCTGACACACTCTGACACACTCTGACACTCTCTGACACTCTCCATCACTCTGTGACACTCTCTCTCACTCTCTGACACCCTCTATCACTCTCTGACTCTCTCTGACACTCCCTGACACTCTCTGTCGCTCTCGGACACTCTCAGACACTTTCCATCACTCTCTGACCCTCTCAGACCCTCTCTGTAACTCTCTTTCACACTCTATCACTCTCTGACACTCACTCTCACTCTCTGACATACTCTGACACTCTCTATCACTCTCTGACAATCTCTGACACTCTCTGATACACTCTGACACTCTCACACGCTCTCACTCTCTGACACTCTCAATCACTCTCTGACACTCACTGACACTCTCTGACACTCTCAGACACTCTTTATCACTCTCTGACACTCTCTGACACTCCCTGACACTCTCTGTCGCTCTCGGATACACTCTGACACTCGCTGACACTCTCAGACTCTCTCCATCACTCTATGACACTCTCTATCACTCTCTGTCACTCTCTATCACTCTCTGACAATCTCTGACACTCCCTGACACACTCTGTCGCACTCGGACACTCTCAGACACTTTCCATCACTCTCTGACACTCTCAGACCCTCTCTGAAACACTCTTTCACACACTATCACTCCCTGACACACTCTCTCACTCTCTGACACACTCTGACACTCTCTATCACTCTTTGACAATCTCTGACAATCTCTGACACTCTCTGATACACTCTGACACTCTCACACGCTATCACTCTCTGACACTCTCAATCACTCTCTATCTCTCTCTATCACTCTCTGGAACTCTCTGACACACTCTCGGATACACTCTGACACTCCCTGACTCTCTCTGACACTCTCTTTCACTCTCTGACAAACTCAGACACACTCAGACACTCTCTGACACTCTCTATCACTCTCTGACTCTCTCTGACACATTCAGACACTCTCTGACACTCTATGTCACTCTCTGACACTCTCTATCTCTCTCTGACACTCTCTGAAACTCTCTATCACTCTCTGACATACTCTGACGCTCTCTGACACTCTCTGACACTCTCTAACACTCTTTATCACTCTCTGACACTCTCTGACACTCCCTGACACTCTCTGTCGCTCTCGGATACACTCTGACACTCGCTGACACTCTCAGACTCTCTCTGACACTCTCTGGCACTCTCGATCACTCTCTGACACACTCTGACACACTCTGACACTCTCTGACACTCTCTGACACTCTCCATCACTCTGTGACACTCTCTATCACTCTCTGACACCCTCTATCACTCTCTGACTCTCTCTGACACTCCCTGACACTCTCTGTCGCTCTCGGACACTCTCAGACACTTTCCATCACTCTCTGACCCTCTCAGACCCTCTCTGAAACTCTCTTTCACACTCTATCACTCTCTGACACACACTCTCACTCTCTGACATACTCTGACACTCTCTATCACTCTCTGACAATCTCTGACACTCTCTGATACACTCTGACACTCTCACACGCTCTCACTCTCTGACACTCTCAATCACTCTCTGACACTCACTGACACTCTCTGACACTCTCAGACACTCTTTATCACTCTCTGACACTCTCTGACACTCCCTGACACTCTCTGTCGCTCTCGGATACACTCTGACACTCGCTGACACTCTCAGACTCTCTCTGACACTCTCTTTCACACGCTATCACTCCTTGACACACTCGATCACACACTGACACTCGCTGACACTCCATAACACCCTCTGACACTCTCTGGCATTCTCTGGCACTCTCCGGCACTCTATATCACTCTCTGACACTGTCTGACACTCTCTATCACTCTCTGACACTCTCCATCACTCTCTGACACTCTCCATCACTCTCTGACACTCCCTGACACTCTCAGACACTCTCTGACACTCTCTGACACCTCAGACATCTCAACAACTCTCCATCACTCTCTGATACTCTCTATCACTCTCTGAAAATCTCTGATACACTCTGACACTCTCAGACACTCTCTGACACTCTCTGATACACTCTGACACTCTCAGACACTCTCTGACACACTGCATCACTCTCAGACAGTCTCTGACACTTCTATCACACTCTGACACTCTCTATCACTTTCTGACAATCTCTGACACTCTCTGATACACTCTGAAACTCTCAGACACTCTCTGACACTCTGTATCACACTCTGACACTCTCTGACACTCTCTATCACTCTCAGACACCCTCTCACACTCTCTGACACGCTCTGGCATTCTATATCGCTCTCTGACACTCTCTAACACACTCTGACAATCACAGACACTCTCTGACACTCTCTGATACTCTCTATCACTCTCTGATACTCTCTGACACTCTCAGACACTCTCTGACATTCTCTGACACTCTCTGACACTCTCTATCACTCTCTGACACTCTCGATCACTCTCCATCACTCTCCATCACTCTCTATCACTCTCTGACACACTCTGACACTCTCTGACACTCTCAGACACTCCCCATCACTCTATGACACTCTCTATCACTCTCTGACACTCTCAGTCCCTCTCTGACACTCTCTGACACTCCCTGACACTCTCTGTCGCTCTCGGACACTCTCAGACACTTGCCATCACTCTCTGACACTCTCAGACTCTCTCTGAAACTTTCTTTCACACTCGATCACTCTCTGACTCACTCTCTCAC
This sequence comes from Heterodontus francisci, assembly GCF_036365525.1. Taxonomy (NCBI): domain Eukaryota; kingdom Metazoa; phylum Chordata; class Chondrichthyes; order Heterodontiformes; family Heterodontidae; genus Heterodontus; species Heterodontus francisci. Next base: position 14,497,096 of record NC_090405.1, read on the forward strand.
TCTCTGACACACTCTGACACTCTCTATCACTCTCTGACAATCTCTGACACTCTCTGATACACTCTGACACTCTCACACACTATCACTCACTGACACTCTCTGACACTCTCAGACACACTCTTTCGCTCTTTACCAATCTATGACACTCCCTATCACTCCCTGACACTCTCAGATTCTGTCTGATAATCTCTTTCAATCTCCATCACTCTCTGACACTCTCTGATACTCGCTATCACTCTCTGACACTCTCTGATACACTCTGAAACTCTCACATACTCTCTGACACTCTCTATCACTCTCCAACACTCTCTGAAACTCTCTGATACACTCTGACACTCTCAGACTCTCTCTGACACTCTGCATCACTCTCTGACACTCTCTGACACTCTCTATCACTCTCTGACACTCTCTGACACTCTCTGACATTCTCTGATACACTCTGACACTCTCAGACAGTCTCTGACACTTCTATCACTCTCTGACACACTCTGACACTCTCTATCACTCTCTGACAATCTCTGACAATCTCTGACACTCTCAGACACTCCCTGACACTCTCTGAGACTCTCTGACACTCTCAGGCACTCTCAGACACCCTCTATCACTCTCCGTCACTCTCCGACACTCTCTCATACTCTCTATCACTCTCTGAAACTCTCAGGCACTCTCTGGGACTCTCTGACACTCTCTATCACTTTCTGACAATCTCTGACACTCTCTGATACACTCTGAAACTCTCAGACACTCTCTGACACTCTGTATCACACTCTGACACTCTCTGACACTCTCTATCACTCTCAGACACCCTCTCACACTCTCTATCACTCTCTGACACTCTCGATCACTCTCCATCACTCTCTATCACTCTCAGACACACTCTGACACTCTCTGACACTCTCTGACTCTCTCAGACACTCCCCATCACTCTATGACACTCTCTATCACTCTCTGACACTCTCTGTCACTCTCTGACACTCTCTGACACTCTCTGACACTCTCTGACACTCCCCATCACTCTATGACACTCTCTATCACTCTCTGACACTCTCTGTCACTCTCTGACACTCTCTGACACTCCCTGACACTCTCTGTCGCTCTCAGACACTCTCAGACACTTGCCATCACTCTCTGACACTCTCAGACTCTCTCTGAAACTTTCTTTCACACTCGATCACTCTCTGACTCACTCTCTCACTCTCTGACACACTCTGACACTCTCTATCACTCTCTGACACACTCTGACACTCTCTGACACTCTCTGACGCTCTCAGACACTCCCCATCACTCTATGACACTCTCTATCACTCTCTGTCACTCTCTGACACTCTCTGACACTCTCTGACACTCTCTGACACTCCCCATCACTCTATGACACTCTCTATCACTCTCTGACACTCTCTGTCACTCTCTGACACTCTCTGACACTCCCTGACACTCTCTGTCGCTCTCGGACACTCTCAGACACTTGCCATCACTCTCTGACACTCTCAGACTCTCTCTGAAACTTTCTTTCACACTCGATCACTCTCTGACTCACTCTCTCACTCTCTGACACACTCTGACACTCTCTATCACTCTCTGACAATCTCTGACACTCTCTGATACACTCTGACACTCTCACACACTATCACTCACTGACACTCTCTGACACTCTCAGACACACCCTTTCGCTCTTTACCAATCTATGACACTCCCTATCACTCCCTGACATTCTCAGATTCTGTCTGATAATCTCTTTCAATCTCCATCACTCTCTGACACTCTCTGATACTCGCTAACACTCTCTGACACTCTCTGATACACTCTGAAACTCTCACATACTCTCTGACACTCTCTATCACTCTCCAACACTCTCTGAAACTCTTTGATACACTCTGACACTCTCAGACTCTCTCTGACACTCTGCATCACTCTCTGACACTCTCTGACACTCTCTGACACTCTCTATCACTCTCTGACACTCTCTGACACTCTCTGACATTCTCTGATACACTCTGACACTCTCAGAGAGTCTCTGACACTTCTATCACTCTCTGACACACTCTGACACTCTCTATCACTCTCTGACAATCTCTGACACTCTCAGACACTCTCAGACACTCTCAGACCCTCCCTGACACTCTCTGAGACTCTCTGACACTCTCAGGCACTCTCAGACACCCTCTATCACTCTCCGTCACTCTCCGACACTCTCTCATACTCTCTATCACTCTCTGAAACTCTCAGGCACTCTCTGGGACTCTCTGACACTCTCTATCACTTTCTGACAATCTCTGGCACTCTCTGGTACACTCTGAAACTCTCAGACAGTCTCTGACACTTCTATCATTCTCTGACACTCTCTGTCACTCTCTGACAATCTCTGACACTCTCTGATACACTCTGAAACTCTCAGACACTCTCTGACACTCTCTATCATTCTCTGACACTCTCTGAAAATCTCTGATACACTCTGACACTCTCAGACACTCTCTGACACTCTGTATCACTCTCTGACACTCTCTGACACTCTCTATCACTCTCTGACAATCTCTGACACTCTCAGACACTCTCAGACACTCTCAGACACTCTCTGAGACTCTCTGACACTCTCAGGCACTCTCAGACACCCTCTATCACTCTCCGTCACTCTCCGACACTCTCTCATACTCTCTATCACTCTCTGAAACTCTCAGGCACTCTCTGGGACTCTCTGACACTCTCTATCACTTTCTGACAATCTCTGGCACTCTCTGATACACTCTGAAACTCTCAGACAGTCTCTGACACTTCTATCATTCTCTGACACTCTCTGTCACTCTCTGACAATCTCTGACACTCTCTGATACACTCTGAAACTCTCAGACACTCTCTGACACTCTCTATCACTCTCTGACACTCTCTGAAAATCTCTGATACACTCTGACACTCTCAGACACTCTCTGACACTCTGTATCACTCTCTGACACTCTCTGACACTCTCTATCACTCTCAGACACCGTCTCACACTCGATGACACTCTCTGGCATTCTATATCACTCTCTGACACTCTCTAACACACTCTGACACTCACAGACACTCTCAGATACTCTCTGAAACTCTCTGATACTCTCTGACACTCTCAGACACTCTCTGACACTCTCTGGCACTCTCTCGCACTCTCTGACACTCTATATCACTCTCTGACACTCTCTATCTCTCTCTGACACTCTCTGAAACTCTCTATCACTCTCTGACACACTCTGACACTCTCTGACACTCTCTATAACTCTCTGACACTCTCTGACACTCTCTGACACTCTCTGTCGCTCTCGGATACACTCTGACACTCGCTGACACACTCAGACTCTCTCCGACACTCTCTGGCACTCTCGATCACTCTCTGACACACTCTGACACACTCTGACACTCTCTGACACTCTCTGACACTCTCCATCACTCTGTGACACTCTCTATCACTCTCTGACACCCTCTATCACTCTCTGACTCTCTCTGACACTCCCTGACACTCTCTGTCGCTCTCGGACACTCTCAGACACTTGCCATCACTCTCTGACACTCTCAGACTCTCTCTGAAACTTTCTTTCACACTCGATCACTCTCTGACTCACTCTCTCACTCTCTGACACTCTCTGACACTCTCTGACACTCTCTGGCACTCTCTCGCACTCTCTGACACTCGATGTCACTCTCTGACACTCTCTATCTCTCTCTGACACTCTCTGAAACTCTCTATCACTCTCTGACACTCTCGATCACTCTCCATCACTCTCTATCACTCTCAGACACACTCTGACACTCTCTGACACTCTCTGACACTCTCAGACACTCCCCATCACTCTATGACACTCTCTATCACTCTCTGACACTCTCTGTCACTCTCTGACACTCTCTGACACTCTCTGACACTCTCTGACACTCCCCATCACTCTATGACACTCTCTATCACTCTCTGACACTCTCTGTCACTCTCTGACACTCTCTGACACTCCCTGACACTCTCTGTCGCTCTCGGACACTCTCAGACACTTGCCATCACTCTCTGACACTCTCAGACTCTCTCTGAAACTTTCTTTCACACTCGATCACTCTCTGACTCACTCTCTCACTCTCTGACACACTCTGACACTCTCTATCACTCTCTGACAATCTCTGACACTCTCTGATACACTCTGACACTCTCACACACTATCACTCACTGACACTCTCTGACACTCTCAGACACACCCTTTCGCTCTTTACCAATCTATGACACTCCCTATCACTCCCTGACATTCTCAGATTCTGTCTGATAATCTCTTTCAATCTCCATCACTCTCTGACACTCTCTGATACTCGCTAACACTCTCTGACACTCTCTGATACACTCTGAAACTCTCACATACTCTCTGACACTCTCTATCACTCTCCAACACTCTCTGAAACTCTCTGATACACTCTGACACTCTCAGACTCTCTCTGACACTCTGCATCACTCTCTGACACTCTCTGACACTCTCTATCACTCTCTGACACTCTCTGACACTCTCTGACATTCTCTGATACACTCTGACACTCTCAGACAGTCTCTGACACTTCTATCACTCTCTGACACACTCTGACACTCTCTATCACTCTCTGACAATCTCTGACACTCTCAGACACTCTCAGACACTCTCAGACACTCTCAGACACTCTCAGACACTCCCTGACACTCTCTGAGACTCTCTGACACTCTCAGGCACTCTCAGACACCCTCTATCACTCTCCGTCACTCTCCGACACTCTCTCATACTCTCTATCACTCTCTGAAACTCTCAGGCACTCTCTGGGACTCTCTGACAATCTCTATCACTTTCTGACAATCTCTGGCACTCTCTGATACACTCTGAAACTCTCAGACAGTCTCTGACACTTCTATCATTCTCTGACACTCTCTGTCACTCTCTGACAATCTCTGACACTCTCTGATACACTCTGAAACTCTCAGACACTCTCTGACACTCTCTATCACTCTCTGACACTCTCTGAAAATCTCTGATACACTCTGATACTCTCAGACACTCTCTGACACTCTGTATCACTCTCTGACACTCTCTGACACTCTCTATCACTCTCTGACAATCTCTGACACTCTCAGACACTCTCAGACACTCTCAGACACTCCCTGACACTCTCTGAGACTCTCTGACACTCTCAGGCACTCTCAGACACCCTCTATCACTCTCCGTCACTCTCCGACACTCTCTCATACTCTCTATCACTCTCTGAAACTCTCAGGCACTCTCTGGGACTCTCTGACACTCTCTATCACTTTCTGACAATCTCTGGCACTCTCTGATACACTCTGAAACTCTCAGACAGTCTCTGACACTTCTATCATTCTCTGACACTCTCTGTCACTCTCTGACAATCTCTGACACTCTCTGATACACTCTGAAACTCTCAGACACTCTCTGACACTCTCTATCACTCTCTGACACTCTCTGAAAATCTCTGATACACTCTGACACTCTCAGACACTCTCTGACACTCTGTATCACTCTCTGACACTCTCTGACACTCTCTATCACTCTCAGACACCGTCTCACACTCGATGACACTCTCTGGCATTCTATATCACTCTCTGACACTCTCTAACACACTCTGACACTCACAGACACTCTCAGACACTCTCTGACACTCTCTGATACTCTCTGACACTCTCAGACACTCTCTGACACTCTCTGGCACTCTCTCGCACTCTCTGACACTCTATATCACTCTCTGACACTCTCTATCTCTCTCTGACACTCTCTGAAACTCTCTATCACTCTCTGACACACTCTGACACTCTCTGACACTCTCTATAACTCTCTGACACTCTCTGACACTCTCTGACACTCTCTGTCGCTCTCGGATACACTCTGACACTCGCTGACACACTCAGACTCTCTCCGACACTCTCTGGCACTCTTGATCACTCTCTGATACACTCTGACACACTCTGACACTCTCTGACACTCTCTGACACTCTCCATCACTCTGTGACACTCTCTATCACTCTCTGACACCCTCTATCACTCTCTGACTCTCTCTGACACTCCCTGACACTCTCTGTCGCTCTCGGACACTCTCAGACACTTTCCATCACTCTCTGACCCTCTCAGACCCTCTCTGAAACTCTCTTCCACACTCTATCACTCTCTGACACACACTCTCACTCTCTGACATACTCTGACACTCTCCATCACTCTTTGACAATCTCTGACACTCTCTGATACACTGTGACACTCTCACACGCTCTCACTCTCTGACACTCTCAATCACTCTCTGACACTCACTGACACTCTCTGACACTCTCAGACACTCACAGACAGTCTCAGACACTCTCTATCACTCACTGAAACTCTCTACCACGCTTTGACTCTCTCTATCTCTCTCTATCACTCTCTGGCACTCTCTGACACTCCCGGATACACTCTGACACTCCCTGACTCTCTCTGACACGCTCTTTCACTCTCTGACAATCTGAGACACACTCAGACACTCTCCGACACTCTCTATCACTCTCTGACACTCTCTGACACTCTCTGACACATTCAGACACTCTCAGACACTCACTACCACTCTCTACCACTCTCTGACACTCTCTGATACACTCTGACGCACCCTGACACTCTCTGACACATTCTGTCACTCTCTGACACTCTCTGACAATCTCAGGCACAATCAGAAACTCTCAGACACTCTCTATCACTCTCTGACACTCTCTGACACTTTCAGATTCTATCAGACACACTCAGACTCTCTCTGGCACTCTCTGGCACTCCCTATCACTCTCTGACACTCTCTGACAGTCTCAGACACAATCAGACACTCTCTGGCACTCTCTGGCACTCTCTATCACTCTCTGGCACTCTCTGACAGTCTCAGACACAATCAGACACTCTCTGGCACTCTCTGGCACTCTCTATCACTCTCTGGCACTCTCCATCACTCTCTCATACTCTCTGACACTCTCTGACAATCTCTGAATGTTTATATCAACCTCTGACACACTCTATCACTTTCTGACAAAGCCTGACACTCTCAGACTCTCCCTGACACTCTCAGACTCTCTCTGACTCTCTCTATCACTCTCTGACACTCTCTGAAACTCTCTGTCACTCTCAGACACTCTCAGACACTCTCTGACACTCTCTGACACTCTCTGACACTCTCTGACGCTCTCAGACACTCTCTCTCATTCTCTCTCGCTCTCTATCACTCTCTGACACTCTCTATCACTTTCTGACACGGCCTGACACACACTTACACTCTCAGGCACTCTCTGAAAGTCTGTATCACTCTCTGAAACTCTCTGACACTAGCAGACACTCTCTGACACATTCTATCAATTACTGACACTCTCAGACACTCTCAGACTTTTCCAGACACTCTCTGACACACCTTATCACTCTCCGACACTCTCTGAAACTCTCTGATACACTCTGACACTCTCAGACACACTGCATCACTCTCAGACAGTCTCTGACACTTCTATCACTCTCTGACACAATCTGACACTCTCTATCACTCTCTGACAATCTCTGACACTCTCTGATACACTCTGAAACTCTCAGACACTCTCTGACACTCTCTATCACACTCTGACACTCTCTGAAACTCTCTGATACACTCTGACACTCTCAGACACTCTCTGATACTCCCTATCACTCTCAGACACCCTCTCACACTCTCTGACACTCTCTGGCATTCTATATCACTCTCTGACACTCTCTAACACACTCTGACACTCTCTAACACACTCTGACACTCACAGATACTCTCTGACACTCTCTGATACTCTTTATCACTCTCTGATACTCTCTGACACTCTCAGACACTCTCTGACACTCTCTGGCACTCTCTCGCACTCTCTGACACTCTATTTCACTCTCTGACACTCTCTGACACTCTCAGACACTCTCAGACACTCCCTGACACTCTCTGAGACTCTCTGATACTCTCAGGCACTCTCAGACACCCTCTATCACTCTCCGTCACTCTCCGACACTCTCTCATACTCTCTATCACTCTCTGAAACTCTCAGGCACTCTCTGGGACTCTCTGACACTCTCTATCACTTTGTGACAATCTCTGACACTCTCTGATACACTCTGAAACTCTCAGACAGTCTCTGACACTTCTCTCATTCTCTGTCACTCTCTGTCACTCTCTGACAATCTCTGACACTCTCTGATACACTCTGAAACTCTCAGACACTCTCTGACACTCTCTATCACTCTCTGACACTCTCTGAAAATCTCTGATACACTCTGACACTCTCAGACATTCTCTGACACTCTGTATCACTCTCTGACACTCTCTGACACTCTCTATCACTCTCAGACACCGTCTCACACTCGATGACACTCTCTGGCATTCTATATCACTCTCTGACACTCTCTAACACACTCTGACACTCACAGACACTCTCAGACACTCTCTGACACTCTCTGATACTCTCTGACACTCTCAGACACTCTCTGACACTCTCTGGCACTCTCTCGCACTCTCTGACACTCTATATCATTCTCTGACACTCTCTATCTCTCTCTGACACTCTCTGAAACTCTCTATCACTCTCTGACACACTCTGACACTCTCTGACACTCTCTATAACTCTCTGACACTCTCTGACACTCTCCGACACTCTCTGTCGCTCTCGGACACACTCTGACACTCGCTGACACTCTCAGACTCTCTCTGACACTCTCTGGCACTCTCGATCACTCTCTGACACACTCTGACACACAAAGTATTACAGCGGCAGAAAGGACGTTTGAGGACTCGTCTACTGAGGTAGTATGGGCCGAGGTTAGAAACAGGAGAGGAGAGGTCACCCTGTTGGGAGTTTTCTATAGACCTCCGAATAGTTCCAGAGATGTAGAGGAAAGGATAGCGAAGATGATTCTCGACAGGAGCGAGAGTAACAGGGTAGTGGTTATGGGGGACTTTAACTTTCCAAATATTGACTGGAAATACTATAGTTCGAGTACTTTAGATGGGTCTGTTTTTGTCCAGTGTGTGCAGGAGGGTTTTCTGACACAGTATGTGGACAGGCCAACCAGGGGCGATGCCACATTGGATTTGGTACTGGGTAATGAACCCGGCCAGGTGTTCGATTTAGATGTAGGTGAGCACTTTGGCGATAGTGATCACAATTCGGTTAGGTTTACCTTAGCGATGGGCAGGGACAGGTATATACCGCAGGGCAAGAATTATAGCTGGGGGAAAGGAAATTATGACGCGATTAGGCAAGATTTAGGAAGTGTAGGATGGGGAAGGAAACTGCAGGGGATGGGCACAAACGAAATGTGGAGCTTATTCAAGGAGCAGCTAATGCGTGTCCTTGATAAGTATGTACCTGTCAGGCAGGGAGGAAGTTGTCGAGCGAGGGAGCCGTGGTTTACTCAAGAAGTTGAAGCGCTTGTCAAGAGGAAGAGGGCGGCTTATGTTAGGATGAGACGTGAAGGCTCAGTTAGGGCGCTTGAGAGTTACAAGCTAGCCAGGAAGGATCTAAAGGGAGGGCTAAGAAGAGCAAGGAGAGGACACGAGAAGTCATTGGCGGATAGGATCAAAGAAAACCCTAAGGCTTTCTATAGGTATATCAGGAATAAACGAATGATAAGAGTTAGAACAGGGCCAATCAAGGATAGTAGTGGGAAGTTGTGTGCGGAATCAGAGGAGATAGGGGAAGCGTTAAATGAATATTTTTCGTCAGTATTTACAGTAGAAAAAGAAAATGTTGCCGAGGAGATTACTGAGATACAGCCTACTAGGCTAGATGGGATTGAGATTCACAAGGAGGAGGTGTTAGCAATTTTGGAAAGAGTGAAAATAGATAAGTCCCCTGGGCCAGATGGGATTTATCCTAGGATTCTCTGGGAAGCCAGGGAGGAGATTGCAGAGCCGTTGTTGTTGATCTTTAAGTCGTCATTGTCGACAGGAGTAGTGCCGGAGGACTGGAGGATAGCAAATGTTGTCCCCTTGTTCAAGAAGGGGAGTAGAGACAGCCCTGGTAATTATAGACCTGTGAGCCTTACTTCGGTTGTGGGTAAAATGTTGGAAAAGGTTATAAGAGACAGGATTTATAATCATCTTGAAAAGAATAAGTTCATTTGCGATAGTCAGCACGGTTTTGTGAAAGGTAGGTCGTGCCTCACAAACCTTATTGAGTTTTTCGAGAAGGTGACCAAACAGGTGGATGAGGGTAAAGCCGTGGATGTGGTGTATATGGATTTCAGTAAGGCGTTTGATAAGGTTCCCCACGGTAGGCTATTGCAGAAAATACGGAAGTATGGGGTTGAAGGTGATTTAGAGCTTTGGATCAGAAATTGGCTAGCTGAAAGAAGACAGAGGGTGGTGGTTGATGGCAAATGTTCATCCTGGAGTTTAGTTACTAGTGGTGTACCGCAAGGTTCTGTTTTGGGGCCACTGCTGTTTGTCATTTTTATAAACGACCTGGATGAGGGTGTAGAAGGGTGGGTTAGTAAATTTGCGGATGACACGAAGGTCGGTGGAGTTGTGGATAGTGTAGAAGGGTGTTGTAGGGTACAGAGGGACATAGATAGGCTGCAGAGCTGGGCTGGGAGATGGCAAATGGAGTTTAATGCGGAGAAGTGTGAGGTGATTCACTTTGGAAGGAGTAACAGCAATGCAGAGTATTGGGCTAATGGGAAGATTCTTGGTAGTGTAGATGAGCAGAGAGATCTTGGTATCCAGGTACATAAATCCCTGAAAGTTGCTACCCAGGTTAATAGGGCTGTTAAGAAGGCATATGGTGTGTTAGCCTTTATTAGTAGGGGGATCGAGTTTCGGAGCCACGGGGTCATGATGCAGCTGTACAAAACTCTGGTGAGGCCGCACCTGGAGTATTGCGTGCAATTCTGGTCACCGCATTATAGGAAGGATGTCGAAGCTTTGGAAAGGGTGCAGAGGAGATTTACTAGGATGTTGCCTGGTATGGAAGGAAGGTCTTACGAGGAAAGGCTGAGGGACTTGGGGTTGTTTTCGTTAGAGAGAAGGAGGAGGAGAGGTGACTTAATAGAGACATACAAGATAATCAGAGGGTTAGATAGGGTGGATAGTGAGAGTCTTTTTCCTCGGATGAGGATGGCAAACACGAGGGGACATAGCTTTAAGTTGAGGGGTGAAAGATATAGGACAGATGTCAGAGGTAGTTTCTTTACGCAGAGAGTAGTAGGGGCGTGGAACGCCCTGCCTGCAACAGTAGTAGACTCGCCAACTTTAAGGGCATTTAAGTGGTCATTGGATAGACATATGGATGTAAATGGAATAGTGTAGGTCAGATGATCGGCGCAACATCGAGGGCCGAAGGGCCTGTACTGCGCTGTAATATTCTAATTCTAATTCTAATTCTAATTCTAATACTCTGACACTCTCTGACACTCTCTGACACTCTCCATCACTCTGTGACACTCTCTATCACTCTCTGACACCCTCTATCACTCTCTGACTCTCTCTGACACTCCCTGACACTCTCTGTCGCTCTCGGACACTCTCAGACACTTTCTATCACTCTCTGACCCTCTCAGACCCTCTCTGAAACTCTCTTTCACACTCTATCACTCTCTGACACACACTCTCACTCTCTGACATACTCTGACACTCTCTATCACTCTTTGACAATCTCTGACACTCTCTGATACACTCTGACACTCACAGACAGTCTCAGACACTCTCTATCACTCACTGAAACTCTCTACCACGCTTTGACTCTCTCTATCTCTCTCTATCAGTCTCTGGCACTCTCTGACACTCCCGGATACACTCTGACACTCCCTGACTCTCTCTGACACGCTCTTTCACTCTCTGACAATCTGAGACACACTCAGACACTCTCCGACACTCTCTATCACTCTCTGACACTCTCTGACACTCTCTGACACATTCAGACACTCTCAGACACTCACTACCACTATCTACCACTCTCTGACACTCTCTGATACACTCTGACACACCCTGACACTCTCTGACACATTCTGTCACTCTCTGACACTCTCTGACAATCTCAGGCACAATCAGAAACTCTCAGACACTCTCTGTCACTCTCTGACACTCTCTGACACTCTCTTTCACTCTCTATCACTCTCCATCAATCTCTGACACACTCTGACACTCTCTGACACTCTCGCACACTCACTATCACACTCTGACACTCTCTGAAACTCTCTAACACTCTCTGACACTCTCTGACACTCTCTGATACTCTCACTATCACTCTCTGACAATCTCTGACACTCTCTGACACTCTCTATCACTCTCTGACACTCTCTATTACTCTCTGACACTCACTATCACTCTCAGACACTCACCATCACTCTCTGATACTCTCTGACACTCACTATCACTCTCTGACACTCTCTATCTATCTCTGACACTCTCTGACTCTCACTATCACTCTCTGACAGTCTCTATCACTCTCTGACACTCTCTCACACTCTCTGACACTTTCTGACACACTCAGACACTCTGTGACACTCTCGATCACTCTCTGACACTCTCTGACACTTTCAGACTCTCTATCACTCTCTGACACTCTCTGACACTCTCAGACACTCACTAACACACTCTGATACTCTCTGACACTCACTATCACTCTCTGACACTCTCTGACACTCACTATCACTCTCTGACACTCTCTATCACTCTCTGACACTCACTATCACTCGCTGACACTCACTATCACACTCACTATCACTCTCTGACACTCACTATCACTCTCTGACACTCTCTTACACTCACTATCACTCTCTGACACTCTCTATCACTCTCTATCACTCTCTGACACTCTCTATCACTCTCTGACACTCTCTGACACTCACTATCACTCTCTGACACTCTCTATCACTCTCTGACACGCTCTGACACTCACTATCACTCGCTGACACTCACTATCACTCTCTGACACTCTATGACACTCACTATCACTCTCTGACACTCTCTATCACTCTCTGACACTCTCTGACACTCACTATCACTCTCTGACACTCTCTGACACTCACTATCACTGTCTGACACTCGCTATCACTCTCTGACACTCTCAGACACTTACTGTCACTCTCTGACACTCTCTATCACTCTCTGACACTCTCAGACAATCACTATCACTCTCTGACACTCTCTATCACTCTCTGACACTCTCTGATACTCTCTGACACTCACTAGCACTCTCTGACACTCTCTATATATCTCTGACACTCTCTGACTCTCACTATCACTCTCTGACAGTCTCTATCACTCTCTGACACTCTCTCACACTCTCTGAGACTCTCTGACACTCTCTATCACTCTCTGACACTCTCTGACACACTCAGACACTATGTGACACTCTCGATCACTCTCTGACACTCTCTGACACTTTCAGACACTCTCTGACACTCTCTATCACTCTCTGACACTCTCTGACACTCTCTGACACTCTCAGACACTCACTAACACACTTTGATACTCTCTGACACTCACTATCACTCTCTGACACTCTCTATCACTCTCTGACACTCTCTGACACTCAGTATCACTCTCTGACACTCTCTATCACTGTCTGACACTCTCTGACACTCACTATCACTCTCTGACACTCACTATCACTCTCTGACATTCTCTGACACTCACTATCACTCTCTGACACTCTCTATCACTCTCTGACACTCTCTGACACTCACTATCACTCTCTGACACTCACTATCACTCTCTGACACTCTCTGACACTCACTATCACTCTCTGACACTCTCTGACACTCACTATCACTCTCTGACACTCACTATCACTCTCTGACACTCACTATCACTCTCTGACATTCTCTGACACTCACTATCACTCTCTGACACTCACTATCACTCTCTGACATACTCTGACACTCTCTATCACTCTTTGACAATCTCTGACACTCTCTGATACACTCTGACACTCACAGACAGTCTCAGACACTCTCTATCACTCACTGAAACTCTCTACCACGCTTTGACTCTCTCTATCTCTCTCTATCACTCTCTGGCACTCTCTGACACTCCCGGATACACTCTGACACTCCCTGACTCTCTCTGACACGCTCTTTCACTCTCTGACAATCTGAGACACACTCAGACACTCTCCGACACTCTCTATCACTTTCTGACACTCTCTGACACTCTCTGACACATTCAGACACTCTCAGACACTCACTACCACTATCTACCACTCTCTGACACTCTCTGATACACTCTGACACACCCTGACACTCTCTGACACATTCTGTCACTCTCTGACACTCTCTGACAATCTCAGGCACAATCAGAAACTCTCAGACACTCTCTGTCACTCTCTGACACTCTCTGACACTCTCTTTCACTCTCTATCACTCTCCATCAATCTCTGACACACTCTGACACTCTCTGACACTCTCGCACACTCACTATCACACTCTGACACTCTCTGAAACTCTCTAACACTCTCTGACACTCTCTGACACTCTCTGATACTCTCACTATCACTCTCTGTCAATCTCTGACACTCTCTGACACTCTCTATCACTCTCTGACACTCTCTATTACTCTCTGACACTCACTATCACTCTCAGATACTCACCATCACTCTCTGATACTCTCTGACACTCACTATCACTCTCTGACACTCTCTATCTATCTCTGACACTCTCTGACTCTCACTATCACTCTCTGACAGTCTCTATCACTCTCTGACACTCTCTCACACTCTCCGACACTTTCTGACACACTCAGACACTCTGTGACACTCTCGATCACTCTCTGACACTCTCTGACACTTTCAGACACTCTCTATCACTCTCTGACACTCTCTGACACTCTCAGACACTCACTAACACACTCTGATACTCTCTGACACTCACTATCACTCTCTGACACTCTCTGACACTCACTATCACTCACTGACACTCTCTATCACTCTCTGACACTAACTATCACTCGCTGACACTCACTATCAATCTCTGACACTCTCTGACACTCACTATCACTCTCTGACACACTCTATCACTCTCTGACACTCACTATCACTCTCTGACACTCTCTTACACTCACTATCACTCTCTGACACTCTCTATCACTCTCTGACACTCTCTGACACTCACTATCACTCTCTGACACTCTCTATCACTCTCTGACACTCTCTGACACTCACTATCTCTCGTTGACACTCACTATCACTCTCTGGCACTCTATGACACTCACTATCACTCTCTGACACTCTCTATCACTCTCTGACACTCTCTGACACTCACTATCACTCTCTGACACTCTCTGACACTCACTATCACGGTCTGACACTCCCTATCACTCTCTGACACTCTCAGACACTTACTGTCACTCTCTGACACTCTCTATCACTCTCTGACACTCTCAGACAATCACTATCACTCTCTGACACTCTCTATCACTCTCTGACACTCTCAGATACTCTCTGACACTCACTAGCACTCTCTGACACTCTCTATATATCTCTGACACTCTCTGACTCTCACTATCACTCTCTGACAGTCTCTATCACTCTCTGACACTCTCTCACACTCTCTGACACTCTCTGACACACTCAGACACTATGTGACACTCTCGATCACTCTCTGACACTCTCTGACACTTTCAGACACTCTCTGACACTCTCTATCACTCTCTGACACTCTCTGACACTCTCTGACACTCTCAGACACTCACTAACACACTTTGATACTCTCTGACACTCACTATCACTCTCTGACACTCTCTATCACTCTCTGACACTCTCTGACACTCAGTATCACTCTCTGACACTCTCTATCACTGTCTGACACTCTCTGACACTCACTATCACTCTCTGACACTCACTATCACTCTCTGACATTCTCTGACACTCACTATCACTCTCTGACACTCTCTATCACTCTCTGACACTCTCTGACACTCACTATCACTCTCTGACACTCACTATCACTCTCTGACACTCTCTGACACTCACTATCACTCTCTGACACTCACTATCACTCTCTGACATTCTCTGACACTCACTATCACTCTCTGAAACTCTCTATCACTCTCTGACACTCTCTGACACTCACTATCACTCTCTGACACTCACTATCACTCTCTGACACTCTCTGACACTCACTATCACTCTCTGACACATTCAATCACTCTCAGACACTCACTACCACTATCTACCAATCTCTGACACTCTCTGATACACTCTGACACACCCTGACACTCTCTGACAAATTCTGTCACTTTCTGACACTCTCTGACAATCTCAGGCACAATCAGAAACTCTCAGACACTCTCTGTCACTCTCTGACACTCTCTGACACTCTCTTTCACTCTCTATCACTCTCCATCAATCTCTGACACACTCTGACACTCTCTGACACTCTCGCACACTCACTATCACACTCTGACACTCTCTGAAACTCTCTAACACTCTCTGACACTCTCTGACACTCTCTGATACTCTCACTATCACTCTCTGACAATCTCTGACACTCTCTGACACTCTCTATCACTCTCTGACACTCTCTATTACTCTCTGACACTCACTATCACTCTCAGACACTCACCATCACTCTCTGATACTCTCTGACACTCACTATCACTCTCTGACACTCTCTATCTATCTCTGACACTCTCTGACTCTCACTATCACTCTCTGACAGTCTCTATCACTCTCTGACACTCTCTCACACTCTCTGACACTTTCTGACACACTCAGACACTCTGTGACACTCTCGATCACTCTCTGACACTCTCTGACACTTTCAGACACTCTCTATCACTCTCTGACACTCTCTGACACTCTCAGACACTCACTAACACACTCTGATACTCTCTGACACTCACTATCACTCTCTGACACTCTCTGACACTCACTATCACTCTCTGACACTCTCTATCACTCTCTGACACTCACTATCACTCGCTGACACTCACTATCACTCTCTGACACTCTCTGACACTCACTATCACTCTCTGACACACTCTATCACTCTCTGACACTCACTATCACTCTCTGACACTCTCTTACACTCACTATCACTCTCTGACACTCTCTATCACTCTCTGACACTCTCTGACACTCACTATCACTCTCTGACACTCTCTATCACTCTCTGACACTCTCTGACACTCACTATCACTCGTTGACACTCACTATCACTCTCTGGCACTCTATGACACCCACTATCACTCTCTGACACTCACTATCACTCTCTGACACTCTCTATCACTCTCTGACACTCTCTGACACTCACTATCACTCTCTGACACTCTCTGACACTCACTATCACGGTCTGACACTCCCTATCAATCTCTGACACTCTCAGACACTTACTGTCACTCTCTGACACTCTCTATCACTCTCTGACACTCTCAGACAATCACTATCACTCTCTGACACTCTCTATCACTCTCTGACACTCTCAGATACTCTCTGACACTCACTAGCACTCTCTGACACTCTCTGACTCTCACTATCACTCTCTGACACTCTCTGACACACTCAGACACTATGTGACACTCTCGATCACTCTCTGACACTCTCTGACACTTTCAGACACTCTCTGACACTCTCTATCACTCTCTGACACTCTCTGACACTCTCTGACACTCTCAGACACTCACTAACACACTTTGATACTCTCTGACACTCACTATCACTCTCTGACACTCTCTATCACTCTCTGACACTCTCTGACACTCAGTATCACTCTCTGACACTCTCTATCACTGTCTGACACTCTCTGACACTCACTATCACTCTCTGACACTCACTATCACTCTCTGACATTCTCTGACACTCACTATCACTCTCTGACACTCTCTATCACTCTCTGACACTCTCTGACACTCACTATCACTCTCTGACACTCACTATCACTCTCTGACACTCTCTGACACTCACTATCACTCTCTGACACTCACTATCACTCTCTGACATTCTCTGACACTCACTATCACTCTCTGAAACTCTCTATCACTCTCTGACACTCTCTGACACTCACTAACACTCTCTGACACTCTCTATCACTCTCTGACACTCTCTGACACTCACTATCACTCTCTGACACTCACTATCACTCTCTGACACTCTCTGACACTCACTATCACTCTCTGACACTCACTATCACTCTCTGACATTCTCTGACACTCACTATCACTCTCTGACACTCACTATCACTCTCTGACACTCTCTGACACTCACTAACACTCTCTGACACTCTCTATCACTCTCTGATACTCTCTGACACTCACTATCACTCTCTGACACTCACTATCACTCTCTGACACTCTCTGACACTCACTATCACTCTCTGACACTCTCTATCACTCTCTGACACTCTCTGACACTCACTATCACTCTCTGACACTCTCTATCACTCTCTGACACTCTCTGACACTCACTATCACTCTCTGACACTCACTATCACTCTCTGACACTCTCTATCACTCTCTGACACTCTCTATCACTCTCTGACACTCTCTGACACTCTCTATCACTCTCTATCTTTCTCAGACACTCTCAGACACTCACTATCACTCTCAGACACTCACTATCACACTCTGATACTCTCTGACACTCACTATCACTCTCTGACACTATCTATCACTCTCTGACACTCACTATCACTCTCTAACACTCTCTGACACTCACTATCACCGTCTGACACTCTCTATCACTCTCTGACACTCTCAGACACTTACTGTCACTCTCTGACACTCACTATCACTCTCTGACACTCTCTAGCACTCTCTGACGCTCTCTGACACTCAATATCACTCTCTGACACTCTCCGACACTCTCCGACACTCTCTGACACTCTCATACACTCACTATCACTCTCTGACACTCTCTGACACTCTCTGACACTATCACTCTCTGATACTCTCTGACTCTCACTATCACTCTCTGACAGTCTCTATCACTCGCTGACACTCTCTGTCACTCATTATAACTCTCTGACAGTCTCGATAACTCTCTGACACTCTATATCACTCTCTGAAACTCTCTATCACTCTCTGACACTCTCTGAAACTCACGGACACTCACTATCACTCTCTGATACTCTCTGACACTCACTATCAGTCTCTGACACTCTCTATCAATCTCTGACACTCTCTGACACTCACTATCACTCTCTGACACTCTCTATCTCTCTCTGACACTCTCTGTCCCTCTCTAACACTCTCTGACACTCTCTGACACTCTCAGACATTCTCATACACTCACTATCACTCTCTGACAACCTCTGACAACCTCTGGCACTCTCTGACACTCTCGGACACTCTCAGACAGTCACTATCACTCTCTGATACTCTCTGATACACACTAACACTCTCTGATACTCTCTATCCATCTCTGACACTCTCTGACACTCTCAGACACTCTCTCTCACTCTCTATCATTCTCAGAGACTCTCAGACACTCACTATCACTCTCAGACACTCACTATCACTCTCTGACACTCACTATCACTCTCTGACACTCACTAACACTCTCTGACACTCTCTATCACTCTCAGACACTCTCTATCACTCTCTATCATTCTCAGACACTCTCAGACACTCACTATCACTCTCAGACACTCACTATCACACTCTGATACTCTCTGACACTATCTATCACTCTCTGACACTCTCTGACACTCACTATCACTCTCTGACACTCTCTGACACTCACTATCACCGTCTGACACTCTCTATCACTCTCTGACACTCTCAGACACTTACTGTCACTCTCTATCACTCTCTATCACTCTCTGACACTCTCAGACACTCACTATCACTCTCAGACACTCACTATCACTCTCTGACACACTCTGACACTCTCGACACTCTCGACACTCTCGACACTCTCTGACACTCTCTATCACTCTCTGTCACTCTCTATCAATCTCTGACACTCTCTGACACTCTCGGACACTCACTATCACACTCTGACACACTCTGACACTCTCGACACTCTCTGACACTCTCTATCACTCTCTGTCACTCTCTATCAATCTCTGACACTCTCTGAAACTCTCTAACACTCTCTGACACTCTCTGATACTCTCTGACACTCACTATCACTCTCTGACACTCTCTGTATATCTCTGACACTCTCTGACTCTCACTATCACTCTCTGACACTCTCTATCTATCTCTGACACTCTCTGACACTCTCAGACATTCTCATACACTCACTATCACTCTCTGACAACCTCTGACAACCTCTGACAACCTCTGACACTCTCTGACACTCTCAGACACTCTCAGACACTCACTATCACTCTCTGATACTCTCTGATACACACTATCACTCTCTGACACTCTCTGACACTCACTATCACTCTCTGACACTCTCTATCATCTCAGACACTCTCTATCACACTCTATCATTCTCAGACACTCTCAGACACTCACTATCACTCTCAGACACTCACTATCACTCTCTGACACTCACTACCACTCTCTGACACTCACTATCACTCTCTGACACTCTCTATCACTCTCTATCTTTCTCAGACACTCTCAGACACTCACTATCACTCTCAGACACTCACTATCACACTCTGATACTCTCTGACACTCACTATCACTCTCTGACACTATCTATCACTCTCTGACACTCACTATCACTCTCTAACACTCTCTGACACTCACTATCACCGTCTGACACTCTCTATCACTCTCTGACACTCTCAGACACTTACTGTCACTCTCTGACACTCTCTATCACTCTCTGACACTCTCAGACAATCACTATCAATCTCTGACACTCTCTATCACTCTCTGACAGTCTCTGATACCTCAGACACTTACTGTCACTCTCTGACACTCACTATCACTCTCTGACACACTCTGACACTCTCGACACTCTCTGACACTCACTATCACTCTCTGTCACTCTCTATCAATCTCTGACACTCTCTGACACTCTCGGACACTCACTATCACACTCTGACACTCTCTGAAACTCTCTAACACTCTCTGACACTCTCTGACACTCTCACTATCACTCTCTGACAATCTCTGACACTCTCTTCCACTCTCTGACACTCTCTATCACTCTCTGACACTCTCTAGTACTCTCTGACACTCACTATCACTCTCAGACACTCACCATCACTCTCTGATACTCTCTGACACTCTCTATCACTGTCAGACACTCTCTATCACTCTCTATCATTCTCAGACACTCTCAGACACTCACTATCACTCTCTGACACTCACTATCACTCTCTGACACTCACTATCACTCTCTGACACTCTCTGAAACTCTCTATCTCTCTCTGACACTCTCTATCACTCTCTGACACTCTCTGACACTCTCTATCATTCTCTGACACTCTCTGACACTCTCAGACACTCTCAGACACTCACTATCACTCTCTGATACTCTCTGACACTCACTATCACTCTCTGATACTCTCTGACACTCTCTATCACTCTCTGACACGCACGATCACTCTCTGACACTCTCTGACACTCACTATCACTCTCTGATACTCTCAGACACTCAGTGCCACTCTCTGACTTTCTCTGACACTCTCTATCACTCTCTATCACTCTCTGACACACTCTGACACACTCTATCACTCTCTATCACACTCTGACACACTCTGACACTCAGAGACACTCACTGTCACTCTCTGACACTCTCTGACAATCTCAGACAATCACTATCACTCTCTGACATTCTCTGACACACTCTATCACTCTCTATCACAATCTGACACACTCTGACACTCAGAGACACTCACTGTCACTCTCTGACACTCTCTGACACTCACTACCACTCTCTGACACTCCCTATCACTCTCTGACACTCTCTGACACTCTCTAACGCTCACTAACACTCTCTGACACTCTCTGACACTCTCACTATCACTCTCTGACACTCTCTATTACTCTCTGACACTCACTATCACTCTCAGACACTCACTATCACTCTCTGATACTCTCTGACACTCACTATCACTCTCTGACACTCCCTATCTATCTCTGACACTCTCTGACACTCACTATCACTCTCTGACAGTCTCTATCACTCTCAGACACTCTCTATCACTCTCAGACACTCTCAGACAATCACTATCACTCTCTGACATTCACTATCACTCTCTGACACTCTCTGACACTCTCTGAAACTCTCTACCTCTCTCTGACACTCTCTACCACTCTCTGACACTGTCTGACACTCTCTGTGAATCTCTGACACTCTCAGACACTTACTGCCACTCTCTGACACTCTCTATCACTCGCTGACACTCTCAGACAATCACTATCACTCTCTGACACTCTCTATCACTCTCTGACACTCTCTGATACTCTCAGATACTCACAGACACTCACTATCACTCTCTGACACTCTCTGACACTCACTGTCACTCTCTGACACTCTCTGATGCTCTCTGACACTCACTATCACTCTCTGACACACTCTGACACTCTCGACACTCTCTGATACTCTCTATCACTCTCTATCACTCTCCATCAATCTCTATCACTCTCTGACACTCTCTTACACACTCAGACACTCTGTGACACTCTCGATCACTCTCTGACACACTCTGACACTCTCTGACACCCTCGGACACTCTCTATCACTCTCTGACACTCTCTGACACTCTCTGACACTCTCAGACACTGACTAACACACTCTGATACTCTCTGACACTCACTCTCACTCTCTGAAACTCTCTATCACTCTCTGACTCTCTCTGACACTCACTATCACTCTCTGACACTCTCTATCACTCTCTGACACTCACTATCACTCGCTGACAATCACTATCACTCTGTGACCCTCTCTGAAACTCACTATCACTCTCTGACACTCTCTATCACTCTCTGACACTCTCTGACACTCACTATCACTCTCTGACACTTCTTGACACTCACTGTCACTCTCTGACACTCTCTGACACTCTCTGACACTCTCTGACACTCACTATCACTCTCTGACACTCTCTATCACTCTCTGACACTCACTATCACTCGCTGACACTCACTATCACTCTCTGACACTCTATGACACTCACTATCACTCTCTGACACTCTCCATCACTCTCTGACACTCTCTGACACTCACTATCACTCTCTGACACTCTCTGACACTCACTATCACTCTCTGACACTCTCTATCACTCTCTGACACTCTCTGATACTCTCTGACACTCACCATCACTCTCTGACACTCTCTATATATCTCTGACACTCTCTGACTCTCACTATCACTCTCTGACAGTCTCTATCACTCTCTGACACTCTCTCACACTCTCTGAGACTCTCTGACACTCACTATCACTCTCTGACACTCACTATCACTCTCTGACATTCTCTGACACTCACTATCACTCTCTGACACTCTCTATCACTCTCTGACACTCTCTGACTCTCACTATCACTCTCTGACACTCACTATCACTCTCTGACACTCTCTGACACTCACTATCACTCTCTGACACTCACTATCACTCTCTGACATTCTCTGACACTCACTATCACTCTCTGACACTCTCTATCACTCTCTGACACTCTCTGACACTCACTATCACTCTCTGAAACTCACTATCACTCTCTGACACTCTCTGACACTCACTATCACTCTCTGACACTCTCTATCACTCTCTGATACTCTCTGACACTCACTATCACTCTCTGACACTCACTATCACTCTCTGACACTCTCTGACACTCACTATCACTCTCTGACACTCTCTATCACTCTCTGACACTCTCTGACACTCACTATCACTCTCTGACACTCACTATCACTCTCTGACACTCTCTGACACTCACTATCACTCTCTGACACTCTCTAGCACTCTCTGACACTCTCTGACACTCAATATCACTCTCTGACACTCTCCGACACACTCCGACACTCTCTGACACTCTAATACACTCACTATCACTCTCTGACACTCTCTGACACTCTCTGACACTATCACTCTCTGATACTCTCTGACACTCACTATCACTCTCTGACACTCTCTATCACTCTCTGACACTCTCTGACACTCACTATCACTCTCTGAAACTCACTATCACTCTCTGACACTCTCTGACACTCACTATCACTCTCTGACACTCTCTATCACTCTCTGATACTCTCTGACACTCACTATCACTCTCTGACACTCACTATCACTCTCTGACACTCTCTGACACTCACTATCACTCTCTGACACTCTCTATCACTCTCTGACACTCTCTGACACTCACTATCACTCTCTGACACTCACTATCACTCTCTGACACTCTCTGACACTCACTATCACTCTCTGACACTCTCTAGCACTCTCTGACACTCTCTGACACTCACTATCACTCTCTGACACTCTCTATCACTCTCTGACACTCACTATCACTCGCTGACACTCACTATCACTCTCTGACACTCTATGACACTCACTATCACTCTCTGACACTCTCCATCACTCTCTGACACTCTCTGACACTCACTATCACTCTCTGACACTCTCTGACACTCACTATCACTCTCTGACACTCTCTATCACTCTCTGACACTCTCAGACACTTACTGTCACTCTCTGACACTGTCCATCACTCTCTTACACTCTCAGACAATCACTATCACTCCATGACACTCTCTATCACTCTCTGACACTCTCTGATACTCTCTGACACTCACCATCACTCTCTGACACTCTCTATATATCTCTGACACTCTCTGACTCTCACTATCACTCTCTGACAGTCTCTATCACTCTCTGACACTCTCTCACACTCTCTGAGACTCTCTGACACTCACTATCACTCTCTGACACTCACTATCACTCTCTGACATTCTCTGACACTCACTATCACTCTCTGACACTCTCTATCACTCTCTGACACTCTCTGACTCTCACTATCACTCTCTGACACTCACTATCACTCTCTGACACTCTCTGACACTCACTATCACTCTCTGACACTCACTATCACTCTCTGACATTCTCTGACACTCACTATCACTCTCTGACACTCTCTATCACTCTCTGACACTCTCTGACACTCACTATCACTCTCTGAAACTCACTATCACTCTCTGACACTCTCTGACACTCACTATCACTCTCTGACACTCTCTATCACTCTCTGATACTCTCTGACACTCACTATCACTCTCTGACACTCACTATCACTCTCTGACACTCTCTGACACTCACTATCACTCTCTGACACTCTCTATCACTCTCTGACACTCTCTGACACTCACTATCACTCTCTGACACTCACTATCACTCTCTGACACTCTCTGACACTCACTATCACTCTCTGACACTCTCTAGCACTCTCTGACACTCTCTGACACTCAATATCACTCTCTGACACTCTCCGACACTCTCCGACACTCTCTGACACTCTAATACACTCACTATCACTCTCTGACACTCTCTGACACTCTCTGACACTATCACTCTCTGATACTCTCTGACTCTCACTATCACTCTCTAACAGTCTCTATCACTCGCTGACACTCTCTGTCACTCATTATAACTCTCTGACAGTCTCGATAACTCTCTGACACTCTATATCACTCTCTGAAACTCTCTATCACTCTCTGACACTCTCTGAAACTCACGGACACTCACTATCACTCTCTGATACTCTCTGACACTCACTATCACTCTCTGACACTCTCTATCAATCTCTGACACTCTCTGACACTCACTATCACTCTCTGACACTCTCTATCTCTCTCTGACACTCTCTGTACCTCTCTAACACTCTCTGACACTCTCTGACACTCTCAGACATTCTCATACACTCACTATCACTCTCTGACAACCTCTGACAACCTCTGACACTCTCTGACACTCTCGGACACTCTCAGACACTCACAATCACTCTCTGATACTCTCTGATACACACTAACACTCTCTGATACTCTCTATCCATCTCTGACACTCTCTGACACTCTCAGACACTCTCTCTCACTCTCTATCATTCTCAGAGACTCTCAGACACTCACTATCACTCTCAGACACTCACTATCACTCTCTGACACTCACTATCACTCTCTGACACTCACTAACACTCTCTGACACTCTCTATCACTCTCAGACACTCTCTATCACTCTCTATCATTCTCAGACACTCTCAGACACTCACTATCACTCTCAGACACTCACTATCACACTCTGATACTCTCTGACACTATCTATCACTCTCTGACACTCTCAGACACTTACTGTCACTCTCTGACACTCTCTATCACTCTCTGACACTCTCAGACTATCACTATCACTCTCTGACACTCTCTATCACTCTCTGACTCTCTCTGATACTCTCTGACACTCACTATCACTCTCTGACACTCTCTATATATCTCTGACACTCTCTGACTCTCGCTATCACTCTCTGACACTCTCTATCTATCTCTGACACTCTCTGACACTCACTGTCACTCTCTGACAGTCTCTATCACTCTCTGACATTCACTATCACTCTCTGACACTCTCTGACACTCTCTATCACTCTCTGACACTCACTGACACACTCAGACACTCTGTGACACTCTCGATCACTCTCTGACACTCACTATCACTCTCAGACACTCACTATCACTCTCTGACACTCTCTGACACTCTCTGACTCTCCCTGACATTCACTGACACTCTCTGACACTCACGGACACTCACTATCACTCTCTGATACTCTTTGACACTCACTATCACTCTCTGACACTCTCTATCAATCTCTGACACTCTCTGACACTCACTATCACTCTCTGACACTCTCTATCTCTCTCTGACACTCTCTGTCCCTCTCTAACACTCTCTGAAACTCTCTGACACTCTCAGACATTCTCATACACTCACTATCACACTCTGACAACCTCTGACAACCTCTGACACTCTCTGACACTCTCAGACACCCTCAGACACTCACTATCACTCTCTGATACTCTCTGATACACACTATCACTCTCTGATACTCTCTATCAATCTCTGACACTCTCTGACACTCACTATCACTCTCTGACACTCTCTATCATCTCAGACACTCTCTATCACACTCTATCATTCTCAGACACTCTCAGACACTCACTATCACTCTCAGACACTCACTATCACTCTCTGACACTCACTACCACTCTCTGACACTCACTATCACTCTCTGACACTCTCTATCACTCTCTATCTTTCTCAGACACTCTCAGACACTCACTATCACTCTCAGACACTCACTATCACACTCTGATACTCTCTGACACTCACTATCACTCTCTGACACTATCTATCACTCTCTGACACTCACTATCACTCTCTAACACTCTCTGACACTCACTATCACCGTCTGACACTCTCTATCACTCTCTGACACTCTCAGACACTTACTGTCACTCTCTGACACTCTCTATCACTCTCTGACACTCTCAGACAATCACTATCACTCTCTGACACTCTCTATCACTCTCTGACAGTCTCTGATACCTCAGACACTTACTGTCACTCTCAGACACTCACTATCACTCTCTGACACACTCTGACACTCTCGACACTCTCTGACACTCTCTATCACTCTCTGACACTCTCTGAAACTCACGGACACTCACTATCACTCTCTGATACTCTCTGACACTCACTACCACTCTCTGACACTCACTATCACTCTCTGACACACTCTGACACTCTCGACACTCTCTGACACTCTCTATCAATCTCTGACAGTCTCTGACACTCACTATCACTCTCTGACACTCTCTATCTCTCTCTGACACTCTCTGTCCCTCTCTAACACTCTCTGACACTCTCTGAAACTCTCAGACATTCTCATACACTCACTATCACTCTCTGACAACCTCTGACAACCTCTGACACTCTCTGACACTCTCGGACACTCTCAGACACTCACTATCACTCTCTGATACTCTCTGATACACACTAACACTCTCTGATACTCTCTATCCATCTCTGACACTCTCTGACACTCTCAGACACTCTCTCTCACTCTCTATCATTCTCAGAGACTCTCAGACACTCACTATCACTCTCAGACACTCACTATCACTCTCTGACACTCACTATCACTCTCTGACACTCACTAACACTCTCTGACACTCTCTATCACTCTCAAACACTCTCTATCACTCTCTATCATTCTCAGACACTCTCAGACACTCACTATCACTCTCAGACACTCACTATCACACTCTGATACTCTCTGACACTATCTATCACTCTCTGACACTCTCTGACACTCACTATCACTCTCTGACACTCTCTGACACTCACTATCACCGTCTGACACTCTCTATCACTCTCTGACACTCTCAGACACTTACTGTCACTCTCTATCACTCTCTATCACTCTCTGACACTCTCAGACACTCACTATCACTCTCAGACACTCACTATCACACTCTGACACACTCTGACACTCTCGACACTCTCGACACTCTCTGACACTCTCTATCACTCTCTGTCACTCTCTATCAATCTCTGACACTCTCTGACACTTTCGGAGACTCACTATCACACTCTGACACACTCTGACACTCTCGACTCTCTCTGACACTCTCTATCACTCTCTGTCACTCTCTATCAATCTCTGACACTCTCTGAAACTCTCTAACACTCTCTGACACTCTCTGATACTC
This sequence comes from Heterodontus francisci, assembly GCF_036365525.1. Lineage (NCBI taxonomy): Eukaryota > Metazoa > Chordata > Chondrichthyes > Heterodontiformes > Heterodontidae > Heterodontus > Heterodontus francisci. Next base: position 14,525,675 of record NC_090405.1, read on the forward strand.
TCTGACACTCACTATCACTCTCTGACACTCTCTGTATATCTCTGACACTCTCTGACTCTCACTATCACTCTCTGACACTCTCTATCTATCTCTGACACTCTCTGACACTCACTGTCACTCTCTGACAGTCTCTATCACTCTCTGACATTCACTGTCACTCTCTGACACTCTCTGACACTCTCTATCACTCTCTGACACTCTCTGACACACTCAGACACTCTGTGACACTCTCGATCACTCTCTGACACTCTCTGACACTTTCAGACACTCTCTGACACTCTATCACTCTCTGACACTCTCTGACACTCTCTGACACTCTCAGACACTCACTAACACACTCTGATACTCTCTGACACTCTCTGACACTCTCTGACACTCTCTAATACTCACTAACACTCTCTGACACTCTCTGACACTCTCACTATCACTCTCTGACACTCTCTGACACTCTCTGACACTCTCTGACACTCTCTATCACTCTCTGACACTCTCCATTAGTCTCTGACAATCACTATCACTCTCAGATACTCACTATCACTCTCTGATACTCTCTGACACTCACTATCACTCTCTGACAGTCTCTATCACTCGCTGACACTCTCTGTCACTCATTATCACTCTCTGACAGTCTCGATAACTCTCTGACACTCTCTGACACTCTCTGACTCTCCCTGACATTCACTGACACTCTCTGACACTCACGGACACTCACTATCACTCTCTGATACTCTTTGACACTCACTATCACTCTCTGACACTCTCTATCAATCTCTGACACTCTCTGACACTCACTATCACTCTCTGACACTCTCTATCTTTCTCTGACACTCTCTGTCCCTCTCTAACACTCTCTGAAACTCTCTGACACTCTCAGACATTCTCATACACTCACTATCACTCTCTGACAACCTCTGACAACCTCTGACACTCTCTGACACTCTCAGACACTCTCAGACACTCACTATCACTCTCTGATACTCTCTGATACACACTATCACTCTCTGATACTCTCTATCAATCTCTGACACTCTCTGACACTCACTATCACTCTCTGACACTCTCTATCATCTCAGACACTCTCTATCACACTCTATCATTCTCAGACACTCTCAGACACTCACTATCACTCTCAGACACTCACTATCACTCTCTGACACTCACTACCACTCTCTGACACTCACTATCACTCTCTGACACTCTCTATCACTCTCTATCTTTCTCAGACACTCACTATCACTCTCAGACACTCACTATCACACTCTGATACTCTCTGACACTCACTATCACTCTCTGACACTATCTATCACTCTCTGACACTCACTATCACTCTCTAACACTCTCTGACACTCACTATCACCGTCTGACACTCTCTATCACTCCCTGACACTCTCAGACACTTACTGTCACTCTCTGACACTCTCTATCACTCTCTGACACTCTCAGACAATCACTATCAATCTCTGACACTCTCTATCACTCTCTGACAGTCTCTGATACCTCAGACACTTACTGTCACTCTCTGACACTCACTATCACTCTCTGACACACTCTGACACTCTCGACACTCTCTGACACTCACTATCACTCTCTGTCACTCTCTATCAATCTCTGACACTCTCTGACACTCTCGGACACTCACTATCACACTCTGACACTCTCTGAAACTCTCTAACACTCTCTGACACTCTCTATCACTCTCTGACACGCACGATCACGCTCTGACACTCTCTGACACTCACTATCACTCTCTGATACTCTCAGACACTCAGTGTCACTCTCTGACTTTCTCTGACACTCTCTATCACTCTCTGACACACTCTGACACACTCTATCACTCTCTATCACACTCTGACACACTCTGACACTCAGAGACACTCACTGTCACTCTCTGACACTCTCTGACAATCTCAGACAATCACTATCACTCTCTGACATTCTCTGACACACTCTATCACTCTCTATCACAATCTGACACACTCTGACACTCAGAGACACTCACTGTCACTCTCTGACACTCTCTGACACTCACTACCACTCTCTGACACTCCCTATCACACTCTGACACTCTCTGACACTCTCTAACACTCACTAACACTCTCTGACACTCTCTGACACTCTCTGACACTCTCACTATCACTCTCTGACACTCTCTATTACTCTCTGACACTCACTATCACTCTCAGACACTCACTATCACTCTCTGATACTCTCTGACACTCACTATCACTCTCTGACACTCCCTATCTATCTCTGACACTCTCTGACACTCACTATCACTCTCTGACAGTCTCTATCACTCTCAGACACTCTCTATCACTCTCAGACACTCTCAGACAATCACTATCACTCTCTGACATTCACTATCACTCTCTGACACTCTCTGACACTCTCTGAAACTCTCTACCTCTCTCTGACACTCTCTACCACTCTCTGACACTGTCTGACACTCTCTGTGAATCTCTGACACTCTCAGACACTTACTGCCACTCTCTGACACTCTCTATCACTCGCTGACACTCTCAGACAATCACTATCACTCTCTGACACTCTCTATCACTCTCTGACACTCTCTGATACTCTCAGATACTCACAGACACTCACTATCACTCTCTGACACTCTCTGACACTCACTATCACTCTCTGACACTCTCTGACACTCTCTGACACTATCACTCTCTGATACTCTCTGACTCTCACTCTCACTCTCTGACAGTCTCTATCACTCGCTGAAACTCTCTGTCACTCATTATCACTCTCTGACAGTCTCGATAACTCTCTGACACTCTATATCACTCTCTGAAACTCACTATCACTCTCTGACACTCTCTGACACTCTCTGACTCTCCCTGACATTCACTGACACTCTCTGACTCTCACGGACACTCACTATCACTCTCTGATACTCTCTGACACTCACTATCACTCTCTGACACTCTCTATCAATCTCTGACACTCTCTGACGCTCACTATCACTCTCTGACACTCTCTATCTCTCTCTGACACTCTCTGACACTCTCTGACTCTCCCTGACATTCACTGACACTCTCTGACACTCACGGACACTCACTATCACTCTCTGATACTCTCTGACACTCACTATCACTCTCTGACACTCTCTGTCCCTCTCTAACACTCTCTGACACTCTCTATCACTCTCTGACACTCTCTGACACTCACTATCACTCTCTGACACTCTCTATCACTCTCTGACACTCTCTGACACTCACTGTCACTCGCTGACACTCACTATCACTCTCTGACACTCTCTGACTCTCACTATCACTCTCTGACACTCTCTGACACTCACTATCACTCTCTGACACTCTCTATCACACTCTGACACTCTCTGACACTCACTATCACTCTCAGACACTCACCATCACTCTCTGATACTCTCTGACACTCACTATCACTCTCTGACACTCTCTATCTATCTCTGACACTCTCTGACTCTCACTATCACTCTCTGACAGTCTCTATCACTCTCTGACACTCTCTATCACTCTCTGACACTCTCTGATACTCTCAGATACTCACAGACACTCACTATCACTCTCTGACACTCTCTGACACTCAATATCACTCTCTGACACTCTCTATCACTCTCTGACACTCACTATCACTCTCTGACACTCTCTGACACTCTCTGACACTCTCTATCACTCTCTGACACTCTCTATTACTCTCTGACACTCACTATCACTCTCAGACACTCACCATCACTCTCTGACACTCACTATCACTCTCTGACACTCTCTATCTATCTCTGACACACTCTGACTCTCACTATCACTCTCTGACAGTCTCTATCACTCTCTGACACTCTCTCACACTCTCTGAGACTCTCTGACACTCTCTATCACTCTCTGACACTCTCTGACACACTCAGACACTCTGTGACACTCTCGATCACTCTCTGACACTCTCTATCACTCTCTGACACTCACTATCACTCTCAGACACTCACCATCACTCTCTGATACTCTCTGACACTCACTATCACTCTCTGACACTCTCTATCTATCTCTGACACTCTCTGACTCTCACTATCACTCTCTGACAGTCTCTATCACTCTCTGACACTCTCTATCACTCTCTGACACTCTCTGATACTCTCAGATACTCACAGACACTCACTATCACTCTCTGACACTCTCTGACACTCAATATCACTCTCTGACACTCTCTATCACTCTCTGACACTCACTATCACTCTCTGACACTCTCTGACACTCACTATCACTGTCTGACACTCTCTCTCACTCTCTGACACTCTCAGACACTTACCGCCACTCTCTGACACTCTCTATCACTCGCTGACACTCTCAGACAATCACTATCACTCTCTGACACTCTCTATCACTCTCTGACACTCTCTGATACTCTCAGATACTCACAGACACTCACTATCACTCTCTGACACTCTCTGACACTCAATATCACTCTCTGACACTCTATATCACTCTCTGACACTCTCTGACACTCTCTGGCACTCACTATCGCTCTCTGACACTCTCTATCACTCTCTGACAGTCTCTATCACTCTCTGACACTCTCTCACACTCTCTGAGACTCTCTGACACTCTCTATCACTCTCTGACACTCTCTGACACTTTCAGACACTCTCTGACACTCTCTATCACTCTCTGACACTCTCTGACACTCTCTGACACTCTCAGACACTCACTAACACACTCTGATACTCTCTGACACTCACTATCACTCTCTGACACTCTCTATCACTCTCTGACACTCACTATCACTCTCAGACACTCACCATCACTCTCTGATACTCTCTGACACTCACTATCACTCTCTGACACTCTCTATCTATCTCTGACACTCTCTGACTCTCACTATCACTCTCTGACAGTCTCTATCACTCTCTGACACTCTCTCACACTCTCTGAGACTCTCTGACACTCTCTATCACTCTCTGACACTCTCTGACACTTTCAGACACTCTCTGACACTCTCTATCACTCTCTGACACTCTCTGACAATCTCTGACACTCTCAGACACTCACTAACACACTCTGATACTCTCTGACACTCACTATCACTCTCTGACACTCTCTATCACTCTCTGACACTCTCTGACACTCACTATCACTCTCTGACACTCTCTATCACTCTCTGACACTCTCTGACACTCACTATCACTCTCTGACACTCTCTATCACTCTCTGACACTCTCTGACACTCACTATCACTCGCTGACACTCACTATCACTCTCTGACACTCTCTGACACTCACTATCACTCTCTGACACTCTCTATCACTCTCTGACACTCTCTGACTCTCACTATCACTCTCTGACACTCTCTGACACTCACTATCACTCTCTGACACTCTCTATCACACTCTGACACTCTCTGACACTCACTATCACTCTCAGACACTCACCATCACTCTCTGATACTCTCTGACACTCACTATCACTCTCTGACACTCTCTATCTATCTCTGACACTCTCTGACTCTCACTATCACTCTCTGACAGTCTCTATCACTCTCTGACACTCTCTATCACTCTCTGACACTCTCTGATACTCTCAGATACTCACAGACACTCACTATCACTCTCTGACACTCTCTGACACTCAATATCACTCTCTGACACTCTCTATCACTCTCTGACACTCACTATCACTCTCTGACACTCTCTGACACTCTCTGACACTCTCTATCACTCTCTGACACTCTCTATTACTCTCTGACACTCACTATCACTCTCAGACACTCACCATCACTCTCTGATACTCTCTGACACTCACTATCACTCTCTGACACTCTCTATCTATCTCTGACACACTCTGACTCTCACTATCACTCTCTGACAGTCTCTATCACTCTCTGACACTCTCTCACACTCTCTGAGACTCTCTGACACTCTCTATCACTCTCTGACACTCTCTGACACACTCAGACACTCTGTGACACTCTCGATATGTCTCTGACACACTCTATCACTCTCTGACACTCACTATCACTCTCAGACACTCACCATCACTCTCTGATACTCTCTGACACTCACTATCACTCTCTGACACTCTCTATCTATCTCTGACACTCTCTGACTCTCACTATCACTCTCTGACAGTCTCTATCACTCTCTGACACTCTCTATCACTCTCTGACACTCTCTGATACTCTCAGATACTCACAGACACTCACTATCACTCTCTGACACTCTCTGACACTCAATATCACTCTCTGACACTCTCTATCACTCTCTGACACTCACTATCACTCTCTGACACTCTCTGACACTCACTATCACTGTCTGACACTCTCTCTCGCTCTCTGACACTCTCAGACACTTACCGCCACTCTCTGACACTCTCTATCACTCGCTGACACTCTCAGACAATCACTATCACTCTCTGACACTCTCTATCACTCTCTGACACTCTCTGATACTCTCAGATACTCACAGACACTCACTATCACTCTCTGACACTCTCTGACACTCAATATCACTCTCTGAAACTCTATATCACTCTCTGACACTCTCTGACACTCTCTGGCACTCACTATCGCTCTCTGACACTCTCTATCACTCTCTGACAGTCTCTATCACTCTCTGACACTCTCTCACACTCTCTGAGACTCTCTGACACTCTCTATCACTCTCTGACACTCTCTGACACATTCAGACACTCTCTGACACTCTCTATCACTCTCTGACACTCACTAACACACTCTGATACTCTCTGACACTCACTATCACTCTCTGACACTCTCTATCACTCTCTGACACTCACTATCACTCTCAGACACTCACCATCACTCTCTGATACTCTCTGACACTCACTATCACTCTCTGACACTCTCTATCTATCTCTGACACTCTCTGACTCTCACTATCACTCTCTGACAGTCTCTATCACTCTCTGACACTCTCTCACACTCTCTGAGACTCTCTGACACTCTCTATCACTCTCTGACACTCTCTGACACTTTCAGACACTCTCTGACACTCTCTATCACTCTCTGACACTCTCTGACACTCTCTGACACTCTCAGACACTCACTAACACACTCTGATACTCTCTGACACTCACTATCACTCTCTGACACTCTCTATCACTCTCTGACACTCTCTGACACTCACTATCACTCTCTGACACTCTCTATCACTCTCTGACACTCTCTGACACTCACTATCACTCTCTGACACTCTCTATCACTCTCTGACACTCTCTGACACTCACTATCACTCTCTGACACTCTCTATCACTCTCTGACACTCTCTGACACTCACTATCACTCGCTGACACTCACTATCACTCTCTGACACTCTCTGACACTCACTATCACTCTCTGACACTCTCTATCACTCTCTGACACTCTCTGACACTCACTATCACTCTCTGACACTCTCCGACACTCTCCGACACTCTCTGACACTCTCATACACTCACTATCACTCTCTGACACTCTCTGACACTCTCTGACACTCTCTGACACTATCACTCTCTGATACTCTCTGACTCTCACTCTCACTCTCTGACAGTCTCTATCACTCGCTGAAACTCTCTGTCACTCATTATCACTCTCTGACAGTCTCGATAACTCTCTGACACTCTATATCACTCTCTGAAACTCACTATCACTCTCTGACACTCTCTGACACTCTCTGACTCTCCCTGACATTCACTGACACTCTCTGACACTCACGGACACTCACTATCACTCTCTGATACTCTCTGACACTCACTATCACTCTCTGACACTCTCTATCAATCTCTGACACTCTCTGACGCTCACTATCACTCTCTGACACTCTCTATGTCTCTCTGACACTCTCTGTCCCTCTCTAACACTCTCTGACACTCTCTATCACTCTCTGACACTCTCTGACACTCACTATCACTCTCTGACACTCTCTATCACTCTCTGACACTCTCTGACACTCACTGTCACTCGCTGACACTCACTATCACTCTCTGACACTCTCTGACACTCACTATCACTCTCTGACACTCTCTATCACTCTCTGACACTCTCTGACACTCACTATCACTCTCTGACACTCTCTGTCACTCACTATCACTCTCTGACACTCTCTATCACACTCTGACACTCTCTGACACTCACTATCACTCTCTGACACTCTCTGTCACTCTCTGACACTCTCTGACACTCACTGTCACTCGCTGACACTCACTATCACTCTCTGACACTCTCTGACACTCACTATCACTCTCTGACACTCTCTATCACTCTCTGACACTCTCTGACACTCACTGTCACTCGCTGACACTCACTATCACTCTCTGACACTCTCTGACACTCACTATCACTCTCTGACACTCTCTATCACTCTCTGAAACTCTCTGACACTCACTATCACTCTCTGACACTCTCTGACACTCACTATCACTCTCTGACACTCTCTATCACACTCTGACTCTGTCTGACACTCACTATCACTCTCTGACACTCTCTGTCACTCTCTGACACTCTCTGACACTCACTGTCACTCGCTGACACTCACTATCACTCTCTGACACTCTCTGACACTCACTATCGCTCTCTGACGATCTCTATCACTCTCTGACACTCTCTGACACTCACTATCACTCTCTGACACACTCCGACACCCTCCGACACTCTCTGACACTCTCATACACTCACTATCACTCTCTGACACTCTCTGACACTCTCTGACACTATCACTCTCTGATACTCTCTGACTCTCACTATCACTCTCTGACAGTCTCTATCACTCGCTGAAACTCTCTGTCACTCATTATCACTCTCTGACAGTCTCGATAACTCTCTGACACTCTATATCACTCTCTGAAACTCTCTATCACTCTCTGACACTCTCTGACACTCTCTGACTCTCCCTGACATTCACTGACACTCTCTGACACTCACGGACACTGACTATCACTCTCTGATACTCTCTGACACTCACTATCACTCTCTGACACTCTCTATCAATCTCTGACACTCTCTGACACTCACTATCACTCTCTGACACTCTCTATCACTCTCTGACACTCTCTGTCCCTCTCTAACACTCTCTGACACTCTCTGACACTCTCAGACATTCTCATGCACTCACTATCACTCTCTGACAACCTCTGACAACCTCTGACACTCTCTGACACTCTCAGACACTCTCAGACACTCACTATCACTCTCTGATACTCTCTGATACACACTACCACTCTCTGATACTCTCTATCAATCTCTGACACTCTCTGACACTCACTATCACTCTCTGACACTCTCTATCACTCTCAGACACTCACTATCACTCTCAGAAACTCACAATCACACTCTGATACTCTCTGACACTCACTATCACTCTCTGACACTATCTATCACTCTCTGACACTCTCTGACACTCACTGTCACTCTCTGAAACTCTCTGACACTCACTATCACTGTCTGACACTCTCTATCACTCTCTGACTCTCTCAGACACTTACTGTCACTCTATGACACTCTCTATCACTCTCTGACACTCTCAGACAATCACTATCACTCTCTGACACTCTCTATCATTCTCTGACACGTTCTGATACTCTCAGACACTTACTGTCACTCTCTGACACTCACTCTCACTCTCTGACACACTCTGACACTCTCGACACTCTCTGACACTCTCTATCACTCTCTGCCACTCTCGATCAATCTCTGACACTCTCTGACACTCTCGGACACTCACGATCACACTCTGACACTCTCTGAAACTCTCTAATACTCTCTGACACACTCTAAGACTCTCACTATCACTCTCTGACACTCCCTGACACTCTCTGACACTCTCTATCACTCTCTGACACTCTCTAGTACTCTCTGACACTCACTATCACTCTCAGACACTCACCATTACTCTCTGATACTCTCTATCACTCTCTATCATTCTCAGACACTCTCAGACACTCACTATCACTCTCTGACACTCACTATCACTCTCTGACACTCTCTGACACTCACTATCACTGTCTGACACTCTCTATCACTCTCTGACTCTCTCAGACACTTACTGTCACTCTATGACACGCACTATCACTCTCTGACACTCACTATCACTCTCTGACACTCACTATCACTCTCTGACACTATCTGACACTCACTATCACTCTCTGACACTCTCTATCACTCTCTGACACTCTCTGACACTCACTATCACTCTCTGACACTCTCTGACACTCACTATCACTCTCTGACACTCTCTATCATACTCTGACACTCTCTGACACTCACTATCACTCTCTGACACTCTCTGACACTCACTGTCACTCGCTGACACTCACTATCACTCTCTGACACTCAATATCACTCTCTGAAACTCTATATCACTCTCTGACAATCTCTGACAACTCTCTGGCACTCACTATCGCTCTCTGACACTCTCTATCACTCTCTGACACTCTCTATCACTCTCTGACACTCTCAGACACTCACTATCACTCTCTGACACTCTCTGACACTCACTGTCACTCTCTGACACTCTCTGATGCTCTCTGACACTCACTATCACTCTCTGACACACTCTGACACTCTCGACACTCTCTGACACTCTCTGACACTCTCTATCACTCTCTATCACTCTCCATCAATCTCTGACACTCTCTGACACTCTCTGACACTCTCTGACACTCTCTATCAATCTCTGACACTCTCTATTACTCTCTGACACTCACTATCACTCTCAGACACTCACCATCACTCTCTGATACTCTCTGACACTCACTATCACTCTCTGACACTCTCTATCTATCTCTGACACTCTCTGACTCTCACTATCACTCTCTGACACTCTCTCACACTCTCTGAGAGTCTCTGACACTCTCTATCACTCTCTGACACTCTCTGACACTTTCAGACACTCTCTGACACTCTCTATCACTCTCTGACACTCTCTGACACTCTCTGACACTCTCAGACACTCACTAACACACTCTGATACTCTCTGACACTCACTATCACTCTCTTACACTCTCTATCACTCTCTGACACTCTCTGACACTCACTATCACTCTCTGACACTCTCTATCACTCTCTGACACTCTCTGACACTCACTATCACTCGCTGGCACTCACTATCACTCTCTGACACTCTCTGACACTCACTATCACTCTCTGACACTCTCTATCACTCTCTGACACTCTCTGACACTCACTATCACTCTCTGACACTCACTATCACTCTCTGACACTATCTGACACTCACTATCACTCTCTGACACTCTCTATCACTCTCTGACACTCTCTGACACTCACTATCACTCTCTGACACTCTCTGACACTCACTATCACTCTCTGACACTCTCTATCACACTCTGACACTCTCTGACACTCACTATCACTCTCTGACACTCTCTGACACTCACTGTCACTCGCTGACACTCACTATCACTCTCTGACACTCTCTGACACTCACTATCACTCTCTGACACTCACTATCACTCTCTGACACTCTCTGACACTCACTAGCACTCTCTGACACTCTCTATCACTCTCTGACACTCTCTGACACTCACTATCACTCTCTGACACTCTCTGACACTCACTATCACTCTCTGACACTCTCTATCACACTCTGACACTCTCTGACACTCACTATCACTCTCTGACACTCTCTGACACTCACTGTCACTCGCTGACACTCACTATCACTCCTGACACTCTCTGACACTCACTATCACTCTCTGACACTCTCTATCACTCTCTGACACTCTCTGACACTCACTATCACTCTCTGACACTCTCCGACACTCTCCGACACTCTCTGACACTCTCATACACTCACTATCACTCTCTGACACTCTCTGACACTCTCTGACACTCTCTGACACTATCACTCTCTGATACTCTCTGACTCTCACTCTCACTCTCTGACAGTCTCTATCACTCGCTGAAACTCTCTGTCACTCATTATCACTCTCTGACAGTCTCGATAACTCTCTGACACTCTATATCACTCTCTGAAACTCACTATCACTCTCTGACACTCTCTGACACTCTCTGACTCTCCCTGACATTCACTGACACTCTCTGACACTCACGGACACTCACTATCACTCTCTGATACTCTCTGACACTCACTATCACTCTCTGACACTCTCTATCAATCTCTGACACTCTCTGACGCTCACTATCACTCTCTGACACTCTCTATCTCTCTCTGACACTCTCTGTCCCTCTCTAACACTCTCTGACACTCTCTATCACTCTCTGACACTCTCTGACACTCACTATCACTCTCTGACACTCTCTATCACTCTCTGACACTCTCTGACACTCACTGTCACTCGCTGACACTCACTATCACTCTCTGACACTCTCTGACACTCACTATCACTCTCTGACACTCTCTATCACTCTCTGACACTCTCTGACACTCACTATCACTCTCTGACACTCTCTGACACTCACTATCACTCTCTGACACTCTCTATCACACTCTGACACTCTCTGACACTCACTATCACTCTCTGACACTCTCTGTCACTCTCTGACACTCTCTGACACTCACTGTCACTCGCTGACACTCACTATCACTCTCTGACACTCTCTGACACTCACTATCACTCTCTGACACTCTCTATCACTCTCTGACACTCTCTGACACTCACTGTCACTCGCTGACAGTCACTATCACTCTCTGACACTCTCTGACACTCACTATCACTCTCTGACACTCTCTATCACTCTCTGACACTCTCTGACACTCACTATCACTCTCTGACACTCTCTGACACTCACTATCACTCTCTGACACTCTCTATCACACTCTGACACTCTCTGACACTCACTATCACTCTCTGACACTCTCTGTCACTCTCTGACACTCTCTGACACTCACTGTCACTCGCTGACACTCACTATCACTCTCTGACACTCTCTGACACTCACTATCACTCTCTGACAATCTCTATCACTCTCTGACACTCTCTGACACTCACTATCACTCTCTGACACACTCCGACACTCTCCGACACTCTCTGACACTCTCATATGCTCACTATCACTCTGTGACACTCTCTGACACTCTCTGACACTATCACTCTCTGATACTCTCTGACTCTCACTATCACTCTCTGACAGTCTCTATCACTCGCTGAATCTCTCTGTCACTCATTATCACTCTCTGACAGTCTCGATATCTCTCTGACACTCTATATCACTCTCTGAAACTCTCTATCACTCTCTGACACTCTCTGACATCCTCTGACTCTCCCTGACATTCACTGACACTCTCTGACACTCACGGACACTCACTATCACTCTCTGATACTCTCTGACACTCACTATCACTCTCTGACACTCTCTATCAATCTCTGACACTCTCTGACACTCACTATCACTCTCTGACACTCTCTATCTCTCTCTGACACTCTCTGTCCCTCTCTAACACTCTCTGACACTCTCTGACACTCTCAGACATTCTCATACACTCACTATCACTCTCTGACAACCTCTGACAACCTCTGACACTCTCTGACACTCTCTGACACTCACTATCACTCTCTGACACTCTCTATCACACTCTGACACTCTCTGACACTCACTATCACTCTCTGACACTCTCTGTCACTCTCTGACACTCTCTGACACTCACTGTCACTCGCTGACACTCACTATCACTCTCTGACACTCTCTGACACTCACTATCACTCTCTGACACTCTCTATCACTCTCTGACACTCTCTGACACTCACTGTCACTCGCTGAAACTCACTATCACTCTCTGACACACTCTGATACTCACTATCACTCTCTGACACTCTCTATCACTCTCTGACACTCTCTGACACTCACTATCACTCTCTGACACTCTCTGACACTCACTATCACTCTCTGACACTCTCTATCACACTCTGACACTCTCTGACACTCACTATCACTCTCTGACACTCTCTGTCACTCTCTGACACTCACTGTCACTCGCTGACACTCACTATCACTCTCTGACACTCTCTGACACTCACTATCACTCTCTGACAATCTCTATCACTCTCTGACACTCTCTGACACTCACTATCACTCTCTGACACACTCCGACACTCTCCGACACTCTCTGACACTCTCATACACTCACTATCACTCTCTGACACTCTCTGACACTCTCTGACACTATCACTCTCTGATACTCTCTGACTCTCACTATCACTCTCTGACAGTCTCTATCACTCGCTGAAACTCTCTGTCACTCATTATCACTCTCTGACAGTCTCGATAACTCTCTGACACTCTATATCACTCTCTGAAACTCTCTATCACTCTCTGACACTCTCTGACACTCTCTGACTCTCCCTGACATTCACTGACACTCTCTGACACTCACGGACACTTACTATCACTCTCTGATACTCTCTGACACTCACTATCACTCTCTGACACTCTCTCTCAATCTCTGACACTCTCTGACACTCACTATCACACTCTGACACTCTCTATCTCTCTCTGACACTCTCTGTCCCTCTCTAACACTCTCTGACACTCTCAGACATTCTCATACACTCACTATCACTCTCTGACAACCTCTGACACTCTCTGACACTCTCAGACACTCTCAGACACTCACTATCACTCTCTGATACTCTCTGATACACACTACCACTCTCTGATACTCTCTATCAATCTCTGACACTCTCTGACACTCACTATCACTCTCTGACACTCTCTATCACTCTCAGACACTCTCTATCACTCTATCATTCTCAGACACTCTCAGACACTCACTATCACTCTCAGACACTCACTATCACTCTCTGACACTCACTATCACTCTCTATCATTCTCAGACACTCTCAGACACTCACTATCACTCTCAGAAACTCACAATCACACTCTGATACTCTCTGACACTCACTATCACTCTCTGACACTATCTATCACTCTCTGACACTCTCTGACACACACTATCACTCTCTGACACTCTCTGACACTCACTATCACTGTCTGACACTCTCTATCACTCTCTGACTCTCTCAGACACTTACTGTCACTCTCTGACACTCTCTATCACTCTCTGACACTCTCAGACAATCACTATCACTCTCTGACACTCTCTATCATTCTCTGACACTTTCTGATACTCTCAGACACTTACTGTCACTCTCTGACACTCACTATCACTCTCTGACACACTCTGACACTCTCTGACACTCTCTATCACTCTCTGAAACTCTCTATCACTCTCTGTCACTCTCGATCAATCTCTGACACTCTCTGACACTCTCGGACACTCACGATGACACTCTGACACTCTCTGAAACTCTCTAACACTCTCTGACACTCTCTGACACTCTCACTATCACTCTCTGACAATCTCTGACACTCTCTGACACTCTCTGACACTCTCTGACACTCTCTATCACTCTCTGACACTCTCTAGTACTCTCTGGCACTCACTATCACTCTCAGACACTCACCATCACTCTCTGATACTCTCTATCACTCTCTATCATTCTCAGACACACTCAGACACTCACTATCACTCTCTGACACTAACTATCACTCTCTGACACTCTCTGAAACTCTCTATCTCTCTCTGACACTCTCTATCACTCTCTGACACTCTCTGACACTCTCAGACACACTCAGACACTCACTATCACTCTCTGATACTCTCTGACACTCACTATCACTCTCTGATACTCTCTGACACTCTCTATCACTCTCTGACACGCACTATCACTCTCTGACACTCTCTGACACTCTCTGGCACTCACTATCGCTCTCTGACACTCTCTATCACTCTCTGACACTCTCTATCACTCTCTGACACTCTCAGACACTCACTATCACTCTCTGACACTCTCTGACACTCACTGTCACTCTCTGACACACTCTGATGCTCTCTGACACTCACTATCACTCTCTGACACACTCTGACACTCTCGACACTCTCTGACACTCTCTGACACTCTCTATCACTCTCTATCACTCTCCATCAATCTCTGACACACTCTGACACTCTCTGACACTCTCGCACACTCACTATCACACTCTGACACTCTCTGAAACTCTCTAACACTCTCTGACACTCTCTGACACTCTCTGACACTCTCACTATCACTCTCTGACAATCTCTGACACTCTCTGACACTCTCTGACACTCTCTATCAATCTCTGACACTCTCTATTACTCTCTGACACTCACTATCACTCTCAGACACTCACCATCACTCTCTGATACTCTCTGACACTCACTATCACTCTCTGACACTCTCTATCTATCTCTGACACTCTCTGACTCTCACTATCACTCTCTGACAGTCTCTATCACTCTCTGACACTCTCTCACACTCTCTGAGACTCTCTGACACTCTCTATCACTCTCTGACACTCTCTGACACACTCAGACACTCTGTGACACTCTCGATCACTCTCTGACACTCTCTGACACTTTCAGACACTCTCTGACACTCTCTATCAGTCTCTGACACTCTCTGACACTCTCTGACACTCTCAGACACTCACTAACACACTCTGATACTCTCAGACACTCACTAACACACTCTGATACTCTCTGACACTCACTATCACTCTCTGACACTCTCTATCACTCTCTGACACTCTCTGACACTCACTATCACTCTCTGACACTCTCTATCACTCTCTGACACTCTCTGACACTCACTATCACTCGCTGACACTCACTATCACTCTCTGACACTCTCTGACACTCACTATCACTCTCTGACACTCTCTATCACTCTCTGACACTCTCTGACACTCACTATCACTCTCTGACACTCTCTGACACTCACTATCACTCTCTGACACTCTCTATCACACTCTGACACTCTCTGACACTCACTATCACTCTCTGACACTCTCTGACACTCACTGTCACTCGCTGACACTCACTATCACTCTCTGACACTCTCTGACACTCACTATCACTCTCTGACACTCTCTGACACTCTCTATCACTCTCTGACACTCTCTGACACTCACTATCGCTCTCTGACACTCTCAGACACTCACTAACACACTCTGATACACTCACTATCAGTCTCTGAAACTCTCTGACACTCTCTGACACTCTCTGACACTATCACTCTCTGATACTCTCTGACTCTCACTATCACTCTCTGATATTCTCTATCACTCGCTGAAACTCTATATCACTCTCTGAAACTCACTATCACTCTCTGACACTCTCTGACACTCTCTGACTCTCCCTGACATTCACTGACACTCTCTGACACTCACGGACTCTCACTATCACTCTCTGATACTCTCTGACACTCACTATCACTCTCTGACACTCTCTATCAATCTCTGACACTCTCTGACGCTCACTATCACTCTCTGACACTCTCTATCTCTCTCTGACACTCTCTGTCCCTCTCTAACACTCTCTGACACTCTCTGACACTCTCAGACATTCTCATACACTCACTATCAATCTCTGACAACCTCTGACAACCTCTGACACTCTCAGACACTCTCAGACACTCTCAGACACTCACTATCAGTCTCTGATACTCTCTGATACACACTATCACTCTCTGATACTCTCTATCAATCTCTGACACTCTCTGACACTCACTATCACTCTCTGACACTCTCTATCACTCTCAGACACTCTATATCACTCTCTATCATTCTCAGACACTCTCAGACACTCACTATCACTCTCAGACACTCACTATCACTCTCTGACACTCACTATCACTCTCTGACACTCACTATCACTCTCTGACACTCTCTATCACTCTCAGACACTCTCTATCACTCTCTATCATTCTCAGACACTCTCAGACACTCACTATCACTCTCAGACACTCACGATCACACTCTGATACTCTCTGACACTCACTATCACTCTCTGACACTATCTATCACTCTCTGACACTCTCTGACACTCACTATCACTCTCTGACACTCTCTGACACTCACTATCACT
The DNA here is from genome assembly GCF_036365525.1 of Heterodontus francisci. NCBI lineage: Eukaryota > Metazoa > Chordata > Chondrichthyes > Heterodontiformes > Heterodontidae > Heterodontus > Heterodontus francisci. The sequence goes on from NC_090405.1 coordinate 14,543,568, forward strand.
GTCTGACACTCTCTATCACTCTCTGACTCTCTCAGACACTTACTGTCACTCTCTGACACTCTCTTTCACTCTCTGACACTCTCAGACAATCACTATCACTCTCTGACGCTCTCTATCACTCTCTGACACTTTCTGATACTCTCAGACACTTACTGTCATTCTCTGACACTCACTATCACTCTCTGACACACTCTGACACTCTCGACACTCTCTGACACTCTCTATCACTCTCTGTCACTCTCTATCAATCTCTGACACTCTCTGACACTCTCGGACACTCACGATCACACTCTGACACTCTCTGAAACTCTCTAACACTCTCTGACACTCTCTGACACTCTCACTATCACTCTCTGACAATCTCTGACACTCTCTGACACTCTCTGACACTCTCTATCACTCTCTGACACTCTCTAGTACTCTCTGACACTCACTATCACTCTCAGACACTCACCATCACTCTCTGATACTCTCTATCACTCTCTATCATTCTCAGACACTCTCAGACACTCACTATCACTCTCTGACACTCACTATCACTCTCTGACACTCACTATCACTCTCTGACACTCTCTGAAACTCTCTATCTCTCTCTGACACTCACTATCACTCTCTGACACTCTCTGACACTCTCAGACACTCACTATCACTCTCTGATACTCTCTGACACTCACTATCACTCTCTGATACTCTCTGACACTCTCTATCACTCTCTGACACGCACTATCACTCTCTGACACTCTCTGACACTCACTGGCACTCACTATCGCTCTCTGACACTCTCTATCACTCTCTGACACTCTCTATCACTCTCTGACACTCTCAGACACTCACTATCACTCTCTGACACTCTCTGACACTCACTGTCACTCTCTGACACTCTCTGATGCTCTCTGACACTCACTATCACTCTCTGACACACTCTGACACTCTCGACACTCTCTGACACCCTCTGACACTCTCTATCACTCTCTATCACTCTCCATCAATCTCTGACACACTCTGACACACTCTGACACTCTCGCACACTCACTATCACACTCTGACACTCTCTGAAACTCTCTAACACTCTCTGACACTCTCTGACACTCTCTGACACTCTCACTATCACTCTCTGACAATCTCTGACACTCTCTGACACTCTCTGACACTCTCTATCACTCTCTGACACTCTCTGACACTCTCAGACACTCTCAGACACTCACTATCACTCTCTGATACTCTCTGACACTCACTATCACTCTCTGATACTCTCTGACACTCTCTATCACTCTCTGACACGCACTATCACTCTCTGACACTCTCTGACACTCTCTGGCTCTCACTATCGCTCTCTGACACTCTCTATCACTCTCTGACACTCTCTATCACTCTCTGACACTCTCAGACACTCACTATCACTCTCTGACACTCTCTGACACTCACTGTCACTCTCTGACACTCTCTGATGCTCTCTGACACTCACTATCACTCTCTGACACACTCTGACACTCTCTACACTCTCGACACTCTCTGACACTCTCTGACACTCTCTATCACTCTCTATCACTCTCCATCAATCTCTGACACACTCTGACACTCTCTGACACTCTCGCACACTCACTATCACACTCTGACACTCTCTGAAACTCTCTAACACTCTCTGACACTCTCTGACACTCTCTGACACTCTCACTATCACTCTCTGACAATCTCTGACACTCTTTGACACTCTCATACACTCTCTATCACTCTCTGACACTCTCTATTACTCTCTGACACTCACTATCACTCTCAGACACTCACCATCACTCTCTGATACTCTCTGACACTCACTATCACTCTCTGACACTCTATCTATCTCTGACACTCTCTGACTCTCACTATCACTCTCTGACAGTCTCTATCACTCTCTGACACTCTCTCACACTCTCTGAGACTCTCTGACACTCTCTATCACTCTCTGACACTCTCTGACACACTCTGTGACACTCTGTGACACTCTCGATCACTCTCTGACACTCTCTGACACTTTCAGACACTCTCTGACACTCTCTATCACTCTCTGACACTCTCTGACACTCTCTGACACTCTCAGACACTCACTAACACACTCTGATACTCTCTGACACTCACTATCACTCTCTGACACTCTCTATCACTCTCTGACACTCTCTGACACTCACTATCACTCTCTGACACTCTCTATCACTCTCTGACACTCTCTGACACTCACTATCACTCGCTGACACTCACTATCACTCTCTGACACTCTCTATCACTCTCTGACACTCTCTGACACTCACTATCACTCTCTGACACTCTCTATCACTCTCTGACACTCTCTGACACTCACTATCACTCGCTGACACTCACTATCACTCTCTGACACTCTCTGACACTCACTATCACTCTCTGACACTCTCTATCACTCTCTGACACTCTCTGACACTCACTATCACTCTCTGACACTCTCTGACACTCACTATCACTCTCTGACACTCTCTATCACACTCTGACACTCTCTGACACTCACTATCACTCTCTGACACTCTCTGACACTCACTGTCACTCGCTGACACTCACTATCACTCTCTGATACTCTCTGACACTCACTATCACTCTCTGACACTCTCTATCAATCTCTGACACTCTCTGACGCTCACTATCACTCTCTGACACTCTCTATCTCTCTCTGACACTCTCTGTCCCTCGCAAACACTCTCTGACACTCTCTGACACTCTCAGACATTCTCATGCACTCACTATCAATCTCTGACAACCTCTGACAACCTCTGACACTCTCAGACACTCTCAGACACTCTCAGACACTCTCAGACACTCTCAGACACTCACTATCAGTCTCTGACACTCTCTGACACTCACTATCACTCTCTGACACTCTCTATCACTCTCTGACACTCTCTGACACTCACTATCACTCTCTGACACTCTCTGACACTCACTATCACTCTCTGACACTCTCTATCACACTCTGACACTCTCTGACACTCACTATCACTCTCTGACACTCTCTGACACTCACTGTCACTCGCTGACACTCACTATCACTCTCTGACACTCTCTGACACTCACTATCACTCTCTGACACTCTCTGACACTCTCTATCACTCTCTGACACTCTCTGACACTCACTATCGCTCTCTGACACTCTCAGACACTCACTAACACACTCTGATACACTCACTATCAGTCTCTGAAACTCTCTGACACTCTCTGACACTCTCTGACACTATCACTCTCTGATACTCTCTGACTCTCACTATCACTCTCTGATATTCTCTATCACTCGCTGAAACTCTATATCACTCTCTGAAACTCACTATCACTCTCTGACACTCTCTGACACTCTCTGACTCTCCCTGACATTCACTGACACTCTCTGACACTCACGGACTCTCACTATCACTCTCTGATACTCTCTGACACTCACTATCACTCTCTGACACTCTCTATCAATCTCTGACACTCTCTGACGCTCACTATCACTCTCTGACACTCTCTATCTCTCTCTGACACTCTCTGTCCCTCTCTAACACTCTCTGACACTCTCTGACACTCTCAGACATTCTCATACACTCACTATCAATCTCTGACAACCTCTGACAACCTCTGACACTCTCAGACACTCTCAGACACTCTCAGACACTCACTATCAGTCTCTGATACTCTCTGATACACACTATCACTCTCTGATACTCTCTATCAATCTCTGACACTCTCTGACACTCACTATCACTCTCTGACACTCTCTATCACTCTCAGACACTCTATATCACTCTCTATCATTCTCAGACACTCTCAGACACTCACTATCACTCTCAGACACTCACTATCACTCTCTGACACTCACTATCACTCTCTGACACTCACTATCACTCTCTGACACTCTCTATCACTCTCAGACACTCTCTATCACTCTCTATCATTCTCAGACACTCTCAGACACTCACTATCACTCTCAGACACTCACGATCACACTCTGATACTCTCTGACACTCACTATCACTCTCTGACACTATCTATCACTCTCTGACACTCTCTGACACTCACTATCACTCTCTGACACTCTCTGACACTCACTATCACTGTCTGACACTCTCTATCACTCTCTGACTCTCTCAGACACTTACTGTCACTCTCTGACACTCTCTTTCACTCTCTGACACTCTCAGACAATCACTATCACTCTCTGACGCTCTCTATCACTCTCTGACACTTTCTGATACTCTCAGACACTTACTGTCATTCTCTGACACTCACTATCACTCTCTGACACACTCTGACACTCTCGACACTCTCTGACACTCTCTATCACTCTCTGTCACTCTCTATCAATCTCTGACACTCTCTGACACTCTCGGACACTCACGATCACACTCTGACACTCTCTGAAACTCTCTAACACTCTCTGACACTCTCTGACACTCTCACTATCACTCTCTGACAATCTCTGACACTCTCTGACACTCTCTGACACTCTCTATCACTCTCTGACACTCTCTAGTACTCTCTGACACTCACTATCACTCTCAGACACTCACCATCACTCTCTGATACTCTCTATCACTCTCTATCATTCTCAGACACTCTCAGACACTCACTATCACTCTCTGACACTCACTATCACTCTCTGACACTCACTATCACTCTCTGACACTCTCTGAAACTCTCTATCTCTCTCTGACACTCACTATCACTCTCTGACACTCTCTGACACTCTCAGACACTCACTATCACTCTCTGATACTCTCTGACACTCACTATCACTCTCTGATACTCTCTGACACTCTCTATCACTCTCTGACACGCACTATCACTCTCTGACACTCTCTGACACTCACTGGCACTCACTATCGCTCTCTGACACTCTCTATCACTCTCTGACACTCTCTATCACTCTCTGACACTCTCAGACACTCACTATCACTCTCTGACACTCTCTGACACTCACTGTCACTCTCTGACACTCTCTGATGCTCTCTGACACTCACTATCACTCTCTGACACACTCTGACACTCTCGACACTCTCTGACACCCTCTGACACTCTCTATCACTCTCTATCACTCTCCATCAATCTCTGACACACTCTGACACACTCTGACACTCTCGCACACTCACTATCACACTCTGACACTCTCTGAAACTCTCTAACACTCTCTGACACTCTCTGACACTCTCTGACACTCTCACTATCACTCTCTGACAATCTCTGACACTCTCTGACACTCTCTGACACTCTCTATCACTCTCTGACACTCTCTGACACTCTCAGACACTCTCAGACACTCACTATCACTCTCTGATACTCTCTGACACTCACTATCACTCTCTGATACTCTCTGACACTCTCTATCACTCTCTGACACGCACTATCACTCTCTGACACTCTCTGACACTCTCTGGCTCTCACTATCGCTCTCTGACACTCTCTATCACTCTCTGACACTCTCTATCACTCTCTGACACTCTCAGACACTCACTATCACTCTCTGACACTCTCTGACACTCACTGTCACTCTCTGACACTCTCTGATGCTCTCTGACACTCACTATCACTCTCTGACACACTCTGACACTCTCTACACTCTCGACACTCTCTGACACTCTCTGACACTCTCTATCACTCTCTATCACTCTCCATCAATCTCTGACACACTCTGACACTCTCTGACACTCTCGCACACTCACTATCACACTCTGACACTCTCTGAAACTCTCTAACACTCTCTGACACTCTCTGACACTCTCTGACACTCTCACTATCACTCTCTGACAATCTCTGACACTCTTTGACACTCTCATACACTCTCTATCACTCTCTGACACTCTCTATTACTCTCTGACACTCACTATCACTCTCAGACACTCACCATCACTCTCTGATACTCTCTGACACTCACTATCACTCTCTGACACTCTATCTATCTCTGACACTCTCTGACTCTCACTATCACTCTCTGACAGTCTCTATCACTCTCTGACACTCTCTCACACTCTCTGAGACTCTCTGACACTCTCTATCACTCTCTGACACTCTCTGACACACTCTGTGACACTCTGTGACACTCTCGATCACTCTCTGACACTCTCTGACACTTTCAGACACTCTCTGACACTCTCTATCACTCTCTGACACTCTCTGACACTCTCTGACACTCTCAGACACTCACTAACACACTCTGATACTCTCTGACACTCACTATCACTCTCTGACACTCTCTATCACTCTCTGACACTCTCTGACACTCACTATCACTCTCTGACACTCTCTATCACTCTCTGACACTCTCTGACACTCACTATCACTCGCTGACAATCACTATCACTCTCTGACACTCTCTATCACTCTCTGACACTCTCTGACACTCACTATCACTCTCTGACACTCTCTATCACTCTCTGACACTCTCTGACACTCACTATCACTCGCTGACACTCACTATCACTCTCTGACACTCTCTGACACTCACTATCACTCTCTGACACTCTCTATCACTCTCTGACACTCTCTGACACTCACTATCACTCTCTGACACTCTCTGACACTCACTATCACTCTCTGACACTCTCTATCACACTCTGACACTCTCTGACACTCACTATCACTCTCTGACACTCTCTGACACTCACTGTCACTCGCTGACACTCACTATCACTCTCTGACACTCTCTGACACTCACTATCACTCTCTGACACTCTCTGACACTCTCTATCACTCTCTGACACTCTCTGACACTCACTATCACTCTCTGACACTCTCCGACACTCTCCGACACTCTCTGACACTCTCATACACTCACTATCACTCTCTGAAACTCTCTGACACTCTCTGACACTCTCTGACACTATCACTCTCTGATACTCTCTGACTCTCACTATCACTCTCTGACACTCTCTGACACTCTCTGACTCTCCCTGACATTCACTGACACTCTATGACACTCACGGACTCTCACTATCACTCTCTGATACTCTCTGACACTCACTATCACTCTCTGACACTCTCTATCAATCTCTGACACTCTCTGACGCTCACTATCACTCTCTGACACTCTCTATCTCTCTCTGACACTCTCTGTCCCTCGCAAACACTCTCTGACACTCTCTGACACTCTCAGACATTCTCATGCACTCACTATCAATCTCTGACAACCTCTGACAACCTCTGACACTCTCAGACACTCTCAGACACTCTCAGACACTCTCAGACACTCACTATCAGTCTCTGATACTCTCTGATACACACTATCACTCTCTGATACTCTCTATCAATCTCTGACACTCTCTGACACTCACTATCACTCTCTGACACTCTCTATCACTCTCAGACACTCTCTATCACTCTCTATCATTCTCAGACACTCTCAGACACTCACTATCACTCTCAGACACTCACTATCACTCTCTGACACTCACTATCACTCTCTGACACTCTCTATCACTCTCAGACACTCTCTATCACTCTCTATCATTCTCAGACACTCTCAGACACTCACTATCACTCTCAGACACTCACGATCACACTCTGATACTCTCTGACACTCACTATCACTCTCTGACACTATCTATCACTCTCTGACACTCTCTGACACTCACTATCACTCTCTGACACTCTCTGACACTCACTATCACTGTCTGACACTCTCTATCACTCTCTGACTCTCTCAGACACTTACTGTCACTCTCTGACACTCTCTATCACTCTCTGACACTCTCAGACAATCACTATCACTCTCTGACGCTCTCTATCACTCTCTGACACTTTCTGATACTCTCAGACACTTACTGTCATTCTCTGACACTCACTATCACTCTCTGAAACACTCTGACACTCTCGACACTCTCTGACACTCTCTATCACTCTCTGTCACTCTCTATCAATCTCTGACACTCTCTGACACTCTCGGACACACACGATCACACTCTGACACTCTCTGAAACTCTCTAACATTCTCTGACACTCTCTGACACTCTCTGACACTCTCTGACACTCTCTATCACTCTCTGACACTCTCTAGTACTCTCTGACACTCACTATCACTCTCAGACACTCACCATCACTCTCTGATACTCTCTATCACTCTCTATCATTCTCAGACACTCTCAGACACTCACTATCACTCTCTGACACTCACTATCACTCTCTGACACTCACTATCACTCTCTGACACTCACTATCACTCTCTGACACTCTCTGAAACTCTCTATCTCTCTCTGACACTCACTATCACTCTCTGACACACTCTGACACTCTCGACACTCTCTGACACCCTCTGACACTCTCTATCACTCTCTATCACTCTCCATAAATCTCTGACACACTCTGACACACTCTGACACTCTCGCACACTCACTATCACACTCTGACACTCTCTGAAACTCTCTAACACTCTCTGACACTCTCTGACACTCTCTATCACTCTCTGACACTCTCTGACACTCTCAGACACTCTCAGACACTCACTATCACTCTCTGATACTCTCTGACACTCACTATCACTCTCTGATACTCTCTGACACTCTCTATCACTCTCTGACATGCACTATCACTCTCTGACACTCTCTGACACTCTCTGGCTCTCACTATCGCTCTCTGACACTCTCTATCACTCTCTGACACTCTCTATCACTCTCTGACACTCTCAGACACTCACTATCACTCTCTGACACTCTCTGACACTCACTGTCACTCTCTGACACTCTCTGATGCTCTCAGACACTCACTATCACTCTCTGACACACTCTGACACTCTCGACACTCTCTGACACTCTCTGACACTCTCTATCACTCTCTATCACTCTCCATCAATCTCTGACACACTCTGACACTCTCTGACACTCTCGCACACTCACTATCACACTCTGACACTCTCTGAATCTCTCTAACACTCTCTGACACTCTCTGACACTCTCTGACACTCTCACTATCACTCTCTGACAATCTCTGACACTCTTTGACACTCTCTGACACTCTCTATCACTCTCTGACACTCTCTATTACTCTCTGACACTCACTATCACTCTCAGACACTCACCATCACTCTCTGATACTCTCTGACACTCACTATCACTCTCTGACACTCTCTATCTATCTCTGACACTCTCTGACTCTCACTATCACTCTCTGACAGTCTCTATCACTCTCTGACACTCTCTCACACTCTCTGAGACTCTCTGACACTCTCTATCACTCTCTGACACTCTCTGACACACTCAGACACTCTGTGACACTCTCGATCACTCTCTGACACTCTCTGACACTTTCAGACACTCTCTGACACTCTCTATCACTCTCTGACACTCTCTGACACTCTCTGACACTCTCAGACACTCACTAACACACTCTGATACTCTCTGACACTCACTATCACTCTCTGACACTCTCTATCACTCTCTGACACTCTCTGACACTCACTATCACTCTCTGACACTCTCTATCACTCTCTGACACTCTCTGACACTCACTATCACTCGCTGACACTCACTATCACTCTCTGACACTCTCTGACACTCACTATCACTCTCTGACACTCTCTATCACTCTCTGACACTCTCTGACACTCACTATCACTCTCTGACACTCTCTGACACTCACTATCACTCTCTGACACTCTCTGACACTCTCTATCACACTCTGACACTCTCTGACACTCACTATCACTCTCTGACACTCTCTGACACTCACTGTCACTCGCTGACACTCACTATCACTCTCTGACACTCTCTGACACTCACTATCACTCTCTGACTGACACTCTCTGACACTCTCTATCACTCTCTGACACTCTCTGACACTCACTATCACTCTCTGACACTCTCCGACACTCACTATCACTCTCTGACACTCTCATACACTCACTATCACTCTCTGAAACTCTCTGACACTCTCTGACACTCTCTGACACTATCACTCTCTGATACTCTCTGACTCTCACTATCACTCTCTGACACTCTCTGACACTCTCTGACTCTCCCTGACATTCACTGACACTCTCTGACACTCACGGACTCTCACTATCACTCTCTGATACTCTCTGACACTCACTATCACTCTCTGACACTCTCTATCAATCTATGACACTCTCTGACGCTCACTATCACTCTCTGACACTCTCTATCTCTCTCTGACACTCTCTGTCCCTCTCTAACACTCTCTGACACTCTCTGACACTCTCAGACATTCTCATACACTCACTATCAATCTCTGACAACCTCTGACAACCTCTGACACCCTCAGACACTCTCAGACACTCTCAGACACTCACTATCACTCTCTGACACTCTCTGACACTCACTATCACTCTCTGACACTCTCTATCACTCTCAGACACTCTCTATCACTCTCTATCATTCTCAGACACTCTCAGACACTCACTATCACTCTCAGACACTCACTATCACTCTCTGACACTCACTATCACTCTCTGACACTCACTATCACTCTCTGACACTCTCTATCACTCTCAGACACTCTCTATCACTCTCTATCATTCTCAGACACTCTCAGACACTCACTATCACTCTCAGACACTCACGATCACACTCTGATACTCTCTGACACTCACTATCACTCTCTGACACTATCTATCACTCTCTGACACTCTCTGACTCTCACTATCACTCTCTGACACTCTCTGACACTCACTATCACTGTCTGACACTCTCTATCACTCTCTGACTCTCTCAGACACTTACTGTCACTCTCTGACACTCTCTATCACTCTCTGACACTCTCAGACAATCACTATCACTCTCTGACGCTCTCTATCACTCTCTGACACTTTCTGATACTCTCAGACACTTACTGTCATTCTCTGACACTCACTATCACTCTCTGACACACTCTGACACTCTCGACACTCTCTGACACTGTCTATCACTCTCTGTCACTCTCTATCAATCTCTGACACTCTCTGACACTCTCGGACACTCACGATCACACTCTGACACTCTCTGAAACTCTCTAACATTCTCTGACACTCTCTGACATTCTCACTATCACTCTCTGACAATCTCTGACACTCTCTGACACTCTCTGACACTCTCTATCACTCTCTGACACTCTCTAGTACTCTCTGACACTCACTATCACTCTCAGACACTCACCATCATTCTCTGATACTCTCTATCACTCTCTATCATTCTCAGACACTCTTAGACACTCACTATCACTCTCTGACACTCACTATCACTCTCTGACACTCACTATCACTCTCTGACACTCTCTGAAACTCTCTATCTCTCTCTGACACTCACTATCACTCTCTGACACTCTCTGACACTCTCAGACACTCTCAGACACTCACTATCACTCTCTGATACTCTCTGACACTCACTATCACTCTCTGATACTCTCTGACACTCTCTATCACTCTCTGACACGCACTATCACTCTCTGACACTCTCTATCACTCTCTGACACTCTCTATCACTCTCTGACACTCTCAGACACTCACTATCACTCTCTGACACTCTCTGACACTCACTGTCACTCTCTGACACTCTCTGATGCTCTCTGACACTCACTATCACTCTCTGACACACTCTGACACTCTCGACACTCTCTGACACCCTCTGACACTCTCTATCACTCTCTATCACTCTCCATCAATCTCTGACACACTCTGACACACTCTGACACTCTCGCACACTCACTATCACACTCTGACACTCTCTGAAACTCTCTAACACTCTCTGACACTCTCTGACACTCTCTGACACTCTCACTATCACTCTCTGACAATCTCTGACACTCTCTGACACTCTCTGACACTCTCTATCACTCTCTGACACTCTCTATTACTCTCTGACACTCACTATCACTCTCAGACACTCACCATCACTCTCTGATACTCTCTGACACTCACTATCACTCTCTGACACTCTCTATCTATCTCTGACACTCTCTGACTCTCACTATCACTCTCTGACAGTCTCTATCACTCTCTGACACTCTCTCACAATCTCTGAGACTCTCTGACACTCTCTATCACTCTCTGACACTCTCTGACACACTCAGACACTCTGTGACACTCTCGATCACTCTCTGACACTCTCTGACACTTTCAGACACTCTCTGACACTCTCTATCACTCTCTGACACTCTCTGACACTCTCTGACACTCTCAGACACTCACTAACACACTCTGATACTCTCTGACACTCACTATCACTCTCTGACACTCTCTATCACTCTCTGACACTCTCTGACACTCACTATCACTCTCTGACACTCACTATCACTCTCTGACACTCTCTATCACTCTCTGACACTCTCTGACACTCACTATCACTCTCTGACACTCTCTATCACTCTCTGACACTCTCTGACACTCACTATCACTCGCTGACACTCACTATCACTCTCTGACACTCTCTGACACTCACTATCACTCTCTGACACTCTCTATCACTCTCTGAAACTCTCTGACACTCACTATCACTCTCTGACACTCTCTGACACTCACTATCACTCTCTGACACTCTCTATCACACTCTGACACTCTCTGACACTCACTATCACTCTCTGACACTCTCTGACACTCACTGTCACTCGCTGACACTCACTATCACTCTCTGACACTCTCTGACACTCACTATCACTCTCTGACACTCTCTGACACTCTCTATCACTCTCTGACACTCTCTGACACACACTATCACTCTCTGACAATCTCTGACACTCTCTGACACTCTCAGACACTCACTAACACACTCTGATACTCTCTGACACTCACTATCACTCTCTGACACTCTCTATCACTCTCTGACACTCTCTGACACTCACTATCACTCTCTGACACTCTCTGACACTCACTATCACTCTCTGACACTCTCTATCACACTCTGACACTCTCTGACACTCACTATCACTCTCTGACACTCTCTGACACTCACTGTCACTCGCTGACACTCACTATCACTCTCTGACACTCTCTGACACTCACTATCACTCTCTGACAATCTCTGACACTCTCTATCACTCTCTGACACTCTCTGACACTCACTGTCACTCTCTGACACTCTCTGACACTCACTATCACTCTCTGACACTCACTATCACTCTCTGACACTCTCTATCACTCTCTGACACTCTCTGACACTCACTATCACTCGCTGACACTCACTATCACTCTCTGACACTCTCTGACACTCACTATCACTCTCTGACACTCTCTATCACTCTCTGACACTCTCTGACACTCACTATCACTCTCTGACACTCTCAGACACTCACTAACACACTCTGATACTCTCTGACACTCACTATCACTCTCTGACACTCTCTATCACTGTCTGACACTCTCTGACACTCACTATCACTCTCTGACACTCTCTATCACTCTCTGACACTCTCTGACACTCACTATCACTCGCTGACACTCACTATCACTCTCTGACACTCTCTGACACTCACTATCACTCTCTGACACTCTCTATCACTCTCTGACACTCTCTGACACTCACTATCACTCTCTGACACTCTCTGACACTCATTATCACTCTCTGACACTCTCTATCACACTCTGACACTCTGTGACACTCACTATCACTCTCTGACACTCTCTGACACTCACTGTCACTCGCTGACACTCACTATCACTCTCTGACACTCTCTGACACTCACTATCACTCTCTGACACTCTCTGACACTCTCTGACACTCTCTATCACTCTCTGACACTCTCTGACACTCACTATCACTCTCTGACACTCTCTGACACTCTCTGACACTCTCTGACACTCACTATCACTCTCTGACACTCTCTATCACTCTCTGACACTCTCTGACACTCACTATCACTCGCTGACACTCACTATCACTCTCTGACACTCTCTGACACTCACTATCACTCTCTGACACTCTCTATCACTCTCTGACACTCACTATCACTCTCTGACACTCTCTGACACTCACTATCACTCTCTGACACTCTCTATCACTCTCTGACACTCTCTGACACTCACTATCACTCGCTGACACTCACTATCACTCTCTGACACTCTCTGACACTCACTATCACTCTCTGACACTCTCTATCACTCTCTGACACTCACTATCACTCTCTGACACTCTCTGACACTCACTAACACACTCTCATACTCTCTGACACTCACTATCACTCTCTGACACTCTCTATCACTCTCTGACACTCTCTGACACTCACTATCACTCTCTGACACTCTCTATCACTCTCTGACACTCTCTGACACTCACTATCACTCGCTGACACTCACTATCACTCTCTGACACTCTCTGACACTCACTATCACTCTCTGACACTCTCTATCACTCTCTGACACTCACTATCACTCTCTGACACTCTCTGACACTCACTATCACTCTCTGACACTCTCTATCACACTCTGACACACTCTGACACTCACTATCACTCTCTGACACTCTCTGACACTCACTGTCACTCGCTGACACTCACTATCACTCTCTGACACTCTCTGACACTCACTATCACTCTCTGACACTCTCTGACACTCTCTATCACTCTCTGACACTCTCTGACACTCACTATCACTCTCTGACACTCTCCGACACTCTCCGATACTCTCCGACACTCTCATACACTCACTATCACTCTCTGAAACTCACTATCACTCTATGACACTCTCTGACACTCTCTGACTCTCCCTGACATTCACTGACACTCTCTGACACTCACGGACACTCACTATCACTCTCTGATACTCTCTGACACTCACTATCACTCTCTGACACTCTCTATCAATCTCTGACACTCTCTGACGCTCACTATCACTCTCTGACACTCTCTATCTCTCTCTGACACTCTCTGTCCCTCTCTAACACTCTCTGACACTCTCTGACACTCTCAGACATTCTCATACACTCACTATCACTCTCTGACAACCTCTGACAACCTCTGACACTCTCAGACACTCTCAGACACTCTCAGACACTCACTATCACTCTCTGATACTCTCTGATACACACTATCACTCTCTGATACTCTCTATCAATCTCTGACACTCTCTGACACTCATTATCACTCTCTGACACTCTCTATCACTCTCAGACACTCTCTATCACTCTCTATCATTCTCAGACACTCTCAGACACTCACTATCACTCTCAGACACTCACTATCACTCTCTGACACTCACTATCACTCTCTGACACTCACTATCACTCTCTGACACTCTCTATCACTCTCAGACACTCTCTATCACTCTCTATCATTCTCAGACACTCTCAGACACTCACTATCACTCTCAGACACTCACGATCACACTCTGATACTCTCTGACACTCACTATCACTCTCTGACACTATCTATCACTCTCTGACACTCTCTGACACTCACTATCACTCTCTGACACTCTCTGACACTCACTATCACTGTCTGACACTCTCTATCACTCTCTGACTCTCTCAGACACTTACTGTCACTCTCTGACACTTTCTATCACTCTCTGACACTCTCAGACAATCACTATCACTCTCTGACACTCTCTATCACTCTCTGACACTTTCTGATACTCTCAGACACTTACTGTCATTCTCTGACACTCACTATCACTCTCTGACACACTCTGACACTCTCGACACTCTCTGACACTCTCTATCACTCTCTGTCACTCTCTATCAATCTCTGACACTCTCTGACACTCTCGGTCACACACGATCACACTCTGACACTCTCTGAAACTCTCTAACACTCTCTGAAACTCTCTGACACTCTCACTATCACTCTCTGACAATCTCTGACACTCTCTGACACTCTCTATCACTCTCTGACACTCTCTATCTATCTCTGACACTCTCTGACTCTCACTATCACTCTCTGACAGTCTCTATCACTCTCTGACACTCTCTCACACTCTCTGAGACTCTCTGACCCTCTCTATCACTCTCTGACACACTCAGACACTCTGTGACACTCTCGATCACTCTCTGACACTCTCTGACACTTTCAGACACTCTCTGACACTCTCTATCACTCTCTGACACTCTCTGCTACTCTCAGACACTCACTAACACACTCTGATACTCTCTGACACTCACTATCACTCTCTGACACTCTCTAACACTCTCTGACACTCTCTGACACTCACTATCACTCTCTGACACTCTCTATCACTCTCTGACACTCTCTGACACTCACTGTCACTCGCTGACACTCACTATCACTCTCTGACAATCTCTGACACTCACTATCACTCTCTGACACTCTCTATCACTCTCTGACACTCTCTGACACTCTCTGACACTCTCTGACACTCACTATCACTCTCTGACACTCTCTGACACTCACTATCACTCTCTGACACTCTCTATCACACTCTGATACTCTCTGACACTCACTAACACTCTCTGACACTCTCTGTCACTCTCTGACACTCACTGTCACTCGCTGACACTCACTATCACTCTCTGACACTCTCTGACACTCACTATCACTCTCTGACACTCTCTATCACTCTCTGACACTCTCTGACACTCACTGTCACTCGCTGACACTCACTATCACTCTCTGACACTCTCTGACACTCACTATCACTCTCTGACACTCTCTATCACTCTCTGACACTCTCTGACACTCACTATCACTCTCTGACACTCTCTGACACTCACTATCACTCTCTGACACTCTCTATCACACTCTGACACTCTCTGACACTCACTATCACTCTCTGACACTCTCTGACACTCTCTGACACTCTCTGACACTCACTGTCACTCGCTGACACTCACTATCACTCTCTGACAATCTCCATCACTCTCTGACACTCTCTGACACTCACTATCACTCTCTGACACTCTCCGACACTCTCCGACACTCTCTGACACTCTCATACACTCACTATCACTCTCTGACACTCTCTGACACTCTCTGACACTATCACTCTCTGATACTCTCTGACTCTCACTATCACTCTCTGACAGTCTCTATCACTCGCTGAAACTCTCTGTCACTCATTATCACTCTCTGACAGTCTCGATAACTCTCTGACACTCTATATCACTCTCTGAAACTCTCTATCACTCTCTGACACTCTCTGACACTCTCTGACTCTCCCTGACATTCACTGACACTCTCTGACACTCACGGACACTCACTATCACTCTCTGATACTCTCTGACACTCACTATCACTCTCTGACACTCTCTATCAATCTCTGACACTCTCTGACACTCACTATCACTCTCTGACACTCTCTATCTCTCTCTGACACTCTCTGTCCCTCTCTAACACTCTCTGACACTCTCTGACACTCTCAGACATTCTCATACACTCACTATCACTCTCTGACAACCTCTGACAACCTCTGACACTCTCTGACACTCTCAGACACTCACTATCACTCTCTGATACTCTCTGATACACACTATCACTCTCTGACACTCTCTATCACTCTCAGACACTCTCTATCACTCTCTATCATTCTCAGACACTCTCAGACACTCACTATCACTCTCTGACACTCACTATCACTCTCTGACACTCTCTATCTCTCTCTGACACTCTCTATCACTCTCTGACACTCTCTGACACTCTCTATCACTCTCTGACACTCTCAGACAATCTCAGACACTCACTATCACTCTCTGATACTCTCTGACACTCACTATCACTCTCTGATACTCTCTGAAACTCTCTATCACTCTCTGACACGCACTATCACTCTCTGAAACTCTCTGACACTCACAATCACTCTCTGACACACTCTGACACTCTCTATCACTCTCTATCACACTCTGACACACTCTGACACTCAGAGACACTCACTGTCACTCTCTGACACTCTCTGACAATCTCAGACAATCACTATCACTCTCTGACACTCTCTGACACACTCTATCACTCTCTATCACACTCTGACACACTCTGACAATCAGAGACACTCACTGTCACTCTCTGACACGCTCTGAAACTCACTATCACTCTCTGACACTCCCTATCACTCCCTGACACTCTCTGACACTCTCTGACACTCTCTAGCACTCACTAACTCTCTCTGACCCTCTCTGACAATCTCACTATCACTCTCTGACACTCTCTGACACTCTCTGACACTCTCTATCACTCTCTGACACTCTCTATTACTCTCTGATACTCTCTGACACTCACTATCACTCTCTGACACTCTCTATCTATCTCTGACACGCTCTGACACTCACTATCGCTCTCTGACAGTCTCTATCACTCTCAGACACTCTCCATCACTCTCAGACAATCACTATCACACTCTGACATTCACTATCACTCTCTGACACTCTCTGACACTCTCTGAAAATCTCTACCTCTCTCTGACACTCTCTACCACTCTCTGACACTGTCTGACACTCTCTGTCACTCTCTGACACTCTCTGACACTCACTGACACTCTCAGACACTCAGTATCACTCTCTGATACTCTCTGACGCTCACTATCACTCTCGGATACTCTCTGACACTCAATATCACTCTCTGACACTCTCTGTCCCTCTCTAACACTCTCTGACACTCTCTGACACTCTCAGACATTCTCATACACTCACTATCAATCTCTGACAACCTCTGACAACCTCTGACACTCTCAGACACTCTCAGACACTCTCAGACACTCACTATCACTCTCTGGTACTCTCTGATACACACTATCACTCTCTGATACTCTCTATCAATCTCTGACACTCTCTGACACTCACTATCACTCTCTGACACTCTCTATCACTCTCAGACACTCTCTATCACTCTCTATCATTCTCAGACACTCTCAGACACTCACTATCACTCTCAGACACTCACTATCACTCTCTGACACTCACTATCACTCTCTGACACTCACTATCACTCTCTGACACTCTCTATCACTCTCAGACACTCTCTATCACTCTCTATCATTCTCAGACACTCTCAGACACTCACTATCACTCTCAGACACTCACGATCACACTCTGATACTCTCTGACACTCACTATCACTCTCTGACACTATCTATCACTCTCTGACACTCTCTGACACTCACTATCACTCTCTGACACTCTCTGACACTCACTATCACTGTCTGACACTCTCTATCACTCTCTGACTCTCTCAGACACTTACTGTCACTCTCTGACACTCTCTATCACTCTCTGACACTCTCAGACAATCACTATCACTCTCTGACGCTCTCTATCACTCTCTGACACTTTCTGATACTCTCAGACACTTACTGTCATTCTCTGACACTCACTATCACTCTCTGACACACTCTGACACTCTCGACACTCTCTGACACTGTCTATCACTCTCTGTCACTCTCTATCAATCTCTGACACTCTCTGACACTCTCGGACACTCAGGATCACACTCTGACACTCTCTGAAACTCTCTAACATTCTCTGACACTCTCTGACATTCTCACTATCACTCTCTGACAATCTCTGACACTCTCTGACACTCTCTGACACTCTCTATCACTCTCTGACACTCTCTAGTACTCTCTGACACTCACTATCACTCTCAGACACTCACCATCACTCTCTGATACTCTCTATCACTCTCTATCATTCTCAGACACTCTCAGACACTCACTATCACTCTCTGACACTCACTATCACTCTCTGACACTCACTATCACTCTCTGACACTCTCTGAAACTCTCTATCTCTCTCTGACACTCACTATCACTCTCTGACACTCTCTGACACTCTCAGACACTCACTATCACTCTCTGATACTCTCTGACACTCACTATCACTCTCTGATACTCTCTGACACTCTCTATCACTCTCTGACACGCAATATCACTCTCTGACACTCTCTGACACTCACTGGCACTCACTATCGCTCTCTGACACTCTCTATCACTCTCTGACACTCTCTATCACTCTCTGACACTCTCAGACACTCACTATCACTCTCTGACACTCTCTGACACTCACTGTCACTCTCTGACACTCTCTGATGCTCTCTGACACTCACTATCACTCTCTGACACACTCTGACACTCTCGACACTCTCTGACACCCTCTGACACTCTCTATCACTCTCTATCACTCTCCATCAATCTCTGACACACTCTGACACACTCTGACACTCTCGCACACTCACTATCACACTCTGACACTCTCTGAAACTCTCTAACACTCTCTGACACTCTCTGACACTCTCTGACACTCTCAGTATCACTCTCTGACAATCTCTGACACTCTCTGACACTCTCTGACACTCTCTATCACTCTCTGACACTCTCTATTACTCTCTGACACTCACTATCACTCTCAGACACTCACCATCACTCTCTGATACTCTCTGACACTCACTATCACTCTCTGACACTCTCTATCTATCTCTGACACTCTCTGACTCTCACTATCACTCTCTGACAGTCTCTATCACTCTCTGACACTCTCTCACAATCTCTGAGACTCTCTGACACTCTCTATCACTCTCTGACACTCTCTGACACACTCAGACACTCTGTGACACTCTCGATCACTCTCTGACACTCTCTGACACTTTCAGACACTCTCTGACACTCTCTATCACTCTCTGACACTCTCTGACACTCTCTGACACTCTCAGACACTCACTAACACACTCTGATACTCTCTGACACTCACTATCACTCTCTGACACTCTCTATCACTCTCTGACACTCTCTGACACTCACTATCACTCTCTGACACTCTCTATCACTCTCTGACACTCTCTGACACTCACTATCACTCGCTGACACTCACTATCACTCTCTGACACTCTCTGACACTCACTATCACTCTCTGACACTCTCTATCACTCTCTGAAACTCTCTGACACTCACTATCACTCTCTGACACTCTCTGACACTCACTATCACTCTCTGACACTCTCTATCACACTCTGACACTCTCTGACACTCACTATCACTCTCTGACACTCTCTGACACTCACTGTCACTCGCTGACACTCACTATCACTCTCTGACACTCTCTGACACTCACTATCACTCTCTGACACTCTCTGACACTCTCTATCACTCTCTGACACTCTCTGACACACACTATCACTCTCTGACAATCTCTGACACTCTCTGACACTCTCAGACACTCACTAACACACTCTGATACTCTCTGACACTCACTATCACTCTCTGACACTCTCTATCACTCTCTGACACTCTCTGACACTCACTATCACTCTCTGACACTCTCTGACACTCACTATCACTCTCTGACACTCTCTATCACACTCTGACACTCTCTGACACTCACTATCACTCTCTGACACTCTCTGACACTCACTGTCACTCGCTGACACTCACTATCACTCTCTGACACTCTCTGACACTCACTATCACTCTCTGACAATCTCTGACACTCTCTATCACTCTCTGACACTCTCTGACACTCACTGTCACTCTCTGACACTCTCTGACACTCACTATCACTCTCTGACACTCACTATCACTCTCTGACACTCTCTATCACTCTCTGACACTCACTATCACTCGCTGACACTCACTATCACTCTCTGACACTCTCTGACACTCACTATCACTCTCTGACACTCTCTATCACTCTCTGACACTCTCTGACACTCACTATCACTCTCTGACACTCTCAGACACTCACTAACACACTCTGATACTCTCTGAAACTCTCTAACACTCTCTGACACTCTCTGACACTCTCTGACACTCTCAGTATCACTCTCTGACAATCTCTGACACTCTCTGACACTCTCTGACACTCTCTATCACTCTCTGACACTCTCTATTACTCTCTGACACTCACTATCACTCTCAGACACTCACCATCACTCTCTGATACTCTCTGACACTCACTATCACTCTCTGACACTCTCTATCTATCTCTGACACTCTCTGACTCTCACTATCACTCTCTGACAGTCTCTATCACTCTCTGACACTCTCTCACAATCTCTGAGACTCTCTGACACTCTCTATCACTCTCTGACACTCTCTGACACACTCAGACACTCTGTGACACTCTCGATCACTCTCTGACACTCTCTGACACTTTCAGACACTCTCTGACACTCTCTATCACTCTCTGACACTCTCTGACACTCTCTGACACTCTCAGACACTCACTAACACACTCTGATACTCTCTGACACTCACTATCACTCTCTGACACTCTCTATCACTCTCTGACACTCTCTGACACTCACTATCACTCTCTGACACTCTCTATCACTCTCTGACACTCTCTGACACTCACTATCACTCGCTGACACTCACTATCACTCTCTGACACTCTCTGACACTCACTATCACTCTCTGACACTCTCTATCACTCTCTGAAACTCTCTGACACTCACTATCACTCTCTGACACTCTCTGACACTCACTATCACTCTCTGACACTCTCTATCACACTCTGACACTCTCTGACACTCACTATCACTCTCTGACACTCTCTGACACTCACTGTCACTCGCTGACACTCACTATCACTCTCTGACACTCTCTGACACTCACTATCACTCTCTGACACTCTCTGACACTCTCTATCACTCTCTGACACTCTCTGACACACACTATCACTCTCTGACAATCTCTGACACTCTCTGACACTCTCAGACACTCACTAACACACTCTGATACTCTCTGACACTCACTATCACTCTCTGACACTCTCTATCACTCTCTGACACTCTCTGACACTCACTATCACTCTCTGACACTCTCTGACACTCACTATCACTCTCTGACACTCTCTATCACACTCTGACACTCTCTGACACTCACTATCACTCTCTGACACTCTCTGACACTCACTGTCACTCGCTGACACTCACTATCACTCTCTGACACTCTCTGACACTCACTATCACTCTCTGACAATCTCTGACACTCTCTATCACTCTCTGACACTCTCTGACACTCACTGTCACTCTCTGACACTCTCTGACACTCACTATCACTCTCTGACACTCACTATCACTCTCTGACACTCTCTATCACTCTCTGACACTCACTATCACTCGCTGACACTCACTATCACTCTCTGACACTCTCTGACACTCACTATCACTCTCTGACACTCTCTATCACTCTCTGACACTCTCTGACACTCACTATCACTCTCTGACACTCTCAGACACTCACTAACACACTCTGATACTCTCTGACACTCACTATCACTCTCTGACACTCTCTATCACTCTCTGACACTCTCTGACACTCACTATCACTCTCTGACACTCTCTATCACTCTCTGACACTCTCTGACACTCACTATCACTCGCTGACACTCACTATCACTCTCTGACACTCTCTGACACTCACTATCACTCTCTGACACTCTCTATCACTCTCTGACACTCTCTGACACTCACTATCACTCTCTGACACTCTCTGACACTCATTATCACTCTCTGACACTCTCTATCACACTCTGACACTCTGTGACACTCACTATCACTCTCTGACACTCTCTGACACTCACTGTCACTCGCTGACACTCACTATCACTCTCTGACACTCTCTGACACTCACTATCACTCTCTGACACTCTCTGACACTCACTATCACTCTCTGACACTCTCTGACACTCTCTGACACTCTCAGACACTCACTAACACACTCTGATACTCTCTGACACTCACTATCACTCTCTGACACTCTCTATCACTCTCTGACACTCTCTGACACTCACTATCACTCTCTGACACTCTCTATCACTCTCTGACACTCTCTGACACTCACTATCACTCGCTGACACTCACTATCACTCTCTGACACTCTCTGACACTCACTATCACTCTCTGACACTCTCTATCACTCTCTGACACTCTCTGACACTCACTATCACTCTCTGACACTCTCTGACACTCACTATCACTCTCTGACACTCTCTATCACACTCTGACACACTCTGACACTCACTATCACTCTCTGACAATCTCTGACACTCACTGTCACTCGCTGACACTCACTATCACTCTCTGACACTCTCTGACACTCACTATCACTCTCTGACACTCTCTGACACTCTCTATCACTCTCTGACACTCTCTGACACTCACTATCACTCTCTGACACTCTCCGACACTCTCCGATACTCTCCGACACTCTCATACACTCACTATCACTCTCTGAAACTCTCTGACACTCTCTGACACTCTCTGACACTATCACTCTCTGATACTCTCTGACTCTCACTATCACTCTCTGACAGTCTCTATCACTCGCTGACACTCTCTGTCACTCATTATCACTCTCTGACAGTCTCGATAACTCTCTGACACTCTATATCACTCTCTGAAACTCACTATCACTCTCTGACACTCTCTGACACTCTCTGACTCTCCCTGACATTCACTGACACTCTCTGACACTCACGGACACTCACTATCACTCTCTGATACTCTCTGACACTCACTATCAATCTCTGACACTCTCTATCAATCTCTGACACTCTCTGACGCTCACTATCACTCTCTGACACTCTCTATCTCTCTCTGACACTCTCTGTCCCTCTCTAACACTCTCTGACACTCTCTGACACTCTCAGACATTCTCATACACTCACTATCACTCTCTGACAACCTCTGACAACCTCTGACACTCTCAGACACTCTCAGACACTCTCAGACACTCACTATCACTCTCTGATACTCTCTGATACACACTATCACTCTCTGATACTCTCTATCAATCTCTGACACTCTCTGACACTCATTATCACTCTCTGACACTCTCTATCACTCTCAGACACTCTCTATCACTCTCTATCATTCTCAGACACTCTCAGACACTCACTATCACTCTCAGACACTCACTATCACTCTCTGACACTCACTATCACTCTCTGACACTCACTATCACTCTCTGACACTCTCTATCACTCTCAGACACTCTCTATCACTCTCTATCATTCTCAGACACTCTCAGACACTCACTATCACTCTCAGACACTCACGATCACACTCTGATACTCTCTGACACTCACTATCACTCTCTGACACTATCTATCACTCTCTGACACTCTCTGACACTCACTATCACTCTCTGACACTCTCTGACACTCACTATCACTGTCTGACACTCTCTATCACTCTCTGACTCTCTCAGACACTTACTGTCACTCTCTGACACTTTCTATCACTCTCTGACACTCTCAGACAATCACTATCACTCTCTGACACTCTCTATCACTCTCTGACACTTTCTGATACTCTCAGACACTTACTGTCATTCTCTGACACTCACTATCACTCTCTGACACACTCTGACACTCTCGACACTCTCTGACACTCTCTATCACTCTCTGTCACTCTCTATCAATCTCTGACACTCTCTGACACTCTCGGTCACACACGATCACACTCTGACACTCTCTGAAACGCTCTAACACTCTCTGAAACTCTCTGACACTCTCACTATCACTCTCTGACAATCTCTGACACTCTCTGACACTCTCTATCACTCTCTGACACTCTCTATCTATCTCTGACACTCTCTGACTCTCACTATCACTCTCTGACAGTCTCTATCACTCTCTGACACTCTCTCACACTCTCTGAGACTCTCTGACACTCTCTATCACTCTCTGACACACTCAGACACTCTGTGACACTCTCGATCACTCTCTGACACTCTCTGACACTTTCAGACACTCTCTGACACTCTCTATCACTCTCTGACACTCTCTGCCACTCTCAGACACTCACTAACACACTCTGATACTCTCTGACACTCACTATCACTCTCTGACACTCTCTATCACTCTCTGACACTCTCTGACACTCACTATCACTCTCTGACACTCTCTATCACTCTCTGACACTCTCTGACACTCACTGTCACTCGCTGACACTCACTATCACTCTCTGACAATCTCTGACACTCACTATCACTCTCTGACACTCTCTATCACTCTCTGACACTCTCTGACACTCTCTGACACTCTCTGACACTCACTATCACTCTCTGACACTCACTATCACTCTCTGACACTCTCTATCACACTCTGATACTCTCTGACACTCACTATCACTCTCTGACACTCTCTGTCACTCTCTGACACTCACTGTCACTCGCTGACACTCACTATCACTCTCTGACACTCTCTGACACTCACTATCACTCTCTGACACTCTCTATCACTCTCTGACACTCTCTGACACTCACTGTCACTCGCTGACACTCACTATCACTCTCTGACACTCTCTGACACTCACTATCACTCTCTGACACTCTCTATCACTCTCTGACACTCTCTGACACTCACTATCACTCTCTGACACTCTCTGACACTCACTATCACTCTCTGACACTCTCTATCACACTCTGACACTCTCTGACACTCACTATCACTCTCTGACACTCTCTGACACTCTCTGACACTCTCTGACACTCACTGTCACTCGCTGACACTCACTATCACTCTCTGACAATCTCTATCACTCTCTGACACTCTCTGACACTCACTATCACTCTCTGACACTCTCCGACACTCTCCGACACTCTCTGACACTCTCATACACTCACTATCACTCTCTGACACTCTCTGACACTCTCTGACACTATCACTCTCTGATACTCTCTGACTCTCACTATCACTCTCTGACAGTCTCTATCACTCGCTGAAACTCTCTGTCACTCATTATCTCTCTCTGACAGTCTCGATAACTCTCTGACACTCTATATCACTCTCTGAAACTCTCTATCACTCTCTGACACTCTCTGACACTCTCTGACTCTCCCTGACATTCACTGACACTCTCTGACACTCACGGACACTCACTATCACTCTCTGATACTCTCTGACACTCACTATCACTCTCTGACACTCTCTATCAATCTCTGACACTCTCTGACACTCACTATCACTCTCTGACACTCTCTATCTCTCTCTGACACTCTCTGTCCCTCTCTAACACTCTCTGACACTCTCTGACACTCTCAGACATTCTCATACACTCACTATCACTCTCTGACAACCTCTGACAACCTCTGACACTCTCTGACACTCTCAGACACTCACTATCACTCTCTGATACTCTCTGATACACACTATCACTCTCTGACACTCTCTATCACTCTCAGACACTCTCTATCACTCTCTATCATTCTCAGACACTCTCAGACACTCACTATCACTCTCTGACACTCACTATCACTCTCTGACACTCTCTATCTCTCTCTGACACTCTCTATCACTCTCTGACACTCTCTGACACTCTCTATCACTCTCTGACACTCTCAGACAATCTCAGACACTCACTATCACTCTCTGATACTCTCTGACACTCACTATCACTCTCTGATACTCTCTGAAACTCTCTATCACTCTCTGACACGCACTATCACTCTCTGAAACTCTCTGACACTCACAATCACTCTCTGACACACTCTGACACTCTCTATCACTCTCTATCACACTCTGACACACTCTGACACTCAGAGACACTCACTGTCACTCTCTGACACTCTCTGACAATCTCAGACAATCACTATCACTCTCTGACACTCTCTGACACACTCTATCACTCTCTATCACACTCTGACACACTCTGACAATCAGAGACACTCACTGTCACTCTCTGACACGCTCTGAAACTCACTATCACTCTCTGACACTCCCTATCACTCCCTGACACTCTCTGACACTCTCTGACACTCTCTAGCACTCACTAACACTCTCTGACACTCTCTGACAATCTCACTATCACTCTCTGACACTCTCTGACACTCTCTATCACTCTCTGACACTCTCTATTACTCTCTGATACTCTCTGACACTCACTATCACTCTCTGACACTCACTATCACTCTCTGACACTCTCTATCACTCTCTGACACTCACTATCACTCGCTGACACTCACTATCACTCTCTGACACTCTCTGACACTCACTATCACTCTCTGACACTCTCTATCACTCTCTGACACTCTCTGACACTCACTATCACTCTCTGACACTCTCAGACACTCACTAACACACTCTGATACTCTCTGACACTCACTATCACTCTCTGACACTCTCTATCACTCTCTGACACTCTCTGACACTCACTATCACTCTCTGACACTCTCTATCACTCTCTGACACTCTCTGACACTCACTATCACTCGCTGACACTCACTATCACTCTCTGACACTCTCTGACACTCACTATCACTCTCTGACACTCTCTATCACTCTCTGACACTCTCTGACACTCACTATCACTCTCTGACACTCTCTGACACTCATTATCACTCTCTGACACTCTCTATCACACTCTGACACTCTGTGACACTCACTATCACTCTCTGACACTCTCTGACACTCACTGTCACTCGCTGACACTCACTATCACTCTCTGACACTCTCTGACACTCACTATCACTCTCTGACACTCTCTGACACTCTCTGACACTCTCTATCACTCTCTGACACTCTCTGACACTCACTATCACTCTCTGACACTCTCTGACACTCTCTGACACTCTCAGACACTCACTAACACACTCTGATACTCTCTGACACTCACTATCACTCTCTGACACTCTCTATCACTCTCTGACACTCTCTGACACTCACTATCACTCTCTGACACTCTCTATCACTCTCTGACACTCTCTGACACTCACTATCACTCGCTGACACTCACTATCACTCTCTGACACTCTCTGACACTCACTATCACTCTCTGACAATCTCTATCACTCTCTGACACTCTCTGACACTCACTATCACTCTCTGACACTCTCTGACACTCACTATCACTCTCTGACACTCTCTATCACACTCTGACACACTCTGACACTCACTATCACTCTCTGACAATCTCTGACACTCACTGTCACTCGCTGACACTCACTATCACTCTCTGACACTCTCTGACACTCACTATCACTCTCTGACACTCTCTGACACTCTCTATCACTCTCTGACACTCTCTGACACTCACTATCACTCTCTGACACTCTCCGACACTCTCCGATACTCTCCGACACTCTCATACACTCACTATCACTCTCTGAAACTCTCTGACACTCTCTGACACTCTCTGACACTATCACTCTCTGATACTCTCTGACTCTCACTATCACTCTCTGACAGTCTCTATCACTCGCTGACACTCTCTGTCACTCATTATCACTCTCTGACAGTCTCGATAACTCTCTGACACTCTATATCACTCTCTGAAACTCACTATCACTCTCTGACACTCTCTGACACTCTCTGACTCTCCCTGACATTCACTGACACTCTCTGACACTCACGGACACTCACTATCACTCTCTGATACTCTCTGACACTCACTATCAATCTCTGACACTCTCTATCAATCTCTGACACTCTCTGACGCTCACTATCACTCTCTGACACTCTCTATCTCTCTCTGACACTCTCTGTCCCTCTCTAACACTCTCTGACACTCTCTGACACTCTCAGACATTCTCATACACTCACTATCACTCTCTGACAACCTCTGACAACCTCTGACACTCTCAGACACTCTCAGACACTCTCAGACACTCACTATCACTCTCTGATACTCTCTGATACACACTATCACTCTCTGATACTCTCTATCAATCTCTGACACTCTCTGACACTCATTATCACTCTCTGACACTCTCTATCACTCTCAGACACTCTCTATCACTCTCTATCATTCTCAGACACTCTCAGACACTCACTATCACTCTCAGACACTCACTATCACTCTCTGACACTCACTATCACTCTCTGACACTCACTATCACTCTCTGACACTCTCTATCACTCTCAGACACTCTCTATCACTCTCTATCATTCTCAGACACTCTCAGACACTCACTATCACTCTCAGACACTCACGATCACACTCTGATACTCTCTGACACTCACTATCACTCTCTGACACTATCTATCACTCTCTGACACTCTCTGACACTCACTATCACTCTCTGACACTCTCTGACACTCACTATCACTGTCTGACACTCTCTATCACTCTCTGACTCTCTCAGACACTTACTGTCACTCTCTGACACTTTCTATCACTCTCTGACACTCTCAGACAATCACTATCACTCTCTGACACTCTCTATCACTCTCTGACACTTTCTGATACTCTCAGACACTTACTGTCATTCTCTGACACTCACTATCACTCTCTGACACACTCTGACACTCTCGACACTCTCTGACACTCTCTATCACTCTCTGTCACTCTCTATCAATCTCTGACACTCTCTGACACTCTCGGTCACACACGATCACACTCTGACACTCTCTGAAACGCTCTAACACTCTCTGAAACTCTCTGACACTCTCACTATCACTCTCTGACAATCTCTGACACTCTCTGACACTCTCTATCACTCTCTGACACTCTCTATCTATCTCTGACACTCTCTGACTCTCACTATCACTCTCTGACAGTCTCTATCACTCTCTGACACTCTCTCACACTCTCTGAGACTCTCTGACACTCTCTATCACTCTCTGACACACTCAGACACTCTGTGACACTCTCGATCACTCTCTGACACTCTCTGACACTTTCAGACACTCTCTGACACTCTCTATCACTCTCTGACACTCTCTGCCACTCTCAGACACTCACTAACACACTCTGATACTCTCTGACACTCACTATCACTCTCTGACACTCTCTATCACTCTCTGACACTCTCTGACACTCACTATCACTCTCTGACACTCTCTATCACTCTCTGACACTCTCTGACACTCACTGTCACTCGCTGACACTCACTATCACTCTCTGACAATCTCTGACACTCACTATCACTCTCTGACACTCTCTATCACTCTCTGACACTCTCTGACACTCTCTGACACTCTCTGACACTCACTATCACTCTCTGACACTCTCTGACACTCACTATCACTCTCTGACACTCTCTATCACACTCTGATACTCTCTGACACTCACTATCACTCTCTGACACTCTCTGTCACTCTCTGACACTCACTGTCACTCGCTGACACTCACTATCACTCTCTGACACTCTCTGACACTCACTATCACTCTCTGACACTCTCTATCACTCTCTGACACTCTCTGACACTCACTGTCACTCGCTGACACTCACTATCACTCTCTGACACTCTCTGACACTCACTATCACTCTCTGACACTCTCTATCACTCTCTGACACTCTCTGACACTCACTATCACTCTCTGACACTCTCTGACACTCACTATCACTCTCTGACACTCTCTATCACACTCTGACACTCTCTGACACTCACTATCACTCTCTGACACTCTCTGACACTCTCTGACACTCTCTGACACTCACTGTCACTCGCTGACACTCACTATCACTCTCTGACAATCTCTATCACTCTCTGACACTCTCTGACACTCACTATCACTCTCTGACACTCTCCGACACTCTCCGACACTCTCTGACACTCTCATACACTCACTATCACTCTCTGACACTCTCTGACACTCTCTGACACTATCACTCTCTGATACTCTCTGACTCTCACTATCACTCTCTGACAGTCTCTATCACTCGCTGAAACTCTCTGTCACTCATTATCTCTCTCTGACAGTCTCGATAACTCTCTGACACTCTATATCACTCTCTGAAACTCTCTATCACTCTCTGACACTCTCTGACACTCTCTGACTCTCCCTGACATTCACTGACACTCTCTGACACTCACGGACACTCACTATCACTCTCTGATACTCTCTGACACTCACTATCACTCTCTGACACTCTCTATCAATCTCTGACACTCTCTGACACTCACTATCACTCTCTGACACTCTCTATCTCTCTCTGACACTCTCTGTCCCTCTCTAACACTCTCTGACACTCTCTGACACTCTCAGACATTCTCATACACTCACTATCACTCTCTGACAACCTCTGACAACCTCTGACACTCTCTGACACTCTCAGACACTCACTATCACTCTCTGATACTCTCTGATACACACTATCACTCTCTGACACTCTCTATCACTCTCAGACACTCTCTATCACTCTCTATCATTCTCAGACACTCTCAGACACTCACTATCACTCTCTGACACTCACTATCACTCTCTGACACTCTCTATCTCTCTCTGACACTCTCTATCACTCTCTGACACTCTCTGACACTCTCTATCACTCTCTGACACTCTCAGACAATCTCAGACACTCACTATCACTCTCTGATACTCTCTGACACTCACTATCACTCTCTGATACTCTCTGAAACTCTCTATCACTCTCTGACACGCACTATCACTCTCTGAAACTCTCTGACACTCACAATCACTCTCTGACACACTCTGACACTCTCTATCACTCTCTATCACACTCTGACACACTCTGACACTCAGAGACACTCACTGTCACTCTCTGACACTCTCTGACAATCTCAGACAATCACTATCACTCTCTGACACTCTCTGACACACTCTATCACTCTCTATCACACTCTGACACACTCTGACAATCAGAGACACTCACTGTCACTCTCTGACACGCTCTGAAACTCACTATCACTCTCTGACACTCCCTATCACTCCCTGACACTCTCTGACACTCTCTGACACTCTCTAGCACTCACTAACACTCTCTGACACTCTCTGACAATCTCACTATCACTCTCTGACACTCTCTGACACTCTCTGACACTCTCTATCACTCTCTGACACTCTCTATTACTCTCTGATACTCTCTGACACTCACTATCACTCTCTGACACTCTCTATCTATCTCTGACACTCTCTGACACTCACTATCGCTCTCTGACAGTCTCTATCACTCTCAGACACTCTCCATCACTCTCAGACAATCACTATCACACTCTGACATTCACTATCACTCTCTGACACTCTCTGACACTCTCTGAAAATCTCTACCTCTCTCTGACACTCTCTACCACTCTCTGACACTGTCTGACACTCTCTGTCACTCTCTGACACTCTCTGACACTCACTGACACTCTCAGACACTCTCTGACACTCAATATCACTCTCTGACACTCTCTATCACTCTCTGACACTCTCTGACACTCTCTGGCACTCACCATCACTCTCAGACACTCTCTATCACTCTCTG
Source organism: Heterodontus francisci (assembly GCF_036365525.1). Taxonomy (NCBI): domain Eukaryota; kingdom Metazoa; phylum Chordata; class Chondrichthyes; order Heterodontiformes; family Heterodontidae; genus Heterodontus; species Heterodontus francisci. The sequence continues at coordinate 14,576,545 of NC_090405.1, forward strand.
ACTCTCTCTATCACTCTCTGACACTCTCAGACACTCACTATCACTCTCTGGCACTCTCTGACACTCTCTGACACTCTCTGACACTCTCTATCACTCTCAGACACTCACTATCACTCTCTGACACTCTCTGACACTCTATCACTCTCAGACACTCACTATCACTCTCTGACACTCTCTCACACTCTCTGACACTCTCTGACACTCTCTATCACTCTCAGACACTCACTATCACACTCTGACACTCTCTATCACTCTCTGACACTCTCTGACACTCTCTGGCACTCACCATCACTCTCAGACACTCTCTATCACTCTCTGACTCTCTCTATCACTCTCTGACACTCTCAGACACTCACTATCACTCTCTGACACTCTCTGACACTCTCTGACACTCTCTGACACTCTCTATCACTCTCAGACACTCACTATCACTCTCTGACACTCACTATCACTCTCTGACACTCTCTGACACTCTATCACTCTCAGACACTCACTATCACTCTCTGACACTCTCTCACACTCTCTGACACTCTCTGACACTCTCTATCACTCTCAGACACTCACTATCACACTCTGACACTCTCTCCCACTCTCTGACACTCTCTGACACTCTCTATCACTCTCTGACACTCTCCATCACTCTCAGACACTCTCAGACACTCACTATCACTCTCAGACACTCTCTATCTCTCTCTGACACTCTCTATCACTCTCTATCTCTCTCTGACACTCTCTGACACTCACTATCTCTCTCTGACACTCTCTATCACTCTCAGACTGTCTCTATCACTCTCAGACACTCTCATACACTCACTATCACTCTCTGAAGCTCACTATCACTCTCTGACACTCTGGCACACTCTCTGATACACTCTGACACACACTATCACTCTCTGACACTCTCTATCACTCTCTGACACTCTCTGACACTCACTTTCACTCTCTGACACTCTCTGACACTCACTATCACTGTCTGACACTCTCTGTCACTCTCTGAAACTCTCAGACACTTACTGTCACTCTCTGACACTCTCTATCACTCTTTGACACTCTCAGATAATCACTATCACTCTCTGACATTCTCTATCGCTCTCTGACACACTCTGATACTCTCAGATACTCACAGACACACACTATCACTCTCTGACACACTCTGACAGTCACTGTCACTCTCTGACACTCTCTGATGCTCTCTGACAATCACTATCACTCTCTGACACACTCTGACACTCTCGACACTCTCTGACACTCTCTATCACTCTCTATCACTCTCTATTAATCTCTGACACACTCTGACACTCTCGGACACTCACTATCACACTCTGACACTCTCTGAAACTCTCGAACACTCTCTGACACTCTCTGACACTCTCTGACAATCTCACTATCACTCTCTGACACTCTCTGACTCTCTCTATCACTCTCTGACACTCTCTATTCCTCTCTGACACTCACTATCACTCTCAGACTCTCACCATCACTCTCTGATACTCTCTGACACTCAGTATTACTCTCTGACACTCTCTATCTATCTCTGACACTCTCTGACTCACACTATCACTCTCTGACAGTCTCTATCACTCTCTGACACTCTCTCACACTCTCTGAGACTCTCTGACACTCTCTATCACTCTCTGACACTCTCTGACAATCTCTGACAAACTCAGACACTCTCTGACACTCTCTATCACTCTCTGACACTCTCTGACACTCTCTGGCACTCACTATCACTCTCTGACACTCTCTATCACTCTCTGACAGTCTCTATCACTCTCTGACACTTTCATACACTCACTATCACTCTCTGACACTCTCTCACACTCTCTGACACTCTCACTCACTCTCTGACACTCTCTGACACTCTCTATCACTCTCAGACACTCTCAGACACTCACTATCACTGTCAGACACTCTCTATCTCTCTCTGACACTCTCTATCACTCTCTATCTCTCTCTGACACTCTCTGACACTCTCGATCTCTCTCTGACACTCTCTGTCAGTCTCAGACTGTCTCTGTCACTCTCAGACACTCTCAGACACTCACTATCACTCTCTGACGCTCGCTATCACTCTCTGACACTCTCGCACACTCTCTGACACTCTCAGACACTCACGATCACACTCTGATACTCTCTGACACTCACTATCACTCTCTGAAACTCTCTATCACTCTCTGACACTCACTATCACTCTCTGACACTCTGTGACACTCACTATCACTGTCTGACACTCTCCATCTCTCTCTGACACTCTCAGACACTTACTGTCACTCTCTGACACTCTCTATCACTCTCTGACACTCTCAGACAATCACTATCACTCTCTGACACTCTCTATCACTCTCTGACACTCTCTGATACTCTCAGATACACACAGACACTCACTATCACTCTCTGACACTCTCTGACACTCACTGCCACTCTCTGACACTCTCCGATGCTCTCTGACACTCACTATCACTCTCTGACTCTATCTGACACTCTCTTTCACTCTCTATCGCTCTCTGACACACTCTGACACACTCTATCACTCTCTATCACACTCTGACACACTCTGACACTCAGAGACACTCACTGTCACTCTCTGACACTCTCTGACAAACTCAGACAATCACTATCACTCTCTGACACTCTCTGACACACGCTATCACTCTCTATCACACTCTGACACACTCTGACACTCAGAGACACTCACTGTCACTCTCTGACACTCTCTGACACTCACTATCACTCTCTGACACTCCCTATCACTCTCTGACACTCTCTGACACTCTCTAACACTCTCTGACACTCACTATCACTCTCAGACACTCACTATCACTCTCTATCACTCTCTATCAATCTCTGACACACACTGACTCTCTCTGACACTCTCGGACACTCACTATCACACTCTGACACTCTCTGAAACTCTCTAACACTCTCTGACACTCTCTGACACTCTCACTATCACTCTCTGACAATCTCTGACACTCTCTGACACTCTCTGACACTCTCTATCTATCTCTGACACTCTCTGACTCTCACTATCACTCTCTGACAGTCTCTATCACTCTCTGACACTCTCTCACACTCTCTGAGACTCTCTGACACTCTCTATCACTCTCTGACACTCTCTGACAATCTCTGACACACTCAGACACTCTCTGACACTCTCGATCACTCTCTGACACTCTCTGACACTTTCAGACACTCTCTGACACTCTCTATCAATCTCTGACACTCTCTGACACTCTCCGACACTCTCCGACACTCTCCGACACTCTCTCACGCTCTCATACACTCACAATCACTCTCTGACACTCTCTGACACTCTCTGACATTATCACTCTCTGATACTCTCTGACTCTCACTATCACTCTCTGACAGTCTCTATCACTCGCTGACACTCTCTGTCACTCATTATCATTCTCTGACAGTCTCGAGAACTCTCTGACACTCTATATCACTCTCTGAAACTCTCTATCACTCTCTGACACACTCTGACTCTCCATGACATTCACTGACATTCTCTGACACTCACGGACACTCACTATCACTCTCTGATACTCTCTGACACTCACTATCACTCTCTGACACTCTCTATCAATCTCTGACACTCTCTGACACTCACTATTACTCTCTGACACTCTCTATCTCTCTCTGACGCTCTCTGTCCCTCTCTAACACTCTCTGACACTCTCAGACATTCTCATACACTCACTATCACTCTCTGACAACCTCTGACAACCTCTGACACTCTCTGACACTCTCAGACACTCTCAGACACTCTCAGACACTCACTATCACACTCTGATACTCTCTGATACACACTATCGCTCTCTGATACTCTCTATCAATCTCTGACACTCTCTGACACTCACTATCACTCTCAGACACTCTCTATCACTCTCTATCATTCTCAGACACTCACTCTCACTCTCTGACACTCACTATCACTCTCTGACACTCACTATCACTCTCTGACACTCTCTGAAACTCTCTATCTCTCTCTGAAACTCTCTACACTCTCTGACACTCTCTGACACTCTCTATCACTCTCTGACACTCTCTGACACTCTCAGACACTCACTATCACTCTCTGATACTCTCTGACACTCACTATCACTCTCTGATACTCTCTGACACTCTCTATGACTCTTTGACACGCACTATCACTCTCTGACACTCTCTGACACTCACAATCACTCTCTGACACACTCTGACACTCTCAGACACTCAGTGTCACTCTCTGACTCTCTCTGACACTCTCTATCACTCTCTATCGCTCTCTGACACACTCTGACACACTCTATCACTCTCTATCACACTCTGACACACTCTGACACACTCTGACAATCAGACACACTCACTGTCACTCTCTGACACTCTCTGACAATCTCAGACAATCACTATCACTCTCTGACACTCTCTGACACACTCTATCACTCTCTATCACACTCTGACACACTCTGACACTCAGAGACACTCACTGTTCATCTCTGACACTCTCTGACACTCACTATCACTCTCTGAAACTCTCTATCACTCTCTGACACGCTCTGACTCTCCCTGACATTCACTGACACTCTCTGACTCTCACGGACACTCACTATCACTCTCTGATACTCTCTGACACTCACTATCACTCTCTGACACTCTCTATCAATCTCTGACACTCTCTGACACTCACTATCACTCTCTGACACTCTCTATCTCTCTCTGACTCTCTCTGTCCCTCTCTAACACTCTCTGACACTCTCAGACATTCTCATACACTCACTATCACTCTCTGACAACCTCTGACAACCTCTGACACTCTCTGACACTCTCAGACACTCACTATCACTCTCTGATACTCTCTGATACACACTATCACTCTCTGATACTCTCTATCAATCTCTGACACTCTCTGACACTCACTATCACTCTCAGACACTCTCTATCGCTCTCTATCATTCTCAGACACTCACTCTCACTCTCTGACACTCACTATCACTCTCTGACACTCACTATCACTCTCTGACACTCTCTGAAACTCTCTGAAACTTTATATCTCTCTCTGAAACTCTCTATCACTCTCTGACACTCTCTGACACTCTCTATCACTCTCTGACACTCTCTGACACTCTCAGACACTCACTATCACTCTCTGATACTCTCTGACACTCACTATCACTCTCTGATACTCTCTGACACTCTCTATGACTCTCTGACACGCACTATCACTCTCTGACACTCTCTGACACTCACAATCACTCTCTGAAACACTCTGACACTCTCAGACACTCAGTGTCACTCTCTGACTCTCTCTGACACTCTCTATCACTCTATCGCTCTCTGACACACTCTGACACACTCTGACACTCAGAGACACTCACTGTCACTCTCTGACACTCTCTGACAATCTCAGACAATCACTATCACTCTCTGACACTCTCTGACACACTCTATCACTCTCTATCTCACACTGTCACTCTGTGACACTCTCTGACACTCACTATCACTCTCTGACACTCCCTATCACTCTCTGACACTCCCTATCACTCTCTGACACTCTCTGACACTCTCTAACACTCACTAACACTCTCTATCACTCTCTGACACTCTCTATTACTCTCTGACACTCACTGACTCTCACTATCACTCTCTGACTGTCTCTATCACTCTCTGACACTCTCTCACACTCTCTGAGACTCTCTGACACTCTCTATCACTCTCTGACACTCTCTGACAATCTCTGACACACTCAGACACTCTCTGACACTCTCGATCACTCTCTGACACTCTCTGACACTTTCAGACACTCTCTGACACTCTCTATCACTCTCTGACACTCTCTGACACTCTCCGACACTCTCCGACACTCTCTCACACTCTCATACACTCACAATCACTCTCTGACACTCTCTGACACTCTCAGACACTCTCAGACACTCTCAGACACTCTCAGACACTCACTATCACACTCTGATACTCTCTGATACACACTATCACTCTCTGATACTCTCTATCAATCTCTGACACTCTCTGACACTCACTATCACTCTCAGACACTCTCTATCACTCTCTATCATTCTCAGACACTCACTCTCACTCTCTGAAACTCTCTATCACTCTCTGACACTCTCTGACACTCTCTATCACTCTCTGACACTCTCTGACACTCTCAGACACTCACTATCACTCTCTGATACTCTCTGACACTCACTATCACTCTCTGATACTCTCTGACACTCTCTATGATTCTCTGACACGCACTATCACTCTCTGACACTCTCTGACACTCACAATCACTCTCTGACACACTCTGACACTCTCAGACTCTCTGACACTCACTACCACTCTCAGACACACACCATCCCTCTCTGATACTCTCTGACACTCACTATCACTCTCTGACACTCTCTATCTATCTCTGACACTCTCTGACTCTCACTATCACTCTCTGACAGTCTCTATCACTCTCAGACACTTTCTATCACTCTCAGACACTCTCAGACACTCACTATCACTCTCTGACACTCACTATCACTCTCTGACACTCTCTCACACTCTCTGAAACACTCTATCTCTCTCTGAAACTCAATATCACTTTCTGACACTGTCTGACACTCTCTATCACTCTCTGACACTCTCTGACACTTTCAAACACTCTCAGACACTCACTGACACTCTCTGATACTCTCTGACGCTCTCTAACACTCACTAACACTCTCTATCACTCTCTGACACTCTCTATTACTCTCTGACACTCACTATCACTCTCAGACACTCACTATCACTCTCTGATACTCTCTGACACTCTCTATCACTCTCTATCACTCTCTGACACACACTGTCTCTCTCTGACACTCTCGGACACTCACTATCACATTCTGACACTCTCTGAAACTCTCTAACACTCTCTGACACTCTCTGACACTCTCTGACACTATCACTATCACTCTCTGACAATCTCTGACACTCTCTGACACCCTCTGACACTCTCTATCTATCTCTGACACTCTCTGACTCTCACTATCACTCTCTGACTGTCTCTATCACTCTCTGACACTCTCTCACACTCTCTGAGACTCTCTGACACTCTCTATCACTCTCTGACACTCTCTGACAATCTCTGACACACTCAGACACTCTCTGACACTCTCGATCACTCTCTGACACTCTCTGACACTTTCAGACACTCTCTGACACTCTCTATCACTCTCTGACACTCTCTGACACTCTCTGACACTCTCTGACACTCTCCGACACTCTCCGACACTCTCTCACACTCTCTCACACTCTCATACACTCACAATCACTTTCTGACACTCTCTGACACTCTCTGACACTATCACTCATGATACTCTCTGACTCTCACTATCACTCTCTGACAGTCTCTGTCACTCGCTGACACTCTCTGTCACTCATTATCACTCTCTGACAGTCTCGATAACTCTCTGACACTCTCTGACACTTTCAGACACTCTCTGACACTCTCTATCACTCTCTGACACTCTCTGACACTCTCTGACACTCTCTGACACTCTCCGACACTCTCCGACACTCTCTCACACTCTCTCACACTCTCATACACTCACAATCACTCTCTGACACTCTCTGACACTCTCTGACACTATCACTCATGATACTCTCTGACTCTCACTATCACTCTCTGACAGTCTCTATCACTCGCTGACACTCTCTGTCACTCATTATCACTCTCTGACAGTCTCGATAACTCTCTGACACTCTATATCACTCTCTGAAACTCTCTATCACTCTCTGACACTCTCTGACTCTCCCTGACATTCACTGACACTCTCTGACACTCACGGACACTCACTATCACTCTCTGATACTCTCTGACACTCACTATCACTCTCTGACACTCTCTGTCCCTCTCTAACACTCTCTGACACTCTCAGACATTCTCATACACTCACTATCACTCTCTGACAACCTCTGACAACCTCTGACACTCTCTGACACTCTCTGACACTCTCAGACACTCTCAGACACTCACTATCACTCTCTGATACTCTCTGATACACACTATCACTCTCTGATACTCTCTATCAATCTCTGACACTCTCTGACACTCACTATCAATCTCAGACACTCTCTATCACTCTCTATCATTCTCAGACACTCACTCTCACTCTCTGACACTCACTATCACTCTCTGACACTCACTATCACTCTCTGACACTCTCTGAAACTCTCTGAAACTCTCTATCTCTCTCTGAAACTCTCTATCACTCTCTGACACTCTCTGACACTCTCTATCACTCTCTGACACTCTCTGACACTCTCAGACACTCACTATCACTCTCTGATACTCTCTGACACTCACTATCACTCTCTGATACTCTCTGATACTCTCTATGACTCTCTGACACGCACTATCACTCTCTGACACTCTCTGACACTCACAATCACTCTCTGAAACACTCTGACACTCTCAGACACTCAGTGTCACTCTCTGACTCTCTCTGACACTCTCTATCACTCTATCGCTCTCTGACACACTCTGGCACACTCTGACACACTCTATCACTCTCTATCACACTCTGACACACTCTGACACTCAGAGACACTCACTGTCACTCTCTGACACTCTCTGACACTCTCTGACAATCTCAGACAATCACTATCACTCTCTGACACACTCTGACACACTCTATCACTCTCTATCACACTCTGACACACTCTGACACTCAGAGACACTCACTGTCACTCTGTGACACTCTCTGACACTCACTATCACTCTCTGACACTCCCTATCACTCTCTGACACTCTCTGACACTCTCTAACACTCACTAACACTCTCTATCACTCTCTGACACTCTCTATTACTCTCTGACACTCACTATCACTCTCAGACACTCACTATCACTCTCTGATACTCTCTGACACTCTCTATCACCCTCTATCACTCTCTGACACACACTGACTCTCTCTGACACTCTCGGACACTCACTATCACATTCTGACACTCTCTGAAACTCTCTAACACTCTCTGACACTCTCTGACACTCTCTGACACTCTCACTATCACTCTCTGACAATCTCTGACACTCTCTGACACTCTCTGACACTCTCTATCTATCTCAGACACTCTCTGACTCTCACTATCACTCTCTGACTGTCTCTATCACTCTCTGACACTCTCTGACACTCTCTGAGACTCTCTGACACTCTCTATCACTCTCTGACACTCTCTGACAATCTCTGACACACTCAGACACTCTCTGACACTCTCGATCACTCTCTGACACTCTCTGACACATTCAGACACTCTCTGACACTCTCTATCACTCTCTGACACTCTCTGACACTCTCCGACACACTCCGACACTCTCTGACACTCTCTCACACTCTCATACACTCACAATCACTCTCTGACACTCTCTGACACTCTCTGACACTATCACTCATGATACTCTCTGACTCTCACTATCACTCTCTGACAGTCTCTATCACTCGCTGACACTCTCTGTCACTCATTATCACTCTCTGACAGTCTTGAGAACTCTCTGACACTCTATATCACTCTCTGAAACTCTCTATCACTCTCTGACACTCTCTGACTGTCCCTGACATTCACTGACACTCTCTGACACTCACGGACACCCACTATCACTCTCTGATACTCTCTGACACTCTCTAACACTCTCTGACACTCTCAGACATTCTCATACACTCACTATCACTCTCTGACAACCTCTGACAACCTCTGACACTCTCTGACACTCTCAGACACTCTCAGACACTCTCAGACACTCACTATCACACTCTGATACTCTCTGATACACACTATCACTCTCTGATACTCTCTATCAATCTCTGACACTCTCTGACACTCACTATCACTCTCAGACACTCTCTATCACTCTCTATCATTCTCAGACACTCACTCTCACTCTCTGAAACTTTCTATCACTCTCTGACACTCTCTGACACTCTCTATCACTCTCTGACACTCTCTGACACTCACTATCACTCTCTGATACTCTCTGACACTCACTATCACTCTCTGATACTCTCTGACACTCTCTATGACTCTCTGACACGCACTATCACTCTCTGACACTCTCTGACACTCACAATCACTCTCTGACACACTCTGACACTCTCAGACTCTCTGACACTCACTATCACTCTCAGACACACACCATCCCTCTCTGATACTCTCTGACACTCACTATCACTCTCTGACACTCTCTATCTATCTCTGACACTCTCTGACTCTCACTATCACTCTCTGACAGTCTCTATCACTCTCAGACACTCTCTATCACTCTCAGACACTCTCAGACACTCACTATCACTCTCTGACACTCACTATCACTCTCTGACACTCTCTCACACTCTCTGAAACTCTCCATCTCTCTCTGAAACTCTATATCACTTTCTGACACTGTCTGACACTCTCTATCACTCTCTGACACTCTCTGACACTTTCAGACACTCTCAGACACTCACTGACACTCTCTGATACTCTCTGACGCTCTCTAACACTCACTAACACTCTCTATCACTCTCTGACACTCTCTATTACTCTATGACACTCACTATCACTCTCAGACACTCACTATCACTCTCTGATACTCTCTGACACTCTCTATCACTCTCTATCACTCTCTGACACACACTGACTCTCTCTGACACTCTCGGACACTCACTATCACATTCTGACACTCTCTGAAACTCTCTAACACTCTCTGACACTCTCTGACACTCTCTGACACTATCACTATCACTCTCTGACAATCTCTGACACTCTCTGACACTCTCTGACACTCTCTATCTATCTCTGACACTCTCTGACTCTCACTATCACTCTCTGACTGTCTCTATCACTCTCTGACACTCTCTCACACTCTCTGAGACTCTCTGACACTCTCTATCACTCTCTGACACTCTCTGACAATCTCTGACACACTCTGACAATCTCTGACACACTCAGACACTCTCTGACACTCTCGATCACTCTCTGACACTCTCTGACACTTTCAGACACTCTCTGACACTCTCTATCACTCTCTGACACTCTCTGACACTCTCCGACACTCTCCGACACTCTCCGACACTCTCTCACACTCTCATACACTCACAATCACTCTCTGACACTCTCTGACACTCTCTGACACTATCACTCATGATACTCTCTGACTCTCACTATCACTCTCTGACAGTCTCTATCACTCGCTGACACTCTCTGTCACTCATTATCACTCTCTGACAGTCTCGATAACTCTCTGACACTCTATATCACTCTCTGAAACTCTCTATCACTCTCTGACACTCTCTGACTCTCCCTGACATTCACTGACACTCTCTGACACTCACGGACACTCACTATCACTCTCTGATACTCTCTGACACTCACTATCACTCTCTGACACTCTCTGTCCCTCTCTAACACTCTCTGACACTCTCAGACATTCTCATACACTCACTATCACTCTCTGACAACCTCTGACAACCTCTGACACTCTCTGACACTCTCAGACACTCTCAGACACTCTCAGACACTCTCAGACACTCACTATCACACTCTGATACTCTCTGATACACACTATCACTCTCTGATACTCTCTATCAATCTCTGACACTCTCTGACACTCACTATCACTCTCAGACACTCTCTATCACTCTCTATCATTCTCAGACACTCACTCTCACTCTCTGACACTCACTATCACTCTCTGACACTCACTATCACTCTCTGACACTCTCTGAAACTCTCTATCTCTCTCTGAAACTCTCTATCACTCTCTGACACTCTCTGACACTCTCTATCACTCTCTGACACTCTCTGACACTCTCAGACACTCACTATCACTCTCTGATACTCTCTGACACTCACTAACACTCTCTGATACTCTCTGACACTCTCTCTGACTCTCTGACACGCACTATCACTCTCTGACACTCTCTGACACTCACAATCACTCTCTGACACACTCTGACACTCTCAGACTCTCTGACACTCACTATCACTCTCAGACACACACCATCCCTCTCTGATACTCTCTGACACTCACTATCACTCTCTGACACTCTCTATCTATCTCTGACACTCTCTGACTCTCACTATCACTCTCTGACAGTCTCTATCACTCTCAGACACTCTCTATCACTCTCAGACACTCTCAGACACTCACTATCACTCTCTGACACTCACTATCACTCTCTGACACTCTCTCACACTCTCTGAAACTCTCCATCTCTCTCTGAAACTCTATATCACTTTCTGACACTGTCTGACACTCTCTATCACTCTCTGACACTCTCTGACACTTTCAGACACTCTCAGACACTCACTGACACTCTCTGATACTCTCTGACGCTCTCTAACACTCACTAACACTCTCTATCACTCTCTGACACTCTCTATTACTCTATGACACTCACTATCACTCTCAGACACTCACTATCACTCTCTGATACTCTCTGACACTCTCTATCACTCTCTATCACTCTCTGACACACACTGACTCTCTCTGACACTCTCGGACACTCACTATCACATTCTGACACTCTCTGAAACTCTCTAACACTCTCTGACACTCTCTGACACTCTCTGACACTATCACTATCACTCTCTGACAATCTCTGACACTCTCTGACACTCTCTGACACTCTCTATCTATCTCTGACACTCTCTGACTCTCACTATCACTCTCTGACTGTCTCTATCACTCTCTGACACTCTCTCACACTCTCTGAGACTCTCTGACACTCTCTATCACTCTCTGACACTCTCTGACAATCTCTGACACACTCTGACAATCTCTGACACACTCAGACACTCTCTGACACTCTCGATCACTCTCTGACACTCTCTGACACTTTCAGACACTCTCTGACACTCTCTATCACTCTCTGACACTCTCTGACACTCTCCGACACTCTCCGACACTCTCCGACACTCTCTCACACACTCATACACTCACAATCACTCTCTGACACTCTCTGACACTCTCTGACACTATCACTCATGATACTCTCTGACTCTCACTATCACTCTCTGACAGTCTCTATCACTCGCTGACACTCTCTGTCACTCATTATCACTCTCTGACAGTCTCGATAACTCTCTGACACTCTATATCACTCTCTGAAACTCTCTATCACTCTCTGACACTCTCTGACTCTCCCTGACATTCACTGACACTCTCTGACACTCACGGACACTCACTATCACTCTCTGATACTCTCTGACACTCACTATCACTCTCTGACACTCTCTGTCCCTCTCTAACACTCTCTGACACTCTCAGACATTCTCATACACTCACTATCACTCTCTGACAACCTCTGACACTCTCTGACACTCTCAGACACTCTCAGACACTCTCAGACACTCTCAGACACTCACTATCACACTCTGATACTCTCTGATACACACTATCACTCTCTGATACTCTCTATCAATCTCTGACACTCTCTGACACTCACTATCACTCTCAGACACTATCACTCTCTATCATTCTCAGACACTCACTCTCACTCTCTGACACTCACTATCACTCTCTGACACTCACTATCACTCTCTGACACTCTCTGAAACTCTCTATCTCTCTCTGAAACTCTCTATCACTCTCTGACACTCTCTGACACTCTCTATCACTCTCTGACACTCTCTGACACTCTCAGACACTCACTATCACTCTCTGATACTCTCTGACACTCACTATCACTCTCTGATACTCTCTGACACTCTCTCTGACTCTCTGACACGCACTATCACTCTCTGACACTCTCTGACACTCTCTGACACTCACAATCACTCTCTGACACACTCTGACACTCTCAGACTCTCTGACACTCACTATCACTCTCAGACACACACCATCCCTCTCTGATACTCTCTGACACTCACTATCACTCTCTGACACTCTCTATCTATCTCTGACACTCTCTGACTCTCACTATCACTCTCTGACAGTCTCTATCACTCTCAGACACTCTCTATCACTCTCAGACACTCTCAGACACTCACTATCACTCTCTGACACTCACTATCACTCTCTGACACTCTCTCACACTCTCTGAAACTCTCTATCTCTCTCTGAAACTCTATATCACTTTCTGACACTGTCTGACACTCTCTATCACTCTCTGACACTCTCTGACACTTTCAGACACTCTCAGACACTCACTGACACTCTCTGATACTCTCTGACGCTCACAATCACTCTCTGATACTCTCTGACACTCAATATCACTCTCTGACACTCTCTGTCCCTCTCTGACACACACTATCACTCTCTGACACTCTCTGACACTCACAATCACTCTCTGACACACTCTGACACTCTCAGAAACTCAGTGTCACTCTCTGACTCTCTCTGACACTCTCTATCACTCTCTATCACTCTCTGACACACTCTATCACTCTCTATCACAATCTGACACACTCTGACACTCAGAGACACTCACTGTCACTCTCTGACACTCTCTGACACTCTCTGGCAGTCTCTAACACTCACTAACACTCTCTGACACTCTCTGACACTCTCTGACACTCTCACTATCACTCTCTGACACTCTCTGACACTCTCTGACACTCTCTATCACTCTCTAACACTCTCTATTACTCTCTGACACTCACTATCACTCTCAGACACTCACTATCACTCTCTGATACTCTCTGACACTCACTATCACTCTCTGACACTCTCTATCTATCTCTGACACTCTCTGACACTCACTATCACTCTCTGACAGTCTCTATCACTCTCAGACTCTCTGTCACTCTCAGACACTCTCAGACACTCACTATCACTCTCTGACATTCACTATCACTCTCTGACACTCTCTGAAACTCTCTATCTCTCTCTGACACTCTCTACCACTCTCTGACACTGTCTGACGCTCTCTGTCACTCTCTGACACTCTCTACCACTCTCTGACACTGTCTGACACTCTCTGACAATCTCTGACACACTCAGACACTCTCTGACACTCTCGATCACTCTCTGACACTCTCTGACACTTTCAGACACTCTCTGACACTCTCTATCACTCTCTGACACTCTCTGACACTCTCCGACACTCTCCGACACTCTCCGACACTCTCTCACGCTCTCATACACTCACAATCACTCTCTGACACTCTCTGACACTCTCTGACACTATCACTCATGATAGTCTCTGACTCTCACTATCACTCTCTGACAGTCTCTATCACTCGCTGACACTCTCTGTCACTCATTATCACTCTCTGACAGTCTCGATAACTCTCTGACACTCTATATCACTCTCTGAAACTCTCTATCACTCTCTGACACTCTCTGACACTCCCTGACATTCACTGACACTCTCTGACACTCACGGACACTCACTATCACTCTCTGATACTCTCTGACACTCACTATCACTCTCTGACACTCTCTGTCCCTCTCTAACACTCTCTGACACTCTCAGACATTCTCATACACTCACTATCACTCTCTGACAACCTCTGACAACCTCTGACACTCTCTGACACTCTCAGACAATCTCAGACACTCTCAGACACTCTCAGACACTCACTATCACACTCTGATACTCTCTGATACACACTATCACTCTCTGATACTCTCTATCAATCTCTGACACTCTCTGACACTCACTATCACTCTCAGACACTCTCTATCACTCTCTATCATTCTCAGACACTCACTCTCACTCTCTGACACTCACTATCACTCTCTGACACTCACTATCACTCTCTGACACTCTCTGAAACTCTCTATCTCTCTCTGAAACTCTCTATCACTCTCTGACACTCTCTTACACTCTCTCACTCTCTGACACTCTCTGACACCTTCAGACACTCACTATCACTCTCTGATACTCTCTGACATTCTCTATGACTCTCTGACACGCACTATCACTCTCTGACACTCTCTGACACACTCTGACACTCACAATCACTCTCTGACACACTCTGACACTCTCAGACTCTCTGACACTCACTAGCACTGTCAGACACACACCATCCCTCTCTGATACTCTCTGACACTCACTATCACTCTCTGACACTCTCTATCTATCTCTGACACTCTCTGACTCTCACTATCACTCTCTGACAGTCTCTATCACTCTCAGACACTCTCTATCACTCTCAGACACTCTCAGACACTCACTATCACTCTCTGACACTCACTATCACTCTCTGACACTCTCTCACACTCTCTGAAACTCTCTATCTCTCTCTGAAACTCTATATCACTTTCTGACACTGTCTGACACTCTCTATCACTCTCTGACACTCTCTGACACTTTCAGACACTCTCAGACACTCACTGACACTCTCTGATACTCTCTGACGCTCACAATCACTCTCTGATACTCTCTGACACTCAATATCACTCTCTGACACTCTCTGTCCCTCTCTGACACGCACTATCACTCTCTGACACTCTCTGACACTCACAATCACTCTCTGACACACTCTGACACTCTCAGAAACTCAGTGTCACTCTCTGACTCTCTCTGACACTCTCTATCACTCTCTATCACTCTCTGACACACTCTGACACACTCTATCACTCTCTATCACAATCTGACACACTCTGACACTCAGAGACACTCACTGTCACTCTCTGACACTCTCTGACACTCTCTGACACTCTCTAACACTCTCTGACACTCTCTGACACTCTCTGACACTCTCTGACACTCTCACTATCACTCTCTGACACTCTCTGACACTCACTGACACTCTCTATCACTCTCTAACACTCTCTATTACTCTCTGACACTCACTATCACTCTCAGACACTCACTATCACTCTCTGATACTCTCTGACACTCACTATCACTTTCTGACACTCTCTATCTATCTCTGACACTCTCTGACACTCACTATCACTCTCTGACAGTCTCTATCACTCTCTGACACTCTCTGAAACTCTCTATCTCTCTCTGACACTCTCTACCACTCTCTGACACTGTCTGACGCTCTCTGTCACTCTCTGACACTCTCTACCACTCTCTGACACTGTCTGACACTCTCTGTCACTCTCTGACACTGTCTGAAACTCTCTATCTCTCTCTGACACTCTCTACCACTCTCTGACACTCTCTGACACTCACTGACACTCTCTATCACTCTCTAACACTCTCTATTACTCTCTGACACTCACTATCACTCTCAGACACTCACTATCACTCTCTGATACTCTCTGACACTCACTATCACTTTCTGACACTCTCTATCTATCTCTGACACTCTCTGACACTCACTATCACTCTCTGACAGTCTCTATCACTCTCAGACTCTCTGTCACTCTCAGACACTCTCAGACACTCACTATCACTCTCTGACATTCACTATCACTCTCTGACACTCTCTGAAACTCTCTATCTCTCTCTGACACTCTCTACCACTCTCTGACACTGTCTGACGCTCTCTGTCACTCTCTGACACTCTCTACCACTCTCTGACACTGTCTGACACTCTCTGTCACTCTCTGACACTGTCTGAAACTCTCTATCTCTCTCTGACACTCTCTACCACTCTCTGACACTGTCTGACACTCTCTGTCACTCTCTGACACTCTCTAAAACTCACTATCTCTCTCTGACACTCTCTACCACTCTCTGACACTGCCTGACACTCTCTGTCACTCTCAGAAACTCACTATCACTCTCAGACACTCTCTATCTCTCTCTGACACTCCCTATCTCTCTCTGACACTCTCTATCACTCTCTATCTCTCTCTGACACTCTCTGACACTCACTATCTCTCTCTGACACTCTCTATCACTCTCAGACTGTCTCTATCACTCTCAGACTCTCTCAGACACTCTCTATCACTCTCTGACGCTCACTATCACTCTCTGACACTCTCGCACACTCTCTGACAATCTCTGAAACTCTCTATCTCTCTCTGAAACTCTCTATCACTCTCTGACACTCTCTGACACTCTCTGACACTCTCAGACACTCACTATCACACTCTGATACTCTCTGACACTCACTATCACTCTCTGACACTCTCTATCACTCTCTGACACTCTCTGACCCTCACTATCACTCTCTGACACTCTCTGACACTCACTATCACTGTCTGACACTCTCTATCACTCCCTGACACTCTCAGACACTTACTGTCACTCTCTGACACTCTCTATCACTCTCTGACACTCTCAGACAATCACTATCACTCTCTGACACTCTCTATCACTCTCTGACACTCTCTGATACTCTCTGACACTCTCTGATGCTCTCTGACACTCACTATCACTCTCTGACACACTCTGACACTCTCGACACTCTCTGACACTCTCTATCACTCTCTATCACTCTCTATCAATCTCTGACACACTCTGACACTCTCGGACACTCACTATCACTTTCAGACACTCACCATCACTCTCTGATACTCTCTGACACTCAGTATCACTCTCTGACACTCTCTATCTATCTCTGACACTCTCTGACTCTCACTATCACTCTCTGACAGTCTCTATCACTCTCAGACACTCTCTATCACTCTCAGACACTCTCAGACACTCACTATCACTCTCTGACACTCACTATCACTCTCTGACACTCTCTCACACTCTCTGAAACACTCTATCTCCCTCTGAAACTCTATATCACTCTCTGACACTGTCTGACACTGTCTATCACTCTCTGACACTCTCTGGCACTTTCAGACACTCTCAGACACTCACTATCACTCTCTTATACTCTCTGACGCTCACTATCACTCTCTGATACTCTCTGACACTCAATATCACTCTCTGACACTCTCTGTCCCTCTCTGACACTCAATATCACTCTCTGACACTCTCTGTCCCTCTCTGACACTCACTATCACTCTCTGACACACTCTGACACTCTCGACACTCTCTGACACTCTCTATCGCTCTCTATCACTCTCTATCAATCTCTGACACACTCTGACACTCTCGGACGCTCACTATCACTTTCAGACACTCACCATCACTCTCTGATACTCTCTGACACTCACTATCACTCTCTGACACTCTCTATCACTCTCTGACACTCTCTGACCCTCACTATCACTCTCTGACACTCTCTGACACTCACTATCACTGTCTGACACTCTCTATCACTCCCTGACACTCTCAGACACTTACTGTCACTCTCTGACACTCTCTATCACTCTCTGACACTCTCAGACAATCACTATCACTCTCTGACACTCTCTATCACTCTCTGACACTCTCTGATACTCTCTGACACTCTCTGATGCTCTCTGACACTCACTATCACTCTCTGACACACTCTGACACTCTCGACACTCTCTGACACTCTCTATCACTCTCTATCACTCTCTATCAATCTCTGACACACTCTGACACTCTCGGACACTCACTATCACTTTCAGACACTCACCATCACTCTCTGATACTCTCTGACACTCAGTATCACTCTCTGACACTCTCTATCTATCTCTGACACTCTCTGACTCTCACTATCACTCTCTGACAGTCTCTATCACTCTCAGACACTCTCTATCACTCTCAGACACTCTCAGACACTCACTATCACTCTCTGACACTCACTATCACTCTCTGACACTCTCTCACACTCTCTGAAACACTCTATCTCCCTCTGAAACTCTATATCACTCTCTGACACTGTCTGACACTGTCTATCACTCTCTGACACTCTCTGGCACTTTCAGACACTCTCAGACACTCACTATCACTCTCTTATACTCTCTGACGCTCACTATCACTCTCTGATACTCTCTGACACTCAATATCACTCTCTGACACTCTCTGTCCCTCTCTGACACTCAATATCACTCTCTGACACTCTCTGTCCCTCTCTGACACTCACTATCACTCTCTGACACACTCTGACACTCTCGACACTCTCTGACACTCTCTATCGCTCTCTATCACTCTCTATCAATCTCTGACACACTCTGACACTCTCGGACGCTCACTATCACTTTCAGACACTCACCATCACTCTCTGATACTCTCTGACACTCAGTATCACTCTCTGACACTCTCTATCTATCTCTGACACTCTCTGACTCACACTATCACTCTCTGACAGTCTCTATCACTCTCAGACACTCTCTATCACTCTCAGACACTCTCAGACTCTCACTATCACTCTCTGACACTCACTATCACTCTCTGACACTCTCTCACACTCTCTGAAACACTCTATCTCCCTCTGAAACTCTATATCACTCTCTGACACTGTCTGACACTCTCTATCACTCTCTGACACTCTCTGGCACTTTCAGACACTCTCAGACATTCACTATCACTCTCTTATACTCTCTGACGCTCACTATCACTCTCTGATACTCTCTTACACTCAATATCACTCTCTGACACTCTCTGTCCCTCTCTGACACTCAATATCACTCTCTGACACTCTCTGTCCCTCTCTGACACTCACTATCACTCTCTGACACACTCTGACACTCTCGACACTCTCTGACACTCTCTATAACTCTCTATCACTCTCGATCAATCTCTGACACACTCTGACACTCTCGGACACTCACTATCACTTTCAGACACTCACCATCACTCTCTGATACTCTCTGACACTCAGTATCACTCTCTGACACTCTCTATCTATCTCTGACACTCTCTGACTCTCACTATCACTCTCTGACAGTCTCTATCACTCTCAGACACTCTCTATCACTCTCAGACACTCTCAGACACTCACTATCACTCTCTGACACTCACTATCACTCTCTGACACTCTCTCACACTCTCTGAAACACTCTATCTCCCTCTGAAACTCTATATCACTCTCTGACACTGTCTGACACTGTCTATCACTCTCTGACACTCTCTGGCACTTTCAGACACTCTCAGACACTCACTATCACTCTCTTATACTCTCTGACGCTCACTATCACTCTCTGATACTCTCTGACACTCTCTAGCACTCTCTGATACTCACAGACACTTACTATCACTCTCTGACACACTCTATCACTCTCTGACACACTCAGACAATCACTATCACTCTCTGACACTCTCTGACACTCTCTATCACTCTCTGACACTCTCTGATACTCTCAGACACTCACAGAAACTCACTATCACTCTCTGACACTCTCTGATTCTGTCTGACACTCTCTGACACTCTCTGACACTCACGGACACTCACTATCACTCTCTGATACTCTCTGACACTCACTATCACTCTCTGACACTCTCTATCAATCTCTGACACTCTCTGACACTCACTATCACTCTCTGACACTCTCTATCTCTCTCTGACACTCTCTGTCCCTCTCTAACACTCTCTGACACTCTCTGACACTCTCAGACATTCTCATACACTCACTATCAATCTCTTCCAACCTCTGACAACCTCTGACACTCTCTGACACTCTCAGACACTCACTATCACTCTCTGATACTCTCTGATACACACTATCACTCTCTGATACTCTCTATCACTCCCAGACTCTCTCTATCACTCTCAGACACTCTCAGACAATCACTATCATTCTCTGACACTCACTATCGCTCTCCGACACTCTCTCACACTCTCTGACACTCTCTGAAACTCTCTATCTCTATTTGACACTCTCTATCACTCTCTGACACGCTCTGACACACTCTGACACTCAGAGACACTCACTGTCAATCTGTGACACTATCTGACACTCACTATCACTCTCTGAAACTCACTATCACTCTCTGATACTCTCTGACACTCACTATCACTCTCTGATACTCTCTGACACTCTCTATCACTCTCTGACACGCACAATCACTCTCTGACACTCTCTGACACTCACAAGCACTCTCTGACACACTCTGACACTCTTAGACACTCAGTGTCACTCTCTGACACTCTCTGACAATCTCAGACAATCACTATCACTCTCTGACACTCTCTGACACACTCTATCACTCTCTATCACACTCTGACACACTCTGACACTCAGAGACACTCACTGTCACTCTCTGACACTCTCTGACACTGACTGCCACTCTCTGACACTACCTATCAATCTCTGACACTCTCTGACACTCTCTCACACTCACTAACACTCTCTGACACTCTCTGACACTCTCTGACACTCTCACTATCACTCTCTGACACTCCCTGACACTCTCTGACGCTCTCTATCACTCGCTGACACTCTCTATTACTCTCTGACACTCACTATCACTCTCAGACTCTCACTATCACTCTCTGATACTCTCTGACACTCACTATCACTCTCTGACACTCTCTATCTATCTCTGACACTCTCTGACACTCACCATCAGTCTCTGACAGTCTCTATCACTCTCAGACACTCTCTATCACTCTGACACTCTCTGATACACTCTGATACTCTCTATCACTCTCTGACACCCTCTATCACTCTCAGACACTCTCTATCACTCTCAGACACTCTCAGACACTCACTATCACTCTCTGACACTCACTATCACTCTCTGACACTCTCTCACACTCTCTGAAACACTCTATCTCCCTCTGAAACTCTATATCACTCTCTGACACTGTCTGACACTGTCTATCACTCTCTGACACTCTCTGGCACTTTCAGACACTCTCAGACACTCACTATCACTCTCTTATACTCTCTGACGCTCACTATCACTCTCTGATACTCTCTGACACTCAATATCACTCTATGACACTCTCTGTCCCTCTCTGACACTCAATATCACTCTCTGACACTCTCTGTCCCTCTCTGACACTCACTATCACTCTCTGACACACTCTGACACTCTCGACCCTCTCTGACACTCTCTATCGCTCTCTATCACTCTCTATCAATCTCTGACACACTCTGACACTCTCGGACGCTCACTATCACTTTCAGACACTCACCATCACTCTCTGATACTCTCTGACACTCAGTATCACTCTCTGACACTCTCTATCTATCTCTGACACTCTCTGACTCTCACTATCACTCTCTGACAGTCTCTATCACTCTCAGACACTCTCTATCACTCTCAGACACTCTCAGACTCTCACTATCACTCTCTGACACTCACTATCACTCTCTGACACTCTCTCACACTCTCTGAAACACTCTATCTCCCTCTGAAACTCTATATCACTCTCTGACACTGTCTGACACTGTCTATCACTCTCTGACACTCTCTGGCACTTTCAGACACTCTCAGACATTCACTATCACTCTCTTATACTCTCTGACGCTCACTATCACTCTCTGATACTCTCTTACACTCAATATCACTCTCTGACACTCTCTGTCCCTCTCTGACACTCAATATCACTCTCTGACACTCTCTGTCCCTCTCTGACACTCACTATCACTCTCTGACACACTCTGACACTCTCGACACTCTCTGACACTCTCTATAACTCTCTATCACTCTCGATCAATCTCTGACACACTCTGACACTCTCGGACACTCACTATCACTTTCAGACACTCACCATCACTCTCTGATACTCTCTGACACTCTCTATCTATCTCTGACACTCTCTGACTCTCACTATCACTCTCTGACAGTCTCTATCACTCTCAGACACTCTCTATCACTCTCAGACACTCTCAGACACTCACTATCACTCTCTGACACTCACTATCACTCTCTGACACTCTCTCACACTCTCTGAAACACTCTATCTCCCTCTGAAACTCTATATCACTCTCTGACACTGTCTGACACTGTCTATCACTCTCTGACACTCTCTGGCACTTTCAGACACTCTCAGACACTCACTATCACTCTCTTATACTCTCTGACGCTCACTATCACTCTCTGATACTCTCTGACACTCTCTAGCACTCTCTGACACTCTCAGACACTTACTATCACTCTCTGACACACTCTATCACTCTCTGACACACTCAGACAATCACTATCACTCTCTGACACTCTCTGACACTCTCTATCACTCTCTGACACTCTCTGATACTCTCAGACACTCACAGAAACTCACTATCACTCTCTGACACTCTCTGATTCTGTCTGACACTCTCTGACACTCTCTGACACTCACGGACACTCACTATCACTCTCTGATACTCTCTGACACTCACTATCACTCTCTGACACTCTCTATCAATCTCTGACACTCTCTGACACTCACTATCACTCTCTGACACTCACTATCACTCTCTGACACTCTCTATCTCTCTCTGACACTCTCTGTCCCTCTCTAACACTCTCTGACACTCTCTGACACTCTCAGACATTCTCATACACTCACTATCAATCTCTTCCAACCTCTGACAACCTCTGACACTCTCTGACACTCTCAGACACTCACTATCACTCTCTGATACTCTCTGATACACACTATCACTCTCTGATACTCTCTATCAATCTCTGACACTCTCTGACACTCACTATCACTCTCTGACACTCTCTATCACTCCCAGACTCTCTCTATCACTCTCAGACACTCTCAGACAATCACTATCATTCTCTGACACTCACTATCGCTCTCCGACACTCTCTCACACTCTCTGACACTCTCTGAAACTCTCTATCTCTATTTGACACTCTCTATCACTCTCTGACACTCTCTGACACACTCTGACACTCAGAGACACTCACTGTCAATCTGTGACACTCTCTGACACTCACTATCACTCTCTGAAACTCACTATCACTCTCTGATACTCTCTGACACTCACTATCACTCTCTGATACTCTCTGACACTCTCTATCACTCTCTGACACGCACAATCACTCTCTGACACTCTCTGACACTCACAAGCACTCTCTGACACACTCTGACACTCTTAGACACTCAGTGTCACTCTCTGACACTCTCTGACAATCTCAGACAATCACTATCACTCTCTGACACTCTCTGACACACTCTATCACTCTCTATCACACTCTGACACACCCTGACACTCAGAGACACTCACTGTCACTCTCTGACACTCTCTGACACTGACTGTCACTCTCTGACACTACCTATCAATCTCTGACACTCTCTGACACTCTCTCACACTCACTAACACTCTCTGACACTCTCTGACACTCTCTGACACTCTCACTATCACTCTCTGACACTCGCTGACACTCTCTGACGCTCTCTATCACTCTGTGACACTCTCTATTACTCTCTGACACTCACTATCACTCTCAGACTCTCACTATCACTCTCTGATACTCTCTGACACTCACTATCACTCTCTGACATTCTCTATCTATCTCTGACACTCTCTGACACTCACCATCAGTCTCTGACAGTCTCTATCACTCTGACACTCTCTGATACACTCTGATACTCTCTATCACTCTCTGACACTCTCTATCACTCTCTGACACTCTCTGATACACTCTGACACTCTCAGACACTCTCTGACAAACTCAGACACTCTCTACCGCTCTCATTCAATCTCTGACACTCTCTGATACACTCTAACCCTCTCAGACACTCCCTGACACTCTCTATCACTCTCCGACTCAATCTGACACTCTCAGACAGTCTCAGACACTCTCTATCACTCTCTGACACTCTCTGACACTCTCTGATACTCTCTGATACTCTCTGATACACTCTGACACTCTCTGACACTCTCTGACACTCTCAGACACTCTCTGACGCTCTCTCAGACACTCTCTGACACTTTCAGACACTCTCTGCCACTCTCTATCACTCTCTGACACTCTCTGACACTCTCTGACACTCTCCGACCCTCTCTATCACTCTCTGACCCTCTCTGACACTCTCAGACCCACAAAGATACTCGCTGACACTCAATATCACTCTCTGACACTCTCTGACACTTTCAGACACTCTCTGCCACTCACTATCACTCTCTGACACTCTCTGACACTTTCAGACATTCTCTGCCACTCTCTATCACTCGCTGACACTTTCACACACTCTCTGCCACTCTCTGACACTCTCCATAACTCTCTATCACTCTCTATCAATCTCTGACACACTCTGACACTCTCGGACACTCACTATCACTTTCAGACACTCACCATCACTCTCTGATACTCTCTGACACTCAGTATCACTCTCTGACACTCTCTATCTATCTCTGACACTCTCTGACTCTCACTATCACTCTCTGACAGTCTCTATCACTCTCAGACACTCTCTATCACTCTCAGACACTCTCAGACACTCACTATCACTCTCTGACACTCACTATCACTCTCTGACACTCTCTCACACTCTCTGAAACACTCTATCTCCCTCTGAAACTCTATATCACTCTCTGACACTGTCTGACACTGTCTATCACTCTCTGACACTCTCTGGCACTTTCAGACACTCTCAGACACTCACTATCACTCTCTTATACTCTCTGACGCTCTCTAGCACTCTCTGACACTCTCAGACACTTACTATCACTCTCTGACACACTCTATCACTCTCTGACACACTCAGACAATCACTATCACTCTCTGACACTCTCTGACACTCACAGAAACTCACTATCACTCTCTGACACTCTCTGACTCTGTCTGACACTCTCTGACACTCTCTGACACTCTCTGACACTCACGGACTCTCACTATCACTCTCTGATACTCTCTGACACTCACTATCACTCTCTGACACTCTCTATCAATCTCTGACACTCTCTGACACTCACTATCACTCTCTGACACTCTCTATCTCTCTCTGACACTCTCTGTCCCTCTCTAACACTCTCTGACACTCTCTGACACTCTCAGACATTCTCATACACTCACTATCAATCTCTTACAACCTCTGACAACCTCTGACACTCTCTGACACTCTCAGACACTCACTATCACTCTCTGATACTCTCTGATACACACTATCACTCTCTGATACTCTCTATCAATCTCTGACAATCTCTGACACTCACTATCACTCTCTGACACTCTCTATCACTCCCAGGCTCTCTCTATCACTCTCAGACACTCTCAGACAATCACTATCATTCTCTGACACTCACTATCGCTCTCTGACACTCTCTCACACTCTCTGACACTCTCTGAAACTCTATATCTCTATTTGACACTCTCTATCACTCTCTGACACTCTCTGACACACTCTGACACTCAGAGACACTCACTGTCAATCTGTGACACTCTCTGACACTCACTATCACTCTCTGAAACTCACTATCACTCTCTGATACTCTCTGACACTCACTATCACTCTCTGATACTCTCTGACACTCTCTATCACTCTCTGACACGCACAATCACTCTCTGACACTCTCTGACACGCACAATCACTCTCTGACACTCTCTGACACTCACAATCACTCTCTGACACACTCTGACACTCTTAGACACTCAGTGTCACTCTCTGACACTCTCTGACAATCTCAGACAATCACTATCACTCTCTGACACTCTCTGACACACTCTATCACTCTCTATCACACTCTGACACACTCTGACACTCAGAGACACTCACTGTCACTCTCTGACACTCTCTGACACTGACTGTCACTCTCTGACACTACCTATCAATCTCTGACACTCTCTGACACTCTCTCACACTCACTAACACTCTCTGACACTCTCTGACACTCTCTGACACTCTCACTATCACTCTCTGACACTCCCTGACACTCTCTGACGCTCTCTATCACTCCCTGACACTCTCTATTACTCTCTGACACTCACTATCACTCTCAGACTCTCACTATCACTCTCTGATACTCTCTGACACTCACTATCACTCTCTGACACTCTCTATCTATCTCTGACACTCTCTGACACTCACCATCAGTCTCTGACAGTCTCTATCACTCTCAGACACTCTCTATCACTCTCTGACACTCTCTGATACACTCTGACACTCTCTATCACTCTCTGACACTCTCTATCACTCTCTGACACTCTCTGACACTCTCTGACACTTTCAGACACTCTCTGCCACTCACTATCACTCTCTGACACTCTCTGACACTTTCAGACATTCTCTGCCACTCTCTATCACTCGCTGACACTTTCAGACACTCTCTGCCTCTCTCTATCACTCTCTGTCACTCTCTGACACTCTCTGACACTCTCACACTCTCTGACACTCTCACACTCTCGGACCCTCTCTGACACTCTCTATCACTCGCTGACACTCTCTGACACTCTCTATCACTCTCTGACACTCTCTGACACTCTCTGACAATCTCAGACACACTCAGACACTCTCTGACACTCTCTGACACTCTCTGACACTCTCTATCACCCTCTGACACTCTCTGACACTTTCAGACACTCTCTGCCACTCTCTATCACTCTCTAACACTCTCTGACACTTTCACACTCTCTGACACTCTCAAACTCTCTGACACTTTCAGACACTCTCTGCCACTCTATCACTCGCTGACACTCTCTATCACTCTCTGACACTCTGACACTCTCTGACACTCTCTGACACTCTCTGACACTCTCTGACACTCTCTCACACTCTCTCACACTCTCTCACGCTCTCTGACGCTCTCTGACCCTCTCGGACACTCACAGAAACTCACTATCACTCTCTGACACTCTCTGACCCTCTCTGACACTCTCTCAAAGTTTATATCACTCTCTGACACTGTGACACTCTCTATCACTCTCTGACTCTGTCTGACACACTCTGACACTCTCAGGCACTCTCTGAAACTCTCTATCACTCTCTGAAACTCTCTGACACTCGCAGACACTCTCTGGCACTCTCTATCTCTCTCTGACACTCTCTATCACTCTCTGACACTCTCTATCACTCTCAGACAATCCCTGACCCTCTCAGACGCTCTCTGACACTCTCTATGACTCTATTTTACTCTCTGACACTCTCTGGCACTCTTTGACACTCTCTGACACTCTCTGACACTCTCTATCGCTCTCTGACACTCTCTAACTCTCTCTATCTCTCTCTATCACGCTCTATCACTCTGTATCACTCTCAGTCTTTTTCTGACACTCTCAGACACTCTCAGACACTCTCTGATTCTCTCTGACTCTCTCTGACACTCTCTCACACTCTCTGTCACAGAGAGAGAGAGAACAGCGGGAGCAGAGCTTTGAAATGTGCGCCAAGAAGTCGGAAGCCACACAGAGAGAGAGAGAGAGAACAGCGGGAGCAGAGCTTTGAAAAGCGCACCAAGAAATGGGAAGCCACAGAGAGAGAGAGAGGGAGAACAGCGGCAGCACAGATTTGAGAAGCGCGCCAAGAAATCGGAAGCCACACAGAGAGAGAGAGAGGGAGAACAGCGGGAGCAAAGCTGTGAAAAGCGCGCCAAGAAATCGGATGTCACATGGAGATGGAGAGAACAGCGGGAGCTGAGCTTGGAAAAGCGCGCCAAGAAATCGGATGTCACAGAGAGAGAGAGAGAGAGAACAGCGAGAGCTGAGCTTGGAAAAGCGCGCCAAGAAATCGGATGTCACAGAGAGAGAGAGAGAGAAAGAACAGCGGGAGCAGAGCTTTGAAATGCGCGCCAAGAAATCGGAAGCCACAGAGAGAGAGAGAGAGAGAGAGAGAACAGCGGGAGCAAAGCTTTGAAAAGTGCGCCAAAAAATCGGATGTCACAGAGAGAGAGAGAGAGAGAACAGCGGCAGCAGAGATTTGAAAAGCGCGCCAAGAAATCGGAAGCCACAGAGAGAGAGAGAGAGAGAGAGAGAACAGCGGGAGCTGAGCTTGGAAAAGCGCGCCAAGAAATCGGATGTCAGAGAGAGAGAGCGAGAGAACAGCGGCAGCAGAGATTTGAAAAGCGTGCCAAGAAATCGGAAGCCACAGAGCCTAAGAGAGAACAGCGGGAGCTGAGCTTTGAAAAGTGTGCCAAGAAATCGGAAGCCATTTCTCGTGTGTAGGCGGAGCGCACGCGGGACTGCTGGGTAAGTGAGGTTACATATTTGGGCAGTTGCTTTAGTGTCCCTGCTGACTGCACCTGCGGGAAGTGCACCCAAATCCAGCTCCTCGAGACCCGCGTTAGGGAACTGGAGCTGGATGAACTTCGGATCATTCGGGAGGCGGAGGGGGTTATTGACAGGAGTTATAGGGAGGTAGTCACACCTCAGGTAAAAGAAGTAGGTAGATGGGTTACCGTCAGGGGAAGAAGGAGAGGGAACCAGCAGGCAGTGCAGGGATCCCCTGTGGCCGTTTCCCTCAACAACAGGTATACCGTTTTGGATACTGTTGGGGGGGACGACTTACCAGGGGTAAGCAATGGGGTACAGGTCTCTGGCACAGAGTCTGTCCCTGTTGCTCAGAAGGGAAGGGGGAAGAGGAGCAGAGCATTAGTCATTGGGGACTCCATAGTTAGGGGAACAGATAGGAGGTTCTGTGGGAACGAGAGAGACTCATGGTTGGTGTGTTGCCTCCCAGGTTCGTGATGTCTCGGATCGTGTTTTTGGGATCCTTAAGGGGGAGGGGGAGCAGCCCCAAGTCGTGGTCCACATAGGCACCAACGACGTAGGAAGAGAGATGGGGATTTAAGGCAGAAATTCAGGGAGCTAGGGTGGAAGCTTCGAGCGAGAACAAACAGAGTTGTTATCTCTGGGTTGTTGCCCGTGCCACGTGCCAGCGAAGCGAGGAATAGGGAGAGAGAGGAGTTGAACACGTGGCTGCAGGGATGGTGTAGGAGGGAGGGTTTTGGTTTCCTGGATAATTGGGGCTCTTTCTGGGGTAGGTGGGACCTCTACAAACAGGATGGTCTTCACCTGAACCAGAGGGGTACCAATATCCTGGGGGGCAGATTTGCTAGTGCTCTTCGGGGGGGCTTAAAATAATTCAGCAGCTGTTTGGGAACCTAAATTGTAGTTCCAGTGTACAGGATGTTGAGAGTAGTGAGGTCAGGGATAAGGTTACAAGGACGCAAGAGGGCACTGGCAAGCAATAACTTGGTTTAAAGTGTGTCTACTTCAAAGCCAGGAGCATCCGAAATAAGGTGGGCGAGCTTGCAGCATGGGTTGGTACCTGGGATCTCGATGTTGTGGCCATTTCAGAGACATGGGTGGAGCAGGGACAGGAATGGATGTTGCAGGTTCCGGGATTTAGATGTTTCAGTAAGAACAGAAAAGATGGTAAAAGAGAGGGGGGGGAGGGGTGGCATTGTTAATCGAGGAGAGTATTACGGCAGCAGAAAGGACGTTTGAGGACTCGTCTACTGAGGTAGTATGGGCCGAGGTTAGAAACAGGAGAGGAGAGGTCACCCTGTTGGGAGTCTTCTATAGACCTCCGAATAGTTCCAGAGATGTCGAGGAAAGGATAGCGAAGATGATTCTCGACAGGAGCAAGAGTATCAGGGTAGTTGTTATGGGGGACTTTAACTTTCCAAATATTGACTGGAAATACTATAGTTCGAGTACTTTAGAAGGGTCAGTTTTTGTCCAGTGTGTGCAGGAGGGTTTTCTGACACAGTATGTAGACTGGCCAACCAGGGGCGATGCCACATTGGATTTGGTACTGGGTAATGAACTCGGCCAGCTGTTAGATTTAGATGTTTAGTTTAGAGATACAGCACTGAAACAGGCCCTTCGGCCCACCGAGTCTGTGCCGACCATCAACCACCCATTTTATACTAATCCTACACCAATCCCCATATTCCCACCACATCCCCACCTGTCCCTATATTTCCCTACCACCGACCTATACTAGGGGCAATTTACAATGGCCAATTTACCTACCAACCTGCAAGTCTTTTGGCTTGTGGGAGGAAACCGGAGCACCCGGAGAAAACCCACGCAGACACAGGGAGAACTTGCAAACTCCAAACAGGCAGTACCCAGAATTGAACCCGGGTCGCTGGAGCTGTGGTGCTGACCACTGCGCCACTGTGCCTTTGGTGATAGTGATCACAATTCGGTTAGGTTGACCTTAGCGATGGGCAGGGACAGGTATATACCGCAGGGCAAGAATTATAGCTGGGGGAAAGGAAATTATGATGCGATTAGGCAAGATTTAGGATGCGTAGGATGGGGAAGGAAACTGCAGGGGATGGGCACCATCGAAATGTGGAGCTTATTCAAGGAGCAGCTACTGCGTGTCCTTGATAAGTATGTACCTGTCAGGCAGGGAGGAAGTTGTTGGGCGAGGGAGCCGTGGTTTACTGAAGAAGTTGAAGCGCTTGTCAAGAGGAAGAAGAAGGCTTATGTTAGGATGAGACGTGAAGGCTCAGTTAGGGCGCTTGAGAGTTACAAGCTAGCCAGGAAGGATCTAAAGGGAGAGCTAAGAAGAGAGAGGAGAGGACACGAGAAGTCATTGGCGGATAGGATCAAGGAAATCCCTAAGGCTTTCTATAGGTATATCAGGAATAAAAGAATGACTAGAGTTAGATTAGGGCCAATCAAGGATAGTAGTGGGAAGTTGTGTGTGGAATCAGAGGAGATAGGGGAAGCGTTAAATGAATATTTTTCGTCAGTATTTACAGTAGAGAAAGAAAATGTTGTCGAGGAGAATACTGAGATAAAGACTACTAGGCTAGATTGGATTGAGGTTCACAAGGAGGAGCTGTTAGCAATTTTGGAAAGTGTGAAAATAGATAAGTCCCCTGGGCCAGATTTATCCTAGGATTCTCTGGGAAGCCAGGGAGGAGATTGCAAAGCCTTTGTCCTTGATCTTTATGTCGTCATTGTCGACAGGAATAGTGCCGGAAGACTGGAGGATAGCAAGTGTTGCCGCCTTGTTGAAGAAGGGGAGTAGAGACAGCCCTGGTAATTATAGACCTTTGAGCCTTACTTCGGTTGTGGGTAAAATGTTGGAAAAGGTTATGAGAGATAGGATTTATAATCATCTGGAAAAGATTAAGTTCAT
Organism: Heterodontus francisci; assembly: GCF_036365525.1. Taxonomy (NCBI): domain Eukaryota; kingdom Metazoa; phylum Chordata; class Chondrichthyes; order Heterodontiformes; family Heterodontidae; genus Heterodontus; species Heterodontus francisci. The sequence continues at coordinate 14,609,172 of NC_090405.1, forward strand.
TAGCGATAGTCAGCACGGTTTTGTGACGTGTAGGTCGTGCCTCACAAAACGTATTGAGTTTTTTGAGAAGGTGAACAAACAGGTGGATGAGGGTAAAGCCGTGGATGTGGTGTATATGGATTTCAGTAAGGCGTTTGAATTAGAATTAGAACATTACAGCGCAGTACAGGCCCTTTGGCCCTCGATGTTGCGTCGACCTGTGAAGCCATCTGACCTACACTATTCCATTTTCATCCATATGTCTATCCAATGACCACTTAAATACCCTTAAAGTTGGCGAGTCTACTACTGTTGCAGGCAGGGCGTTGCACGCCCCTACTACTCTCTGAATAATGAAACTACCTCTAACATCTGTCCGATATCTATCACCCCTCAACTTAAAGCTATGTCCCCTCGTGTTTGCCATCACCATCCGAGGAAAAAGACTCTCACTACCCACCCTATCTAACCCTCTGATTATCTTATATGTCTCTATTAAGTCACCTCTCCTCCTCCTTCTCTCCAACGAAAACAACCTCAAGTCCCTCAGCCTTTCCTCGTAAGACCTTCCCTCTATACCAGGCAACATCCTAGAAAATCTTCTCTGCACCCTTTCCAAAGCTTCCACAGACATCCTATAATGCGGTGACCAGAACTGCACACAATACTCCAGGTGCGGTCTCACCAGAGTTTTGTCCAGCTGCAGCATGACCTCGTGGTTCCGAAACTCGATCCCCCTACTAATAAAAGCTAACACACCATATGCCTTCTTAACAGCCCCATTAACCTGGGTAGCAACTTTCAGGGATTTATGTACCTGGACACCAAGATGTCTCTGTTCATCTACACTACCAAGAATCTTCCCATTAGCTCAGTACTCTGCATTCCTGTTACTCCTTCCAAAGTGAATCACCTCACACTTTTCCGCATTAAACTCCATTTGCCATCTCTTAGCCCAGCTCTGCAGCCTATCTATGTCCCTCTGTACCCTACAACATCCTTCGGCACTATCCACAACTCCAACGACCTTAGTGTCATCCGCAAATTTTCTAACCCACTCTTCCACACACACATCCAGGTCATTTATAAAAATGACAAACAGCAGTGGCCCCAAAACAGATGATTGCGGTACACCACTAGAAACAGAAATCCAGGATGAACATTTACCATCAACCACAACCCTCTGTCTACTTTCAGCAAGCCAATTACTGATCCAAAGATCTAAATAGCCTTCAACCATATACTTCCGTATTTTCAGACAGTCTCTGACACTCTCAGGCACTCTCAGAAAGTCTCTGACAAACTCTCTCACTCTCTGACACTCTCAATCACTCTCTATCACTCTCAGACACTCTCAGACTCTCTCTGACACTCTCTATCACTCTCCATCACTCTCTGACACTCTCTGTCACTCTCAGACACCCTCTCACACTCTCTGACACTCTCTGGCACTCTATATCACTCTCTGACACTCTCTAACACACTCTGACACTCACAGACACTCTCAGACACTCTCTGACACACGCTGATACTCTCTATCACTCTCAGACACTCTCTGACACTCTCTGGCACTCTCTCGCACTCTCTGACACTCTATATCACTCTCTGACACTCTCTATCTCTCTCTGACACCCTCTGAAACTCTCAATCACTCTCTGACACACTCTGACAATCTCTGACACTCTCTGTTGCTCTCGGATGCACTCTGACACTCGCTGACACTCTCAGACTCTCTCTGACACACTCTTTCACACGCGATCACACTCTGACACACTGTATCACACACTGACACTCGCTGACACTCTCTTACACCCTCTGACACTCTCTGGCAGTCTCTGCAACTCTCTGGCACTCTCTATCACTCTCTGACTCTCTCTGACACTCTCTATCACTCTCTGACACTCTCTATCACTCTCTGACACACTCTGACCCTCTCTGACACTCTCTGACACTCTCAGACACTCTCCATCACTCTATCACACTCTCCATCACTCTCTGACACTCTCTATCACTCTCTGACACTCACGGATACTCCCTGACACTATCTGTCGCTCTCGGACATTCTCAGACACTTTCCATCACTCTCTGACACTCTCAGACTCTCTCTGAAACTCTCTTTCACACTCTATCACTCTCTGACACACTCTCTCACTCTCTGACACACTTTGACACTCTCTATCACTCTCTGACAACTCTGACACTCTCTGATAAACTCTGACACTCTCACACACTATCACTCTCTGACACTCTCTATCACTCTCTGACACTCACTGACACACTCTGACACTCTCAGACACTGTCAGACAGTCTCAGACACTCTCTATCACTCTCTGAAACTCTCTACCACGCTTTGACTCTCTCTATTTCTCTCTATCACTCTCTGGCACTCTCTGACACTCTCGGATACACGCTGACACTCCCTGATACTCTCTGACACTCTCTTTCGCTCTCTGACACTCTCTGACAATCTCAGACACACTCAGACACACTCTGACACTTTCTATCACTCTCTGACACTCTCTGACACATTCAGACACTCTCAGACACTCACTGCCACTCTCTACCACTCTCTGATACATCCTGACACACCCTGACGCTCTCTGACACATTCTGTCACTCTCTGACAATCTCAGACACAATCAGAAACTCTCTGTCACTCTCTGTCACTCTCTGACACTCTCTGACACTTTCAGACACTCTCAGACACACTCAGACACACTCAGACACACTCAGACACTCTCTGGCACTCTCTGGCACTCTCTGGCACTCTCTAACACTCTCTGACACTCTCTGACAATCTCAGACACAATCAGACACTCTCTGGCACTCTCTGGCGGTCTATATCACTCTCTGGCACTCTCTATCACACTCTGACACTCTCTGACACTCTCTGAATGTTTATATCACTCTCTGACACACTCTATCACTGCCTGACACTCCCTGACAATCTCAGACTCTCCCTGACACTCTCAGACTCTCTCTGACTCTCTCTATCACTCTCTGACACTGTCTGACACTCTCAGACACTCTCTGACACTCTCTGGCACTCTCTCGCACTCTCTGACACTCTATATCACTCTCTGACACTCTCTATCTCTCTCTGACACCCTCTGAAACTCTCAATCACTCTCTGACACACTCTGACAATCTCTGACACTCTCTGTTGCTCTCAGATACACTCTGACACTCGCTGACACTCCCAGACTCTCTCTGACACACTCTTTCACACGCGATCACACTCTGACACACTGTATCACACACTGACACTCGCTGACACTCTCTTACACCCTCTGACACTCTCTGGCAGTCTCTGCAACTCTCTGGCACTCTCTATCACTCTCTGACACTCTCTGACACTCTCTATCACTCTCTGACACTCTCGATCACTCTCTATCACTCTCTATCACTCTCTGACACACTCTGACCCTCTCTGACACTCTCTGACACTCTCAGACACTCTCCATCACTCTATGACACTCTCTATCACTCTCTGACACTCACGGATACTCCCTGACACTATCTGTCGCTCCCGGACACTCTCTATCACTCTCTATCACTCTCTGACACACTCTGACCCTCTCTGACCCTCTCTGACACTCTCTGACACTCTCAGACACTCTCCATCACTCTATGACACTCTCTATCACTCTCTGACACTCACGGATACTCCCTGACACTATCTGTCGCTCCCGGACACTCTCAGACACTTTCCATCACTCTCTGACACTCTCAGACTCTCTCTGAAACTCTCTTTCACACTCTATCACTCTCTGACACACTCTCTCACTCTCTGACACACTTTGACACTCTCTATCACTCTCTGACAATCTCTGGCACTCTCTGATAAACTCTGACACTCTCACACACTATCACTCTCTGACACTCTCTATCACTCTCTGACACTCACTGACACTCTTTGACACTCTCAGACACTGTCAGACAGTCTCAGACACTCTCTATCACTCTCTGAAACTCTCTACCACGCTTTGACTCTCTCTATTTCTCTCTATCACTCTCTGGCACTCTCTGACACTCTCGGATACACGTTGACACTCCCTGACACTCTCTGACACTCTCTCTCACTCTCTGACACTCTCTGACAATCTCAGACACACTCAGACAGTCTCAGACACTCTCTATCACTCTCTGACACTCTCTGACACATTCAGACGCTCTCAGACACTCACTGCCACTCTCTGCCACTCTCTGATACACTCTGACACACCCTGACGCTCTCTGACACATTCTGTCACTCTCTGACAATCTCTGACAATCTCAGACACAATCAGAAACTCTCAGTCACTCTCTGTCACTCTCTGACACTCTCTGACACTTTCAGACTCTCTCAGACACACTCAGACACACTCACACACTCTCTGGCACTCTCTGGCACTCTCTATCACTCTCTGACACTCTCTGACAATCTCAGACACAATCAGACACTCTCTGGCACTCTCTGGCGGTCTCTATCACTCTCTGGCGCTCTCTATCACACTCTGACACTCTCTGACACTCTCTGAATGTTTATATCACTCTCTGACACACTCTATCACTGCCTGACACTCCCTGACACTCTCAGACTCTCCCTGACACTCTCAGACTCTCTCTGACTCTCTCTGTCACTCTCTGACACTCTCTGACACTCTCAGACACTCTCAGACACTCTCTGACACTCTCTGACGCTCTCAGACACTCTCTCTCACTCTCTGTCGCTCTCTATAACTCTCTGACACTCTCTATCACTTTCTGACACTGCCTGACACACACTGACACATTCTATCAATTACTGACAATCTCAGACACTCTCAGACTTTTTCAGACACTCTCTGACAAACTTTATCAATCTCTGACACTCTCTGACACTCTCTATCACTCTCTGACACTCTCTGATAAACTCTGACACTCTCACACACTATCACTCTCTGACACTCTCTATCACTCTCTGACACTCACTGACACTCTTTGACACTCTCAGACACTGTCAGACAGTCTCAGACACTCTCTATCACTCTCTGAAACTCTCTACCACGCTTTGACTCTCTCTATTTCTCTCTATCACTCTCTGGCACTCTCTGACACTCTCGGATACACGTTGACACTCCCTGACACTCTCTGACACTCTCTCTCACTCTCTGACACTCTCTGACAATCTCAGACACACTCAGACAGTCTCAGACACTCTCTATCACTCTCTGACACTCTCTGACACATTCAGACGCTCTCAGACACTCACTGCCACTCTCTGCCACTCTCTGATACACTCTGACACACCCTGACGCTCTCTGACACATTCTGTCACTCTCTGACAATCTCTGACAATCTCAGACACAATCAGAAACTCTCAGTCACTCTCTGTCACTCTCTGACACTCTCTGACACTTTCAGACTCTCTCAGACACACTCAGACACACTCACACACTCTCTGGCACTCTCTGGCACTCTCTATCACTCTCTGACACTCTCTGACAATCTCAGACACAATCAGACACTCTCTGGCACTCTCTGGCGGTCTCTATCACTCTCTGGCGCTCTCTATCACACTCTGACACTCTCTGACACTCTCTGAATGTTTATATCACTCTCTGACACACTCTATCACTGCCTGACACTCCCTGACACTCTCAGACTCTCCCTGACACTCTCAGACTCTCTCTGACTCTCTCTGTCACTCTCTGACACTCTCTGACACTCTCAGACACTCTCAGACACTCTCTGACACTCTCTGACGCTCTCAGACACTCTCTCTCACTCTCTGTCGCTCTCTATAACTCTCTGACACTCTCTATCACTTTCTGACACTGCCTGACACACACTGACACATTCTATCAATTACTGACAATCTCAGACACTCTCAGACTTTTTCAGACACTCTCTGACAAACTTTATCAATCTCTGACACTCTCTGACACTCTCTATCACTCTCTGACACTCTCTGATACACTCTGACAGTCTCAGACGCTCTCTATCACTCTCTGACACCCTCTATCACTCTCTGACACTCACTGACACACTCTGAAACTCTCAGACACTCTCAGACAGTCTCAGACACTCTCTATCACTCTCTGAAACTCTCTACCACGCTTTGACTCTCTCTATCACTCTCTGGCACTCTCTGACACTCTCCGATACACTCTGACACTCCCTGACATTCTCTGACACTCTGTTTCACTCTCTGACACTCTCTGATACACTCTGACAGTCTCAGACGCTCTCCATCACTCTCTGACACCCTCTATCACTCTCTGACACTCACTGACACACTCTGAAACTCTCAGACAGTCTCAGACACTCTCTATCACTCTCTGAAACTCTCTACCACGCTTTGACTCTCTCTATCACTCTCTGGCACTCTCTGACACTCTCAGATACACTCTGACAGTCCCTGACATTCTCTGACACTCTGTTTCACTCTCTGACACTCTCTGACAATCTCAGACACAATCAGACACCCTTTGGCACTCTCTATCACTCTCTGACATTCTCTGACACTTTCAGACACTCTCTGACACTCTCTACCTCTCTCTACCACTCTCTACCACTCTCTGACACTCTCTTATACACTCTGACACACCCTGACACTCTCTGACACTTTCTATCACTCTCAGACACTCTCTGACAATCTCAGACACAATCAGAAACTCTCAGACACTCTATGTCACTCTCTGACACTCTCTGACACTTTCAGACACTCTCAGACACTCTCAGACACACTCAGACACTCTCTGGCACTCTCTGGCACTCTCTGACACTTTCAGACACTTTCAGACACTCTCAGACACTCTCAGACACACTCAGACACTCTCTGGCACACTCTGGCACTTTCAGACACTCTCTATCACTCTCTGACACTCTCTGATACACTCTGACACACCCTGACGCTCTCTGACACATTCTGTCACTCTCTGACACTTTCAGACACTCTCAGACTCTCTCTACCTCTCTCTACCACTCTCTACCACTCTCTGACACTCTCTTATACACTCTGACACACCCTATCACTCTCAGACACTCTCTGACAATCTCAGACACAATCAGAAACTCTCAGAAACTCCATGTCACTCTCAGACACTCTCTGACACTTTCAGACACTCTCAGACACTCTCAGACACACTCAGACACTCTCTGGCACTCTCTGGCACTCTCTGACACTTTCAGACACTTTCAGACACTCTCAGACACTCTCAGACACACTCAGACACTCTCTGGCACTCTCTGGCACTCTCTCACACTCTCTGGCACTCTCTATCACTCTGTCTCACTCTCTGACACTCTCTGACACTCTCTGACACTCTCTGAATGTTTATATCACTCTCTGACACACTCTATCACTGTCTGACACTCCCTGACACTTTCTGTGTCTCCTTGACACTCTCTGACACTCTCTGACACTCTGGGACACTCTCAGACACTCTCTGACACACTCTGACACTCTCTGACGCTCGCAGACGCTCTCTATCACTCTCTATCACTCTCGATCACTTTCTGACACTCTGTATGACTTTTTGACACTGCCTGACACACACTGACACTCTCAGGCACTCTCTGAAAGTCTCTATCACTCTCTGAAACTCTCTGACACTGGCAGACACTCTCTGGCACTCTCTCTCACTCTCTGACACTCCCTATAACTCTCAATCTCTCTCAGACACTCCCTGACACTCTCAGACACTCTCAGACACACTCTATCACTCTCTGACACACTCTATCACTCTCTGAAACTCACTGAAACTCTCTGACACTCTCTGTCACTCTCTGATACACTCTGTCACTCTCTATTACTCTCAGACACTCTCTATCACTCTCAGTCTCTCTCAGACACTCCCTGACATTCTCAGACACTCTCAGACACTCTCTATCACTCTCTGACACACTCTATCACTCTCTGAAATTCACTGAAACTCTCTGACACTCTCTGTCACTCTCTGACATTCTCTACCACTCTATACCACTCTCTGTCACTCTCTGACACTCTCTGACACTCTCTATCACTCTCTGACACTCTCTATCACTCTCCATCACTCTCTGATACTCTCTATCACTCTCTGAAACTCTCTGATACACTCTGACACTCTCAGACACTCTCTGACACTCTCTGACACCTCAGACATCTCTCTATCACTCTCTGACACTCTCTGACACTCTCTGACACTCTCTATCACTCTCTGACACTCTCTATCACTCTCCATCACTCTCTGATACTCTCTATCACTCTCTGACACTCTCTGATACACTCTGACACTCTCAGACACTCTCTGTCACTTACCTCACTCTCCGACACTGTTTGTCACTCTCTGACATTCTCTGACACTCTCAGACACTCTCTGACACTTTATATCACTCTCTGACACTCTCTGACACTCTCTATCACTCTCTGACACTCTCTGACACTCTCTATCACTCTCTGACACTCTCTATCACTCTCTATCACTCTCCATCACTCTCTGATACTCTCTATCACTCTCTGACACTCTCTGATACACTCTGACACTCTCAGACACTCTCTGTCACTTACCTCACTCTCCGACACTGTTTGTCACTCTCTGACATTCTCTGACACTCTCAGACACTCTCTGACACTTTATATCACTCTCTGACACTCACAGAAACTCTCAGACAGTCTCAGACAATTTATATCACTCTCTTACACTGCCTGACACTCTCTGACAGTCTCAGACACTCTCTTTCACTCTCTATCCCTCTATGACACTCTCAGACACTCTCAGACACTCTCAGACACTCTCAGACACTCTCTGACACTCTCTATCACTCTCTATCACTCTCTATCACTCTCGATAACTCTCTGAAACTCTCTGACACTCTCAGGTACTCTCTGACACTTTCTAACACTCTCTGAAACTCTCAGACACTTTTTATGACTCTCTCACACTCTCAGACACTCTCTCACACTCTCTGACACTGTTTGACACTCTCCAACAGACTCTGACACTCTCTGACACTTTCTATCACGATCTGACACTCTCAGACACTCTCAGACACATTCAATCTCTCCTTGACACTCTCTGACACTCTCAGAGACTCTCAGGCAGTCTCAGACGCTCTCTATCACTCTCTGCCACTGTTTGACACTCTCTGACACTTTCAGACACTCTCAGACACTACCTGACACTCTCAGACACTTTCTAACACTGTCTGTCACTGTCTGACACTCTCTGATACTCTCAGACACTCTCAGACACTCCCTAACACTCGCTGAGACTCTCTGACACTCTCACACCCTCTCTGACACACTCTGACACTCTCAGGTACTCTCAGGCACTCTCTATCACTCTCCATCACTCTCCGACACTCTCTCATTATCTCTATCACTTTCTGACACTCTCTGACATTCTCAGACTCTCTCAGACACTCTCAGACACTCTGTGACACACTCTGACACTCCCTGACACTCTCAGACACTCTCTTTCGCTGTCTATCACTCTGTGACACTCTCTGGCATTCTATATCACTCTCTGACACTCTTTAACACACTCTGACAATCACAGACACTCTCTGACACTCTCTGATACTCTCTATCACTCTCTGATACTCTCAGACACTCTCTGACACTCTCCGGCACTCTCTCGCACTCTCTGACACTCTATGTCACTCTCTGATACTCTCTATCTCTCTCTGATACTCTCTGAAACTCTCTATCACTCTCTGACACACTCTGACACTCTCTGACACTCTCTGACACTCTCTATCACTCTAAGACACTCTCGATCACTCTCCATCACTCTCTATCACTCTCTGACACACTCTGACACTCTCTGACACTCTCAGACACTCTCCATCACTCTATGACACTCTCTATCACTCTCTGACACTCTCTGTCACTCTCTGACACTCTCTGACACTCCCTGACACTCTCTGTCGCTCTCGGACACTCTCAGACACTTGCCATCACTCTCTGACACTCTCAGACTCTCTCTGAAACTTTCTTTCACACTCGATCACTCTCTGACTCACTCTCTCACTCTCTGACACTCTCTGACACTCTCTGTCACTCTCTGACAATCTCTGACACTCTCTGATACACTCTGACACTCTCACACACTATCACTCACTGACACTCTCTGACACTCTCAGACACACTCTTTCGCTCTTTACCAATCTATGACACTCCCTATCACTCCCTGACACTCTCAGATTATGTCTGATAATCTCTTTCAATCTCCATCACTCTCAGACACTCTCTGACACTCTCTGGCACTCTCTCGCACTCTCTGACACTCTATATCACTCTCTGACACTCTCTATCTCTCTCTGACACCCTCTGAAACTCTCAATCACTCTCTGACACACTCTGACAATCTCTGACACTCTCTGTTGCTCTCGGATGCACTCTGACACTCGCTGACACTCTCAGACTCTCTCTGACACACTCTTTCACACGCGATCACACTCTGACACACTGTATCACACACTGACACTCGCTGACACTCTCTTACACCCTCTGACACTCTCTGGCAGTCTCTGCAACTCTCTGGCACTCTCTATCACTCTCTGACTCTCTCTGACACTCTCTATCACTCTCTGACACTCTCTATCACTCTCTGACACACTCTGACCCTCTCTGACACTCTCTGACACTCTCAGACACTCTCCATCACTCTATCACACTCTCCATCACTCTCTGACACTCTCTATCACTCTCTGACACTCACGGATACTCCCTGACACTATCTGTCGCTCTCGGACATTCTCAGACACTTTCCATCACTCTCTGACACTCTCAGACTCTCTCTGAAACTCTCTTTCACACTCTATCACTCTCTGACACACTCTCTCACTCTCTGACACACTTTGACACTCTCTATCACTCTCTGACAACTCTGACACTCTCTGATAAACTCTGACACTCTCACACACTATCACTCTCTGACACTCTCTATCACTCTCTGACACTCACTGACACACTCTGACACTCTCAGACACTGTCAGACAGTCTCAGACACTCTCTATCACTCTCTGAAACTCTCTACCACGCTTTGACTCTCTCTATTTCTCTCTATCACTCTCTGGCACTCTCTGACACTCTCGGATACACGCTGACACTCCCTGATACTCTCTGACACTCTCTTTCGCTCTCTGACACTCTCTGACAATCTCAGACACACTCAGACACACTCTGACACTTTCTATCACTCTCTGACACTCTCTGACACATTCAGACACTCTCAGACACTCACTGCCACTCTCTACCACTCTCTGATACACCCTGACACACCCTGACGCTCTCTGACACATTCTGTCACTCTCTGACAATCTCTGACAATCTCAGACACAATCAGAAACTCTCTGTCACTCTCTGTCACTCTCTGACACTCTCTGACACTTTCAGACACTCTCAGACACACTCAGACACACTCAGACACACTCAGACACACTCAGACACTCTCTGGCACTCTCTGGCACTCTCTGGCACTCTCTGACACTCTCTGACAATCTCTGACAATCTCAGACACAATCAGACACTCTCTGGCACTCTCTGGCGGTCTATATCACTCTCTGGCACTCTCTATCACACTCTGACACTCTCTGACACTCTCTGACACTCTCTGAATGTTTATATCACTCTCTGACACACTCTATCACTGCCTGACACTCCCTGACAATCTCAGACTCTCCCTGACACTCTCAGACTCTCTCTGACTCTCTCTATCACTCTCTGACACTGTCTGACACTCTCAGACACTCTCTGACACTCTCTGGCACTCTCTCGCACTCTCTGACACTCTATATCAGTCTCTGACACTCTCTATCTCTCTCTGACACCCTCTGAAACTCTCAATCACTCTCTGACACACTCTGACAATCTCTGACACTCTCTGTTGCTCTCAGATACACTCTGACACTCGCTGACACTCCCAGACTCTCTCTGACACACTCTTTCACACGCGATCACACTCTGACACACTGTATCACACACTGACACTCGCTGACACTCTCTTACTCCCTCTGACACTCTCTGGCAGTCTCTGCAACTCTCTGGCACACTCTATCACTCTCTGACACTCTCTGACACTCTCTATCACTCTCTGACACTCTCGATCACTCTCTATCACTCTCTATCACTCTCTATCACTCTCTGACACACTCTGACCCTCTCTGACACTCTCTGACACTCTCAGACACTCTCCATCACTCTATGACACTCTCTATCACTCTCTGACACTCACGGATACTCCCTGACACTATCTGTCGCTCCCGGACACTCTCAGACACTTTCCATCACTCCCTGACTCTCTCAGACTCTCTCTGAAACTCTCTTTCACACTCTATCACTCTCTGACACACTCTCTCACTCTCTGACACACTTTGACACTCTCTATCACTCTCTGACAATCTCTGGCACTCTCTGATAAACTCTGATACTCTCACGCACTATCACTCTCTGACACTCTCTATCACTCTCTGACACTCACTGACACTCTTTGACACTCTCAGACACTGTCAGACAGTCTCAGACACTCTCTATCACTCTCTGAAACTCTCTACCACGCTTTGACTCTCTCCATTTCTCTCTATCACTCTCTGGCACTCTCTGACACTCTCGGATACACGTTGACACTCCCTGACACTCTCAGACACTCTCTATCACTCTCTGACACTCTCTGACACATTCAGACGCTCTCAGACACTCACTGCCACTCTCTGCCACTCTCTGATACACTCTGACACACCCTGACGCTCTCTGACACATTCTGTCACTCTCTGACAATCTCTGACAATCTCAGACACAATCAGAAACTCTCAGTCACTCTCTGTCACTCTCTGACACTCTCTGACACTTTCAGACTCTCTCAGACACACTCAGACACACTCACACACTCTCTGGCACTCTCTGGCACTCTCTATCACTCTCTGACACTCTCTGACAATCTCAGACACAATCAGACACTCTCTGGCACTCTCTGGCGGTCTCTATCACTCTCTGGCGCTCTCTATCACACTCTGACACTCTCTGACACTCTCTGAATGTTTATATCACTCTCTGACACACTCTATCACTGCCTGACACTCCCTGACACTCTCAGACTCTCCCTGACACTCTCAGACTCTCTCTGACTCTCTCTGTCACTCTCTGACACTCTCTGACACTCTCAGACACTCTCAGACACTCTCAGACACTCTCTGACACTCTCTGACGCTCTCAGACACTCTCTCTCACTCTCTGTCGCTCTCTATAACTCTCTGACACTCTCTATCACTTTCTGACACTGCCTGACACACACTGACACATTCTATCAATTACTGACAATCTCAGACACTCTCAGACTTTTTCAGACACTCTCTGACAAACTTTATCAATCTCTGACACTCTCTGACACTCTCTATCACTCTCTGACACTCTCTGATACACTCTGACAGTCTCAGACGCTCTCTATCACTCTCTGACACCCTCTATCACTCTCTGACACTCACTGACACACTCTGAAACTCTCAGACACTCTCAGACAGTCTCAGACACTCTCTATCACTCTCTGAAACTCTCTACCACGCTTTGACACTCTCTATCACTCTCTGGCACTCTCTGACACTCTCCGATACACTCTGACACTCCCTGACATTCTCTGACACTCTGTTTCACTCTCTGACACTCTCTGATACACTCTGACAGTCTCAGACGCTCTCCATCACTCTCTGACACCCTCTATCACTCTCTGACACTCACTGACACACTCTGAAACTCTCAGACAGTCTCAGACACTCTCTATCACTCTCTGAAACTCTCTACCACGCTTTGACTCTCTCTATCACTCTCTGGCACTCTCTGACACTCTCAGATACACTCTGACAGTCCCTGACATTCTCTGACACTCTGTTTCACTCTCTGACACTCTCTGACAATCTCAGACACAATCAGACACCCTTTGGCACTCTCTATCACTCTCTGACATTCTCTGACACTTTCAGACACTCTCAGACACTCTCTACCTCTCTCTACCACTCTCTACCACTCTCTGACACTCTCTTATACACTCTGACACACCCTGACACTCTCTGACACTTTCTATCACTCTCAGACACTCTCTGACAATCTCAGACACAATCAGAAACTCTCTGACACTCTCTGACACTCTCTGACACTTTCAGACACTCTCAGACACTCTCAGACACTCTCTGGCACTCTCTGGCACTCTCTGACACTCTCTGGCACTCTCTGACACTTTCAGACACTTTCAGACACTCTCAGACACTCTCAGACACACTCAGACACTCTCTGACACTCTCTTATACACTCTGACACACCCTATCACTCTCAGACACTCTCTGACAATCTCAGACACAATCAGAAACTCTCAGAAACTCCATGTCACTCTCAGACACTCTCTGACACTTTCAGACACTCTCAGACACTCTCAGACACACTCAGACACTCTCTGGCACTCTCTGGCACTCTCTGACACTTTCAGACACTTTCAGACACTCTCAGACACTCTCAGACACACTCAGACACTCTCTGGCACTCTCTGGCACTCTCTCACACTCTCTGGCACTCTCTATCACTCTGTCTCACTCTCTGACACTCTCTGACACTCTCTGACACTCTCTGAATGTTTATATCACTCTCTGACACACTCTATCACTGTCTGACACTCCCTGACACTTTCTGTGTCTCCTTGACACTCTCTGACACTCTCTGACACTCTGGGACACTCTCAGACACTCTCTGACACACTCTGACACTCTCTGACGCTCGCAGACGCTCTCTATCACTCTCTATCACTCTCGATCACTTTCTGACACTCTGTATGACTTTTTGACACTGCCTGACACACACTGACACTCTCAGGCACTCTCTGAAAGTCTCTATCACTCTCTGAAACTCTCTGACACTGGCAGACACTCTCTGGCACTCTCTCTCACTCTCTGACACTCCCTATAACTCTCAATCTCTCTCAGACACTCCCTGACACTCTCAGACACTCTCAGACACACTCTATCACTCTCTGACACACTCTATCACTCTCTGAAACTCACTGAAACTCTCTGACACTCTCTGTCACTCTCTGATACACTCTGTCACTCTCTATTACATTCAGACACTCTCTATCACTCTCAGTCTCTCTCAGACACTCCCTGACATTCTCAGACACTCTCAGACACTCTCTATCACTCTCTGACACACTCTATCACTCTCTGAAATTCACTGAAACTCTCTGACACTCTCTGTCACTCTCTGACCTTCTCTACCACTCTATACCACTCTCTGTCACTCTCTGTCACTCTCTGACACTCTCTGACACTCTCTGACACTCTCTGACACTCTCTATCACTCTCTGACACTCTCTATCACTCTCCATCACTCTCTGATACTCTCTATCACTCTCTGAAACTCTCTGATACACTCTGACACTCTCAGACACTCTCTGACACTCTCTGACACCTCAGACATCTCTCTATCACTCTCTGACACTCTCTGACACTCTCTGACACTCTCTGACACTCTCTATCACTCTCTGACACTCTCTATCACTCTCCATCACTCTCTGATACTCTCTATCACTCTCTGACACTCTCTGATACACTCTGACACTCTCAGACACTCTCTGTCACTTACCTCACTCTCCGACACTGTTTGTCACTCTCTGACATTCTCTGACACTCTCAGACACTCTCTGACACTTTATATCACTCTCTGACACTCTCTGACACTCTCTATCACTCTCTGACACTCTCTATCACTCTCCATCACTCTCTGATACTCTCTATCACTCTCTGACACTCTCTGATACACTCTGACACTCTCAGACACTCTCTGTCACTTACCTCACTCTCCGACACTGTTTGTCACTCTCTGACATTCTCTGACACTCTCAGACACTCTCTGACACTTTATATCACTCTCTGACACTCACAGAAACTCTCAGACAGTCTCAGACAATTTATATCACTCTCTTACACTGCCTGACACTCTCTGACAGTCTCAGACACTCTCTTTCACTCTCTGTCCCTCTATGACACTCTCAGACACTCTCAGACACTCTCAGACACTCTCTGACACTCTCTATCACTCTCTATCACTCTCGATAACTCTCTGAAACTCTCTGACACTCTCAGGTACTCTCTGACACTTTCTAACACTCTCTGAAACTCTCAGACACTTTTTATGACTCTCTCACACTCTCAGACACTCTCTCACACTCTCTGACACTGTTTGACACTCTCCAACAGACTCTGACACTCTCTGACACTTTCTATCACGATCTGACACTCTCAGACACTCTCAGACACATTCAATCTCTCCTTGACACTCTCTGACACTCTCAGAGACTCTCAGGCAGTCTCAGACGCTCTCTATCACTCTCTGCCACTGTTTGACACTCTCTGACACTTTCAGACACTCTCAGACACTACCTGACACTCTCAGACACTTTCTAACACTGTCTGTCACTGTCTGACACTCTCTGATACTCTCAGACACTCTCAGACACTCCCTAACACTCGCTGAGACTCTCTGACACTCTCACACCCTCTCTGACACACTCTGACACTCTCAGGTACTCTCAGGCACTCTCTATCACTCTCCATCACTCTCCGACACTCTCTCATTATCTCTATCACTCTCTGACACTCTCAGACACTCTCTGGGGCGCTCTGAC
Source organism: Heterodontus francisci (assembly GCF_036365525.1). Lineage (NCBI taxonomy): Eukaryota > Metazoa > Chordata > Chondrichthyes > Heterodontiformes > Heterodontidae > Heterodontus > Heterodontus francisci. The sequence continues at coordinate 14,625,761 of NC_090405.1, forward strand.
ACTCTCTATCACTTTCTGACACTCTCTGACATTCTCAGACTCTCTCAGACACTCTCAGACACTCTGTGACACACTCTGACACTCCCTGACACTCTCAGACACTCTCTTTCGCTGTCTATCACTCTGTGACACTCTCTGGCATTCTATATCACTCTCTGACACTCTCTAACACACTCTGACAATCACAGACACTCTCTGACACTCTCTGATACTCTCTATCACTCTCTGATACTCTCAGACACTCTCTGACACTCTCTGACACTCTCCGGCACTCTCTCGCACTCTCTGACACTCTATGTCACTCTCTGATACTCTCTATCTCTCTCTGATACTCTCTGAAACTCTCTATCACTCTCTGACACACTCTGACACTCTCTGACACTCTCTGACACTCTCTATCACTCTAAGACACTCTCGATCACTCTCCATCACTCTCTATCACTCTCTGACACACTCTGACACTCTCTGACACTCTCAGACACTCTCCATCACTCTATGACACTCTCTATCACTCTCTGACACTCTCTGTCACTCTCTGACACTCTCTGACACTCCCTGACACTCTCTGTCGCTCTCGGACACTCTCAGACACTTGCCATCACTCTCTGACACTCTCAGACTCTCTCTGAAACTTTCTTTCACACTCGATCACTCTCTGACTCACTCTCTCACTCTCTGACACTCTCTGACACTCTCTATCACTCTCTGACAATCTCTGACACTCTCTGATACACTCTGACACTCTCACACACTATCACTCACTGACACTCTCTGACACACTCAGACACACTCTTTCGCTCTTTACCAATCTATGACACTCCCTATCACTCCCTGACACTCTCAGATTATGTCTGATAATCTCTTTCAATCTCCATCACTCTCTGACAATCTCTGATACTCGCTATCACTCTCTGACACTCTCTGATACACTCTGAAACTCTCACATACTCTCTGACACTCTCTATCACTCTCCAACACTCTCTGAAACTCTCTGATACACTCTGACACTCTCAGACTCTCTCTGACACTCTGCATCACCCTCTGACACTCTCTGAAACTCTCTATCACTCTCTGACACTCTCTGACACTCTCTGACACTCTCTGATACACTCTGACACTCTCAGACAGTCTCTGACACTTCTATCACTCTCTGACACACTCTGACACTCTCTATCACTCTCTGACAATCTCTGACACTCTCAGACACTCTCAGACACTCTCAGACACTCCCTGACACTCTCTGAGACTCTCTGACACTCTCAGGCACTCTCAGACACCCTCTATCACTCTCCGTCACTCTCCGACACTCTCTCATACTCTCTATCACTCTCTGAAACTCTCAGGCACTCTCTGGGACTCTCTGACACTCTCTATCACTTTCTGACAATCGCTGACACTCTCTGATACACTCTGAAACTCTCAGACAGTCTCTGACACTTCTATCATTCTCTGAAACTCTCTGTCACTCTCTGACAATCTCTGACACTCTCTGATACACTCTGACACTCTCAGACACTCTCTGACACTCTGTATCACTCTCTGACACTCTCTGACACTCTCTATCACTCTCAGACACCGTCTCACACTCGATGACACTCTCTGGCATTCTATATCACTCTCTGACACTCTCTAACACACTCTGACACTCACAGACACTCTCAGACACTTTCTGACACTCTCTGATACTCTCTGACACTCTCAGACACTCTCTGACACTCTCTGGCACTCTCTCGCACTCTCTGACACTCTCTATCACTCTCTGACACTCTCTATCTCTCTCTGACACTCTCTGAAACTCTCTGACACTCTCTGACACACTCTGACACTCTCTGACACTCTCTATAACTCTCTGACACTCTCTGACACTCTCTGACACTCTCTGTCGCTCTCGGATACACTCTGACACTCGCTGACACTCTCAGACTCTCTCTGACAATCTCTGGCACTCTCGATCACTCTCTGACACACTCTGACACACTCTGACACTCTCTGACATTCTCTGACACTCTCCATCACTCTGTGGCACTCTCTATCACTCTCTGACACCCTCTATCACTCTCTGACTCTCTCTGACACTCCCTGACACTCTCTGTCGCTCTCGGACACTCTCAGACACTTTCCATCACTCTCTGATCCTCTCAGACCCTCTCTGAAACTCTCTTTCACACTCTATCACTCTCTGACACACACTCTCACTCTCTGACATACTCTGACACTCTCTATCACTCTTTGACAATCTCTGACACTCTCTGATACACTCTGACACTCTCACACACTATCACTCTCTGACACTCTCAATCACTCTCTGACACTCACTGACACTCTCTGACACTCTCAGACACTCACAGACAGTCTCAGACACTCTCTATCACTCACTGAAACTCTCTACCACGCTTTGACTCTCTCTATCTCTCTCTATCACTCTCTGGCACTCTCTGACACTCCCGGATACACTCTGACACTCCCTGACTCTCTATGTCGCGCTCTTTCACTCTCTGACAATCTGAGACACACTCAGACACTCTCCGACACTCTCTATCTCTCTCTGACACTCTCTGACACATTCAGACACTCTCAGACACTCACTACCACTCTCTACCACTCTCTACCACTCTCTGACACTCTCTGACACTCTCTGATACACTCTGACACACCCTGACACTCTCTGACACATTCTGTCACTCTCTGACAATCTCAGGCACAATCAGAAACTCTCAGACACTCTCTGTCACTCTCTGACACTCTCTGACACTTTCAGATTCTATCAGACACACTCAGACACTCTCTGGCACTCTCTGGCACTCCCTATCACTCTCTGACACTCTCTGACAGTCTCAGACACAATCAGAAACTCTTTGGCACTCTCTGGCACTCTCTATCACTCTCTGGCACTCTCTATCACTCTCTCACACTCTCTGACACTCTCTGACAATCTCTGAATATTTATATCACTCTCTGACACACTCTATCACTGTCTGACAAAGCCTGACACTCTCAGACTCTCCCTGACACTCTCAGACTCTCTCTGACTCTCTCTATCACTCTCTGACACTCTCTGAAACTCTCTGTCACTCTCAGACACTCTCAGACACTCTCAGACACTCTCTGACACTCTCTGACACTCTCTGACACTCTCTGACGCTCTCAGACACTCTCTCTCATTCTATCTCGCTCTCTATCACTCTCTGACACTCTCTATCACTTTCTGACACGGCCTGACACACACTTACACTCTCAGGCACCCTCTGAAAGTCTGTATCACTCTCTGAAACTCTCTGACACTAGCAGACACTCTCTGACACATTCTATCAATTACTGACACTCTCAGACACTCTCAGACACTCTCAGACATTTCCAGACACTCTCTGACACACCTTATCACTCTCCGACACTCTCTGAAACTCTCTGATACACTCTGACACTCTCAGACACACTGCATCACTTTCAGACAGTCTCTGACACTTCTATCACTCTCTGACACAATCTGACACTCTCTATCACTCTCTGACAATCTCTGACACTCTCTGATACACTCTGAAACTCTCAGACACTCTCTGACACTCTCTATCACACTCTGACACTCTCTGAAACTCTCTGATACACTCTGACACTCTCAGACACTCTCTGATACTCCCTATCACTCTCAGACACCCTCTCACACTCTCTGACACTCTCTGGCATTCTATATCACTCTCTGACACTCTCTAACACACTCTGACACTCTCTAACACACTCTGACACTCACAGATACTCTCTGACACTCTCTGATACTCTTTATCACTCTCTGATACTCTCTGACACTCTCAGACACTCTCTGACACTCTCTGGCACTCTCTCGCACTCTCTGACACTCTATGTCACTCTCTGACACTCTCTGATACACTCTGACACTCTCAGACACTCTCTGACACACTGCATCACTCTCAGACAGTCTCTGACACTTCTATTACTCTCTGACACACTCTGACACTCTCTATCACTCTCTGACACATTCTATCAATTACTGGCACTCTCTCGCACTCTCTGACACTCTATGTCACTCTCTGACACTCTCTATCTCTCTCTGATACTCTCTGAAACTCTCTATCACTCTCTGACACACTCTGACACTCTCTGACACTTTCCATCACTCTCTGACACTCTCAGACTCTCTCTGAAACTCTCTTTCACACTCTATCACTCTCTGACACACTCTCTCACTCTCTGACACACTCTGACACTCTCTATCACTCACTGACAATATCTGACACTCTCTGATACACTCTGACACTCTCACACACTATCACTCACTGACACTCTCTGACACTCTCAGACACTCTCTTTCGCTCTCTACCACTCTATGTCACTCCCTATCACTCCCTGACACTCTCAGATTCTGTCTGACAATCTCTTTCACTCTCCATCACTCTCTGACACTCTCTGACACTCTCTGACACTCTCAGACACTGTCTGACACTCTCTGACACCTCAGACATCTCTACCACTCTCTATCACTCTCTGATACTCTCCATCACTCTCTGACACTCTCTGATACACTCTGAAACTCTCACATACTCTCTGACACTCTCTGTCACTCTCCAACACTCTCTGAAACTCTTTGATACACTCTGACACTCTCAGATTGTCTCTGACACTCTGCATCACTCTCTGACACTCACTGACACTCTCTATCACTCTCTGACACTCTCTGACACTCTCTGATACACTCTGACACTCTCAGACAGTCTCTGACACTTCTATCACTCTCTGACAATCTCTGACACTCTCTGACACTCTCAGACACTCTCAGACACTCCCTGACACTGTCTGAGACTCTCAGACACTCTCACACCCTCTCTGACACACTCTGACACTCTCAGGCACTCTCAGACACCCTCTATCACTCTCCATCACTCTCCGACACTCTCTCATACTCTCTATCACTCTCTGAAACTCTCAGGCACTCTCTGGGACTCTGACACTCTCTGATACACTCTGAAACTCTCAGACAGTCTCTGACACTTCTGTCATTCTCTGACAATCTCTTTCACTCTCTGACAATCTCTGACACTCTCTGAAACTCTCAGACACTCTCTGATAGTCTCTATCACTCTCTGACACTCTCTGAAAATCTCTGATACACTCTGAAACTCTCAGACACTCTCTGACACTCTGTATCGCTCTCTGACACTCTCTGACACTCTCTATCACTCTCAGGCACCGTCTCACACTCGCTGACACTCTCTGGCATTCTATATCACTCTCTGACACTCTCAAACACACTCTGACACTCACAGACACTCTCAGACACTCTCTGACACTCTCTGATACTCTTTGTCTCTCTCTGATACTCTCTGACACTCTCAGACACTCTCTGACACTCTCTGGCACTCTCTCGCACTCTCTGGCACTCTATATCACTCTCTGACACTCTCTATCTTTCTCTGACACTCTCTGAAACTCTCTATCACTCTCTGACACACTCTGACACTCTCTGACACTCTCTATAACTCTCTGACACGCTCTGACACTCTCTGACACTCTCTGTCGCTCTCGGATACACTCTGACACTCGCTGACACTCTCAGACTTTCTCTGACACTCTCTGGCACTCTCTATCACTCTCTGACAATCTCTGACACTCTCTGAAACTCTCAGACACTCTCTGATAGTCTCTATCACTCTCTGACACTCTCTGAAAATCTCTGATACACTCTGAAACTCTCAGACACTCTCTGACACTCTGTATCGCTCTCTGACACTCTCTGACACTCTCTATCACTCTCAGGCACCGTCTCACACTCGCTGACACTCTCTGGCATTCTATATCACTCTCTGACACTCTCAAACACACTCTGACACTCACAGACACTCTCAGACACTCTCTGACACTCTCTGATACTCTTTGTCTCTCTCTGATACTCTCTGATACTCTCTGACACTCTCAGATACTCTCTGACACTCTCTGGCACTCTCTCGCACTCTCTGGCACTCTATATCACTCTCTGACACTCTCTATCTCTCTCTGACACTCTCTGAAACTCTCTATCACTCTCTGACACACTCTGACACTCTCTGACACTCTCTATAACTCTCTGACACGCTCTGACACTCTCTGACACTCTCTGTCGCTCTCGGATACACTCTGACACTCGCTGACACTCTCAGACTTTCTCTGACACTCTCTGGCACTCTCTATCACTCTCTGACACTCTCTGACACTCTCGATCACTCTCTATCTCTCTCTATCACTCTCTGACACACTCTGACACTCTCTGACACTCTCTGACACTCTCAGACTCTCTCCATCACTCTATGACACTCTCTATCACTCTCTGTCACTCTCTATCACTCTCTGACAATCTCTGACACTCCCTGACACACTCTGTCGCACTCGGACACTCTCAGACACTTTCCATCACTCTCTGACACTCTCAGACCCTCTCTGAAACACTCTTTCACACACTATCACTCCCTGACACACTCTCTCACTCTCTGACACACTCTGACACTCTCTATCACTCTTTGACAATCTCTGACAATCTCTGACACTCTCTGATACACTCTGACACTCTCACACGCTATCACTCTCTGACACTCTCAATCACTCTCTATCTCTCTCTATCACTCTCTGGAACTCTCTGACACACTCTCGGATACACTCTGACACTCCCTGACTCTCTCTGACACTCTCTTTCACTCTCTGACAAACTCAGACACACTCAGACACTCTCTGACACTCTCTATCACTCTCTGACTCTCTCTGACACATTCAGACACTCTCTGACACTCTATGTCACTCTCTGACACTCTCTATCTCTCTCTGACACTCTCTGAAACTCTCTATCACTCTCTGACATAGTCTGACACTCTCTGACACTCTCTGACACTCTCTAACACTCTTTATCACTCTCTGACACTCTCTGACACTCCCTGACACTCTCTGTCGCTCTCGGATACACTCTGACACTCGCTGACACACTCAGACTCTCTCCGACACTCTCTGGCACTCTCGATCACTCTCTGACACACTCTGACACACTCTGACACTCTCTGACACTCTCTGACACTCTCCATCACTCTGTGACACTCTCTATCACTCTCTGACACCCTCTATCACTCTCTGACTCTCTCTGACACTCCCTGACACTCTCTGTCGCTCTCGGACACTCTCAGACACTTTCCATCACTCTCTGACCCTCTCAGACCCTCTCTGAAACTCTCTTTCACACTCTATCACTCTCTGACACACACTCTCACTCTCTGACATACTCTGACACTCTCTATCACTCTCTGACAATCTCTGACACTCTCTGATACACTCTGACACTCTCACATGCTCTCACTCTCTGACACTCTCAATCACTCTCTGACACTCACTGACACTCTCTGACACTCTCAGACACTCTTTATCACTCTCTGACACTCTCTGACACTCCCTGACACTCTCTGTCGCTCTCGGATACACTCTGACACTCGCTGACACTCTCAGACTCTCTCTGACACTCTCTTTCACACGCTATCACTCCTTGACACACTCGATCACACACTGACACTCGCTGACACTCCATAACACCCTCTGACAATCTCTGGCATTCTCTGGCACTCTCCGGCACTCTATATCACTCTCTGACACTGTCTGACACTCTCTATCACTCTCTGACACTCTCCATCACTCTCTGACACTCTCCATCACTCTCTGACACTCCCTGACACTCTCAGACACTCTCTGACACTCTCTGACACCTCAGACATCTCAACAACTCTCCATCACTCTCTGATACTCTCTATCACTCTCTGAAAATCTCTGATACACTCTGACACTCTCAGACACTCTCTGACACTCTCTGATACACTCTGACACTCTCAGACACTCTCTGACACACTGCATCACTCTCAGACAGTCTCTGACACTTCTATCACACTCTGACACTCTCTATCACTTTCTGACAATCTCTGACACTCTCTGATACACTCTGAAACTCTCAGACACTCTCTGACACTCTCTACACACTCTGACACTCTCTGAAACTCTCTGATACACTCTGACACTCTCAGACACTCTCTGACACTCTGTATCACACTCTGACACTCTCTGACACTCTCTATCACTCTCAGACACCCTCTCACACTCTCTGACACTCTCTGGCATTCTATATCACTCTCTGACACTCTCTAACACACTCTGACAATCACAGACACTCTCTGACACTCTCTGATACTCTCTATCACTCTCTGATACTCTCTGACACTCTCGGACACTCTCTGACACTCTCTGGCACTCTCTCGCACTCTCTGACACTCGATGTCACTCTCTGACACTCTCCATCTCTCTCTGACACTCTCTGACACTCTCTATCACTCTCTGACACTCTCGATCACTCTCCATCACTCTCCATCACTCTCTATCACTCTCTGACACACTCTGACACTCTCTGACACTCTCAGACACTCCCCATCACTCTATGACACTCTCTATCACTCTCTGACACTCTCAGTCACTCTCTGACACTCTCTGACACTCCCTGACACTCTCTGTCGCTCTCGGACACTCTCAGACACTTGCCATCACTCTCTGACACTCTCAGACTCTCTCTGAAACTTTCTTTCACACTCGATCACTCTCTGACTCACTCTCTCACTCTCTGACACACTCTGACACTCTCTATCACTCTCTGACAATCTCTGACACTCTCTGATACACTCTGACACTCTCACACACTATCACTCACTGACACTCTCTGACACTCTCAGACACACTCTTTCGCTCTTTACCAATCTATGACACTCCCTATCACTCCCTGACACTCTCAGATTCTGTCTGATAATCTCTTTCAATCTCCATCACTCTCTGACACGCTCTGATACTCGCTATCACTCTCTGACACTCTCTGATACACTCTGAAACTCTCACATACTCTCTGACACTCTCTATCACTCTCCAACACTCTCTGAAACTCTCTGATACACTCTGACACTCTCAGACTCTCTCTGACACTCTGCATCACTCTCTGACACTCTCTGACACTCTCTATCACTCTCTGACACTCTCTGACACTCTCTGACATTCTCTGATACACTCTGACACTCTCAGACAGTCTCTGACACTTCTATCACTCTCTGACACACTCTGACACTCTCTATCACTCTCTGACAATCTCTGACACTCTCTGACACTCTCAGACACTCCCTGACACTCTCTGAGACTCTCTGACACTCTCAGGCACTCTCAGACACCCTCTATCACTCTCCGTCACTCTCCGACACTCTCTCATACTCTCTATCACTCTCTGAAACTCTCAGGCACTCTCTGGGACTCTCTGACACTCTCTATCACTTTCTGACAATCTCTGACACTCTCTGATACACTCTGAAACTCTCAGACAGTCTCTGACACTTCTATCATTCTCTGACACTCTCTGTCACTCTCTGACAATCTCTGACACTCTCTGATACACTCTGAAACTCTCAGACACTCTCTGACACTCTCTATCACTCTCTGACACTCTCTGAAAATCTCTGATACACTCTGACACTCTCAGACACTCTCTGACACTCTGTATCACTCTCTGACACTCTCTGACACTCTCTATCACTCTCAGACACCGTCTCACACTCGCTGACACTCTCTGGCATTCTATATCACTCTCTGACACTCTCTAACACACTCTGACACTCACAGACACTCTCAGACACTCTCTGACACTCTCTGATACTCTCTGACACTCTCTGACACTCTCTGGCACTCTCTCGCACTCTCTGACACTCTATATCACTCTCTGACACTCTCTATCTCTCTCTGACACTCTCTGAAACTCTCTATCACTCTCTGACACACTCTGACACTCTCTGACACTCTCTATAACTCTCTGACACTCTCTGACACTCTCTGACACTCTCTGTCGCTCTCGGATACACTCTGACACTCGCTGACACTCTCAGACTCTCTCTGACACTCTCTGGCACTCTCGATCACTCTCTGACACACTCTGACACACTCTGACACTCTCTGACACTCTCCATCACTCTGTGACACTCTCTCTCACTCTCTGACACCCTCTATCACTCTCTGACTCTCTCTGACACTCCCTGACACTCTCTGTCGCTCTCGGACACTCTCAGACACTTTCCATCACTCTCTGACCCTCTCAGACCCTCTCTGTAACTCTCTTTCACACTCTATCACTCTCTGACACACACTCTCACTCTCTGACATACTCTGACACTCTCTATCACTCTCTGACAATCTCTGACACTCTCTGATACACTCTGACACTCTCACACGCTCTCACTCTCTGACACTCTCAATCACTCTCTGACACTCACTGACACTCTCTGACACTCTCAGACACTCTTTATCACTCTCTGACACTCTCTGACACTCCCTGACACTCTCTGTCGCTCTCGGATACACTCTGACACTCGCTGACACTCTCAGACTCTCTCCATCACTCTATGACACTCTCTATCACTCTCTGTCACTCTCTATCACTCTCTGACAATCTCTGACACTCCCTGACACACTCTGTCGCACTCGGACACTCTCAGACACTTTCCATCACTCTCTGACACTCTCAGACCCTCTCTGAAACACTCTTTCACACACTATCACTCCCTGACACACTCTCTCACTCTCTGACACACTCTGACACTCTCTATCACTCTTTGACAATCTCTGACAATCTCTGACACTCTCTGATACACTCTGACACTCTCACACGCTATCACTCTCTGACACTCTCAATCACTCTCTATCTCTCTCTATCACTCTCTGGAACTCTCTGACACACTCTCGGATACACTCTGACACTCCCTGACTCTCTCTGACACTCTCTTTCACTCTCTGACAAACTCAGACACACTCAGACACTCTCTGACACTCTCTATCACTCTCTGACTCTCTCTGACACATTCAGACACTCTCTGACACTCTATGTCACTCTCTGACACTCTCTATCTCTCTCTGACACTCTCTGAAACTCTCTATCACTCTCTGACATACTCTGACGCTCTCTGACACTCTCTGACACTCTCTAACACTCTTTATCACTCTCTGACACTCTCTGACACTCCCTGACACTCTCTGTCGCTCTCGGATACACTCTGACACTCGCTGACACTCTCAGACTCTCTCTGACACTCTCTGGCACTCTCGATCACTCTCTGACACACTCTGACACACTCTGACACTCTCTGACACTCTCTGACACTCTCCATCACTCTGTGACACTCTCTATCACTCTCTGACACCCTCTATCACTCTCTGACTCTCTCTGACACTCCCTGACACTCTCTGTCGCTCTCGGACACTCTCAGACACTTTCCATCACTCTCTGACCCTCTCAGACCCTCTCTGAAACTCTCTTTCACACTCTATCACTCTCTGACACACACTCTCACTCTCTGACATACTCTGACACTCTCTATCACTCTCTGACAATCTCTGACACTCTCTGATACACTCTGACACTCTCACACGCTCTCACTCTCTGACACTCTCAATCACTCTCTGACACTCACTGACACTCTCTGACACTCTCAGACACTCTTTATCACTCTCTGACACTCTCTGACACTCCCTGACACTCTCTGTCGCTCTCGGATACACTCTGACACTCGCTGACACTCTCAGACTCTCTCTGACACTCTCTTTCACACGCTATCACTCCTTGACACACTCGATCACACACTGACACTCGCTGACACTCCATAACACCCTCTGACACTCTCTGGCATTCTCTGGCACTCTCCGGCACTCTATATCACTCTCTGACACTGTCTGACACTCTCTATCACTCTCTGACACTCTCCATCACTCTCTGACACTCTCCATCACTCTCTGACACTCTCCATCACTCTCTGACACTCCCTGACACTCTCAGACACTCTCTGACACTCTCTGACACCTCAGACATCTCAACAACTCTCCATCACTCTCTGATACTCTCTATCACTCTCTGAAAATCTCTGATACACTCTGACACTCTCAGACACTCTCTGACACTCTCTGATACACTCTGACACTCTCAGACACTCTCTGACACACTGCATCACTCTCAGACAGTCTCTGACACTTCTATCACACTCTGACACTCTCTATCACTTTCTGACAATCTCTGACACTCTCTGATACACTCTGAAACTCTCAGACACTCTCTGACACTCTGTATCACACTCTGACACTCTCTGACACTCTCTATCACTCTCAGACACCCTCTCACACTCTCTGACACGCTCTGGCATTCTATATCGCTCTCTGACACTCTCTAACACACTCTGACAATCACAGACACTCTCTGACACTCTCTGATACTCTCTATCACTCTCTGATACTCTCTGACACTCTCAGACACTCTCTGACACTCTCTGACACTCTCTGACACTCTCTATCACTCTCTGACACTCTCGATCACTCTCCATCACTCTCCATCACTCTCTATCACTCTCTGACACACTCTGACACTCTCTGACACTCTCAGACACTCCCCATCACTCTATGACACTCTCTATCACTCTCTGACACTCTCAGTCCCTCTCTGACACTCTCTGACACTCCCTGACACTCTCTGTCGCTCTCGGACACTCTCAGACACTTGCCATCACTCTCTGACACTCTCAGACTCTCTCTGAAACTTTCTTTCACACTCGATCACTCTCTGACTCACTCTCTCACTCTCTGACACACTCTGACACTCTCTATCACTCTCTGACAATCTCTGACACTCTCTGATACACTCTGACACTCTCACACACTATCACTCACTGACACTCTCTGACACTCTCAGACACACTCTTTCGCTCTTTACCAATCTATGACACTCCCTATCACTCCCTGACACTCTCAGATTCTGTCTGATAATCTCTTTCAATCTCCATCACTCTCTGACACTCTCTGATACTCGCTATCACTCTCTGACACTCTCTGATACACTCTGAAACTCTCACATACTCTCTGACACTCTCTATCACTCTCCAACACTCTCTGAAACTCTCTGATACACTCTGACACTCTCAGACTCTCTCTGACACTCTGCATCACTCTCTGACACTCTCTGACACTCTCTATCACTCTCTGACACTCTCTGACACTCTCTGACATTCTCTGATACACTCTGACACTCTCAGACAGTCTCTGACACTTCTATCACTCTCTGACACACTCTGACACTCTCTATCACTCTCTGACAATCTCTGACAATCTCTGACACTCTCAGACACTCCCTGACACTCTCTGAGACTCTCTGACACTCTCAGGCACTCTCAGACACCCTCTATCACTCTCCGTCACTCTCCGACACTCTCTCATACTCTCTATCACTCTCTGAAACTCTCAGGCACTCTCTGGGACTCTCTGACACTCTCTATCACTTTCTGACAATCTCTGACACTCTCTGATACACTCTGAAACTCTCAGACACTCTCTGACACTCTGTATCACACTCTGACACTCTCTGACACTCTCTATCACTCTCAGACACCCTCTCACACTCTCTATCACTCTCTGACACTCTCGATCACTCTCCATCACTCTCTATCACTCTCAGACACACTCTGACACTCTCTGACACTCTCTGACTCTCTCAGACACTCTCCATCACTCTATGACACTCTCTATCACTCTCTGACACTCTCTGTCACTCTCTGACACTCTCTGACACTCTCTGACACTCTCTGACACTCCCCATCACTCTATGACACTCTCTATCACTCTCTGACACTCTCTGTCACTCTCTGACACTCTCTGACACTCCCTGACACTCTCTGTCGCTCTCAGACACTCTCAGACACTTGCCATCACTCTCTGACACTCTCAGACTCTCTCTGAAACTTTCTTTCACACTCGATCACTCTCTGACTCACTCTCTCACTCTCTGACACACTCTGACACTCTCTATCACTCTCTGACACACTCTGACACTCTCTGACACTCTCTGACGCTCTCAGACACTCCCCATCACTCTATGACACTCTCTATCACTCTCTGTCACTCTCTGACACTCTCTGACACTCTCTGACACTCTCTGACACTCCCCATCACTCTATGACACTCTCTATCACTCTCTGACACTCTCTGTCACTCTCTGACACTCTCTGACACTCCCTGACACTCTCTGTCGCTCTCGGACACTCTCAGACACTTGCCATCACTCTCTGACACTCTCAGACTCTCTCTGAAACTTTCTTTCACACTCGATCACTCTCTGACTCACTCTCTCACTCTCTGACACACTCTGACACTCTCTATCACTCTCTGACAATCTCTGACACTCTCTGATACACTCTGACACTCTCACACACTATCACTCACTGACACTCTCTGACACTCTCAGACACACCCTTTCGCTCTTTACCAATCTATGACACTCCCTATCACTCCCTGACATTCTCAGATTCTGTCTGATAATCTCTTTCAATCTCCATCACTCTCTGACACTCTCTGATACTCGCTAACACTCTCTGACACTCTCTGATACACTCTGAAACTCTCACATACTCTCTGACACTCTCTATCACTCTCCAACACTCTCTGAAACTCTTTGATACACTCTGACACTCTCAGACTCTCTCTGACACTCTGCATCACTCTCTGACACTCTCTGACACTCTCTGACACTCTCTATCACTCTCTGACACTCTCTGACACTCTCTGACATTCTCTGATACACTCTGACACTCTCAGAGAGTCTCTGACACTTCTATCACTCTCTGACACACTCTGACACTCTCTATCACTCTCTGACAATCTCTGACACTCTCAGACACTCTCAGACACTCTCAGACCCTCCCTGACACTCTCTGAGACTCTCTGACACTCTCAGGCACTCTCAGACACCCTCTATCACTCTCCGTCACTCTCCGACACTCTCTCATACTCTCTATCACTCTCTGAAACTCTCAGGCACTCTCTGGGACTCTCTGACACTCTCTATCACTTTCTGACAATCTCTGGCACTCTCTGGTACACTCTGAAACTCTCAGACAGTCTCTGACACTTCTATCATTCTCTGACACTCTCTGTCACTCTCTGACAATCTCTGACACTCTCTGATACACTCTGAAACTCTCAGACACTCTCTGACACTCTCTATCATTCTCTGACACTCTCTGAAAATCTCTGATACACTCTGACACTCTCAGACACTCTCTGACACTCTGTATCACTCTCTGACACTCTCTGACACTCTCTATCACTCTCTGACAATCTCTGACACTCTCAGACACTCTCAGACACTCTCAGACACTCTCTGAGACTCTCTGACACTCTCAGGCACTCTCAGACACCCTCTATCACTCTCCGTCACTCTCCGACACTCTCTCATACTCTCTATCACTCTCTGAAACTCTCAGGCACTCTCTGGGACTCTCTGACACTCTCTATCACTTTCTGACAATCTCTGGCACTCTCTGATACACTCTGAAACTCTCAGACAGTCTCTGACACTTCTATCATTCTCTGACACTCTCTGTCACTCTCTGACAATCTCTGACACTCTCTGATACACTCTGAAACTCTCAGACACTCTCTGACACTCTCTATCACTCTCTGACACTCTCTGAAAATCTCTGATACACTCTGACACTCTCAGACACTCTCTGACACTCTGTATCACTCTCTGACACTCTCTGACACTCTCTATCACTCTCAGACACCGTCTCACACTCGATGACACTCTCTGGCATTCTATATCACTCTCTGACACTCTCTAACACACTCTGACACTCACAGACACTCTCAGATACTCTCTGACACTCTCTGATACTCTCTGACACTCTCAGACACTCTCAGACACTCTCTGACACTCTCTGGCACTCTCTCGCACTCTCTGACACTCTATATCACTCTCTGACACTCTCTATCTCTCTCTGACACTCTCTATCTCTCTCTGACACTCTCTGAAACTCTCTATCACTCTCTGACACACTCTGACACTCTCTGACACTCTCTATAACTCTCTGACACTCTCTGACACTCTCTGACACTCTCTGACACTCTCTGTCGCTCTCGGATACACTCTGACACTCGCTGACACACTCAGACTCTCTCCGACACTCTCTGGCACTCTCGATCACTCTCTGACACACTCTGACACACTCTGACACTCTCTGACACTCTCTGACACTCTCCATCACTCTGTGACACTCTCTATCACTCTCTGACACCCTCTATCACTCTCTGACTCTCTCTGACACTCCCTGACACTCTCTGTCGCTCTCGGACACTCTCAGACACTTGCCATCACTCTCTGACACTCTCAGACTCTCTCTGAAACTTTCTTTCACACTCGATCACTCTCTGACTCACTCTCTCACTCTCTGACACTCTCTGACACTCTCTGACACTCTCTGGCACTCTCTCGCACTCTCTGACACTCGATGTCACTCTCTGACACTCTCTATCTCTCTCTGACACTCTCTGAAACTCTCTATCACTCTCTGACACTCTCGATCACTCTCCATCACTCTCTATCACTCTCAGACACACTCTGACACTCTCTGACACTCTCTGACACTCTCAGACACTCCCCATCACTCTATGACACTCTCTATCACTCTCTGACACTCTCTGTCACTCTCTGACACTCTCTGACACTCTCTGACACTCTCTGACACTCCCCATCACTCTATGACACTCTCTATCACTCTCTGACACTCTCTGTCACTCTCTGACACTCTCTGACACTCCCTGACACTCTCTGTCGCTCTCGGACACTCTCAGACACTTGCCATCACTCTCTGACACTCTCAGACTCTCTCTGAAACTTTCTTTCACACTCGATCACTCTCTGACTCACTCTCTCACTCTCTGACACACTCTGACACTCTCTATCACTCTCTGACAATCTCTGACACTCTCTGATACACTCTGACACTCTCACACACTATCACTCACTGACACTCTCTGACACTCTCAGACACACCCTTTCGCTCTTTACCAATCTATGACACTCCCTATCACTCCCTGACATTCTCAGATTCTGTCTGATAATCTCTTTCAATCTCCATCACTCTCTGACACTCTCTGATACTCGCTAACACTCTCTGACACTCTCTGATACACTCTGAAACTCTCACATACTCTCTGACACTCTCTATCACTCTCCAACACTCTCTGAAACTCTCTGATACACTCTGACACTCTCAGACTCTCTCTGACACTCTGCATCACTCTCTGACACTCTCTGACACTCTCTATCACTCTCTGACACTCTCTGACACTCTCTGACATTCTCTGATACACTCTGACACTCTCAGACAGTCTCTGACACTTCTATCACTCTCTGACACACTCTGACACTCTCTATCACTCTCTGACAATCTCTGACACTCTCAGACACTCTCAGACACTCTCAGACACTCTCAGACACTCCCTGACACTCTCTGAGACTCTCTGACACTCTCAGGCACTCTCAGACACCCTCTATCACTCTCCGTCACTCTCCGTCACTCTCTCATACTCTCTATCACTCTCTGAAACTCTCAGGCACTCTCTGGGACTCTCTGACACTCTCTATCACTTTCTGACAATCTCTGGCACTCTCTGATACACTCTGAAACTCTCAGACAGTCTCTGACACTTCTATCATTCTCTGACACTCTCTGTCACTCTCTGACAATCTCTGACACTCTCTGATACACTCTGAAACTCTCAGACACTCTCTGACACTCTCTATCACTCTCTGACACTCTCTGAAAATCTCTGATACACTCTGATACTCTCAGACACTCTCTGACACTCTGTATCACTCTCTGACACTCTCTGACACTCTCTATCACTCTCTGACAATCTCTGACACTCTCAGACACTCTCAGACACTCTCAGACACTCCCTGACACTCTCTGAGACTCTCTGACACTCTCAGGCACTCTCAGACACCCTCTATCACTCTCCGTCACTCTCCGACACTCTCTCATACTCTCTATCACTCTCTGAAACTCTCAGGCACTCTCTGGGACTCTCTGACACTCTCTATCACTTTCTGACAATCTCTGGCACTCTCTGATACACTCTGAAACTCTCAGACAGTCTCTGACACTTCTATCATTCTCTGACACTCTCTGTCACTCTCTGACAATCTCTGACACTCTCTGATACACTCTGAAACTCTCAGACACTCTCTGACACTCTCTATCACTCTCTGACACTCTCTGAAAATCTCTGATACACTCTGACACTCTCAGACACTCTCTGACACTCTGTATCACTCTCTGACACTCTCTGACACTCTCTATCACTCTCAGACACCGTCTCACACTCGATGACACTCTCTGGCATTCTATATCACTCTCTGACACTCTCTAACACACTCTGACACTCACAGACACTCTCAGACACTCTCTGACACTCTCTGATACTCTCTGACACTCTCAGACACTCTCTGACACTCTCTGGCACTCTCTCGCACTCTCTGACACTCTATATCACTCTCTGACACTCTCTATCTCTCTCTGACACTCTCTGAAACTCTCTATCACTCTCTGACACACTCTGACACTCTCTGACACTCTCTATAACTCTCTGACACTCTCTGACACTCTCTGACACTCTCTGTCGCTCTCGGATACACTCTGACACTCGCTGACACACTCAGACTCTCTCCGACACTCTCTGGCACTCTTGATCACTCTCTGACACACTCTGACACACTCTGACACTCTCTGACACTCTCTGACACTCTCCATCACTCTGTGACACTCTCTATCACTCTCTGACACCCTCTATCACTCTCTGACTCTCTCTGACACTCCCTGACACTCTCTGTCGCTCTCGGACACTCTCAGACACTTTCCATCACTCTCTGACCCTCTCAGACCCTCTCTGAAACTCTCTTCCACACTCTATCACTCTCTGACACACACTCTCACTCTCTGACATACTCTGACACTCTCCATCACTCTTTGACAATCTCTGACACTCTCTGATACACTCTGACACTCTCACACACTCTCACTCTCTGACACTCTCAATCACTCTCTGACACTCACTGACACTCTCTGACACTCTCAGACACTCACAGACAGTCTCAGACACTCTCTATCACTCACTGAAACTCTCTACCACGCTTTGACTCTCTCTATCTCTCTCTATCACTCTCTGGCACTCTCTGACACTCCCGGATACACTCTGACACTCCCTGACTCTCTCTGACACGCTCTTTCACTCTCTGACAATCTGAGACACACTCAGACACTCTCCGACACTCTCTATCACTCTCTGACACTCTCTGACACTCTCTGACACATTCAGACACTCTCAGACACTCACTACCACTCTCTACCACTCTCTGACACTCTCTGACACATTCTGTCACTCTCTGACACTCTCTGACAATCTCAGGCACAATCAGAAACTCTCAGACACTCTCTATCACTCTCTGACACTCTCTGACACTTTCAGATTCTATCAGACACACTCAGACTCTCTCTGGCACTCTCTGGCACTCCCTATCACTCTCTGACACTCTCTGACAGTCTCAGACACAATCAGACACTCTCTGGCACTCTCTGGCACTCTCTATCACTCTCTGGCACTCTCTGACAGTCTCAGACACAATCAGACACTCTCTGGCACTCTCTGGCACTCTCTATCACTCTCTGGCACTCTCCATCACTCTCTCATACTCTCTGACACTCTCTGACAATCTCTGAATGTTTATATCAACCTCTGACACACTCTATCACTTTCTGACAAAGCCTGACACTCTCAGACTCTCCCTGACACTCTCAGACTCTCTCTGACTCTCTCTATCACTCTCTGACACTCTCTGAAACTCTCTGTCACTCTCAGACACTCTCAGACACTCTCTGACACTCTCTGACACTCTCTGACACTCTCTGACGCTCTCAGACACTCTCTCTCATTCTCTCTCGCTCTCTATCACTCTCTGACACTCTCTATCACTTTCTGACACGGCCTGACACACACTTACACTCTCAGGCACTCTCTGAAAGTCTGTATCACTCTCTGAAACTCTCTGACACTAGCAGACACTCTCTGACACATTCTATCAATTACTGACACTCTCAGACACTCTCAGACTTTTCCAGACACTCTCTGACACACCTTATCACTCTCCGACACTCTCTGAAACTCTCTGATACACTCTGACACTCTCAGACACACTGCATCACTCTCAGACAGTCTCTGACACTTCTATCACTCTCTGACACAATCTGACACTCTCTATCACTCTCTGACAATCTCTGACACTCTCTGATACACTCTGAAACTCTCAGACACTCTCTGACACTCTCTATCACACTCTGACACTCTCTGAAACTCTCTGATACACTCTGACACTCTCAGACACTCTCTGATACTCCCTATCACTCTCAGACACCCTCTCACACTCTCTGACACTCTCTGGCATTCTATATCACTCTCTGACACTCTCTAACACACTCTGACACTCTCTAACACACTCTGACACTCACAGATACTCTCTGACACTCTCTGATACTCTTTATCACTCTCTGATACTCTCTGACACTCTCAGACACTCTCTGACACTCTCTGGCACTCTCTCGCACTCTCTGACACTCTATTTCACTCTCTGACACTCTCTGACACTCTCAGACACTCTCAGACACTCCCTGACACTCTCTGAGACTCTCTGATACTCTCAGGCACTCTCAGACACCCTCTATCACTCTCCGTCACTCTCCGACACTCTCTCATACTCTCTATCACTCTCTGAAACTCTCAGGCACTCTCTGGGACTCTCTGACACTCTCTATCACTTTCTGACAATCTCTGACACTCTCTGATACACTCTGAAACTCTCAGACAGTCTCTGACACTTCTATCATTCTCTGACACTCTCTGTCACTCTCTGACAATCTCTGACACTCTCTGATACACTCTGAAACTCTCAGACACTCTCTGACACTCTCTATCACTCTCTGACACTCTCTGAAAATCTCTGATACACTCTGACACTCTCAGACATTCTCTGACACTCTGTATCACTCTCTGACACTCTCTGACACTCTCTATCACTCTCAGACACCGTCTCACACTCGATGACACTCTCTGGCATTCTATATCACTCTCTGACACTCTCTAACACACTCTGACACTCACAGACACTCTCAGACACTCTCTGACACTCTCTGATACTCTCTGACACTCTCAGACACTCTCTGACACTCTCTGGCACTCTCTCGCACTCTCTGACACTCTATATCATTCTCTGACACTCTCTATCTCTCTCTGACACTCTCTGAAACTCTCTATCACTCTCTGACACACTCTGACACTCTCTGACACTCTCTATAACTCTCTGACACTCTCTGACACTCTCCGACACTCTCTGTCGCTCTCGGACACACTCTGACACTCGCTGACACTCTCAGACTCTCTCTGACACTCTCTGGCACTCTCGATCATCTCTGACACACTCTGACACACAAAGTATTACAGCGGCAGAAAGGACGTTTGAGGACTCGTCTACTGAGGTAGTATGGGCCGAGGTTAGAAACAGGAGAGGAGAGGTCACCCTGTTGGGAGTTTTCTATAGACCTCCGAATAGTTCCAGAGATGTAGAGGAAAGGATAGCGAAGATGATTCTCGACAGGAGCGAGAGTAACAGGGTAGTGGTTATGGGGGACTTTAACTTTCCAAATATTGACTGGAAATACTATAGTTCGAGTACTTTAGATGGGTCTGTTTTTGTCCAGTGTGTGCAGGAGGGTTTTCTGACACAGTATGTGGACAGGCCAACCAGGGGCGATGCCACATTGGATTTGGTACTGGGTAATGAACCCGGCCAGGTGTTCGATTTAGATGTAGGTGAGCACTTTGGCGATAGTGATCACAATTCGGTTAGGTTTACCTTAGCGATGGGCAGGGACAGGTATATACCGCAGGGCAAGAATTATAGCTGGGGGAAAGGAAATTATGACGCGATAAGGCAAGATTTAGGAAGTGTAGGATGGGGAAGGAAACTGCAGGGGATGGGCACAAACGAAATGTGGAGCTTATTCAAGGAGCAGCTAATGCGTGTCCTTGATAAGTATGTACCTGTCAGGCAGGGAGGAAGTTGTCGAGCGAGGGAGCCGTGGTTTACTCAAGAAGTTGAAGCGCTTGTCAAGAGGAAGAGGGCGGCTTATGTTAGGATGAGACGTGAAGGCTCAGTTAGGGCGCTTGAGAGTTACAAGCTAGCCAGGAAGGATCTAAAGGGAGGGCTAAGAAGAGCAAGGAGAGGACACGAGAAGTCATTGGCGGATAGGATCAAAGAAAACCCTAAGGCTTTCTATAGGTATATCAGGAATAAACGAATGATAAGAGTTAGAACAGGGCCAATCAAGGATAGTAGTGGGAAGTTGTGTGCGGAATCAGAGGAGATAGGGGAAGCGTTAAATGAATATTTTTCGTCAGTATTTACAGTAGAAAAAGAAAATGTTGCCGAGGAGATTACTGAGATACAGCCTACTAGGCTAGATGGGATTGAGATTCACAAGGAGGAGGTGTTAGCAATTTTGGAAAGAGTGAAAATAGATAAGTCCCCTGGGCCAGATGGGATTTATCCTAGGATTCTCTGGGAAGCCAGGGAGGAGATTGCAGAGCCGTTGTTGTTGATCTTTAAGTCGTCATTGTCGACAGGAGTAGTGCCGGAGGACTGGAGGATAGCAAATGTTGTCCCCTTGTTCAAGAAGGGGAGTAGAGACAGCCCTGGTAATTATAGACCTGTGAGCCTTACTTCGGTTGTGGGTAAAATGTTGGAAAAGGTTATAAGAGACAGGATTTATAATCATCTTGAAAAGAATAAGTTCATTTGCGATAGTCAGCACGGTTTTGTGAAAGGTAGGTCGTGCCTCACAAACCTTATTGAGTTTTTCGAGAAGGTGACCAAACAGGTGGATGAGGGTAAAGCCGTGGATGTGGTGTATATGGATTTCAGTAAGGCGTTTGTTAAGGTTCCCCACGGTAGGCTATTGCAGAAAATACGGAAGTATGGGGTTGAAGGTGATTTAGAGCTTTGGATCAGAAATTGGCTAGCTGAAAGAAGACAGAGGGTGGTGGTTGATGGCAAATGTTCATCCTGGAGTTTAGTTACTAGTGGTGTACCGCAAGGTTCTGTTTTGGGGCCACTGCTGTTTGTCATTTTTATAAACGACCTGGATGAGGGTGTAGAAGGGTGGGTTAGTAAATTTGCGGATGACACGAAGGTCGGTGGAGTTGTGGATAGTGTAGAAGGGTGTTGTAGGGTACAGAGGGACATAGATAGGCTGCAGAGCTGGGCTGGGAGATGGCAAATGGAGTTTAATGCGGAGAAGTGTGAGGTGATTCACTTTGGAAGGAGTAACAGCAATGCAGAGTATTGGGCTAATGGGAAGATTCTTGGTAGTGTAGATGAGCAGAGAGATCTTGGTATCCAGGTACATAAATCCCTGAAAGTTGCTACCCAGGTTAATAGGGCTGTTAAGAAGGCATATGGTGTGTTAGCCTTTATTAGTAGGGGGATCGAGTTTCGGAGCCACGGGGTCATGATGCAGCTGTACAAAACTCTGGTGAGGCCGCACCTGGAGTATTGCGTGCAATTCTGGTCACCGCATTATAGGAAGGATGTCGAAGCTTTGGAAAGGGTGCAGAGGAGATTTACTAGGATGTTGCCTGGTATGGAAGGAAGGTCTTACGAGGAAAGGCTGAGGGACTTGGGGTTGTTTTCGTTAGAGAGAAGGAGGAGGAGAGGTGACTTAATAGAGACATACAAGATAATCAGAGGGTTAGATAGGGTGGATAGTGAGAGTCTTTTTCCTCGGATGAGGATGGCAAACACGAGGGGACATAGCTTTAAGTTGAGGGGTGAAAGATATAGGACAGATGTCAGAGGTAGTTTCTTTACGCAGAGAGTAGTAGGGGCGTGGAACGCCCTGCCTGCAACAGTAGTAGACTCGCCAACTTTAAGGGCATTTAAGTGGTCATTGGATAGACATATGGATGTAAATGGAATAGTGTAGGTCAGATGATCGGCGCAACATCGAGGGCCGAAGGGCCTGTACTGCGCTGTAATATTCTAATTCTAATTCTAATTCTAATTCTAATACTCTGACACTCTCTGACACTCTCTGACACTCTCCATCACTCTGTGACACTCTCTATCACTCTCTGACACCCTCTATCACTCTCTGACTCTCTCTGACACTCCCTGACACTCTCTGTCGCTCTCGGACACTCTCAGACACTTTCTATCACTCTCTGACCCTCTCAGACCCTCTCTGAAACTCTCTTTCACACTCTATCACTCTCTGACACACACTCTCACTCTCTGACATACTCTGACACTCTCTATCACTCTTTGACAATCTCTGACACTCTCTGATACACTCTGACACTCACAGACAGTCTCAGACACTCTCTATCACTCACTGAAACTCTCTACCACGCTTTGACTCTCTCTATCTCTCTCTATCACTCTCTGGCACTCTCTGACACTCCCGGATACACTCTGACACTCCCTGACTCTCTCTGACACGCTCTTTCACTCTCTGACAATCTGAGACACACTCAGACACTCTCCGACACTCTCTATCACTCTCTGACACTCTCTGACACTCTCTGACACATTCAGACACTCTCAGACACTCACTACCACTATCTACCACTCTCTGACACTCTCTGATACACTCTGACACACCCTGACACTCTCTGACACATTCTGTCACTCTCTGACACTCTCTGACAATCTCAGGCACAATCAGAAACTCTCAGACACTCTCTGTCACTCTCTGACACTCTCTGACACTCTCTTTCACTCTCTATCACTCTCCATCAATCTCTGACACACTCTGACACTCTCTGACACTCTCGCACACTCACTATCACACTCTGACACTCTCTGAAACTCTCTAACACTCTCTGACACTCTCTGACACTCTCTGATACTCTCACTATCACTCTCTGACAATCTCTGACACTCTCTGACACTCTCTATCACTCTCTGACACTCTCTATTACTCTCTGACACTCACTATCACTCTCAGACACTCACCATCACTCTCTGATACTCTCTGACACTCACTATCACTCTCTGACACTCTCTATCTATCTCTGACACTCTCTGACTCTCACTATCACTCTCTGACAGTCTCTATCACTCTCTGACACTCTCTCACACTCTCTGACACTTTCTGACACACTCAGACACTCTGTGACACTCTCGATCACTCTCTGACACTCTCTGACACTTTCAGACTCTCTATCACTCTCTGACACTCTCTGACACTCTCAGACACTCACTAACACACTCTGATACTCTCTGACACTCACTATCACTCTCTGACACTCTCTGACACTCACTATCACTCTCTGACACTCTCTATCACTCTCTGACACTCACTATCACTCGCTGACACTCACTATCACACTCACTATCACTCTCTGACACTCACTATCACTCTCTGACACTCTCTTACACTCACTATCACTCTCTGACACTCTCTATCACTCTCTATCACTCTCTGACACTCTCTATCACTCTCTGACACTCTCTGACACTCACTATCACTCTCTGACACTCTCTATCACTCTCTGACACGCTCTGACACTCACTATCACTCGCTGACACTCACTATCACTCTCTGACACTCTATGACACTCACTATCACTCTCTGACACTCTCTATCACTCTCTGACACTCTCTGACACTCACTATCACTCTCTGACACTCTCTGACACTCACTATCACTGTCTGACACTCGCTATCACTCTCTGACACTCTCAGACACTTACTGTCACTCTCTGACACTCTCTATCACTCTCTGACACTCTCAGACAATCACTATCACTCTCTGACACTCTCTATCACTCTCTGACACTCTCTGATACTCTCTGACACTCACTAGCACTCTCTGACACTCTCTATATATCTCTGACACTCTCTGACTCTCACTATCACTCTCTGACAGTCTCTATCACTCTCTGACACTCTCTCACACTCTCTGAGACTCTCTGACACTCTCTATCACTCTCTGACACTCTCTGACACACTCAGACACTATGTGACACTCTCGATCACTCTCTGACACTCTCTGACACTTTCAGACACTCTCTGACACTCTCTATCACTCTCTGACACTCTCTGACACTCTCTGACACTCTCAGGCACTCACTAACACACTTTGATACTCTCTGACACTCACTATCACTCTCTGACACTCTCTATCACTCTCTGACACTCTCTGACACTCAGTATCACTCTCTGACACTCTCTATCACTGTCTGACACTCTCTGACACTCACTATCACTCTCTGACACTCACTATCACTCTCTGACATTCTCTGACACTCACTATCACTCTCTGACACTCTCTATCACTCTCTGACACTCTCTGACACTCACTATCACTCTCTGACACTCACTATCACTCTCTGACACTCTCTGACACTCACTATCACTCTCTGACACTCTCTGACACTCACTATCACTCTCTGACACTCACTATCACTCTCTGACACTCACTATCACTCTCTGACATTCTCTGACACTCACTATCACTCTCTGACACTCACTATCACTCTCTGACATACTCTGACACTCTCTATCACTCTTTGACAATCTCTGACACTCTCTGATACACTCTGACACTCACAGACAGTCTCAGACACTCTCTATCACTCACTGAAACTCTCTACCACGCTTTGACTCTCTCTATCTCTCTCTATCACTCTCTGGCACTCTCTGACACTCCCGGATACACTCTGACACTCCCTGACTCTCTCTGACACGCTCTTTCACTCTCTGACAATCTGAGACACACTCAGACACTCTCCGACACTCTCTATCACTCTCTGACACTCTCTGACACTCTCTGACACATTCAGACACTCTCAGACACTCACTACCACTATCTACCACTCTCTGACACTCTCTGATACACTCTGACACACCCTGACACTCTCTGACACATTCTGTCACTCTCTGACACTCTCTGACAATCTCAGGCACAATCAGAAACTCTCAGACACTCTCTGTCACTCTCTGACACTCTCTGACACTCTCTTTCACTCTCTATCACTCTCCATCAATCTCTGACACACTCTGACACTCTCTGACACTCTCGCACACTCACTATCACACTCTGACACTCTCTGAAACTCTCTAACACTCTCTGACACTCTCTGACACTCTCTGATACTCTCACTATCACTCTCTGTCAATCTCTGACACTCTCTGACACTCTCTATCACTCTCTGACACTCTCTATTACTCTCTGACACTCACTATCACTCTCAGATACTCACCATCACTCTCTGATACTCTCTGACACTCACTATCACTCTCTGACACTCTCTATCTATCTCTGACACTCTCTGACTCTCACTATCACTCTCTGACAGTCTCTATCACTCTCTGACACTCTCTCACACTCTCTGACACTTTCTGACACACTCAGACACTCTGTGACACTCTCGATCACTCTCTGACACTCTCTGACACTTTCAGACACTCTCTATCACTCTCTGACACTCTCTGACACTCTCAGACACTCACTAACACACTCTGATACTCTCTGACACTCACTATCACTCTCTGACACTCTCTGACACTCACTATCACTCACTGACACTCTCTATCACTCTCTGACACTAACTATCACTCGCTGACACTCACTATCAATCTCTGACACTCTCTGACACTCACTATCACTCTCTGACACACTCTATCACTCTCTGACACTCACTATCACTCTCTGACACTCTCTTACACTCACTATCACTCTCTGACACTCTCTATCACTCTCTGACACTCTCTGACACTCACTATCACTCTCTGACACTCTCTATCACTCTCTGACACTCTCTGACACTCACTATCACTCGTTGACACTCACTATCACTCTCTGGCACTCTATGACACTCACTATCACTCTCTGACACTCTCTATCACTCTCTGACACTCTCTGACACTCACTATCACTCTCTGACACTCTCTGACACTCACTATCACGGTCTGACACTCCCTATCACTCTCTGACACTCTCAGACACTTACTGTCACTCTCTGACACTCTCTATCACTCTCTGACACTCTCAGACAATCACTATCACTCTCTGACACTCTCTATCACTCTCTGACACTCTCAGATACTCTCTGACACTCACTAGCACTCTCTGACACTCTCTATATATCTCTGACACTCTCTGACTCTCACTATCACTCTCTGACAGTCTCTATCACTCTCTGACACTCTCTCACACTCTCTGACACTCTCTGACACACTCAGACACTATGTGACACTCTCGATCACTCTCTGACACTCTCTGACACTTTCAGACACTCTCTGACACTCTCTATCACTCTCTGACACTCTCTGACACTCTCTGACACTCTCAGACACTCACTAACACACTTTGATACTCTCTGACACTCACTATCACTCTCTGACACTCTCTATCACTCTCTGACACTCTCTGACACTCAGTATCACTCTCTGACACTCTCTATCACTGTCTGACACTCTCTGACACTCACTATCACTCTCTGACACTCACTATCACTCTCTGACATTCTCTGACACTCACTATCACTCTCTGACACTCTCTATCACTCTCTGACACTCTCTGACACTCACTATCACTCTCTGACACTCACTATCACTCTCTGACACTCTCTGACACTCACTATCACTCTCTGACACTCACTATCACTCTCTGACATTCTCTGACACTCACTATCACTCTCTGAAACTCTCTATCACTCTCTGACACTCTCTGACACTCACTATCACTCTCTGACACTCACTATCACTCTCTGACACTCTCTGACACTCACTATCACTCTCTGACACATTCAATCACTCTCAGACACTCACTACCACTATCTACCAATCTCTGACACTCTCTGATACACTCTGACACACCCTGACACTCTCTGACACATTCTGTCACTCTCTGACACTCTCTGACAATCTCAGGCACAATCAGAAACTCTCAGACACTCTCTGTCACTCTCTGACACTCTCTGACACTCTCTTTCACTCTCTATCACTCTCCATCAATCTCTGACACACTCTGACACTCTCTGACACTCTCGCACACTCACTATCACACTCTGACACTCTCTGAAACTCTCTAACACTCTCTGACACTCTCTGACACTCTCTGATACTCTCACTATCACTCTCTGACAATCTCTGACACTCTCTGACACTCTCTATCACTCTCTGACACTCTCTATTACTCTCTGACACTCACTATCACTCTCAGACACTCACCATCACTCTCTGATACTCTCTGACACTCACTATCACTCTCTGACACTCTCTATCTATCTCTGACACTCTCTGACTCTCACTATCACTCTCTGACAGTCTCTATCACTCTCTGACACTCTCTCACACTCTCTGACACTTTCTGACACACTCAGACACTCTGTGACACTCTCGATCACTCTCTGACACTCTCTGACACTTTCAGACACTCTCTATCACTCTCTGACACTCTCTGACACTCTCAGACACTCACTAACACACTCTGATACTCTCTGACACTCACTATCACTCTCTGACACTCTCTGACACTCACTATCACTCTCTGACACTCTCTATCACTCTCTGACACTCACTATCACTCGCTGACACTCACTATCACTCTCTGACACTCTCTGACACTCACTATCACTCTCTGACACACTCTATCACTCTCTGACACTCACTATCACTCTCTGACACTCTCTTACACTCACTATCACTCTCTGACACTCTCTATCACTCTCTGACACTCTCTGACACTCACTATCACTCTCTGACACTCTCTATCACTCTCTGACACTCTCTGACACTCACTATCACTCGTTGACACTCACTATCACTCTCTGGCACTCTATGACACTCACTATCACTCTCTGACACTCTCTATCACTCTCTGACACTCTCTGACACTCACTATCACTCTCTGACACTCTCTGACACTCACTATCACGGTCTGACACTCCCTATCACTCTCTGACACTCTCAGACACTTACTGTCACTCTCTGACACTCTCTATCACTCTCTGACACTCTCAGACAATCACTATCACTCTCTGACACTCTCTATCACTCTCTGACACTCTCAGATACTCTCTGACACTCACTAGCACTCTCTGACACTCTCTATATATCTCTGACACTCTCTGACTCTCACTATCACTCTCTGACAGTCTCTATCACTCTCTGACACTCTCTCACACTCTCTGAGACTCTCTGACACTCTCTATCACTCTCTGACACTCTCTGACACACTCAGACACTATGTGACACTCTCGATCACTCTCTGACACTCTCTGACACTTTCAGACACTCTCTGACACTCTCTATCACTCTCTGACACTCTCTGACACTCTCTGACACTCTCAGACACTCACTAACACACTTTGATACTCTCTGACACTCACTATCACTCTCTGACACTCTCTATCACTCTCTGACACTCTCTGACACTCAGTATCACTCTCTGACACTCTCTATCACTGTCTGACACTCTCTGACACTCACTATCACTCTCTGACACTCACTATCACTCTCTGACATTCTCTGACACTCACTATCACTCTCTGACACTCTCTATCACTCTCTGACACTCACTATCACTCTCTGACACTCACTATCACTCTCTGACACTCTCTGTCACTCACTATCACTCTCTGACACTCACTATCACTCTCTGACATTCTCTGACACTCACTATCACTCTCTGAAACTCTCTATCACTCGCTGACACTCTCTGACACTCACTATCACTCTCTGACACTCACTATCACTCTCTGACACTCTCTGACACTCACTAACACTCTCTGACACTCTCTATCACTCTCTGATACTCTCTGACACTCACTATCACTCTCTGACACTCACTATCACTCTCTGACACTCTCTGACACTCACTATCACTCTCTGACACTCTCTATCACTCTCTGACACTCTCTGACACTCACTATCACTCTCTGACACTCTCTATCACTCTCTGACACTCTCTGACACTCACTATCACTCTCTGACACTCACTATCACTCTCTGACACTCTCTAGCACTCTCTGACGCTCTCTGACACTCAATATCACTCTCTGACACTCTCCGACACTCTCCGACACTCTCTGACACTCTCATACACTCACTATCACTCTCTGACACTCTCTGACACTCTCTGACACTATCACTCTCTGATACTCTCTGACTCTCACTATCACTCTCTGACAGTCTCTATCACTCGCTGACACTCTCTGTCACTCATTATAACTCTCTGACAGTCTCGATAACTCTCTGACACTCTATATCACTCTCTGAAACTCTCTATCACTCTCTGACACTCTCTGAAACTCACGGACACTCACTATCACTCTCTGATACTCTCTGACACTCACTATCACTCTCTGACACTCTCTATCAATCTCTGACACTCTCTGACACTCACTATCACTCTCTGACACTCTCTATCTCTCTCTGACACTCTCTGTCCCTCTCTAACACTCTCTGACACTCTCTGACACTCTCAGACATTCTCATACACTCACTATCACTCTCTGACAACCTCTGACAACCTCTGGCACTCTCTGACACTCTCGGACACTCTCAGACAGTCACTATCACTCTCTGATACTCTCTGATACACACTAACACTCTCTGATACTCTCTATCCATCTCTGACACTCTCTGACACTCTCAGACACTCTCTCTCACTCTCTATCATTCTCAGAGACTCTCAGACACTCACTATCACTCTCAGACACTCACTATCACTCTCTGACACTCACTATCACTCTCTGACACTCACTAACACTCTCTGACACTCTCTATCACTCTCAGACACTCTCTATCACTCTCTATCATTCTCAGACACTCTCAGACACTCACTATCACTCTCAGACACTCACTATCACACTCTGATACTCTCTGACACTATCTATCACTCTCTGACACTCTCTGACACTCACTATCACTCTCTGACACTCTCTGACACTCACTATCACCGTCTGACACTCTCTATCACTCTCTGACACTCTCAGACACTTACTGTCACTCTCTATCACTCTCTATCACTCTCTGACACTCTCAGACACTCACTATCACTCTCAGACACTCACTATCACACTCTGACACACTCTGACACTCTCGCCACTCTCGACACTCTCGACACTCTCTGACACTCTCTATCACTCTCTGTCACTCTCTATCAATCTCTGACACTCTCTGACACTCTCGGACACTCACTATCACACTCTGACACACTCTGACACTCTCGACACTCTCTGACACTCTCTATCACTCTCTGTCACTCTCTATCAATCTCTGACACTCTCTGAAACTCTCTAACACTCTCTGACACTCTCTGATACTCTCTGACACTCACTATCACTCTCTGACACTCTCTGTATATCTCTGACACTCTCTGACTCTCACTATCACTCTCTGACACTCTCTATCTATCTCTGACACTCTCTGACACTCTCAGACATTCTCATACACTCACTATCACTCTCTGACAACCTCTGACAACCTCTGACACTCTCTGACACTCTCAGACACTCTCAGACACTCACTATCACTCTCTGATACTCTCTGATACACACTATCACTCTCTGACACTCTCTGACACTCACTATCACTCTCTGACACTCTCTATCATCTCAGACACTCTCTATCACACTCTATCATTCTCAGACACTCTCAGACACTCACTATCACTCTCAGACACTCACTATCACTCTCTGACACTCACTACCACTCTCTGACACTCACTATCACTCTCTGACACTCTCTATCACTCTCTATCTTTCTCAGACACTCTCAGACACTCACTATCACTCTCAGACACTCACTATCACACTCTGATACTCTCTGACACTCACTATCACTCTCTGACACTATCTATCACTCTCTGACACTCACTATCACTCTCTAACACTCTCTGACACTCACTATCACCGTCTGACACTCTCTATCACTCTCTGACACTCTCAGACACTTACTGTCACTCTCTGACACTCACTATCACTCTCTGACACTCTCTAGCACTCTCTGACACTCTCTGACACTCAATATCACTCTCTGACACTCTCCGACACTCTCCGACACTCTCTGACACTCTCATACACTCACTATCACTCTCTGACACTCTCTGACACTCTCTGACACTATCACTCTCTGATACTCTCTGACTCTCACTATCACTCTCTGACAGTCTCTATCACTCGCTGACACTCTCTGTCACTCATTATAACTCTCTGACAGTCTCGATAACTCTCTGACACTCTATATCACTCTCTGAAACTCTCTATCACTCTCTGACACTCTCTGAAACTCACGGACACTCACTATCACTCTCTGATACTCTCTGACACTCACTATCACTCTCTGACACTCTCTATCAATCTCTGACACTCTCTGACACTCACTATCACTCTCTGACACTCTCTATCTCTCTCTGACACTCTCTGTCCCTCTCTAACACTCTCTGACACTCTCTGACACTCTCAGACATTCTCATACACTCACTATCACTCTCTGACAACCTCTGACAACCTCTGGCACTCTCTGACACTCTCGGACACTCTCAGACAGTCACTATCACTCTCTGATACTCTCTGATACACACTAACACTCTCTGATACTCTCTATCCATCTCTGACACTCTCTGACACTCTCAGACACTCTCTCTCACTCTCTATCATTCTCAGAGACTCTCAGACACTCACTATCACTCTCAGACACTCACTATCACTCTCTGACACTCACTATCACTCTCTGACACTCACTAACACTCTCTGACACTCTCTATCACTCTCAGACACTCTCTATCACTCTCTATCATTCTCAGACACTCTCAGACACTCACTATCACTCTCAGACACTCACTATCACACTCTGATACTCTCTGACACTATCTATCACTCTCTGACACTCTCTGACACTCACTATCACTCTCTGACACTCTCTGACACTCACTATCACCGTCTGACACTCTCTATCACTCTCTGACACTCTCAGACACTTACTGTCACTCTCTATCACTCTCTATCACTCTCTGACACTCTCAGACACTCACTATCACTCTCAGACACTCACTATCACACTCTGACACACTCTGACACTCTCGACACTCTCGACACTCTCGACACTCTCTGACACTCTCTATCACTCTCTGTCACTCTCTATCAATCTCTGACACTCTCTGACACTCTCGGACACTCACTATCACACTCTGACACACTCTGACACTCTCGACACTCTCTGACACTCTCTATCACTCTCTGTCACTCTCTATCAATCTCTGACACTCTCTGAAACTCTCTAACACTCTCTGACACTCTCTGATACTCTCTGACACTCACTATCACTCTCTGACACTCTCTGTATATCTCTGACACTCTCTGACTCTCACTATCACTCTCTGACACTCTCTATCTATCTCTGACACTCTCTGACACTCTCAGACATTCTCATACACTCACTATCACTCTCTGACAACCTCTGACAACCTCTGACACTCTCTGACACTCTCAGACACTCTCAGACACTCACTATCACTCTCTGATACTCTCTGATACACACTATCACTCTCTGACACTCTCTGACACTCACTATCACTCTCTGACACTCTCTATCATCTCAGACACTCTCTATCACACTCTATCATTCTCAGACACTCTCAGACACTCACTATCACTCTCAGACACTCACTATCACTCTCTGACACTCACTACCACTCTCTGACACTCACTATCACTCTCTGACACTCTCTATCACTCTCTATCTTTCTCAGACACTCTCAGACACTCACTATCACTCTCAGACACTCACTATCACACTCTGATACTCTCTGACACTCACTATCACTCTCTGACACTATCTATCACTCTCTGACACTCACTATCACTCTCTAACACTCTCTGACACTCACTATCACCGTCTGACACTCTCTATCACTCTCTGACACTCTCAGACACTTACTGTCACTCTCTGACACTCACTATCACTCTCTGACACTCTCTAGCACTCTCTGACACTCTCTGACACTCAATATCACTCTCTGACACTCTCCGACACTCTCCGACACTCTCTGACACTCTCATACACTCACTATCACTCTCTAGCACTCTCTGACACTCTCTGACACTCAATATCACTCTCTGACACTCTCCGACACTCTCCGACACTCTCTGACACTCTCATACACTCACTAACACTCTCTGACACTCTCTATCACTCTCAGACACTCTCTATCACTCTCTATCATTCTCAGACACTCTCAGACACTCACTATCACTCTCAGACACTCACTATCACACTCTGATACTCTCTGACACTCACTATCACTCTCTGACACTATCTATCACTCTCTGACACTCACTATCACTCTCTAACACTCTCTGACACTCACTATCACCGTCTGACACTCTCTATCACTCTCTGACACTCTCAGACACTTACTGTCACTCTCTGACACTCTCTATCACTCTCTGACACTCTCAGACAATCACTATCAATCTCTGACACTCTCTATCACTCTCTGACAGTCTCTGATACCTCAGACACTTACTGTCACTCTCTGACACTCACTATCACTCTCTGACACACTCTGACACTCTCGACACTCTCTGACACTCACTATCACTCTCTGTCACTCTCTATCAATCTCTGACACTCTCTGACACTCTCGGACACTCACTATCACACTCTGACACTCTCTGAAACTCTCTAACACTCTCTGACACTCTCTGACACTCTCACTATCACTCTCTGACAATCTCTGACACTCTCTTCCACTCTCTGACACTCTCTATCACTCTCTGACACTCTCTAGTACTCTCTGACACTCACTATCACTCTCAGACACTCACATTCACTCTCTGATACTCTCTGACACTCTCTATCACTGTCAGACACTCTCTATCACTCTCTATCATTCTCAGACACTCTCAGACACTCACTATCACTCTCTGACACTCACTATCACTCTCTGACACTCACTATCACTCTCTGACACTCTCTGAAACTCTCTATCTCTCTCTGACACTCTCTATCACTCTCTGACACTCTCTGACACTCTCTATCATTCTCTGACACTCTCTGACACTCTCAGACACTCTCAGACACTCACTATCACTCTCTGATACTCTCTGACACTCACTATCACTCTCTGATACTCTCTGACACTCTCTATCACTCTCTGACACGCACGATCACTCTCTGACACTCTCTGACACTCACTATCACTCTCTGATACTCTCAGACACTCAGTGCCACTCTCTGACTTTCTCTGACACTCTCTATCACTCTCTATCACTCTCTGACACACTCTGACACACTCTATCACTCTCTATCACACTCTGACACACTCTGACACTCAGAGACACTCACTGTCACTCTCTGACACTCTCTGACAATCTCAGACAATCACTATCACTCTCTGACATTCTCTGACACACTCTATCACTCTCTATCACAATCTGACACACTCTGACACTCAGAGACACTCACTGTCACTCTCTGACACTCTCTGACACTCACTACCACTCTCTGACACTCCCTATCACTCTCTGACACTCTCTGACACTCTCTAACACTCACTAACACTCTCTGACACTCTCTGACACTCTCACTATCACTCTCTGACACTCTCTATTACTCTCTGACACTCACTATCACTCTCAGACACTCACTATCACTCTCTGATACTCTCTGACACTCACTATCACTCTCTGACACTCCCTATCTATCTCTGACACTCTCTGACACTCACTATCACTCTCTGACAGTCTCTATCACTCTCAGACACTCTCTATCACTCTCAGACACTCTCAGACAATCACTATCACTCTCTGACATTCACTATCACTCTCTGACACTCTCTGACACTCTCTGAAACTCTCTACCTCTCTCTGACACTCTCTACCACTCTCTGACACTGTCTGACACTCTCTGTGAATCTCTGACACTCTCAGACACTTACTGCCACTCTCTGACACTCTCTATCACTCGCTGACACTCTCAGACAATCACTATCACTCTCTGACACTCTCTATCACTCTCTGACACTCTCTGATACTCTCAGATACTCACAGACACTCACTATCACTCTCTGACACTCTCTGACACTCACTGTCACTCTCTGACACTCTCTGATGCTCTCTGACACTCACTATCACTCTCTGACACACTCTGACACTCTCGACACTCTCTGATACTCTCTATCACTCTCTATCACTCTCCATCAATCTCTATCACTCTCTGACACTCTCTTACACACTCAGACACTCTGTGACACTCTCGATCACTCTCTGACACACTCTGACACTCTCTGACACCCTCGGACACTCTCTATCACTCTCTGACACTCTCTGACACTCTCTGACACTCTCAGACACTGACTAACACACTCTGATACTCTCTGACACTCACTCTCACTCTCTGAAACTCTCTATCACTCTCTGACTCTCTCTGACACTCACTATCACTCTCTGACACTCTCTATCACTCTCTGACACTCACTATCACTCGCTGACAATCACTATCACTCTGTGACCCTCTCTGAAACTCACTATCACTCTCTGACACTCTCTATCACTCTCTGACACTCTCTGACACTCACTATCACTCTCTGACACTTCTTGACACTCACTGTCACTCTCTGACACTCACTGACACTCTCTGACACTCTCTGACACTCACTATCACTCTCTGACACTCTCTATCACTCTCTGACACTCACTATCACTCGCTGACACTCACTATCACTCTCTGACACTCTATGACACTCACTATCACTCTCTGACACTCTCCATCACTCTCTGACACTCTCTGACACTCACTATCACTCTCTGACACTCTCTGACACTCACTATCACTCTCTGACACTCTCTATCACTCTCTGACACTCTCAGACACTTACTGTCACTCTCTGACACTGTCCATCACTCTCTTACACTCTCAGACAATCACTATCACTCCATGACACTCTCTATCACTCTCTGACACTCTCTGATACTCTCTGACACTCACCATCACTCTCTGACACTCTCTATATATCTCTGACACTCTCTGACTCTCACTATCACTCTCTGACAGTCTCTATCACTCTCTGACACTCTCTCACACTCTCTGAGACTCTCTGACACTCACTATCACTCTCTGACACTCACTATCACTCTCTGACATTCTCTGACACTCACTATCACTCTCTGACACTCTCTATCACTCTCTGACACTCTCTGACTCTCACTATCACTCTCTGACACTCACTATCACTCTCTGACACTCTCTGACACTCACTATCACTCTCTGACACTCACTATCACTCTCTGACATTCTCTGACACTCACTATCACTCTCTGACACTCTCTATCACTCTCTGACACTCTCTGACACTCACTATCACTCTCTGAAACTCACTATCACTCTCTGACACTCTCTGACACTCACTATCACTCTCTGACACTCTCTATCACTCTCTGATACTCTCTGACACTCACTATCACTCTCTGACACTCACTATCACTCTCTGACACTCTCTGACACTCACTATCACTCTCTGACACTCTCTATCACTCTCTGACACTCTCTGACACTCACTATCACTCTCTGACACTCACTATCACTCTCTGACACTCTCTGACACTCACTATCACTCTCTGACACTCTCTAGCACTCTCTGACACTCTCTGACACTCAATATCACTCTCTGACACTCTCCGACACTCTCCGACACTCTCTGACACTCTAATACACTCACTATCACTCTCTGACACTCTCTGACACTCTCTGACACTATCACTCTCTGATACTCTCTGACTCTCACTATCACTCTCTGACAGTCTCTATCACTCGCTGACACTCTCTGTCACTCATTATAACTCTCTGACAGTCTCGATAACTCTCTGACACTCTATATCACTCTCTGAAACTCTCTATCACTCTCTGACACTCTCTGAAACTCACGGACACTCACTATCACTCTCTGATACTCTCTGACACTCACTATCACTCTCTGACACTCTCTATCAATCTCTGACACTCTCTGACACTCACTATCACTCTCTGACACTCTCTATCTCTCTCTGACACTCTCTGTACCTCTCTAACACTCTCTGACACTCTCTGACACTCTCAGACATTCTCATACACTCACTATCACTCTCTGACAACCTCTGACAACCTCTGACACTCTCTGACACTCTCGGACACTCTCAGACACTCACAATCACTCTCTGATACTCTCTGATACACACTAACACTCTCTGATACTCTCTATCCATCTCTGACACTCTCTGACACTCTCAGACACTCTCTCTCACTCTCTATCATTCTCAGAGACTCTCAGACACTCACTATCACTCTCAGACACTCACTATCACTCTCTGACACTCACTATCACTCTCTGACACTCACTAACACTCTCTGACACTCTCTATCACTCTCAGACACTCTCTATCACTCTCTATCATTCTCAGACACTCTCAGACACTCACTATCACTCTCAGACACTCACTATCACACTCTGATACTCTCTGACACTATCTATCACTCTCTGACACTCTCAGACACTTACTGTCACTCTCTGACACTCTCTATCACTCTCTGACACTCTCAGACTATCACTATCACTCTCTGACACTCTCTATCACTCTCTGACTCTCTCTGATACTCTCTGACACTCACTATCACTCTCTGACACTCTCTATATATCTCTGACACTCTCTGACTCTCGCTATCACTCTCTGACACTCTCTATCTATCTCTGACACTCTCTGACACTCACTGTCACTCTCTGACAGTCTCTATCACTCTCTGACATTCACTATCACTCTCTGACACTCTCTGACACTCTCTATCACTCTCTGACACTCACTGACACACTCAGACACTCTGTGACACTCTCGATCACTCTCTGACACTCACTATCACTCTCAGACACTCACTATCACTCTCTGACACTCTCTGACACTCTCTGACTCTCCCTGACATTCACTGACACTCTCTGACACTCACGGACACTCACTATCACTCTCTGATACTCTTTGACACTCACTATCACTCTCTGACACTCTCTATCAATCTCTGACACTCTCTGACACTCACTATCACT
This sequence comes from Heterodontus francisci, assembly GCF_036365525.1. NCBI lineage: Eukaryota > Metazoa > Chordata > Chondrichthyes > Heterodontiformes > Heterodontidae > Heterodontus > Heterodontus francisci. Next base: position 14,665,801 of record NC_090405.1, read on the forward strand.
CTCTGACACTCTCTATCTCTCTCTGACACTCTCTGTCCCTCTCTAACACTCTCTGAAACTCTCTGACACTCTCAGACATTCTCATACACTCACTATCACTCTCTGACAACCTCTGACAACCTCTGACACTCTCTGACACTCTCAGACACTCTCAGACACTCACTATCACTCTCTGATACTCTCTGATACACACTATCACTCTCTGATACTCTCTATCAATCTCTGACACTCTCTGACACTCACTATCACTCTCTGACACTCTCTATCATCTCAGACACTCTCTATCACACTCTATCATTCTCAGACACTCTCAGACACTCACTATCACTCTCAGACACTCACTATCACTCTCTGACACTCACTACCACTCTCTGACACTCACTATCACTCTCTGACACTCTCTATCACTCTCTATCTTTCTCAGACACTCTCAGACACTCACTATCACTCTCAGACACTCACTATCACACTCTGATACTCTCTGACACTCACTATCACTCTCTGACACTATCTATCACTCTCTGACACTCACTATCACTCTCTAACACTCTCTGACACTCACTATCACCGTCTGACACTCTCTATCACTCTCTGACACTCTCAGACACTTACTGTCACTCTCTGACACTCTCTATCACTCTCTGACACTCTCAGACAATCACTATCACTCTCTGACACTCTCTATCACTCTCTGACAGTCTCTGATACCTCAGACACTTACTGTCACTCTCTGACACTCACTATCACTCTCTGACACACTCTGACACTCTCGACACTCTCTGACACTCTCTATCACTCTCTGACACTCTCTGAAACTCACGGACACTCACTATCACTCTCTGATACTCTCTGACACTCACTACCACTCTCTGACACTCACTATCACTCTCTGACACACTCTGACACTCTCGACACTCTCTGACACTCTCTATCAATCTCTGACACTCTCTGACACTCACTATCACTCTCTGACACTCTCTATCTCTCTCTGACACTCTCTGTCCCTCTCTAACACTCTCTGACACTCTCTGACACTCTCAGACATTCTCATACACTCACTATCACTCTCTGACAACCTCTGACAACCTCTGACACTCTCTGACACTCTCGGACACTCTCAGACACTCACTATCACTCTCTGATACTCTCTGATACACACTAACACTCTCTGATACTCTCTATCCATCTCTGACACTCTCTGACACTCTCAGACACTCTCTCTCACTCTCTATCATTCTCAGAGACTCTCAGACACTCACTATCACTCTCAGACACTCACTATCACTCTCTGACACTCACTATCACTCTCTGACACTCACTAACACTCTCTGACACTCTCTATCACTCTCAAACACTCTCTATCACTCTCTATCATTCTCAGACACTCTCAGACACTCACTATCACTCTCAGACACTCACTATCACACTCTGATACTCTCTGACACTATCTATCACTCTCTGACACTCTCTGACACTCACTATCACTCTCTGACACTCTCTGACACTCACTATCACCGTCTGACACTCTCTATCACTCTCTGACACTCTCAGACACTTACTGTCACTCTCTATCACTCTCTATCACTCTCTGACACTCTCAGACACTCACTATCACTCTCAGACACTCACTATCACACTCTGACACACTCTGACACTCTCGACACTCTCGACACTCTCTGACACTCTCTATCACTCTCTGTCACTCTCTATCAATCTCTGACACTCTCTGACACTTTCGGACACTCACTATCACACTCTGACACACTCTGACACTCTCGACTCTCTCTGACACTCTCTATCACTCTCTGTCACTCTCTATCAATCTCTGACACTCTCTGAAACTCTCTAACACTCTCTGACACTCTCTGATACTCTCTGACACTCACTATCACTCTCTGACACTCTCTGTATATCTCTGACACTCTCTGACTCTCACTATCACTCTCTGACACTCTCTATCTATCTCTGACACTCTCTGACACTCACTGTCACTCTCTGACAGTCTCTATCACTCTCTGACATTCACTGTCACTCTCTGACACTCTCTGACACTCTCTATCACTCTCTGACACTCTCTGACACACTCAGACACTCTGTGACACTCTCGATCACTCTCTGACACTCTCTGACACTTTCAGACACTCTCTGACACTCTATCACTCTCTGACACTCTCTGACACTCTCTGACACTCTCAGACACTCACTAACACACTCTGATACTCTCTGACACTCTCTGACACTCTCTGACACTCTCTAATACTCACTAACACTCTCTGACACTCTCTGACACTCTCACTATCACTCTCTGACACTCTCTGACACTCTCTGACACTCTCTGACACTCTCTATCACTCTCTGACACTCTCCATTAGTCTCTGACAATCACTATCACTCTCAGATACTCACTATCACTCTCTGATACTCTCTGACACTCACTATCACTCTCTGACAGTCTCTATCACTCGCTGACACTCTCTGTCACTCATTATCACTCTCTGACAGTCTCGATAACTCTCTGACACTCTCTGACACTCTCTGACTCTCCCTGACATTCACTGACACTCTCTGACACTCACGGACACTCACTATCACTCTCTGATACTCTTTGACACTCACTATCACTCTCTGACACTCTCTATCAATCTCTGACACTCTCTGACACTCACTATCACTCTCTGACACTCTCTATCTTTCTCTGACACTCTCTGTCCCTCTCTAACACTCTCTGAAACTCTCTGACACTCTCAGACATTCTCATACACTCACTATCACTCTCTGACAACCTCTGACAACCTCTGACACTCTCTGACACTCTCAGACACTCTCAGACACTCACTATCACTCTCTGATACTCTCTGATACACACTATCACTCTCTGATACTCTCTATCAATCTCTGACACTCTCTGACACTCACTATCACTCTCTGACACTCTCTATCATCTCAGACACTCTCTATCACACTCTATCATTCTCAGACACTCTCAGACACTCACTATCACTCTCAGACACTCACTATCACTCTCTGACACTCACTACCACTCTCTGACACTCACTATCACTCTCTGACACTCTCTATCACTCTCTATCTTTCTCAGACACTCACTATCACTCTCAGACACTCACTATCACACTCTGATACTCTCTGACACTCACTATCACTCTCTGACACTATCTATCACTCTCTGACACTCACTATCACTCTCTAACACTCTCTGACACTCACTATCACCGTCTGACACTCTCTATCACTCCCTGACACTCTCAGACACTTACTGTCACTCTCTGACACTCTCTATCACTCTCTGACACTCTCAGACAATCACTATCAATCTCTGACACTCTCTATCACTCTCTGACAGTCTCTGATACCTCAGACACTTACTGTCACTCTCTGACACTCACTATCACTCTCTGACACACTCTGACACTCTCGACACTCTCTGACACTCACTATCACTCTCTGTCACTCTCTATCAATCTCTGACACTCTCTGACACTCTCGGACACTCACTATCACACTCTGACACTCTCTGAAACTCTCTAACACTCTCTGACACTCTCTATCACTCTCTGACACGCACGATCACGCTCTGACACTCTCTGACACTCACTATCACTCTCTGATACTCTCAGACACTCAGTGTCACTCTCTGACTTTCTCTGACACTCTCTATCACTCTCTGACACACTCTGACACACTCTATCACTCTCTATCACACTCTGACACACTCTGACACTCAGAGACACTCACTGTCACTCTCTGACACTCTCTGACAATCTCAGACAATCACTATCACTCTCTGACATTCTCTGACACACTCTATCACTCTCTATCACAATCTGACACACTCTGACACTCAGAGACACTCACTGTCACTCTCTGACACTCTCTGACACTCACTACCACTCTCTGACACTCCCTATCACACTCTGACACTCTCTGACACTCTCTAACACTCACTAACACTCTCTGACACTCTCTGACACTCTCTGACACTCTCACTATCACTCTCTGACACTCTCTATTACTCTCTGACACTCACTATCACTCTCAGACACTCACTATCACTCTCTGATACTCTCTGACACTCACTATCACTCTCTGACACTCCCTATCTATCTCTGACACTCTCTGACACTCACTATCACTCTCTGACAGTCTCTATCACTCTCAGACACTCTCTATCACTCTCAGACACTCTCAGACAATCACTATCACTCTCTGACATTCACTATCACTCTCTGACACTCTCTGACACTCTCTGAAACTCTCTACCTCTCTCTGACACTCTCTACCACTCTCTGACACTGTCTGACACTCTCTGTGAATCTCTGACACTCTCAGACACTTACTGCCACTCTCTGACACTCTCTATCACTCGCTGACACTCTCAGACAATCACTATCACTCTCTGACACTCTCTATCACTCTCTGACACTCTCTGATACTCTCAGATACTCACAGACACTCACTATCACTCTCTGACACTCTCTGACACTCACTATCACTCTCTGACACTCTCTGACACTCTCTGACACTATCACTCTCTGATACTCTCTGACTCTCACTCTCACTCTCTGACAGTCTCTATCACTCGCTGAAACTCTCTGTCACTCATTATCACTCTCTGACAGTCTCGATAACTCTCTGACACTCTATATCACTCTCTGAAACTCACTATCACTCTCTGACACTCTCTGACACTCTCTGACTCTCCCTGACATTCACTGACACTCTCTGACTCTCACGGACACTCACTATCACTCTCTGATACTCTCTGACACTCACTATCACTCTCTGACACTCTCTATCAATCTCTGACACTCTCTGACGCTCACTATCACTCTCTGACACTCTCTATCTCTCTCTGACACTCTCTGACACTCTCTGACTCTCCCTGACATTCACTGACACTCTCTGACACTCACGGACACTCACTATCACTCTCTGATACTCTCTGACACTCACTATCACTCTCTGACACTCTCTGTCCCTCTCTAACACTCTCTGACACTCTCTATCACTCTCTGACACTCTCTGACACTCACTATCACTCTCTGACACTCTCTATCACTCTCTGACACTCTCTGACACTCACTGTCACTCGCTGACACTCACTATCACTCTCTGACACTCTCTGACACTCACTATCACTCTCTGACACTCTCTATCACTCTCTGACACTCTCTGACTCTCACTATCACTCTCTGACACTCTCTGACACTCACTATCACTCTCTGACACTCTCTATCACACTCTGACACTCTCTGACACTCACTATCACTCTCAGACACTCACCATCACTCTCTGATACTCTCTGACACTCACTATCACTCTCTGACACTCTCTATCTATCTCTGACACTCTCTGACTCTCACTATCACTCTCTGACAGTCTCTATCACTCTCTGACACTCTCTATCACTCTCTGACACTCTCTGATACTCTCAGATACTCACAGACACTCACTATCACTCTCTGACACTCTCTGACACTCAATATCACTCTCTGACACTCTCTATCACTCTCTGACACTCACTATCACTCTCTGACACTCTCTGACACTCTCTGACACTCTCTATCACTCTCTGACACTCTCTATTACTCTCTGACACTCACTATCACTCTCAGACACTCACCATCACTCTCTGATACTCTCTGACACTCACTATCACTCTCTGACACTCTCTATCTATCTCTGACACACTCTGACTCTCACTATCACTCTCTGACAGTCTCTATCACTCTCTGACACTCTCTCACACTCTCTGAGACTCTCTGACACTCTCTATCACTCTCTGACACTCTCTGACACACTCAGACACTCTGTGACACTCTCGATCACTCTCTGACACTCTCTATCACTCTCTGACACTCACTATCACTCTCAGACACTCACCATCACTCTCTGATACTCTCTGACACTCACTATCACTCTCTGACACTCTCTATCTATCTCTGACACTCTCTGACTCTCACTATCACTCTCTGACAGTCTCTATCACTCTCTGACACTCTCTATCACTCTCTGACACTCTCTGATACTCTCAGATACTCACAAACACTCACTATCACTCTCTGACACTCTCTGACACTCAATATCACTCTCTGACACTCTCTATCACTCTCTGACACTCACTATCACTGTCTGACACTCTCTGACACTCACTATCACTGTCTGACACTCTCTCTCACTCTCTGACACTCTCAGACACTTACCGCCACTCTCTGACACTCTCTATCACTCGCTGACACTCTCAGACAATCACTATCACTCTCTGACACTCTCTATCACTCTCTGACACTCTCTGATACTCTCAGATACTCACAGACACTCACTATCACTCTCTGACACTCTCTGACACTCAATATCACTCTCTGACACTCTATATCACTCTCTGACACTCTCTGACACTCTCTGGCACTCACTATCGCTCTCTGACACTCTCTATCACTCTCTGACAGTCTCTATCACTCTCTGACACTCTCTCACACTCTCTGAGACTCTCTGACACTCTCTATCACTCTCTGACACTCTCTGACACTTTCAGACACTCTCTGACACTCTCTATCACTCTCTGACACTCTCTGACACTCTCTGACACTCTCAGACACTCACTAACACACTCTGATACTCTCTGACACTCACTATCACTCTCTGACACTCTCTATCACTCTCTGACACTCACTATCACTCTCAGACACTCACCATCACTCTCTGATACTCTCTGACACTCACTATCACTCTCTGACACTCTCTATCTATCTCTGACACTCTCTGACTCTCACTATCACTCTCTGACAGTCTCTATCACTCTCTGACACTCTCTCACACTCTCTGAGACTCTCTGACACTCTCTATCACTCTCTGACACTCTCTGACACTTTCAGACACTCTCTGACACTCACTATCACTCTCTGACACTCTCTGACAATCTCTGACACTCTCAGACACTCACTAACACACTCTGATACACTCTGACACTCACTATCACTCTCTGACACTCTCTATCACTCTCTGACACTCTCTGACACTCACTATCACTCTCTGACACTCTCTATCACTCTCTGACACTCTCTGACACTCACTATCACTCTCTGACACTGTCTATCACTCTCTGACACTCTCTGACACTCACTATCACTCGCTGACACTCACTATCACTCTCTGACACTCTCTGACACTCACTATCACTCTCTGACACTCTCTATCACTCTCTGACACTCTCTGACTCTCACTATCACTCTCTGACACTCTCTGACACTCACTATCACTCTCTGACACTCTCTATCACACTCTGACACTCTCTGACACTCACTATCACTCTCAGACACTCACCATCACTCTCTGATACTCTCTGACACTCACTATCACTCTCTGACACTCTCTATCTATCTCTGACACTCTCTGACTCTCACTATCACTCTCTGACAGTCTCTATCACTCTCTGACACTCTCTATCACTCTCTGACACTCTCTGATACTCTCAGATACTCACAGACACTCACTATCACTCTCTGACACTCTCTGACACTCAATATCACTCTCTGACACTCTCTATCACTCTCTGACACTCACTATCACTCTCTGACACTCTCTGACACTCTCTGACACTCTCTATCACTCTCTGACACTCTCTATTACTCTCTGACACTCACTATCACTCTCAGACACTCACCATCACTCTCTGATACTCTCTGACACTCACTATCACTCTCTGACACTCTCTATCTATCTCTGACACACTCTGACTCTCGCTATCACTCTCTGACAGTCTCTATCACTCTCTGACACTCTCTCACACTCTCTGAGACTCTCTGACACTCTCTATCACTCTCTGACACTCTCTGACACACTCAGACACTCTGTGACACTCTCGATCACTCTCTGACACTCTCTATCACTCTCTGACACTCACTATCACTCTCAGACACTCACCATCACTCTCTGATACTCTCTGACACTCACTATCACTCTCTGACACTCTCTATCTATCTCTGACACTCTCTGACTCTCACTATCACTCTCTGACAGTCTCTATCACTCTCTGACACTCTCTATCACTCTCTGACACTCTCTGATACTCTCAGATACTCACAGACACTCACTATCACTCTCTGACACTCTCTGACACTCAATATCACTCTCTGACACTCTCTATCACTCTCTGACACTCACTATCACTCTCTGACACTCTCTGACACTCACTATCACTGTCTGACACTCTCTCTCGCTCTCTGACACTCTCAGACACTTACCGCCACTCTCTGACACTCTCTATCACTCGCTGACACTCTCAGACAATCACTATCACTCTCTGACACTCTCTATCACTCTCTGACACTCTCTGATACTCTCAGATACTCACAGACACTCACTATCACTCTCTGACACTCTCTGACACTCTATATCACTCTCTGACACTCTATATCACTCTCTGACACTCTCTGACACTCTCTGACACTCTCTGGCACTCACTATCGCTCTCTGACACTCTCTATCACTCTCTGACAGTCTCTATCACTCTCTGACACTCTCTCACACTCTCTGAGACTCTCTGACACTCTCTATCACTCTCTGACACTCTCTGACACATTCAGACACCCTCTGACACTCTCTATCACTCTCTGACACTCTCTGACACTCTCTGACACTCTCAGACACTCACTAACACACTCTGATACTCTCTGACACTCACTATCACTCTCTGACACTCTCTATCACTCTCTGACACTCACTATCACTCTCAGACACTCACCATCACTCTCTGATACTCTCTGACACTCACTATCACTCTCTGACACTCTCTATCTATCTCTGACACTCTCTGACTCTCACTATCACTCTCTGACAGTCTCTATCACTCTCTGACACTCTCTCACACTCTCTGAGACTCTCTGACACTCTCTATCACTCTCTGACACTCTCTGACACTTTCAGACACTCTCTGACACTCTCTATCACTCTCTGACACTCTCTGACACTCTCTGACACTCTCAGACACTCACTAACACACTCTGATACTCTCTGACACTCACTATCACTCTCTGACACTCTCTATCACTCTCTGACACTCTCTGACACTCACTATCACTCTCTGACACTCTCTATCACTCTCTGACACTCTCTGACACTCACTATCACTCTCTGACACTCTCTATCACTCTCTGACACTCTCTGACACTCACTATCACTCGCTGACACTCACTATCACTCTCTGACACACTCTGACACTCACTATCACTCTCTGACACTCTCTATCACTCTCTGACACTCTCTGACACTCACTATCACTCTCTGACACTCTCTGACACTCACTATCACTCTCTGACAATCTCTATCACACTCTGACTCTCTCTGACACTCACTATCACTCTCTGACACTCTCTGACACTCACTGTCACTCGCTGACACTCACTATCACTCTCTGACACTCTCTGACACTCACTATCACTCTCTGACACTCACTATCACTCTCTGACACTCTCTGACACTCACTATCACTCTCTGACACTCTCTATCACTCTCTGACACTCTCTGACACTCACTATCACTCTCTGACACTCTCTGACACTCACTATCACTCTCTGACACTCTCTATCACACTCTGACACTCTCTGACACTCACTATCACTCTCTGACACTCTCTGACACTCACTATCACTCTCTGACACTCTCTATCACTCTCTGACACTCTCTGACACTCACTATCACTCTCTGACACTCTCCGACACTCTCCGACACTCTCTGACACTCTCATACACTCACTATCACTCTCTGACACTCTCTGACACTCTCTGACACTCTCTGACACTATCACTCTCTGATACTCTCTGACTCTCACTCTCACTCTCTGACAGTCTCTATCACTCGCTGAAACTCTCTGTCACTCATTATCACTCTCTGACAGTCTCGATAACTCTCTGACACTCTATATCACTCTCTGAAACTCACTATCACTCTCTGACACTCTCTGACACTCTCTGACTCTCCCTGACATTCACTGACACTCTCTGACACTCACGGACACTCACTATCACTCTCTGATACTCTCTGACACTCACTATCACTCTCTGACACTCTCTATCAATCTCTGACACTCTCTGACGCTCACTATCACTCTCTGACACTCTCTATGTCTCTCTGACACTCTCTGTCCCTCTCTAACACTCTCTGACACTCTCTATCACTCTCTGACACTCTCTGACACTCACTATCACTCTCTGACACTCTCTATCACTCTCTGACACTCTCTGACACTCACTGTCACTCGCTGACACTCACTATCACTCTCTGACACTCTCTGACACTCACTATCACTCTCTGACACTCTCTATCACTCTCTGACACTCTCTGACACTCACTATCACTCTCTGACACTCTCTGACACTCACTATCACTCTCTGACACTCTCTATCACACTCTGACACTCTCTGACACTCACTATCACTCTCTGACACTCTCTGTCACTCTCTGACACTCTCTGACACTCACTGTCACTCGCTGACACTCACTATCACTCTCTGACACTCTCTGACACTCACTATCACTCTCTGACACTCTCTATCACTCTCTGACACTCTCTGACACTCACTGTCACTCGCTGACACTCACTATCACTCTCTGACACTCTCTGACACTCACTATCACTCTCTGACACTCTCTATCACTCTCTGACACTCTCTGACACTCACTATCACTCTCTGACACTCTCTGACACTCACTATCACTCTCTGACACTCTCTATCACACTCTGACTCTCTCTGACACTCACTATCACTCTCTGACACTCTCTGTCACTCTCTGACACTCTCTGACACTCACTGTCACTCGCTGACACTCACTATCACTCTCTGACACTCTCTGACACTCACTATCGCTCTCTGACAATCTCTATCACTCTCTGACACTCTCTGACACTCACTATCACTCTCTGACACACTCCGACACCCTCCGACACTCTCTGACACTCTCATACACTCACTATCACTCTCTGACACTCTCTGACACTCTCTGACACTATCACTCTCTGATACTCTCTGACTCTCACTATCACTCTCTGACAGTCTCTATCACTCGCTGAAACTCTCTGTCACTCATTATCACTCTCTGACAGTCTCGATAACTCTCTGACACTCTATATCACTCTCTGAAACTCTCTATCACTCTCTGACACTCTCTGACACTCTCTGACACTCTCTGACTCTCCCTGACATTCACTGACACTCTCTGACACTCACGGACACTGACTATCACTCTCTGATACTCTCTGACACTCACTATCACTCTCTGACACTCTCTATCAATCTCTGACACTCTCTGACACTCACTATCACTCTCTGACACTCTCTATCACTCTCTGACACTCTCTGTCCCTCTCTAACACTCTCTGACACTCTCTGACACTCTCAGACATTCTCATGCACTCACTATCACTCTCTGACAACCTCTGACAACCTCTGACACTCTCTGACACTCTCAGACACTCTCAGACACTCACTATCACTCTCTGATACTCTCTGATACACACTACCACTCTCTGATACTCTCTATCAATCTCTGACACTCTCTGACACTCACTATCACTCTCTGACACTCTCTATCACTCTCAGACACTCACTATCACTCTCAGAAACTCACAATCACACTCTGATACTCTCTGACACTCACTATCACTCTCTGACACTATCTATCACTCTCTGACACTCTCTGACACTCACTGTCACTCTCTGAAACTCTCTGACACTCACTATCACTGTCTGACACTCTCTATCACTCTCTGACTCTCTCAGACACTTACTGTCACTCTATGACACTCTCTATCACTCTCTGACACTCTCAGACAATCACTATCACTCTCTGACACTCTCTATCATTCTCTGACACGTTCTGATACTCTCAGACACTTACTGTCACTCTCTGACACTCACTCTCACTCTCTGACACACTCTGACACTCTCGACACTCTCTGACACTCTCTGTCACTCTCTGCCACTCTCGATCAATCTCTGACACTCTCTGACACTCTCGGACACTCACGATCACACTCTGACACTCTCTGAAACTCTCTAATACTCTCTGACACACTCTAAGACTCTCACTATCACTCTCTGACACTCCCTGACACTCTCTGACACTCTCTATCACTCTCTGACACTCTCTAGTACTCTCTGACACTCACTATCACTCTCAGACACTCACCATTACTCTCTGATACTCTCTATCACTCTCTATCATTCTCAGACACTCTCAGACACTCACTATCACTCTCTGACACTCACTATCACTCTCTGACACTCTCTGACACTCACTATCACTCTCTGACACGCACTATCACTCTCTGACACTCACTATCACTCTCTGACACTCACTATCACTCTCTGACACTATCTGACACTCACTATCACTCTCTGACACTCTCTATCACTCTCTGACACTCTCTGACACTCACTATCACTCTCTGACACTCTCTGACACTCACTATCACTCTCTGACACTCTCTATCATACTCTGACACTCTCTGACACTCACTATCACTCTCTGACACTCTCTGACACTCACTGTCACTCGCTGACACTCACTATCACTCTCTGACACTCAATATCACTCTCTGAAACTCTATATCACTCTCTGACAATCTCTGACAACTCTCTGGCACTCACTATCGCTCTCTGACACTCTCTATCACTCTCTGACACTCTCTATCACTCTCTGACACTCTCAGACACTCACTATCACTCTCTGACACTCTCTGACACTCACTGTCACTCTCTGACACTCTCTGATGCTCTCTGACACTCACTATCACTCTCTGACACACTCTGACACTCTCGACACTCTCTGACACTCTCTGACACTCTCTATCACTCTCTATCACTCTCCATCAATCTCTGACACTCTCTGACACTCTCTGACACTCTCTGACACTCTCTATCAATCTCTGACACTCTCTATTACTCTCTGACACTCACTATCACTCTCAGACACTCACCATCACTCTCTGATACTCTCTGACACTCACTATCACTCTCTGACACTCTCTATCTATCTCTGACACTCTCTGACTCTCACTATCACTCTCTGACACTCTCTCACACTCTCTGAGAGTCTCTGACACTCTCTATCACTCTCTGACACTCTCTGACACTTTCAGACACTCTCTGACACTCTCTATCACTCTCTGACACTCTCTGACACTCTCTGACACTCTCAGACACTCACTAACACACTCTGATACTCTCTGACACTCACTATCACTCTCTTACACTCTCTATCACTCTCTGACACTCTCTGACACTCACTATCACTCTCTGACACTCTCTATCACTCTCTGACACTCTCTGACACTCACTATCACTCGCTGGCACTCACTATCACTCTCTGACACTCTCTGACACTCACTATCACTCTCTGACACTCTCTATCACTCTCTGACACTCTCTGACACTCACTATCACTCTCTGACACTCACTATCACTCTCTGACACTATCTGACACTCACTATCACTCTCTGACACTCTCTATCACTCTCTGACACTCTCTGACACTCACTATCACTCTCTGACACTCTCTGACACTCACTCTCACTCTCTGACACTCTCTATCACACTCTGACACTCTCTGACACTCACTATCACTCTCTGACACTCTCTGACACTCACTGTCACTCGCTGACACTCACTATCACTCTCTGACACTCTCTGACACTCACTATCACTCTCTGACACTCACTATCACTCTCTGACACTCTCTGACACTCACTAGCACTCTCTGACACTCTCTATCACTCTCTGACACTCTCTGACACTCACTATCACTCTCTGACACTCTCTGACACTCACTATCACTCTCTGACACTCTCTATCACACTCTGACACTCTCTGACACTCACTATCACTCTCTGACACTCTCTGACACTCACTGTCACTCGCTGACACTCACTATCACTCCTGACACTCTCTGACACTCACTATCACTCTCTGACACTCTCTATCACTCTCTGACACTCTCTGACACTCACTATCACTCTCTGACACTCTCCGACACTCTCCGACACTCTCTGACACTCTCATACACTCACTATCACTCTCTGACACTCTCTGACACTCTCTGACACTATCACTCTCTGATACTCTCTGACTCTCACTCTCACTCTCTGACAGTCTCTATCACTCGCTGAAACTCTCTGTCACTCATTATCACTCTCTGACAGTCTCGATAACTCTCTGACACTCTATATCACTCTCTGAAACTCACTATCACTCTCTGACACTCTCTGACACTCTCTGACTCTCCCTGACTCTCCCTGACATTCACTGACACTCTCTGACACTCACGGACACTCACTATCACTCTCTGATACTCTCTGACACTCACTATCACTCTCTGACACTCTCTATCAATCTCTGACACTCTCTGACGCTCACTATCACTCTCTGACACTCTCTATCTCTCTCTGACACTCTCTGTCCCTCTCTAACACTCTCTGACACTCTCTATCACTCTCTGACACTCTCTGACACTCACTATCACTCTCTGACACTCTCTATCACTCTCTGACACTCTCTGACACTCACTGTCACTCGCTGACACTCACTATCACTCTCTGACACTCTCTGACACTCACTATCACTCTCTGACACTCTCTATCACTCTCTGACACTCTCTGACACTCACTATCACTCTCTGACACTCTCTGACACTCACTATCACTCTCTGACACTCTCTATCACACTCTGACACTCTCTGACACTCACTATCACTCTCTGACACTCTCTGTCACTCTCTGACACTCTCTGACACTCACTGTCACTCGCTGACACTCACTATCACTCTCTGACACTCTCTGACACTCACTATCACTCTCTGACACTCTCTATCACTCTCTGACACTCTCTGACACTCACTGTCACTCGCTGACAGTCACTATCACTCTCTGACACTCTCTGACACTCACTATCACTCTCTGACACTCTCTATCACTCTCTGACACTCTCTGACACTCACTATCACTCTCTGACACTCTCTGACACTCACTATCACTCTCTGACACTCTCTATCACACTCTGACACTCTCTGACACTCACTATCACTCTCTGACACTCTCTGTCACTCTCTGACACTCTCTGACACTCACTGTCACTCGCTGACACTCACTATCACTCTCTGACACTCTCTGACACTCACTATCACTCTCTGACAATCTCTATCACTCTCTGACACTCTCTGACACTCACTATCACTCTCTGACACACTCCGACACTCTCCGACACTCTCTGACACTCTCATATGCTCACTATCACTCTGTGACACTCTCTGACACTCTCTGACACTATCACTCTCTGATACTCTCTGACTCTCACTATCACTCTCTGACAGTCTCTATCACTCGCTGAATCTCTCTGTCACTCATTATCACTCTCTGACAGTCTCGATAACTCTCTGACACTCTATATCACTCTCTGAAACTCTCTATCACTCTCTGACACTCTCTGACATCCTCTGACTCTCCCTGACATTCACTGACACTCTCTGACACTCACGGACACTCACTATCACTCTCTGATACTCTCTGACACTCACTATCACTCTCTGACACTCTCTATCAATCTCTGACACTCTCTGACACTCACTATCACTCTCTGACACTCTCTATCTCTCCCTGACACTCTCTGTCCCTCTCTAACACTCTCTGACACTCTCTGACACTCTCAGACATTCTCATACACTCACTATCACTCTCTGACAACCTCTGACAACCTCTGACACTCTCTGACACTCTCTGACACTCACTATCACTCTCTGACACTCTCTATCACACTCTGACACTCTCTGACACTCACTATCACTCTCTGACACTCTCTGTCACTCTCTGACACTCTCTGACACTCACTGTCACTCGCTGACACTCACTATCACTCTCTGACACTCTCTGACACTCACTATCACTCTCTGACACTCTCTATCACTCTCTGACACTCTCTGACACTCACTGTCACTCGCTGAAACTCACTATCACTCTCTGACACACTCTGATACTCACTATCACTCTCTGACACTCTCTATCACTCTCTGACACTCTCTGACACTCACTATCACTCTCTGACACTCTCTGACACTCACTATCACTCTCTGACACTCTCTATCACACTCTGACACTCTCTGACACTCACTATCACTCTCTGACACTCTCTGTCACTCTCTGACACTCTCTGACACTCACTGTCACTCGCTGACACTCACTATCACTCTCTGACACTCTCTGACACTCACTATCACTCTCTGACAATCTCTATCACTCTCTGACACTCTCTGACACTCACTATCACTCTCTGACACACTCCGACACTCTCCGACACTCTCTGACACTCTCATACACTCACTATCACTCTCTGACACTCTCTGACACTCTCTGACACTATCACTCTCTGATACTCTCTGACTCTCACTATCACTCTCTGACAGTCTCTATCACTCGCTGAAACTCTCTGTCACTCATTATCACTCTCTGACAGTCTCGATAACTCTCTGACACTCTATATCACTCTCTGAAACTCTCTATCACTCTCTGACACTCTCTGACACTCTCTGACTCTCCCTGACATTCACTGACACTCTCTGACACTCACGGACACTTACTATCACTCTCTGATACTCTCTGACACTCACTATCACTCTCTGACACTCTCTATCAATCTCTGACACTCTCTGACACTCACTATCACACTCTGACACTCTCTATCTCTCTCTGACACTCTCTGTCCCTCTCTAACACTCTCTGACACTCTCAGACATTCTCATACACTCACTATCACTCTCTGACAACCTCTGACACTCTCTGACACTCTCAGACACTCTCAGACACTCACTATCACTCTCTGATACTCTCTGATACACACTACCACTCTCTGATACTCTCTATCAATCTCTGACACTCTCTGACACTCACTATCACTCTCTGACACTCTCTATCACTCTCAGACACTCTCTATCACTCTATCATTCTCAGACACTCTCAGACACTCACTATCACTCTCAGACACTCACTATCACTCTCTGACACTCACTATCACTCTCTATCATTCTCAGACACTCTCAGACACTCACTATCACTCTCAGAAACTCACAATCACACTCTGATACTCTCTGACACTCACTATCACTCTCTGACACTATCTATCACTCTCTGACACTCTCTGACACACACTATCACTCTCTGACACTCTCTGACACTCACTATCACTGTCTGACACTCTCTATCACTCTCTGACTCTCTCAGACACTTACTGTCACTCTCTGACACTCTCTATCACTCTCTGACACTCTCAGACAATCACTATCACTCTCTGACACTCTCTATCATTCTCTGACACTTTCTGATACTCTCAGACACTTACTGTCACTCTCTGACACTCACTATCACTCTCTGACACACTCTGACACTCTCTGACACTCTCTATCACTCTCTGAAACTCTCTATCACTCTCTGTCACTCTCGATCAATCTCTGACACTCTCTGACACTCTCGGACACTCACGATGACACTCTGACACTCTCTGAAACTCTCTAACACTCTCTGACACTCTCTGACACTCTCACTATCACTCTCTGACAATCTCTGACACTCTCTGACACTCTCTGACACTCTCTGACACTCTCTATCACTCTCTGACACTCTCTAGTACTCTCTGGCACTCACTATCACTCTCAGACACTCACCATCACTCTCTGATACTCTCTATCACTCTCTATCATTCTCAGACACACTCAGACACTCACTATCACTCTCTGACACTAACTATCACTCTCTGACACTCTCTGAAACTCTCTATCTCTCTCTGACACTCTCTATCACTCTCTGACACTCTCTGACACTCTCAGACACACTCAGACACTCACTATCACTCTCTGATACTCTCTGACACTCACTATCACTCTCTGATACTCTCTGACACTCTCTATCACTCTCTGACACGCACTATCACTCTCTGACACTCTCTGACACTCTCTGGCACTCACTATCGCTCTCTGACACTCTCTATCACTCTCTGACACTCTCTATCACTCTCTGACACTCTCAGACACTCACTATCACTCTCTGACACTCTCTGACACTCACTGTCACTCTCTGACACACTCTGATGCTCTCTGACACTCACTATCACTCTCTGACACACTCTGACACTCTCGACACTCTCTGACACTCTCTGACACTCTCTATCACTCTCTATCACTCTCCATCAATCTCTGACACACTCTGACACTCTCTGACACTCTCGCACACTCACTATCGCACTCTGACACTCTCTGAAACTCTCTAACACTCTCTGACACTCTCTGACACTCTCTGACACTCTCACTATCACTCTCTGACAATCTCTGACACTCTCTGACACTCTCTGACACTCTCTATCAATCTCTGACACTCTCTATTACTCTCTGACACTCACTATCACTCTCAGACACTCACCATCACTCTCTGATACTCTCTGACACTCACTATCACTCTCTGACACTCTCTATCTATCTCTGACACTCTCTGACTCTCACTATCACTCTCTGACAGTCTCTATCACTCTCTGACACTCTCTCACACTCTCTGAGACTCTCTGACACTCTCTATCACTCTCTGACACTCTCTGACACACTCAGACACTCTGTGACACTCTCGATCACTCTCTGACACTCTCTGACACTTTCAGACACTCTCTGACACTCTCTATCACTCTCTGACACTCTCTGACACTCTCTGACACTCTCAGACACTCACTAACACACTCTGATACTCTCTGACACTCACTATCACTCTCTGACACTCTCTATCACTCTCTGACACTCTCTGACACTCACCATCACTCTCTGACACTCTCTGACACTCACTATCACTCTCTGACACTCTCTATCACACTCTGAGACTCTCTGACACTCTCTATCACTCTCTGACACTCTCTGACACACTCAGACACTCTGTGACACTCTCGATCACTCTCTGACACTCTCTGACACTTTCAGACACTCTCTGACACTCTCTATCACTCTCTGACACTCTCTGACACTCTCTGACACTCTCAGACACTCACTAACACACTCTGATACTCTCTGACACTCACTATCACTCTCTGACACTCTCTATCACTCTCTGACACTCTCTGACACTCACTATCACTCTCTGACACTCTCTATCACTCTCTGACACTCTCTATCACTCTCTGACACTCTCTGACACTCACTATCACTCGCTGACACTCACTATCACTCTCTGACACTCTCTGACACTCACTATCACTCTCTGACACTCTCTATCACTCTCTGACACTCTCTGACACTCACCATCACTCTCTGACACTCTCTGACACTCACTATCACTCTCTGACACTCTCTATCACACTCTGACACTCTCTGACACTCACTATCACTCTCTGACACTCTCTGACACTCACTGTCACTCGCTGACACTCACTATCACTCTCTGACACTCTCTGACACTCACTATCACTCTCTGACACTCTCTGACACTCTCTATCACTCTCTGACACTCTCTGACACTCACTATCGCTCTCTGACACTCTCAGACACTCACTAACACACTCTGATACACTCACTATCAGTCTCTGAAACTCTCTGACACTCTCTGACACTATCACTCTCTGATACTCTCTGACTCTCACTATCACTCTCTGATATTCTCTATCACTCGCTGAAACTCTATATCACTCTCTGAAACTCACTATCACTCTCTGACACTCTCTGACACTCTCTGACTCTCCCTGACATTCACTGACACTCTCTGACACTCACGGACTCTCACTATCACTCTCTGATACTCTCTGACACTCACTATCACTCTCTGACACTCTCTATCAATCTCTGACACTCTCTGACGCTCACTATCACTCTCTGACACTCTCTATCTCTCTCTGACACTCTCTGTCCCTCTCTAACACTCTCTGACACTCTCTGACACTCTCAGACATTCTCATACACTCACTATCAATCTCTGACAACCTCTGACAACCTCTGACACTCTCAGACACTCTCAGACACTCTCAGACACTCACTATCAGTCTCTGATACTCTCTGATACACACTATCACTCTCTGATACTCTCTATCAATCTCTGACACTCTCTGACACTCACTATCACTCTCTGACACTCTCTATCACTCTCAGACACTCTATATCACTCTCTATCATTCTCAGACACTCTCAGACACTCACTATCACTCTCAGACACTCACTATCACTCTCTGACACTCACTATCACTCTCTGACACTCACTATCACTCTCTGACACTCTCTATCACTCTCAGACACTCTCTATCACTCTCTATCATTCTCAGACACTCTCAGACACTCACTATCACTCTCAGACACTCACGATCACACTCTGATACTCTCTGACACTCACTATCACTCTCTGACACTATCTATCACTCTCTGACACTCTCTGACACTCACTATCACTCTCTGACACTCTCTGACACTCACTATCACTGTCTGACACTCTCTATCACTCTCTGACTCTCTCAGACACTTACTGTCACTCTCTGACACTCTCTATCACTCTCTGACACTCTCAGACAATCACTATCACTCTCTGACGCTCTCTATCACTCTCTGACACTTTCTGATACTCTCAGACACTTACTGTCATTCTCTGACACTCACTATCACTCTCTGACACACTCTGACACTCTCGACACTCTCTGACACTCTCTATCACTCTCTGTCACTCTCTATCAATCTCTGACACTCTCTGACACTCTCGGACACTCACGATCACACTCTGACACTCTCTGAAACTCTCTAACACTCTCTGACACTCTCTGACACTCTCACTATCACTCTCTGACAATCTCTGACACTCTCTGACACTCTCTGACACTCTCTATCACTCTCTGACACTCTCTAGTACTCTCTGACACTCACTATCACTCTCAGACACTCACCATCACTCTCTGATACTCTCTATCACTCTCTATCATTCTCAGACACTCTCAGACACTCACTATCACTCTCTGACACTCACTATCACTCTCTGACACTCACTATCACTCTCTGACACTCTCTGAAACTCTCTATCTCTCTCTGACACTCACTATCACTCTCTGACACTCTCTGACACTCTCAGACACTCACTATCACTCTCTGATACTCTCTGACACTCACTATCACTCTCTGATACTCTCTGACACTCTCTATCACTCTCTGACACGCACTATCACTCTCTGACACTCTCTGACACTCACTGGCACTCACTATCGCTCTCTGACACTCTCTATCACTCTCTGACACTCTCTATCACTCTCTGACACTCTCAGACACTCACTATCACTCTCTGACACTCTCTGACACTCACTGTCACTCTCTGACACTCTCTGATGCTCTCTGACACTCACTATCACTCTCTGACACACTCTGACACTCTCGACACTCTCTGACACCCTCTGACACTCTCTATCACTCTCTATCACTCTCCATCAATCTCTGACACACTCTGACACACTCTGACACTCTCGCACACTCACTATCACACTCTGACACTCTCTGAAACTCTCTAACACTCTCTGACACTCTCTGACACTCTCTGACACTCTCACTATCACTCTCTGACAATCTCTGACACTCTCTGACACTCTCTGACACTCTCTATCACTCTCTGACACTCTCTGACACTCTCAGACACTCTCAGACACTCACTATCACTCTCTGATACTCTCTGACACTCACTATCACTCTCTGATACTCTCTGACACTCTCTATCACTCTCTGACACGCACTATCACTCTCTGACACTCTCTGACACTCTCTGGCTCTCACTATCGCTCTCTGACACTCTCTATCACTCTCTGACACTCTCTATCACTCTCTGACACTCTCAGACACTCACTATCACTCTCTGACACTCTCTGACACTCACTGTCACTCTCTGACACTCTCTGATGCTCTCTGACACTCACTATCACTCTCTGACACACTCTGACACTCTCGACACTCTCGACACTCTCTGACACTCTCTGACACTCTCTATCACTCTCTATCACTCTCCATCAATCTCTGACACACTCTGACACTCTCTGACACTCTCGCACACTCACTATCACACTCTGACACTCTCTGAAAATCTCTAACACTCTCTGACACTCTCTGACACTCTCTGACACTCTCACTATCACTCTCTGACAATCTCTGACACTCTTTGACACTCTCATACACTCTCTATCACTCTCTGACACTCTCTATTACTCTCTGACACTCACTATCACTCTCAGACACTCACCATCACTCTCTGATACTCTCTGACACTCACTATCACTCTCTGACACTCTATCTATCTCTGACACTCTCTGACTCTCACTATCACTCTCTGACAGTCTCTATCACTCTCTGACACTCTCTCACACTCTCTGAGACTCTCTGACACTCTCTATCACTCTCTGACACTCTCTGACACACTCAGACACTCTGTGACACTCTCGATCACTCTCTGACACTCTCTGACACTTTCAGACACTCTCTGACACTCTCTATCACTCTCTGACACTCTCTGACACTCTCTGACACTCTCAGACACTCACTAACACACTCTGATACTCTCTGACACTCACTATCACTCTCTGACACTCTCTATCACTCTCTGACACTCTCTGACACTCGCTATCACTCTCTGACACTCTCTATCACTCTCTGACACTCTCTGACACTCACTATCACTCTCTGACACTCACTATCACTCTCTGACACTCTCTATCACTCTCTGACACTCTCTGACACTCACTATCACTCTCTGACACTCTCTATCACTCTCTGACACTCTCTGACACTCACTATCACTCGCTGACACTCACTATCACTCTCTGACACTCTCTGACACTCACTATCACTCTCTGGCACTCTCTATCACTCTCTGACACTCTCTGACACTCACTATCACTCTCTGACACTCTCTGACACTCACTATCACTCTCTGACACTCTCTATCACACTCTGACACTCTCTGACACTCACTATCACTCTCTGACACTCTCTGACACTCACTGTCACTCGCTGACACTCACTATCACTCTCTGACACTCTCTGACACTCACTATCACTCTCTGACACTCTCTGACACTCTCTATCACTCTCTGACACTCTCTGACACTCACTATCACTCTCTGACACTCTCCGACACTCTCCGACACTCTCTGACACTCTCATACACTCACTATCACTCTCTGAAACTCTCTGACACTCTCTGACACTCTCTGACACTATCACTCTCTGATACTCTCTGACTCTCACTATCACTCTCTGACACTCTCTGACACTCTCTGACTCTCCCTGACATTCACTGACACTCTATGACACTCACGGACTCTCACTATCACTCTCTGATACTCTCTGACACTCACTATCACTCTCTGACACTCTCTATCAATCTCTGACACTCTCTGACGCTCACTATCACTCTCTGACACTCTCTATCTCTCTCTGACACTCTCTGTCCCTCGCAAACACTCTCTGACACTCTCTGACACTCTCAGACATTCTCATGCACTCACTATCAATCTCTGACAACCTCTGACAACCTCTGACACTCTCAGACACTCTCAGACACTCTCAGACACTCTCAGACACTCACTATCAGTCTCTGATACTCTCTGATACACACTATCACTCTCTGATACTCTCTATCAATCTCTGACACACTCTGACACTCACTATCACTCTCTGACACTCTCTATCACTCTCAGACACTCTCTATCACTCTCTATCATTCTCAGACACTCTCAGACACTCACTATCACTCTCAGACACTCACTATCACTCTCTGACACTCACTATCACTCTCTGACACTCTCTATCACTCTCAGACACTCTCTATCACTCTCTATCATTCTCAGACACTCTCAGACACTCACTATCACTCTCAGACACTCACGATCACACTCTGATACTCTCTGACACTCACTATCACTCTCTGACACTATCTATCACTCTCTGACACTCTCTGACACTCACTATCACTCTCTGACACTCTCTGACACTCACTATCACTGTCTGACACTCTCTATCACTCTCTGACTCTCTCAGACACTTACTGTCACTCTCTGACACTCTCTATCACTCTCTGACACTCTCAGACAATCACTATCACTCTCTGACGCTCTCTATCACTCTCTGACACTTTCTGATACTCTCAGACACTTACTGTCATTCTCTGACACTCACTATCACTCTCTGAAACACTCTGACACTCTCGACACTCTCTGACACTCTCTATCACTCTCTGTCACTCTCTATCAATCTCTGACACTCTCTGACACTCTCGGACACACACGATCACACTCTGACACTCTCTGAAACTCTCTAACATTCTCTGACACTCTCTGACACTCTCTGACACTCTCTGACACTCTCTATCACTCTCTGACACTCTCTAGTACTCTCTGACACTCACTATCACTCTCAGACACTCACCATCACTCTCTGATACTCTCTATCACTCTCTATCATTCTCAGACACTCTCAGACACTCACTATCACTCTCTGACACTCACTATCACTCTCTGACACTCACTATCACTCTCTGACACTCACTATCACTCTCTGACACTCTCTGAAACTCTCTATCTCTCTCTGACACTCACTATCACTCTCTGACACACTCTGACACTCTCGACACTCTCTGACACCCTCTGACACTCTCTATCACTCTCTATCACTCTCCATAAATCTCTGACACACTCTGACACACTCTGACACTCTCGCACACTCACTATCACACTCTGACACTCTCTGAAACTCTCTAACACTCTCTGACACTCTCTGACACTCTCTATCACTCTCTGACACTCTCTGACACTCTCAGACACTCTCAGACACTCACTATCACTCTCTGATACTCTCTGACACTCACTATCACTCTCTGATACTCTCTGACACTCTCTATCACTCTCTGACATGCACTATCACTCTCTGACACTCTCTGACACTCTCTGGCTCTCACTATCGCTCTCTGACACTCTCTATCACTCTCTGACACTCTCTATCACTCTCTGACACTCTCAGACACTCACTATCACTCTCTGACACTCTCTGACACTCACTGTCACTCTCTGACACTCTCTGATGCTCTCAGACACTCACTATCACTCTCTGACACACTCTGACACTCTCGACACTCTCTGACACTCTCTGACACTCTCTATCACTCTCTATCACTCTCCATCAATCTCTGACACACTCTGACACTCTCTGACACTCTCGCACACTCACTATCACACTCTGACACTCTCTGAATCTCTCTAACACTCTCTGACACTCTCTGACACTCTCTGACACTCTCACTATCACTCTCTGACAATCTCTGACACTCTTTGACACTCTCTGACACTCTCTATCACTCTCTGACACTCTCTATTACTCTCTGACACTCACTATCACTCTCAGACACTCACCATCACTCTCTGATACTCTCTGACACTCACTATCACTCTCTGACACTCTCTATCTATCTCTGACACTCTCTGACTCTCACTATCACTCTCTGACAGTCTCTATCACTCTCTGACACTCTCTCACACTCTCTGAGACTCTCTGACACTCTCTATCACTCTCTGACACTCTCTGACACACTCAGACACTCTGTGACACTCTCGATCACTCTCTGACACTCTCTGACACTTTCAGACACTCTCTGACACTCTCTATCACTCTCTGACACTCTCTGACACTCTCTGACACTCTCAGACACTCACTAACACACTCTGATACTCTCTGACACTCACTATCACTCTCTGACACTCTCTATCACTCTCTGACACTCTCTGACACTCACTATCACTCTCTGACACTCTCTATCACTCTCTGACACTCTCTGACACTCACTATCACTCGCTGACACTCACTATCACTCTCTGAAACTCTCTGACACTCACTATCACTCTCTGACACTCTCTATCACTCTCTGACACTCTCTGACACTCACTATCACTCTCTGACACTCTCTGACACTCACTATCACTCTCTGACACTCTCTGACACTCTCTATCACACTCTGACACTCTCTGACACTCACTATCACTCTCTGACACTCTCTGACACTCACTGTCACTCGCTGACACTCACTATCACTCTCTGACACTCTCTGACACTCACTATCACTCTCTGACTGACACTCTCTGACACTCTCTATCACTCTCTGACACTCTCTGACACTCACTATCACTCTCTGACACTCTCCGACACTCACTATCACTCTCTGACACTCTCATACACTCACTATCACTCTCTGAAACTCTCTGACACTCTCTGACACTATCACTCTCTGATACTCTCTGACTCTCACTATCACTCTCTGACACTCTCTGACACTCTCTGACTCTCCCTGACATTCACTGACACTCTCTGACACTCACCGACTCTCACTATCACTCTCTGATACTCTCTGACACTCACTATCACTCTCTGACACTCTCTATCAATCTATGACACTCTCTGACGCTCACTATCACTCTCTGACACTCTCTATCTCTCTCTGACACTCTCTGTCCCTCTCTAACACTCTCTGACACTCTCTGACACTCTCAGACATTCTCATACACTCACTATCAATCTCTGACAACCTCTGACAACCTCTGACACTCTCAGACACTCTCAGACACTCTCAGACACTCACTATCACTCTCTGACACTCTCTGACACTCACTATCACTCTCTGACACTCTCTATCACTCTCAGACACTCTCTATCACTCTCTATCATTCTCAGACACTCTCAGACACTCACTATCACTCTCAGACACTCACTATCACTCTCTGACACTCACTATCACTCTCTGACACTCACTATCACTCTCTGACACTCTCTATCACTCTCAGACACTCTCTATCACTCTCTATCATTCTTAGACACTCTCAGACACTCACTATCACTCTCAGACACTCACGATCACACTCTGATACTCTCTGACACTCACTATCACTCTCTGACACTATCTATCACTCTCTGACACTCTCTGACTCTCACTATCACTCTCTGACACTCTCTGACACTCACTATCACTGTCTGACACTCTCTATCACTCTCTGACTCTCTCAGACACTTACTGTCACTCTCTGACACTCTCTATCACTCTCTGACACTCTCAGACAATCACTATCACTCTCTGACGCTCTCTATCACTCTCTGACACTTTCTGATACTCTCAGACACTTACTGTCATTCTCTGACACTCACTATCACTCTCTGACACACTCTGACACTCTCGACACTCTCTGACACTGTCTATCACTCTCTGTCACTCTCTATCAATCTCTGACACTCTCTGACACTCTCGGACACTCACGATCACACTCTGACACTCTCTGAAACTCTCTAACATTCTCTGACACTCTCTGACATTCTCACTATCACTCTCTGACAATCTCTGACACTCTCTGACACTCTCTGACACTCTCTATCACTCTCTGACACTCTCTAGTACTCTCTGACACTCACTATCACTCTCAGACACTCACCATCATTCTCTGATACTCTCTATCACTCTCTATCATTCTCAGACACTCTTAGACACTCACTATCACTCTCTGACACTCACTATCACTCTCTGACACTCACTATCACTCTCTGACACTCTCTGAAACTCTCTATCTCTCTCTGACACTCACTATCACTCTCTGACACTCTCTGACACTCTCAGACACTCTCAGACACTCACTATCACTCTCTGATACTCTCTGACACTCACTATCACTCTCTGATACTCTCTGACACTCTCTATCACTCTCTGACACGCACTATCACTCTCTGACACTCTCTGACACTCACTGGCACTCACTATCGCTCTCTGACACTCTCTATCACTCTCTGACACTCTCTATCACTCTCTGACACTCTCAGACACTCACTATCACTCTCTGACACTCTCTGACACTCACTGTCACTCTCTGACACTCTCTGATGCTCTCTGACACTCACTATCACTCTCTGACACACTCTGACACTCTCGACACTCTCTGACACCCTCTGACACTCTCTATCACTCTCTATCACTCTCCATCAATCTCTGACACACTCTGACACACTCTGACACTCTCGCACACTCACTATCACACTCTGACACTCTCTGAAACTCTCTAACACTCTCTGACACTCTCTGACACTCTCTGACACTCTCACTATCACTCTCTGACAATCTCTGACACTCTCTGACACTCTCTGACACTCTCTATCACTCTCTGACACTCTCTATTACTCTCTGACACTCACTATCACTCTCAGACACTCACCATCACTCTCTGATACTCTCTGACACTCACTATCACTCTCTGACACTCTCTATCTATCTCTGACACTCTCTGACTCTCACTATCACTCTCTGACAGTCTCTATCACTCTCTGACACTCTCTCACAATCTCTGAGACTCTCTGACACTCTCTATCACTCTCTGAAACTCTCTGACACTCACTATCACTCTCTGACACTCTCTGACACTCACTATCACTCTCTGACACTCTCTATCACACTCTGACACTCTCTGACACTCACTATCACTCTCTGACACTCTCTGACACTCACTGTCACTCGCTGACACTCACTATCACTCTCTGACACTCTCTGACACTCACTATCACTCTCTGACACTCTCTGACACTCTCTATCACTCTCTGACACTCTCTGACACACACTATCACTCTCTGACAATCTCTGACACTCTCTGACACTCTCAGACACTCACTAACACACTCTGATACTCTCTGACACTCACTATCACTCTCTGACACTCTCTATCACTCTCTGACACTCTCTGACACTCACTATCACTCTCTGACACTCTCTGACACTCACTATCACTCTCTGACACTCTCTATCACACTCTGACACTCTCTGACACTCACTATCACTCTCTGACACTCTCTGACACTCACTGTCACTCGCTGACACTCACTATCACTCTCTGACACTCTCTGACACTCACTATCACTCTCTGACAATCTCTGACACTCTCTATCACTCTCTGACACTCTCTGACACTCACTGTCACTCTCTGACACTCTCTGACACTCACTATCACTCTCTGACACTCACTATCACTCTCTGACACTCTCTATCACTCTCTGACACTCTCTGACACTCACTATCACTCGCTGACACTCACTATCACTCTCTGACACTCTCTGACACTCACTATCACTCTCTGACACTCTCTATCACTCTCTGACACTCTCTGACACTCACTATCACTCTCTGACACTCTCAGACACTCACTAACACACTCTGATACTCTCTGACACTCACTATCACTCTCTGACACTCTCTATCACTGTCTGACACTCTCTGACACTCACTATCACTCTCTGACACTCTCTATCACTCTCTGACACTCTCTGACACTCACTATCACTCGCTGACACTCACTATCACTCTCTGACACTCTCTGACACTCACTATCACTCTCTGACACTCTCTATCACTCTCTGACACTCTCTGACACTCACTATCACTCTCTGACACTCTCTGACACTCATTATCACTCTCTGACACTCTCTATCACACTCTGACACTCTGTGACACTCACTATCACTCTCTGACACTCTCTGACACTCACTGTCACTCGCTGACACTCACTATCACTCTCTGACACTCTCTGACACTCACTATCACTCTCTGACACTCTCTGACACTCTCTGACACTCTCTATCACTCTCTGACACTCTCTGACACTCACTATCACTCTCTGACACTCTCTGACACTCTCTGACACTCTCTGACACTCACTATCACTCTCTGACACTCTCTATCACTCTCTGACACTCTCTGACACTCACTATCACTCGCTGACACTCACTATCACTCTCTGACACTCTCTGACACTCACTATCACTCTCTGACACTCTCTATCACTCTCTGACACTCACTATCACTCTCTGACACTCTCTGACACTCACTATCACTCTCTGACACTCTCTATCACTCTCTGACACTCTCTGACACTCACTATCACTCGCTGACACTCACTATCACTCTCTGACACTCTCTGACACTCACTATCACTCTCTGACACTCTCTATCACTCTCTGACACTCACTATCACTCTCTGACACTCTCTGACACTCACTAACACACTCTCATACTCTCTGACACTCACTATCACTCTCTGACACTCTCTATCACTCTCTGACACTCTCTGACACTCACTATCACTCTCTGACACTCTCTATCACTCTCTGACACTCTCTGACACTCACTATCACTCGCTGACACTCACTATCACTCTCTGACACTCTCTGACACTCACTATCACTCTCTGACACTCTCTATCACTCTCTGACACTCACTATCACTCTCTGACACTCTCTGACACTCACTATCACTCTCTGACACTCTCTATCACACTCTGACACACTCTGACACTCACTATCACTCTCTGACACTCTCTGACACTCACTGTCACTCGCTGACACTCACTATCACTCTCTGACACTCTCTGACACTCACTATCACTCTCTGACACTCTCTGACACTCTCTATCACTCTCTGACACTCTCTGACACTCACTATCACTCTCTGACACTCTCCGACACTCTCCGATACTCTCCGACACTCTCATACACTCACTATCACTCTCTGAAACTCACTATCACTCTATGACACTCTCTGACACTCTCTGACTCTCCCTGACATTCACTGACACTCTCTGACACTCACGGACACTCACTATCACTCTCTGATACTCTCTGACACTCACTATCACTCTCTGACACTCTCTATCAATCTCTGACACTCTCTGACGCTCACTATCACTCTCTGACACTCTCTATCTCTCTCTGACACTCTCTGTCCCTCTCTAACACTCTCTGACACTCTCTGACACTCTCAGACATTCTGATACACTCACTATCACTCTCTGACAACCTCTGACAACCTCTGACACTCTCAGACACTCTCAGACACTCTCAGACACTCACTATCACTCTCTGATACTCTCTGATACACACTATCACTCTCTGATACTCTCTATCAATCTCTGACACTCTCTGACACTCATTATCACTCTCTGACACTCTCTATCACTCTCAGACACTCTCTATCACTCTCTATCATTCTCAGACACTCTCAGACACTCACTATCACTCTCAGACACTCACTATCACTCTCTGACACTCACTATCACTCTCTGACACTCACTATCACTCTCTGACACTCTCTATCACTCTCAGACACTCTCTATCACTCTCTATCATTCTCAGACACTCTCAGACACTCACTATCACTCTCAGACACTCACGATCACACTCTGATACTCTCTGACACTCACTATCACTCTCTGACACTATCTATCACTCTCTGACACTCTCTGACACTCACTATCACTCTCTGACACTCTCTGACACTCACTATCACTGTCTGACACTCTCTATCACTCTCTGACTCTCTCAGACACTTACTGTCACTCTCTGACACTTTCTATCACTCTCTGACACTCTCAGACAATCACTATCACTCTCTGACACTCTCTATCACTCTCTGACACTTTCTGATACTCTCAGACACTTACTGTCATTCTCTGACACTCACTATCACTCTCTGACACACTCTGACACTCTCGACACTCTCTGACACTCTCTATCACTCTCTGTCACTCTCTATCAATCTCTGACACTCTCTGACACTCTCGGTCACACACGATCACACTCTGACACTCTCTGAAACTCTCTAACACTCTCTGAAACTCTCTGACACTCTCACTATCACTCTCTGACAATCTCTGACACTCTCTGACACTCTCTATCACTCTCTGACACTCTCTATCTATCTCTGACACTCTCTGACTCTCACTATCACTCTCTGTCCCTCTCTAACACTCTCTGACACTCTCTGACACTCTCAGACATTCTCATACACTCACTATCACTCTCTGACAACCTCTGACAACCTCTGACACTCTCTGACACTCTCTGACACTCACTATCACTCTCTGACACTCTCTATCACACTCTGACACTCTCTGACACTCACTATCACTCTCTGACACTCTCTGTCACTCTCTGACACTCTCTGACACTCACTGTCACTCGCTGACACTCACTATCACTCTCTGACACTCTCTGACACTCACTATCACTCTCTGACACTCTCTATCACTCTCTGACACTCTCTGACACTCACTGTCACTCGCTGAAACTCACTATCACTCTCTGACACACTCTGATACTCACTATCACTCTCTGACACTCTCTATCACTCTCTGACACTCTCTGACACTCACTATCACTCTCTGACACTCTCTGACACTCACTATCACTCTCTGACACTCTCTATCACACTCTGACACTCTCTGACACTCACTATCACTCTCTGACACTCTCTGTCACTCTCTGACACTCTCTGACACTCACTGTCACTCGCTGACACTCACTATCACTCTCTGACACTCTCTGACACTCACTATCACTCTCTGACAATCTCTATCACTCTCTGACACTCTCTGACACTCACTATCACTCTCTGACACACTCCGACACTCTCCGACACTCTCTGACACTCTCATACACTCACTATCACTCTCTGACACTCTCTGACACTCTCTGACACTATCACTCTCTGATACTCTCTGACTCTCACTATCACTCTCTGACAGTCTCTATCACTCGCTGAAACTCTCTGTCACTCATTATCACTCTCTGACAGTCTCGATAACTCTCTGACACTCTATATCACTCTCTGAAACTCTCTATCACTCTCTGACACTCTCTGACACTCTCTGACTCTCCCTGACATTCACTGACACTCTCTGACACTCACGGACACTTACTATCACTCTCTGATACTCTCTGACACTCACTATCACTCTCTGACACTCTCTATCAATCTCTGACACTCTCTGACACTCACTATCACACTCTGACACTCTCTATCTCTCTCTGACACTCTCTGTCCCTCTCTAACACTCTCTGACACTCTCAGACATTCTCATACACTCACTATCACTCTCTGACAACCTCTGACACTCTCTGACACTCTCAGACACTCTCAGACACTCACTATCACTCTCTGATACTCTCTGATACACACTACCACTCTCTGATACTCTCTATCAATCTCTGACACTCTCTGACACTCACTATCACTCTCTGACACTCTCTATCACTCTCAGACACTCTCTATCACTCTATCATTCTCAGACACTCTCAGACACTCACTATCACTCTCAGACACTCACTATCACTCTCTGACACTCACTATCACTCTCTATCATTCTCAGACACTCTCAGACACTCACTATCACTCTCAGAAACTCACAATCACACTCTGATACTCTCTGACACTCACTATCACTCTCTGACACTATCTATCACTCTCTGACACTCTCTGACACACACTATCACTCTCTGACACTCTCTGACACTCACTATCACTGTCTGACACTCTCTATCACTCTCTGACTCTCTCAGACACTTACTGTCACTCTCTGACACTCTCTATCACTCTCTGACACTCTCAGACAATCACTATCACTCTCTGACACTCTCTATCATTCTCTGACACTTTCTGATACTCTCAGACACTTACTGTCACTCTCTGACACTCACTATCACTCTCTGACACACTCTGACACTCTCTGACACTCTCTATCACTCTCTGAAACTCTCTATCACTCTCTGTCACTCTCGATCAATCTCTGACACTCTCTGACACTCTCGGACACTCACGATGACACTCTGACACTCTCTGAAACTCTCTAACACTCTCTGACACTCTCTGACACTCTCACTATCACTCTCTGACAATCTCTGACACTCTCTGACACTCTCTGACACTCTCTGACACTCTCTATCACTCTCTGACACTCTCTAGTACTCTCTGGCACTCACTATCACTCTCAGACACTCACCATCACTCTCTGATACTCTCTATCACTCTCTATCATTCTCAGACACACTCAGACACTCACTATCACTCTCTGACACTAACTATCACTCTCTGACACTCTCTGAAACTCTCTATCTCTCTCTGACACTCTCTATCACTCTCTGACACTCTCTGACACTCTCAGACACACTCAGACACTCACTATCACTCTCTGATACTCTCTGACACTCACTATCACTCTCTGATACTCTCTGACACTCTCTATCACTCTCTGACACGCACTATCACTCTCTGACACTCTCTGACACTCTCTGGCACTCACTATCGCTCTCTGACACTCTCTATCACTCTCTGACACTCTCTATCACTCTCTGACACTCTCAGACACTCACTATCACTCTCTGACACTCTCTGACACTCACTGTCACTCTCTGACACACTCTGATGCTCTCTGACACTCACTATCACTCTCTGACACACTCTGACACTCTCGACACTCTCTGACACTCTCTGACACTCTCTATCACTCTCTATCACTCTCCATCAATCTCTGACACACTCTGACACTCTCTGACACTCTCGCACACTCACTATCACACTCTGACACTCTCTGAAACTCTCTAACACTCTCTGACACTCTCTGACACTCTCTGACACTCTCACTATCACTCTCTGACAATCTCTGACACTCTCTGACACTCTCTGACACTCTCTATCAATCTCTGACACTCTCTATTACTCTCTGACACTCACTATCACTCTCAGACACTCACCATCACTCTCTGATACTCTCTGACACTCACTATCACTCTCTGACACTCTCTATCTATCTCTGACACTCTCTGACTCTCACTATCACTCTCTGACAGTCTCTATCACTCTCTGACACTCTCTCACACTCTCTGAGACTCTCTGACACTCTCTATCACTCTCTGACACTCTCTGACACACTCAGACACTCTGTGACACTCTCGATCACTCTCTGACACTCTCTGACACTTTCAGACACTCTCTGACACTCTCTATCACTCTCTGACACTCTCTGACACTCTCTGACACTCTCAGACACTCACTAACACACTCTGATACTCTCTGACACTCACTATCACTCTCTGACACTCTCTATCACTCTCTGACACTCTCTGACACTCTCTGACACTCACTATCACTCTCTGACACTCTCTATCACTCTCTGACACTCTCTGACACTCACTATCACTCGCTGACACTCACTATCACTCTCTGACACTCTCTGACACTCACTATCACTCTCTGACACTCTCTATCACTCTCTGACACTCTCTGACACTCACCATCACTCTCTGACACTCTCTGACACTCACTATCACTCTCTGACACTCTCTATCACACTCTGACACTCTCTGACACTCACTATCACTCTCTGACACTCTCTGACACTCACTGTCACTCGCTGACACTCACTATCACTCTCTGACACTCTCTGACACTCACTATCACTCTCTGACACTCTCTGACACTCTCTATCACTCTCTGACACTCTCTGACACTCACTATCGCTCTCTGACACTCTCAGACACTCACTAACACACTCTGATACACTCACTATCAGTCTCTGAAACTCTCTGACACTCTCTGACACTCTCTGACACTATCACTCTCTGATACTCTCTGACTCTCACTATCACTCTCTGATATTCTCTATCACTCGCTGAAACTCTATATCACTCTCTGAAACTCACTATCACTCTCTGACACTCTCTGACACTCTCTGACTCTCCCTGACATTCACTGACACTCTCTGACACTCACGGACTCTCACTATCACTCTCTGATACTCTCTGACACTCACTATCACTCTCTGACACTCTCTATCAATCTCTGACACTCTCTGACGCTCACTATCACTCTCTGACACTCTCTATCTCTCTCTGACACTCTCTGTCCCTCTCTAACACTCTCTGACACTCTCTGACACTCTCAGACATTCTCATACACTCACTATCAATCTCTGACAACCTCTGACAACCTCTGACACTCTCAGACACTCTCAGACACTCTCAGACACTCACTATCAGTCTCTGATACTCTCTGATACACACTATCACTCTCTGATACTCTCTATCAATCTCTGACACTCTCTGACACTCACTATCACTCTCTGACACTCTCTATCACTCTCAGACACTCTATATCACTCTCTATCATTCTCAGACACTCTCAGACACTCACTATCACTCTCAGACACTCACTATCACTCTCTGACACTCACTATCACTCTCTGACACTCACTATCACTCTCTGACACTCTCTATCACTCGCAGACACTCTCTATCACTCTCTATCATTCTCAGACACTCTCAGACACTCACTATCACTCTCAGACACTCACGATCACACTCTGATACTCTCTGACACTCACTATCACTCTCTGACACTATCTATCACTCTCTGACACTCTCTGACACTCACTATCACTCTCTGACACTCTCTGACACTCACTATCACTGTCTGACACTCTCTATCACTCTCTGACTCTCTCAGACACTTACTGTCACTCTCTGACACTCTCTATCACTCTCTGACACTCTCAGACAATCACTATCACTCTCTGACGCTCTCTATCACTCTCTGACACTTTCTGATACTCTCAGACACTTACTGTCATTCTCTGACACTCACTATCACTCTCTGACACACTCTGACACTCTCGACACTCTCTGACACTCTCTATCACTCTCTGTCACTCTCTATCAATCTCTGACACTCTCTGACACTCTCGGACACTCACGATCACACTCTGACACTCTCTGAAACTCTCTAACACTCTCTGACACTCTCTGACACTCTCACTATCACTCTCTGACAATCTCTGACACTCTCTGACACTCTCTGACACTCTCTATCACTCTCTGACACTCTCTAGTACTCTCTGACACTCACTATCACTCTCAGACACTCACCATCACTCTCTGATACTCTCTATCACTCTCTATCATTCTCAGACACTCTCAGACACTCACTATCACTCTCTGACACTCACTATCACTCTCTGACACTCACTATCACTCTCTGACACTCTCTGAAACTCTCTATCTCTCTCTGACACTCACTATCACTCTCTGACACTCTCTGACACTCTCAGACACTCACTATCACTCTCTGATACTCTCTGACACTCACTATCACTCTCTGATACTCTCTGACACTCTCTATCACTCTCTGACACGCACTATCACTCTCTGACACTCTCTGACACTCACTGGCACTCACTATCGCTCTCTGACACTCTCTATCACTCTCTGACACTCTCTATCACTCTCTGACACTCTCAGACACTCACTATCACTCTCTGACACTCTCTGACACTCACTGTCACTCTCTGACACTCTCTGATGCTCTCTGACACTCACTATCACTCTCTGACACACTCTGACACTCTCGACACTCTCTGACACCCTCTGACACTCTCTATCACTCTCTATCACTCTCCATCAATCTCTGACACACTCTGACACACTCTGACACTCTCGCACACTCACTATCACACTCTGACACTCTCTGAAACTCTCTAACACTCTCTGACACTCTCTGACACTCTCTGACACTCTCACTATCACTCTCTGACAATCTCTGACACTCTCTGACACTCTCTGACACTCTCTATCACTCTCTGACACTCTCTGACACTCTCAGACACTCTCAGACACTCACTATCACTCTCTGATACTCTCTGACACTCACTATCACTCTCTGATACTCTCTGACACTCTCTATCACTCTCTGACACGCACTATCACTCTCTGACACTCTCTGACACTCTCTGGCTCTCACTATCGCTCTCTGACACTCTCTATCACTCTCTGACACTCTCTATCACTCTCTGACACTCTCAGACACTCACTATCACTCTCTGACACTCTCTGACACTCACTGTCACTCTCTGACACTCTCTGATGCTCTCTGACACTCACTATCACTCTCTGACACACTCTGACACTCTCGACACTCTCGACACTCTCTGACACTCTCTGACACTCTCTATCACTCTCTATCACTCTCCATCAATCTCTGACACACTCTGACACTCTCTGACACTCTCGCACACTCACTATCACACTCTGACACTCTCTGAAACTCTCTAACACTCTCTGACACTCTCTGACACTCTCTGACACTCTCACTATCACTCTCTGACAATCTCTGACACTCTTTGACACTCTCATACACTCTCTATCACTCTCTGACACTCTCTATTACTCTCTGACACTCACTATCACTCTCAGACACTCACCATCACTCTCTGATACTCTCTGACACTCACTATCACTCTCTGACACTCTATCTATCTCTGACACTCTCTGACTCTCACTATCACTCTCTGACAGTCTCTATCACTCTCTGACACTCTCTCACACTCTCTGAGACTCTCTGACACTCTCTATCACTCTCTGACACTCTCTGACACACTCAGACACTCTGTGACACTCTCGATCACTCTCTGACACTCTCTGACACTTTCAGACACTCTCTGACACTCTCTATCACTCTCTGACACTCTCTGACACTCTCTGACACTCTCAGACACTCTCTATCACTCTCTGACACTCTCAGACACTCACTATCACTCTCTGACACTCTCTGACACTCACTGTCACTCTCTGACACTCTCTGATGCTCTCTGACACTCACTATCACTCTCTGACACACTCTGACACTCTCGACACTCTCGACACTCTCTGACACTCTCTGACACTCTCTATCACTCTCTATCACTCTCCATCAATCTCTGACACACTCTGACACTCTCTGACACTCTCGCACACTCACTATCACACTCTGACACTCTCTGAAACTCTCTAACACTCTCTGACACTCTCTGACACTCTCTGACACTCTCACTATCACTCTCTGACAATCTCTGACACTCTTTGACACTCTCATACACTCTCTATCACTCTCTGACACTCTCTATTACTCTCTGACACTCACTATCACTCTCAGACACTCACCATCACTCTCTGATACTCTCTGACACTCACTATCACTCTCTGACACTCTATCTATCTCTGACACTCTCTGACTCTCACTATCACTCTCTGACAGTCTCTATCACTCTCTGACACTCTCTCACACTCTCTGAGACTCTCTGACACTCTCTATCACTCTCTGACACTCTCTGACACACTCAGACACTCTGTGACACTCTCGATCACTCTCTGACACTCTCTGACACTTTCAGACACTCTCTGACACTCTCTATCACTCTCTGACACTCTCTGACACTCTCTGACACTCACTATCACTCTCTGACACTCTCTATCACTCTCTGACACTCTCTGACACTCACTATCACTCGCTGACACTCACTATCACTCTCTGACACTCTCTGACACTCACTATCACTCTCTGACACTCTCTATCACTCTCTGACACTCTCTGACACTCACCATCACTCTCTGACACTCTCTGACACTCACTATCACTCTCTGACACTCTCTATCACACTCTGACACTCTCTGACACTCACTATCACTCTCTGACACTCTCTGACACTCACTGTCACTCGCTGACACTCACTATCACTCTCTGACACTCTCTGACACTCACTATCACTCTCTGACACTCTCTGACACTCTCTATCACTCTCTGACACTCTCTGACACTCACTATCGCTCTCTGACACTCTCAGACACTCACTAACACACTCTGATACACTCACTATCAGTCTCTGAAACTCTCTGACACTCTCTGACACTCTCTGACACTATCACTCTCTGATACTCTCTGACTCTCACTATCACTCTCTGATATTCTCTATCACTCGCTGAAACTCTATATCACTCTCTGAAACTCACTATCACTCTCTGACACTCTCTGACACTCTCTGACTCTCCCTGACATTCACTGACACTCTCTGACACTCACGGACTCTCACTATCACTCTCTGATACTCTCTGACACTCACTATCACTCTCTGACACTCTCTATCAATCTCTGACACTCTCTGACGCTCACTATCACTCTCTGACACTCTCTATCTCTCTCTGACACTCTCTGTCCCTCTCTAACACTCTCTGACACTCTCTGACACTCTCAGACATTCTCATACACTCACTATCAATCTCTGACAACCTCTGACAACCTCTGACACTCTCAGACACTCTCAGACACTCTCAGACACTCACTATCAGTCTCTGATACTCTCTGATACACACTATCACTCTCTGATACTCTCTATCAATCTCTGACACTCTCTGACACTCACTATCACTCTCTGACACTCTCTATCACTCTCAGACACTCTATATCACTCTCTATCATTCTCAGACACTCTCAGACACTCACTATCACTCTCAGACACTCACTATCACTCTCTGACACTCACTATCACTCTCTGACACTCACTATCACTCTCTGACACTCTCTATCACTCGCAGACACTCTCTATCACTCTCTATCATTCTCAGACACTCTCAGACACTCACTATCACTCTCAGACACTCACGATCACACTCTGATACTCTCTGACACTCACTATCACTCTCTGACACTATCTATCACTCTCTGACACTCTCTGACACTCACTATCACTCTCTGACACTCTCTGACACTCACTATCACTGTCTGACACTCTCTATCACTCTCTGACTCTCTCAGACACTTACTGTCACTCTCTGACACTCTCTATCACTCTCTGACACTCTCAGACAATCACTATCACTCTCTGACGCTCTCTATCACTCTCTGACACTTTCTGATACTCTCAGACACTTACTGTCATTCTCTGACACTCACTATCACTCTCTGACACACTCTGACACTCTCGACACTCTCTGACACTCTCTATCACTCTCTGTCACTCTCTATCAATCTCTGACACTCTCTGACACTCTCGGACACTCACGATCACACTCTGACACTCTCTGAAACTCTCTAACACTCTCTGACACTCTCTGA
This sequence comes from Heterodontus francisci, assembly GCF_036365525.1. Lineage (NCBI taxonomy): Eukaryota > Metazoa > Chordata > Chondrichthyes > Heterodontiformes > Heterodontidae > Heterodontus > Heterodontus francisci. The sequence goes on from NC_090405.1 coordinate 14,706,602, forward strand.
CACTCTCACTATCACTCTCTGACAATCTCTGACACTCTCTGACACTCTCTGACACTCTCTATCACTCTCTGACACTCTCTAGTACTCTCTGACACTCACTATCACTCTCAGACACTCACCATCACTCTCTGATACTCTCTATCACTCTCTATCATTCTCAGACACTCTCAGACACTCACTATCACTCTCTGACACTCACTATCACTCTCTGACACTCACTATCACTCTCTGACACTCTCTGAAACTCTCTATCTCTCTCTGACACTCACTATCACTCTCTGACACTCTCTGACACTCTCAGACACTCACTATCACTCTCTGATACTCTCTGACACTCACTATCACTCTCTGATACTCTCTGACACTCTCTATCACTCTCTGACACGCACTATCACTCTCTGACACTCTCTGACACTCACTGGCACTCACTATCGCTCTCTGACACTCTCTATCACTCTCTGACACTCTCTATCACTCTCTGACACTCTCAGACACTCACTATCACTCTCTGACACTCTCTGACACTCACTGTCACTCTCTGACACTCTCTGATGCTCTCTGACACTCACTATCACTCTCTGACACACTCTGACACTCTCGACACTCTCTGACACCCTCTGACACTCTCTATCACTCTCTATCACTCTCCATCAATCTCTGACACACTCTGACACACTCTGACACTCTCGCACACTCACTATCACACTCTGACACTCTCTGAAACTCTCTAACACTCTCTGACACTCTCTGACACTCTCTGACACTCTCACTATCACTCTCTGACAATCTCTGACACTCTCTGACACTCTCTGACACTCTCTATCACTCTCTGACACTCTCTGACACTCTCAGACACTCTCAGACACTCACTATCACTCTCTGATACTCTCTGACACTCACTATCACTCTCTGATACTCTCTGACACTCTCTATCACTCTCTGACACGCACTATCACTCTCTGACACTCTCTGACACTCTCTGGCTCTCACTATCGCTCTCTGACACTCTCTATCACTCTCTGACACTCTCTATCACTCTCTGACACTCTCAGACACTCACTATCACTCTCTGACACTCTCTGACACTCACTGTCACTCTCTGACACTCTCTGATGCTCTCTGACACTCACTATCACTCTCTGACACACTCTGACACTCTCGACACTCTCGACACTCTCTGACACTCTCTGACACTCTCTATCACTCTCTATCACTCTCCATCAATCTCTGACACACTCTGACACTCTCTGACACTCTCGCACACTCACTATCACACTCTGACACTCTCTGAAACTCTCTAACACTCTCTGACACTCTCTGACACTCTCTGACACTCTCACTATCACTCTCTGACAATCTCTGACACTCTTTGACACTCTCATACACTCTCTATCACTCTCTGACACTCTCTATTACTCTCTGACACTCACTATCACTCTCAGACACTCACCATCACTCTCTGATACTCTCTGACACTCACTATCACTCTCTGACACTCTATCTATCTCTGACACTCTCTGACTCTCACTATCACTCTCTGACAGTCTCTATCACTCTCTGACACTCTCTCACACTCTCTGAGACTCTCTGACACTCTCTATCACTCTCTGACACTCTCTGACACACTCAGACACTCTGTGACACTCTCGATCACTCTCTGACACTCTCTGACACTTTCAGACACTCTCTGACACTCTCTATCACTCTCTGACACTCTCTGACACTCTCTGACACTCTCAGACACTCACTAACACACTCTGATACTCTCTGACACTCACTATCACTCTCTGACACTCTCTATCACTCTCTGACACTCTCTGACACTCACTATCACTCTCTGACACTCTCTATCACTCTCTGACACTCTCTGACACTCACTATCACTCTCTGACACTCACTATCACTCTCTGACACTCTCTATCACTCTCTGACACTCTCTGACACTCACTATCACTCTCTGACACTCTCTATCACTCTCTGACACTCTCTGACACTCACTATCACTCGCTGACACTCACTATCACTCTCTGACACTCTCTGACACTCACTATCACTCTCTGACACTCTCTATCACTCTCTGACACTCTCTGACACTCACTATCACTCTCTGACACTCTCTGACACTCACTATCACTCTCTGACACTCTCTATCACACTCTGACACTCTCTGACACTCACTATCACTCTCTGACACTCTCTGACACTCACTGTCACTCGCTGACACTCACTATCACTCTCTGACACTCTCTGACACTCACTATCACTCTCTGACACTCTCTGACACTCTCTATCACTCTCTGACACTCTCTGACACTCACTATCACTCTCTGACACTCTCCGACACTCTCCGACACTCTCTGACACTCTCATACACTCACTATCACTCTCTGAAACTCTCTGACACTCTCTGACACTCTCTGACACTATCACTCTCTGATACTCTCTGACTCTCACTATCACTCTCTGACACTCTCTGACACTCTCTGACTCTCCCTGACATTCACTGACACTCTATGACACTCACGGACTCTCACTATCACTCTCTGATACTCTCTGACACTCACTATCACTCTCTGACACTCTCTATCAATCTCTGACACTCTCTGACGCTCACTATCACTCTCTGACACTCTCTATCTCTCTCTGACACTCTCTGTCCCTCGCAAACACTCTCTGACACTCTCTGACACTCTCAGACATTCTCATGCACTCACTATCAATCTCTGACAACCTCTGACAACCTCTGACACTCTCAGACACTCTCAGACACTCTCAGACACTCTCAGACACTCACTATCAGTCTCTGATACTCTCTGATACACACTATCACTCTCTGATACTCTCTATCAATCTCTGACACTCTCTGACACTCACTATCACTCTCTGACACTCTCTATCACTCTCAGACACTCTCTATCACTCTCTATCATTCTCAGACACTCTCAGACACTCACTATCACTCTCAGACACTCACTATCACTCTCTGACACTCACTATCACTCTCTGACACTCTCTATCACTCTCAGACACTCTCTATCACTCTCTATCATTCTCAGACACTCTCAGACACTCACTATCACTCTCAGACACTCACGATCACACTCTGATACTCTCTGACACTCACTATCACTCTCTGACACTATCTATCACTCTCTGACACTCTCTGACACTCACTATCACTCTCTGACACTCTCTGACACTCTCTATCACTCTCTGACACTCTCAGACAATCACTATCACTCTCTGACGCTCTCTATCACTCTCTGACACTTTCTGATACTCTCAGACACTTACTGTCATTCTCTGACACTCACTATCACTCTCTGAAACACTCTGACACTCTCGACACTCTCTGACACTCTCTATCACTCTCTGTCACTCTCTATCAATCTCTGACACTCTCTGACACTCTCGGACACACACGATCACACTCTGACACTCTCTGAAACTCTCTAACATTCTCTGACACTCTCTGACACTCTCTGACACTCTCTATCACTCTCTGACACTCTCTAGTACTCTCTGACACTCACTATCACTCTCAGACACTCACCATCACTCTCTGATACTCTCTATCACTCTCTATCATTCTCAGACACTCTCAGACACTCACTATCACTCTCTGACACTCACTATCACTCTCTGACACTCACTATCACTCTCTGACACTCACTATCACTCTCTGACACTCTCTGAAACTCTCTATCTCTCTCTGACACTCACTATCACTCTCTGACACACTCTGACACTCTCGACACTCTCTGACACCCTCTGACACTCTCTATCACTCTCTATCACTCTCCATAAATCTCTGACACACTCTGACACACTCTGACACTCTCGCACACTCACTATCACACTCTGACACTCTCTGAAACTCTCTAACACTCTCTGACATTCTCTGACACTCTCTATCACTCTCTGACACTCTCTGACACTCTCAGACACTCTCAGACACTCACTATCACTCTCTGATACTCTCTGACACTCACTATCACTCTCTGATACTCTCTGACACTCTCTATCACTCTCTGACATGCACTATCACTCTCTGACACTCTCTGACACTCTCTGGCTCTCACTATCGCTCTCTGACACTCTCTATCACTCTCTGACACTCTCTATCACTCTCTGACACTCTCAGACACTCACTATCACTCTCTGACACTCTCTGACACTCACTGTCACTCTCTGACACTCTCTGATGCTCTCAGACACTCACTATCACTCTCTGACACACTCTGACACTCTCGACACTCTCTGACACTCTCTGACACTCTCTATCACTCTCTATCACTCTCCATCAATCTCTGACACACTCTGACACTCTCTGACACTCTCGCACACTCACTATCACACTCTGACACTCTCTGAATCTCTCTAACACTCTCTGACACTCTCTGACACTCTCTGACACTCTCACTATCACTCTCTGACAATCTCTGACACTCTTTGACACTCTCTGACACTCTCTATCACTCTCTGACACTCTCTATTACTCTCTGACACTCACTATCACTCTCAGACACTCACCATCACTCTCTGATACTCTCTGACACTCACTATCACTCTCTGACACTCTCTATCTATCTCTGACACTCTCTGACTCTCACTATCACTCTCTGACAGTCTCTATCACTCTCTGACACTCTCTCACACTCTCTGAGACTCTCTGACACTCTCTATCACTCTCTGACACTCTCTGACACACTCAGACACTCTGTGACACTCTCGATCACTCTCTGACACTCTCTGACACTTTCAGACACTCTCTGACACTCTCTATCACTCTCTGACACTCTCTGACACTCTCTGACACTCTCAGACACTCACTAACACACTCTGATACTCTCTGACACTCACTATCACTCTCTGACACTCTCTATCACTCTCTGACACTCTCTGACACTCACTATCACTCTCTGACACTCTCTATCACTCTCTGACACTCTCTGACACTCACTATCACTCGCTGACACTCACTATCACTCTCTGACACTCTCTGACACTCACTATCACTCTCTGACACTCTCTATCACTCTCTGACACTCTCTGACACTCACTATCACTCTCTGACACTCTCTGACACTCACTATCACTCTCTGACACTCTCTGACACTCTCTATCACTCTCTGACACTCTCTGACACTCACTATCACTCTCTGACACTCTCTGACACTCACTGTCACTCGCTGACACTCACTATCACTCTCTGACACTCTCTGACACTCACTATCACTCTCTGACTGACACTCTCTGACACTCTCTATCACTCTCTGACACTCTCTGACACTCACTATCACTCTCTGACACTCTCCGACACTCACTATCACTCTCTGACACTCTCATACACTCACTATCACTCTCTGAAACTCTCTGACACTCTCTGACACTCTCTGACACTATCACTCTCTGATACTCTCTGACTCTCACTATCACTCTCTGACACTCTCTGACACTCTCTGACTCTCCCTGACATTCACTGACACTCTCTGACACTCACCGACTCTCACTATCACTCTCTGATACTCTCTGACACTCACTATCACTCTCTGACACTCTCTATCAATCTATGACACTCTCTGACGCTCACTATCACTCTCTGACACTCTCTATCTCTCTCTGACACTCTCTGTCCCTCTCTAACACTCTCTGACACTCTCTGACACTCTCAGACATTCTCATACACTCACTATCAATCTCTGACAACCTCTGACAACCTCTGACACTCTCAGACACTCTCAGACACTCTCAGACACTCACTATCACTCTCTGACACTCTCTGACACTCACTATCACTCTCTGACACTCTCTATCACTCTCAGACACTCTCTATCACTCTCTATCATTCTCAGACACTCTCAGACACTCACTATCACTCTCAGACACTCACTATCACTCTCTGACACTCACTATCACTCTCTGACACTCACTATCACTCTCTGACACTCTCTATCACTCTCAGACACTCTCTATCACTCTCTATCATTCTCAGACACTCTCAGACACTCACTATCACTCTCAGACACTCACGATCACACTCTGATACTCTCTGACACTCACTATCACTCTCTGACACTATCTATCACTCTCTGACACTCTCTGACTCTCACTATCACTCTCTGACACTCTCTGACACTCACTATCACTGTCTGACACTCTCTATCACTCTCTGACTCTCTCAGACACTTACTGTCACTCTCTGACACTCTCTATCACTCTCTGACACTCTCAGACAATCACTATCACTCTCTGACGCTCTCTATCACTCTCTGACACTTTCTGATACTCTCAGACACTTACTGTCATTCTCTGACACTCACTATCACTCTCTGACACACTCTGACACTCTCGACACTCTCTGACACTGTCTATCACTCTCTGTCACTCTCTATCAATCTCTGACACTCTCTGACACTCTCGGACACTCACGATCACACTCTGACACTCTCTGAAACTCTCTAACATTCTCTGACACTCTCTGACATTCTCACTATCACTCTCTGACAATCTCTGACACTCTCTGACACTCTCTGACACTCTCTATCACTCTCTGACACTCTCTAGTACTCTCTGACACTCACTATCACTCTCAGACACTCACCATCATTCTCTGATACTCTCTATCACTCTCTATCATTCTCAGACACTCTTAGACACTCACTATCACTCTCTGACACTCACTATCACTCTCTGACACTCACTATCACTCTCTGACACTCTCTGAAACTCTCTATCTCTCTCTGACACTCACTATCACTCTCTGACACTCTCTGACACTCTCAGACACTCTCAGACACTCACTATCACTCTCTGATACTCTCTGACACTCACTATCACTCTCTGATACTCTCTGACACTCTCTATCACTCTCTGACACGCACTATCACTCTCTGACACTCTCTGACACTCACTGGCACTCACTATCGCTCTCTGACACTCTCTATCACTCTCTGACACTCTCTATCACTCTCTGACACTCTCAGACACTCACTATCACTCTCTGACACTCTCTGACACTCACTGTCACTCTCTGACACTCTCTGATGCTCTCTGACACTCACTATCACTCTCTGACACACTCTGACACTCTCGACACTCTCTGACACCCTCTGACACTCTCTATCACTCTCTATCACTCTCCATCAATCTCTGACACACTCTGACACACTCTGACACTCTCGCACACTCACTATCACACTCTGACACTCTCTGAAACTCTCTAACACTCTCTGACACTCTCTGACACTCTCTGACACTCTCACTATCACTCTCTGACAATCTCTGACACTCTCTGACACTCTCTGACACTCTCTATCACTCTCTGACACTCTCTATTACTCTCTGACACTCACTATCACTCTCAGACACTCACCATCACTCTCTGATACTCTCTGACACTCACTATCACTCTCTGACACTCTCTATCTATCTCTGACACTCTCTGACTCTCACTATCACTCTCTGACAGTCTCTATCACTCTCTGACACTCTCTCACAATCTCTGAGACTCTCTGACACTCTCTATCACTCTCTGACACTCTCTGACACACTCAGACACTCTGTGACACTCTCGATCACTCTCTGACACTCTCTGACACTTTCAGACACTCTCTGACACTCTCTATCACTCTCTGACACTCTCTGACACTCTCTGACACTCTCAGACACTCACTAACACACTCTGATACTCTCTGACACTCACTATCACTCTCTGACACTCTCTATCACTCTCTGACACTCTCTGACACTCACTATCACTCTCTGACACTCTCTATCACTCTCTGACACTCTCTGACACTCACTATCACTCGCTGACACTCACTATCACTCTCTGACACTCTCTGACACTCACTATCACTCTCTGACACTCTCTATCACTCTCTGAAACTCTCTGACACTCACTATCACTCTCTGACACTCTCTGACACTCACTATCACTCTCTGACACTCTCTATCACACTCTGACACTCTCTGACACTCACTATCACTCTCTGACACTCTCTGACACTCACTGTCACTCGCTGACACTCACTATCACTCTCTGACACTCTCTGACACTCACTATCACTCTCTGACACTCTCTGACACTCTCTATCACTCTCTGACACTCTCTGACACACACTATCACTCTCTGACAATCTCTGACACTCTCTGACACTCTCAGACACTCACTAACACACTCTGATACTCTCTGACACTCACTATCACTCTCTGACACTCTCTATCACTCTCTGACACTCTCTGACACTCACTATCACTCTCTGACACTCTCTGACACTCACTATCACTCTCTGACACTCTCTATCACACTCTGACAATCTCTGACACTCACTATCACTCTCTGACACTCTCTGACACTCACTGTCACTCGCTGACACTCACTATCACTCTCTGACACTCTCTGACACTCACTATCACTCTCTGACAATCTCTGACACTCTCTATCACTCTCTGACACTCTCTGACACTCACTGTCACTCTCTGACACTCTCTGACACTCACTATCACTCTCTGACACTCACTATCACTCTCTGACACTCTCTATCACTCTCTGACACTCTCTGACACTCACTATCACTCGCTGACACTCACTATCACTCTCTGACACTCTCTGACACTCACTATCACTCTCTGACACTCTCTATCACTCTCTGACACTCTCTGACACTCACTATCACTCTCTGACACTCTCAGACACTCACTAACACACTCTGATACTCTCTGACACTCACTATCACTCTCTGACACTCTCTATCACTGTCTGACACTCTCTGACACTCACTATCACTCTCTGACACTCTCTATCACTCTCTGACACTCTCTGACACTCACTATCACTCGCTGACACTCACTATCACTCTCTGACACTCTCTGACACTCACTATCACTCTCTGACACTCTCTATCACTCTCTGACACTCTCTGACACTCACTATCACTCTCTGACACTCTCTGACACTCATTATCACTCTCTGACACTCTCTATCACACTCTGACACTCTGTGACACTCACTATCACTCTCTGACACTCTCTGACACTCACTGTCACTCGCTGACACTCACTATCACTCTCTGACACTCACTATCACTCTCTGACACTCTCTGACACTCTCTGACACTCTCTATCACTCTCTGACACTCTCTGACACTCACTATCACTCTCTGACACTCTCTGACACTCTCTGACACTCTCTGACACTCACTATCACTCTCTGACACTCTCTATCACTCTCTGACACTCTCTGACACTCACTATCACTCGCTGACACTCACTATCACTCTCTGACACTCTCTGACACTCACTATCACTCTCTGACACTCTCTATCACTCTCTGACACTCACTATCACTCTCTGACACTCTCTGACACTCACTATCACTCTCTGACACTCTCTATCACTCTCTGACACTCTCTGACACTCACTATCACTCGCTGACACTCACTATCACTCTCTGACACTCTCTGACACTCACTATCACTCTCTGACACTCTCTATCACTCTCTGACACTCACTATCACTCTCTGACACTCTCTGACACTCACTAACACACTCTCATACTCTCTGACACTCACTATCACTCTCTGACACTCTCTATCACTCTCTGACACTCTCTGACACTCACTATCACTCTCTGACACTCTCTATCACTCTCTGACACTCTCTGACACTCACTATCACTCGCTGACACACACTATCACTCTCTGACACTCTCTGACACTCACTATCACTCTCTGACACTCTCTATCACTCTCTGACACTCACTATCACTCTCTGACACTCTCTGACACTCACTATCACTCTCTGACACTCTCTATCACACTCTGACACACTCTGACACTCACTATCACTCTCTGACACTCTCTGACACTCACTGTCACTCGCTGACACTCACTATCACTCTCTGACACTCTCTGACACTCACTATCACTCTCTGACACTCTCTGACACTCTCTATCACTCTCTGACACTCTCTGACACTCACTATCACTCTCTGACACTCTCCGACACTCTCCGATACTCTCCGACACTCTCATACACTCACTATCACTCTCTGAAACTCACTATCACTCTATGACACTCTCTGACACTCTCTGACTCTCCCTGACATTCACTGACACTCTCTGACACTCACGGACACTCACTATCACTCTCTGATACTCTCTGACACTCACTATCACTCTCTGACACTCTCTATCAATCTCTGACACTCTCTGACGCTCACTATCACTCTCTGACACTCTCTATCTCTCTCTGACACTCTCTGTCCCTCTCTAACACTCTCTGACACTCTCTGACACTCTCAGACATTCTCATACACTCACTATCACTCTCTGACAACCTCTGACAACCTCTGACACTCTCAGACACTCTCAGACACTCTCAGACACTCACTATCACTCTCTGATACTCTCTGATACACACTATCACTCTCTGATACTCTCTATCAATCTCTGACACTCTCTGACACTCATTATCACTCTCTGACACTCTCTATCACTCTCAGACACTCTCTATCACTCTCTATCATTCTCAGACACTCTCAGACACTCACTATCACTCTCAGACACTCACTATCACTCTCTGACACTCACTATCACTCTCTGACACTCACTATCACTCTCTGACACTCTCTATCACTCTCAGACACTCTCTATCACTCTCTATCATTCTCAGACACTCTCAGACACTCACTATCACTCTCAGACACTCACGATCACACTCTGATACTCTCTGACACTCACTATCACTCTCTGACACTATCTATCACTCTCTGACACTCTCTGACACTCACTATCACTCTCTGACACTCTCTGACACTCACTATCACTGTCTGACACTCTCTATCACTCTCTGACTCTCTCAGACACTTACTGTCACTCTCTGACACTTTCTATCACTCTCTGACACTCTCAGACAATCACTATCACTCTCTGACACTCTCTATCACTCTCTGACACTTTCTGATACTCTCAGACACTTACTGTCATTCTCTGACACTCACTATCACTCTCTGACACACTCTGACACTCTCGACACTCTCTGACACTCTCTATCACTCTCTGTCACTCTCTATCAATCTCTGACACTCTCTGACACTCTCGGTCACACACGATCACACTCTGACACTCTCTGAAACTCTCTAACACTCTCTGAAACTCTCTGACACTCTCACTATCACTCTCTGACAATCTCTGACACTCTCTGACACTCTCTATCACTCTCTGACACTCTCTATCTATCTCTGACACTCTCTGACTCTCACTATCACTCTCTGACAGTCTCTATCACTCTCTGACACTCTCTCACACTCTCTGAGACTCTCTGACCCTCTCTATCACTCTCTGACACACTCAGACACTCTGTGACACTCTCGATCACTCTCTGACACTCTCTGACACTTTCAGACACTCTCTGACACTCTCTATCACTCTCTGACACTCTCTGCCACTCTCAGACACTCACTAACACACTCTGATACTCTCTGACACTCACTATCACTCTCTGACACTCTCTAACACTCTCTGACACTCTCTGACACTCACTATCACTCTCTGACACTCTCTATCACTCTCTGACACTCTCTGACACTCACTGTCACTCGCTGACACTCACTATCACTCTCTGACAATCTCTGACACTCACTATCACTCTCTGACACTCTCTATCACTCTCTGACACTCTCTGACACTCTCTGACACTCTCTGACACTCACTATCACTCTCTGACACTCTCTGACACTCACTATCACTCTCTGACACTCTCTATCACACTCTGATACTCTCTGACACTCACTAACACTCTCTGACACTCTCTGTCACTCTCTGACACTCACTGTCACTCGCTGACACTCACTATCACTCTCTGACACTCTCTGACACTCACTATCACTCTCTGACACTCTCTATCACTCTCTGACACTCTCTGACACTCACTGTCACTCGCTGACACTCACTATCACTCTCTGACACTCTCTGACACTCACTATCACTCTCTGACACTCTCTATCACTCTCTGACACTCTCTGACACTCACTATCACTCTCTGACACTCTCTGACACTCACTATCACTCTCTGACACTCTCTATCACACTCTGACACTCTCTGACACTCACTATCACTCTCTGACACTCTCTGACACTCTCTGACACTCTCTGACACTCACTGTCACTCGCTGACACTCACTATCACTCTCTGACAATCTCCATCACTCTCTGACACTCTCTGACACTCACTATCACTCTCTGACACTCTCCGACACTCTCCGACACTCTCTGACACTCTCATACACTCACTATCACTCTCTGACACTCTCTGACACTCTCTGACACTATCACTCTCTGATACTCTCTGACTCTCACTATCACTCTCTGACAGTCTCTATCACTCGCTGAAACTCTCTGTCACTCATTATCACTCTCTGACAGTCTCGATAACTCTCTGACACTCTATATCACTCTCTGAAACTCTCTATCACTCTCTGACACTCTCTGACACTCTCTGACTCTCCCTGACATTCACTGACACTCTCTGACACTCACGGACACTCACTATCACTCTCTGATACTCTCTGACACTCACTATCACTCTCTGACACTCTCTATCAATCTCTGACACTCTCTGACACTCACTATCACTCTCTGACACTCTCTATCTCTCTCTGACACTCTCTGTCCCTCTCTAACACTCTCTGACACTCTCTGACACTCTCAGACATTCTCATACACTCACTATCACTCTCTGACAACCTCTGACAACCTCTGACACTCTCTGACACTCTCAGACACTCACTATCACTCTCTGATACTCTCTGATACACACTATCACTCTCTGACACTCTCTATCACTCTCAGACACTCTCTATCACTCTCTATCATTCTCAGACACTCTCAGACACTCACTATCACTCTCTGACACTCACTATCACTCTCTGACACTCTCTATCTCTCTCTGACACTCTCTATCACTCTCTGACACTCTCTGACACTCTCTATCACTCTCTGACACTCTCAGACAATCTCAGACACTCACTATCACTCTCTGATACTCTCTGACACTCACTATCACTCTCTGATACTCTCTGAAACTCTCTATCACTCTCTGACACGCACTATCACTCTCTGAAACTCTCTGACACTCACAATCACTCTCTGACACACTCTGACACTCTCTATCACTCTCTATCACACTCTGACACACTCTGACACTCAGAGACACTCACTGTCACTCTCTGACACTCTCTGACAATCTCAGACAATCACTATCACTCTCTGACACTCTCTGACACACTCTATCACTCTCTATCACACTCTGACACACTCTGACAATCAGAGACACTCACTGTCACTCTCTGACACGCTCTGAAACTCACTATCACTCTCTGACACTCCCTATCACTCCCTGACACTCTCTGACACTCTCTGACACTCTCTAGCACTCACTAACACTCTCTGACCCTCTCTGACAATCTCACTATCACTCTCTGACACTCTCTGACACTCTCTGACACTCTCTATCACTCTCTGACACTCTCTATTACTCTCTGATACTCTCTGACACTCACTATCACTCTCTGACACTCTCTATCTATCTCTGACACGCTCTGACACTCACTATCGCTCTCTGACAGTCTCTATCACTCTCAGACACTCTCCATCACTCTCAGACAATCACTATCACACTCTGACATTCACTATCACTCTCTGACACTCTCTGACACTCTCTGAAAATCTCTACCTCTCTCTGACACTCTCTACCACTCTCTGACACTGTCTGACACTCTCTGTCACTCTCTGACACTCTCTGACACTCACTGACACTCTCAGACACTCACTATCACTCTCTGATACTCTCTGACGCTCACTATCACTCTCGGATACTCTCTGACACTCAATATCACTCTCTGACACTCTCTGTCCCTCTCTAACACTCTCTGACACTCTCTGACACTCTCAGACATTCTCATACACTCACTATCAATCTCTGACAACCTCTGACAACCTCTGACACTCTCAGACACTCTCAGACACTCACTATCACTCTCTGGTACTCTCTGATACACACTATCACTCTCTGATACTCTCTATCAATCTCTGACACTCTCTGACACTCACTATCACTCTCTGACACTCTCTATCACTCTCAGACACTCTCTATCACTCTCTATCATTCTCAGACACTCTCAGACACTCACTATCACTCTCAGACACTCACTATCACTCTCTGACACTCACTATCACTCTCTGACACTCACTATCACTCTCTGACACTCTCTATCACTCTCAGACACTCTCTATCACTCTCTATCATTCTCAGACACTCTCAGACACTCACTATCACTCTCAGACACTCACGATCACACTCTGATACTCTCTGACACTCACTATCACTCTCTGACACTATCTATCACTCTCTGACACTCTCTGACACTCACTATCACTCTCTGACACTCTCTGACACTCACTATCACTGTCTGACACTCTCTATCACTCTCTGACTCTCTCAGACACTTACTGTCACTCTCTGACACTCTCTATCACTCTCTGACACTCTCAGACAATCACTATCACTCTCTGACGCTCTCTATCACTCTCTGACACTTTCTGATACTCTCAGACACTTACTGTCATTCTCTGACACTCACTATCACTCTCTGACACACTCTGACACTCTCGACACTCTCTGACACTGTCTATCACTCTCTGTCACTCTCTATCAATCTCTGACACTCTCTGACACTCTCGGACACTCACGATCACACTCTGACACTCTCTGAAACTCTCTAACATTCTCTGACACTCTCTGACATTCTCACTATCACTCTCTGACAATCTCTGACACTCTCTGACACTCTCTGACACTCTCTATCACTCTCTGACACTCTCTAGTACTCTCTGACACTCACTATCACTCTCAGACACTCACCATCACTCTCTGATACTCTCTATCACTCTCTATCATTCTCAGACACTCTCAGACACTCACTATCACTCTCTGACACTCACTATCACTCTCTGACACTCACTAACACTCTCTGACACTCTCTGAAACTCTCTATCTCTCTCTGACACTCACTATCACTCTCTGACACTCTCTGACACTCTCAGACACTCACTATCACTCTCTGATACTCTCTGACACTCACTATCACTCTCTGATACTCTCTGACACTCTCTATCACTCTCTGACACGCACTATCACTCTCTGACACTCTCTGACACTCACTGGCACTCACTATCGCTCTCTGACACTCTCTATCACTCTCTGACACTCTCTATCACTCTCTGACACTCTCAGACACTCACTATCACTCTCTGACACTCTCTGACACTCACTGTCACTCTCTGACACTCTCTGATGCTCTCTGACACTCACTATCACTCTCTGACACACTCTGACACTCTCGACACTCTCTGACACCCTCTGACACTCTCTATCACTCTCTATCACTCTCCATCAATCTCTGACACACTCTGACACACTCTGACACTCTCGCACACTCACTATCACACTCTGACACTCTCTGAAACTCTCTAACACTCTCTGACACTCTCTGACACTCTCTGACACTCTCACTATCACTCTCTGACAATCTCTGACACTCTCTGACACTCTCTGACACTCTCTATCACTCTCTGACACTCTCTATTACTCTCTGACACTCACTATCACTCTCAGACACTCACCATCACTCTCTGATACTCTCTGACACTCACTATCACTCTCTGACACTCTCTATCTATCTCTGACACTCTCTGACTCTCACTATCACTCTCTGACAGTCTCTATCACTCTCTGACACTCTCTCACAATCTCTGAGACTCTCTGACACTCTCTATCACTCTCTGACACTCTCTGACACACTCAGACACTCTGTGACACTCTCGATCACTCTCTGACACTCTCTGACACTTTCAGACACTCTCTGACACTCTCTATCACTCTCTGACACTCTCTGACACTCTCTGACACTCTCAGACACTCACTAACACACTCTGATACTCTCTGACACTCACTATCACTCTCTGACACTCTCTATCACTCTCTGACACTCTCTGACACTCACTATCACTCTCTGACACTCACTAACACACTCTGATACTCTCTGACACTCACTATCACTCTCTGACACTCTCTATCACTCTCTGACACTCTCTGACACTCACTATCACTCTCTGACACTCTCTATCACTCTCTGACACTCTCTGACACTCACTATCACTCGCTGACACTCACTATCACTCTCTGACACTCTCTGACACTCACTATCACTCTCTGACACTCTCTATCACTCTCTGAAACTCTCTGACACTCACTATCACTCTCTGACACTCTCTGACACTCACTATCACTCTCTGACACTCTCTATCACACTCTGACACTCTCTGACACTCACTATCACTCTCTGACACTCTCTGACACTCACTGTCACTCGCTGACACTCACTATCACTCTCTGACACTCTCTGACACTCACTATCACTCTCTGACACTCTCTGACACTCTCTATCACTCTCTGACACTCTCTGACACACACTATCACTCTCTGACAATCTCTGACACTCTCTGACACTCTCAGACACTCACTAACACACTCTGATACTCTCTGACACTCACTATCACTCTCTGACACTCTCTATCACTCTCTGACACTCTCTGACACTCACTATCACTCTCTGACACTCTCTGACACTCACTATCACTCTCTGACACTCTCTATCACACTCTGACACTCTCTGACACTCACTATCACTCTCTGACACTCTCTGACACTCACTGTCACTCGCTGACACTCACTATCACTCTCTGACACTCTCTGACACTCACTATCACTCTCTGACAATCTCTGACACTCTCTATCACTCTCTGACACTCTCTGACACTCACTGTCACTCTCTGACACTCTCTGACACTCACTATCACTCTCTGACACTCACTATCACTCTCTGACACTCTCTATCACTCTCTGACACTCACTATCACTCGCTGACACTCACTATCACTCTCTGACACTCTCTGACACTCACTATCACTCTCTGACACTCTCTATCACTCTCTGACACTCTCTGACACTCACTATCACTCTCTGACACTCTCAGACACTCACTAACACACTCTGATACTCTCTGACACTCACTATCACTCTCTGACACTCTCTATCACTCTCTGACACTCTCTGACACTCACTATCACTCTCTGACACTCTCTATCACTCTCTGACACTCTCTGACACTCACTATCACTCGCTGACACTCACTATCACTCTCTGACACTCTCTGACACTCACTATCACTCTCTGACACTCTCTATCACTCTCTGACACTCTCTGACACTCACTATCACTCTCTGACACTCTCTGACACTCATTATCACTCTCTGACACTCTCTATCACACTCTGACACTCTGTGACACTCACTATCACTCTCTGACACTCTCTGACACTCACTGTCACTCGCTGACACTCACTATCACTCTCTGACACTCTCTGACACTCACTATCACTCTCTGACACTCTCTGACACTCTCTGACACTCTCTATCACTCTCTGACACTCTCTGACACTCACTATCACTCTCTGACACTCTCTATCACTCTCTGACACTCTCTGACACTCACTATCACTCTCTGACACTCTCTATCACTCTCTGACACTCTCTGACACTCACTACCACTCGCTGACACTCACTATCACTCTCTGACACTCTCTGACACTCACTATCACTCTCTGACACTCTCTATCACTCTCTGACACTCTCTGACACTCACTATCACTCTCTGACACTCTCTGACACTCACTATCACTCTCTGACACTCTCTATCACACTCTGACACACTCTGACACTCACTATCACTCTCTGACAATCTCTGACACTCACTGTCACTCGCTGACACTCACTATCACTCTCTGACACTCTCTGACACTCACTATCACTCTCTGACACTCTCTGACACTCTCTATCACTCTCTGACACTCTCTGACACTCACTATCACTCTCTGACACTCTCCGACACTCTCCGATACTCTCCGACACTCTCATACACTCACTATCACTCTCTGAAACTCTCTGACACTCTCTGACACTCTCTGACACTATCACTCTCTGATACTCTCTGACTCTCACTATCACTCTCTGACAGTCTCTATCACTCGCTGACACTCTCTGTCACTCATTATCACTCTCTGACAGTCTCGATAACTCTCTGACACTCTATATCACTCTCTGAAACTCACTATCACTCTCTGACACTCTCTGACACTCTCTGACTCTCCCTGACATTCACTGACACTCTCTGACACTCACGGACACTCACTATCACTCTCTGATACTCTCTGACACTCACTATCAATCTCTGACACTCTCTATCAATCTCTGACACTCTCTGACGCTCACTATCACTCTCTGACACTCTCTATCTCTCTCTGACACTCTCTGTCCCTCTCTAACACTCTCTGACACTCTCTGACACTCTCAGACATTCTCATACACTCACTATCACTCTCTGACAACCTCTGACAACCTCTGACACTCTCAGACACTCTCAGACACTCTCAGACACTCACTATCACTCTCTGATACTCTCTGATACACACTATCACTCTCTGATACTCTCTATCAATCTCTGACACTCTCTGACACTCATTATCACTCTCTGACACTCTCTATCACTCTCAGACACTCTCTATCACTCTCTATCATTCTCAGACACTCTCAGACACTCACTATCACTCTCAGACACTCACTATCACTCTCTGACACTCACTATCACTCTCTGACACTCTCTATCACTCTCAGACACTCTCTATCACTCTCTATCATTCTCAGACACTCTCAGACACTCACTATCACTCTCAGACACTCACGATCACACTCTGATACTCTCTGACACTCACTATCACTCTCTGACACTATCTATCACTCTCTGACACTCTCTGACACTCACTATCACTCTCTGACACTCTCTGACACTCACTATCACTGTCTGACACTCTCTATCACTCTCTGACTCTCTCAGACACTTACTGTCACTCTCTGACACTTTCTATCACTCTCTGACACTCTCAGACAATCACTATCACTCTCTGACACTCTCTATCACTCTCTGACACTTTCTGATACTCTCAGACACTTACTGTCATTCTCTGACACTCACTATCACTCTCTGACACACTCTGACACTCTCGACACACTCTGACACTCTCTATCACTCTCTGTCACTCTCTATCAATCTCTGACACTCTCTGACACTCTCGGTCACACACGATCACACTCTGACACTCTCTGAAACGCTCTAACACTCTCTGAAACTCTCTGACACTCTCACTATCACTCTCTGACAATCTCTGACACTCTCTGACACTCTCTATCACTCTCTGACACTCTCTATCTATCTCTGACACTCTCTGACTCTCACTATCACTCTCTGACAGTCTCTATCACTCTCTGACACTCTCTCACACTCTCTGAGACTCTCTGACACTCTCTATCACTCTCTGACACACTCAGACACTCTGTGACACTCTCGATCACTCTCTGACACTCTCTGACACTTTCAGACACTCTCTGACACTCTCTATCACTCTCTGACACTCTCTGCCACTCTCAGACACTCACTAACACACTCTGATACTCTCTGACACTCACTATCACTCTCTGACACTCTCTATCACTCTCTGACACTCTCTGACACTCACTATCACTCTCTGACACTCTCTATCACTCTCTGACACTCTCTGACACTCACTGTCACTCGCTGACACTCACTATCACTCTCTGACAATCTCTGACACTCACTATCACACTCTGATACTCTCTGACACTATCTATCACTCTCTGACACTCTCTGACACTCACTATCACTCTCTGACACTCTCTGACACTCACTATCACTCTCTGACACTCTCTATCACACTCTGATACTCTCTGACACTCACTATCACTCTCTGACACTCTCTGTCACTCTCTGACACTCACTGTCACTCGGTGACACTCACTATCACTCTCTGACACTCTCTGACACTCACTATCACTCTCTGACACTCTCTATCACTCTCTGACACTCTCTGACACTCACTGTCACTCGCTGACACTCACTATAACTCTCTGACACTCTCTGACACTCACTATCACTCTCTGACACTCTCTATCACTCTCTGACACTCTCTGACACTCACTATCACTCTCTGACACTCTCTGACACTCACTATCACTCTCTGACACTCTCTATCACACTCTGACACTCTCTGACACTCACTATCACTCTCTGACACTCTCTGACACTCTCTGACACTCTCTGACACTCACTGTCACTCGCTGACACTCACTATCACTCTCTGACAATCTCTATCACTCTCTGACACTCTCTGACACTCACTATCACTCTCTGACACTCTCCGACACTCTCCGACACTCTCTGACACTCTCATACACTCACTATCACTCTCTGACACTCTCTGACACTCTCTGACACTATCACTCTCTGATACTCTCTGACTCTCACTATCACTCTCTGACAGTCTCTATCACTCGCTGAAACTCTCTGTCACTCATTATCACTCTCTGACAGTCTCGATAACTCTCTGACACTCTATATCACTCTCTGAAACTCTCTATCACTCTCTGACACTCTCTGACACTCTCTGACTCTCCCTGACATTCACTGACACTCTCTGACACTCACGGACACTCACTATCACTCTCTGATACTCTCTGACACTCACTATCACTCTCTGACACTCTCTATCAATCTCTGACACTCTCTGACACTCACTATCACTCTCTGACACTCTCTATCTCTCTCTGACACTCTCTGTCCCTCTCTAACACTCTCTGACACTCTCTGACACTCTCAGACATTCTCATACACTCACTATCACTCTCTGACAACCTCTGACAACCTCTGACACTCTCTGACACTCTCAGACACTCACTATCACTCTCTGATACTCTCTGATACACACTATCACTCTCTGACACTCTCTATCACTCTCAGACACTCTCTATCACTCTCTATCATTCTCAGACACTCTCAGACACTCACTATCACTCTCTGACACTCACTATCACTCTCTGACACTCTCTATCTCTCTCAGACACTCTCTATCACTCTCTGACACTCTCTGACACTCTCTATCACTCTCTGACACTCTCAGACAATCTCAGACACTCACTATCACTCTCTGATACTCTCTGACACTCACTATCACTCTCTGATACTCTCTGAAACTCTCTATCACTCTCTGACACGCACTATCACTCTCTGAAACTCTCTGACACTCACAATCACTCTCTGACACACTCTGACACTCTCTATCACTCTCTATCACACTCTGACACACTCTGACACTCAGAGACACTCACTGTCACTCTCTGACACTCTCTGACAATCTCAGACAATCACTATCACTCTCTGACACTCTCTGACACACTCTATCACTCTCTATCACACTCTGACACACTCTGACAATCAGAGACACTCACTGTCACTCTCTGACACGCTCTGAAACTCACTATCACTCTCTGACACTCCCTATCACTCCCTGACACTCTCTGACACTCTCTGACACTCTCTAGCACTCACTAACACTCTCTGACACTCTCTGACAATCTCACTATCACTCTCTGACACTCTCTGACACTCTCTGACACTCTCTATCACTCTCTGACACTCTCTATTACTCTCTGATACTCTCTGACACTCACTATCACTCTCTGACACTCTCTATCTATCTCTGACACTCTCTGACACTCACTATCGCTCTCTGACAGTCTCTATCACTCTCAGACACTCTCCATCACTCTCAGACAATCACTATCACACTCTGACATTCACTATCACTCTCTGACACTCTCTGACACTCTCTGAAAATCTCTACCTCTCTCTGACACTCTCTACCACTCTCTGACACTGTCTGACACTCTCTGTCACTCTCTGACACTCTCTGACACTCACTGACACTCTCAGACACTCTCTGACACTCAATATCACTCTCTGACACTCTCTATCACTCTCTGACACTCTCTGACACTCTCTGGCACTCACCATCACTCTCAGACACTCTCTATCACTCTCTGACTCTCTCTATCACTCTCTGACACTCTCAGACACTCACTATCACTCTCTGACACTCTCTGACACTCTCTGACACTCTCTGACACTCTCTATCACTCTCAGACACTCACTATCACTCTCTGACACTCTCTGACACTCTATCACTCTCAGACACTCACTATCACTCTCTGACACTCTCTCACACTCTCTGACACTCTCTGACACTCTCTATTACTCTCAGACACTCACTATCACACTCTGACACTCTCTATCACTCTCTGACACTCTCTGACACTCTCTGGCACTCACCATCACTCTCAGACACTCTCTATCACTCTCTGACTCTCTCTATCACTCTCTGACACTCTCAGACACTCACTATCACTCTCTGACACTCTCTGACACTCTCTGACACTCTCTGACACTCTCTATCACTCTCAGACACTCACTATCACTCTCTGACACTCACTATCACTCTCTGACACTCTCTGACACTCTATCACTCTCAGACACTCACTATCACTCTCTGACACTCTCTCACACTCTCTGACACTCTCTGACACTCTCTATCACTCTCAGACACTCACTATCACACTCTGACACTCTCTCCCACTCTCTGACACTCTCTGACACTCTCTATCACTCTCTGACACTCTCCATCACTCTCAGACACTCTCAGACACTCACTATCACTCTCAGACACTCTCTATCTCTCTCTGACACTCTCTATCACTCTCTATCTCTCTCTGACACTCTCTGACACTCACTATCTCTCTCTGACACTCTCTATCACTCTCAGACTGTCTCTATCACTCTCAGACACTCTCATACACTCACTATCACTCTCTGAAGCTCACTATCACTCTCTGACACTCTGGCACACTCTCTGATACACTCTGACACACACTATCACTCTCTGACACTCTCTATCACTCTCTGACACTCTCTGACACTCACTTTCACTCTCTGACACTCACTATCACTGTCTGACACTCTCTGTCACTCTCTGAAACTCTCAGACACTTACTGTCACTCTCTGACACTCTCTATCACTCTTTGACACTCTCAGATAATCACTATCACTCTCTGACATTCTCTATCGCTCTCTGACACACTCTGATACTCTCAGATACTCACAGACACACACTATCACTCTCTGACACACTCTGACAGTCACTGTCACTCTCTGACACACTCTGACACTCTCGACACTCTCTGACACTCTCTATCACTCTCTATCACTCTCTATTAATCTCTGACACACTCTGACACTCTCGGACACTCACTATCACACTCTGACACTCTCTGAAACTCTCGAACACTCTCTGACACTCTCTGACACTCTCTGACAATCTCACTATCACTCTCTGACACTCTCTGACTCTCTCTATCACTCTCTGACACTCTCTATTCCTCTCTGACACTCACTATCACTCTCAGACTCTCACCATCACTCTCTGATACTCTCTGACACTCAGTATTACTCTCTGACACTCTCTATCTATCTCTGACACTCTCTGACTCACACTATCACTCTCTGACAGTCTCTATCACTCTCTGACACTCTCTCACACTCTCTGAGACTCTCTGACACTCTCTATCACTCTCTGACACTCTCTGACAATCTCTGACACACTCAGACACTCTCTGACACTCTCTATCACTCTCTGACACTCTCTGACACTCTCTGGCACTCACTATCACTCTCTGACACTCTCTATCACTCTCTGACAGTCTCTATCACTCTCTGACACTTTCATACACTCACTATCACTCTCTGACACTCTCTCACACTCTCTGACACTCTCACTCACTCTCTGACACTCTCTGACACTCTCTATCACTCTCAGACAC
Organism: Heterodontus francisci; assembly: GCF_036365525.1. NCBI lineage: Eukaryota > Metazoa > Chordata > Chondrichthyes > Heterodontiformes > Heterodontidae > Heterodontus > Heterodontus francisci. Next base: position 14,730,506 of record NC_090405.1, read on the forward strand.
TCTCAGACACTCACTATCACTGTCAGACACTCTCTATCTCTCTCTGACACTCTCTATCACTCTCTATCTCTCTCTGACACTCTCTGACACTCTCGATCTCTCTCTGACACTCTCTGTCAGTCTCAGACTGTCTCTGTCACTCTCAGACACTCTCAGACACTCACTATCACTCTCTGACGCTCGCTATCACTCTCTGACACTCTCGCACACTCTCTGACACTCTCTGAAACTCTCTATCTCTCTCTGAAACTCTCTATCACTCTCTGACACTCTCTGACACTCTCTGACACTCTCAGACACTCACGATCACACTCTGATACTCTCTGACACTCACTATCACTCTCTGAAACTCTCTATCACTCTCTGACACTCACTATCACTCTCTGACACTCTGTGACACTCACTATCACTGTCTGACACTCTCCATCTCTCTCTGACACTCTCAGACACTTACTGTCACTCTCTGACACTCTCTATCACTCTCTGACACTCTCAGACAATCACTATCACTCTCTGACACTCTCTATCACTCTCTGACACTCTCTGATACTCTCAGATACACACAGACACTCACTATCACTCTCTGACACTCTCTGACACTCACTGCCACTCTCTGACACTCTCCGATGCTCTCTGACACTCACTATCACTCTCTGACTCTCTCTGACACTCTCTTTCACTCTCTATCGCTCTCTGACACACTCTGACACACTCTATCACTCTCTATCACACTCTGACACACTCTGACACTCAGAGACACTCACTGTCACTCTCTGACACTCTCTGACAAACTCAGACAATCACTATCACTCTCTGACACTCTCTGACACACGCTATCACTCTCTATCACACTCTGACACACTCTGACACTCAGAGACACTCACTGTCACTCTCTGACACTCTCTGACACTCACTATCACTCTCTGACACTCCCTATCACTCTCTGACACTCTCTGACACTCTCTAACACTCTCTGACACTCACTATCACTCTCAGACACTCACTATCACTCTCTATCACTCTCTATCAATCTCTGACACACACTGACTCTCTCTGACACTCTCGGACACTCACTATCACACTCTGACACTCTCTGAAACTCTCTAACACTCTCTGACACTCTCTGACACTCTCTGACACTCTCACTATCACTCTCTGACAATCTCTGACACTCTCTGACACTCTCTGACACTCTCTATCTATCTCTGACACTCTCTGACTCTCACTATCACTCTCTGACAGTCTCTATCACTCTCTGACACTCTCTCACACTCTCTGAGACTCTCTGACACTCTCTATCACTCTCTGACACTCTCTGACAATCTCTGACACACTCAGACACTCTCTGACACTCTCGATCACTCTCTGACACTCTCTGACACTTTCAGACACTCTCTGACACTCTCTATCAATCTCTGACACTCTCTGACACTCTCCGACACTCTCCGACACTCTCCGACACTCTCTCACGCTCTCATACACTCACAATCACTCTCTGACACTCTCTGACACTCTCTGACATTATCACTCTCTGATACTCTCTGACTCTCACTATCACTCTCTGACAGTCTCTATCACTCGCTGACACTCTCTGTCACTCATTATCATTCTCTGACAGTCTCGAGAACTCTCTGACACTCTATATCACTCTCTGAAACTCTCTATCACTCTCTGACACACTCTGACTCTCCATGACATTCACTGACATTCTCTGACACTCACGGACACTCACTATCACTCTCTGATACTCTCTGACACTCACTATCACTCTCTGACACTCTCTATCAATCTCTGACACTCTCTGACACTCACTATTACTCTCTGACACTCTCTATCTCTCTCTGACGCTCTCTGTCCCTCTCTAACACTCTCTGACACTCTCAGACATTCTCATACACTCACTATCACTCTCTGACAACCTCTGACAACCTCTGACACTCTCTGACACTCTCAGACACTCTCAGACACTCTCAGACACTCTCAGACACTCACTATCACACTCTGATACTCTCTGATACACACTATCGCTCTCTGATACTCTCTATCAATCTCTGACACTCTCTGACACTCACTATCACTCTCAGACACTCTCTATCACTCTCTATCATTCTCAGACACTCACTCTCACTCTCTGACACTCACTATCACTCTCTGACACTCACTATCACTCTCTGACACTCTCTGAAACTCTCTATCTCTCTCTGAAACTCTCTACACTCTCTGACACTCTCTGACACTCTCTATCACTCTCTGACACTCTCTGACACTCTCAGACACTCACTATCACTCTCTGATACTCTCTGACACTCACTATCACTCTCTGATACTCTCTGACACTCTCTATGACTCTTTGACACGCACTATCACTCTCTGACACTCTCTGACACTCACAATCACTCTCTGACAACACTCTGACACTCTCAGACACTCAGTGTCACTCTCTGACTCTCTCTGACACTCTCTATCACTCTCTATCGCTCTCTGACACACTCTGACACACTCTATCACTCTCTATCACACTCTGACACACTCTGACAATCAGACACACTCACTGTCACTCTCTGACACTCTCTGACAATCTCAGACAATCACTATCACTCTCTGACACTCTCTGACACACTCTATCACTCTCTATCACACTCTGACACACTCTGACACTCAGAGACACTCACTGTTCATCTCTGACACTCTCTGACACTCACTATCACTCTCTGAAACTCTCTATCACTCTCTGACACTCTCTGACTCTCCCTGACATTCACTGACACTCTCTGACTCTCACGGACACTCACTATCACTCTTTGATACTCTCTGACACTCACTATCACTCTCTGACACTCTCTATCAATCTCTGACACTCTCTGACACTCACTATCACTCTCTGACACTCTCTATCTCTCTCTGACTCTCTCTGTCCCTCTCTAACACTCTCTGACACTCTCAGACATTCTCATACACTCACTATCACTCTCTGACAACCTCTGACAACCTCTGACACTCTCTGACACTCTCAGACACTCACTATCACTCTCTGATACTCTCTGATACACACTATCACTCTCTGATACTCTCTATCAATCACTGACACTCTCTGACACTCACTATCACTCTCAGACACTCTCTATCGCTCTCTATCATTCTCAGACACTCACTCTCACTCTCTGACACTCACTATCACTCTCTGACACTCACTATCACTCTCTGACACTCTCTGAAACTCTCTGAAACTTTATATCTCTCTCTGAAACTCTCTATCACTCTCTGACACTCTCTGACACTCTCTATCACTCTCTGACACTCTCTGACACTCTCAGACACTCACTATCACTCTCTGATACTCTCTGACACTCACTATCACTCTCTGATACTCTCTGACACTCTCTATGTCTCTCTGACACGCACTATCACTCTCTGACACTCTCTGACACTCACAATCACTCTCTGAAACACTCTGACACTCTCAGACACTCAGTGTCACTCTCTGACTCTCTCTGACACTCTCTATCACTCTATCGCTCTCTGACACACTCTGACACACTCTGACACTCAGAGACACTCACTGTCACTCTCTGACACTCTCTGACAATCTCAGACAATCACTATCACTCTCTGACACTCTCTGACACACTCTATCACTCTCTATCTCACACTGTCACTCTGTGACACTCTCTGACACTCACTATCACTCTCTGACACTCCCTATCACTCTCTGACACTCCCTATCACTCTCTGACACTCTCTGACACTCTCTAACACTCACTAACACTCTCTATCACTCTCTGACACTCTCTATTACTCTCTGACACTCACTGACTCTCACTATCACTCTCTGACTGTCTCTATCACTCTCTGACACTCTCTCACACTCTCTGAGACTCTCTGACACTCTCTATCACTCTCTGACACTCTCTGACAATCTCTGACACACTCAGACACTCTCTGACACTCTCGATCACTCTCTGACACTCTCTGACACTTTCAGACACTCTCTGACACTCTCTATCACTCTCTGACACTCTCTGACACTCTCCGACACTCTCCGACACTCTCTCACACTCTCATACACTCACAATCACTCTCTGACACTCTCTGACACTCTCAGACACTCTCAGACACTCTCAGACACTCTCAGACACTCACTATCACACTCTGATACTCTCTGATACACACTATCACTCTCTGATACTCTCTATCAATCTCTGACACTCTCTGACACTCACTATCACTCTCAGACACTCTCTATCACTCTCTATCATTCTCAGACACTCACTCTCACTCTCTGAAACTCTCTATCACTCTCTGACACTCTCTGACACTCTCTATCACTCTCTGACACTCTCTGACACTCTCAGACACTCACTATCACTCTCTGATACTCTCTGACACTCACTATCACTCTCTGATACTCTCTGACACTCTCTATGATTCTCTGACACGCACTATCACTCTCTGACACTCTCTGACACTCACAATCACTCTCTGACACACTCTGACACTCTCAGACTCTCTGACACTCACTACCACTCTCAGACACACACCATCCCTCTCTGATACTCTCTGACACTCACTATCACTCTCTGACACTCTCTATCTATCTCTGACACTCTCTGACTCTCACTATCACTCTCTGACAGTCTCTATCACTCTCAGACACTTTCTATCACTCTCAGACACTCTCAGACACTCACTATCACTCTCTGACACTCACTATCACTCTCTGACACTCTCTCACACTCTCTGAAACACTCTATCTCTCTCTGAAACTCAATATCACTTTCTGACACTGTCTGACACTCTCTATCACTCTCTGACACTCTCTGACACTTTCAAACACTCTCAGACACTCACTGACACTCTCTGATACTCTCTGACGCTCTCTAACACTCACTAACACTCTCTATCACTCTCTGACACTCTCTATTACTCTCTGACACTCACTATCACTCTCAGACACTCACTATCACTCTCTGATACTCTCTGACACTCTCTATCACTCTCTATCACTCTCTGACACACACTGTCTCTCTCTGACACTCTCGGACACTCACTATCACATTCTGACACTCTCTGAAACTCTCTAACACTCTCTGACACTCTCTGACACTCTCTGACACTATCACTATCACTCTCTGACAATCTCTGACACTCTCTGACACCCTCTGACACTCTCTATCTATCTCTGACACTCTCTGACTCTCACTATCACTCTCTGACTGTCTCTATCACTCTCTGACACTCTCTCACACTCTCTGAGACTCTCTGACACTCTCTATCACTCTCTGACACTCTCTGACAATCTCTGACACACTCAGACACTCTCTGACACTCTCGATCACTCTCTGACACTCTCTGACACTTTCAGACACTCTCTGACACTCTCTATCACTCTCTGACACTCTCTGACACTCTCTGACACTCTCTGACACTCTCCGACACTCTCCGACACTCTCTCACACTCTCTCACACTCTCATACACTCACAATCACTCTCTGACACTCTCTGACACTCTCTGACACTATCACTCATGATACTCTCTGACTCTCACTATCACTCTCTGACAGTCTCTATCACTCGCTGACACTCTCTGTCACTCATTATCACTCTCTGACAGTCTCGATAACTCTCTGACACTCTATATCACTCTCTGAAACTCTCTATCACTCTCTGACACTCTCTGACTCTCCCTGACATTCACTGACACTCTCTGACACTCACGGACACTCACTATCACTCTCTGATACTCTCTGACACTCACTATCACTCTCTGACACTCTCTGTCCCTCTCTAACACTCTCTGACACTCTCAGACATTCTCATACACTCACTATCACTCTCTGACAACCTCTGACAACCTCTGACACTCTCTGACACTCTCTGACACTCTCAGACACTCTCAGACACTCACTATCACTCTCTGATACTCTCTGATACACACTATCACTCTCTGATACTCTCTATCAATCTCTGACACTCTCTGACACTCACTATCAATCTCAGACACTCTCTATCACTCTCTATCATTCTCAGACACTCACTCTCACTCTCTGACACTCACTATCACTCTCTGACACTCACTATCACTCTCTGACACTCTCTGAAACTCTCTGAAACTCTCTATCTCTCTCTGAAACTCTCTATCACTCTCTGACACTCTCTGACACTCTCTATCACTCTCTGACACTCTCTGACACTCTCAGACACTCACTATCACTCTCTGATACTCTCTGACACTCACTATCACTCTCTGATACTCTCTGATACTCTCTATGACTCTCTGACACGCACTATCACTCTCTGACACTCTCTGACACTCACAATCACTCTCTGAAACACTCTGACACTCTCAGACACTCAGTGTCACTCTCTGACTCTCTCTGACACTCTCTATCACTCTATCGCTCTCTGACACACTCTGGCACACTCTGACACACTCTATCACTCTCTATCACACTCTGACACACTCTGACACTCAGAGACACTCACTGTCACTCTCTGACACTCTCTGACACTCTCTGACAATCTCAGACAATCACTATCACTCTCTGACACTCTCTGACACACTCTATCACTCTCTATCACACTCTGACACACTCTGACACTCAGAGACACTCACTGTCACTCTGTGACACTCTCTGACACTCACTATCACTCTCTGACACTCCCTATCACTCTCTGACACTCTCTGACACTCTCTAACACTCACTAACACTCTCTATCACTCTCTGACACTCTCTATTACTCTCTGACACTCACTATCACTCTCAGACACTCACTATCACTCTCTGATACTCTCTGACACTCTCTATCACCCTCTATCACTCTCTGACACACACTGACTCTCTCTGACACTCTCGGACACTCACTATCACATTCTGACACTCTCTGAAACTCTCTAACACTCTCTGACACTCTCTGACACTCTCTGACACTCTCACTATCACTCTCTGACAATCTCTGACACTCTCTGACACTCTCTGACACTCTCTATCTATCTCAGACACTCTCTGACTCTCACTATCACTCTCTGACTGTCTCTATCACTCTCTGACACTCTCTGACACTCTCTGAGACTCTCTGACACTCTCTATCACTCTCTGACACTCTCTGACAATCTCTGACACACTCAGACACTCTCTGACACTCTCGATCACTCTCTGACACTCTCTGACACATTCAGACACTCTCTGACACTCTCTATCACTCTCTGACACTCTCTGACACTCTCCGACACACTCCGACACTCTCTGACACTCTCTCACACTCTCATACACTCACAATCACTCTCTGACACTCTCTGACACTCTCTGACACTATCACTCATGATACTCTCTGACTCTCACTATCACTCTCTGACAGTCTCTATCACTCGCTGACACTCTCTGTCACTCATTATCACTCTCTGACAGTCTTGAGAACTCTCTGACACTCTATATCACTCTCTGAAACTCTCTATCACTCTCTGACACTCTCTGACTGTCCCTGACATTCACTGACACTCTCTGACACTCACGGACACCCACTATCACTCTCTGATACTCTCTGACACTCACTATCACTCTCTGACACTCTCTGTCCCTCTCTAACACTCTCTGACACTCTCAGACATTCTCATACACTCACTATCACTCTCTGACAACCTCTGACAACCTCTGACACTCTCTGACACTCTCAGACACTCTCAGACACTCTCAGACACTCACTATCACACTCTGATACTCTCTGATACACACTATCACTCTCTGATACTCTCTATCAATCTCTGACACTCTCTGACACTCACTATCACTCTCAGACACTCTCTATCACTCTCTATCATTCTCAGACACTCACTCTCACTCTCTGAAACTTTCTATCACTCTCTGACACTCTCTGACACTCTCTATCACTCTCTGACACTCTCTGACACTCTCAGACACTCACTATCACTCTCTGATACTCTCTGACACTCACTATCACTCTCTGATACTCTCTGACACTCTCTATGACTCTCTGACACGCACTATCACTCTCTGACACTCTCTGACACTCACAATCACTCTCTGACACACTCTGACACTCTCAGACTCTCTGACACTCACTATCACTCTCAGACACACACCATCCCTCTCTGATACTCTCTGACACTCACTATCACTCTCTGACACTCTCTATCTATCTCTGACACTCTCTGACTCTCACTATCACTCTCTGACAGTCTCTATCACTCTCAGACACTCTCTATCACTCTCAGACACTCTCAGACACTCACTATCACTCTCTGACACTCACTATCACTCTCTGACACTCTCTCACACTCTCTGAAACTCTCCATCTCTCTCTGAAACTCTATATCACTTTCTGACACTGTCTGACACTCTCTATCACTCTCTGACACTCTCTGACACTTTCAGACACTCTCAGACACTCACTGACACTCTCTGATACTCTCTGACGCTCTCTAACACTCACTAACACTCTCTATCACTCTCTGACACTCTCTATTACTCTATGACACTCACTATCACTCTCAGACACTCACTATCACTCTCTGATACTCTCTGACACTCTCTATCACTCTCTATCACTCTCTGACACACACTGACTCTCTCTGACACTCTCGGACACTCACTATCACATTCTGACACTCTCTGAAACTCTCTAACACTCTCTGACACTCTCTGACACTCTCTGACACTATCACTATCACTCTCTGACAATCTCTGACACTCTCTGACACTCTCTGACACTCTCTATCTATCTCTGACACTATCTGACTCTCACTATCACTCTCTGACTGTCTCTATCACTCTCTGACACTCTCTCACACTCTCTGAGACTCTCTGACACTCTCTATCACTCTCTGACACTCTCTGACAATCTCTGACACACTCTGACAATCTCTGACACACTCAGACACTCTCTGACACTCTCGATCACTCTCTGACACTCTCTGACACTTTCAGACACTCTCTGACACTCTCTATCACTCTCTGACACTCTCTGACACTCTCCGACACTCTCCGACACTCTCCGACACTCTCTCACACTCTCATACACTCACAATCACTCTCTGACACTCTCTGACACTCTCTGACACTATCACTCATGATACTCTCTGACTCTCACTATCACTCTCTGACAGTCTCTATCACTCGCTGACACTCTCTGTCACTCATTATCACTCTCTGACAGTCTCGATAACTCTCTGACACTCTATATCACTCTCTGAAACTCTCTATCACTCTCTGACACTCTCTGACTCTCCCTGACATTCACTGACACTCTCTGACACTCACGGACACTCACTATCACTCTCTGATACTCTCTGACACTCACTATCACTCTCTGACACTCTCTGTCCCTCTCTAACACTCTCTGACACTCTCAGACATTCTCATACACTCACTATCACTCTCTGACAACCTCTGACAACCTCTGACACTCTCTGACACTCTCAGACACTCTCAGACACTCTCAGACACTCTCAGACACTCACTATCACACTCTGATACTCTCTGATACACACTATCACTCTCTGATACTCTCTATCAATCTCTGACACTCTCTGACACTCACTATCACTCTCAGACACTCTCTATCACTCTCTATCATTCTCAGACACTCACTCTCACTCTCTGACACTCACTATCACTCTCTGACACTCACTATCACTCTCTGACACTCTCTGAAACTCTCTATCTCTCTCTGAAACTCTCTATCACTCTCTGACACTCTCTGACACTCTCTATCACTCTCTGACACTCTCTGACACTCTCAGACTCTCACTATCACTCTCTGATACTCTCTGACACTCACTAACACTCTCTGATACTCTCTGACACTCTCTCTGACTCTCTGACACGCACTATCACTCTCTGACACTCTCTGACACTCACAATCACTCTCTGACACACTCTGACACTCTCAGACTCTCTGACACTCACTATCACTCTCAGACACACACCATCCCTCTCTGATACTCTCTGACACTCACTATCACTCTCTGACACTCTCTATCTATCTCTGACACTCTCTGACTCTCACTATCACTCTCTGACAGTCTCTATCACTCTCAGACACTCTCTATAACTCTCAGACACTCTCAGACACTCACTATCACTCTCTGACACTCACTATCACTCTCTGACACTCTCTCACACTCTCTGAAACTCTCCATCTCTCTCTGAAACTCTATATCACTTTCTGACACTGTCTGACACTCTCTATCAATCTCTGACACTCTCTGACACTTTCAGACACTCTCAGACACTCACTGACACTCTCTGATACTCTCTGACGCTCTCTAACACTCACTAACACTCTCTATCACTCTCTGACACTCTCTATTACTCTATGACACTCACTATCACTCTCAGACACTCACTATCACTCTCTGATACTCTCTGACACTCTCTATCACTCTCTATCACTCTCTGACACACACTGACTCTCTCTGACACTCTCGGACACTCACTATCACATTCTGACACTCTCTGAAACTCTCTAACACTCTCTGACACTCTCTGACCCTCTCTGACACTATCACTATCACTCTCTGACAATCTCTGACACTCTCTGACACTCTCTGACACTCTCTATCTATCTCTGACACTCTCTGACTCTCACTATCACTCTCTGACTGTCTCTATCACTCTCTGACACTCTCTCACACTCTCTGAGACTCTCTGACACTCTCTATCACTCTCTGACACTCTCTGACAATCTCTGACACACTCTGACAATCTCTGACACACTCAGACACTCTCTGACACTCTCGATCACTCTCTGACACTCTCTGACACTTTCAGACAATCTCTGACACTCTCTATCACTCTCTGACACTCTCTGACACTCTCCGACACTCTCCGACACTCTCCGACACTCTCTCACACTCTCATACACTCACAATCACTCTCTGACACTCTCTGACACTCTCTGACACTATCACTCATGATACTCTCTGACTCTCACTATCACTCTCTGACAGTCTCTATCACTCGCTGACACTCTCTGTCACTCATTATCACTCTCTGACAGTCTCGATAACTCTCTGACACTCTATATCACTCTCTGAAACTCTCTATCACTCTCTGACACTCTCTGACTCTCCCTGACATTCACTGACACTCTCTGACACTCACGGACACTCACTATCACTCTCTGATACTCTCTGACACTCACTATCACTCTCTGACACTCTCTGTCCCTCTCTAACACTCTCTGACACTCTCAGACATTCTCATACACTCACTATCACTCTCTGACAACCTCTGACAACCTCTGACACTCTCTGACACTCTCAGACACTCTCAGACACTCTCAGACACTCTCAGACACTCACTATCACACTCTGATACTCTCTGATACACACTATCACTCTCTGATACTCTCTATCAATCTCTGACACTCTCTGACACTCACTATCACTCTCAGACACTATCACTCTCTATCATTCTCAGACACTCACTCTCACTCTCTGACACTCACTATCACTCTCTGACACTCACTATCACTCTCTGACACTCTCTGAAACTCTCTATCTCTCTCTGAAACTCTCTATCACTCTCTGACACTCTCTGACACTCTCTATCACTCTCTGACACTCTCTGACACTCTCAGACACTCACTATCACTCTCTGATACTCTCTGACACTCACTATCACTCTCTGATACTCTCTGACACTCTCTCTGACTCTCTGACACGCACTATCACTCTCTGACACTCTCTGACACTCTCTGACACTCACAATCACTCTCTGACACACTCTGACACTCTCAGACTCTCTGACACTCACTATCACTCTCAGACACACACCATCCCTCTCTGATACTCTCTGACACTCACTATCACTCTCTGACACTCTCTATCTATCTCTGACACTCTCTGACTCTCACTATCACTCTCTGACAGTCTCTATCACTCTCAGACACTCTCTATCACTCTCAGAGACTCTCAGACACTCACTATCACTCTCTGACACTCACTATCACTCTCTGACACTCTCTCACACTCTCTGAAACTCTCTATCTCTCTCTGAAACTCTATATCACTTTCTGACACTGTCTGACACTCTCTATCACTCTCTGACACTCTCTGACACTTTCAGACACTCTCAGACACTCACTGACACTCTCTGATACTCTCTGACGCTCACAATCACTCTCTGATACTCTCTGACACTCAATATCACTCTCTGACACTCTCTGTCCCTCTCTGACACACACTATCACTCTCTGACACTCTCTGACACTCACAATCACTCTCTGACACACTCTGACACTCTCAGAAACTCAGTGTCACTCTCTGACTCTCTCTGACACTCTCTATCACTCTCTATCACTCTCTGACACACTCTATCACTCTCTATCACAATCTGACACACTCTGACACTCAGAGACACTCACTGTCACTCTCTGACACTCTCTGTCACTCTCTGGCAGTCTCTAACACTCACTAACACTCTCTGACACTCTCTGACACTCTCTGACACTCTCACTATCACTCTCTGACACTCTCTGACACTCTCTGACACTCTCTATCACTCTCTAACACTCTCTATTACTCTCTGACACTCACTATCACTCTCAGACACTCACTATCACTCTCTGATACTCTCTGACACTCACTATCACTCTCTGACACTCTCTATCTATCTCTGACACTCTCTGACACTCACTATCACTCTCTGACAGTCTCTATCACTCTCAGACTCTCTGTCACTCTCAGACACTCTCAGACACTCACTATCACTCTCTGACATTCACTATCACTCTCTGACACTCTCTGAAACTCTCTATCTCTCTCTGACACTCTCTACCACTCTCTGACACTGTCTGACGCTCTCTGTCACTCTCTGACACTCTCTACCACTCTCTGACACTGTCTGACACTCTCTGACAATCTCTGACACACTCAGACACTCTCTGACACTCTCGATCACTCTCTGACACTCTCTGACACTTTCAGACACTCTCTGACACTCTCTATCACTCTCTGACACTCTCTGACACTCTCCGACACTCTCCGACACTCTCCGACACTCTCTCACGCTCTCATACACTCACAATCACTCTCTGACACTCTCTGACACTCTCTGACACTATCACTCATGATACTCTCTGACTCTCACTATCACTCTCTGACAGTCTCTATCACTCGCTGACACTCTCTGTCACTCATTATCACTCTCTGACAGTCTCGATAACTCTCTGACACTCTATATCACTCTCTGAAACTCTCTATCACTCTCTGACACTCTCTGACACTCCCTGACATTCACTGACACTCTCTGACACTCACGGACACTCACTATCACTCTCTGATACTCTCTGACACTCACTATCACTCTCTGACACTCTCTGTCCCTCTCTAACACTCTCTGACACTCTCAGACATTCTCATACACTCACTATCACTCTCTGACAACCTCTGACAACCTCTGACACTCTCTGACACTCTCAGACAATCTCAGACACTCTCAGACACTCTCAGACACTCACTATCACACTCTGATACTCTCTGATACACACTATCACTCTCTGATACTCTCTATCAATCTCTGACACTCTCTGACACTCACTATCACTCTCAGACACTCTCTATCACTCTCTATCATTCTCAGACACTCACTCTCACTCTCTGACACTCACTATCACTCTATGACACTCACTATCACTCTCTGACACTCTCTGAAACTCTCTATCTCTCTCTGAAACTCTCTATCACTCTCTGACACTCTCTGACACTCTCTCACTCTCTGACACTCTCTGACACCTTCAGACACTCACTATCACTCTCTGATACTCTCTGACATTCTCTATGACTCTCTGACACGCACTATCACTCTTTGACACTCTCTGACACACTCTGACACTCACAATCACTCTCTGACACACTCTGACACTCTCAGACTCTCTGACACTCACTAGCACTGTCAGACACACACCATCCCTCTCTGATACTCTCTGACACTCACTATCACTCTCTGACACTCTCTATCTATCTCTGACACTCTCTGACTCTCACTATCACTCTCTGACAGTCTCTATCACTCTCAGACACTCTCTATCACTCTCAGACACTCTCAGACACTCACTATCACTCTCTGACACTCACTATCACTCTCTGACACTCTCTCACACTCTCTGAAACTCTCTATCTCTCTCTGAAACTCTATATCACTTTCTGACACTGTCTGACACTCTCTATCACTCTCTGACACTCTCTGACACTTTCAGACACGCTCAGACACTCACTGACACTCTCTGATACTCTCTGACGCTCACAATCACTCTCTGATACTCTCTGACACTCAATATCACTCTCTGACACTCTCTGTCCCTCTCTGACACGCACTATCACTCTCTGACACTCTCTGACACTCACAATCACTCTCTGACACACTCTGACACTCTCAGAAACTCAGTGTCACTCTCTGACTCTCTCTGACACTCTCTATCACTCTCTATCACTCTCTGACACACTCTGACACACTCTATCACTCTCTATCACAATCTGACACACTCTGACACTCAGAGACACTCACTGTCACTCTCTGACACTCTCTGACACTCTCTGACACTCTCTAACACTCTCTGACACTCTCTGACACTCTCTGACACTCTCTGACACTCTCACTATCACTCTCTGACACTCACTGACACTCTCTATCACTCTCTAACACTCTCTATTACTCTCTGACACTCACTATCACTCTCAGACACTCACTATCACTCTCTGATACTCTCTGACACTCACTATCACTTTCTGACACTCTCTATCTATCTCTGACACTCTCTGACACTCACTATCACTCTCTGACAGTCTCTATCACTCTCTGACACTCTCTGAAACTCTCTATCTCTCTCTGACACTCTCTACCACTCTCTGACACTGTCTGACGCTCTCTGTCACTCTCTGACACTCTCTACCACTCTCTGACACTGTCTGACACTCTCTGTCACTCTCTGACACTGTCTGAAACTCTCTATCTCTCTCTGACACTCTCTACCACTCTCTGACACTCTCTGACACTCACTGACACTCTCTATCACTCTCTAACACTCTCTATTACTCTCTGACACTCACTATCACTCTCAGACACTCACTATCACTCTCTGATACTCTCTGACACTCACTATCACTTTCTGACACTCTCTATCTATCTCTGACACTCTCTGACACTCACTATCACTCTCTGACAGTCTCTATCACTCTCAGACTCTCTGTCACTCTCAGACACTCTCAGACACTCACTATCACTCTCTGACATTCACTATCACTCTCTGACACTCTCTGAAACTCTCTATCTCTCTCTGACACTCTCTACCACTCTCTGACACTGTCTGACGCTCTCTGTCACTCTCTGACACTCTCTACCACTCTCTGACACTGTCTGACACTCTCTGTCACTCTCTGACACTGTCTGAAACTCTCTATCTCTCTCTGACACTCTCTACCACTCTCTGACACTGTCTGACACTCTCTGTCACTCTCTGACACTCTCTGAAACTCACTATCTCTCTCTGACACTCTCTACCACTCTCTGACACTGCCTGACACTCTCTGTCACTCTCAGAAACTCACTATCACTCTCAGACACTCTCTATCTCTCTCTGACACTCCCTATCTCTCTCTGACACTCTCTATCACTCTCTATCTCTCTCTGACACTCTCTGACACTCACTATCTCTCTCTGACACTCTCTATCACTCTCAGACTGTCTCTATCACTCTCAGACTCTCTCAGACACTCTCTATCACTCTCTGACGCTCACTATCACTCTCTGACACTCTCGCACACTCTCTGACAATCTCTGAAACTCTCTATCTCTCTCTGAAACTCTCTATCACTCTCTGACACTCTCTGACACTCTCTGACACTCTCAGACACTCACTATCACACTCTGATACTCTCTGACACTCACTATCACTCTCTGACACTCTCTATCACTCTCTGACACTCTCTGACCCTCACTATCACTCTCTGACACTCTCTGACACTCACTATCACTGTCTGACACTCTCTATCACTCCCTGACACTCTCAGACACTTACTGTCACTCTCTGACACTCTCTATCAATCTCTGACACTCTCAGACAATCACTATCACTCTCTGACACTCTCTATCACTCTCTGACACTCTCTGATACTCTCTGACACTCTCTGATGCTCTCTGACACTCACTATCACTCTCTGACGCACTCTGACACTCTCGACACTCTCTGACACTCTCTATCACTCTCTATCACTCTCTATCAATCTCTGACACACTCTGACACTCTCGGACACTCACTATCACTTTCAGACACTCACCATCACTCTCTGATACTCTCTGACACTCAGTATCACTCTCTGACACTCTCTATCTATCTCTGACACTCTCTGACTCTCACTATCACTCTCTGACAGTCTCTATCACTCTCAGACACTCTCTATCACTCTCAGACACTCTCAGACACTCACTATCACTCTCTGACACTCACTATCACTCTCTGACACTCTCTCACACTCTCTGAAACACTCTATCTCCCTCTGAAACTCTATATCACTCTCTGACACTGTCTGACACTGTCTATCACTCTCTGACACTCTCTGGCACTTTCAGACACTCTCAGACACTCACTATCACTCTCTTATACTCTCTGACGCTCACTATCACTCTCTGATACTCTCTGACACTCAATATCACTCTCTGACACTCTCTGTCCCTCTCTGACACTCAATATCACTCTCTGACACTCTCTGTCCCTCTCTGACACTCACTATCACTCTCTGACACACTCTGACACTCTCGACACTCTCTGACACTCTCTATCGCTCTCTATCACTCTCTATCAATCTCTGACACACTCTGACACTCTCGGACGCTCACTATCACTTTCAGACACTCACCATCACTCTCTGATACTCTCTGACACTCACTATCACTCTCTGACACTCTCTATCACTCTCTGACACTCTCTGACCCTCACTATCACTCTCTGACACTCTCTGACACTCACTATCACTGTCTGACACTCTCTATCACTCCCTGACACTCTCAGACACTTACTGTCACTCTCTGACACTCTCTATCACTCTCTGACACTCTCAGACAATCACTATCACTCTCTGACACTCTCTATCACTCTCTGACACTCTCTGATACTCTCTGACACTCTCTGATGCTCTCTGACACTCACTATCACTCTCTGACACACTCTGACACTCTCGACACTCTCTGACACTCTCTATCACTCTCTATCACTCTCTATCAATCTCTGACACACTCTGACACTCTCGGACACTCACTATCACTTTCAGACACTCACCATCACTCTCTGATACTCTCTGACACTCAGTATCACTCTCTGACACTCTCTATCTATCTCTGACACTCTCTGACTCTCACTATCACTCTCTGACAGTCTCTATCACTCTCAGACACTCTCTATCACTCTCAGACACTCTCAGACACTCACTATCACTCTCTGACACTCACTATCACTCTCTGACACTCTCTCACACTCTCTGAAACACTCTATCTCCCTCTGAAACTCTATATCACTCTCTGACACTGTCTGACACTGTCTATCACTCTCTGACACTCTCTGGCACTTTCAGACACTCTCAGACACTCACTATCACTCTCTTATACTCTCTGACGCTCACTATCACTCTCTGATACTCTCTGACACTCAATATCACTCTCTGACACTCTCTGTCCCTCTCTGACACTCAATATCACTCTCTGACACTCTCTGTCCCTCTCTGACACTCACTATCACTCTCTGACACACTCTGACACTCTCGACACTCTCTGACACTCTCTATCGCTCTCTATCACTCTCTATCAATCTCTGACACACTCTGACACTCTCGGACGCTCACTATCACTTTCAGACACTCACCATCACTCTCTGATACTCTCTGACACTCAGTATCACTCTCTGACACTCTCTATCTATCTCTGACACTCTCTGACTCACACTATCACTCTCTGACAGTCTCTATCACTCTCAGACACTCTCTATCACTCTCAGACACTCTCAGACTCTCACTATCACTCTCTGACACTCACTATCACTCTCTGACACTCTCTCACACTCTCTGAAACACTCTATCTCCCTCTGAAACTCTATATCACTCTCTGACACTGTCTGACACTCTCTATCACTCTCTGACACTCTCTGGCACTTTCAGACACTCTCAGACATTCACTATCACTCTCTTATACTCTCTGACGCTCACTATCACTCTCTGATACTCTCTTACACTCAATATCACTCTCTGACACTCTCTGTCCCTCTCTGACACTCAATATCACTCTCTGACACTCTCTGTCCCTCTCTGACACTCACTATCACTCTCTGACACACTCTGACACTCTCGACACTCTCTGACACTCTCTATAACTCTCTATCACTCTCGATCAATCTCTGACACACTCTGACACTCTCGGACACTCACTATCACTTTCAGACACTCACCATCACTCTCTGATACTCTCTGACACTCAGTATCACTCTCTGACACTCTCTATCTATCTCTGACACTCTCTGACTCTCACTATCACTCTCTGACAGTCTCTATCACTCTCAGACACTCTCTATCACTCTCAGACACTCTCAGACACTCACTATCACTCTCTGACACTCACTATCACTCTCTGACACTCTCTCACACTCTCTGAAACACTCTATCTCCCTCTGAAACTCTATATCACTCTCTGACACTGTCTGACACTGTCTATCACTCTCTGACACTCTCTGGCACTTTCAGACACTCTCAGACACTCACTATCACTCTCTTATACTCTCTGACGCTCACTATCACTCTCTGATACTCTCTGACACTCTCTAGCACTCTCTGATACTCACAGACACTTACTATCACTCTCTGACACACTCTATCACTCTCTGACACACTCAGACAATCACTATCACTCTCTGACACTCTCTGACACTCTCTATCACTCTCTGACACTCTCTGATACTCTCAGACACTCACAGAAACTCACTATCACTCTCTGACACTCTCTGATTCTGTCTGACACTCTCTGACACTCTCTGACACTCACGGACACTCACTATCACTCTCTGATACTCTCTGACACTCACTATCACTCTCTGACACTCTCTATCAATCTCTGACACTCTCTGACACTCACTATCACTCTCTGACACTCTCTATCTCTCTCTGACACTCTCTGTCCCTCTCTAACACTCTCTGACACTCTCTGACACTCTCAGACATTCTCATACACTCACTATCAATCTCTTCCAACCTCTGACAACCTCTGACACTCTCTGACACTCTCAGACACTCACTATCACTCTCTGATACTCTCTGATACACACTATCACTCTCTGATACTCTCTATCACTCCCAGACTCTCTCTATCACTCTCAGACACTCTCAGACAATCACTATCATTCTCTGACACTCACTATCGCTCTCCGACACTCTCTCACACTCTCTGACACTCTCTGAAACTCTCTATCTCTATTTGACACTCTCTATCACTCTCTGACACTCTCTGACACACTCTGACACTCAGAGACACTCACTGTCAATCTGTGACACTATCTGACACTCACTATCACTCTCTGAAACTCACTATCACTCTCTGATACTCTCTGACACTCACTATCACTCTCTGATACTCTCTGACACTCTCTATCACTCTCTGACACGCACAATCACTCTCTGACACTCTCTGACACTCACAAGCACTCTCTGACACACTCTGACACTCTTAGACACTCAGTGTCACTCTCTGACACTCTCTGACAATCTCAGACAATCACTATCACTCTCTGACACTCTCTGACACACTCTATCACTCTCTATCACACTCTGACACACTCTGACACTCAGAGACACTCACTGTCACTCTCTGACACTCTCTGACACTGACTGCCACTCTCTGACACTACCTATCAATCTCTGACACTCTCTGACACTCTCTCACACTCACTAACACTCTCTGACACTCTCTGACACTCTCTGACACTCTCACTATCACTCTCTGACACTCCCTGACACTCTCTGACGCTCTCTATCACTCTCTGACACTCTCTATTACTCTCTGACACTCACTATCACTCTCAGACTCTCACTATCACTCTCTGATACTCTCTGACACTCACTATCACTCTCTGACACTCTCTATCTATCTCTGACACTCTCTGACACTCACCATCAGTCTCTGACAGTCTCTATCACTCTCAGACACTCTCTGTCACTCTGACACTCTCTGATACACTCTGATACTCTCTATCACTCTCTGACACCCTCTATCACTCTCAGACACTCTCTATCACTCTCAGACACTCTCAGACACTCACTATCACTCTCTGACACTCACTATCACTCTCTGACACTCTCTCACACTCTCTGAAACACTCTATCTCCCTCTGAAACTCTATATCACTCTCTGACACTGTCTGACACTGTCTATCACTCTCTGACACTCTCTGGCACTTTCAGACACTCTCAGACACTCACTATCACTCTCTTATACTCTCTGACGCTCACTATCACTCTCTGATACTCTCTGACACTCAATATCACTCTATGACACTCTCTGTCCCTCTCTGACACTCAATATAACTCTCTGACACTCTCTGTCCCTCTCTGACACTCACTATCACTCTCTGACACACTCTGACACTCTCGACCCTCTCTGACACTCTCTATCGCTCTCTATCACTCTCTATCAATCTCTGACACACTCTGACACTCTCGGACGCTCACTATCACTTTCAGACACTCACCATCACTCTCTGATACTCTCTGACACTCAGTATCACTCTCTGACACTCTCTATCTATCTCTGACACTCTCTGACTCTCACTATCACTCTCTGACAGTCTCTATCACTCTCAGACACTCTCTATCACTCTCAGACACTCTCAGACTCTCACTATCACTCTCTGACACTCACTATCACTCTCTGACACTCTCTCACACTCTCTGAAACACTCTATCTCCCTCTGAAACTCTATATCACTCTCTGACACTGTCTGACACTGTCTATCACTCTCTGACACTCTCTGGCACTTTCAGACACTCTCAGACATTCACTATCACTCTCTTATACTCTCTGACGCTCACTATCACTCTCTGATACTCTCTTACACTCAATATCACTCTCTGACACTCTCTGTCCCTCTCTGACACTCAATATCACTCTCTGACACTCTCTGTCCCTCTCTGACACTCACTATCACTCTCTGACACACTCTGACACTCTCGACACTCTCTGACACTCTCTATAACTCTCTATCACTCTCGATCAATCTCTGACACACTCTGACACTCTCGGACACTCACTATCACTTTCAGACACTCACCATCACTCTCTGATACTCTCTGACACTCTCTATCTATCTCTGACACTCTCTGACTCTCACTATCACTCTCTGACAGTCTCTATCACTCTCAGACACTCTCTATCACTCTCAGACACTCTCAGACACTCACTATCACTCTCTGACACTCACTATCACTCTCTGACACTCTCTCACACTCTCTGAAACACTCTATCTCCCTCTGAAACTCTATATCACTCTCTGACACTGTCTGACACTGTCTATCACTCTCTGAACTCTCTGGCACTTTCAGACACTCTCAGACACTCACTATCACTCTCTTATACTCTCTGACGCTCACTATCACTCTCTGATACTCTCTGACACTCTCTAGCACTCTCTGACACTCTCAGACACTTACTATCACTCTCTGACACACTCTATCACTCTCTGACACACTCAGACAATCACTATCACTCTCTGACACTCTCTGACACTCTCTATCACTCTCTGACACTCTCTGATACTCTCAGACACTCACAGAAACTCACTATCACTCTCTGACACTCTCTGATTCTGTCTGACACTCTCTGACACTCTCTGACACTCACGGACACTCACTATCACTCTCTGATACTCTCTGACACTCACTATCACTCTCTGACACTCTCTATCAATCTCTGACACTCTCTGACACTCACTATCACTCTCTGACACTCACTATCACTCTCTGACACTCTCTATCTCTCTCTGACACTCTCTGTCCCTCTCTAACACTCTCTGACACTCTCTGACACTCTCAGACATTCTCATACACTCACTATCAATCTCTTCCAACCTCTGACAACCTCTGACACTCTCTGACACTCTCAGACACTCACTATCACTCTCTGATACTCTCTGATACACACTATCACTCTCTGATACTCTCTATCAATCTCTGACACTCTCTGACACTCACTATCACTCTCTGACACTCTCTATCACTCCCAGGCTCTCTCTATCACTCTCAGACACTCTCAGACAATCACTATCATTCTCTGACACTCACTATCGCTCTCCGACACTCTCTCACACTCTCTGACACTCTCTGAAACTCTCTATCTCTATTTGACACTCTCTATCACTCTCTGACACTCTCTGACACACTCTGACACTCAGAGACACTCACTGTCAATCTGTGACACTCTCTGACACTCACTATCACTCTCTGAAACTCACTATCACTCTCTGATACTCTCTGACACTCACTATCACTCTCTGATACTCTCTGACACTCTCTATCACTCTCTGACACGCACAATCACTCTCTGACACTCTCTGACACTCACAAGCACTCTCTGACACACTCTGACACTCTTAGACACTCAGTGTCACTCTCTGACACTCTCTGACAATCTCAGACAATCACTATCACTCTCTGACACTCTCTGACACACTCTATCACTCTCTATCACACTCTGACACACCCTGACACTCAGAGACACTCACTGTCACTCTCTGACACTCTCTGACACTGACTGTCACTCTCTGACACTACCTATCAATCTCTGACACTCTCAGACACTCTCTCACACTCACTAACACTCTCTGACACTCTCTGACACTCTCTGACACTCTCACTATCACTCTCTGACACTCGCTGACACTCTCTGACGCTCTCTATCACTCTGTGACACTCTCTATTACTCTCTGACACTCACTATCACTCTCAGACTCTCACTATCACTCTCTGATACTCTCTGACACTCACTATCACTCTCTGACATTCTCTATCTATCTCTGACACTCTCTGACACTCACCATCAGTCTCTGACAGTCTCTATCACTCTGACACTCTCTGATACACTCTGATACTCTCTATCACTCTCTGACACTCTCTATCACTCTCTGACACTCTCTGATACACTCTGACACTCTCAGACACTCTCTGACAAACTCAGACACTCTCTACCGCTCTCATTCAATCTCTGACACTCTCTGATACACTCTAACCCTCTCAGACACTCCCTGACACTCTCTATCACTCTCCGACTCAATCTGACACTCTCAGACAGTCTCAGACACTCTCTATCACTCTCTGACACTCTCTGACACTCTCTGATACTCTCTGATACTCTCTGATACACTCTGACACTCTCTGACACTCTCTGACACTCTCAGACACTCTCTGACGCTCTCTCAGACACTCTCTGACACTTTCAGACACTCTCTGCCACTCTCTATCACTCTCTGACACTCTCTGACACTCTCTGACACTCTCCGACCCTCTCTATCACTCTCTGACCCTCTCTGACACTCTCAGACCCACAAAGATACTCGCTGACACTCAATATCACTCTCTGACACTCTCTGACACTTTCAGACACTCTCTGCCACTCACTATCACTCTCTGACACTCTCTGACACTTTCAGACATTCTCTGCCACTCTCTATCACTCGCTGACACTTTCACACACTCTCTGCCACTCTCTGACACTCTCCATAACTCTCTATCACTCTCTATCAATCTCTGACACACTCTGACACTCTCGGACACTCACTATCACTTTCAGACACTCACCATCACTCTCTGATACTCTCTGACACTCAGTATCACTCTCTGACACTCTCTATCTATCTCTGACACTCTCTGACTCTCACTATCACTCTCTGACAGTCTCTATCACTCTCAGACACTCTCTATCACTCTCAGACACTCTCAGACACTCACTATCACTCTCTGACACTCACTATCACTCTCTGACACTCTCTCACACTCTCTGAAACACTCTATCTCCCTCTGAAAATCTATATCACTCTCTGACACTGTCTGACACTGTCTATCACTCTCTGACACTCTCTGGCACTTTCAGACACTCTCAGACACTCACTATCACTCTCTTATACTCTCTGACGCTCACTATCACTCTCTGATACTCTCTGACACTCTCTAGCACTCTCTGACACTCTCAGACACTTACTATCACTCTCTGACACACTCTATCACTCTCTGACACACTCAGACAATCACTATCACTCTCTGACACTCTCTGACACTCTCTATCACTCTCTGACACTCTCTGATACTCTCAGACACTCACAGAAACTCACTATCACTCTCTGACACTCTCTGACTCTGTCTGACACTCTCTGACACTCTCTGACACTCTCTGACACTCACGGACTCTCACTATCACTCTCTGATACTCTCTGACACTCACTATCACTCTCTGACACTCTCTATCAATCTCTGACACTCTCTGACACTCACTATCACTCTCTGACACTCTCTATCTCTCTCTGACACTCTCTGTCCCTCTCTAACACTCTCTGACACTCTCTGACACTCTCAGACATTCTCATACACTCACTATCAATCTCTTACAACCTCTGACAACCTCTGACACTCTCTGACACTCTCAGACACTCACTATCACTCTCTGATACTCTCTGATACACACTATCACTCTCTGATACTCTCTATCAATCTCTGACAATCTCTGACACTCACTATCACTCTCTGACACTCTCTATCACTCCCAGGCTCTCTCTATCACTCTCAGACACTCTCAGACAATCACTATCATTCTCTGACACTCACTATCGCTCTCTGACACTCTCTCACACTCTCTGACACTCTCTGAAACTCTATATCTCTATTTGACACTCTCTATCACTCTCTGACACTCTCTGACACACTCTGACACTCAGAGACACTCACTGTCAATCTGTGACACTCTCTGACACTCACTATCACTCTCTGAAACTCACTATCACTCTCTGATACTCTCTGACACTCACTATCACTCTCTGATACTCTCTGACACTCTCTATCACTCTCTGACACGCACAATCACTCTCTGACACTCTCTGACACGCACAATCACTCTCTGACACTCTCTGACACTCACAATCACTCTCTGACACACTCTGACACTCTTAGACACTCAGTGTCACTCTCTGACACTCTCTGACAATCTCAGACAATCACTATCACTCTCTGACACTCTCTGACACACTCTATCACTCTCTATCACACTCTGACACACTCTGACACTCAGAGACACTCACTGTCACTCTCTGACACTCTCTGACACTGACTGTCACTCTCTGACACTACCTATCAATCTCTGACACTCTCTGACACTCTCTCACACTCACTAACACTCTCTGACACTCTCTGACACTCTCTGACACTCTCACTATCACTCTCTGACACTCCCTGACACTCTCTGACGCTCTCTATCACTCCCTGACACTCTCTATTACTCTCTGACACTCACTATCACTCTCAGACTCTCACTATCACTCTCTGATACTCTCTGACACTCACTATCACTCTCTGACACTCTCTATCTATCTCTGACACTCTCTGACACTCACCATCAGTCTCTGACAGTCTCTATCACTCTCAGACACTCTCTATCACTCTCTGACACTCTCTGATACACTCTGACACTCTCTATCACTCTCTGACACTCTCTATCACTCTCTGACACTCTCTGACACTCTCTGACACTTTCAGACACTCTCTGCCACTCACTATCACTCTCTGACACTCTCTGACACTTTCAGACATTCTCTGCCACTCTCTATCACTCGCTGACACTTTCAGACACTCTCTGCCACTCTCTATCACTCTCTGTCACTCTCTGACACTCTCTGACACTCTCACACTCTCTGACACTCTCACACTCTCGGACCCTCTCTGACACTCTCTATCACTCGCTGACACTCTCTGACACTCTCTATCACTCTCTGACACTCTCTGACACTCTCTGACAATCTCAGACACACTCAGACACTCTCTGACACTCTCTGACACTCTCTGACACTCTCTATCACCCTCTGACACTCTCTGACACTTTCAGACACTCTCTGCCACTCTCTATCACTCTCTAACACTCTCTGACACTTTCACACTCTCTGACACTCTCAAACTCTCTGACACTTTCAGACACTCTCTGCCACTCTATCACTCGCTGACACTCTCTATCACTCTCTGACACTCTGACACTCTCTGACACTCTCTGACACTCTCTGACACTCTCTCACACTCTCTCACACTCTCTCACGCTCTCTGACGCTCTCTGACCCTCTCGGACACTCACAGAAACTCACTATCACTCTCTGACACTCTCTGACCCTCTCTGACACTCTCTCAAAGTTTATATCACTCTCTGACACTGTGACACTCTCTATCACTCTCTGACTCTGTCTGACACACTCTGACACTCTCAGGCACTCTCTGAAACTCTCTATCACTCTCTGAAACTCTCTGACACTCGCAGACACTCTCTGGCACTCTCTATCTCTCTCTGACACTCTCTATCACTCTCTGACACTCTCTATCACTCTCAGACAATCCCTGACCCTCTCAGACGCTCTCTGACACTCTCTATGACTCTATTTTACTCTCTGACACTCTCTGGCACTCTTTGACACTCTCTGACACTCTCTGACACTCTCTATCGCTCTCTGACACTCTCTAACTCTCTCTATCTCTCTCTATCACGCTCTATCACTCTGTATCACTCTCAGTCTTTTTCTGACACTCTCAGACACTCTCAGACACTCTCTGATTCTCTCTGACTCTCTCTGACACTCTCTCACACTCTCTGTCACAGAGAGAGAGAGAACAGCGGGAGCAGAGCTTTGAAATGTGCGCCAAGAAGTCGGAAGCCACACAGAGAGAGAGAGAGAGAACAGCGGGAGCAGAGCTTTGAAAAGCGCACCAAGAAATGGGAAGCCACAGAGAGAGAGAGAGGGAGAACAGCGGCAGCACAGATTTGAGAAGCGCGCCAAGAAATCGGAAGCCACACAGAGAGAGAGAGAGGGAGAACAGCGGGAGCAAAGCTGTGAAAAGCGCGCCAAGAAATCGGATGTCACATGGAGATGGAGAGAACAGCGGGAGCTGAGCTTGGAAAAGCGCGCCAAGAAATCGGATGTCACAGAGAGAGAGAGAGAGAGAACAGCGAGA
The DNA here is from genome assembly GCF_036365525.1 of Heterodontus francisci. Lineage (NCBI taxonomy): Eukaryota > Metazoa > Chordata > Chondrichthyes > Heterodontiformes > Heterodontidae > Heterodontus > Heterodontus francisci. The sequence continues at coordinate 14,757,744 of NC_090405.1, forward strand.
GCTGAGCTTGGAAAAGCGCGCCAAGAAATCGGATGTCACAGAGAGAGAGAGAGAGAAAGAACAGCGGGAGCAGAGCTTTGAAATGCGCGCCAAGAAATCGGAAGCCACAGAGAGAGAGAGAGAGAGAGAGAGAACAGCGGGAGCAAAGCTTTGAAAAGTGCGCCAAAAAATCGGATGTCACAGAGAGAGAGAGAGAGAGAACAGCGGCAGCAGAGATTTGAAAAGCGCGCCAAGAAATCGGAAGCCACAGAGAGAGAGAGAGAGAGAGAACAGCGGGAGCTGAGCTTGGAAAAGCGCGCCAAGAAATCGGATGTCAGAGAGAGAGAGCGAGAGAACAGCGGCAGCAGAGATTTGAAAAGCGTGCCAAGAAATCGGAAGCCACAGAGCCTAAGAGAGAACAGCGGGAGCTGAGCTTTGAAAAGTGTGCCAAGAAATCGGAAGCCATTTCTCGTGTGTAGGCGGAGCGCACGCGGGACTGCTGGGTAAGTGAGGTTACATATTTGGGCAGTTGCTTTAGTGTCCCTGCTGACTGCACCTGCGGGAAGTGCACCCAAATCCAGCTCCTCGAGACCCGCGTTAGGGAACTGGAGCTGGATGAACTTCGGATCATTCGGGAGGCGGAGGGGGTTATTGACAGGAGTTATAGGGAGGTAGTCACACCTCAGGTAAAAGAAGTAGGTAGATGGGTTACCGTCAGGGGAAGAAGGAGAGGGAACCAGCAGGCAGTGCAGGGATCCCCTGTGGCCGTTTCCCTCAACAACAGGTATACCGTTTTGGATACTGTTGGGGGGGACGACTTACCAGGGGTAAGCAATGGGGTACAGGTCTCTGGCACAGAGTCTGTCCCTGTTGCTCAGAAGGGAAGGGGGAAGAGGAGCAGAGCATTAGTCATTGGGGACTCCATAGTTAGGGGAACAGATAGGAGGTTCTGTGGGAACGAGAGAGACTCATGGTTGGTGTGTTGCCTCCCAGGTTCGTGATGTCTCGGATCGTGTTTTTGGGATCCTTAAGGGGGAGGGGGAGCAGCCCCAAGTCGTGGTCCACATAGGCACCAACGACGTAGGAAGAGAGATGGGGATTTAAGGCAGAAATTCAGGGAGCTAGGGTGGAAGCTTCGAGCGAGAACAAACAGAGTTGTTATCTCTGGGTTGTTGCCCGTGCCACGTGCCAGCGAAGCGAGGAATAGGGAGAGAGAGGAGTTGAACACGTGGCTGCAGGGATGGTGTAGGAGGGAGGGTTTTGGTTTCCTGGATAATTGGGGCTCTTTCTGGGGTAGGTGGGACCTCTACAAACAGGATGGTCTTCACCTGAACCAGAGGGGTACCAATATCCTGGGGGGCAGATTTGCTAGTGCTCTTCGGGGGGGCTTAAAATAATTCAGCAGCTGTTTGGGAACCTAAATTGTAGTTCCAGTGTACAGGATGTTGAGAGTAGTGAGGTCAGGGATAAGGTTACAAGGACGCAAGAGGGCACTGGCAAGCAATAACTTGGTTTAAAGTGTGTCTACTTCAAAGCCAGGAGCATCCGAAATAAGGTGGGCGAGCTTGCAGCATGGGTTGGTACCTGGGATCTCGATGTTGTGGCCATTTCAGAGACATGGGTGGAGCAGGGACAGGAATGGATGTTGCAGGTTCCGGGATTTAGATGTTTCAGTAAGAACAGAAAAGATGGTAAAAGAGAGGGGGGGGAGGGGTGGCATTGTTAATCGAGGAGAGTATTACGGCAGCAGAAAGGACGTTTGAGGACTCGTCTACTGAGGTAGTATGGGCCGAGGTTAGAAACAGGAGAGGAGAGGTCACCCTGTTGGGAGTCTTCTATAGACCTCCGAATAGTTCCAGAGATGTCGAGGAAAGGATAGCGAAGATGATTCTCGACAGGAGCGAGAGTATCAGGGTAGTTGTTATGGGGGACTTTAACTTTCCAAATATTGACTGGAAATACTATAGTTCGAGTACTTTAGAAGGGTCAGTTTTTGTCCAGTGTGTGCAGGAGGGTTTTCTGACACAGTATGTAGACTGGCCAACCAGGGGCGATGCCACATTGGATTTGGTACTGGGTAATGAACTCGGCCAGCTGTTAGATTTAGATGTTTAGTTTAGAGATACAGCACTGAAACAGGCCCTTCGGCCCACCGAGTCTGTGCCGACCATCAACCACCCATTTTATACTAATCCTACACCAATCCCCATATTCCCACCACATCCCCACCTGTCCCTATATTTCCCTACCACCGACCTATACTAGGGGCAATTTACAATGGCCAATTTACCTACCAACCTGCAAGTCTTTTGGCTTGTGGGAGGAAACCGGAGCACCCGGAGAAAACCCACGCAGACACAGGGAGAACTTGCAAACTCCAAACAGGCAGTACCCAGAATTGAACCCGGGTCGCTGGAGCTGTGGTGCTGACCACTGCGCCACTGTGCCTTTGGTGATAGTGATCACAATTCGGTTAGGTTGACCTTAGCGATGGGCAGGGACAGGTATATACCGCAGGGCAAGAATTATAGCTGGGGGAAAGGAAATTATGATGCGATTAGGCAAGATTTAGGATGCGTAGGATGGGGAAGGAAACTGCAGGGGATGGGCACCATCGAAATGTGGAGCTTATTCAAGGAGCAGCTACTGCGTGTCCTTGATAAGTATGTACCTGTCAGGCAGGGAGGAAGTTGTTGGGCGAGGGAGCCGTGGTTTACTGAAGAAGTTGAAGCGCTTGTCAAGAGGAAGAAGAAGGCTTATGTTAGGATGAGACGTGAAGGCTCAGTTAGGGCGCTTGAGAGTTACAAGCTAGCCAGGAAGGATCTAAAGGGAGAGCTAAGAAGAGAGAGGAGAGGACACGAGAAGTCATTGGCGGATAGGATCAAGGAAATCCCTAAGGCTTTCTATAGGTATATCAGGAATAAAAGAATGACTAGAGTTAGATTAGGGCCAATCAAGGATAGTAGTGGGAAGTTGTGTGTGGAATCAGAGGAGATAGGGGAAGCGTTAAATGAATATTTTTCGTCAGTATTTACAGTAGAGAAAGAAAATGTTGTCGAGGAGAATACTGAGATAAAGACTACTAGGCTAGATTGGATTGAGGTTCACAAGGAGGAGCTGTTAGCAATTTTGGAAAGTGTGAAAATAGATAAGTCCCCTGGGCCAGATTTATCCTAGGATTCTCTGGGAAGCCAGGGAGGAGATTGCAAAGCCTTTGTCCTTGATCTTTATGTCGTCATTGTCGACAGGAATAGTGCCGGAAGACTGGAGGATAGCAAGTGTTGCCGCCTTGTTGAAGAAGGGGAGTAGAGACAGCCCTGGTAATTATAGACCTTTGAGCCTTACTTCGGTTGTGGGTAAAATGTTGGAAAAGGTTATGAGAGATAGGATTTATAATCATCTGGAAAAGATTAAGTTCATTAGCGATAGTCAGCACGGTTTTGTGACGTGTAGGTCGTGCCTCACAAAACGTATTGAGTTTTTTGAGAAGGTGAACAAACAGGTGGATGAGGGTAAAGCCGTGGATGTGGTGTATATGGATTTCAGTAAGGCGTTTGAATTAGAATTAGAACATTACAGCGCAGTACAGGCCCTTTGGCCCTCGATGTTGCGTCGACCTGTGAAGCCATCTGACCTACACTATTCCATTTTCATCCATATGTCTATCCAATGACCACTTAAATACCCTTAAAGTTGGCGAGTCTACTACTGTTGCAGGCAGGGCGTTGCACGCCCCTACTACTCTCTGAATAATGAAACTACCTCTAACATTTGTCCGATATCTATCACCCCTCAACTTAAAGCTATGTCCCCTCGTGTTTGCCATCACCATCCGAGGAAAAAGACTCTCACTACCCACCCTATCTAACCCTCTGATTATCTTATATGTCTCTATTAAGTCACCTCTCCTCCTCCTTCTCTCCAACGAAAACAACCTCAAGTCCCTCAGCCTTTCCTCGTAAGACCTTCCCTCTATACCAGGCAACATCCTAGAAAATCTTCTCTGCACCCTTTCCAAAGCTTCCACAGACATCCTATAATGCGGTGACCAGAACTGCACACAATACTCCAGGTGCGGTCTCACCAGAGTTTTGTCCAGCTGCAGCATGACCTCGTGGTTCCGAAACTCGATCCCCCTACTAATAAAAGCTAACACACCATATGCCTTCTTAACAGCCCCATTAACCTGGGTAGCAACTTTCAGGGATTTATGTACCTGGACACCAAGATGTCTCTGTTCATCTACACTACCAAGAATCTTCCCATTAGCTCAGTACTCTGCATTCCTGTTACTCCTTCCAAAGTGAATCACCTCACACTTTTCCGCATTAAACTCCATTTGCCATCTCTTAGCCCAGCTCTGCAGCCTATCTATGTCCCTCTGTACCCTACAACATCCTTCGGCACTATCCACAACTCCAACGACCTTAGTGTCATCCGCAAATTTTCTAACCCACTCTTCCACACACACATCCAGGTCATTTATAAAAATGACAAACAGCAGTGGCCCCAAAACAGATGATTGCGGTACACCACTAGAAACAGAAATCCAGGATGAACATTTACCATCAACCACAACCCTCTGTCTACTTTCAGCAAGCCAATTACTGATCCAAAGATCTAAATAGCCTTCAACCATATACTTCCGTATTTTCAGACAGTCTCTGACACTCTCAGGCACTCTCAGAAAGTCTCTGACAAACTCTCTCACTCTCTGACACTCTCAATCACTCTCTATCACTCTCAGACACTCTCAGACTCTCTCTGACACTCTCTATCACTCTCCATCACTCTCTGACACTCTCTGTCACTCTCAGACACCCTCTCACACTCTCTGACACTCTCTGGCACTCTATATCACTCTCTGACACTCTCTAACACACTCTGACACTCACAGACACTCTCAGACACTCTCTGACACACGCTGATACTCTCTATCACTCTCAGACACTCTCTGACACTCTCTGGCACTCTCTCGCACTCTCTGACACTCTATATCACTCTCTGACACTCTCTATCTCTCTCTGACACCCTCTGAAACTCTCAATCACTCTCTGACAATCTCTGACACTCTCTGTTGCTCTCGGATGCACTCTGACACTCGCTGACACTCTCAGACTCTCTCTGACACACTCTTTCACACGCGATCACACTCTGACACACTGTATCACACACTGACACTCGCTGACACTCTCTTACACCCTCTGACACTCTCTGGCAGTCTCTGCAACTCTCTGGCACTCTCTATCACTCTCTGACTCTCTCTGACACTCTCTATCACTCTCTGACACTCTCTATCACTCTCTGACACACTCTGACCCTCTCTGACACTCTCTGACACTCTCAGACACTCTCCATCACTCTATCACACTCTCCATCACTCTCTGACACTCTCTATCACTCTCTGACACTCACGGATACTCCCTGACACTATCTGTCGCTCTCGGACATTCTCAGACACTTTCCATCACTCTCTGACACTCTCAGACTCTCTCTGAAACTCTCTTTCACACTCTATCACTCTCTGACACACTCTCTCACTCTCTGACACACTTTGACACTCTCTATCACTCTCTGACAACTCTGACACTCTCTGATAAACTCTGACACTCTCACACACTATCACTCTCTGACACTCTCTATCACTCTCTGACACTCACTGACACACTCTGACACTCTCAGACACTGTCAGACAGTCTCAGACACTCTCTATCACTCTCTGAAACTCTCTACCACGCTTTGACTCTCTCTATTTCTCTCTATCACTCTCTGGCACTCTCTGACACTCTCGGATACACGCTGACACTCCCTGATACTCTCTGACACTCTCTTTCGCTCTCTGACACTCTCTGACAATCTCAGACACACTCAGACACACTCTGACACTTTCTATCACTCTCTGACACTCTCTGACACATTCAGACACTCTCAGACACTCACTGCCACTCTCTACCACTCTCTGATACACCCTGACACACCCTGACGCTCTCTGACACATTCTGTCACTCTCTGACAATCTCAGACACAATCAGAAACTCTCTGTCACTCTCTGTCACTCTCTGACACTCTCTGACACTTTCAGACACTCTCAGACACACTCAGACACACTCAGACACACTCAGACACTCTCTGGCACTCTCTGGCACTCTCTGGCACTCTCTAACACTCTCTGACACTCTCTGACAATCTCAGACACAATCAGACACTCTCTGGCACTCTCTGGCGGTCTATATCACTCTCTGGCACTCTCTATCACACTCTGACACTCTCTGACACTCTCTGACACTCTCTGAATGTTTATATCACTCTCTGACACACTCTATCACTGCCTGACACTCCCTGACAATCTCAGACTCTCCCTGACACTCTCAGACTCTCTCTGACTCTCTCTATCACTCTCTGACACTGTCTGACACTCTCAGACACTCTCTGACACTCTCTGGCACTCTCTCGCACTCTCTGACACTCTATATCACTCTCTGACACTCTCTATCTCTCTCTGACACCCTCTGAAACTCTCAATCACTCTCTGACACACTCTGACAATCTCTGACACTCTCTGTTGCTCTCAGATACACTCTGACACTCGCTGACACTCCCAGACTCTCTCTGACACACTCTTTCACACGCGATCACACTCTGACACACTGTATCACACACTGACACTCGCTGACACTCTCTTACACCCTCTGACACTCTCTGGCAGTCTCTGCAACTCTCTGGCACTCTCTATCACTCTCTGACACTCTCTGACACTCTCTATCACTCTCTGACACTCTCGATCACTCTCTATCACTCTCTATCACTCTCTATCACTCTCTGACACACTCTGACCCTCTCTGACACTCTCTGACACTCTCAGACACTCTCCATCACTCTATGACACTCTCTATCACTCTCTGACACTCACGGATACTCCCTGACACTATCTGTCGCTCCCGGACACTCTCTATCACTCTCTATCACTCTCTGACACACTCTGACCCTCTCTGACACTCTCTGACACTCTCAGACACTCTCCATCACTCTATGACACTCTCTATCACTCTCTGACACTCACGGATACTCCCTGACACTATCTGTCGCTCCCGGACACTCTCAGACACTTTCCATCACTCTCTGACACTCTCAGACTCTCTCTGAAACTCTCTTTCACACTCTATCACTCTCTGACACACTCTCTCACTCTCTGACACACTTTGACACTCTCTATCACTCTCTGACAATCTCTGGCACTCTCTGATAAACTCTGACACTCTCACACACTATCACTCTCTGACACTCTCTATCACTCTCTGACACTCACTGACACTCTTTGACACTCTCAGACACTGTCAGACAGTCTCAGACACTCTCTATCACTCTCTGAAACTCTCTACCACGCTTTGACTCTCTCTATTTCTCTCTATCACTCTCTGGCACTCTCTGACACTCTCGGATACACGTTGACACTCCCTGACACTCTCTGACACTCTCTCTCACTCTCTGACACTCTCTGACAATCTCAGACACACTCAGACAGTCTCAGACACTCTCTATCACTCTCTGACACTCTCTGACACATTCAGACGCTCTCAGACACTCACTGCCACTCTCTGCCACTCTCTGATACACTCTGACACACCCTGACGCTCTCTGACACATTCTGTCACTCTCTGACAATCTCTGACAATCTCAGACACAATCAGAAACTCTCAGTCACTCTCTGTCACTCTCTGACACTCTCTGACACTTTCAGACTCTCTCAGACACACTCAGACACACTCACACACTCTCTGGCACTCTCTGGCACTCTCTATCACTCTCTGACACTCTCTGACAATCTCAGACACAATCAGACACTCTCTGGCACTCTCTGGCGGTCTCTATCACTCTCTGGCGCTCTCTATCACACTCTGACACTCTCTGACACTCTCTGAATGTTTATATCACTCTCTGACACACTCTATCACTGCCTGACACTCCCTGACACTCTCAGACTCTCCCTGACACTCTCAGACTCTCTCTGACTCTCTCTGTCACTCTCTGACACTCTCTGACACTCTCAGACACTCTCAGACACTCTCTGACACTCTCTGACGCTCTCAGACACTCTCTCTCACTCTCTGTCGCTCTCTATAACTCTCTGACACTCTCTATCACTTTCTGACACTGCCTGACACACACTGACACATTCTATCAATTACTGACAATCTCAGACACTCTCAGACTTTTTCAGACACTCTCTGACAAACTTTATCAATCTCTGACACTCTCTGACACTCTCTATCACTCTCTGACACTCTCTGATACACTCTGACAGTCTCAGACGCTCTCTATCACTCTCTGACACCCTCTATCACTCTCTGACACTCACTGACACACTCTGAAACTCTCAGACACTCTCAGACAGTCTCAGACACTCTCTATCACTCTCTGAAACTCTCTACCACGCTTTGACTCTCTCTATCACTCTCTGGCACTCTCTGACACTCTCCGATACACTCTGACACTCCCTGACATTCTCTGACACTCTGTTTCACTCTCTGACACTCTCTGATACACTCTGACAGTCTCAGACGCTCTCCATCACTCTCTGACACCCTCTATCACTCTCTGACACTCACTGACACACTCTGAAACTCTCAGACAGTCTCAGACACTCTCTATCACTCTCTGAAACTCTCTACCACGCTTTGACTCTCTCTATCACTCTCTGGCACTCTCTGACACTCTCAGATACACTCTGACAGTCCCTGACATTCTCTGACACTCTGTTTCACTCTCTGACACTCTCTGACAATCTCAGACACAATCAGACACCCTTTGGCACTCTCTATCACTCTCTGACATTCTCTGACACTTTCAGACACTCTCTGACACTCTCTACCTCTCTCTACCACTCTCTACCACTCTCTGACACTCTCTTATACACTCTGACACACCCTGACACTCTCTGACACTTTCTATCACTCTCAGACACTCTCTGACAATCTCAGACACAATCAGAAACTCTCAGACACTCTATGTCACTCTCTGACACTCTCTGACACTTTCAGACACTCTCAGACACTCTCAGACACACTCAGACACTCTCTGGCACTCTCTGGCACTCTCTGACACTTTCAGACACTTTCAGACACTCTCAGACACTCTCAGACACACTCAGACACTCTCTGGCACACTCTGGCACTTTCAGACACTCTCTATCACTCTCTGACACTCTCTGATACACTCTGACACACCCTGACGCTCTCTGACACATTCTGTCACTCTCTGACACTTTCAGACACTCTCAGACACTCTCTACCTCTCTCTACCACTCTCTACCACTCTCTGACACTCTCTTATACACTCTGACACACCCTATCACTCTCAGACACTCTCTGACAATCTCAGACACAATCAGAAACTCTCAGAAACTCCATGTCACTCTCAGACACTCTCTGACACTTTCAGACACTCTCAGACACTCTCAGACACACTCAGACACTCTCTGGCACTCTCTGGCACTCTCTGACACTTTCAGACACTTTCAGACACTCTCAGACACTCTCAGACACACTCAGACACTCTCTGGCACTCTCTGGCACTCTCTCACACTCTCTGGCACTCTCTATCACTCTGTCTCACTCTCTGACACTCTCTGACACTCTCTGACACTCTCTGAATGTTTATATCACTCTCTGACACACTCTATCACTGTCTGACACTCCCTGACACTTTCTGTGTCTCCTTGACACTCTCTGACACTCTCTGACACTCTGGGACACTCTCAGACACTCTCTGACACACTCTGACACTCTCTGACGCTCGCAGACGCTCTCTATCACTCTCTATCACTCTCGATCACTTTCTGACACTCTGTATGACTTTTTGACACTGCCTGACACACACTGACACTCTCAAGCACTCTCTGAAAGTCTCTATCACTCTCTGAAACTCTCTGACACTGGCAGACACTCTCTGGCACTCTCTCTCACTCTCTGACACTCCCTATAACTCTCAATCTCTCTCAGACACTCCCTGACACTCTCAGACACTCTCAGACACACTCTATCACTCTCTGACACACTCTATCACTCTCTGAAACTCACTGAAACTCTCTGACACTCTCTGTCACTCTCTGATACACTCTGTCACTCTCTATTACTCTCAGACACTCTCTATCACTCTCAGTCTCTCTCAGACACTCCCTGACATTCTCAGACACTCTCAGACACTCTCTATCACTCTCTGACACACTCTATCACTCTCTGAAATTCACTGAAACTCTCTGACACTCTCTGTCACTCTCTGACATTCTCTACCACTCTATACCACTCTCTGTCACTCTCTGACACTCTCTGACACTCTCTATCACTCTCTGACACTCTCTATCACTCTCCATCACTCTCTGATACTCTCTATCACTCTCTGAAACTCTCTGATACACTCTGACACTCTCAGACACTCTCTGACACTCTCTGACACCTCAGACATCTCTCTATCACTCTCTGACACTCTCTGACACTCTCTGACACTCTCTATCACTCTCTGACACTCTCTATCACTCTCCATCACTCTCTGATACTCTCTATCACTCTCTGACACTCTCTGATACACTCTGACACTCTCAGACACTCTCTGTCACTTACCTCACTCTCCGACACTGTTTGTCACTCTCTGACATTCTCTGACACTCTCAGACACTCTCTGACACTTTATATCACTCTCTGACACTCTCTGACACTCTCTATCACTCTCTGACACTCTCTGACACTCTCTATCACTCTCTGACACTCTCTATCACTCTCTATCACTCTCCATCACTCTCTGATACTCTCTATCACTCTCTGACACTCTCTGATACACTCTGACACTCTCAGACACTCTCTGTCACTTACCTCACTCTCCGACACTGTTTGTCACTCTCTGACATTCTCTGACACTCTCAGACACTCTCTGACACTTTATATCACTCTCTGACACTCACAGAAACTCTCAGACAGTCTCAGACAATTTATATCACTCTCTTACACTGCCTGACACTCTCTGACAGTCTCAGACACTCTCTTTCACTCTCTATCCCTCTATGACACTCTCAGACACTCTCAGACACTCTCAGACACTCTCTGACACTCTCTATCACTCTCTATCACTCTCGATAACTCTCTGAAACTCTCTGACACTCTCAGGTACTCTCTGACACTTTCTAACACTCTCTGAAACTCTCAGACACTTTTTATGACTCTCTCACACTCTCAGACACTCTCTCACACTCTCTGACACTGTTTGACACTCTCCAACAGACTCTGACACTCTCTGACACTTTCTATCACGATCTGACACTCTCAGACACTCTCAGACACATTCAATCTCTCCTTGACACTCTCTGACACTCTCAGAGACTCTCAGGCAGTCTCAGACGCTCTCTATCACTCTCTGCCACTGTTTGACACTCTCTGACACTTTCAGACACTCTCAGACACTACCTGACACTCTCAGACACTTTCTAACACTGTCTGTCACTGTCTGACACTCTCTGATACTCTCAGACACTCTCAGACACTCCCTAACACTCGCTGAGACTCTCTGACACTCTCACACCCTCTCTGACACACTCTGACACTCTCAGGTACTCTCAGGCACTCTCTATCACTCTCCATCACTCTCCGACACTCTCTCATTATCTCTATCACTCTCTGACACTCTCAGACACTCTCTGGGGCGCTCTGACACTCTCTATCACTTTCTGACACTCTCTGACATTCTCAGACTCTCTCAGACACTCTCAGACACTCTGTGACACACTCTGACACTCCCTGACACTCTCAGACACTCTCTTTCGCTGTCTATCACTCTGTGACACTCTCTGGCATTCTATATCACTCTCTGACACTCTCTAACACACTCTGACAATCACAGACACTCTCTGACACTCTCTGATACTCTCTATCACTCTCTGATACTCTCAGACACTCTCTGACACTCTCCGGCACTCTCTCGCACTCTCTGACACTCTATGTCACTCTCTGATACTCTCTATCTCTCTCTGATACTCTCTGAAACTCTCTATCACTCTCTGACACACTCTGACACTCTCTGACACTCTCTGACACTCTCTATCACTCTAAGACACTCTCGATCACTCTCCATCACTCTCTATCACTCTCTGACACACTCTGGCACTCTCTGACACTCTCAGACACTCTCCATCACTCTATGACACTCTCTATCACTCTCTGACACTCTCTGTCACTCTCTGACACTCTCTGACACTCCCTGACACTCTCTGTCGCTCTCGGACACTCTCAGACACTTGCCATCACTCTCTGACACTCTCAGACTCTCTCTGAAACTTTCTTTCACACTCGATCACTCTCTGACTCACTCTCTCACTCTCTGACACTCTCTGACACTCTCTGTCACTCTCTGACAATCTCTGACACTCTCTGATACACTCTGACACTCTCACACACTATCACTCACTGACACTCTCTGACACTCTCAGACACACTCTTTCGCTCTTTACCAATCTATGACACTCCCTATCACTCCCTGACACTCTCAGATTATGTCTGATAATCTCTTTCAATCTCCATCACTCTCAGACACTCTCTGACACTCTCTGGCACTCTCTCGCACTCTCTGACACTCTATATCACTCTCTGACACTCTCTATCTCTCTCTGACACCCTCTGAAACTCTCAATCACTCTCTGACACACTCTGACAATCTCTGACACTCTCTGTTGCTCTCGGATGCACTCTGACACTCGCTGACACTCTCAGACTCTCTCTGACACACTCTTTCACACGCGATCACACTCTGACACACTGTATCACACACTGACACTCGCTGACACTCTCTTACACCCTCTGACACTCTCTGGCAGTCTCTGCAACTCTCTGGCACTCTCTATCACTCTCTGACTCTCTCTGACACTCTCTATCACTCTCTGACACTCTCTATCACTCTCTGACACACTCTGACCCTCTCTGACACTCTCTGACACTCTCAGACACTCTCCATCACTCTATCACACTCTCCATCACTCTCTGACACTCTCTATCACTCTCTGACACTCACGGATACTCCCTGACACTATCTGTCGCTCTCGGACATTCTCAGACACTTTCCATCACTCTCTGACACTCTCAGACTCTCTCTGAAACTCTCTTTCACACTCTATCACTCTCTGACACACTCTCTCACTCTCTGACACACTTTGACACTCTCTATCACTCTCTGACAACTCTGACACTCTCTGATAAACTCTGACACTCTCACACACTATCACTCTCTGACACTCTCTATCACTCTCTGACACTCACTGACACACTCTGACACTCTCAGACACTGTCAGACAGTCTCAGACACTCTCTATCACTCTCTGAAACTCTCTACCACGCTTTGACTCTCTCTATTTCTCTCTATCACTCTCTGGCACTCTCTGACACTCTCGGATACACGCTGACACTCCCTGATACTCTCTGACACTCTCTTTCGCTCTCTGACACTCTCTGACAATCTCAGACACACTCAGACACACTCTGACACTTTCTATCACTCTCTGACACTCTCTGACACATTCAGACACTCTCAGACACTCACTGCCACTCTCTACCACTCTCTGATACACCCTGACACACCCTGACGCTCTCTGACACATTCTGTCACTCTCTGACAATCTCTGACAATCTCAGACACAATCAGAAACTCTCTGTCACTCTCTGTCACTCTCTGACACTCTCTGACACTTTCAGACACTCTCAGACACACTCAGACACACTCAGACACACTCAGACACTCTCTGGCACTCTCTGGCACTCTCTGGCACTCTCTGACAATCTCAGACACAATCAGACACTCTCTGGCACTCTCTGGCGGTCTATATCACTCTCTGGCACTCTCTATCACACTCTGACACTCTCTGACACTCTCTGACACTCTCTGAATGTTTATATCACTCTCTGACACACTCTATCACTGCCTGACACTCCCTGACAATCTCAGACTCTCCCTGACACTCTCAGACTCTCTCTGACTCTCTCTATCACTCTCTGACACTGTCTGACACTCTCAGACACTCTCTGACACTCTCTGGCACTCTCTCGCACTCTCTGACACTCTATATCAGTCTCTGACACTCTCTATCTCTCTCTGACACCCTCTGAAACTCTCAATCACTCTCTGACACACTCTGACAATCTCTGACACTCTCTGTTGCTCTCAGATACACTCTGACACTCGCTGACACTCCCAGACTCTCTCTGACACACTCTTTCACACGCGATCACACTCTGACACACTGTATCACACACTGACACTCGCTGACACTCTCTTACTCCCTCTGACACTCTCTGGCAGTCTCTGCAAACCTCTGGCACACTCTATCACTCTCTGACACTCTCTGACACTCTCTATCACTCTCTGACACTCTCGATCACTCTCTATCACTCTCTATCACTCTCTATCACTCTCTGACACACTCTGACCCTCTCTGACACTCTCTGACACTCTCAGACACTCTCCATCACTCTATGACACTCTCTATCACTCTCTGACACTCACGGATACTCCCTGACACTATCTGTCGCTCCCGGACACTCTCAGACACTTTCCATCACTCTCTGACACTCTCAGACTCTCTCTGAAACTCTCTTTCACACTCTATCACTCTCTGACACACTCTCTCACTCTCTGACACACTTTGACACTCTCTATCACTCTCTGACAATCTCTGGCACTCTCTGATAAACTCTGATACTCTCACACACTATCACTCTCTGACACTCTCTATCACTCTCTGACACTCACTGACACTCTTTGACACTCTCAGACACTGTCAGACAGTCTCAGACACTCTCTATCACTCTCTGAAACTCTCTACCACGCTTTGACTCTCTCCATTTCTCTCTATCACTCTCTGGCACTCTCTGACACTCTCGGATACACGTTGACACTCCCTGACACTCTCAGACACTCTCTATCACTCTCTGACACTCTCTGACACATTCAGACGCTCTCAGACACTCACTGCCACTCTCTGCCACTCTCTGATACACTCTGACACACCCTGACGCTCTCTGACACATTCTGTCACTCTCTGACAATCTCTGACAATCTCAGACACAATCAGAAACTCTCAGTCACTCTCTGTCACTCTCTGACACTCTCTGACACTTTCAGACTCTCTCAGACACACTCAGACACACTCACACACTCTCTGGCACTCTCTGGCACTCTCTATCACTCTCTGACACTCTCTGACAATCTCAGACACAATCAGACACTCTCTGGCACTCTCTGGCGGTCTCTATCACTCTCTGGCGCTCTCTATCACACTCTGACACTCTCTGACACTCTCTGAATGTTTATATCACTCTCTGACACACTCTATCACTGCCTGACACTCCCTGACACTCTCAGACTCTCCCTGACACTCTCAGACTCTCTCTGACTCTCTCTGTCACTCTCTGACACTCTCTGACACTCTCAGACACTCTCAGACACTCTCTGACACTCTCTGACGCTCTCAGACACTCTCTCTCACTCTCTGTCGCTCTCTATAACTCTCTGACACTCTCTATCACTTTCTGACACTGCCTGACACACACTGACACATTCTATCAATTACTGACAATCTCAGACACTCTCAGACTTTTTCAGACACTCTCTGACAAACTTTATCAATCTCTGACACTCTCTGACACTCTCTATCACTCTCTGACACTCTCTGATACACTCTGACAGTCTCAGACGCTCTCTATCACTCTCTGACACCCTCTATCACTCTCTGACACTCACTGACACACTCTGAAACTCTCAGACACTCTCAGACAGTCTCAGACACTCTCTATCACTCTCTGAAACTCTCTACCACGCTTTGACTCTCTCTATCACTCTCTGGCACTCTCTGACACTCTCCGATACACTCTGACACTCCCTGACATTCTCTGACACTCTGTTTCACTCTCTGACACTCTCTGATACACTCTGACAGTCTCAGACGCTCTCCATCACTCTCTGACACCCTCTATCACTCTCTGACACTCACTGACACACTCTGAAACTCTCAGACAGTCTCAGACACTCTCTATCACTCTCTGAAACTCTCTACCACGCTTTGACTCTCTCTATCACTCTCTGGCACTCTCTGACACTCTCAGATACACTCTGACAGTCCCTGACATTCTCTGACACTCTGTTTCACTCTCTGACACTCTCTGACAATCTCAGACACAATCAGACACCCTTTGGCACTCTCTATCACTCTCTGACATTCTCTGACACTTTCAGACACTCTCAGACACTCTCTACCTCTCTCTACCACTCTCTACCACTCTCTGACACTCTCTTATACACTCTGACACACCCTGACACTCTCTGACACTTTCTATCACTCTCAGACACTCTCTGACAATCTCAGACACAATCAGAAACTCTCTGACACTCTCTGACACTCTCTGACACTTTCAGACACTCTCAGACACTCTCAGACACTCTCTGGCACTCTCTGGCACTCTCTGACACTCTCTGGCACTCTCTGACACTTTCAGACACTTTCAGACACTCTCAGACACTCTCAGACACACTCAGACACTCTCTGACACTCTCTTATACACTCTGACACACCCTATCACTCTCAGACACTCTCTGACAATCTCAGACACAATCAGAAACTCTCAGAAACTCCATGTCACTCTCAGACACTCTCTGACACTTTCAGACACTCTCAGACACTCTCAGACACACTCAGACACTCTCTGGCACTCTCTGGCACTCTCTGACACTTTCAGACACTTTCAGACACTCTCAGACACTCTCAGACACACTCAGACACTCTCTGGCACTCTCTGGCACTCTCTCACACTCTCTGGCACTCTCTATCACTCTGTCTCACTCTCTGACACTCTCTGACACTCTCTGACACTCTCTGAATGTTTATATCACTCTCTGACACACTCTATCACTGTCTGACACTCCCTGACACTTTCTGTGTCTCCTTGACACTCTCTGACACTCTCTGACACTCTGGGACACTCTCAGACACTCTCTGACACACTCTGACACTCTCTGACGCTCGCAGACGCTCTCTATCACTCTCTATCACTCTCGATCACTTTCTGACACTCTGTATGACTTTTTGACACTGCCTGACACACACTGACACTCTCAGGCACTCTCTGAAAGTCTCTATCACTCTCTGAAACTCTCTGACACTGGCAGACACTCTCTGGCACTCTCTCTCACTCTCTGACACTCCCTATAACTCTCAATCTCTCTCAGACACTCCCTGACACTCTCAGACACTCTCAGACACACTCTATCACTCTCTGACACACTCTATCACTCTCTGAAACTCACTGAAACTCTCTGACACTCTCTGTCACTCTCTGATACACTCTGTCACTCTCTATTACACTCAGACACTCTCTATCACTCTCAGTCTCTCTCAGACACTCCCTGACATTCTCAGACACTCTCAGACACTCTCTATCACTCTCTGACACACTCTATCACTCTCTGAAATTCACTGAAACTCTCTGACACTCTCTGTCACTCTCTGACCTTCTCTACCACTCTATACCACTCTCTGTCACTCTCTGTCACTCTCTGACACTCTCTGACACTCTCTGACACTCTCTATCACTCTCTGACACTCTCTATCACTCTCCATCACTCTCTGATACTCTCTATCACTCTCTGAAACTCTCTGATACACTCTGACACTCTCAGACACTCTCTGACACTCTCTGACACCTCAGACATCTCTCTATCACTCTCTGACACTCTCTGACACTCTCTGACACTCTCTGACACTCTCTATCACTCTCTGACACTCTCTATCACTCTCCATCACTCTCTGATACTCTCTATCACTCTCTGACACTCTCTGATACACTCTGACACTCTCAGACACTCTCTGTCACTTACCTCACTCTCCGACACTGTTTGTCACTCTCTGACATTCTCTGACACTCTCAGACACTCTCTGACACTTTATATCACTCTCTGACACTCTCTGACACTCTCTATCACTCTCTGACACTCTCTATCACTCTCCATCACTCTCTGATACTCTCTATCACTCTCTGACACTCTCTGATACACTCTGACACTCTCAGACACTCTCTGTCACTTACCTCACTCTCCGACACTGTTTGTCACTCTCTGACATTCTCTGACACTCTCAGACACTCTCTGACACTTTATATCACTCTCTGACACTCACAGAAACTCTCAGACAGTCTCAGACAATTTATATCACTCTCTTACACTGCCTGACACTCTCTGACAGTCTCAGACACTCTCTTTCACTCTCTGTCCCTCTATGACACTCTCAGACACTCTCAGACACTCTCAGACACTCTCTGACACTCTCTATCACTCTCTATCACTCTCGATAACTCTCTGAAACTCTCTGACACTCTCAGGTACTCTCTGACACTTTCTAACACTCTCTGAAACTCTCAGACACTTTTTATGACTCTCTCACACTCTCAGACACTCTCTCACACTCTCTGACACTGTTTGACACTCTCCAACAGACTCTGACACTCTCTGACACTTTCTATCACGATCTGACACTCTCAGACACTCTCAGACACATTCAATCTCTCCTTGACACTCTCTGACACTCTCAGAGACTCTCAGGCAGTCTCAGACGCTCTCTATCACTCTCTGCCACTGTTTGACACTCTCTGACACTTTCAGACACTCTCAGACACTACCTGACACTCTCAGACACTTTCTAACACTGTCTGTCACTGTCTGACACTCTCTGATACTCTCAGACACTCTCAGACACTCCCTAACACTCGCTGAGACTCTCTGACACTCTCACACCCTCTCTGACACACTCTGACACTCTCAGGTACTCTCAGGCACTCTCTATCACTCTCCATCACTCTCCGACACTCTCTCATTATCTCTATCACTCTCTGACACTCTCAGACACTCTCTGGGGCGCTCTGACACTCTCTATCACTTTCTGACACTCTCTGACATTCTCAGACTCTCTCAGACACTCTCAGACACTCTGTGACACACTCTGACACTCCCTGACACTCTCAGACACTCTCTTTCGCTGTCTATCACTCTGTGACACTCTCTGGCATTCTATATCACTCTCTGACACTCTCTAACACACTCTGACAATCACAGACACTCTCTGACACTCTCTGATACTCTCTATCACTCTCTGATACTCTCAGACACTCTCTGACACTCTCTGACACTCTCCGGCACTCTCTCGCACTCTCTGACACTCTATGTCACTCTCTGATACTCTCTATCTCTCTCTGATACTCTCTGAAACTCTCTATCACTCTCTGACACACTCTGACACTCTCTGACACTCTCTGACACTCTCTATCACTCTAAGACACTCTCGATCACTCTCCATCACTCTCTATCACTCTCTGACACACTCTGACACTCTCTGACACTCTCAGACACTCTCCATCACTCTATGACACTCTCTATCACTCTCTGACACTCTCTGTCACTCTCTGACACTCTCTGACACTCCCTGACACTCTCTGTCGCTCTCGGACACTCTCAGACACTTGCCATCACTCTCTGACACTCTCAGACTCTCTCTGAAACTTTCTTTCACACTCGATCACTCTCTGACTCACTCTCTCACTCTCTGACACTCTCTGACACTCTCTATCACTCTCTGACAATCTCTGACACTCTCTGATACACTCTGACACTCTCACACACTATCACTCACTGACACTCTCTGACACACTCAGACACACTCTTTCGCTCTTTACCAATCTATGACACTCCCTATCACTCCCTGACACTCTCAGATTATGTCTGATAATCTCTTTCAATCTCCATCACTCTCTGACAATCTCTGATACTCGCTATCACTCTCTGACACTCTCTGATACACTCTGAAACTCTCACATACTCTCTGACACTCTCTATCACTCTCCAACACTCTCTGAAACTCTCTGATACACTCTGACACTCTCAGACTCTCTCTGACACTCTGCATCACCCTCTGACACTCTCTGAAACTCTCTATCACTCTCTGACACTCTCTGACACTCTCTGACACTCTCTGATACACTCTGACACTCTCAGACAGTCTCTGACACTTCTATCACTCTCTGACACACTCTGACACTCTCTATCACTCTCTGACAATCTCTGACACTCTCAGACACTCTCAGACACTCTCAGACACTCCCTGACACTCTCTGAGACTCTCTGACACTCTCAGGCACTCTCAGACACCCTCTATCACTCTCCGTCACTCTCCGACACTCTCTCATACTCTCTATCACTCTCTGAAACTCTCAGGCACTCTCTGGGACTCTCTGACACTCTCTATCACTTTCTGACAATCGCTGACACTCTCTGATACACTCTGAAACTCTCAGACAGTCTCTGACACTTCTATCATTCTCTGAAACTCTCTGTCACTCTCTGACAATCTCTGACACTCTCTGATACACTCTGACACTCTCAGACACTCTCTGACACTCTGTATCACTCTCTGACACTCTCTGACACTCTCTATCACTCTCAGACACCGTCTCACACTCGATGACACTCTCTGGCATTCTATATCACTCTCTGACACTCTCTAACACACTCTGACACTCACAGACACTCTCAGACACTTTCTGACACTCTCTGATACTCTCTGACACTCTCAGACACTCTCTGACACTCTCTGGCACTCTCTCGCACTCTCTGACACTCTCTATCACTCTCTGACACTCTCTATCTCTCTCTGACACTCTCTGAAACTCTCTGACACTCTCTGACACACTCTGACACTCTCTGACACTCTCTATAACTCTCTGACACTCTCTGACACTCTCTGACACTCTCTGTCGCTCTCGGATACACTCTGACACTCGCTGACACTCTCAGACTCTCTCTGACAATCTCTGGCACTCTCGATCACTCTCTGACACACTCTGACACACTCTGACACTCTCTGACATTCTCTGACACTCTCCATCACTCTGTGGCACTCTCTATCACTCTCTGACACCCTCTATCACTCTCTGACTCTCTCTGACACTCCCTGACACTCTCTGTCGCTCTCGGACACTCTCAGACACTTTCCATCACTCTCTGATCCTCTCAGACCCTCTCTGAAACTCTCTTTCACACTCTATCACTCTCTGACACACACTCTCACTCTCTGACATACTCTGACACTCTCTATCACTCTTTGACAATCTCTGACACTCTCTGATACACTCTGACACTCTCACACACTATCACTCTCTGACACTCTCAATCACTCTCTGACACTCACTGACACTCTCTGACACTCTCAGACACTCACAGACAGTCTCAGACACTCTCTATCACTCACTGAAACTCTCTACCACGCTTTGACTCTCTCTATCTCTCTCTATCACTCTCTGGCACTCTCTGACACTCCCGGATACACTCTGACACTCCCTGACTCTCTATGTCGCGCTCTTTCACTCTCTGACAATCTGAGACACACTCAGACACTCTCCGACACTCTCTATCTCTCTCTGACACTCTCTGACACATTCAGACACTCTCAGACACTCACTACCACTCTCTACCACTCTCTACCACTCTCTGACACTCTCTGATACACTCTGACACACCCTGACACTCTCTGACACATTCTGTCACTCTCTGACAATCTCAGGCACAATCAGAAACTCTCAGACACTCTCTGTCACTCTCTGACACTCTCTGACACTTTCAGATTCTATCAGACACACTCAGACACTCTCTGGCACTCTCTGGCACTCCCTATCACTCTCTGACACTCTCTGACAGTCTCAGACACAATCAGAAACTCTTTGGCACTCTCTGGCACTCTCTATCACTCTCTGGCACTCTCTATCACTCTCTCACACTCTCTGACACTCTCTGACAATCTCTGAATATTTATATCACTCTCTGACACACTCTATCACTGTCTGACAAAGCCTGACACTCTCAGACTCTCCCTGACACTCTCAGACTCTCTCTGACTCTCTCTATCACTCTCTGACACTCTCTGAAACTCTCTGTCACTCTCAGACACTCTCAGACACTCTCAGACACTCTCTGACACTCTCTGACACTCTCTGACACTCTCTGACGCTCTCAGACACTCTCTCTCATTCTATCTCGCTCTCTATCACTCTCTGACACTCTCTATCACTTTCTGACACGGCCTGACACACACTTACACTCTCAGGCACCCTCTGAAAGTCTGTATCACTCTCTGAAACTCTCTGACACTAGCAGACACTCTCTGACACATTCTATCAATTACTGACACTCTCAGACACTCTCAGACACTCTCAGACATTTCCAGACACTCTCTGACACACCTTATCACTCTCCGACACTCTCTGAAACTCTCTGATACACTCTGACACTCTCAGACACACTGCATCACTTTCAGACAGTCTCTGACACTTCTATCACTCTCTGACACAATCTGACACTCTCTATCACTCTCTGACAATCTCTGACACTCTCTGATACACTCTGAAACTCTCAGACACTCTCTGACACTCTCTATCACACTCTGACACTCTCTGAAACTCTCTGATACACTCTGACACTCTCAGACACTCTCTGATACTCCCTATCACTCTCAGACACCCTCTCACACTCTCTGACACTCTCTGGCATTCTATATCACTCTCTGACACTCTCTAACACACTCTGACACTCTCTAACACACTCTGACACTCACAGATACTCTCTGACACTCTCTGATACTCTTTATCACTCTCTGATACTCTCTGACACTCTCAGACACTCTCTGACACTCTCTGGCACTCTCTCGCACTCTCTGACACTCTATGTCACTCTCTGACACTCTCTGATACACTCTGACACTCTCAGACACTCTCTGACACACTGCATCACTCTCAGACAGTCTCTGACACTTCTATTACTCTCTGACACACTCTGACACTCTCTATCACTCTCTGACACATTCTATCAATTACTGGCACTCTCTCGCACTCTCTGACACTCTATGTCACTCTCTGACACTCTCTATCTCTCTCTGATACTCTCTGAAACTCTCTATCACTCTCTGACACACTCTGACACTCTCTGACACTTTCCATCACTCTCTGACACTCTCAGACTCTCTCTGAAACTCTCTTTCACACTCTATCACTCTCTGACACACTCTCTCACTCTCTGACACACTCTGACACTCTCTATCACTCACTGACAATATCTGACACTCTCTGATACACTCTGACACTCTCACACACTATCACTCACTGACACTCTCTGACACTCTCAGACACTCTCTTTCGCTCTCTACCACTCTATGTCACTCCCTATCACTCCCTGACACTCTCAGATTCTGTCTGACAATCTCTTTCACTCTCCATCACTCTCTGACACTCTCTGACACTCTCTGACACTCTCAGACACTGTCTGACACTCTCTGACACCTCAGACATCTCTACCACTCTCTATCACTCTCTGATACTCTCCATCACTCTCTGACACTCTCTGATACACTCTGAAACTCTCACATACTCTCTGACACTCTCTGTCACTCTCCAACACTCTCTGAAACTCTTTGATACACTCTGACACTCTCAGATTGTCTCTGACACTCTGCATCACTCTCTGACACTCACTGACACTCTCTATCACTCTCTGACACTCTCTGACACTCTCTGATACACTCTGACACTCTCAGACAGTCTCTGACACTTCTATCACTCTCTGACAATCTCTGACACTCTCTGACACTCTCAGACACTCTCAGACACTCCCTGACACTGTCTGAGACTCTCAGACACTCTCACACCCTCTCTGACACACTCTGACACTCTCAGGCACTCTCAGACACCCTCTATCACTCTCCATCACTCTCCGACACTCTCTCATACTCTCTATCACTCTCTGAAACTCTCAGGCACTCTCTGGGACTCTGACACTCTCTGATACACTCTGAAACTCTCAGACAGTCTCTGACACTTCTGTCATTCTCTGACAATCTCTTTCACTCTCTGACAATCTCTGACACTCTCTGAAACTCTCAGACACTCTCTGATAGTCTCTATCACTCTCTGACACTCTCTGAAAATCTCTGATACACTCTGAAACTCTCAGACACTCTCTGACACTCTGTATCGCTCTCTGACACTCTCTGACACTCTCTATCACTCTCAGGCACCGTCTCACACTCGCTGACACTCTCTGGCATTCTATATCACTCTCTGACACTCTCAAACACACTCTGACACTCACAGACACTCTCAGACACTCTCTGACACTCTCTGATACTCTTTGTCTCTCTCTGATACTCTCTGACACTCTCAGACACTCTCTGACACTCTCTGGCACTCTCTCGCACTCTCTGGCACTCTATATCACTCTCTGACACTCTCTATCTCTCTCTGACACTCTCTGAAACTCTCTATCACTCTCTGACACACTCTGACACTCTCTGACACTCTCTATAACTCTCTGACACGCTCTGACACTCTCTGACACTCTCTGTCGCTCTCGGATACACTCTGACACTCGCTGACACTCTCAGACTTTCTCTGACACTCTCTGGCACTCTCTATCACTCTCTGACAATCTCTGACACTCTCTGAAACTCTCAGACACTCTCTGATAGTCTCTATCACTCTCTGACACTCTCTGAAAATCTCTGATACACTCTGAAACTCTCAGACACTCTCTGACACTCTGTATCGCTCTCTGACACTCTCTGACACTCTCTATCACTCTCAGGCACCGTCTCACACTCGCTGACACTCTCTGGCATTCTATATCACTCTCTGACACTCTCAAACACACTCTGACACTCACAGACACTCTCAGACACTCTCTGACACTCTCTGATACTCTTTGTCTCTCTCTGATACTCTCTGATACTCTCTGACACTCTCAGATACTCTCTGACACTCTCTGGCACTCTCTCGCACTCTCTGGCACTCTATATCACTCTCTGACACTCTCTATCTCTCTCTGACACTCTCTGAAACTCTCTATCACTCTCTGACACACTCTGACACTCTCTGACACTCTCTGTAACTCTCTGACACGCTCTGACACTCTCTGACACTCTCTGTCGCTCTCGGATACACTCTGACACTCGCTGACACTCTCAGACTTTCTCTGACACTCTCTGGCACTCTCTATCACTCTCTGACACTCTCTGACACTCTCGATCACTCTCTATCTCTCTCTATCACTCTCTGACACACTCTGACACTCTCTGACACTCTCTGACACTCTCAGACTCTCTCCATCACTCTATGACACTCTCTATCACTCTCTGTCACTCTCTATCACTCTCTGACAATCTCTGACACTCCCTGACACACTCTGTCGCACTCGGACACTCTCAGACACTTTCCATCACTCTCTGACACTCTCAGACCCTCTCTGAAACACTCTTTCACACACTATCACTCCCTGACACACTCTCTCACTCTCTGACACACTCTGACACTCTCTATCACTCTTTGACAATCTCTGACAATCTCTGACACTCTCTGATACACTCTGACACTCTCACACGCTATCACTCTCTGACACTCTCAATCACTCTCTATCTCTCTCTATCACTCTCTGGAACTCTCTGACACACTCTCGGATACACTCTGACACTCCCTGACTCTCTCTGACACTCTCTTTCACTCTCTGACAAACTCAGACACACTCAGACACTCTCTGACACTCTCTATCACTCTCTGACTCTCTCTGACACATTCAGACACTCTCTGACACTCTATGTCACTCTCTGACACTCTCTATCTCTCTCTGACACTCTCTGAAACTCTCTATCACTCTCTGACATAGTCTGACACTCTCTGACACTCTCTGACACTCTCTAACACTCTTTATCACTCTCTGACACTCTCTGACACTCCCTGACACTCTCTGTCGCTCTCGGATACACTCTGACACTCGCTGACACACTCAGACTCTCTCCGACACTCTCTGGCACTCTCGATCACTCTCTGACACACTCTGACACACTCTGACACTCTCTGACACTCTCTGACACTCTCCATCACTCTGTGACACTCTCTATCACTCTCTGACACCCTCTATCACTCTCTGACTCTCTCTGACACTCCCTGACACTCTCTGTCGCTCTCGGACACTCTCAGACACTTTCCATCACTCTCTGACCCTCTCAGACCCTCTCTGAAACTCTCTTTCACACTCTATCACTCTCTGACACACACTCTCACTCTCTGACATACTCTGACACTCTCTATCACTCTCTGACAATCTCTGACACTCTCTGATACACTCTGACACTCTCACATGCTCTCACTCTCTGACACTCTCAATCACTCTCTGACACTCACTGACACTCTCTGACACTCTCAGACACTCTTTATCACTCTCTGACACTCTCTGACACTCCCTGACACTCTCTGTCGCTCTCGGATACACTCTGACACTCGCTGACACTCTCAGACTCTCTCTGACACTCTCTTTCACACGCTATCACTCCTTGACACACTCGATCACACACTGACACTCGCTGACACTCCATAACACCCTCTGACACTCTCTGGCATTCTCTGGCACTCTCCGGCACTCTATATCACTCTCTGACACTGTCTGACACTCTCTATCACTCTCTGACACTCTCCATCACTCTCTGACACTCTCCATCACTCTCTGACACTCCCTGACACTCTCAGACACTCTCTGACACTCTCTGACACCTCAGACATCTCAACAACTCTCCATCACTCTCTGATACTCTCTATCACTCTCTGAAAATCTCTGATACACTCTGACACTCTCAGACACTCTCTGACACTCTCTGATACACTCTGACACTCTCAGACACTCTCTGACACACTGCATCACTCTCAGACAGTCTCTGACACTTCTATCACACTCTGACACTCTCTATCACTTTCTGACAATCTCTGACACTCTCTGATACACTCTGAAACTCTCAGACACTCTCTGACACTCTCTACACACTCTGACACTCTCTGAAACTCTCTGATACACTCTGACACTCTCTGACACTCTCTATCACTCTCAGACACCCTCTCACACTCTCTGACACTCTCTGGCATTCTATATCACTCTCTGACACTCTCTAACACACTCTGACAATCACAGACACTCTCTGACACTCTCTGATACTCTCTATCACTCTCTGATACTCTCTGACACTCTCGGACACTCTCTGACACTCTCTGGCACTCTCTCGCACTCTCTGACACTCGATGTCACTCTCTGACACTCTCCATCTCTCTCTGACACTCTCTGAAACTCTCTATCACTCTCTGACACACTCTGACACTCTCTGACACTCTCTGACACTCTCTGACACTCTCTATCACTCTCTGACACTCTCGATCACTCTCCATCACTCTCCATCACTCTCTATCACTCTCTGACACACTCTGACACTCTCTGACACTCTCAGACACTCCCCATCACTCTATGACACTCTCTATCACTCTCTGACACTCTCAGTCACTCTCTGACACTCTCTGACACTCCCTGACACTCTCTGTCGCTCTCGGACACTCTCAGACACTTGCCATCACTCTCTGACACTCTCAGACTCTCTCTGAAACTTTCTTTCACACTCGATCACTCTCTGACTCACTCTCTCACTCTCTGACACATTCTGACACTCTCTATCACTCTCTGACAATCTCTGACACTCTCTGATACACTCTGACACTCTCACACACTATCACTCACTGACACTCTCTGACACTCTCAGACACACTCTTTCGCTCTTTACCAATCTATGACACTCCCTATCACTCCCTGACACTCTCAGATTCTGTCTGATAATCTCTTTCAATCTCCATCACTCTCTGACACGCTCTGATACTCGCTATCACTCTCTGACACTCTCTGATACACTCTGAAACTCTCACATACTCTCTGACACTCTCTATCACTCTCCAACACTCTCTGAAACTCTCTGATACACTCTGACACTCTCAGACTCTCTCTGACACTCTGCATCACTCTCTGACACTCTCTGACACTCTCTATCACTCTCTGACACTCTCTGACACTCTCTGACATTCTCTGATACACTCTGACACTCTCAGACAGTCTCTGACACTTCTATCACTCTCTGACACACTCTGACACTCTCTATCACTCTCTGACAATCTCTGACACTCTCTGACACTCTCAGACACTCCCTGACACTCTCTGAGACTCTCTGACACTCTCAGGCACTCTCAGACACCCTCTATCACTCTCCGTCACTCTCCGACACTCTCTCATACTCTCTATCACTCTCTGAAACTCTCAGGCACTCTCTGGGACTCTCTGACACTCTCTATCACTTTCTGACAATCTCTGACACTCTCTGATACACTCTGAAACTCTCAGACAGTCTCTGACACTTCTATCATTCTCTGACACTCTCTGTCACTCTCTGACAATCTCTGACACTCTCTGATACACTCTGAAACTCTCAGACACTCTCTGACACTCTCTATCACTCTCTGACACTCTCTGAAAATCTCTGATACACTCTGACACTCTCAGACACTCTCTGACACTCTGTATCACTCTCTGACACTCTCTGACACTCTCTATCACTCTCAGACACCGTCTCACACTCGATGACACTCTCTGGCATTCTATATCACTCTCTGACACTCTCTAACACACTCTGACACTCACAGACACTCTCAGACACTCTCTGACACTCTCTGATACTCTCTGACACTCTCTGACACTCTCTGGCACTCTCTCGCACTCTCTGACACTCTATATCACTCTCTGACACTCTCTATCTCTCTCTGACACTCTCTGAAACTCTCTATCACTCTCTGACACACTCTGACACTCTCTGACACTCTCTATAACTCTCTGACACTCTCTGACACTCTCTGACACTCTCTGTCGCTCTCGGATACACTCTGACACTCGCTGACACTCTCAGACTCTCTCTGACACTCTCTGGCACTCTCGATCACTCTCTGACACACTCTGACACACTCTGACACTCTCTGACACTCTCCATCACTCTGTGACACTCTCTCTCACTCTCTGACACCCTCTATCACTCTCTGACTCTCTCTGACACTCCCTGACACTCTCTGTCGCTCTCGGACACTCTCAGACACTTTCCATCACTCTCTGACCCTCTCAGACCCTCTCTGTAACTCTCTTTCACACTCTATCACTCTCTGACACACACTCTCACTCTCTGACATACTCTGACACTCTCTATCACTCTCTGACAATCTCTGACACTCTCTGATACACTCTGACACTCTCACACGCTCTCACTCTCTGACACTCTCAATCACTCTCTGACACTCACTGACACTCTCTGACACTCTCAGACACTCTTTATCACTCTCTGACACTCTCTGACACTCCCTGACACTCTCTGTCGCTCTCGGATACACTCTGACACTCGCTGACACTCTCAGACTCTCTCCATCACTCTATGACACTCTCTATCACTCTCTGTCACTCTCTATCACTCTCTGACAATCTCTGACACTCCCTGACACACTCTGTCGCACTCGGACACTCTCAGACACTTTCCATCACTCTCTGACACTCTCAGACCCTCTCTGAAACACTCTTTCACACACTATCACTCCCTGACACACTCTCTCACTCTCTGACACACTCTGACACTCTCTATCACTCTTTGACAATCTCTGACAATCTCTGGAACTCTCTGACACACTCTCGGATACACTCTGACACTCCCTGACTCTCTCTGACACTCTCTTTCACTCTCTGACAAACTCAGACACACTCAGACACTCTCTGACACTCTCTATCACTCTCTGACTCTCTCTGACACATTCAGACACTCTCTGACACTCTATGTCACTCTCTGACACTCTCTATCTCTCTCTGACACTCTCTGAAACTCTCTATCACTCTCTGACATACTCTGACGCTCTCTGACACTCTCTGACACTCTCTAACACTCTTTATCACTCTCTGACACTCTCTGACACTCCCTGACACTCTCTGTCGCTCTCGGATACACTCTGACACTCGCTGACACTCTCAGACTCTCTCTGACACTCTCTGGCACTCTCGATCACTCTCTGACACACTCTGACACACTCTGACACTCTCTGACACTCTCTGACACTCTCCATCACTCTGTGACACTCTCTATCACTCTCTGACACCCTCTATCACTCTCTGACTCTCTCTGACACTCCCTGACACTCTCTGTCGCTCTCGGACACTCTCAGACACTTTCCATCACTCTCTGACCCTCTCAGACCCTCTCTGAAACTCTCTTTCACACTCTATCACTCTCTGACACACACTCTCACTCTCTGACATACTCTGACACTCTCTATCACTCTCTGACAATCTCTGACACTCTCTGATACACTCTGACACTCTCACACGCTCTCACTCTCTGACACTCTCAATCACTCTCTGACACTCACTGACACTCTCTGACACTCTCAGACACTCTTTATCACTCTCTGACACTCTCTGACACTCCCTGACACTCTCTGTCGCTCTCGGATACACTCTGACACTCGCTGACACTCTCAGACTCTCTCTGACACTCTCTTTCACACGCTATCACTCCTTGACACACTCGATCACACACTGACACTCGCTGACACTCCATAACACCCTCTGACACTCTCTGGCATTCTCTGGCACTCTCCGGCACTCTATATCACTCTCTGACACTGTCTGACACTCTCTATCACTCTCTGACACTCTCCATCACTCTCTGACACTCTCCATCACTCTCTGACACTCCCTGACACTCTCAGACACTCTCTGACACTCTCTGACACCTCAGACATCTCAACAACTCTCCATCACTCTCTGATACTCTCTATCACTCTCTGAAAATCTCTGATACACTCTGACACTCTCAGACACTCTCTGACACTCTCTGATACACTCTGACACTCTCAGACACTCTCTGACACACTGCATCACTCTCAGACAGTCTCTGACACTTCTATCACACTCTGACACTCTCTATCACTTTCTGACAATCTCTGACACTCTCTGATACACTCTGAAACTCTCAGACACTCTCTGACACTCTGTATCACACTCTGACACTCTCTGACACTCTCTATCACTCTCAGACACCCTCTCACACTCTCTGACACGCTCTGGCATTCTATATCGCTCTCTGACACTCTCTAACACACTCTGACAATCACAGACACTCTCTGACACTCTCTGATACTCTCTATCACTCTCTGATACTCTCTGACACTCTCAGACACTCTCTGACATTCTCTGACACTCTCTGACACTCTCTATCACTCTCTGACACTCTCGATCACTCTCCATCACTCTCCATCACTCTCTATCACTCTCTGACACACTCTGACACTCTCTGACACTCTCAGACACTCCCCATCACTCTATGACACTCTCTATCACTCTCTGACACTCTCAGTCCCTCTCTGACACTCTCTGACACTCCCTGACACTCTCTGTCGCTCTCGGACACTCTCAGACACTTGCCATCACTCTCTGACACTCTCAGACTCTCTCTGAAACTTTCTTTCACACTCGATCACTCTCTGACTCACTCTCTCACTCTCTGACACACTCTGACACTCTCTATCACTCTCTGACAATCTCTGACACTCTCTGATACACTCTGACACTCTCACACACTATCACTCACTGACACTCTCTGACACTCTCAGACACACTCTTTCGCTCTTTACCAATCTATGACACTCCCTATCACTCCCTGACACTCTCAGATTCTGTCTGATAATCTCTTTCAATCTCCATCACTCTCTGACACTCTCTGATACTCGCTATCACTCTCTGACACTCTCTGATACACTCTGAAACTCTCACATACTCTCTGACACTCTCTATCACTCTCCAACACTCTCTGAAACTCTCTGATACACTCTGACACTCTCAGACTCTCTCTGACACTCTGCATCACTCTCTGACACTCTCTGACACTCTCTATCACTCTCTGACACTCTCTGACACTCTCTGACATTCTCTGATACACTCTGACACTCTCAGACAGTCTCTGACACTTCTATCACTCTCTGACACACTCTGACACTCTCTATCACTCTCTGACAATCTCTGACAATCTCTGACACTCTCAGACACTCCCTGACACTCTCTGAGACTCTCTGACACTCTCAGGCACTCTCAGACACCCTCTATCACTCTCCGTCACTCTCCGACACTCTCTCATACTCTCTATCACTCTCTGAAACTCTCAGGCACTCTCTGGGACTCTCTGACACTCTCTATCACTTTCTGACAATCTCTGACACTCTCTGATACACTCTGAAACTCTCAGACACTCTCTGACACTCTGTATCACACTCTGACACTCTCTGACACTCTCTATCACTCTCAGACACCCTCTCACACTCTCTATCACTCTCTGACACTCTCGATCACTCTCCATCACTCTCTATCACTCTCAGACACACTCTGACACTCTCTGACACTCTCTGACTCTCTCAGACACTCCCCATCACTCTATGACACTCTCTATCACTCTCTGACACTCTCTGTCACTCTCTGTCACTCTCTGACACTCTCTGACACTCTCTGACACTCTCTGACACTCCCCATCACTCTATGACACTCTCTATCACTCTCTGACACTCTCTGTCACTCTCTGACACTCTCTGACACTCCCTGACACTCTCTGTCGCTCTCAGACACTCTCAGACACTTGCCATCACTCTCTGACACTCTCAGACTCTCTCTGAAACTTTCTTTCACACTCGATCACTCTCTGACTCACTCTCTCACTCTCTGACACACTCTGACACTCTCTATCACTCTCTGACACACTCTGACACTCTCTGACACTCTCTGACGCTCTCAGACACTCCCCATCACTCTATGACACTCTCTATCACTCTCTGTCACTCTCTGACACTCTCTGACACTCTCTGACACTCTCTGACACTCCCCATCACTCTATGACACTCTCTATCACTCTCTGACACTCTCTGTCACTCTCTGACACTCTCTGACACTCCCTGACACTCTCTGTCGCTCTCGGACACTCTCAGACACTTGCCATCACTCTCTGACACTCTCAGACTCTCTCTGAAACTTTCTTTCACACTCGATCACTCTCTGACTCACTCTCTCACTCTCTGACACACTCTGACACTCTCTATCACTCTCTGACAATCTCTGACACTCTCTGATACACTCTGACACTCTCACACACTATCACTCACTGACACTCTCTGACACTCTCTGACACACCCTTTCGCTCTTTACCAATCTATGACACTCCCTATCACTCCCTGACATTCTCAGATTCTGTCTGATAATCTCTTTCAATCTCCATCACTCTCTGACACTCTCTGATACTCGCTAACACTCTCTGACACTCTCTGATACACTCTGAAACTCTCACATACTCTCTGACACTCTCTATCACTCTCCAACACTCTCTGAAACTCTTTGATACACTCTGACACTCTCAGACTCTCTCTGACACTCTGCATCACTCTCTGACACTCTCTGACACTCTCTGACACTCTCTATCACTCTCTGACACTCTCTGACACTCTCTGACATTCTCTGATACACTCTGACACTCTCAGAGAGTCTCTGACACTTCTATCACTCTCTGACACACTCTGACACTCTCTATCACTCTCTGACAATCTCTGACACTCTCAGACACTCTCAGACACTCTCAGACCCTCCCTGACACTCTCTGAGACTCTCTGACACTCTCAGGCACTCTCAGACACCCTCTATCACTCTCCGTCACTCTCCGACACTCTCTCATACTCTCTATCACTCTCTGAAACTCTCAGGCACTCTCTGGGACTCTCTGACACTCTCTATCACTTTCTGACAATCTCTGGCACTCTCTGGTACACTCTGAAACTCTCAGACAGTCTCTGACACTTCTATCATTCTCTGACACTCTCTGTCACTCTCTGACAATCTCTGACACTCTCTGATACACTCTGAAACTCTCAGACACTCTCTGACACTCTCTATCATTCTCTGACACTCTCTGAAAATCTCTGATACACTCTGACACTCTCAGACACTCTCTGACACTCTGTATCACTCTCTGACACTCTCTGACACTCTCTATCACTCTCTGACAATCTCTGACACTCTCAGACACTCTCAGACACTCTCAGACACTCTCTGAGACTCTCTGACACTCTCAGGCACTCTCAGACACCCTCTATCACTCTCCGTCACTCTCCGACACTCTCTCATACTCTCTATCACTCTCTGAAACTCTCAGGCACTCTCTGGGACTCTCTGACACTCTCTATCACTTTCTGACAATCTCTGGCACTCTCTGATACACTCTGAAACTCTCAGACAGTCTCTGACACTTCTATCATTCTCTGACACTCTCTGTCACTCTCTGACAATCTCTGACACTCTCTGATACACTCTGAAACTCTCAGACACTCTCTGACACTCTCTATCACTCTCTGACACTCTCTGAAAATCTCTGATACACTCTGACACTCTCAGACACTCTCTGACACTCTGTATCACTCTCTGACACTCTCTGACACTCTCTATCACTCTCAGACACCGTCTCTCACTCGATGACACTCTCTGGCATTCTATATCACTCTCTGACACTCTCTAACACACTCTGACACTCACAGACACTCTCAGATACTCTCTGACACTCTCTGATACTCTCTGACACTCTCAGACACTCTCTGACACTCTCTGGCACTCTCTCGCACTCTCTGACACTCTATATCACTCTCTGACACTCTCTATCTCTCTCTGACACTCTCTGAAACTCTCTATCACTCTCTGACACACTCTGACACTCTCTGACACTCTCTATAACTCTCTGACACTCTCTGACACTCTCTGACACTCTCTGACACTCTCTGACACTCTCTGTCGCTCTCGGATACACTCTGACACTCGCTGACACACTCAGACTCTCTCCGACACTCTCTGGCACTCTCGATCACTCTCTGACACACTCTGACACACTCTGACACTCTCCATCACTCTGTGACACTCTCTATCACTCTCTGACACCCTCTATCACTCTCTGACTCTCTCTGACACTCCCTGACACTCTCTGTCGCTCTCGGACACTCTCAGACACTTGCCATCACTCTCTGACACTCTCAGACTCTCTCTGAAACTTTCTTTCACACTCGATCACTCTCTGACTCACTCTCTCACTCTCTGACACTCTCTGACACTCTCTGACACTCTCTGGCACTCTCTCGCACTCTCTGACACTCGATGTCACTCTCTGACACTCTCTATCTCTCTCTGACACTCTCTGAAACTCTCTATCACTCTCTGACACTCTCGATCACTCTCCATCACTCTCTATCACTCTCAGACACACTCTGACACTCTCTGACACTCTCTGACACTCTCAGACACTCCCCATCACTCTATGACACTCTCTATCACTCTCTGACACTCTCTGTCACTCTCTGACACTCTCTGACACTCTCTGACACTCTCTGACACTCCCCATCACTCTATGACACTCTCTATCACTCTCTGACACTCTCTGTCACTCTCTGACACTCTCTGACACTCCCTGACACTCTCTGTCGCTCTCGGACACTCTCAGACACTTGCCATCACTCTCTGACACTCTCAGACTCTCTCTGAAACTTTCTTTCACACTCGATCACTCTCTGACTCACTCTCTCACTCTCTGACACACTCTGACACTCTCTATCACTCTCTGACAATCTCTGACACTCTCTGATACACTC
This sequence comes from Heterodontus francisci, assembly GCF_036365525.1. Classification (NCBI taxonomy): domain Eukaryota; kingdom Metazoa; phylum Chordata; class Chondrichthyes; order Heterodontiformes; family Heterodontidae; genus Heterodontus; species Heterodontus francisci. The sequence goes on from NC_090405.1 coordinate 14,793,383, forward strand.
TGACACTCTCACACACTATCACTCACTGACACTCTCTGACACTCTCAGACACACCCTTTCGCTCTTTACCAATCTATGACACTCCCTATCACTCCCTGACATTCTCAGATTCTGTCTGATAATCTCTTTCAATCTCCATCACTCTCTGACACTCTCTGATACTCGCTAACACTCTCTGACACTCTCTGATACACTCTGAAACTCTCACATACTCTCTGACACTCTCTATCACTCTCCAACACTCTCTGAAACTCTCTGATACACTCTGACACTCTCAGACTCTCTCTGACACTCTGCATCACTCTCTGACACTCTCTGACACTCTCTATCACTCTCTGACACTCTCTGACACTCTCTGACATTCTCTGATACACTCTGACACTCTCAGACAGTCTCTGACACTTCTATCACTCTCTGACACACTCTGACACTCTCTATCACTCTCTGACAATCTCTGACACTCTCAGACACTCTCAGACACTCTCAGACACTCTCAGACACTCCCTGACACTCTCTGAGACTCTCTGACACTCTCAGGCACTCTCAGACACCCTCTATCACTCTCCGTCACTCTCCGACACTCTCTCATACTCTCTATCACTCTCTGAAACTCTCAGGCACTCTCTGGGACTCTCTGACACTCTCTATCACTTTCTGACAATCTCTGGCACTCTCTGATACACTCTGAAACTCTCAGACAGTCTCTGACACTTCTATCATTCTCTGACACTCTCTGTCACTCTCTGACAATCTCTGACACTCTCTGATACACTCTGAAACTCTCAGACACTCTCTGACACTCTCTATCACTCTCTGACACTCTCTGAAAATCTCTGATACACTCTGATACTCTCAGACACTCTCTGACACTCTGTATCACTCTCTGACACTCTCTGACACTCTCTATCACTCTCTGACAATCTCTGACACTCTCAGACACTCTCAGACACTCTCAGACACTCCCTGACACTCTCTGAGACTCTCTGACACTCTCAGGCACTCTCAGACACCCTCTATCACTCTCCGTCACTCTCCGACACTCTCTCATACTCTCTATCACTCTCTGAAACTCTCAGGCACTCTCTGGGACTCTCTGACACTCTCTATCACTTTCTGACAATCTCTGGCACTCTCTGATACACTCTGAAACTCTCAGACAGTCTCTGACACTTCTATCATTCTCTGACACTCTCTGTCACTCTCTGACAATCTCTGACACTCTCTGATACACTCTGAAACTCTCAGACACTCTCTGACACTCTCTATCACTCTCTGACACTCTCTGAAAATCTCTGATACACTCTGACACTCTCAGACACTCTCTGACACTCTGTATCACTCTCTGACACTCTCTGACACTCTCTATCACTCTCAGACACCGTCTCACACTCGATGACACTCTCTGGCATTCTATATCACTCTCTGACACTCTCTAACACACTCTGACACTCACAGACACTCTCAGACACTCTCTGACACTCTCTGATACTCTCTGACACTCTCAGACACTCTCTGACACTCTCTGGCACTCTCTCGCACTCTCTGACACTCTATATCACTCTCTGACACTCTCTATCTCTCTCTGACACTCTCTGAAACTCTCTATCACTCTCTGACACACTCTGACACTCTCTGACACTCTCTATAACTCTCTGACACTCTCTGACACTCTCTGACACTCTCTGTCGCTCTCGGATACACTCTGACACTCGCTGACACACTCAGACTCTCTCCGACACTCTCTGGCACTCTTGATCACTCTCTGACACACTCTGACACACTCTGACACTCTCTGACACTCTCTGACACTCTCCATCACTCTGTGACACTCTCTATCACTCTCTGACACCCTCTATCACTCTCTGACTCTCTCTGACACTCCCTGACACTCTCTGTCGCTCTCGGACACTCTCAGACACTTTCCATCACTCTCTGACCCTCTCAGACCCTCTCTGAAACTCTCTTCCACACTCTATCACTCTCTGACACACACTCTCACTCTCTGACATACTCTGACACTCTCCATCACTCTTTGACAATCTCTGACACTCTCTGATACACTCTGACACTCTCACACGCTCTCACTCTCTGACACTCACTGACACTCTCTGACACTCTCAGACACTCACAGACAGTCTCAGACACTCTCTATCACTCACTGAAACTCTCTACCACGCTTTGACTCTCTCTATCTCTCTCTATCACTCTCTGGCACTCTCTGACACTCCCGGATACACTCTGACACTCCCTGACTCTCTCTGACACGCTCTTTCACTCTCTGACAATCTGAGACACACTCAGACACTCTCCGACACTCTCTATCACTCTCTGACACTCTCTGACACTCTCTGACACATTCAGACACTCTCAGACACTCACTACCACTCTCTACCACTCTCTGACACTCTCTGATACACTCTGACGCACCCTGACACTCTCTGACACATTCTGTCACTCTCTGACACTCTCTGACAATCTCAGGCACAATCAGAAACTCTCAGACACTCTCTATCACTCTCTGACACTCTCTGACACTTTCAGATTCTATCAGACACACTCAGACTCTCTCTGGCACTCTCTGGCACTCCCTATCACTCTCTGACACTCTCTGACAGTCTCAGACACAATCAGACACTCTCTGGCACTCTCTGGCACTCTCTATCACTCTCTGGCACTCTCTGACAGTCTCAGACACAATCAGACACTCTCTGGCACTCTCTGGCACTCTCTATCACTCTCTGGCACTCTCCATCACTCTCTCATACTCTCTGACACTCTCTGACAATCTCTGAATGTTTATATCAACCTCTGACACACTCTATCACTTTCTGACAAAGCCTGACACTCTCAGACTCTCCCTGACACTCTCAGACTCTCTCTGACTCTCTCTATCACTCTCTGACACTCTCTGAAACTCTCTGTCACTCTCAGACACTCTCAGACACTCTCTGACACTCTCTGACACTCTCTGACACTCTCTGACGCTCTCAGACACTCTCTCTCATTCTCTCTCGCTCTCTATCACTCTCTGACACTCTCTATCACTTTCTGACACGGCCTGACACACACTTACACTCTCAGGCACTCTCTGAAAGTCTGTATCACTCTCTGAAACTCTCTGACACTAGCAGACACTCTCTGACACATTCTATCAATTACTGACACTCTCAGACACTCTCAGACTTTTCCAGACACTCTCTGACACACCTTATCACTCTCCGACACTCTCTGAAACTCTCTGATACACTCTGACACTCTCAGACACACTGCATCACTCTCAGACAGTCTCTGACACTTCTATCACTCTCTGACACAATCTGACACTCTCTATCACTCTCTGACAATCTCTGACACTCTCTGATACACTCTGAAACTCTCAGACACTCTCTGACACTCTCTGATACTCTTTATCACTCTCTGATACTCTCTGACACTCTCAGACACTCTCTGACACTCTCTGGCACTCTCTCGCACTCTCTGACACTCTATTTCACTCTCTGACACTCTCTGACACTCTCAGACACTCTCAGACACTCCCTGACACTCTCTGAGACTCTCTGATACTCTCAGGCACTCTCAGACACCCTCTATCACTCTCCGTCACTCTCCGACACTCTCTCATACTCTCTATCACTCTCTGAAACTCTCAGGCACTCTCTGGGACTCTCTGACACTCTCTATCACTTTCTGACAATCTCTGACACTCTCTGATACACTCTGAAACTCTCAGACAGTCTCTGACACTTCTATCATTCTCTGACACTCTCTGTCACTCTCTGACAATCTCTGACACTCTCTGATACACTCTGAAACTCTCAGACACTCTCTGACACTCTCTATCACTCTCTGACACTCTCTGAAAATCTCTGATACACTCTGACACTCTCAGACATTCTCTGACACTCTGTATCACTCTCTGACACTCTCTGACACTCTCTATCACTCTCAGACACCGTCTCACACTCGATGACACTCTCTGGCATTCTATATCACTCTCTGACACTCTCTAACACACTCTGACACTCACAGACACTCTCAGACACTCTCTGACACTCTCTGATACTCTCTGACACTCTCAGACACTCTCTGACACTCTCTGGCACTCTCTCGCACTCTCTGACACTCTATATCATTCTCTGACACTCTCTATCTCTCTCTGACACTCTCTGAAACTCTCTATCACTCTCTGACACACTCTGACACTCTCTGACACTCTCTATAACTCTCTGACACTCTCTGACACTCTCCGACACTCTCTGTCGCTCTCGGACACACTCTGACACTCGCTGACACTCTCAGACTCTCTCTGACACTCTCTGGCACTCTCGATCACTCTCTGACACACTCTGACACACAAAGTATTACAGCGGCAGAAAGGACGTTTGAGGACTCGTCTACTGAGGTAGTATGGGCGGAGGTTAGAAACAGGAGAGGAGAGGTCACCCTGTTGGGAGTTTTCTATAGACCTCCGAATAGTTCCAGAGATGTAGAGGAAAGGATAGCGAAGATGATTCTCGACAGGAGCGAGAGTAACAGGGTAGTGGTTATGGGGGACTTTAACTTTCCAAATATTGACTGGAAATACTATAGTTCGAGTACTTTAGATGGGTCTGTTTTTGTCCAGTGTGTGCAGGAGGGTTTTCTGACACAGTATGTGGACAGGCCAACCAGGGGCGATGCCACATTGGATTTGGTACTGGGTAATGAACCCGGCCAGGTGTTCGATTTAGATGTAGGTGAGCACTTTGGCGATAGTGATCACAATTCGGTTAGGTTTACCTTAGCGATGGGCAGGGACAGGTATATACCGCAGGGCAAGAATTATAGCTGGAGGAAAGGAAATTATGACGCGATTAGGCAAGATTTAGGAAGTGTAGGATGGGGAAGGAAACTGCAGGGGATGGGCACAAACGAAATGTGGAGCTTATTCAAGGAGCAGCTAATGCGTGTCCTTGATAAGTATGTACCTGTCAGGCAGGGAGGAAGTTGTCGAGCGAGGGAGCCGTGGTTTACTCAAGAAGTTGAAGCGCTTGTCAAGAGGAAGAGGGCGGCTTATGTTAGGATGAGACGTGAAGGCTCAGTTAGGGCGCTTGAGAGTTACAAGCTAGCCAGGAAGGATCTAAAGGGAGGGCTAAGAAGAGCAAGGAGAGGACACGAGAAGTCATTGGCGGATAGGATCAAAGAAAACCCTAAGGCTTTCTATAGGTATATCAGGAATAAACGAATGATAAGAGTTAGAACAGGGCCAATCAAGGATAGTAGTGGGAAGTTGTGTGCGGAATCAGAGGAGATAGGGGAAGCGTTAAATGAATATTTTTCGTCAGTATTTACAGTAGAAAAAGAAAATGTTGCCGAGGAGATTACTGAGATACAGCCTACTAGGCTAGATGGGATTGAGATTCACAAGGAGGAGGTGTTAGCAATTTTGGAAAGAGTGAAAATAGATAAGTCCCCTGGGCCAGATGGGATTTATCCTAGGATTCTCTGGGAAGCCAGGGAGGAGATTGCAGAGCCGTTGTTGTTGATCTTTAAGTCGTCATTGTCGACAGGAGTAGTGCCGGAGGACTGGAGGATAGCAAATGTTGTCCCCTTGTTCAAGAAGGGGAGTAGAGACAGCCCTGGTAATTATAGACCTGTGAGCCTTACTTCGGTTGTGGGTAAAATGTTGGAAAAGGTTATAAGAGACAGGATTTATAATCATCTTGAAAAGAATAAGTTCATTTGCGATAGTCAGCACGGTTTTGTGAAAGGTAGGTCGTGCCTCACAAACCTTATTGAGTTTTTCGAGAAGGTGACCAAACAGGTGGATGAGGGTAAAGCCGTGGATGTGGTGTATATGGATTTCAGTAAGGCGTTTGATAAGGTTCCCCACGGTAGGCTATTGCAGAAAATACGGAAGTATGGGGTTGAAGGTGATTTAGAGCTTTGGATCAGAAATTGGCTAGCTGAAAGAAGACAGAGGGTGGTGGTTGATGGCAAATGTTCATCCTGGAGTTTAGTTACTAGTGGTGTACCGCAAGGTTCTGTTTTGGGGCCACTGCTGTTTGTCATTTTTATAAACGACCTGGATGAGGGTGTAGAAGGGTGGGTTAGTAAATTTGCGGATGACACGAAGGTCGGTGGAGTTGTGGATAGTGTAGAAGGGTGTTGTAGGGTACAGGGGGACATAGATAGGCTGCAGAGCTGGGCTGGGAGATGGCAAATGGAGTTTAATGCGGAGAAGTGTGAGGTGATTCACTTTGGAAGGAGTAACAGCAATGCAGAGTATTGGGCTAATGGGAAGATTCTTGGTAGTGTAGATGAGCAGAGAGATCTTGGTATCCAGGTACATAAATCCCTGAAAGTTGCTACCCAGGTTAATAGGGCTGTTAAGAAGGCATATGGTGTGTTAGCCTTTATTAGTAGGGGGATCGAGTTTCGGAGCCACGGGGTCATGATGCAGCTGTACAAAACTCTGGTGAGGCCGCACCTGGAGTATTGCGTGCAATTCTGGTCACCGCATTATAGGAAGGATGTCGAAGCTTTGGAAAGGGTGCAGAGGAGATTTACTAGGATGTTGCCTGGTATGGAAGGAAGGTCTTACGAGGAAAGGCTGAGGGACTTGGGGTTGTTTTCGTTAGAGAGAAGGAGGAGGAGAGGTGACTTAATAGAGACATACAAGATAATCAGAGGGTTAGATAGGGTGGATAGTGAGAGTCTTTTTCCTCGGATGAGGATGGCAAACACGAGGGGACATAGCTTTAAGTTGAGGGGTGAAAGATATAGGACAGATGTCAGAGGTAGTTTCTTTACGCAGAGAGTAGTAGGGGCGTGGAACGCCCTGCCTGCAACAGTAGTAGACTCGCCAACTTTAAGGGCATTTAAGTGGTCATTGGATAGACATATGGATGTAAATGGAATAGTGTAGGTCAGATGATCGGCGCAACATCGAGGGCCGAAGGGCCTGTACTGCGCTGTAATATTCTAATTCTAATTCTAATTCTAATTCTAATACTCTGACACTCTCTGACACTCTCTGACACTCTCCATCACTCTGTGACACTCTCTATCACTCTCTGACACCCTCTATCACTCTCTGACTCTCTCTGACACTCCCTGACACTCTCTGTCGCTCTCGGACACTCTCAGACACTTTCTATCACTCTCTGACCCTCTCAGACCCTCTCTGAAACTCTCTTTCACACTCTATCACTCTCTGACACACACTCTCACTCTCTGACATACTCTGACACTCTCTATCACTCTTTGACAATCTCTGACACTCTCTGATACACTCTGACACTCACAGACAGTCTCAGACACTCTCTATCACTCACTGAAACTCTCTACCACGCTTTGACTCTCTCTATCTCTCTCTATCACTCTCTGGCACTCTCTGACACTCCCGGATACACTCTGACACTCCCTGACTCTCTCTGACACGCTCTTTCACTCTCTGACAATCTGAGACACACTCAGACACTCTCCGACACTCTCTATCACTCTCTGACACTCTCTGACACTCTCTGACACATTCAGACACTCTCAGACACTCACTACCACTATCTACCACTCTCTGACACTCTCTGATACACTCTGACACACCCTGACACTCTCTGACACATTCTGTCACTCTCTGACACTCTCTGACAATCTCAGGCACAATCAGAAACTCTCAGACACTCTCTGTCACTCTCTGACACTCTCTGACACTCTCTTTCACTCTCTATCACTCTCCATCAATCTCTGACACACTCTGACACTCTCTGACACTCTCGCACACTCACTATCACACTCTGACACTCTCTGAAACTCTCTAACACTCTCTGACACTCTCTGACACTCTCTGATACTCTCACTATCACTCTCTGACAATCTCTGACACTCTCTGACACTCTCTATCACTCTCTGACACTCTCTATTACTCTCTGACACTCACTATCACTCTCAGACACTCACCATCACTCTCTGATACTCTCTGACACTCACTATCACTCTCTGACACTCTCTATCTATCTCTGACACTCTCTGACTCTCACTATCACTCTCTGACAGTCTCTATCACTCTCTGACACTCTCTCACACTCTCTGACACTTTCTGACACACTCAGACACTCTGTGACACTCTCGATCACTCTCTGACACTCTCTGACACTTTCAGACTCTCTATCACTCTCTGACACTCTCTGACACTCTCAGACACTCACTAACACACTCTGATACTCTCTGACACTCACTATCACTCTCTGACACTCTCTGACACTCACTATCACTCTCTGACACTCTCTATCACTCTCTGACACTCACTATCACTCGCTGACACTCACTATCACACTCACTATCACTCTCTGACACTCACTATCACTCTCTGACACTCTCTTACACTCACTATCACTCTCTGACACTCTCTATCACTCTCTATCACTCTCTGACACTCTCTATCACTCTCTGACACTCTCTGACACTCACTATCACTCTCTGACACTCTCTATCACTCTCTGACACGCTCTGACACTCACTATCACTCGCTGACACTCACTATCACTCTCTGACACTCTATGACACTCACTATCACTCTCTGACACTCTCTATCACTCTCTGACACTCTCTGACACTCACTATCACTCTCTGACACTCTCTGACACTCACTATCACTGTCTGACACTCGCTATCACTCTCTGACACTCTCTAGCACTCTCTGACGCTCTCTGACACTCAATATCACTCTCTGACACTCTCCGACACTCTCCGACACTCTCTGACACTCTCATACACTCACTATCACTCTCTGACACTCTCTGACACTCTCTGACACTATCACTCTCTGATACTCTCTGACTCTCACTATCACTCTCTGACAGTCTCTATCACTCGCTGACACTCTCTGTCACTCATTATAACTCTCTGACAGTCTCGATAACTCTCTGACACTCTATATCACTCTCTGAAACTCTCTATCACTCTCTGACACTCTCTGAAACTCACGGACACTCACTATCACTCTCTGATACTCTCTGACACTCACTATCACTCTCTGACACTCTCTATCAATCTCTGACACTCTCTGACACTCACTATCACTCTCTGACACTCTCTATCTCTCTCTGACACTCTCTGTCCCTCTCTAACACTCTCTGACACTCTCTGACACTCTCAGACATTCTCATACACTCACTATCACTCTCTGACAACCTCTGACAACCTCTGGCACTCTCTGACACTCTCGGACACTCTCAGACAGTCACTATCACTCTCTGATACTCTCTGATACACACTAACACTCTCTGATACTCTCTATCCATCTCTGACACTCTCTGACACTCTCAGACACTCTCTCTCACTCTCTATCATTCTCAGAGACTCTCAGACACTCACTATCACTCTCAGACACTCACTATCACTCTCTGACACTCACTATCACTCTCTGACACTCACTAACACTCTCTGACACTATCTATCACTCTCAGACACTCTCTATCACTCTCTATCATTCTCAGACACTCTCAGACACTCACTATCACTCTCAGACACTCACTATCACACTCTGATACTCTCTGGCACTATCTATCACTCTCTGACACTCTCTGACACTCACTATCACTCTCTGACACTCTCTGACACTCACTATCACCGTCTGACACTCTCTATCACTCTCTGACACTCTCAGACACTTACTGTCACTCTCTATCACTCTCTATCACTCTCTGACACTCTCAGACACTCACTATCACTCTCAGACACTCACTATCACACTCTGACACACTCTGACACTCTCGACACTCTCGACACTCTCTGACACTCTCTATCACTCTCTGTCACTCTCTATCAATCTCTGACACTCTCTGACACTCTCGGACACTCACTATCACACTCTGACACACTCTGACACTCTCGACACTCTCTGACACTCTCTATCACTCTCTGTCACTCTCTATCAATCTCTGACACTCTCTGAAACTCTCTAACACTCTCTGACACTCTCTGATACTCTCTGACACTCACTATTACTCTCTGACACTCTCTGTATATCTCTGACACTCTCTGACTCTCACTATCACTCTCTGACACTCTCTATCTATCTCTGACACTCTCTGACACTCTCAGACATTCTCATACACTCACTATCACTCTCTGACAACCTCTGACAACCTCTGACACTCTCTGACACTCTCAGACACTCTCAGACACTCACTATCACTCTCTGATACTCTCTGATACACACTATCACTCTCTGACACTCTCTGACACTCACTATCACTCTCTGACACTCTCTATCATCTCAGACACTCTCTATCACACTCTATCATTCTCAGACACTCTCAGACACTCACTATCACTCTCAGACACTCACTATCACTCTCTGACACTCACTACCACTCTCTGACACTCACTATCACTCTCTGACACTCTCTATCACTCTCTATCTTTCTCAGACACTCTCAGACACTCACTATCACTCTCAGACACTCACTATCACACTCTGATACTCTCTGACACTCACTATCACTCTCTGACACTATCTATCACTCTCTGACACTCACTATCACTCTCTGACACTATCTATCACTCTCTGACACTCACTATCACTCTCTAACACTCTCTGACACTCACTATCACCGTCTGACACTCTCTATCACTCTCTGACACTCTCAGACACTTACTGTCACTCTCTGACACTCACTATCACTCTCTGACACTCTCTAGCACTCTCTGACGCTCTCTGACACTCAATATCACTCTCTGACACTCTCCGACACTCTCCGACACTCTCTGACACTCTCATACACTCACTATCACTCTCTGACACTCTCTGACACTCTCTGACACTATCACTCTCTGATACTCTCTGACTCTCACTATCACTCTCTGACAGTCTCTATCACTCGCTGACACTCTCTGTCACTCATTATAACTCTCTGACAGTCTCGATAACTCTCTGACACTCTATATCACTCTCTGAAACTCTCTATCACTCTCTGACACTCTCTGAAACTCACGGACACTCACTATCACTCTCTGATACTCTCTGACACTCACTATCACTCTCTGACACTCTCTATCAATCTCTGACACTCTCTGACACTCACTATCACTCTCTGACACTCTCTATCTCTCTCTGACACTCTCTGTCCCTCTCTAACACTCTCTGACACTCTCTGACACTCTCAGACATTCTCATACACTCACTATCACTCTCTGACAACCTCTGACAACCTCTGGCACTCTCTGACACTCTCGGACACTCTCAGACAGTCACTATCACTCTCTGATACTCTCTGATACACACTAACACTCTCTGATACTCTCTATCCATCTCTGACACTCTCTGACACTCTCAGACACTCTCTCTCACTCTCTATCATTCTCAGAGACTCTCAGACACTCACTATCACTCTCAGACACTCACTATCACTCTCTGACACTCACTATCACTCTCTGACACTCACTAACACTCTCTGACACTCTCTATCACTCTCAGACACTCTCTATCACTCTCTATCATTCTCAGACACTCTCAGACACTCACTATCACTCTCAGACACTCACTATCACACTCTGATACTCTCTGACACTATCTATCACTCTCTGACACTCACTATCACTCTCTGACACTCTCTGACACTCACTATCACCGTCTGACACTCTCTATCACTCTCTGACACTCTCAGACACTTACTGTCACTCTCTATCACTCTCTATCACTCTCTGACACTCTCAGACACTCACTATCACTCTCAGACACTCACTATCACACTCTGACACACTCTGACACTCTCGACACTCTCGACACTCTCGACACTCTCTGACACTCTCTATCACTCTCTGTCACTCTCTATCAATCTCTGACACTCTCTGACACTCTCGGACACTCACTATCACACTCTGACACACTCTGACACTCTCGACACTCTCTGACACTCTCTATCACTCTCTGTCACTCTCTATCAATCTCTGACACTCTCTGAAACTCTCTAACACTCTCTGACACTCTCTGATACTCTCTGACACTCACTATCACTCTCTGACACTCTCTGTATATCTCTGACACTCTCTGACTCTCACTATCACTCTCTGACACTCTCTATCTATCTCTGACACTCTCTGACACTCTCAGACATTCTCATACACTCACTATCACTCTCTGACAATCTCTGACAACCTCTGACACTCTCTGACACTCTCAGACACTCTCAGACACTCACTATCACTCTCTGATACTCTCTGATACACACTATCACTCTCTGACACTCTCTGACACTCACTATCACTCTCTGACACTCTCTATCATCTCAGACACTCTCTATCACACTCTATCATTCTCAGACACTCTCAGACACTCACTATCACTCTCAGACACTCACTATCACTCTCTGACACTCACTACCACTCTCTGACACTCACTATCACTCTCTGACACTCACTATCACTCTCTGACACTCTCTATCACTCTCTATCTTTCTCAGACACTCTCAGACACTCACTATCACTCTCAGACACTCACTATCACACTCTGATACTCTCTGACACTCACTATCACTCTCTGACACTATCTATCACTCTCTGACACTCACTATCACTCTCTAACACTCTCTGACACTCACTATCACCGTCTGACACTCTCTATCACTCTCTGACACTCTCAGACACTTACTGTCACTCTCTGACACTCTCTATCACTCTCTGACACTCTCAGACAATCACTATCAATCTCTGACACTCTCTATCACTCTCTGACAGTCTCTGATACCTCAGACACTTACTGTCACTCTCTGACACTCACTATCACTCTCTGACACACTCTGACACTCTCGACACTCTCTGACACTCACTATCACTCTCTGTCACTCTCTATCAATCTCTGACACTCTCTGACACTCTCGGACACTCACTATCACACTCTGACACTCTCTGAAACTCTCTAACACTCTCTGACACTCTCTGACACTCTCACTATCACTCTCTGACAATCTCTGACACTCTCTTCCACTCTCTGACACTCTCTATCACTCTCTGACACTCTCTAGTACTCTCTGACACTCACTATCACTCTCAGACACTCACCATCACTCTCTGATACTCTCTGACACTCTCTATCACTGTCAGACACTCTCTATCACTCTCTATCATTCTCAGACACTCTCAGACACTCACTATCACTCTCTGACACTCACTATCACTCTCTGACACTCACTATCACTCTCTGACACTCTCTGAAACTCTCTATCTCTCTCTGACACTCTCTATCACTCTCTGACACTCTCTGACACTCTCTATCATTCTCTGACACTCTCTGACACTCTCAGACACTCTCAGACACTCACTATCACTCTCTGATACTCTCTGACACTCACTATCACTCTCTGATACTCTCTGACACTCTCTATCACTCTCTGACACGCACGATCACTCTCTGACACTCTCTGACACTCACTATCACTCTCTGATACTCTCAGACACTCAGTGTCACTCTCTGACTTTCTCTGACACTCTCTATCACTCTCTATCACTCTCTGACACACTCTGACACACTCTATCACTCTCTATCACACTCTGACACACTCTGACACTCAGAGACACTCACTGTCACTCTCTGACACTCTCTGACAATCTCAGACAATCACTATCACTCTCTGACATTCTCTGACACACTCTATCACTCTCTATCACAATCTGACACACTCTGACACTCAGAGACACTCACTGTCACTCTCTGACACTCTCTGACACTCACTACCACTCTCTGACACTCCCTATCACTCTCTGACACTCTCTGACACTCTCTAACACTCACTAACACTCTCTGACACTCTCTGACACTCTCACTATCACTCTCTGACACTCTCTATTACTCTCTGACACTCACTATCACTCTCAGACACTCACTATCACTCTCTGATACTCTCTGACACTCACTATCACTCTCTGACACTCCCTATCTATCTCTGACACTCTCTGACACTCACTATCACTCTCTGACAGTCTCTATCACTCTCAGACACTCTCTATCACTCTCAGACACTCTCAGACAATCACTATCACTCTCTGACATTCACTATCACTCTCTGACACTCTCTGACACTCTCTGAAACTCTCTACCTCTCTCTGACACTCTCTACCACTCTCTGACACTGTCTGACACTCTCTGTGAATCTCTGACACTCTCAGACACTTACTGCCACTCTCTGACACTCTCTATCACTCGCTGACACTCTCAGACAATCACTATCACTCTCTGACACTCTCTATCACTCTCTGACACTCTCTGATACTCTCAGATACTCACAGACACTCACTATCACTCTCTGACACTCTCTGACACTCACTGTCACTCTCTGACACTCTCTGATGCTCTCTGACACTCACTATCACTCTCTGACACACTCTGACACTCTCGACACTCTCTGATACTCTCTATCACTCTCTATCACTCTCCATCAATCTCTATCACTCTCTGACACTCTCTTACACACTCAGACACTCTGTGACACTCTCGATCACTCTCTGACACACTCTGACACTCTCTGACACCCTCGGACACTCTCTATCACTCTCTGACACTCTCTGACACTCTCTGACACTCTCAGACACTGACTAACACACTCTGATACTCTCTGACACTCACTCTCACTCTCTGAAACTCTCTATCACTCTCTGACTCTCTCTGACACTCACTATCACTCTCTGACACTCTCTATCACTCTCTGACACTCACTATCACTCGCTGACAATCACTATCACTCTGTGACCCTCTCTGAAACTCACTATCACTCTCTGACACTCTCTATCACTCTCTGACACTCTCTGACACTCACTATCACTCTCTGACACTTCTTGACACTCACTGTCACTCTCTGACACTCTCTGACACTCTCTGACACTCTCTGACACTCACTATCAATCTCTGACACTCTCTATCACTCTCTGACACTCACTATCACTCGCTGACACTCACTATCACTCTCTGACACTCTATGACACTCACTATCACTCTCTGACACTCTCCATCACTCTCTGACACTCTCTGACACTCACTATCACTCTCTGACACTCTCTGACACTCACTATCACTCTCTGACACTCTCTATCACTCTCTGACACTCTCAGACACTTACTGTCACTCTCTGACACTGTCCATCACTCTCTGACACTCTCAGACAATCACTATCACTCCATGACACTCTCTATCACTCTCTGACACTCTCTGATACTCTCTGACACTCACCATCACTCTCTGACACTCTCTATATATCTCTGACACTCTCTGACTCTCACTATCACTCTCTGACAGTCTCTATCACTCTCTGACACTCTCTCACACTCTCTGAGACTCTCTGACACTCACTATCACTCTCTGACACTCACTATCACTCTCTGACATTCTCTGACACTCACTATCACTCTCTGACACTCTCTATCACTCTCTGACACTCTCTGACTCTCACTATCACTCTCTGACACTCACTATCACTCTCTGACACTCTCTGACACTCACTATCACTCTCTGACACTCACTATCACTCTCTGACATTCTCTGACACTCACTATCACTCTCTGACACTCTCTATCACTCTCTGACACTCTCTGACACTCACTATCACTCTCTGAAACTCACTATCACTCTCTGACACTCTCTGACACTCACTATCACTCTCTGACACTCTCTATCACTCTCTGATACTCTCTGACACTCACTATCACTCTCTGACACTCACTATCACTCTCTGACACTCTCTGACACTCACTATCACTCTCTGACACTCTCTATCACTCTCTGACACTCTCTGACACTCACTATCACTCTCTGACACTCACTATCACTCTCTGACACTCTCTGACACTCACTATCACTCTCTGACACTCTCTAGCACTCTCTGACACTCTCTGACACTCAATATCACTCTCTGACACTCTCCGACACTCTCCGACACTCTCTGACACACTAATACACTCACTATCACTCTCTGACACTCTCTGACACTCTCTGACACTATCACTCTCTGATACTCTCTGACTCTCACTATCACTCTCTGACAGTCTCTATCACTCGCTGACACTCTCTGTCACTCATTATAACTCTCTGACAGTCTCGATAACTCTCTGACACTCTATATCACTCTCTGAAACTATCACTCTCTGACACTCTCTGAAACTCACGGACACTCACTATCACTCTCTGATACTCTCTGACACTCACTATCACTCTCTGACACTCTCTATCAATCTCTGACACTCTCTGACACTCACTATCACTCTCTGACACTCTCTATCTCTCTCTGACACTCTCTGTACCTCTCTAACACTCTCTGACACTCTCTGACACTCTCAGACATTCTCATACACTCACTATCACTCTCTGACAACCTCTGACAACCTCTGACACTCTCTGACACTCTCGGACACTCTCAGACACTCACAATCACTCTCTGATACTCTCTGATACACACTAACACTCTCTGATACTCTCTATCCATCTCTGACACTCTCTGACACTCTCAGACACTCTCTCTCACTCTCTATCATTCTCAGAGACTCTCAGACACTCACTATCACTCTCAGACACTCACTATCACTCTCTGACACTCACTATCACTCTCTGACACTCACTAACACTCTCTGACACTCTCTATCACTCTCAGACACTCTCTATCACTCTCTATCATTCTCAGACACTCTCAGACACTCACTATCACTCTCAGACACTCACTATCACACTCTGATACTCTCTGACACTATCTATCACTCTCTGACACTCTCAGACACTTACTGTCACTCTCTGACACTCTCTATCACTCTCTGACACTCTCAGACTATCACTATCACTCTCTGACACTCTCTATCACTCTCTGACTCTCTCTGATACTCTCTGACACTCACTATCACTCTCTGACACTCTCTATATATTTCTGACACTCTCTGACTCTCGCTATCACTCTCTGACACTCTCTATCTATCTCTGACACTCTCTGACACTCACTGTCACTCTCTGTCAGTCTCTATCACTCTCTGACATTCACTATCACTCTCTGACACTCTCTGACACTCTCTATCACTCTCTGACACTCTCTGACACACTCAGACACTCTGTCACACTCTCGATCACTCTCTGACACTCACTATCACTCTCAGACACTCACTATCACTCTCTGACACTCTCTGACACTCTCTGACTCTCCCTGACATTCACTGACACTCTCTGACACTCACGGACACTCACTATCACTCTCTGATACTCTTTGACACTCACTATCACTCTCTGACACTCTCTATCAATCTCTGACACTCTCTGACACTCACTATCACTCTCTGACACTCTCTATCTCTCTCTGACACTCTCTGTCCCTCTCTAACACTCTCTGAAACTCTCTGACACTCTCAGACATTCTCATACACTCACTATCACTCTCTGACAACCTCTGACAACCTCTGACACTCTCTGACACTCTCAGACACTCTCAGACACTCACTATCACTCTCTGATACTCTCTGATACACACTATCACTCTCTGATACTCTCTATCAATCTCTGACACTCTCTGACACTCACTATCACTCTCTGACACTCTCTATCATCTCAGACACTCTCTATCACACTCTATCATTCTCAGACACTCTCAGACACTCACTATCACTCTCAGACACTCACTATCACTCTCTGACACTCACTACCACTCTCTGACACTCACTATCACTCTCTGACACTCTCTATCACTCTCTATCTTTCTCAGACACTCTCAGACACTCACTATCACTCTCAGACACTCACTATCACACTCTGATACTCTCTGACACTCACTATCACTCTCTGACACTATCTATCACTCTCTGACACTCACTATCACTCTCTAACACTCTCTGACACTCACTATCACCGTCTGACACTCTCTATCACTCTCTGACACTCTCAGACACTTACTGTCACTCTCTGACACTCTCTATCACTCTCTGACACTCTCAGACAATCACTATCACTCTCTGACACTCTCTATCACTCTCTGACAGTCTCTGATACCTCAGACACTTACTGTCACTCTCTGACACTCACTATCACTCTCTGACACACTCTGACACTCTCGACACTCTCTGACACTCTCTATCACTCTCTGACACTCTCTGAAACTCACGGACACTCACTATCACTCTCTGATACTCTCTGACACTCACTACCACTCTCTGACACTCACTATCACTCTCTGACACACTCTGACACTCTCGACACTCTCTGACACTCTCTATCAATCTCTGACACTCTCTGACACTCACTATCACTCTCTGACACTCTCTATCTCTCTCTGACACTCTCTGTCCCTCTCTAACACTCTCTGACACTCTCTGACACTCTCAGACATTCTCATACACTCACTATCACTCTCTGACAACCTCTGACAACCTCTGACACTCTCTGACACTCTCGGACACTCTCAGACACTCACTATCACTCTCTGATACTCTCTGATACACACTAACACTCTCTGATACTCTCTATCCATCTCTGACACTCTCTGACACTCTCAGACACTCTCTCTCACTCTCTATCATTCTCAGAGACTCTCAGACACTCACTATCACTCTCAGACACTCACTATCACTCTCTGACACTCACTATCACTCTCTGACACTCACTAACACTCTCTGACACTCTCTATCACTCTCAGACACTCTCTATCACTCTCTATCATTCTCAGACACTCTCAGACACTCACTATCACTCTCAGACACTCACTATCACACTCTGATACTCTCTGACACTATCTATCACTCTCTGACACTCTCTGACACTCACTATCACTCTCTGACACTCTCTGACACTCACTATCACCGTCTGACACTCTCTATCACTCTCTGACACTCTCAGACACTTACTGTCACTCTCTATCACTCTCTATCACTCTCTGACACTCTCAGACACTCACTATCACTCTCAGACACTCACTATCACACTCTGACACACTCTGACACTCTCGACACTCTCGACACTCTCTGACACTCTCTATCACTCTCTGTCACTCTCTATCAATCTCTGACACTCTCTGACACTTTCGGACACTCACTATCACACTCTGACACACTCTGACACTCTCGACTCTCTCTGACACTCTCTATCACTCTCTGTCACTCTCTATCAATCTCTGACACTCTCTGAAACTCTCTAACACTCTCTGACACTCTCTGATACTCTCTGACACTCACTATCACTCTCTGACACTCTCTGTATATCTCTGACACTCTCTGACTCTCACTATCACTCTCTGACACTCTCTATCTATCTCTGACACTCTCTGACACTCACTGTCACTCTCTGACAGTCTCTATCACTCTCTGACATTCACTGTCACTCTCTGACACTCTCTGACACTCTCTATCACTCTCTGACACTCTCTGACACACTCAGACACTCTGTGACACTCTCGATCACTCTCTGACACTCTCTGACACTTTCAGACACTCTCTGACACTCTATCACTCTCTGACACTCTCTGACACTCTCTGACACTCTCAGACACTCACTAACACACTCTGATACTCTCTGACACTCTCTGACACTCTCTGACACTCTCTAATACTCACTAACACTCTCTGACACTCTCTGACACTCTCACTATCACTCTCTGACACTCTCTGACACTCTCTGACACTCTCTGACACTCTCTATCACTCTCTGACACTCTCCATTAGTCTCTGACAATCACTATCACTCTCAGATACTCACTATCACTCTCTGATACTCTCTGACACTCACTATCACTCTCTGACAGTCTCTATCACTCGCTGACACTCTCTGTCACTCATTATCACTCTCTGACAGTCTCGATAACTCTCTGACACTCTCTGACACTCTCTGACTCTCCCTGACATTCACTGACACTCTCTGACACTCACGGACACTCACTATCACTCTCTGATACTCTTTGACACTCACTATCACTCTCTGACACTCTCTATCAATCTCTGACACTCTCTGACACTCACTATCACTCTCTGACACTCTCTATCTTTCTCTGACACTCTCTGTCCCTCTCTAACACTCTCTGAAACTCTCTGACACTCTCAGACATTCTCATACACTCACTATCACTCTCTGACAACCTCTGACAACCTCTGACACTCTCTGACACTCTCAGACACTCTCAGACACTCACTATCACTCTCTGATACTCTCTGATACACACTATCACTCTCTGATACTCTCTATCAATCTCTGACACTCTCTGACACTCACTATCACTCTCTGACACTCTCTATCATCTCAGACACTCTCTATCACACTCTATCATTCTCAGACACTCTCAGACACTCACTATCACTCTCAGACACTCACTATCACTCTCTGACACTCACTACCACTCTCTGACACTCACTATCACTCTCTGACACTCTCTATCACTCTCTATCTTTCTCAGACACTCACTATCACTCTCAGACACTCACTATCACACTCTGATACTCTCTGACACTCACTATCACTCTCTGACACTATCTATCACTCTCTGACACTCACTATCACTCTCTAACACTCTCTGACACTCACTATCACCGTCTGACACTCTCTATCACTCCCTGACACTCTCAGACACTTACTGTCACTCTCTGACACTCTCTATCACTCTCTGACACTCTCAGACAATCACTATCAATCTCTGACACTCTCTATCACTCTCTGACAGTCTCTGATACCTCAGACACTTACTGTCACTCTCTGACACTCACTATCACTCTCTGACACACTCTGACACTCTCGACACTCTCTGACACTCACTATCACTCTCTGTCACTCTCTATCAATCTCTGACACTCTCTGACACTCTCGGACACTCACTATCACACTCTGACACTCTCTGAAACTCTCTAACACTCTCTGACACTCTCTATCACTCTCTGACACGCACGATCACGCTCTGACACTCTCTGACACTCACTATCACTCTCTGATACTCTCAGACACTCAGTGTCACTCTCTGACTTTCTCTGACACTCTCTATCACTCTCTGACACACTCTGACACACTCTATCACTCTCTATCACACTCTGACACACTCTGACACTCAGAGACACTCACTGTCACTCTCTGACACTCTCTGACAATCTCAGACAATCACTATCACTCTCTGACATTCTCTGACACACTCTATCACTCTCTATCACAATCTGACACACTCTGACACTCAGAGACACTCACTGTCACTCTCTGACACTCTCTGACACTCACTACCACTCTCTGACACTCCCTATCACTCTCTGACACTCTCTGACACTCTCTAACACTCACTAACACTCTCTGACACTCTCTGACACTCTCTGACACTCTCACTATCACTCTCTGACACTCTCTATTACTCTCTGACACTCACTATCACTCTCAGACACTCACTATCACTCTCTGATACTCTCTGACACTCACTATCACTCTCTGACACTCCCTATCTATCTCTGACACTCTCTGACACTCACTATCACTCTCTGACAGTCTCTATCACTCTCAGACACTCTCTATCACTCTCAGACACTCTCAGACAATCACTATCACTCTCTGACATTCACTATCACTCTCTGACACTCTCTGACACTCTCTGAAACTCTCTACCTCTCTCTGACACTCTCTACCACTCTCTGACACTGTCTGACACTCTCTGTGAATCTCTGACACTCTCAGACACTTACTGCCACTCTCTGACACTCTCTATCACTCGCTGACACTCTCAGACAATCACTATCACTCTCTGACACTCTCTATCACTCTCTGACACTCTCTGATACTCTCAGATACTCACAGACACTCACTATCACTCTCTGACACTCTCTGACACTCACTGTCACTCTCTGACACTCTCTGATGCTCTCTGACACTCACTATCATCCTCCATCAATCTCTATCACTCTCTGACACTCTCTTACACACTCAGCCACTCTGTGACACTCTCGATCACTCTCTGACACACTCTGACACTCTCTGACACCCTCGGACACTCTCTATCACTCTCTGACACTCTCTGACACTCTCTGACACTCTCAGACACTGACTAACACACTCTGATACTCTCTGACACTCACTATCACTCTCTGACACTCTCTATCACTCTCTGACTCTCTCTGACACTCACTATCACTCTCTGACACTCTCTATCACTCTCTGACACTCACTTTCACTCGCTGACACTCACTATCACTCTGTGACCCTCTCTGAAACTCACTATCACTCTCTGACACTCTCTATCACTCTCTGACACTCTCTGACACTCACTATCACTCTCTGACACTTCTTGACACTCACTGTCACTCTCTGACACTCTCTGACACTCTCTGACACTCTCTGACACTCACTATCACTCTCTGACACTCTCTATCACTCTCTGACACTCACTATCACTCGCTGACACTCACTATCACTCTCTGACACTCTATGACACTCACTATCACTCTCTGACACTCTCCATCACTCTCTGACACTCTCTGACACTCACTATCACTCTCTGACACTCTCTGACACTCACTATCACTCTCTGACACTCTCTATCACTCTCTGACACTCTCAGACACTTACTGTCACTCTCTGACACTGTCTATCACTCTCTGACACTCTCAGACAATCACTATCACTCCATGACACTCTCTATCACTCTCTGACACTCTCTGATACTCTCTGACACTCACCATCACTCTCTGACACTCTCTATATATCTCTGACACTCTCTGACTCTCACTATCACTCTCTGACAGTCTCTATCACTCTCTGACACTCTCTCACACTCTCTGAGACTCTCTGACACTCTCTATCACTCACTGACACTCTCTGACACACTCAGACACTCTGTGACACTCTCGATCACTCTCTGACACTCTCTGACACTTTCAGACACTCTCTGACACTCTCTATCACTCTCTGACACTCTCTGACACTCTCAGACACTCACTATCACTCTCTGACACTCTCTATCACTCTCTGACTCTCTCTGACACTCTCTGGCACTCACTATCACTCTCTGACACTCTCTATCACTCTCTGACACTCTCTATCACTCTCTGACACTCACAGACACTCACTATCACTCTCTGACGCTCACAATCACTCTCTGACACTCTTGCACACTCTCTGACACTCTCTGAAACTCTCTATCTCTCTCTGAAACTCTCTATCACTCTCAGACACTCTCTGACACTCTCTCACACTCTCTGAGACTCTCTGACACTCTCTATCACTCTCTGACACTCTCTGACACACTCAGACACTCTGTGACACTCTCGATCCCTCTCTGACACTCTCTGACACTTTCAGACACTCTCTGACACTCTATATCACTCTCTGACACTCTCTGACACTCTCTGACACTCTCAGACACTCACTAACACACTCTGATACTCTCTGACACTCACTATCACTCTCTGACACTCTCTATCACTCTCTGACTCTCTCTGACACTCACTATCACTCTCTGACACTCTCTATCACTCTCTGACACACACTATCACTCACTGACACTCACTATCACTCTCTGACCCTCTCTGAAACTCACTATCACTCTCTGACACTCTCTATCACTCTCTGACACTCTCTGACACTCACTATCACTCTCTGACACTCTCTGACACTCACTATTACTCTCTGACACTCTCTGACACTCACTGTCACGCTCTGACACTCTCTGACACTCTCTGAAGCTCTCTGACACTCACTATCACTCTCTGACACACTCTGACACTCTCGACACTCTCTGAAACTCTCTATCACTCTCTGTCACTCTCTATCAATCTCTGACACACTCTGACACTCTCTGACACCGTCGGACACTCACTATCACACTCTGACACTCTCTGAAACTCTCTAACACTCTCTGACACTCTCTGACACTCTCTGACACTCTCACTATCACTCTCTGACAATCTCTGACACTCTCTGACACTCTCTATCACTCTCTGACACTCTCTATTACTCTCTGACACTCACTATCACTCTCAGACACTCACCATCACTCTCTGATACTCTCTGACACTCACTATCACTCTCTGACACTCTCTATCTATCTCTGACACTCTCTGAATCTCACTATCACTCTCTGACAGTCTCTATCACTCTCTGACACTCTCTCACACTCTCTGAGACTCTCTGACACTCTCTATCACTCGCTGACACTCTCTGAAACTCTCTACCTCTCTCTGACACACTCTACCACTCTCTGACACTGTCTGACACTCTCTGACACTCTCAGACACTCACTATCACTCTCTGATACTCTCTGACGCTCACTATCGCTCTCTGATACTCTCTGACACTCTCTATCTATCTCTGACACTCTCTGAATCTCACTATCACTCTCTGACAGTCTCTATCACTCTCTGACACTCTCTCACACTCTCTGAGACTCTCTGACACTCTCTATCACTCCCTGACACTCTCTGAAACTCTCTACCTCTCTCTGACACTCTCTACCACTCTCTGACACTGTCTGACACTCTCTGTCACTCTCTGACACTCTCTGACACTCTCTGACACTCTCAGACATTCATTATCACTCTCTGATACTCTCTGACGCTCACTATCACTCTCTGATACTCTCTGACACTCAATATCACTCTCTGACACTCTCTATCACTCTCTGACACTCTCTGACACTCTCTGGCACTCTCTATCACTCTCTGACACTCTCAGACACTCACTATCACTCTCTGACGCTCACTATCACTCTCTGACACTCTCGCACACTCTCTGACACTCTCTGAAACTCTCTATCTCTCTCTGAAACGCTCTATCACTCTCTGACACTCTCTGACACTCTCAGACACTCACTATCACTCTCTGACACTCTCTGACACTCACTACCACTATCTGACACTCCCTATCACTCTCTGACACTCTCTGACACTCTCTAACACTCACTAACACTCTCTGACACTCTCTGACACTCTCTGACACTCTCACTATCACTCTCTGACACTCTCTGACACTCTCTGACACTCTATATCACTCTCTGACACTCTCTGACACTCTCAGACACTCACTATCACTCTCTGACACTCTCTGACACTCACTTACCACTCTCTGACACTCCCTATCACTCTCTGACACTCTCTGACACTCTCTGACACTGTCTGACACTCTCTGACACACTCAGACACTCACTATCACTCTCTGATACTCTCAGACACTCACTATCACCCTCTGATACTCTCTGACGCTCACTATCACTTTCTGATACTCTCTGACACTCAATATCACTCTCTGACACTCTCTATCACTCTCTGACACTCTCTGACACTCTCTGGCACTCTCTATCACTCTCTGACACTCTCAGACACTCACTATCACTCTCTGACGCTCTCGCACACTCTCTGACACTCTCTGAAACTCTCTATCTCTCTCTGAAACGCTCTATCACTCTCTGACACTCTCTGACACTCTCAGACACCCACTATCACTCTCTGACACTCTCTGACACTCACTATCACTCTCTGACACTCATGACACTCTCTGACACTCTCTGACACTCTCACTATCACTCTCTGACACTCTCTGACACTCTCTGACACTCTATATCACTCTCTGACACTCTCTGACACTCTCAGACTCTCACTATCACTCTCTGACACTCTCTGACACTCACTAACACTCTCTGACACTCCCTATCACTCTCTGACACTCTCTGACACTCTCTAACACTCACTGACACTCTCTGATACTCTCTGACACTCTCTGACACTCTCACTATCACTCTCTGACACTCTCTGACACTCTCTATCACTCTCTGACACTCTCTATTACTCTCTGACACTCACTATCACTCTCAGACACTCACTATCACTTTCTGATACTCTCTGACACTTACTATCACTCTCTGACACTCTCTATCTATCTCTGGCACTCTCTGACACTCACTATCACTCTCAGACACTCTCAGACAATCACTATCACTCTCTGACTTTCACTATCACTCTCTGACACTCTCTGACACTTTCTGAAACTCTCTACCTCTCTCTGACACTCTCTACCACTCTCTGACACTCTCTGTCACTCTCTGTCACTCTCTGACGCTCTCTGACACTCTCTGACACTCTCAGACACTCACTATCACTCTCTGATACTCTCTGACGCTCACTATCACTCTCTGATACTCTCTGACACTCAATATCACTCTCTGACACTCTCTATCACTCTCTGACACTCTCTGACACTCTCTGGCACTCACTATCACTCTCTGACACTCTCTATCACTCTCTGACAGTCTCTATCACTCTCTGACACTCACAGACACTCACTATCACTCTCTGACGCTCACAATCACTCTCTGACACTCTCGCACACTCTCTGACACTCTCTGAAACTCTCCATCTCTCTCTGAAACTCTCTATCACTCTCAGACACTCTCTGACACTCTCAGACACTCACTATCACATTCTGATACTCTCTGACACTCACTATCACTCTCTGACACTATCTATCACTCTCTGACACTCTCTGACACTCACTATCACTGTCTGACACTCTCTATCACTCTCTGACACTCTCAGACACTTACTGTCACTCTCTGACACTCTCTATCACACTCTGACACACTCAGACACTTACTGTCACTCTCTGACACTCTCTATCACTCTCTGACACTCTCAGACAATCACTATCACTCTCTGACACTCTCTATCACTCTCTGACACTCTCTGATACTCTCAGATACTCATAGACACTCACTATCACTCTCTGACACTCTCTGACACTCACTGTCACTCTCTGACACTCTCTGAAGCTTTCTGACACTCACTATCACTCTCTGATACACTCTGACACTCTCGACACTCTCTGAAACTCTTATCGCTCTCTGTCACTCTCTATCAATCTCTGACACACTCTGACACTCTCTGACACCCTCGGACACTCACTATCACACTCTGACACTCTCTGAAACTCTCTAACACTCTCTGATACTCTCTGACACTCTCTGACACTCTCACTATCACTCTCTGACAATCTCTGACAATCTCTGACACTCTCTATCACTCTCTGACACTCTCTATTACTCTCTGACAATCACTATCACTCTCAGACACTCACCATCACTCGCTGATACTCTCTGACACTCATTATCTCTCTCTGACACTCTCTATCTATCTCTGACACTCTCTGACACTCTCTGACACTCTCAGACACTCACTATCACTCTCTGATACTCTCTGACGCTCACTATCACTCTCTGATACTCTCTGACACTCAATATCAATCTCTGACACTCTCTATCACTCTCTGACACTCTCTGACACTCTCTGGCACTCACTATCACTCTCTGACACTCTCTATCACTCTCTGACACTCTCTATCACTCTCTGACACTCACAAACACTCACTATCACTCTCTGACGCTCACAATCACTCTCTGACACTCTCGCACACTCTCTGACACTCTCTGAAACTCTCCATCTATCTCTGAAACTCTCTATCACTCTCAGACACTCTCTGACACTCTCAGACACTCACTATCACACTCTGATACACTCTGACACTCACTATCACTCTCTCACACTATCTATCACTCTCTGACACTCTCTGACACTCACTATCACTCTCTGACACTCTCTGACACTCACTATCACTGTCTGACACTCTCTATCACTCTCTGACACTCTCAGAGACTTACTGTCACTCTCTGACACTCTCTATCACACTCTGACACTCTCAGACACTTACTGTCACTCTCTGACACTCTCTATCACTCTCTGACACTCTCAGACAATCACTATCACACTCTGACACTCTCTATCACTCTCTGACACTCTCTGATACTCTCAGATACTCATAGACACTCACTGTCACTCTCTGACACTCTCTGACACTCACTGTCACTGTCTGACACTCTCTGAAGCTCTCTGACACTCACTATCACTCTCTGACACACTCTGACACTCTCGACACTCTCTGAAACTCTTATCACTCTCTGTCACTCTCTATCAATCTCTGACACACTCTGACACTCTCTGACACCCTCGGACACTCACTATCACTCTCTGACGCTCACTATCACTCTCTGACACTCTCGCACACTCTCTGACACTCTCTGAAACTCTCTATCTCTCTCTGAAACGCTCTATCACTCTCTGACACTCTCTGACACTCTCAGACACTCACTATCACTCTCTGACACTCTCTGACACTCACTACCACTATCTGACACTCCCTATCACTCTCTGACACTCTCTGACACTCTCTAACACTCACTAACACTCTCTGACACTCTCTGACACTCTCTGACACTCTCACTATCACTCTCTGACACTCTCTGACACTCTCTGACACTCTATATCACTCTCTGACACTCTCTGACACTCTCAGACACTCACTATCACTCTCTGACACTCTCTGACACTCACTAACACTCTCTGACACTCCCTATCACTCTCTGACACTCTCTGACACTCTCTGACACTGTCTGACACTCTCTGACACTCTCAGACACTCACTATCACTCTCTGATACTCTCAGACACTCACTATCACCCTCTGATACTCTCTGACGCTCACTATCACTCTCTGATACTCTCTGACACTCAATATCACTCTCTGACACTCTCTATCACTCTCTGACACTCTCTGACACTCTCTGGCACTCTCTATCACTCTCTGACACTCTCAGACACTCACTATCACTCTCTGACGCTCTCGCACACTCTCTGACACTCTCTGAAACTCTCTATCTCTCTCTGAAACGCTCTATCACTCTCTGACACTCTCTGACACTCTCAGACACTCACTATCACTCTCTGACACTCTCTGACACTCACTATCACTCTCTGACACTCTCTGAAACTCTCTGACACTCTCTGACACTCTCACTATCACTCTCTGACACTCTCTGACACTCTCTGACACTCTATATCACTCTCTGACACTCTCTGACACTCTCAGACACTCACTATCACTCTCTGATACTCTCTGACGCTCACTATCACTCTCTGATACTCTCTGACACTCAATATCACTCTCTGACACTCTCTATCACTCTCTGACACTCTCTGACACTCTCTGGCACTCACTATCACTCTCTGACACTCTCTATCACTCTCTGACACTCTCTATCACTCTCTGACACTCACAGACACTCACTATCACTCTCTGACGCTCACAATCACTCTCTGACACTCTCGCACACTCTCTGACACTCTCTGAAACTCTCCATCTCTCTCTGAAACTCTCTATCACTCTCAGACACTCTCTGACACTCTCAGACACTCACTATCACATTCTGATACTCTCTGACACTCACTATCACTCTCTGACACTATCTATCACTCTCTGACACTCTCTGACACTCACTATCACTCTCTGACACTCTCTGACACTCACTATCACTGTCTGACACTCTCTATCACTCTCTGACACTCTCTATCACTCTCTGACACTCTCAGACACTTACTGTCACTCTCTGACACTCTCTATCACACTCTGACACACTCAGACACTTACTGTCACTCTCTGACACTCTCTATCACTCTCTGACACTCTCAGACAATCACTATCACTCTCTGACACTCTCTATCACTCTCTGACACTCTCTGATACTCTCTGACACTCTCTGACACTCTCTGGCACTCTCTATCACTCTCTGACACTCTCAGACACTCACTATCACTCTCTGACGCTCTCGCACACTCTCTGACACTCTCTGAAACTCTCTATCTCTCTCTGAAACGCTCTATCACTCTCTGACACTCTCTGACACTCTCAGACACTCACTATCACTCTCTGACACTCTCTGACACTCACTATCACTCTCTGACACTCTCTGAAACTCTCTGACACTCTCTGACACTCTCACTATCACTCTCTGACACTCTCTGACACTCTCTGACACTCTATATCACTCTCTGACACTCTCTGACACTCTCAGACACTCACTATCACTCTCTGATACTCTCTGACGCTCACTATCACTCTCTGATACTCTCTGACACTCAATATCACTCTCTGACACTCTCTATCACTCTCTGACACTCTCTGACACTCTCTGGCACTCACTATCACTCTCTGACACTCTCTATCACTCTCTGACACTCTCTATCACTCTCTGACACTCACAGACACTCACTATCACTCTCTGACGCTCACAATCACTCTCTGACACTCTCGCACACTCTCTGACACTCTCTGAAACTCTCCATCTCTCTCTGAAACTCTCTATCACTCTCAGACACTCTCTGACACTCTCAGACACTCACTATCACATTCTGATACTCTCTGACACTCACTATCACTCTCTGACACTATCTATCACTCTCTGACACTCTCTGACACTCACTATCACTCTCTGACACTCTCTGACACTCACTATCACTGTCTGACACTCTCTATCACTCTCTGACACTCTCTATCACTCTCTGACACTCTCAGACACTTACTGTCACTCTCTGACACTCTCTATCACACTCTGACACACTCAGACACTTACTGTCACTCTCTGACACTCTCTATCACTCTCTGACACTCTCAGACAATCACTATCACTCTCTGACACTCTCTATCACTCTCTGACACTCTCTGATACTCTCAGATACTCATAGACACTCACTATCACTCTCTGACACTCTCTGACACTCACTGTCACTCTCTGACACTCTCTGAAGCTTTCTGACACTCACTATCACTCTCTGATACACTCTGACACTCTCGACACTCTCTGAAACTCTTATCACTCTCTGTCACTCTCTATCAATCTCTGACACACTCTGACACTCTCTGACACCCTCGGACACTCACTATCACACTCTGACACTCTCTGAAACTCTCTAACACTCTCTGATACTCTCTGACACTCTCTGACACTCTCACTATCACTCTCTGACAATCTCTGACACTCTCTGACACTCTCTATCACTCTCTGACACTCTCTATTACTCTCTGACAATCACTATCACTCTCAGACACTCACCATCACTCGCTGATACTCTCTGACACTCATTATCTCTCTCTGACACTCTCTATCTATCTCTGACACTCTCTGAATCTCACTATCGCTCTCTGACAGTCTCTATCACTCTCTGACTCTCTCTCACACTCTCTGAGACTCTCTGACACTCTCTATCACTCTGTGACACTCTCTGAAACTCTCTACCTCTCTCTGACACTCTCTACCACTCTCTGACACTGTCTGACACTCTCTGTCACTATCTGACACTCTCTGACACTCTCTGACACTCTCAGACACTCACTATCACTCTGTGATACTCTCTGACGCTCACTATCACTCTCTGATACTCTCTGACACTCAATATCACTCTCTGACACTCTCTATCACTCTCTGACACTCTCTGACACTCTCTGGCAATCACTATCACTCTCTGACACTCTCTATCACTCTCTGACGTTCACTATCACTCTCTGACACTCTCGCACACTCTCTGACACTCTCTGAAACTCTGTGATACTCTCTGACGCTCACTATCACTCTCTGATACTCTCTGACACTCAATATCACTCTCTGACACTCTCTATCACTCTCTGACACTCTCTGACACTCTCTGGCAATCACTATCACTCTCTGACACTCTCTATCACTCTCTGACGTTCACTATCACTCTCTGACACTCTCGCACACTCTCTGACACTCTCTGAAACTCTCTATCTCTCTCTGAAACGCTCTATCACTCTCTGACACTCTCTGACACTCTCAGACACTCACTATCACTCTCTGACACTCTCTGACACTCACTACCACTATCTGACACTCCCTATCACTCTCTGACACTCTCTGACACTCTCTGACACTCTCTAACACTCACTAACACTCTCTGACACTCTCTGACACTCTCTGACACTCTCACTATCACTCTCTGACACTCTCTGACACTCTCTGACACTCTATATCACTCTCTGACACTCTCTGACACTCTCAGACCCTCACTATCACTCTCTGACACTCTCTGACACTCACTAACACTGTCTGACACTCCCTATCACTCTCTGACACTCTCTGACACTCTCTGACACTGTCTGACACTCTCTGACACTCTCAGACACTCACTATCACTCTCTGATACTCTCTGACGCTCACAATCGCTCTCTGATACTCTCTGACACTCTCTATCTATCTCTGACACTCTCTGAATCTCACTATCACTCTCTGACAGTCTCTATCACTCTCTGACACTCTCTCACACTCTCTGAGACTCTCTGACACTCTCTATCACTCTCTGAAACTCTGTACCTCTCTCTGACACTCTCTACCACTCTCTGACACTGTCTGACACTCTCTGTCACTCTCTGACACTCTCTGACACTCTCTGACACTCTCAGACACTCACTATCACTCTCTGATACTCTCTGACGCTCACTATCACTCTCTGATACTCTCTGACACTCAATATCACTCTCTGACACTCTCTATCACTCTCTGACACTCTCTGACACTCTCTGGCACTCTCTATCACTCTCTGACACTCTCAGACACTCACTATCACTCTCTGACGCTCTCGCACACTCTCTGACACTCTCTGAAACTCTCTATTTCTCTCTGAAACGCTCTACCACTCTCTGACACTCTCTGACACTCTCAGACACTCACTATCACTCTCTGACACTCTCTGACACTCACTACCACTCTCTGACACTCTCTGACACTCTCTGACACTCTCTGACACTCTCACTATCACTCTCTGACACTCTCTGACACTCTCTGACACTCTATATCACTCTCTGACACTCTCTGACACTCTCAGACACTCACTATCACTCTCTGACACTCTCTGACACTCACTAACACTCTCTGACACTCCCTATCACTCTCTGACACTCTCCGACACTTTCTAACACTCACTGACACTCTCTGATACTCTCTGACACTCTCTGACACTCTCACTATCACTCTCTGACACTCTCTGACACTCTCTGACACTCTCTATCACTCTCTGACACTCTCTATTACTCTCTGACACTCACTATCTCTCTCAGACACTCACTATCACTTTCTGATACTCTCTGACACTCACTATCATTTTCTGACACTCTCTATCTATCTCTGGCACTCTCTGACACTCACTATCACTCTCAGACACTCTCAGACAATCACTATCACTCTCTGACTTTCACTATCACTCTCTGACACTCTCTGACACTCTCTGAAACTCTCTACCTCTCTCTACCTCTCTATGACACTCTCTACCACTCTCTGACACTGTCTGACACTCTCTGTCACTCTCTGACACTCTCTGACACTCTCAGACACTCACTATCACTCTCTGATACTCTCTGACGCTCACTATCACTCTCTGATACTCTCTGACACTCAATATCACTCTCTGACACTCTCTATCACTCTCTGACACTCTCTGACACTCTCTGGCACTCACTATCACTCTCTGACACTCTCTATCACTCTCTGACACTCTCTATCACTCTCTGACTCTCACAGACACTCACTATCACTCTCTGACGCTCGCAATCACTCTCTGACACTCTCGCACACTCTCTGACACTCTCTGAAACTCTCCATCTCTCTCTGAAACTCTGTATCACTCTCAGACACTCTCTGACACTCTCAGACACTCACTATCACACGCTGATACTCTCTGACACTCACTATCACTCTCTGACACTATCTATCACTCTCTGACACTCTCTGACACTCACTATCACTCTCTGACACTCTCTGACACTCACTATCACTGTCTGACACTCTCTATAACTCTCTGACACTCTCAGACACTTACTGTCACTCTCTGACACTCTCAATCACACTCTGACACTCTCAGACACTTAGTGTCACTCTCTGACACTCTCTATCACTCTCTGACACTCTCAGACAATCACTATCACTCTCTGACACTCTCTATCACTCTCTGACACTCTCTGATACTCTCAGATACTCATAGACACTCACTGTCACTCTCTGACACTCTCTGACACTCACTGTCACTCTCTGACACTCTCTGAAGCTCT
The DNA here is from genome assembly GCF_036365525.1 of Heterodontus francisci. Taxonomy (NCBI): domain Eukaryota; kingdom Metazoa; phylum Chordata; class Chondrichthyes; order Heterodontiformes; family Heterodontidae; genus Heterodontus; species Heterodontus francisci. The sequence goes on from NC_090405.1 coordinate 14,827,265, forward strand.
CTGACACTCACTATCACTCTCTGACACACTCTGACACTCTCGACACTCTCTGAAACTCTTATCACTCTCTGTCACTCTCTATCAATCTCTGACACACTCTGACACTCTCTGACACCCTCGGACACTCACTATCACACTCTGACACTCTCTGAAACTCTCTAACACTCTCTGATACTCTCTGACACTCTCTGACACTCTCACTATCACTCTCTGACAATCTCTGACACTCTCTGACACTCTCTATCACTCTCTGACACTCTCTATTACTCTCTGACAATCACTATCACTCTCAGACACTCACCATCACTCGCTGATACTCTCTGACACTCATTATCTCTCTCTGACACTCTCTATCTATCTCTGACACTCTCTGAATCTCACTATCACTCTCTGACAGTCTCTATCACTCTCTGACTCTCTCTCACACTCTCTGAGACTCTCTGACACTCTCTATCACTCTCTGACACTCTCTGAAACTCTCTACCTCTCTCTGACACTCTCTACCACTCTCTGACACTGTCTGACACTCTCTGTCACTATCTGACACTCTCTCACACTCTCTGACACTCTCAGACACTCACTATCACTCTGTGATACTCTCTGACGCTCACTATCACTCTCTGATACTCTCTGACACTCTCTGACACTCTATATCACTCTCTGACACTCTCTGACACTCTCAGACACTCACTATCACTCTGTGATACTCTCTGACGCTCACTATCACTCTCTGATACTCTCTGACACTCAATATCACTCTCTGACACTCTCTATCACTCTCTGACACTCTCTGACACTCTCTGGCAATCACTATCACTCTCTGACACTCTCTATCACTCTCTGACACTCTCTGACACTCTCTGGCACTCTCGCACACTCTCTGACACTCTCTGAAACGCTCTATCTCTCTCTGAAACGCTCTATCACTCTCTGACACTCTCTGACACTCTCAGACACTCACTATCACTCTCTGACACTCTCTGACACTCACTACCACTATCTGACACTCCCTATCACTCTCTGACACTCTCTGACACTCTCTAACACTCACTAACACTCTCTGACACTCTCTGACACTCTCTGAGACTCTCACTATCACTCTCTGACACTCTCTGACACTCTATATCACTCTCTGACAATCTCTGACACTCTCAGACACTCACTATCACTCTCTGACAATCTCTGACAGTCACTAACACTCTCTGACACTCCCTATCACTCTCTGACACTCTCTGACACTCTCTGACACTGTCTGACACTCTCTGACACTCTCAGACACTCACTATCACTCTCTGATACTCTCTGACGCTCACTATCGCTCTCTGATACTCTCTGACACTCTCTATCTATCTCTGACACTCTCTGAATCTCACTATCACTCTCTGACAGTCTCTATCACTCTCTGACACTCTCACACTCTCTGAGACTCTCTGACACTCTCTATCACTCTCTGACACTCTCTGAAACTCTCTACCTCTCTCTGACACTCTCGACCACTCTCTGACACTGTCTGACACTCTCTGTCACTCTCTGACACTCTCTGACACTCTCAGACACTCACTATCACTCTCTGATACTCTCTGACGCTCACTATCACTCTCTGATACTCTCTGACACTCAATATCACTCTCTGACACTGTCTATCACTCTCTGACACTCTCTGACACTCTCTGGCACTCTCTATCACTCTCTGACACTCTCAGACACTCACTATCAATCTCTGACGCTCTCGCACACTCTCTGACACTCTCTGAAACTCTCTATCTCTCTCTGAAACGCTCTATCACTCTCTGACACTCTCTGACACTCACTATCACTCTCTGACACTCTCTGACACTCACTACCACTCTCTGACACTCTCTGACACTCTCTGACACTCTCTGACACTCTCACTATCACTCTCTGACACTCTCTGACACTCTCTGACACTCTATATCACTCTCTGACACTCTCTGACAATCTCAGACACTCACTATCACTCTCTGACACTCTCTGACACTCACTAACACTCTCTGACACTCCCTATCACTCTCTGACACTCTCTGACACTCTCTAACACTCACTGACACTCTCTGATACTCTCTGACACTCTCTGACACTCTCACTATCACTCTCTGACACTCTCTGACACTCTCTGACACTCTCTATCACTCTCTGACACTCTCTATTACTCTCTGACACTCACTATCACTCTCAGACACTCACTATCGCTTTCTGATACTCTCTGACACTCACTATCACTCTCTGACACTCTCTATCTATCTCTGGCACTCTCTGACACTCACTATCACTCTCAGACACTCTCAGACAATCACTATCACTCTCTGACTTTCACTATCACTCTCTGACACTCTCTGACACTCTCTGAAACTCTCTACCTCTCTCTGACACTCTCTACCACTCTCTGACACTGTCTGACACTCTCTGTCACTCTCTGACACTCTCTGACACTCTCAGACACTCACTATCACTCTCTGATACTCTCTGACGCTCACTATCACTCTCTGATACTCTCTGACACTCAATATCACTCTCTGACACTCTATATCACTCTCTGACACTCTCTGACACTCTCTGGCACTCACTATCACTCTCTGACACTCTCTATCACTCTCTGACACTCTCTATCACTCTCTGACACTCACAGACACTCACTATCACTCTCTGACGCTCACAATCACTCTCTCACACTCTCGCACACTCTCTGACACTCTCTGAAACTCTCTATCTCTCTCTGAAACTCTATATCACTCTCAGACACTCTCTGACACTCTCAGACACTCACTATCACACTCTGATACTCTCTGACACTCACTATCACTCTATGACACTATCTATCACTCTCTGACACTCACTATCACTCTCTGACACTCTCTGACACTCTCTGACACTCACTGTCACTCTCTGACACTCTCTGATGCTCTCTGACACTCACTATCACTCTCTGACACACTCTGACACTCTCGACACTCTCTGACACTCACTATCACACTCTGACACTCTCTGAAACACTCTAACACTCTCTGACACACTCTGACACTCTCACTATCACTCTCTGACACTCTCTGACACTCTATTTCACACTCTGACACTCTCTATTACTCTCTGACACTCACTATCACTCTCAGACACTCACCATCACTCTCTGATACTCTCTGACACTCACTATCACTCTCAGACACTCACCATCACTCTCTGATGCTCTCTGACTATCACTATCACTCTCTGACAGTCTCTATCACTCTCAGACACTCTCTATCACTCTCAGACACTCTCAGACACTCACTTTCACTCTCTGACACTCTCTCACACTCTCTGAAACTCTCTATCTCTCTCTGACACTCTCTATCACTCTCTGAAACTCTCTGACTCTTTCAGACACTCTCAGACACTCACTATCACTCTCTGAAACTCTCTGACACTCAATATCACTCTCTGATACTCTCTGACACTCAATATCACTCTCTGACACTCTCTATCACTCTCTGACACTCTCTGACACTCACTATCACTGTCTGACACTCTCTATCACTCTCTGACACTCTCAGACACTTACTATCACTCTCTGACACTCTCTATCGCTGTCTGACACTCTCTATTACTCTGTGACAATCACTATCACTCTCAGACACTCACCATCACTCGCTGATACTCTCTGACACTCATTATCTCTCTCTGACACTCTCTATCTATCTCTGACACTCTCTGAATCTCACTATCGCTCTCTGACACTCTCTATCACTCTCTGACTCTCTCTCACACTCTCTGAGACTCTCTGACACTCTCTATCACTCTCTGACACTCTCTGAAACTCTCTACCTCTCTCTGACACTCTCTACCACTCTCTGACACTGTCTGACACTCTCTGTCACTATCTGACACTCTCTGACACTCTCTGACACTCTCAGACACTCACTATCACTCTGTGATACTCTCTGACGCTCACTATCACTCTCTGATACTCTCTGACACTCAATATCACTCTCTGACACTCTCTATCACTCTCTGACAATCTCTGACACTCTCTGGCAATCACTATCATTCTCTGACACTCTCTATCACTCTCTGACACTCTCTGGCACTCTCGATCACTCTCTGACACTCTCAAACACTCACTATCACTCTCTGACGTTCACTATCACTCTCTGACACTCTCGCACACTCTCTATCTCTCTCTGAAACGCTCTATCACTCTCTGACACTCTCTGACACTCTCAGACACTCACTATCACTCTCTGACACTCTCTGACACTCACTACCACTATCTGTCACTCTCTAAAACTCACTAACACTCTCTGACACTCTCTGACACTCTCTGACACTCTCACTATCACTCTCTGACACTCTCTGACACTCTCTGACACTCTATATCACTCTCTGACACTCTCTGACACTCTCAGACACTCACTATCACTCTCTGACACTCTCTGACACTCACTAACACTCTCTGACACTCCCTATCACTCTCTGACACTCTCTGACACTCTCTGACACTGTCTGACACTCTCTGACACTCTCAGACACTCACTATCACTCTCTGATACTCTCTGACGCTCACAATCGCTCTCTGATACTCTCTGACACTCTCTATCTATCTCTGACACTCTCTGAATCTCACTATCACTCTCTGACAGTCTCTATCACTCTCTGACACTCTCTCACACTCTCTGAGACTCTCTGACACTCTCTATCACTCTCTGACACTCTCTGAAACTCTCTACCTCTCTCTGCCACTCTCTACCACTCTCTGACACTGTCTGACACTCTCTGTCACTCTCTGACACTCTCTGACACTCTCTGACACTCTCAGACACTCACTATCACTCTCTGATACTCTCTGACGCTCACTATCACTCTCTGATACTCTCTGACACTCAATATCACTCTCTGACACTCTCTATCACTCTCTGACACTCTCTGACACTCTCTGGCACTCTCTATCACTCTCTGACACTCTCAGACACTCACTATCACTCTCTGACGCTCTCGCACACTCTCTGACACTCTCTGAAACTCTCTATCTCTCTCTGAAACGCTCTATCACTCTCTGACACTCTCTGACACTCTCAGACACTCACTATCACTCTCTGACACTCTCTGACACTCACTACCACTCTCTGACACTCTCTGACACTCTCTGACACTCTCTGACACTCTCACTATCACTCTCTGACACTCTCTGACACTCTATATCACTCTCTGACACTCTCTGACACTCTCAGACACTCACTATCACTCTCTGACACTCTCTGACACTCACTAACACTCTCTGACACTCCCTATCACTCTCTGACACTCTCTGACACTCTCTAACACTCACTGACACTCTCTGATACTCTCTGACACTCTCTGACACTCTCACTATCACTCTCTGACACTCTCTGACACTCTGTGACACTCTCTATCACTCTCTGACACTCTCTATTACTCTCTGACACTCACAATCTCTCTCAGACACTCACTATCACTTTCTGATACTCTCTGACACTCACTATCACTCTCTGACACTCTCTATCTATCTCTAGCACTCTCTGACACTCACTATCACTCTCAGACACTCTCAGACAATCACTATCACTCTCTGACTTTCACTATCACTCTCTGACACTCTCTGACACTCTCTGAAACTCTCTACCTCTCTCTGACACTCTCTAGCACTCTCTGACACTGTCTGACACTCTCTGTCACTCTCTGACACTCTCTGACACTCTCTGACACTCTCAGACACTCACTATCACTCTCTGATACTCTCTGACGCTCACTATCACTCTCTGATACTCTCTGACACTCAATATCACTCTCTGACACTCTCTATCACTCTCTGACACTCTCTGACACTCTCTGGCACTCACTATCACTCTCTGACACTCTCTATCACTCTCTGACACTCTCTATCACTCTCTGACACTCACAGACACTCACTATCACTCTCTGACGCTCACAATCACTCTCTGACACTCTCGCACACTCTCTGACACTCTCTGAAACTCTCCATCTCTCTCTGAAACTCTCTATCACTCTCAGACACTCTCTGACACTCTCAGACACTCACTATCACACGCTGATACTCTCTGACACTCACTATCACTCTCTGACACTATCTATCACTCTCTGACACTCTCTGACACTCACTATCACTCTCTGACACTCTCTGACACTCACTATCACTGTCTGACACTCTCTATCACTCTCTGACACTCTCAGACACTTACTGTCACTCTCTGACACTCTCAATCACACTCTGACACTCTCAGACACTTACTGTCACTCTCTGACACTCTTATCACTCTCTGACACTCTCAGACAATCACTATCACTCTCTGACACTCTCTATCACTCTCTGACACTCTCTGATACTCTCAGATACTCATAGACAATCACTGTCACTCTCTGACACTCTCTGACACTCACTGTCACTCTCTGACACTCTCTGAAGCTCTCTGACACTCACTATCACTCTCTGACACACTCTGACACTCTCGACACTCTCTGAAACTCTTATCACTCTCTGTCACTCTCTATCAATCTCTGACACACTCTGACACTCTTTGACACCCTCGGACAGTCACTATCACACTCTGACACTCTCTGAAACTCTCTAACACTCTCTGATACTCTCTGACACTCTCTGACACTCTCACTATCACTCTCTGACAATCTCTGACACTCTCTGACACTCTCTATCACTCTCTGACACTCTCTATTACTCTCTGACAATCACTATCACTCTCAGACACTCACCATCACTCGCTGATACTCTCTGACACTCATTATCTCTCTCTGACACTCTCTATCTATCTCTGACACTCTCTGAATCTCACTATCACTCTCTGACAGTCTCTATCACTCTCTGACTCTCTCTCACACTCTCTGAGACTCTCTGACACTCTCTATCACTCTCTGACACTCTCTGAAACTCTCTACCTCTCTCTGACACTCTCTACCACTCTCTGACACTGTCTGACACTCTCTGTCACTATCTGACACTCTCTGACACTCTCTGACACTCTCAGACACTCACTATCACTCTGTGATACTCTCTGATGCTCACTATCACTCTCTGATACTCTCTGACACTCAATATCACTCTCTGACACTCTCTATTACTCTCTGACACTCTCTGACACTCTCTGGCAATCACTATCACTCTCTGACACTCTCTATCACTCTCTGACACTCTCTGACACTCTCTGGCACTCTCGATCACTCTCTGACACTCTCATACACTCACTATCACTCTCTGACGTTCACTATCACTCTCTGACACTCTCGCACACTCTCTGACAACTCTCTGAAATGCTCTATCTCTCTCTGAAACGCTCTATCACTCTCTGACACTCTCTGACACTCTCAGACACTCACTATCACTCTCTGACACTCTCTGACACTCACTACCACTATCTGACACTCCCTATCAGTCTCTGACACTCTCTGACACTCTCTAACACTCACTAACACTCTCTGACACTCTCTGACACTCTCTGAGACTCTCACTATCACTCTCTGACACTCTCTGACACTCTCTGACACTCTATATCACTCTCTGACACTCTCTGACACTCTCAGACACTCACTATCACTCTCTGACAATCTCTGACACTCACTAACACTCTCTGACACTCCCTATCACTCTCTGACACTCTCTGACACTCTCTGACACTGTCTGACACTCTCTGACACTCTCAGACACTCACTATCACTCTCTGATACTCTCTGACGCTCACTATCGCTCTCTGATACTCTCTGACACTCTCTATCTATCTCTGACACTCTCTGAATCTCACTATCACTCTCTGACAGTCTCTATCACTCTCTGACACTCTCTCACACTCTCTGAGACTCTCTGACACTCTCTATCACTCTCTGACACTCTCTGAAACTCTCTACCTCTCTCTGACACTCTCGACCACTCTCTGACACTGTCTGACACTCTCTGTCACTCTCTGACACTCTCTGACACTCTCTGACACTCTCAGACACTCACTATCACTCTCTGATACTCTCTGACGCTCACTATCACTCTCTGATACTCTCTGACGCTCACTATCACTCTCTGATACTCTCTGACACTCACTATCACTCTCTGATACTCTCTGACACTCAATATCACTCTCTGACACTGTCTATCACTCTCTGACACTCTCTGACACTCTCTGGCACTCTCTATCACTCTCTGACACTCTCAGACACTCACTATCACTCTCTGACGCTCTCGCACACTCTCTGACACTCTCTGAAACTCTCTATCTCTCTCTGAAACGCTCTATCACTCTCTGACACTCTCTGACACTCTCAGACACTCACTATCACTCTCTGACACTCTCTGACACTCACTACCACTCTCTGACACTCTCTGACACTCTCTGACACTCTCACTATCACTCTCTGACACTCTCTGACACTCTCTGACACTCTATATCACTCTCTGACACTCTCTGACAATCTCAGACACTCACTATCACTCTCTGACACTCTCTGACACTCACTAACACTCTCTGACACTCCCTATCACTCTCTGACACTCTCTGACACTCTCTAACACTCACTGACACTCTCTGATACTCTCTGACACTCTCTGACACTCTCACTATCACTCTCTGACACTCTCTGACACTCTCTGACACTCTCTATCACTCTCTGACACTCTCTATTACTCTCTGACACTCACTATCACTCTCAGACACTCACTATCACTTTCTGATACTCTCTGGCACTCACTATCACTCTCTGACACTCTCTATCTATCTCTGGCACTCTCTGACACTCACTATCACTCTCAGACACTCTCAGACAATCACTATCACTCTCTGACTTTCACTATCACTCTCTGACACTCTCTGACACTCTCTGAAACTCTCTACCTCTCTCTGACACTCTCTACCACTCTCTGACACTGTCTGACACTCTCTGTCACTCTCTGACACTCTCTGACACACTCTGACACTCTCAGACACTCACTATCACTCTCTGATACTCTCTGACGCTCACTATCACTCTCTGATACTCTCTGACACTCAATATCACTCTCTGACACTCTCTATCACTCTCTGACACACTCTGACACTCTCTGGCACTCACTATCACTCTCTGACACTCTCTATCACTCTCTGACACTCTCTATCACTCTCTGACACTCACAGACACTCACTATCACTCTCTGACGCTCACAATCACTCTCTGACACTCTCGCACACTCTCTGACACTCTCTGAAACTCTCTATCTCTCTCTGAAACTCTCTATCACTCTCAGACACTCTCTGACACTCTCAGACACTCACTATCACACTCTGATACACTCTGACACTCACTATCACTCTCTGACACTATCTATCACTCTCTGACACTCTCTGACACTCACTATCATTCTCTGACACTCTCTGACACTCTCTGACACTCACTGTCACTCTCTGACACCCTCTGATGCTCTCTGACACTCACTATCACTCTCTGACACACTCTGACACTCTCGACACTCTCTGACACTCTCTATCACTCTCTATCGCTCTCTATCAATCTCTGACACACTCTGACACTCTCTGACACTCTCTGACACTCTCGGACACTCACTATCACACTCTGACACTCTCTGAAACACTCTAACACTCTCTGACACACTCTGACACTCTCACTATCACTCTCTGACACTCTCTGACACTCTATTTCACTCTCTGACACTCTCTATTACTCTCTGACACTCACTATCACTCTCAGACACTCACCATCACTCTCTGATACTCTCTGACACTCACTATCACTCTCAGACACTCACCATCACTTTCTGATACTCTCTGACTATCACTATCACTCTCTGACAGTCTCTATCACTCTCAGACACTCTCTATCACTCTCAGACACTCTCAGACACTCACTTTCACTCTCTGACACTCTCTCACACTCTCTGAAACTCTCTATCTCTCTCTGACACTCTCTATCACTCTCTGAAACTCTCTGACTCTTTCAGACACTCTCAGACACTCACTATCACTCTCTGAAACTCTCTGACACTCAATATCACTCTCTGATACTCTCTGACACTCAATATCACTCTCTGACACTCTCTATCACTCTCTGACACTCTCTGACACTCACTATCACTGTCTGACACTCTCTATCACTCTCTGACACTCTCAGACACTTACTATCACTCTCTGACACTCTCTATCGCTGTCTGACACTCTCAGACAATCACTATCACTCTTTGTCACTCTCTGGCACTCTCTATAGCTCTCTGACACTCTCTGATACTCTCAGACACACACAGAAACTCACTATCACTCTCTGACTCTCTCTGACACTCTCTGACACTCTCTGACACTCACGGACACTCACTATCACTCTCTGATACTCTCTGACACTCACTATCACTCTCTGACACTCTCTATCAATCTCTGACACTCTCTGACACTCACTATCACTCTCTGACACTCTCTATCTCTCTGTGACACTCTCTGTCCCTCTCTAACACTCTCTGACACTCTCTGACACTCTCAGACATTCTCATACACTCACTATCACTCTCTGACAACCTCTGACACTCTCTGACACTCTCAGACACTCTCAGACACTCACTATCACTCTCTGATACTCTCTGATACACACTATCACTCTCTGATACTCTCTATCACTCTCTGACACTCTCTGACACTCTCTGACACTCTCAGACACTCTCTGACACTCACAATCACTCTCTGATACTCTCTGACACTCTCTATCACTCTCTGACACGCACTATCACTCTCTGACACTCTCTGATGCTCTCTGACACTCACTATCACTCTCTGACACACTCTGACACTCTCGACACTCTCTGACACTCTCTATCACTCTCTATCGCTCTCTATCAATCTCTGACACACTCTGACACTCTCTGACACTCTCGGACACTCTCGGACACTCACTACCACACTCTGACACTCTCTGAAACACTCTAACACTCTCTGACACACTCTGACACTCTCACTATCACTCTCTGACACTCTCTGACACTCTATTTCACTCTCTGACACTCTCTATTACTCTCTGACACTCACTATCACTCTCAGACACTCACCATCACTCTCTGATACTCTCTGAAACTCACTATCACTCTCAGACACTCACCATCACTCTCTGATACTCTCTGACTATCACTATCACTCTCTGACAGTCTCTATCACTCTCAGACACTCTCTATCACTCTCAGACACTCTCAGACACTCACTTTCACTCTCTGACACTCTCTCACACTCTCTGAAACTCTCTATCTCTCTCTGACACTCTCTATCACTCTCTGAAACTCTCTGACTCTTTCAGACACTCTCAGACACTCACTATCACTCTCTGAAACTCTCTGACACTCAATATCACTCTCTGATACTCTCTGACACTCAATATCACTCTCTGACACTCTCTATCACTCTCTGACACTCTCTGACACTCACTATCACTGTCTGACACTCTCTATCACTCTCTGACACTCTCTGACACTCTCAGACACTTACTATCACTCTCTGACACTCTCTATCGCTGTCTGACACTCTCAGACAATCACTATCACTCTCTGTCACTCTCTGGCACTCTCTATCACTCTCTGACACTCTCTGATACTCTCAGACACACACAGAATCTCACTATCACTCTCTGACTCTCTCTGACACTCTCTGACACTCTCTGACACTCACGGACACTCACTATCACTCTCTGATACTCTCTGACACTCACTATCACTCTCTGACACTCTCTATCAATCTCTGACACTCTCTGACACTCACTATCACTCTCTGACACTCTCTATCTCTCTCTGACACTCTCTGTCCCTCTCTAACACTCTCTGACACTCTCTGACACTCTCAGACATTCTCATACACTCACTATCACTCTCTGACAACCTCTGACAACCTCTGACACTCTCTGACACTCTCAGACACTCTCAGACACTCACTATCACTCTCTGATACTCTCTGATACACACTATCACTCTCTGATACTCTCTATCACTCTCTGACACTCTCTGACACTCTCTGACACTCTCAGACACTCTCTGACACTCACAATCACTCTCTGATACTCTCTGACACTCTCTATCACTCTCTGACACGCACTATCACTCTCTGACACTCTCTGACACTCACAATCACTCTCTGACACACTCTGACACTCTCAGACACTCACTATCACACTCAGACACACTCTATCACTCTCTATCACTCTCTGACACTCACTATCACTCTCTGACACTCACTATCACTCTCTGACACTCTCTGAAACTCTCTAACTCTCTCTGACACTCTCTATCACTCTCTGACTCTCTCTGACACTCTCTATCACTCTCTGACACTCTCAGAAACTCTCAGACCCTCACTGTCACTCTCTGATACTCTCTGACACTCACTATCACTCTCTGATACTCTCTGACACTCTCTATCACTCTCTGACACGCACTATCACTCTCTGACACTCTCTGATACTCACAATCACTCTCTGACACACTCTGACACTCTCAGACACTCAGTGTCACTCTCTGACTTTCTCTGACACTCGCTATCACTCTCTATCACTCTCTGACACCCTCTGACACACTCTATCACTCTCTATCACACTCTGACACACTCTGACACTCAGAGACACTCACTGTCACTCTCTGACACTCTCGGACAATCTCAGACAATCACTATCACTCTCTGACACTCTCTGACACACTCTATCACTCTCTATTACACTCTGACACACTCTGACACTCAGAGACACTCACTGTCACTCTCTGACACTCTCTGTCACTCACTATCACTCTCTGACACTCCCTATCACTCTCTGACACTCTCTGACACTCTCTAACACTCACTAACACTCTCTGACACTCCCTGACACTCTCTGACACTCTCACTATCACTCGCTGACACTCTCTGACTCTCTCTATCACTCTCTGACACTCTCTATTACTCTCTGACACTCACTATCACTCTCAGACACTCACTATCACTCTCTGATACTCTCTGACAATCACTATCACTCTCTGACACTCTCTATCTATCTCTGACACTCTCTGACACTCACTATCACTCTCTGACAGTCTCTATCACTCTCAGACACTCTCTGACACTCTCTAACACTCACTAATACTCTCTGACACTCTCTGACACTCTCTGACACTCTCACTATCACTCTCTGACACTCTCTGACACACTCTGACACTCTCTGACACTCTCTGACACTCTCTATTAATCTCTGACACTCACTATCACTCTCAGACACTCACTATCACTCTGATACTCTCTGACACTCACTATCACTCTCTGACACTCTCTATCTATCTCTGACACTCTCTGACACTCACTATCAGTCTCTGACAGTCTCTATCACTCTCAGACACTCTCTATCACTCTCAGACACTCTCAGACAATCACTATCACTCCCTGACATTCACTATCACTCTCTGACACTCTCTGAAACTCTCTGAAACTCTTTAGCTCTCTCTGACACTCTCTACCACTCTCTGACACTGTGTGACACTCTCTGACACTCTCTGTCACTCTCTGACACTCTCTGACACTCTCAGACACTCACTATCACTCTCTGATACTCTCTGACGCTCACTATCACTTTCTGATACTCTCTGACACTCAATATCACTCTCTGACACTCTCAGACACTCACTATCACTCTCTGATACTCTCTGACGCTCACTATAACTCTCTGATACTCTCTGACACTCAATATCACTCTCTGACACTCTCTGACACTCTCTATCACTCTCTGACACTCTCAGACAATCACTATCACTCTCTGACACTCTCTATCACTCTCTGACACTCGCTGATACTCTCAGATAATCACAGACACTCACTATCACTCGCTGACACTCTCTGACACTCTCTGACAATCACTGTCACTCTCTGACACTCTCTGATGCTCTCTGACACTCACTATCACTCTCTGACACACTCTGACACTCTCGACACTCTCTGACACTCTCTATCACTCTCTATCGCTCTCTATCAATCTCTGACACACTCTGACACTCTCTGACACTCTCGGACACTCTCGGACACTCACTATCACACTCTGACACTCTCTGAAACACTCTAACACTCTCTGAAACTCTCTGACACTCTCACTATCACTCTCTGACACTCTCTGACACTCTCTATCACTCTCTGACACTCTCTATTACCCTCTGACACTCACTATCACTCTCAGACACTCACCATCACTCTCTGATACACTCTGACACTCACTATCACTCTCTGACACTCTCTATCTATCTCTTGCACTCTCTGACTCTCACTATCACTCTCTGACAGTCTCTATCACTCTCAGACACTCTCTATCACTCTCAGACACTCTCAGACACTCACTTTCACTCTCTGACACGCTCTCACACTCTCTGAAACTCTCTATCTCTCTCTGAAACTCTTTATCACTCTCTGACACAGTCTGACACTCTCTATCACTCTCTGATACTCTCTGACGCTCACTATCACTCTCTGATACTCTCTGACACTCAATATCACTCTCTGACAATCTCAGACACTCACTATCACTCTCTGATACTCTCTGACGCTCACTATAACTCTCTGATACTCTCTGACACTCAATATCACTCTCTGACACTCTCTATCACTCTCTGACACTCTCTATCACTCTCTGACACTCTCAGACACTCACTATCACTCTCTGACACTCTCTCACTCTCTGATACTCTCTATCACTCTCTGACACTCTCTGACACTCTCTAGCACTCTCAGACACTCTCAGACACTCACCATCACTCACAGACAGTCTCTATCTCTCTCTGACACTCTCTATCACTCTCTATCTCTCTCTGACACTCTCTGACACTCACTATCACTCTCTGACACTCTCTATCGCTCTCAGACTGACTCTATCACTCTCAGACACTCTCAGACACTCACTATCACTCTCCGACGCTCACTATCACACTCTGACACTCTCGCACACTCTCTGACACTCTCTGAAACTCTCTATCTCTCTCTGAAACTCTCTGACACTCTCTGACACTCTCTGACACTCTCAGACACTCACTATCACACTCTGATACTCTCTGACACTCACTATCACTCTCTGACACTCTCTGACACTCTCTGACACTCTCTGACACTCAGTATCACTCTCTGACACTCTCTGACACTCACTATCACTGTCTGACACTCTCTATCACTCTCTGACACTCTCAGACACTTAATGTCACTCTTTGACACTCTCTATCACTCTCTGAAACTCTCTGACACTCTCTGACACTCTCTGACACTCTCTGACACTCTCAGACACTCACTATCACACTCTGATACTCTCTGACACTCACTATCATTCTCT
Source organism: Heterodontus francisci (assembly GCF_036365525.1). Lineage (NCBI taxonomy): Eukaryota > Metazoa > Chordata > Chondrichthyes > Heterodontiformes > Heterodontidae > Heterodontus > Heterodontus francisci. The sequence goes on from NC_090405.1 coordinate 14,842,577, forward strand.
GATACTCTCTGACACTCACTATCAATCTCTGACACTCTCTATCACTCTCTGACACTCTGACACTCAGTATCACTCTCTGACACTCTCTGACACTCACTATCACTGTCTGACACTCTCTATCACTCTCTGACACTCTCAGACACTTAATGTCACTCTCTGACACTCTCAGACAATCACTATCACTCTCAGACTGTCTCTATCACTCTCAGACACTCTCAGACACTCACTATCACTCTCTGACGCTCACTATCACTCTCTGACACTCTCGCACACTCTCTGACACTCTCTAAAACTCTCTATCTCTCTCTGAAACTCTCTATCACTCTCTGACACTCTCTGACACTCTCTGACACTCTCAGACACTCACTATCACACTCTGATACTCTCTGACACTCACTATCACTCTCTGACTCTCTCTGACACTCACTATCACTCTCTGACACTCTCTCTCACTCTCTGACACTCTCTGACACTCAGTATTACTCTCTGACACTCTCTGACATTCACTATCACTGTCTGACACTCTCTATCACTCTCTGACACTCTCAGACACTTACTGTCACTCTCTGACACTCTCTATCACTCTCTGACACTCTCAGACAATCACTATCACTCTCTGACACTCTCTATCACTCTCTGACACTCTCTGATACTCTCAGATACTCACAGACACTCACTATCACTCTCTGACACTCTCTCACACTCTCTGACACTCTCTATCACTCTCTGACACTCTCTGACACTCTCTCGCACTCTCAGACACTCTCAGACACTCACTATCACTCACAGACACTCTCCATCTCACTCTGACACTCTCTATCACTCTCTATCTTTCTCAGACACTCTCAGACACACACTATCACTCTCTGACACTCACTATCACTCTCTGACACTCACTATCACTCTCTGACACTCTCTGAAACTCTCTAACTCTCTCTGACACTCTCTATCACTCTCTGACACTCTCTGACACTCTCTATCACTCTCTGACACTCTCAGACACTCTCAGACCCTCACTGTCACTCTCTGATACTCTCTGACACTCACAATCACTCTCTGATACTCTCTGACACTCTCTATCACTCTCTGACACGCACTATCACTCTCTGACACTCTCTGACACTCACAATCACTCTCTGACACACTCTGACACTCTCAGACACTCAGTGTCACTCTCTGACTTTCTCTGACACTCGCTATCACTCTCTATCACTCTCTGACACCCTCTGACACACTCTATCACTCTCTATCACACTCTGACACACTCTGACACTCAGAGACACTCACTGTCACTCTCTGACACTCTCGGACAATCTCAGACAATCACTATCACTCTCTGACACTCTCTGACACACTCTATCACTCTCTATTACACTCTGACACACTCTGACACTCAGAGACACTCACTGTCACTCTCTGACACTCTCTGTCACTCACTATCACTCTCTGACACTCCCTATCACTCTCTGACACTCTCTGACACTCTCTAACACTCACTAACACTCTCTGACACTCCCTGACACTCTCTGACACTCTCACTATCACTCTCTGACACTCTCTGACACTCTCTATCACTCTCTGACACTCTCTATTACTCTCTGACACTCACTATCACTCTCAGACACTCACTATCACTCTCTGATACTCTCTGACAATCACTATCACTCTCTGACACTCTCTATCTATCTCTGACACTCTCTGACACTCACTATCACTCTCTGACAGTCTCTATCACTCTCAGACACTCTCTGACACTCTCTAACACTCACTAATACTCTCTGACACTCTCTGACACTCTCTGACACTCTCACTATCACTCTCTGACACTCTCTGACACACTCTGACACTCTCTGACACTCTCTGACACTCTCTATTAATCTCTGACACTCACTATCACTCTCAGACACTCACTATCACTCTGATACTCTCTGACACTCACTTTCACTCTCTGACACTCTCTATCTATCTCTGACACTCTCTGACACTCACTATCAGTCTCTGACAGTCTCTATCACTCTCAGACACTCTCTATCACTCTCAGACACTCTCAGACAATCACTATCACTCCCTGACATTCACTATCACTCTCTGACACTCTCTGAAACTCTCTGAAACTCTTTAGCTCTCTCTGACACTCTCTACCACTCTCTGACACTGTGTGACACTCTCTGACACTCTCTGTCACTCTCTGACACTCTCTGACACTCTCAGACACTCACTATCACTCTCTGATACTCTCTGACGCTCACTATCACTTTCTGATACTCTCTGACACTCAATATCACTCTCTGACACTCTCAGACACTCACTATCACTCTCTGATACTCTCTGACGCTCACTATAACTCTCTGATACTCTCTGACACTCAATATCACTCTCTGACACTCTCTGACACTCTCTATCACTCTCTGACACTCTCAGACAATCACTATCACTCTCTGACACTCTCTATCACTCTCTGACACTCGCTGATACTCTCAGATAATCACAGACACTCACTATCACTCTCTGACACTCTCTGACACTCTCTGACACTCACTGTCACTCTCTGACACTCTCTGATGCTCTCTGACACTCACTATCACTCTCTGACACACTCTGACACTCTCGATCACTCTCTGACACTCTCTATCACTCTCTGTCGCTCTCTATCAATCTCTGACACACTCTGACACTCTCTGACACTCTCGGACACTCTCGGACACTCACTATCACACTCTGACACTCTCTGAAACACTCTAACACTCTCTGAAACTCTCTGACACTCTCACTATCACTCTCTGACACTCTCTGACACTCTATATCACTCTCTGACACTCTCTATTACACTCTGACACTCACTATCACTCTCAGACACTCACCATCACTCTCTGATACACTCTGACACTCACTATCACTCTCTGACACTCTCTATCTATCTCTGACACTCTCTGACTCTCACTATCACTCTCTGACAGTCTCTATCACTCTCAGACACTCTCTATCACTCTCAGACACTCTCAGACACTCACTTTCACTCTCTGACACTCTCTCACACTCTCTGAAACTCTCTATCTCTCTCTGAAACTCTTTATCACTCTCTGACACAGTCTGACACTCTCTATCACTCTCTGATACTCTCTGACGCTCACTATCACTCTCTGATACTCTCTGACACTCAATATCACTCTCTGACAATCTCAGACACTCACTATCACTCTCTGATACTCTCTGACGCTCACTATAACTCTCTGATACTCTCTGACACTCAATATCACTCTCTGACACTCTCTATCACTCTCTGACACTCTCTATCACTCTCTGACACTCTCAGACACTCACTATCACTCTCTGACACTCTCTCACTCTCTCTGATACTCTCTATCACTCTCTGACACTCTCTGACACTCTCTAGCACTCTCAGACACTCTCAGACACTCACCATCACTCACAGACAGTCTCTATCTCTCTCTGACACTCTCTATCACTCTCTATCTCTCTCTGACACTCTCTGACACTCACTATCACTCTCTGACACTCTCTATCGCTCTCAGACTGTCGTTATCACTCTCAGACACTCTCAGACACTCACTATCACTCTCTGACGCTCACTATCACACTCTGACACTCTCGCACACTCTCTGACACTCTCTGAAACTCTCTATCTCTCTCTGAAACTCTCTGACACTCTCTGACACTCTCTGACACTCTCAGACACTCACTATCACACTCTGATACTCTCTGACACTCACTATCACTCTCTGACACTCTCTGACACTCTCTGACACTCTCTGACACTCAGTATCACTCTCTGACACTCTCTGACACTCACTATCACTGTCTGACACTCTCTATCACTCTCTGACACTCTCAGACACTTAATGTCACTCTCTGACACTCTCTATCACTCTCTGAAACTCTCTGACACTCTCTGACACTCTCTGACACTCTCTGACACTCTCAGACACTCACTATCACACTCTGATACTCTCTGACACTCACTATCACTCTCTGATACTCTCTGACACTCACTATCACTCTCTGACACTCTCTATCACTCTCTGACACTCTCTGACACTCAGTATCACTCTCTGACACTCTCTGACACTCACTATCACTGTCTGACACTCTCTATCACTCTCTGACACTCTCAGACACTTAATGTCACTCTCTGACACTCTCAGACAATCACTATCACTCTCAGACTGTCTCTATCACTCTCAGACACTCTCAGACACTCACTATCACTCTCTGACGCTCACTATCACTCTCTGACACTCTCGCACACTCTCTGACACTCTCTGAAACTCTCTATCTCTCTCTGAAACTCACTATCACTCTCTGACACTCTCTGACACTCTCTGACACTCTCTGACACTCACTATCACACTCTGATACTCTCTGACACTCACTATCACTCTCTGACACTCTCTGACACTCACTATCACTCTCTGACACTCTCTCTCACTCTCTGACACTCTCTGACACTCAGTATTACTCTCTGACACTCTCTGACATTCACTATCACTGTCTGACACTCTCTATCACTCTCTGACACTCTCAGACACTTACTGTCACTCTCTGACACTCTCTATCACTCTCTGACACTCTCAGACAATCACTATCACTCTCTGACACTCTCTATCACTCTCTGACACTCTCTGATACTCTCAGATACTCACAGACACTCACTATCACTCTCTGACACTCTCTCACACTCTCTGACACTCTCTATCACTCTCTGACACTCTCTGACACTCTCTCGCACTCTCAGACACTCTCAGACACTCACTATCACTCACAGACACTCTCCATCTCTCTCTGACACTCTCTATCACTCTCTATCTTTCTCTGACACTCTCTGACACTCACTATCTCGCTCTGACACTCACTATCACTCTCTGACACTCACTATCACTCTCTGACACTCTCTGAAACTCTCTAACTCTCTCTGACACTCTCTATCACTCTCTGACACTCTCTGACACTCTCTATCACTCTCTGACACTCTCAGACACTCTCAGACCCTCACTGTCACTCTCTGATACTCTGTGACACTCACAATCACTCTCTGATACTCTCTGACACTCTCTATCACTCTCTGACACTCTCTGACACTCACAATCACTCTCTGACACACTCTGACACTCTCAGACACTCAGTGTCACTCTCTGACTTTCTCTGACACTCGCTATCACTCTCTATCACTCTCTGACACCCTCTGACACACTCTATCACTCTCTATCACACTCTGACACACTCTGACACTCAGAGACACTCACTGTCACTCTCTGACACTCTCGGACAATCTCAGACAATCACTATCACTCTCTGACACTCTCTGACACACTCTATCACTCTCTATTACACTCTGACACACTCTGACACTCAGAGACACTCACTGTCACTCTCTGACACTCTCTGTCACTCAATATCACTCTCTGACACTCCCTATCACTCTCTGACACTCTCTGACACTCTCTAACACTCACTAACACTCTCTGACACTCCCTGACACTCTCTGACACTCTCACTATCACTCTCTGACACTCTCTGACACTCTCTATCACTCTCTGACACTCTCTATTACTCTCTGACACTCACTATCACTCTCAGACACTCACTATCACTCTCTGATACTCTCTGACAATCACTATCACTCTCTGACACTCTCTATCTATCTCTGACACTCTCTGACACTCACTATCACTCTCTGACAGTCTCTATCACTCTCAGACACTCTCTGACACTCTCTAACACTCACTAATACTCTCTGACACTCTCTGACACTCTCTGACACTCTCACTATCACTCTCTGACACTCTCTGACACACTCTGACACTCTCTGACACTCTCTGACACTCTCTATTAATCTCTGACACTCACTATCACTCTCAGACACTCACTATCACTCTGATACTCTCTGACACTCACTTTCACTCTCTGACACTCTCTATCTATCTCTGACACTCTCTGACACTCACTATCAGTCTCTGACAGTCTCTATCACTCTCAGACACTCTCTATCACTCTCAGACACTCTCAGACAATCACTATCACTCCCTGACATTCACTATCACTCTCTGACACTCTCTGAAACTCTCTGAAACTCTTTAGCTCTCTCTGACACTCTCTACCACTCTCTGACACTGTGTGACACTCTCTGACACTCTCTGTCACTCTCTGTCACTCTCTGACACTCTCTGACACTCTCAGACACTCACTATCACTCTCTGATACTCTCTGACGCTCACTATCACTTTCTGATACTCTCTGACACTCAATATCACTCTCTGACACTCTCAGACACTCACTATCACTCTCTGATACTCTCTGACGCTCACTATAACTCTCTGATACTCTCTGACACTCAATATCACTCTCTGACACTCTCTGACACTCTCTATCACTCTCTGACACTCTCAGACAATCACTATCACTCTCTGACACTCTCTATCACTCTCTGACACTCGCTGATACTCTCAGATAATCACAGACACTCACTATCACTCTCTGACACTCTCTGACACTCTCTGACACTCACTGTCACTCTCTGACACTCTCTGATGCTCTCTGACACTCACTATCACTCTCTGACACACTCTGACACTCTCGACACTCTCTGACACTCTCTATCACTCTCTATCGCTCTCTATCAATCTCTGACACACTCTGACACTCTCTGACACTCTCGGACACTCTCGGACACTCACTATCACTCTCTGACACTCTCTGAAACTCTCTGACACTCTCACTATCACTCTCTGACACTCTCTGACACTCTCTATCACTCTCTGACACTCTCTATTACACTCTGACACACTCTGACACTCAGAGACACTCACTGTCACTCTCTGACACTCTCTGTCACTCACTATCACTCTCTGACACTCCCTATCACTCTCTGACACTCTCTGACACTCTCTAACACTCACTAACACTCTCTGACACTCCCTGACACTCTCTGACACTCTCACTATCACTCTCTGACACTCTCTGACACTCTCTATCACTCTCTGACACTCTCTATTACTCTCTGACACTCACTATCACTCTCAGACACTCACTATCACTCTCTGATACTCTCTGACAATCACTATCACTCTCTGACACTCTCTATCTATCTCTGACACTCTCTGACACTCACTATCACTCTCTGACAGTCTCTATCACTCTCAGACACTCTCTGACACTCTCTAACACTCACTAATACTCTCTGACACTCTCTGACACTCTCTGACACTCTCACTATCACTCTCTGACACTCTCTGACACACTCTGACACTCTCTGACACTCTCTGACACTCTCTATTAATCTCTGACACTCACTATCACTCTCAGACACTCACTATCACTCTGATACTCTCTGACACTCACTTTCACTCTCTGACACTCTCTATCTATCTCTGACACTCTCTGACACTCACTATCAGTCTCTGACAGTCTCTATCACTCTCAGACACTCTCTATCACTCTCAGACACTCTCAGACAATCACTATCACTCCCTGACATTCACTATCACTCTCTGACACTCTCTGAAACTCTCTGAAACTCTTTAGCTCTCTCTGACACTCTCTACCACTCTCTGACACTGTGTGACACTCTCTGACACTCTCTGTCACTCTCTGACACTCTCTGACACTCTCAGACACTCACTATCACTCTCTGATACTCTCTGACGCTCACTATCACTTTCTGATACTCTCTGACACTCAATATCACTCTCTGACACTCTCAGACACTCACTATCACTCTCTGATACTCTCTGACGCTCACTATAACTCTCTGATACTCTCTGACACTCAATATCACTCTCTGACACTCTCTATCACTCTCTGACACTCTCAGACAATCACTATCACTCTCTGACACTCTCTATCACTCTCTGACACTCGCTGATACTCTCAGATAATCACAGACACTCACTATCACTCTCTGACACTCTCTGACACTCTCTGACACTCACTGTCACTCTCTGACACTCTCTGATGCTCTCTGACACTCACTATCACTCTCTGACACACTCTGACACTCTCGACACTCTCTGACACTCTCTATCACTCTCTATCGCTCTCTATCAATCTCTGACACACTCTGACACTCTCTGACACTCTCGGACACTCTCGGACACTCACTATCACACTCTGACACTCTCTGAAACACTCTAACACTCTCTGAAACTCTCTGACACTCTCACTATCACTCTCTGACACTCTCTGACACTCTCTATCACTCTCTGACACTCTCTATTACACTCTGACACTCACTATCACTCTCAGACACTCACCATCACTCTCTGATACACTCTGACACTCACTATCACTCTCTGACACTCTCTATCTATCTCTGACACTCTCTGACTCTCACTATCACTCTCTGACAGTCTCTATCACTCTCAGACACTCTCTATCACTCTCAGACACTCTCAGACACTCACTTTCACTCTCTGACACTCTCTCACACTCTCTGAAACTCTCTATCTCTCTCTGAAACTCTTTATCACTCTCTGACACAGTCTGACACTCTCTATCACTCTCTGATACTCTCTGACGCTCACTATCACTCTCTGATACTCTCTGACACTCAATATCACTCTCTGACAATCTCAGACACTCACTATCACTCTCTGATACTCTCTGACGCTCACTATAACTCTCTGATACTCTCTGACACTCAATATCACTCTCTGACACTCTCTATCACTCTCTGACACTCTCTATCACTCTCTGACACTCTCAGACACTCACTATCACTCTCTGACACTCTCTCACTCTCTCTGATACTCTCTATCACTCTCTGACACTCTCTGACACTCTCTAGCACTCTCTATCTCTCTCTGACACTCTCTGACACTCACTATCACTCTCTGACACTCTCTATCGCTCTCAGACTGTCGTTATCACTCTCAGACACTCTCAGACACTCACTATCACTCTCTGACGCTCACTATCACACTCTGACACTCTCGCACACTCTCTGACACTCTCTGAAACTATCTATCTCTCTCTGAAACTCTCTGACACTCTCTGACACTCTCTGACACTCTCAGACACTCACTATCACACTCTGATACTCTCTGACACTCACTATCACTCTCTGACACTCTCTGACACTCTCTGACACTCTCTGACACTCAGTATCACTCTCTGACACTCTCTGACACTCACTATCACTGTCTGACACTCTCTATCACTCTCTGACACTCTCAGACACTTAATGTCACTCTCTGACACTCTCTATCACTCTCTGAAACTCTCTGACACTCTCTGACACTCTCTGACACTCTCTGACACTCTCAGACACTCACTATCACACTCTGATACTCTCTGACACTCACTATCACTCTCTGATACTCTCTGACACTCACTATCACTCTCTGACACTCTCTATCACTCTCTGACACTCTCTGACACTCAGTATCACTCTCTGACACTCTCTGACACTCACTATCACTGTCTGACACTCTCTATCACTCTCTGACACTCTCAGACACTTAATGTCACTCTCTGACACTCTCAGACAATCACTATCACTCTCAGACTGTCTCTATCACTCTCAGACACTCTCAGACACTCACTATCACTCTCTGACGCTCACTATCACTCTCTGACACTCTCGCACACTCTCTGACACTCTCTGAAACTCTCTATCTCTCTCTGAAACTCACTATCAATCTCTGACACTCTCTGACACTCTCTGACACTCTCTGACACTCACTATCACACTCTGATACTCTCTGACACTCACTATCACTCTCTGACACTCTCTGACACTCACTATCACTCTCTGACACTCTCTCTCACTCTCTGACACTCTCTGACACTCAGTATTACTCTCTGACACTCTCTGACATTCACTATCACTGTCTGACACTCTCTATCACTCTCTGACACTCTCAGACACTTACTGTCACTCTCTGACACTCTCTATCACTCTCTGACACTCTCAGACAATCACTATCACTCTCTGACACTCTCTATCACTCTCTGACACTCTCTGATACTCTCAGATACTCACAGACACTCACTATCACTCTCTGACACTCTCTCACACTCTCTGACACTCTCTATCACTCTCTGACACTCTCTGACACTCTCTCGCACTCTCAGACACTCTCAGACACTCACTATCACTCACAGACACTCTCCATCTCTCTCTGACACTCTCTATCACTCTCTATCTTTCTCTGACACTCTCTGACACTCACTATCTCGCTCTGACACTCTCTATCACTCTCAGACTGTCTCTATCATTCTCAGACACTCTCAGACACTCACTATCACTCTCTGACGCTCACTATCACTCTCTGACACTCTCGCACACTCTCTGACACTCTCTGAAACTCTCTATCTCTCTCTGAAACTCTCCATCACTCTCTGACACTCTCTGACACTCTCTGACACTCTCAGACACTCACTATCACACTCTGATACTCTCTGACACTCACTATCACTCTCTGACACTCTATATCACTCTCTGACACTCTCTGACACTCAGTATCACTCTCTGACACTCTCTGACACTCACTATCACTGTCTGACACTCTCGATCACTCTCTGACACTCTCAGACACTTACTGTCACTCTCTGACACTCTCTATCACTCTCTGACACTCTCAGACAATCACTATCACTCTCTGACACTCTATCACTCTCTGACACTCTCTGATACTCTCAGATACTCACAGAAACTCACTATCACTCTCTGACACTCTCTGACACTCACTATCGCTCTCTGACACTCTCTATCACTCTCTGACACTCTCAGACACTCACTATCACTCTCTGACACGCTCTCACACTCTCTGACACTCTCTAACACTCTCTGACACTCTCTGACACTCTCTATCACTCTCTGACACTCTCAGACAATCACTATCACTCTCTGACACTCTCTATCACTCTCTGACACTCTCTGATACTCTCAGATAATCACAGACACTCACTATCACTCTCTGACACTCTCTGACACTCTCTGACACTCACTGTCACTCTCTGACACTCTCTGATGCTCTCTGACACTCACTATCACTCTCTAACACACTCTGACACTCTCGACACTCTCTGACACTCTCTATCACTCTCTATCGCTCTCTATCAATCTCTGACACACTCTGACACTCTCTGACACTCTCGGACACTCTCGGACACTCACTATCACACTCTGACACTCTCTGAAACACTCTATCACTCTCTGACACACTCTGACACTCTCACTATCACTCTCTGACACTCTCTGACACTCTATTTCACTCTCTGACACTCTCTATTACTCTCTGACAGTCAATATCACTCTCAGACACTCACCATCACTCCCTGATACTCTCTGACTCTCACTATCACTCTCTGACAGTCTCTATCACTCTCAGACACTCTCTATCACTCTCTATCACTCTCAGACACTCTCAGACACTCACTTTCACTCTCTGACACTCTCTCACACTCTCTGAAACTCTCTATCTCTCTCTGACACTCTCTATCACTCTCTGAAACTCTCTGACTCTTTCAGACACTCTCAGACACTCACTATCACTCTCTGAAACTCTCTGACACTCAATATCACTCTCTGATCCTCTCTGACACTCAATATCACTCTCTGACACTCACTATCACTGTCTGACACTCTCTATCACTCTCTGACACTCTCAGACACTTACAATCACTCTCTGACACTCTCTATCGCTCTCTGACACTCTCAGACAATCACTATCACTCTCTGTCACTCTCTGGCACTCTCTATCACTCTCTGACACTCTCTGATACTCTCAGACACTCACAGAAACTCACTATCACTCTCTGACTCTCTCTGACACTCTCTGACACTCACGGACGCTCACTATCACTCTCTGATACTCTCTGACACTCACTATCACTCTCTGACACTCTCTATCAATCTCTGACACTCTCTGACACTCACTATCACTCTCTGACACTCTCGATCTCTCTCTGACACTCTCTGTCCCTCTCTAACACTCTCTGACACTCTCTGACACTCTCAGACATTCTCATACACTCACTATCACTCTCTGACAACCTCTGACAACCTCTGACACTCTCTGACACTCTCAGACACTCTCAGACACTCACTATCACTCTCTGATACTCTCTGATACACACTATCACTCTCTGATACTCTCTATCACTCTCTATCACTCTCTGACACTCTCTGACACTCTCTGACACTCTCAGACACTCACTATCACACTCAGACACACTCTATCACTCTCTATCATTCTCAGACACTCTCAGACACTCACTATCACTCTCTGACACTCACTATCACTGTCTGACACTCACTATCACTCTCTGACACTCTCTGAAACTCTCTAACTCTCTCTGAAACTCTCTATCACTTTCTGACACTCTCTGACACTCTCTATCACTCTCTGACACTCTCAGACACTCACTGTCACTCTCTGATACTCTCTGACACTCACTATCACTCTCTGATACTCTCTGACACTCTCTATCACTCTCTGACACGCACTATCACTCTCTGACACTCTCTGACACTCACAATCACTCTGTGACACACTCTGACACTCTCAGACACTCAGTGTCACTCTCTGACTTTCTCTGACACTCGCTATCACTCTCTATCACTCTCTGACACCCTCTGACACACTCTATCACTCTCTATCACACTCTGACACACTCTGACACTCAGAGACACTCACTGTCACTCTCTGACACTCTCTGTCACTCACTATCACTCTCTGACACTCCCTATCACTCTCTGACACACTCTGACACTCTCTAACACTCACTAACACTCTCTGACACTCTCTGACACTCTCTGACACTCTCACTATCACTCTCTGACAATCTCTGACACTCTCTGACACTCTCACTATCACTCTCTGACAATCTCTGACACTCTCAGACACTTACTGTCACTCTCTGACACTCTCTATCACTCTCTGACACTCTCAGACAATCACTATCACTCTCTGACACTCTCTATCACTCTCTGACACTCTCTGATACTCTCAGATACTCACAGACACTCACTATCACTCTCTGACACTCTCTCACACTCCCTGACACTCTCTATCACTCTCTGACACTCTCTGACACTCTCTCGCACTCTCAGACACTCTCAGACACTCACTATCACTCACAGACACTCTCCATCTCTCTCTGACACTCTCTATCACTCTCTATCTTTCTCTGACACTCTCTGACACTCACTATCTCTCTCTGACACTCTCTATCACTCTCAGACTGTCTCTATCATTCTCAGACACTCTCAGACACTCACTATCACTCTCTGACGCTCACTATCACTCTCTGACACTCTCGCACACTCTCTGACACTCTCTGAAACTCTCTATCTCTCTCTGAAACTCTCCATCACTCTCTGACACTCTCTGACACTCTCTGACACTCTCAGACACTCACTATCACACTCTGATACTCTCTGACACTCACTATCACTCTCTGACACTCTATATCACTCTCTGACACTCTCTGACACTCAGTATCACTCTCTGACACTCTCTGACACTCACTATCACTGTCTGACACTCTCGATCACTCTCTGACACTCTCAGACACTTACTGTCACTCTCTGACACTCTCTATCACTCTCTGACACTCTCAGACAATCACTATCACTCTCTGACACTCTATCACTCTCTGACACTCTCTGATACTCTCAGATACTCACAGAAACTCACTATCACTCTCTGACACTCTCTGACACTCACTATCGCTCTCTGACACTCTCTATCACTCTCTGACACTCTCAGACACTCACTATCACTCTCTGACACGCTCTCACACTCTCTGACACTCTCTATCACTCTCTGACACTCTCAGACAATCACTATCACTCTCTGACACTCTCTATCACTCTCTGACACTCTCTGATACTCTCAGATAATCACAGACACTCACTATCACTCTCTGACACTCTCTGACACTCTCTGACACTCACTGTCACTCTCTGACACTCTCTGATGCTCTCTGACACTCACTATCACTCTCTAACACACTCTGACACTCTCGACACTCTCTGACACTCTCTATCACTCTCTATCGCTCTCTATCAATCTCTGACACACTCTGACACTCTCTGACACTCTCGGACACTCTCGGACACTCACTATCACACTCTGACACTCTCTGAAACACTCTATCACTCTCTGACACACTCTGACACTCTCACTATCACTCTCTGACACTCTCTGACACTCTATTTCACTCTCTGACACTCTCTATTACTCTCTGACAGTCACTATCACTCTCAGACACTCACCATCACTCCCTGATACTCTCTGACTCTCACTATCACTCTCTGACAGTCTCTATCACTCTCAGACACTCTCTATCACTCTCTATCACTCTCAGACACTCTCAGACACTCACTTTCACTCTCTGACACTCTCTCACACTCTCTGAAACTCTCTATCTCTCTCTGACACTCTCTATCACTCTCTGAAACTCTCTGACTCTTTCAGACACTCTCAGACACTCACTATCACTCTCTGAAACTCTCTGACACTCAATATCACTCTCTGATCCTCTCTGACACTCAATATCACTCTCTGACACTCTCTATCACTCTCTGACACTCTCTGACACTCACTATCACTGTCTGACACTCTCTATCACTCTCTGACACTCTCAGACACTTACAATCACTCTCTGACACTCTCTATCGCTCTCTGACACTCTCAGACAATCACTATCACTCTCTGTCAATCTCTGGCACTCTCTATCACTCTCTGACACTCTCTGATACTCTCAGACACTCACAGAAACTCACTATCACTCTCTGACTCTCTCTGACACTCTCTGACACTCACGGACGCTCACTATCACTCTCTGATACTCTCTGACACTCACTATCACTCTCTGACACTCTCTATCAATCTCTGACACTCTCTGACACTCACTATCACTCTCTGACACTCTCGATCTCTCTCTGACACTCTCTGTCCCTCTCTAACACTCTCTGACACTCTCTGACACTCTCAGACATTCTCATACACTCACTATCACTCTCTGACAACCTCTGACAACCTCTGACACTCTCTGACACTCTCAGACACTCTCAGACACTCACTATCACTCTCTGATACTCTCTGATACACACTATCACTCTCTGATACTCTCTATCACTCTCTATCACTCTCTGACACTCTCTGACACTCTCTGACACTCTCAGACACTCACTATCACACTCAGACACACTCTATCACTCTCTATCATTCTCAGACACTCTCAGACACTCACTATCACTCTCTGACACTCACTATCACTGTCTGACACTCACTATCACTCTCTGACACTCTCTGAAACTCTCTAACTCTCTCTGAAACTCTCTATCACTTTCTGACACTCTCTGACACTCTCTATCACTCTCTGACACTCTCAGACACTCACTGTCACTCTCTGATACTCTCTGACACTCACTATCACTCTCTGATACTCTCTGACACTCTCTATCACTCTCTGACACGCACTATCACTCTCTGACACTCTCTGACACTCACAATCACTCTGTGACACACTCTGACACTCTCAGACACTCAGTGTCACTCTCTGACTTTCTCTGACACTCGCTATCACTCTCTATCACTCTCTGACACCCTCTGACACACTCTATCACTCTCTATCACACTCTGACACACTCTGACACTCAGAGACACTCACTGTCACTCTCTGACACTCTCTGTCACTCACTATCACTCTCTGACACTCCCTATCACTCTCTGACACACTCTGACACTCTCTAACACTCACTAACACTCTCTGACACTCTCTGACACTCTCTGACACTCTCACTATCACTCTCTGACAATCTCTGACACTCTCTGACACTCTCACTATCACTCTCTGACAATCTCTGACACTCTCAGACACTTACTGTCACTCTCTGACACTCTCTATCACTCTCTGACACTCTCAGACAATCACTATCACTCTCTGACACTCTCTATCACTCTCTGACACTCTCTGATACTCTCAGATACTCACAGACACTCACTATCACTCTCTGACACTCTCTCACACTCCCTGACACTCTCTATCACTCTCTGACACTCTCTGACACTCTCTCGCACTCTCAGACACTCTCAGACACTCACTATCACTCACAGACACTCTCCATCTCTCTCTGACACTCTCTATCACTCTCTATCTTTCTCTGACACTCTCTGACACTCACTATCTCTCTCTGACACTCTCTATCACTCTCAGACTGTCTCTATCATTCTCAGACACTCTCAGACACTCACTATCACTCTCTGACGCTCACTATCACTCTCTGACACTCTCGCACACTCTCTGACACTCTCTGAAACTCTCTATCTCTCTCTGAAACTCTCCATCACTCTCTGACACTCTCTGACACTCTCTGACACTCTCAGACACTCACTATCACACTCTGATACTCTCTGACACTCACTATCACTCTCTGACACTCTATATCACTCTCTGACACTCTCTGACACTCAGTATCACTCTCTGACACTCTCTGACACTCACTATCACTGTCTGACACTCTCGATCACTCTCTGACACTCTCAGACACTTACTGTCACTCTCTGACACTCTCTATCACTCTCTGACACTCTCAGACAATCACTATCACTCTCTGACACTCTATCACTCTCTGACACTCTCTGATACTCTCAGATACTCACAGAAACTCACTATCACTCTCTGACACTCTCTGACACTCACTATCGCTCTCTGACACTCTCTATCACTCTCTGACACTCTCAGACACTCACTATCACTCTCTGACACGCTCTCACACTCTCTGACACTCTCTATCACTCTCTGACACTCTCAGACAATCACTATCACTCTCTGACACTCTCTATCACTCTCTGACACTCTCTGATACTCTCAGATAATCACAGACACTCACTATCACTCTCTGACACTCTCTGACACTCTCTGACACTCACTGTCACTCTCTGACACTCTCTGATGCTCTCTGACACTCACTATCACTCTCTAACACACTCTGACACTCTCGACACTCTCTGACACTCTCTATCACTCTCTATCGCTCTCTATCAATCTCTGACACACTCTGACACTCTCTGACACTCTCGGACACTCTCGGACACTCACTATCACACTCTGACACTCTCTGAAACACTCTATCACTCTCTGACACACTCTGACACTCTCACTATCACTCTCTGACACTCTCTGACACTCTATTTCACTCTCTGACACTCTCTATTACTCTCTGACAGTCACTATCACTCTCAGACACTCACCATCACTCCCTGATACTCTCTGACTCTCACTATCACTCTCTGACAGTCTCTATCACTCTCAGACACTCTCTATCACTCTCTATCACTCTCAGACACTCTCAGACACTCACTTTCACTCTCTGACACTCTCTCACACTCTCTGAAACTCTCTATCTCTCTCTGACACTCTCTATCACTCTCTGAAACTCTCTGACTCTTTCAGACACTCTCAGACACTCACTATCACTCTCTGAAACTCTCTGACACTCAATATCACTCTCTGACACTCTCTATCACTCTCTGACACTCTCTGACACTCACTATCACTGTCTGACACTCTCTATCACTCTCTGACACTCTCAGACACTTACAATCACTCTCTGACACTCTCTATCGCTCTCTGACACTCTCAGACAATCACTATCACTCTCTGTCAATCTCTGGCACTCTCTATCACTCTCTGACACTCTCTGATACTCTCAGACACTCACAGAAACTCACTGTCACTCTCTGACTCTCTCTGACACTCTCTGACACTCACGGACGCTCACTATCACTCTCTGATACTCTCTGACACTCACTATCACTCTCTGACACTCTCTATCAATCTCTGACACTCTCTGACACTCACTATCACTCTCTGACACTCTCGATCTCTCTCTGACACTCTCTGTCCCTCTCTAACACTCTCTGACACTCTCTGACACTCTCAGACATTCTCATACACTCACTATCACTCTCTGACAAAATCTGACAACCTCTGACACTCTCTGACACTCTCAGACACTCTCAGACACTCACTATCACTCTCTGATACTCTCTGATACACACTATCACTCTCTGATACTCTCTATCACTCTCTGACACTCTCTGACACTCTCAGACACTCACTATCACACTCAGACACACTCTATCACTCTCTATCATTCTCAGACACTCTCAGACACTCACTATCACTCTCTGACACTCACTATCACTCTCTGACACTCACTATCACTCTCTGACACTCTCTGAAACTCTCTATCACTTTCTGACACTCTCTGACACTCTCTATCACTCTCTGACACTCTCAGACACTCACTGTCACTCTCTGATACTCTCTGACACTCACTATCACTCTCTGATACTCTCTGACACTCTCTATCACTCTCTGACACACTCTATCACTCTATTACACTCTGACACACTCTGACACTCAGAGACACTCACTGTCACTCTCTGACACTCTCTGTCACTCGCTATCACTCTCTGACACTCCCTATCACTCTCTGACACACTCTGACACTCTCTAACACTCACTAACACTCTCTGACACTCTCTGACACTCTCTGACACTCTCACTATCACTCTCTGACAATCTCTGACACTCTCTGACACTCTCTATCACTCTCTGACACTCTCTATTACTCTCTGACACTCACTATCACTCTCAGACACTCACTATCACTCTCTGATACTCTCTGACAATCACTATCACTCTCTGACACTCTCTATCTATCTCTGACACTCTCTGACACTCACTATCACTCTCTGCCAGACTCTATCACTCTCAGACACTCTCTGACACTCTCTAACACTCACTAACACACTCTGACACTCTCTGACACTCTCTGACACTCTCACTATCACTCTCTGACACTCTCTGACACTCTCTGACACTCTCTATTACTCTCTGACGCTCACTATCACTCTCAGACACTCACTATCACTCTCTGATACTCTCTGACACTCACTATCACTCTCTGACACTCTCTATCTATCTCTGACACTCTCTGACACTCACTATCACTCTCTGACAGTCTCTATCACTCTCAGACACTCTCTATCACTCTCAGACACTCTCAGACAATCACTATCACTCCCTGACATTCACTATCACTCTCTGACACGCTCTGAAACTCTCTGAAACTCTCTACCTCTCTCTGACACTCTCTACCACTCTCTGACACTGTCTGACACTCTCTGTCACTCTCTGACACTCTCTGACACTCTCAGACACTCACTATCACTCTCTGATACTCTCTGACGCTCAATATCACTCTCTGATACTCTTTAACACTCAATATCACTCTCTGACACTCTCTATCACTCTCTGACACTCTCTGACAGTCTCTGGCACTCACTATCACTCTCTGACACTCTCTATCACTCTCTGACACTCTCTGTCACTCTCTGACACTCTCAGACACTCACTATCCCTCTCTGACACTCTCTCACACTCTCTCACACTCTCTATCAATCTCAGACACTCTCTATCACTCTCTATCTCTCTCTGACACTCTCTGACACTCACTATCTCTGTCTGACACACTCTATCACTCTCAGACGGTCTCTATCACTCTCAGACACTCTCAGACACTCACTATCACTCTCTGACGCTCACTATCACTCTCTGACACTCTCGCACACTCTCTGACACTCTCTTAAACTCTCTATCTCTCTCTGAAACTCTCTATCACTCTCTGACACTCTCTGACACTCTCTGAAACTCTCAGACACTCACTATCACACTCTGATACTCTCTGACACTCACTATCACTCTCTGACACTCTCTATCACTCTCTGACACTCACTATCACTCTCTGACACTCTCTGACACTCACTATCACGGTCTGACACTCTCTCTCACTCACTATCACTCTCTGACACTCTCTATCACTCTCTGACACTCACTATCACTCTCTGACACTCTCTGACACTCACTATCACGGTCTGACACTCTCTCTTACTCTCTGACACTCTCAGACACTTACTGCCACTCTCTGACACTCTCTATCACTCGCTGACACTCTCAGACAATCACTATCACTCTCTGACACTCTCTATCACTCTCTGACACTCTCTGATACTCTCAGATACACACAGACACTCACTATCACTCTCTGACACTCTCTGACACTCAATATCACTCTCTGACACTCTCTATCACTCTCTGACACTCTCTATCACTCTCTGACTCTCTCTGACACTCTCTGGCACTCACTATCGCTCTCTGACACTCTCTATCACTCTCTGACACTCTCTATCACTCTCTGACACTCTCAGACACTCACTATCACTCTCTGACACACTCTGACACTCTCGACACTCTCTGACCCTCTCTATCACTCTCCATCACTCTCCATCTATCTCTGACACACTCTGACACTCTCTGACACTCTCGCACACTCACTATCACACTCTGACACTCTCTGAAACTCTCTAACACACTCTGACACTCTCTGACACTCTCTGACACTCTCACTATCACTCTCTGACAATCTCTGACACTCTCTGACACTCTCTGACACTCTCTATCACTCTCTGACACTCTCTATTACTCTCTGACACTCACTATCACTCTCAGACACTCACCATCACTCTCTGATACTCTCTGACACTCACTATCACTCTCTGACACTCTCTATCTATCTCTCACACTCTCTGACTCTCACTATCACTCTCTGACAGTCTCTATCACTCTCTGACACTCTCTGATACTCTCAGACACTCACAGAAACTCACTATCACTCTCTGACTCTCTCTGACACTCTCTGACACTCTCTGACACTGACGGACACTCACTATCACTCTCTGATACTCTCTGACACTCACTATCACTCTCTGACACTCTCTATCAATCTCTGACACTCTCTGACACTCACTATCACTCTCTGACACTCTCGATCTCTCTCTGACACTCTCTGTCCCTCTCTAACACTCTCTGACACTCTCTGACACTCTCAGACATTCTCATACACTCACTATCACTCTCTGACAACCTCTGACAACCTCTCACACTCTCTGACACTCTCAGACACTCTCAGACACTCACTATCACTCTCTGATACTCTCTATCACTCTCTATCACTCTCTGACACTCTCTGACACTCTCTGACACTCTCAGACACTCACTATCACACTCAGACACACTCTATCACTCTCTATCATTCTCAGACACTCTCAGACACTCACTATCACTCTCTGACACTCACTATCACTGTCTGACACTCACTATCACTCTCTGACACTCTCTGAAACTCTCTAACTCTCTCTGAAACTCTCTATCACTCTCTGACACTCTCTGACACTCTCTATCACTCTCTGACACTCTCAGACACTCTCAGACACTCACTGTCACTCTCTGATACTCTCTGACACTCCATATCACTCTCTGATACTCTCTGACACTCTCTATCACTCTCTGACACGCACTATCACTCTCTGACACTCTCTGACACTCACAATCACTCTCTGACACCCTCTGACACACTCTATCACTCTCTATCACACTCTGACACACTCTGACACTCAGAGACACTCACTGTCACTCTCTGACACTCTCTGACAATCCGAGACAATCACGATCACTCTCTGACACTCTCTGACACACTCTATCACTCTATATTACACTCTGACACACTCTGACACTCAGAGACACTCACTGTCACTCTCTGACACTCTCTGTCACTCACTATCACTCTCTGACACTCCCTATCACTCTCTGACACTCTCCATCACTCTCTGACACTCTCTATTACTCTCTGACACTCACTATCACTCGCAGACACTCACTATCACTCTCTGATACTCTCTGACAATCACTATCACTCTCTGACACTCCCTATCACTCTCTGACACTCTCCATCACTCTCTGACACTCTCTATTACTCTCTGACACTCACTATCACTCGCAGACACTCACTGTCACTCTCTGACACTCTCTGACAATCCGAGACAATCACGATCACTCTCTGACACTCTCTGACACACTCTATCACTCTATATTACACTCTGACACACTCTGACACTCAGAGACACTCACTATCACTCGCAGACACTCACTATCACTCTCTGACACTCTCTAACACTCACTAACACTCTCTGACACTCTCTGACACTCTCTGACACTCTCCATCACTCTCTGACACTCTCTATTACTCTCTGACACTCACTATGACTCGCAGACACTCACTATCACTCTCTGATACTCTCTGACAATCACTATCACTCTCTGACACTCTCTATCTATCTCTGACACTCTCTGACACTCACTATCACTCTCTGACAATCTCTATCACTCTCAGACACTCTCTGACACTCTCTAACACTCACTAACACACTCTGACACTCTCTGACACTCTCTGACACTCTCACTATCACTCTCTGACTCTCTCTGACACTCTCTGACACTCTCTATTAATCTCTGACACTCACTATCACTCTCAGACACTCACTATCACTCTCTGATACTCTCTGACACTCACTATCACTCTCTGACACTCTCTATCTATCTCTGACACTCTCTGACACTCACTATCACTCTCTGACAGTCTCTATCACTCTCAGACACTCTCTATCACTCTCAGACACTCTCAGACAATCACTATCACTCCCTGACATTCACTATCACTCTCTGACACTCTCTGAAACTCTCTGAAACTCTTTACCTCTCTCTGACACTCTCTACCACTCTCTGACACTGTCTGACACTCTCTGACACTCTCTATCACTCTCTGACACTCTCTGACACTCTCAGACACTCACTATCACTCTCTGATACTCTCTGACGCTCACTATCACTTTCTGATACTCTCTGACACTCAATATCACTCTCTGACACTCTCAGACACTCACTATCACTCTCTGATACTCTCTGACGCTCACTATAACTCTCTGATACTCTCTGACACTCAATATCACTCTCTGACACTCTCTGACACTCTCTATCACTCTCTGACACTCTCAGACAATCACTATCACTCTCTGACACTCTCTATCACTCTCTGACACTCTCTGATACTCTCAGATAATCACAGACACTCACTATCACTCTCTGACACTCTCTGACACTCTCTGACACTCACTGTCACTCTCTGACACTCTCTGATGCTCTCTGACACTCACTATCACTCTCTGACACACTCTGACACACTCGACACTCTCTGACACTCTCTATCACTCTCTATCGCTCTCTATCAATCTCTGACACACTCTGACACTCTCTGACACTCTCGGACACTCTCGGACACTCACTATCACACTCTGACACTCTCTGAAACACTCTAACACTCTCTGACACTCTCTGACACTCTCACTATCACTCTCTGACACTCTCTGACACTCTCTATGACTCTCTGACACTCCCTATTACTCTCTGACACTCACTATCACTCTCAGACACTCACCATCACTCTCTGATACACTCTGACACTCACTATCACTCTCTGACACTCTCTATCTATCTCTGACACTCTCTGACTCTCACTATCACTCTCTGACAGTCTCTATCACTCTCAGACACTCTCTATCACTCTCAGACACTCTCAGACACTCACTTTCACTCTCTGACACTCTCTCACACTCTCTGAAACTCTCTATCTCTCTCTGAAACTCTTTATCACTCTCTGACACAGTCTGACACTCTCTATCACTCTCTGATACTCTCTGACGCTCACTATCACTCTCTGATACTCTCTGACACTCAATATCACTCTCTGACACTCTCTATCACTCTCTGACACTCTCTATCACTCTCTGACACTCTCAGACACTCACTATCACTCTCTGACACTCTCTCACTCTCTCTGATACTCTCTATCACTCTCTGACACTCTCTAGCACTCTCAGACACTCTCAGACACTCACCATCACTCACAGACACTCTCTATCTCTCTCTGACACTCTCTATCACTCTCTATCTCTCTCTGACACTCTCTTACACTTACTATCACTCTCTGACACTCTCTATCGCTCTCAGACTCTCACTATCACTCTCTGAATCTCTCTGACACTCTCTGACACTCTCTATTACTCTCTGACACTCACTATCACTCTCAGACACTCACTATCACTCTCTGATACTCTCTGACACTCACTATCACTCTCTGACACTCTCTATCTATCTCTGACACTCTCTGACACTCACTATCACTCTCTGACAGTCTCTATCACTCTCAGACACTCTCTATCACTCTCAGACACTCTCAGACAATCACTATCACTCCCTGACATTCACTATCACTCTCCGACACTCTCTGAAACTCTCTGAAACTCTTTACCTCTCTCTGACACTCTCTACCACTCTCTGACACTGTCTGACACTCTCTGACACTCTCTGACACTCTCTATCACTCTCTGACACTCTCTGACACTCTCAGACACTCACTATAACTCTCTGATACTCTCTGACGCTCACTATCACTTTCTGATACTCTCTGACACTCAATATCACTCTCTGACACTCTCAGACACTCACTATCACTCTCTGATACTCTCTGACGCTCACTATAACTCTCTGATACTCTCTGACACTCAATATCACTCTCTGACACTCTCTGACACTCTCTATCACTCTCTGACACTCTCAGACAATCACTATCACTCTCTGACACTCTCTATCACTCTCTGACACTCTCTGATACTCTCAGATAATCACAGACACTCACTATCACTCTCTGACACTCTCTGACACTCTCTGACACTCACTGTCACTCTCTGACACTCTCTGATGCTCTCTGACACTCACTATCACTCTCTGACACACTCTGACACACTCGACACTCTCTGACACTCTCTATCACTCTCTATCGCTCTCTATCAATCTCTGACACACTCTGACACTCTCTGACACTCTCGGACACTCTCGGACACTCACTATCACACTCTGACACTCTCTGAAACACTCTAACACTCTCTGACACTCTCTGACACTCTCACTATCACTCTCTGACACTCTCTGACACTCTCTATGACTCTCTGACACTCTCTATTACTCTCTGACACTCACTATCACTCTCAGACACTCACCATCACTCTCTGATACACTCTGACACTCACTATCACTCTCTGACACTCTCTATCTATCTCTGACACTCTCTGACTCTCACTATCACTCTCTGACAGTCTCTATCACTCTCAGACACTCTCTATCACTCTCAGACACTCTCAGACACTCACTTTCACTCTCTGACACTCTCTCACACTCTCTGAAACTCTCTATCTCTCTCTGAAACTCTTTATCACTCTCTGACACAGTCTGACACTCTCTATCACTCTCTGATACTCTCTGACGCTCACTATCACTCTCTGATACTCTCTGACACTCAATATCACTCTCTGACACTCTCTATCACTCTCTGACACTCTCAGACACTCACTATCACTCTCTGACACTCTCTCACTCTCTCTGATACTCTCTATCACTCTCTGACACTCTCTAGCACTCTCAGACACTCTCAGACACTCACCATCACTCACAGACACTCTCTATCTCTCTCTGACACTCTCTATCACTCTCTATCTCTCTCTGACACTCTCTGACACTTACTATCACTCTCTGACACTCTCTATCGCTCTCAGACTGTCTCTATCACTCTCAGACACTCTCAGACACTCACTATCACTCTCTGACACTCACTACCACACTCTGACACTCTCGCACACTCTCTGACACTCTCTGAAACTCTCTATCTCTCTCTGAAACTCTCTGAAACTCTCTGACACTCTCTGACACTCTCAGACACTCACTATCACACTCTGATACTCTCTGACACTCACTATCACTCTCTGACACTCTCTGACACTCAGTATCACTCTCTGACACTCTCTGACACTCACTATCACTGTCTGACACTCTCTATCACTCTCTGACACTCTCAGACACTTACTGTCACTCTCTGACACTCTCTATCACTCTCTGACACTCTCAGACAATCACTATCGCTCTCAGACTGTCTCTATCACTCTCAGACACTCTCAGGCACTCACTATCACTCTCTGACGCTCACTATCACTCTCTGACACTCTCGCACACTCTCTGACACTCTCTGAAACTCTCTATCTCTCTCTGAAACTCTCTATCACTCTCTGACACTCTCTGACACTCTCAGACACTCACTATCACACTCGGATACTCTCTGACACTCACTATCACTCTCTGACACTCTCTCTCACTCTCTGACACTCTCTGACACTCAGTATCACTCTCTGACACTCTCTGACATTCACTATCACTGTCTGACACTCACTATCACTCTCTGACACTCTCTCTCACTCTCTGACACTCTCTGACACTCAGTATCACTCTCTGACACTCTCTGACACTCTCTCACTCTCTCTGATACTCTCTATCACTCTCTGACACTCTCTAGCACTCTCAGACACTCTCAGACACTCACCATCACTCACAGACACTCTCTATCTCTCTCTGACACTCTCTATCACTCTCTATCTCTCTCTGACACTCTCTTACACTTACTATCACTCTCTGACACTCTCTATCGCTCTCAGACTCTCACTATCACTCTCTGAATCTCTCTGACACTCTCTGACACTCTCTATTACTCTCTGACACTCACTATCACTCTCAGACACTCACTATCACTCTCTGATACTCTCTGACACTCACTATCACTCTCTGACACTCTCTATCTATCTCTGACACTCTCTGACACTCACTATCACTCTCTGACAGTCTCTATCACTCTCAGACACTCTCTATCACTCTCAGACACTCTCAGACAATCACTATCACTCCCTGACATTCACTATCACTCTCCGACACTCTCTGAAACTCTCTGAAACTCTTTACCTCTCTCTGACACTCTCTACCACTCTCTGACACTGTCTGACACTCTCTGACACTCTCTATCACTCTCTGACACTCTCTGACACTCTCAGACACTCACTATAACTCTCTGATACTCTCTGACGCTCACTATCACTTTCTGATACTCTCTGACACTCAATATCACTCTCTGACACTCTCAGACACTCACTATCACTCTCTGATACTCTCTGACGCTCACTATAACTCTCTGATACTCTCTGACACTCAATATCACTCTCTGACACTCTCTGACACTCTCTATCACTCTCTGACACTCTCAGACAATCACTATCACTCTCTGACACTCTCTATCACTCTCTGACACTCTCTGATACTCTCAGATAATCACAGACACTCACTATCACTCTCTGACACTCTCTGACACTCTCTGACACTCACTGTCACTCTCTGACACTCTCTGATGCTCTCTGACACTCACTATCACTCTCTGACACACTCTGACACACTCGACACTCTCTGACACTCTCTATCACTCTCTATCGCTCTCTATCAATCTCTGACACACTCTGACACTCTCTGACACTCTCGGACACTCTCGGACACTCACTATCACACTCTGACACTCTCTGAAACACTCTAACACTCTCTGACACTCTCTGACACTCTCACTATCACTCTCTGACACTCTCTGACACTCTCTATGACTCTCTGACACTCTCTATTACTCTCTGACACTCACTATCACTCTCAGACACTCACCATCACTCTCTGATACACTCTGACACTCACTATCACTCTCTGACACTCTCTATCTATCTCTGACACTCTCTGACTCTCACTATCACTCTCTGACAGTCTCTATCACTCTCAGACACTCTCTATCACTCTCAGACACTCTCAGACACTCACTTTCACTCTCTGACACTCTCTCACACTCTCTGAAACTCTCTATCTCTCTCTGAAACTCTTTATCACTCTCTGACACAGTCTGACACTCTCTATCACTCTCTGATACTCTCTGACGCTCACTATCACTCTCTGATACTCTCTGACACTCAATATCACTCTCTGACACTCTCTATCACTCTCTGACACTCTCAGACACTCACTATCACTCTCTGACACTCTCTCACTCTCTCTGATACTCTCTATCACTCTCTGACACTCTCTAGCACTCTCAGACACTCTCAGACACTCACCATCACTCACAGACACTCTCTATCTCTCTCTGACACTCTCTATCACTCTCTATCTCTCTCTGACACTCTCTGACACTTACTATCACTCTCTGACACTCTCTATCGCTCTCAGACTGTCTCTATCACTCTCAGACACTCTCAGACACTCACTATCACTCTCTGACACTCACTACCACACTCTGACACTCTCGCACACTCTCTGACACTCTCTGAAACTCTCTATCTCTCTCTGAAACTCTCTGAAACTCTCTGACACTCTCTGACACTCTCAGACACTCACTATCACACTCTGATACTCTCTGACACTCACTATCACTCTCTGACACTCTCTGACACTCAGTATCACTCTCTGACACTCTCTGACACTCACTATCACTGTCTGACACTCTCTATCACTCTCTGACACTCTCAGACACTTACTGTCACTCTCTGACACTCTCTATCACTCTCTGACACTCTCAGACAATCACTATCGCTCTCAGACTGTCTCTATCACTCTCAGACACTCTCAGGCACTCACTATCACTCTCTGACGCTCACTATCACTCTCTGACACTCTCGCACACTCTCTGACACTCTCTGAAACTCTCTATCTCTCTCTGAAACTCTCTATCACTCTCTGACACTCTCTGACACTCTCAGACACTCACTATCACACTCGGATACTCTCTGACACTCACTATCACTCTCTGACACTCCCTCTCACTCTCTGACACTCTCTGACACTCAGTATCACTCTCTGACACTCTCTGACATTCACTATCACTGTCTGACACTCTCTATCACTCTCTGACACTCTCAGACACTTACTGTCACTCTCTGACACTCTCTATCACTCTCTGACACTCTCAGACAATCACTATCACTCTCTGACACTCTCTATCACTCTCTGACACTCTCTGATACTCTCAGATACTCACAGACACTCACTATCACTCTCTGACAATCTCTCACACTCTCTGACACTCTCTATCACTCTCTGACACTCTCTGACACTCTCTCGCACTCTCAGACACTCTCAGACACTCACTATCACTCACAGACACTCTCCATCTCTCTCTGACACTCTCTATCACTCTCTATCTTTCTCTGACACTCTCTGACACTCACTATCTCTCTCTGACACTCTCTATCACTCTCAGACTGTCTCTATCATTCTCAGACACTCTCAGACACTCACTATCACTCTCTGACGCTCACTATCACTCTCTGACACTCTCGCACACTCTCTGACACTCTCTGAAACTCTCTATCTCTCTCTGAAACTCTCCATCACTCTCTGACACTCTCTGACACTCTCTGACACTCTCAGACACTCACTATCACACTCTGATACTCTCTGACACTCACTATCACTCTCTGACACTCTATATCACTCTCTGACACTCTCTGACACTCAGTATCACTCTCTGACACTCTCTGACACTCACTATCACTGTCTGACACTCTCGATCACTCTCTGACACTCTCAGACACTTACTGTCACTCTCTGACACTCTCTATCACTCTCTGACACTCTCAAACAATCACTATCACTCTCTGACACTCTATCACTCTCTGACACTCTCTGATACTCTCAGATACTCACAGAAACTCACTATCACTCTCTGACACTCTCTGACACTCAATATCACTCTCTGACAATCTCTATCACTCTCTGACACTCTCTGACACTCTCTGGCACTCACTATCGCTCTCTGACACTCTCTATCACTCTCTGACACTCTCAGACACTCACTATCACTCTCTGACACGCTCTCACACTCTCTGACACTCTCTATCACTCTCTGACACTCTCAGACAATCACTATCACTCTCTGACACTCTCTATCACTCTCTGACACTCGCTGATACTCTCAGATAATCACAGACACTCACTATCACTCTCTGACACTCTCTGACACTCTCTGACACTCACTGTCACTCTCTGACACTCTCTGATGCTCTCTGACACTCACTATCACTCTCTGACACACTCTGACACTCTCGAGACTCTCTGACACTCTCTATCACTCTCTATCGCTCTCTATCAATCTCTGACACACTCTGACACTCTCTGACACTCTCGGACACTCTCGGACACTCACTATCACCCTCTGACCCTCTCTGAAACACTCTAACACTCTGACACACTCTGACACTCTCACTATCACTCTCTGACACTCTCTGACACTCTATTTCACTCTCTGACACTCTCTATTACTCTCTGACACTCACTATCACTCTCAGACACTCACCATCACTCCCTGATACTCTCTGACACTCACTATCACTCTCTGACACTCTCTATCTATCTCTGACACTCTCTGACTCTCACTATCACTCTCTGACAGTCTCTATCACTCTCAGACACTCTCTATCACTCTCTATCACTCTCAGACACTCTCAGACACTCACTTTCACTCTCTGACACTCTCTCACACTCTCTGAAACTCTCTATCTCTCTCTGACACTCTCTATCACTCTCTGAAACTCTCTGACTCTTTCAGACACTCTCAGACACTCACTATCACTCTCTGAAACTCTCTGACACTCAATATCACTCTCTGATACTCTCTGACACTCAATATCACTCTCTGACACTCTCTATCACTCTCTATCACTCTCTGACACTCTCTGACACTCACTATCACTGTCTGACACTCTCTATCACTCTCTGACACTCTCAGACACTTACTATCACTCTCTGACACTCTCTATCGCTCTCTGACACTCTCAGACAATCACTATCACTCTCTGTCACTCTCTGGCACTCTCTATCACTCTCTGACACTCTCTGATACTCTCAGACACTCACAGAAACTCACTATCACTCTCTGACTCTCTCTGACACTCTCTGACACTCTCTGACACTCACGGACACTCACTATCACTCTCTGATACTCTCTGACACTCACTATCACTCTCTGACACTCTCTATCAATCTCTGACACTCGCTGACACTCACTATCACTCTCTGACACTCTCTATCAATCTCTGACACTCTCTGACACTCACTATCACTCTCTGACACTCTCGATCACTCTCTGACACTCTCTGTCCCTCTCTAACACTCTCTGACACTCTCTGACACTCTCAGACATTCTCATACGCTCACTATCACTCTCTGACAACCTCTGACAACCTCTGACACTCTCTGACACTCTCAGACACTCTCAGACACTCACTATCACTCTCTGATACTCTCTGATACACACTATCACTCTCTGATACTCTCTATCACTCTCTATCACTCTCTGACACTCTCTGACACTCTCTGACACTCTCAGACACTCACTATCACACTCAGACACACTCTATCACTCTCTATCATTCTCAGACACTCTCAGACACTCACTATCACTCTCTGACATTCACTATCACTGTCTGACACTCACTATCACTCTCTGACACTCTCTGAAACTCTCTAACTCTCTCTGAAACTCTCTATCACTCTCTGACACTCTCTGACACTCTCTATCACTCTCTGACACTCTCAGACACTCTCAGACACTCACTGTCACTCTCTGATACTCTCTGACACTCACTATCACTCTCTGATACTCTCTGACACTCTCTATCACTCTCTGACACGCACTATCACTCTCTGACACTCTCTGACACTCACAATCACTCTCTGACACACTCTGACACTCTCAGAAACTCAGTGTCACTCTCTGACTTTCTCTGACACTCGCTATCACTCTCTATCACACTCTGACACACTCTGACACTCAGAGACACTCACTGTCACTCTCTGACACTCTCTGACAATCTCAGACAATCACGATCACTCTCTGACACTCTCTGACACACTCTATCACTCTATATTACACTCTGACACACTCTGACACTCAGAGACACTCACTGTCACTCTCTGACACTCTCTGTCACTCACTATCACTCTCTGACACTCCCTATCACTCTCTGACACACTCTGACACTCTCTAACACTCACTAACACTCTCTGACACTCTCTGACACTCTCTGACACTCTCCATCACTCTCTGACACTCTCTATTACTCTCTGACACTCACTATCACTCGCAGACACTCACTATCACTCTCTGATACTCTCTGACAATCACTATCACTCTCTGACACTCTCTATCTATCTCTGACACTCTCTGACACTCACTATCACTCTCTGACAATCTCTATCACTCTCAGACACTCTCTGACACTCTCTAACACTCACTAACACACTCTGACACTCTCTGACACTCTCTGACACTCTCACTATCACTCTCTGACTCTCTCTGACACTCTCTGACACTCTCTATTACTCTCTGACACTCACTATCACTCTCAGACACTCACTATCACTCTCTGATACTCTCTGACACTCACTATCACTCTCTGACACTCTCTATCTATCTCTGACACTCTCTTACACTCACTATCACTCTCTGACAGTCTATATCACTCTCAGACACTCTCTATCACTCTCAGACACTCTCAGACAATCACTATCACTCCCTGACATTCACTATCACTCTCTGACACTCTCTGAAACTCTCTGAAACTCTTTACCACTCTCTGACACTCTCTACCACTCTCTGACACTGTCTGACACTCTCTGACACTCTCTATCACTCTCTGACACTCTCTGACACTCTCAGACACTCACTATCACTCTCTGATACTCTCTGACGCTCACTATCACTTTCTGATACTCTCTGACACTCAATATCACTCTCTGACACTCTCAGACACTCACTATCACTCTCTGATACTCTCTGACGCTCACTATCACTCTCTGATACTCTCTGACACTCAATATCACTCTCTGACACTCTCTGACACTCTCTATCACTCTCTGACACGCTCAGACAATCACTATCACTCTCTGACACTCTCTATCACTCTCTGACACTCTCTGATACTCTCAGATAATCACAGACACTCACTATCACTCTCTGACACTCTCTGACACTCTCTGACACTCACTGTCACTCTCTGACACTCTCTGATGCTCTCTGACACTCACTATCACTCTCTGACACACTCTGACACACTC
Source organism: Heterodontus francisci (assembly GCF_036365525.1). Taxonomy (NCBI): domain Eukaryota; kingdom Metazoa; phylum Chordata; class Chondrichthyes; order Heterodontiformes; family Heterodontidae; genus Heterodontus; species Heterodontus francisci. Next base: position 14,875,526 of record NC_090405.1, read on the forward strand.
GACACTCTCTGACACTCTCTATCACTCTCTATCGCTCTCTATCAATCTCTGACACACTCTGACACTCTCTGACACTCTCGGACACTCTCGGACACTCACTATCACACTCTGACACTCTCTGAAACACTCTAACACTCTCTGACGCTCTCTGACACTCTCACTATCACTCTCTGACACTCTCTGACACTCTCTATGACTCTCTGACACTCTCTATTTCTCTCTGACACTCACTATCACTCTCAGACACTCACCATCACTCTCTGATACACTCTGACACTCACTATCACTCTCTGACACTCTCTATCTATCTCTGACACTCTCTGACTCTCACTATCACTCTCTGACAGTCTCTATCACTCTCAGACACTCTCTATCACTCTCAGACACTCTCAGACAATCACTATCACTCTCTGACACTCTCTATCACTCTCTGACACTCTCTGATACTCTCAGATAATCACAGACACTCACTATCACTCTCTGACGCTCTCTGACACTCTCTGACACTCACTGTCACTCTCTGACACTCTCTGATGCTCTCTGACACTCACTATCACTCTCTGACACACTCTGACACACTCGACACTCTCTGACACTCTCTATCACTCTCTATCGCTCTCTATCAATCTCTGACACACTCTGACACTCTCTGACACTCTCGGACACTCTCGGACACTCACTATCACACTCTGACACTCTCTGAAACACTCTAACACTCTCTGACGCTCTCTGACACTCTCACTATCACTCTCTGACACTCTCTGACACTCTCTATGACTCTCTGACACTCTCTATTTCTCTCTGACACTCACTATCACTCTCAGACACTCACCATCACTCTCTGATACACTCTGACACTCACTATCACTCTCTGACACTCTCTATCTATCTCTGACACTCTCTGACTCTCACTATCACTCTCTGACAGTCTCTATCACTCTCAGACACTCTCTATCACTCTCAGACACTCTCAGACACTCTCTATGACTCTCTGACACTCTCTATTTCTCTCTGACACTCACTATCACTCTCTGACAGTCTCTATCACTCTCAGACACTCTCTATCACTCTCAGACACTCTCAGACACTCACTTTCACTCTCTGACACACTCTCACACTCTCTGAAACTCTCTATCTCTCTCTGAAACTCTTTATCACTCTCTGACACAGTCTGACACTCTCTATCACTCTCTGATACTCTCTGACGCTCACTATCACTCTCTGATACTCTCTGACACTCAATATCACTCTCTGACACTCTCTATCACTCTCTGACACTCTCTATCACTCTCTGACACTCTCAGACACTCACTATCACTCTCTGACACTCTCTCACTCTCTCTGATACTCTCTATCACTCTCTGACACTCTCTAGCACTCTCAGACACTCTCAGACACTCACCATCACTCACAGACACTCTCTATCTCTCTCTGACACTCTCTATCACTCTCTACCTCTCTCTGACACTCTCTGACACTTACTATCACTCTCTGACACTCTCTATCGCTCTCAGACTGTCTCTATCACTCTCAGACACTCTCAGACACTCACTATCACTCTCTGACGCTCACTATCACACTCTGACACTCTCGCACACTCTCTGACACTCTCTGAAACTCTCTATCTCTCTCTGAAACTCTCTGACACTCTCTGACACTCTCTGACACTCTCTGACACTCTCTGACACTCTCCATCACTCTCTGACACTCTCTATTACTCTCTGACACTCACTATCACTCGCAGACACTCACTATCACTCTCTGATACTCTCTGACAATCACTATCACTCTCTGACACTCTCTATCTATCTCTGACACTCTCTGACACTCACTATCACTCTCTGACAATCTCTATCACTCTCAGACACTCTCTGACACTCTCACTATCACTCTCTGACTCTCTCTGACACTCTCTGACACTCTCTATTACTCTCTGACACTCACTATCACTCTCAGACACTCACTATCACTCACTGACACTCTCTATCTATCTCTGACACTCTCTTACACTCACTATCACTCTCTGACAGTCTCTATCACTCTCAGACACTCTCTATCACTCTCAGACACTCTCAGACAATCACTATCACTCCCTGACATTCACTATCACTCTCTGACACTCTCTGAAACTCTCTGAAACTCTTTACCACTCTCTGACACTCTCTACCACTCTCTGACACTGTCTGACCCTCTCTAACACTCTCTATCACTCTCTGACACTCTCTGACACTCTCAGACACTCACTATCACTCTCTGATACTCTCTGACGCTCACTATCACTTTCTGATACTCTCTGACACTCAATATCACTCTCTGACACTCTCAGACACTCACTATCACTCTCTGATACTCTCTGACGCTCACTATAACTCTCTGATACTCTCTGACACTCAATATCACTCTCTGACACTCTCTGACACTCTCTATCACTCTCTGACACTCTCAGACAATCACTATCACTCTCTGACACTCTCTATCACTCTCTGACACTCTCTGATACTCTCAGATAATCACAGACACTCACTATCACTCTCTGACGCTCTCTGACACTCTCTGACACTCACTGTCACTCTCTGACACTCTCTGATGCTCTCTGACACTCACTATCACTCTCTGACACACTCTGACACACTCGACACTCTCTGACACTCTCTATCACTCTCTATCGCTCTCTATCAATCTCTGACACACTCTGACACTCTCTGACACTCTCGGACACTCTCGGACACTCACTATCACACTCTGACACTCTCTGAAACACTCTAACACTCTCTGACGCTCTCTGACACTCTCACTATCACTCTCTGACACTCTCTGACACTCTCTATGACTCTCTGACACTCTCTATTTCTCTCTGACACTCACTATCACTCTCAGACACTCACCATCACTCTCTGATACACTCTGACACTCACTATCACTCTCTGACACTCTCTATCTATCTCTGACACTCTCTGACTCTCACTATCACTCTCTGACAGTCTCTATCACTCTCAGACACTCTCTATCACTCTCAGACACTCTCAGACACTCACTTTCACTCTCTGACACACTCTCACACTCTCTGAAACTCTCTATCTCTCTCTGAAACTCTTTATCACTCTCTGACACAGTCTGACACTCTCTATCACTCTCTGATACTCTCTGACGCTCACTATCACTCTCTGATACTCTCTGACACTCAATATCACTCTCTGACACTCTCTATCACTCTCTGACACTCTCTATCACTCTCTGACACTCTCAGACACTCACTATCACTCTCTGACACTCTCTCACTCTCTCTGATACTCTCTATCACTCTCTGACACTCTCTAGCACTCTCAGACACTCTCAGACACTCACCATCACTCACAGACACTCTCTATCTCTCTCTGACACTCTCTATCACTCTCTACCTCTCTCTGACACTCTCTGACACTTACTATCACTCTCTGACACTCTCTATCGCTCTCAGACTGTCTCTATCACTCTCAGACACTCTCAGACACTCACTATCACTCTCTGACGCTCACTATCACACTCTGACACTCTCGCACACTCTCTGACACTCTCTGAAACTCTCTATCTCTCTCTGAAACTCTCTGACACTCTCTGACACTCTCTGACACTCTCAGACACTCACTATCACAGTCTGATACTCTCTGACACTCACTATCACTCTCTGACACTCTCTATCACTCTCTGACACTCTCTGACACTCAGTATCACTCTCTGACACTCTCTGACACTCACTATCACTGTCTGACACTCTCTATCACTCTCTGACACTCTCAGACACTTACTGTCACTCTCTGACACTCTCTATCACTCTCTGACACTCTCAGACAATCACTATCACTCTCAGACTGTCTCTATCACTCTCAGACACTCTCAGACACTCACTATCACTCACTGACGCTCACTATCACTCTCTGACACTCTCGCACACTCTCTGACACTCTCTGAAACTCTCTATCTCTCTCTGAAACTCTCTATCACTCTCTGACACTCTCTGACACTCTCAGACACTCACTATCACACTATGATACTCTCTGACACTCACTATCACTCTCTGACACTCTCTCTCACTCTCTGACACACTCTGACACTCAGTATCACTCTCTGACACTCTCTGACATTCACTATCACTGTCTGACACTCTCTATCACTCTCTGACACTCTCAGAAACTTACTGTCACTCTCTGACACTCTCTATCACTCTCTGACACTCTCTGATACTCTCAGATACTCACAGACACTCACTATCACTCTCTGACACTCTCTCACACTCTCTGACACTCTCTATCACTCTCTGACACTCTCTGACACTCTCTCGCACTCTCAGACACTCTCAGACACTCACTATCACTCACAGACACTCTCCATCTCTCTCTGACACTCTCTATCACTCTCTATCTTTCTCTGACACTCTCTGACACTCACTATCTCTCTCTGACACTCTCTATCACTCTCAGACTGTCTCTATCATTCTCAGACACTCTCAGACACTCACTATCACTCTCTGACGCTCACTATCACTCTCTGACACTCTCGCACACTCTCTGACACTCTCTGAAACTCTCTATCTCTCTCTGAAACTCTCCATCACTCTCTGACACTCTCTGACACTCTCTGACACTCTCAGACACTCACTATCACACTCTGATAATCTCTGACACTCACTATCACTCTCTGACACTCTATATCACTCTCTGACACTCTCTGACACTCAGTATCACTCTCTGACACTCTCTGACACTCACTATCACTGTCTGACACTCTCGATCACTCTCTGCCACTCTCAGACACTTACTGTCACTCTCTGACACTCTCTATCACTCTCTGACACTCTCAGACAATCACTATCACTCTCTGACACTCTATCACTCTCTGACACTCTCTGATACTCTCAGATACTCACATAAACTCACTATCACTCTCTGACACTCTCTGACACTCAATATCACTCTCTGACACTCTCTATCACTCTCTGACAATCTCTGACACTCTCTGGCACTCACTATCGCTCTCTGACACTCTCTTTCACTCTCTGACACTCTCAGACACTCACTATCACTCTCTGACACGCTCTCACACTCTCTGACACTCTCTATCACTCTCTGACACTCTCTGACACTCTCTATCACTTTCTGACACTCTCAGACAATCACTATCACTCTCTGACACTCTCTATCACTCTCTGACACTCTCTGATACTCTCAGATAATCACAGACACTCACTATCACTCTCTGACACTCTCTGACACTCTCTGACACTCACTGTCACTCTCTGACACTCTCTGATGCTCTCTGACACTCACTATCGCTCTCTGACACACTCTGACACTCTTGACACTCTCTGACACTCTCTATCACTCTCTATCGCTCTCTATCAATCTCTGACACACTCTGACACTCTCTGACACTCTCGGACACTCTCGGACACTCACTATCACCCTCTGACACTCTCTGAAACACTCTAACACTCTCTGACACACTCTGACACTCTCACTATCACTCTATGACACTCTCTGACACTCTATTTCACTCTCTGACACTCTCTATTACTCTCTGACACTCACTATCACTCTCAGACACTCACCATCACTCCCTGATACTCTCTGACACTCACGATCACTCTCTGACACTCTCTATCTATCTCTGACACTCTCTGACTCTCACTATCACTCTCTGACAGTCTCTATCACTCTCAGACACTCTCTATCACTCTCAGACACTCTCAGAAACTCACTTTCACTCTCTGACACTCTCTCACACTCTCTGAAACTCTCTATCTCTCTCTGACACTCTCTATCACTCTCTGAAACTCTCTGACTCTTTCAGACACTCTCATACACTCACTATCACTCTCTGAAACTCTCTGACACTCACTATCACTGTCTGACACTCTCTATCACTCTCTGACACTCTCAGACACTTACTATCACTCTCTGACACTCTCTATCGCTCTCTGACACTCTCAGACAATCACTATCACTCTCTGTCACTCTCTGGCACTCTCTATCACTCTCTGACACTCTCTGATACTCTCAGACACTCACAGAAACTCACTATCACTCTCTGACTCTCTCTGACACTCTCTGACACTCTCTGACACTCACGGACACTCACTATCACTCTCTGACACACTCTGACACTCTCTGACACTCTCAGACACTCTCTATCACACTCTGACACGGTCTGACACTCTTCATCACTCTCCATCACTCTCTGACACTCTCTGACACTCTCTGACACTCTCAGACACTCTCAATCACACTCCGTATCACTCTCTGACACTCTCTGACACTCTCTGACACTCTCTATCACTCTCTGACACTCTCGATCACTCAATGAGACTCTCTATCACTCTCTGACACTCTCGATCACTCAATGAGACTCTCTATCACTCTCCATCACTCTCTGACACTCTCTGACACACTCTGACACTCTCAGACACTCTCAATCACACTCCTTATCACTCTCTGACACTCTCTGACACTCTCTGACACTCTCTATCACTCTCTGACACTCTCTGACACTCTCTATCACTCTCTATCACTCTCTGACACTCTCTGACACTCTCTATCACTCAATGACACTCTCTATCACTCTCCATCACACTCTGACACTCTCTGACACTCTCTGACACTCTCAGACACTCTCAATCACACTCCGTATCACTCTCTGACACTCTCTGACACTCTCAGACACTCTCAATCACACTCCTTATCACTCTCTGACACTCTCTGACACTCTCTGACACTCTCTGATACTCTCAGACACTCACAGAAACTCACTATCACTCTCTGACTCTCTCTGACACTCTCTGACACTCTCTGACACTCACGGACACTCACTATCACTCTCTGACACACTCTGACACTCTCTGACACTCTCAGACACTCTCTATCACACTCTGACACGGTCTGACACTCTTCATCACTCTCCATCACTCTCTGACACTCTCTGACACTCTCTGACACTCTCAGACACTCTCAATCACACTCCGTATCACTCTCTGACACTCTCTGACACTCTCTGACACTCTCTATCACTCTCTGACACTCTCGATCACTCAATGAGACTCTCTATCACTCTCCATCACTCTCTGACACTCTCTGACACACTCTGACACTCTCAGACACTCTCAATCACACTCCTTATCACTCTCTGACACTCTCTGACACTCTCTGACACTCTCTATCACTCTCTGACACTCTCTGACACTCTCTATCACTCTCTATCACTCTCTGACACTCTCTGACACGCTCTATCACTCAATGACACTCTCTATCACTCTCCATCACACTCTGACACTCTCTGACACTCTCTGACACTCTCAGACACTCTCAATCACACTCCGTATCACTCTCTGACACTCTCTGACACTCTCTGACACTCTCTATCACTCTCTGACACTTTCTGACTCTCTCTATTACTCAATGACACACTGTGACACTCTCTATCACTCTCTATCACTCTATGACACTCTCTGACACTATCTATCACTCTCTATCACTCTCTGACACTCTCTGACACACTCTGACACTCTCTATCACTCTCTATCACTCTCTGACACTCTCCATCACTCTCTGACACTCTCTGAAACACTCTATCACTCTCTATCACTCTCTGACACTCTCTGACACCCTCTGACACACTCTGACACTCTCTGACACTCTCATAGGCTCTCTATCACTCTCCATCACTCTGTGTCACTCTCTATCACTCTCTGACACTCTCTGACACTCTCTATCACTCTCTGACACTCTCAGAGGGTCTCTATCACTCTCTATCACTCACTGACACTCTCAGACACTCTCTATCAGTCTCTGACACTCACTGACACTCTCAGACACTCTCTTTCACTCTCTTTCACTCTCTGTCACTCTCAGACACTCTCAGACACTCTCTATCGCTCTCTGACACTCTCTATCACTCTCTGACACTCTCTATCGCTCTCTGACACTCTCTGACACGCTCAATCACTCTCTATCACTCTCTGAAACACTCTGACACTCTCTATCACTCTATGACACTCTCTGACACTCTCTATCACTCTCTATCACTCTCTGACACACTCTGACACTCACTGACACTCTCTGATACTCTCTATCACTCTCTGACACTCTCTGTCACTCACTGACACTCTCTTTCGCTCTCTGACACTCTCTGACACTCTCAGAGAATCTCTATCACTCTCTATCACTTTCTGACACTCTCTGACACTCTCAGAATCTCTCTCTCACTCTCTGACACTCTCTGACACTCTCAGAGACTCTCTATCACTCTCTATCACTCTCTGACATTCTCTATCACTCTCTGACATTCTCAGACTCTCTCTGTCACTCTCTGACACTCCCTATCACTCTCTGACACTCTCTGACACTCTCTATCACGCTCTGACACTCTCTGACACTCTCTATCACTCAATGACCCTCTGTGACACTCTCTATCACTCTCCATCACTCTCTGACACTCTCTGACACACTCTGACACTCTCTGACACTCTCTATCACTCTATGACACTCTCTATCACTCTCTGACACTCTCTATCGCTCTCTGACACTCTCTGACACACTCAATCACTCTCTATCACTCTCTGAAACACTCTGACAGTCTCTATCACTTTATGACACTCTCTGACACTCTCTATCACTCTCTATCACTCTCTGACACACTCTGACACTCTCTGACACTCTCAGACACTCTCTGTCACTCTCTGTCACTCTCTATCAATCTCTGACACTCTCTATCACTCTCTATCACTCTCTTACACTCTCTATCACTCTCTGACACTCTCTGACACTCTCTATCACACTCTGACACTCTCTGACACTCTCTATCACTCTCGATCACTCTCTGACACTCTCTGACACTCTCTATCACTCTCTGAAACTCTCTATCACTCTCCATCACTCTCTGACACTCTCTGACACTCTCTATCACTCTCTGAAACTCTCTATCACTCTCCATCACTCTCTGACACTCTCTGACACTCTCTATCACACACTGACACTCTCTGACACTCTCTATCAGTCAATGACACACTCTGAAACTGTCTATCACTCCCTATCACTCTCTATCACTCTCTGACACTCAATGACACTCTCAGACACTCGCTGTCACTCTCAGACACTCTCAGACACTCTCTGTCACTCTCTGACACTCTCTGACACTCTCTGATACTCTCTATCACTCTCTGACACTCTCTGTCACTCACTGACACTCTCTTTCGCTCTCTGACACTCTCTGACATTCTCAGAGACTCTCTATCACTCTCCATCACTCTCTGACACCCTCTGACACTCTCTGACACTCTCTATCACACACTGACACTCTCTGACACTCTCTATCACTCAATGACACACTCTGAAACTGTCTATCACTCCCTATCACTCTCTATCACTCTCTGACACTCACTGACACTCTCAGACACTCGCTGTCGCTCTCAGACACTCTCTGTCACTCTCTGACACTCTCTGACAGTCTCTGATACTCTCTATCACTCTCTGACACTCTCTGTCACTCACTGACACTCTCTTTCGCTCTCTGACATTCTCAGAGACTCTCTATCACTCTCTATCACTCTCTGACACTCTCAGAATCTCTCTCTCACTCTCTGAAACTCTCTGACACTCTCTGAGACTCTCTATCACTCTCGATCACTCTCTGACATTCTCTATCACTCTCTGACATTCTCAGACTCTCTCTGTCACTCTCTGACACTCCCTATCACTCTCTGATACTCTCTGACACTCAATATCACTCTCTGACACTCTCTATCACTCTCTATCACTCTCTGACACTCTCTGACACTCACTATCACTGTCTGACACTCTCTATCACTCTCTGACACTCTCAGACACTTACTATCACTCTCTGACACTCTCTATCGCTCTCTGACACTCTCAGACAATCACTATCACTCTCTGTCACTCTCTGGCACTCTCTGACACTCTCTGACACTCACAGAAACTCACTATCACTCTCAGACACTCACTATCACTCTCTGAAACTCTCTATCACTCTCCATCACTCTCAGACACTCTCTGTCACTCTCTGACACTCTCTGACACTCTCTGATACTCTCTATCACTCTCTGACACTCTCTGTCACTCACTGACACTCTCTTTCGCTCTCTGACACTCTCTGACATTCTCAGAGACTCTCTATCACTCTCCATCACTCTCTGACACCCTCTGACACTCTCTGACACTCTCTATCACACACTGACACTCTCTGACACTCTCTATCACTCAATGACACACTCTGAAACTGTCTATCACTCCCTATCACTCTCTATCACTCTCTGACACTCACTGACACTCTCAGACACTCGCTGTCGCTCTCAGACACTCTCTGTCACTCTCTGACACTCTCTGACAGTCTCTGATACTCTCTATCACTCTCTGACACTCTCTGTCACTCACTGACACTCTCTTTCGCTCTCTGACATTCTCAGAGACTCTCTATCACTCTCTATCACTCTCTGACACTCTCAGAATCTCTCTCTCACTCTCTGAAACTCTCTGACACTCTCTGAGACTCTCTATCACTCTCGATCACTCTCTGACATTCTCTATCACTCTCTGACATTCTCAGACTCTCTCTGTCACTCTCTGACACTCCCTATCACTCTCTGATACTCTCTGACACTCAATATCACTCTCTGACACTCTCTATCACTCTCTATCACTCTCTGACACTCTCTGACACTCACTATCACTGTCTGACACTCTCTATCACTCTCTGACACTCTCAGACACTTACTATCACTCTCTGACACTCTCTATCGCTCTCTGACACTCTCAGACAATCACTATCACTCTCTGGCACTCTCTGGCACTCTCTATCACTCTCTGACACTCTCTGATACTCTCAGACACTCACAGAAACTCACTATCACTCTCTGACTCTCTCTGACACTCTCTGACACTCTCTGACACTCACGGACACTCACTATCACTCTCTGATACTCTCTGACACTCACTATCACTCTCTGACACTCTCTATCAATCTCTGACACTCGCTGACACTCACTATCACTCTCTGACACTCACTATCACTCTCTGATACTCTCTGACACTCACTATCACTCTCTGACACTCTCTATCTATCTCTGACACTCTCTTACACTCACTATCACTCTCTGACAGTCTATATCACTCTCAGACACTCTCTATCACTCTCAGACACTCTCAGACAATCACTATCACTCCCTGACATTCACTATCACTCTCTGACAATCTCTGAAACTCTCTGAAACTCTTTACCACTCTCTGACACTCTCTACCACTCTCTGACACTGTCTGACACTCTCTGACACTCTCTATCACTCTCTGACACTCTCTGACACTCTCAGACACTCACTATCACTCTCTGATACTCTCTGACGCTCACTATCACTTTCTGATACTCTCTGACACTCAATATCACTCTCTGACACTCTCAGACACTCACTATCACTCTCTGATACTCTCTGACGCTCACTATAACTCTCTGATACTCTCTGACACTCAATATCACTCTCTGACACTCTCTGACACTCTCTATCACTCTCTGACACTCTCAGACAATCACTATCACTCTCTGACACTCTCTATCACTCTCTGACACTCTCTGATACTCTCAGATAATCACAGACACTCACTATCACTCTCTGACACTCTCTGACACTCTCACTATCACTCTCTGACACTCTCTGACACTCTCTATGACTCTCTGACACTCTCTATTTCTCTCTGACACTCACTATCACTCTCAGACTCTCACCATCACTCTCTGATACACTCTGACACTCACTATCACTCTCTGACACTCTCTATCTATCTCTGACACTCTCTGACTCTCACTATCACTCTCTGACAGTCTCTATCACTCTCAGACACTCTCTATCACTCTCAGACACTCTCAGACACTCACTTTCACTCTCTGACACTCTCTCACACTCTCTGAAACTCTCTATCTCTCTCTGAAACTCTTTATCACTCTCTGACACAGTCTGACACACTCTATCACTCTCTGATACTCTCTGACGCTCACTATCACTCTCTGATACTCTCTGACACTCAATATCACTCTCTGACACTCTCTATCACTCTCTGACACTCTCTATCACTCTCTGACACTCTCAGACACTCACTATCACTCTCTGACACTCTCTCACTCTCTCTGATACTCTCTATCACTCTCTGACACTCTCTAGCACTCTCAGACACTCTCAGACACTCACCATCACTCACAGACACTCTCTATCTCTCTCTGACACTCTCTATCACTCTCTATCTCTCTCTGACACTCTCTGACACTTACTATCACTCTCTGACACTCTCTATCGCTCTCAGACTGTCTCTATCACTCTCAGACACTCTCAGACACTCACTATCACTCTCTGACGCTCACTATCACACTCTGACACTCTCGCACACTCTCTGACACTCTCTGAAACTCTCTATCTCTCTCTGAAACTCTCTGACACTCTCTGACACTCTCTGACACTCTCTGACACTCTCCATCACTCTCTGACACTCTCTATTACTCTCTGACACTCACTATCACTCGCAGACACTCACTATCACTCTCTGATACTCTCTGACAATCACTATCACTCTCTGACACTCTCTATCTATCTCTGACACTCTCTGACACTCACTATCACTCTCTGACAATCTCTATCACTCTCAGACACTCTCTGACACTCTCACTATCACTCTCTGACTCTCTCTGACACTCTCTGACACTCTCTATTACTCTCTGACACTCACTATCACTCTCAGACACTCACTATCACTCTCTGAAACTCTCTATCACTCTCTATCACTCTCTGACACTCTCAGACACTTACTATCACTCTCTGACACTCTCTATCGCTGTCTGACACTCTCAGACAATCACTATCACTCTCTGTCACTCTCTGGCACTCTCTATCACTCTCTGACACTCTCTGATACTCTCAGACACTCACAGAAACTCACTATCACTCTCTGACACTCACTATCACTCTCTGAAACTCTCTATCACTCTCCATCACTCTCAGACACTCTCTGTCACTCTCTGACACTCTCTGACAATCACTATCACTCTCTGTCACTCTCTGGCACTCTCTATCACTCTCTGACACTCTCTGATACTCTCAGACACTCACAGAAACTCACTATCACTCTCTGACACTCACTATCACTCTCTGAAACTCTCTATCACTCTCCATCACTCTCAGACACTCTCTGTCACTCTCTGACACTCTCTGACACTCTCAGAATCTCTCTCTCACTCTCTGAAACTCTCTGACACTCTCTGAGACTCTCTATCACTCTCGATCACTCTCTGACATTCTCTATCACTCTCTGACATTCTCAGACTCTCTCTGTCACTCTCTGACACTCCCTATCACTCTCTGACACTCTCTGACACTCTCTATCACTCTCTGACACTCTCTGCCACTCTCTATCACTCAATGACCCTCTGTGACACTCTCTATCACTCTCCATCACTCTCTGACACTCTCTGACACACTCTGACACTCTCTATCACCCTCTATCACTCTCTGACACTCTCTGAGACTCTCCATCACTCTATGACACTCTCTGACACTCTCTATCACTCTCTATTACTCTCTATCACACTCTGACACTCTCTATCACTCTCTTACACTCTCTGACACTCACTGACACTCTCAGACACTCTCTGCCACTCACTATCACTCTCTGACTCTCTCTATCACTCTCTGAATCTCTCTGACACTCTCAGACACTCTCTATCACACTCTGAAACTCTCTATCACTCTCCATCACTCTCTGACACTCTCTGACACTCTCTGACACTCTCTATCACTCTCTGAAACTCTCTATCACTCTCTGAAACTCTCTGACACTCTCTATCACTCTCTGAAACTCTCTATCACTCTCCATCACTCTCTGACACTCTCTGACACTCTCTGACACTCTCTATCACACACTGACACTCTCTGACACTCTCTATCACTCAATGACACACTCTGAAACTGTCTATCACTCCCTATTACTCTCTATCACTCTCTGACACTCACTGACACTCTCAGACACTCGCTGTCGCTCTCAGACACTCTCTGTCACTCTCTGACACTATCTGACAGTCTCTGATACTCTCTGACACTCTCTGACACTCTCTATCACTCTCTATCACTCTCTGGCTCTCTCTGACACTCTCTATCACTCAATGACACTCTCTATCACTCTCCATCACACTCTGACACTCTCTGACACACTCTGACACTCTCAGACACTCTCAATCACACTCCGTATCACTCTCTGACACTCTCTATCACTCTCTGACACTTTCTGACTCTCTCTATTACTCAATGACACTCTGTGACACTCTCTATCCCTCTCTATCACTCTATGACACTCTCTGACACTATCTATCACTCTCTATCACTCTCTGACACTCTCTGACACACTCTGACACTCTCTATCACTCAATGACACTCTCTGACACTCTCTGACACACTCTGACACTCTCAGACACACTCAATCACACTCCGTATCACTCTCTGACACTCTCTGACAGTCTCTGACACTCCCTATCACTCACTGACACTCTCTGACACTCTCTATCACTCTCTATCACTCTGACACTCTCTGACACTCACTGACACTCTCAGACACTCTCTTACACTCTCTGTCACTCTCTTACACTCTCTGACACTCACTGACACTCTCAGACACTCTCTGCCACTCACTATCACTCTCTGACTCTCTCTATCACTCTCTGAATCTCTCTGACACTCTCAGACACTCTCTATCACTCTCTGACACACTCTGACACTCTCTGACACTCTCAGACACTCTCCATCACACTCTGAAACTCTCTATCACTCTCCATCACTCTCTGACACTCTCTGACACTCTCTATCACTCTCTGAAACTCTCTATCACTCTCCATCACTCTCTGACACTCTCTGACACTCTCTGACACTCTCAATCACACACTGACACTCTCTGACACTCTCTATCACTCAATGACACACTCTGAAACTGTCTATCACTCCCTATCACTCTCTATCACTCTCTGACAATCACTGACACTCTCAGACACTCGCTGTCGCTCTCAGACACTCTCTGTCACTCTCTGACACTCTCTGACAGTCTCTGATACTCTCTGACACTCTCTGACACTCTCTATCACTCTCTATCACTCTCTGGCACTCTCTGACACTCTCTATCACTCAATGACACTCTCTATCACTCTCCATCACACTCTGACACTCTCTGACACACTCTGACACTCTCAGACACTCTCAATCACACTCCGTATCACTCTCTGACACTCTCTGACACTCTCTATCACTCTCTGACACTTTCTGACTCTCTCTATTACTCAATGACACTCTGTGACACGCTCTATCCCTCTCTATCACTCTATGACACTCTCTGACACTATCTATCACTCTCTATCACTCTCTGACACTCTCTGACACACTCTGACACTCTCTATCACTCAATGACACTCTCTGACACTCTCTGAAACACTCTGACACTCTCAGACACACTCAATCACACTCCGTATCACTCTCTGACACTCTCTGACACTCTCTGACACTCCCTATCACTCACTGACACTCTCTGACACTCTCTATCACTCTCTATCACTCTGACACTCTCTGACACTCACTGACACTCTCAGACACTCTCTGCCACTCTCTGTCACTCTCTTACACTCTCTGACACTCACTGACACTCTCAGACACTCTCTGCCACTCACTATCACTCTCTGACTCTCTCTATCACTCTCTGAATCTCTCTGACACTCTCAGACACTCTCTATCACTCTCTGACACACTCTGACACTCTCTGACACTCTCAGACACTCTCTATCACACTCTGACACGGTCTGACACTCTCCATCACTCTCCATCACTCTCTGACACTCTCTGACACTCTCTGACACTCTCAGACACTCTCAATCACACTCCGTATCACTCTCTGACACTCTCTGACACTCTCTGACACTCTCTGACACTCTCTGACACTCTCTATCACTCTCTGACACTCTCGATCACTCAATGAGACTCTCTATCACTCAATGACACTCTCTGCCACTCTCTGTCACTCTCTTACACTCTCTGACACTCACTGACACTCTCAGACACTCTCTGCCACTCACTATCACTCTCTGACTCTCTCTATCACTGTCTGAATCTCTCTGACACTCTCAGACACTCTCTATCACTCTCTGACACACTCTGACACTCTCTGACACTCTCAGACACTCTCTATCACACTCTGACACGGTCTGACACTCTCCATCACTCTCCATCACTCTCTGACACTCTCTGACACTCTCTGACACTCTCAGACACTCTCAATCACACTCCGTATCACTCTCTGACACTCTCTGACACTCTCTGACACTCTCTATCACTCTCTGACACTCTCGATCACTCAATGAGACTCTCTATCACTCTCCATCACTCTCTGACACTCTCTGACACTCTCTGACACTCTCAGACACACTCAATCACACTCCGTATCACTCTCTGACACTCTCTGACACTCTCTGACACTCCCTATCACTCACTGACACTCTCTGACACTCTCTATCACTCTCTATCACTCTGACACTCTCTGACACTCACTGACACTCTCAGACACTCTCTGCCACTCTCTGTCACTCTCTTACACTCTCTGACACTCACTGACACTCTCAGACACTCTCTGCCACTCACTATCACTCTCTGACTCTCTCTATCACTCTCTGAATCTCTCTGACACTCTCAGACACTCTCTATCACTCTCTGACACACTCTGACACTCTCTGACACTCTCAGACACTCTCTATCACACTCTGACACGGTCTGACACTCTCCATCACTCTCCATCACTCTCTGACACTCTCTGACACTCTCTGACACTCTCAGACACTCTCAATCACACTCCGTATCACTCTCTGACACTCTCTGACACTCTCTGACACTCTCTGACACTCTCTATCACTCTCTGACACTCTCGATCACTCAATGAGACTCTCTATCACTCAATGACACTCTCTGCCACTCTCTGTCACTCTCTTACACTCTCTGACACTCACTGACACTCTCAGACACTCTCTGCCACTCACTATCACTCTCTGACTCTCTCTATCACTCTCTGAATCTCTCTGACACTCTCAGACACTCTCTATCACTCTCTGACACACTCTGACACTCTCTGACACTCTCAGACACTCTCTATCACACTCTGACACGGTCTGACACTCTCCATCACTCTCCATCACTCTCTGACACTCTCTGACACTCTCTGACACTCTCAGACACTCTCAATCACACTCCGTATCACTCTCTGACACTCTCTGACACTCTCTGACACTCTCTATCACTCTCTGACACTCTCGATCACTCAATGAGACTCTCTATCACTCTCCATCACTCTCTGACACTCTCTGACACACTCTGACACTCTCAGACACTCTCAATCACACTCCTTATCACTCTCTGACACTCTCTGACACTCTCTGACACTCTCTATCACTCTCTGACACTCTCTGACACTCTCTATCACTCTCTATCACTCTCTGACACTCTCTGACACTCTCTATCACTCAATGACACTCTCTATCACTCTCCATCACACTCTGACACTCTCTGACAGACTCTGACACTCTCAGACACTCTCAATCACACTCCGTATCACTCTCTGACACTCTCTGACACTCTCTGACACTCTCTATCACTCTCTGACACTTTCTGACTCTCTCTATTACTCAATGACACTCTGTGACACTCTCTATCACTCTCTATCACTCTATGACACTCTCTGACACTATCTATCACTCTCTATCACTCTCTGACACTCTCTGACACACTCTGACACCCTCTATCACTCTCTATCACACTCTGACACTCTGTGACACGCTCTGACACTCTCCATCACTCTCTGACACTCTCTGAAACACTCTATCACTCTCTATCACTCTCTGACACTCTCTGACACCCTCTGACACACTCTGACACTCTCTGACACTCTCAGACACTCTCTATCACACTCTGACACGGTCTGACACTCTCCATCACTCTCCATCACTCTCTGACACTCTCTGACACTCTCTGACACTCTCTATCACTCTCTGACACTCTCGATCACTCAATGAGACTCTCTATCACTCTCCATCACTCTCTGACACTCTCTGACACACTCTGACACTCTCAGACACTCTCAATCACACTCCTTATCACTCTCTGACACTCTCTGACACTCTCTGACACTCTCTATCACTCTCTGACACTCTCTGACACTCTCTATCACTCTCTATCACTCTCTGACACTCTCTGACACTCTCTATCACTCTCTATCACTCTCTATCACTCTCTGACACTTTCTGACTCTCTCTATTACTCAATGACACTCTGTGACACTCTCTATCACTCTCTATCACTCTATGACACTCTCTGACACTATCTATCACTCTCTATCACTCTCTGACACTCTCTGACACACTCTGACACCCTCTATCACTCTCTATCACTCTCTGACACTCTCTGACACTCTCTATCACTCAATGACACTCTCTATCACTCTCCATCACACTCTGACACTCTCTGACAGACTCTGACACTCTCAGACACTCTCAATCACACTCCGTATCACTCTCTGACACTCTCTGACACTCTCTGACACTCTCTATCACTCTCTGACACTTTCTGACTCTCTCTATTACTCAATGACACTCTGTGACACTCTCTATCACTCTCTATCACTCTATGACACTCTCTGACACTATCTATCACTCTCTATCACTCTCTGACACTCTCTGACACTCTCAGACACTCTCTATCACTCTCTGACACACTCTGACACTCTCTGACACTCTCAGACACTCTCTATCACACTCTGACACGGTCTGACACTCTCCATCACTCTCCATCACTCTCTGACACTCTCTGACACTCTCTGACACTCTCAGACACTCTCAATCACACTCCGTATCACTCTCTGACACTCTCTGACACTCTCTGACACTCTCTATCACTCTCTGACACTCTCGATCACTCAATGAGACTCTCTATCACTCAATGACACTCTCTGCCACTCTCTGCCACTCTCTGTCACTCTCTTACACTCTCTGACACTCACTGACACTCTCAGACACTCTCTGCCACTCACTATCACTCTCTGACTCTCTCTATCACTCTCTGAATCTCTCTGACACTCTCAGACACTCTCTATCACTCTCTGACACACTCTGACACTCTCTGACACTCTCAGACACTCTCTATCACACTCTGACACGGTCTGACACTCTCCATCACTCTCCATCACTCTCTGACACTCTCTGACACTCTCTGACACTCTCTATCACTCTCTGACACTCTCGATCACTCAATGAGACTCTCTATCACTCTCCATCACTCTCTGACACTCTCTGACACACTCTGACACTCTCAGACACTCTCAATCACACTCCTTATCACTCTCTGACACTCTCTGACACTCTCTGACACTCTCTATCACTCTCTGACACTCTCTGACACTCTCTATCACTCTCTATCACTCTCTGACACTCTCTGACACTCTCTATCACTCAATGACACTCTCTATCACTCTCCATCACACTCTGACACTCTCTGACAGACTCTGACACTCTCAGACACTCTCAATCACACTCCGTATCACTCTCTGACACTCTCTGACACTCTCTGACACTCTCTATCACTCTCTGACACTTTCTGACTCTCTCTATTACTCAATGACACTCTGTGACACTCTCTATCACTCTCTATCACTCTATGACACTCTCTGACACTATCTATCACTCTCTATCACTCTCTGACACTCTCTGACACACTCTGACACCCTCTATCACTCTCTATCACTCTCTGACACTCTGTGACACGCTCTGACACTCTCCATCACTCTCTGACACTCTCTGAAACACTCTATCACTCTCTATCACTCTCTGACACTCTCTGACACCCTCTGACACACTCTGACACTCTCTGACACTCTCAGACACTCTCAATCACACTCCGTATCACTCTCTGACACTCTGTGACACGCTCTGACACTCTCCATCACTCTCTGACACTCTCTGAAACACTCTATCACTCTCTATCACTCTCTGACACTCTCTGACACACTCTGACACCCTCTATCACTCTCTATCACTCTCTGACACTCTGTGACACGCTCTGACACTCTCCATCACTCTCTGACACTCTCTGAAACACTCTATCACTCTCTATCACTCTCTGACACTCTCTGACACCCTCTGACACACTCTGACACTCTCTGACACTCTCAGACACTCTCTATCACACTCTGACACGGTCTGACACTCTCCATCACTCTCCATCACTCTCTGACACTCTCTGACACTCTCTGACACTCTCTATCACTCTCTGACACTCTCGATCACTCAATGAGACTCTCTATCACTCTCCATCACTCTCTGACACTCTCTGACACACTCTGACACTCTCAGACACTCTCAATCACACTCCTTATCACTCTCTGACACTCTCTGACACTCTCTGACACTCTCTATCACTCTCTGACACTCTCTGACACTCTCTATCACTCTCTATCACTCTCTGACACTCTCTGACACTCTCTATCACTCAATGACACTCTCTATCACTCTCCATCACACTCTGACACTCTCTGACAGACTCTGACACTCTCAGACACTCTCAATCACACTCCGTATCACTCTCTGACACTCTCTGACACTCTCTGACACTCTCTATCACTCTCTGACACTTTCTGACTCTCTCTATTACTCAATGACACTCTGTGACACTCTCTATCACTCTCTATCACTCTATGACACTCTCTGACACTATCTATCACTCTCTATCACTCTCTGACACTCTCTGACACACTCTGACACCCTCTATCACTCTCTATTACTCTCTATCACTCTCTGACACTTTCTGACTCTCTCTATTACTCAATGACACTCTGTGACACTCTCTATCACTCTCTATCACTCTATGACACTCTCTGACACTATCTATCACTCTCTATCACTCTCTGACACTCTCTGACACACTCTGACACCCTCTATCACTCTCTATCACTCTCTGACACTCTCTGACACTCTCTATCACTCAATGACACTCTCTATCACTCTCCATCACACTCTGACACTCTCTGACAGACTCTGACACTCTCAGACACTCTCAATCACACTCCGTATCACTCTCTGACACTCTCTGACACTCTCTGACACTCTCTATCACTCTCTGACACTTTCTGACTCTCTCTATTACTCAATGACACTCTGTGACACTCTCTATCACTCTCTATCACTCTATGACACTCTCTGACACTATCTATCACTCTCTATCACTCTCTGACACTCTCTGACACACTCTGACACCCTCTATCACTCTCTATTACTCTCTATCACTCTCTGACACTTTCTGACTCTCTCTATTACTCAATGACACTCTGTGACACTCTCTATCACTCTCTATCACTCTATGACACTCTCTGACACTATCTATCACTCTCTATCACTCTCTGACACTCTCTGACACACTCTGACACCCTCTATCACTCTCTATCACTCTCTGACACTCTCTGACACTCTCTATCACTCAATGACACTCTCTATCACTCTCCATCACACTCTGACACTCTCTGACAGACTCTGACACTCTCAGACACTCTCAATCACACTCCGTATCACTCTCTGACACTCTCTGACACTCTCTGACACTCTCTATCACTCTCTGACACTTTCTGACTCTCTCTATTACTCAATGACACTCTGTGACACTCTCTATCACTCTCTATCACTCTATGACACTCTCTGACACTATCTATCACTCTCTATCACTCTCTGACACTCTCTGACACTCTCAGACACTCTCTATCACTCTCTGACACACTCTGACACTCTCTGACACTCTCAGACACTCTCTATCACACTCTGACACGGTCTGACACTCTCCATCACTCTCCATCACTCTCTGACACTCTCTGACACTCTCTGACACTCTCAGACACTCTCAATCACACTCCGTATCACTCTCTGACACTCTCTGACACTCTCTGACACTCTCTATCACTCTCTGACACTCTCGATCACTCAATGAGACTCTCTATCACTCAATGACACTCTCTGCCACTCTCTGTCACTCTCTTACACTCTCTGACACTCACTGACACTCTCAGACACTCTCTGCCACTCACTATCACTCTCTGACTCTCTCTATCACTCTCTGAATCTCTCTGACACTCTCAGACACTCTCTATCACTCTCTGACACACTCTGACACTCTCTGACACTCTCAGACACTCTCTATCACACTCTGACACGGTCTGACACTCTCCATCACTCTCCATCACTCTCTGACACTCTCTGACACTCTCTGACACTCTCTATCACTCTCTGACACTCTCGATCACTCAATGAGACTCTCTATCACTCTCCATCACTCTCTGACACTCTCTGACACACTCTGACACTCTCAGACACTCTCAATCACACTCCTTATCACTCTCTGACACTCTCTGACACTCTCTGACACTCTCTATCACTCTCTGACACTCTCTGACACTCTCTATCACTCTCTATCACTCTCTGACACTCTCTGACACTCTCTATCACTCAATGACACTCTCTATCACTCTCCATCACACTCTGACACTCTCTGACAGACTCTGACACTCTCAGACACTCTCAATCACACTCCGTATCACTCTCTGACACTCTCTGACACTCTCTGACACTCTCTATCACTCTCTGACACTTTCTGACTCTCTCTATTACTCAATGACACTCTGTGACACTCTCTATCACTCTCTATCACTCTATGACACTCTCTGACACTATCTATCACTCTCTATCACTCTCTGACACTCTCTGACACACTCTGACACCCTCTATCACTCTCTATCACTCTCTGACACTCTCTGACACTCTCTATCACTCAATGACACTCTCTATCACTCTCCATCACACTCTGACACTCTCTGACAGACTCTGACACTCTCAGACACTCTCAATCACACTCCGTATCACTCTCTGACACTCTCTGACACTCTCTGACACTCTCTATCACTCTCTGACACTTTCTGACTCTCTCTATTACTCAATGACACTCTGTGACACTCTCTATCACTCTCTATCACTCTATGACACTCTCTGACACTATCTATCACTCTCTATCACTCTCTGACACTCTCTGACACTCTCAGACACTCTCTATCACTCTCTGACACACTCTGACACTCTCTGACACTCTCAGACACTCTCTATCACACTCTGACACGGTCTGACACTCTCCATCACTCTCCATCACTCTCTGACACTCTCTGACACTCTCTGACACTCTCAGACACTCTCAATCACACTCCGTATCACTCTCTGACACTCTCTGACACTCTCTGACACTCTCTATCACTCTCTGACACTCTCGATCACTCAATGAGACTCTCTATCACTCAATGACACTCTCTGCCACTCTCTGTCACTCTCTTACACTCTCTGACACTCACTGACACTCTCAGACACTCTCTGCCACTCACTATCACTCTCTGACTCTCTCTATCACTCTCTGAATCTCTCTGACACTCTCAGACACTCTCTATCACTCTCTGACACACTCTGACACTCTCTGACACTCTCAGACACTCTCTATCACACTCTGACACGGTCTGACACTCTCCATCACTCTCCATCACTCTCTGACACTCTCTGACACTCTCTGACACTCTCTATCACTCTCTGACACTCTCGATCACTCAATGAGACTCTCTATCACTCTCCATCACTCTCTGACACTCTCTGACACACTCTGACACTCTCAGACACTCTCAATCACACTCCTTATCACTCTCTGACACTCTCTGACACTCTCTGACACTCTCTATCACTCTCTGACACTCTCTGACACTCTCTATCACTCTCTATCACTCTCTGACACTCTCTGACACTCTCTATCACTCAATGACACTCTCTATCACTCTCCATCACACTCTGACACTCTCTGACAGACTCTGACACTCTCAGACACTCTCAATCACACTCCGTATCACTCTCTGACACTCTCTGACACTCTCTGACACTCTCTATCACTCTCTGACACTTTCTGACTCTCTCTATTACTCAATGACACTCTGTGACACTCTCTATCACTCTCTATCACTCTATGACACTCTCTGACACTATCTATCACTCTCTATCACTCTCTGACACTCTCTGACACACTCTGACACCCTCTATCACTCTCTATCACTCTCTGACACTCTGTGACACGCTCTGACACTCTCCATCACTCTCTGACACTCTCTGAAACACTCTATCACTCTCTATCACTCTCTGACACTCTCTGACACCCTCTGACACACTCTGACACTCTCTGACACTCTCATAGGCTCTCTATCACTCTCCATCACTCTGTGTCACTCTCTATCACTCTCTGACACTCTCTGACACTCTCTATCACTCTCTGACACTCTCAGAGGGTCTCTATCACTCTCTATCACTCACTGACACTCTCAGACACTCTCTATCAGTCTCTGACACTCACTGACACTCTCAGACACTCTC
Organism: Heterodontus francisci; assembly: GCF_036365525.1. Lineage (NCBI taxonomy): Eukaryota > Metazoa > Chordata > Chondrichthyes > Heterodontiformes > Heterodontidae > Heterodontus > Heterodontus francisci. The sequence continues at coordinate 14,900,048 of NC_090405.1, forward strand.
TTTCACTCTCTTTCACTCTCTTTCACTCTCTGTCACTCTCAGACACTCTCAGACACTCTCAGACACTCTCTATCGCTCTCTGACACTCTCTATCACTCTCTGACACTCTCTATCGCTCTCTGACACTCTCTGACACGCTCAATCACTCTCTATCACTCTCTGAAACACTCTGACACTCTCTATCACTCTATGACACTCTCTGACACTCTCTATCACTCTCTATCACTCTCTGACACACTCTGACACTCACTGACACTCTCAGACACTCACTGTCGCTCTCAGACACTCTCTGTCACTCTCTGACACTCTCTGACACTCTCTGATACTCTCTATCACTCTCTGACACTCTCTGTCACTCACTGACACTCTCTTTCGCTCTCTGACACTCTCTGACACTCTCAGAGAATCTCTATCACTCTCTATCACTTTCTGACACTCTCTGACACTCTCAGAATCTCTCTCTCACTCTCTGACACTCTCTGACACTCTCAGAGACTCTCTATCACTCTCTATCACTCTCTGACATTCTCTATCACTCTCTGACATTCTCAGACTCTCTCTGTCACTCTCTGACACTCCTTATCACTCTCTGACACTCTCTGACACTCTCTATCACTCTCTGACACTCTCTGACACTCTCTATCACTCAATGACCCTCTGTGACACTCTCTATCACTCTCCATCACTCTCTGACACTCTCTGACACACTCTGACACACTCTGACACTCTCTGACACTCTCTATCACTCTATGACACTCTCTATCACTCTCTGACACTCTCTATCGCTCTCTGACACTCTCTGACACACTCAATCACTCTCTATCACTCTCTGAAACACTCTGACACTCTCTATCACTTTATGACACTCTCTGACACTCTCTATCACTCTCTATCACTCTTTGACACACTCTGACACTCTCTGACACTCACAGACACTCTCTGTCACTCTCTGTCACTCTCTATCAATCTCTGACACTCTCTATCACTCTCTATCACTCTCTTACACTCTCTATCACTCTCTGACACTCTCTGACACTCTCTATCACACTCTGACACTCTCTGACACTCTCTATCACTCTCGATCACTCTCTGACACTCCCTATCACTCACTGACACTCTCTGACACTCTCTATCACTCTCTATCACTCTGACACTCTCTGACACTCACTGACACTCTCAGACACTCTCTGCCACTCTCTGTCACTCTCTTACACTCTCTGACACTCACTGACACTCTCAGACACTCTCTGCCACTCACTATCACTCTCTGACTCTCTCTATCACTCTCTGAATCTCTCTGACACTCTCAGACACTCTCTATCACTCTCTGACACACTCTGACACTCTCTGACACTCTCAGACACTCTCTATCACACTCTGACACGGTCTGACACTCTCCATCACTCTCCATCACTCTCTGACACTCTCTGACACTCTCTGACACTCTCAGACACTCTCAATCACACTCCGTATCACTCTCTGACACTCTCTGACACTCTCTGACACTCTCTATCACTCTCTGACACTCTCGATCACTCAATGAGACTCTCTATCACTCAATGACACTCTCTGCCACTCTCTGTCACTCTCTTACACTCTCTGACACTCACTGACACTCTCAGACACTCTCTGCCACTCACTATCACTCTCTGACTCTCTCTATCACTCTCTGAATCTCTCTGACACTCTCAGACACTCTCTATCACTCTCTGACACACTCTGACACTCTCTGACACTCTCAGACACTCTCTATCACACTCTGACACGGTCTGACACTCTCCATCACTCTCCATCACTCTCTGACACTCTCTGACACTCTCTGACACTCTCAGACACTCTCAATCACACTCCGTATCACTCTCTGACACTCTCTGACACTCTCTGACACTCTCTATCACTCTCTGACACTCTCGATCACTCAATGAGACTCTCTATCACTCTCCATCACTCTCTGACACTCTCTGACACACTCTGACACTCTCAGACACTCTCAATCACACTCCTTATCACTCTCTGACACTCTCTGACACTCTCTGACACTCTCTATCACTCTCTGACACTCTCTGACACTCTCTATCACTCTCTATCACTCTCTGACACTCTCTGACACTCTCTATCACTCAATGACACTCTCTATCACTCAATGACACTCTCTATCACTCTCCATCACACTCTGACACTCTCTGACACACTCTGACACTCTCAGACACTCTCAATCACACTCCGTATCACTCTCTGACACTCTCTGACACTCTCTATCACTCTCTGACACTTTCTGACTCTCTCTATTACTCAATGACACTCTGTGACACTCTCTATCACTCTCTATCACTCTATGACACTCTCTGACACTATCTATCACTCTCTATCACTCTCTGACACTCTCTGACACACTCTGACACCCTCTATCACTCTCTATCACTCTCTGACACTCTGTGACACGCTCTGACACTCTCCATCACTCTCTGACACTCTCTGAAACACTCTATCACTCTCTGACACTCTCTGACACCCTCTGACACACTCTGACACTCTCTGACACTCTCATAGGCTCTCTATCACTCTCCATCACTCTGTGTCACTCTCTATCACTCTCTGACACTCTCTGACACTCTCTATCACTCTCTGACACTCTCAGAGGGTCTCTATCACTCTCTATCACTCACTGACACTCTCAGACACTCTCTATCAGTCTCTGACACTCACTGACACTCTCAGACACTCTCTTTCACTCTCTTTCACTCTCTGTCACTCTCAGACACTCTCAGACACTCTCAGACACTCTCTATCGCTCTCTGACACTCTCTATCACTCTCTGACACTCTCTATCGCTCTCTGACACTCTCTGACACGCTCAATCACTCTCTATCACTCTCTGAAACACTCTGACACTCTCTATCACTCTATGACACTCTCTGACACTCTCTATCACTCTCTATCACTCTCTGACACACTCTGACACTCACTGACACTCTCAGACACTCACTGTCGCTCTCAGACACTCTCTGTCACTCTCTGACACTCTCTGACACTCTCTGATACTCTCTATCACTCTCTGACACTCTCTGTCACTCACTGACACTCTCTTTCGCTCTCTGACACTCTCTGACACTCTCAGAGAATCTCTATCACTCTCTATCACTTTCTGACACTCTCTGACACTCTCAGAATCTCTCTCTCACTCTCTGACACTCTCTGACACTCTCAGAGACTCTCTATCACTCTCTATCACTCTCTGACATTCTCTATCACTCTCTGACATTCTCAGACTCTCTCTGTCACTCTCTGACACTCCTTATCACTCTCTGACACTCTCTGACACTCTCTATCACTCTCTGACACTCTCTGACACTCTCTATCACTCAATGACCCTCTGTGACACTCTCTATCACTCTCCATCACTCTCTGACACTCTCTGACACACTCTGACACTCTCTGACACTCTCTATCACTCTATGACACTCTCTATCACTCTCTGACACTCTCTATCGCTCTCTGACACTCTCTGACACACTCAATCACTCTCTATCACTCTCTGAAACACTCTGACACTCTCTATCACTTTATGACACTCTCTGACACTCTCTATCACTCTCTATCACTCTCTGACACACTCTGACACTCTCTGACACTCACAGACACTCTCTGTCACTCTCTGTCACTCTCTATCAATCTCTGACACTCTCTATCACTCTCTATCACTCTCTTACACTCTCTATCACTCTCTGACACTCTCTGACACTCTCTATCACACTCTGACACTCTCTGACACTCTCTATCACTCTCGATCACTCTCTGACACTCTCTGACACTCTCTATCACTCTCTGAAACTCTCTATCACTCTCCATCACTCTCTGACACTCTCTGACACTCTCTATCACTCTCTGAAACTCTCTATCACTCTCCATCACTCTCTGACACTCTCTGACACTCTCTGACACTCTCTATCACACACTGACACTCTCTGACACTCTCTATCACTCAATGACACACTCTGAAACTGTCTATCACTCCCTATCACTCTCTATCACTCTCTGACACTCAATGACACTCTCAGACACTCGCTGTCACTCTCAGACACTCTCAGACACTCTCTGTCACTCTCTGACACTCTCTGACACTCTCTGATACTCTCTATCACTCTCTGACACTCTCTGTCACTCACTGACACTCTCTTTCGCTCTCTGACACTCTCTGACATTCTCAGAGACTCTCTATCACTCTCTATCACTCTCTGACACTCTCAGAATCTCTCTCTCACTCTCTGAAACTCTCTGACACTCTCAGAGACTCTCTATCACTCTCAATCACTCTCTGACATTCTCTATCACTCTCTGACATTCTCAGACTCTCTCTGTCACTCTCTGACACTCCCTATCACTCTCTGACACTCTCTGACACTCTCTATCACTCTCTGACACTCTCTGACACTCTCTATCACTCAATGACCCTCTGTGACACTCTCTATCACTCTCCATCACTCTCTGACACTCTCTGACACACTCTGACACTCTCTATCACCCTCTATCACTCTCTGACACTCTCTGAGACTCTCCATCACTCTATGACACTCTCTGACACTCTCTATCACTCTCTATTACTCTCTATCACACTCTGACACTCTCTATCACTCTCTATCACTCTCTTACACTCTCTGACACTCACTGACACTCTCAGACACTCTCTGCCACTCACTATCACTCTCTGACTCTCTCTATCACTCTCTGAATCTCTCTGACACTCTCAGACACTCTCTATCACACTCTGACACACTCTGACACTCTCTGACACTCTCAGACACTCTCTATCACACTCTGACACGGTCTGACATTCTCCATCACTCTCCATCACTCTCTGACACTCTCTGACACTCTCTGACACTCTCAGACCATCTCAATCACACTCCGTATCAATCTCTGACACTCTCTGACACTCTCTATCACTCTCTGACACTCTCGATCACTCAATGAGACTCTCTATCACTCTCCATCACTCTCTGACACTCTCTGACACACTCTGACACTCTCAGACACTCTCAATCACACTCCTTATCACTCTCTGACACTCTCTGACACTCTCTGACACTCTCTATCACTCTCTGACACTCTCTGACACTCTCTATCACTCAATGACACTCTCTATCACTCTCCATCACACTCTGACACTCTCTGACACACTCTGACACTCTCAGACACTCTCAATCACACTCCGTATCACTCTCTGACACTCTCTGACACTCTCTGACACACTCTATCACTCTCTGACACTTTCTGACACTCTCTATTACTCAATGACACTCTGTGACACTCTCTATCCCTCTCTATCACTCGATGACACTCTCTGACGCTATCTATCACTCTCTATCACTCTCTACCACTCTCTGACACTCTCTGACACACTCTGACACTCTCTGAAACACTCTATCACTCTCTATCACTCTCTGACACTCTCTGACACCCTCTGACACACTCTGACACTCTCTGACACTCTCATAGGCTCTCTATCACTCTCCATCACTCTTTGTCACTCTCTATCACTCTCTGACACTCTCAGACACTCTCTATCACTCTCTGACACTCTCTGACACTCTCAGAGGGTCTCTATCACTCTCTATCACTCACTGACACTCTCAGACACTCTCGATCAGTCTCTGACACTCACTGACACTCTCAGACACTCTCTTTCACTCTCTGTCACTCTCAGACACTCTCAGACACTCTCAGACACTCTCTATCACTCTCTGACACTCTCTATCGCTCTCTGACACTCTCTGACACGCTCAATCACTCTCTATCACTCTCTGAAACACTCTGACACTCTCTATCACTCTATGACACTCTCTGACAATCTCTATCACTCTCTATCACTCTCTGACACACTCTGACACTCTCTGACACTCTCAGACACTCTCTGTCACTCTCTGTCACTCTCTATCAATCTCTGACACTCTCTATCACTCTCTTACACTCTCTATCACTCTCTGACACTCTCTGACACTCTCTATCACACTCTGACACTCTCTGACACTCTCTATCACTCAATGACACACTCTGAAACTGTCTATCACTCCCTATCACTCTCTATCACTCTCTGACACTCACTGACACTCTCAGACACTCACTGTCGCTCTCAGACACTCTCTGTCACTCTCTGACACTCTCTGACACTCTCTGATACTCTCTATCACTCTCTGACACTCTCTGTCACTCACTGACACTCTCTTTCGCTCTCTGACACTCTCTGACACTCTCAGAGACTCTCTATCACTCTCTATCACTCTCTGACACTCTCTGACACTCTCAGAATCTCTCTCTCACTCTCTGAAACTCTCTGACACTCTCAGAGACTCTCTATCACTCTCTCTCACTCTCTGACATTCTCTATCACTCTCTGACATTCTCAAACTCTCTCTCTCACTCTCTGACACTCCCTATCACTCTCTGACACTCTCTGACACTCTCTATCACTCTCTGACACTCTCTGACACTCTCTATCACTCAATGACCCTCTGTGACACTCTCTATCACTCTGCATCACTCTCTGACACTCTCTGACACACTCTGACACACTCTGACACTCTCTGACACTCTCTATCACTCTATGACACTCTCTATCACTCTCTGACACTCTCTATCGCTCTCTGACACTCTCTGACACACTCAATCACTCTCTATCACTCTCTGAAACACTCTGACACTCTCTATCACTCTATGACACTCTCTGACACTCTCTATCACTCTCTATCACTCTCTGACACACTCTGACACTCTCTGACACTCTCAGACACTCTCTGTCACTCTCTGTCACTCTCTATCAATCTCTGACACTCTCTGTCACTCTCTATCACTCTCTTATACTCTCTATCACTCTCTGACACTCTGTGACACTCTCTATCACACTCTGACACTCTCTGACACTCTCTATCACTCTCGATCACTCTCTGACACTCTCTGACACTCTCTATCACTCTCTGAAACTCTCTATCACTCTCCATCACTCTCTGACACTCTCTGACAATCTCTATCACTCTCTGAAACTCTCTATCACTCTCTATCACTCTCCATTACTCTCTGACACTCTCTGACACTCTCTGACACTCTCTATCACACACTGACACTCTCTGACACTCTCTGTCACTCTCTGACACTCTCTGACAGTCTCTGATACTCTCTATCACTCTCTGACACTCTCTGCCACTCACTGACACTCTCTTTCGCTCTCTGACACTCTCTGACATTCTCAGAGACTCTCTATCACTTTCTATCACTCTCTGACACTCTCAGAATCTCTCTCTCACTCTCTGAAACTCTCTGACACTCTCAGAGACTCTCTATCACTCTCGATCACTCTCTGACATTCTCAAACTCTCTCTCTCACTCTCTGACACTCCCTATCACTCTCTGACACTCTCTGACACTCTCTATCACTCTCTGACACTCTCTGACACTCTCTATCACTCAATGACCCTCTGTGACACTCTCTATCACTCTGCATCACTCTCTGACACTCTCTGACACACTCTGACACACTCTGACACTCTCTGACACTCTCTATCACTCTATGACACTCTCTATCACTCTCTGACACTCTCTATCGTTCTCTGACACTCTCTGACACACTCAATCACTCTCTATCACTCTCTGAAACACTCTGACACTCTCTATCACTCTATGACACTCTCTGACACTCTCTATCACTCTCTATCACTCTCTGACACACTCTGACACTCTCTGACACTCTCAGACACTCTCTGTCACTCTCTGTCACTCTCTATCAATCTCTGACACTCTCTGTCACTCTCTATCACTCTCTTATACTCTCTATCACTCTCTGACACTCTGTGACACTCTCTATCACACTCTGACACTCTCTGACACTCTCTATCACTCTCGATCACTCTCTGACACTCTCTGACACTCTCTATCACTCTCTGAAACTCTCTATCACTCTCCATCACTCTCTGACACTCTCTGACAATCTCTATCACTCTCTGAAACTCTCTATCACTCTCTATCACTCTCCATTACTCTCTGACACTCTCTGACACTCTCTGACACTCTCTATCACACACTGACACTCTCTGACACTCTCTGTCACTCTCTGACACTCTCTGACAGTCTCTGATACTCTCTATCACTCTCTGACACTCTCTGTCACTCACTGACACTCTCTTTCGCTCTCTGACACTCTCTGACATTCTCAGAGACTCTCTATCACTTTCTATCACTCTCTGACACTCTCAGAATCTCTCTCTCACTCTCTGAAACTCTCTGACACTCTCAGAGACTCTCTATCACTCTCGATCACTCTCTGACATTCTCTATCACTCTCTGACATTCTCAGACTCTCTCTGTCACTCTCTGACACTCCCTATCACTCTCTGACACTCTCTGACACTCTCTATCACTCTCTGACACTCTCTGACACTCTCTATCACTCAATGACCCTCTGTGACACTCTCTATCACTCTCCATCACTCTCTGACACTCTCTGACACACTCTGACACTCTCTATCACCCTCTATCACTCTCTGACACTCTCTGAGACTCTCCATCACTCTATGACACTCTCTGACACTCTCTATCACTCTCTATTACTCTCTATCACACTCTGACACTCTCTATCACACTCTTACACTCTCTGACACTCACTGACACTCTCAGACACTCTCTGCCACTCACTATCACTCTCTGACTCTCTCTATCACTCTCTGAATCTCTCTGACACTCTCAGACACTCTCTATCACTCTCTGACACACTCTGACACTCTCTGACACTCTCAGACACTCTCTATCACACTCTGACACGGTCTGACACTCTCCATCACTCTCTGACACTCTCTGACACTCTCTGACACTCTCAGACACTCTCAATCACACTCCGTATCACTCTCTGACACTCACTGACACTCTCTGACACTCTCATCACTCTCTGACACTCTCGATCACTCAATGAGACTCTCTATCACTCTCCATCACTCTCTGACACTCTCTGACACACTCTGACACTCTCAGACACTCTCAATCATACTCCGTATCACTCTCTGACACTCTCTGATACTCTCTGACACTCTCTATCACTCTCTGACACTCTCTGACACTCTCTATCACTCTCGATCACTCTCTGACACTCTCTGACACTCTCTATCACTCAATGACACTCTCTATCACTCTCCATCACACTCTGACACTCTCTGACACACTCTGACACTCTCAGACACTCTCAATCACACTCCGTATCACTCTCTGACACTCTCTGACACTCTCTGACACTCTCTATCACTCTCTGACACTTTCTGACTCTCTCTATTACTCAATGACACTCTGTGACACTCTCTAGCCCTCTCTATCACTCTATGACACTCTCTGACAGTATCTATCACTCTCTATCACTCTCTGACACTCTCTGACACACTCTGACACTCTCTATCACTCTCTATCACTCTATCACTCTCTGACACTCTGTGACACTCTCTGACACTCTCCATCACTCTCTGACACTCTCTGAAACACTCTATCACTCTCTATCACTCTCTGACACTCTCTGACACCCTCTGACACACTCTGACACTCTCTGGCACTCTCATAGGCTCTCTATCACTCTCCATCACTCTGTGTCACTCTCTATCACTCTCTGACACTCTCTATCACTCTCTGACACTCTCTATCACTCTCTGACACTCTCTGACACTCTCAGAGGGTCTCTATCACTCTCTATCACTCACTGACACTCTCAGACACTCTCTATCAGTCTCTGACACTCACTGACACTCTCAGACACTCTCTTTCACTCTCTGTCACTCTCAGACACTCTCAGACACTCTCTATCACTCTCTGACACTCTCTATCACTCTCTGACACTCTCTATCACTCTCTGACACTCTCTATCGCTCTCTGACACTCTCTGACACGCTCAATCACTCTCTATCACTCTCTGAAACACTCTGACACTCTCTATCACACTATGACACTCTCTGACACTCTCTATCACTCTCTATCACTCTCTGACACACTCTGACACTCTCTGACACTCTCAGACACTCTCTGTCACTCTCTGTCACTCTCTATCAATCTCTGACACTCTCTATCACTCTCTATCACTCTCTTACACTCTCTATCACTCTCTGACACTCTCTGACACTCTCTATCACACTCTGACACTCTCTGACACTCTCTATCACTCAATGACACACTCTGAAACTGTCTATCACTCCCTATCACTCTCTATCACTCTCTGACACTCACTGACACTCTCAGACACTCACTGTCGCTCTCAGACACTCTCTGTCACTCTCTGACACTCTCTGACACTCTCTGATACTCTCTATCACTCTCTGACACTCTCTGTCACTCACTGACACTCTCTTTCGCTCTCTGACACTCTCTGACACTCTCAGAGACTCTCTATCACTCTCTATCACTCTCTGACACTCTCTGACACTCTCAGAATCTCTCTCTCACTCTCTGACACTCTCAGAGACTCTCTATCACTCTCTATCACTCTCTGACATTCTCTATCACTCTCTGACATTCTCAGACTCTCTCTGTCACTCTCTGACACTCCCTATCACTCTCTGACACTCTCTGACACTCTCTATCACTCTCTGACACTCTCTGACACTCTCTATCACTCAATGACCCTCTGTGACACTCTCTTTCACTCTCCATCACACTCTGACACTCTCTGACAGTCTCTATCACTCTCTGACACTCTCTGTAACTCTCTATCACTCTCTGACACTCTCTGACACTCTCTGAGACTCTCCATCACTCTATAACACTCTCTGACACTCTCTATCACTCTCTATCACTCTCAGACACTCTCTGCCACTCACTATCACTCTCTGACTCTCCCTATCACTCTCTGAATCTCTCTGACACTCTCAGTGGCTCTCTATCACTCTCTATCACTCACTGACACTCTCAGACACTCTCTATCACTCTCTGACACACTCTGACACTCTCTGACACTCTCAGACACTCTCTATCACACTCTGACACGGTCTGACGCTCTCCATCACTCTCTGACTCTCTCTGACACTCTCTGACACTCTCAGACACTCTCAATCACACTCCGTATCACTCTCTGACACTGTCTGACACTCTCTGACACTCTCTATCACACTCCGTATCACTCTCTGACACTCTCTGACACTCTCTGACACTCTCTATCACTCAATGACACTCTCTATCACTCAATGACACTCTCTGACACTCTCTGACACACTCTGACACTCTCAGACACACTCAATCACACTCCGTATCACTCTCTGAATCACTCAATGACACTCTCTATCACTCTCCATCACTTTCTGACACTCTCTGACACACTCTGACACTCTCAGACACTCTCAATCACACTCCGTATCACTCTCTGACACTCTCTGACACTCTCTGCCACTCTCTATCAATCTCTGACACTTTCTGACACTCTCTATTACTCAATGGCACTCTGTGACACTCTCTATCCCTCTCTATCACTCTATGACACTCTCTGACGCTATCTATCACTCTCTATCACTCTCTGACACACTCTGACACTCTCTATCTGTCTCTATCACTCTCTATCACTCTCTGACACTCTGTGACACTCTCTGACACTCTCCATCACTCTCTGACACTCTCTGAAACTCTCTATCACTCTCTATCACTCTCTGACACCCTCTGACACACTCTGACACTCTCTGACACTCTCATAGGCTCTCTATCACTCTCCATCACTCTGTGTCACTCTCTATCACTCTCTGACACTATCTGACACTCTCCATCACTCTCTGACACTCTCTGACACTCTCAGAGGGTCTCTATCACTCTCTATCACTCACTGACACTCTCAGACACTCTCTATCAGTCTCTGACACTCACTGACACTCTCAGACACTCTCTTTCACTCTCTGTCACTCTCAGACACTCGCAGACACTCTCAGACACTCTCTATCACTCTATGACACTCTCTATCAATCTCTGACACTTTCTATCGCTCTCTGACACTCTCTGACACACTCAATCACTCTCTATCACTCTCTGAAACACTCTGACACTCTCTATCACTCAATGACACTCTCTGACACTCTCTGACACACTCTGACACTCTCAGACACACTCAATCACACTCCGTATCACTCTCTGACACTCTCTGACACTCTCTGACACTTTCTATCACTCTCTGACACTCTCTGACACTCTCTATCACTCTCTATCACTCTGACACTCTCTGACACTCTCTATCACTCAATGACTCTCTCTATCACTCTCCATCACTCTCTGACACTCTCTGACACACTCTGACACTCTCAGACACGCTCAATCACACTCCGTATCACTCTCTGACACTCTCTGACACTCTCTATCAATCTCTGACACTTTCTGACACTCTCTATTACTCAATGACACTCTGTGACACTCTCTATCCCTCTCTATCACTCTATGACACTCTCTGACGCTATCTATCACTCTCTATCTCTCTCTGACACTCTCTGACACACTCTGACACTCTCTATCTGTCTCAATCACTCTCGATCACTCTCTGACACTATGTGACACTCTCTGACACTCTCCATCACTCTCTGACACTCTCTGAAACTCTCTATCACTCTCTATCACTCTCTGACACTCTGTGACACTCTCTGACACACTCTGACACTCTCTGACACTCTCATAGGCTCTCTATCACTCTCCATCACTCTGTGTCACTCTCTATCACTCTCTGACACTCTCTGACACTCTCCATCACTCTCTGACACTCTCTGACACTCTCAGAGGGTCTCTATCACTCTCCATCACTCACTGACACTCTCAGACACTCTCTATCAGTCTCTGACACTCACTGACAATCTCAGACACTCTCTTTCACTCTCTGTCACTCTCAGACACTCTCAGACACTCTCAGACACTCTCTATCTCTCTATGACACTCTCTGTCACTCTCTGACACTCTCTATCGCTCTCTGACACTCTCTGACACACTCAATCACTCTCTATCACTCTCTGAAACACTCTGACACTCTCTATCGCTCTATGACACTCTCTGACACTCTCTATCACTCTCTATCACTCTCTGACACACTCTGACACTCTCTGACACTCTCAGACACTCTCTGTCACTCTCTGTCACTCTCTATCAATCTCTGACACTCTCTATCACTCTCTATCACTCTCTATCACTCTCTTACACTCTCTATCACTCTCTATCACTCTCTTACACTCTCTATCACTCTCTGACACTCTCTGACACTCTCTATCACACTCTGACACTCTCTGACTCTCTCTATCACTCAATGACACACTCTGAAACTGTCTATCACTCCCTATCACTCTCTATCACTCTCTGACACTCACTGACACTCTCAGACACTCGCTGTCGCTCTCAGACACTCTCTGTCACTCTCTGACACTCTCTGACACTCTCTGATACTCTCTATCACTCTCTGACACTCTCTGTCACTCACTGACACTCTCTTTCGCTCTCTGACACTCTCTGACACTCTCAGAGACTCTGTATCACTCATTGACCCTCTGTGACACTCTCTATCACTCTCCATCACTCTCTGACACTCTCTGACACACTCTGACACTCTCTGACACTCTCTATCACTCTCTATCACTCTCTGGCACTCTCTGTAACTCTCTATCACTCTCTGACACTCTCTGTAACTCTCTATCACTCTCTGACACTCTCTATCACTCTCTGACACACTCTGACACTCTCTATCACTCTCTTTCACTCGCTGACACTCTCTGACACTCTCTATCACTCTCTATCAATCTCTGACACTCTCTGACACTCTCTATTAATCAATGACATTCTGTGACACTCTCTATGACTCTCTGAAACTCTCTGACACACTCTGACACTCTCTATCACTCTCGATCACTCTCTGACACTCTCTGAGACTCTCCATCACTCTATGACAGTCTCTGACACTCTCTATCACTCTCTATCACTCTCTATCACTCTCTGACACTCTCTATCACTCTCTTACACTCTCTGACACTCACTGACACTCTCAGACACTCTCTGCCACTCACTATCACTCTCTGACTCTCTCTATCACTCTCTGAATCTCTCTGACACTCTCAGAGGCTCTCTATCACTCTCTGTCACTCACTGACACTCTCAGACACTCTCTATCACTCTCTGACACACTCTGACACTCTCTGACACTCTCAGACACTCTCTATCACACTCTGACACGGTCTGACACTCTCAGACACACTCAATCACACTCCGTATCACTCTCTGACACTCTCTGACACTCTCTGACACTCTCTATCACTCTCTGACACTCTCTGACACTCTCTATCACTCTCTATCACTCTCTGACACTCTCTGACACTCTCTATCACTCAATGACACTCTCTATCACTCTCCATCACTCTCTGACACTCTCTGACACACTCTGACACTCTCAGACACTCTCAATCACACTCCGTATCACTCTCTGACACTCTCTGACACTCTCTGGCACTCTCTATCAATCTCTGACACTTTCTGACACTCTCTATTACTCAATGACACTCTGTGACACTCTCTGTCCCTCTCTATCACTCTATGACACTCTCTGACGCTATCTATCACTCTCTATCACTCTCTGACACACTCTGACTCTCTCTATCTGTCTCTATCACTCTCTATCACTCTCTGACACTCTGTGACACTCTCTGACACTCTCCATCACTCTCTGACACTCTCTGAAACTCTCTATCACTCTCTATCACACTCTGACACTCTCTGACACCCTCTGACACACTCTGACACTCTCTGACACTCTCATAGGCTCTCTATCACTCTCCATCACTCTGTGTCACTCTCTATCACTCTCTGACACTCTCTGACACTCTCCATCACTCTCTGACACTCTCTGACACTCTCAGAGGGTCTCTATCACTCTCTATCACTCACTGACACTCTCAGACACTCTCTATCAGTCTCTGACACTCACTGACACTCTCAGACACTCTCTTTCACTCTCTGTCACTCTCAGACACTCTCAGACACTCTCAGACACTCTCTATCACTCTATGACACTCTCTATCACTCTCTGACACTTTCTATCGCTCTCTGACACTCTCTGACACACTCAATCACTCTCTATCACTCTCTGAAACACTCTGACACTCTCTATCACTCAATGACACTCTCTGACACACTCTGACACTCTCTGACACTCTCTATCACTCTCTATCACTCTCTGGCACTCTCTGTAACTCTCTATCACTCTCTGACACTCTCTGTAACTCTCTATCACTCTCTGACACTCTCTATCACTCTCTGACACTCTCTGACACTCTCTATTAATCAATGACATTCTGTGACACTCTCTATGACTCTCTGAAACTCTCTGACACACTCTGACACTCTCTATCACTCTCGATCACTCTCTGACACTCTCTGAGACTCTCCATCACTCTATGACAGTCTCTGACACTCTCTATCACTCTCTATCACTCTCTATCACTCTCTGACACTCTCTATCACTCTCTTACACTCTCTGACACTCACTGACACTCTCAGACACTCTCTGCCACTCACTATCACTCTCTGACTCTCTCTATCACTCTCTGAATCTCTCTGACACTCTCAGAGGCTCTCTATCACTCTCTGTCACTCACTGACACTCTCAGACACTCTCTATCACTCTCTGACACACTCTGACACTCTCTGACACTCTCAGACACTCTCTATCACACTCTGACACGGTCTGACACTCTCAGACACACTCAATCACACTCCGTATCACTCTCTGACACTCTCTGACACTCTCTGACACTCTCTATCACTCTCTGACACTCTCTGACACTCTCTATCACTCTCTATCACTCTCTGACACTCTCTGACGCTCTCTATCACTCAATGACACTCTCTATCACTCTCCATCACTCTCTGACACTCTCTGACACACTCTGACACTCTCAGACACTCTCAATCACACTCCGTATCACTCTCTGACACTCTCTGACACTCTCTGGCACTCTCTATCAATCTCTGACACTTTCTGACACTCTCTATTACTCAATGACACTCTGTGACACTCTCTATCCCTCACTATCACTCTGTGACACTCTCTGACGCTATCTATCACTCTATATCACTCTCTGACACACTCTGACTCTCTCTATCTGTCTCTATCACTCTCTATCACTCTCTGACACTCTGTGACACTCTCTGACACTCTCCATCACTCTCTGACACTCTCTGAAACTCTCTATCACTCTCTATCACACTCTGACACTCTCTGACACCCTCTGACACACTCTGACACTCTCTGACACTCTCATAGGCTCTCTATCACTCTCCATCACTCTGTGTCACTCTCTATCACTCTCTGACACTCTCTGACACTCTCCATCACTCTCTGACACTCTCTGACACTCTCAGAGGGTCTCTATCACTCTCTATCACTCACTGACACTCTCAGACACTCTCTATCAGTCTCTGACACTCACTGACAATCTCAGACACTCTCTTTCACTCTCTGTCACTCTCAGACACTCTCAGACACTCTCAGACACTCTCTATCACTCTATGACACTCTCTATCACTCTCTGACACATTCTATCGCTCTCTGACACTCTCTGACACACTCAATCACTCCTAATCACTCTCTGAAACACTCTGACACTCTCAGACACTCTCTGACACACTCTGACACTCTCAGACACACTCAATCACACTCCGTATCACTCTCTGACACTCTCTGACACTCTCTGACACTCTCTATCACTCTCTGACACTCTCTGACACTCTCTATCACTCTCTATCACTCTGACACTCTCTGACACTCTCTATCACTCAATGACTCTCTCTATCACTCTCCATCACTCTCTGACACTCTCTGACACACTCTGACACTCTCAGACACGCTCAATCACACTCCGTATCACTCTCTGACACTCTCTGACACTCTCTGACACTCTCTATCAATCTCTGACACTTTCTGACACTCTCTATTACTCAATGACACTGTGTGACACTCTCTATCCCTCTCTATCACTCTATGACACTCTCTGACGCTATCTATCACTCTCTATCTCTCTCTGACACTCTCTGACACACTCTGACACTCTCTATCTGTCTCTATCACTCTCGATCACTCTCTGACACTATGTGACACTCTCTGACACTCTCCATCACTCTCTGACACTCTCTGACACTCTCAGAGGGTCTCTATCACTCTCTATCACTCACTGACACTCTCAGACACTCTCTATCAGTCTCTGACACTCACTGACAATCTCAGACACTCTCTTTCACTCTCTGTCACTCTCAGACACTCTCAGACACTCTCAGACACTCTCTATCTCTCTATGACACTCTCTATCACTCTCTGACACTCTCTATCGCTCTCTGACACTCTCTGACACACTCAATCACTCTCTATCACTCTCTGAAACACTCTGACACTCTCTATCGCTCTATGACACTCTCTGACACTCTCTATCACTCTCTATCACTCTCTGACACACTCTGACACTCTCTGACACTCTCAGACACTCTCTGTCACTCTCTGTCACTCTCTATCAATCTCTGACACTCTCTATCACTCTCTATCACTCTCTATCACTCTCTTACACTCTCTATCACTCTCTGACACTCTCTGACTCTCTCTATCACTCAATGACACACTCTGAAACTGTCTATCACTCCCTATCACTCTCTATCACTCTCTGACACACACTGACACTCTCAGACACTCTCTGCCACTCACTATCACTCTCTGACTCTCTCTATCACTCTCTGAATCTCTCTGACACTCTCAGAGGCTCTCTATCACTCTCTGTCACTCACTGACACTCTCAGACACTCTCTATCACTCTCTGACACACTCTGACACTCTCTGACACTCTCAGACACTCTCTATCACACTCTGACACGGTCTGACACTCTCAGACACACTCAATCACACTCTGTATCACTCTCTGACACTCTCTGACACTCTCTGACACTCTCTATCACTCTCTGACACTCTCTGACACTCTCTATCACTCTCTATCACTCTCTGACACTCTCTGACACTCTCTATCACTCAATGACACTCTCTATCACTCTCCATCACTCTCTGACACTCTCTGACACACTCTGACACTCTCAGACACTCTCAATCACACTCCGTATCACTCTCTGACACTCTCTGACACTCTCTGGCACTCTCTATCAATCTCTGACACTTTCTGACACTCTCTATTACTCAATGACACTGTGTGACACTCTCTATCCCTCTCTATCACTCTATGACACTCTCTGACGCTATCTATCACTCTCTATCACTCTGACACTCTCTGACACTCTCTATCACTCAATGACTCTCTCTATCACTCTCCATCACTCTCTGACACTCTCTGACACACTCTGACACTCTCAGACACGCTCAATCACACTCCGTATCACTCTCTGACACTCTCTGACACTCTCTGACACTCTCTATCAATCTCTGACACTTTCTGACACTCTCTATTACTCAATGACACTGTGTGACACTCTCTATCCCTCTCTATCACTCTCTGACACTCTCTATCGCTCTCTGACACTCTCTGACACACTCAATCACTCTCTATCACTCTCTGAAACACTCTGACACTCTCTATCGCTCTATGACACTCTCTGACACTCTCTATCACTCTCTATCACTCTCTGACACACTCTGACACTCTCTGACACTCTCAGACACTCTCTGTCACTCTCTGTCACTCTCTATCAATCTCTGACACTCTCTATCACTCTCTATCACTCTCTATCACTCTCTTACACTCTCTATCACTCTCTGACACTCTCTGACTCTCTCTATCACTCAATGACACACTCTGAAACTGTCTATCACTCCCTATCATTCTCTATCACTCTCTGACACACACTGACACTCTCAGACACTCGCTGTCGCTCTCAGACACTCTCTGTCACTCTCTGACACTCTCTGACACTCTCTGATACTCTCTATCACTCTCTGACACTCTCTGTCACTCACTGACACTCTCTGACACACTCTGACACTCTCTGACACTCTCTATCACTCTCTATCACTCTCTGGCACTCTCTGTAACTCTCTATCACTCTCTGACACTCTCTGTAACTCTCAATCACTCTCTGACACTCTCTATCACTCTCTGACACACTCTGACACTCTCTATCACTCTCTTTCACTCGCTGACACTCTCTGACACTCTCTATCACTCTCTATCAATCTCTGACACTCTCTGACACTCTCTATTAATCAATGACACTCTGTGACACTCTCTATGACTCTCTGAAACTCTCTGACACACTCTGACACTCTCTATCACTCTCGATCACTCTCTGACACTCTCTGAGACTCTCCATCACTCTATGACAGTCTCTGACACTCTCTATCACTCTCTATCACTCTCTATCACTCTCTGACACTCTCTATCACTCTCTTACACTCTCTGACACTCACTGACACTCTCCGACACTCTCTGCCACTCACTATCACTCTCTGACTCTCTCTATCACTCTCTGAATCTCTCTGACACTCTCAGAGGCTCTCTATCACTCTCTGTCACTCACTGACACTCTCAGACACTCTCTATCACTCTCTGACACACTCTGACACTCTCTGACACTCTCAGACACTCTCTATCACACTCTGACACGGTCTGACACTCTCCATCACTCTCTGACACTCTCTGACACTCTCTGACACTCTCTGACACTCTCAGACACGCTCAATCACACTCCGTATCACTCTCTGACACTCTCTGACACTCTCTGACACTCTCTATCACTCTCTGAGACTCTCTGACACTCTCTATCACTCAATGACACTCTCTATCACTCTCCATCACTCTCTGACACTCTCTGACACACTCTGACACTCTCAGACACTCTCAATCACACACCGTATCACTCTCTGACACTCTCTGACACTCTCTGACACTCTCTATCACTCTCTGACACTCTCTGACACTCTCTATCACTCTCTGACACTCTCTGACACTCTCAGAGGGTCTCTATCACTCTCTATCACTCACTGACACTCTCAGACACTCTCTATCAGTCTCTGACACTCACTGACAATCTCAGACACTCTCTTTCACTCTCTGTCACTCTCAGACACTCTCAGACACTCTCTATCTCTCTATGACACTCTCGATCACTCTCTGACACTCTCTATCGCTCTCTGACACTCTCTGACACACTCAATCACTCTCTATCACTCTCTGAAACACTCTGACACTCTCTATCGCTCTATGACACTCTCTGACACTCTCTATCACTCTCTATCACACTCTGACACACTCTGACACTCTCCTACACTCTCAGACACTCTCTGTCACTCTCTGTCACTCTCTATCAATCTCTGACACTCTCTATCACTCTCTATCACTCTCTTACACTCTCTATCACTCTCTGACACTCTCTGACACTCTCTATCACACTCTGACACTCTCTGACTCTCTCTATCACTCAATGACACACTCTGAAACTTTCTATCACTCCCTATCACTCTCTGACACTCACTGACACTCTCAGACACTCGCTGTCGCTCTCAGACACTCTCTGTCACTCTCTGACACTCTCTGACACTCTCTGATACTCTCTATCACTCTCTGACTCTCTCTGTCACTCACTGACACTCTCTTTCGCTCTCTGACACTCTCTGACACTCTCAGAGACTCTCTATCACTCATTGACCCTCTGTGACACTCTCTATCACTCTCCATCACTCTCTGACACTCTCTGACACACTCTGACACTCTCTGACACTCTCTATCACTCTCTATCACTCTCTGGCACTCTCTGTAACTCTCTATCACTCTCTGACACTCTCTGCAACTCTCTATCACTCTCTGACACTCTCTATCACTCTCTGACACACTCTGACACTCTCTATCACTCTCTTTCACTCGCTGACACTCTCTGACACTCTCTATCACTCTCTATCAATCTCTGACACTCTCTGACACTCTCTATTAATCAATGACACTCTGTGACACTCTCTATGACTCTCTGAAACTCTCTGACACACTCTGACACTCTCTATCACTCTCTATCACTCTCTGACACTCTCTGAGACTCTCCATCACTCTATGACAGTCTCTGACACTCTCTATCACTCTCTATCACTCTCTATCACTCTCTGACACTCTCTATCACTCTCTTACACTCTCTGACACTCACTGACACTCTCTGCCACTCACTATCACTCTCTGACTCTCTCTATCACTCTCTGAATCTCTCTGACATTCTCAGAGGCTCTCTATCACTCTCTGTCACTCACTGACACTCTCAGACACTCTCTGTCACTCTCTGACACACTCTGACACTCTCTGACACTCTCAGACACTCTCTATCACACTCTGACACGGTCTGACACTCTCCATCACTCTCTGACACTCTCTGACACTCTCTGACACTCTCAGACACGCTCAATCACACTCCGTATCACTCTCTGACACTCTCTGACACTCTCTGACACTCTCTATCACTCTCTGAGACTCTCTGACACTCTCTATCACTCAATGACACTCTCTATCACTCTCTGACACTCTCTGACACACTCTGACACTCTCAGACACTCTCAATCACACTCCGTATCACTCTCTGACACTCTCTGACACTCTCTGACACTCTCTATCACTCTCTGACACTCTCTGACACTCTCTATCACTCTCTGACACTCTCTGACACTCTCAGAGGGTCTCTATCACTCTCTATCACTCACTGACACTCTCAGACACTCTCTATCAGTCTCTGACACTCACTGACAATCTCAGAAACTCTCTTTCACTCTCTGTCACTCTCAGACACTCTCAGACACTCTCTATCTCTCTATGACACTCTCGAAAACTCTCTGACACTCTCTATCGCTCTCTGACACTCTCTGACACACTCAATCACTCTCTATCACTCTCTGAAACACTCTGACACTCTCTATCGCTCTATGACACTCTCTGACACTCTCTATCACACTCTATCACTCTCTGACACACTCTGACACTCTCTGACACTCTCAGACACTCTCTGTCACTCTCTGTCACTCTCTATCAATCTCTGACACTCTCTATCACTCTCTATCACTCTCTTACACTCTCTATCACTCTCTGACACTCTCTGACACTCTCTATCACACTCTGACACTCTCTGACTCTCTCTATCACTCAATGACACACTCTGAAACTGTCTATCACTCTCTATCACTCTCTATCACTCTCTGACACTCACTGACACTCTCAGACACTCGCTGTCGCTCTCAGACACTCTCTGTCACTCTCTGACACTCTCTGACACTCTCTGATACTCTCTATCACTCTCTGACACTCTCTGTCACTCACTGACACTCTCTTTCGCTCTCTGACACTCTCTGACACTCTCAGAGACTCTCTATCACTCATTGACCCTCTGTGACACTCTCTATCACTCTCCATCACTCTCTGACACTCTCTGACACACTCTGACACTCTCTGACACTCTCTATCACTCTCTATCACTCTCTGGCACTCTCTGTAACTCTCTATCACTCTCTGACACTCTCTGTAACTCTCTATCACTCTCTGACACTCTCTATCACTCTCTGACACACTCTGACACTCTCTATCACTCTCTTTCACTCGCTGACACTCTCTGACACTCTCTATCACTCTCTATCAATCTCTGACGCTCTCTGACACTCTCTATTAATCAATGACACTCTGTGACACTCTCTATGACTCTCTGAAACTCTCTGACACACTCTGACACTCTCTATCACTCTCGATCACTCTCTGTCACTCTCTGAGACTCTCCATCACTCTATGACAGTCTCTGACACTCTCTATCACTCTCTATCACTCTCTATCACTCTCTGACACTCTCTATCACTCTCTTACACTCTCTGACACTCACTGACACTCTCAGACACTCTCTGCCACTCACTATCACTCTCTGACTCTCTCTATCACTCTCTGAATCTCTCTGACACTCTCAGAGGCTCTCTATCACTCTCTGTCACTCACTGACACTCTCAGACACTCTCTATCACTCTCTGACACACTCTGACACTCTCTGACACTCTCAGACACTCTCTATCACACTCTGACACGGTCTGACACTCTCCATCACTCTCTGACACTCTCTGACACTCTCTGACACTCTCAGACACGCTCAATCACACTCCGTATCACTCTCTGACACTCTCTGACACTCTCTGACACTCTCTATCACTCGCTGACACTCTCTGACACTCTCTATCACTCAATGACACTCTCTATCACTCTCCATCACTCTCTGACACTCTCTGACACACTCTGACACTCTCAGACACTCTCAATCACACTCCGTATCACTCTCTGACACTCTCTGACACTCTCTGACACTCTCTATCACTCTCTGACACTCTCTGACACTCTCAGAGGGTCTCTATCACTCTCTATCACTCACTGACACTCTCAGACACTCTCTATCAGTCTCTGACACTCACTGACAATCTCAGACACTCTCTTTCACTCTCTGTCACTCTCAGACACTCTCAGACACTCTCTATCTCTCTATGACACTCTCGATCACTCTCTGACACTCTCTATCGCTCTCTGACACTCTCTGACACACTCAATCACTCTCTATCACTCTCTGAAACACTCTGACACTCTCTATCGCTCTATGACACTCTCTGACACTCTCTATCACTCTCTATCACTCTCTGACACACTCTGACACTCTCTGACACTCTCAGACACTCTCTGTCACTCTCTGTCACTCTCTATCAATCTCTGACACTCTCTATCACTCTCTGTCACTCTCTTACACTCTCTATCACTCTCTGACACTCTCTGACACTCTCTATCACACTCTGACACTCTCTGACTCTCTCTATCACTCAATGACACACTCTGAAACTGTCTATCACTCTCTATCACTCTCTATCACTCTCTGACACTCACTGACACTCTCAGACACTCGCTGTCGCTCTCAGACACTCTCTGTCACTCTCTGACACTCTCTGACACTCTCTGATACTCTCTATCACTCTCTGACACTCTCTGTCACTCACTGACACTCTCTTTCGCTCTCTGACACTCTCTGACACTCTCAGAGACTCTCTATCACTCATTGACCCTCTGTGACACTCTCTATCACTCTCCATCACTCTCTGACACTCTCTGACACACTCTGACACTCTCTGACACTCTCTATCACTCTCTATCACTCTCTGGCACTCTCTGTAACTCTCTATCACTCTCTGACACTCTCTGTAACTCTCTATCACTCTCTGACACTCTCTATCACTCTCTGACACACTCTGACACTCTCTATCACTCTCTTTCACTCGCTGACACTCTCTGACACTCTCTATCACTCTCTATCAATCTCTGACACTCTCTGACACTCTCTATTAATCAATGACACTCTGTGACACTCTCTATGACTCTCTGAAACTCTCTGACACACTCTGACACTCTCTATCACTCTCGATCACTCTCTGACACTCTCTGAGACTCTCCATCACTCTATGACAGTCTCTGACACTCTCTATCACTCTCTTACACTCTCTGACACTCACTGACACTCTCAGACACTCTCTGCCACTCACTATCACTCTCTGACTCTCTCTATCACTCTCTGAATCTCTCTGACACTCTCAGAGGCTCTCTATCACTCTCTGTCACTCACTGACACTCTCAGACACTCTCTATCACTCTCTGACACACTCTGACACTCTCAGACACTCTCTACCACACTCTGACACGGTCTGACACTCTCCATCACTCTCTGACACTCTCTGACACTCTCTGACACTCTCAGACACGCTCAATCACACTCCGTTTCACTCTCTGACACTCTCTGACACTCTCTGACACTCTCTGACACTCTCTATCACTCTCTGAGACTCTCTGACACTCTCTATCACTCAATGACACTCTCTATCACTCTCCATCACTCTCTGACACTCTCTGACACACTCTGACACTCTCAGACACTCTCAATCACACTCTGTATCACTCTCTGACACTCTCTGACACTCTCTGACACTCTCTATCACTCTCTGACACTCTCTGACACTCTCTATCACTCTCTGACACTCTCTGACACTCTCTATCACTCTCTGACACTCTCTGACACTCTCTATCACTCTCTGACTCTCTCTATCACTCTCTGAATCTCTCTGACACTCTCAGAGGCTCTCTATCACTCTCTATCACTCACTGACACTCTCAGACACTCTCTATCACTCTCTGACACACTCTGACACTCTCTGACACTCTCAGACACTCTCTATCACACTCTGACACGGTCTGACACTCTCCATCACTCTCTGACACTCTCTGACACTCTCTATCACTCTCTGACACTCTCTGACACTCTCTATCACTCTCTATCACTCTCTGACACTCTCTGACACTCTCTATCACTCAATGACACTCTCTATCATTCTCCATCACTCTCTATCACTCTCTGACACACTCTGACACTCTCTATCACTCTCTTTCACTCGCTGACACTCTGTGACACTCTCTATCCCTCTCTATCACTCTCTGACACTCTCTGACACACTCTGACACTCTCCATCTGTCTCTATCACTCTCTATCACTCTCTGACACTCTGTGACACTCTCTGACACTCTCCATCACTCTCTGACACTCTCTGAAACTCTCTATCACTCTCTATCACTCTCTGACACTCTCTGACACCCTCTGACACACTCTGTGTCAGTCTCTATCACTCTCTGACACTCTCTGACACTCTCTATCACTCTCTGACACTCTCTGACACTCTCAGAGGGTCTCTATCACTCTCTATCACTCACTGACACTCTCAGACACTCTCTATCAGTCTCTGACACTCACTGACACTCTCAGACACTCTCTTTCACTCTCTGTCACTCTCAGACACTCTCAGAAACTCTCTATCACTCTCTGACACTCTCTATCACTCTCTGACACTCTCTATCACTCTCTGACACTCTCTATCGCTCTCTGACACTCTCTGACACACTCAATCACTCTCTATCACTCTCTGAAACACTCTGACACTCTGTGTCACTCTATGACACTCTCTGACACTCTATATCACTCTCTATCACTCTCTGACACTCTCAGACACTCTCTATCACTCTCTGTCACTCTCTGTCACTCTCTATCAATCTCTGACACTCTCTATCACTCTCTATCACTCTCTTACACTCTCTATCACTCTCTGACACTCTCTGACACTCTCTATCACACTCTGACACTCTCTGACACTCTCTATCACTCAATGACACAGTCTGAAACTGTCTATCACTCCCTATCACTCTCTATCACTCTCTGACACTCACTGACACTCTCAGACACTCGCTGTCGCTCTCAGACACTCTCTGTAACTCTCTGACACTCTCTGACACTCTCTGATACTCTCTATCACTCCCTGACACTGTCTGTCACTCACTGACACTCTCTTTCGCTCTCTGACACTCTCTGACACTCTCAGAGACTCTCTATCACTCAATGACCCTCTGTGACACTCTCTATCACTCTCTATCACTCTCTGACACTCTCTGACACACTCTGACACTCTCTGACACTCTCTATCACTCTCTATCACTCTCTGGCACTCTCTGTAACTCTCAATCACTCTCTGACACTCTCTGTAACTCTCTATCACTCTCTGACACTCTCTATCACTCTCTGACACACTCTGACACTCTCTATCACTCTCTTTCACTCGCTGACACTCTCTGACACTCTCTATCACTCTCTATCAATCTCTGACACTCTCTGACACTCTCTATTAATCAATGACACTCTGTGACACTCTCTATGACTCTCTGAAACTCTCTGACACACTCTGACACTCTCTATCACTCTCGATCACTCTCTGACACTCTCTGAGACTCTCCATCACTCTATGACACTCTCTGACACTCTCTATCACTCTCTATCACTCTCTATCACTCTCTGACACTCTCTATCACTCTCTTACACTCTCTGACACTCACTGACACTCTCAGACACTCTCTGCCACTCACTATCACTCTCTGACTCTCTCTATCACTCTCTGAATCTCTCTGACACTCTCAGAGGCTCTCTATCACTCTCTGACACACTCTGACACTCTCTGACACTCTCAGATACTCTCTATCACACTCTGACACGGTCTGACACTCTCCATCACTCTCTGACACTCTCTGACACTCTCTGACACTCTCAGACACTCTCAATCACACTCCGTATCACTCTCTGACACTCTCGGACACTCTCTGACACTCTCTATCACTCTCTGACACTCTCTGACACTCTCTATCACTCAATGACACTCTCTATCACTCTCCATCACTCTCTGACACTCTCTGACACACTCTGACACTCTCAGACACTCTCAATCACACTCCGTATCACTCTCTGACACTCTCTGACACTCTCTGACACTCTCTATCACTCTCTGACACTCTCTGACACTCTCTGACACACTCTGACGCTCTCAGACACTCTCAATCACACTCCGTATCACTCTCTGACACTCTCTGACACTATCTGACACTCTCTATCACTCTCTGACACTTTCTGACACTCTCTATTACTCAATGACACTCTGTGACACTCTCTATCCCTCTCTATCACTCTATGGAAAAGTCCTGGGGAAAATTGATGTCCAGAGAGATTTGGGTGTTCAGGTCCACTGTTCCCTGAAGGTGGCAACGCAGGTAAATAGAGTGGTCAAGAAGGCATACGGCATGCTTTCCTTCATCGGACGGGGCATTGAGTACAAAAGTTGGCAGGTCATGTTACCGTTGTATAGGACTTTGGTTCGGCCACATTTGGAATACTGCGTACAGTTCTGGTCGCCACATTATCAAAAGGATGTGGATGCTTTGGAGAGAGTGCAGAGGAGGTTCACAAGGATGTTGCCTGGTATGGAGGGCGCTAGCTATGAAGAGAGGTTGAGCAGATTAGGATTATTTTCATTAGAAAGACGGAGGTTGAGGGGGGACCTGATTGAGGTGTACAAAATCATGAGAGGTATAGACAGGGTGGATAGCAAGAGGCTTTTTCCCAGAGTGGGGGTTTCAATTACTAGAGGACACGAGTTCAAAGTGAAAGGGGAAAAGTTTAGGGGGGATATGCGTGGAAAGTTCTTTACGCAGAGGGTGGTGGGCAACTGGAACGCATTGCCAGCGGAGGCGGTAGATGCGGGCACGATGGATTCTTTTAAGATGTATCTAGACAGATACATGAATGGGCAAGAAGAAAAGAGATACAGAACCTTAGAAAATAGGCGACATGTTTAGAGAGAGGATCTGGATCGGCGCAGGCTTGGAGGGCCGAAGGGCCTGTTCCTGTGCTGTAATTATCTTTGTTCTTTGTTCTTTATGACACTCTCTGACGCTATCTATCACTCTCTATCACTCTCTGACACTCTCTGACACACTCTGACCCTCTCTATCACTCTCTATCAATCTCTGACACTCTGTGACACTCTCTGACACTCTCCATCACTCTCTGACACTCTCTGAAACTCTCTATCACTCTCTGTCACTCTCTGACACTCTCTGACACCCTCTGACACTCTCTGACACTCTCTGACACTCTCATAGGCTCTCTATCACTCTCCATCACTCTGTGTCACTCTCTATCACTCTCTGACACTCTCTGACACTCTCTATCACTCTCTGACACTCTCTGACACTCTCAGAGGGTCTCTATCACTCTCTATCACTCACTGACACTCTCAGACACTCTCTATCAGTCTCTGACACTCACTGACATTCTCGGACACTCTCTTTCACTCTCTGTCACTCTCAGACACTCTCAGACACTCTCAGACACTCTCTATCACTCTCTGACACTCTCTATCACTCTCTGACACTCTCTATCGCTCTCTGACACTCTCTGACACACTCAATCACTCTCTATCACTCTCTGAAACACTCTTACACTCTCTATCACTCTATGACACTCTCTGACACTCTCTATCACTCTCTATCACTCTCTGACACACTCTGACACTCTCTGACACTCTCAGACACTCTCTGTCACTCTCTGTCACTCTCCATCAATCTCTGACACTCTCTGTCACTCTCTGTCACTCTCTATCAATCTCTGACACTCTCTGACACTCTCAGACACTCTCAATCACACTCCGTATGACTCTCTGACACTCTCTGACACTCTCTGACACTCTCTATCACTCTCTGACACTCTCTGACACTCTCTATCACTCAATGACACTCTCTATAACTCTCCATCACTCTCTGACACTCTCTGACACACTCTGACACTCTCAGACACTCTCAATCACACTCCGTATCACTCTCTGACACTCTCTATCAGTCTCTGACACTCACTGACATTCTCGGACACTCTCTTTCACTCTCTGTCACTCTCAGACACTCTCAGACACTCTCAGACACTCTCTATCACTCTCTGACACTCTCTATCACTCTCTGACACTCTCTATCGCTCTCTGACACTCTCTGACACACTCAATCACTCTCTATCACTCTCTGAAACACTCTTACACTCTCTATCACTCTATGACACTCTCTGACACTCTCTATCACTCTCTATCACTCTCTGACACACTCTGACACTCTCTGACACTCTCAGACACTCTCTGTCACTCTCTGTCACTCTCCATCAATCTCTGACACTCTCTGTCACTCTCTGTCACTCTCTAT
The DNA here is from genome assembly GCF_036365525.1 of Heterodontus francisci. Taxonomy (NCBI): domain Eukaryota; kingdom Metazoa; phylum Chordata; class Chondrichthyes; order Heterodontiformes; family Heterodontidae; genus Heterodontus; species Heterodontus francisci. The sequence goes on from NC_090405.1 coordinate 14,929,636, forward strand.
CAATCTCTGACACTCTCTGACACTCTCAGACACTCTCAATCACACTCCGTATGACTCTCTGACACTCTCTGACACTCTCTGACACTCTCTATCACTCTCTGACACTCTCTGACACTCTCTATCACTCAATGACACTCTCTATAACTCTCCATCACTCTCTGACACTCTCTGACACACTCTGACACTCTCAGACACTCTCAATCACACTCCGTATCACTCTCTGACACTCTCTGACACTCTCTATCACTCTCTGACACTCTCTGACACTCTCTATCACTCTCTGACACTCTCTGACACACTCTGACACTCTCAGACACTCTCAATCACACTCCGTATCACTCTCTGACACTCTCTGACACTCTCTGACACTCTCAATCACTCTCTGACACTCTCTGACACTCTCTATCACTCTCTGACACACTCTGACACTCTCTCTCACTCTCTATCACTCTCTGACACTCTCTGACACTCTCTGACACTCTCTATCACTCAATGACACTCTCTATCACTCTCTATCACTCTCCATCACTCTCTGACACTCTCTGACACACTCTGACACTCTCAGACATTCTCAATCACACTCCGTATCACTCTCTGACACTCTCTGACACTCTCTGACACTCTCTATCACTCTCTGACACTTTCTGACACTCTCTATTACTCAATGACACTCTGTGACACTCTCTATCCCTCTCTATCACTCTATGACACTCTCTGACGCTATCTATCACTCTCTATCACTCTCTGACACTCTCTGACGCACTCTGACCCTCTCTATCACTCTCTATCAATCTCTGACACTCTGTGACACTCTCTGACACTCTCCATCACTCTCTGACACTCTCTGAAACTCTCTATCACTCTCTGTCACTCTCTGACACTCTCTGACACCCTCTGACACTCTCTGACACTCTCTGACACTCTCATAGGCTCTCTATCACTCTCCATCACTCTGTGTCACTCTCTATCACTCTCTGACACTCTCTGACACTCTCTATCACTCTCTGACACTCTCTGACACTCTCAGAGGGTCTCTATCACTCTCTATCACTCACTGACACTCTCAGACACTCTCTATCAGTCTCTGACACTCACTGACATTCTCGGACACTCTCTTTCACTCTCTGTCACTCTCAGACACTCTCAGACACTCTCAGACACTCTCTATCACTCTCTGACACTCTCTATCACTCTCTGACACTCTCTATCGCTCTCTGACACTCTCTGACACACTCAATCACTCTCTATCACTCTCTGAAACACTCTTACACTCTCTATCACTCTATGACACTCTCTGACACTCTCTATCACTCTCTATCACTCTCTGACACACTCTGACACTCTCTGACACTCTCAGACACTCTCTGTCACTCTCTGTCACTCTCCATCAATCTCTGACACTCTCTGTCACTCTCTGTCACTCTCTATCAATCTCTGACACTCTCTGACACTCTCAGACACTCTCAATCACACTCCGTATGACTCTCTGACACTCTCTGACACTCTCTGACACTCTCTGACACTCTCTATCACTCTCTGACACTCTCTGACACTCTCTATCACTCAATGACACTCTCTATAACTCCCCATCACTCTCTGACACTCTCTGACACACTCTGACACTCTCAGACACTCTCAATCACACTCCGTATCACTCTCTGACACTCTCTGACACTCTCTGACACTCTCTATCACTCTCTGACACTCTCTGACACTCTCTATCACTCTCTGACACTCTCTGACACACTCTGACACTCTCAGACACTCTCAATCACACTCCGTATCACTCTCTGACACTCTCTGACACTCTCTGACACTCTCAATCACTCTCTGACACTCTCTGACACTCTCTATCACTCTCTGACACACTCTGACACTCTCTGACACTCTCTATTACTCTCTGATACTCTCTGACACTCTCTGACACTCTCTATCACTCAATGACACTCTCTATCACTCTCTATCACTCTCCATCACTCTCTGACACTCTCTGACACACTCTGACACTCTCAGACATTCTCAATCACACTCCGTATCACTCTCTGACACTCTCTGACACTCTCTGACACTCTCTATCACTCAATGACACTCTCTATAACTCTCCATCACTCTCTGACACTCTCTGACACACTCTGACACTCTCAGACACTCTCAATCACACTCCGTATCACTCTCTGACACTCTCTATCAGTCTCTGACACTCACTGACATTCTCGGACACTCTCTTTCACTCTCTGTCACTCTCAGACACTCTCAGACACTCTCAGACACTCTCTATCACTCTCTGACACTCTCTATCACTCTCTGACACTCTCTATCGCTCTCTGACACTCTCTGACACACTCAATCACTCTCTATCACTCTCTGAAACACTCTTACACTCTCTATCACTCTATGACACTCTCTGACACTCTCTATCACTCTCTATCACTCTCTGACACACTCTGACACTCTCTGACACTCTCAGACACTCTCTGTCACTCTCTGTCACTCTCCATCAATCTCTGACACTCTCTGTCACTCTCTGTCACTCTCTATCAATCTCTGACACTCTCTGACACTCTCAGACACTCTCAATCACACTCCGTATGACTCTCTGACACTCTCTGACACTCTCTGACACTCTCTATCACTCTCTGACACTCTCTGACACTCTCTATCACTCAATGACACTCTCTATAACTCTCCATCACTCTCTGACACTCTCTGACACACTCTGACACTCTCAGACACTCTCAATCACACTCCGTATCACTCTCTGACACTCTCTGACACTCTCTGACACTCTCTATCACTCTCTGACACTCTCTGACACTCTCTATCACTCTCTGACACTCTCTGACACACTCTGACACTCTCAGACACTCTCAATCACACTCCGTATCACTCTCTGACACTCTCTGACACTCTCTGACACTCTCAATCACTCTCTGACACTCTCTGACACTCTCTATCACTCTCTGACACACTCTGACACTCTCTCTCACTCTCTATCACTCTCTGACACTCTCTGACACTCTCTGACACTCTCTGACACTCTCTATCACTCAATGACACTCTCTATCACTCTCTATCACTCTCCATCACTCTCTGACACTCTCTGACACACTCTGACACTCTCAGACATTCTCAATCACACTCCGTATCACTCTCTGACACTCTCTGACACTCTCTGACACTCTCTATCACTCTCTGACACTTTCTGACACTCTCTATTACTCAATGACACTCTGTGACACTCTCTATCCCTCTCTATCACTCTATGACACTCTCTGACGCTATCTATCACTCTCTATCACTCTCTGACACTCTCTGACGCACTCTGACCCTCTCTATCACTCTCTATCAATCTCTGACACTCTGTGACACTCTCTGACACTCTCCATCACTCTCTGACACTCTCTGAAACTCTCTATCACTCTCTGTCACTCTCTGACACTCTCTGACACCCTCTGACACTCTCTGACACTCTCTGACACTCTCTGACACTCTCATAGGCTCTCTATCACTCTCCATCACTCTGTGTCACTCTCTATCACTCTCTGACACTCTCTGACACTCTCTATCACTCTCTGACACTCTCTGACACTCTCAGAGGGTCTCTATCACTCTCTATCACTCACTGACACTCTCAGACACTCTCTATCAGTCTCTGACACTCACTGACATTCTCGGACACTCTCTTTCACTCTCTGTCACTCTCAGACACTCTCAGACACTCTCAGACACTCTCTATCACTCTCTGACACTCTCTATCACTCTCTGACACTCTCTATCGCTCTCTGACACTCTCTGACACACTCAATCACTCTCTATCACTCTCTGAAACACTCTTACACTCTCTATCACTCTATGACACTCTCTGACACTCTCTATCACTCTCTATCACTCTCTGACACACTCTGACACTCTCTGACACTCTCAGACACTCTCTGTCACTCTCTGTCACTCTCCATCAATCTCTGACACTCTCTGTCACTCTCTGTCACTCTCTATCAATCTCTGACACTCTCTGACACTCTCAGACACTCTCAATCACACTCCGTATGACTCTCTGACACTCTCTGACACTCTCTGACACTCTCTGACACTCTCTATCACTCTCTGACACTCTCTGACACTCTCTATCACTCAATGACACTCTCTATAACTCCCCATCACTCTCTGACACTCTCTGACACACTCTGACACTCTCAGACACTCTCAATCACACTCCGTATCACTCTCTGACACTCTCTGACACTCTCTGACACTCTCTATCACTCTCTGACACTCTCTGACACTCTCTATCACTCTCTGACACTCTCTGACACACTCTGACACTCTCAGACACTCTCAATCACACTCCGTATCACTCTCTGACACTCTCTGACACTCTCTGACACTCTCAATCACTCTCTGACACTCTCTGACACTCTCTATCACTCTCTGACACACTCTGACACTCTCTCTCACTCTCTATCACTCTCTGACACTCTCTGACACTCTCTGACACTCTCTATCACTCAATGACACTCTCTATCACTCTCTATCACTCTCCATCACTCTCTGACACTCTCTGACACACTCTGACACTCTCAGACATTCTCAATCACACTCCGTATCACTCTTTGACACTCTCTGACACTCTCTGACACTCTCTATCACTCTCTGACACTTTCTGACACTGTCTATTACTCAATGACACTCTGTGACACTCTCTATCCCTCTCTATCACTCTATGACACTCTCTGACGCTATCTATCACTCTCTATCACTCTCTGACACTCTCTGACGCACTCTGACCCTCTCTATCACTCTCTATCAATCTCTGACACTCTGTGACACTCTCTGACACTCTCCATCACTCTCTGACACTCTCTGAAACTCTCTATCACTCTCCATCACTCTCTGACACTCTCTGACACCCTCTGACACACTCTGACACTCTCTGACACTCTCATAGGCTCTCTATCAGTCTCCATCACTCTGTGTCACTCTCTATCACTCTCTATCACTCTCTGACACTCTCTGACACTCTCAGAGCGTCTCTATCACTCTCTATCACTCACTGACACTCTCAGACACTCTCTATCAGTCTCTGACACTCACTGACACTCTCGGACACTCTCTTTCACTCTCTGTCACTCTCAGACACTCTCAGACACTCACTATCACTCTCTGACTCTCTCTATCACTCTCTGAATCTCTCTGACATTCTCAAAGGCTCTCTATCACTCTTTATCACTCACTGACACTCTCAGACACTCTCTATCACTCTCTGACACACTCTGACACTCTCTGACACTCTCAGACACTCTCTATCACACTCTGACACGGTCTGACATTCTCCATCACTCTCTGACTCTCTCTGACACTCTCTGACACTCTTAGACACTCTCAATCACACTCCGTATCACTCTCTGACACTCTCTGACACTCTCTGACACTCTCTATCACTCTCTGACACTCTCTGACACTCTCTATCACTCAATGACACTCTCTATCACTCTCCATCACTCTCTGACACTCTCTGACACACTCTGACACTCTCAGACACTCTCAATCACACTCCGTATCACTCTCTGACACTCTCTAACACTCTCTGACACTCTCTATCACTCTCTGACACACTCTGACACTCTCTCTCACTCTCTATCACTCTGTGACACTCTCTGACACTCTCTGACACTCTCTATCACTCAATGACACTCTCTATCACTCTCTATCACTCTCCATCACTCTCTGACACTCTCTGACACACTCTGACACTCTCAGACACTCTCAATCACACTCCGTATCACTCTCTGACACTCTCTGACACTCTCTGACACTCTCTATCACTCTCTGACACTTTCTGACACTCTCTATTACTCAATGACATTCTATGAAACTCTCTATCCCTCTCTATCACTCTATGACACTCTCTGACGCTATCTATCACTCTCTATCACTCTCTGACACTCTCTGATACACTCTGACACTCTCCATCACTCTCTGACACTCTCTGAAACTCTCTATCACTCTCTATCACTCTCTGACACCCTCTGACACACTCTGACACTCTCATAGGCTCTCTATCACTCTCCATCACTCTGTGTCACTCTCTATCACTCTCTGACACTCTCTGAGACACTCTATCACTCTCTGACACTCTCTGACACTCTCAGAGGGTCTCCATCACTCTCTATCACTCACTGACACTCTCAGACACACTCTATCAGTCTCTGACACTCACTGACACTCTCAGACACTCTCTTTCACTCTCTGTCACTCTCAGACACTCTCAGACACTCTCAGACACTCTCTATCACTCTCTGACACTCTCTGATACTCTCTATCACTCTCTGACACTCTCTGTCACTCACTGACACTCTCTTTCGCTCTCTGACACTCTCTGACACTCTCAGAGACTCTCTATCACTCTCTATCACTCTCTGACACTCTCTGACACTCTCTATCACTCTCTGACACTCTCTATCGCTCTCTGACACTCTCTGACACACTCAATCACTCTCTATCACTCTCTGAAACACTCTGACACTCTCTATCACTCTATGACACTCTCTGACACTCTCTATCACTCTCTATCTCTCTCTGACACCCTCTGTCACTCTCTGTCACTCTCTATCAATCTCTGACACTCTCTATCACTCTCTATCACTCTCTTACACTCTCTATCACTCTCTGACACTCTCTGACACTCTCTATCACACTCTGACACTCTCTGACACTCTCTATCACTCAATGACACACTCTGAAACTGTCTATCACTCCCTATCACTCTCTATCACTCTCTGACACTCACTGACACTCTGAGACACTCGCTGTCGCTCTCAGACACTCTCTGTCACTCTCTGACACTCTCTGACACTCTCTGATACTCTCTATCACTCTCTGACACTCTCTGTCACTCACTGACACTCTCTTTCGCTCTCTGACACTCTCTGACACTCTCAGAGACTCTCTATCACTCTCTATCACTCTCTGACACTCTCTGACACTCTCAGAATCTCTCTCTCACTCTCTGAAACTCTCTGACACTCTCAGAGACTCTCTATCACTCTCTATCACTCTCTGACATTCTCTATAACTCTCTGACATTCTCAGAGACTCTCTCTGTCACTCTCTGACACTCCCTATCACTCTCTGACACTCTCTGACACTCTCTATCACTCTCTGACACTCTCTGACACTCTCTATCACTCAATGACCCTCTGTGACACTCTCTATCACTCTCCATCACTCTCTGACACTCTCTGACACACTCTGACACTCTCTGACACTCTCTGACACTCTCTATCACTCTCTGACACTCTCTGTAACTCTCTATCACTCTCGGACACTCTCTATCACTCTCTGACACACTCTGACACTCTCTATCACTCTCTTTCACTCGCTGACACTCTCTGACACTCTCTATCACACTCTATCAATCTCTGACACTCTCTGACACTCTCTATTAATCAATGACACTCTGTGACACTCTCAATGACTCTCTGAAACTCTCTGACACACTCTGACACTCTCTATCACTCTCTATCACTCTCTGACACTCTCTGAGTCTCTCCATCAGTCTATGACACTCTCTGACACTCTCTGTCACTCTCTATCACTCTCTATCACTCTCTGACACTCTCTATCACTCTCTTACACTCTCTGACACTCTCTATCACTCTCTGACACTCACTGACACTCTCAGACACTCTCTGCCTCTCACTATCACTCTCTGACTCTCTCTGTCACTCTCTGAATCTCTCTGACACTCTCAGAGGCTCTATATCACTCTCTATCAATCACTGACACTCTCAGACACTCTCTATCACTCTCTGACACTCACTGACACTCTCAGACACTCTCTTTCACTCTCTGTCACTCTCAGACAATCTCAGACACTCTCTATCACTCTCTGAAACTGTCTATCGCTCTCTGACACTCTCTGACACACTCAATCACACTCTATCACTCTCTGACACACTCTGACTCTCTCTATCACTCTATGACACTCTCTGACACTCTCTGAGACTCTCCATCACTCTATGACACTCTCTGACACTCTCTATCACTCTCTGTCACTCTCTATCACTCTCTATCACACTCTGACACTCTCTATCACTCTCTGACACTCACTGACACTCTCAGACACTCTCTATCGCTCTCTGACACTCTCTGACACACTCAATCACTCTCCATCACTCTCTGAAACACTCTTACACTCTCTATCACTCTATGACACTCTCTGACACTCTCTATCACTCTCTATCACTCTCTGACACTCTCTGACACTCTCAGACACTCTCTGTCACTCTCTGTCACTCTCTATCAATCTCTGACACTCTCTGTCACTCTCTGTCACTCTCCATCAATCTCTGACACTCTCTGACACTCTCAGACACTCTCCATCACACTCCGTATGACTCTCTGACACTCTCTGACACTCTCTGACACTCTCTATCACTCTCTGACACTCTGACACTCTCTATCACTCAATGACACTCTCTATAACTCTCCATCACTCCCTGACACTCTCTGACACACTCTGACACTCTCAGACACTCTCAATCACACTCCGTATCACTCTCTGACACTCTCTGACACTCTCTGACACTCTCTATAACTCTCTGACACTCTCTGACACTCTCTATCACTCTCTGACACTCTCTGACACTCTCAGACACTCTCAATCACACTCCGTATCACTCTCTGACACTCTCTGACACTCTCTGACACTCTCAATCACTCTCTGACACTCTCTGACACTCTCTATCACTCTCTGACACACTCTGACACTCTCTCTCACTCTCTATCACTCTCTGACACTCTCTGACACTCTCTGACACTCTCTATCACTCAATGACACTCTCTATCACTCTCTATCACTCTCCATCACTCTCTGACACTCTCTGACACACTCTGACACTCTCAGACACTCTCAATCACACTCCGTATCACTCTCTGACACTCTCTGACACTCTCTGACACTCTCTCTCACTCTCTGACACTTTCTGACACTCTCTATTACTCAATGACACTCTGTGACACTCTCTATCCCTCTCTATCACTCTATGACACTCTCTGACGCTATCTATCACTCTCTATCACTCTCTGACACTCTCTGACGCACTCTGACCCTCTCTATCACTCTCTATCAATCTCTGACACTCTGTGACACTCTCTGACACTCTCCATCACTCTCTGACACTCTCTGAAACTCTCTATCACTCTCCATCACTCTCTGACACTCTCTGACACCCTCTGACACACTCTGACACTCTCTGACACTCTCATAGGCTCTCTATCAGTCTCCATCACTCTGTGTCACTCTCTATCACTCTCTATCACTCTCTGACACTCTCAGACACTCTCTATCAGTCTCTGACACTCACTGACACTCTCGGACACTCTCTTTCACTCTCTGTCACTCTCAGACACTCTCAGACTCTCACTATCACTCTCTGACTCTCTCTATCACTCTCTGAATCTCTCTGACATTCTCAGAGGCTCTCTATCACTCTCTATCACTCACTCACACTGTCAGACACTCTCTATCACTCTCTGACACACTCTGACACTCTCTGACACTCTCAGACACTCTCTATCACACTCTGACACGGTCTGACATTCTCCATCACTCTCTGACTCTCTCTGACACTCTCTGACACTCTTAGACACTCTCAATCACACTCCGTATCACTCTCTGACACTCTCTGACACTCTCTGACACTCTCTATCACTCTCTGACACTCTCTGACACTCTCTATCACTCAATGACACTCTCTATCACTCTCCATCACTCTCTGACACTCTCTGACACACTCTGACACTCTCAGACACTCTCAATCACACTCCGTATCACTCTCTGACACTCTCTAACACTCTCTGACACTCTCTATCACTCTCTGACACACTCTGACACTCTCTCTCACTCTCTATCACTCTGTGACACTCTCTGACACTCTCTATCACTCAATGACACTCTCTATCACTCTCTATCACTCTCCATCACTCTCTGACACTCTCTGACACACTCTGACACTCTCAGACACTCTCAATCACACTCCGTATCACTCTCTGACACTCTCTGACACTCTCTGACACTCTCTATCACTCTCTGACACTTTCTGACACTCTCTATTACTCAATGACATTCTATGAAACTCTCTATCCCTCTCTATCACTCTATGACACTCTCTGACGCTATCTATCACTCTCTATCACTCTCTGACACTCTCTGATACACTCTGACACTCTCCATCACTCTCTGACACTCTCTGAAACTCTCTATCACTCTCTATCACTCTCTGACACTCTCTGACACCCTCTGACACACTCTGACACTCTCTGACACTCTCATAGGCTCTCTATCACTCTCCATCACTCTGTGTCACTCTCTATCACTCTCTGACACTCTCTGAGACACTCTATCACTCTCTGACACTCTCTGACACTCTCAGAGGGTCTCCATCACTCTCTATCACTCACTGACAATCTCAGACACACTCTATCAGTCTCTGACACTCACTGACACTCTCAGACACTCTCTTTCACTCTCTGTCACTCTCAGACACTCTCAGACACTCTCTACCACTCTCTGACACTCTCTATCACTCTCTGACACTCTCTATCGCTCTCTGACACTCTCTGACACACTCAATCACTCTCTATCACTCTCTGAAACACTCTGACACTCTCTATCACTCTATGACACTCTCTGACACTCTCTATCACTCTCTATCACTCTCTGACACTCTCTGTCACTCTCTGTCACTCTCTATCAATCTCTGACACTCTCTATCACTCTCTATCACTCTCTTACACTCTCTATCACTCTCTGACACTCTCTGACACTCTCTATCACACTCTGACACTCTCTGACACTCTCTATCACTCAATGACACACTCTGAAACTGTCTATCACTCCATATCACTCTCTATCACTCTCTGACACTCACTGACACTCTGAGACACTCGCTGTCGCTCTCAGACACTCTCTGTCACTCTCTGACACTCTCTGACACTCTCTGATACTCTCTATCACTCTCTGACACTCTCTGTCACTCACTGACACTCTCTTTCGCTCTCTGACACTCTCTGACACTCTCAGAGACTCTCTATCACTCTCTATCACTCTCTGACACTCTCTGACACTCTCAGAATCTCTCTCTCACTCTCTGAAACTCTCTGACACTCTCAGAGACTCTCCATCACTCTCTATCACTCTCTGACATTCTCTATAACTCTCTGACATTCTCAGACTCTCTCTGTCACTCTCTGACACTCCCTATCACTCTCTGACACTCTCTGACACTCTCTATCACTCTCTGACACTCTCTGACACTCTCTATCACTCAATGACCCTCTGTGACACTCTCTATCACTCTCCATCACTCTCTGACACTCTCTGACACACTCTGACACTCTCTGACACTCTCTATCACTCTCTGACACTCTCTGTAACTCTCTATCACTCTCTGACACTCTCTATCACTCTCTGACACACTCTGACACTCTCTATCACTCTCTTTCACTCGCTGACACTCTCTGACACTCTCTATCGCACTCTATCTATCTCTGACACTCTCTGACACTCTCTATTAATCAATGACACTCTGTGACACTCTCTATGACTCTCTGAAACTCTCTGACACACTCTGACACTCTCTGTCACTCTCTATCGCTCTCTGACACTCTCTGAGTCTCTCCATCACTCTATGACACTCTCTGACACTCTCTATCACTCTCTATCACTCTCTATCACTCTCTGACACTCTCTATCACTCTCTTACACTCTCTGACACTCTCTATCACTCTCTGACACTCACTGACACTCTCAGACACTCTCTGCCTCTCACTATCACTCTCTGACTCTCTCTATCACTCTCTGAATCTCTCTGACACTCTCAGAGGCTCTGTATCACTCTCTATCAATCACTGACACTCTCAGACACTCTCTATCACTCTCTGACACTCACTGACTCTCTCAGACACTCTCTTTCACTCTCTGTCACTCTCAGACAATCTCAGACACTCTCTATCACTCTCTGAAACTGTCTATCGCTCTCTGACACTCTCTGACACACTCAATAACACTCTATCACTATCTGACACACTCTGACTCTCTCTATCACTCTATGACACTCTCTGACACTCTCTGAGACTCTCCATCACTCTATGACACTCTCTGACACTCTCTATCACTCTCTGTCACTCTCTATCACTCTCTATCACACTCTGGCACTCTCTATCACTCTCTGACACTCACTGACACTCTCAGACACTCTCTGCCACTCACTATCACTCTCTGACTCTCTCTATCACTCTCTGAATCTCTCTGAATCTCTCAGAGGCTCTCTGTCACTCTCTATCACTCACTGACACTCTCAGACACTCTCTATCACTCTCTGACACTCACTGACACTCTCAGACACTCTCTGTCACTCTCAGACAATGTCAGACACTCTCTATTACTCTCTGAAACTGTCTATCGCTCTCTGACACTCTCTGACACAATCAATCACACTCTATCACTCTCTGACACACTCTGAATCTCTCTATCACTCTATGACACTCTCTGACACTCACTATCACTCTTCTCTGTCACTCTCTGACACACTCTGACACTCTCTGACACTCTCAGACCCTCTCTGTCACTCTCTATCACTCTCTGACATTCTCTATCACTCTCTGACACTCTCTATCACTCTCAGACACTCTCTGTCACTCTCTACGACTCTCTGACACTCTCTATCACTCTCTGACACTCTCTGACACTCTCAGAGGCTCTCTATCACTCTCAATCACTCACTGAAACTCTCAGACACTCTCTATCACTCTCTGACACTCTCTGACACTCACTGACACTCTCAGACACTCTCTTTCACTCTCTGTCACTCTCAGACACTCTCAGACACTCTCTATCACTCTCTGACATTGTCTATCTCTCTCTGACACTCTCTATCGCACTCTGACACTCTCTGACACACTCAATCAATCTCTATCACTCTCTGACACACTCTGACACTCTCTATCACTCTCTGACACTCTCTGACACTCTCTATCACTCTCTATCAATCTCTGACACTCTCTGACACTCTCTATTAATCAATGACACTCTGTGACACTCTCTATGACTCTCTGAAACTCTCTGACACACTCTGACACTCTCTATCACTCTCTATCACTCTCTGACACTCTCTGAGACTCTCCATCACTCTATGACACTCTCTGACACTCTCTATCACTCTCTGACACTCTCTATCACTCTCTGACACTCTCTATCACTCTCTTACACTCTCTGACACTCACTGACACTCTCAGACACTCTCTGCCACTCAATATCACTCTCTGACTCTCTCTATCACTCTCTGAATCTCTCTGACATTCTCAGAGGCTCTCTATCACTCTCTATCACTCACTGACACTCTCAGACACTCTCTATCACTCTCTGACACACTCTGACACTCTCCATCACTCTCTGACTCTCTCTGACACTCTCTGACACTCTTAGACACTCTCAATCACACTCCGTATCACTCTCTGACACTCTCTGACACTCTCTGACACTCTCTAACACTCTCTGACACTCTCTGACACTCTCTATCACTCAATGACACTCTCTATCACTCTCCATCACTCTCTGACACTCTCTGACACACTCTGACACTCTCAGACACTCTCAATCACACTCCGTATCACTCTCTGTCACTCTCTAACACTCTCTAACACTCTCTGACACTCTCTATCACTCTCTGACACACTCTGACACTCTCTCTCACTCTCTATCACTCTCTGACACTCTCTGACACTCTCTATCACTCAATGACACTCTCTATCACTCTCTATCACTCTCCATCACTCTCTGACACTCTCTGACACACTCTGACACTCTCAGACACTCTCAGTCACACTCCGTATCACTCTCTGACACTCTCTGACACTCTCTGACACTCTCTATCACTCAATGACACTCTGTGACACTCTCTATCCCTCTCTATCACTCTATGACACTCTCTGACGCTATCTATCACTCTCTGTCACTCTCTGACACTCTCTGATACACTCTGACACTCTCTATCACTCTCTATCACACTCTGACACTCTGTGACACTCTCTGACACTCTCCATCACTCTCTGACACTATCTGAAACTCTCTATCACTCTCTATCACTCTCTGACACTCTCTGACACCCTCTGACACACTCTGACACTCTCTGACACTCTCATAGGCTCTCTATCACTCTCCATCACTCTGTGTCACTCTCTATCACTCTCTGACACTCTCTGACACTCTCCATCACTCTCTGACACTCTCTGACACACTCTATCACTCTCTGACACTCTCAGAGGGTCTCTATCACTCTCTATCACTCACTGACACTCTCAGACACACTCTATCAGTCTCTGACACTCACTGACACTCTCAGACACTCTCTTTCACTCTCTGTCACTCTCAGACACTCTCAGACACTCTCAGACACTCTCTATCACTCTCTGACACTCTCTATCACTCTCTGACACTCTCTATCACTCAATGACACTCTCTATCACTCTCTATCACTCTCCATCACTCTCTGACACTCTCTGACACACTCTGACACTCTCAGACACTCTCAATCACACTCCGTATCTCTCTCTGACACTCTCTGACACTTTCTGACACTCTCTATCACTCAATGACACTCTGTGACACTCTCTATCCCTCTCTATCACTCTATGACACTCTCTGACGCTATCTATCACTCTCTATCACTCTCTGACACTCTCTGATACACTCTGACACTCTCTATCACTCTCTATCACACTCTGACACTCTGTGACACTCTCTGACACTCTCCATCACTCTCTGACACTCTCTGAAACTCTCTATCACTCTCTATCACTCTCTGACACTCTCTGACACCCTCTGACACACTCTGACACTCTCTGACACTCTCATAGGCTCTCTATCACTCTCCATCACTCTGTGTCACTCTCTATCACTCTCTGACACTCTCTGACACTCTCCATCACTCTCTGACACTCTCTGACACACTCTATCACTCTCTGACACTCTCAGAGGGTCTCTATCACTCTCTATCACTCACTGACACTCTCAGACACACTCTATCAGTCTCTGACACTCACTGACACTCTCAGACACTCTCTTACACTCTCTGTCACTCTCAGACACTCTCAGACACTCTCAGACACTCTCTATCACTCTCTGACACTCTCTATCACTCTCTGACACTCTCTATCGCTCTCTGACACTCTCTGACACACTCAATCACTCTCTATCACTCTCTGAAACACTCTGACACTCTCTATCACTCTATGACACTCTCTGACACTCTCTATCACTCTCTATCACTCTCTGACACACTCTGACACTCTCTGACACTCTCAGACACTCTCTGTCACTCTCTGTCACTCTCTATCAATCTCTGACACTCTCTATCACTGTCTATCACTCTCTTACACTCTCTAACACTCTCTGACACTCTCTGACACTCTCTATCACACTCTGACACTCTCTGACACTCTCTATCACTCAATGACACACTCTGAAACTGTCTATCACTCCCTATCACTCTCTATCACTCTCTGACACTCACTGACACTCTGAGACACTCGCTGTCGCTCTCAGACACTCTCTGTCACTCTCTGACACTCTCTGACACTCTCTGATACTCTCTATCACTCTCTGACACTCTCTGTCACTCACTGACACTCTCTTTCGCTCTCTGACACTCTCTGACACTCTCAGAGACTCTCTATCACACTCTGACACGGTCTGACATTCTCCATCACTCTCTGACTCTCTCTGACACTCTCTGACACTCTTAGACACTCTCAATCACACTCCGTATCACTCTCTGACACTCTCTGACACTCTCTGACACTCTCAGACACTCTCTAACACTCTCTGACACTCTCTGACACTCTCTATCACTCAATTACACTCTCTATCACTCTCCATCACTCTCTGACACTATCTGACACACTCTGACACTCTCAGACACTCTCAATCACACTCCGTATCACTCTCTGACACTCTCTAACACTCTCTGACAGTCTCTATCACTCTCTGACACACTCTGACACTCTCTCTCACTCTCTATCACTCTCTGACATTCTCTGACACTCTCTATCACTCAATGACACTCTCTATCACTCTCTATCACTCTCCATCACTCTCTGACACTCTCTGACACACTCTGACACTCTCAGACACTCTCAATCACACTCTGTATCACTCTCTGACACTCTTTGACACTCTCTGACACTCTCTATCACTCTCTGACACTTTCTGACACTCTCTATTACTCAATGACACTCTGTGACACTCTCTATCCCTCTCTATCACTCTATGACACTCTCTGACGCTCTCTATCACTCTCTATCACTCTCTGACACTCTCTGATACACTCTGACACTCTCTATCACTCTCTATCACACTCTGACACTCTGTGACACTCTCTGACACTCTCCATCACTCTCTGACACTCTCTGACACTCTCTGAAACTCTCTATCACTCTCTATCACTCTCTGACACTCTCTGACACCCTCTGTCACACTCTGACACTCTCTGACACTCTCATAGGCTCTCTATCACTCTCCATCACTCTGTGTCACTCTCTATCACTCTCTGACACTCTCTGACACTCTCCATCACTCTCTGACACTCTCTGACACACTCTATCACTCTCTGACACTCTCAGAGGGTCTCTATCACTCTCTATCACTCACTGACACTCTCAGACACACTCTATCAGTCTCTGACACTCACTGACACTCTCAGACACTCTCTTTCACTCTCTGTCACTCTCAGACACTCTCAGACACTCTCAGACACTCTCTATCACTCTCTGACACTCTCTATCACTCTCTGACACTCTCTATCGCTCTCTGACACTCTCTGACACACTCAATCACTCTCTATCACTCTCTGAAACACTCTGACACTCTCTATCACTCTATGACACTCTCTGACACTCTCTATCACTCTCTATCACTCTCTGACACACTCTGACACTCTCTGACACTCTCAGACACTCTCTGTCACTCTCTGTCACTCTCTATCAATCTCTGACACTCTCTATCACTGTCTATCACTCTCTTACACTCTCTATCACTCTCTGACACTCTCTATCAAACTCTGACACTCTCTGACACTCTCTCTCACTCAATGACACACTCTGAAACTTTCTATCACTCCCTATCACTCTCTATCACTCTCTGACACTCACTGACACTCTGAGACACTCGCTGTCGCTCTCAGACACTCTCTGTCACTCTCTGACACTCTCTGACACTCTCTGATACTCTCTATCACTCTCTGACACTCTCTGTCACTCACTGACACTCTCTTTCGCTCTCTGACACTCTCTGACACTCTCAGAGACTCTCTATCACTCTCTATCACTCTCTGACACTCTCTGACACTCTCAGAATCTCTCTCTCACTCTCTGAAACTCTCTGACACTCTCAGAGACTCTCTATCACTCTCTATCACTCTCTGACATTCTCTATCACTCTCTGACATTCTCAGACTCTCTCTGTCACTCTCTGACACTCCCTATCACTCTCTGACACTCTCTGACACTCTCTATCACTCTCTGACACTCTCTGACACTCTCTATCACTCAATGACCTTCTGTGACACTCTCTATCACTCTCTTCACTCTCTGACACTCTCTGACACACTCTGACACTCTCTGACACTCTCTATCACTCTCTGACACTCTCTGTAACTCTCTATCACTCTCTGACACTCTCTATCACTCTCTGACACACTCTGACACTCTCTATCACTCTCTTTCAATCGCTGACATTCTCTGACACTCTCTATCACACTCTATCAATCTCTGACACTCTCTGACACTCTCTATTAATCAATGACACTCTGTGACACTCTCTATGACTCTCTGAAACTCTCTGACACACTCTGACACTCTCTATCACTCTCTATCACTCTCTGACACTCTCTGAGTCTCTCCATCACTCTCTATCACTCTCTATCACTCTCTGACACTCTCTATCACTCTCTTACACTCTCTGACACTCTCTGACACTCTCTATCACTCTCTGACACTCACTGACACTCTCAGACACTCTCTGCCACTCACTATCACTCTCTGACTCTCTCTATCACTCTCTGAATCTCTCTGACACTCTCAGAGGCTCTCTATCACTCTCTATCACTCACTGACACTCTCAGACACTCTCTATCACTCTCTGACACTCACTGACACTCTCAGACACTCTCTTTCACTCTCTGTCACTCTCAGACAATCTCAGACACTCTCTATCACTCTCTGAAACTGTCTATCGCTCTCTGACACTCTCTGACACACTCAATCACACTCTATCACTCTCTGACACACTCTGACTCTCTCTATCACTCTATGACACTCTCTGACACTCTCTATCACTCTCTATCACTCTCTGTCACTCTCTGACACACTCTGACACTCTCTGACTCTCTCAGACCCTCTCTGTCACTCTCTATCACTCTCTGACATTCTCTAACACTCTCTGACACTCTCCATCACTCTCAGACACTCTCTGTCACTCTCTAACACTCTCTGACACTCTCTATCACTCTCTGACACTCTCTGACACTCTCAGAGGCTCTCTATCACTCTCAATCACTCACTGAAACTCTCAGACACTCTCTATCACTCTCTGACACTCACTGACACTCTCAGACACTCTCTTTCACTCTCTGTCACTCTCAGACACTCTCAGACACTCTCTATCACTCTCTGACACTGTCTATCTCTCTCTGACACTCTCTATCGCTCTCTGACACTCTCTGACACACTCAATCAATCTCTATCACTCTCTGACACAGTCTGACAATCTCTATCACTCTCTGACACTCTCTGACACTCTCTATCACTCTCTGACACACTCTGACACTCTCTGACACTCTCAGACACTCTCTATCACACTCTGACACGGTCTGACACTCTCTGACACTCTCAGACACTCTCAATCACACTCCGTATCACTCTCTGACACTCTCTGACACTCTGTGTCACTCTCTGACACTCTCTGACACTCTCTATCACTCAATGACACTCTCTATCACTCAATGACACTCTCTATCACTCTCAATCACACTCCGTATCACTCTCTGACACTCTCTGACACTCTCTGACACTCTGTATCACTCTCTGACACTCTCTATCACTCAATGACACTCTCTATCACTCTCCATCACTCTCTGACATTCTCTGACACACTCTGACACTCTCAGACACTCTCAATCACACTCCGTATCACTCTCTGACACTCACTGACACTCTCTGACACTCTCTATCACTCTCTGACACTTTCTGACACTCTCTATTGCTCAATGACACTCTGTGACACTCTCTATCCCTCTCTATCACTCTATGACATTCTCTGACGCTATCTATCACTCTCTATCACTCTGTGACACTCTCTGACACACTCTGACACACTCTGACACTCTCTATCACTCTCTGACACTCTGTGACACTCTCTGACACTCTCCATCACTCTCTGACACTCTCTGAAACTCTCTATCACTCTCTATCACTCTCTATCACTCTCTGACACTCTCTGACACCCTCTGACACACTCTGACACACTCTGACACTCTCTGTCACTCACTGACACTCTCTGACACTCTCTGACACTCTCAGAGACTCTCTATCACTCTCTATCACTCTCTATCACTCTCTGACACTCTCTGACACTCTCAGAATCTCTCTCTCACTCTCTGAAACTCTCTGACACTCTCAGAGACTCTCTATCACTCTGTATCACTCTCTGACATTCTCTATCACTCTCAGACATTCTCAGACTCTCTCTGTCACTCTCTGACACTCCCTATCACTCTCTGACACTCTTTGACCATTTCTATCACTCTCTGACACTCTCTGACACTCTCTATCACTCAATGACCCTCTGTGACACTCTCTATCACTCTCCATCACTCTCTGACACTCTCTGACACACTCTGACACTCTCTGACACTCTGTATCACTCTCTGACACTCTCTGTAACTCTCTATCACTCTCTGACACTCTCTATCACTCTCTGACACTCTCTGTAACTCTCTATCACTCTCTTTCAGTTGCTGACACTCTCTGACACTATCTATCACACTCTATCAATCTCTGACACTCTCTGACACTCTCTATTAATCAATGACACTCTGTGACACTCTCTATGACTCTCTGAAACTCTCTGACACACTCTGACACTCTCTATCACTCTATGACACTCTCTATCACTCTCTCACTCTCTGACACTCTCTATCACTTTCTTACACTCTCTGACACTCTCTATCACTCTCTGACACTCACTGACACTCTCAGACACTCTCTGCCACTCACTATCACTCTCTGACTCTCTCTATCACTCTCTGAATCTCTCTGACACTCTCAGAGGCTCTCTATCACTCTCTATCACTCTCTGTCACTCACTGACACTCTCAGACACTCTCTATCACTCTCTGACACTCACTGACACTCTCAGACTCTCTCTTTCACTCTCTGTCACTCTCAGACAATCTCAGACACTCTCGATCACTCTCTGAAACTGTCTATCGCTCTCTGACACTCTCTGACACACTCAATCACACTCTATCACTCTCTGACACACTCAGACACCCTCTATCACTCTATGACACTCTCTGACACTCTCTATCACTCTCTGTCACTCTCTATCACTCTCTGTCACTCTCTGACACACTCTGACACTCTCTGACACTCTCAGACCCTCTCTGTCACTCTCGATCACTCTCAGACACTCTCTGTCACTCTCTACGACTCTCTGACACTCTCTATCACTCTCTGACACTCTCTGACACTCTCAGAGGCTCTCTATCACTCTCAATCACTCACTGAAACTCTCAGACACTCTCTATCACTCTCTGACACTCTCTGACACTCACTGACACTCTCAGACACTCTCTTTCACTCTCTGTCACTCTCAGACACTCTCAGACACTCTCTATCACTCTCTGACATTGTCTATCTCTCTCTGACGCTCTCTATCGCACTCTGACACTCTCTGACACACTCAATCAATCTCTATCACTCTCTGACACACTCTGACACTCTCTATCACTCTCTGACACTCTCTGACACTCTCTATCACTCTCTATCAATCTCTGACACTCTCTGACACTCTCTATTAATCAATGACACTCTGTGACACTCTCTATCACTCTCTATCACTCTCTGACACTCTCTGAGACTCTCCATCACTCTATGACACTCTCTGACACTCTCTATCACTCTCTATCACTCTCTATCACTCTCTGACACTCTCTATCACTCTCTTACACTCTCTGACACTCACTGACACTCTCAGACACTCTCTGCCACTCACTATCACTCTCTGAATCTCTCTGACATTCTCAGAGGCTCTCTATCACTCTCTATCACTCTCAGACACTCTCTGTCACTCTCTAACACTCTCTGACACTCTCTATCACTCTCTGACACTGTCTATCTCTCTCTGACACTCTCTATCACTCTCTGACACTCTGTGACACACTCAATCAATCTCTATCACTCTCTGACACAGTCTGACAATCTCTATCACTCTCTGACACTCTCTGACACTCTCTATCACTCTCTGCCACACTCTGACACTCTCTGACACTCTCAGACACTCTCTATCACACTCTGACACGGTCTGACACTCTCTGACACTCTCAGACACTCTCAATCACACTCCGTATCACTCTCTGACACTCTCTGACACTCTGTGTCACTCTCTGACACTCTCTGACACTCTCTATCACTCAATGACACTCTCTATCACTCAATGACACTCTCTATCACTCTCAATCACACTCCGTATCACTCTCTGACACTCTCTGACACTCTCTGACACTCTGTATCACTCTCTGACACTCTCTATCACTCAATGACACTCTCTATCACTCTCCATCACTCTCTGACACTCTCTGAAACACTCTGACACTCTCAGACACTCTCAATCACACTCCGTATCACTCTCTGACACTCACTGACACTCTCTGACACTCTCTATCACTCTCTGACACTTTCTGACACTCTCTATTGCTCAATGACACTCTGTGACACTCTCTATCCCTCTCTATCACTCTATGACATTCTCTGACGCTATCTATCACTCTCTATCACTCTGTGACACTCTCTGACACACTCTGAAACTCTCTATCACTCTCTATCACTCTCTATCACTCTCTGACACTCTGTGACACTCTCTTACACTCTCCATCACTCTCTATCACTCTCTGACACTTTCTGACACTCTCCATTGCTCAATGACACTCTGTGACACTCTCTATCCCTCTCTATCACTCTATGACATTCTCTGACGCTATCTATCACTCTCTATCACTCTCTGACACTCTCTGTCACTCACTGACACTCTCTGACACTCTCTGACACTCTCTGACACTCTCAGAGAGTCTCTATCACTCTCTATCACTCTCTATCACTCTCTGACACTCTCTGACACTCTCTGACACTCTCTGACACTCTCTATCACTCAATGACCCTCTGTGACACTCTCTATCACTCTCCATCACTCTCTGACACTCTCTGACACACTCTGACACTCTCTGACACTCTGTATCACTCTCTGACACTCTCTGTAACTCTCTATCACTCTCTGACACTCTCTATCACTCTCTGACACTCTCTGTAACTCTCTATCACTCTCTTTCAGTTGCTGACACTCTCTGACACTATCTATCACACTCTATCAATCTCTGACACTCTCTGACACTCTCTATTAATCAATGACACTCTGTGACACTCTCTATGACTCTCTGAAACTCTCTGACACACTCTGACACTCTCTATCACTCTATGACACTCTCTATCACTCTCTCACTCTCTGACACTCTCTATCACTCTCTTACACTCTCTGACACTCTCTATCACTCTCTGACACTCACTGACACTCTCAGACACTCTCTGCCACTCACTATCACTCTCTGACTCTCTCTATCACTCTCTGAATCTCTCTGACACTCTCAGAGGCTCTCTATCACTCTCTATCACTCTCTGTCACTCACTGACACTCTCAGACACTCTCGATCACTCTCTGAAACTGTCTATCGCTCTCTGACACTCTCTGACACACTCAATCACACTCTATCACTCTCTGACACACTCAGACACCCTCTATCACTCTATGACACTCTCTGACACTCTCTATCCCTCTCTGTCACTCTCTGACACACTCTATCACTCTCTGACACTCTCAGACCCTCTCTGTCACTCTCGATCACTCTCAGACACTCTCTGTCACTCTCTACGACTCTCTGACACTCTCTATCACTCTCTGACACTCTCTGACACTCTCAGAGGCTCTCTATCACTCTCAATCACTCACTGAAACTCTCAGACACTCTCTATCACTCTCTGACACTCTCTGACACTCACTGACACTCTCAGACACTCTCTTTCACTCTCTGTCACTCTCAGACACTCTCAGACACTCTCTATCACTCTCTGACATTGTCTATCTCTCTCTGACACTCTCTATCGCACTCTGACACTCTCTGACACACTCAATCAATCTCTATCACTCTCTGACACACTCTGACACTCTCTATCACTCTCTGACACTCTCTGACACTCTCTATCACTCTCTATCAATCTCTGACACTCTCTGACACTCTCTATTAATCAATGACACTCTCTGACACACTCTGACACTCTCTATCACTCTCTATCACTCTCTGACACTCTCTGAGACTCTCCATCACTCTATGACACTCTCTGACACTCTCTATCACTCTCTATCACTCTCTATCACTCTCTGACACTCTCTATCACTCTCTTACACTCTCTGACACTCACTGACACTCTCAGACACTCTCTGCCACTCACTATCACTCTCTGAATCTCTCTCACATTCTCAGAGGCTCTCTATCACTCTCTATCACTCTCAGACACTCTCTGACACTCTCTAACACTCTCTGACACTCTCTATCACTCTCTGACACTCTCTGACACTCTCAGAGGCTCTCTATCACTCTCAATCACTCACTGAATCTCTCAGACACTCTCTATCACTCTCTGACACTCACTGACACTCTCAGACACTCTCTTTCACTCTCTGTCACTCTCAGACACTCTCAGACACTCTCTTTCACTCTCTGACACTGTCTCTATCTCTCTGACACTCTCTATCGCTCTCTGACACTCTGTGACACACTCAATCAATCTCTATCACTCTCCGACACACTCTGACACTCTCTATCACTCTCTGACACTCTCTGACACTCTCTATCACTCTCTATCACTCTCTATCACTCTCTGACACACTCTGACACTCTCTGACACTCTCAGACACTCTCTATCACACTCTGACACGGTCTGACACTCTCCATCACTCTCTGACACTCTCAGACACTCTCAATCACACTCCGTATCACTCTCTGACACTCTCTGACACTCTCTATCACTCTCTGACACTCTCTGACACTCTCCATCACTCAATGACACTCTCTATCACACTCTGACACGGTCTGACACTCTCCATCACTCTCTGACACTCTCTGACACTCTCTGACACTCTCAGACACTCTCAATCACACTCCGTATCACTCTCTGACACTCTCTGACACTCTCAGAGGCTCTCTATCACTCTCAATCACTCACTGAAACTCTCAGACACTCTCTATCACTCTCTGACACTCACTGACACTCTCAGACACTCTCTTTCACTCTCTGTCACTCTCAGACACTCTCAGACACTCTCTATCACTCTCTGACACTGTCTATCTCTCTCTGACACTCTCTATCGCTCTCTGACTCTCTGACACACTCAATCAATCTCTATCACTCTCTGACACAGTCTGACAATCTCTATCACTCTCTGACACTCTCTGACACTCTCTATCACTCTCTGACACACTCTGACACTCTCTGACACTCTCAGACACTCTCTATCACACTCTGACACGGTCTGACACTCTCTGACACTCTCAGACACTCTCAATCACACTCCGTATCACTCTCTGACACTATCTGACACTCTGTGTCACTCTCTGACACTCTCTGACACTCTCTATCACTCAATGACACTCTCTATCACTCAATGACACTCTCTATCACTCTCAATCACACTCCGTATCACTCTCTGACACTCTCTGACACTCTCTGACACTCTGTATCACTCTCTGACACTCTCTATCACTCAATGACACTCTCTATCACTCTCCATCACTCTCTGACACTCTCTGACACACTCTGACACTCTCAGACACTCTCAATCACACTCCGTATCACTCTCTGACACTCTCTGACACTCTCTGACACTCTCTATCACTCTCTGACACTTTCTGACACTCTCTATTGCTCAATGACACTCTGTGACACTCTCTATCCCTCTCTATCACTCTATGACATTCTCTGACGCTATCTATCACTCTCTATCACTCTCTGACACTCTGTGACACTCTGTGACACTCTCTGACACTCTCCATCACTCTCTGACACTCTCTGAAACTCTCTATCACTCTCTATCACTCTCTATCACTCTCTGACACTCTCTGACACCCTCTGACACACTCTGACACTCTCTGTCACTCACTGACACTCTCTGACACTCTCTGACACTCTCAGAGACTCTCTATCACTCTCTATCACTCTCTATCACTCTCTGACACTCTCTGACACTCTCAGAATCTCTCTCTCACTCTCTGAAACTCTCTGACACTCTCAGAGACTCTCTATCACTCTGTATCACTCTCTGACATTCTCTATCACTCTCTGACATTCTCAGACTCTCTCTGTCACTCTCTGACACTCCCTATCACTCTCTGACACTCTTTGACACTTTCTATCACTCTCTGAAACTCTCTGACACTCTCTATCACTCAATGACCCTCTGTGACACTCTCTATCACTCTCCATCACTCTCTGACACTCTCTGACACACTCTGACACTCTCTGACACTCTGTATCACTCTCTGACACTCTCTGTAACTCTCTATCACTCTCTGACACTCTCTATCACTCTCTGACACTCTCTGTAACTCTCTATCACTCTCTTTCAGTTGCTGACACTCTCTGACACTATCTATCACACTCTATCAATCTCTGACACTCTCTGACACTCTCTATTAATCAATGACACTCTGTGACACTCTCTATGACTCTCTGAAACTCTCTGACACACTCTGACACTCTCTATCACTCTATGACACTCTCTATCACTCTCTCACTCTCTGACACTCTCTATCACTCTCTTACACTCTCTGACACTCTCTATCACTCTCTGACACTCACTGACACTCTCAGACACTCTCTGCCACTCACTATCACTCTCTGACTCTCTCTATCACTCTCTGAATCTCTCTGACACTCTCAGAGGCTCTCTATCACTGTCTATCACTCTCTGTCACTCACTGACACTCTCAGACACTCTCTATCACTCTCTGACACTCACTGACACTCTCAGACTCTCTCTTTCACTCTCTGTCACACTCAGACAATCTCAGACACTCTCGATCACTCTCTGAAACTGTCTATCGCTCTCTGACACTCTCTGACACACTCAATCACACTCTATCACTCTCTGACACACTCAGACACCCTCTATCACTCAATGACACTCTCTGACACTCTCTATCACTCTCTGTCACTCTCTGACACACTCTGACACTCTCTGACACTCTCAGACCCTCTCTGTCACTCTCGATCACTCTCAGACACTCTCTGTCACTCTCTACGACTCTCTGACACTCTCTATCACTCTCTGACACTCTCTGACACTCACAGAGGCTCTCTATCACTCTCAATCACTCACTGAAACTCTCAGACACTCTCTATCACTCTCTGACACTCTCTGACACTCACTGACACTCTCAGACACTCTCTTTCACTCTCTGTCACTCTCAGACACTCTCAGACACTCTCTATCACTCTCTGACATTGTCTATCTCTCTCTGACACTCTCTATCGCACTCTGACACTCTCTGACACACTCAATCAATCTCTATCACTCTCTGACACACTCTGACACTCTCTATCACTCTCTATCAATCTCTGACACTCTCTGACACTCTCTATTAATCAATGACACTCTCTGACACACTCTGACACTCTCTATCACTCTCTATCACTCTCTGACACTCTCTGAGACTCTCCATCACTCTATGACACTCTCTGACACTCTCTATCACTCTCTATCACTCTCTATCACTCTCTTACACTCTCTGACACTCACTGACACTCTCAGACACTCTCTGCCACTCACTATCACTCTCTGAATCTCTCTGACATTCTCAGAGGCTCTCTATCACTTTCTATCACTCTCAGACACTCTCTGTCACTCTCTAACACTCTCTGACACTCTCTATCACTCTCTGACACTCTCTGACACTCTCAGAGGCTCTCTATCACTCTCAATCACCCACTGAATCTCTCAGACACTCTCTATCACTCTGACACTCACTGACACTCTCAGACACTCTCTTTCACTCTCTGTCACTCTCAGACACTCTCAGACACTCTCTTTCACTCTCTGACACTGTCTCTCTCTCTCTGACACTCTCTATCGCTCTCTGACACTCTGTGACACACTCAATCAATCTCTATCACTCTCTGACACACTCTGACACTCTCTATCACTCTCTGACACACTCTGACACTCACTATCACTCTCTATCACTCTCTATCACTCTCTGACACACTCTGACACTCTCTGACACTCTCAGACAATCTCTATCACACTCTGACACGGTCTGACACTCTCCATAACTCTCTGACACTCTCAGACACTCTCAAACACACTCCGTATCACTCTCTGACACTCTCTGACACTCTCTATCACTCTCTGACACTCTCTGACACTCTCCATCACTCAATGACACTCTCTATCACACTCTGACACGGTATGACACTCTCCATCACTGTCTGACACTCTCTGACACTCTCTGACACTCTCAGACACTCTCAATCACACTCCGTATCACTCTCTGACACTCTCTGACACTCTCTGACACTCTCTATCACTCTCTGACACTCTCTGACACTCTATCACTCAATGACACTCTCTATCACTCTCCATCACTCTCTGACACTCTCTGACACTCTCTATCACTCTCCATCACTCTCTGACACTTTCTGACACTCTCTATTACTCAATGACACTC
This sequence comes from Heterodontus francisci, assembly GCF_036365525.1. NCBI lineage: Eukaryota > Metazoa > Chordata > Chondrichthyes > Heterodontiformes > Heterodontidae > Heterodontus > Heterodontus francisci. The sequence goes on from NC_090405.1 coordinate 14,957,745, forward strand.
TGTGACACTCTCTATCCCTCTCTATTACTCTATGACACTCTCTGACGCAATCTATCAATCTCTATCACTCTCTGACACTCTCTGACACTATCTGACACTCTCCATCACTCTCTATCACTCTCTATCACTCTCTGACACTCTGTGACACTCTCTGACACTCTCCATCACTCTCTGACACTCTCTGAAACTCTCTATCACTCTCTATCACTCTCTGACACTCTCTGACACCCTCTGACACACTCTGACACTCTCTGTCACTCACTGACACTCTCTTTCGCTCTCTGACACTCTCTGACACTCTCAGAGACTCTCTATCACTCTCTATCACTCTCTATCACTCTCTATCACTCTCTATCACTCTCTGACATTCTCAGACTCTCTCTGTCAGTCTCTGACACTCCCTATCACTCTCTGACACTCTCTGACACTCTCTATCACTCTCTGACACTCTCTGACACTCTCTATCACTCAATGAACCTCTGTGACACTCTCTATCACTCTCCATCACTCTCTGACACTCTCTGACACACTCTGACACTCTCTGACACTCTGTATCACTCTCTGACACTCTCTGACACTCTCTGTAACTCTCTATCACTCTCTTTCACTTGCTGACACTCTCTGACACTCTCTATTAATCAATGACACTCTGTGACACTCTCTATGACTCTCTGAAACTCTCTGACACTCTCTGACACTCTCTATCACTCTCTATCACTCTCTATCACTCTCTATCACTCTCTGACACTCTCTATCACTCTCTGTCACTCTCTGACACTCTGTGACACTCTCTGACACTCTCCATCACTCTCCATCACTCTCTGACACTCTCTGAAACTCTCTATCACTCTCTATCACTCTCTGACACTCTCTGACACCCTCTGACACACTCTGACACTCTCTGTCACTCACTGACACTCTCTTTCGCTCTCTGAAACTCTCTGACACTCTCAGAGACTCTCTATCACTCTCTATCACTCTCTGACATTCTCTATCACTCTCTGACATTCTCAGACTCTCTCTGTCACTCTCTGACACTCCCTATCACTCTCTGACACTCTCTGACACTCTCTATCACTCTCTGACACTCTCTGACACTCTCTATCACTCAATGACCCTCTGTGACACTCTCTATCACTCTCCATCACTCTCTGACACTCTCTGACACTCTCTGACACACTCTGACACTCTCTGACACTCTGTATCACTCTCTGACACTCTCTGTAACTCTCTATCACTCTCTTTCACTTGCTGACACTCTCTGACACTCTCTATTAATCAATGACACTCTGTGACACTCTCTATGACTCTCAGAAACTCTCTGACACACTCTGACACTCTCTATCACTATCTATCACTCTCTGACACTCTCTATCACTCTCTGACACTCTCAGACACTCTCTGCCAATCACTATCACTCTCTGACTCTCTCTATCACTCTCTGAATCTCTCTGACACTCTCAGAGGCTCTCTATCACTCTCTATCACTCACTGACACTCTCAGACACTCTCTATCACTCTCTGACACTCACTGACACTCTCAGACACTCTCTTTCACTCTCTGTCACTCTCAGACAATCTCAGACACTCTCTATCACTCTCTGAAACTGTCTATCGCTCTCTGACACTCTCTGACACACTCAATCACACTCTATCACTCTCTGACACACTCTGACACTCTCTGACACTCTCAGACCCTCTCTGTCACTCTCTATCACTCTCTGACATTCTCTATAACTCTCTGACACTCTCTATCACTCTCAGACACTCTCTGTCACTCTCTAACACTCTCTGACAATCTCTATCACTCTCTGACACTCTCTGACACTCTCAGAGGCTCTCTGTCACTCTCAATCACTCACTGAAACTCTCAGACACTCTCTATCACTCTCTGACACTCACTGACACTCTCAGACACTCTCTTTCACTCTTTGTCACTCTCAGACACTCTCAGACACTCTCTATCACTCTCTGACACTGTCTATCTCTCTCTGACACTCTCTATCGCTCTCTGACACTCTCTGACACACTCAATCAATCTCTATCACTCTCTGACACACTCTTACACTCTCTATCACTCTCTGACACTCTCTGACACTCTCTATCACTCTCTATCACTCTCTATCACTCTCTGACACACTCTGACACTCTCTGACACTCTCAGACACTCTCTATCACACTCTGACACGGTCTGGCACTCTCCATCACTCTCTGACACTCTCTGACACTCTCAGACACTCTCAATCACACTCCGTATCACTCTCTGACACTCTCTGACACTCTCTGACACTCTCTATCTCTCTCTGACACTCTCTGACACTCTCTATCACTCAATGACACTCTCTATCACTCTCCATCACTCTCTGACACTCTCTGACACACTCTGACACTCTCAGACACTCTCAATCACACTCCGTATCGCTCTCTGACACTCTCTGACAATCTCTGACACTCTCTATCACTCTCTGACACTTTCTGACACTCTCTATTACTCAATGACACTCTGTGACACTCTCTATCCCTCTCTATCACGCTATGACACTCTCTGACGCTAGCTATCACTCTCTATCACTCTCTGACACTCTCTGACACACTCTGGCACTCTCTATCACTCTCTATCACTCTCTATCACACTCTGACACTCTGTGACACTCTCTGACACTCACCATCACTCTCTGACACTCTCTGAAACTCTCTATCACTCTCTATCACTCTCTGACACTCTCTGACAACCTCTGACACACTCTGACACTCTCTGACACTCTCATAGGCTCTCTGTCACTCTCCATCACTCTCTGTCACTCTCTATCACTCTCTGACACTCTCTGACACTCTCTATCACTCTCTGACATTCTCTGACACTCTCAGAGGGTCTCTATCACTCTCTATCACTCTCTGACTCTCTCTGAGACTCTCCATCACTCTATGACACTCTCTGACACTCTCTATCACTCTCTGACACTCTCTATCACTCTCTGACACTCTCAGACACTCTCTGCCAATCACTATCACTCTCTGACTCTCTCTATCACTCTCTGAATCTCTCTGACACTCTCAGAGGCTCTCTATCACTCTCTATCACTCACTGACACTCTCAGACACTCTCTTTCACTCTTTGTCACTCTCAGACACTCTCAGACACTCTCCATCACTCTCTGACACTGTCTATCTCTCTCTGACACTCTCTATCGCTCTCTGACACTCTCTGACACACTCAATCAATCTCTATCACTCTCTGACACACTCTGACACTCTCTATCACTCTCTGACACTCTCTATCACTCTCTATCACTCTCTATCACTCTCTATCACTCTCTGACACACTCTGACACTCTCTGACACTCTCAGACACTCTCTATCACACTCTGACACGGTCTGGCACTCTCCATCACTCTCTGACACTCTCTGACACTCTCTGACACTCTCAGACACTCTCAATCACAATCCGTATCACTCTCTGACACTCTCTGACACTCTCTGACACTCTCTATCACTCTCTGACACTCTCTGACACTCTCTATCACTCAATGACACTCTCTATCACTCTCCATCACTCTCTGACACTCTCTGACACACTCTGACACTCTCAGACACTCTCAATCACACTCCGTATCACTCTCTGACACTCTCTGACAATCTCTGACACTCTCTATCACTCTGTGACACTTTCTGACACTCTCTATTACTCAATGACACTCTGTGACACTCTCTATCCCTCTCTATCACGCTATGACACTCTCTGACGCTATCTATCACTCTCTATCACTCTCTGACACTCTCTGACACACTCTGACACTCTCTATCACTCTCTATCACTCTCTATCACTCTCTGACACTCTGTGACACTCTCTGACACTCTCCATCACTCTCTGACACTCTCTGAAACTCTCTATCACTCTCTATCACTCTCTGACACTCTCTGACAACCTCTGACACACTCTGACACTCTCTGACACTCTCATAGGCTCTCTATCACTCTCCATCACTCTCTGTCACTCTCTATCACTCTCTGACACTCTCTGACACTCTCTATCACTCTCTGACATTCTCTGACACTCTCAGAGGGTCTCTATCACTCTCTATCACTCACTGACACTCTCAGACACTCTCTATCAGTCTCTGTCACTCACTGACACTCTCTTTCGCTCTCTGACACTCTCTGACACTCTCAGAGACTCTCTATCACTCTCTATCACTCTCTGACATTCTCTATCACTCTCTGACATTCTCAGACTCTCTCTGTCACTCTCTGACACTCCCTATCACTCTCTGACACTCTCTGACACTCTCTATCACTCTCTGACACTCTCTGACACTCTCTATCACTCAATGACCCTCTGTGACACTCTCTATCACTCTCCATCACTCTCTGACACTCTCTGACACACTCTGACACTCTCTGACACTCTGTATCACTCTCTGACACTCTCTGTAACTCTCTATCACTCTCTTTCACTTGCTGACACTCTCTGACACTCTCGATTAATCAATGACACTCTGTGACACTCTCTATGACTCTCTGAAACTCTCTGACACACTCTGACACTCTCTATAACTATCTATCACTCTCTGACACTCTCTATCACTCTCTGACACTCTCAGAAACTCTCTGCCAATCACTATCACTCTCTGACTCTCTCTATCACTCTCTGAATCTCTCTGATACTCTCAGAGGCTCTCTATCACTCTCTATCACTCACTGACACTCTCAGACACTCTCTATCACTCTCTGACACTCACTGACACTCTCAGACACTCTCTTTCACTCTCTGTCACTCTCAGACAATCTCAGACACTCTCTATCACTCTCTGAAACTGTCTATCGCTCTCTGACACTCTCTGACACACTCAATCACACTCTATCACTCTCTGACACACTCTGACACTCTCTGACACTCTCAGACCCTCTCTGTCACTCTCTATCACTCTCTGACATTCTCTATCACTCTCTGACATTCTCTATAACTCTCTGACACTCTCTATCACTCTCAGACACTCTCTGTCACTCTCTATCACTCTCTGACACTCTCTGTCACTCTCTGACACTCTCTGACACTCTCAGAGGCTCTCTGTCACTCTCAATCACTCACTGAAACTCTCAGACACTCTCTATCACTCTCTGACACTCACTGACACTCTCAGACACTCTCTTTCACTCTTTGTCACTCTCAGACACTCTCAGACACTCTCTATCACTCTCTGACACTGTCTATCTCTCTCTGACACTCTCTATCGCTCTCTGACACTCTCTGACACACTCAATCAATCTCTATCACTCTCTGACACACTCTGACACTCTCTATCACTCTCTGACACTCTCTGACACTCTCTATCACTCTCTATCACTCTCTATCACTCTCTGACACACTCTGACACTCTCTGACACTCTCAGACACTCTCTATCACACTCTGACACGGTCTGGCACTCTCCATCACTCTCTGACACTCTCTGACACTCTCAGACACTCTCAATCACACTCCGTATCACTCTCTGACACTCTCTGACACTCTCTGACACTCTCTATCGCTCTCTGACACTCTCTGACACTCTCTATCACTCAATGACACTCTCTATCACTCTCCATCACTCTCTGACACTCTCTGACACACTCTGACACACTCAGACAATCTCAATCACACTCCGTATCGCTCTCTGACACTCTCTGACAATCTCTGACACTCTCTATCACGCTCTGACACTTTCTGACACTCTCTATTACTCAATGACACTCTGTGACACTCTCTATCCCTCTCTATCACGCTATGACACTCTCTGACGCTAGCTATCACTCTCTATCACTCTCTGACACTCTCTGACACACTCTGACACTCTCTATCACTCTCTATCACTCTCTATCACTCTCTGACACTCTGTGACACTCTCTGACACTCTCTGAAACTCTCTGACACTCTCTGAAACTCTCTATCACTCTCTATCACTCTCTGACACTCTCTGACAACCTCTGACACACTCTGACACTCTCTGACACTCTCATAGGCTCTCTATCACTCTCCATCACTCTCTGTCACTCTCTATCACTCTCTGACACTCTCTGACACTCTCTATCACTCTCTGACATTCTCTGACACTCTCAGAGGGTCTCTATCACTCTCTATCACTCTCTGACTCTCTCTGAGACTCTCCATCACTCTATGACACTCTCTGACACTCTCTATCACTCTCTGACACTCTCTATCACTCTCTGACACTCTCAGACACTCTCTGCCAATCACTATCACTCTCTGACTCTCTCTATCACTCTCTGAATCTCTCTGACACTCTCAGATGCTCTCTATCACTCTCTATCACTCACTGACACTCTCAGACACTCTCTATCACTCTCTGACACTCACTGACACTCTCAGACACTCTCTTTCACTCTTTGTCACTCTCAGACACTCTCAGACACTCTCCATCACTCTCTGACACTGTCTATCTCTCTCTGACACTCTATATCGCTCTCTGACACTCTCTGACACACTCAATCAATCTCTATCACTCTCTGACACACTCTGACACTCTCTATCACTCTCTGACACTCTCTATCACTCTCTATCACTCTCTATCACTCTCTATCACTCTCTATCACTCTCTGACACACTCTGACACTCTCAGACACTCTCTATCACACTCTGACACGGTCTGGCACTCTCCATCACTCTCTGACACCCTCTGACACTCTCTGACACTCTCAGACACTCTCAATCACACTCCGTATCACTCTCTGACACTCTCTGACACTCTCTGACACTCTCTATCACTCTCTGACACTCTCTGACACTCTCTATCACTCAATGACACTCTCTATCACTCTCCATCACTCTCTGACACTCTCTGACACACTCTGACACTCTCAGACACTCTCAATCACACTCCGTATCACTCTCTGACACTCTCTGACAATCTCTGACACTCTCTATCACTCTCTGACACTTTCTGACACTCTCTATTACTCAATGACACTCTGTGACACTCTCTATCCCTCTCTATCACCCTATGACACTCTCTGACGCTATCTATCACTCTCTGACACTCTCTGAAACTCTCTATCACTCTCTATCACTCTCTGACACTCTCTGACAACCTCTGACACACTCTGACACTCTCTGACACTCTCATAGGCTCTCTATCACTCTCCATCACTCTCTGATACTCTCTATCACTCTCTGACACTCTCTGACACTCTCTATCACTCTCTGACATTCTCTGACACTCTCAGAGGGTCTCTATCACTCTCTATCACTCACTGACACTCTCAGACACTCTCTATCAGTCTCTGACACTCACTGACACTCTCAGACACTCTCTTTCACTCTCTGTCACTCTCAGACACTCTCAGACACTCTCAGACACTCTCTATCACTCTCTGACACTCTCTATCACTCTCTGACACTCTCTATCGCTCTCTGACACTCTCTGACACACTCAATCACTCTCTATTACTCTCTGAAACACTCTGACACTCTCTATCACTCTCTATCACTCTCTGACACACTCTGACACTCTCTGACACTCTCAGACACTCTCTGTCACTCTCTGTCACTCTCTATCAATCTCTTACACTCTCTATCACTCTCTGACACTCTCTGACACTCTCTACCACACTCTGACACTCTCTGACACTCTCTATCACTCAATGACACACTCTGAAACTGTCTATCACTCCCTATCACTCTCTGACACTCACTGACTCTCTCAGACACTCGCTGTCGCTCTCAGACACTCTCTGTCACTCTCTGACACTCTCCATCACTCTCTGACACTCTCTGTCACTCACTGACACTCTCAGAGACTCTCTATCACTCTCTATCACTCTCTGACACTCTCTGACACTCTCAGAATCTCTCTCTCACTCTCTGAAACTCTCTGACACTCTCAGAGACTCTCTATCACTCTCTATCACTCTCTGACATTCTCTATCACTCTCTGACATTCTCAGACTCTCTCTGTCACTCTCTGACACTCCCTATCACTCTCTGAAACTCTCTGACACTCTCTATCACTCTCTGACACTCTCTGACACTCTCTATCACTCAATGACCCTCTGTGACACTCTCTATCACTCTTCATCACTCTCTGACTCTCTCTATCACTCTCTATCACTCTCTCACACACTCTGACACTCTCTATCACTCTCTTTCTCTCTCTGACACTCTGTGACACTCTCTATCACTCTCTATCAATCTCTGACATTCTCTGACACTCTCTGAAACTGTCTATCGCTCTCTGACACTCTCTGACACACTCAATCACACTCTATCACTCTCTGACACACTCTGACTCTCTCTATCACTCTATGACACTCTCTGACACTCTCTGACACTCTCAGACCCTCTCTGTCACTCTCTATCACTCTCTATCACTCTCTGACATTCTCTATCACTCTCTGACACTCTCTATCACTCTCAGACACACTCTGTCACTCTCAACCACGCTCTGACACTCTCTGACACTCTCTATCACTCTTATCACTCTCTATCACTCTCTGACACACTCTGACACTCTCTGACGCTCTCAGACACTCTCTATCACACTCTGACATGGTCTGGCACTCTCCATCACTCTCTGACACTCTCAGACACTCTCAATCACACTCCGTATCACTCTCTGACACTCTCTGACACTCTCTGACACTCTCTATCACTCTCTGACACTCTCTGACACTCTCTATCACTCAATGACACTCTCTATCACTCTCCATCACTCTCTGACACTCTCTGACACACTCTGACACTCTCATACACTCTCAATCACACTCAGTATCACTCTCTGACACTCTCTGACAATCTCTGACACTCTCTATCACTCTCTGACACTTTCTGACACTCTCTATTACTCAATGACACTCTGTGACACTCTCTATCCCTCTCTATCACGCTATGACACTCTCTGAGGCTATCTATCACTCTCTATCACTCTCTATCACTCTCTGACACTCTCTGACACACTCTGACACTCTCTATCACTCTCTATCACTCTCTGACACTCTGTGACACTCTCTAACACTCTCCATCACTCTCTGACACTCTCTGAAACTCTCTATCACTCTCTATCACTCTCTGACACTCTCTGACAACCTCTGACACATTCTGACACTCTCTGACACTCTCATAGGCTCTCTATCACTCTCCATCACTCTCTGTCACTCTCTATCACTCTCTGACACTCTCTGACACTCCCTATCACTCTCTGACATTCTCTGACACTCTCAGAGGGTCTCTATCACTCTCTATCACTCACTGACACTCTCAGACACTCTCTATCAGTCTCTGACACTCACTGACACTCTCAGACACTCTCTTTCACTCTCTGTCACTCTCAGACACTCTCAGACACTCTCAGACACTCTCAGACACTCTCTATCACTCTCTGACACTCTCTATCACTCTCTGACACTCTCTATCGCTCTCTGACACTCTCTGACACACTCAATCACTCTCTATTACTCTCTGAAACACTCTGACACTCTCTATCATTCTCTATCACTCTCTGACACACACTGACACTCTCTGACACTCTCAGACACTCTCTGTCACTCTCTGTCACTCTCTATCAATCTCTTACACTCTCTATCACACTCTGACACTCTCTGACACTCTCTATCACTCAATGACACACTCTGAAACTGTCTATCACTCCCTATCACTCTGACACTCACTGACACTCTCAGACCCTCTCTGTCACTCTCTATCACTCTCTATCACTCTCTGACATTCTCTATCACTCTCTGACACTCTCTATCACTCTCAGACACACTCTGTCACTCTCAACCACGCTCTGACACTCTCTGACACTCTCTATCACTCTTATCACTCTCTATCACTCTCTGACACACTCTGACACTCTCTGACGCTCTCAGACACTCTCTATCACACTCTGACATGGTCTGGCACTCTCCATCACTCTCTGACACTCTCTGACACTCTCAGACACTCTCAATCACACTCCGTATCACTCTCTGACACTCTCTGACACTCTCTGACACTCTCTATCACTCTCTGACACTCTCTGACACTCTCTATCACTCAATGACACTCTCTATCACTCTCCATCACTCTCTGACACTCTCTGACACACTCTGACACTCTCATACACTCTCAATCACACTCAGTATCACTCTCTGACACTCTCTGACAATCTCTGACACTCTCTATCACTCTCTGACACTTTCTGACACTCTCTATTACTCAATGACACTCTGTGACACTCTCTATCCCTCTCTATCACGCTATGACACTCTCTGACGCTATCTATCACTCTCTATCACTCTCTGACACTCTCTGACACACTCTGACACTCTCTATCACTCTCTATCACTCTCTGACACTCTGTGACACTCTCTAACACTCTCCATCACTCTCTGACACTCTCTGAAACTCTCTATCACTCTCTATCACTCTCTGACACTCTCTGACAACCTCTGACACATTCTGACACTCTCTGACACTCTCATAGGCTCTCTAACACTCTCCATCACTCTCTGTCACTCTCTATCACTCTCTGACACTCTCTGACACTCCCTATCACTCTCTGACATTCTCTGACACTCTCAGAGGGTCTCTATCACTCTCTATCACTCACTGACACTCTCAGACACTCTCTATCAGTCTCTGACACTCACTGACACTCTCAGACACTCTCTTTCACTCTCTGTCACTCTCAGACACTCTCAGACACTCTCAGACACTCTCTATCACTCTCTGACACTCTCTATCACTCTCTGACACTCTCTATCGCTCTCTGACACTCTCTGACACACTCAATCACTCTCTATTACTCTCTGAAACACTCTGACACTCTCTATCACTCTCTATCACTCTCTGACACACATTGACACTCTCTGACACTCTCAGACACTCTCTGTCACTCTCTGTCACTCTCTATCAATCTCTTACACTCTCTATCACACTCTGACACTCTCTGACACTCTCTATCACTCAATGACACACTCTGAAACTGTCTATCACTCCCTATCACTCTGACACTCACTGACACTCTCAGACACTCGCTGTCACTCTCAGACACTCTCTGTCACTCTCTGACACTCTCTGATACTCTCTATCACTCTCTGACACTCATGTCACTCACTGACACTCTCTTTTGCTCTCTGACACTCTCTGACACTCTCAGAGGCTCTCTATCACTCTCAATCACTCACTGAAACTCTCAGACACTCTCTATCACTCTCTGACACTCACTGACACTCTCAGACACTCTCTTTCACTCTATGTCACTCTCAGACACTCTCAGACACTCTCTATCACTCTCTGACACTGTCTATCTCTCTCTGACACTCTCTATCACTCTCTGACTCTCTCTGACACACTCAATCAATCTCTATCACTCTCTGACACACTCTGACACTCTCTATCACTCTCTGACACTCTCTGACACTCTCTATCACTCTCTATCACTCTCTATCTCTCTCTGACACACTCTGACACTCTCTGACACTCTCAGACACTCTCTATCACACTCTGACACGGTCTGACACTCTCCATCACTCTCTGACACGCTCTGACACTCTCTGACACTCTCAGACACTCTCAATCACACTCCGTATCACTCTCTGACACTCTCTGACACTCTCTATCACTCAATGACACTCTCTATCACTCTCCATCACTCTCTGACACTCTCTGACACACTCTGACACTCTCAGACACTGTCAATCACACTCCGTATCACTCTCTGACACTCTCTGACACTCTCTGACACTCTCTGACACTCTCTATCACTCTCTGACACTTTCTGACACTCTCTATTACTCAATGACACTCTGTGACACTCTCTATCCCTCTCTATCACTCTATGACACTCTCTGACGCTATCTATCACTCTCTATCACTCTCTGACACTCTCTGACACACTCTGACACTCTCTATCACTCTCTATCACTCTCTATCACTCTCTGACACTCTGTGACACTCTCTGACACTCTCCATCACTCTCTGACACTCTCTGAAACTCTCTATCACTCTCTATCACTCTCTGACACTCTCTGACACCCTCTGACACACTCTGACACTCTCTGACACTCTCATAGGCTCTCTATCACTCTCCATCACTCTCTGTCACTCTCTATCACTCTCTGACACTCTCTGACACTCTCTATCACTCTCTGACATTCTCTGACACTCTCAGAGGGTCTCTATCACTCTCTATCACTCACTGACACTCTCAGACACTCTCTATCAGTCTCTGACACTCACTGACACTCTCAGACACTCTCTTTCACTCTCTGTCACTCTCAGACACTCTCAGACACTCTCTATCACTCTCTGACACTCTCTATCACTCTCTGACACTCTCTATCGCTCTCTGACACTCTCTGACACACTCAATCACTCTCTATTACTCTCTGAAACACTCTGACACTCTCTATCACTCTCTGACACACTCTGACACTCTCTGACACTCTCAGACACTCTTTGTCACTCTCTGTCACCCTCTATCAATCTCTTACACTCTCTATCACTCTCTGACACTCTCTATCACTCAATGGCCCTCTGTGACACTCTCTATCACTCTTCATCACTCTCTGACACTCTCTATCACTCTCTATCACTCTCTCACACACTCTGACACTCTCTATCACTCTCTTTCTCTCTCTGACACTCTGTGACACTCTCTATCACTCTCTATCAATCTCTGACACTCTCTGACACTCTCTGAAACTGTCTATCGCTCTCTGACACTCTCTGACACACTCAATCACACTCTATCACTCTCTGACACACTCTGACTCTCTCTATCACTCTATGACACTCTCTGACACTCTCTGACACTCTCAGACCCTCTCTGTCACTCTCTATCACTCTCTATCACTCTCTGAAATTCTCTATCACTCTCTGACACTCTCTATCACTCTCAGACACACTCTGTCACTCTCAACCACTCTCTGACACTCTCTGACACTCTCTATCACTCTTATCACTCTCTATCACTCTCTGACACACTCTGACACTCTCTGACGCTCTCAGACACTCTCTATCACACTCTGACATGGTCTGGCACTCTCCATCACTCTCTGACACTCTCTGACACTCTCTGACACTCTCAGACACTCTCAATCACACTCCGTATCACTCTCTGACACTCTCTGACACTCTCTGACACTCTCTGACACTCTCTATCACTATCTGACACTCTCTGACACTCTCTATCACTCAATGACACTCTCTATCACTCTCCATCACTCTCTGACACTCTCTGACACACTCTGACACTCTCATACACTCTCAATCACACTCAGTATCACTCTTTGACACTCTCTGACAATCTCTGACACTCTCTATCACTCTCTGACACTTTCTGACACTCTCTATTACTCAATGACACTCTGTGACACTCTCTATCCCTCTCTATCACGCTATGACACTCTCTGACGCTATCTATCACTCTCTATCACTCTCAGACACTCTCTGACACACTCTGACACTCTCTATCACTCTCTATCACTCTCTGACACTCTGTGACACTCTCTAACACTCTCCATCACTCTCTGACACTCTCTGAAACTCTCTATCACTCTCTATCACTCTCTGACACTCTCTGACAACCTCTGACACATTCTGACACTCTCTGACACTCTCATAGGCTCTCTATTACTCTCCATCACTCTCTGTCACTCTCTATCACTCTCTGACACTCTCTGACACTCCCTATCACTCTCTGACATTCTCTGACACTCTCAGAGGGTCTCTATCACTCTCTATCACTCACTGACACTCTCAGACACTCTCTATCAGTCTCTGACACTCACTGACACTCTCAGACACTCTCTTTCACTCTCTGTCACTCTCAGACACTCTCAGACACTCTCAGACACTCTCTATCACTCTCTGACACTCTCTATCACTCTCTGACACTCTCTATCGCTCTCTGACACTCTCTGACACACTCAATCACTCTCTATTACTCTCTGAAACACTCTGACACTCTCTATCACTCTCTATCACTCTCTGACACACTCTGACACTCTCTGACACTCTCAGACACTCTCTGTCACTCTCTGTCACTCTCTATCAATCTCTTACACTCTCTATCACTCTCTGACACTCTCTGACACTCTCTATCACACTCTGACACTCTCTGACACTCTCTATCACTCAATGACACACTCTGAAACTGTCTATCACTCCCTATCACTCTGACACTCACTGACACTCTCAGACACTCGCTGTCACTCTCAGACACTCTCTGTCACTCACTGACACTCTCTTTTGCTCTCTGACACTCTCTGACACTCTCAGAGGCTCTCTATCACTCTCAATCACTCACTGAAACTCTCAGACACTCTCTGTCGCTCTCTGACACTCACTGACACTCTCAGACACTCTCTTTCACTCTATGTCACTCTCAGACACTCTCAGACACTCTCTATCACTCTCTGACACTGTCTATCTCTCTCTGACACTCTCTATCACTCTCTGACACTCTCTGACACACTCAATCAATCTCTATCACTCTCTGACACACTCTGACACTCTCTATCACTCTCTGACACTCTCTGACACTCTCTATCACTCTCTATCACTCTCTATCACTCTCTGACACACTCTGACACTCTCTGACACTCTCAGACACTCTCTATCACACTCTGACACGGTCTGACACTCTCCATCACTCTCTGACACGCTCTGACACTCTCTGACACTCTCAGACACTCTCAATCACACTCCGTATCACTCTCTGACACTCTCTGACACTCTCTGACACTCTCTATCACTCTCTGACACTCTCTGACACTCTCTATCACTCAATGACACTCTCTATCACTCTCCATCACTCTCTGACACTCTCTGACACACTCTGACACTCTCAGACACTCTCAATCACACTCCGTATCACTCTCTGACACTCTCTGACACTCTCTGACACTCTCTATCACTCTCTGACACTTTCTGACACTCTCTATTACTCAATGACACTCTGTGACACTCTCTATCCCTCTCTATCACTCTATGACACTCTCTGACGCTATCTATCACTCTCTGACACTCTCTGACACACTCTGACACTCTCTATCACTCTCTATCACTCTCTATCACTCTCTGACACTCTGTGACACTCTCTGACACTCTCCATCACTCTCTGACACTCTCTGAAACTCTCTATCACTCTCTATCACTCTCTGACACTCTCTGACACCCTCTGACACACTCTGACACTCTCTGACACTCTCATAGGCTCTCTATCACTCTCCATCACTCTCTGTCACTCTCTATCACTCTCTGACACTCTCTGACACTCTCTATCACTCTCTGACATTCTCTGACACTCTCAGAGGGTCTCTATCACTCTCTATCACTCACTGACACTCTCAGACACTCTCTATCAGTCTCTGACACTCACTGACACTCTCAGACACTCTCTTTCACTCTCTGTCACTCTCAGACACTCTCAGACACTCTCTATCACTCTCTGACACTCTCTATCACTCTCTGACACTCTCTATCGCTCTCTGACACTCTCTGACACACTCAATCACTCTCTATTACTCTCTGAAGCACTCTGACACTCTCTATCACTCTCTGACACACTCTGAAACTCTCTGACACTCTCAGACACTCTCTGTCACTCTCTGTCACCCTCTATCAATCTCTTACACTCTCTATCACTCTCTGACACTCTCTGACACTCTCTATCACACTCTGACACTCTCTGACACTCTCTATCACTCAATGACACACTCTGAAACTGTCTATCACTCCCTATCACTCTCTGACACTCACTGACACTCTCAGACACTCGCTGTCGCTCTCAGACACTCTCTGTCACTCTCTGACACTCTCTGATACTCTCCATCACTCTCTGACACTCTCTGTCACTCACTGACACTCTCTTTTGCTCTCTGACACTCTCTGACACTCTCAGAGACTCTCTATCACTCTCTATCACTCTCTGACACTCTCTGACACTCTCAGAATCTCTCTCTCACTCTCTGAAACTCTCTGACACTCTCAGAGACTCTCTATCACTCTCTATAACTCTCTGACATTCTCTATCACTCTCTGACATTCTCAGACTCTCTCTGTCACTCTCTGACACTCCCTATCACTCTCTGACACTCTCTGACACTCTCTATCACTCTCTGACACTCTCTATCACTCTATGACACTCTCTGACACTCTCTATCACTCTCTGTCACTCTCTGACACACTCTGACACTCTCTGACACTCTCAGACCCTCTCTGTCACTCTCTATCACTCTCTATCACTCTCTGACATTCTCTATCACTCTCTGACACTCTCTATCACTCTCAGACACACTCTGTCACTCTCAACCACTCTCTGACACTCTCTATCACTCTCTGACACTCACTGACACTCTCAGACACTCTATTTCACTCTCTGTCACTCTCAGACATTCTCAGACACTCTCTATCACTCTCTGACACTGTCTGTCTCTCTCTGACACTCTCTATCGCTCTCTGACACTCTCTGACACACTCAATCAATCTCTATCACTCTCTGACACACTCTGACACTCTCTGTCACTCTCTGACACTCTCTGACACTCTCTATCACTCTCTATCACTCTCTATCACTCTCTGACACACTCTGACATTATCTGACACTCTCAGACACTCTCTATCACACTCTGACACGGTCTGACACTCTCCAGACCTCTCTGACACTCTCCATCACTCCCAGACACTCTCAATCACACTCCGTATCACTCTCTGACACTCTCTGACACTCTCTGACACTCTCTATCACTCTCTGACACTCTCTGACACTCTCTATCACTCTCTGACACTCTCTGACACTCTCTTTCACTCTCTGTCACTCTCAGACACTCTCAGACACTCTCCATCACTCTCTGACACTCTCTATCACTCTCTGACACTCTCTATCGCTCTCTGACACTCTCTGACACACTCAATCACTCTCTATTACTCTCTGAAACACTCTGACACTCTCTATCACTCTCTATCACTCTGTGACACACTCTGACACTCTCTGACACTCTCAGACAATCTCTGTCACTCTCTGTCACTCTCTATCAATCTTTGACACTCTCTATCACTCTCTTACACTCTCTATCACTCTCTGACATTCTCTGACACTCTCTAGCATACTCTGACACTCTCTGACACTCTCTTTTACTCAATGACACACTCTGAAACTGTCTATCACTCCCTATCACTCTCTGACACTCACTGACACTCTCAGACACTCGCTGTCGCTCTCAGACACTCTCTGTCACTCTCTGACACTCTCTATCACTCTTTGACACTCTCTGTCACTCACTGACACTCTCTTTCACTCTCTGACACTCTCTGACACTCTCAGAGACTCTCTATCACTCTCTATCAAACTCTGACACTCTCTGTAACTCTCTATCACTCTCCAACACTCTCTGTAACTCTCTATCACTCTCTGACACTCTCTATCACTCTCTATCACTCTCAGAATCTCTCTCTCACTCTCTGAAACTCTCTGACACTCTCAGAGACTCTCTATCACTCTCTATCACTCTCTGACATTCTCTATCACTCTCTGACATTCTCAGACTCTCTCTGTCACTCTCTGACACTCCCTATCACTCTCTGACACTCTCTGAAACTCTATATCACTCTCTGACACTCTCTGACACTCTCTATCACTCAATGACCCTCTGTGACACTCTCTATCACTCTCCATCACTCTCTGACACTCTCTGACACACTCTGACACTCTCTGACACTCTCTATCACTCAATGACCCTCTGTGACACTCTCTATCACTCTCCATCACTCTCTGACACTCTCTGACACACTCTGACACTCTCTGACACTCTCTATCACTCTCTGACACTCTCTGTAACTCTCTATCATTCTCCGACACTCTCTGTAACTCTCTATCACTCTCTGACACTCTCTATCACTCTCTATCACTCTCTGACACACTCTGACACTCTCTATCACTCTCGGACACACTCTGACACTCTCTATCACTCTCTTTCACTCTCTGACACTCTCTGACACTCTCTGACACTCTCTGTCACTCTCTATCAATCTCTGACACTCTCTGACACTCTCTGAAACTGTCTATCGCTCTCTGACACTCTCTGACACACTCAATCACACTCTATCACACTCTATCACACTCTGACACGGTCTGACACTCTCCATCACTCTCTGACACTCTCTGACACTCTCAGACACTCTCAATCACACTCCGTATCACTCTCTGACACTCTCTGACACTCTCGGACACTCTCTATCACTCTCTGACACTTTCTGACACTCTTTATTACTCACTGACACTCTGTGACACTCTCTATCCCTCTCTATCACTCTATGACACTCTCTGACGCTATCTATCACTCTCTATCACTCTCTGACACTTTGTGACAATCTCTGACACTCTCCATCACTCTCTGACACTCTCTGAAACTCTCTATCACTCTCTATCACTCTCTGACACTCTCTATCACTCTCTGACACTCACTGACACTCTCAGACACTCTCTTTCACTCTCTGTCACTCTCAGACACTCTCTATCACTCTCTGACACTGTCTATCTCTCTCTAACACTCTCATAGGCTCTCTATCACTCTCTATCACTCTCTGTCACTCTCTGACACTCTCAGAGGGTCTCTATCACTCTCTATCACTCACTGACACTCTCAGACACTCTCTATCAGTCTCTGACACTCACTGACACTCTTATACACTCTCTTTCACTCTCTGTCACTCTCAGACACTCTCAGACATTCTCTATCGCGCTCTGACACTCTCTATCGCTCTCTGACACTCTCTGACACACTCAATCACTCTCTATCACTCTCTATCACTCTCTGAAACACTCTGACAATCTCTATCACTCTATGGCACTCTCTGACACTCTCTATCACTCTCTATTACTCTCTGACACACTCTGACACTCTCTGACAATCTCAGACACTCTCTGTCACTCTCTATCAATCTCTGACCCTCTCTATCACTCTCTGTCACTCTCTTACACTCTCTATCACTCTCTGACACTCTCTGTCAATCTCTCTCACACTCTGACACTCTCTGACACTCTATATCACTCAATGACACACTCGCAAACTGTCTATCACTCCCTATCACTCCCTATCACTCTCTATCACTCTCTGACACTCACTGACACTCTCAGACACTCGCTGTCACTCTCAGACACTCTCTGTCACTCTCAGACACTCTCAGACACTCTCTATCACTCTCTGACACTCTCTTTCGCTCTCTGACACTCTGTGACACTCTCAGAGACTCTCTATCACTCTCTGACACTCTCAGAATCTCTCTCTCACTCTCTGAAACTCTCTGACACTCTCAGAAACTCTCAATCACTCTCTATCACTCACTGACATTCTCTATCACTCTTTGACATTCTCAGACTCTCTCTGTCACTCTCTGACACTCCATATCACTCTCTGGCACTCTCGGACACTCTCTATCACTCTCTGACACTCTCTGACACTCTCTATCACTCTCCATCACACTCTGACACTCCCTGACACACTCTGACACTCTCAGGCACTCTCTATCGCACTCCATATCACTCTCTGACACACTCTGACACTCTCTATCACTCTCTATCACTCTCTGACACTCTCTGTAACTCTCTAACTCTCTCTGACTCTCTCTGTCACTCTCTATCACTCTCTGACACACTCTGACACTCTCTATCACTCTCTTTCACTCTCTTTCACTCTCTGAAACTCTCTGACACTCTCAATCACTCTCTATCAATCTCTGACACTCTCTGACACTCTCTATTAATCAATGACACTCTGTGACACTCTCTATGACTCTCTATCACTCTCTGAATCTCTCTGACACACTCTGACACTCTCTATCACTCTATGACACTCTCTGACACTCTCTATCTCTCTCTATCACTCTCTGACACTCTCTGTCACTCTCTGACACTCACTGACACTCTCAGACACTCTCTGCCACTCACTATCACTCTCTGATACTCTCCATCACTCTCTGAATCTCTCTGACACTCTCAGAGGCTCTCTATCACTCTCCATCACTCACTGACACTCTCAGACACTCTCTATCACTCTCTGACACTCACTGACACTCTCACACACTCTCTTTCACTCTCTGTCACTCTCAGACAATCTCAGACACTCCCTATCACTCTCTGAAACTGTCTATCGCTCTCTGACACTCTCTGACACACTCAATCACACTCTATCACTCTCTGACAGACTCTGACACTCTCTATCACTCTCTGACACTCTCTGACACTCTCAGAGGGTCTCTATCACTCTCTATCACTCACTGACAGTCTCAGACACTCTCTATCAGTCTCTGACACTCACTGACACTCTCAGACACTCTCTATCGCTCTCTGACACTCTCTGTCACTCTCTGACACTCTCTATCGCTCTCTGACACTCTCTGACACACTCAATCACTCTCTACCACTCTCTGAAACACTCTGACACTCTCTCTCACTCTCTGACACTCTCAGACACTCTCTATCACTCTCTGACACTCTCAATCACTCTCAGACACTCTCAGACACTCTCTATCACTCTTTGACACTCTCTATCACTCACTGACACTCTCTTTCGCTCTCTGACACTCTGTGACACTCTCAGAGACTCTCTATCACTCTCTGACACTCTCAGAATCTCTCTCTCACTCTCTGAAACTCTCTGACACTCTCAGAGACTCTCGATCACTCTCTATCACTCACTGACATTCTCTATCACTCTCTGACATTCTCAGACTCTCTCTGTCACTCTCTGACACTCCATATCACTCTCTGGCACTCTCTGACACTCTCTATCACTCTCTGACACTCTCTGACACTCTCTATCACTCAATGACACTCTGTGACACTCTCTATCACTCTCCATCACACTCTGACACTCTCTGACACACTCTGACACTCTCAGGCACTCTCTGTCGCACTCCATATCACTCTCTGACACACTCTGACACTCTCTATCACTCTCTATCACTCTCTGACACTCTCTTTAACTCTCTAACTCTCTCTGACACTCTCTATCACTCTCTATCACTCTCTTTCACTCTCTGACACTCTCAGACACTCTCTGCCACTCACTATCACTCTCTGATACTCTCTATCACTCTCTGTAACTCTCTAACTCTCTCTGACACTCTCTATCACTCTCTATCACTCTCTGACACACACTGACACTCTCTATCACTCTCTATCACTCTCTTTCACTCTCTGACACTCTCAGACACTCTCTGCCACTCACTATCACTCTCTGAAACTGTCTATCGCTCTCTGACACTCTCTGACACACTCAATCACACTCTATCACTCTCTGACACACTCTGACACTCTCTATCACTCTCTGACACTCTCTGACACTCTCAGAGGGTCTCTATCACTCTCTATCACTCACTGACACTCTCAGACACTCTCTATCAGTCTCTGACACTCACTGACACTCTCAGACACTCTCTTTCACTCTCTGTCACTCTCAGACACTCTCAGACACTCTCTATCGCTCTCTGACACTCTCTGTCACTCTCTGACACTCTCTATCGCTCTCTGACACTCTCCGACACACTCAATCACTCTCTATCACTCTCTGAAACACTCTGACTCTCTCTATCACTCTATGACACTCTCTGACACTCTCTATCACTCTCTATCACTCTCTGACACACTCTGACACTCTCTGACACTCTCTGACACTCTCTGTCACTCTCTGTCACTCTCTATCACTCTCTGACAGTCTCTATCACTCTCTTACACTCTCTATCACACTTTGACACTCTCTGACTCTCTCTGTCACTCAATGACACACTCTGAAACTGTCTATCACTCCCGATCACTCTATCACTCTCTGACACTCACTGACACTCTCAGACACTCGCTGTCACTCTCAGACACTCTCTGTCACTCTCAGACACTCTCAGACACTCTCTATCACTCTCTGACACTCTCTATCACTCACTGACACTCTATTTCGCTCTCTGACACTCTCTGACACTCTCAGAGACTCTCTATCACGCTCTATCACTCTCTGACATTCTCTATCACTCTCTGACATTCTCAGACTCTCTCTGTCACTCTCTGACACTCTCTTTCACTCAATGACCCTCTGTGACACTCTCTATCACTCTCCATCACTCTCTGACACTCTCTGACACACTCTGACACTCTCTGACACACTCAATCACTCTCTATTACTCTCTGAAACACTCTGACACTCTCTATCACTCTCTATCACTCTCTGACACACTCTGACACTCTCTGACACTCTCAGACACTCTCTGTCACTCTCTGTCACTCTCTATCAATCTCTTACACTCTCTATCACTCTCTGACACTCTCTGACACTCTCTATCACACTCTGACACTCTCTGACACTCTCTATCACTCAATGACACACTCTGAAACTGTCTATCACTCCCTATCACTCTGACACTCACTGACACTCTCAGACACTCGCTGTCACTCTCAGACACTCTCTGTCACTCACTGACACTCTCTTTTGCTCTCTGACACTCTCTGACACTCTCAGAGGCTCTCTATCACTCTCAATCACTCACTGAAACTCTCAGACACTCTCTATCACTCTCTGACACTCACTGACACTCTCAGACACTCTCTTTCACTCTATGTCACTCTCAGACACTCTCAGACACTCTCTATCACTCTCTGACACTGTCTATCTCTCTCTGACACTCTCTATCACTCTCTGACACTCTCTGACACACTCAATCAATCTCTATCACTCTCTGACACACTCTGACACTCTCTATCACTCTCTGACACTCTCTGACACTCTCTATCACTCTCTATCACTCTCTATCACTCTCTGACACACTCTGACACTCTCTGACACTCTCAGACACTCTCTATCACACTCTGACACGGTCTGACACTCTCCATCACTCTCTGACACGCTCTGACACTCTCTGACACTCTCAGACACTCTCAATCACACTCCGTATCACTCTCTGACACTCTCTGACACTCTCTGACACTCTCTATCACTCTCTGACACTCTCTGACACTCTCTATCACTCAATGACACTCTCTATCACTCTCCATCACTCTCTGACACTCTCTGACACACTCTGACACTCTCAGACACTCTCAATCACACTCCGTATCACTCTCTGACACTCTCTGACACTCTCTGACACTCTCTATCACTCTCTGACACTTTCTGACACTCTCTATTACTCAATGACACTCTGTGACACTCTCTATCCCTCTCTATCACTCTATGACACTCTCTGACGCTATCTATCACTCTCTGACACTCTCTGACACACTCTGACACTCTCTATCACTCTCTATCACTCTCTATCACTCTCTGACACTCTGTGACACTCTCTGACACTCTCCATCACTCTCTGACACTCTCTGAAACTCTCTATCACTCTCTATCACTCTCTGACACTCTCTGACACCCTCTGACACACTCTGACACTCTCTGACACTCTCATAGGCTCTCTATCACTCTCCATCACTCTCTGTCACTCTCTATCACTCTCTGACACTCTCTGACACTCTCTATCACTCTCTGACATTCTCTGACACTCTCAGAGGGTCTCTATCACTCTCTATCACTCACTGACACTCTCAGACACTCTCTATCAGTCTCTGACACTCACTGACACTCTCAGACACTCTCTTTCACTCTCTGTCACTCTCAGACACTCTCAGACACTCTCTATCACTCTCTGACACTCTCTATCACTCTCTGACACTCTCTATCGCTCTCTGACACTCTCTGACACACTCAATCACTCTCTATTACTCTCTGAAGCACTCTGACACTCTCTATCACTCTCTGACACACTCTGACACTCTCTGACACTCTCAGACACTCTCTGTCACTCTCTGTCACCCTCTATCAATCTCTTACACTCTCTATCACTCTCTGACACTCTCTGACACTCTCTATCACACTCTGACACTCTCTGACACTCTCTATCACTCAATGACACACTCTGAAACTGTCTATCACTCCCTATCACTCTCTGACACTCACTGACACTCTCAGACACTCGCTGTCGCTCTCAGACACTCTCTGTCACTCTCTGACACTCTCTGATACTCTCCATCACTCTCTGACACTCTCTGTCACTCACTGACACTCTCTTTTGCTCTCTGACACTCTCTGACACTCTCAGAGACTCTCTATCACTCTCTATCACTCTCTGACACTCTCTGACACTCTCAGAATCTCTCTCTCACTCTCTGAAACTCTCTGACACTCTCAGAGACTCTCTATCACTCTCTATAACTCTCTGACATTCTCTATCACTCTCTGACATTCTCAGACTCTCTCTGTCACTCTCTGACACTCCCTATCACTCTCTGACACTCGCTGACACTCTCTATCACTCTCTGACACTCTCTGACACTCTCTATCACTCAATGACCCTCTGTGACACTCTCTATCACTCTTCATCACTCTCTGACACTCTCTGACACACTCTGACACTCTCTGACACTCTCTATCACTCTCTGACACTCTCTGTAACTCTCTATCACTCACTGACTCTCTCTGACACTCTCTGTAACTCTCTATCACTCTCTGACACTCTCTATCACTCTCTATCACTCTCTCACACACTCTGACACTCTCTGACACTCTCTATCACTCAATGACCCTCTGTGACACTCTCTATCACTCTTCATCACTCTCTGACACTCTCTGACACACTCTGACACTCTCTGACACTCTCTATCACTCTCTGACACTCTCTGTAACTCTCTATCACTCACTGACTCTCTCTGACACTCTCTGTAACTCTCTATCACTCTCTGACACTCTCTATCACTCTCTATCACTCTCTCACACACTCTGACACTCTCTATCACTCTCTTTCTCTCTCTGACACTCTGTGACACTCTCTATCACTCTCTATCAATCTCTGACACTCTCTGACACTCTCTGAAACTGTCTATCGCTCTCTGACACTCTCTGACACACTCAGTCACACTCTATCACTCTCTGACACACTCTGACTCTCTCTATCACTCTATGACACTCTCTGACACTCTCTATCACTCTCTGTCACTCTCTGACACGCACTGACTCTCTCTGACACTCTCTGACACTCTCAGACCCTCTCTGTCACTCTCGATCACTCTCTATCACTCTCTGACACTCTCTATCACTCTCTGACACTCTCTATCACTCTCAGACACACTCTGTCACTCTCAACCACTCTCTGACACTCTCTATCACTCTCTGACACTCACTGACACTCTCAGACACTCTATTTCACTCTCTGTCACTCTCAGACATTCTCAGACACTCTCTATCACTCTCTGACACTGTCTGTCTCTCTCTGACACTCTCTATCGCTCTCTGACACTCTCTGACACACTCAATCAATCTCTATCACTCTCTGACACACTCTGACACTCTCTGACACTCTCTGACACTCTCTGACACTCTCTATCACTCTCTATCACTCTCTATCACTCTCTGACACACTCTGACAGTATCTGACACTCTCAGACACTCTCTATCACACTCTGACACGGTCTGACACTCTCCAGACCTCTCTGACACTCTCTGACACTCTCTGACACACTCAATCAATCTCTATCACTCTCTGACACACTCTGACACTCTCTGTCACTCTCTGACACTCTCTGACACTCTCTATCACTCTCTATCACTCTCTATCACTCTCTGACACTCTCTGACACTCTCTATCACTCTCTGACACTCTCTGACACTCTCTATCACTCAATGACCCTCTGTGACACTCTCTATCACTCTTCATCACTCTCTGACACTCTCTGACACACTCTGACACTCTCTGACACTCTCTATCACTCTCTGACACTCTCTGTAACTCTCTATCACTCTCTGACTCTCTCTGACACTCTCTGTAACTCTCTATCACTCTCTGACACGCTCTATCACTCTCTATCACTCTCTCACACACTCTGACACTCTCTATCACTCTCTTTCTCTCTCTGACACTCTGTGACACTCTCTATCACTCTCTATCAATCTCTGACACTCTCTGACACTCTCTGAAACTGTCTATCGCTCTCTGACACTCTCTGACACACTCAATCACACTCTATCACTCTCTGACACACTCTGACTCTCTCTATCACTCTATGACACTCTCTGACACTCTCTATCACTCTCTGTCACTCTCTGACACACTCTGACACTCTCTGACACTCTCAGACCCTCTCTGTCACTCTCTATCACTCTCTATCACTCTCTGACATTCTCTATCACTCTCTGACACTCTCTATCACTCTCAGACACACTCTGTCACTCTCAACCACTCTCTGACACTCTCTATCACTCTCTGACACTCACTGACACTCTCAGACACTCTATTTCACTCTCTGTCACTCTCAGACATTCTCAGACACTCTCTATCACTCTCTGACACTGTCTGTCTCTCTCTGACACTCTCTATCGCTCTCTGACACTCTCTGACACACTCAATCAATCTCTATCACTCTCTGACACACTCTGACACTCTCTGTCACTCTCTGACACTCTCTGACACTCTCTATCACTCTCTATCACTCTCTATCACTCTCTGACACACTCTGACATTATCTGACACTCTCAGACACTCTCTATCACACTCTGACACGGTCTGACACTCTCCAGACCTCTCTGACACTCTCTGACACTCCCAGACACTCTCAATCACACTCCGTATCACTCTCTGACACTCTCTGACACTCTCTGACACTCTATATCACTCTCTGACACTCTCTGACACTCTCTATCACTCTCTGACACTCTCTGACACTCTCTTTCACTCTCTGTCACTCTCAGACACTCTCAGACACTCTCCATCACTCTCTGACACTCTCTATCACTCTCTGACACTCTCTATCGCTCTCTGACACTCTCTGACACACTCAATCACTCTCTATCACTCTCTGAAACACTCTGACACTCTCTATCACTCTCTATCACTCTGTGACACACTCTGACACTCTCTGACACTCTCAGACAATCTCTGTCACTCTCTGTCACTCTCTATCAATCTTTGACACTCTCTATCACTCTCTATCACTCTCTTACACTCTCTATCACTCTCTGACATTCTCTGACACTCTCTAGCATACTCTGACACTCTCTGACACTCTCTTTTACTCAATGACACACTCTGAAACTGTCTATCACTCCCTATCACTCTCTGACACTCACTGACACTCTCAGAACCTCGCTGTCACTCTCAGACACTCTCTGTCACTCTCAGACACTCTCAGACACTCTCTATCACTCTCTGACACTCTCTTTCGCTCTCTGACACTCTGTGACACTCTCAGAGACTCTCTATCACTCTCTGACACTCTCAGAATCTCTCTCTCACTCTCTGAAACTCTCTGACACTCTCAGAAACTCTCAATCACTCTCTATCACTCACTGACATTCTCTATCACTCTCTATCAATCTCTGACACTCTCTGACACTCTCTATTAATCAATGACACTCTGTGACACTATCTATGACTCTCTATCACTCTCTGAATCTCTCTGACACACTCTGACACTCTCTATCACTCTATGACACTCTCTGACACTCTCTATCTCTCTCTATCACTCTCTGACACTCTCTGTCACTCTCTGACACTCACTGACACTCTCAGACACTCTCTGCCACTCACTATCACTCTCTGATACTCTCCATCACTCTCTGAATCTCTCTGACACTCTCAGAGGCTCTCTATCACTCTCCAATACTCACTGACACTCTCAGACACTCTCTATCACTCTCTGACACTCACTGACACTCTCACACACTCTCTTTCACTCTCTGTCACTCTCAGACAATCTCAGACACTCCCTATCACTCTCTGAAACTGTCTATCGCTCTCTGACACTCTCTGACACACTCAATCACACTCTATCACTCTCTGACAGACTCTGACACTCTCTATCACTCTCTGACACTCTCTGACACTCTCAGAGGGTCTCTATCACTCTCTATCACTCACTGACAGTCTCAGACACTCTCTATCAGTCTCTGACACTCACTGACACTCTCAGACACTCTCTATCGCTCTCTGACACTCTCTGTCACTCTCTGACACTCTCTATCGCTCTCTGACACTCTCTGACACACTCAATCACTCTCTATCACTCTCTGAAACACTCTGACACTCTCTCTCACTCTCTGACACTCTCAGACACTCTCTATCACTCTCTGACACTCTCAATCACTCTCAGACACTCTCAGACACTCTCTATCACTCTTTGACACTCTCTATCACTCACTGACACTCTCTTTCGCTCTCTGACACTCTGTGACACTCTCAGAGACTCTCTATCACTCTCTGACACTCTCAGAATCTCTCTCTCACTCTCTGAAACTCTCTGACACTCTCAGAGACTCTCGATCACTCTCTATCACTCACTGACATTCTCTATCACTCTCTGACATTCTCAGACTCTCTCTGTCACTCTCTGACACTCCATATCACTCTCTGGCAATCTCTGACACTCTCTATCACTCTCTGACACTCTCTGACACTCTCTATCACTCAATGACACTCTGTGACACTCTCTATCACTCTCCATCACACTCTGACACTCTCTGACACACTCTGACACTCTCAGGCACTCTCTGTCGCACTCCATATCACTCTCTGACACACTCTGACACTCTCTATCACTCTCTATCACTCTCTGACACTCTCTGTAACTCTCTAACTCTCTCTGACACTCTCTATCACTCTCTATCACTCTCTTTCACTCTCTGACACTCTCAGACACTCTCTGCCACTCACTATCACTCTCTGATACTCTCTATCACTCTCTGTAACTCTCTAACTCTCTCTGACACTCTCTATCACTCTCTATCACTCTCTGACACACTCTGACACTCTCTATCACTCTCTATCACTCTCTTTCACTCTCTGACACTCTCAGACACTCTCTGCCACTCACTATCACTCTCTGAAACTGTCTATCGCTCTCTGACACTCTCTGACACACTCAATCACACTCTATCACTCTCTGACACACTCTGACACTCTCTATCACTCTCTGACACTCTCTGACACTCTCAGAGGGTCTCTATCACTCTCTATCACTCACTGACACTCTCAGACACTCTCTATCAGTCTCTGACACTCACTGACACTCTCAGACACTCTCTTTCACTCTCTGTCACTCTCAGACACTCTCAGACACTCTCTATCGCTCTCTGACACTCTCTGTCACTCTCTGACACTCTCTATCGCTCTCTGACACTCTCCGACACACTCAATCACTCTCTATCACTCTCTGAAACACTCTGACACTCTCTATCACTCTATGACACTCTCTGACACTCTCTATCACTCTCTATCACTCTCTGACACACTCTGACACTCTCTGACACTCTCTGACACTCTCTGTCACTCTCTGTCACTCTCTATCACTCTCTGACAGTCTCTATCACTCTCTTACACTCTCTATCACACTTTGACACTCTCTGACTCTCTCTGTCACTCAATGACACACTCTGAAACTGTCTATCACTCCCGATCACTCTATCACTCTCTGACACTCACTGACACTCTCAGACACTCGCTGTCACTCTCAGACACTCTCTGTCACTCTCAGACACTCTCAGACACTCTCTATCACTCTCTGACACTCTCTATCACTCACTGACACTCTATTTCGCTCTCTGACACTCTCTGACACTCTCAGAGACTCTCTATCACGCTCTATCACTCTCTGACATTCTCTATCACTCTCTGACATTCTCAGACTCTCTCTGTCACTCTCTGACACTCTCTTTCACTCAATGACCCTCTGTGACACTCTCTATCACTCTCCATCACTCTCTGACACTCTCTGACACACTCTGACACTCTCTGACACACTCAATCACTCTCTATTACTCTCTGAAACACTCTGACACTCTCTATCACTCTCTATCACTCTCTGACACACTCTGACACTCTCTGACACTCTCAGACACTCTCTGTCACTCTCTGTCACTCTCTATCAATCTCTTACACTCTCTATCACTCTCTGACACTCTCTGACACTCTCTATCACACTCTGACACTCTCTGACACTCTCTATCACTCAATGACACACTCTGAAACTGTCTATCACTCCCTATCACTCTGACACTCACTGACACTCTCAGACACTCGCTGTCACTCTCAGACACTCTCTGTCACTCACTGACACTCTCTTTTGCTCTCTGACACTCTCTGACACTCTCAGAGGCTCTCTATCACTCTCAATCACTCACTGAAACTCTCAGACACTCTCTATCACTCTCTGACACTCACTGACACTCTCAGACACTCTCTTTCACTCTATGTCACTCTCAGACACTCTCAGACACTCTCTATCACTCTCTGACACTGTCTATCTCTCTCTGACACTCTCTATCACTCTCTGACACTCTCTGACACACTCAATCAATCTCTATCACTCTCTGACACACTCTGACACTCTCTATCACTCTCTGACACTCTCTGACACTCTCTATCACTCTCTATCACTCTCTATCACTCTCTGACACACTCTGACACTCTCTGACACTCTCAGACACTCTCTATCACACTCTGACACGGTCTGACACTCTCCATCACTCTCTGACACGCTCTGACACTCTCTGACACTCTCAGACACTCTCAATCACACTCCGTATCACTCTCTGACACTCTCTGACACTCTCTGACACTCTCTATCACTCTCTGACACTCTCTGACACTCTCTATCACTCAATGACACTCTCTATCACTCTCCATCACTCTCTGACACTCTCTGACACACTCTGACACTCTCAGACACTCTCAATCACACTCCGTATCACTCTCTGACACTCTCTGACACTCTCTGACACTCTCTATCACTCTCTGACACTTTCTGACACTCTCTATTACTCAATGACACTCTGTGACACTCTCTATCCCTCTCTATCACTCTATGACACTCTCTGACGCTATCTATCACTCTCTGACACTCTCTGACACACTCTGACACTCTCTATCACTCTCTATCACTCTCTATCACTCTCTGACACTCTGTGACACTCTCTGACACTCTCCATCACTCTCTGACACTCTCTGAAACTCTCTATCACTCTCTATCACTCTCTGACACTCTCTGACACCCTCTGACACACTCTGACACTCTCTGACACTCTCATAGGCTCTCTATCACTCTCCATCACTCTCTGTCACTCTCTATCACTCTCTGACACTCTCTGACACTCTCTATCACTCTCTGACATTCTCTGACACTCTCAGAGGGTCTCTATCACTCTCTATCACTCACTGACACTCTCAGACACTCTCTATCAGTCTCTGACACTCACTGACACTCTCAGACACTCTCTTTCACTCTCTGTCACTCTCAGACACTCTCAGACACTCTCTATCACTCTCTGACACTCTCTATCACTCTCTGACACTCTCTATCGCTCTCTGACACTCTCTGACACACTCAATCACTCTCTATTACTCTCTGAAGCACTCTGACACTCTCTATCAGTCTCTGACACACTCTGACACTCTCTGACACTCTCAGACACTCTCTGTCACTCTCTGTCACCCTCTATCAATCTCTTACACTCTCTATCACTCTCTGACACTCTCTGACACTCTCTATCACACTCTGACACTCTCTGACACTCTCTATCACTCAATGACACACTCTGAAACTGTCTATCACTCCCTATCACTCTCTGACACTCACTGACACTCTCAGACACTCGCTGTCGCTCTCAGACACTCTCTGTCACTCTCTGACACTCTCTGATACTCTCCATCACTCTCTGACACTCTCTGTCACTCACTGACACTCTCTTTTGCTCTCTGACACTCTCTGACACTCTCAGAGACTCTCTATCACTCTCTATCACTCTCTGACACTCTCTGACACTCTCAGAATCTCTCTCTCACTCTCTGAAACTCTCTGACACTCTCAGAGACTCTCTATCACTCTCTATAACTCTCTGACATTCTCTATCACTCTCTGACATTCTCAGACTCTCTCTGTCACTCTCTGACACTCCCTATCACTCTCTGACACTCGCTGACACTCTCTATCACTCTCTGACACTCTCTGACACTCTCTATCACTCAATGACCCTCTGTGACACTCTCTATCACTCTTCATCACTCTCTGACACTCTCTGACACACTCTGACACTCTCTGACACTCTCTATCACTCTCTGACACTCTCTGTAACTCTCTATCACTCACTGACTCTCTCTGACACTCTCTGTAACTCTCTATCACTCTCTGACACTCTCTATCACTCTCTATCACTCTCTCACACACTCTGACACTCTCTATCACTCTCTTTCTCTCTCTGACACTCTGTGACACTCTCTATCACTCTCTATCAATCTCTGACACTCTCTGACACTCTCTGAAACTGTCTATCGCTCTCTGACACTCTCTGACACACTCAGTCACACTCTATCACTCTCTGACACACTCTGACTCTCTCTATCACTCTATGACACTCTCTGACACTCTCTATCACTCTCTGTCACTCTCTGACACGCACTGACTCTCTCTGACACTCTCTGACACTCTCAGACCCTCTCTGTCACTCTCGATCACTCTCTATCACTCTCTGACACTCTCTATCACTCTCTGACACTCTCTATCACTCTCAGACACACTCTGTCACTCTCAACCACTCTCTGACACTCTCTATCACTCTCTGACACTCACTGACACTCTCAGACACTCTATTTCACTCTCTGTCACTCTCAGACATTCTCAGACACTCTCTATCACTCTCTGACACTGTCTGTCTCTCTCTGACACTCTCTATCGCTCTCTGACACTCTCTGACACACTCAATCAATCTCTATCACTCTCTGACACACTCTGACACTCTCTGTCACTCTCTGACACTCTCTGACACTCTCTATCACTCTCTATCACTCTCTATCACTCTCTGACACACTCTGACAGTATCTGACACTCTCAGACACTCTCTATCACACTCTGACACGGTCTGACACTCTCCAGACCTCTCTGACACTCTCTGACACTCTCTGACACACTCAATCAATCTCTATCACTCTCTGACACACTCTGACACTCTCTGTCACTCTCTGACACTCTCTGACACTCTCTATCACTCTCTATCACTCTCTATCACTCTCTGACACTCTCTATCACTCTCTGACACTCTCTGACACTCTCTATCACTCAATGACCCTCTGTGACACTCTCTATCACTCTTCATCACTCTCTGACACTCTCTGACACACTCTGACACTCTCTGACACTCTCTATCACTCTCTGACACTCTCTGTAACTCTCTATCACTCTCTGACTCTCTCTGACACTCTCTGTAACTCTCTATCACTCTCTGACACGCTCTATCACTCTCTAACACTCTCTCACACACTCTGACACTCTCTATCACTCTCTTTCTCTCTCTGACACTCTGTGACACTCTCTATCACTCCCTATCAATCTCTGACACTCTCTGACACTCTCTGAAACTGTCTATCGCTCTCTGACACTCTCTGACACACTCAATCACACTCTATCACTCTCTGACACACTCTGACTCTCTCTATCACTCTATGACACTCTCTGACACTCTCTATCACTCTCTGTCACTCTCTGACACACTCTGACACTCTCTGACACTCTCAGACCCTCTCTGTCACTCTCTATCACTCTCTATCACTCTCTGACATTCTCTATCACTCTCTGACACTCTCTATCACTCTCAGACACACTCTGTCACTCTCAACCACTCTCTGACACTCTCTATCACTCTCTGACACTCACTGACACTCTCAGACACTCTATTTCACTCTCTGTCACTCTCAGACATTCTCAGACACTCTCTATCACTCTCTGACACTGTCTGTCTCTCTCTGACACTCTCTATCGCTCTCTGACACTCTCTGACACACTCAATCAATCTCTATCACTCTCTGACACACTCTGACACTCTCTGTCACTCTCTGACACTCTCTGACACTCTCTATCACTCTCTATCACTCTCTATCACTCTCTGACACACTCTGACATTATCTGACACTCTCAGACACTCTCTATCACACTCTGACACGGTCTGACACTCTCCAGACCTCTCTGACACTCTCTGACACTCCCAGACACTCTCAATCACACTCCGTATCACTCTCTGACACTCTCTGACACTCTCTGACACTCTATATCACTCTCTGACACTCTCTGACACTCTCTATCACTCTCTGACACTCTCTGACACTCTCTTTCACTCTCTGTCACTCTCAGACACTCTCAGACACTCTCCATCACTCTCTGACACTCTCTATCACTCTCTGACACTCTCTATCGCTCTCTGACACTCTCTGACACACTCAATCACTCTCTATCACTCTCTGAAACACTCTGACACTCTCTATCACTCTCTATCACTCTGTGACACACTCTGACACTCTCTGACACTCTCAGACAATCTCTGTCACTCTCTGTCACTCTCTATCAATCTTTGACACTCTCTATCACTCTCTATCACTCTCTTACACTCTCTATCACTCTCTGACATTCTCTGACACTCTCTAGCATACTCTGACACTCTCTGACACTCTCTTTTACTCAATGACACACTCTGAAACTGTCTATCACTCCCTATCACTCTCTGACACTCACTGACACTCTCAGACACTCGCTGTCGCTCTCAGACACTCTCTGTCACTCTCTGACACTCTCTATCACTCTTTGACACTCTCTGTCACTCACTGACACTCTCTTTCACTCTCTGACACTCTCTGACACTCTCAGAGACTCTCTATCACTCTCTATCACTCTCTGACACTCTCTGTAACTCTCTATCACTCTCCGACACTCTCTGTAACTCTCTATCACTCTCTGACACTCTCTATCACTCTCTATCACTCTCAGAATCTCTCTCTCACTCTCTGAAACTCTCTGACACTCTCAGAGACTCTCTATCACTCTCTATCACTCTCTGACATTCTCTATCACTCTCTGACATTCTCAGACTCTCTCTGTCACTCTCTGACACTCCCTATCACTCTCTGACACTCTCTGAAACTCTATATCACTCTCTGACACTCTCTATCACTCAATGACCCTCTGTGACACTCTCTATCACTCTCCATCACTCTCTGACACTCTCTGACACACTCTGACACTCTCTGACACTCTCTATCACTCTCTGACAATCTCTGTAACTCTCTATCACTCTCCGACACTCTCTATAGCTCTCTATCACTCTCTGACACTCTCTATCACTCTCTATCACTCTCTGACACACTCTGACACTCTCTATCACTCTCTGACACACTCTGACACTCTCTATCACTCTCTTTCACTCTCTGACACTCTCTGACACTCTCTGTCACTCTCTATCAATCTCTGACACTCTCTGACACTCTCTGAAACTGTCTATCGCTCTCTGACACTCTCTGACACACTCAATCACACTCTATCACTCTCTGACACACTCTGACACTCTCTAACACTCTCAGACACACTCTATCACACTCTGACACGGTCTGACACTCTCCATCACTCTCTGACACTCTCTGACACTCTCAGACACTCTCAATCACACTCCGTATCACTCTCTGACACTCTCTGACACTCTCGGACACTCTCTATCACTCTCTGACACTTTCTGACACTCTCTATTACTCACTGACACTCTGTGACACTCTCTATCCCTCTCTATCACTCTATGACACTCTCTGACGCTATCTATCACTCTCTATCACTCTCTGACACTTTGTGACAATCTCTGACACTCTCCATCACTCTCTGACACTCTCTGAAACTCTCTATCACTCTCTATCACTCTCTGACACTCTCTATCACTCTCTGACACTCACTGACACTCTCAGACACTCTCTTTCACTCTCTGTCACTCTCAGACACTCTCTATCACTCTCTGACACTGTCTATCTCTCTCTAACACTCTCATAGGCTCTCTATCACTCTCTATCACTCTCTGTCACTCTCTATCACTCTCTGACACTCTCTGACACTCTCAGAGGGTCTCTATCACTCTCTATCACTCACTGACACTCTCAGACACTCTCTATCAGTCTCTGACACTCACTGACACTCTTATACACTCTCTTTCACTCTCTGTCACTCTCAGACACTCTCAGACATTCTCTATCGCGCTCTGACACTCTCTATCGCTCTCTGACACTCTCTGACACACTCAATCACTCTCTATCACTCTCTATCTCTCTCTGAAACACTCTGACAATCTCTATCACTCTATGGCACTCTCTGACACTCTCTATCACTCTCTATTACTCTCTGACACACTCTGACACTCTCTGACACTCTCAGACACTCTCTGTCACTCTCTGTCACTCTCTATCAATCTCTGACCCTCTCTATCACTCTCTATCACTCTCTTACACTCTCTATCACTCTCTGACACTC
The DNA here is from genome assembly GCF_036365525.1 of Heterodontus francisci. Classification (NCBI taxonomy): domain Eukaryota; kingdom Metazoa; phylum Chordata; class Chondrichthyes; order Heterodontiformes; family Heterodontidae; genus Heterodontus; species Heterodontus francisci. The sequence continues at coordinate 14,994,067 of NC_090405.1, forward strand.
TCTGTCAATCTCTCTCACACTCTGACACTCTCTGACACTCTCTATCACTCAATGACACACTCTGAAACTGTCTATCGCTCCCTATCACTCCCTATCACTCTCTATCACTCTCTGACACTCACTGACACTCTCAGACACTCGCTGTCACTCTCAGACACTCTCAGACACTCTCTATCACTCTCTGACACTCTCTTTCGCTCTCTGACACTCTGTGACACTCTCAGAGACTCTCTATCACTCTCTGACACTCTCAGAATCTCTCTCTCACTCTCTGAAACTCTCTGACACTCTCAGAAACTCTCAATCACTCTCTATCACTCACTGACATTCTCTATCACTCTCTGACATACTCAGACTCTCTCTGTCACTCTCTGACACTCCATATCACTCTCTGGCACTCTCTGACACTCTCTATCACTCTCTGACACTCTCTGACACTCTCTATCACTCTCCATCACACTCTGACACTCCCTGACACACTCTGACACTATCAGGCACTCTCTATCGCACTCCATATCACTCTCTGACACACTCTGACACTCTCTATCACTCTCTATCACTCTCTGACACTCTCTGTAACTCTCTAACTCTCTCTGACTCTCTCTGTCACTCTCTATCACTCTCTGACACACTCTGACACTCTCTATCACTCTCTTTCACTCTCTTTCACTCTCTGACACTCTCTGACACTCTCAATCACTCTCTATCAATCTCTGACACTCTCTGACACTCTCTATTAATCAATGACACTCTGTGACACTCTCTATGACTCTCTATCACTCTCTGAATCTCTCTGACACACTCTGACACTCTCTATCACTCTATGACACTCTCTGACACTCTCTATCTCTCTCTATCACTCTCTGACACTCTCTGTCACTCTCTGACACTCACTGACACTCTCAGACACTCTCTGCCACTCACTATCACTCTCTGATACTCTCCATCACTCTCTGAATCTCTCTGACACTCTCATAGGCTCTCTATCACTCTCCATCACTCACTGACACTCTCAGACACTCTCTATCACTCTCTGACACTCACTGACACTCTCACACAATCTCTTTCACTCTCTGTCACTCTCAGACAATCTCAGACACTCCCTATCACTCTCTGAAACTGTCTATCGCTCTCTGACAATCTCTGACACACTCAATCACACTCTATCACTCTCTGACAGACTCTGACACTCTCTATCACTCTCTGACACTCTCTGACACTCTCAGAGGGTCTCTATCACTCTCTATCACTCACTGACAGTCTCAGACACTCTCTATCAGTCTCTGACACTCACTGACACTCTCAGACACTCTCTATCGCTCTCTGACACTCTCTGTCACTCTCTGACACTCTCTATCGCTCTCTGACACTCTCTGACACACTCAATCACTCTCTATCACTCTCTGAAACACTCTGACACTCTCTCTCACTCTCTGACACTCTCAGACACTCTCTATCACTCTCTGACACTCTCAATCACTCTCAGACACTCTCAGACACTCTCTATCACTCTTTGACACTCTCTATCACTCACTGACACTCTCTTTCGCTCTCTGACACTCTGTGACACTCTCAGAGACTCTCTATCACTCTCTGACACTCTCAGAATCTCTCTCTCACTCTCTGAAACTCTCTGACACTCTCAGAGACTCTCGATCACTCTCTATCACTCACTGACATTCTCTATCACTCTCTGACATTCTCAGACTCTCTCTGTCACTCTCTGACACTCCATATCACTCTATGGCACTCTCTGACACTCTCTATCACTCTCTGACACTCTCTGACACTCTCTATCACTCAATGACACTCTGTGACACTCTCTATCACTCTCCATCACACTCTGACACTCTCTGACACACTCTGACACTCTCAGGCACTCTCTGTCGCACTCCATATCACTCTCTGACACACTCTGACACTCTCTATCACTCTCTATCACTCTCTGACACTCTCTGTAACTCTCTAACTCTCTCTGACACTCTCTATCACTCTCTATCACTCTCTGACACACTCTGACACTCTCTATCACTCTCTATCACTCTCTTTCACTCTCTGACACTCTCAGACACTCTCTGCCACTCACTATCACTCTCTGATACTCTCTATCACTCTCTGTAACTCTCTAACTCTCTCTGACACTCTCTATCAATCTCTATCACTCTCTGACAGACTCTGACACTCTCTATCACTCTCTGACACTCTCTGACACTCTCAGAGGGTCTCTATCACTCTCTATCACTCACTGACAGTCTCAGACACTCTCTATCAGTCTCTGACACTCACTGACACTCTCAGACACTCTCTATCGCTCTCTGACACTCTCTGTCACTCTCTGACACTCTCTATCGCTCTCTGACACTCTCTGACACACTCAATCACTCTCTATCACTCTCTGAAACACTCTGACATTCTCTCTCACTCTCTGACACTCTCAGACACTCTCTATCACTCTCTGACACTCTCAATCACTCTCAGACACTCTCAGACACTCTCTATCACTCTTTGACACTCTCTATCACTCACTGACACTCTCTTTCGCTCTCTGACACTCTGTGACACTCTCAGAGACTCTCTATCACTCTCTGACACTCTCAGAATCTCTCTCTCACTCTCTGAAACTCTCTGACACTCTCAGAGACTCTCGATCACTCTCTATCACTCACTGACATTCTCTATCACTCTCTGACATTCTCAGACTCTCTCTGTCACTCTCTGACACTCCATATCACTCTCTGGCACTCTCTGACACTCTCTATCACTCTCTGACACTCTCTGACACTCTCTATCACTCAATGACACTCTGTGACACTCTCTATCACTCTCCATCACACTCTGACACTCTCTGACACACTCTGACACTCTCAGGCACTCTCTGTCGCACTCCATATCACTCTCTGACGCACTCTGACACTCTCTATCGCTCTCTATCACTCTCTGACACTCTCTGTAACTCTCTAACTCTCTCTGACACTCTCTATCACTCTCTATCACTCTCTTTCACTCTCTGACACTCTCAGACACTCTCTGCCACTCACTATCACTCTCTGAAACTGTCTATCGCTCTCTGACACTCTCTGACACACTCAATCACACTCTATCACTCTCTGACACACTCTGACACTCTCTATCACTCTCTGACACTCTCTGACACTCTCAGAGGGTCTCTATCACTCTCTATCACTCACTGACACTCTCAGACACTCTCTATCAGTCTCTGACACTCACTGACACTCTCAGACACTCTCTTTCACTCTCTGTCACTCTCAGACACTCTCAGACACTCTCTATCGCTCTCTGACACTCTCTGTCACTCTCTGACACTCTCTATCGCTCTCTGACACTCTCCGACACACTCAATCACTCTCTATCACTCTCTGAAACACTCTGACACTCTCTATCACTCTATGACACTCTCTGACACTCTCTATCACTCTCTATCACTCTCTGACACACTCTGACACTCTCTGACACTCTCTGACACTCTCTGTCACTCTCTGTCACTCTCTATCACTCTCTGACAGTCTCTATCACTCTCTTACACTCTCTATCACACTTTGACACTCTCTGACTCTCTCTGTCACTCAATGACACACTCTGAAACTGTCTATCACTCCCGATCACTCTATCACTCTCTGACACTCACTGACACTCTCAGACACTCGCTGTCACTCTCAGACACTCTCTGTCACTCTCAGACACTCTCAGACACTCTCTATCACTCTCTGACACTCTCTACCACTCACTGACACTCTATTTCGCTCTCTGACACTCTCTGACACTCTCAGAGACTCTCTATCACGCTCTATCACTCTCTGACATTCTCTATCACTCTCTGACATTCTCAGACTCTCTCTGTCACTCTCTGACACTCTCTTTCACTCAATGACCCTCTGTGACACTCTCTATCACTCTCCATCACTCTCTGACACTCTCTGACACACTCTGACACTCTCAGGCACTCTCTATCACTCTCTGACACTCTCTATCACTATCTGACACTCACTGACACTCTCAGACACTCTCTGCCTCTCACTATCAATATCTGACACTCTCTATCACTCTCTGAATCTCTCTGACACTCTCAGAAGCTCTCTATCACTCTCTATCACTCACTGACACACTCAGACACTCTCTATCACTCTCTGACACTCACCGACACTCTCACACACTCTCTTTCACTCTCTGTCACTCTCAGACAATCTCAGACACTCTCTATCACTCTCTGAAACTGTCTATCGCTCTCTGACACTCTCTGACACACTCAATCACACTCTATCACTCTCTGACACACTCTGACACTCTCTATCACTCTCTGACACTCTCTGACACTCTCAGAGGGTCTCTATCACTCTCTATCAATCACTGACACTCTCAGACACTCTCTATCAGTCTCTGACACTCACTGACACACACTGACACTCTCAGACACTCTCTTTCACTCTCTGTCAATCTCAGACACTCTCAGACACTCTCTATCGCTCTCTGACACTCTCTATCACTCTCTGAAACTCTCTATCGCTCTCTGACACTCTCTGACACACTCAATCACTCTCTATCACTCTCTGAAACACTCTGACACTCTCTATCACTCACTGACACTCTCTTTCACTCTCTGACACTCTCAGAGACTCTCTATCTCGCTCTATCACTCTCTGACACTCTCTGACACTCTCAGAATCTCTCTCTCACTCTCTATCACTCTCTGACATTCTCTATCACTCTCTGACATTCTCAGACTCTCTCTGTCACTCTCTGACACTCCCTATCACTCTCTGACACTCTCTGACACTCTCTATCACTCTCTGACACTCTCTGACACTCTCTATCACTCAATGACCCTCTGTGACACTCTGTATCACTCTCCATCACTCTCTGACACTCTCTGACACACTCTGACACTCTCAGGCACACTCTATCACTCTCCGTATCACTCTCTGACACTCTCTGACACTCTCTGACACTCTCTATCACTCTCTGACACTCTCTGTAACTCTCTAACTCTCTCTGACTATCTCTATCACTCTCTATCACTCTTTGACACACTCTGACATTCTCTATCACTCTGTTTCACTCTCTGACACTCTCTGACACTCTCTATCACTCTCTATCAATCTCTGACACTCTCTATTAATCAATGACACTCTGGGACAGTCCTATTGACTCTCTATCACTCTCTGAAACTCTCTGACACACTCTGACACTCTCTATCACTCTCTATCACTCTCTGACACTCTCCATCACTCTATGACACTCTCTGACACTCTCTATCACTCTTTTACACTCTCTGACACTCTCTATCACTCTCTGACACTCACTGACACTCTCAGACACTCTCTGCCACTCACTATCACTCTCTGACACTCTCTAACACTCTCTGAATCTCTCTGACACTCTCAGAGGCTCTCTATCACTCTCTATCACTCACTGACACTCTCAGACACTCTCTATCACTCTCTGACACTCACTGACACTCTCAGACACTCTCTTTCACTCTCTGTCACTCTCAGACAATCTCAGACACTCTCTATCAATCTCTGAAACTGTCTATCGCTCTCTGACACTCTCTGACACACTCAATCACACTCTATCACTCTCTGACACACTCTGACACTCTCTATCACTCTATGACCCTCTCTGACACTCTCTATCACTATCTGTCACTCTCTGACACACTCTGACACTCTCTGACACTCTCAGACCCTCTCTGTCACTCTCTATCACTCTCTGACACTCTCTATCACTCTCTGACACTCTCTATCACTCAATGACACTCTTTATCACTCTCTATCACTCTCTGACACTCCCAATCACTCTCTGACACTCTCTGACACTCTCAGTGGCTCTCTATCACTCTCTATCACTGACTGACACTCTCAGACACTCTCTATCACTCTCTGACACTCACTGACACTCTCAGAAACTCTCTTTCACTCTCTGTCACTCTCAGACACTCTCTATCTCTCTCTGACACTCTCTATCTCTCTCTGACACTCTGTATCGCTCTCTGACACTATCTGACACACTCAATCACTCTCTATCACTCTCTGACACACTCTGACACTCTCTATCACTCTATGACACTCTCTGACACTCTCTATCACGCTCTATCACTCTCTGACACACTCTGACACTCTCTGACACTCTCAGACACTCTCTATCACACTCTGACACTGTCTGACACTCTCTATCACTCCATGACACACTCTGAAACTCTCTATCACGCTCTATCACTCTCAGACACTCACTGACACTCTCAGACACTCTCTATCACTCTCTGACACTCTATGTCACTCTCTGACACTCTCTATCACTCTCTAACACTCTCTGTCACTCTCTATCACTCTCTGACACTCTCTGACACTCTCTGACACTCTCAGAGGCTCTCTGTCACTCTCTATCACTCTCTGACACTCTCTGACACTCTCAGAGGCTCTCTATCACTCTCTATCACTCACTGATACTCTCAGACACTCTCTATCACTCTCTGACACTCATTGACACTCTCAGACACTCTCTATCACTCTCTGACACTCTCTATCTCTCTCTGACACTCTCTATCGCTCTCTGACACTCTCTGACACTCTCAATCACTCTCTATCACTCTCTGACACACTCTGACACTCTCTATCACTATATGACACTCTCTGACACTCTCTATCACTCTCTATCACTCTCTAACACACTCTGACAATCTCTGACACTCTCAGACACTCTCTGTCACTCTCTATCACTCTCTGACACTCTCTATCACTCTCTGACACTCTCGATCACTCTCTATCACTCTCTTACACTCCCTATCACTCTCTGTCACTCTCTGTCACTCTCTGACACTCTCTATCACACTCTGACACTGTCTGACACCCTCTATCACTCAATGACACACTCTGAAACTCTCTATCACTCTCTATCACTCTTTATCACTCTCTGACACTCACTGACACTGTCAGACACTCGCTGTCACTCTCAGACACTCTCTGTCACTCTCAGACACTCTCAGACACTCTCTGTCACTCTCTGACAGTCTCTGACACACTCTGACACACTCTGACACTCTCTGACACACTCAGACTCTCTCTATCACTCGCTATCACTCTCTGACACACTCTGACACTCTCAGAATCTCTCTCTCACTCTCTGAAACTCTCAGACAATCTCTATCACTCTCTGACACTCTCCATCACTCTCTGACATTCTCAGACACTCTCTATCACTCTCTGACACTCTCTATCACTCTCTGACACTCTCTATCACTCTCTGACACTCTCGATCACTCTCTATCACTCTCTTACACTCCCTATCACTCTCTGTCACTCTCTGTCACTCTCTGACACTCTCTATCACACTCTGACACTGTCTGACACCCTCTATCACTCAATGACACACTCTGAAACTCTCTATCACTCTCTATCACTCTTTATCACTCTCTGACACTCACTGACACTGTCAGACACTCGCTGTCACTCTCAGACACTCTCTGTCACTCTCAGACACTCTCAGACACTCTCTGTCACTCTCTGACAGTCTCTGACACACTCTGACACACTCTGACATTCTCTGACACACTCAGACTCTCTCTATCACTCGCTATCACTCTCTGACACACTCTGACACTCTCAGAATCTCTCTCTCACTCTCTGAAACTCTCAGACAATCTCTATCACTCTCTGACACTCTCCATCACTCTCTGACATTCTCAGACACTCTCTATCACTCTCTGACACTCTCTATCACTCTCTGACACTCTCTGATACTCTCAGAGGGTCTCTATCACTCTCTATCACTCACTGACACTCTCAGACACTCTCTATCAGTCTCTGACACTCAGTGACACTCTCAGACACTCTCTTTCACTCTCTGTCACTCTCAGACACTCTCAGACACTCTCAGACACTCTCTATCACTCTCTGACACTCTCTATCACTCTCTGACACTCTCTATCGCTCTCTGACACTCTCTGACACACTCAATCACTCTCTATCACTCTCTGAAACACTCTGACACTCTCTATCACTCTATGACACTCTCTGACACTCTCCATCACTCTCTATCACTCTCTGACACACTCTGACACTCTCTGACACTCTCAGACTCTCTCTGTCACTCTCTGACACTCCCTATCACTCTCTGACACTCTCTGACACTCTCTATCACTCTCTGACACTCTCTGACACTCTCTGTCACTCAATGACCCTCTGTGACACTCTCTATCAATCTCCATCACTCTCTGACACTCTCTGACACACTCTGACACACTCAGGCACTCTCTATCAAACTCTGTATCACTCTCTGACACTCTCTGACACTCTCTATCACTCTCTGACACACTCTGACACTCTCTATCACTCTCTTTCACTCTCTGACTCTCTCTGACACACTCTGACACTCTCAGGCACTCTCTATCACTCTCTATCACACTCTGACACTCTCTGACACTCTCAGACATTCTGTGACACACTCAGACACTCTCTGTCACTCTCTGTCACTCTCTATCAATCTCTGACACTCTCTATCACTCTCTATCACTCTCCTACACTCTCTATCACACTCTGACACTCTCTGACACTCTCTATCACTCAATGACACACTCTGAAACTGTCTATCACTCCCTATCACTGTCTATCACTCTCTGACACTCACTGACACTCTCAGACACTCGCTGTCACTCTCAGACACTCTCTGTCACTCTCAGACACTCTCTGTCACTCTCAGACACCCTCAGACTCTCTCTATCACTCTCTGACACTCTCTATCACTCACTGACACTCTCTTTCGCTCTCTGACACTCTCTGACACTCTCAGAGTCTCTCTATCACGCTCTATCACTCTCTGACACTCTCTGACACTCTCAGAATCTCTCTCTCACTCTCTATCACTGTCTGACATTCTCTATCACTCTCTGAAATTCTCAGACTCTCTCTGTCACTCTCTGACACTCCCTATCACTCTCTGACACTCTCTGACACTCTCTATCACTCTCTGACACTCTCTGACACTCTCTATCACTCAATAACCCTCTGTGACACTCTCTATCACTCTCCATCACTCTCTGACACTCACTGACACTCTCAGACACCCTCTGCCACTCACTATCACTCTCTGACACTCTCTATCACTCTCTGAATCTCTCTGACACTCTCAGAGGCTCTCTATCACTCTCTATCACTCACTGAAACTCTCAGACACTCTCTATCACTCTCTGACACTCACCGACACTCTCACACTCTCCCTTTCACTCTCTGTCACTCTCAGACAATCTCAGACACTCTCTATCACTCTCTGAAACTGTCTATCGCTCTCTGACACTCTCTGACACACTCAATCACACTCCATCACTCTCTGACACACTCTGACACTCTCTATCACTCTCTGACACTCTCTGACACTCTCAGAGGGTCTCTATCACTCTCTATCACTCACTGACACTCTCAGACACTCTCTATCAGTCTCTGACACTCACTGACACTCTCAGACACTCTCAGACACTCTCTTTCACTCTCTGTCACTCTCAGACACTCTCAGACACTCTCTATCGCTCTCTGACACTCTCTATCACTCTCTGACACTCTCTATCGCTCTCTGACACTCTCTGACACACTCAATCACTCTCTATCACTCTCTGAAACACTCTGACACTCTCTATCACTCTATGACACTCTCTGACAATCTCTATCACTCTCTATCACTCTCTGACACACTCTGACACTCTCTGACACTCTCAGACACTCTCTGTCACTCTCTGTCACTCTGTATCAATCTCTGACACTCTCTATCACTCACTATCACTCTCTTACACTCTCTATCACTCTCTGACACTCTCTGACAATCTCTATCACACTCTGACACTCTCTGACACTCTCTATCACTCAATGACACACTCTGAAACTGTCTATCACTCCCTATCACTCTCTATCACTCTCTGACACTCACTGACACTCTCAGACACTTGCTGTCATTCTCAGACACTCTCTGTCACTCTCAGACACTCTCAGACACTCTCTATCACTCTCTGACACTCTCTATCACTCACTGACACTCTCTTTCGCTCTCTGACACTCTCAGAGACTCTCTATCACGCTCTATCACTCTCTGACACTCTCTGACACTCTCAGAGTCTCTCTCTCAATCTCTATCACTCTCTGACATTCTCTATCACTCTCTGACATTCTCAGACTCTCTCTGTCACTCTCTGACACTCCCTATCACTCTCTGACACTCTCTGACACTCTCTATCACTCTCTGACACTCTCTGACACTCTCTATCACTCAATGACCCTCTGTGACACTCTCTATCACTCTCCATCACTCTCTGACTACTCTCTGACACACTCTGACACTCTCAGGCACTCTCTATCACACTCCGTATCACTCTCCGACACTCTCTGACACTCTCTATCACTCTCTGACACTTTCTGTAACTCTCTAACTCTCTCTGACTCTCCCTATCACTCTCTATCACTCTTTGACACACTCTGACACTCTCTATCACTCTGTTTCACTCTCTGACACTCTCTGACACTCTCTATCACTCTCCATCAATCTCTGACACTCTCTATTAATCAATGACACTCTGTGACACTCTCTATGACTCTCTATCACTCTCTGAAACTCTCTGACACACTCTGACACTCTCTATCACTCTCTATCACTCTATGACACTCTCTGACACTCTCTATCACTCTCTTACACTCTCTGACACTCTCTATCACTCTCTGACACTCACCGACACTCTCAGACACTCTCTTTCACTCTCTGTCACTCTCAGACAATCTCAGACACTCTCTATCACTCTCTGAAACTGTCTATCGCTCTCTGACACTCTCTGACACACTCAATCACACTCCATCACTCTCTGACACACTCTGACACTCTCTATCACTCTCTGATACTCTCTGACACTCTCAGAGGGTCTCTATCACTCTCTATCACTCACTGACACTCTCAGACACTCTCTATCAGTCTCTGACACTCACTGACACTCTCAGACACTCTCTTTCACTCTCTGTCACTCTCAGACACTCTCAGACACTCTCTATCGCTCTCTGACACTCTCTATCACTCTCTGACACTCTCTATCACTCTCTGACACTCTCTGACACACTCAATCACTCTCTATCACTCTCTGAAACACTCTGACACTCTCTATCACTCTCTATCACTCTCTTACACTCTCTATCACTCTCTGACACTCTCTGACAATCTCTATCACACTCTGACACTCTCTGACACTCTCTATCACTCAATGACACACTCTGAAACTGTCTATCACTCCCTATCACTCTCTATCACTCTCTGACACTCACTGACACTCTCAGACACTCGCTGTCACTCTCAGACACTCTCTGTCACTCTCAGACACTCTCAGACACTCTCTATCACTCTCTGACACTCTCTATCACTCACTGACACTCTCTTTCGCTCTCTGACACTCTCTGACACTCTCAGAGACTCTCTATCACGCTCTATCACTCTCTGACACTCTCTGACACTCTCAGAGTCTCTCTCTCACTCTCTATCACTCTCTGACATTCTCTATCACTCTCTGACATTCTCAGACTCTCTCTGTCACTCTCTGACACTCCCTATCACTCTCTGACACTCTCTGACACTCTCTATCACTCTCTGACACTCTCTGACACTTTCTATCACTCAATGACCCTCTGTGACACTCTCTATCACTCTCCATCACTCTCTGACACTCTCTGACACACTCTGACACTCTCAGGCACTCTCTATCACACTCCGTATAACTCTCCGACACTCTCTGACACTCTCTATCACTCTCTGACACTCTCTGTAACTCTCTAACTCTCTCTGACTCTCTCTATCACTCTCTATCACTCTTTGACACAGTCTGACACTCTCTATCACTCTGTTTCACTCTCTGACACTCTCTGACACTCTCTATCACTCTCCATTAATCTCTGACACTCTCTATTAATCAATGACACTCTGTGACACTCTCTATGACTCTCTATCACTCTCTGAAACTCTCTGACACACTCTGACACTCTCTATCACTCTCTATCACTCTCTGACACTCTCTGACTCTCTCTGACACTCTCCATCACTCTATGACACTCTCTGACACTCTCTATCACTCTCTTACACTCTCTGACACTCTCTATCACTCTCTGACACTCACTGACACTCTCAGACATTCTCTGCCACTCACGATCACTCTCTGACACTCTCTAACACTCTCTGAAACTCTCTGACACTCTCAGAGGCTCTCTATCACTCTCTATCACTCACTGACACTCTCAGACACTCTCTATCACTCTCTGACACTCACTGACAATCTCAGACACTCTCTATCTCTCTCTGAAACTGTCTATCGCTCTCTGACACTCTCTGACACACTCAATCACACTCTATCACTCTCTGACACACTCTGACACTCTCTATCACTCTATGACACTCTCTGACACTCTCTATCACTCTCTGTCACTCTCTGACACACTCTGACACTCTCTAACACTCTCAGACCCTCTCTGTCACTCTCTATCACTCTCTGACACTCTCTATAACTCTCTGACATTCTCTATCACTCTCAGACACTCTCTATCACTCTCTATCACTCTCTGACACTCTCTATCACACTCTGACACTCTCTGACACTCTCAGTGGCTCTCTATCACTCTCTATCACTCACTGACACTCTCAGACACTCTCTATCACTCTCTGACACTCACTGACACTCTCAGACACTCTCTTTCACTCTCTGTCACTCTCAGACACTCACAGACACTCTCGATCACTCTCTGACACTCTCTATCTCTCTCTGACACTCTGTATCGCTCTCTGACACTATCTGACACACTCAATCACTCTCTATCACTCTCTGACACACTCTGACACTCTCTATCACTCTATGACACTCTCTGACACTCTCTACCACGCTCTATCACTCTCTGACACACTCTGACACTCTCTGACACTCTCAGACACTCTCTATCACACTCTGACACTGTCTGACACTCTCTATCACTCCATGACACATTCTGAAACTCTCTATCACTCTCTATTACTCTCAGACACTCACTGACACTCTCAGACACTCTCTGTCACTCTCAGACACTCTCTATCACTCTCTGACACTCTCTGACACTCTCTGACACTCTCAGAGGCTCTCTGTCACTCTCTATCACTCTCTGACACTCTCTGACACTCTCAGAGGCTCTCTATCACTCTCTATCACTCACTGATACTCTCAGACACTCTCTATCACTCTCTGACACTCACTGACACTCTCAGACACTCTCTATCACTCTCTGACACTCTCTATCTCTCTCTGACACTCTCTATCGCTCTCTGACACTCTCTGACACTCTCAATCACTCTCTATCACTCTCTGACACACTCTGCCACTCTCTATCACTATATGACACTCTCTGACACTCTCTATCACTCTCTATCACTCTCTGACACACTCTGACACTCTCTGACACTCTCAGACACTCTCTGTCACTCTCCATCACTCTCTGACACTCTCTATCACTCTCTGACACTCTCTATCACTCTCTTACACTCTATATCACTCTCTGTCACTCTCTGTCACTCTCTGACACTCTCTATCACACTCTGACACTGTCTGACACTCTCTATCACTCAATGACACACTCTGAAACTCTTTATCACTCTCTATCACTCTTTATCACTCTCTGACACTCACTGACACTGTCAGACACTCGCTGTCACTCTCAGACACTCTCTGTCCCTCTCGGACACTCTCAGACACTCTCTGTCCCTCTCAGACACTCTCAGACTCTCTCTATCACTCGCTATCACTCTCTGACACACTCTGACACTCTCAGAATCTCTCTCTCACTCTCTGAAATTCTCAGACAATCTCTATCACTCTCTGACACTCTCCATCACTCTCTGACATTCTCAGACACTCTCTATCACTCTCTGACACTCTCTATCACTCTCTGTCAATCTATGACACTCTCTGTCACTCTCTGACACTTTCTGACACTCTCTGACACTCTCAGACACTCTCTATCACTCTCTATCACTCTCTGACACTCTCTGTCACTCTCTGACACTCTCTGACACTCTCAGAGGTTCTCTATCACTCTCTATCACTCACTGACACTCTCAGACACTCTCTATCAGTCTCTGACACTCACTGACACTCTCAGACACTCTCTTTCACTCTCTTTCACTCTCTGTCACTCTCAGACACTCTCAGACACTCTCAGACACTCTCTATCACTCTCTGACACTCTCTATCACTCTCTGACACTCTCTATCGCTCTCTGACACACTCAATCACTCTCTAACACTCTCTGAAACACTCTGACACTCTATGACACTCTCTGACACTCTCTATCACTCTCTATCACTCTCTGACACACTCTGACACTCTCTGACACTCTCAGACACTCTCTGTCACTCTCTGTCACTCTCTATCAATCTCTGAGACTCTCTGACACTCTCTATCACTCAATGACACACTCTGAAACTGTATCACTCCCTATCACTCTCTATCACTCTCTGACACTCACTGACACTCTCAGACACTCGCTGTCACTCTCAGACACTCTCTGTCACTCTCAGACACTCTCAGACACTCTCTATCACTCTCTGACACTCTCTATCACTCACTGACACTCTCTTTCGCTCTCTGACACTCTCTGACACTCTCAGAGACTCTCTATCACTCTCTATCACTCTTGACACTCTCTGACACTCTCAGAATCTCTCTCTCACTCTCTGAAACTCTCTGACACTCTCAGAGACTCTCTGTCACTCTCTATCACTCTCTGACATTCTCTATCACTCTCTGACATTCTCAGACTCTCTCTGTCACTGTCTGACACTTCCTATCACTCTCTGACACTCTCTATCACTCAATGACCCTCTGTGACTCTCTCTATCACTCTCCATCACTCTCTGACACTCTCTGACACACTCTGACACTCTCAGGCACTCTCTATCACACTCCGTATCACTCTCTGACACTCTCTGACAATCTCTATCACTCTCTGCCACTCTCTGTAACTCTCTAACTCTCTCTGACTCTCTCTATCACTCTCTATCACTCTCTGACACACTCTGACACTCTCTATCACTCTCTTTCACTCTCTGACACTCTCTGACACTCTCTATCACTCTCTATCAATCTCTGACACTCTCTATTAATCAATGACACTCTGTGACACTCTCTATGACTCTCTATCACTCTCTGAAACTCTCTGACACACTCTGAGACTCTCTATCACTCTCTATCACTCTCTGACACTCTCTAACACTCTCTGAATCTCTCTGACACTCTCAGAGGCTCTCTATCACTCTCTATCAATCACTGACACTCTCAGACACTCTCTATCACTCTCTGACACTCACTGACAATCTCAGACACTCTCTTTCACTCTCTGTCACTCTCAGACAATCTCAGACACTCTCTATCACTCTCTGAAACTGTCTATCGCTCTCTGACACTCTCTGACACACTCAATCACTCTCTGACACTCACTGACACTCTCAGACACTCTCTGCCACTCACTATCACTCTCTGACACTCTCTAACACTCTCTGAATCTCTCTGACACTCTCAGAGGCTCTCTATCACTCTCTATCAATCACTGACACTCTCAGACACTCTCTATCACTCTCTGACACTCACTGACAATCTCAGACACTCTCTTTCACTCTCTGTCACTCTCAGACACTCTCTATCACTCTCTGAAACTGTCTATCGCTCTCTGACACTCTCTGACACACTCAATCACACTCTATCACTCTCCGACACACTCTGACACTCTCTATCACTCTATGACACTCACTGACACTCTCTAACACTCTCTGTCACTCTCTGAAACTCTCTGACACACTCTGACACTCTCTATCACTCTCTATTACTCTCTGACACACTCTGACACTCTCTGACACTCTCCATCACTCTATGACACTCTCTGACACTCTCTATCACTCTCTTACACTCTCTGACACTCTCTATCACTCTCTGACACTCACTGACACTCTCAGACATTCTCTGCCACTCACGATCACTCTCTGACACTCTCTAACACTCTCTGAAACTCTCTGACAATCTCAGAGGCTCTCTATCACTCTCTATCACTCACTGACACTCTCAGACACTCTCTATCACTCTCTGACACTCACTGACAATCTCAGACACTCTCTATCACTCTCTGAAACTGTCTATCGCTCTCTGACACTCTCTGACACACTCAATCACACTCTATCACTCTCTGACAAACTCTGACACTCTCTATCACTCTATGATACTCTCTGACACTCTCTATCACTCTCTGTCACTCTCTGACACACTCTGACACTCTCTAACACTCTCAGACCCTCTCTGTCACTCTCTATCACTCTCTGACACTCTCTATAACTCTCTGACATTCTCTATCACTCTCAGACACTCTCTATCACTCTCTATCACTCTCTGACACTCTCTATCACACTCTGACACTCTCTGACACTCTCAGTGGCTCTCTATCACTCTCTATCACTCACTGACACTCTCAGACACTCTCTATCACTCTCTGACTCTCACTGACACTCTCAGACACTCTCTTTCACTCTCTGTCACTCTCAGACACTCTCAGACACTCTCGATCACTCTCTGACACTCTCTATCTCTCTCTGACACTCTGTATCGCTCTCTGACACTATCTGACACACTCAATCACTCTCTATCACTCTCTGACACACTCTGACACTCTCTATCACTCTATGACACTCTCTGACACTCTCTATCACGCTCTATCACTCTCTGACACACTCTGACACTCTCTGACACTCTCAGACACTCTCTATCACACTCTGACACTGTCTGACACTCTCTATCACTCCATGACACATTCTGAAACTCTCTATCACTCTCTATCACTCTCAGACACTCACTGACACTCTCAGACACTCTCTGTCACTCTCAGACACTCTCTATCATTCTCTGACACTCTCTGACACTCTCTGACACTCTCAGAGGCTCTCTGTCACTCTCTATCACTCTCTGACACTCTCTGACACTCTCAGAGGCTCTCTATCACTCTCTATCACTCACTGATACTCTCAGACACTCTCTATCACTCTCTGACACTCACTGACACTCTCAGACACTCTCTATCACTCTCTGACACTCTCTATCTCTCTCTGACACTCTCTATCGCTCTCTGACACTCTCTGACACTCTCAATCACTCTCTATCACTCTCTGACACACTCTGCCACTCTCTATCACTATATGACACTCTCTGACACTCTCTATCACTCTCTATCACTCTCTGACACACTCTGACACTCTCTGACACTCTCAGACACTCTCTGTCACTCTCCATCACTCTCTGACACTCTCTATCACTCTCTGACACTCTCTATCACTCTCTTACACTCCCTATCACTCTCTGTCACTCTCTGTCACTCTCTGACACTCTCTATCACACTCTGACACTGTCTGACACTCTCTATCACTCAATGACACACTCTGAAACTCTTTATCACTCTCTATCACTCTTTATCACTCTCTGACACTCACTGACACTGTCAGACACTCGCTGTCACTCTCAGACACTCTCTGTCCCTCTCAGACACTCTCAGACACTCTCTGTCCCTCTCAGACACTCTCAGACTCTCTCTATCACTCGCTATCACTCTCTGACACACTCTGACACTCTCAGAATCTCTCTCTCACTCTCTGAAATTCTCAGACAATCTCTATCACTCTCTGACACTCTCCATCACTCTCTGACATTCTCAGACACTCTCTATCACTCTCTGACACTCTCTATCACTCTCTGTCAATCTATGACACTCTCTGTCACTCTCTGACACTTTCTGACACTCTCTGACACTCTCAGACACTCTCTATCACTCTCTATCACTCTCTGACACTCTCTATCACTCTCTGACACTCTCTGACACTCTCAGAGGTTCTCTATCACTCTCTATCACTCACTGACACTCTCAGACACTCTCTATCAGTCTCTGACACTCACTGACACTCTCAGACACTCTCTTTCACTCTCTTTCACTCTCAGACACTCTCAGACACTCTCAGACACTCTCTATCACTCTCTGACACTCTCTATCGCTCTCTGACACTCTCTGACACACTCAATCACTCTCTAACACTCTCTGAAACACTCTGACACTCTATGACACTCTCTGACACTCTCTATCACTCTCTATCACTCTCTGACACACTCTGACACTCTCTGACACTCTCAGACACTCTCTGTCACTCTCTGTCACTCTCTATCAATCTCTGAGACTCTCTGACACTCTCTATCACTCAATGACACACTCTGAAACTGTCTATCACTCCCTATCACTCTCTATCACTCTCTGACACTCACTGACACTCTCAGACACTCGCTGTCACTCTCAGACACTCTCTGTCACTCTCAGACACTCTCAGACACTCTCTATCACTCTCTGACACTCTCTATCACTCACTGACACTCTCTTTCGCTCTCTGACACTCTCAGAGACTCTCTATCACTCTCTATCACTCTCTGACACTCTCTGACACTCTCAGAATCTCTCTCTCACTCTCTGAAACTCTCTGACACTCTCAGAGACTCTCTGTCACTCTCTATCACTCTCTGACATTCTCTATCACTCTCTGACATTCTCAGACTCTCTCTGTCACTGTCTGACACTTCCTATCACTCTCTGACACTCTCTATCACTCAATGACCCTCTGTGACTCTCTCTATCACTCTCCATCACTCTCTGACACTCTCTGACACACTCTGACACTCTCAGGCACTCTCTATCACACTCCGTATCACTCTCTGACACTCTCTGACAATCTCTATCACTCTCTGCCACTCTCTGTAACTCTCTAACTCTCTCTGACTCTCTCTATCACTCTCTATCACTCTCTGACACACTCTGACACTCTCTATCACTCTCTATCACTCTCTATCACTCTCTTTCACTCTCTGACACTCTCTGACACTCTCTATCACTCTCTATCAATCTCTGACACTCTCTATTAATCAATGACACTCTGTGACACTCTCTATGACTCTCTATCACTCTCTGAAACTCTCTGACACACTCTGAGACTCTCTATCACTCTCTATCACTCTCTGACACTCTCTAACACTCTCTGAATCTCTCTGACACTCTCAGAGGCTCTCTATCACTCTCTATCAATCACTGACACTCTCAGACACTCTCTATCACTCTCTGACACTCACTGACAATCTCAGACACTCTCTTTCACTCTCTGTCACTCTCAGACAATCTCAGACACTCTCTATCACTCTCTGAAACTGTCTATCGCTCTCTGACACTCTCTGACACACTCAATCACTCTCTGACACTCACTGACACTCTCAGACACTCTCTACCACTCACTATCACTCTCTGACACTCTCTAACACTCTCTGAATCTCTCTGACACTCTCAGAGGCTCTCTATCACTCTCTATCAATCACTGACACTCTCAGACACTCTCTATCACTCTCTGACACTCACTGACAATCTCAGACACTCTCTTTCACTCTCTGTCACTCTCAGACACTCTCTATCACTCTCTGAAACTGTCTATCGCTCTCTGACACTCTCTGACACACTCAATCACACTCTATCACTCTCTGACACACTCTGACACTCTCTATCACTCTATGACACTCACTGACACTCTCTATCACTCTCTGTCACTCTCTGACACACTCTGACACTCTCTGACACTCTCAGACCCTCTCTGTCACTCTCTATCTCTCTCTGACACTCTCTATCACTCTCTGACAGTCTCTATCACTCTCAGACACTCTCTATCACTCTCTATCACTCTCTGTCACTCTCTGACACACTCTGACACTCTCTGACACTCTCAGACCCTCTCTGTCACTCTCTATCACTCTCTGAGACTCTCTATCACTCCATGACACTCTCTGACACTCTCTATCACGCTCTATCACTCTCTGACACACTCTGACACTCTCTGACACTCTCAGACACTCTCAATCACACTCTGACACTGTCTGACACTCTCTATCACTCAATGACACACTCTGAAACTCTCTATCACTCTCTATCACTCTCTGACACTCTCTGTCACTCTCTGACACTCTCTATCACTCTCAGACACTCTCTGTCACTCTCTATCACTCTCTGAGACTCTCTGACACTCTCTGACACTCTCAGAGGCTCTCTGACACTCTCTGACACTCTCTGACACTCTCAGAGTCTCTCTATCACTCTCGATCACTCACTGATACTCTCAGACACTCTCTATCACTCTCTGACACTCACTGACACTCTCAGACACTCTCTATCACTCTCTGACACTCTCTATCTCTCTCTGACACTCTCTATCGCTCTCTGACACTCTCAGACACTCTCAATCACTCTCTATCACTCTCTGACACACTCTGACACTCTCTATCACTATATGACACTCTCTGACACGCTCTATCACTCTCTATCACTCTCTATCACTCTCTGACACACTCTGACACTATCTGACACTCTCAGACACTCTCTGTCACTCTCTATCACTCTCTGACACTCTCTATCACTCTCTGACACTCTCTGTCACTCTCTATCACTCTCTTACACTCTCTATCACTCTCTGTCACTCTCTGTCACTCTCTGACGCTCTCTGACACTCTCTATCACACTCTGACACTGTCTGACACTCTCTGTCACTCAATGACACACTCTGAAAATATCTATCACTCTCTATCACTCTTTATCACTCTCTGACACTCACTGACACTGTCAGACACTCGCTGTCACTCTCAGACACTCTCTGTCACTCTCAGACACTCTCAGGCACTCTCTATCACTCTCTGACACTCTCTGACACACTCTGACACTCTCTGACATTCTCAGACTCTCTCTATCACTCGCTATCACTCTCTGACACACTCTGACACTCTCAGAATCTCTCTCTCACTCACTGAAACTCTCAGACAATCTCTATCACTCTCTGACACTCTCCATCACTCTCTGACATTCTCAGACACTCTCTATCACTCTCTGACACTCTCTATCACTCTCTGACAATCTCTGACACTCTCTGTCACTCTCTGACACTTTCTGACACTTTCTGACACTCTCTGACACTCTCGGACACTCTCTATCACTCTCTATCACTCTCTGACACTCTCTTGCACACTCAGAATCTCTCTCTCACTCTCTGACACTCTCAGACACTCTCCATCACTCTCTGACACTCTCTATTACTCTCTGACATTCTCAGACACTCTCTATCACTCTCTGACACTCTCTATCACTCTCTGACACTCTCTGACACTCTCTATCACTCTCTGACACTCTCTATCACTCTCAGACACTCTCTGTCACTCTCTATCACTCTCTGAGACTCTCTGACACTCTCTGACACTCTCAGAGGCTCTCTGACACTCTCTGACACTCTCTGACACTCTCAGAGGCTCTCTATCACTCTCGATCACTCACTGATACTCTCAGACACTCTCTATCACTCTCTGACACTCACTGACACTCTCAGACAATCTCTATCACTCTCTGACACTCTCTATCTCTCTCTGACACTCTCTATCGCTCTCTGACACTCTCTGACACTCTCAATCACTCTCTATCACTCTCTGACACACTCTGACACTCTCTATCACTATATGACACTCTCTGACACGCTCTATCACTCTCTATCACTCTCTGACACACTCTGACACTCTCTGACACTCTCAGACACTCTCTGTCACTCTCTATCACTCTCTGACACTCTCTATCACTCTCTGACACTCTCTGTCACTCTCTATCACTCTCTTACACTCTCTATCACTCTCTGTCACTCTCTGTCACTCTCTGACACTCTCTGACACTCTCTATCACACTCTGACACTGTCTGACACTCTCTGTCACTCAATGACACACTCTGAAAATCTCTATCACTCTCTATCACTCTTTATCACTCTCTGACACTCACTGACACTGTCAGACACTCGCTGTCACTCTCAGACACTCTCTGTCACTCTCAGACACTCTCAGACACTCTCTGTCACTCTCTGACACTCTCTGACACACTCTGACACTCTCTGACATTCTCAGACTCTCTCTATCACTCGCTATCACTCTCTGACACACTCTGACACTCTCAGAATCTCTCTCTCACTCACTGAAACTCTCAGACAATCTCTATCACTCTCTGACACTCTCCATCACTCTCTGACATTCTCAGACACTCTCTATCACTCTCTGACACTCTCTATCACTCTCTGACAATCTCTGACACTCTCTGTCACTCTCTGACACTTTCTGACACTTTCTGACACTTTCTGACACTCTCTGACACTCTCGGACACTCTCTATCACTCTCTATCACTCTCTGACACTCTCTTGCACACTCAGAATCTCTCTCTCACTCTCTGACACTCTCAGACACTCTCCATCACTCTCTGACACTCTCTATTACTCTCTGACATTCTCAGACACTCTCTATCACTCTCTGACACTCTCTATCACTCTCTGACACTCTCTGACACTTTATCACTCTCAGCCTCTCTCTATCACTCTCTATCACTCTCTGACACTCTCTGACACTCTCTATCACTCAAAGACACTCTGTGACACTCTCTATCACTCTCTATCACTCTCTGACTCTCTCTGACCAACTCAGAGACCGCACCTGGAGTATTGCGTGCAGTTCTGGTCACCGCATTATCGGAAGGATGTGGAAGCTATGGAAAGGGTGCAGAGGAGATTTACTAGGATGTTGCCTGGTATGGAGGGAAGGTCTTACGAGGAAAGGCTGAGGGACTTGAGGTTGTTTTCGTTGGAGAGAAGGAGGAGGAGAGGTGACTTAATAGAGACATATAAGATAATCAGAGGGTTAGATCGGGTGGATAGTGAGCGTCTTTTTACTCGGATGGTGATGGCAAACACGAGGGGACATAGCTTTAAGTTGAGGGGTGATAGATATAGGACAGATGTGAGAGGTAGTTTCTTTACTCAGAGAGTAGTAAGGGCGTGGAACGCCCTGCCTGCAGCAGTAGTAGATTCGCCAACTTTAAGGGCATTTAAGTGGACATTGGATAGACACATGGATGAAAATGGAATAGTGTAGGTCAGATGGTTTCACAGGTCGGCGCAACATCGAGGGCCGAAGGGCCTGTACTGCGCTGTAATGTTCTAAATTCTAAATTCTAAATTCTATCACTCTCTGACACTCTCTTTCACTCTCTGTTACTCTCAGACACTCTATATGACTCTCTGACACTCGATATCACTCTCTGACACTCTCTATTGCTCTCTGACACTCTCTGACAATCTCAGAGGCTCTCTATCACTCTCTATCACTCTCTATCACTCTCTATCACTCTCTGACACTCTCAGACACTCTCTATCACTCTCTGACACTCACTGACACTCACTGACACTCTCAGACACTCTCTGTCACACTCTGTCACTCTCAGACACTCTCAGACACTCTCTATCACTCTCTATCTCCCTCTGACACGCTCTGACACTCTCAGAGGCTCTCTATCACTCTCTATCACTCACTGACACACTCAAAAACTCTCTATCACTCTCTGACACTCACTGACACTCTAAGACACTCTCTTTCGCTCTCTGTCACTCTCAGACACTCACAGACACTATCTATCACTCTCTGACAATCTATATCACTCTCTGACACTCTCTATCGCTCTCTGACACTCTCAGACACTCGCTATCACTCTCTATCACTCTCTGACACTCTCTGACACTCTCTATCACTCAATGACACTCTGTGACACTCTCTATCACTCTCTATCACTATCTGACACTCTCTGACATACTCAGACACTCTGTGACACACTCTGACACTCTCTATCACTCTTTGACGCTCTCTAACGCTCTCTATCACTCTCTATCACTCTCTGACACTCTCTGACGCTCTCAGACACACTCTATCACACACAGACACTCTCTATCACGCTCTGACACTCTCTGACACTCTCCATCACTCCATGACACTCTCTGACACTCTCTATCACTCTCTGTCACTCTCTATCACTCTCTGACACTCTCCATCACTCTGTATCACTCTCTGACACTCTCTATCACTCTCTGACACTCTCTGAAACTCTCAGAGGCTCTCTATCACTCTCTATCACTCTCTGACACTCTCTGACACTCTCTATCACTCTCTGACACTCACTGACACTCTCAGACCCTCTCTTTCACTCTCTGTCACTCTGTGCCACACTCTGACACTCTCGATCACACTCTGAAACTCTCTATCACTCTCTGACACTCTCTATCGATCTCTGACACTCTCTGACATAATCAATCACTTTCTGGCACTCTCTGACACACTCTGACACTCGCTATCACTCTATGACACTCTCTGACAGTCTCTATCACTCTCTGACACACTCTGACACTCTCTGACACTCTGTGAAGCTCTCTATCACTCTCTATTACTCTCTGACACTCTCTATCACTCTCTGACACTCTCTGACACTCTGTGAAGCTCTCTATCCCTCTATATCACTCTCTGACACTCTCTATCACTCTCTATCACTCTCTGACACTCTCTGACACTCTCTATCACTCTCTATCACTCTCTGACGCTCTCTGGCACTCTCTATCACTCAATGACACTCTCTGACAATCTCTATCACTCTCCATCACTCTCTGAATCTCTCTGACACACTCTGACACTCTCAGACACTCTCTTTCACACTCCTCACCACACTCTGACACTCTGTGACACTCTCTATCACTCTCTGACAATCTATATCACTCTCTATCACTCTCTGACACTCTCTGACACTCTCTATCACTCTCTATCACTCTCTGACACTCTCTGACACTCTCTATCACTCAATGACACTCTGTGACACTCTCTATCACTCTCTATCACTATCTGACACTCTCTGACACACTCAGACACTCTGTGACACACTCTGACACTCACTATCACTCTATGACACTCTCTGACGCTCTCTATCACTCTCAGACACTCTCTGACGCTCTCATACACTCTCAGACACTCTCTATCACTCTCAGACACTCTCTATCACGCTCTGACACTCTCTGAGGCTCTCAGACACACTCAATCACTCTCTATCACTCTCTGACACTCTCTAACGTTCTTGATCACTCTCTGACACACTTTGACACTCTCTGACACTCTCTGACACTCTCTATCACTCTCGATCACTCTCTATCACTCTCTGACAATCTCTATCACTCTCTGACATTCTCTGACACTCTCTATCACACTCTGACACTCTCTGACACTCTCTATCACTCAATGACAGACTCTGAAACTCTCTGTCACTCTCTATCACTCTCTGACACTCACTGACACTCTCAGACACTCTCATACACTCTCTCTAACTCTCTGACACTCTCTGACACTCTCAGACACTCTCTATCACTCTCTATCACTCTCTGACACTCTCTGACACTCTCTGACACTCTCTATCACTCTCTATCACTCTCTGACACTTTATGACACTCTCTGTAACTCTCTACACTCTCTGACACACTCTGACACACTCAGACACCCTGTGACACACTCTGACACTCTCTTTCATTCTATGACACTCTGACACTCTCTGACACTCTCTGACACTTTCTAACACACTTTGTCACTCTCTGACACTCTCTGACACTCTCTGACACTCACAGACAGTCTCAGATACTCTCTATCACTCTGTATCACTCTCTAACACTCTCTGACACACTTAATCACTCTCTGACACTCTCTATCACTCTCTATCACTCTCTGACACTCTCTATCACTCTCTGACACACTCTAGCACTCTCTGACACTCTTGATCACTCTCTGACACTCTCTGAAACTCTCTATCACTCAATGACACTCTATGAGACTCTCTATCACTCTCTATCATTCTCTGACTATCTCTGACACACTCTGACACTCTCAGAAACTCTCTATCACTCTCTATCACTCTCTGACACTCTCTATCACTCTCTATAACTCTCTGACACTCTCTGACACTCTCTATCACTCTCTATCACTCTCTGACACTCTCTATCACTCTCTATCACTCAATGAAACTCTGTGACACTTTCTATCACTCTCCATCACTCTCCATCACTCTCTGACACTCTCTGACACTCACAGACAGTCTCAGATACTCTCTTTCACTCTGTATCACTCTCTAACACTCTCTGACACACTTAATCACTCTCTGACACTCTCTATCACTCTCTATCACTCTCTGACACTCTCAATCACTCTCTGACACACTCTAGCACTCTCTGACACTCTTGATCACTCTCTGACACTCTCTGAAACTCTCTAACACTCTCTGACATTCTCTGACACTCTCTATCACACTCTGACACTCTCTGACACTCTCTATCACTCAATGACAGACTCTGAAACTCTCTGTCACTCTCTATCACTTTCTGACACTCACTGACACTCTCAGACACTCTCATACACTCTCTCTAACTCTCTGACACTCTCTGACACTCTCAGACACTCTCTGGCACTCTCAGACACTCTCTATCACTCTCTATCACTCTCTGACACTCTCTGACACTCTCTGACACTCTCTATCACTCTCTATCACTCTCTGACACTTTATGACACTCTCTGTAACTCTCTACACTCTCTGACACACTCAGACACTCTGTGACACACTCTGACACTCTCTATCATTCTATGACACTCTGACACTCTCTGACACTCTCTGACACTTTCTAACACACTTTGTCACTCTCTGACACTCTCTGACACTCACAGACAGTCTCAGATACTCTCTATCACTCTGTATCACTCTCTAACACTCTCTGACACACTTAATCACTCTCTGACACTCACTATCACTCTCTATCACTCTCTGACACTCTCTATCACTCTGTGACACACTCTAGCACTCTCTGACACTCTTGATCACTCTCTGACACTCTCTGAAACTCTCTATCACTCAATGACACTCTATGAGACTCTCTATCACTCTCTATCATTCTCTGACTCTCTCTGACACACTCTGACATTCTCAGACACTCTCTATCACTCTCTATCACTCTCTGACACTCTCTATCACTCTCTATAACTCTCTGACACTCTCTGACACTCTCTGACACTCTCTGACACTCTCTATCACTCTCTGACACTCTCTATCACTCTCTATCACTCAATGAAACTCTGTGACACTTTCTATCACTCTCCATCACTCTCCATCACTCTCTGACACTCTCTGACACACTCTGACACTCTCAGACACTCTCTTTCACACTCCGTATCGCTCTGTGACACTCTCTATCACTCTCTATCACTCTGTGACACTCCCTGACACTCTCTGTCACTCTCTGACACTGTCTGACAGTCTCTATCACTCTCTATCATTCTCTGACACTCTCTCTTACTCAATGACACTCTGTGACATTCTCTATCCCTCTCTATCACTCTCTATCACTCTTTGACACACTCTGAAACACTCAGACACTCTCTATCACTCTCTATCACTCTCTGACACTCTCTGACACTCTCCATCACTCAATGACACTCTCTGACACTCTCTATCACTCTCTATCACTCTCTATCACTCTCTGACACTCTCTGACACCCTCTGACACTCTCTATCACTCTCTATCACTCTCTGACACTCTCTGACACTCTCTGACACCCTCTGACACACTCTGACACACTCTGACACTCTCTATCACTCAATGACACTCTGTGACACTCTCTATCACTCTCTATCACTATCTGACACTCTCTGACATACTCAGACACTCTGTGACACACTCCGACACTCTCTATCACTCTATGACACTCTCTGACGCTCTCTATCACTCTCTATCACTCTCTGACACTCTCTGACGCTCTCAGACACTCTCTATCACTCACAGACACTCTCTATCACGTTCTGACACTCTTTGACACTCTCCATCACTCTGTATCACTCTCTGACACTCTCTATCACTCTCTGACACTCTCTGAAATTCTCAGAGGCTCTCTATCACTCTCTATCACTCTCTGACACTCTCAGACACTCTCTATCACTCTCTATCACTCTCAGACACTCTCTGACGCTCTCATACACTCTCTATCACTCTCTATCATTCTCTGACTCTCTCTGACACACTCTGATACTCTCAGACACTCTCTATCACTCTCTATCACTCTCTGAAACTCTCTACCACTCTCTATAACTCTCTGACACTCTCTGACACTCTCTGACACTCTCTATCACTCTCTGACACTCTCTATCACTCTCTATCACTCAATGAAACTCTGTGACACTTTCTATCACTCTCCATCACTCTCCATCACTCTCTGACACTCTCTGACACACTCTGACACTCTCAGACACTCCCTTTCACACTCCGTATCGCTCTGTGACACTCTCTATCACTCTCTATCACTCTGTGACACTCCCTGACACTCTCTGTCACTCTCTGACACTGTCTGACACTCTCTATCACTCTCTATCATTCTCTGACACTCTCTCTTACTCAATGACACTCTGTGACACTCTCTATCCCTCTCTATCACTCTCTATCACTCTCTGACACACTCTGAAACACTCAGACACTCTCTATCACTCTCTATCACTCTCTGACACTCTCTGACACTCTCCATCACTCAATGACACTCTCTGACACTCTCTATCACTCTCTATCACTCTCTATCACTCTCTGACACTCTCTGACACCCTCTGACACTCTCTATCACTCTCTATCACTCTCTGACACTCTCTGACACTCTCTGACACCCTCTGACACACTCTGACACACTCTGACACTCTCTATCACTCAATGACACTCTGTGACACTCTCTATCACTCTCTATCACTATCTGACACTCTCTGACATACTCAGACACTCTGTGACACACTCTGACACTCTCTATCACTCTATGACACTCTCTGACGCTCTCTATCACTCTCTATCACTCTCTGACGCTCTCAGACACTCTCTATCACTCACAGACACTCTCTATCACGTTCTGACACTCTCTGACACTCTCCATCACTCTGTATCACTCTCTGACACTCTCTATCACTCTCTGACACTCTCTGAAATTCTCAGAGGCTCTCTATCACTCTCTATCTCTCTCTGACACTCTCAGACACTCTCTATCACTCTCGATCACTCTCAGACACTCTCTGACGCTCTCATACACTCTCAGACACTCTCTATCACTCTCAGACACTCTCTATCACGCTCTGACACTCTCTGAGGCTCTCAGACACACTCAATCACTCTCTATCACTCTCTGACACTCTCTAACATTCTTCATCACTCTCTGACACACTCTGACACTCTCTGACACTCTCTGACACTCTCTATCACTCTCTATCACTCTCTATCACTCTCTGTCACTCTCTGACACTCTCTATCACTCTCTGACATTCTCTGACACTCTCTATCACACTCTGGCACTCTCTGACACTCTCTATCACTCAATGACAGACTCTGAAACTCTCTGTCACTCTCTATCACTCTCTGACACTCACTGACACTCTCAGACACTCTCATACACTCTCTCTAACTCTCTGACACTCTCTGACACTCTCAGACACTCTCTGACACTCTCAGACACTCTCTATCACTCTCTGTCACTCTCTGACACTCTCTGACACTCTTTATCACTCTTTATTACTCTCTATCACTCTCTGACACTTTATGACACTCTCTGTAACTCTCTACACTCTCTGACACTCTCTGACACACTCAGACACTCTGTGACACACTCTGACACTCTCTATCATTCTATGACACTCTCTGACACTCTCTGACACTCTCTGACACTTTCTAACACACTTTGTCACTCTCAGACACTCTCTGACACTCTCTGACACTCTCTGACACTCACAGACAGTCTCAGATACTCTCTATCGCTCTGTATCACTCTCTAACACTCTCTGACACACTTAATCACTCTCTGACACTCTCTATCACTCTCTATCACTCTCTGACACTCTCTATCACTCTCTGACACACTCTAGCACTCTCTGACACTCTTGATCACTCTCTGACACTCTCTGAAACTCTCTATCACTCAATGACACTCTATGAGACTCTCTATCACTCTCTATCATTCTCTGACTCTCTCTGACACACTCTGACACTCTCAGACACTCTCTATCACTCTCTATCACTCTCTGACACTCTCTATCACTCTCTATAACTCTCTGACACTCTCTGACACTCTCTATCACTCTCTATCACTCTCTGACACTCTCTATCACTCTCTATCACTCAATGAAACTCTGTGACACTTTCTATCACTCTCCATCACTCTCCATCACTCTCTGACACTCTCTGACACACTCTGACACTCTCAGACACTCTCTTTCACACTCCGTATCACTCTGTGACACTCTCTATCACTCTCTATCACTCTGTGACACTCCCTGACACTCTCTCTCACTCTCTGACACTGTCTGACACTCTCTATCAGTCTCTATCTTTCTCTGACACTCTCTCTTACTCAATGACACTCTGTGACACTCTCTATCCCTCTCTATCACTCTCTATCACTCTCTGACACACTCTGAAACACTCTGACACTCTCTATCACTCTCTATCACTCTCTAACACTCTCTGACACTCTCTGACACTCTCCATCACTCAATGACACTCTCTGACACTCTCTATCACTCTCTATCACTCTCTGACACTCTCTGACACCCTCTGACACTCTCTATCACTCTCTATCACTCTGTGACACTCCCTGACACTCTCTCTCACTCTCTGACACTGTCTGACACTCTCTATCACTCTCTATCATTCTCTGACACTCTCTGACACTCTCTCTTACTCAATGACACTCTGTGACACTCTCTATCCCTCTCTATCACTCTATGACACTCTCTAACGCTCTCTATCACTCTCTATCACTCTCTGACACACTCTGAAACACTTTGAAACTCTCTATCACTCTCTATCACTCTCTGACACTCTCTGACACTCTCCATCACTCAATGACACTCTCTGACACTCTCTATCACTCTCTATCACTCTCTGACACTCTCTGACACCCTCTGACTCTCTCTATCACTCTCTATCACTCTCTGAAACTCTCTGACACTCTCTGACACCCGCTGACACACTCTGACACACTCTGACACTCTCTATCACTCAATGACACTCTGTGACACTCTCTATCACTCCCTATCACTATCTGACACTCTCTGACATACTCAGACACTCTGTGACACACTCTGACACTCTCTATCACTCTATGACACTCTCTGACGCTCTCTATCACTCTCTATCACTCTCTGACACTCTCTGACGCTCTCAGACACTCTCTTTCACTCACAGACACTCTCTAACACGTTCTGACACTCTCTGACACTCTCCATCACTCCATGACACTCTCTGACACTCTCTATCACTCTGTATCACTCTCTGACACTCTCCATCACTCTGTATCACTCTCTGACACTCTCTATCACTCTCTGACACTCTCTGAAACTCTCAGAGGCTCTCTATCACTCTCTATCACTCTCTGACACTCTCAGACACTCTCTATCACTCTCTGACACTCACTGACACTCTCAGACCCTCTCTTTCACTCTCTGACACTCTCTGACGCTCTCAGACACTCTCTTTCACTCACAGACACTCTCTAACACGTTCTGACACTCTCTGACACTCTCCATCACTCCATGACACTCTCTGACACTCTCTATCACTCTGTATCACTCTCTGACACTCTCCATCACTCTGTATCACTCTCTGACACTCTCTATCACTCTCTGACACTCTCTGAAACTCTCAGAGGCTCTCTATCACTCTCTATCACTCTGTGACACACTCTGACACTCTCTATCACTCTCTGAAACTCTCTATCACTCTCTGACACTCTCTATCGATCTCTGACACTCTCTGACATAATCAATCACTTTCTATCACTCTCTGACACACTCTGACACTCTCTATCACTCTGTGACACTCTCTGACAGTCTCTATCACTCTCTGACACACTCTGACACTCTCTGACACTCTGTGAAGCTCTCTATCACTCTCTATCACTCTCTGACACTCTCTATCACTCTCTGACACTCTCTGACACTCTGTGAAGCTCTCTATCACTCTCTATCACTCTCTGACACTCTCTATCACTCTCTGACACTCTCTATCACTCTTTATCACTCTCTGACACTCTCTGACACTCTCTATCACTCTATCACTCTCTGACGCTCTCTGGCACTCTCTATCACTCAATGACACTCTCTGACACTCTCTATCACTCTCCATCACTCTCTGACACTCTCTGACACACTCTGACACTCTCAGACACTCTCTTTCACACTCCGCATCACACTCTGACACTCTGTGACACTCTCTATCACTCTCTGACACTCTCTATCACTCTCTATCACTCTCTGACACTCTCTGACACTCTCTATCACTCTCTGACACTCTCTGACACTCTCTATCACTCAATGACACTCTGTGACACTCTCTCTCACTCTCTATCACTATCTGAAGCTCTCTGACAGACTCAGACACTCTGTGACACACTCTGACACTCTCTATCACTCTATGACACTCTCTGACACTCTCTATAACTCTCTATCACTCTCAGACACTCTCTGATGCTATCAGACACACTCAATCACTCTCTATCACTCTCTGACACTCTCTAACATTCTTCATCACTCGCTGACACACTCTGACACTCTCTGACACTCTCTGACACTCTCTATCGCTCTCTGTCACTCTCTGACACTCTCTATCACTCTCTGACACACTCTAGCACTCTCTGACACTCTTGATCACTCTCTGACACTCTCTGAAACTCTCTATCACTCAATGACACTCTATGAGACTCTCTATCAATCTCTATCATTCTCTGACTCTCTCTGACACACTCTGACACTCTCAGACACTCTCTATCACTCTCTATCACTCTCTGACACTCTCTATCACTCTCTATAACTCTCTGACACTCTCTGACACTCTCTATCACTCTCTATCACTCTCTGACACTCTCTATCACTCTCTATCACTCAATGAAACTCTGTGACACTTTCTATCACTCTCCATCACTCTCCATCACTCTCTGACACTCTCTGACACACTCTGACACTCTCAGACACTCTCTTTCACACTCCGTATCACTCTGTGACACTCTCTATCACTCTCTATCACTCTGTGACACTCCCTGACACTCTCTCTCACTCTCTGACACTGTCTGACACTCTCTATCACTCTCTATCATTCTCTGACACTCTCTCTTACTCAATGACACTCTGTGACACTCTCTATCCCTCTCTATCACTCTATGACACTCTCTGACGCTCTCTATCACTCTCTATCACTCTCTGACACACTCTGAAACACTCTGACACTCTCTATCACTCTCTATCACTCTCTGACACTCTCTGACACTCTCTGACACTCTCCATCACTCAATGACACTCTCTGACACTCTCTATCACTCTCTATCACTCTCTGACACTCTCTGACACCCTCTGACACACTCTATCACTCTCTATCACTCTCTGACACTCTCTGACACTCTCTGACACCCTCTGACACACTCTGACACACTCTGACACTCTCTATCACTCAATGGCACTCTGTGACACTCTCTATCACTCTCTATCACTATCTGACACTCTCTGACATACTCAGACACTCTGTGACGCACTCTGACACTCTCTATCACTCTATGACACTCTCTGCCGCTCTCTATCACTCTCTATCACTCTCTGACACTCTCTGACGCTCTCAGACACTCTCTATCACTCACAGACACTCTCTATCACGTTCTGACACTCTCTGACACTCTCCATCACTCCATGACACTCTCAGACCCTCTCTTTCACTCTCTGTCACTCTCAGACACTCTCAGACACTCTCTTTCACTCTCTGTCACTGTGTGACAAACTCTGACACTCTCTATCACTCTCTGAAACTCTCTATCACTCTCTGACACTCTCTATCGATCTCTGACACTCTCTGACATAATCAATCACTTTCTATCACTCTCTGACACACTCTGACACTCTCTATCACTCTGTGACACTCTCTGACAGTCTCTATCACTCTCTATCACTCTCTGACACTCTCTGACACTCTCTGACACTCTCCATCACTCAATGACACTCTCTGACACTCTCTATCACTCTCTATCACTCTCTGACACTCTCTGACACTCTCTATCACTCTCTATCACTCTCTGACACTCTCTGACACTCTGTGACACCCTCTGACACACTTTGACACACTCTGACACTCTCTGACACTCTCTATCACTCTCTGACACTCACTGACACTCTCAGACACTCTCTGTCGCTCTCTATCACTCTCTGACAATCTATATCACTCTCTGACACTCTCTCACACTCTCAGAGGCTCTCTATCACTCTGTATCACTCACTGACACACTCAGGCACTCTCTATCACTCTCTGACACTCACTGACACTCTCAGACACTCGCTTTCACTCTCTGTCACTCTCAGACACTATCAGACACTCTATATCACTCTCTGACACTCTCTATCACTCTATGACACTCTCTGACACTCTCTATCACTCTCTATCACTCTCTGACACACTCTGACACTCTCTGACACTCTCAGACACTCTCTGTCACTCTCTATCACTCTCTGACACTCTATCACTCTCTGACACTCTCTATCACTCTCTATCACTCTCTTACACTCTCGATCACTCTCTTACACTCTCTATCACTCTCTGACACTCTCTATCACTCTCTGATCACTCTCTGACACTCTCTATCACTCTCTGACACTCACTGACACTCTCTGACACTCTCTGTCACTCTCTAACTCTCTCTGACACTCTCTATCACTCTCTGTCTCTCTCTGACACTCTCAGAGGCTCTCGATCACTCTCTTTCACTCACTGACACTCTGAGACGCTCACTATCACTCTCTGACACTCACTGAGACTCTCAGACACTCTCTTTCACTCTCTGTCACTCTCAGACTCTCTCAGACGCTCTCTATCACTCTCTGACACTCTCTATCTCTCTCTGACACTCTCAATCGCTCTCTGAAACTCTCTGACACACTCAATCACTCTCTATCACTCTCTGAAGCACTCTGACACTCTCTATCACACTATGACACTCTCTGACACTCTCTATCACTCTCTATCACTCTCTGACACACTCTGACACTCTCTGAGACTCTCAGACATTCTCTGACACTCTCTATCACTCTCTATCACTCCATGACACTCTCTGACACTCTCAGAATCTCTCTCTCATTCTTTGACACTCTCAGACACTCTCTATCACTCTCTGACACTCTCTATCACTCTCTGACATTCTCAGACACTCTCTGTCACTCTCTGACACTCTCTATCATTCTCTGACACTCTCTGACACTCTCTATCACTCTCTATCACTCTCAGACACTCTCTGTCACTCTCAGACACTCTCAGACACTCGCTTTCACTCACTGACACTCTCAGACACTCGCATTCACTCTCTGTCACTCTCTGAAACTCTCTGACACTCTCTATCACTCTCTGACACTCACTGACACTCTCAGACACTCGATTTCAATCTCTGTCACTCTCAGACACTCTCTATCACTCTCTGACACTCTCTATCACTCTATGACACTCTCTGACACTCTCTATCACTCTCTATCACTCTCTATAACTCTCTGACACTCTCTGACACTCTCTATCACTCTCTATCACTCTCTGACACTCTCTATCACTCTCTATCACTCAATGAAACTCTGTGACTCTTTCTATCACTCTCCATCACTCTCCATCACTCTCTGACACTCTCTGACACACTCTGACACTCTCAGACACTCTCTTTCACACTCCGTATCACTCTGTGACACTCTCTATCACTCTCTATCACTCTGTGACACTCCCTGACACTCTCTCTCACTCTCTGACACTGTCTGACACTCTCTATCACTCTCTATCATTCTCTGACACTCTCTCTTTCTCAATGACACTCTGTGACACTCTCTATCCCTCTCTATCACTCTATGACACTCTCTGACGCTCTGTATCACTCTCTATCACTCTCTGACACACTCTGAAGCACTCTGACACTCTCTATCACTCTCTATCACTCTCTGACACTCTCTGACACTCTCTGACACTCTCCATCACTCAATGACACTCTCTGACACTCTCTATCACTCTCTATCACTCTCTGACACTCTCTGACACCCTCTGACACTCTCTATCACTCTCTATCACTCTCTGACACTCTCTGACAACCTCTGACACACTCTGACACTCTCTATCACTCAATGGCACTCTGTGACACTCTCTATCACTCTCTATCACTATCTGACACTCTCTGACATACTCAGACACTCTGTGACACACTCTGACACTCTCTATCACTCTATGACACTCTCTGACGCTCTCTATCACTCTCTATCACTCTCTGACACTCTCTGACGCTCTCAGACACTCTCTATCACTCAATGACACTCTCTATCACGTTCTGACACTCTCTGACACTCTCCATCACTCCATGACACTCTCTGACACTCTCTATCACTCTCTATCACTCTCTGAAACTCTCAGAGGCTCTCTATCACTCTCTATCACTCTCTGACAATCTCAGACACTCTCTATCACTCTCTGACACTCACTGACACTCTCAGACCCTCTCTTTCACTCTCTGTCACTCTCAGACACTCTCAGACACTCTCTTTCACTCTCTGTCACTGTGTGACACACTCTGACACTCTCTATCACTCTCTGAAACTCTCTATCACTCTCTGACACTCTCTACCGATCTCTGACACTCTCTGACATAATCAATCACTTTCTATCACTCTCTGACACACTCTGACACTCTATATCACTCTGTGACACTCTCTGACAGTCTCTATCACTCTCTGACACTCTCTGACACTCTCTGACACTCTCCACCACTCAATGACACTCTCTGACACTCTCTATCACTCTCTATCACTCTCTGACACTCTCTGACACTCTCTATCATTCTCTATCACTCTCTGACACTCTCTGACACTCTCTGACACACTCTGACACACTCTGACACTCTCTGACACTCTCTATCACTCTCTGACACTCACTGACACTCTCAGACACTCTCTGTCGCTCTCTATCACTCTCTGACAATCTATATCACTCTCTGACACTCTCTGACACTCTCAGAGGCTCTCTATCACTCTCTATCACTCACTGACACACTCAGACACTCTCTATCACTCTCTGACACTCACTGACACTCTCAGACACTCGCTTTCACTCTCTGTCACTCTCAGACACTATCAGCAACTCTATATCACTCTCTGACACTCTCTATCACTCTATGACACTCTCTGACACTCTCTATCACTCTCTATCACTCTCTGACACACTCTGACACTCTCTGACACTCTCAGACACTCTCTGTCACTCTCTATCACTCTCTGACACTCTATCACTCTCTGACACTCTCTATCACTCTCTATCACTCTCTATCACTCTCTTACAATCTCGATCACTCTCTTACACTCTCTATCACTCTCTGACACTCTCTATCACTCTCTGACACTCTCTATCACTCTCTGACACTCACTGACACTCTCTGACACGCTCTGTCACTCTCTAACTCTCTCTGACACTCTCTATCACTCTCTGTCTATCTGTGACACTCTCAGAGGCTCTCAATCACTCTCTTTCACTCACTGACACTCTGAGACGCTCACTATCACTCTCTGACACTCACTGAGACTCTCAGACACTCTCTTTCACTCACTGTGACTCTCAGACTCTCTCAGACGCTCTCTATCACTCTCTGACACTCTCTATCTCTCTCTGACACTCTCAATCGCTCTCTGAAACTCTCTGACACACTCAATCACTCTCTATCACTCTCTGAAGCACTCTGACACTCTCTATCACACTATGACACTCTCTGACACTCTCTATCACTCTCTATCACTCTCTGACACACTCTGACACTCTCTGAGACTCTCAGACATTCTCTGTCACTCTCTATCACTCTCTATCACTCCATGACACTCTCTGACACTCTCAGAATCTCTCTCTCATTCTTTGACACTCTCAGACACTCTCTATCACTCTCTGACACTCTCTATCACTCTCTGACATTCTCAGACACTCTCTGT
Source organism: Heterodontus francisci (assembly GCF_036365525.1). Lineage (NCBI taxonomy): Eukaryota > Metazoa > Chordata > Chondrichthyes > Heterodontiformes > Heterodontidae > Heterodontus > Heterodontus francisci. Next base: position 15,032,072 of record NC_090405.1, read on the forward strand.
CACTCTCTGACACTCTCTATCATTCTCTGACACTCTCTGACACTCTCTATCACTCTCTATCACTCTCAGACACTCTCTGTCACTCTCAGACACTCTCAGACACTCGCTTTCACTCACTGACACTCTCAGACACTCTCTATCACTCTCTGACACTCTCTATCACTCTATGACACTCTCTGACACTCTCTATCACTCTCTATCACCCTCTGACACACTCTGACACTCTCTGACCCTCTCAGACACTCTCTGTCACTCTCTATCACTCTCTGACACTCTCTCTCACTCTCTGACACTCTCTATCACTCTCTTACACTCTCTATCACTCTCTGACACTCTCCATCACTCACTGACACTCTCAGACGCTCACTATCACACTCTGACACTCACTGACACTCTCAGACACTCTCTTTCACTCTCTGTCACTCTCAGACTCTCTCAGACGCTCTCTATCACTCTCTGACACTCTCTATCACTCTCTGACACTCTCTGACACTCTCTATCACTCTCTGACACTCTCTATCACTCTATGACACTCTCTGACACTCTCTATCACTCTCTATCACTCTCTATCACTCTCTTACACTCTCTAACACTCTCTGACACTCTCTGACACACTCTATCACACTCTGACACTGTCTGACACTCTCCATCACTCAATGACACACTCTGAAACTCTCTACCACTCTCTATCACTCTCTATCAAACTCTGACACTCACTGACACTCTCAGACACTCGCTGTCACTCTCAGACACTCTCTGTCAGTCTCAGACACTCTCAGACACTCTCTATCACTCTCTGACACTCTCTATCACTCTCTGACACTCTCTTTCGCTCTCTGACACTCTCTGACACACTCTGACACTTTCTGACACTCTCAGACACTCTCTATCACTCTCTATCACTCTCAGACACTCTGTGTCACTCTCTGACACTCTCTATCACTCTCTGACACTCTCTTTCGTTCTCTGACACTTACTGACACTCTCAGACACTCTCTATCACTCTCTATCACTCTCTGACACTCTCTGACACTCTCAGAATCTCTCTCTCACTCTCTGACACTCTCAGACACTCTCTATCACTCTCTGACACTCTCTATCACTCTCTGACATTCTCAGACACCCTCTATCACTCTCTGACCCTCTCTATCACTCTCTGACACTCTCTGACACTCTCTATCACTCTCTGACACTCATTGAAACTCTCAGACGCTCTCTGTCACTCTCAGCCTATCTCTATCACCCTCTATCACTCTCTGACACTCTCTGACACTCTCTATCACTCAAAGACCCTCTGTGACACTCTCTATCACTCTCTATCACTCTCTGACTCTCTCTGACAAACTCAGATACTCTGTGACACACTCTGACACTCTCTGTCACTCTATGACACTCTCTGACACTCTCTATCACTCTCTATCACTCTCTGACACTCTATGACACTGTCTGACTCTCTCTGACACACTCTATCACTCTCTATCACGCTCTTACACTATCTGACACCCTTTGACACACTCTGACACAATCTGACACTCTCTGACACTCTCTGACACTCTCTATCACTCTCTATCACTCTCTGACACTCTCTGACAATCTCAGAGGCTCTCTATCACACTCTATCACTCTCTGACACTCTCAGAGACTCTCTATCACTCTCTAAAACTCACTGACACTCTCAGACACTCTCTGTTTCTCTCTGTCACTCTCAGACCCTCTCAGAAACTCTCTATCACTCTCTGACACTCACTGACACTCTCAGACACTCTCTTTCACTCTCTGTTACTCTCAGACACTCTCTATCACTCTCTGACACTCTCTATCACTCTCTGACACTCTCTATCGCTCTCTGACGCTCTCTGACAATCTCAGAGGCTCTCTATCACTCTCTATCACTCTCTATCACTCTCTGACACTCTCAGACACTCTCGATCACTCTCTGACAGTCACTGACACTCTCAGACACTCTCTGTCACACTCTGTCACTCTCTGACACTCTCAGACACTCTCTATCACTCTCTATCTCCCTCTGACACTCTCTGACACTCTCAGAGACTCTCTATCACTCTCTATCACTCACTGACACACTCAAAAACTCTCTATCACTCCCTGACACTCACTGACACTCTCAGACACTCTCTTTCGCTCTCTGTCACTCTCAGACACTCACAGACACTCTCTATCACTCTCTGACAATCTACATCACTCCCTGACACTCTCTATCGCTCTCTGACACTCTCAGACACTCTCTATCACTCTATCACTCTCTATCACTCTCTGACACTCTCTATCACTCTCTATCACACTCTGACACTTTATGACACTCTCTGTAACTCTCTATCACTCTCTGACACTCTCTGACACACTCAGACACTCTGTGACACACTTTGTCACTCTCTGACACTCTCTGACACTCACAGACAGTCTCAGATACTCTCTATCACTCTGTATCACTCTCTAACACTCTCTGACACACTTAATCACTCTCTGACACTCTCTATCACTCTCTATCACTCTCTGACACTCTCTATCACTCTCTGACACACTCTAGCACTCTCTGACACTCTTGATCACTCTCTGACACTCTCTGACACTCTCTATCACTCAATGACACTCAATGAGACTCTCTATCACTCTCTATCATTCTCTGACTCTCTCTGACACACTCTGACACTCTCAGACACTCTCTATCACTCTCTATAACTCTCTGACACTCTCTGACACTCTATATCACTCTCTATCACTCTCTGACACTCTCTATCACTCTCTATCACTCAATGACACTCTGTGACACTCTCTATCACTCTCCATCACTCTCCATCACTCTCTGACACTCTCTGACACACACTGACACTCTCAGACACTCTCTTTCACACTCCGTATCACTCTGTGACACTCTCTATCACTCTCTATCACTCTGTGACACTCCCTGACACTCTCTCTCACTCTCTGACACTGTCTGACACTCTCTATCACTCTCTATCATTCTCTGACACTCTCTGACACTCTCTCTTATTCAATGACACTCTGTGACACTCTCTATCCCTCTCTATCACTCTATGACACTCTCTGACGCTCTCTATCACTCTCTATCACTCTCTGACACACTCTGAAACACTCTGACACTCTCTATCACTCTCTATCACTCTCTATCACTCTCTGACACTCTCTGACACTCTCTGACACTCTCCATCACTCAATGACACTCTCTGACACTCTCTATCACTCTCTATCACTCTCTATCACTCTCTGACACTCTCTGACACCCTCTGACACTCACTATCACTCTCTATCACTCTCTGACACTCTCTGACACTCTCTGACACACTCTGACATACTCTGACACACTCTGACACTCTCTGACACTCTCTGACACTCTCTATCACTCTCTGACACTCACTGACACTCTCAGACACTCTCTGTCGCTCTCTATCACTCTCTGACAATCTATATCACTCTCTGACACTCTCTGACACTCTCAGAGGCTCTCTATCACTCTCTATCACTCACTGACACACTCAGACACTCTCTATCACTCTCTGACACTCACTGACACTCTCAGACATTCGCTTTCACTCTCTGTCACTCTCAGACACTATCAGACACTCTATATCACTCTCTGACACTCTCTATCACTCTATGACACTCTCTGACATTCTCTATCACTCTCTATCACTCTCTGACACACTCTGACACTCTCTGACACTCTCAGACACTCTCTGTCACTCTCTATCACTCTCTGACACTCTCTATCACTCTCTGACACTCTCTATCACTCTCTATCACTCTCTTACACTCTCGATCACTCTCTTACACTCTCTATCACTCTCTGACACTCTCTATCACTCTCTGACACTCTCTATCACTCTCTATCACTCTCTGACACTCTCTATCTCTCTCTGACACTCACTGACACTCTCAGACACTCTCTGTCACTCTCTAACACTCTCTGACACTCTCTATCACTCTCTGACACTCTCTATCTCTCTCTGACACTCTCAATCGCTCTCTGAAACTCTCTGACACACTCAATCACTCTCTATCACTCTCTGACACACTATGACACTCTCTGAGACTCTCTATCACTCTCTATCACTCTCTGACACACTCTGACAGTCTCTGAGACTCTCAGACATTCTCTGTCACTCTCTATCACTCTCTATCACTCCATGACACTCTCTGACACTCTCAGAATCTCTCTCTCATTCTCTGACACTCTCAGACACTCTCTATCACTCTCTGACACTCTCTATCACTCTCTGACATTCTCAGACACTCTCTATCACTCTCTGACACTCTCTATCATTCTCTGACACTCTCTGACACTCTCTATCACTCTCTATCACTCTCAGACACTCTCTGTCACTCTCAGACACTCTCAGACATTCGCTTTCACTCACTGACACTCTCAGACACTCGCTTTCACTCTCTGTCACTCTCTGAAACTCTCTGACACTCTCTATCACTCTCTGACACTCACTGACACTCTCAGACACTCGATTTCACTCTCTGTCACTCTCAGACACTCTCTATCACTCTCTATCACTCTCTGACACTCTCTGACACTCTCTATCACTCTATGACACTATCTGACACTCTCTTTCACTCTCTATCATTCTCTGACACACTCTGACACTCTCTGACACTCTCAGACACTCTCTGTCACTCTCTATCACTCTCTGACACTCTCTCTCACACTCTGACATTCTCTATCACTCTCTTACACTCTCTATCACTCTCTGACACTCTCTATCACTCACTGACACTCTCAGACGCTCACTATCACTCTCTGACACTCACTGACACTCTCAGACACTCTCTTTCACTCTCTGTCACTCTCAGACTCTCTCAGACGCTCTCTATCACTCTCTGACACTCTCTATCACTCTCTGACACTCTCTGACACTCTCTATCACTCTCTGACACTCTCAATCGCTCTCTGAAACTCTCTGGCACACTCAATCACTCTCTGTCACTCTCTGACGCACTCTGACACTCTCTATCACTCTATGACACTCTCTGACACTCTCTATCACTCTCGATCACTCTCTGACACACTGACACTCTCTGACACTCTCAGACATTCTCTGTCACTCTCTATCACTCTCTGACTCTCTCTATCACTCTCTGACACTCTCTATCACTCTCTATCACTCTCTTACACTCTCTAACACTCTCTGACACTCTCTGACACACTCTATCACACTCTGACACTGTCTGACACTCTCCATCACTCAATGACACACTCTGAAACTCTCTATCACTCTCTATCACTCTCTATCAAACTCTGACACTCACTGACACTCTCAGACACACGCTGTGACTCTCAGACAGTCTCTGTCAGTCTCAGACACTCTCAGACACTCTCTATCACTCTCTGACACTCTCTATCACTCTCTGACACTCTATTTCGCTCTCTGACACTCTCTGACACACTCTGACACACTCTGACACTCTCAGACACTCTCTATCACTCTCTATCACTCTCAGACACTCTCTGTCACTCTCTGACACTCTCTATCACTCTCTGACACTCTCTTTCGTTCTCTGACACTTTCTGACACTCTCAGACACTCTCTATCACTCTCTATCACTCTCTGACACTCTCTGACACTCTCAGAATCTCTCTCACACTCTCTGACACTCTCAGACACTCTCTATCACTCTCTGACACTCTCTATCACTCTCTGACATTCTCAGACACTCTCTGTCACTCTCTGACACTCTCTATCACTCTCTGACACTCTCTGACACTCTCTATCACTCTCTGACACTCATTGACACTCTCAGACGCTCTCTGTCACTCTCAGCCTATCTCTATCACTCTCTATCACTCTCTGACACTCTCTATCACTCAAAGAACCTCTGTGACACTCTCTATCACTCTCTATCACTCTCTGACTCTCTCTGACAAACTCAGACACTCTGTGACACACTCTGACACTCTCTGTCACTCTATGACACTCTCTGACACTCTCTATCACTCTCTATCACTCTCTGACACTCTATGACACTGTCTGACTCTCTCTGACACACTCTATCACTCTCTTTCACGCTCTTACACTATCTGACACCCTCTGACACAATCTGACACACTCTGACACTCTCTGACACTCTCTATCACTCTCTATCACTCTCTGACACTCTCTGACAATCTCAGAGGCTCTCTATCACACTCTATCACTCTCTGACACTCTCAGAGACTCTAACACTCTCTAAAACTCACAGACACTCTCAGACACTCTCTGTTTCTCTCTGTCACTCTCAGACCCTCTCAGAAACTTTCTATCACTTTCTGACACTCACTGACACTCTCAGACACACTCTTTCACTCTCTGTTACTCTCAGACACTCTCTATCACTCTCTGACACTCTCTATCACTCTCTGACACTCTCTATCGATCTCTGACACTCTCTGACAATCTCAGAGGCTCTCTATCACTCTCTATCACTCTCTATCACTCTCTGACACTCTCAGACACTCTCAGACACTCTCTATCACTCTCTGACACTCACTGACACTCTCAGACACTCTCTGTCACACTCTGTCACTCTCTGACACTCTCAGACACTCTCTATCACTCTCTATCTCCCTCTGACACTCTCTGACACTCTCAGAGGCTCTCTATCACTCTCTATCACTCACTGACACACTCAAAAACTCTCTATCACTCCCTGACACTCACTGACACTCTCAGACACTCTCTTTCGCTCTCTGTCACTCTCAGACGGTCACAGACACTCTCTATCACTCTCTGACAATCTATATCACTCTCTGACACTCTCTATCACTCTCTGACACTCTTTGACACTCTCTGTCACTCAATGACACTCTGTGACCCTCTCTATCACTCTCTATCACTATCTGACACTCTCTGACATACTCAGACACTCTGTGACACACTCTGACACTCTCTATCACTCTATCACACTCTCTGACGCTCTCTATCACTCTCTATCACTCTCTGACACTCTCTGACGCTCTCAGACACTCTCAGACACTCTCTGTCACTCTCAGACACTCTCTATCACGCTCTGACACTCTCTGACGCTCTCAGACACACTCAATCACTCTCCATCACTCTCTGACACTCTCTTTCGCTCTCTGTCACTCTCAGACTCTCACAGATACTCTCTATCACTCTCTGACAATCGATATCACTCTCTGACACTCTCTATCACTCTCTGACACTCTCAGACACTCTCTATCACTCTCGATCACTCTCTGACACTCTCTGACACTCTCTATCACTCAATGACACTCTGTGACACTCTCTATCACTCTCTATCACTATCTGACACTCTCTGACATACTCAGACACAATGTGACACACTCTGACAGTCTCTATCACTCTATGACACTCTCTATCACTCTCAGACACTCTCTATCACGCTCTGACACTCTCTGATGCTCTCAGACACACTCAATCACACTCTACCACTCTCTGACACTCTCTAACATTCTTCATGACTCCCTGACACACTCTGACACTCTCTGACACTCTCTGACACTCTCTATCACTCTCTATCACTCTCTGACACTCTCTATCACACTCTGACACTCTCTGACACTCACTATCACTCAATGACTCACTCTGAAACTCTCTGTCACTCTCTATCACTCTCTATCACTCTCTGACACTCACTGACACTCTCAGACACTCTCTATCACTCGCTGTCACTCTCTGACACTCTCTGACACTCTCTATCACTCTCTATCACTCTCTGAAACTCTCTGACACTATCTGTAACTCTCTATCACTCTCTGACACTCTCTGACACACTCAGACACTCTGTGACACACTCTGACTCTCTCTATCATTCTATGACACTCTCTGACACTCTCAGACACTTTCTGTCACCTTTGTCTCTCTCTGACACTCTCTGACACTCTCTGACACTCTCTGACACTCTCTGACACTCACAGACACTCTCAGATACTCTCTATCACTCTGTATCACTCTCTAACACTCTCTGACAAACTTAATCACTCTCTATCACTCTCTATCACTCGCTGACACTCTCTATCACTCTCTGACACACTCTAGAACTCCCTGACACTCTCGATCACTCTCTGACACTCTCTGAAACTCTCTATCACTCAATGGCACTCTATGACACTCTCTATCACTCTCTATCATTCTCTGACTCTCTCTGACACACTCTGACACTCTCAGACACTCTCATACACTCTATATCACTCTCTATCACACTCTGACACTCTCTGACACTCTCAGACATTCTGTGACACACTCTGACACTCTCTATCACTCTCTGAAACTCTCTGACACTCTCTGACACTCTCTATCACTCGCTGACACTCTCTGACACGCTCTATCACTCTCTATCACTCTCTGACACTCTCTGACACTCTCTGACACTCTCTATCACACTCTATCACTCTCTGACACTCTCTGACTGTCTCAGACACTGTCTATCACTCTCTATCACTCGCAGTCACTCTCAGACACTCTCAGACACTCTCTGTCACTCTCTGTCACTCTCAGACACGCTCAGATTCTCTCTATCACTCTGTGACACTCCCTGACACTCTCTCTCACTCTCTGCCACTGTCTGACACTCTCTATCACTCTCTATCTTTCTCTGACACTCTCTGACACTCTCTCTTACTCAATGCCACTCTGTGACACTCTCTATCCCTCTTTATCACTCTATGACACTCTCTGACGCTCTCTATCACTCTCTATCACTCTCTGACACACTCTGAAACACTTTGACACTCTCTATCACTCTCTATCACTCTCTGACACTCTCTGACACTCTCTGACACTCTCCATCACTCAATGACACTCTCTGACACTCTCTATCACTCTCTATCACTCTCTGACACTCTCTGAAACCCTCTGACACTCTCTATCACTCTCTATCACTCTCTGACACTCTCTGACACTCTCTGACACCCTCTGACACACTCTGACACACTCTGACACTCTCTGACACTCTCTGACACTCTCTATCACTCTCTGACACTCTCAGACACTCTCTGTCGCTCTCTATCACTCTCTGACAATCTATATCACTCTCTGACACTCTCTGACACTCTTTGACACTCTCTGACACTCTCTATCACTCTCTATCACTCTCTGACACACTCTGACACTCTCTGACACTCTCAGACACTCTCTGTCACTCTCTATCACTCTCTGACACTCTCTGTCACTCTCTGACACTCTCTATCACTCTCTATCACTCTCTTACACACTCGATCACTCTCTTACACTCTCTATCACTCTCTGACACTCTCTGACACTCTCTATCACTCTCTATCACTCTCTGACACTCTCTATCACTCTCTGACACTCACTGACACTCTCAGACACTCTCTGTCACTCTCTAACTCTCTCTGACACTCTCTATCACTCTCTGACATTCTCTGACACTCTCAGAGGCTCTCGATCACTCTCTTTCACTCACTGACACTCTGAGATGCTCACTATCACTCTCTGACACTCACTGAGACTCTCAGAAACTCTATTTCACTCTCTGTCACTCTCAGACTCTCTCAGACGCTCTCTATCACTCTCTGACACTCTCTATCACTCTCTGACACACTCAATCGCTCTCTGAAACTCTCTGACACACTCAATCACTCTCTATCACTCTCTGACACACTCTGACACTCTCTGAGACTCTCAGACATTCTCTGTCACTCTCTATCACTCTCTATCACTCCATGACACTCTCTGACACTCTCAGAATCTCTCTCTCATTCTCTGACACTCTCAGACACTCTCTATCACTCTCTGACACTCTCTATCACTCTCTGACATTCTCAGACACTCTCTATCACTCTCTATCACTCTCTGACACTCTCTATCACTCTCTGACACTCTCAGACACTCTCTATCACTCTCTGACACTCTCTATCACTCTCTGACATTCTCAGACACTCTCTATCACTCTCTATCACTCCATGACACTCTCTGACACTCTCAGAATCTCTCTCTCATTCTCTGACACTCTCAGACACTCTCTATCACTCTTTGACACTCTCTATCACTCTCAGACATTCTCTGTCACTCTCTATCACTCTCTATCACTCCATGACACTCTCTGACACTCTCAGAATCTCTCTCTCATTCTCTGACACTCTCAGACACTCTCTATCACTCTCAGACACTCTCTGTCACTCTCAGACACTCTCAGACACTCGCTTTCACTCACTGACACTCTCAGACACTCGCTTTCACTCTCTGTCACTCTCTGAAACTCTCTGACACACTCTATCACTCTCTGACACTCACTGACACTCTCAGACACTCGATTTCACTCTCTATCACTCTCAGACACTCTCTATCACTCTCTGACACTCTCTGACACTCTCTATCACTCTATGACACTCTCTGACACTCTCTATCACTCTCTATCACTCTCTGATGCACTCTGACACTCTCTGACACTCTCAGACACTCTCTATCACTCTCTGACACTCTCTCTCACTTTCTGACACTCTCTATCACTCTCTTACACTCTCTATCACTCTCTGACACTCTCTCTCACTCTCTGACACTCTCTATCACTCTCTTACACTCTCTATCGCTCTCTGAAAATCTCTGACACACTCAATCACTCTCTGTCACTCTCTGACGCACTCTGACACTCTCTATCACTCTATGACACTCTCTGACACTCTCTATCACTTTCTATCACTCTCTGACACACTGACACTCTCTGACACTCTCAGACATTCTCTGTCACTCTCTATCACTCTCTGACTCTCTCTATCACTCTCTGACACTCTCTATCACTCTCTTACACTCTCTAACACTCTCTGACACACTCTATCACACTCTGACACTGTCTGACACTCTCCATCACTCAATGACACACTCTGAAACTCTCTATCACTCTCTATCAAACTCTGACACTCACTGACACTCTCAGACACTCGATGTCACTCTCAGACACTCTCTGTCAGTCTCAGACACTCTCAGACACACTCTATCACTCTCTGACACTCTCTATCACTCTCTGACACTCTCTATCACTCTCTGACACTCTATTTCGCTCTCTGACACTCTCTGACACACTCTGACACTTTCTGACACTCTCAGACACTCTCTATCACTCTCTATCACTCTCAGACACTCTCTGACACTCTCAGACACTTTCTGTCACCTTTGTCTCTCTCTGACACTCTCTGACACTCTCTGACACTCTCTGACACTCACAGACACTCTCAGATACTCTCTATCACTCTGTATCACTCGCTGACACTCTCTATCACTCTCTGACACACTCTAGCACTCCCTGACACTCTCGATCACTCTCTGACACTCTCTGAAACTCTTTATCACTCAATGGCACTCTCTGACACTCTCTATCACTCTTTATCATTCTCTGACTCTCTCTGACACACTCTGACACTCTCAGACACTCTCATACACTCTCTATCACTCTCTATCACTCTCTGACACTCTCTGACACTCTCTATCACTCTCTGACACTCTCAATCGCTCTCAGACACTCTCTATCACTCTCTGATACTCTCTATCACTCTCTGACACTCTCTTTCGCTCTCTGACACTCTCTGACACACTCTGACACATTCTGACACTCTCAGACACTCTCTATCACTCTCTATCACTCTCAGACACTCTCTGTCACTCTCTGACGCTCTCTATCACTCTCTGACACTCTCTTTCGTTCTCTGACACTTTCTGACACTCTCAGACACTCTCTATCACTTTCTATCACTCTCTGACACTCTCTGACACTCTCAGAATCTCTCTCTCACTCTCTGACACTCTCAGACACTCTCTATCACTCTCTGACACTCTCTATCACTCTCTGACATTCTCAGACACTCTCTATCACTCTCTGACACTCTCTATCACTCTCTGACACTCTCTGACACTCTCTATCACTCTCTGACACTCATTGACACTCTCAGACGCTCTCTGTCACTCTCAGCCTATCTCTATCACTCTCTATCACTCTCTGACACTCTCTGACACTCTCTATCACTCAAAGACCCTCTGTGACACTCTCTATCACTCTCTATCACTCTCTGACTCTCTCTGACAAACTCAGACACTCTGTGACACACTCTGACACTCTCTGTCACACTATGACACTCTCTGAGACTCTCAATCACTCTCTATCACTCTCTGACACTCTATGACACTATCTGACACCCTCTGACACACTCTGACACAAACTGACACTCTCTGACACTCTCTATCACTCTCTATCACTCTCTATCACTCTCTGACACTCTCAGAGACTCTCTATCACTCTCTAAAACTCACTGACACTCTCAGACACTCTCTGTTTCTCTCTGTCACTCTCAGACCCTCTCAGAAACTCTCTATCACTCTCTGACACTCACTGACACTCTCAGACACTCTCTTTCACTCTCTGTTACTCTCACACACTTTCTATCACTCTCTGACACTCTCTATCACTCTCTGACACTCTCTATCGCTCTCTGACACTCTCTGACAATCTCAGAGGCTCTCTATCACTCTCTATCACTCTCTATCACTCTCTGACACTCTCAGACACTCTCTATCACTCTCTGACACTCACTGACACTCTCAGACACTCTCTGTCACACTCTATCACTCTCTGACACTCTCAGACACCCTCTATCACTCTCTATCTCCCTCTGACACTCTCTGACACTCTCAGAGACTCTCTATCACTCTCTATCACTCACTGACAGACTCAAAAACTCTCTATCACTCCCTGACACTCACTGACACTCACTGACACTCTCAGACACTCTATTTCGCTCTCTGTCACTCTCAGACACTCACAGACACTCTCTATCACTCTCTGACAATCTATATCAATCTCTGACACTCTCTATCGCTCTCTGACACTCTCAGACACTCTCTATCACTCTCTATCACTCTCTGACACTCTTTGACACTCTCTGTCACTCAATGACACTCTCTGACACTTTCTATCACTCGCTGACACTCTCTCACACGCTCTATCACTCTCTATCACTCTCTGACACTCTCTGACACTCTCTGACACTCTCTATCACACTCTATCACTCTCTGACACTCTCTGACTGTCTCAGACACTGTCTATCACTCTCTATCACTCTCAGTCACTCTCAGACACTCTCTATCACTCTCTGACACTCACTGACACTCTCAGACACTCTCTGTCACTCTCTGTCACTCTCAGACACGCTCAGATTCTCTCTATCACTCTGTGACACTCCCTGACACTCTCTCTCACTCTCTGACACTGTCTGACACTCTCTATCACTCTCTATCATTCTCTGACACTCTCTGACACTCTCTCTTACTCAATGACACTCTATGACACTCTCTATCCGTCTCTGACACTCTCAGACACTCTCTGTCACTCTCGATCATTCTCTGACACTCTCCATCACTCAATGACACTCTGTGACACTCTCTATCACTCTCTATCATTCTATGACACTCTCTGACACTCTCAGACACTTTCTGTCACCTTTGTCTCTCTCTGACACTCTCTGACACTCACTGACACTCTCATACACTCTCTATCACTCTCTATCACACTCTGACACTCTCATACATTCTGTGACACATTCTGACACTCTTTGACACTCTCTGACACGCTCTATCACTCTCTATCACTCTCTGACACTCTCAGTCACTCTCTGTCACTCTCTGACACTCACTGACACTCTCAGACACTCTCTGTCACTCTCTGTCACTCTCAGACACGCACAGAATCTCTCTATCACTCTCTGACTCTCTCTATCACTCTCTGACACTCTCTATCACTCTCTGACACTCTCTGACATACTCAGACACTCTGTGACACACTCTGACACTCTCTATCACTCTATCACACTCTCTGACGCTCTCTATCACTCTCTATCACTCTCTGACACTCTCTGACGCTCTCAGACACTCTCAGACACTCTCTGTCACTCTCAGACACTCTCTATCACGCTCTGACACTCTCTGACGCTCTCAGACACACTCAATCACTCTCCATCACTCTCTGACACTCTCTTTCGCTCTCTGTCACTCTCAGACTCTCACAGATACTCTCTATCACTCTCTGACAATCGATATCACTCTCTGACACTCTCTATCACTCTCTGACACTCTCAGACACTCTCTATCACTCTCGATCACTCTCTGACACTCTCTGACACTCTCTATCACTCAATGACACTCTGTGACACTCTCTATCACTCTCTATCACTATCTGACACTCTCTGACATACTCAGACACAATGTGACACACTCTGACAGTCTCTATCACTCTATGACACTCTCTATCACTCTCAGACACTCTCTATCACGCTCTGACACTCTCTGATGCTCTCAGACACACTCAATCACACTCTACCACTCTCTGACACTCTCTAACATTCTTCATGACTCCCTGACACACTCTGACACTCTCTGACACTCTCTGACACTCTCTATCACTCTCTATCACTCTCTGACACTCTCTATCACACTCTGACACTCTCTGACACTCACTATCACTCAATGACTCACTCTGAAACTCTCTGTCACTCTCTATCACTCTCTATCACTCTCTATCACTCTCTATCACTCTCTGACGCACTCTGACACTCTCTGACACTCTCAGACACTCTCTATCACTCTCTGACACTCTCTCTCACTTTCTGACACTCTCTATCACTCTCTTACACTCTCTATCACTCGCTGTCACTCTCTGACACTCTCTGACACTCTCTATCACTCTCTATCACTCTCTGAAACTCTCTGACACTATCTGTAACTCTCTATCACTCTCTGACACTCTCTGACACACTCAGACACTCTGTGACACACTCTGACTCTCTCTATCATTCTATGACACTCTCTGACACTCTCAGACACTTTCTGTGACCTTTGTCTCTCTCTGACACTCTCTGACACTCTCTGACACTCTCTGACACTCTCTGACACTCACAGACACTCTCAGATACTCTCTATCACTCTGTATCACTCTCTAACACTCTCTGACAAACTTAATCACTCTCTATCACTCTCTATCACTCGCTGACACTCTCTATCACTCTCTGACACACTCTAGAACTCCCTGACACTCTCGATCACTCTCTGACACTCTCTGAAACTCTCTATCACTCAATGGCACTCTATGACACTCTCTATCACTCTCTATCATTCTCTGACTCTCTCTGACACACTCTGACACTCTCAGACACTCTCATACACTCTATATCACTCTCTATCACACTCTGACACTCTCTGACACTCTCAGACATTCTGTGACACACTCTGACACTCTCTATCACTCTCTGAAACTCTCTGACACTCTCTGACACTCTCTATCACTCGCTGACACTCTCTGACACGCTCTATCACTCTCTATCACTCTCTGACACTCTCTGACACTCTCTGACACTCTCTATCACACTCTATCACTCTCTGACACTCTCTGACTGTCTCAGACACTGTCTATCACTCTCTATCACTCGCAGTCACTCTCAGACACTCTCAGACACTCTCTGTCACTCTCTGTCACTCTCAGACACGCTCAGATTCTCTCTATCACTCTGTGACACTCCCTGACACTCTCTCTCACTCTCTGCCACTGTCTGACACTCTCTATCACTCTCTATCTTTCTCTGACACTCTCTGACACTCTCTCTTACTCAATGCCACTCTGTGACACTCTCTATCCCTCTTTATCACTCTATGACACTCTCTGACGCTCTCTATCACTCTCTATCACTCTCTGACACACTCTGAAACACTTTGACACTCTCTATCACTCTTTATCACTCTCTGACACTCTCTGACACTCTCTGACACTCTCCATCACTCAATGACACTCTCTGACACTCTCTATCACTCTCTATCACTCTCTGACACTCTCTGAAACCCTCTGACACTCTCTATCACTCTATATCACTCTCTGACACTCTCTGACACTCTCTGACACCCTCTGACACACTCTGACACACTCTGACACTCTCTGACACTCTCTGACACTCTCTATCACTCTCTGACACTCTCAGACACTCTCTGTCGCTCTCTATCACTCTCTGACAATCTATATCACTCTCTGACACTCTCTGACACTCTTTGACACTCTCTGACACTCTCTATCACTCTCTATCACTCTCTGACACACTCTGACACTCTCTGACACTCTCAGACACTCTCTGTCACTCTCTATCACTCTCTGACACTCTCTGTCACTCTCTGACACTCTCTATCACTCTCTATCACTCTCTTACACACTCGATCACTCTCTTACACTCTCTATCACTCTCTGACACTCTCTGACACTCTCTATCACTCTCTATCACTCTCTGACACTCTCTATCACTCTCTGACACTCACTGACACTCTCAGACACTCTCTGTCACTCTCTAACTCTCTCTGACACTCTCTATCACTCTCTGACATTCTCTGACACTCTCAGAGGCTCTCGATCACTCTCTTTCACTCACTGACACTCTGAGATGCTCACTATCACTCTCTGACACTCACTGAGACTCTCAGAAACTCTATTTCACTCTCTGTCACTCTCAGACTCTCTCAGACGCTCTCTATCACTCTCTGACACTCTCTATCACTCTCTGACACACTCAATCGCTCTCTGAAACTCTCTGACACACTCAATCACTCTCTATCACTCTCTGACACACTCTGACACTCTCTGAGACTCTCAGACATTCTCTGTCACTCTCTATCACTCTCTATCACTCCATGACACTCTCTGACACTCTCAGAATCTCTCTCTCATTCTCTGACACTCTCAGACACTCTCTATCACTCTCTGACACTCTCTATCACTCTCTGACATTCTCAGACACTCTCTATCACTCTCTATCACTCTCTGACACTCTCTATCACTCTCTGACACTCTCAGACACTCTCTATCACTCTCTGACACTCTCTATCACTCTCTGACATTCTCAGACACTCTCTATCACTCTCTATCACTCCATGACACTCTCTGACACTCTCAGAATCTCTCTCTCATTCTCTGACACTCTCAGACACTCTCTATCACTCTTTGACACTCTCTATCACTCTCAGACATTCTCTGTCACTCTCTATCACTCTCTATCACTCCATGACACTCTCTGACACTCTCAGAATCTCTCTCTCATTCTCTGACACTCTCAGACACTCTCTATCACTCTCAGACACTCTCTGTCACTCTCAGACACTCTCAGACACTCGCTTTCACTCACTGACACTCTCAGACACTCGCTTTCACTCTCTGTCACTCTCTGAAACTCTCTGACACACTCTATCACTCTCTGACACTCACTGACACTCTCAGACACTCGATTTCACTCTCTATCACTCTCAGACACTCTCTATCACTCTCTGACACTCTCTGACACTCTCTATCACTCTATGACACTCTCTGACACTCTCTATCACTCTCTATCACTCTCTGACGCACTCTGACACTCTCTGACACTCTCAGACACTCTCTATCACTCTCTGACACTCTCTCTCACTTTCTGACACTCTCTATCACTCTCTTACACTCTCTATCACTCTCTGACACTCTCTCTCACTCTCTGACACTCTCTATCACTCTCTTACACTCTCTATCGCTCTCTGAAAATCTCTGACACACTCAATCACTCTCTGTCACTCTCTGACGCACTCTGACACTCTCTATCACTCTATGACACTCTCTGACACTCTCTATCACTTTCTATCACTCTCTGACACACTGACACTCTCTGACACTCTCAGACATTCTCTGTCACTCTCTATCACTCTCTGACTCTCTCTATCACTCTCTGACACTCTCTATCACTCTCTTACACTCTCTAACACTCTCTGACACACTCTATCACACTCTGACACTGTCTGACACTCTCCATCACTCAATGACACACTCTGAAACTCTCTATCACTCTCTATCAAACTCTGACACTCACTGACACTCTCAGACACTCGATGTCACTCTCAGACACTCTCTGTCAGTCTCAGACACTCTCAGACACACTCTATCACTCTCTGACACTCTCTATCACTCTCTGACACTCTCTATCACTCTCTGACACTCTATTTCGCTCTCTGACACTCTCTGACACACTCTGACACTTTCTGACACTCTCAGACACTCTCTATCACTCTCTATCACTCTCAGACACTCTCTGACACTCTCAGACACTTTCTGTCACCTTTGTCTCTCTCTGACACTCTCTGACACTCACAGACACTCTCAGATACTCTCTATCACTCTGTATCACTCGCTGACACTCTCTATCACTCTCTGACACACTCTAGCACTCCCTGACACTCTCGATCACTCTCTGACACTCTCTGAAACTCTTTATCACTCAATGGCACTCTCTGACACTCTCTATCACTCTTTATCATTCTCTGACTCTCTCTGACACACTCTGACACTCTCAGACACTCTCATACACTCTCTATCACTCTCTATCACTCTCTGACACTCTCTGACACTCTCTATCACTCTCTGACACTCTCAATCGCTCTCAGACACTCTCTATCACTCTCTGATACTCTCTATCACTCTCTGACACTCTCTTTCGCTCTCTGACACTCTCTGACACACTCTGACACATTCTGACACTCTCAGACACTCTCTATCACTCTCTATCACTCTCAGACACTCTCTGTCACTCTCTGACGCTCTCTATCACTCTCTGACACTCTCTTTCGTTCTCTGACACTTTCTGACACTCTCAGACACTCTCTATCACTTTCTATCACTCTCTGACACTCTCTGACACTCTCAGAATCTCTCTCTCACTCTCTGACACTCTCAGACACTCTCTATCACTCTCTGACACTCTCTATCACTCTCTGACATTCTCAGACACTCTCTATCACTCTCTGACACTCTCTATCACTCTCTGACACTCTCTGACACTCTCTATCACTCTCTGACACTCATTGACACTCTCAGACGCTCTCTGTCACTCTCAGCCTATCTCTATCACTCTCTATCACTCTCTGACACTCTCTGACACTCTCTATCACTCAAAGACCCTCTGTGACACTCTCTATCACTCTCTATCACTCTCTGACTCTCTCTGACAAACTCAGACACTCTGTGACACACTCTGACACTCTCTGTCACACTATGACACTCTCTGAGACTCTCAATCACTCTCTATCACTCTCTGACACTCTATGACACTATCTGACACCCTCTGACACACTATGACACAAACTGACACTCTCTGACACTCTCTATCACTCTCTATCACTCTCTATCACTCTCTGACACTCTCAGAGACTCTCTATCACTCTCTAAAACTCACTGACACTCTCAGACACTCTCTGTTTCTCTCTGTCACTCTCAGACCCTCTCAGAAACTCTCTATCACTCTCTGACACTCACTGACACTCTCAGACACTCTCTTTCACTCTCTGTTACTCTCACACACTTTCTATCACTCTCTGACACTCTCTATCACTCTCTGACACTCTCTATCGCTCTCTGACACTCTCTGACAATCTCAGAGGCTCTCTATCACTCTCTATCACTCTCTATCACTCTCTGACACTCTCAGACACTCTCTATCACTCTCTGACACTCACTGACACTCTCAGACACTCTCTGTCACACTCTATCACTCTCTGACACTCTCAGACACCCTCTATCACTCTCTATCTCCCTCTGACACTCTCTGACACTCTCAGAGACTCTCTATCACTCTCTATCACTCACTGACAGACTCAAAAACTCTCTATCACTCCCTGACACTCACTGACACTCACTGACACTCTCAGACACTCTATTTCGCTCTCTGTCACTCTCAGACACTCACAGACACTCTCTATCACTCTCTGACAATCTATATCAATCTCTGACACTCTCTATCGCTCTCTGACACTCTCAGACACTCTCTATCACTCTCTATCACTCTCTGACACTCTTTGACACTCTCTGTCACTCAATGACACTCTCTGACACTTTCTATCACTCGCTGACACTCTCTCACACGCTCTATCACTCTCTATCACTCTCTGACACTCTCTGACACTCTCTGACACTCTCTATCACACTCTATCACTCTCTGACACTCTCTGACTGTCTCAGACACTGTCTATCACTCTCTATCACTCTCAGTCACTCTCAGACACTCTCTATCACTCTCTGACACTCACTGACACTCTCAGACACTCTCTGTCACTCTCTGTCACTCTCAGACACGCTCAGATTCTCTCTATCACTCTGTGACACTCCCTGACACTCTCTCTCACTCTCTGACACTGTCTGACACTCTCTATCACTCTCTATCATTCTCTGACACTCTCTGACACTCTCTCTTACTCAATGACACTCTATGACACTCTCTATCCGTCTCTGACACTCTCAGACACTCTCTGTCACTCTCGATCATTCTCTGACACTCTCCATCACTCAATGACACTCTGTGACACTCTCTATCACTCTCTATCATTCTATGACACTCTCTGACACTCTCAGACACTTTCTGTCACCTTTGTCTCTCTCTGACACTCTCTGACACTCACTGACACTCTCATACACTCTCTATCACTCTCTATCACACTCTGACACTCTCATACATTCTGTGACACATTCTGACACTCTTTGACACTCTCTGACACGCTCTATCACTCTCTATCACTCTCTGACACTCTCAGTCACTCTCTGTCACTCTCTGACACTCACTGACACTCTCAGACACTCTCTGTCACTCTCTGTCACTCTCAGACACGCACAGAATCTCTCTATCACTCTCTGACTCTCTCTATCACTCTCTGACACTCTCTATCACTCTCTGACACTCTCCATCGCTCTCTGACACTCTCACATACTCTGACACTCTCTGACACTCTCAGACACTCTCTATCACTCTCTATCACTGTCTGACACACTCTATCACTCTCTGACACTCACTGACACTTTCTGACACTCTCTATCACTCTCTGACACTCTCTATCACTCTCTATCACTCTCTTACACTCTCTATCACTCTCTGACACTCTCTATCACTCACTGACACTCTCAGACACTCACTATCACTCTCTGACACTCACTGACACTCTCAGAAACTCTCTTTCACTCTCTGTCACTCTCAGACTCTCTCAGACGCTCTCTATCACTCTCTGACACTCTCTATCACTCTCTGAAACTCTCTGACAGACTCAACCACTCCATGACACTCTCTGACACTCTCAGAATCTCTCTCTCATTCTCTGACACTCTCAGACACTCTCTGACACTCACAGACACTCTCAGATACTCTCTATCACTCTGTATCACTCGCTGACACTCTCTATCACTCTCTGACACACTCTAGCACTCCCTGACACTCTCGATCACTCTCTGACACTCTCTGAAACTCTCTATCACTCAATGGCACTCTCTGACACTCTCTATCACTCTTTATCATTCTCTGACTCTCTCTGACACACTCTGACACTCTCAGACACTCTCATACACTCTCTATCACTCTTTATCACACTCTGACACTCTCTGACACTCTCAGACATTCTGTGACACACTCTGACACTCTCTATCACTCTCTGACACTCTCTGACTCTTTCTATCACTCGCTGACACTCTCTCACACTCTCTGACACTCTCTATCACTCTCTGACACTCTCTGACACTCTCTGACACTCTCTATCACACTCTATCACTCTCTGACACTCTCTGACTGTCTCAGACACTGTCTATCACTCTCTATCGCTCTCAGTCACTCTCAGACACTCTCTATCACTCTCTGACACTCACTGACACTCTCAGACACTCTCTGTCACTCTCTGTCACTCTCAGACACGCTCAGATTCTCTCTATCACTCTGTGACACTCCCTGACACTCTGTCTCACTCTCTGACACTGTCTGACACTCTCTATCACTCTCTATCATTCTCTGACACTCTCTGACACTCTCTCTTACTCAATGACACTCTATGACACTCTCTATCCCTCTCTATCACTCTATGACACTCTGTGACGCTCTCTATCACTCTCTATCACTCTCTATCACTCACTGACACACTCAGACACTCTCTATCACTCTCTGACACTCACTGACACTCTCAGACACTCGCTTTCACTCTCTGACTCTCTCTATCACTCTATGACACTCTCTGACACTCTCTATCACTCTCTATCAAACTCTGACACTCTCTGACACTCTCAGACACTCTCTGTCACTCTCTATCACTCTCTGACACTCTCTATCACTCTCTGACACTCTCTATCACTCTCTATCACTCTCTTACACTCTCGATCACTCTCTTACACTCTCTTACACTCTCGATCACTCTCTTACACTCTCTATCACTCTCTGACACTCTCTATCACTCTCTGACACTCTCTATCACTCTCTATCACTCTCTATCACTCTCTGACACTCACGGACACTCTCAGACACTCTCTGTCACTCTCTAACTCTCTCTGACACTCTCTATCACTCTCTGACACTCTCTGACACTCTCAGAGGCTCTCGATCACTCTCTTTCACACACTGACACTCTGAGACGCTCACTATCACTCTCTGACACTCACTGAGACTCTCAGACACTCTCTTTCACTCTCTGTCACTCTCAGACTCTCTCAGACGCTCTCTATCACTCTCTGACACTCTCTATCTCTCTCTGACACTCTCAATCGCTCTCTGAAACTGTCTGACACACTCAATCACTCTCTATCACTCTATGAAGCACTCTGACAGTCTCTATCACACTATGACACTCTCTGACACTCTCTATCACTCTCTATCACTCTCTGACACACTCTGACACTCTCTGAGATTCTCAGAAATTCTCTGTCACTCTCTATCACTCTCTATCACGCCATGACACTCTCTGACACTCTCAGAATCTCTCTCTCATTCTCTGACACTCTCAGACACTCTCTATCACTCTCTGACACTCTCTATCACTCTCTGACATTCTCAGACACTCTCTATCACTCTCTGACACTCTCTATCATTCTCTGACACTCTCTGACACTCTCTATCACTCTCAGACACTCTCTGTCACTATCAGAAACTCTCAGACACTCGCTTTCACTCACTGACACTCTCAGACACTCGCTTTCACTCTCTGTCACTCTCTGAAACTCTCTGACACTCTCTATCACTCTCTGACACTCACTGACACTCTCAGACACTCGATTTCACTCCCTGTCACTCTCAGACACTCTCTATCACTCTATGACACTCTCTGACACTCTCTATCACTCTCTATCACTCTCTGACACACTCTGACACTCTCTGACACTCTCAGACACTCTCTGTCACTCTCTATCACTCTCTGACACTCTCTCTCACTCTCTGACACTCCCTATCACTCTCTTACACTCTCTATCCCTCTCTGACACTCTCTATCACTCACTGACACTCTCAGACGCTCACTACCACTCTCTGACACTCACTGACACTCTCAGACACTCTCTTTCACTCTCTGTCACTCTCAGACTCTCTCAGACACTCTCTATCACTCTCTATCACTCTCTGACACTCTCTATCACTCTCTTTCGCTCACTGACACTCTCAGACACTCGCTTTCACTCTCTGTCACTCTCTGAAACTCTCTGACACTCTCTATCACTCTCTGACACTCACTGACACTCT
Source organism: Heterodontus francisci (assembly GCF_036365525.1). Classification (NCBI taxonomy): domain Eukaryota; kingdom Metazoa; phylum Chordata; class Chondrichthyes; order Heterodontiformes; family Heterodontidae; genus Heterodontus; species Heterodontus francisci. Next base: position 15,055,602 of record NC_090405.1, read on the forward strand.
CAGACACTCGATTTCACTCCCTGTCACTCTCAGACACTCTCTATCACTCTATGACACTCTCTGACACTCTCTATCACTCTCTATCACTCTCTGACACACTCTGACACTCTCTGACACTCTCAGACACTCTCTGTCACTCTCTATCACTCTCTGACACTCTCTCTCACTCTCTGACACTCCCTATCACTCTCTTACACTCTCTCTCACTCTCTGACACTCCCTATCACTCTCTGACACTCTCTATCACTCACTGACACTCTCAGACGCTCACTACCACTCTCTGACACTCACTGACACTCTCAGACACTCTCTTTCACTCTCTGTCACTCTCAGACTCTCTCAGACACTCTCTATCACTCTCTGACACTCTCTATCACTCTCTGACACTCTCTGACACTCTCTATCACTCTCTGACACTCTCAATCGCTCTCAGACACTCTCTATCACTCTCTGATACTCTCTATCACTCTCTGACACTCTCTTTCGCTCTCTGACACTCTCTGACACACTCTGACACATTCTGACACTCTCAGACACTCTCTATCACTCTCTATCACTCTCAGACACTCTCTGTCACTCTCTGACGCTCTCTATCACTCTCTGACACTCTCTTTCGTTCTCTGACACTTTCTGACACTCTCAGACACTCTCTATCACTTTCTATCACTCTCTGACACTCTCTCTCACTCTCTGACACTCTCTATCACTCTCTATCGCTCTCTGAAAATCTCTGACACACTCAATCACTCTCTGTCACTCTCTGACGCACTCTGACACTCTCTATCACTCTATGACACTCTCTGACACTCTCTATCACTCTCTATCACTCTCTGACACACTGACACTCTCTGACACTCTCAGACATTCTCTGTCACTCTCTATCACTCTCTGACTCTCTCTATCACTCTCTGACACTCTCTATCACTCTCTTACACTCTCTAACACTCTCTGACACACTCTATCACACTCTGACACTGTCTGACACTCTCCATCACTCAATGACACACTCTGAAACTCTCTATCACTCTCTATCACTCTCTATCAAACTCTGACACTCACTGACACTCTCAGACACTCGCTGTCACTCTCAGTCACTCTCTGTCAGTCTCAGACACTCTCAGACACACTCTATCACTCTCTGACACTCTCTATCACTCTCTGACACTCTCTATCACTCTCTGACACTCTATTTCGCTCTCTGACACTCTCTGACACACTCTGACACTTTCTGACACTCTCAGACACTCTCTATCACTCTCTATCACTCTCTATCACTCTCAGACACTCTCTGTCACTCTCAGAAACTCTCTATCACTCTCAGACACTCTCTGACACTCTCAGACACTTTCTGTCACCTTTGTCTCTCTCTGACACTCTCTGACACTCTCTGACACTCTCTGACACTCACAGACACTCTCAGATACTCTCTATCACTCTGTATCACTCGCTGACACTCTCTATCACTCTCTGACACACTCTAGCACTCCCTGACACTCTCGATCACTCTCTGACACTCTCTGAAACTCTCTATCACTCAATGGCACTCTCTGACACTCTCTATCACTCTTTATCATTCTCTGACTCTCTCTGACACACTCTGACACTCTCAGACACTCTCATACACTCTCTATCACTCTCTATCACACTCTGACACTCTCTGACACTCTCAGACATTCTGTGACACACTCTGACACTCTCTATCACTCTCTGACACTCTCTGACACTTTCTATCACTCGCTGACACTCTCTCACACGCTCTATCACTCTCCATCACTCTCTGACACTCTCTGACACTCTCTGACACTCTCTATCACACTCTATCACTCTATGACACTCTCTGACTGTCTCAAACACTGTCTATCACACTCTATCGCTCTCAGTCACTCTCAGACACTCTCGATCACTCTCTGACACTCACTGACACTCTCAGACACTCGCTTTCACTCTCTGACTCTCTCTATCACTCTATGACACTCTCTGACACTCTCTATCACTCTCTATCACTCTCTGACACTCTCTGACACTCTCAGACACTCTCTGTCACTCTCTATCACTCTCTGACACTCTCTATCACTCTCTGACACTCTCTATCACTCTCTATCACTCTCTTACACTCTCGATCACTCTCTTACACTCTCTTACACTCTCGATCACTCTCTTACACTCTCTATCACTCTCTGACACTCTCTATCACTCTCTGACACTCTCTATCACTCTCTATCACTCTCTATCACTCTCTGACACTCACTGACACTCTCAGACACTCTCTTTCACTCTCTGTCACTCTCAGACTCTCTCAGACACTCTCTATCACTCTCTATCACTCTCTGACACTCTCTATCACTCTCTTTCGCTCACTGACTCTCTCAGACACTCGCTTTCACTCTCTGTCACTCTCTGAAACTCTCTGACACTCTCTATCACTCTCTGACACTCACTGACACTCTCAGACACTCGATTTCACTCCCTGTCACTCTCAGACACTCTCTATCACTCTATGACACTCTCTGACACTCTCTATCACTCTCTATCACTCTCTGACACACTCTGACACTCTCTGACACTCTCAGACACTCTCTGTCACTCTCTATCACTCTCTGACACTCTCTCTCACTCTCTGACACTCCCTATCACTCTCTTACACTCTCTATCACTCTCTGACACTCTCAGACGCTCACTACCACTCTCTGACACTCACTGACACTCTCAGACACTCTCTTTCACTCTCTGTCACTCTCAGACTCTCTCAGACGCTCTCTATCACTCTCTGACACTCTATCACTCTCTGACACTCTCTGACACTCTCTATCACTCTCTGACACTCTCAATCGCTCTCAGACACTCTCTATCACTCTCTGATACTCTCTATCACTCTCTGACACTCTCTTTCGCTCTCTGACACTCTCTGACACACTCTGACACATTCTGACACTCTCAGACACTCTCTATCACTCTCTATCACTCTCAGACACTCTCTGTCATTCTCTGACGCTCTCTATCACTCTCTGACACTCTCTTTCGTTCTCTGACACTTTCTGACACTCTCAGACACTCTCTATCACTTTCTATCACTCTCTGACACTCTCTGACACTCTCAGAATCTCTCTCTCACTCTCTGACACTCTCAGACACTCTCTATCACTCTCTGACACTCTCTATCACTCTCTGACATTCTCAGACACTCTCTATCACTCTCTGACACTCTCTATCACTCTCTGACACTCTCTGACACTCTCTATCACTCTCTGACACTCATTGACACTCTCAGACGCTCTCTGTCACTCTCAGCCTATCTCTATCACTCTCTATCACTCTCTGACACTCTCTGACACTCTCTATCACTCAAAGACCCTCTGTGACACTCTCTATCACTCTCTATCACTCTCTGACTCTCTCTGACAAACTCAGACACTCTGTGACACACTCTGACACTCTCTGTCACACTATGACACTCTCTGAGACTCTCAATCACTCTCTATCACTCTCTGACACTCTATGACACTGTCTGACTCTCTCTGACACACTCTATCACTCTCTATCACGCTCTTACACTATCTGACACCCTCTGACACACTCTGACACAAACTGACACTCTCTGACACTCTCTATCACTCTCTATCACTCTCTATCACTCTCTGACACTCTCAGAGACTCTCTATCACTCTCTAAAACTCACTGACACTCTCAGACACTCTCTGTTTCTCTCTGTCACTCTCAGACCCTCTCAGAAACTCTCTATCACTCTCTGACACTCACTGACACTCTCAGACACTCTCTTTCACTCTCTGTTACTCTCACACACTCTCTATCACTCTCTGACACTCTCTGACAATCTCAGAGGCTCTCTATCACTCTCTATCACTCTCTATCACTCTCTGACACTCTCAGACACTCTCTATCACTCTCTGACACTCACTGACACTCTCAGACACTCTCTGTCACACTCTATCACTCTCTGACACTCTCAGACACCCTCTATCACTCTATATCTCCCTCTGACACTCTCTGACACTCTCAGAGACTCTCTATCACTCTCTATCACTCACTGACAGACTCAAAAACTCTCTTCACTCCCTGACACTCACTGACACTCACTGACACTCTCAGACACTCTCTTTCGCTCTCTGTCACTCTCAGACACTCACAGACACTCTCTATCACTCTCTGACAATCTATATCAATCTCTGACACTCTCTATCGCTCTCTGACACTCTCAGACACTCTCTATCACTCTCTATCACTCTCTATCACTCTCTGACACTCTTTGACACTCTCTGTCACTCAATGACACTCTCTGACACTTTCTATCACTCGCTGACACTCTCTCACACGCTCTATCACTCTCTATCACTCTCTGACACTCTCTGACACTCTCTGACACTCTCTATCACACTCTATCACTCTCTGACACTCTCTGACTGTCTCAGACACTGTCTATCACTCTCTATCACTCTCAGTCACTCTCAGACACTCTCTATCACTCTCTGACACTCACTGACACTCTCAGACACTCTCTGTCACTCTCTGTCACTCTCAGACACGCTCAGATTCTCTCTATCACTCTGTGACACTCCCTGACACTCTCTCTCACTCTCTGACACTGTCTGACACTCTCTATCACTCTCTATCATTCTCTGACACTCTCTGACACTCTCTCTTACTCAATGACACTCTATGACACTCACTATCCGTCTCTGACACTCTCAGACACTCTCTGTCACTCTCGATCATTCTCTGACACTCTCCATCACTCAATGACACTCTGTGACACTCTCTACCACTCTCTATCATTCTATGACACTCTCTGACACTCTCAGACACTTTCTGTCACCTTTGTCTCTCTCTGACACTCTCTGACACTCACTGACACTCTCATACACTCTCTATCACTCTCTATCACACTCTGACACTCTCATACATTCTGTGACACATTCTGACACTCTTTGACACTCTCTGACACGCTCTATCACTCTCTATCACTCTCTGACACTCTCAGTCACTCTCTGTCACTCTCTGACACTCACTGACACTCTCAGACACTCTCTGTCACTCTCTGTCACTCTCAGACACGCACAGAATCTCTCTACCACTCTCTGACTCTCTCTATCACTCTCTGACACTCTCTATCACTCTCTGACACTCTCTATCGCTCTCTGACACTCTCACATACTCTGACACTCTCTGACACTCTCAGACACTCTCTATCACTCTCTATCACTGTCTGACACACTCTATCACTCTCTGACACTCACTGACACTTTCTGACACTCTCTATCACTCTCTGACACTCTCTATCACTCTCTATCACTCTCTTACACTCTCTATCACTCTCTGACACTCTCTATCACTCACTGACACTCTCAGACACTCACTATCACTCTCTGACACTCACTGACACTCTCAGAAACTCTCTTTCACTCTCTGTCACTCTCAGACTCTCTCAGACGCTCTCTATCACTCTCTGACACTCTCTATCACTCTCTGAAACTCTCTGACACACTCAACCACTCCATGACACTCTCTGACACTCTCAGAATCTCTCTCTCATTCTCTGACACTCTCAGACACTCTCTGACACTCACATACACTCTCAGATACTCTCTATCACTCTGTATCACTCGCTGACACTCTCTATCACTCTCTGACACACTCTAGCACTCCCTGACACTCTCGATCACTCTCTGACACTCTCTGAAACTCTCTATCACTCAATGGCACTCTCTGACATTCTCTATCACTCTTTATCATTCTCTGACTCTCTCTGACACACTCTGACACTCTCATACACTCTCTATCACTCTCTATCACACTCTGACACTCTCTGACACTCTCAGACATTCTGTGACACACTCTGACACTCTCTATCACTCTCTGACACTCTCTGACACTTTCTATCACTCGCTGACACTCTCCCACACGCTCTATCACTCTCTATCACTCTCTGACACTCTCTGACACTCTCTGACACTCTCTGACACTCTCTGACACTCTCTATCACACTCTATCACTCTCTGACACTCTCTGACTGTCTCAGACACTGTCTATCACTCTCTATCGCTCTCAGTCACTCTCAGACACTCTCTATCACTCTCTGACACTCACTGACACTCTCAGACACTCTCTGTCACTCTCTGTCACTCTCAGACACGCTCAGATTCTCTCTATCACTCTGTGACACTCCCTGACACTCTGTCTCACTCTCTGACACTGTCTGACACTCTCTATCACTCTCTATCATTCTCTGACACACTCTGACACTCTCTCTTACTCAATGACACTCTATGACACTCTCTATCCCTCTCTATCACTCTATGACACTCTGTGACGCTCTCTATCACTCTCTATCACTCTCTATCACTCACTGACACACTCAGACACTCTCTATCACTCTCTGACACTCACTGACACTCTCAGACACTCGCTTTCACTCTCTGACTCTCTCTATCACTCTATGACACTCTCTGACACTCTCTATCACTCTCTATCAAACTCTGACACTCTCTGACACTCTCTGACACTCTCAGACACTCTCTGTCACTCTCTATCACTCTCTGACACTCTCTATCACTCTCTGACACTCTCTATCACTCTCTATCACTCTCTTACACTCTCGATCACTCTCTTACACTCTCTTACACTCTCGATCACTCTCTTACACTCTCTATCACTCTCTGACACTCTCTATCACTCTCTATCACTCTCTATCACTCTCTATCACTCTCTGACACTCACGGACACTCTCAGACACTCTCTGTCACTCTCTAACTCTCTCTGACACTCTCTATCACTCTCTGACACTCTCTGACACTCTCAGAGGCTCTCGATCACTCTCTTTCACTCACTGACACTCTGAGACGCTCACTATCACTCTCTGACACTCACTGAGACTCTCAGACACTCTCTTTCACTCTCTGTCACTCTCAGACTCTCTCAGACGCTCTCTATCACTCTCTGACACTCTCTATCTCTCTCTGACACTCTCAATCGCTCTCTGAAACTCTCTGACACACTCAATCACTCTCTATCACTCTATGAAGCACTCTGACAGTCTCTATCACACTATGACACTCTCTGACACTCTCTATCACTCTCTATCACTCTCTGACACACTCTGACACTCTCTGAGATTCTCAGACATTCTCTGTCACTCTCTATCACTCTCTATCACGCCATGACACTCTCTGACACTCTCAGAATCTCTCTCTCATTCTCTGACACTCTCAGACACTCTCTATCACTCTCTGACACTCTCTATCACTCTCTGACATTCTCAGACACTCTCTATCACTCTCTGACACTCTCTATCATTCTCTGACACTCTCTGACACTCTCTATCACTCTCAGACACTCTCTGTCACTCTCAGAAACTCTCAGACACTCGCTTTCACTCACTGACACTCTCAGACACTCGCTTTCACTCTCTGTCACTCTCTGAAACTCTCTGACACTCTCTATCACTCTCTGACACTCACTGACACTCTCAGACACTCGATTTCACTCCCTGTCACTCTCAGACACTCTCTATCACTCTAGGACACTCTCTGACACTCTCTATCACTCTCTATCACTCTCTGACACACTCTGACACTCTCTGACACTCTCAGACACTCTCTGTCACTCTCTATCACTCTCTGACACTCTCTCTCACTCTCTGACACTCCCTATCACTCTCTTACACTCTCTATCACACTCTGACACTCTCTATCACTCACTGACACTCTCAGACGCTCACTACCACTCTCTGACACTCACTGACACTCTCAGACACTCTCTATCACTCTCAGACTCTCTCAGACACTCTCTATCACTCTCTATCACTCTCTGACACTCTCTATCACTCTGTTTCGCTCACTGACACTCTCAGACCATCGCTTTCACTCTCTGTCACTCTCTGAAACTCTCTGACACTCTCTATCACTCTCTGACACTCACTGACACTCTCAGACACTCGATTTCACTCCCTGTCACTCTCAGACACTCTCTATCACTCTATGACACTCTCTGACACTCTCTATCACTCTCTATCACTCTCTGACACACTCTGACACTCTCTGACACTCTCAGACACTCTCTGTCACTCTCTATCACTCTCTGACACTCTCTCTCACTCTCTGACACTCCCTATCACTCTCTTACACTCTCTATCACTCTCTGACACTCTCTATCACTCACTGACACTCTCAGACGCTCACTACCACTCTCTGACACTCACTGACACTCTCAGACACTCTCTTTCACTCTCTGTCACTCTCAGACTCTCTCAGACGCTCTCTATCACTCTCTGACACTCTCTATCACTCTCTGACACTCTCTATCACTCTCTGACACTCTCAATCGCTCTCAGACACTCTCTATCACTCTCTGATACTCTCTATCACTCTCTGACACTCTCTTTCGCTCTCTGACACTCTCTGACACACTCTGACACATTCTGACACTCTCAGACACTCTCTATCACTCTCTATCACTCTCAGACACTCTCTGTCACTCTCTGACGCTCTCTATCACTCTCTGACACTCTCTTTCGTTCTCTGACACTTTCTGACACTCTCAGACACTCTCTATCACTTTCTATCACTCTCTGACACTCTCAGAATCTCTCTCTCACTCTCTGACACTCTCAGACACTCTCTGTCACTCTCTGACACTCTCTATCACTCTCTGACATTCTCAGACACTCTCTATCACTCTCTGACACTCTCTATCACTCTCTGACACTCTCTGACACTCTCTATCACTCTCTGACACTCATTGACACTCTCAGACGCTCTCTGTCACTCTCAGCCTATCTCTATCACTCTCTATCACTCTCTGACACTCTCTGACACTCTCTATCACTCAAAGACCCTCTGTGACACTCTCTATCACTCTCTATCACTCTCTGACTCTCTCTGACAAACTCAGACACTCTGTGACACACTCTGACACTCTCTGTCACACTATGACACTCTCTGAGACTCTCAATCACTCTCTATCACTCTCTGACACTCTATGACACTGTCTGACTCTCTCTGACACACTCTATCACTCTCTATCACGCTCTTACACTATCTGACACCCTCTGACACACTCTGACACAAACTGACACTCTCTGACACTCTCTATCACTCTCTGACACTCTCAGAGACTCTCTATCACTCTCTAAAACTCACTGACACTCTCAGACACTCTCTGTTTCTCTCTGTCGCTCTCAGACCCTCTCAGAAACTCTCTATCACTCTCTGACACTCACTGACACTCTCAGACACTCTCTTTCACTCTCTGTTACTCTCACACACTTTCTATCACTCTCTGACACTCTCTATCACTCTCTGACACTCTCTATCGCTCTCTGACACTCTCTGACAATCTCAGAGGCTCTCTATCACTCTCTATCACTCTCTATCACTCTCTGACACTCTCAGACACTCTCTATCACTCTCTGACACTCACTGACACTCTCAGACACTCTCTGTCACACTCTATCACTCTCTGACACTCTCAGACACCCTCTATCACTCTCTATCTCCCTCTGACACTCTCTGACACTCTCAGAGACTCTCTATCACTCTCTATCACTCACTGACAGACTCAACAACTCTCTATCACTCCCTGACACTCACTGACACTCACTGACACTCTCAGACACTCTCTTTCGCTCTCTGTCACTCTCAGACACTCACAGACACTCTCTATCACTCTCTGACAATCTATATCAATCTCTGACACTCTCTATCGCTCTCTGACACTCTCAGACACTCTCTATCACTCTCTATCACTCTCTGACACTCTTTGACACTCTCTGTCACTCAATGACACTCTCTGACACTTTCTATCACTCGCTGACACTCTCTCACACGCTCTATCACTCTCTATCACTCTCTGACACTCTCTGACACTCTCTGACACTCTCTATCACACTCTATCACTCTCTGACACTCTCTGACTGTCTCAGACTCTGTCTATCACTCTCTATCACTCTCAGTCACTCTCAGACACTCTCTATCACTCTCTGACACTCACTGACACTCTCAGACACTCTCTGTCACTCTCTGTCACTCTCAGACACGCTCAGATTCTCTCTATCACTCTGTGACACTCCCTGACACTCTCTCTCACTCTCTGACACTGTCTGACACTCTCTATCACTCTCTATCATTCTCTGACACTCTCTGACACTCTCTCTTACTCAATGACACTCTATGACACTCTCTATCCGTCTCTGACACTCTCAGACACTCTCTGTCACTCTCGATCATTCTCTGACACTCTCCATCACTCAATGACACTCTGTGACACTCTCTATCACTCTCTATCATTCTATGACACTCTCTGACACTCTCAGACACTTTCTGTCACCTTTGTCTCTCTCTGACACTCTCTGACACTCACTGACACTCTCATACACTCTCTATCACTCTCTATCACACTCTGACACTCTCATACATTCTGTGACACATTCTGACACTCTTTGACACTCTCTGACACGCTCTATCACTCTCTATCACTCTCTGACACTCTCAGTCACTCTCTGTCACTCTCTGACACTCACTGACACTCTCAGACACTCTCTGTCACTCTCTGTCACTCTCAGACACGCACAGAATCTCTCTATCACTCTCTGACTCTCTCTATCACTCTCTGACACTCTCTATCACTCTCTGACACTCTCTATCGCTCTCTGACACTCTCACATACTCTGACACTCTCTGACACTCTCAGACACTCTCTATCACTCTCTATCACTGTCTGACACACTCTATCACTCTCTGACACTCACTGACACTTTCTGACACTCTCTATCACTCTCTGACACTCTCTATCACTCTCTATCACTCTCTTACACTCTCTATCACTCTCTGACACTCTCTATCACTCACTGACACTCTCAGACACTCACTATCACTCTCTGACACTCACTGACACTCTCAGAAACTCTCTTTCACTCTCTGTCACTCTCAGACTCTCTCAGACGCTCTCTATCACTCTCTGACACTCTCTATCACTCTCTGAAACTCTCTGACACACTCAACCACTCCATGACACTCTCTGACACTCTCAGAATCTCTCTCTCATTCTCTGACACTCTCAGACACTCTCTATCACTCTCTGACACTCTCTATCACTCTCTGACATTCTCAGACACTCTCTATCACTCTCTGACACTCTCTATCATTCTCTGACACTCTCTGACACTCTCTATCACTGTCTATCACTCTCAGACACTCTCTGTCACTCTCAGACACTCTCAGACACTCTCTATCACTCTCTGACACTCTCTATCACTCTCTTTCGCTCACTGACACTCTCAGACACTCGCTTTCACTCTCTGTCACTCTCTGACACTCTCTATCACTCTCTGACACTCACTGACACTCTCAGACACTCGCTTTCACTCACTGACACTCTCAGACACTCGCTTTCACTCTCTGTCACACTCTGACACTCTCTGACACTCTCTATCACTCTCTGACACTCACTGACACTGTCAGACACTCGCGTTCACTCTCTGTCACTCTCAGAGACTCTCTATCACTCTCTATCACTCTCTGACACTCTCTATCACTCTATGACACTCTCTGACACTCTCTATCACTCTCTATCACTCTCTGACACTCACTGACACTCTCAGAAACTCTCTTTCACTCTCTGTCACTCTCAGACTCTCTCAGACGCTCTCTATCACTCTCTGACACTCTCTATCACTCTCTGAAACTCTCTGACACACTCAACCACTCCATGACACTCTCTGACACTCTCAGAATCTCTCTCTCATTCTCTGACACTCTCAGACACTCTCTATCACTCTCTGACACTCTCTATCACTCTCTGACATTCTCAGACACTCTCTATCACTCTCTGACACTCTCTATCATTCTCTGACACTCTCTGACACTCTCTATCACTCTCTATCACTCTCAGACACTCTCTGTCACTCTCAGACACTCTCAGACACTCTCTATCACTCTCTGACACTCTCTATCACTCTCTTTCGCTCACTGACACTCTCAGACACTCGCTTTCACTCTCTGTCACTCTCTGACACTCTCTATCACTCTCTGACACTCACTGACACTCTCAGACACTCGCTTTCACTCACTGACACTCTCAGACACTCGCTTTCACTCTCTGTCACTCTCTGACACTCTCTGACACTCTCTATCACTCTCTGACACTCACTGACACTGTCAGACACTCGCGTTCACTCTCTGTCACTCTCAGAGACTCTCTATCACTCTCTATCACTCTCTGACACTCTCTATCACTCTATGACTCTCTCTGACACTCTCTATCACTGTCTATCACTCTCTGACACTCTCTGACACTCTCTGACACTCTCTGACACTCTCTGACACTCTCAGACACTCTCTGTCACTCTCTGTCACTCTCTATCACTCTCTGACTCTCTCTATCACTCTCTGACACTCTCTATCACTCTCTATCACTCTCTTACACTCTCTATCACTCTCTGACACTCTCTATCACTCACTGACACTCTCAGATGCTCACTATCACTCTCTGACGCTCACTGACACTCTCAGACACTCTCTTTCACTCTCTGTCACTCTCAGACTCTCTCAGACGCTCTCTATCACTCTCTGACACTCTCTATCACTCTCTGACACTCTCTGACACTCTCTATCACTCTCTATCACTCTCTGACACTCTCAATCGCTCTCTGAAACTCTCTGACACACTCAATCACTCTCTATCACTCTCTGACGCACTCTGACACTCTCTATCACTCAATGACACTCTCTGACACTCTCTATCACTCTCTATCACTCTCTGACACACTGACACACTCTGACACTCTCAGACATTCTCTGTCACTCTCTATCACTCTCTGACTCTCTCTATCACTCTTTGACACTCTCTATCACGCTCTATCACTCTCTTACACTCTCTAACACTCTCTGACACTCTCTGACACACTCTATCACACTCTGACACTGTCTGACACTCTCTATCAGTCAATGACACACTCTGAAACTCTTTATCACTCTCTATCAAACTCTGACACTCACTGACACTCTCAGACACTCTCTGTCACTCTCAGACACTCGCTGTCACTCTCAGACACTCTTTTTCACTCTCAGACGCTCTCAGACACTCTCTATCACTCTCTGACACTCTCTATCACTCTCTGACACTCTGTTTCGCTCTCTGACACTCTCTGACACACTCTGTCACTCTCAGACTCTCTCAGACGCTCTCTATCACTCTCTGACACTCTCTATCACTCTCTGAAACTCTCTGACACACTCAACCACTCCATGACACTCTCTGACACTCTCAGAATCTCTCTCTCATTCTCTGACACTCTCAGACACTCTCTATCACTCTCTGACACTCTCTATCACTCTCTGACATTCTCAGACACTCTCTATCACTCTCTGACACTCTCTATCATTCTCTGACACTCTCTGACACTCTCTATCACTCTCTATCACTCTCAGACACTCTCTGTCACTCTCAGACACTCTCAGACACTCTCTATCACTCTCTGACACTCTCTATCACTCTCTTTCGCTCACTGACACTCTCAGACACTCGCTTTCACTCTCTGTCACTCTCTGACACTCTCTATCACTCTCTGACACTCACTGACACTCTCAGACACTCGCTTTCACTCACTGACACTCTCAGACACTCGCTTTCACTCTCTGTCACACTCTGACACTCTCTGACACTCTCTATCACTCTCTGACACTCACTGACACTGTCAGACACTCGCGTTCACTCTCTGTCACTCTCAGAGACTCTCTATCACTCTCTATCACTCTCTGACACTCTCTATCACTCTATGACACTCTCTGACACTCTCTATCACTCTCTATCACTCTCTGACACTCACTGACACTCTCAGAAACTCTCTTTCACTCTCTGTCACTCTCAGACTCTCTCAGACGCTCTCTATCACTCTCTGACACTCTCTATCACTCTCTGAAACTCTCTGACACACTCAACCACTCCATGACACTCTCTGACACTCTCAGAATCTCTCTCTCATTCTCTGACACTCTCAGACACTCTCTATCACTCTCTGACACTCTCTATCACTCTCTGACATTCTCAGACACTCTCTATCACTCTCTGACACTCTCTATCATTCTCTGACACTCTCTGACACTCTCTATCACTCTCTATCACTCTCAGACACTCTCTGTCACTCTCAGACACTCTCAGACACTCTCTATCACTCTCTGACACTCTCTATCACTCTCTTTCGCTCACTGACACTCTCAGACACTCGCTTTCACTCTCTGTCACTCTCTGACACTCTCTATCACTCTCTGACACTCACTGACACTCTCAGACACTCGCTTTCACTCACTGACACTCTCAGACACACGCTTTCACTCTCTGTCACTCTCTGACACTCTCTGACACTCTCTATCACTCTCTGACACTCACTGACACTGTCAGACACTCGCGTTCACTCTCTGTCACTCTCAGAGACTCTCTATCACTCTCTATCACTCTCTGACACTCTCTATCACTCTATGACTCTCTCTGACACTCTCTATCACTGTCTATCACTCTCTGACACTCTCTGACACTCTCTGACACTCTCTGACACTCTCTGACACTCTCAGACACTCTCTGTCACTCTCTGTCACTCTCTATCACTCTCTGACTCTCTCTATCACTCTCTGACACTCTCTATCACTCTCTATCACTCTCTTACACTCTCTATCACTCTCTGACACTCTCTATCACTCACTGACACTCTCAGATGCTCACTATCACTCTCTGACGCTCACTGACACTCTCAGACACTCTCTTTCACTCTCTGTCACTCTCAGACTCTCTCAGACGCTCTCTATCACTCTCTGACACTCTCTATCACTCTCTGACACTCTCTGACACTCTCTATCACTCTCTATCACTCTCTGACACTCTCAATCGCTCTCTGAAACTCTCTGACACACTCAATCACTCTCTATCACTCTCTGACGCACTCTGACACTCTCTATCACTCAATGACACTCTCTGACACTCTCTATCACTCTCTATCACTCTCTGACACACTGACACACTCTGACACTCTCAGACATTCTCTGTCACTCTCTATCACTCTCTGACTCTCTCTATCACTCTTTGACACTCTCTATCACGCTCTATCACTCTCGTACACTCTCTAACACTCTCTGACACTCTCTGACACACTCTATCACACTCTGACACTGTCTGACACTCTCTATCAGTCAATGACACACTCTGAAACTCTTTATCACTCTCTATCAAACTCTGACACTCACTGACACTCTCAGACACTCTCTGTCACTCTCAGACACTCGCTGTCACTCTCAGACACTCTTTTTCACTCTCAGACGCTCTCAGACACTCTCTATCACTCTCTGACACTCTCTATCACTCTCTGACACTCTGTTTCGCTCTCTGACACTCTCTGACACACTCTGACACTTTCTGACACTCTCAGACACTCTCTATCACTCTCTATCACTCTCAGACACGCTCTGTGACTCTCAGACACTCTCAGACACTCTCTATCACTCTCTGACACTCTCTGTCACTCTCTGACACTCTCTTTCGTTCTCTGACACTTTCTGACACTCTCAGACACTCTCTATCACTCTCTATCACTCTCTGACACTCTGACACTCTCAGAATCTCTCTCTCACTCTCTGACACTCTCAGACACTCTCTATCACTCTCTGACACTCTCTATCACTCTCTGACATTCTCAGACACTCTCTATCACTCTCTGACACTCTCTATCACTCTCTGACATTCTCAGACACTCTCTATCACTCTCTGACACTCTCTATCACTCTCCGACACTCTCTGACACTCTCTATCACTCTCTGACACTCATTGACACTCTCAGACGCTCTCTGTCACTCTCAGACACTCTCTATCACTCTCTATCACCCTCTGACACTCTCTGACACTCTCTATCACTCTCTATCACTCTCTGACACTCTCTGACAATCTCTGTAACTCTCGATCACTCTCTGACACTCTCTGACTCACTCAGACACTCTGTGACACACTCTGACTCTCTCTATCATTCTATGACACTCTCTGACACTCTCAGACACTTTCTGTCACCTTTGTCTCTCTCTGACACTCTCTGACACTCTCTGACACTCTCTGACACTCACATACACTCTCAGATACTCTCCATCACTCTGTATCACTCTCTAACACTCTCTGACACACTTAATCACTCTCTATCACTCGCTGACACTCTCTATCACTCTCTGACACACTCTAGCACTCCCTGACACTCTCGATCACTCTCTGACACTCTCTGAAACTCTCTATAACTCAATGGCACTCTATGACTCTCTCTATCACTCTCTATCATTCTCTGACTCTCTCTGACACACTCTGACACTCTCGGACACTCTCATACACTCTCTATCACACCCTGACACTCTCTGACACTCTCAGACATTCTGTGACACACTCTGACACTCTTTGACACTCTCTGTCACTCTCAATCATTCTCTGACACTCTCCATCACTCAATGACACTCTGTGACACTCTCTATCACTCTCTATCATTCTATGACACTCTCTGACACTCTCAGACACTTTCTGTCACCTTTGTCTCTCTCTGACACTCTCTGACACTCACTGACACTCTCATACACTCTCTATCACTCTCTATCACACTCTGACACTCTCATACATTCTGTGACACATTCTGACACTCTTTGACACTCTCTGACACGCTCTATCACTCTCTATCACTCTCTGACACTCTCAGTCACTCTCTGACACTCACTGACACTCTCAGACACTCTCTGTCACTCTCTGTCACTCTCAGACACGCACAGAATCTCTCTATCACTCTCTGACTCTCTCTATCACTCTCTGACACTCTCTATCACTCTCTGACACTCTCTATCGCTCTCTGACACTCTCACATACTCTGACACTCTCTGACACTCTCAGACACTCTCTATCACTCTCTATCACTGTCTGACACACTCTATCACTCTCTGACACTCACTGACACTTTCTGACACTCTCTATCACTCTCTGACACTCTCTATCACTCTCTGACACTCTCTATCACTCACTGACACTCTCAGACACTCACTATCACTCTCTGACACTCACTGACACTCTCAGAAACTCTCTTTCACTCTCTGTCACTCTCAGACTCTCTCAGACGCTCTCTATCACTCTCTGACACTCTCTATCACTCTCTGAAACTCTCTGACACACTCAACCACTCCATGACACTCTCTGACACTCTCAGAATCTCTCTCTCATTCTCTGACACTCTCAGACACTCTCTATCACTCTCTGACACTCTCTATCACTCTCTGACATTCTCAGACACTCTCTATCACTCTCTGACACTCTCTATCATTCTCTGACACTCTCTGACACTCTCTGTCACTCTCTATCACTCTCAGACACTCTCTGTCACTCTCAGACACTCTCAGATACTCTCTATCACTCTCTGACACTCTCTATCACTCTCTTTCGCTCACTGACACTCTCAGACACTCGCTTTCACTCTCTGTCACTCTCTGACACTCTCTATCACTCTCTGACACTCACTGACACTCTCAGACACTCGCTTTCACTCACTGACACTCTCAGACACTCGCTTTCACTCTCTGTCACACTCTGACACTCTCTGACACTCTCTATCACTCTCTGACACTCACTGACACTGTCAGACACTCGCGTTCACTCTCTGTCACTCTCAGAGACTCTCTATCACTCTCTATCACTCTCTGACACTCTCTATCACTCTATGACACTCTCTGACACTCTCTATCACTCTCTATCACTCTCTGACACTCACTGACACTCTCAGAAACTCTCTTTCACTCTCTGTCACTCTCAGACTCTCTCAGACGCTCTCTATCACTCTCTGACACTCTCTATCACTCTCTGAAACTCTCTGACACACTCAACCACTCCATGACACTCTCTGACACTCTCAGAATCTCTCTCTCATTCTCTGACACTCTCAGACACTCTCTATCACTCTCTGACACTCTCTATCACTCTCTGACATTCTCAGACACTCTCTATCACTCTCTGACACTCTCTATCATTCTCTGACACTCTCTGACACTCTCTATCACTCTCTATCACTCTCTATCACTCTCTATCACTCTCAGACACTCTCTGTCACTCTCAGACACTCTCAGACACTCTCTATCACTCTCTGACACTCTCTATCACTCTCTTTCGCTCACTGACACTCTCAGACACTCGCTTTCACTCTCTGTCACTCTCTGACACTCTCTATCACTCTCTGACACTCACTGACACTCTCAGACACTCGCTTTCACTCACTGACACTCTCAGACACTCGCTTTCACTCTCTGTCACTCTCTGACACTCTCTGACACTCTCTATCACTCTCTGACACTCACTGACACTGTCAGACACTCGCGTTCACTCTCTGTCACTCTCAGAGACTCTCTATCACTCTCTATCACTCTCTGACACTCTCTATCACTCTATGACTCTCTCTGACACTCTCTATCACTGTCTATCACTCTCTGACACTCTCTGACACTCTCTGACACTCTCTGACACTCTCAGACACTATCTGTCACTCTCTGTCACTCTCTATCACTCTCTGACACTCTCTATCACTCTCTGACACTCTCTATCACTCTCTATCACTCTCTTACACTCTCTATCACTCTCTGACACTCTCTATCACTCACTGACACTCTCAGATGCTCACTATCACTCTCTGACGCTCACTGACACTCTCAGACACTCTCTTTCACTCTCTGTCACTCTCAGACTCTCTCAGACGCTCTCTATCAATCTCTGACACTCTCTATCACTCTCTGACACTCTCTGACACTCTCTATCATTCTCTATCACACTCTGACACTCTCAATCGGTCTCTGAAACTCTCTGACACACTCAATCACTCTCTATCACTCTCTGACGCACTCTGACACTCTCTATCACTCAATGACACTCTCTGACACTCTCTATCACTCTCTATCACTCTCTGACACACTGACACACTCTGACACTCTCAGACATTCTCTGTCACTCTCTATCACTCTCTGACTCTCTCTATCACTCTTTGACACTCTCTATCACGCTCTATCACTCTCTTACACTCTCTAACACTCTCTGACACTCTCTGACACACTCTATCACACTCTGACACTGTCTGACACTCTCTATCAGTCAATGACACACTCTGAAACTCTTTATCACTCTCTATCAAACTCTGACACTCACTGA
Organism: Heterodontus francisci; assembly: GCF_036365525.1. Taxonomy (NCBI): domain Eukaryota; kingdom Metazoa; phylum Chordata; class Chondrichthyes; order Heterodontiformes; family Heterodontidae; genus Heterodontus; species Heterodontus francisci. The sequence continues at coordinate 15,074,802 of NC_090405.1, forward strand.
CACTCTCAGACACTCTCTGTCACTCTCAGACACTCGCTGTCACTCTCAGACACTCTTTTTCACTCTCAGACGCTCTCAGACACTCTCTATCACTCTCTGACACTCTCTATCACTCTCTGACACTCTGTTTCGCTCTCTGACACTCTCTGACACACTCTGACACTTTCTGACACTCTCAGACACTCTCTATCACTCTCTATCACTCTCAGACACGCTCTGTGACTCTCAGACACTCTCAGACACTCTCTATCACTCTCTGACACTCTCTGTCACTCTCTGACACTCTCTTTCGTTCTCTGACACTTTCTGACACTCTCAGACACTCTCTATCACTCTCTATCACTCTCTGACACTCTGACACTCTCAGAATCTCTCTCTCACTTTCTGACACTCTCAGACACTCTCTATCACTCTCTGACACTCTCTATCACTCTCTGACATTCTCAGACACTCTCTATCACTCTCTGACACTCTCTATCACTCTCTGACATTCTCAGACACTCTCTATCACTCTCTGACACTCTCTATCACTCTCCGACACTCTCTGACACTCTCTATCACTCTCTGACACTCATTGACACTCTCAGACGCTCTCTGTCACTCTCAGACACTCTCTATCACTCTCTATCACCCTCTGACACTCTCTGACACTCTCTATCACTCTCTATCACTCTCTGACACTCTCTGACAATCTCTGTAACTCTCGATCACTCTCTGACACTCTCTGACTCACTCAGACACTCTGTGACACACTCTGACTCTCTCTATCATTCTATGACACTCTCTGACACTCTCAGACACTTTCTGTCACCTTTGTCTCTCTCTGACACTCTCTGACACTCTCTGACACTCTCTGACACTCACATACACTCTCAGATACTCTCCATCACTCTGTATCACTCTCTAACACTCTCTGACACACTTAATCACTCTCTATCACTCGCTGACACTCTCTATCACTCTCTGACACACTCTAGCACTCCCTGACACTCTCGATCACTCTCTGACACTCTCTGAAACTCTCTATAACTCAATGGCACTCTATGACTCTCTCTATCACTCTCTATCATTCTCTGACTCTCTCTGACACACTCTGACACTCTCGGACACTCTCATACACTCTCTATCACACCCTGACACTCTCTGACACTCTCAGACATTCTGTGACACACTCTGACACTCTTTGACACTCTCTGACACGCTCTATCACTCGCTGACACTCTCTGACACTCTCTATCACTCTCTATCACTCTCTATCACTCTCTGACACTCTCTGACTGTCTCAGACACTGTCTATCAATCTCTATCACTCTCAGTCACTGTCAGACACTCTCTATCACTCTCTGACACTCACTGACACTTTCAGATACTCTCTGTCACTCTCTGTCACTCTCAGACACGCTCAGATTCTCTCTATCACTCTCTGACTCTCTCTATTACTCTCTGACACTCTCTATCACTCTCTGACACTCTCTATCGCTCTCTGACACTCTCACATACTCTGACACTCTCTGACACTCTCAGACACTCTCTATCACTCTCTGTCACTGTCTGACACACTCTATCACTCTCTGACACTCACTGAAACTCTCAGACACTCTCTGTCACTCTCTAACTCTCTCTGACACTCTCGATCACTCTCTGACACTCTCTGACATTCTCAGAGGCTCTCTATCACTCTCTATAACTCACTGACACTCTCAGAAACTCTCTTTCACTCTCTGTCACTCTCAGACTCTCTCAGACGCTCTCTATCACTCTCTGACACTCTCAATCGCTCTCTGAAACTCTCTGACACACTCAATCACTCTCTGTCACTCTCTGACACACTCTGACACTCTCTATCACTCTATGACACTCTCTGACACTCTTTATCACTCTCTATCACTCTCTGACACACTCTGTCACACTCTGACACTGTCTGACACTCTCTATCACTCAATGACACTCTCTGAAACTCTCTATCACTCTTTATCACTCTCCATCACTCTCTATCACTCTCTATCACTCTCAGACACTCGCTGTCACTCTCTGACACTCTCTGTCACTCTCAGACACTCTCAGACACTCTCTATCACTCTCTGACACTCTCTATCACTCTCTGACACTCTCTTTCGCTCTCTGACACTCTCTGACACTCTCTGACACTCTCTGACACGCTCTGACACTCTCTGACACTCTCTGACACTCTCAGACACTCTCTCTCACTCTCTGAAACTCTCAGACACTCTCTATCACTCTCTGACACTCTCTATCACTCTCTGACACTTTCTGACACTCTCAGACACTCTCTATCACTCTCTATCACTCTCTGACACTCTCTGACACTCTCTGACACTCTCTATCACTCTCTGACACTCACTGACACTCTCAGACGCTCTCTGTCACTCTCTGACAATCTATATCACTCTCTGACACTCTCTATCTCTCTCTGACACTCTCAGACACTCTCTATCACTCTCTATCACTCTCTATCACTCTCTGACACTCACTATCACTCTCTGACACTCTCTTTCGCTCTCTGACACTCTCTGACACGCTCTGACACGCTCTGACACTCTCTGACACTCTCAGACACTCTCTCACTCTCTGAAACTCTCAGACACTCTCTATCACTCTCTGACACTCTCTGACACTCTCAGAATCTCTCTATCACTCTCTGACACTCTCAGACACTCTCTATCACTCTCTGACATTCTCAGACACTCTCTATCACTCTCTGACACTCTCTATCATTCTCTGACACTCTCTGACACTCTCTATCACTCTCTATCACTCTCAGACACTCTCTGTCACTCTCAGACACTCTCAGACACTCTCTATCACTCTCTGACACTCTCTATCACTCTCTTTCGCTCACTGACACTCTCAGACACTCGCTTTCACTCTCTGTCACTCTCTGACACTCTCTGACACTCTCTATCACTCTCTGACACTCACTGACACTCTCAGACACTCGCTTTCACTCACTGACACTCTCAGACACTCGCTTTCACTCAAGTCACTCTCTGACACTCTCTGACACTCTCTATCACTCTCTGACACTCACTGACACTCTCAGACACTCGCGTTCACTCTCTGTCACTCTCAGAGACTCTCAGACACTCTCAGACACTCTCTATCACTCTCTGACACTCTATATCACTCTTTGACAATCTCTGACACTCTCTATCACTCTCTATCACTCTCTGACACACTCTGACACTCTCTGACACTCTCAGACACTCTCTGTCACTCTCTATCACTCTCTGACACTCTCCATCACTCTCTGACACTCTCTATCACTCTCTTACACTCTCTATCACTCTCTTACACTCTCTATCACTCTCTGACACTCTCTATCACTCTCTGACACTCTCTATCACTCACTGACACTCTCAGACGCTCACTATCACTCTCTGACACTCACTGACACTCTCAGACACTCTCTTTCACTCTCTGTCACTCTCAGACTCTCTCAGACGCTCTCTATCAATCTCTGACACTCTCTATCACTCTCTGACACTCTCTGACACTCTCTATCACTCTCTGACACTCTCAATCGCTCTCTGAAACTCTCTGACACACTCAATCACTCTCTATCACTCTCCAACGCACTCTGACACTCTCTATCACTCTATGACACTCTCTGACCCTCTCTATCACTCTATGACACTCTCTATCACACTCTGACACTGTCTGACACTCTCTATCACTCAATGACACACTCTGAAACTCTCTATCACTCTTTATCACTCTCTATCACTCTCTATCGCTCTCTATCACTCTCTGACACTCACTGACACTCTCAGACAATCGCTGTCACTCTCAGACACTCTCTGTCACTCTCAGACACTCTCAGACACTCTCTATCACTCTCTGACACACACTATCACTCTCTGACACTCTCTTTCGCTCTCTGAAACTCTCTGACACTCTCAGAATCTCTCTCTCACTCTCTGAAACTCTCAGACACTCTCTATCACTCTCTATCACTATCTGACACTCTCTGACATACTCAGACACTCTGTGACACACTCTGACACTCTCTATCACTCTATGACTTTCTCTGACGCTCTCTATCACTCTCTGTCACTCTCTGGCACTCTCTGACGCTCTCAGACACTCTCAGACACTCTCTATCACTCTCAGACACTCTCTATCACGCTCTGACACTCTCTGACGCTCTCAGACACACTCAATCACTCTCTATCACTCTCTGACACTCTATTTCGCTCTCTGTCACTCTCAGACACTCACAGACACTCTCTATCACTCTCTGACAATCTCTATCACTATCTGACACTCTCTGACATACTCAGACACTCTGTGACACACTCTGACACTCTCTATCACTCTATGAATCTCTCTGACACTCTCTATCACTCTCTATCACTCTCTGACACACTCTGACACTCTCTGACACTCTCAGACATTCTCTGTCACTCTCTATCACTACATGACACTCTCTGACACTCTCAGAATCTCTCTCTCATCCTCTGACACTCTCAGACACTCTCTATCACTCTCTGACACTCTCTATCACTCTCTGACATTCTCAGACACTCTCTATCACTCTCTGACACTCTCTATCATTCTCTGACACTCTCTGACACTCTCTATCACTCTCTATCACTCTCAGACACTCTCTGTCACTCTCAGACACTCTCAGACACTCTCTATCACTCTCTGACACTCTCTATCACTCTCTTTCGCTCACTGACACTCTCAGACACTCGCTTTCACTCTCTGTCACTCTCTGACACTCTCTGACACTCTCTATCACTCTCTGACACTCACTGACACTCTCAGACACTCGCTTTCACTCACTGACACTCTCAGACACTCGCTTTCACTCAAGTCACTCTCTGACACTCTCTGACACTCTCTATCACTCTCTGACACTCACTGACACTCTCAGACACTCGCGTTCACTCTCTGTCACTCTCAGACACTCTCAGACACTCTCTATCACTCTCTGACACTCTATATCACTCTTTGACAATCTCTGACACTCTCTATCACTCTCTATCACTCTCTGACACACTCTGACACTCTCTGACACTCTCAGAAACTCTCTGTCACTCTCTATCACTCTCTGACACTCTCCATCACTCTCTGACACTCTCTATCACTCTCTTACACTCTCTATTACTCTCTGACACTCTCTATCACTCTCTGACACTCTCTATCACTCACTGACACTCTCAGACGCTCACTATCACTCTCTGACACTCACTGACACTCTCAGACACTCTCTTTCACTCTCTGTCACTCTCAGACTCTCTCAGACGCTCTCTATCAATCTCTGACACTCTCTATCGCTCTATGACACTCTCTGACACTCTCTATCACTCTCTATCACTCTCTGACACACTGACACTCTCTGACACCCTCAGACATTCTCTGTCACTCTCTATCACTCTCTGACTCTCTCTATCACTCTCTGACACTCTCTATCACGCTCTATCCCTCTCTTACAATCTCTAACACTCTCTGACACTCTCTGACACACTCTATCACACTCTGACACTGTCTGACACTCTCTATCACTCAATGACACATTCTGAAACTCTTTATCACTCTCTATCACTCTCTATCAAACTCTGACACTCACTGACACTCTCGGACACTCGCTGTCACTCTCAGACACTCTCTGTCACTCTCAGACACTCTCAGACACTCTCTATCACTCTCTGACACTCTCTATCACTCTCTGACACTCTCTTTCGCTCTCTGACACTCTCAGACACTCTCAGACACTCTCTATCACTCTCTGACACTCTCTATCACTCTCTGACACTCTCTATCACTCTCTGACACTCTCTTTCTTTCTCTGACACTTTCTGACACTCTCAGACACTCTCTATCATTCTCTATCACTCTCTGACACTCTCTGACACTCTCAGAATCTCTCTCTCACTCTCTGACACTCTCAGACACTCTCTATCACTCTCTGACACTCTCTATCACGCTCTGACACTCTCTGACGCTCTCAGACACACTCAATCACTCTCTATCACTCTCTGACACTCTCTTTCGCTCTCTGTCACTCTCAGACACTCACAGACACTCTCTATCACTCTCTGACAATCTATATCACTCTCTGACACTCTCTATCGCTCTCTGACACTCTCAGACACTCTCGATCACTCTCTATCACTCTCTGACACTCTCTGACACTCTCTATCACTCAATGACACTCTGTGACACTCTCTATCACTCTCTATCACTATCTGACACTCTCTGACATACTCAGACACTCTGTGACACTCTCTGACACTCTCTATCACTCTATGAAACTCTTTGACACTCTCTATCACTCTCTATCACTCTCTGACACACTCTGACACTCTCTGACACTCTCAGACATTCTCTGTCACTCTCTATCACTACATGACACTCTCTGACACTCTCAGAATCTCTCTCTCATCCTCTGACACTCTCAGACACTCTCTATCACTCTCTGACACTCTCTATCACTCTCTGACATTCTCAGACACTCTCTATCACTCTCTGACACTCTCTATCATTCTCTGACACTCTCTGACACTCTCTATCACTCTCTATCACTCTCAGACACTCTCTGTCACTCTCAGACACTCTCAGACACTCTCTATCACTCTCTGACACTCTCTATCACTCTCTTTCGCTCACTGACACTCTCAGACACACGCTTTCACTCTCTGTCACTCTCTGACACTCTCTGACACTCTCTATCACTCTCTGACACTCACTGACACTGTCAGACACTCGCGTTCACTCTCTGTCACTCTCAGAGACTCTCTATCACTCTCTATCACTCTCTGACACTCTCTATCACTCTATGACTCTCTCTGACACTCTCTATCACTGTCTATCACTCTCTGACACTCTCTGACACTCTCTGACACTCTCTGACACTCTCTGACACTCTCAGACACTCTCTGTCACTCTCTGTCACTCTCTATCACTCTCTGACTCTCTCTATCACTCTCTGACACTCTCTATCACTCTCTATCACTCTCTTACACTCTCTATCACTCTCTGACACTCTCTATCACTCACTGACACTCTCAGATGCTCACTATCACTCTCTGACGCTCACTGACACTCTCAGACACTCTCTTTCACTCTCTGTCACTCTCAGACTCTCTCAGACGCTCTCTATCACTCTCTGACACTCTCTATCACTCTCTGACACTCTCTGACACTCTCTATCACTCTCTATCACTCTCTGACACTCTCAATCGCTCTCTGAAACTCTCTGACACACTCAATCACTCTCTATCACTCTCTGACGCACTCTGACACTCTCTATCACTCAATGACACTCTCTGACACTCTCTATCACTCTCTATCACTCTCTGACACACTGACACACTCTGACACTCTCAGACATTCTCTGTCACTCTCTATCACTCTCTGACTCTCTCTATCACTCTTTGACACTCTCTATCACGCTCTATCACTCTCGTACACTCTCTAACACTCTCTGACACTCTCTGACACACTCTATCACACTCTGACACTGTCTGACACTCTCTATCAGTCAATGACACACTCTGAAACTCTTTATCACTCTCTATCAAACTCTGACACTCACTGACACTCTCAGACACTCTCTGTCACTCTCAGACACTCGCTGTCACTCTCAGACACTCTTTTTCACTCTCAGACGCTCTCAGACACTCTCTATCACTCTCTGACACTCTCTATCACTCTCTGACACTCTGTTTCGCTCTCTGACACTCTCTGACACACTCTGACACTTTCTGACACTCTCAGACACTCTCTATCACTCTCTATCACTCTCAGACACGCTCTGTGACTCTCAGACACTCTCAGACACTCTCTATCACTCTCTGACACTCTCTGTCACTCTCTGACACTCTCTTTCGTTCTCTGACACTTTCTGACACTCTCAGACACTCTCTATCACTCTCTATCACTCTCTGACACTCTGACACTCTCAGAATCTCTCTCTCACTCTCTGACACTCTCAGACACTCTCTATCACTCTCTGACACTCTCTATCACTCTCTGACATTCTCAGACACTCTCTATCACTCTCTGACACTCTCTATCACTCTCTGACATTCTCAGACACTCTCTATCACTCTCTGACACTCTCTATCACTCTCCGACACTCTCTGACACTCTCTATCACTCTCTGACACTCATTGACACTCTCAGACGCTCTCTGTCACTCTCAGACACTCTCTATCACTCTCTATCACCCTCTGACACTCTCTGACACTCTCTATCACTCTCTATCACTCTCTGACACTCTCTGACAATCTCTGTAACTCTCGATCACTCTCTGACACTCTCTGACTCACTCAGACACTCTGTGACACACTCTGACTCTCTCTATCATTCTATGACACTCTCTGACACTCTCAGACACTTTCTGTCACCTTTGTCTCTCTCTGACACTCTCTGACACTCTCTGACACTCTCTGACACTCACATACACTCTCAGATACTCTCCATCACTCTGTATCACTCTCTAACACTCTCTAACACTCTCTGACAAACTTAATCACTCTCTATCACTCTCTATCACTCGCTGACACTCTCTATCACTCTCTGACACACTCTAGCACTCCCTGACACTCTCGATCACTCTCTGACACTCTCTGAAACTCTCTATAACTCAATGGCACTCTATGACTCTCTCTATCACTCTCTATCATTCTCTGACTCTCTCTGACACACTCTGACACTCTCGGACACTCTCATACACTCTCTATCACACCCTGACACTCTCTGACACTCTCAGACATTCTGTGACACACTCTGACACTCTTTGACACTCTCTGTCACTCTCAATCATTCTCTGACACTCTCCATCACTCAATGACACTCTGTGACACTCTCTATCACTCTCTATCATTCTATGACACTCTCTGACACTCTCAGACACTTTCTGTCACCTTTGTCTCTCTCTGACACTCTCTGACACTCACTGACACTCTCATACACTCTCTATCACTCTCTATCACACTCTGACACTCTCATACATTCTGTGACACATTCTGACACTCTTTGACACTCTCTGACACGCTCTATCACTCTCTATCACTCTCTGACACTCTCAGTCACTCTCTGACACTCACTGACACTCTCAGACACTCTCTGTCACTCTCTGTCACTCTCAGACACGCACAGAATCTCTCTATCACTCTCTGACTCTCTCTATCACTCTCTGACACTCTCTATCACTCTCTGACACTCTCTATCGCTCTCTGACACTCTCACATACTCTGACACTCTCTGACACTCTCAGACACTCTCTATCACTCTCTATCACTGTCTGACACACTCTATCACTCTCTGACACTCACTGACACTTTCTGACACTCTCTATCACTCTCTGACACTCTCTATCACTCTCTGACACTCTCTATCACTCACTGACACTCTCAGACACTCACTATCACTCTCTGACACTCACTGACACTCTCAGAAACTCTCTTTCACTCTCTGTCACTCTCAGACTCTCTCAGACGCTCTCTATCACTCTCTGACACTCTCTATCACTCTCTGAAACTCTCTGACACACTCAACCACTCCATGACACTCTCTGACACTCTCAGAATCTCTCTCTCATTCTCTGACACTCTCAGACACTCTCTATCACTCTCTGACACTCTCTATCACTCTCTGACATTCTCAGACACTCTCTATCACTCTCTGACACTCTCTATCATTCTCTGACACTCTCTGACACTCTCTATCACTCTCTATCACTCTCAGACACTCTCTGTCACTCTCAGACACTCTCAGATACTCTCTATCACTCTCTGACACTCTCTATCACTCTCTTTCGCTCACTGACACTCTCAGACACTCGCTTTCACTCTCTGTCACTCTCTGACACTCTCTATCACTCTCTGACACTCACTGACACTCTCAGACACTCGCTTTCACTCACTGACACTCTCAGACACTCGCTTTCACTCTCTGTCACACTCTGACACTCTCTGACACTCTCTATCACTCTCTGACACTCACTGACACTGTCAGACACTCGCGTTCACTCTCTGTCACTCTCAGAGACTCTCTATCACTCTCTATCACTCTCTGACACTCTCTATCACTCTATGACACTCTCTGACACTCTCTATCACTCTCTATCACTCTCTGACACTCACTGACACTCTCAGAAACTCTCTTTCACTCTCTGTCACTCTCAGACTCTCTCAGACGCTCTCTATCACTCTCTGACACTCTCTATCACTCTCTGAAACTCTCTGACACACTCAACCACTCCATGACACTCTCTGACACTCTCAGAATCTCTCTCTCATTCTCTGACACTCTCAGACACTCTCTATCACTCTCTGACACTCTCTATCACTCTCTGACATTCTCAGACACTCTCTATCACTCTCTGACACTCTCTATCATTCTCTGACACTCTCTGACACTCTCTATCACTCTCTATCACTCTCTATCACTCTCTATCACTCTCAGACACTCTCTGTCACTCTCAGACACTCTCAGACACTCTCTATCACTCTCTGACACTCTCTATCACTCTCTTTCGCTCACTGACACTCTCAGACACTCGCTTTCACTCTCTGTCACTCTCTGACACTCTCTATCACTCTCTGACACTCACTGACACTCTCAGACACTCGCTTTCACTCACTGACACTCTCAGACACTCGCTTTCACTCTCTGTCACTCTCTGACACTCTCTGACACTCTCTATCACTCTCTGACACTCACTGACACTGTCAGACACTCGCGTTCACTCTCTGTCACTCTCAGAGACTCTCTATCACTCTCTATCACTCTCTGACACTCTCTATCACTCTATGACTCTCTCTGACACTCTCTATCACTGTCTATCACTCTCTGACACTCTCTGACACTCTCTGACACTCTCTGACACTCTCAGACACTATCTGTCACTCTCTGTCACTCTCTATCACTCTCTGACACTCTCTATCACTCTCTGACACTCTCTATCACTCTCTATCACTCTCTTACACTCTCTATCACTCTCTGACACTCTCTATCACTCACTGACACTCTCAGATGCTCACTATCACTCTCTGACGCTCACTGACACTCTCAGACACTCTCTTTCACTCTCTGTCACTCTCAGACTCTCTCAGACGCTCTCTATCAATCTCTGACACTCTCTATCACTCTCTGACACTCTCTGACACTCTCTATCATTCTCTATCACACTCTGACACTCTCAATCGGTCTCTGAAACTCTCTGACACACTCAATCACTCTCTATCACTCTCTGACGCACTCTGACACTCTCTATCACTCAATGACACTCTCTGACACTCTCTATCACTCTCTATCACTCTCTGACACACTGACACACTCTGACACTCTCAGACATTCTCTGTCACTCTCTATCACTCTCTGACTCTCTCTATCACTCTTTGACACTCTCTATCACGCTCTATCACTCTCTTACACTCTCTAACACTCTCTGACACTCTCTGACACACTCTATCACACTCTGACACTGTCTGACACTCTCTATCAGTCAATGACACACTCTGAAACTCTTTATCACTCTCTATCAAACTCTGACACTCACTGACACTCTCAGACACTCTCTGTCACTCTCAGACACTCGCTGTCACTCTCAGACACTCTTTTTCACTCTCAGACGCTCTCAGACACTCTCTATCACTCTCTGACACTCTCTATCACTCTCTGACACTCTGTTTCGCTCTCTGACACTCTCTGACACACTCTGACACTTTCTGACACTCTCAGACACTCTCTATCACTCTCTATCACTCTCAGACACGCTCTGTGACTCTCAGACACTCTCAGACACTCTCTATCACTCTCTGACACTCTCTGTCACTCTCTGACACTCTCTTTCGTTCTCTGACACTTTCTGACACTCTCAGACACTCTCTATCACTCTCTATCACTCTCTGACACTCTGACACTCTCAGAATCTCTCTCTCACTTTCTGACACTCTCAGACACTCTCTATCACTCTCTGACACTCTCTATCACTCTCTGACATTCTCAGACACTCTCTATCACTCTCTGACACTCTCTATCACTCTCTGACATTCTCAGACACTCTCTATCACTCTCTGACACTCTCTATCACTCTCCGACACTCTCTGACACTCTCTATCACTCTCTGACACTCATTGACACTCTCAGACGCTCTCTGTCACTCTCAGACACTCTCTATCACTCTCTATCACCCTCTGACACTCTCTGACACTCTCTATCACTCTCTATCACTCTCTGACACTCTCTGACAATCTCTGTAACTCTCGATCACTCTCTGACACTCTCTGACTCACTCAGACACTCTGTGACACACTCTGACTCTCTCTATCATTCTATGACACTCTCTGACACTCTCAGACACTTTCTGTCACCTTTGTCTCTCTCTGACACTCTCTGACACTCTCTGACACTCTCTGACACTCACATACACTCTCAGATACTCTCCATCACTCTGTATCACTCTCTAACACTCTCTGACACACTTAATCACTCTCTATCACTCGCTGACACTCTCTATCACTCTCTGACACACTCTAGCACTCCCTGACACTCTCGATCACTCTCTGACACTCTCTGAAACTCTCTATAACTCAATGGCACTCTATGACTCTCTCTATCACTCTCTATCATTCTCTGACTCTCTCTGACACACTCTGACACTCTCGGACACTCTCATACACTCTCTATCACACCCTGACACTCTCTGACACTCTCAGACATTCTGTGACACACTCTGACACTCTTTGACACTCTCTGACACGCTCTATCACTCGCTGACACTCTCTGACACTCTCTATCACTCTCTATCACTCTCTATCACTCTCTGACACTCTCTGACTGTCTCAGACACTGTCTATCAATCTCTATCACTCTCAGTCACTGTCAGACACTCTCTATCACTCTCTGACACTCACTGACACTTTCAGATACTCTCTGTCACTCTCTGTCACTCTCAGACACGCTCAGATTCTCTCTATCACTCTCTGACTCTCTCTATTACTCTCTGACACTCTCTATCACTCTCTGACACTCTCTATCGCTCTCTGACACTCTCACATACTCTGACACTCTCTGACACTCTCAGACACTCTCTATCACTCTCTGTCACTGTCTGACACACTCTATCACTCTCTGACACTCACTGAAACTCTCAGACACTCTCTGTCACTCTCTAACTCTCTCTGACACTCTCGATCACTCTCTGACACTCTCTGACATTCTCAGAGGCTCTCTATCACTCTCTATAACTCACTGACACTCTCAGAAACTCTCTTTCACTCTCTGTCACTCTCAGACTCTCTCAGACGCTCTCTATCACTCTCTGACACTCTCAATCGCTCTCTGAAACTCTCTGACACACTCAATCACTCTCTGTCACTCTCTGACACACTCTGACACTCTCTATCACTCTATGACACTCTCTGACACTCTTTATCACTCTCTATCACTCTCTGACACACTCTGTCACACTCTGACACTGTCTGACACTCTCTATCACTCAATGACACTCTCTGAAACTCTCTATCACTCTTTATCACTCTCCATCACTCTCTATCACTCTCTATCACTCTCAGACACTCGCTGTCACTCTCTGACACTCTCTGTCACTCTCAGACACTCTCAGACACTCTCTATCACTCTCTGACACTCTCTATCACTCTCTGACACTCTCTTTCGCTCTCTGACACTCTCTGACACTCTCTGACACTCTCTGACACTCTCTGACACTCTCTGACACGCTCTGACACTCTCTGACACTCTCTGACACTCTCAGACACTCTCTCTCACTCTCTGAAACTCTCAGACACTCTCTATCACTCTCTGACACTCTCTATCACTCTCTGACACTTTCTGACACTCTCAGACACTCTCTATCACTCTCTATCACTCTCTGACACTCTCTGACACTCTCTGACACTCTCTATCACTCTCTGACACTCACTGACACTCTCAGACGCTCTCTGTCACTCTCTGACAATCTATATCACTCTCTGACACTCTCTATCTCTCTCTGACACTCTCAGACACTCTCTATCACTCTCTATCACTCTCTATCACTCTCTGACACTCACTATCACTCTCTGACACTCTCTTTCGCTCTCTGACACTCTCTGACACGCTCTGACACGCTCTGACACTCTCTGACACTCTCAGACACTCTCTCACTCTCTGAAACTCTCAGACACTCTCTATCACTCTCTGACACTCTCTGACACTCTCAGAATCTCTCTATCACTCTCTGACACTCTCAGACACTCTCTATCACTCTCTGACATTCTCAGACACTCTCTATCACTCTCTGACACTCTCTATCATTCTCTGACACTCTCTGACACTCTCTATCACTCTCTATCACTCTCAGACACTCTCTGTCACTCTCAGACACTCTCAGACACTCTCTATCACTCTCTGACACTCTCTATCACTCTCTTTCGCTCACTGACACTCTCAGACACTCGCTTTCACTCTCTGTCACTCTCTGACACTCTCTGACACTCTCTATCACTCTCTGACACTCACTGACACTCTCAGACACTCGCTTTCACTCACTGACACTCTCAGACACTCGCTTTCACTCAAGTCACTCTCTGACACTCTCTGACACTCTCTATCACTCTCTGACACTCACTGACACTCTCAGACACTCGCGTTCACTCTCTGTCACTCTCAGAGACTCTCAGACACTCTCAGACACTCTCTATCACTCTCTGACACTCTATATCACTCTTTGACAATCTCTGACACTCTCTATCACTCTCTATCACTCTCTGACACACTCTGACACTCTCTGACACTCTCAGACACTCTCTGTCACTCTCTATCACTCTCTGACACTCTCCATCACTCTCTGACACTCTCTATCACTCTCTTACACTCTCTATCACTCTCTTACACTCTCTATCACTCTCTGACACTCTCTATCACTCTCTGACACTCTCTATCACTCACTGACACTCTCAGACGCTCACTATCACTCTCTGACACTCACTGACACTCTCAGACACTCTCTTTCACTCTCTGTCACTCTCAGACTCTCTCAGACGCTCTCTATCAATCTCTGACACTCTCTATCACTCTCTGACACTCTCTGACACTCTCTATCACTCTCTGACACTCTCAATCGCTCTCTGAAACTCTCTGACACACTCAATCACTCTCTATCACTCTCCAACGCACTCTGACACTCTCTATCACTCTATGACACTCTCTGACCCTCTCTATCACTCTATGACACTCTCTATCACACTCTGACACTGTCTGACACTCTCTATCACTCAATGACACACTCTGAAACTCTCTATCACTCTTTATCACTCTCTATCACTCTCTATCGCTCTCTATCACTCTCTGACACTCACTGACACTCTCAGACAATCGCTGTCACTCTCAGACACTCTCTGTCACTCTCAGACACTCTCAGACACTCTCTATCACTCTCTGACACACACTATCACTCTCTGACACTCTCTTTCGCTCTCTGAAACTCTCTGACACTCTCAGAATCTCTCTCTCACTCTCTGAAACTCTCAGACACTCTCTATCACTCTCTATCACTATCTGACACTCTCTGACATACTCAGACACTCTGTGACACACTCTGACACTCTCTATCACTCTATGACTTTCTCTGACGCTCTCTATCACTCTCTGTCACTCTCTGGCACTCTCTGACGCTCTCAGACACTCTCAGACACTCTCTATCACTCTCAGACACTCTCTATCACGCTCTGACACTCTCTGACGCTCTCAGACACACTCAATCACTCTCTATCACTCTCTGACACTCTATTTCGCTCTCTGTCACTCTCAGACACTCACAGACACTCTCTATCACTCTCTGACAATCTCTATCACTATCTGACACTCTCTGACATACTCAGACACTCTGTGACACACTCTGACACTCTCTATCACTCTATGAATCTCTCTGACACTCTCTATCACTCTCTATCACTCTCTGACACACTCTGACACTCTCTGACACTCTCAGACATTCTCTGTCACTCTCTATCACTACATGACACTCTCTGACACTCTCAGAATCTCTCTCTCATCCTCTGACACTCTCAG
Source organism: Heterodontus francisci (assembly GCF_036365525.1). Lineage (NCBI taxonomy): Eukaryota > Metazoa > Chordata > Chondrichthyes > Heterodontiformes > Heterodontidae > Heterodontus > Heterodontus francisci. The sequence continues at coordinate 15,090,852 of NC_090405.1, forward strand.
ACACTCTCTATCACTCTCTGACACTCTCTATCACTCTCTGACATTCTCAGACACTCTCTATCACTCTCTGACACTCTCTATCATTCTCTGACACTCTCTGACACTCTCTATCACTCTCTATCACTCTCAGACACTCTCTGTCACTCTCAGACACTCTCAGACACTCTCTATCACTCTCTGACACTCTCTATCACTCTCTTTCGCTCACTGACACTCTCAGACACTCGCTTTCACTCTCTGTCACTCTCTGACACTCTCTGACACTCTCTATCACTCTCTGACACTCACTGACACTCTCAGACACTCGCTTTCACTCACTGACACTCTCAGACACTCGCTTTCACTCAAGTCACTCTCTGACACTCTCTGACACTCTCTATCACTCTCTGACACTCACTGACACTCTCAGACACTCGCGTTCACTCTCTGTCACTCTCAGACACTCTCAGACACTCTCTATCACTCTCTGACACTCTATATCACTCTTTGACAATCTCTGACACTCTCTATCACTCTCTATCACTCTCTGACACACTCTGACACTCTCTGACACTCTCAGAAACTCTCTGTCACTCTCTATCACTCTCTGACACTCTCCATCACTCTCTGACACTCTCTATCACTCTCTTACACTCTCTATTACTCTCTGACACTCTCTATCACTCTCTGACACTCTCTATCACTCACTGACACTCTCAGACGCTCACTATCACTCTCTGACACTCACTGACACTCTCAGACACTCTCTTTCACTCTCTGTCACTCTCAGACTCTCTCAGACGCTCTCTATCAATCTCTGACACTCTCTATCGCTCTATGACACTCTCTGACACTCTCTATCACTCTCTATCACTCTCTGACACACTGACACTCTCTGACACCCTCAGACATTCTCTGTCACTCTCTATCACTCTCTGACTCTCTCTATCACTCTCTGACACTCTCTATCACGCTCTATCACTCTCTTACAATCTCTAACACTCTCTGACACTCTCTGACACACTCTATCACACTCTGACACTGTCTGACACTCTCTATCACTCAATGACACATTCTGAAACTCTTTATCACTCTCTATCACTCTCTATCAAACTCTGACACTCACTGACACTCTCGGACACTCGCTGTCACTCTCAGACACTCTCTGTCACTCTCAGACACTCTCAGACACTCTCTATCACTCTCTGACACTCTCTATCACTCTCTGACACTCTCTTTCGCTCTCTGACACTCTCAGACACTCTCAGACACTCTCTATCACTCTCTGACACTCTCTATCACTCTCTGACACTCTCTATCACTCTCTGACACTCTCTATCACTCTCTGACACTCTCTTTCTTTCTCTGACACTTTCTGACACTCTCAGACACTCTCTATCATTCTCTATCACTCTCTGACACTCTCTGACACTCTCAGAATCTCTCTCTCACTCTCTGACACTCTCAGACACACTCTATCACTCTCTGACACTCTCTATCACGCTCTGACACTCTCTGACGCTCTCAGACACACTCAATCACTCTCTATCACTCTCTGACACTCTCTTTCGCTCTCTGTCACTCTCAGACACTCACAGACACTCTCTATCACTCTCTGACAATCTATATCACTCTCTGACACTCTCTATCGCTCTCTGACACTCTCAGACACTCTCGATCACTCTCTATCACTCTCTGACACTCTCTGACACTCTCTATCACTCAATGACACTCTGTGACACTCTCTATCACTCTCTATCACTATCTGACACTCTCTGACATACTCAGACACTCTGTGACACTCTCTGACACTCTCTATCACTCTATGAAACTCTTTGACACTCTCTATCACTCTCTATCACTCTCTGACACACTCTGACACTCTCTGACACTCTCAGACATTCTCTGTCACTCTCTATCACTACATGACACTCTCTGACACTCTCAGAATCTCTCTCTCATCCTCTGACACTCTCAGACACTCTCTATCACTCTCTGACACTCTCTATCACTCTCTGACATTCTCAGACACTCTCTATCACTCTCTGACACTCTCTATCATTCTCTGACACTCTCTGACACTCTCTATCACTCTCTATCACTCTCAGACACTCTCTGTCACTCTCAGACACTCTCAGACACTCTCTATCACTCTCTGACACTCTCTATCACTCTCTTTCGCTCACTGACACTCTCAGACACTCGCTTTCACTCTCTGTCACTCTCTGACACTCTCTGACACTCTCTATCACTCTCTGACACTCACTGACACTCTCAGACACTCGCTTTCACTCACTGACACTCTCAGACACTCGCTTTCACTCAAGTCACTCTCTGACACTCTCTGACACTCTCTATCACTCTCTGACACTCACTGACACTCTCAGACACTCGCGTTCACTCAAGTCACTCTCTGACACTCTCTGACACTCTCTATCACTCTCAGACACTCACTGACACTCTCAGACACTCGCGTTCACTCTCTGTCACTCTCAGAGACTCTCAGACACTCTCAGACACTCTCTATCACTCTCTGACACTCTATATCACTCTATGACAATCTCTGACAATCTCTATCACACTCTATCACTCTCTGACACACTCTGACACTCTCTGACACTCTCAGACACTCTCTGTCACTCTCTATCACTCTCTGACACTTTCCATCACTCTCTGACACTCTCTATCACTCTCTTACACTCTCTATCACTCTCTGACACTCTCTATCACTCTCTGACACTCTCTATCACTCACTGACACTCTCAGACACTCACTATCACTCTCTGACACTCACTGACACTCTCAGACACTCTCTTTCACTCTCTGTCACTCTCAGACTCTCTCAGACGCTCTCTATCAATCTCTGACACTCTCTATCACTCTCTGACACTCTCTGACGCTCTCTATCACTCTCTGACACTCTCAATCGCTCTCTGAAACTCTCTGACACACTCAATCACTCTCTATCACTCTCCGACACACTCTGACACTCTCTATCACTCTATGACACTCTCTGACACTCTCTATCACTCTCTATCACTCTCTGACACACTGACACTCTCTGACACCCTCAGACATTCTCTGTCACTCTCTATCACTCTCTGACTCTCTCTATCACTCTCTGACACTCTCTATCACGCTCTATCACTCTCTTACACTCTCTAACACTCTCTGACACACTCTATCACACTCTGACACTGTCTGACACTCTCTATCACTCAATGACACACTCTGAAACTCTTTATCACTCTCTATCACTCTCTTTCAAACTCTGACACTCACTGGCACTCTCAGACACTCGCTGTCACTCTCAGACACTCTCTGTCACTCTCAGACACTCTCAGACACTCTCTATCACTCTCTGACACTCTCTATCACTCTCTGACACTCTCTTTCGCTCTCTGACACTCTCTGACACACTCTGACACTTTCTGACACCCTCAGACACTCTCTATCACTCTCTATCACTCTCAGACACTCTCAGTCACTCTCAGACACTCTCAGACACTCTCTATCACTCTCTATCACTCTCTGACACTCTCTATCACTCTTTGACACTCTCTTTCGTTCTCTGACACTTTCTGACACTCTCAGACACTCTCTATCACTCTCTATCACTCTCTGACACTCTCAGACACTCTCAGACACTCTCTATCACTCTCTGACACTCTCTATCACTCTCTTTCGCTCACTGACACTCTCAGACACTCGCTTTCACTCTCTGTCACTCTCTGACACTCTCTGACACTCTCTATCACTCTCTGACACTCACTGACACTCTCAGACACTCGCTTTCACTCACTGACACTCTCAGACACTCGCTTTCACTCAAGTCACTCTCTGACACTCTCTGACACTCTCTATCACTCTCTGACACTCACTGACACTCTCAGACACTCGCGTTCACTCTCTGTCACTCTCAGAGACTCTCAGACACTCTCAGACACTCTCTATCACTCTCTGACACTCTATATCACTCTATGACAATCTCTGACACTCTCTATCACTCTCTGACACACTCTGACACTCTCTGACACTCTCAGACACTCTCTGTCACTCTCTATCACTCTCTGACACTCTCAATCACTCTCTGACACTCTCTATCACTCTCTTACACTCTCTATCACTCTCTGACACTCTCTATCACTCACTGACACTCTCAGACACTCACTATCACTCTCTGACACTCACTGACACTCTCAGACACTCTCTTTCACTCTCTGTCACTCTCAGACTCTCTCAGACGCTCTCTATCAATCTCTGACACTCTCTATCACTCTCTGACACTCTCTGACACTCTCTATCACTCTCTGACACTCTCAATCGCTCTCTGAAACTCTCTGACACACTCAATCACTCTCTATCACTCTCCGACACATTCTGACACTCTCTATCACTCTATGACACTCTCTGACACTCTCTATCACTCTCTATCACTCTCTGACACACTGACACTCTCTGACACCCTCAGACATTCTCTGTCACTCTCTATCACTCTCTGACTCTCTCTATCACTCTCTGACACTCTCTATCACGCTCTATCACTCTCTTACACTCTCTAACACTCTCTGACACACTCTATCACACTCTGACACTGTCTGACACTCTCTATCACTCAATGACACACTCTGAAACTCTTTATCACTCTCTATCACTCTCTATCAAACTCTGACACTCACTGGCAATCTCAGACACTCGCTGTCACTCTCAGACACTCTCTGTCACTCTCAGACACTCTCAGACACTCTCTATCACTCTCTGACACTCTCTATAACTCACTGACACTCTCAGACACTCTCTTTCACTCTCTGTCACTCTCAGACTCTCTCAGACGCTCTCTCTCAATCTCTGACACTCTCTATCACTCTCTGACACTCTCTGACACTCTCTATCACTCTCTGACACTCTCAATCGCTCTCTGAAACTCCCTGACACACTCAATCACTCTCTATCACTCTCCGACGCACTCTGAAACTCTCTATCACTCTATGACACTCTCTGACACTCTCTGACACCCTCAGACATTCTCTGTCACTCTCTATCACTCTCTGACTCTCTCTATCACTCTCTGACACTCTCTATCACGCTCTATCACTCTCTTACACTCTCTAACACTCTCTGACACTCTCTGACACACTCTATCACACTCTGACACTGTCTGACACTCTCTATCACTCAATGACACACTCTGAAACTCTTTATCACTCTCTATCACTCTCTATCAAACTCTGACACTCACTGACACTCTCAGACACTCGCTGTCACTCTCAGACACTCTCTGTCACTCTCAGACACACTCAGACACTCTCTATCACTCTCTGACACTCTCTATCACTCTCTGACACTCTCTTTCGCTCTCTGACACTCTCTGACACACTCTCACACTTTCTGACACCCTCAGACACTCTCTATCACTCTCTATCAAACTCTGACACTCACTGGCAATCTCAGACACTCGCTGTCACTCTCAGACACTCTCTGTCACTCTCAGACACTCTCAGACACTCTCTATCACTCTCTGACACTCTCTATAACTCACTGACACTCTCTTTCACTCTCTGTCACTCTCAGACTCTCTCAGACGCTCTCTATCAATCTCTGACACTCTCTATCACTCTCTGACACTCTCTGACACTCTCTATCACTCTCTGACACTCTCAATCGCTCTCTGAAACTCTCTGACACACTCAATCACTCTCTATCACTCTCCGACGCACTCTGAAACTCTCTATCACTCTATGACACTCTCTGACACTCTCTATCACTCTCTATCACTCTCTGACACACTGACACTCTCTGACACCCTCAGACATTCTCTGTCACTCTCTATCACTCTCTGACTCTCTCTATCACTCTCTGACACTCTCTATCACGCTCTATCACTCTCTTACACTCTCTAACACTCTCTGACACTCTCTGACACACTCTATCACACTCTGACACTGTCTGACACTCTCTATCACTCAATGACACACTCTGAAACTCTTTATCACTCTCTATCACTCTCTATCAAACTCTGACACTCACTGACACTCTCAGACACTCGCTGTCACTCTCAGACACTCTCTGTCACTCTCAGACACTCTCAGACACTCTCTATCACTCTCTGACACTCTCAATCACTCTCTGACACTCTCTTTCGCTCTCTGACACTCTCTGACACACTCTCACACTTTCTGACACCCTCAGACACTCTCTATCACTCTCTATCAAACTCTGACACTCACTGGCAATCTCAGACACTCGCTGTCACTCTCAGACACTCTCTGTCACTCTCAGACACTCTCAGACACTCTCTATCACTCTCTGACACTCTCTATAACTCACTGACACTCTCTTTCACTCTCTGTCACTCTCAGACTCTCTCAGACGCTCTCTATCAATCTCTGACACTCTCTATCACTCTCTGACACTCTCTGACACTCTCTATCACTCTCTGACACTCTCAATCGCTCTCTGAAACTCTCTGACACACTCAATCACTCTCTATCACTCTCCGACGCACTCTGAAACTCTCTATCACTCTATGACACTCTCTGACACTCTCTATCACTCTCTATCACTCTCTGACACACTGACACTCTCTGACACCCTCAGACATTCTCTGTCACTCTCTATCACTCTCTGACTCTCTCTATCACTCTCTGACACTCTCTATCACGCTCTATCACTCTCTTACACTCTCTAACACTCTCTGACACTCTCTGACACACTCTATCACACTCTGACACTGTCTGACACTCTCTATCACTCAATGACACACTCTGAAACTCTTTATCACTCTCTATCACTCTCTATCAAACTCTGACACTCACTGACACTCTCAGACACTCGCTGTCACTCTCAGACACTCTCTGTCACTCTCAGACACTCTCAGACACTCTCTATCACTCTCTGACACTCTCTATCACTCTCTGACACTCTCTTTCGCTCTCTGACACTCTCTGACACACTCTCACACTTTCTGACACCCTCAGACACTCTCTATCACTCTCTATCACTCTCAGACACTCTCAGACACTCTCAGTCACTCTCAGACACTCTCAGACACTCTCTATCACTCTCTGACACTCTCTATCACTCTCTGACACTCTCTTTCGTTCTCTGACACTTTCTGACACTCTCAGACGCTCTCTATCACTCTCTATCACTCTCTGACACTCTCTGACACTCTCAGAATCTCTCTCTCACTCTCTGACACTCTCAGACACTCTCTATCACTCTCTGACACTCTCTATCACTCTCTGACACTCTCAGACACTCTCTATCACTCTCAGACACTCTCTATCACTCTCTGACACTCTCTTTCGCTCTCTGTCACTCTCAGACACTCACAGACACTCTCTATCACTCTCTGACAATCTATATCACTCTCTGACACTCTCTATCGCTCTCTGACACTCTCAGACACTCTCTATCACTCTCTATCACTCTCTGACACTCTCTGACACTCTCTATCACTCAATGACACTCTGTGACACTCTCTATCACTCTCTATCACTATCTGACACTCTCTGACATACTCAGACACCCTGTGACACACTCTGACACTCTCTATCACTCTATGAAACTCTCTGACACACTCTATCACTCTCTATCACTCTCTGACACACTCTGACACTCTCTGACACTCTCAGACATTCTCTGCCACTCTCTATCACTCTCTATCACTACATGACACTCTCTGACACTCTCAGAATCTCTCTCTCATTCTCTGACACCCTCAGACACTCTCTATCACTCTCTGACACTCTCTATCACTCTCTGACATTCTCAGACACTCTCTATCACTCTCAGACACTCTCTGTCACTCTCAGACACTCTCAGACACTCTCTATCACTCTCTGACACTCTCTATCACTCTCTTTCGCTCACTGACACTCTCAGACACTCGCTTTCACTCTCTGTCACTCTCTGACACTCTCTGACACTCTCTATCACTCTCTGACACTCACTGACACTCTCAGACACTCGCTTTCACTCACTGACACTCTCAGACACTCGCTTTCACTCTAGTCACTAGTTGACACTCTCTGACACTCTCTATCACTCTCTGACACTCACTGACACTCTCAGACACTCGCGTACACTCTCTGTCACTCTCAGAGACTCTCAGACACTCTCAGACACTCTCTATCACTCTCTGACACTCTATATCACTCTATGACACTCTCTGACACTCTCTATCACTCTCTATCACTCTCTGACACACTCTGACACTCTGTGACACTCTCAGACACTCTCTGTCACTCTCTATCACTCTCTGACACTCTCTATCACTCTCTGACACTCTCTATCACTCTCTTACACTCTCTATCACTCTCTGACACTCTCTATCACTCTCTGACACTCTCAGACACTCTCTATCACTCTCTGACACTCTCTATCACTCTCTGACACTCTCTTTCGCTCTCTGACACTCTCTGACACACTCTCACACTTTCTGACACCCTCAGACACTCTCAATCACTCTCTATCACTCTCAGACACTCTCTATCACTCTCTATCACTCTCTGACACTCACTGACACTCTCAGACACTCTCTTTCAATCTCATGCACTCTCAGACTCTCTCAGACGCTCTCTATCACTCTCTGACACTCTCTATCACTCCCTGACACTCTCTGACACTCTCTATCACTCTCTGACACTCTCAATCGCTCTCTGAAACTCTCTGACACACTCAATCACTCTCTATCACTCTCCGACGCACTCTGACACTCTCTATCACTCTATGACACTCTCTGACACTCTCTATCACTCTCTATCACTCTCTGACACACTGACACTCTCTGACACCCTCAGACATTCTCTGTCACTCTCTATCACTCTCTGACTCTCTCTATCACTCTCTGACACTCTCTATCACGCTCTATCACTCTCTTACACTCTCTGACACTCTCTGACACTCTCTGACACACTCTATCACACTCTGACACTGTCTGACACTCTCTATCACTCAATGACACACTCTGAAACTCTTTATCACTCTCTATCACTCTCTATCAAACTCTGACACTCACTAACACTCTCAGACACTCGCAGTCACTCTCAGACACTCTCTGTCACTCTCAGACACTCTCAGACACTCTCTATCATTCTCTGACACTCTCTATCACTCTCTGACACTCTCTTTCGCTCTCTGACACTCTCTGACACACTCTGACACTTTCTGACACCCTCAGACACTCTCTATCACTCTCTATCACTCTCAGACACTCTCTGTCACTCTCAGACACTCTCAGACACTCTCTATCATTCTCTGACACTCTCTATCACTCTCTGACACTCTCTTTCGTTCTCTGACACTTTCTGACACTCTCAGACACTCTCTATCACTCTCTGACACTCTCTGACACTCTCAGAATCTCTCTCTCACTCTCTGACACTCTCTATCACTCTCTGACACTCTCTATCACTCTCTGACATTCATTGACACTCTCAGACGCTCTCTGTCACTCTCAGCCTCTCTCTATCACTCTCTATCACTCTCTGACACTCTCTGACACTCTCTATCACTCAAAGACACTCTGTGACACTCTCTATCACTCTCTATCACTCTCTGACTCTCTCTGACAAACTCAGAAACTCTGTGACACACTCTGACACTCTCTGTCACTCTCAGACACTCTCAGACACTCTCTATCACTCTCTGACACTCACTGACACTCTCAGACACTCTCTGTCACTCTCTGTCACTCTCAGACACGCTCAGATTCTCCCTATCACTCTCTGACTCTCCCTATCACTCTCTGACACTCTCTATCACTCTCTGACACTCTCTATCGCTCTCTGACACTCTCACATACTCTGACACTCTCTGACACTCTCACATACTCTGACACTCTGACACTCTCAGACACTCTCTATCACTCTCTATCACTTTCTGACACTCTCTATCACTCTCTGACTCTCACTGAAACTCTCAGACACTCTCTGTCACTCTCTAACTCTCTCTGACACTCTCTATCACTCTCTGACACTCTCTGACATTCTCAGAGGCACTCTATCACTATCTATAACTCACTGACACTCTCAGACACTCACTATCACTCTCTGACACTCACTGATACTCTCAGAAACTCTCTTTCACTCTCTGTCACTCTCAGACTCTCTCAGACGCTCTCTATCACTCTCTGACTCTCTCTATCACTCTCTGACACTCTCTGACACTCTCTATCACTCTCTGACACTCTCAATCGCTCTCTGAAACTCTCTGACAGACTCAATCACTCTCTATCACTCTCCGACGCACTCTGACACTCTCTATCACTCTATGACACTCTCTGACACTCTCTATCACTCTCTATCACTCTCTGACACACTGACACTCTCTGACACCCTCAGACATTCTCTGTCACTCTCTATCACTCTCTGACTCTCTCTGACACTCTCACATACTCTGACACTCTCTGACACTCTCAGACACTCTCTATCACTCTCTATCACTTTCTGACACTCTCTATCACTCTCTGACACTCACTGAAACTCTCAGACACTCTCTGTCACTCTCTAACTCTCTCTGACACTCTCTATCACTCTCTGACACTCTCTGACATTCTCAGAGGCACTCTATCACTATCTATAACTCACTGACACTCTCAGACACTCACTGACACTCTCAGACACTCGCTGTCACTCTCAGACACTCTCAGACACTCTCTATCACTCTCTGACACTCTCTATCACTCTCTGACACTCTCTTTCGCTCTCTGACACTCTCTGACACACTCTGACACTTTCTGACACCCTCAGACACTCTCAATCACTCTCTATCACTCTCAGACACTCTCTATCACTCTCTATCACTCTCAGACACTCTCTGTCACTCTCAGACACTCTCAGACACTCTCTATCACTCTCTGACACTCTCTATCACTCTCTGACACTCTCTTTCGTTCTCTGACACTTTATGACACTCTCAGACACTCTCTATCACTCTCTGACACTCTCTGACACTCTCAGAATCTCTCTCTCACTCTCTGACACTCTCTATCCCTCTCTGACACTCTCTATCACTCTCTGACATTCATTGACACTCTCAGACGCTCTCTGTCACTCTCAGCCTCTCTCTATCACTCTCTATCAATCTCTGACACTCTCTGACACTCTCTATCACTCAAAGACACTCTGTGACACTCTCTATCACTCTCTATCACTCTCTGACTCTCTCTGACAAACTCAGAAACTCTGTGACACACTCTGACACTCTCTGTCACTCTCAGACACTCTCTATCACTCTCTGACACTCACTGACACTCTCAGACACTCTCTGTCACTCTCTGTCACTCTCAGACACGCTCAGATTCTCCCTATCACTCTCTGACTCTCCCTATCACTCTCTGACACTCTCTATCACTCTCTGACACTCTCTATCGCTCTCTGACACTCTCACATACTCTGACACTCTCTGACACTCTCAGACACTCTCTATCACTCTCTATCACTTTCTGACACTCTCTATCACTCTCTGACTCTCACTGACACTCTCAGACACTCTCTGTCACTCTCTAACTCTCTCTGACACTCTCTATCACTCTCTGACACTCTCTGACATTCTCAGAGGCACTCTATCACTATCTATAACTCACTGACACTCTCAGACACTCACTATCACTCTCTGACACTCACTGACACTCTCAGAAACTCTCTTTCACTCTCTGTCACTCTCAGACTCTCTCAGACGCTCTCTATCACTCTCTGACACTCTCTATCACTCTCTGACACTCTCAATCGCTCTCTGACACTCTCTGAAGCACTCAATCACTCTCTATCACTCTCTGACACACTCTGACACTCTCTATCACTCTATGACACTCTCTGCCACTCTCTATCACTCTCTATCACTCTCAGACACACTCTGACACTCTCTCTCGCTCTCTATCACTCTCTTACACTCTCTATCACTCTCTGACACTCTCTTTCGTTCTCTGACACTTTATGACACTCTCAGACACTCTCTATCACTCTCTGACACTCTCTGACACTCTCAGAATCTCTCTCTCACTCTCTGACACTCTCTATCACTCTCTGACACTCTCTATCACTCTCTGACATTCATTGACACTCTCAGACGCTCTCTGTCACTCTCAGCCTCTCTCTATCACTCTCTATCAATCTCTGACACTCTCTGACACTCTCTATCACTCAAAGACACTCTGTGACACTCTCTATCACTCTCTATCACTCTCTGACTCTCTCTGACAAACTCAGAAACTCTGTGACACACTCTGACACTCTCTGTCACTCTCAGACACTCTCTATCACTCTCTGACACTCACTGACACTCTCAGACACTCTCTGTCACTCTCTGTCACTCTCAGACACGCTCAGATTCTCCCTATCACTCTCTGACTCTCCCTATCACTCTCTGACACTCTCTATCACTCTCTGACACTCTCTATTGCTCTCTGACACTCTCACATACTCTGACACTCTCTGACACTCTCAGACACTCTCTATCACTCTCTATCACTTTCTGACACTCTCTATCACTCTCTGACTCTCACTGACACTCTCAGACACTCTCTGTCACTCTCTAACTCTCTCTGACACTCTCTATCACTCTCTGACACTCTCTGACATTCTCAGAGGCACTCTATCTCTATCTATAACTCACTGACACTCTCAGACACTCACTATCACTCTCTGACACTCACTGACACTCTCAGAAACTCTCTTTCACTCTCTGTCACTCTCAGACTCTCTCAGACGCTCTCTATCACTCTCTGACACTCTCTATCACTCTCTGACACTCTCAATCGCTCTCTGACACTCTCTGAAGCACTCAATCACTCTCTATCACTCTCTGACACACTCTGACACTCTCTATCACTCTATGACACTCTCTGCCACTCTCTATCACTCTCTATCACTCTCTGACACACTCTGACACTCTCTCTCGCTCTCTATCACTCTCTTACACTCTCTTTCACTCTCTGACTCTCTCTGACACACTCTATCACACTCAGACACTCTCAGACACTCTCTATCACTCTCTGACACTCTCTATCACTCTCTGACACTCTCTTTCGTTCTCTGACACTTTCTGACACTCTCAGACACTCTCTATCACTCTCTATCACTCTCTGACACTCTCTGACACTCTCTGTCAGTCTCAGACACACTCAGACACTCTCTATCACTCTCTGACACTCACTGACACTCTCAGATTCTCCCTATCACTCTCTGACTCTCTCTATCACTCTCTGACACTCTCTATCACTCTCTGACACTCTCTATCGCTCTCTGACACTCTCACATACTCTGACACTCTCTGACACTCTCTGACACTCTCAGACACTCTCTATCACTCTCTATCACTTTCTGACACTCTCTATCACTCTCTGACACTCACTGACACTCTCAGACACTCTCTGTCACTCTCTAACTCTCTGTGACACTCTCTATCACTCTCTGACACTCTCTGACATTCTCAGAGACACTATATCACTCTCTATAACTCACTGACACTCTCAGACACTCACTGACACTCTCAGACACTCGCTGTCACTCTCAGACACTCACTGTCACTCTCAGTCACTCTCAGACACTCTCTATCACTCTCTGACACTCTCTATCACTCTCTGACACTCTCTTTCGCTCTCTGACACTCTCTGACACACTCTGACACTTTCTGACACCTCAGACACTCTCTATCACTCTCTATCACTCTCAGACACTCTCTATCACTCTCTATCACTCTCAGACACTCTCTGTCACTCTCAGACACTCTCTATCACTCTCTGACACTCTCTATCACTCTCTGACACTCTCTTTCGTTCTCTGACACTTTATGACACTCTCAGACACTCTCTATCACTCTCTGACACTCTCTGACACTCTCAGAATCTCTCTCTCACTCTCTGACACTCTCTATCACTCTCTGACACTCTCTATCACTCTCTGACATTCATTGACACTCTCAGACGCTCTCTGTCACTCTCAGCCTCTCTCTATCACTCTCTATCACTCTCTGACACGCTCTGACACTCTCTATCACTCAAAGACACTCTGTGACACTCTCTATCACTCTCTATCACTCTCTGACTCTCTCTGACAAACTCAGAAACTCTGTGACACACTCTGACACTCTCTGTCACTCTCAGACACTCTCTATCACTCTCTGACACTCACTGACACTCTCAGACACTCTCTGTCACTCTCTGTCACTCTCAGACACGCTCAGATTCTCCCTATCACTCTCTGACTCTCCCTATCACTCTCTGACACTCTCTATCACTCTCTGACACTCTCTATTGCTCTCTGACACTCTCACATACTCTGACACTCTCTGACACTCTCAGACACTCTCTATCACTCTCTATCACTTTCTGACACTCTCTATCACTCTCTGACTCTCACTGACACTCTCAGACACTCTCTGTCACTCTCTATCACTCTCTGACACTCTATCACTCTCTGACATTCATTGACACTCTCAGACGCTCTCTGTCACTCTCAGCCTCTCTCTATCACTCTCTATCACTCTCTGACACTCTCTGACACTCTCTATCACTCAAAGACACTCTGCGACACTCTCTATCACTCTCTATCACTCTCTGACTCTCTCTGACAAACTCAGACACTCTGTGACTCACTCTGACACTCTCTGTCAGTCTCAGACACTCTCTATCACTCTCTGACACTCACTGACACTCTCAGACACACTCTGTCACTCTCTGTCACTCTCAGACACGCTCAGATGCTCCCTATCACTCTCTGACTCTCTCTATCACTCTCTGACACTCTCTATCACTCTCTGACACTCTCTATCGCTCTCTGACACTCTCACATACTCTGACACTCTCTGACACTCTCTGACACTCTCAGACACTGTCTATCACTCTCTATCACTTTCTGACACTCTCTATCACTCTCTGACACTCACTGACACTCTCAGACACTCTCTGTCACTCTCTAACTCTCTCTGACACTCTCTATCACTCTCTGACACTCTCTGACATTCTCAGAGACACTATATCACTCTCTATAACTCACTGACACTCTCAGACACTCACTGACACTCTCAGACACTCGCTGTCACTCTCAGACACTCTCTGTCACTCTCAGTCACTCTCAGACACTCTCTATCACTCTCTGACACTCTCTATCACTCTCTGACACTCTCTTTCGCTCTCTGACACTCTCTGACACACTCTGACACTTTCTGACACCCTCAGACACTCTCTATCACTCTCTATCACTCTCAGACACTCTCTATCACTCTCTATCACTCTCAGACACTCTCTGTCACGCTCAGACACTCTCTCTCGCTCTCTATCACTCTCTTACACTCTCTATCACTCTCTGACACTCTCTTTCGTTCTCTGACACTTTATGACACTCTCAGACACTCTCTATCACTCTCTGACACTCTCTGACACTCTCAGAATCTCTCTCTCACTCTCTGACACTCTCTATCACTCTCTGACACTCTCTATCACTCTCTGACATTCATTGACACTCTCAGACGCTCTCTGTCACTCTCAGCCTCTCTCTATCACTCTCTATCACTCTCTGACACTCTCTGACACTCTCTATCACTCAAAGACACTCTGTGACACTCTCTATCACTCTCTATCACTCTCTGACTCTCTCTGACAAACTCAGAAACTCTGTGACACACTCTGACACTCTCTGTCACTCTCAGACACTCTCTATCACTCTCTGACACTCACTGACACTCTCAGACACTCTCTGTCACTCTCTGTCACTCTCAGACACGCTCAGATTCTCCCTATCACTCTCTGACTCTCCCTATCACTCTCTGACACTCTCTATCACTCTCTGACACTCTCTATTGCTCTCTGACACTCTCACATACTCTGACACTCTCTGACACTCTCAGACACTCTCTATCACTCTCTATCACTTTCTGACACTCTCTATCACTCTCTGACTCTCACTGACACTCTCAGACACTCTCTGTCACTCTCTATCACTCTCTGACACTCTATCACTCTCTGACATTCATTGACACTCTCAGACGCTCTCTGTCACTCTCAGCCTCTCTCTATCACTCTCTATCACTCTCTGACACTCTCTGACACTCTCTATCACTCAAAGACACTCTGCGACACTCTCTATCACTCTCTATCACTCTCTGACTCTCTCTGACAAACTCAGACACTCTGTGACTCACTCTGACACTCTCTGTCAGTCTCAGACACTCTCAGACACTCTCTATCACTCTCTGACACTCACTGACACTCTCAGACACACTCTGTCACTCTCTGTCACTCTCAGACACGCTCAGATGCTCCCTATCACTCTCTGACTCTCTCTATCACTCTCTGACACTCTCTATCACTCTCTGACACTCTCTATCGCTCTCTGACACTCTCACATACTCTGACACTCTCTGACACTCTCTGACACTCTCAGACACTGTCTATCACTCTCTATCACTTTCTGACACTCTCTATCACTCTCTGACACTCACTGACACTCTCAGACACTCTCTGTCACTCTCTAACTCTCTCTGACACTCTCTATCACTCTCTGACACTCTCTGACATTCTCAAAGACACTATATCACTCTCTATAACTCACTGACACTCTCAGACACTCACTGACACTCTCAGACACTCGCTGTCACTCTCAGACACTCTCTGTCACTCTCAGTCACTCTCAGACACTCTCTATCACTCTCTGACACTCTCTATCACTCTCTGACACTCTCTTTCGCTCTCTGACACTCTCTGACACACTCTGACACTTTCTGACACCCTCAGACACTCTCTATCACTCTCTATCACTCTCAGACACTCTCTATCACTCTCTATCACTCTCAGACACTCTCTGTCACGCTCAGACACTCTCAGACACTCTCTATCACTCTCTGACACTCTCTATCACTCTCTGACACTCTCTTTCGTTCTCTGACACTTTATGACACTCTCAGACACTCTCTATCACTCTCTGACACTCTCTGACACTCTCAGAATCTCTCTCTCACTCTCTGACACTCTCTATCACTCTCTGACACTCTCTATCACTCTCTGACATTCATTGACACTCTCAGACGCTCTCTGTCACTCTCAGCCTCTCTCTATCACTCTCTATCACTCTCTGACACTCTCTGACACTCTCTATCACTCAAAGACACTCTGTGACACTCTCTATCACTCTCTATCACTCTCTGACTCTCTCTGACAAACTCAGAAACTCTGTGACACACTCTGACACTCTCTGTCACTCTCAGACACTCTCTATCACTCTCTGACACTCACTGACACTCTCAGACACTCTCTGTCACTCTCTGTCACTCTCAGACACGCTCAGATTCTCCCTATCACTCTCTGACTCTCCCTATCACTCTCTGACACTCTCTATCACTCTCTGACACTCTCTATTGCTCTCTGACACTCTCACATACTCTGACACTCTCTGACACTCTCAGACACTCTCTATCACTCTCTATCACTTTCTGACACTCTCTATCACTCTCTGACTCTCACTGACACTCTCAGACACTCTCTGTCACTCTCTATCACTCTCTGACACTCTATCACTCTCTGACATTCATTGACACTCTCAGACGCTCTCTGTCACTCTCAGCCTCTCTCTATCACTCTCTATCACTCTCTGACACTCTCTGACACTCTCTATCACTCAAAGACACTCTGCGACACTCTCTATCACTCTCTATCACTCTCTGACTCTCTCTGACAAACTCAGACACTCTGTGACTCACTCTGACACTCTCTGTCAGTCTCAGACACTCTCAGACACTCTCTATCACTCTCTGACACTCACTGACACTCTCAGACACACTCTGTCACTCTCTGTCACTCTCAGACACGCTCAGATGCTCCCTATCACTCTCTGACTCTCTCTATCACTCTCTGACACTCTCTATCACTCTCTGACACTCTCTATCGCTCTCTGACACTCTCACATACTCTGACACTCTCTGACACTCTCTGACACTCTCAGACACTGTCTATCACTCTCTATCACTTTCTGACACTCTCTATCACTCTCTGACACTCACTGACACTCTCAGACACTCTCTGTCACTCTCTAACTCTCTCTGACACTCTCTATCACTCTCTGACACTCTCTGACATTCTCAAAGACACTATATCACTCTCTATAACTCACTGACACTCTCAGACACTCACTGACACTCTCAGACACTCGCTGTCACTCTCAGACACTCTCTGTCACTCTCAGTCACTCTCAGACACTCTCTATCACTCTCTGACACTCTCTATCACTCTCTGACACTCTCTTTCGCTCTCTGACACTCTCTGACACACTCTGACACTTTCTGACACCCTCAGACACTCTCTATCACTCTCTATCACTCTCAGACACTCTCTATCACTCTCTATCACTCTCAGACACTCTCTGTCACGCTCAGACACTCTCAGACACTCTCTATCACTCTCTGACACTCTCTATCACTCTCTGACACTCTCTTTCGTTCTCTGACACTTTATGACACTCTCAGACACTCTCTATCACTCTCTGACACTCTCTGACACTCTCAGAATCTCTCTCTCACTCTCTGACACTCTCTATCACTCTCTGACACTCTCTATCACTCTCTGACATTCATTGACACTCTCAGACGCTCTCTGTCACTCTCAGCCTCTCTCTATCACTCTCTATCACTCTCTGACACTCTCTGACACTCTCTATCACTCAAAGACACTCTGTGACACTCTCTATCACTCTCTATCACTCTCTGACTCTCTCTGACAAACTCAGAAACTCTGTGACACACTCTGACACTCTCTGTCACTCTCAGACACTCTCTATCACTCTCTGACACTCACTGACACTCTCAGACACTCTCTGTCACTCTCTGTCACTCTCAGACACGCTCAGATTCTCCCTATCACTCTCTGACTCTCCCTATCACTCTCTGACACTCTCTATCACTCTCTGACACTCTCTATTGCTCGCTGACACTCTCACATACTCTGACACTCTCTGACACTCTCAGACACTCTCTATCACTCTCTATCACTTTCTGACACTCTCTATCACTCTCTGACTCTCACTGACACTCTCAGATACACTCTGTCACTCTCTAACTCTCTCTGACACTCTCTATCACTCTCTGACACTCTCTGACATTCTCAGAGGCACTCTATCACTATCTATAACTCACTGACACTCTCAGAGACTCACTATCACTCTCTGACACTCACTGACACTCTCAGAAACTCTCTTTCACTCTCTGTCACTCTCAGACTCTCTCAGACGCTCTCTATCACTCTCTGACACTCTCTATCACTCTCCGACACTCTCAATCGCTCTCTGACACTCTCTGAAGCACTCAATCACTCTCTATCACTCTCTGACACACTCTGACACTCTCTATCACTATATGACACTCTCTGCCACTCTCTATCACTCTCTATCACTCTCTGACACACTCTGACACTCTCTCTCGCTCTCTATCACTCTCTTACACTCTCTTTCACTCTCTGACACTCTCTTTCGTTCTCTGACACTTTATGACACTCTCAGACACTCTCTATCACTCTCTGACACTCTCTGACACTCTCAGAATCTCTCTCTCACTCTCTGACACTCTCTATCACTCTCTGACACTCTCTATCACTCTCTGACATTCATTGACACTCTCAGACGCTCTCTGTCACTCTCAGCCTCTCTCTATCACTCTCTATCACTCTCTGACACTCTCTGACACTCTCTATCACTCAAAGACACTCTGTGACACTCTCTATCACTCTCTATCACTCTCTGACTCTCTCTGACAAACTCAGAAACTCTGTGACACACTCTGACACTCTCTGTCACTCTCAGACACTCTCTATCACTCTCTGACACTCACTGACACTCTCAGACACTCTCTGTCACTCTCTGTCACTCTCAGACACGCTCAGATTCTCCCTATCACTCTCTGACTCTCCCTATCACTCTCTGACACTCTCTATCACTCTCTGACACTCTCTGTTGCTCTCTGACACTCTCACATACTCTGACACTCGCTGACACTCTCAGACACTCTCTATCACTCTCTATCACTTTCTGACACTCTCTATCACTCTCTGACTCTCACTGACACTCTCAGACACACTCTGTCACTCTCTAACTCTCTCTGACACTCTCTATCACTCTCTGACACTCTCTGACATTCTCAGAGGCACTCTATCACTATCTATAACTCACTGACACTCTCAGACACTCACTATCACTCTCTGACACTCACTGACACTCTCAGAAACTCTCTTTCACTCTCTGTCACTCTCAGACTCTCTCAGACGCTCTCTATCACTCTCTGACACTCTCGATCACTCTCCGACACTCTCAATCGCTCTCTGACACTCTCTGAAGCACTCAATCACTCTCTATCACTCTCTGACACACTCTGACACTCTCTATCACTATATGACACTCTCTGCCACTCTCTATCACTCTCTATCACTCTCTGACACACTCTGACACTCTCTCTCGCTCTCTATCACTCTCTTACACTCTCTTTCACTCTCTGACTCTCTCTGACACACTCTATCACACTCAGACACTCTCAGACACTCTCTATCACTCTCTGACACTCTCTGACACTCTCTCTGACACTCTCTTTCGTTCTCTGACACTTTCTGACACTCTCAGACACTCTCTATCACTCTCTATCACTCTCTGACACTCTCTGACACTCTCAGAATCTCTCTCTCACTCTCTGACACTCTCAGACACTCTCTATCACTCCCTGACACTCTCTATCACTCTCTGACATTCTCAGACACTCTCTATCACTCTCTGACTCTCTCTATCACTCTCTGACACTCTCTATCACTCTCTGACATTCATTGACACTCTCAGACGCTCTCTGTCACTCTCAGCCTCTCTCTATCACTCTCTATCACCCTCTGACACTCTCTGACACTCTCTATCACTCAAAGACACTCTGTGACACTCTCTATCACTCTCTATCACTCTCTGACTCTCTCTGACAAACTCAGACACTCTGTGACACACTCTGACACTCTCTGTCACTCTCAGACACTCTCAGACACTCTCTATCACTCTCTGACACTCACTGACACTCTCAGACACACTCTGTCACTCTCTGTCACTCTCAGACACGCTCAGATTCTCCCTATCACTCTCTGACTCTCTCTATCACTCTCTGACACTCTCTATCACTCTCTGTCACTCTCTATCGCTCTCTGACACTCTCACATACTCTGACACTCTCTGACACTCTCTGACACTCTCAGACACTCTCTATCACTCTCTATCACTTTCTGACACTCTCTATCACTCTCAGACACTCTCTGTCACTCTCTAACTCTCTCTGACACTCTCTATCACTCTCTGACACTCTGACATTCTCAGAGACACTCTATCACTCTCTATAACTCACTGACACTCTCAGACACTCACTATCGCTCTCTGACACTCACTGACACTCTCAGAAACTCTCTTTCACTCTCTGTCACTCTCAGACTCTCTCAGACGCTCTCTATCACTCTCTGACACTCTCTATCACTCTCTGACACTCTCAATCGCTCTCTGACACTCTCTGACGCACCCAATCACTCTCTATCACTCTCTGACACACTCTGACACTCTCTATCACTCGATGACACTCTCTGCCACTCTCTATCACTCTCTATCACTCTCTGACACACTCTGACACTCTCTCTCGCTCTCTATCACTCTCTGACACTCTCTTTCACTCTCTGACTCTCTCTGACACACTCTATCACACTCTGACACTGTCTGACACTCTCTATCACTCAATGACACACTCTGAAACTCTCTATCACTCTCTATCACTCTCTATCACTCTCTATCACACTCTGACGCTCACTGACACTCTCAGACACTCGCTGTCACTCTCAGACACTCTCTGTCACTCTCAGACACTCTCTATCACTCTCTGACACACTCTATCACTCTCTGACACTCTCTTTCTCTCTCTCTCACTCTCTGACACTCTCAGACACTCTCTATCACTCTCTGACACTCTCTATCACTCTCTGACATTCTCAGACACTCTCTATCACTCTCTGACACTCTCTATCACTCTCTGACACTCTCTGACACTCTCTATCACTCTCTGACACTCATTGACACTCTCAGACGCTCTCTGTCACTCTCAGACACTCTCTATCACACGCTATCACCCTCTGACACTCTCTGACACTCTCTATCACTCTCTATATCTCTCTGACAATCTCTGTAACTCTCTATCACTCTCTGACAATCTCTGACACACTCAGACACTCTGTGACACACTCTGACTCTCTCTATCATTCTATGACACTCTCTGACACTCTCAGACACTTTCTGTCACCTTTGTCTCTCTCTGACACTCTCTGACACTCTCTGACACTCTCTGACACTCACAGACACTCTCAGATACTCTCCATCACTCTGTATCAGTCTCTAACACTCTCTGACACACTTAATCACTCTCTATCACTCTCTATCACTCGCTGACACTCTCTATCACTCTCTGACACACTCTAGCACTCCCTGACACTCTCGATCACTCTCTGACACTCTCTGTAACTCTCTATAACTCAATGGCACTCTATGACTCTCTCTATCACTCTCTATCATTCTCTGACTCTCTCTGACACACACTGACACTCTCGGACACTCTCATACACTCTCTATCACTCTCTATCACACCCTGACACTCTCTGACACTCTCAGACATTCTGTGACACACTCTGACACTCTTTGACACTCTCTGACACGCTCTATCACTCTCTATCACTCTCTGACACTCTCTATCACTCTCTATCACTCTCTGACACTCTCTGACTGTCTCAGACACTGTCTATCACTCTCTATCACTCTCAGTCACTGTCAGACACTCTCTATCACTCTCTGACACTCACTGACACTCTCAGATACTCTCTGTCACTCTCTGTCACTCTCAGACACGCTCAGATTCTCTCTATCACTCTCTGACTCTCTCTATCACTCTCTATCACTGTCTGACACTCTCTATCACTCTCTGTCACTCTCTAACTCTCTCTGACACTCTCTATCACTCTCTGACACTCTGACATTCTCAGAGACACTCTATCACTCTCTATAACTCACTGACACTCTCAGACACTCACTATCGCTCTCTGACACTCACTGACACTCTCAGAAACTCTCTTTCACTCTCTGTCACTCTCAGACTCTCTCAGACGCTCTCTATCACTCTCTGACACTCTCTATCACTCTCTGACACTCTCAATCGCTCTCTGACACTCTCTGACGCACCCAATCACTCTCTATCACTCTCTGACACACTCTGACACTCTCTATCACTCGATGACACTCTCTGCCACTCTCTATCACTCTCTATCACTCTCTGACACACTCTGACACTCTCTCTCGCTCTCTATCACTCTCTGACACTCTCTTTCACTCTCTGACTCTCTCTGACACACTCTATCACACTCTGACACTGTCTGACACTCTCTATCACTCAATGACACACTCTGAAACTCTCTATCACTCTCTATCACTCTCTATCACTCTCTATCACACTCTGACGCTCACTGACACTCTCAGACACTCGCTGTCACTCTCAGACACTCTCTGTCACTCTCAGACACTCTCTATCACTCTCTGACACACTCTATCACTCTCTGACACTCTCTTTCTCTCTCTCTCACTCTCTGACACTCTCAGACACTCTCTATCACTCTCTGACACTCTCTATCACTCTCTGACATTCTCAGACACTCTCTATCACTCTCTGACACTCTCTATCACTCTCTGACACTCTCTGACACTCTCTATCACTCTCTGACACTCATTGACACTCTCAGACGCTCTCTGTCACTCTCAGACACTCTCTATCACACGCTATCACCCTCTGACACTCTCTGACACTCTCTATCACTCTCTATATCTCTCTGACAATCTCTGTAACTCTCTATCACTCTCTGACAATCTCTGACACACTCAGACACTCTGTGACACACTCTGACTCTCTCTATCATTCTATGACACTCTCTGACACTCTCAGACACTTTCTGTCACCTTTGTCTCTCTCTGACACTCTCTGACACTCTCTGACACTCTCTGACACTCACAGACACTCTCAGATACTCTCCATCACTCTGTATCAGTCTCTAACACTCTCTGACACACTTAATCACTCTCTATCACTCTCTATCACTCGCTGACACTCTCTATCACTCTCTGACACACTCTAGCACTCCCTGACACTCTCGATCACTCTCTGACACTCTCTGTAACTCTCTATAACTCAATGGCACTCTATGACTCTCTCTATCACTCTCTATCATTCTCTGACTCTCTCTGACACACACTGACACTCTCGGACACTCTCATACACTCTCTATCACTCTCTATCACACCCTGACACTCTCTGACACTCTCAGACATTCTGTGACACACTCTGACACTCTTTGACACTCTCTGACACGCTCTATCACTCTCTATCACTCTCTGACACTCTCTATCACTCTCTATCACTCTCTGACACTCTCTGACTGTCTCAGACACTGTCTATCACTCTCTATCACTCTCAGTCACTGTCAGACACTCTCTATCACTCTCTGACACTCACTGACACTCTCAGATACTCTCTGTCACTCTCTGTCACTCTCAGACACGCTCAGATTCTCTCTATCACTCTCTGACTCTCTCTATCACTCTCTATCACTGTCTGACACTCTCTATCACTCTCTGACACTCTCTATCGCTCTCTGACACTCTCAGACACTCTCTGTCACTCTCTAACTCTCTCTGACACTCTCGTTCTCTCTCTGACACTCTCTGACATTCTCAGAGGCTCTCTATCACTCTCTATAACGCACTGACACTCTCAGACACTCACTATCACTCTCTGACACTCACTGACACTCTCAGAAACTCTCTTTCACTCTCTGTCACTCTCAGACTCTCTCAGACGCTCTCTATCATTCTCTGACACTCTCAATCGCTCTCTAAAACTCTCTGACACACTCAATCACTCTCTGTCACTCTCTGACACACTCTGACACTCTCTATCACTCTATGACACTCTCTGACACTCTTTATCACTCTCTATCACTCTCTGACACACTCTGTCACACTCTGACACTGTCTGACACTCTCTATCACTCAATGACACTCTCTGAAACTCTCTATCACTCTTTATCACTCTCCATCACTCTCTATCACTCTCTATCACTCTCTGACACTCACTGACACTCTCAGACACTCGCTGTCACTCTCAGACACTCTCTGTCACTCTCAGACACTCTCTATCACTCTCTGACACTCTCTATCACTCTCTGACACTCTCTTTCGCTCTCTGACACTCTCTGACACTCTCTGACACGCTCTGACACTCTCTGACACTCTCAGACACTCTCTCTCACTCTCTGAAACTCTCAGACACTCTCTATCACTCTCTGAAACTCTCTATCACTCTCTGACACTTTCTGACACTCTCAGACACTCTCTATCACTCTCTATCACTCTCTGACACTCTCTGACACTCTCAGAATCTCTATCACTCTCTGACACTCTCGGACACTCTCTATCACTCTCTGACATTCTCAGACACTCTCTATCACTCTCTGACACTCTCTATCACTCTCTGACACTCTCTGACACTCTCTATCACTCTCTGACACTCACTGACACTCTCAGACGCTCTCTGTCACTCTCAGACTCTCTCTATCACTCTCTATCACTCTCTGACACTCTCTGACACTCTCTATCACTCAATGACACTCTGTGACACTCTCTATCACACTCTATCACTCTCTGACACACTCAGACACTCTGTGACACACTCTGACACACTCTGTCACTCTATGGCACTCTCTGACGCTCGCTATCACTCTCTATCACTCTCTGACACTCTATGAAACTGTCTGACTCTCTCTGACACTCTCTATCACTCTCTATCACGCTCTTACACTCTCTGACACTTTCTATCACACTCTGACACTCTCTGACTGTCTCAGACACTGTCTATCACTCTCTGTCACTCTCAGACACTCTCAGACACTCTCAGACACTCTCTATCCCTCTCTGACACTCACTGACACTCTCAGACTCTCTCTGTCACTCTCTGTCACTCTCAGACATGCTCAGATTCTCCCTATCACTCTCTGACTCTCTCTATCACTCTCTGACACTCTCTATCACTCTCTGACACTCTCTATCGCTCTCTGACACTCTCACATACTCTGACACTCTCTGACACTCTCAGACACTCTCTATCACTCTCTATCACTTTCTGACACTCTCTATCACTCTCTGACACTCACTGACACTCTCAGACACTCTCTGTCACTCTCTAACTCTCTCTGACACTCTCTATCACTCTCTGACACTCTCTGACATTCTCAGAGGCACTCTATCACTCTCGATAACTCACTGACACTCTCAGACACTCACTATCACTCTCTGACATTCACTGACACTCTCAGAAACTCTCTTTCACTCTCTGTCACTCTCAGACTCTCTCAGACGCTCTCCATCACTCTCTGACTCTCTCTATCACTCTCTGACACTCTCAATCGCTCTCTGACACTCTCTGACGCACTCAATCACTCTCTATCACTCTGTGACACTCTCTGACACTCTCTATCACTCTCTGACACACACTGACACTCTCAGACACTCGCTGTCATTCTCAGACACTCTCTGTCACTCTCAGACACTCTCAGACACTCTCTGTCACTCTCTGACACTCTCTATCACTCTCTGACACTCTATTTCGCTCTCTGACACTCTCTGACACGCTCTGACACGCTCTGACACTCTCTGACACTCTCAGACACTCTCTCACTCTCTGAAACTCTCAGACACTCTCTATCACTCTCTGACACTCTCTGACACTCTCAGAATCTCTCTATCACTCTCTGACACTCTCAGACACTCTCTAGCACTCTCTGACATTCTCAGACACTCTCTGTCACTCTCTGACACTCTCTATCACTCTCTGACACACTCTGACACTCTATATCACTCTCTGACACTCTCTGACACT
This sequence comes from Heterodontus francisci, assembly GCF_036365525.1. Taxonomy (NCBI): domain Eukaryota; kingdom Metazoa; phylum Chordata; class Chondrichthyes; order Heterodontiformes; family Heterodontidae; genus Heterodontus; species Heterodontus francisci. The sequence continues at coordinate 15,117,789 of NC_090405.1, forward strand.
CTCTATCAATCAATGACACTCTGTGACACTCTCTATCACACTCTATCACTCTCTGACACACTCAGACACTCTGTGACACACTCTGACACACTCTGTCACTCTATGGCACTCACTGACAATCTCAGACACTCTCTATCCCTCTCTGACACTCACTGACACTCTCAGACACTCTCTGTCACTCTCTGTCACTCTCAGACATGCTCAGATTCTCCCTATCACTCTCTGACTCTCTCTATCACTCTCTGACACTCTCTATCACTCTCTGACACTCTCTATCGCTCTCTGACACTCACTGACACTCTCAGACACTCTCTGTCACTCTCTAACTCTCTCTGACACTCTCTATCACTCTCTGACACTCTCTGACATTCTCAGAGGCACTCTATCACTCTCTATCACTTTCTGACACTCTCTATCACTCTCTGACACTCACTGACACTCTCAGACACTCTCTGTCACTCTCTAACTCTCTCTGACACTCTCTATCACTCTCTGACACTCTCTGACATTCTCAGAGGCACTCTATCACTCTCTATAACTCACTGACACTCTCAGACACTCACTATCACTCTCTGACACTCACTGACACTCTCAGAAACTCTCTTTCACTCTCTGTCACTCTCAGACTCTCTCAGACGCTCTCCATCACCCTCTGACACTCTCTATCACTCTCTGACACTCTCAATCGCTCTCTGACACTCTCTGACGCACTCAATCACTCTCTATCACTCTCTGACACACTCTGACACTCTCTATCACTCTATGACACTCTCTATCACTCTATGACACTCTCTATCACACTCTGACACTGTCTGACACTCTCTATCACTCAATGACACACTCTGACGCTCTCTATCATTCTCTGACACTCTCTATCTCTCTCTGACACTCTCTGACAGTCTCTATCACTCTCTGACACTCTCTATCTCTCTCTCACACTCTCTGACACGCTCTGACACTCTCTATCACTCTCTGACACTCACTGTCACTCTCTGACAATCTCTATCTCTCTCTGACACTCTCTATCTCTCTCTGACACTCTCTATCTCTCTCTGACACTCTCTGACACTCTCTGGCACTCTCTATCACTCTCTATCGCTCTCTGACACTCTCTGACACTCTCAGACACTCACTATCACTCTCTGACATTCTCTATCACTCTCTGACATTCTCTATCACTCTCTGACACTCTCCATCACTCTCTGACACTCACTATCACTCTCTGACAATCTCTGACACACTCTGTCACTCTCTGACACTCTCTATCGCACTCTGACACTCGCAGACACTCACTATCACTCTCTGACAGTCTCTATCACTCTCTGACACTCTCTATCACTCTCTATCACTCTCTGATACTCTCTGACACTCACTATCACCCTCTGATACTCTCCATCACTCTCTGACACTGTCTGACACTCTCTGACACTCTCTATCACTCTCTGACACTCTCTATCTCTCTCTGACACTCTCTGACAGTCTCTATCACTCTCTGACACTCTCTGACACTCTCAGACACTCACTATCACTCTCTGACACTCTCTATCTCTCTCTGACACACTCTGACACTCACTATCTCTCTCTGACACTCTCTGACACTCTCTATCACTCTCTATCGCTCTCTGACACTCTCTGACACTCTCAGACACTCACTATCACTCTCTGACAGTCTCTATCACTCTCTGACACTCTCTATCACTCTCTATCACTCTCTGATACTCTCTGACACTCACTATCACCCTCTGATACTCTCCATCACTCTCTGACACTGTCTGACACTCTCTAACATTCTCTGACACTCTCTATCACTCTCTGACACACTCTGAGTCTCTCAGACACTCTCAGACACTCACTATCACTCTCTGACACTCTCTGACACTCTCTGACACTCTCTATCACTCTCTGACACTCTGTATCTCTCTCTGACACTTTGTGACACTCTCTATCACTGTCTATCGCTCTCTGACACTCTCTGACACTCTCAGACGCTCACTATCACTCTCTGACACTCTCTATCATTCGCTGACACTCTCAGACACTCACTATCACTCTCTGACACTCAGTATCACTCTCTGACACTCTCTGACATTCTCTGACACTCTCTATCACTCTCTGACACACTCTGAGTCTCTCAGACACTCTCAGACACTCACTATCACTCTCTGACACTCTCTGACACTCTCTGACACTCTCTATCACTCTCTGACACTCTCTATCTCTCTCTGACACTTTGTGACACTCTCAATCACTCTCTATCGCTCTCTGACACTCTCTGACACTCTCTGACACTCTCTATCACTCTCTGACACTCTCTATCTCTCTTTGACACTCTCTGACAGTCTCTATCACTCTCTGACACTCTCTGACACTCTCAGACACTCACTATCACTCTCTGACACTCTCTATCTCTCTCTGACACACTCTGACACTCACTATCTCTCTCTGACACTCTCTGACATTGTCTGACACTCTCTGTCACTCTCTGACATTCTCTATCTCTCTCTGACACTCTCTGACACTCTCAGACACTCACTATCACTCTCTGACACTCTCTGACTCTCTCTATCTCTCTCTGACACTCTCTATCTCTCTCTGACACTCTCTGAGACTCACTGACACTCTCTATCACTCTCTATCACTCTCGGACACTCTCTGACCCTCTCTGACACTCTGAGACACTCACTGACACTCTATGACACTCTATGACACTCTCTATCTCTCTCTGACACTCTCTATCTCTCTCTGACACTCACTATCATTCTCTTACAATCTCTGACACTCTCTGACACTCTCTATCACTCTCTGACACTCTCTGACACTCTCAGACACTCTCCATCTCTCTCTGACACTCTCTATCTCTCTCTGACATTCTCTATCTCTCTCTGACACTCTCGATCACTCTCTATCGCTCTCTGACACCCTCTGACACTCTCAGACACTCACTATCACTCTCTGACTGTCTCGATCACTCTCTGACACTCTCTATCACTCTCTGACACTCTCTGACACTCTCTGACACTCACTATCACTCTCTGATAATCTCTGACACTGATTATCGCCCTCTGATACTCTCCATCACTCTCTGACACTGTCTGATACTCTCTGACACTCTCTGACACTCTCTATCTCTCTCTGACACTCTCTATCTCACTCTGACACTGTCTGACACTCTCTGAGACTCTCTGACACTCTCTATCACTCTCTGACACTCTCTGACACTCTCTATCTCTCTCTATCGCTCTCTGACACTCTCAGACACTCACTATCACTCTCTGACACTCTCTATCACTATCTGTCACTCTCTGACACTCACTGACTATCTCTGACACTCTCAGACACTCACTATCAATCTCTGACGCTCTCTGAGACTCTCAGACACTCACTATCACTCTCTATCACTCTCTGACTCTCTCTGACACTCTCTGACACTCTCTATCACTCTCTATCACTCTGACACTCTCTGATACTCGCTATCACTCTCTGACACTCACTATCACTCTCTGACAGTCTCTGACACTCGATTACTCTTTATCACTCTCTGACACTCTCTGACACTCACTATCACTCTCTGACACGCTCTGACACTCTGTGACACTCTCAGACACTGTCTATCACTCTCTATCACTCTCTGACACTCACTATCACTCTCTGACACGCTCGGACACTCTGTGACACTCTCAGACACTGTCTATCACTCTCTATCACTCTCTGACACTCTCTGACACTCTCTGAGACTCTCTGACACTCTCTATCACTCTCTGACACTCTCTGACACTCGCTATCACTCTCTGACACTCACTATCACTCTCTGACACTCTCTGACACTCACTATCACTCTCTGACCCTCTCTGACACTCTCTGACACTCTCTGACACTCTCTGACACTCTCTATCACTCTCTGACACTTTCTGACACTCTCAGACACTCCCAATCACTCTCTGATACTCTCTGAAACTCTCTATCACTCTCTGACACTCTCTGACGTTCTCTATCACTCTCTATCACTCTCTGAGTCTCTCTGATACTCTCTGACACTCTCTGACACTCACTATCACTCTCAGACACACTCTGACACTCTCTGACACTCTCTGACACTCACTATCACTCTCAGACACTCACTATTACTCTCAGACACTCACTATCACTCTCTGACACGCTCTATCGCTTTCTGACACTCACTATCACTCTCTGGCACTCTATGACACTCTCGCTCGCTCTTTGACACTCTCTGACACTCTCAGACACTCACAATCACTCTCTGACACTCTCTATCTCTCTCTGACACTCTCTATCTCTCTGTGTTATGCTCTATCACACTCTGTCACTCTCTATCACTCTCTATCGCTCTCTGACACTCTCTGACACTCTCAGACACTCACTAGCACTCTCTGACACTCTCTATCTCTCTCTGACACTCTGACACTCTCTGACACTCATTATCACTCTCTGACACTCTCTGACACTCTCTATCGCCTTTATCGTTCTCTATCGCTCTCTGACACTCTCTGACACACTCAGGCGGTCACTATCACTCTCTGACTCTCTCTATCTCTCTCACACACTCTCTGACACGCTCTGACACTCGCTATCACTCTCTGACACTCACTATCACTCTCTGACACTCTCGATCTCTCTCTGACACTCTCTGACATTCACGATCAAACTCTGACACTCTCTGACACTCTCTATCACTCTCTGACACACTCTATCTCTCTCTGACACTCTCTGACACTCTCTATCACTCTCTATCGCTCTCTGACACTCTCTGACACTCTCAGACACTCACTATCACTCTCTGACACTCTCTATCTCTCTCTGACACTCTCTGACACTCTCTATCACTCTCTATCGCTCTCTGACACTCTCTGACACTCTCAGACGCTCACTATCACTCTCTGACACTCTCTATAACTCTCTGACTCTCTCTGACACTCTCTGACACACTCTGACAATCTCAGACACTCTCAGACACTCACTATCACTCTCTGACACACTCTGACACTCTCTATCACTCTCTGACACTCTCTATCTCTCTCTGACAGTCCGTGACAAGCTCTATCACTCTCTATCGCTCTCTGACGCTCTCTGACACTCTCAGACACTCACTGTCATTCTCTGACACTCTCTGATACACTCTGACACTCTCTATCACTCTCTGACTCTCTCTATCTCTCTCTGAAACTCTCTGACAGTCTCTATCACTCTCTGACACTCTCTGACTCTCTCAGACACTCACTATCACTCTCTGACACTCTCTATTTCTCTCTGACACTCTCTGACACTCTCTGACACTCACTATCACTCTCTGACACTCTTGGACACTCTCTGTCACTCTCTGACACTCTCTGACACTCTCTATCACTCTCTGACACTCTCTATCTCTCTCTGACACTCTCTGACACTCTCTATCACACTCTATCGCTCTCTGACACTCTCCGACACCCTCTATCACTCTCGGACACTCTCTGACACTCTCAGACACTCTCTATCACTGTCTATCGCTCTCTGACACTCTCTGACACTCTCAGACGCTCACTATCACTCTCTGACACTCTCTATCACACGCTGACACTCTCAGACACTCACTGTCTCTCTCTGACACTCTCTGACACTCAGTATCACTCTCTGACACTCTCTGACATTCTCTGAAACTCTCTATCACTCTCTGACACACTCTGAGTCTCTCAGACACTCTCAGACACTCACTATCACTCTCTGACACTCTCTGACACTCTCTATCACTCTCTGACACTCTCTATCTCTCTCTGACACTTTGTGACACTCTCAATCACTCTCTATCGCTCTCTATCACTCTCTGACACTCTCTATCTCTCTCTGACACTCTCTGACAATCTCTATCACTCTCTGACACTCTCTGACACTCTCAGACACTCACTATCACTCTCTGACACTCTCTATCTCTCTCTGACACACTCTGACACTCACTATCTCTCTCTGACACTCTCTGACATTCCCTGACACTCTCTATCACTCTCTGACATTCTCTATCTCTCTCTGACACTCTCTGACACTCTCAGACACTCACTATCACTCTCTGACACTCTCTGACACTCTCTATCTCTCTCTGACACTCTCTATCTCTCTCTGACACTCTCTGAGACTCACTGACACTCTCTATCACTCTCTGACACTCTCTGACACCCTCTATCTCTCTCTATCGCTCTCTGACACTCTCAGACACTCACTATCACTCTCTGACACTCTCTATCTCTCTATGATACTCTCTATCACTCTCTATCACTCTCTATCGCTCTCTAACACTCTCAGACACTCATTATCACTCTCTGTCACTCTCTATCTCTCTATGATACTCTCTATCACTCTCTATCACTCTCTATCGCTCTCTAACACTCTCTGACACTCATTATCACTCTCTGTCACTCTCAGACACTCTCTATCACTCTCTGACACTCTCTAACTCTCTCTGACACTCTCTATCGCCCTCTATCACTCTCTATCGCTCTCTGACACTCTCTGACACACTCAGACGCTCACTATCACTATCTGACACTCTCTATCTCTCTCTCACACTCTCTGACACGCTCTGACACTCTCTATCACCCTCTGACACTCACTGTCACTCTCTGACACTCTCTATCTCTCTCTGACACTCTCTGACAATCACTATCAAACTCTGACACTCTCTGACACTCTCTATCACTCTCTGACTCTCTCTATCTCTCTCTGACACTCTCTGACACTCTCCATCGCTCTCTATCGCTCTCTGACACTCGGTGACACTCTCAGACACTCACTATCACTCTCTGACACTCTCTATGTCTCTCTGACACTCTCTATCACTCTCTGACACTCTCTATCACTCTCTGACACTCTCTGACACTCTCTGACACCCTCTGACACTCTCTATCACTCTCTATCACTCTCTGACACACTCTGACACTCTCAGAGACTCTCAGACACTCACTATCACTCTCTGACACACTCTGACTCTCTCCATCACTCTCTGTCACTCTCTATCTCTCTCTGACACTCTGTGACAACCTCTATCACACCCTATCGCTCTCTGACACTCTCTGACACTCTCAGACACTCACTGTCACTCTCTGACACTCTCTGACACACTCTGACACTCTCTATCACTCTCTGACACTCTCTATCTCTCTCTGACACCCTCTGACAGTCTCTATCACTCTCTGACACTCTCTGACTTTCTCCGACACTCACTATCACTCTCTGACACTCTCTATTTCTCTCTGACACTCTCTGACACTCACTATCAATCTCTGACAATCTCTGACACTCTCTATCACTCTCTGACAATCTCTGAAACTCTCTATCACTCTCTGACACTCTCTATCTCTCTCTGACACTCTCTGACACTCTCTGACACTCTCTATCACACTCTATCGCTCTCTGACACTCTCTGACACTCTCAGACACTCACTATCACTCTCTGACATTCTCTATCACTCTCTGACACTCTCTATCTCTCTCTGACACTCTCTATCACTCTCAGACACTCACTATCACTCTCTGACATTCTCTATCACTCTCTGACACGCTCTATCTCTCTCTAACACACTCTATCACTCTCTGACACACTCAGACACTCTCAGACTCTCACTGTCACTCTCTGACACACTCTGACACTCTATATCATTCTCTGACACTCTCTAGCACTCTCTGACACTCTCTGACAGTCTCTATCACTCTCTGACACTCTCTATCTCTCTCTCAAACTCTCTGACACGCTCTGACACTCTCTATCACTCTCTGACACTCACTGTCACTCTCTGACACTCTCTATCTCTCTCTGACACTCTCTGACATTCACTATCAAACTCTGACACTCTCTGACACTCTCGATCACTCTCTGACACTCTCTATATCTCTCTGACACACTCTGACACTCTCTATCATTCTCTGACACTCTCTATCTCTCTCTGACACTCTCTGACAGTCTCTATCACTCTCTGAAACTCTCTATCTCTCTCTCACACTCTCTGACACGCTCTGACACTCTCTATCACTCTCTGACACTCACTGTCACTCTCTGACACTCTCTATCTCTCTCTGACACTCTCTGACATTCACTATCAAACTCTGACACTCTCTGACACTCTCGATCACTCTCTGACACTCTCTATCTCTCACTGACTCTCTCTGACACTCTCTATCACGCTCTATCGCTCTCTGACACTCTCTGACACTCTCAGACACTCACTATCACTCTCTGACACTCTCTATCTCTCTCTGACACTCTCTATCACTCTCTGACACTCTCTATCACTCTCTGACACTCTCTGACACCCTCTGACACTCTCTATCACTCTCTGACACACTCTGACACTCTCAGACACTCTCAGACACTCTCTATCACTCTCTGACACTCTCTATCTCTCTCTGACACTCTGTGACAACCTCTATCACTCCCTATCGCTCTCTGACACTCGCTGACACTCTCAGACACTCACTGTCACTCTCTGACACTCTCTGACACACTCTGACACTCTCTATCGCTCTCTGACACTCTCTGAGACTCACTGACACTCTCTATCACTCTCTGACACACTCTGACACTCTCTATCTCTCTCTATCGCTCTCTGACACTCTCAGACTCTCACTATCACTCTCTGACACTCTCTATCTCTCTATGATACTCTCTATCACTCTCTATCACTCTCTACACTCTCTATCTCTCTCTATCGCTCTCTGACACTCTCAGACACTCACTATCACTCTCTGACACTCTCTATCTCTCTATGATACTCTCTATCACTCTCTATCACTCTCTATCACTCTCTATCACTCTCTGACAATCTCTATCTCTCTCTGACACTCTGTGACAACCTCTATCACTCCCTATCGCTCTCTGACACTCGCTGACACTCTAAGACACTCACTGTCACTCTCTGACACTCTCTGACACTCTCTGACACTCTCTATCGCCCTCTGACACTCTCTGACACTCTCAGACACTCACTATCACTCTCTGACACTCTCTATCTCTCTCTGATACTCTCTATCACTCTCTGACACTCTCTATAACTCTCTGACACTCTCTGACACCCTCTGACACACTCTATCACTCTCTATCACTCTCTATCACTCTCTGACACACTCTGACACTCTCAGACACTCTCAGACACTCGCAGACACTCACTATCACTCTCTGACATTCTCTATCACTCTCTGACACTCTCTATCTCTCTCTGACACTCTCTATCACTCTCAGACACTCACTATCACTCTCTGACATTCTCTATCACTCTCTGACACTCTCTATCTCTCTCTGACACACTCTATCACTCTCAGACACTCTCTATCACTCTCTGACACTCTCTATCACTCTCTGACACACTCTGACACTCTCAGACAATCTCAGACACTCACTATCACTCTCTGACACTCTCTGACACACTCTGACACTCTCTACAACTCTCTGACACTCTCTATCTCTCTCTGACACTCTGTGACAACCTCTATCACTCTCTATCGCTCTCTGACACTCTCAGACACTCTCAGACACTCACTGTCACACTCTGACACTCTCTGACACACTCTGACACTCTCTATCACCCTCTGACACTCTCTATCTCTCTCTGACACCCTCTGACAGTCTCTATCAATCTCTGACACTCTCTATCTCTCTCTCTCACACTCTCTGACATGCTCTGACACTCTCTTTCACTCTCTGACACTCACTGTCACTCTCTGACACTCTCTATCTCTCTCTGACACTTTCTGACATTCACTATCAAACTCTGACACTCTCTGACAATCTCTATCACTCTCTGACACTCTCTATCTATCTCTGACACTCTCTGACACTCTCTATCACTCTCTATCGCTCTCTGACACTCTCTGACACTCTCAGACACTCACTATCACTCTCTGACACTCTCTATCTCTCTCTGACACTCTCTATCACTCTCTGACACTCTCTATCAGACTCTGACACTCTCTGACTTTCTCTGACACTCTCTGACACTCTCAGACACTCACTATCACTCTCTGACACTCTCTATCTCTCTCTGACACTCTCTATCACTCTCTGACACTCTCTATCACTCTCTAACACACTCTGCCACTCTCAGACACTCTCAGACATTCACTATCTCTCTCTGACACACTCTTACACTCTCTATCACTCTCTGACACTCTCTATCTCTCTCTGACACTCTGTGACAACCTCTATCACTCCCTATCGCTCTCTGACATTCTCTGACACACTCAGACACTCACTGTCACTCTCTGACACTCTCTGACACACTCTGACACTCTCTATCACTCTCTGACACTCTCTATCTCTCTCTGACACTCTCTGACAGTCTCCATCACTCTCTGACACTCTCTGACTCTCTCAGACACTCACTATCACTCTCTGAAACTCTCTATTTCTCTCTGACACTCTCTGACACTCACTATCACTCTCTGACACTCTCTGACACTCTCTAGCACTCTCTGACTCTCTCTGAAACTCTCTATCACTCTCTGACACTCTCTATCTCTCTCTGACACTCTCTGACACTCTCTATCACACTCTATCGCTCTCTGACACTCTCTGACACTCTCAGACACTCACTATCACTCTCTGACATTCTCTAACACTCTCTGGCTCTCTCTATCTCTCTCTGACACTCTCTATCACTCTCAGACACTCTCTATCACTCTCTGACATTCTCTATCACTCTCTGACACTCTCTAACTCTCTCTGACACTCTCTATCACTCTCAGACACTCTCTATAACTCTCTGACACTCTCTGACACTCTCTGACACTCTCTATCACTCTCTATCACTCTCTGACACACTCTGACACTCTCAGACAATCTCAGACACTCACTATCACTCTCTGACACTCTCTACAACTCTCTGACACTCTCTATCTCTCTCTGACACTCAGTGACAACCTCTATCACTCTCTATCGCTCTATGACACTATCAGACACTCTCAGACACTCACTGTAACTCTCTGACACTCTCTGACACACGCTGACACTCTCTATCACTCTCTATCTCTCTCTGACACTCTCTGACAATCTCTAGCACTCTCTGACACTCACTGACTCTCTCAGACACTCACTATCACTCTCTGACAATCTCTATTTCTCTCTGACACTCTCTGACACTCACTATCACTCTCTGACACTCTCTGACAATCTCTATCACTCTCTGACACTCTCTGACACTCTCTATCACTCTCTGACAATCTCTGACACTCTCAGACACTCTCTATCACTCTTTATCACTCTCTGACACTCTCTATCTCTCACTGACACTCTCTATCATGCTCTGACACTCTCTATCTCTCTCTGACACTCTCTATCAATCTCTATCACTCTCTGACACCCTCTGAGACACTCAGACACTCACTATCACTCTCTGACTGTCTCGATCAATCTCTGACACTCTCTATCACTCTCTGACACCCTCTTACACTCACTATCACTCTCTGATACTCTCTGACACTCATTATCGCCCTCTGATACTCTCCATCACTCTCTGACACTGTCTGATACTCTCTGATAATCTCTGACACTCTCTGACACTCTCTGACACTCTCTATCTCTCTCTGACACTCTCTATCTCTCTCTGACACTCTCCGACACTCTTTGACACTCTCTATCACTCTCTGACACTCTCTGACACTCTCTATCTCTCTCTATCGCTCTCTGACACTCTCTATCTCTCTATGATATTCTCTATCACTCTCTATAACTCTCTATCGCTCTCTATCGCTCTCTGACACTCTCTGACACTCTCAGACACTCACTAGCACTCTCTGACACTCTCTATCTCTCTCTCTGACACTCTCTGACACTCATTATCACTCTCTCTCACTCTCTGACACTCTCTATCACTCTCTGACACTCTCTATCTCTCTCTGACACTCTCTGACACTCTCTATCGCCCTCTATCGCTCTCTATCGCTCTCTGACACTCTCTGACACACTCAGACGCTCACTATCACTCTCTGACACTCTCTATCTCTCTCTCACACTCTCTGACACGCTCTGACACTCTCTATCACTCTCTGACACTCTCTGACACTCTCTATCTCTCTCTGACACTCTCTGACATTCACTATCAAACTCTGACACTCTCTGACACTCTCTATCACTCTCTGACACTCTCTATCTCTCTCTGACACTCTCTGACACTCTCTATCACTCTCTATCGCTCTCTGACACTCTCTGACACTCTCAGACACTCACTGTCACTCTCTGACACTCTCTATCTCTCTCTGACACTCTCTATCACTCTCTGACACTCTCTATAACTCTCTGACACTCTCTGACAGCCTCTGACACTCTCTATCACTCTCTATCACAATCTGACACACTCTGACACTCTCAGACACTCACCAGCACTCTCTGACACACTCTGACACTCTCTATCACTCTCTGACACTCTCTATCCCTCTCTGACACTCTGTGACAACCTCTATCACTCCCTATCGCTCTCTGACACTCTCTGACACTCTCAGACACTCACTGTCGCTCTCTGACACTCTCTGACACACTCTGACACTCTCTATCACTCTCTGACACTCTCTATCTCTCTCTGACACTCTCTGACAGTCTCTATCACTCTCTGACACTCTCTGACTCTCTCAGACACTCACTATCACTCTCTGACACTCTCTATTTCTCTCTGACACTCTCTGACACCCTCTGACACTCACTATCACTCTCTGACACTCTCTGACACTCTCTATTACTCTCTGACACTCTCTGAAACTCTCTATCACTCTCTGACACTCTCTATCTCTCTCTGACACTCTCTGACACTCTCTATCACACTCTATCGCTCTCTGACACTCTCTGACACTCTCTGACACTCTCAGACACTCACTATCACTCTCTGACATTCTCTATCACTCTCTGACACTCTCTATCTCTCTCTGACACTCTCTATCACTCTCAGACATTCACTAACACTCTCTGACATTCTCTATCACTCTCTGACACTCTCTATCTCTCTCTGACACTCTCTATCACTCTCAGACACTCTCTATACCTCTCTGACACACTCTGACACTCTCTATCACTCTCTATCAGTCTCTATCACTCTCTGACACACTCTGACACTCTCAGACAATCTCAGACACTCACTATCACTCTCTGACACTCTCTGACACTCTCTGACACACACTGACACTCTCTACAACTCTCTGACACTCTCTATCTCTCTCTGACACTCTCTGACACCCTCTGACACTCACTATCACTCTCTGACACTCTCTGACACTCTCTATTACTCTCTGACACTCTCTGAAACTCTCTATCACTCTCTGACACTCTCTATCTCTCTCTGACACTCTCTGACACTCTCTATAACACTCTATCGCTCTCTGACACTCTCTGACACTCTCTGACACTCTCAGACACTCACTATCACTCTCTGACATTCTCTATCACTCTCTGACACTCTCTATCTCTCTCTGACACTCTCTATCCCTCTCTGACACTCTGTGACAACCTCTATCACTCCCTATCGCTCTCTGACACTCTCTGACACTCTCAGACACTCACTGTCGCTCTCTGACACTCTCTGACACACTCTGACACTCTCTGACAGTCTCTATCACTCTCTGACACTCTCTGACTCTCTCAGACACTCACTATCACTCTCTGACACTCTCTATTTCTCTCTGACACTCTCTGACACCCTCTGACACTCACTATCACTCTCTGACACTCTCTGACACTCTCTATCACTCTCTGACACTCTCTGAAACTCTCTATCACTCTCTGACACTCTCTATCTCTCTCTGACACTCTCTGACACTCTCTATCACACTCTATCGCTCTCTGACACTCTCTGACACTCTCTGACACTCTCAGACACTCACTATCACTCTCTGACATTCTCTATCACTCTCTGACACTCTCTATCTCTCTCTGACACTCTCTATCACTCTCAGACATTCACTATCACTCTCTGACATTCTCTATCACTCTCTGACACTCTCTATCTCTCTCTGACACTCTCTATCACTCTCAGACACTCTCTATACCTCTCTGACACACTCTGACACTCTCTATCACTCTCTATCAGTCTCTATCACTCTCTGACACACTCTGACACTCTCAAACAATCTCAGACACTCACTATCACTCTCTGACACTCTCTGACACACACTGACACTCTCTACAACTCTCTGACACTCTCTATCTCTCTCTGACACTCTGTGACAACCTCTATCACTCTCTATCGCTCTCTGATACACTCAGACACTCTCAGACACTCACTGTCACTCTCTGACACTCTCTGACACACTCTGACGCTCTCTATCACTCTCTGACACTCTCTATCTCTCTCTGACACTCTCTGACAGTCTCTATCACTCTCTGACACTCACTGACATTCTCAGACTCTCACTATCACTCTCTGACACTCTCTATTTCTCTCTGACACTCTCTGACACTCACTATCATTCTCTGACACTCTCTGACACTCCCTATCACTCTCTGACACTCTCTGACACTCTATCACTCTCTGACACTCTCTATCTCTCTCTGACACTCTCTGACACTCACTATCACACTCTATCGCTCTCTGAAATTCTCTGGCACTCTCTATCACTCTCTGACACTCACTATCTCTCTCTGACACTCTCTGACACTCACTATCACACTCTATCACTCTCTGACACTTTCTATCTCTCTCTGACACTCTCTGACAGTCTCTATCTCTCTCTGACACTCTCTGACTCTCTCAGACACTCACTATCACCCTCTGACACTCTCTATTTCTCTCTGACACTCTCTGACACTCTCTGACACTCACTATCACTCTCTGACACTATCTGACACTCTCTATCAGTCTCTGACACTCTCTGAAACTCTCTATCACTCTCTGACACTCTCTATCTCTCTCTGACACTCTCTGACACTCTCTATCACACTCTATCTCTCTCTGACACTCTCAGACACTCTCAGACACTCACTATCACTCTCTGACATTCTCTATCACTCTCTGACACTCTCTATCACTCTCTGACACTCTCTATCTCTCTCTGACACTCTCTGACACTCTCTATCACTCTCTATCGCTCTCTGACACTCTCTGACACTCTCAGACACTCACTGTCACTCTCTGACACTCTCTATCTCTCTCTGACACTCTCTATCACTCTCTGACACTCTCTATAACTCTCTGACACTCTCTGACACTCTCTGACAGCCTCTGACACTCTCTATCACTCTCTATCACAATCTGACACACTCTGACACTCTCAGACACTCACCAGCACTCTCTGACACACTCTGACACTCTCTATCACTCTCTGACACTCTCTATCCCTCTCTGACACTCTGTGACAACCTCTATCACTCCCTATCGCTCTCTGACACTCTCTGACACTCTCAGACACTCACTGTCGCTCTCTGACACTCTCTGACACACTCTGACACTCTCTATCACTCTCTGACACTCTCTATCTCTCTCTGACACTCTCTGACAGTCTCTATCACTCTCTGACACTCTCTGACTCTCTCAGACACTCACTATCACTCTCTGACACTCTCTATTTCTCTCTGACACTCTCTGACACCCTCTGACACTCACTATCACTCTCTGACACTCTCTGACACTCTCTATTACTCTCTGACACTCTCTGAAACTCTCTATCACTCTCTGACACTCTCTATCTCTCTCTGACACTCTCTGACACTCTCTATCACACTCTATCGCTCTCTGACACTCTCTGACACTCTCTGACACTCTCAGACACTCACTATCACTCTCTGACATTCTCTATCACTCTCTGACACTCTCTATCTCTCTCTGACACTCTCTATCACTCTCAGACATTCACTATCACTCTCTGACATTCTCTATCACTCTCTGACACTCTCTATCTCTCTCTGACACTCTCTATCACTCTCAGACACTCTCTATACCTCTCTGACACACTCTGACACTCTCTATCACTCTCTATCAGTCTCTATCACTCTCTGACACACTCTGACACTCTCAGACAATCTCAGACACTCACTATCACTCTCTGACACTCTCTGACACTCTGACACACACTGACACTCTCTACAACTCTCTGACACTCTCTATCTCTCTCTGACACTCTCTGACACCCTCTGACACTCACTATCACTCTCTGACACTCTCTGACACTCTCTATTACTCTCTGACACTCTCTGAAACTCTCTATCACTCTCTGACACTCTCTGTCTCTCTCTGACACTCTCTGACACTCTCTATAACACTCTATCGCTCTCTGACACTCTCTGACACTCTCTGACACTCTCAGACACTCACTGTCACTCTCTGACATTCTCTATCACTCTCTGACACTCTCTATCTCTCTCTGACACTCTCTATCCCTCTCTGACACTCTGTGACAACCTCTATCACTCCCTATCGCTCTCTGAAACTCTCTGACACTCTCAGACACTCACTGTCGCTCTCTGACACTCTCTGACACACTCTGACACTCTCTGACAGTCTCTATCACTCTCTGACACTCTCTGACTCTCTCAGACACTCACTATCACTCTCTGACACTCTCTATTTCTCTCTGACACTCTCTGACACCCTCTGACACTCACTATCACTCTCTGACACTCTCTGACACTCTCTATCACTCTCTGACACTCTCTGAAACTCTCTATCACTCTCTGACACTCTCTATCTCTCTCTGACACTCTCTGACACTCTCTATCACACTCTATCGCTCTCTGACACTCTCTGACACTCTCTGACACTCTCAGACACTCACTATCACTCTCTGACATTCTCTATCACTCTCTGACACTCTCTATCTCTCTCTGACACTCTCTATCACTCTCAGACATTCACTATCACTCTCTGACATTCTCTATCACTCTCTGACACTCTCTATCTCTCTCTGACACTCTCTATCACTCTCAGACACTCTCTATACCTCTCTGACACACTCTGACACTCTCTATCACTCTCTATCAGTCTCTATCACTCTCTGACACACTCTGACACTCTCAAACAATCTCAGACACTCACTATCACTCTCTGACACTCTCTGACACACACTGACACTCTCTACAACTCTCTGACACTCTCTATCTCTCTCTGACACTCTGTGACAACCTCTATCACTCTCTATCGCTCTCTGACACACTCAGACACTCTCAGACACTCACTGTCACTCTCTGACACTCTCTGACACACTCTGACGCTCTCTATCACTCTCTGACACTCTCTATCTCTCTCTGACACTCTCTGACAGTCTCTATCACTCTCTGACACTCACTGACATTCTCAGACTCTCACTATCACTCTCTGACACTCTCTATTTCTCTCTGACACTCTCTGACACTCACTATCATTCTCTGACACTCTCTGACACTCCCTATCACTCTCTGACACTCTCTGACACTCTATCACTCTCTGACACTCTCTATCTCTCTCTGACACTCTCTGACACTCACTATCACACTCTATCGCTCTCTGAAACTCTCTGGCACTCTCTATCACTCTCTGACACTCACTATCTCTCTCTGACACTCTCTGACACTCACTATCACACTCTATCACTCTCTGACACTTTCTATCTCTCTCTGACACTCTCTGACAGTCTCTATCTCTCTCTGACACTCTCTGACTCTCTCAGACACTCACTATCACCCTCTGACACTCTCTATTTCTCTCTGACACTCTCTGACACTCTCTGACACTCACTATCACTCTCTGACACTATCTGACACTCTCTATCAGTCTCTGACACTCTCTGAAACTCTCTATCACTCTCTGACACTCTCTATCTCTCTCTGACACTCTCTGACACTCTCTATCACACTCTATCTCTCTCTGACACTCTCAGACACTCTCAGACACTCACTATCACTCTCTGACATTCTCTATCACTCTCTGACACTCTCTATCTCTCTCTGACACTCTCTATCACTCTCAGACACTCACTATCACTCTCTGACATTCTCTATCACTCTCTGACACTCTCTATCTCTCTCTGACACTCTCTATCACACTCTTTCACTCTCTATCACTCTCTGACACACTCTGACACTCTCAGACAATCTCAGACACTCACTATCACTCTCTGACACACTCTGACACTCTCTACAACTCTCTGACACTCTCTATCACTCTCTGACACTCTCTATCTCTCTCTGACACTCTCTGACACTCTCTATCGCCCTCTATCGCTCTCTGTCGCTCTCTGACACTCTCTGACACACTCAGACGCTCACTATCACTCTCTGACACTCTCTATCTCTCTCTCACACTCTCTGACATGCTCTGACACTCTCTATCACTCTCTGACACTCACTGTCACTCTCTGACACTCTCTATCTCTCTCTGACACTCTCTGACATTCACTATCAAACTCTGACACTCTCTGACACTCTCTATCACTCTCTGACACTCTCTATCTCTCTCTGACACTCTCTGACACTCTCTATCACTCTCTATCGCTCTCTGACACTCTCTAACACTCTCAGACACTCACTGTCACTCTCTGACACTCTCAATCTCTCTCTGACACTCTCTATCACTCTCTGACACTCTCTATAACTCTCTGACACTCTCTGACACTCTCTGACTCTCTCAGACACTCACTATCACTCTCTGACACTCTCTATTTCTCTCTGACACTCTCTGACACTCACTGACACTCACTATCACTCTCTGACACTATCTGACACTCTCTATCAGTCTCTGACACTCTCTGAAACTCTCTATCACTCTCTGACACTCTCTATCTCTGTCTGACACACTCTGACACTCTCTATCACACTCTATCGCTCTCTGACACTCTCTGAAACTCTCTGACACTCTCAGACACTCACTATCACTCTCTGACATTCTCTATCACTCTCTGACACTCTCTATCTCTCTCTGACACTCTCTATCACTCTCAGACACTCACTATCACTCTCTGACATTCTCTATCACTCTCTGACACTCTCTATCTCTCTCTGACACTCTCTATCACCCTCTTTCACTCTCTATCACTCTCTGACACACTCTGACACTCTCAGACAATCTCAGACACTCTCTATCTCTCTCTGACACTCTCTGACACTCTCTATCGCCCTCTATCGCTCTCTATCGCTCTCTGACACTCTCTGACACACTCAGACGCTCACTATCACTCTCTGACACTCTCTATCTCTCTCTCACACTCTCTGACACGCTCTGACACTCTCTATCACTCTCTGACACTCTCTGACACTCACTGTCACTCTCTGACACTCTCTATCTCTCTCTGACACTCTCTGACATTCACTATCAAACTCTGACACTCTCTGACACTCTCTATCACTCTCTGACACTCTCTATCTCTCTCTGACACTCTCTGACACTCTCTATCACTCTCTATCGCTCTCTGACACTCTCTGACACTCTCAGACACTCACTGTCACTCTCTGACACTCTCTATCTCTCTCTGACACTCTCTATCACTCTCTGACACTCTCTATAACTCACTGACTCTCTGACACTCTCTGACAGCCTCTGACACTCTCTATCACTCTCTATCACAATCTGACACACTCTGACACTCTCAGACACTCACTATCACTCTCTGACACACTCTGACACTCTCTATCACTCTCTGACACTCTCTATCTCTCTCTGACACTCTCTGACAGTCTCTATCACTCTCTGACACTCTCTATCTCTCTCTGACACTCTCTATCACCCTCTTTCACTCTCTATCACTCTCTGACACACTCTGACACTCTCAGACAATCTCAGACACTCACTATCACTCTCTGACACACTCTGACACTCTCTACAACTCTCTGACACTCTCTATCTCTCTCTGAGACTCTGTGACAACCTCTATCACTCTCTATCGCTCTCTGACAATCTCTGACACTCACTATCACTCTCTGACACTCTGACACTCTCTATCACTCTCTGACACTCTCTATCTCTCTCTGACACTCTGTGACAACCTCTATCACTCTCGATCGCTCTCTGACACTCTCAGACACTCACTGTCACTCTCTGACACTCTCTGACACACTCTGACACTCTCTATCACTCTCTGACACTCTCTATCTCTCTCTGAAACTCTCTGACAGTCTCTATCACTCTCTGACACTCACTGACTCTCTCAGACACTCACTATCACTCTCTGACACTCTCTGTTTCTCTCTGACACTCTCTAACACTCACTATCACTCTCTGACACTCTCTGACACTCTCTATCACTCTCTGACACTCTCTGACACTCTCTATCAATCTCTGACACTCTCTATCTCTCTCTGACGCTCTCTGACACTCACTATCACTCTGTATCGCTCTCTGACACTCTCGAACACTCTCTGACACACTCAGACACTCACTATCACTCTCTGACATTCTCTATCACTCTCTGACACACTCTGACACTCTCTGACACTCTCTGACACTCACTATCACTCCCTGACACTCTCTGACACTCTCTGACACTCACTATCACTCTCTGACACTCTCTGACACTCTCTGACACTCTCGGTCACTCTCTGACACTCTCTCTCTCTGACACTCTCTGACACTCTCTATCACTCTCTATCGCTCTCTGACACTCTCTGACACTCTCAGACACTCACTATCACTCTCTGACTGTCTCTATCACTCTCTGACACTCTCTAACAGTCTCTGACACTCTCTATCTCTCTCAGACACTCTCTGACACTCTCAGAGACTCACTATCACTCTCTGACACTCTCTTACTCTCTATCACTTTCGGTCGCTCTCTGACACTCTCTGACACTCTCCATCACTCTCTGACACTCTCTATCTCTCTCTGACACTCACTGACACTCTCTATCACTCTCTATCACTCTCTATCACTCTCTACCGCTCTCTGACACTCTCTGACACTCTCAGCCACACACTATCACTCTCTGACACTCTATCTCTCTCTGACACTCTCTCACACTCTCTGACACTCACTATCACTCTCTGAGACTCTCTGTCTCTCTCTGACACTCTCTGACATTCTCTGTCACTCCCTGACACTCTCTATCTCTCTCTGACACTCTCTGACACTCTCTTTCACTCTCTATCGCTCTCTGACACTCTCTGACACTCTCAGACATTCTCTGTCACTCTCTGACACTCTCTATCTCTCTCTGACACTCTCTGACACTCTCTTTCACTCTCTATCGCTCTCTGACACTCTCTGACACTCTCTGACACTCTCTATCACTCTCTGACTCTCTCTATCTCTCTCTGACACTCTCTGATACTCTCTATCGCCCTCTATCGCTCTCTATCGCTCTCTGACACTCTCTGACACACTCAGACGCTCACTATCACTCTCTGACACTCTCTATCTCTCTCTCACACTCTCTGACACGCTCTGACACTCTCTATCACTCTCTGACACTCACTGTCACTCTCTGACACTCTCTATCTCTCTCTGACACTCTCTGACACTCTCTATCACTCTCTGACACTCTCTATCTCTCTCTGACACACTCTGACACTCTCTATCACTCTCTATCGCTCTCTGACACTCTCAGACACTCACTATCACTCTCTGACACTCTCTATCTCTCTCTGACACTCTCTATCACTCTCTGACACTCTCTATAACTCTCTGACACTCTTTGACACTCTCTGACACCCTCTGACACTCTCTATCACTCTCTATCACTCTCTATCACTCTCTGACACACTCTGACACTCTCAGACACACTCAGACACTCACTATCACTCTCTGACACACTCTGACACTCTCTATCACTCTCTGACACTCTCTATCTCACTCTGACACTCTGTGACAACCTCTATCACTCCCTATCGCTCTCTGACACTCTCTGACACTCTCAGACACTCACTGTCGCTCTCTGACACTCTCTGACACACTCTGACACTCTCTATCACTCTCTATCTCTCTCTGACACTCTCTGACAGTCTCTATCACTCTCTGACACTCTCAGACTCTCTCAGACACTCACTATCACTCTCTGACACTCTCTATTTCTCTCTGACACTCTCTGACACTCTCTGACACTCTGTATCACTCTCTGACACTCTCTGACACTCTGTATCACTCTCTGACACTCTCTAAAACTCTCTATCACTCTCTGACACTTTCTATCTCTCTCTGACACTCTCTGACACTCTCTGACACTCTCAGACACTCACTATCACTCTCTGACATTCTCTATCACACTCTGACACTCTCTATCACTCTCTGACACTCTCTATCACTCTCAGACACTCACTATCATTCTCTGACATTCTCTATTTCTCTGTGACACTCTCTATCACTCTCAGACACTCTCTATAACTCTCTGACACTCTCTGACACACTCTGACACACTCTATCACTCTCTATCATTCTCTATCACTCTCTGACACACTCTGACACTCTCAGACAATCTCAGACACTCACTATCACTCTCTGACACTCTCTGACACACTCTGACATTCTTTACAACTCTCTGACACTCTCTATCTCTCTCTGACACTCTGTGACAACCTCTATCAATCTCCATCGCTATCTGACTCTCTCAGACACACTCAGACACTCACTGTCACTCTCTGACACTCTCTATCTCTCTCTGACACTCTCTGACACTCTCAGAGACTCACTATCACTCTCTGACTTTCTCTATCACTCTCTGACACTCACTATCACTCTCTGATACTCTCTGACACTCTCTATCACCCTCTGACACTCTCTATCACTCTCTGACACTCTCTATCTCTCTCTGACACTCTCTGACACTCTCATAGACTCACTATCACTCTCTGACACTCTCTGTCTCTCTCTGACACTCTCTGACATTCTCTGTCACTCCCTGACACTCTCTATCTCTCTCTGACACTCTCTGACACTCTCTTTCACTCTCTATCGCTCTCTGACACTCTCTGACACTCTCAGACATTCTCTGTCACTCTCTGACACTCTCTATCTCTCTCTGACACTCTCTGACACTCTCTTTCACTCCCTATCGCTCTCTGACACTCTCTGACACTCTCTATCACTCTCTGACACTCTCTGATACTCTCTATCGCCCTCTATCGCTCTCTATCGCTCTCTGACACTCTCTGACACACTCAGACGCTCACTATCACTCTCTGACACTCTCTATCTCTCTCTCACACTCTCTGACACGCTCTGACACTCTCTATCACTCTCTGACACTCACTGTCACTCTCTGACACTCTCTATCTCTCTCTGACACTCTCTGACACTCTCTATCACTCTCTGACACTCTCTATCTCTCTCTGACACACTCTGACACTCTCTATCACTCTCTATCGCTCTCTGACACTCTCTGACACTCACTATCACTCTCTGACACTCTCTATCTCTCTCTGACACTCTCTATCACTCTCTGACACTCTCTATAACTCTCTGACACTCTTTGACACTCTCTGACACCCTCTGACACTCTCTATCACTCTCTATCACTCTCTGACACACTCTGACACTCTCAAACACTCTCAGACACTCACTATCACTCTCTGACACACTCTGACACTCCCTATCACTCTCTGACACTCTCTATCTCACTCTGACACTCTGTGACAACCTCTATCACTCCCTATCGCTCTCTGACACTCTCTGACACTCTCAGACACTCACTGTCGCTCTCTGACACTCTCTGACACACTCTGACACTCTCTATCACTCTCTATCTCTCTCTGACACTCTCTGACAGTCTCTATCACTCTCTGACACTCTCTGACTCTCTCAGACACTCACTATCACTCTCTGACACTCTCTATTTCTCTCTGAAACTCTCTGACACTCTCTGACACTCACTATCACTCTCTGACACTCTCTGACACTCTGTACCACTCTCTGACACTCTCTAAAACTCTCTATCACTCTCTGACACTTTCTATCTCTCTCTGACACTCTCTGACACTCTCTGACACTCTCAGACACTCACTATCACTCTCTGACATTCTCTATCACTCTCTGACACTCTCTATCACTCTCTGACACTCTCTATCACTCTCAGATACTCACTATCACTCTCTGACATTCTCTATCACTCTCTGACACTCTCTATCTCTCTGTGACACTCTCTATCACTCTCAGACACTCTCTATAACTCTCTGACACTCTCTGACACTCTCTGACACTCTCTATCACTCTCTATCATTCTCTATCACTCTCTGACACACTCTGACACTCTCAGACAATCTCAGACACTCACTATCACTCTCTGACACTCTCTGACACACTCTGACATTCTCTACAACTCTCTGACACTCTCTATCTCTCTCTGACACTCTGTGACAACCTCTATCACTCTCCATCGCTCTCTGACACTCTCAGACACACTCAGACACTCACTGTCACTCTCTGACACTCTCTATCTCTCTCTGACACTCTCTGACACTCTCAGAGACTCACTATCACTCTCTGACTTTCTCTATCACTCTCTGACACTCACTATCACTCTCTGATACTCTCTGACACTTTCTATCACCCTCTGACACTCTCTATCACTCTCTGACACTCTCTATCTCTCTCTGACACTCTCTGACACTCTCAGAGACTCACTATCACTCTCTGACACTCTCTATCTCTCTCAGACACTCTCTGACTCTCTATCACTCTCTGTCGCTCTCTGACACTCTCTGACACTCTCTATCACTCTCTGACACTCTCTATCTCTCTCTGACACTCACTGACACTCTCTATCACTCTCTATCACTCTCTATCGCTCTCTGACACTCTCTGACACTCTCCGACACACACTATCACTC
The DNA here is from genome assembly GCF_036365525.1 of Heterodontus francisci. NCBI lineage: Eukaryota > Metazoa > Chordata > Chondrichthyes > Heterodontiformes > Heterodontidae > Heterodontus > Heterodontus francisci. The sequence goes on from NC_090405.1 coordinate 15,142,466, forward strand.
TCTGACACTCTGTCTCTCTCTGACAGTCTCTCACACTCTCTGACACTCACTATCACTCTCTGACAATCTCTATCTCTCTCTGACACTCTCTGACACTCTCTGATACTCTCTGACACTCTCTTTCACTCTCTGAAACTCTCTGTCTCTCTCTGACACTCGATGACATTCTCTGTCACTCTCTATCTCTCTCTGACATTCTCTGACACTCTCTTTCACTCTCTATCGCTCTCTGACACTCTCTGACACTCTCTGACACTCTCTATCACTCTCTGACACTCACTATCACTCTCTGACACTCAGTGTCACTCTTTGACACTCACTATCACTCTCTGACACTCTCTGACACTCTCTGACACTCTCTATCACTCTCTGACACTCTCTGACACTCTCTGACACTCACTGACACACTCTGACACTCTCTGACACTCTCAGACACACACTATCACTCTCTGACACTCTGTCTCTCTCTGACACTCTCTCACACTCTCTGACACTCACTATCACTCTCTGACAATCTCTATCTCTCTCTGACACTCTCTGACACTCTCTGATACTCTCTGACACTCTCTGTCACTCTCTGAGACTCTCTGTCTCTCTCTGACACTCTCTGACATTCTCTGTCACTCTCTGAATCTCTCTATCTCTCTCTGACACTCTCTGACACTCTCTTTCACTCTCTATCGCTCTCTGACACTCTCTGACACTCTCAGACATTCTCTGTCACTCTCTGACACTCTCTATCTCTCTCTGACACTCTCTGACACTCTCTTTCACTCTCAATCGCTCTCTGACACTCTCTGACACTCTCTATCACTCCCTGACACTCTCTGACACTCACTATCACTCTCTGACACTCAGTATCACTCTCTGACACTCACTATCTCTCTCTGACACTCTCTGACACTCTCTATCACTCTCTGACACTCTCTGACACTCTCTATCACTCTCTGACACCCTCTATCGCTCTCTGACACTCACTGACACTCTTTATCACTCTCTATCACTCTCTATCGTTCTCTGACACTCTCTGACACTCTCAGACACACACTATCACTCTCTGACACTCTATCTCTCTCTGAAACTCTCTCACACTCTCTGACACTCACTATCACTCTCTGACAATCTCTATCTCTCTCTGACACTCTCTGACACTCTCTGACATTCTCTGACACTCTCTGTCACTCTCTGAGACTCTCTGTCTCTCTCAGACACTCTCTGACATTCTCTGTCTCTCTCTGACACTCTCTATCTCTCTCTGACACTCTGTGACACTCTCTTTCACTCTCTGTCGCTCTCTGACACTCTCTGACACACTCTGACGCTCTCTATCACTCTCTGACACTCTCTATCTCTCTCTGACACTCTCTGACAGTCTCTATCACTCTCTGACACTCTCTGACTCTCTCAGACACTCACTATCACTCTCTGACACTCTCTATTTCTCTCTGACACTCTCTGACACTCTCTGACACTCACTATCACTCTCTGACACTCTCTGACACTCTCTATCACTCCCTGACACTCTCTGAAACTCTCTATCACTCTCTGACACTCTCTATCTCTCTCTGACACTCTCTGACACTCTCTATCACACTCTGTCGCTCTCTGACACTCTCTGACACTCTCAGACACTCACTATCACTCTCTGACATTCTCTATCACTCTCTGACACTCTCTATCTCTCTCTGACACTCTCTATCACTCTCAGACACTCACTATCACTCTCTGACATTCTCTATCACTCTCTGACACTCTCTATCTCTCTCTGACACTCTCTGACACTCTCTTTCACTCTCTATCGCTCTCTGACACTCTCTGACACACTCAGACGCTCACTATCACTCTCTGACACTCTCTATCTCTCTCTCACACTCTCTGACACGCTCTGACACTCTCTATCACTCTCTGACACTCACTGTCACTCTCTGACACTCTCTATCTCTCTCTGACACTCTCTGACACTCTCTATCACACTCTGACACTCTCTATCTCTCTCTGACACACTCTGACACTCTCTATCACTCTCTATCGCTCTCTGACACTCTCAGACACTCACTATCACTCTCTGACACTCTCTATCTCACTCTGACACTCTGTGACAACCTCTATCACTCCCTATCGCTCTCTGACACTCTCTGACACTCTCAGACACTCACTGTCGCTCTCTGACACTCTCTGACACACTCTGACACTCTCTATCACTCTCTATCTCTCTCTGACACTCTCTGACTCTCTCAGACACTCACTATCACTCTCTGACACTCTCTATTTCTCTCTGACACTCTCTGACACTCACTATCACTCTCTGACACTCTCTGACACTCTGTATCACTCTCTGACACTCTCTAAAACTCTCTATCACTCTCTGACACTTTCTATCTCTCTCTGACACTCTCTGACACTCTCTGACACTCTCTGACACTCTCTATCACTCTCTGACACTCTCTATCACTCTCAGATACTCACTATCACTCTCTGACATTCTCTATCACTCTCTGACACTCTCTATCTCTCTGTGACACTCTCTATCACTCTCAGACACTCTCTATCATTCTCTATCTCTCTCTGACACACTCTGACACTCTCTATCACTCTCTATCGCTCTCTGACACTCTCAGACACTCACTATCACTCTCTGACACTCTCTATAACTCTCTGACACTCTTTGACACTCTCTGACACCCTCTGACACTCTCTATCACTCTCTATCACTCTCTGACACACTCTGACACTCTCAGACACTCTCAGACACTCACTATCACTCTCTGACACACTCTGACACTCTCTATCACTCTCTGACACTCTCTATCTCACTCTGACACTCTGTGACAACCTCTATCACTCCCTATCGCTCTCTGACACTCTCTGACACTCTCAGACACACACTGTCGCTCTCTGACACTCTCTGACACACTCTGACACTCTCTATCACTCTCTATCTCTCTCTGACACTCTCTGACAGTCTCTATCACTCTCTGACACGCTCTGACTCTCTCAGACACTCACTATCACTCTCTGACACTCTCTATTTCTCTCTGACACTCTCTGACACACTCTGACACTCACTGTCACTCTCTGACACTCTCTGACACTCTGTATCACTCTCTGACACTCTCTAAAACTCTCTATCACTCTCTGAAACTTTCTATCTCTCTCTGACACTCTCTGACACTCTCTGACACTCTCTGACACTCTCTATCACTCTCTGACACTCTCTATCACTCTCAGATACTCACTATCACTCTCTGACACTCTCTATCTCACTCTGACACTCTGTGACAACCTCTATCACTCCCTATCGCTCTCTGACACTCTCTGACACTCTCAGACACTCACTGTCGCTCTCTGACACTCTCTGACACACTCTGACACTCTCTATCACTCTCTATCTCTCTCTGACACTCTCTGACTCTCTCAGACACTCACTATCACTCTCTGACACTCTCTATTTCTCTCTGACACTCTCTGACACTCTCTGACACTCACTATCACTCTCTGACACTCTCTGACACTCTGTATCACTCTCTGACACTCTCTAAAACTCTCTATCACTCTCTGACACTTTCTATCTCTCTCTGACACTCTCTGACACTCTCTGACACTCTCTGACACTCTCTATCACTCTCTGACACTCTCTATCACTCTCAGATACTCACTATCACTCTCTGACATTCTCTATCACTCTCTGACACTCTCTATCTCTCTGTGACACTCTCTATCACTCTCAGACACTCTCTATCATTCTCTATCTCTCTCTGACACACTCTGACACTCTCTATCACTCTCTATCGCTCTCTGACACTCTCAGACACTCACTATCACTCTCTGACACTCTCTATAACTCTCTGACACTCTTTGACACTCTCTGACACCCTCTGACACTCTCTATCACTCTCTATCACTCTCTGACACACTCTGACACTCTCAGACACTCTCAGACACTCACTATCACTCTCTGACACACTCTGACACTCTCTATCACTCTCTGACACTCTCTATCTCACTCTGACACTCTGTGACAACCTCTATCACTCCCTATCGCTCTCTGACACTCTCTGACACTCTCAGACACACACTGTCGCTCTCTGACACTCTCTGACACACTCTGACACTCTCTATCACTCTCTATCTCTCTCTGACACTCTCTGACAGTCTCTATCACTCTCTGACACGCTCTGACTCTCTCAGACACTCACTATCACTCTCTGACACTCTCTATTTCTCTCTGACACTCTCTGACACTCTCTGACACTCACTGTCACTCTCTGACACTCTCTGACACTCTGTATCACTCTCTGACACTCTCTAAAACTCTCTATCACTCTCTGACACTTTCTATCTCTCTCTGACACTCTCTGACACTCTCTGACACTCTCTGACACTCTCTATCACTCTCTGACACTCTCTATCACTCTCAGATACTCACTATCACTCTCTGACACTCTCTATCTCTCTGTGACACTCTCTATCACTCTCAGACACTCTCTATCATTCTCTATCACTCTCTGACACACTCTGACACTCTCAGACAATCTCAGACACTCACTATCACTCTCTGACACTCTCTGACACACTCTGACATTCTCTACAACTCTCTGACCCTCTCTATCTCTCTCTGACACTCTGTGACAACCTCTATCACTCTCCATCGCTCTCTGACACTCTCAGACACACTCAGACACTCACTGTCACTCTCTGACACTCTCTATCTCTCTCTGACACTCTCTGACACTCTCAGAGACTCACTATCACTCTCTGACTTTCTCTATCACTCTCTGACACTCACTATCACTCTCTGATACTCTCTGACACTCTCTATCACCCTCTGACACTCTCTATCACTCTCTGACACTCTCTATCTCTCTCTGACACTCTCTGACACTCTCAGAGACTCACTATCACTCTCTGACACTCTCTATCTCTCTCTGACACTCTCTGACTCTCTATCACTCTCTGTCGCTCTCTGACACTCTCTGACACTCTCTATCACTCTCTGACACTCTCTATCTCTCTCTGACACTCACTGACACTCTCTATCACTCTCTATCACTCTCTATCGCTCTCTGACACTCTCTGACACTCTCCGACACACACTATCACTCTCTGACACTCTGTCTCTCTCTGACAGTCTCTCACACTCTCTGACACTCACTATCACTCTCTGACAATCTCTATCTCTCTCTGACACTCTCTGACACTCTCTGATACTCTCTGACACTCTCTGTCACTCTCTGAAACTCTCTGTCTCTCTCTGACACTCGATGACATTCTCTGTCACTCTCTATCTCTCTCTGACATTCTCTGACACTCTCTTTAACTCTCTATCGCTCTCTGACACTCTCTGACACTCTCTATCACTCTCTGACACTCACTATCACTCTCTGACACTCAGTGTCACTCTTTGACACTCACTATCACTCTCTGACACTCTCTGACACTCTCTGACACTCTCTATCACTCTCTGACACTCTCTGACACTCTCTATCACTCTCTGACACTCTCTGACACTCACTGACACACTCTAACACTCTCTGACACTCTCAGACACACACTATCACTCTCTGACACTCTGTCTCTCTCTGACACTCTCTCACACTCTCTGACACTCACTATCACTCTCTGACAATCTCTATCTCTCTCTGACACTCTCTGACACTCTCTTTCACTCTCTATCGCTCTCTGACACTCTCTGACACTCTCTGACACTCTGTATCACTCTCTGACACTCTCTATCTCTCTCTGACACTCTCTGACACTCTCTATCGCCCTCTATCGCTCTCCATCGCTCTCTGATACTCTCTGACACACTCAGACGCTCACTATCACTCTCTGAGACTCTCTATCTCTCTCGCACACTCTCTGACACGCTCTGACACTCTCTACCACTCTCTGACACTCACTGTCACTCTCTGACACTCTCTATCTCTCTCTGACACTCTCTGACATTCATTATCAAACTCTGACACTCTCTGACACTCTCTATCACTCTCTAAGGCTCTCTGACACTCTCTGACACACTCAGACACTCACTATCACTCTCTGACACTCTCTATCTCTCTCTGACACTCTCTATCACTCTCTGACACTCTCTATAACTCTCTGACACTCTCTGACACTCTCTGACACCCTCTGACACTCTCGATCACTCTCTATCACTCTCTGACACACTCTGACACTCTCAGACACTTTCAGACACCCACTATCACTCTCTGACACTCTCTATCTCTCTCTGACACTCTGTGACAACCTCTATCACTCCCTATCGCTCTCTGACACTCTCTGACACTCTCAGACACTCACTGTCGCTCTCTGACACTCTCTGACACACTCTGACGCTCTCTATCACTCTCTGACTCTCTCTATCTCTCTCTGACACTCTCTGACAGTCTCTATCACTCTCTGACACTCTCTGACTCTCTCAGACACTCACTATCACTCTCTGACACTCTCTATTTCTCTCTGACACTCTCTGACACTCTCTGACACTCACTATCACTCTCTGACACTCTCTGACACTCTCTATCACTCCCTGACACTCTCTGAAACTCTCTATCACTCTCTGACACTCTCTATCTCTCTCTGACACTCTCTGACACTCTCTATCACACTCTATCGCTCTCTGACACTCTCTGACACTCTCTGACACTCTCAGACACTCACTATCACTCTCTGACATTCTCTATCACTCTCTGACACTCTCTATCTCTCTCTGACACTCTCTATCACTCTCAGACACTCACTATCACTCTCTGACATTCTCTATCACTCTCTGACACTCTCTATCTCTCTCTGACACTCTCTGACACTCTCTTTCACTCTCTATCGCTCTCTGACACTCTCTGACACTCTCTGACACACTCAGACGCTCACTATCACTCTCTGACACTCTCTATCTCTCTCTCACACTCTCTGACACGCTCTGACACTCTCTATCACTCTCTGACACTCACTGTCACTCTCTGACACTCTCTATCTCTCTCTGACACTCTCTGACACTCCCTATCACTCTCTGACACTCTCTATCTCTCTCTGACACACTCTGACACTCTCTATCACTCTCTATCGCTCTCTGACACTCTCAGACACTCACTATCACTCTCTGACACTCTCTATCTCTCTCTGACACTCTCTATCACTCTCTGACACTCTCTATAACTCTCTGACACTCTTTGACACTCTCTGACACCCTCTGACACTCTCTATCACTCTCTATCACTCTCTGACACACTCTGACACTCTCAGACACTCTCAGACACTCACTATCACTCTCTGACACACTCTGACACTCTCTATCACTCTCTGACACTCTCTATCTCACTCTGACACTCTGTGACAACCTCTATCACTCCCTATCGCTCTCTGACACTCTCTGACACACTCAGACACTCACTGTCGCTCTCTGACACTCTCTGACACACTCTGACACTCTCTATCACTCTCTATCTCTCTCTGACACTCTCTGACAGTCTCTATCACTCTCTGACACTCTCTGACTCTCTCAGACACTCACTATCACTCTCTGACACTCTCTATTTCTCTCTGACACTCTCTGACACTCTCTGACACTCACTATCACTCTCTGACACTCTCTGACACTCTGTATCACTCTCTGACACTCTCTAAAACTCTCTATCACTCTCTATCACTCTCTGACACTCTCTATCACTCTCAGATACTCACTATCACTCTCTGACATTCTCTATCACTCTCTGACACTTTCTATCTCTCTCTGACACTCTCTGACACTCTCTGACACTCTCTGACACTCTCTATCACTCTCTGACACTCTCTATCACTCTCAGATACTCACTATCACTCTCTGACATTCTCTATCACTCTCTGACACTCTCTATCTCTCTGTGACACTCTCTATCACTCTCAGACACTCTCTATCATTCTCTATCTCTCTCTGACAAACTCTGACTCTCTCTATCACTCTCTATCGCTCTCTGACACTCTCAGACACTCACTATCACTCTCTGACTCTCTCTATCTCTCTCTGACACTCTCTATCACTCTCTGACACTCTCTATAACTCTCTGACACTCTTTGACACTCTCTGACACCCTCTGACACTCTCTATCACTCTCTATCACTCTCTGACACACTCTGACACTCTCAGACACTCTCAGACACTCACTATCACTCTCTGACACACTCTGACACTCTCTATCACTCTCTGACACTCTCTATCTCACTCTGACACTCTGTGACAACCTCTATCACTCCCTATCGCTCTCTGACACTCTCTGACACTCTCAGACACACACTGTCGCTCTCTGACACTCTCTGACACACTCTGACACTCTCTATCACTCTCTATCTCTCTCTGACACTCTCTGACAGTCTCTATCACTCTCTGACACGCTCTGACTCTCTCAGACACTCACTATCACTCTCTGACACTCTCTATTTCTCTCTGACACTCTCTGACACTCTCTGACACTCACTATCACTCTCTGACACTCTCTGACACTCTGTATCACTCTCTGACACTCTCTAAAACTCTCTATCACTCTCTGACACTTTCTATCTCTCTCTGACACTCTCTGACACTCTCTGACACTCTCTGACACTCTCTATCACTCTCTGACACTCTCTATCACTCTCAGATACTCACTATCACTCTCTGACACTCTCTATCTCTCTGTGACACTCTCTATCACTCTCAGACACTCTCTATCATTCTCTATCACTCTCTGACACACTCTGACACTCTCAGACAATCTCAGACACTCACTATCACTCTCTGACACTCTCTGACACACTCTGACATTCTCTACAACTCTCTGACCCTCTCTATCTCTCTCTGACACTCTGTGACAACCTCTATCACTCTCCATCGCTCTCTGACACTCTCAGACACACTCAGACACTCACTGTCACTCTCTGACACTCTCTATCTCTCTCTGACACTCTCTGACACTCTCAGAGACTCACTATCACTCTCTGACTTTCTCTATCACTCTCTGACACTCACTATCACTCTCTGATACTCTCTGACACTCTCTATCACCCTCTGACACTCTCTATCACTCTCTGACACTCTCTATCTCTCTCTGACACTCTCTGACACTCTCAGAGACTCACTATCACTCTCTGACACTCTCTATCTCTCTCTGACACTCTCTGACTCTCTATCACTCTCTGTCGCTCTCTGACACTCTCTGACACTCTCTATCACTCTCTGACACTCTCTATCTCTCTCTGACACTCACTGACACTCTCTATCACTCTCTATCACTCTCTATCGCTCTCTGACACTCTCTGACACTCTCCGACACACACTATCACTCTCTGACACTCTGTCTCTCTCTGACAGTCTCTCACACTCTCTGACACTCACTATCACTCTCTGACAATCTCTATCTCTCTCTGACACTCTCTGACACTCTCTGATACTCTCTGACACTCTCTGTCACTCTCTGAAACTCTCTGTCTCTCTCTGACACTCGATGACATTCTCTGTCACTCTCTATCTCTCTCTGACATTCTCTGACACTCTCTTTAACTCTCTATCGCTCTCTGACACTCTCTGACACTCTCTGACACTCTCTATCACTCTCTGACACTCACTATCACTCTCTGACACTCAGTGTCACTCTTTGACACTCACTATCACTCTCTGACACTCTCTGACACTCTCTGACACTCTCTATCGCTCTCTGACACTCTCTGAGACTCTCTATCACTCTCTGACACTCTCTGACACTCACTGACACACTCTAACACTCTCTGACACTCTCAGACACACACTATCACTCTCTGACACTCTGTCTCTCTCTGACACTCTCTCACACTCTCTGACACTCACTATCACTCTCTGACAATCTCTATCTCTCTCTGACACTCTCTGACACTCTCTGATACTCTCTGACACTCTCTGTCACTCTCTATCACTCTCTGACACTCTCTATCACTCTCAGATACTCACTATCACTCTCTGACACTCTCTATCTCTCTGTGACACTCTCTATCACTCTCAGACACTCTCTATCATTCTCTATCACTCTCTGACACACTCTGACACTCTCAGACAATCTCAGACACTCACTATCACTCTCTGACACTCTCTGACACACTCTGACATTCTCTACAACTCTCTGACCCTCTCTATCTCTCTCTGACACTCTGTGACAACCTCTATCACTCTCCATCGCTCTCTGACACTCTCAGACACACTCAGACACTCACTGTCACTCTCTGACACTCTCTATCTCTCTCTGACACTCTCTGACACTCTCAGAGACTCACTATCACTCTCTGACTTTCTCTATCACTCTCTGACACTCACTATCACTCTCTGATACTCTCTGACACTCTCTATCACCCTCTGACACTCTCTATCACTCTCTGACACTCTCTATCTCTCTCTGACACTCTCTGACACTCTCAGAGACTCACTATCACTCTCTGACACTCTCTATCTCTCTCTGACACTCTCTGACTCTCTATCACTCTCTGTCGCTCTCTGACACTCTCTGACACTCTCTATCACTCTCTGACACTCTCTATCTCTCTCTGACACTCACTGACACTCTCTATCACTCTCTATCACTCTCTATCGCTCTCTGACACTCTCTGACACTCTCCGACACACACTATCACTCTCTGACACTCTGTCTCTCTCTGACAGTCTCTCACACTCTCTGACACTCACTATCACTCTCTGACAATCTCTATCTCTCTCTGACACTCGATGACATTCTCTGTCACTCTCTATCTCTCTCTGACATTCTCTGACACTCTCTTTAACTCTCTATCGCTCTCTGACACTCTCTGACACTCTCTGACACTCTCTATCACTCTCTGACACTCACTATCACTCTCTGACACTCAGTGTCACTCTTTGACACTCACTATCACTCTCTGACACTCTCTGACACTCTCTGACACTCTCTATCACTCTCTGACACTCTCTGACACTCTCTATCACTCTCTGACACTCTCTGACACTCACTGACACACTCTAACACTCTCTGACACTCTCAGACACACACTATCACTCTCTGACACTCTGTCTCTCTCTGACACTCTCTCACACTCTCTGACACTCACTATCACTCTCTGACAATCTCTATCTCTCTCTGACACTCTCTGACACTCTCTGATACTCTCTGACACTCTCTGTCACTCTCTGAGACTCTCTGTCTCTCTCTGACACTCTCTGACATTCTCTGTCACTCTCTGAATCTCTCTATCTCTCTCTGACACTCTCTGACACTCTCTTTCACTCTCTATCGCTCTCTGACACTCTCTGACACTCTCAGACATTCTCTGTCACTCTCTGACACTCTCTATCTCTCTCTGACACTCTCTGACACTCTCTTTCACTCTCAATCGCTCCCTGACACTCTCTGACACTCTCTATCACTCCCTGACACTCTCTGACACTCACTATCACTCTCTGACACTCAGTATCACTCTCTGACACTCACTATCTCTCTCTGACACTCTCTGACACTCTCTATCACTCTCTGACACTCTCTGACACTCTCTAACACTCTCTGACACCCTCTATCACTCTCTGACACTCACTGACACTCTTTATCACTCTCTATCGCTCTCTGACACTCTCTATCACTCTCAGACACACACTATCACTCTCTGACACTCTATCTATCTCTGAAACTCTCTCACACTCTCTGACACTCACTATCACTCTCTGACAATCTCTATCTCTCTCTGACACTCTCTGACACTCTCTGACACTCTCAGACACACACTATCACTCTCTGACACTCTATCTATCTCTGAAACTCTCTCACACTCTCTGACACTCTCTATCACTCTCTGACACCCTCTATCGCTCTCTGACACTCACTGACACTCTTTATCACTCTCTATCACTCTCTATCGCTCTCTGACACTCTCTGACACTCTCAGACACACACTATCACTCTCTGACACTCTATCTATCTCTGAAACTCTCTCACACTCTCTGACACTCACTATCACTCTCTGACAATCTCTATCTCTCTCTGACACTCTCTGACACTCTCTGACACTTACTATCACTCTCTGACACACTCTGACACTCTCTATCACTCTCTGACACTCTCTATCTCACTCTGACACTCTGTGACAACCTCTATCACTCCCTATCGCTCTCTGACACTCTCTGACACTCTCAGACACACACTGTCGCTCTCTGACACTCTCTGACACACTCTGACACTCTCTATCACTCTCTATCTCTCTCTGACACTCTCTGACAGTCTCTATCACTCTCTGACACGCTCTGACTCTCTCAGACACTCACTATCACTCTCTGACACTCTCTATTTCTCTCTGACACTCTCTGACACTCTCTGACACTCACTATCACTCTCTGACACTCTCTGACACTCTGTATCACTCTCTGACACTCTCTAAAACTCTCTATCACTCTCTGACACTTTCTATCTCTCTCTGACACTCTCTGACACTCTCTGACACTCTCTGACACTCTCTATCACTCTCTGACACTCTCTATCACTCTCAGATACTCACTATCACTCTCTGACACTCTCTATCTCTCTGTGACACTCTCTATCACTCTCAGACACTCTCTATCATTCTCTATCACTCTCTGACACACTCTGACACTCTCAGACAATCTCAGACACTCACTATCACTCTCTGACACTCTCTGACACACTCTGACATTCTCTACAACTCTCTGACCCTCTCTATCTCTCTCTGACACTCTGTGACAACCTCTATCACTCTCCATCGCTCTCTGACACTCTCAGACACACTCAGACACTCACTGTCACTCTCTGACACTCTCTGACACTCTCAGAGACTCACTATCACTCTCTGACTTTCTCTATCACTCTCTGACACTCACTATCACTCTCTGATACTCTCTGACACTCTCTATCACCCTCTGACACTCTCTATCACTCTCTGACACTCTCTATCTCTCTCTGACACTCTCTGACACTCTCAGAGACTCACTATCACTCTCTGACACTCTCTTTCTCTCTCTGACACTCTCTGACTCTCTATCACTCTCTGTCGCTCTCTGACACTCTCTGACACTCTCTATCACTCTCTGACACTCTCTATCTCTCTCTGACACTCACTGACACTCTCTATCACTCTCTATCACTCTCTATCGCTCTCTGACACTCTCTGACACTCTCCGACACACACTATCACTCTCTGACACTCTGTCTCTCTCTGACAGTCTCTCACACTCTCTGACACTCACTATCACTCTCTGACAATCTCTATCTCTCTCTGACACTCTCTGACACTCTCTGATACTCTCTGACACTCTCTGTCACTCTCTGAAACTCTCTGTCTCTCTCTGACACTCGATGACATTCTCTGTCACTCTCTATCTCTCTCTGACATTCTCTGACACTCTCTTTAACTCTCTATCGCTCTCTGACACTCTCTGACACTCTCTGACACTCTCTATCACTCTCTGACACTCACTATCACTCTCTGACACTCTCTGTCACTCTCTGAAACTCTCTGTCTCTCTCTGACACTCGATGACATTCTCTGTCACTCTCTATCTCTCTCTGACATTCTCTGACACTCTCTTTAACTCTCTATCGCTCTCTGACACTCTCTGACACTCTCTGACACTCTCTATCACTCTCTGACACTCACTATCACTCTCTGACACTCAGTGTCACTCTTTGACACTCACTATCACTCTCTGACACTCTCTGACACTCTCTGACACTCTCTATCGCTCTCTGACACTCTCTGACACTCTCTATCACTCTCTGACACTCTCTGACACTCACTGACACACTCTAACACTCTCTGACACTCTCAGACACACACTATCACTCTCTGACACTCTGTCTCTCTCTGACACTCTCTCACACTCTCTGACACTCACTATCACTCTCTGACAATCTCTATCTCTCTCTGACACTCTCTGACACTCTCTGATACTCTCTGACACTCTCTGTCACTCTCTATCACTCTCTGACACTCTCTATCACTCTCAGATACTCACTATCACTCTCTGACACTCTCTATCTCTCTGTGACACTCTCTATCACTCTCAGACACTCTCTATCATTCTCTATCACTCTCTGACACACTCTGACACTCTCAGACAATCTCAGACACTCACTATCACTCTCTGACACTCTCTGACACACTCTGACATTCTCTACAACTCTCTGACCCTCTCTATCTCTCTCTGACACTCTGTGACAACCTCTATCACTCTCCATCGCTCTCTGACACTCTCAGACACACTCAGACACTCACTGTCACTCTCTGACACTCTCTATCTCTCTCTGACACTCTCTGACACTCTCAGAGACTCACTATCACTCTCTGACTTTCTCTATCACTCTCTGACACTCACTATCACTCTCTGATACTCTCTGACACTCTCTATCACCCTCTGACACTCTCTATCACTCTCTGACACTCTCTATCTCTCTCTGACACTCTCTGACACTCTCAGAGACTCACTATCACTCTCTGACACTCTCTATCTCTCTCTGACACTCTCTGACTCTCTATCACTCTCTGTCGCTCTCTGACACTCTCTGACACTCTCTATCACTCTCTGACACTCTCTATCTCTCTCTGACACTCACTGACACTCTCTATCACTCTCTATCACTCTCTATCGCTCTCTGACACTCTCTGACACTCTCCGACACACACTATCACTCTCTGACACTCTGTCTCTCTCTGACAGTCTCTCACACTCTCTGACACTCACTATCACTCTCTGACAATCTCTATCTCTCTCTGACACTCGATGACATTCTCTGTCACTCTCTATCTCTCTCTGACATTCTCTGACACTCTCTTTAACTCTCTATCGCTCTCTGACACTCTCTGACACTCTCTGACACTCTCTATCACTCTCTGACACTCACTATCACTCTCTGACACTCAGTGTCACTCTTTGACACTCACTATCACTCTCTGACACTCTCTGACACTCTCTGACACTCTCTATCACTCTCTGACACTCTCTGACACTCTCTATCACTCTCTGACACTCTCTGACACTCACTGACACACTCTAACACTCTCTGACACTCTCAGACACACACTATCACTCTCTGACACTCTGTCTCTCTCTGACACTCTCTCACACTCTCTGACACTCACTATCACTCTCTGACAATCTCTATCTCTCTCTGACACTCTCTGACACTCTCTGATACTCTCTGACACTCTCTGTCACTCTCTGAGACTCTCTGTCTCTCTCTGACACTCTCTGACATTCTCTGTCACTCTCTGAATCTCTCTATCTCTCTCTGACACTCTCTGACACTCTCTTTCACTCTCTATCGCTCTCTGACACTCTCTGACACTCTCAGACATTCTCTGTCACTCTCTGACACTCTCTATCTCTCTCTGACACTCTCTGACACTCTCTTTCACTCTCAATCGCTCCCTGACACTCTCTGACACTCTCTATCACTCCCTGACACTCTCTGACACTCACTATCACTCTCTGACACTCAGTATCACTCTCTGACACTCACTATCTCTCTCTGACACTCTCTGACACTCTCTATCACTCTCTGACACTCTCTGACACTCTCTATCACTCTCTGACACCCTCTATCACTCTCTGACACTCACTGACACTCTTTATCACTCTCTATCGCTCTCTGACACTCTCTATCACTCTCAGACACACACTATCACTCTCTGACACTCTATCTATCTCTGAAACTCTCTCACACTCTCTGACACTCACTATCACTCTCTGACAATCTCTATCTCTCTCTGACACTCTCTGACACTCTCTGACACTCTCAGACACACACTATCACTCTCTGACACTCTATCTATCTCTGAAACTCTCTCACACTCTCTGACACTCTCTATCACTCTCTGACACCCTCTATCGCTCTCTGACACTCACTGACACTCTTTATCACTCTCTATCACTCTCTATCGCTCTCTGACACTCTCTGACACTCTCAGACACACACTATCACTCTCTGACACTCTATCTATCTCTGAAACTCTCTCACACTCTCTGACACTCACTATCACTCTCTGACAATCTCTATCTCTCTCTGACACTCTCTGACACTCTCTGACACTCTCTGTCACTCTCTGAGACTCTGTGTCTCTCTCAGACACTCTCTGACATTTTCTGTCTCTCTCTGACACTCTCTATCTCTCTCTGACACTCTGTGACACTCTCTTTCACTCTCTATCGCTCTCTGACACTCTCTGACACTCTCAGACATTCTCTGTCACTCTCTGACATTCTCTATCTCTCTCTGACACTCTCTGACACTCTCTTTCACTCTCTATCGCTCTCTGACACTCTCTGACACTCTGTATCACTCTCTGACACTCTCTATCTCTCTCTGACACTCTCTGACACTCTCTATCGCCCTCTATCGCTCTCCATCGCTCTCTGATACTCTCTGACACACTCAGACGCTCACTATCACTCTCTGAGACTCTCTATCTCTCTCGCACACTCTCTGACACGCTCTGACACTCTCTACCACTCTCTGACACTCACTGTCACTCTCTGACACTCTCTATCTCTCTCTGACACTCTCTGACATTCACTATCAAACTCTGACACTCTCTGACACTCTCTATCACTCTCTATCGCTCTCTGACACTCTCTGACACACTCAGACACTCACTATCACTCTCTGACACTCTCTATCTCTCTCTGACACTCTCTATCACTCTCTGACACTCTCTATAACTCTCTGACACTCTCTGACACCCTCTGACACTCTCTATCACTCTCTATCACTCTCTGACACACTCTGACACTCTCAGACACTTTCAGACACCCACTATCACTCTCTGACACTCTCTATCTCTCTCTGACACTCTGTGACAACCTCTATCACTCCCTATCGCTCTCTGACACTCTCTGACACTCTCAGACACTCACTGTCGCTCTCTGACACTGTCTGACACACTCTGACACTCTCTATCACTCTCTGACACTCTCTATCTCTCTCTGACACTCTCTGACAGTCTCTATCACTCTCTGACACTCTCTGACTCTCTCAGACACTCACTATCACTCTCTGACACTCTCTATTTCTCTCTGACACTCTCTGACACTCTCTGACACTCACTATCACTCTCTGACACTCTCTGACACTCTCTATCACTCCCTGACACTCTCTGAAACTCTCTATCACTCTCTGACACTCTCTATCTCTCTCTGACACTCTCTGACACTCTCTATCACACTCTATCGCTCTCTGACACTCTCTGACACTCTCTGACACTCTCAGACACTCACTATCACTCTCTGACATTCTCTATCACTCTCTGACACTCTCTATCTCTCTCTGACACTCTCTATCACTCTCAGACACTCACTATCACTCTCTGACATTCTCTATCACTCTCTGACACTCTCTATCACTCTCTGACACTCTCTATCACTCTCAAAACACTCTCTGACACTCTCTGACACTCACTATCACTCTCTGACATTCTCTATCACTCTCTGACACTCTCTATCTCTCTCTGACACTCTCTATCACTCTCAGACACTCACTATCACTCTCTGACATTCTCTATCACTCTCTGACACTCTCTATCACTCTCTGACACTCTCTATCACTCTCAGACACTCTCTGACACTCTCTGACACTCTCAGACAATCTCAGACACTCACTATCACTCTCTGACACTCTCTGACACACTCTGACACTCTCTACAACTCTCTGACACTCTCTATCTCTCTCTGACACTCTGTGACAACCTCTATCACTCTCTATCGCTCTCTGACACTCTCAGACACTCTCAGACACTCACTGTCACTCTCTGACACTCTCTGACACACTCTGACACTCTCTGTCACTCTCTGACACTCTCTAGCTCTCTCTGACAATCTCTGACAGTCTCTATCACTCTCTGACACTCACTGTCTCTCTCAGACACTCACTATCACTCTCTGACACTCTCTATTTCTCTCTGACACTCTCTGACACTCACTATCACTCTCTGACACTCTCTGACACTCTCTATCACTCTCTATCGCTCTCTGACACACTCTAACACTCTCTGACACACTCAGACACTCACGATCACTCTCTGACATTCTCTATCACTCTCTGACACACTCTGACACTCTCTGACACTCTCTGACACTCACTATCACTCTCTGACACTCTCTGACACTCTCTGACACTCTCTGACACTCACTATCACTCTCTGACACTCTCGGACACTCTCTGTCACTCTCTGACACTCTCTATATCTCTCTGACACTCTCTATCACTCTCTATCGCTCTCTGACACTCTCTATCTCTCTCTGACACTCTCTGACACTCTCAGAGACTCTCGATCACTCTCTGACACTCTCTGACACTCACTATCACTCTCTGACACTCAGTATCACTCTCTGACACTCACTATCACTCTCTGACACTCTCTGACACTCTCTATCACTCTCTGACACTCTCTGAAACTCTCTATCAATCTGTATCGCTCTCTGACACCCTCTGACACCCTAAGACACTCAATATCACTCTCTGACACTCTCTATCTCTCTCTGACACTCTCTGACACTCTCTGACACTCTCTATCACTCTCTGACACTCTTTGACAATCTCAGACACTCACTGTCACTCTCTGATACTATCTGACACTCTCTTTCACTCTCTGACACTCTCTGACACTCACTATCACTCTCTGACACTCTCTATCACTCTCTGACATGCTATGACACTCACTATCATTCTCGGACACTCTCGATCTCTCTCTATCTCTCTCTGACACTCTCTGACAATCTAAGATACTCTCAGACACTCACTGTCACTCTCTGATAGTCTCTGACACTCACTATCACTCTCTGACACTCTCTATCACTCTCTGACATGCTCTGACACTCTCTGACACTCTCTGACACTCACTATCACGCTGACACTCACTGTGACTCTCTGACATTCTCTGACACTCTCCATCACTCTCTATCACTCTCTGACACATTCTGACACTCTCTGACTCTCTCTGATACTCTGAGACAATCACTATCACTCTCTGACACTCACTATCACTGTCTGACACTCTCTGACACTCTCTGACACTCTCTATCACTCTCGAACACTCTCTGACACTCTCAGACACTCACTATCACTCTTTGACACTCTCTGATACTCTCTGACACTCTCTATCACTCTCTATCACCCTCTGAAACTCTCAGACACTCACTATCACACTCTGACAATCTCAGACTCTCTCAGACACTCACTATCACTCTCTGATACTCTCTGATACTCTCTATCACTCTCTGACACTCTCTATCACTCTCTATCACTCTCTGACACACACAGACTCTCACAGATACTCACTATCACTCTCTGTCACTCTCTATCGCTCTCTGTCTCTCTCTGACACTCTCTGACACTCTCTATCTCTCTCTGACACTCTCTGACACTCTCTTTCACTCTCTATCGCTCTCTGACACTCTCTGACACTCTCTGACACTCTCGATCACTCTCTGACACTCTCTGACACTCACTATCACTCTCTGAGACTCTCTATCTCTCTCGCACACTCTCTGACACGCTCTGACACTCTCTACCACTCTCTGACACTCACTGTCACTCTCTGACACTCTCTATCTCTCTCTGACACTCTCTGACATTCACTATCAAACTCTGACACTCTCTGACACTCTCTATCACTCTCTATCGCTCTCTGACACTCTCTGACACACTCAGACACTCACTATCACTCTCTGACACTCTCTATCTCTCTCTGACACTCTCTATCACTCTCTGACACTCTCTATAACTCTCTGACACTCTCTGACACCCTCTGACACTCTCTATCACTCTCTATCACTCTCTGACACACTCTGACACTCTCAGACACTTTCAGACACCCACTATCACTCTCTGACACTCTCTATCTCTCTCTGACACTCTGTGACAACCTCTATCACTCCCTATCGCTCTCTGACACTCTCTGACACTCTCAGACACTCACTGTCGCTCTCTGACACTGTCTGACACACTCTGACACTCTCTATCACTCTCTGACACTCTCTATCTCTCTCTGACACTCTCTGACAGTCTCTATCACTCTCTGACACTCTCTGACTCTCTCAGACACTCACTATCACTCTCTGACACTCTCTATTTCTCTCTGACACTCTCTGACACTCTCTGACACTCACTATCACTCTCTGACACTCTCTGACACTCTCTATCACTCCCTGACACTCTCTGAAACTCTCTATCACTCTCTGACACTCTCTATCTCTCTCTGACACTCTCTGACACTCTCTATCACACTCTATCGCTCTCTGACACTCTCTGACACTCTCTGACACTCTCAGACACTCACTATCACTCTCTGACATTCTCTATCACTCTCTGACACTCTCTATCTCTCTCTGACACTCTCTATCACTCTCAGACACTCACTATCACTCTCTGACATTCTCTATCACTCTCTGACACTCTCTATCACTCTCTGACACTCTCTATCACTCTCAGACACTCTCTGACACTCTCTGACACTCTCAGACAATCTCAGACACTCACTATCACTCTCTGACACTCTCTGACACACTCTGACACTCTCTACAACTCTCTGACACTCTCTATCTCTCTCTGACACTCTGTGACAACCTCTATCACTCTCTATCGCTCTCTGACACTCTCAGACACTCTCAGACACTCACTGTCACTCTCTGACACTCTCTGACACACTCTGACACTCTCTGTCACTCTCTGACACTCTCTAGCTCTCTCTGACACTCTCTGACAGTCTCTATCACTCTCTGACACTCACTGTCTCTCTCAGACACTCACTATCACTCTCTGACACTCTCTATTTCTCTCTGACACTCTCTGACACTCACTATCACTCTCTGACACTCTCTGACACTCTCTATCACTCTCTATCGCTCTCTGACACACTCTAACACTCTCTGACACACTCAGACACTCACGATCACTCTCTGACATTCTCTATCACTCTCTGACACACTCTGACACTCTCTGACACTCTCTGACACTCACTATCACTCTCTGACACTCTCTGACACTCTCTGACACTCTCTGACACTCACTATCACTCTCTGACACTCTCGGACACTCTCTGTCACTCTCTGACACTCTCTATATCTCTCTGACACTCTCTATCACTCTCTATCGCTCTCTGACACTCTCTATCTCTCTCTGACACTCTCTGACACTCTCAGAGACTCTCGATCACTCTCTGACACTCTCTGACACTCACTATCACTCTCTGACACTCAGTATCACTCTCTGACACTCACTATCACTCTCTGACACTCTCTGACACTCTCTATCACTCTCTGACACTCTCTGAAACTCTCTATCAATCTGTATCGCTCTCTGACACCCTCTGACACCCTAAGACACTCAATATCACTCTCTGACAATCTCTATCTCTCTCTGACACTCTCTGACACTCTCTGACACTCTCTATCACTCTCTGACACTCTTTGACAATCTCAGACACTCACTGTCACTCTCTGATACTATCTGACACTCTCTTTCACTCTCTGACACTCTCTGAAACTCACTATCACTCTCTCACACTCTCTATCACTCTCTGACATGCTATGACACTCACTATCATTCTCGGACACTCTCGATCTCTCTCTATCTCTCTCTGACACTCTCTGACAATCTAAGATACTCTCAGACACTCACTGTCACTCTCTGATAGTCTCTGACACTCACTATCACTCTCTGACACTCTCTATCACTCTCTGACATGCTCTGACACTCTCTGACACTCTCTGACACTCACTATCACGCTGACACTCACTGTGACTCTCTGACATTCTCTGACACTCTCCATCACTCTCTATCACTCTCTGACACTCTCTGACACTCTCTGACTCTCTCTGATACTCTGAGACAATCACTATCACTCTCTGACACTCACTATCACTGTCTGACACTCTCTGACACTCTCTGACACTCTCTATCACTCTCGAACACTCTCTGACACTCTCAGACACTCACTATCACTCTTTGACACTCTCTGATACTCTCTGACACTCTCTATCACTCTCTATCACCCTCTGAAACTCTCAGACACTCACTATCACACTCTGACAATCTCAGACTCTCTCAGACACTCACTATCACTCTCTGATACTCTCTGATACTCTCTATCACTCTCTGACACTCTCTATCACTCTCTATCACTCTCTGACACACACAGACTCTCACAGATACTCACTATCACTCTCTGTCACTCTCTATCGCTCTCTGTCTCTCTCTGACACTCTCTGACACTCTCTATCTCTCTCTGACACTCTCTGACACTCTCTTTCACTCTCTATCGCTCTCTGACACTCTCTGACACTCTCTGACACTCTCGATCACTCTCTGACACTCTCTGACACTCACTATCACTCTCTGACACTCACTATCACTCTCTGACACTCACTATCACTCTCTGACACTCTCTGACACTCTCTGACACTCTCTATCACTCTCTGACACACTCTGACACTCTCTATCAATCTGTATCGCTCTCTGACACCCTCTGACACTCTCAGACACTCAATATCACTCTCTGACACTCTATATCTCTCTCTGACACTCTCTGACACTCTCTGACACTCTCTGACACTCTCTATCACTCTCTGACACTCTTTGACAATCTCAGACACTCACTATCACTCTCTGATACTATCTGACACTCTCTATCACTCTCTGACACTCTCTATCACTCTCTGACATGCTATGACACTCACTATCATTCTCTGACACTCTCTATCTCTCTATATCTCTCTCTATCTCTCTCTGACACTCTCTGACAATCTAAGACACTCTCAGACACTCACTATCACTCTCTGATACTCTCTGACATTCACAATCACTCTCTGACACTCTCTATCACTCTCTGACATGCTCTGACACTCTCTGACACTCACTATCACTCTGACACTCACTATCACTCTCTGACATTCTCTGACACACTCTGACATTCTCTACAACTCTCTGACCCTCTCTATCTCTCTCTGACACTCTGTGACAACCTCTATCACTCTCCATCGCTCTCTGACACTCTCAGACACACTCAGACACTCACTGTCACTCTCTGACACTCTCTATCTCTCTCTGACACTCTCTGACACTCTCAGAGACTCACTATCACTCTCTGACTTTCTCTATCACTCTCTGACACTCACTATCACTCTCTGATACTCTCTGACACTCTCTATCACCCTCTGACACTCTCTATCACTCTCTGACACTCTCTATCTCTCTCTGACACTCTCTGACACTCTCAGAGACTCAATATCACTCTCTGACACTCTCTATCTCTCTCTGACACTCTCTGACTCTCTATCACTCTCTGTCGCTCTCTGACACTCTCTGACACTCTCTATCACTCTCTGACACTCTCTATCTCTCTCTGACACTCACTGACACTCTCTATCACTCTCTATCACTCTCTATCGCTCTCTGACACTCTCTGACACTCTCCGACACACACTATCACTCTCTGACACTCTGTCTCTCTCTGACAGTCTCTCACACTCTCTGACACTCACTATCACTCTCTGACAATCTCTATCTCTCTCTGACACTCTCTGACACTCTCTGATACTCTCTGACACTCTCTGTCACTCTCTGAAACTCTCTGTCTCTCTCTGACACTCGATGACATTCTCTGTCACTCTCTATCTCTCTCTGACATTCTCTGACACTCTCTTTAACTCTCTATCGCTCTCTGACACTCTCTGACACTCTCTGACACTCTCTATCACTCTCTGACACTCACTATCACTCTCTGACACTCAGTGTCACTCTTTGACACTCACTATCACTCTCTGACACTCTCTGACACTCTCTATCACTCTCTGACACTCTCTGACACTCTCTATCACTCTCTGACACTCTCTGACACTCTCTGACACTCACTGACACACTCTAACACTCTCTGACACTCTCAGACACACACTATCACTCTCTGACACTCTGTCTCTCTCTGACACTCTCTCACACTCTCTGACACTCACTATCACTCTCTGACAATCTCTGTCTCTCTCTGACACTCTCTGACACTCTCTGATACTCTCTGACACTCTCTGTCACTCTCTGAGACTCTCTGTCTCTCTCTGACACTCTCTGACATTCTCTGTCACTCTCTGAATCTCTCTATCTCTCTCTGACACTCTCTGACACTCTCTTTCACTCTCTATCGCTCTCTGACACTCTCTGACACTCTCAGACATTCTCTGTCACTCTCTGACACTCTCTATCTCTCTCTGACACTCTCTGACACTCTCTTTCACTCTCAATCGCTCTCTGACACTCTCTGACTCTCTCTATCACTCCCTGACACTCTCTGACACTCACTATCACTCTCTGACACTCAGAATCACTCTCTGACACTCACTATCTCTCTCTGACACTCTCTGACACTCTCTATCACTCTCTGACACTCTCTGACACTCTCTATCACTCTCTGACACCCTCTATCGCTCTCTGACACTCACTGACACTCTTTATCACTCTCTATCACTCTCTATCGCTCTCTGACACTCTCTGACACTCTCAGACACACACTATCACTCTCTGACACTCTATCTATCTCTGAAACTCTCTCACACTCTCTGACACTCACTATCACTCTCTGACAATCTCTATCTCTCTCTGACACTCTCTGACACTCTCTGACACTCTCTGACACTCTCTGTCACTCTCTGAGACTCTGTGTCTCTCTCAGACACTCTCTGACATTTTCTGTCTCTCTCTGACACTCTCTATCTCTCTCTGACACTCTGTGACACTCTCTTTCACTCTATATCGCTCTCTGACACTCTCTGACACTCTCAGACATTCTCTGTCACTCTCTGACATTCTCTATCTCTCTCTGACACTCTCTGACACTCTCTTTCACTCTCTATCGCTCTCTGACACTCTCTGACACTCTGTATCACTCTCTGACACTCTCTATCTCTCTCTGACACTCTCTGACACTCTCTATCGCCCTCTATCGCTCTCCATCGCTCTCTGATACTCTCTGACACACTCAGACGCTCACTATCACTCTCTGAGACTCTCTATCTCTCTCGCACACTCTCTGACACGCTCTGACACTCTCTACCACTCTCTGACACTCACTGTCACTCTCTGACACTCTCTATCTCTCTCTGACACTCTCTGACATTCACTATCAAACTCTGACACTCTCTGACACTCTCTATCACTCTCTATCGCTCTCTGACACTCTCTGACACACTCAGACACTCACTATCACTCTCTGACACTCTCTATCTCTCTCTGACACTCTCTATCACTCTCTGACACTCTCTATAACTCTCTGACACTCTCTGACACCCTCTGACACTCTCTATCACTCTCTATCACTCTCTGACACACTCTGACACTCTCAGACACTTTCAGACACCCACTATCACTCTCTGACACTCTCTATCTCTCTCTGACACTCTGTGACAACCTCTATCACTCCCTATCGCTCTCTGACACTCTCTGACACTCTCAGACACTCACTGTCGCTCTCTGACACTGTCTGACACACTCTGACACTCTCTATCACTCTCTGACACTCTCTATCTCTCTCTGACACTCTCTGACAGTCTCTATCACTCTCTGACACTCTCTGACTCTCTCAGACACTCACTATCACTCTCTGACACTCTCTATTTCTCTCTGACACTCTCTGACACTCTCTGACACTCACTATCACTCTCTGACACTCTCTGACACTCTCTATCACTCCCTGACACTCTCTGAAACTCTCTATCACTCTCTGACACTCTCTATCTCTCTCTGACACTCTCTGACACTCTCTATCACACTCTATCGCTCTCTGACACTCTCTGACACTCTCTGACACTCTCAGACACTCACTATCACTCTCTGACATTCTCTATCACTCTCTGACACTCTCTATCTCTCTCTGACACTCTCTATCACTCTCAGACACTCACTATCACTCCCTGACATTCTCTATCACTCTCTGACACTCTCTATCTCTCTCTGACACTCTCTATCACTCTCAGACACTCACTATCACTCTCTGACATTCTCTATCACTCTCTGACACTCTCTATCTCTCTCTGATACTCTCTATCACTCTCAGACACTCTCTGACACTCTCTGACACTCTCTGACACTCTCAGACAATCTCAGACACTCACTATCACTCTCTGACACTCTCTGACACACTCTGACACTCTCTACAACTCTCTGACACTCTCTATCTCTCTCTGACACTCTGTGACAACCTCTATCACTCTCTATCGCTCTCTGACACTCTCAGACACTCTCAGACACTCACTGTCACTCTCTGACACTCTCTGACACACTCTGACACTCTCTGTCACTCTCTAGCTCTCTCTGACACTCTCTGACAGTCTCTATCAGTCTCTGACACTCACTGTCTCTCTCAGACACTCACTATCACTCTCTGACACTCTCTATTTCTCTCTGACACTCTCTGACACTCACTATCACTCTCTGACACTCTCTGACACTCTCTATTTCTCTCTGACACTCTCTGACACTCACTATCACTCTCTGACACTCTCTGACACTCTCTATCACTCTCTATCGCTCTCTGACACACTCTATCACTCTCTGACACACTCTGACACTCTCTGACACTCTCTGACACTCACTATCACTCTCTGACACTCTCTGACACTCTCTGACACTCACTATCACTCTCTGACACTCTCGGACACTCTCTGTCACTCTCTGACACTCTCTATATCTCTCTGACACTCTCTATCACTCTCTATCGCTCTCTGACACTCTCTATCTCTCTCTGACACTCTCTGACACTCTCAGAGACTCACTATCACTCTCTGACACTCTCTATCTCTCTCTGACACTCTCTGACTCTCTATCACACTCTGTCGCTCTCTGACACTCTCTGACACTCTCTATCACTCTCTGACACTCTCTAGCTCTCTCTGAAACTCTCTGACACTCCCAGACACACACTATCACTCTCTGACACTCTATCTCTCTCTGACACTCTCTCACACTCTCTGACACTCGCTATCACTCTCTAACAATCTCTATCTCTCTCTGAAACTCTCTGACACTCTCTGATACTCTCTGTCACTCTCTGAGACTCTCTGTCTCTCTCTGACACTCTCTGACATTCTCTGTCACTCTCTGACACTCTCTATCTCTCTCTGACACTCTCTGACACTCTCTTTCACTCTCTATCGCTCTCTGACACTCTCTGACACTCTCAGACATTCTCTGTCACTCTCTGACACTCTCTATGTCCCTCTGACACTCTCTGACACTCTCTGACACTCTGTTTCACTCTCTATCGCTCTCTGACACTCTCTGACACTCTCTGACACTCTCGATCACTCTCAGACACTCTCT
Organism: Heterodontus francisci; assembly: GCF_036365525.1. Lineage (NCBI taxonomy): Eukaryota > Metazoa > Chordata > Chondrichthyes > Heterodontiformes > Heterodontidae > Heterodontus > Heterodontus francisci. The sequence continues at coordinate 15,169,774 of NC_090405.1, forward strand.
GACACTCACTATCACTCTCTGACACTCAGTATCACTCTCTGACACTCACTATCACTCTCTGACACTCTCTGACACTCTCTATCACTCTCTGACACTCTCTGAAACTCTCTATCAATCTGTATCGCTCTCTGACACCCTCTGACACTCTAAGACACTCAATATCACTCTCTGACACTCTCTATCTCTCTCTGACACTCTCTGACACTCTCTGACACTCTCTATCACTCTCTGACACTCTTTGACAATCTCAGACACTCACTGTCACTCTCTGATACTATCTGACACTCTCTTTCACTCTCTGACACTCTCTGACACTCACTATCACTCTCTGACACTCTCTATCACTCTCTGACATGCTATGACACTCACTATCATTCTCGGACACTCTCGGTCTCTCTCTATCTCTCTCTGACACTCTCTGACAATCTAAGATACTCTCAGACACTCACTATCACTCTCTGATACTCTCTGACACTCACTATCACTCTCTGACACTCTCTATCACTCTCTGACATGCTCTGACACTCTCTGACACTCTCTGACACTCACTATCACGCTGACACTCACTGTGACTCTCTGACATTCTCTGACACTCTCCATCACTCTCTATCACTCTCTGACACTCTCGGACACTCTCTGACACTCTCTGACACTCTCTGACTCTCTCTGATACTCTGAGACAATCACTATCACTCTCTGACACTCTCTATCACTCTCTGACACTCACTATCACTGTCTGACACTCTCTGACACTCTCTGACACTCTCTATCACTCTCGAACACTCTCTGACACTCTCAGACACTCACTATCACTCTTTGACACTCTCTGATACTTTCTGACACTCTCTATCACTCTCTATCACTCTCTGAAACTCTCAGACACTCACTATCACACTCTGACAATCTCAGACTCTCTCAGACACTCACTATCACTCTCTGATACTCTCTGACACTCTCTATCACTCTCTGACACTCTCTATCACTCTCTATCACTCTCTGACACACACAGACACTCACAGATACTCACTATCACTCTCTGTCACTCTCTATCGCTCTCTGTCTCTCTCTGACACTCTCTGACACTCTCTATCTCTCTCTGACACGCTCTGACACTCTCTTTCACTCTCTATCGCTCTCTGACACTCTCTGACACTCTCTGACACTCTCGATCACTCTCTGACACTCTCTGACACTCACTATCACTCTCTGACACTCACTATCACTCTCTGACACTCACTATCACTCTCTGACACTCTCTGACACTCTCTGACACTCTCTATCACTCTCTGACACTCTCTGACACTCTCTATCAATCTGTATCGCTCTCTGACACCCTCTGACACTCTCAGACACTCAATATCACTCTCTGACACTCTATATCTCTCTCTGACACTCTCTGACACTCTCTGACACTCTCTATCACTCTCTGACACTCTTTGACAATCTCAGACACTCACTATCACTCTCTGATACTATCTGACACTCTCTATCACTCTCTGACACTCTCTGACACTCACTATCACTCTCTGACACTCTCCATCACTCTCTGACATGCTATGACACTCACTATCATTCTCTGACACTCTCTATCTCTCTATATCTCTCTCTATCTCTCTCTATCTCTCTCTGACACTCTCTGACACTCTCTGACAATCTAAGACACTCTCAAACACTCACTATCACTCTCTGATACTCTCTGACACTCACAATCACTCTCTGACACTCTCTATCACTCTCTGACATGCTATGACACTCACTATCATTCTCTGACACTCTCTATCTCTCTATATCTCTCTCTATCTCTCTCTATCTCTCTCTGACACTCTCTGACACTCTCTGACAATCTAAGACACTCTCAGACACTCACTATCACTCTCTGATACTCTCTGACACTCACAATCACTCTCTATCACTCTCTATCACTCTCTGACACTCTCTGACACTCTCTGACACTCTCTGACACTCTCTGATACTCTGAGACAATCACTATCACTCTCTGACACTCTCTATCACTCTCTGACACTCACTATCACTGTCTGACACTCTCTGACACTCTCTGACACTCTCTATCACTCTCGAACACTCTCTGACACTCTCAGACACTCACTATCACTCTCTGACACTCTCTGATACTCTCTGACACTCTCTATCACTCTCTATCACTCTCTATCACTCTCTGACACTCTCTGACACTCTCTGACACTCTCTGACACTCTCTGATACTCTGAGACAATCACTATCACTCTCTGACACTCTCTATCACTCTCTGACACTCACTATCACTGTCTGACACTCTCTGACACTCTCTGACACTCTCTATCACTCTCGAACACTCTCTGACACTCTCAGACACTCACTAAAACTCTCTATCAGTCTCTGATACTCTCTATCACTCTCCTACACTATCTTACACGCACTATCACTCACTGACACTGTCTGACACTCTCTGACAAACTCTGACGCTTACTATCACTCTCTGACACTCTCTGACACTTTTGATCACTCTCGGACACTCTCGGACACTCTCGGACTCTCTCAGACACTCACTATCACTCTTTGACACTCACTGACACTCTCTATCACTCTCTATCACTCTCTTACACTCTCAGACACTCACAATCACACTCTGACAATCTCAGACACTCTCAGACACTCACTATCACTCTCTGATACTCTCTGACACTCTCTATCACTCTCTGACACTCTCGATCACTCTCTGACACTCTCTGACACTCTCTGACACTATCAGACAATCACTATCACTCACTGACACTGTCTGACGCTCTCGGACACTCTCGGACACTCAATATCACTCTCTGACACTCTCTGACACTCTCTGAGATTCCCTATCACTTTCTGACACTCTCTGACACTCTCAGACAATCTCAGACACTCACTATCACTTTCTATCATTCTCTGACACTCTCTGACACTCTCTGACACTCTCTATCACTCTTTGACACTCTCAGACACTCAATATCACTCTCTGACATTCACTGACACTCTCTGACACTCTCCATCACTCTCTATCACTCTCCATCACTCTCTGACACTCTCAGACACTCACTATCACACTCTGACAATCTCAGACACTCATTATCACTCTCTGATACTCTCTGACACTCTCTATCACTCTCTGACACTCTCTATCACTCTCTATCACTCTCTGACACTCTCTATCAATCTCGGACACTCTCTGACACTCACTATCACTCTCTGACACTCTCTGACACTCACTATGACTCTCTGACACTATCTGACACTCACTATCACTCACTGACACTGTCTGACACTCTCTGACGCTCACTATCACTCTCTGACAATCTCGGACACTCTCGATCACTCTCGGACACTCTCGGACACTCACGGACACTCTTGGACAGTCTCAGACACTCACTATCACTCTCTGACACTCTCTATCAATCTCCATCACTCTCTATCACTCTCTGACACTCTCTGACACTCTCTGACACTCTCTATCACTCTCTATCGCTCTCTGACACTCTCTGACACTCTCACACACTCACTATCACTCTCGGACAATATCTGACACTCTCAGACACTCAATATCATTCTCTGATACTCTCTGATGTTCTTTGACACTCACTGAAACTCTCTATCACTCTCTGATACTCTATATTACTCTCTGACACTCTCAGACCCTCACTATCACTCTCTGACACTCTCTATCACTCTCTGACACTCTCTGACACTCTCTGACACTCTCAGACACTCACTATCACTCTCTGACAGTCTCTGACACGCTCTGACACTCACTATCACTCTCTGACAATCTCAGACACTCTCAGAAACTCACTATCACTCTCTGACAATCTCAGACACTCTCAGACGCTCACTATCACTCTTTGATACTCTGAGACACTCTCTATCACTCTCGGACACTCTCTATCACTCTCTGACACGCTCTGACACTCACTATCACTCTCTGACACTGTCTGACGCTCTCTGACACTTTCTATCACTCTCTATCACTCTCTATCACTCTCTGACACTCTCTAACACTCTCTGACACTCTCGGACACTATCTGACACTCTCTGACACTCTCAGAGACTCTCAGACACTCACTATCACTCTTTGATACTCTCTGACACTCTCCATCACTCTCTGACACTCTATATCACTCTCTATCACTCTCTGACACTCTCTATCAATCTCGGACACTCTCTGACACTCACTATCACTCTCTGACACTCTCTGACACTCACTATGACTCTCTGACACTATCTGATACTCACTATCACTCACTGACACTGTCTGACACTCTCTGACGCTCACTATCACTCTCTGACAATCTCGGACACTCTCGATCACTCACGGACACTCTCGGACACTCACGGAAACTCTCGGACTGTCTCAGACACTCACTATCACTCTCTGACACTCTCTGACACTCTCTAATACTCTCTATCGCTCTCTGACACTCTCTGACACTCTCGGACACTCTCGAACACTCTCGGACAATCAATATCACTCTCTGACACTCTCTGACACTCTCTGAGATTCCCTATCACTTTCTGACACTCTCTGACACTCTCAGACAATCTCAGACACTCACTATCACTTTCTATCATTCTCTGACACTCTCTGACACTCTCTGACACTCTCTATCACTCTCTGACACTCTCAGACACTCAATATCACTCTCTGACATTCTCTGACATTCTCTGACAAGCTCTGACACTCTCTATCACTCTCTATCACTCTCCATCACTCTCTGACACTCTCAGACACTCACTATCACACTCTGACAATCTCAGACACTCTCAGACACTCACTATCACTCTCTGATACTCTCTGACACTCTCTATCACTCTCTGACACTCTCTATCACTCTCTATCACTCCCTGACACTCTCTATCAATCTCGGACACTCTCTGACACTCACTATCAATCTCTGACACTCTCTGACACTCACTATCACTCACTGACACTGTCTGACGCTCTCTGACGCTCACTATCACTCTCTGACAATCTCGGACACTCTCGATCACTCTCGGACACTCTCGGACACTCACGGACTCTCTTGGACAGTCTCACACACTCACTATCTCTCTCTGATACTCTCTATCACTCTCTGTCACTCTCTATCACTCTCTGACACTCTCTGACAATCTCTATCACTGTCCATCGCTCTCTGACACTCTCTGACACCCTCACACACTCACTATCACTCTCTGACAATCTCTGACACTCTCAGACACTCAATATCATTCTCTGATACTCTCTGATGTTCTTTGACACTCACTGAAACTCTCTATCACTCTCTGATACTCTCTATTACTCTCTGACACTCTCAGACCCTCACTATCACTCTCTGACACTCTCTATCACTCTCTGACACTCTGTGACACTCTCAGACACTCACTATCACTCTCTGACACTGTCTAACACTCACTATCACTCTATGACACTCTCTGACACTCTCAGACACTCACTATCACTCTCTGACACTCTCTGACACGCTCTGACACTCACTATCACTCTCTGACAATCTCAGACACACTCAGAAACTCACTATCACGCTCTGACAATCTCAGACACTCTCAGACGCTCACTATCACTCTTTGATACTCTGAGACACTCTCTATCACTCTCTATCACTCTCGGACACTCTCTATCACTCTCTGACACTCACTATCACTCTTTGACACTGTCTGACGCTCTCTGACACACTCTATCACTCTCTATCACTCTCTATCACTCTCTGACACTCTCTAACACTCTCTGACACTCTCGGACACACTCTGACACTCTCAGAGACTCTCAGACACTCACTATCACTCTCTGATACTCTCTGACACTCTCTATCACTCTCTGACACTCTCTATCACTCTCTATCACTCTCTGACACTCTCTATCAATCTCGGACACTCTCTGACACTCACTATCACTCTCTGACACTCTCTGACACTCACTATGACTCTCTGACACTATCTGACACTCACTATCACTCACTGACACTGTCTGACACTCTCTGACGCTCACTATCACTCTCTGACAATCTCGGACACTCTCGATCACTCTCGGACACTCTCGGACACTCTCGGACACTCACGGACACTCTCGGACAGTCTCAGACACTCACTATCACTCTCTGACACTCTCTATCACTCTCTATCACTCTCTATCACTCTGACACTCTCTGACACTCTCTATCACTCTCTATTGCTCTCTGACACTCTCTGACACTCTCACACACTCACTATCACTCTCTGACAATCTCTGACACTCTCAGACACTCAATATCATTCTCTGATACTCTCTGATGTTCTTTGACACTCACTAAAACTCTCTATCACTCTCTGATACTCTCTATTACTCTCTGACACTCTCAGACCCTCACTATCACTCTCTGACACTCTCTATCACTCTCTGACACTCTCTGACACTCTCAGACACTCACTATCACTCTCTGATACTCTCTGACACTCTCTATCACTCTCTGACACTCTCTATCACTCTCTATCACTCACTGACACGCTCTATCAATCTCGGACACTCTCTGACACTCACTATCACTCTCTGACACTCTCTGACACTCACTATGACTCTCTGACACTATCTGACACTCACTATCACTCACTGACACTGTCTGACACTCTCTGACGCTCACTATCGCTCTCTGACTATCTCGGACACTCTCGATCACTCTCGGACACTCTCGGACACTCACGGACACTCTCGGACAGTCTCAGACACACACTATCACTCTCTGACACTCTCTATCACTCTCTATCACTCTCTGTCACTCTCTGACACTCTCTGACACTCTCTATCACTCTCTATCGCTCTCTGACACTCTCTGACACTCTCACACACTCACTATCACTCTCTGACAATCTCTGACACTCTCAGACACTCAATATCATTCTCTGATACTCTCTGATGTTCTTTGACACTCACTAAAACTCTCTATCACTCTCTGATACTCTCTATTACTCTCTGACACTCTCAGACCCTCACTATCACTCTCTGACACTCTCTATCACTCTCTGACACTCTCTGACACTCTCAGACACTCACTATCACTCTCTGAGACTCTCTGACACTCACTATCACTCTCTGACACTCTCAGACACTCACTATCAGTCTCGGACACTCTCTGACACGCTCTGACACTCACTATCACTCTCTGACAATCTCAGACACTCTCAGAAACTCACGATCACTCTCTGACAATCTCAGACACTCTCAGACGCTCACTATCACTCTTTGATACTCTGAGATATTCTCTATCACTCTCGGACACTCTCTATCACTCTCTGACACTCTCAGACACTCACTATCACTCTCTGACACTGTCTGACGCTCTCTGACACATTCTATCACTCTCTATCACTCTCTATCACTCTCGATCACTCTCTGACACTCTCTAACACTCTCTGACACTCTCGGACACTCTCTGACACTCTCTGACACTCTCAGAGACTCTCAGACACTCACTATCACTCTCTGACACTCTCTATCACTCTCTATCTCTCTCTGACACTCTCGGACACTCTCTGACACTCTCTAACACTCTCTGGCACTCTCGGACACTCTCTGACACTCTCTGACACTCTCAGAGACTCTCAGACACTCACTATCACTCTCTGACACTCTCTATCACTCTCTATCTCTCTCTGACACTCTCTGAAACTCTCAGACACTCACTATCACACTCTGACAATCTCAGACTCTCTCAGACACTCACTATCACTCTCTGATACTCTCTGACACTCTCTATCACTCTCTGACACTCTCTATCACTCTCTATCACTCTCTGACACACACAGACACTCACAGATACTCACTATCACTCTCTGTCACTCTCTATCGCTCTCTGTCTCTCTCTGACACTCTCTGACACTCTCTATCTCTCTCTGACACGCTCTGACACTCTCTTTCACTCTCTATCGCTCTCTGACACTCTCTGACACTCTCTGACACTCTCGATCACTCTCTGACACTCTCTGACACTCACTATCACTCTCTGACACTCACTATCACTCTCTGACACTCACTATCACTCTCTGACACTCTCTGACACTCTCTGACACTCTCTATCACTCTCTGACACTCTCTGACACTCTCTATCAATCTGTATCGCTCTCTGACACCCTCTGACACTCTCAGACACTCAATATCACTCTCTGACACTCTATATCTCTCTCTGACACTCTCTGACACTCTCTGACACTCTCTGACACTCTCTATCACTCTCTGACACTCTTTGACAATCTCAGACACTCACTATCACTCTCTGATATTATCTGACACTCTCTATCACTCTCTGACACTCTCTGACACTCTCTGACACTCACTATCACTCTCTGACACTCTCTATCACTCTCTGACATGCTATGACACTCACTATCATTCTCTGACACTCTCTATCTCTCTATATCTCTCTCTATCTCTCTCTATCTCTCTCTGACACTCTCTGACACTCTCTGACAATCTAAGACACTCTCAGACACTCACTATCACTCTCTGATACTCTCTGACACTCACAATCACTCTCTGACACTCTCTATCACTCTCTGACATGCTATGACACTCACTATCATTCTCTGACACTCTCTATCTCTCTATATCTCTCTCTATCTCTCTCTATCTCTCTCTGACACTCTCTGACACTCTCTGACAATCTAAGACACTCTCAGACACTCACTATCACTCTCTGATACTCTCTGACACTCACAATCACTCTCTATCACTCTCTATCACTCTCTGACACTCTCTGACACTCTCTGACACTCTCTGACACTCTCTGATACTCTGAGACAATCACTATCACTCTCTGACACTCTCTATCACTCTCTGACACTCACTATCACTGTCTGACACTCTCTGACACTCTCTATCACTCTCGAACACTCTCTGACACTCTCAGACACTCACTATCACTCTCTGACACTCTCTGATACTCTCTGACACTCTCTATCACTCTCTATCACTCTCTGACACTCTCAGACACGCACTATCACACTCTGACAATCTCAGACACTCTCAGACACTCACTATCAGTCTCTGATACTCTCTGACACTCTCTATCACTCTCTGACACTCTCTATCACTCTCTGCCACTCTCTGCCACTCTCTGACACTCACTATCACTCTCCTACACTATCTTACACGCACTATCACTCACTGACACTGTCTGACACTCTCTGACAAACTCTGATGCTTACTATCACTCTCTGACACTCTCTGACACTTTTGATCACTCTCGAACACTCTCGGACACTCTCGGACTCTCTCAGACACTCACTATCACTCTTTGACACTCACTGACACTCTCTATCACTCTCTATCACTCTCTTACACTCTCAGACACTCACAATCACACTCTGACAATCTCAGACACTCTCAGACACTCACTATCACTCTCTGATACTCTCTGACACTCTCTATCACTCTCTGACACTCTCGATCACTCTCTGACACTCTCTGACACTCTCTGACACTATCAGACAATCACTATCACTCACTGACACTGTCTGACACTCTCTGACACTCTCGGACACTCTCGGACACTCAATATCACTCTCTGACACTCTCTGACACTCTCTGAGATTCCCTATCACTTTCTGACACTCTCTGACACTCTCAGACAATCTCAGACACTCACTATCACTTTCTATCATTCTCTGACACTCTCTGACACTCTCTGACACTCTCTATCACTCTTTGACACTCTCAGACACTCAATATCACTCTCTGACATTCACTGACACTCTCTGACACTCTCCATCACTCTCTATCACTCTCCATCACTCTCTGACACTCTCAGACACTCACTATCACACTCTGACAATCTCAGACACTCATTATCACTCTCTGATACTCTCTGACACTCTCTATCACTCTCTGACACTCTCTATCACTCTCTATCACTCTCTGACACTCTCTATCAATCTCGGACACTCTCTGACACTCACTATCACTCTCTGACACTCTCTGACACTCACTATGACTCTCTGACACTATCTGACACTCACTATCACTCACTGACACTGTCTGACACTCTCTGACGCTCACTATCACTCTCTGACAATCTCGGACACTCTCGATCACTCTCGGACACTCTCGGACACTCACGGACACTCTTGGACAGTCTCAGACACTCACTATCACTCTCTGACACTCTCTATCAATCTCCATCACTCTCTATCACTCTCTGACACTCTCTGACACTCTCTGACACTCTCTATCACTCTCTATCGCTCTCTGACACTCTCTGACACTCTCACACACTCACTATCACTCTCGGACAATATCTGACACTCTCAGACACTCAATATCATTCTCTGATACTCTCTGATGTTCTTTGACACTCACTGAAACTCTCTATCACTCTCTGATACTCTATATTACTCTCTGACACTCTCAGACCCTCACTATCACTCTCTGACACTCTATCACTCTCTGACACGCTCTGACACTCTCTGACACTCTCTGACACTCTCAGACACTCACTATCACTCTCTGACAGTCTCTGACACGCTCTGACACTCACTATCACTCTCTGACAATCTCAGACACTCTCAGAAACTCACTATCACTCTCTGACAATCTCAGACACTCTCAGACGCTCACTATCACTCTTTGATACTCTGAGACACTCTCTATCACTCTCGGACACTCTCTATCACTCTCTGACACGCTCTGACACTCACTATCACTCTCTGACACTGTCTGACGCTCTCTGACACTTTCTATCACTCTCTATCACTCTCTATCACTCTCTGACACTCTCTAACACTCTCTGACACTCTCGGACACTCTCTGACACTCTCTGACACTCTCAGAGACTCTCAGACACTCACTATCACTCTTTGATACTCTCTGACACTCTCCATCACTCTCTGACACTCTATATCACTCTCTATCACTCTCTGACACTCTCTATCAATCTCGGACTCTCTGACACTCACTATCACTCTCTGACACTCTCTGACACTCACTATGACTCTCTGACACTATCTGATACTCACTATCACTCACTGACACTGTCTGACACTCTCTGACGCTCACTATCACTCTCTGACAATCTCGGACACTCTCGATCACTCACGGACACTCTCGGACACTCACGGAAACTCTCGGACTGTCTCAGACACTCACTATCACTCTCTGACACTCTCTGACACTCTCTAATACTCTCTATCGCTCTCTGACACTCTCTGACACTCTCGGACACTCTCGAACACTCTCGGACACTCAATATCACTCTCTGACACTCTCTGACACTCTCTGAGATTCCCTATCACTTTCTGACACTCTCTGACACTCTCAGACAATCTCAGACACTCACTATCACTTTCTATCATTCTCTGACACTCTCTGACACTCTCTGACACTCTCTATCACTCTCTGACACTCTCAGACACTCAATATCACTCTCTGACACTCTCGGACACTCACGGACTCTCTCGGACAGTCTCACACACTCACTATCTCTCTCTGATACTCTCTATCACTCTCTGTCACTCTCTATCACTCTCTGACACTCTCTGACAATCTCTATCAATGTCCATCGCTCTCTGACACTCTCTGACACCCTCACACACTCACTATCACTCTCTGACAATCTCTGACACTCTCAGACACTCAATATCATTCTCTGATACTCTCTGATGTTCTTTGACACTCACTGAAACTCTCTATCACTCTCTGATACTCTCTATTACTCTCTGACACTCTCAGACCCTCACTATCACTCTCTGACACTCTCTATCACTCTCTGACACTCTGTGACACTCTCAGACACTCACTATCACTCTCTGACACTGTCTAACACTCACTATCACTCTATGACACTCTCTGACACTCTCAGACACTCACTATCACTCTCTGACACTCACTGACACGCTCTGACACTCACTATCACTCTCTGACAATCTCAGACACACTCAGAAACTCACTATCACGCTCTGACAATCTCAGACACTCTCAGACGCTCACTATCACTCTTTGATACTCTGAGACACTCTCTATCACTCTCTATCACTCTCGGACACTCTCTATCACTCTCTGACACTCACTATCACTCTTTGACACTGTCTGACGCTCTCTGACACACTCTATCACTCTCTATCACTCTCTATCACTCTCTGACACTCTCTAACACTCTCTGACACTCTCGGACACACTCTGACACTCTCAGAGACTCTCAGACACTCACTATCACTCTCTGATACTCTCTGACACTCTCTATCACTCTCTGACACTCTCTATCACTCTCTATCACTCTCTGACACTCTCTATCAATCTCGGACACTCTCTGACACTCACTATCACTCTCTGACACTCTCTGACACTCACTATGACTCTCTGACACTATCTGACACTCACTATCACTCACTGACACTGTCTGACACTCTCTGACGCTCACTATCACTCTCTGACAATCTCGGACACTCTCGATCACTCTCGGACACTCTCGGACACTCACGGACACTCTCGGACAGTCTCAGACACTCACTATCACTCTCTGACACTCTCTATCACTCTCTATCACTCTCTATCACTCTGACACTCTCTGACACTCTCTATCACTCTCTATCGCTCTCTGACACTCTCTGACACTCTCACACACTCACTATCACTCTCTGACAATCTCTGACACTCTCAGACACTCAATATCATTCTCTGATACTCTCTGATGTTCTTTGACACTCACTAAAACTCTCTATCACTCTCTGATACTCTCTATTACTCTCTGACACTCTCAGACCCTCACTATCACTCTCTGACACTCTCTATCACTCTCTGACACTCTCTGACACTCTCAGACACTCACTATCACTCTCTGATACTCTCTGACACTCTCAGACCCTCACTATCACTCTCTGACACTCTCTATCACTCTCTATCACTCACTGACACGCTCTATCAATCTCGGACACTCTCTGACACTCACTATCACTCTCTGACACTCTCTGACACTCACTATGACTCTCTGACACTATCTGACACTCACTATCACTCACTGACACTGTCTGACACTCTCTGACGCTCACTATCGCTCTCTGACTATCTCGGACACTCTCGATCACTCTCGGACACTCTCGGACACTCACGGACACTCTCGGACAGTCTCAGACACTCACTATCACTCTCTGACACTCTCTATCACTCTCTATCACTCTCTGTCACTCTCTGACACTCTCTGACACTCTCTATCACTCTCTATCGCTCTCTGACACTCTCTGACACTCTCACACACTCACTATCACTCTCTGACAATCTCTGACACTCTCAGACACTCAATATCATTCTCTGATACTCTCTGATGTTCTTTGACACTCACTAAAACTCTCTATCACTCTCTGATACTCTCTATTACTCTCTGACACTCTCAGACCCTCACTATCACTCTCTGACACTCTCTATCACTCTCTGACACTCTCTGACACTCTCAGACACTCACTATCACTCTCTGAGACTCTCTGACACTCACTATCACTCTCTGACACTCTCAGACACTCACTATCAGTCTCGGACACTCTCTGACACGCTCTGACACTCACTATCACTCTCTGACAATCTCAGACACTCTCAGAAACTCACGATCACTCTCTGACAATCTCAGACACTCTCAGACGCTCACTATCACTCTTTGATACTCTGAGATATTCTCTATCACTCTCGGACACTCTCTATCACTCTCTGACACTCTCAGACACTCACTATCACTCTCTGACACTGTCTGACGCTCTCTGACACATTCTATCACTCTCTATCACTCTCTATCACTCTCGATCACTCTCTGACACTCTCTAACACTCTCTGACACTCTCGGACACTCTCTGACACTCTCTGACACTCTCAGAGACTCTCAGACACTCACTATCACTCTCTGACACTCTCTATCACTCTCTATCTCTCTCTGACACTCTCGGACACTCTCTGACACTCTCTATCACTCTCTATCTCTCTTTGACACTCTCTGACACTCTCTGACACTCTCTGACACTCACTATCACTCTCTAACACTATCTGACACTCACTATCACTCACTGACACTGTCTGACACTCTCTGACGCTCACTATCACTCTCTGACAATCTCTGACACTCTCAGACACTCACTATCACTCTCTATCACTCTCTGACACTCTCAGACACTCACTGAAACTCTCTATCACTCTCTGATACTCTCTATTACTCTCTGACACTCTCAGAACCTCACTATCACTCTCTGACACTCTCTATCACTCTCTGACACTCTCTGACACTCTCTGACACTCTCTGACACTCTCGATCACTCTCTGACACTCTCTGACACTCTCTGACACTATCAGACAATCACTATCACTCACTGACACTGTCTGACACTCTCTGACACTCTCGGACACTCTCGGACACTCTCGGACACTCAATATCACTCTCTGACACTCTCTGACACTCTCTGAGATTCCCTATCACTTTCTGACACTCTCTGACACTCTCAGACAATCTCAGACACTCACTATCACTTTCTATCATTCTCTGACACTCTCTGACACTCTCTGACACTCTCTATCACTCTTTGACACTCTCAGACACTCAATATCACTCTCTGAGATTCACTGACACTCTCTGACACTCTCCATCACTCTCTATCACTCTCCATCACTCTCTGACACTCTCAGACACTCACTATCACACTCTGACAATCTCAGACACTCATTATCACTCTCTGATACTCTCTGACACTCTCTATCACTCTCTGACACTCTCTATCACTCTCTATCACTCTCTGACACTCTCTATCAATCTCGGACACTCTCTGACACTCACTATCACTCTCTGACACTCTCTGACACTCACTATGACTCTCTGACACTATCTGACACTCACTATCACTCACTGACACTGTCTGACACTCTCTGACGCTCACTATCACTCTCTGACAATCTCGGACACTCTCGATCACTCTCGGACACTCTCGGACACTCACGGACACTCTTGGACTGTCTCAGACACTCACTATCACTCTCTGACACTCTCTATCAATCTCCATCACTCTCTATCACTCTCTGACACTCTCTGACACTCTCTGACACTCTCTATCACTCTCTATCGCTCTCTGACACTCTCACACACTCACACACTCACTATCACTCTCGGACAATATCTGACACTCTCAGACACTCAATATCATTCTCTGATACTCTCTGATGTTCTTTGACACTCACTGAAACTCTCTATCACTCTCTGATACTCTATATTACTCTCTGACACTCTCAGACCCTCACTATCACTCTCTGACACTCTCTATCACTCTCTGACACTCTCTGACACTCTCTGACACTCTCTGACACTCTCAGACACTCACTATCACTCTCTGACAGTCTCTGACACGCTCTGACACTCACTATCACTCTCTGACAATCTCAGACACTCTCAGAAACTCACTATCACTCTCTGACAATCTCAGACACTCTCAGACGCTCACTATCACTCTTTGATACTCTGAGACACTCTCTATCACTCTCGGACACTCTCTATCACTCTCTGACACGCTCTGACACTCACTATCACTCTCTGACACTGTCTGACGCTCTCTGACACTTTCTATCACTCTCTATCACTCTCTATCACTCTCTGACACTCTCTAACACTCTCTGACACTCTCGGACACTCTCTGACACTCTCTGACACTCTCAGAGACTCTCAGACACTCACTATCACTCTTTGATACTCTCTGACACTCTCCATCACTCTCTGACACTCTATATCACTCTCTATCACTCTCTGACACTCTCTATCAATCTCGGACACTCTCTGACACTCACTATCACTCTCTGACACTCTCTGACACTCACTATGACTCTCTGACACTATCTGATACTCACTATCACTCACTGACACTGTCTGACACTCTCTGACGCTCACTATCACTCTCTGACAATCTCGGACACTCTCGATCACTCACGGACACTCTCGGACACTCACGGAAACTCTCGGACTGTCTCAGACACTCACTATCACTCTCTGACACTCTCTGACACTCTCTAATACTCTCTATCGCTCTCTGACACTCTCTGACACTCTCACACACTCACTATCACTCTCTGACAATCTCTGACACTCTCAGACACTCAATATCATTCTCTGATACTCTCTGATGTTCTTTGACACTCACTGAAACTCTCTATCACTCTCTGATACTCTCTATTACTCTCTGACACTCTCAGACCCTCACTATCACTCTCTGACACTCTCTATCACTCTCTGACACTCTCTGACACTCTCAGACACTCACTATCACTCTCTGACACTCTCTGACACTCACTATCACTCTCTGACAATCTCAGACACTCTCAGAAACTCACTATCACTCTCTGACAATCTCAGACACTCTCAGACGCTCACTATCACTCTTTGATACTCTGAGACACTCTCTATCACTCTCGGACACTCTATATCACTCTCTGACACGCTCTGACACTGACTATCACTCTCTGACACTGTCTGACGCTCTCTGACACTTTCTATCACTCTCTGACACTCTCTGACACTCTCAGAGACTCCCAGACACTCACTATCACTCTCTGACACTCTCTATCACTCTCTATCTCTCTCTGACACTCTCGGACACTCTCTGACACTCTCTATCACTCTCTATCTCTCTCTGACACTCTCTGACTCATTCTGACACTCTCTGACACTCACTATCACTCTCTAACACTATCTGACACTCACTATCACTCACTGACACTGTCTGCCACTCTCTGACACTCACTATCACTCTCTGACAATCTCTGACAATCTCAGACACTCACTATCACTCTCCATCACTCTCTGACACTCTCTGACACTCTCAGACACTCTCTGACACTCTCGATCACTCTCTGGCACTCTCTGACACTATCAGACAATCACTATCACTCACTCACTCTGTCTGTCACTCTCTGATATTCTCTGACACTCTCTATCACTCTCTGACACTCTCGATTACTCTCTGACACTCTCTGACACTATCAGACAATCACGATCACTCACTGACACTGTCTGTCACCCTCTGACACTCTCTGACACTCTCGGACACTCTCGAACACTCTCGGACACTCAATATCACTCTCTGACACTCTCTGACACTCTCTGAGATTCCCTATCACTTTCTGACACTCTCTGACACTCTCAGACAATCTCAGACACTCACTATCACTTTCTATCATTCTCTGACACTCTCTGACACTCTCTGACACTCTCTATCACTCTCTGACACTCTCAGACACTCAATATCACTCTCTGACATTCTCTGACAAGCTCTGACACTCTCTATCACTCTCTATCACTCTCCATCACTCTCTGACACTCTCAGACACTCACTATCACACTCTGACAATCTCAGACACTCTCAGACACTCACTATCACTCTCTGATACTCTCTGACACTCTCTATCACTCTCTGACACTCTCTATCACTCTCTATCACTCCCTGACACTCTCTATCAATCTCGGACACTCTCTGACACTCACTATCAATCTCTGACACTCTCTGACACTCACTATCACTCACTGACACTGTCTGACGCTCTCTGACGCTCACTATCACTCTCTGACAATCTCGGACACTCTCGATCACTCTCGGACACTCTCGGACACTCACGGACTCTCTCGGACAGTCTCACACACTCACTATCTCTCTCTGATACTCTCTATCACTCTCTGTCACTCTCTATCACTCTCTGACACTCTCTGACAATCTCTATCACTGTCCATCGCTCTCTGACACTCTCTGACACCCTCACACACTCACTATCACTCTCTGACAATCTCTGACACTCTCAGACACTCAATATCATTCTCTGATACTCTCTGATGTTCTTTGACACTCACTGAAACTCTCTATCACTCTCTGATACTCTCTATTACTCTCTGACACTCTCAGACCCTCACTATCACTCTCTGACACTCTCTATCACTCTCTGACACTCTGTGACACTCTCAGACACTCACTATCACTCTCTGACACTGTCTAACACTCACTATCACTCTATGACACTCTCTGACACTCTCAGACACTCACTATCACTCTCTGACACTCTCTGACACGCTCTGACACTCACTATCACTCTCTGACAATCTCAGACACACTCAGAAACTCACTATCACGCTCTGACAATCTCAGACACTCTCAGACGCTCACTATCACTCTTTGATACTCTGAGACACTCTCTATCACTCTCTATCACTCTCGGACACTCTCTATCACTCTCTGACACTCACTATCACTCTTTGACACTGTCTGACGCTCTCTGACACACTCTATCACTCTCTATCACTCTCTATCACTCTCTGACACTCTCTAACACTCTCTGACACTCTCGGACACACTCTGACACTCTCAGAGACTCTCAGACACTCACTATCACTCTCTGATACTCTCTGACACTCTCTATCACTCTCTGACACTCTCTATCACTCTCTATCACTCTCTGACACTCTCTATCAATCTCGGACACTCTCTGACACTCACTATCACTCTCTGACACTCTCTGACACTCACTATGACTCTCTGACACTATCTGACACTCACTATCACTCACTGACACTGTCTGACACTCTCTGACGCTCACTATCACTCTCTGACAATCTCGGACTCTCTCGATCACTCTCGGACACTCTCGGACACTCACGGACACTCTCGGACAGTCTCAGACACTCACTATCACTCTCTGACACTCTCTATCACTCTCTATCACTCTCTATCACTCTGACACTCTCTGACACTCTCTATCACTCTCTATCGCTCTCTGACACTCTCTGACACTCTCACACACTCACTATCACTCTCTGACAATCTCTGACACTCTCAGACACTCAATATCATTCTCTGATACTCTCTGATGTTCTTTGACACTCACTAAAACTCTCTATCACTCTCTGATACTCTCTATTACTCTCTGACACTCTCAGACCCTCACTATCACTCTCTGACACTCTCTATCACTCTCTGACACTCTCTGACACTCTCAGACACTCACTATCACTCTCTGATACTCTCTGACACTCTCTATCACTCTCTGACACTCTCTATCACTCTCTATCACTCACTGACACGCTCTATCAATCTCGGACACTCTCTGACACTCACTATCACTCTCTGACACTCTCTGACACTCACTATGACTCTCTGACACTATCTGACACTCACTATCACTCACTGACACTGTCTGACACTCTCTGACGCTCACTATCGCTCTCTGACTATCTCGGACACTCTCGATCACTCTCGGACACTCTCGGACACTCACGGACACTCTCGGACAGTCTCAGACACTCACTATCACTCTCTGACACTCTCTATCACTCTCTATCACTCTCTGTCACTCTCTGACACTCTCTGACACTCTCTATCACTCTCTATCGCTCTCTGACACTCTCTGACACTCTCACACACTCACTATCACTCTCTGACAATCTCTGACACTCTCAGACACTCAATATCATTCTCTGATACTCTCTGATGTTCTTTGACACTCACTAAAACTCTCTATCACTCTCTGATACTCTCTATTACTCTCTGACACTCTCAGACCCTCACTATCACTCTCTGACACTCTCTATCACTCTCTGACACTCTCTGACACTCTCAGACACTCACTATCACTCTCTGAGACTCTCTGACACTCACTATCACTCTCTGACACTCTCAGACACTCACTATCAGTCTCTGACACTCTCTGACACGCTCTGACACTCACTATCACTCTCTGACAATCTCAGACACTCTCAGAAACTCACGATCACTCTCTGACAATCTCAGACACTCTCAGACGCTCACTATCACTCTTTGATACTCTGAGATATTCTCTATCACTCTCGGACACTCTCTATCACTCTCTGACACTCTCAGACACTCACTATCACTCTCTGACACTGTCTGACGCTCTCTGACACATTCTATCACTCTCTATCACTCTCTATCACTCTCGATCACTCTCTGACACTCTCTAACACTCTCTGACACTCTCGGACACTCTCTGACACTCTCTGACACTCTCAGAGACTCTCAGACACTCACTATCACTCTCTGACACTCTCTATCACTCTCTATCTCTCTCTGACACTCTCGGACACTCTCTGACACTCTCTATCACTCTCTATCTCTCTTTGACACTCTCTGACACTCTCTGACACTCACTATCACTCTCTAACACTATCTGACACTCACTATCACTCACTGACACTGTCTGACACTCTCTGACGCTCACTATCACTCTCTGACAATCTCTGACACTCTCAGACACTCACTATCACTCTCTATCACTCTCTGACACTCTCAGACACTCACTGAAACTCTCTATCACTCTCTGATACTCTCTATTACTCTCTGACACTCTCAGAACCTCACTATCACTCTCTGGCACTCTCTATCACTCTCTGACACTCTCTGACACTCTCTGACACTCTCAGACACTCTCGGACACTCTCTGACACTCTCAGAGACTCTCAGACACTCACGATCACTCTCTGATACTCTCTGACACTCTCTATCACTCTCTGACACTCTCTATCACTCTCTATCACTCTCTGACACTCTCTATCAATCTCGGACACTCTCTGACACTCACTATCACTCTCTGACACTATCTGACACTCACTATCACTCACTGACACTGTCTGACACTCTCTGATGCTCACTCTCACTCTCTGACTATCTCGGACACTCTCGATCGCTCTCGGACACTCTCGGACACTCACGGACACTCTCGGACAGTCTCAGACACTCACTATCACTCTCTGACTTTCTCTATCACTCCCTATCACTCTCTATCACTCTCTGACACTCTCTGACACTCTCTATCACTCTCTATCGCTCTCTGACACTCTCTGACACTCTCACACACTCACTATCACTCTCGGACAATCTCTGACACTCTCAGACACTCAATATCATTCTCTGATACTCTCTGATGTTCTTTGACACTCACTAAAACTCTCTATCACTCTCTGATACTCTCTATTACTCTCTGACACTCTCAGACCCTCACTATCACTCTCTGACACTCTGTATCACTCTCTGACACTCTCTGACACTCTCAGACACTCACTATCACTCTCTGAGACTCTCTGACACTCACTATCACTCTCTGACACTCTCAGACACTCACTATCAGTCTCTGACACTCTCTGATACTCTCTATTACTCACTGACACTCTCAGACCCTCACTATCATTCTCTGACACTCTCTATCACTCTCTGACACTCTCTGACACTCTCAGACACTCACTATCACTCTCTGAGACTCTCTGACACTCACTATCACTCTCTGAGACTCTCTGACACTCACTATCACTCTCTGACACTCTCAGACACTCACTATCAGTCTCTGACACTCTCTGACACGCTCTGACACTCACTATCACTCTCTGACAATCTCAGACACTCTCAGAAACCCTACTATCACTCTCTGACAATCTCAGACACTCTCAGACGCTCACTATCACTCTTTGATACTCTGAGACACTCTCTATCACTCTCGGACACTCTCTATCACTCTCTGACACTCTCAGACACTCACTATCACTCTCTGACACTGTCTGACGCTCTCTGACACATTCTATCACTCTCTATCACTCTCTATCACTCTCTATCACTCTCTATCACTCTCTGACACTCTCTAACACTCTCTGACACTCTCGGACACTCTCTGACACTCTCTGACATTCTCAGAGACTCTCAGACACTCACTATCACTCTCTGACACTCTCTATCACTCTCTATCTCTCTCTGACACTCTCGGACACTCTCTGACACTCTCTATCACTCTCTATCTCTCTTTGACACTCTCTGACACTCTCTGACACTCTCTGACACTCACTATCACTCTCTAACACTATCTGACACTCACTATCACTCACTGACACTGTCTGACACTCTCTGACGCTCACTATCACTCTCTGA
This sequence comes from Heterodontus francisci, assembly GCF_036365525.1. Lineage (NCBI taxonomy): Eukaryota > Metazoa > Chordata > Chondrichthyes > Heterodontiformes > Heterodontidae > Heterodontus > Heterodontus francisci. The sequence goes on from NC_090405.1 coordinate 15,191,683, forward strand.
CAATCTCTGACACTCTCAGACACTCACTATCACTCTCTATCACTCTCTGACACTCTCAGACACTCACTGAAACTCTCTATCACTCTCTGATACTCTCTATTACTCTCTGACACTCTCAGAACCTCACTATCACTTTCTGACACTCTCTTTCACTCACTGACACTCTCTGTAACTCTCTGACACTCTCAGACACTCACTATCACTCTCTGACACTCTCTGACACGCTCTGACACTCACTATCACTCTCTGACAATCTCAGACACTCTCAGAAACTCACTATCACTCTCTGACACTCTCGGACACTCTCTGACACTCTCTGACATTCTCAGAGACTCTCAGACATTCACTATCACTCTCTGACACTCTCTATCACTCTCTATCTCTCTCTGACACTCTCGGACACTCGCTGACACTCTCTATCACTCTCTATCTCTCTTTGACACTCTCTGACACTCTCTGACACTCACTATCACTCTCTAACACTATCTGACACTCACTATCACTCACTGACACTGTCTGACACTCTCTGACGCTCACTATCACTCTCTGACAATCTCTGACACTCTCAGACACTCACTATCACTCTCTATCACTCTCTGACACTCTCAGACACTCACTGAAACTCTCTATCACTCTCTGATACTCTCTATTACTCTCTGACACTCTCAGAACCTCACTATCACTTTCTGACACTCTCTATCACTCACTGACACTCTCTGACACTCTCTGACACTCTCAGACACTCACTATCACTCTCTGACACTCTCTGACACGCTCTGACACTCACTATCACTCTCTGACAATCTCAGACACTCTCAGACGCTCACTATCACTCTTTGATACTCTGAGACACTCTCTATCACTCTCGGACACTCTCTATCACTCTCTGACACGCTCTGACACTCACTATCACTCTCTGACACTGTCTGACGCTCTCTGACACTTTCTATCACTCTCTATCACTCTCTATCACTCTCTGACACTCTCTAACACTCTCTGACACTCTCTGACACTCTCAGAGACTCTCAGACACTCACTATCACTCTCTGATACTCTCTGACACTCTCCATCACTCTCTGACACTCTATATCACTCTCTATCACTCTCTGACACTCTCTATCAATCTCGGACACTCTCTGACACTCACTATCACTCTCTGACACTCTCTGACACTCACTATGACTCTCTGACACTATCTGATACTCACTATCACTCACTGACACTGTCTGACACTCTCTGACGCTCACTATCACTCTCTGACAATCTCGGACACTCTCGATCACTCACGGACACTCTCGGACACTCACGGACACTCTCGGACAGTCTCAGACACTCACTATCACTCTCTGACACTCTATGACACTCTCTATCACTCTCTATTGCTCTCTGACACTCTCTGACACTCTCACACACTCACTATCACTCTCTGACAATCTCTGACACTCTCAGACACTCAATATCATTCTCTGATACTCTCTGATGTTCTTTGACACTCACTGAAACTCTCTATCACTCTCTGATACTCTCTATTACTCTCTGACACTCTCAGACCCTCACTATCACTCTCTGACACTCTCTATCACTCTCTGACACTCTCTGACACTCTCTGACACTCTCAGACACTCACTATCACTCTCTGACACTCTCTGACACTCTCAGACACTCACTATCACTCTCTGACACTCTCTGACACGCTCTGACACTCACTATCACTCTCTGACAATCTCAGACACTCTCAGAAACTCACTATCACTCTCTGACAATCTCAGACACTCTCAGACGCTCACTATCACTCTTTGATACTCTGAGACACTCTCTATCACTCTCGGACACTCTATATCACTCTCTGACACGCTCTGACACTGACTATCACTCTCTGACACTGTCTGACGCTCTCTGACACTTTCTATCACTCTCTATCACTCTCTATCACTCTCTGACACTCTCTAACACTCTCGGACACTCTCTGACACTCTCTGACACTCTCTGACACTCTCTGACACTCTCAGAGACTCTCAGACACTCACTATCACTCTCTGACACTCTCTATCACTCTCTATCTCTCTCTGACACTCTCTGACACTCTCTATCACTCTCTAACTCTCTCTGACACTCTCGGACACTCTCTGACACTCTCTATCACTCTCTATCACTCTCTGACACTCTCTGACTCTCTCTGACACTCTCTGACACTCACTATCACTCTCTAACACTATCTGACACTCTCGGACACTCTCTGACACTCTCTATCACTCTCTATCACTCTCTGACACTCTCTGACTCTCTCTGACACTCTCAGACACTCAATATCACTCTCTGACATTCTCTGACAAGCTCTGACACTCTCTATCACTCTCTATCACTCTCCATCACTCTCTGACACTCTCAGACACTCACTATCACTCTCTGATACTCTCTGACACTCTCTATCACTCTCTGACACTCTCTATCACTCTCTATCACTCTCTGACACTCTCTATCAATCTCGGACACTCTCTGACACTCACTATCACTCTCTGACACTCTCTGACACTCACTATGACTCTCTGACACTATCTGACACTCACTATCACTCACTGACACTGTCTGACGCTCTCTGACGCTCACTATCACTCTCTGACAATCTCGGACACTCTCGATCACTCTCGGACACTCTCGGACACTCACGGACTCTCTCGGACAGTCTCACACACTCACTATCACTCTCTGATACTCTATATCACTCTCCATCACTCTCTATCACTCTCTGACACTCTCTGACAATCTCTATCACTGTCCATCGCTCTCTGACACTCTCTGACACTCTCACACACTCACTATCACTCTCTGACGATCTCTGACACTCTCAGACACTCAATATCATTATCTGATACTCTCTGATGTTCTTTGACACTCACTGAAACTCTCTATCACTCTCTGATAGTCTCTATTACTCTCTGACACTCTCAGACCCTCACTATCACTCTCTGACACTCTCTATCACTCTCTGACACTCTCTGACACTCTCAAACACTCACTATCACTCTCTGACACTCTCTGACACTCACTATCACTCTCTGACACTCTCTGACACTCTCAGACACTCACTATCACTCTCTGACACTCTCTGACACGCTCTGACACTCACTATCACTCTCTGACAATCTCAGACACACTCAGAAACTCACTATCACGCTCTGACAATCTCAGACACTCTCAGACGCTCACTATCACTCTTTGATACTCTGAGACACTCTCTATCACTCTCTATCACTCTCGGACACTCTCTATCACTCTCTGACACTCACTATCACTCTTTGACACTGTCTGACGCTCTCTGACACACTCTATCACTCTCTATCACTCTCTATCACTCTCTGACACTCTCTAACACTCTCTGACACTCTCGGACACTCTCTGACACTCTCAGAGACTCTCAGACACTCACTATCACTCTCTGATACTCTCTGACACTCTCTATCACTCTCTGACACTCTCTATCACTCTCTATCACTCTCTGACACTCTCTATCAATCTCGGACACTCTCTGACACTCACTATCACTCTCTGACACTCTCTGACACTCACTATGACTCTCTGACACTATCTGACACTCACTATCACTCACTGACACTGTCTGACACTCTCTGACACTCTCGATCACTCTCGGACACTCTCGGACACTCACGGACACTCTCGGACAGTCTCAGACACTCACTATCACTCTCTGACACTCTCTATCACTCTCTCTCACTCTGACACTCTCTGACACTCTCTATCACTCTCTATCGCTCTCTGACACTCTCTGACACTCTCACACACTCACTATCACTCTCTGACAATCTCTGACACTCTCAGACACTCAATATCATTCTCTGATACTCTCTGATGTTCTTTGACACTCACTAAACTCTCTATCACTCTCTGATACTCTCTATTACTCTCTGACACTCGCAGACCCTCACTATCACTCTCTGACACTCTCTATCACTCTCTGACACTCTCTGACACTCTCAGACACTCACTATCACTCTCTGAGACTCTCTGACACTCACTATCACTCTTTGATACTCTGAGACAATCTCTATCACTCTCGGACACTCTCTATCACTCTCTGACACTCTCAGACACTCACTATCACTCTCTGACACTGTCTGACGCTCTCTGACACATTCTATCACTCTCTATCACTCTCTATCACTCTCTATCACTCTCTGACACTCTCTAACACTCTCTGACACTCTCGGACACTCTCTGACACTCTCTGACACTCTCAGAGACTCTCAGACACTCACTATCACTCTCTGACACTCTCTATCACTCTCTATCTCTCTCTGACACTCTCGGACACTCTCTGACACTCCCTATCACTCTCTATCTCTCTCTGACACTCTCTGACACTCTCTGACACTCTCTGACACTCACTATCACTCTCTAACACTCTCTGACGCTCACTATCACTCTCTGACAATCTCTGACACTCTCAGACACTCACTATCACTCTCTATCATTCTCTGACACTCTCAGACACTCTCTAACACTCTCTATCACTCTCTACCACTCTCTGACACTCTCTATGACTCTCGGACACTCTCTGACGCTCACTATCACTCTCTGACACTCTCTGACTCTCACTATCACTCTCTAACACTATCTGACACTCACTATCACTCACTGACACTGTCTGAAACTCTCTGACGCTCACTATCACTCTCTGACACTCTCTGACACTCTCTGACAGTCTCTGACAGTCTCTGGCACTCTCGATCACTCTCGATCACTCTCGGACACTCTCGGACGCTGTCGGATACTCTCGGACAGTCTCAGACACTCACTATCACTCTCTGACACACTCTGACACTCTCTATCACTCTCTGACACTCTCTGACACTCTCTATCACTCTCCATCGCTCTGTGACAGTCTCTGACACTCTCACACATTCACTATCACTCTCTGACACTCAATATCACTCTCTGATACTCTCTGACGCTCTCTGACACTCTCTGACACTCTCTATCACTCTCTGGCACTCTCTGATGCTCTCTAACACTCTCTATCACTATCCATCACTCTCTGACACTCTCTGACACTCTCTGACATTCTCTGACACTCACCATCACTCTCTGACACTCTCTGACAATCTCCATCACTATCTGACACTCTCTGACACTCACTATCACTCTCTGACACTCTCTGACACGCTCTGACACTCACTATCACTCTCTGACAATCTCAGACACTCTTAGACACTCACTATCACTCTCTGACAATCTCAGACTCTCTCAGACGCTCACTATCACTCTCTGATACTCTTTATCATTCTCGGACACTCTCTATCACTCTCTGACACGCTCTGACACTCACTATCACTCTCTGACACTGTCTGACACTCTCTGACACTCTCGGACACTCTCTATCACTCTCTATCTCTCTCTGACACTCTCGGACACCTCTGACACTCTCAGACACTCAATATCACTCTCTGACACTCTCTGACACTGTCTATCACTCTCTATCTCTCTCTGACACTCTCTGACTCTCACTGACACTCTCTGACTCTCTCTGACACTGTCTGACACTCTCAGCCTCTTACTATCACTCTCTGACACTCTCTGACACTCAATATCACTCTCTGACACTCAATATCACTCTCTGACACTCAATATCACTCTCTGACACTCTCTATCTCTCTCTGACACTCTCTGACTCTCTCTGACACTCTCTGACTCTTTCTGACACTCTCTGACACTCTCAGACTCTTACTATCACTCTCTGACACTCTCTGACACTCTCTGACACTCTCTGACACTCTCTGACAATCTCTGACACTCTCAGACACTCACTATCACTCTCTGACTCTCTCTGACACTCTCTGACTCTCTCTGACACTCTCTGACACTCTCAGACAATTACTATCACTCTCTGACACTCTCTATCACTCTCTGACACTCTCTGACACTCCCTATCACTCTCAATCTCTCTCTGACACTCTCTGACTCTCTCTGACACTCTCTGACTCTCTCTGACACTCTCTGACATTCTCAGACTCTTACTATCACTCTCTGACACTCTCTATCACTCTCTGACACTCTCGATCACTCTCTATCTCCCTCTGACACTCTCTGACACTCTCAGACTCTCTCTGACACTCTCTATCACTCTCTGACACTCTCTGACACTCTCTATCAATCTCTGATACTCTCAGACACTCAATATCACTCCCTGACACTCTCTGACACTCTCTATCACTCTCTATCTCTCTCTGACACTCTCTGACTCTCTCTGACACTCTCTGACTCTCTCTGACACTCTCTGACCCTCTCAGACTCTTACTATCACTCTCTGACACTCTCTATCACTCTCTGACACTCTCTGACACTCTCTGACAATCTCAGACACTCTCAGACACTCTCTATCACTCTCTGATACTCTCTGACACTCTCTATCACTCTCTGACACTCTCTATCACTCTCTGACACTCTCTATCACTCTCTGACACTCTCTGACACTCACTATCACTCTCTGACAAACTCTGATACTCTCTGACACTCTCAGACCCTCACTATCACTCTCTGACACTCTCTATCGCTCTCTGACACTCTCTGACACTCTCAGACAATCTCCATCTCTCTCTGACACTCTCTGACACTCACTATCACTCTCTGACACTCTCTGACACGCTCTGACACTCACTATCACTCTCTGACAATCTCAGACACTCTCAGACACTCACTATCACTCTCTGACAATCTCAGACACTCTCAGACGCTCACTATCACTCTCTGATACTCTCTATCATTCTCGGACACTCTCTATCACTCTCTGACACGCTCTGACACTCACTATCACTCTCTGACACTGTCTGACACTCTCTGACACTCTCGGACACTCTCTATCACTCTCTATCTCTCTCTGACACTCTCGGACACCTCTGACACTCTCAGACACTCAATATCACTCTCTGACACTCTCTGACACTGTCTATCACTCTCTATCTCTCTCTGACACTCTCTGACTCTCTCTGACACTCTCTGACACTCTCAGACTCTTACTATCACTCTCTGACACTCTCTATCACTCTCTGACTCTCTCTGACACTCTCTATCACTCTCTATCTCTCTCTGACACTCTCTGACTCTCTCTGACACTCTCTGACTCTCTCTGACACTCTCTGACACTCTCAGACTCTTACTATCACTCTCTGACACTCTCTATCACTCTCTGACACTCTCTATCACTCTCTATCTCCCTCTGACACTCTCTGACTCTCTCTGACACTCTCTATCACTCTCTGACACTCTCTGACACTCTCTATCAATCTCTGATACTCTCAGACACTCAATATCACTCTCTGACACTCTCTGACACTCTCTATCACTCTCTATCTCTCTCTGACACTCTCTGACTCTCTCTGACACTCTCTGACTCTCTCTGACACTCTCTGACACTCTCAGACTCCTACTATCACTCTCTGACACTCTCTATCACTCTCTGACACTCTCTGACACTCTCTGACAATCTCAGGCACTCTCAGACACTCTCAGACACTCTCTATCACTCTCAGATACTCTCTGACACTCTCTATCACTCTCTGACACTCTCTATCACTCTCTGACACTCTCTATCACTCTCTATCTCCCTCTAACATTCTCTGACTCTCTCTGACACTCTCTATCACTCTCTGACACTCACTATCAATCTCTATCGCTCTCTGACACTCTCTGACACTCTCATACACTCACTATCACTCTCTGACACTCAATATCACTCTCTGATACGCTCTGACGCTCTCTATCTCTCTCTGACACTCTCGGACACTCTCTGACACTCTCAGACACTCAATATCACTCTCTGACACTCAATATCACTCTCTGACACTCTCTGACACTCTCTATCACTCTCTGACACTCTCTATCACTCTCTATCTCCCTCTGACATTCTCTGACTCTCTCTGACACTCTCTATCACTCTCTGACACTCACTATCAATCTCAATCGCTCTCTGACACTCTCTGACACTCTCATACACTCACTATCACTCTCTGACACTCAATATCACTCTCTGATACTCTCTGACGCTCTCTATCTCTCTCTGACACTCTCGGACACTCTCTGACACTCTCAGACACTCAATATCACTCTCTGACACTCAATATCACTCTCTGACACTCTCTATCTCTCTCTGACACTCTCTGACTCTCTCTGACACTCTCTGACTCTTTCTGACACTCTCTGACACTCTCAGACTCTTACTATCACGCTCTGACACTCTCTGACACTCAATATCACTCTCTGACACTCAATATCACTCTCTGACACTCTCTATCTCTCTCTGACACTCTCTGACTCTCTCTGACACTCTCTGACTCTTTCTGACACTCTCTGACACTCTCAGACTCTTACTATCACTCTCTGACACTCTCTGACACTCTCTGACACTCTCTGACAATCTCTGACACTCTCAGACACTCAATATCACTCTCTGACACTCTCTGACACTCTCTATCACTCTCTATCTCTCTCTGACACTCTCTGACTCTCTCTGACACTCTCTGACTCTCTCTGACACTCTCTGACACTCTCAGACTCTTACTATCACTCTCTGACACTCTCTATCACTCTCTGACTCTTTCTGACACTCTCTATCACTCTCTATCTCTCTCTGACACTCTCTGACTCTCTCTGACACTCTCTGACTCTCTCTGACACTCTCTGACACTCTCAGACTCTTACTATCACTCTCTGACACTCTCTATCACTCTCTGACACTCTCTATCACTCTCTATCTCCCTCTGACACTCTCTGACTCTCTCTGACACTCTCTATCACTCTCTGACACTCTCTGACACTCTCTATCAATCTCTGATACTCTCAGACACTCAATATCACTCTCTGACACTCTCTGACACTCTCTATCACTCTCTATCTCTCTCTGACACTCTCTGACTCTCTCTGACACTCTCTGACTCTTTCTGACACTCTCTGACAATCTCAGACTCTTACTATCACTCTCTGACACTCTCTGACACTCAATATCACTCTCTGACACTCAATATCACTCTCTGACACTCTCTATCTCTCTCTGACACTCTCTGACTCTCTCTGACACTCTCTGACTCTTTCTGACACTCTCTGACACTCTCAGACTCTTACTATCACTCTCTGACACTCTCTGACACTCTCTGACACTCTCTGACAATCTCTGACACTCTCAGACACTCAATATCACTCTCTGACACTCTCTGACACTCTCTATCACTCTCTATCTCTCTCTGACACTCTCTGACTCTCTCTGACACTCTCTGACTCTCTCTGACACTCTCTGACACTCTCAGACTCTTACTATCACTCTCTGACACTCTCTATCACTCTCTGACTCTCTCTGACACTCTCTATCACTCTCTATCTCTCTCTGACACTCTCTGACTCTCTCTGACACTCTCTGACTCTCTCTGACACTCTCTGACACTCTGAGACTCTTACTATCACTCTCTGACACTCTCTATCACTCTCTGACACTCTCTATCACTCTCTATCTCCCTCTGACACTCTCTGACTCTCTCTGACACTCTCTATCACTCTCTGACACTCTCTGACACTCTCTATCAATCTCTGATACTCTCAGACACTCAATATCACTCTCTGACACTCTCTATCACTCTCTATCTCTCTCTGACACTCTCTGACTCTCTCTGACACTCTCTGACTCTCTCTGACACTCTCTGACACTCTCAGACTCCTACTATCACTCTCTGACACTCTCTATCACTCTCTGACACTCTCTGACACTCTCTGACAATCTCAGACACTCTCAGACACTCTCAGACACTCTCTATCACTCTCAGATACTCTCTGACACTCTCTATCACTCTCTGACACTCTCTATCACTCTCTGACACTCTCTATCACTCTCTATCTCCCTCTAACATTCTCTGACTCTCTCTGACACTCTCTATCACTCTCTGACACTCACTATCAATCTCTATCGCTCTCTGACACTCTCTGACACTCTCATACACTCACTATCACTCTCTGACACTCAATATCACTCTCTGATACACTCTGACGCTCTCTATCTCTCTCTGACACTCTCGGACACTCTCTGACACTCTCAGACACTCAATATCACTCTCTGACACTCAATATCACTCTCTGACACTCTCTGACACTCTCTATCACTCTCTGACACTCTCTATCACTCTCTATCTCCCTCTGACATTCTCTGACTCTCTCTGACACTCTCTATCACTCTCTGACACTCACTATCAATCTCAATCGCTCTCTGACACTCTCTGACACTCTCATACACTCACTATCACTCTCTGACACTCAATATCACTCTCTGATACTCTCTGACGCTCTCTATCTCTCTCTGACACTCTCGGACACTCTCTGACACTCTCAGACACTCAATATCACTCTCTGACACTCAATATCACTCTCTGACACTCTCTATCTCTCTCTGACACTCTCTGACTCTCTCTGACACTCTCTGACTCTTTCTGACACTCTCTGACACTCTCAGACTCTTACTATCACTCTCTGACACTCTCTGACACTCAATATCACTCTCTGACACTCAATATCACTCTCTGACACTCTCTATCTCTCTCTGACACTCTCTGACTCTCTCTGACACTCTCTGACTCTTTCTGACACTCTCTGACACTCTCAGACTCTTACTATCACTCTCTGACACTCTCTGACACTCTCTGACACTCTCTGACAATCTCTGACACTCTCAGACACTCAATATCACTCTCTGACACTCTCTGACACTCTCTATCACTCTCTATCTCTCTCTGACACTCTCTGACTCTCTCTGACACTCTCTGACTCTCTCTGACACTCTCTGACACTCTCAGACTCTTACTATCACTCTCAGACACTCAATATCACTCTCTGACACTCTCTGACACTCTCTATCACTCTCTATCTCTCTCTGACACTCTCTGACTCTCTCTGTCACTCTCTGACACTCTCTATCACTCTCTGACTCTCTCTGACACTGTCTATCACTCTCTATCTCTCTCTGACACTCTCTGACTCTCTCTGACACTCTCTGACTCTCTCTGACACTCTCTGACACTCTCAGACTCTTACTATCACTCTCTGACACTCTCTATCACTCTCTGACACTCTCTATCACTCTCTATCTCCCTCTGACACTCTCCGACTCTCTCTGACACTCTCTATCACTCTCTGACACTCTCTGACACTCTCTATCAATCTCTGATACTCTCAGACACTCAATATCACTCTCTGACACTCTCTGACACTCTCTATCACTCTCTATCTCTCTCTGACACTCTCTGACTCTCTCTGACACTCTCTGACTCTCTCTGACACTCTCTGACACTCTCAGACTCCTACTATCACTCTCTGACACTCTCTATCACTCTCTGACACTCTCTGACACTCTCTGACAATCTCAGACACTCTCAGACACTCTCAGACACTCTCTATCACTCTCAGATACTCTCTGACACTCTCTATCACTCTCTGACACTCTCTATCACTCTCTGACACTCTCTATCACTCTCTATCTCCCTCTAACATTTTCTGACTCTCTCTGACACTCTCTATCACTCTCTGACACTCACTATCAATCTCTATCGCTCTCTGACACTCTCTGACACTCTCATACACTCACTATCACTCTCTGACACTCAATATCACTCTCTGATACTCTCTGACGCTCTCTATCTCTCTCTGACACTCTCGGACACTCTCTGACACTCTCAGACACTCAATATCACTCTCTGACACTCAATATCACTCTCTGACACTCTCTGACACTCTCTATCACTCTCTGACACTCTCTATCACTCTCTATCTCCCTCTGACATTCTCTGACTCTCTCTGACACTCTCTATCACTCTCTGACACTCACTATCAATCTCTATCGCTCTCTTACACTCTCTGACACTCTCATACACTCACTATCACTCTCTGACACTCAATATCACTCTCTGATACTCTCTGACGCTCTCTATCTCTCTCTGACACTCTCGGAGACTCTGTGACACTCTCAGACACTCAATATCACTCTCTGACACTCAATATCACTCTCTGACGCTCATAGACTCTCTCTGACACTCTCTATCACTCTCTGACACTCTCTGACGCTCTCTGACACTCTCTATCACTATCTATCACTCTCGGACTCTCTCTGACACTCTCTGACATTCTCTGACATTCTCTGACATTCTCTGACACTCTCTGACACTCTCTGACACTCTCTGACAATCTCTGACAATCTCAGACACTCACTATCAATCTCTGACACTCTCTATTACTCTCTGACACTCTCTGACACTCTCTATCACTCTCTCACACTCCCTGATACTCTCTGACACTCTCAGACCCTCACTATCACTCTCTGACACTCTCTGACACGCTCTGACACTCACTATCACTCTCTGACAATCTCAGACACTCTCAGACACTCACTATCACTCTCTGACAATCTCAGACACTCTCAGACGCTCACTATCACTCTCTGACACTCTCTGACACTCTCTGACACTCTCTGACACTCACTATCACTCTCTGACACTCTCTGACACTCACTATGACTCTCTGACACTATCTGATACTCACTATCACTCACTGACACTGTCTGACACTCTCTGACGCTCACTATCACTCTCTGACAATCTCGGACACTCTCGATCACTCACGGACACTCTCGGACACTCACGGACACTCTCGGACAGTCTCAGACACTCACTATCACTCTCTGACACTCTCTATCACTCTCTGACACTCTCTGACACTCTCTATCACTCTCTATCGCTCTCTGACACTCTCTGACACTCTCACACACTCACTATCACTCTCTGACAATCTCTGACACTCTCAGACACTCAATATCATTCTCTGATACTCTCTGATGTTCTTTGACACTCACTGAAACTCTCTATCACTCTCTGATACTCTCTATTACTCTCTGACACTCTCAGACCCTCACTATCACTCTCTGACACTCTCTATCACTCTCTGACACTCTCTCACACTCTCAGACACTCACTATCACTCTCTGACACTCTCTGACACTCACTATCACTCTCTGACACTCTCTGACACTCTCAGACACTCACTATCACTCTCTGACAATCTCTGACACGCTCTGACACTCACTATCACTCTCTGACAATCTCAGATACTCTCAGAAACTCACTATCACTCTCTGACAATCTCAGACACTCTCAGACGCTCACTATCACTCTTTGATACTCTGAGACACTCTCTATCACTCTTGGACACTCTCTATCACTCTCTGACACTGACTATCACTCTCTGACACTGTCTGACGCTCTCTGACACTTTCTATCACTCTCTATCACTCTCTGACACTCTCTAACACTCTCTGACACTCTCGGACACTCTCTGACACTCTCTGACACTCTCAGAGACTCTCAGACACTCACTATCACTCTCTGACACTCTCTATCACTCTCTATCTCTCTCTGACACTCTCTGACACTCTCTATCACTCTCTATCTCTCTCTGACACTCTCTGACTCACTCTGACACTCACTGACACTCACTATCACTCTCTAACACTATCAGACACTCACTATCACTCACTGACACTGTCTGACACTCTCTGACACTCACTATCACTCTCTGACAATCTCTGACACTCTCAGACACTCACTATCACTCTCCATCACTCTCTGACACTCTCTGACACTCTCAGACACTCTCTGACACTCTCGATCACTCTCTGACACTCTCTGACACTATCAGACAATCACTATCACTCACTGACTCTGGCTGTCACTCTCTGATATTCTCTGACACTCTCTATCACTCTCTGACACTCTCGATCACTCTCTGACACTCTCTGACACTCTCTGACACTATCAGACAATCACGATCACTCACTGACACTGTCTGTCACTCTCTGACACTCTCTGACACTCTCGGACACTCTCGAACACTCTCGGACACTCAATATCACTCTCTGACACTCTCTGACACTCTCTGAGATTCCCTATCACTTTCTGACACTCTCTGACACTCTCAGACACTCTGTGACACTCTCAGACACTCTCTGACACTCTCAGACACAGTTTGACACTCTCTCACATTCTGAGACACACTCTGACACAGTCTGACACTCTCAGACACTCTCTGACACTCTCTATCACTCTCTGACACTCTCTATCACTCTCTATAACTCTCTGACACTCTCTGAATCTCTCAGGCACTCTCTGACACTTTCTAACACTCTCTGAAACTATCGGACACTTTTTATCACTCTCCCACACACTCTGACACTCTCTGAGACTTTCTATCACTCTCTGGCACTCTCAGACACTCTCAGACACATTCTATCTCTCTTTGACACTCTCTGACACTATCAGAGACTCTCAGGCAGTCTCAGACGCTCTCCATTTCTCTCTGCCACTGTTTGACACTCTCTGACACTCTCAGACACTCCCTGACACGCTCAGACACTTTCTATCACTCTCTGACACTGTCTGACTTTCTCTGACACTCTCTGACACTCTCACACCCTCTCTGACACACTCTGACACTCTCAGGCACAATCAGACACTCTCTATCACTCTCCATCACTCTCCGACACTCTCTCATACTCGCTAACACTCTCTGAAACACTCAGGCACTCTCTGGGACTCTCTGACACTCTCTATCACTTTCTGACACTCTCTGACTCTGTCTGACTCTCTCTGACATTCTCAGACACTCTCAGACACTCTCAGACACTCTCTGACACACTCTGACACTCTCTGACACTCTCAGACACTCCCTTTCGCTCTCTATCACTCTATGACACTCCCTATCACACCCTGACACTCTCAGATTCTGTCTGACAATCTCTTTCACTCTCCATCACTCTCTGACACTCTCTGACACTCTCAGACACTCTCTGACACCTCAGACATCTCTACCACTCTCTATCACTCTCTGATACTCTCCATCGCTCTCCGACACTCTCTGAAACTCTCTGATACACTCTGACACTCTCAGACACTCTCTGACACTCTGCACCACTCTCTGACACTCTCTATCACTCTCTGACACTCTCGGACACTCTCTGATACACTCTGACACTCTCAGACAGTCTCTGACACTTCTATCACTCGCTGACACACTCTGACTCTCTCTATCACACTCTGACAATCTCTGACACTCTCTGATACACTCTGAAACTCTCAGACACTCTCTATCACTCTCTGACACTCTCTGATACACTGTGACACTCTCAGACACTCTCTGACACTCTGTATCACACTCTGACACTCTCTGACACTCTCTATCACTCTCTGACACTCTCTGACACTCTCTGATACACTCTGACACTCTCAGACACTCTCTGACACTTATATAACTCTCTGACACACTCTGAAACTCTCTATCACTCTCTGACAATCTCTCACACTCTCAGACACTCTCAGACACTCTCAGACAGTCTCAGACACTCTCTATCACTCTCTGAAACACTCGACCACGCATTGACACTCTCTATCTCTCTCTATCACTCTCTATCACTCTCTGACACTCTCTGACACTTTCCGACACTCTCAGGCAATCTCTACCACTCTCTATCACTCACTGACACTCTCTGACACTCTCTGACAATCTCAGACACAATCTGACACTCTCTAGGTCTCTCTGACACTCTCTGACACTTTCAGACACTCTCAGACACACTCATACAATCTCTGGCACTCTCTATCGCTCTCTGGTGCTCTCTATCACTCTCTGACACTCTCTGACACTCTCTGACACTTTCAGACTGTCCATGTCACTTTCAGACTCTCTGACTCTCTCTATCACTCTATTTCACTCTCTGACACTCTATATCACTTTCTGACACTGCCTGACACACACTGACACTCGCAGGCACTCTCTGAAACTCTCTATCACTCTCTGAAACTCTCTGACACTCGCAGACACTCTCTGAAACTTTTTATCACTTTCCGACACTCTCAGACACTCTCAGACACTCTCTGGCACTCTCTATCACTCTCTGACACTCTCTATCACACTCTGAAAATTTCTGTCACTCTCTGTCACTCTCTGTCACTCTCTGTCACTCTCTGTCACTCTCTATCACTCTCTACCACTCTCTGTCACTCTCTGACACTCTTTGACACTCTCTATCACTCTCTGACACTCTCAGACCATCTCAGAACCTATCT
Organism: Heterodontus francisci; assembly: GCF_036365525.1. Classification (NCBI taxonomy): domain Eukaryota; kingdom Metazoa; phylum Chordata; class Chondrichthyes; order Heterodontiformes; family Heterodontidae; genus Heterodontus; species Heterodontus francisci. The sequence goes on from NC_090405.1 coordinate 15,207,840, forward strand.
GACACTTTCTATCACTCTCTGACTCTCTCAGACACTCTGTCACTTTCTATCACTCTCTGACACTGTTTGACACTCTCTGACACTCTCAGACTCTCTCAGACACTATCTATCACTCTATGAAACTCTCCGACAATCTCTATCACACTCTATCACTCTCTGGCACAATCTGAATCTCTCTCTGACACTCTCTGACACTCTCTATCACTCTCTGACACTCTCTGACACTTTCCGACACTCTCAGACACACTCTACCACTCTCTATCACTCTCTGACACTCTCTGAGACTCTCTGATACACTCTGACACTCCCTGACACTCCCTGACATTCTCTGACACTCTCTGACACTCTCTGACACTCTCTGACAATCTCAGACACTCCCTGACACTTTCTATGACTCTCTGACACTCTCTGACACTTTCAGACACTCTCAGACACACTCATATACTCTCTGGCGCTCTCTGGCACTCTATATCACTCTCTGGCACTCTCTATCACTCTCTATCACTCTCTATCACTCTCTGACACTCTCTGACACTCTCTGACACTCTCAGACTCTCACTGACGCTCTCAGTCTCTTTCTGACTCTCTCTATCACTCTCTGATACTCTCTGACACTCTCAGACACTCTCAGACATTCTCAGACACTCTCTGACACTCTCAGACGCTCTCTGACACTCTCCATCACTCTCTGACACTCTATATCACTTTCTGACACAGCCTGACACACACTGACACTCTCAGGCACTCTCTGAAACTCTCTATCACTCTCTGAAACTCTCTGACACTCGCAGACACTCTCTGACATGTTTTATCACTTTCTGACACTCTCTATCACTCTCTGACACTCTCGATCACTCTCTGACACTATCTGACACTCTCTGTCACTCTCTGTCACTCTCTGACAATCTCTACCACTCTCTACCACTCTCTGTCACTCTCTGTCACTCTCTGACTCTCTCTGACACTCTCAGATACTCGTTGACGCTCTCAGACACTCTCAGACACTCTCTGACACATTCTATCACTCGCTGACACTCTCTGCCACTCTCAGAGGCTCTCAGACAGTCTCAGACACTTTCTATCACTCTCTGACACTGTCTGACAATCTCTGACACTGTCAGACACTCACTTTCACTCTCTATCCCTCTATGACATTCCCTATCTCTCCCTTACACTCTCAGATTCTCTATGACAATCTCTTTCACTCTCCATCACTCTCAGACACTCTCAGATACTCTCTGTCACTCTCAGACTCACTCAGACACTCTCTATCACACTATATCACTCTCTGACACACTCTGACACTGTCTATCACTCTTTGACACTCTCTGACACTCACTATCACTCTCTATCACTCTCTGGCACACTCTGACACTCTCTGGCACTCTCAGACACTCTCTATCGCTCTCTATCACTCTCTGAAACTCTCTGACACTCTCTGACACTCTCTATCACTCTCTGACACTCTCAGACACTCTCTATCACTCACTGACACACTCTATCACTCTCTGACACTCTCTGACACAATCTGACACACTCAGACACTCTATCACTCTCTATCACTCTCTGTTACTCTCTGACACACTCTGACACACTCTGAAACTATCTGTCAATCTCTGACACGTTCGATCACTCTCTGACATTCTCTATCACTCTCTGACATTAAAAGACACTCTCTATCACTCTCTGACAGTCTCTGACACTCTCTGATACACTCTGACACTCTCAGACAGTCTCTGACACTTCTATCACTCTCTGAAACACTCTGACACTCTCTATCACTCTCTGACAATCTCTGACACTCTCTGACACTCTCAGACACTCTCAGACACTCCCTGACACTCTCTGAGACTCTCTGACACACTCACACCCTCTCTGACACACTCTGACACCCTCAGGCAGTCTCAGACACTCTCTATCACTCTCTGAAACTCTCAGGCACTCGCTGGGACACTCTGACACTCTCTATCACTTTCTGACACACTCTGACTCTGTCTGACTCTCTCTGACATTCTCAGACACTCTCAGACACTCTCAGACACTCTCTGACACACTCTGACACTCTCTGACACTCTCCGACACTCTCTGAAACTCTCTATCACTCTATGACATTCACTATCACTCCCTGACACTCTCAGATTCTGTCTGACAATCTCTTTCACTCTCCATCACTCTCTGACACTCTCTGACACTCTCAGTCACTGTCTGACACTCTCTGACACTCTCTGACACCTCAGACATCTCTACAACTCTCTATCACTCTCTGATACTCTCTGATACACTCTGACACTCTCAGACACTCTCTGACTCTCTGCATCACTCTCTGACACTCTCTGACACTCTCTATCACTCTCTGACACTCTCTGACACTCTCTGACACTCTCTGACACTCTCTGATACACTCTGACACTTCTATGACTCTCTGACACTCTCTATCACTCTCTGACAATCTCTGACACTCTCTGATACACTCTGAAACTCTCAGACACTCTCTGACACTCTCTATCACTCTCTGACACTCTCTGAAAATCTCTGATACATTCTGACACTCTCAGACACTCTCTGATACTCTGTATCACTCTCTGACACACTCTGACACTCTCTATCACTCTCTGACACTCTCTGTCACTCTCTGACAATCTCTGACACTCTCTGATACACTCTGAAACTCTCAAACACTCTCTGACACTCTCTATCACTCTCTGACACTCTCTGAAAATCTCTGATACACTCTGACACTCACAGACACTCTCAGACACTCTCTGACACTCTCTGATACCCGCTATCACTCTCTGACACTCTCACACCCTCTCTGCCACACTCTGACACTCTCAGGCACAATCAGACACTCTCTATCACTCTCCATCACTCTCCGACACTCTCTCATACTCTCTAACACTCTCTGAAACACTCAGGCACTCTCTGGGACTCTCTGACACTCTCTATCACTTTCTGACACTCTCTGACTCTGTCTGACACTCTCTGACACTCTCAGACACTCTGTGACACTCTCAGACACTCTCTGACACTCTCAGACACAGTTTGACACTCTCTCACATTCTGAGACTCTCTCTGACACAGTCTGACACTCTCAGACACTCTCTGACACTCTCTATCACTCTCTGACACTCTCTATCACTCTCTATAACTCTCTGACACTCTCTGAATCTCTCAGGCACTCTCTGACACTTTCTAACACTCTCTGAAACTCTCGGACACTTTTTATCACTCTCCCACACAGTCTGACACTCTCTGACACTTTCTATCACTCTCTGGCACTCTCAGACACTCTCAGACACATTCTATCTCTCTTTGACACTCTCTGACACTATCAGAGACTCTCAGGCAGTCTCAGACGCTCTCCATTACTCTCTGCCACTGTTTGACACTCTCTGACACTCTCAGACACTCCCTGACACGCTCAGACACTTTCTATCACTCTCTGACATTGTCTGACTTTCTCTGACACTCTCACACCCTCTCTGACACACTCTGACACTCTCAGGCACAATCAGACACTCTCTATCACTCTCCATCACTCTCCGACACTCTCTCATACTCGCTAACACTCTCTGAAACACTCAGGCACTCTCTGGGACTCTCTGACACTCTCTATCACTTTCTGACACTCTCTGACTCTGTCTGACTCTCTCTGACATTCTCAGACACTCTCAGACACTCTCAGACACTCTCTGACACACTCTGACACTCTCTGACACTCTCAGACACTCCCTTTCGCTCTCTATCACTCTATGACACTCCCTATCACTCCCTGACACTCTCAGATTCTGTCTGACAATCTCTTTCACTCTCCATCACTCTCTGACACTCTCTGACACTCTCAGACACTCTCTGACACCTCAGACATCTCTACCACTCTCTATCACTCTCTGATACTCTCCATCGCTCTCCGACACTCTCTGAAACTCTCTGATACACTCTGACACTCTCAGACACTCTCTGACACTCTGCACCACTCTCTGACACTCTCTGACACTCTCTATCACTCTCTGACACTCTCGGACACTCTCTGATACACTCTGACACTCTCAGACAGTCTCTGACACTTCTATCACTCGCTGACACACTCTGACTCTCTCTATCACACTCTGACAATCTCTGACACTCTCTGATACACTCTGAAACTCTCAGACACTCTCTATCACTCTCTGACACTCTCTGATACACTGTGACACTCTCAGACACTCTCTGACACTCTGTATCACACTCTGACACTCTCTGACACTCTCTATCACTCTCTGACACTCTCTGACACTCTCTGATACACTCTGACACTCTCAGACACTCTCTGACACTTATATAACTCTCTGACACACTCTGAAACTCTCTATCACTCTCTGAAAATCTCTCACACTCTCAGACACTCTCAGACACTCTCAGACAGTCTCAGACACTCTCTATCACTCTCTGAAACACTCGACCACGCATTGACACTCTCTATCTCTCTCTATCACTCTCTATCACTCTCTGACACTCTCTGACACTTTCCGACACTCTCAGGCAATCTCTACCACTCTCTATCACTCACTGACACTCTCTGACACTCTCAGACACTCTCTGACACCTCAGACATCTCTACCACTCTCTATCACTCTCTGATACTCTCCATCGCTCTCCGACACTCTCTGAAACTCTCTGATACACTCTGACACTCTCAGACACTCTCTGACACTCTGCACCAATCTCTGACACTCTCTATCACTCTCTGACACTCTCGGACACTCTCTGATACACTCTGACACTCTCAGACAGTCTCTGACACTTCTATCACTCGCTGACACACTCTGACTCTATCACACTCTGACAATCTCTGACACTCTCTGATACACTCTGAAACTCTCAGACACTCTCTATCACCCTCTGACACTCTCTGATACACTGTGACACTCTCAGACACTCTCTGACACTCTGTACCACACTCTGACACTCTCTGACACTCTCTATCACTCTCTGACACTCCCTGACACTCTCTGATACACTCTGACACTCTCAGACACTCTCTGACACTTATATAACTCTCTGACACACTCTGAAACTCTCTATCACTCTCTGACAATCTCTCACACTCTCAGACACTCTCAGACAGTCTCAGGTACTCTCTATCACTCTCTGAAACACTCGACCACGCATTGACACTCTCTATCTCTCTCTATCACTCTCTATCACTCTCTGACACTCTCTGACACTTTCCGACACTCTCAGGCAATCTCTACCACTCTCTATCACTCAATGACACTCTCTGACACTCTCTGACAATCTCAGACACAATCTGACACTCTCTAGGTCTCTCTGACACTCTCTGACACTTTCAGACACTCTCAGACACACTCATACAATCTCTGGCGCTCTCTATCGCTCTCTGGTGCTCTCTATCACTCTCTGACACTCTCTGACACTCTCTGACACTTTCAGACTGTCCATGTCACTTTCAGACTCTCTGACTCTCTCTATCACTCTATTTCACTCTCTGACACTCTATATCACTTTCTGACACTGCCTGACACACACTGACACTCTCAGGCACTCTCTGAAACTCTCTATCACTCTCTGAAACTCTCTGACACTCGCAGACACTCTCTGAAACTTTTTATCACTTTCCGACACTCTCAGACACTCTCAGACACTCTATGGCACTCTCTATCACTCTCTGACACTCTCTATCACACTCTGAAAATTTCTGTCACTCTCTGTCACTCTCTGTCACTCTCTGTCACTCTCTATCACTCTCTACCACTCTCTGTCACTCTCTGACACTCTTTGACACTCTCTATCACTCTCTGACACTCTCTGACACTCTCAGACCATCTCAGAACCTATCTGACACTTTCTATCACTCTCTGACTCTCTCAGACACTCTGTCACTTTCTATCACTCTCTGACACTGTTTGACACTCTCTGACACTCTCAGAAACTCTCAGACACTTTATATCACTCACTGCCACTCTCTGACACTCTCGGAGACTCTCAGATAGTCTCAGACACTTTCTGTCACTCTCTGACACTGTCTGACAATCTCTGACACTCTCAGAAAAAATCTTTCACTCTCTATCCCTCTTTGACACTCCCTATCACTCCCTAACACTCTCAGATACTCTCTGGCACTCTCTTTCACTCTCCATCACTCTTTGACACTGTCAGACACTCTCTGACAATCTCAGACTATCTCAGACACTATCTATCACTCTATGAAACTCTCCGACAATCTCTATCACACTCTATCACTCTCTGGCACAATCTGAATCTCTCTCTGACACTCTCTGACACTCTCTATCACTCTCTGACACTCTCTGACACTTTCCGACACTCTCAGACACACTCTACCACTCTCTATCACTCTCTGAGACTCTCTGAGACTCTCTGATACACTCTGACACTCCCTGACACTCCCTGACATTCTCTGACACTCTCTGACACTCTCTGACACTCTCTGACAATCTCAGACACTCCCTGACACTTTCTATGACTCTCTGACACTCTCTGACACTTTCAGACACTCTCAGACACACTCATATACTCTCTGGCGCTCTCTGGCACTCTATATCACTCTCTGGCACTCTCTATCACTCTCTATCACTCTCTATCACTCTCTGACACTCTCTGACACTCTCTGACACTCTCAGACTCTCACTGACGCTCTCAGTCTCTTTCTGACTCTCTCTATCACTCTCTGATACTCTCTGACACTCTCAGACACTCTCAGACATTCTCAGACACTCTCTGACACTCTCAGACGCTCTCTGACACTCTCTATCACTCTCTGACACTCTATATCACTTTCTGACACAGCCTGACACACACTGACACTCTCAGGCACTCTCTGAAACTCTCTATCACTCTCTGAAACTCTCTGACACTCGCAGACACTCTCTGACATTTTTTATCACTTTCTGACACTCTCTATCACTCTCTGACACTCTCTGACACTCTCTGTCACTCTCTGTCACTCTCTGACAATCTCTGCCACTCTCTACCACTCTCTGTCACTCTCTGACTCTCTCTGACACTCTCAGATACTCGCTGACGCTCTCAGACACTCTCAGACACTTTCTGTCACTCTCTGACACTCTCAGACACTCTCTGACACATTCTGTCACTCGCTGACACTCTCTGCCACTCTCAGAGGCTCTCAGACAGTCTCAGACACTTTCTATCACTCTCTGACACTGTCTGACAATCTCTGACACTGTCAGACACTCACTTTCACTCTCTATCCCTCTATGACATTCCCTATCTCTCCCTTACACTCTCAGATTCTCTATGACAATCTCTTTCACTCTCCATCACTCTCAGACACTCTCAGATACTCTCTGTCACTCTCAGACTCACTCAGACACTCTCTATCACACTCTATCACTCTCTGACACACTCTGACACTGTCTATCACTCTTTGACACTCTCTGACACTCACTATCACTCTCTATCACTCTCTGGCACACTCTGACACTCTCTGGCACTCTCAGACACTCTCTATCGCTCTCTATCACTCTCTGACACTCTCTGACACTCTCTGACACTCTCTATCACTCTCTGACACTCTCAGACACTCTCTATCACTCACTGACACACTCTATCACTCTCTGACACTCTCTGACACAATCTGACACACTCAGACACTCTAACACTCTCTATCACTCTCTGTTACTCTCTGACACACTCTGACACACTCTGAAACTATCTGTCAATCTCTGACACTCTCGATCACTCTCTGACATTCTCTATCACTCTCTGACACTAAAAGACACTCTCTATCACTCTCTGACACTCTCTGATACACTCTGACACTCTCAGACAGTCTCTGACACTTCTATCACTCTCTGAAACACTCTGACACTCTCTATCACTCTCTGACAATCTCTGACACTCTCTGACACTCTCAGACACTCTCAGACACTCCCTGACACTCTCTGAGACTCTCTGACACACTCACACCCTCTCTGACACACTCTGACACCCTCAGGCACTCTCAGACACTCTCTATCACTCTCCATCACTCTGCGACACTCTCTCATACTCTCTATCACTCTCTGAAACTCTCAGGCACTCGCTGGGACACTCTGACACTGTCTATCACTCTTTGACACTCTCTGACACTCACTATCACTCTCTATCACTCTCTGGCACACTCTGACACTCTCTGGCACTCTCAGACACTCTCTATCGCTCTCTATCACTCTCTGACACTCTCTGACACTCTCTGACACTCTCTATCACTCTCTGACACTCTCAGACACTCTCTATCACTCACTGACACACTCTATCACTCTCTGACAATCTCTGTTACTCTCTGACACACTCTGACACACTCTGAAACTATCTGTCAATCTCTGACACTCTCGATCACTCTCTGACATTCTCTATCACTCTCTGACACTAAAAGACACTCTCTATCACTCTCTGACACTCTCTGACACTCTCTGATACACTCTGACACTCTCAGACAGTCTCTGACACTTCTATCACTCTCTGAAACACTCTGACACTCTATATCACTTTCTGACACAGCCTGACACACACTGACACTCTCAGGCACTCTCTGAAACTCTCTATCACTCTCTGAAACTCTCTGACACTCGCAGACACTCTCTGACATTTTTTATCACTTTCTGACACTCTCTATCACTCTCTGACACTCTCTGACACTCTCTGTCACTCTCTGTCACTCTCTGACAATCTCTGCCACTCTCTACCACTCTCTGTCACTCTCTGACTCTCTCTGACACTCTCAGATACTCGCTGACGCTCTCAGACACTCTCAGACACTTTCTGTCACTCTCTGACACTCTCAGACACTCTCTGACACATTCTGTCACTCGCTGACACTCTCTGCCACTCTCAGAGGCTCTCAGACAGTCTCAGACACTTTCTATCACTCTCTGACACTGTCTGACAATCTCTGACACTGTCAGACACTCACTTTCACTCTCTATCCCTCTATGACATTCCCTATCTCTCCCTTACACTCTCAGATTCTCTATGACAATCTCTTTCACTCTCCATCACTCTCAGACACTCTCAGATACTCTCTGTCACTCTCAGACTCACTCAGACACTCTCTATCACACTCTATCACTCTCTGACACACTCTGACACTGTCTATCACTCTTTGACACTCTCTGACACTCACTATCACTCTCTATCACTCTCTGGCACACTCTGACACTCTCTGGCACTCTCAGACACTCTCTATCGCTCTCTATCACTCTCTGACACTCTCTGACACTCTCTGACACTCTCTATCACTCTCTGACACTCTCAGACACTCTCTATCACTCACTGACACACTCTATCACTCTCTGACACTCTCTGACACAATCTGACACACTCAGACACTCTAACACTCTCTATCACTCTCTGTTACTCTCTGACACACTCTGACACACTCTGAAACTATCTGTCAATCTCTGACACTCTCGATCACTCTCTGACATTCTCTATCACTCTCTGACACTAAAAGACACTCTCTATCACTCTCTGACACTCTCTGATACACTCTGACACTCTCAGACAGTCTCTGACACTTCTATCACTCTCTGAAACACTCTGACACTCTCTATCACTCTCTGACAATCTCTGACACTCTCTGACACTCTCAGACACTCTCAGACACTCCCTGACACTCTCTGAGACTCTCTGACACACTCACACCCTCTCTGACACACTCTGACACCCTCAGGCACTCTCAGACACTCTCTATCACTCTCCATCACTCTGCGACACTCTCTCATACTCTCTATCACTCTCTGAAACTCTCAGGCACTCGCTGGGACACTCTGACACTGTCTATCACTCTTTGACACTCTCTGACACTCACTATCACTCTCTATCACTCTCTGGCACACTCTGACACTCTCTGGCACTCTCAGACACTCTCTATCGCTCTCTATCACTCTCTGACACTCTCTGACACTCTCTGACACTCTCTATCACTCTCTGACACTCTCAGACACTCTCTATCACTCACTGACACACTCTATCACTCTCTGACAATCTCTGTTACTCTCTGACACACTCTGACACACTCTGAAACTATCTGTCAATCTCTGACACTCTCGATCACTCTCTGACATTCTCTATCACTCTCTGACACTAAAAGACACTCTCTATCACTCTCTGACACTCTCTGACACTCTCTGATACACTCTGACACTCTCAGACAGTCTCTGACACTTCTATCACTCTCTGAAACACTCTGACACTCTCTATCACTCTCTGACAATCTCTGACACTCTCTGACACTCTCAGACACTCTCAGACACTCCCTGACACTCTCTGAGACTCTCTGACACACTCACACCCTCTCTGACACACTCTGACACCCTCAGGCACTCTCAGACACTCTCTATCACTCTCCATCACTCTGCGACACTCTCTCATACTCTCTATCACTCTCTGAAACTCTCAGGCACTCGCTGGGACACTCTGACACTCTCTATCACTTTCTGACACACTCTGACTCTGTCTGACTCTCTCTGTCATTCTCAGACACTCTCAGACACTCTCAGACACTCTCTGACACACTCTGACACTCTCTGACACTCTCAGACACTCTCTGAAACTCTCTATCACTCTATGACATTCACTATCACTCCCTGACACTCTCAGATTCTGTCTGACAATCTCTTTCACTCTCCATCACTCTCTGACACTCTCTGACACTCTCAGTCACTCTCTGACACTCTCTGACACTCTCTGACACCTCAGACATCTCTACAACTCTCTATCACTCTCTGAGACTCTCTGATACACTCTGACACTCTCAGACACTCTCTGACTCTCTGCATCACTCTCTGACACTCTCTGACACTCTCTATCACTCTCTGACACTCTCTGACACTCTCTGATACACTCTGACACTTCTATGACTCTCTGACACTCTCTATCACTCTCTGACAATCTCTGACACTCTCTGATACACTCTGACACTCTCAGACACTCTCAGACACTCTTGACACTATCTATCACTGTATGACACTCTCAGACACTCTCTGTCACTTTCTCTCACTCTCTGACACTGTTTGACACTCTCTGACATCCTCTGACACTCTCAGACACCCTCTGACACTTTCTATCACTCTCTGACACTCTCAGAAACTCTCAGACAGTCTCAGACAATTTCTATCACTCTCTGACACTGCCTGACACTCTCTGACACTCTCAGACACTCTCTTTCACTCTCTATCCCTCTATGCCACTGTCTGGCACTCTCAGACATTCTGTGACACTCTCAGACACTCTCTGACACTCTCAGACACAGTTTGACACTCTCAGACACTCTCTATCACTCACTGACACACTCTATCACTCTCTGACAATCTCTGTTACTCTCTGACACACTCTGACACACTCTGAAACTATCTGTCAATCTCTGACACTCTCCATCACTCTCTGACATTCTCTATCACTCTCTGACACTAAAAGACACTCTCTATCACTCTCTGACACTCTCTGACACTCTCTGATACACTCTGACACTCTCAGACAGTCTCTGACACTTCTATCACTCTCTGAAACACTCTGACACTCTCTATCACTCTCTGACAATCTCTGACACTCTCTGACACTCTCAGACACTCTCAGACACTCCCTGACACTCTCTGAGACTCTCTGACACACTCACACCCTCTCTGACACACTCTGACACCCTCAGGCACTCTCAGACACTCTCTATCACTCTCCATCACTCTGCGACACTCTCTCATACTCTCTATCACTCTCTGAAACTCTCAGGCACTCGCTGGGACACTCTGACACTCTCTATCACTTTCTGACACACTCTGACTCTGTCTGACTCTCTCTGTCATTCTCAGACACTCTCAGACACTCTCAGACACTCTCTGACACACTCTGACACTCTCTGACACTCTCAGACACTCTCTGAAACTCTCTATCACTCTATGACATTCGCTATCACTCCCTGACACTCTCAGATTCTGTCTGACAATCTCTTTCACTCTCCATCACTCTCTGACACTCTCTGACACTCTCAGTCACTCTCTGACACTCTCTGACACCTCAGACATCTCTACAACTCTCTATCACTCTCTGAGACTCTCTGATACACTCTGACACTCTCAGACACTCTCTGACTCTCTGCATCACTCTCTGACACTCTCTGACACTCTCTATCACTCTCTGACACTCTCTGATACACTCTGACACTTCTATGACTCTCTGACACTCTCTATCACTCTCTGACAATCTCTGACACTCTCTGATACACTCTGACACTCTCAGACACTCTCAGACACTCTTGACACTATCTATCACTGTATGACACTCTCAGACACTCTCTGTCACTTTCTCTCACTCTCTGACACTGTTTGACACTCTCTGACATTCTCTGACACTCTCAGACACCCTCTGACACTTTCTATCACTCTCTGACACTCTCAGAAACTCTCAGACAGTCTCAGACAATTTCTATCACTCTCTGACACTGCCTGACACTCTCTGACACTCTCAGACACTCTCTTTCACTCTCTATCCCTCTATGCCACTCTCTGGCACTCTCAGACATTCTGTGACACTCTCAGACACTCTCTGACACTCTCAGACACAGTTTGACACTCTCTCACATTATGAGACACTCTCTGACACAGTCTGACACTCTCAGACACTCTCTGTCACTCTCTATCACTCTTTGACACTCTCTATCACTCTCTATAACTCTCTGACACTCTCAGGCACTCTCTGACACTTTCTAACACTCTCTGAATCTGTCTGACTTTCTCTGACACTCTCTGACACTCTCACACCCTCTCTGCCACACTCTGACACTCTCAGGCACAATCAGACACTCTCTATCACTTTCTGACACACTCTGACTCTGTCTGACTCTCTGACATTCTCAGACACTCTCAGACACTCTCAGACACTCTCAGACACTCTCTGACACACTCTGACACTCTCTGACACTCTCAGACACTCTCTGAAACTCTCTATCACTCTATGACATTCACTATCACTCCCTGACACTCTCAGATTCTGTCTGACAATCTCTTTCACTCTCCATCACTCTCTGACACTCTCTGACACTCTCAGTCACTCTCTGACACTCTCTGACACTCTCTGACACCTCAGACATCTCTACAACTCTCTATCACTCTCTGATACTCTCTGATACACTCTGACACTCTCAGACACTCTCTGACTCTCTGCATCACTCTCTGACACTCTCTGACACTCTCTATCACTCTCTGACACTCTCTGATACACTCTGACACTTCTATGACTCTCTGACACTCTCTATCACTCTCTGACAATCTCTGACACTCTCTGATACACTCTGACACTCTCAGACACTCTCAGACACTCTCTGACACTATCTATCACTGTATGACACTCTCAGACACTCTCTGTCACTTTCTCTCACTCTCTGACACTGTTTGACACTCTCTGACATTCTCTGACACTCTCAGACACCCTCTGACACTTTCTATCACTCTCTGACACTCTCAGAAACTCTCAGACAGTCTCAGACAATTTCTATCACTCTCTGACACTGCCTGACACTCTCTGACACTCTCAGACACTCTCTTTCACTCTCTATCCCTCTATGCCACTCTCTGACACTCTCAGACATTCTGTGACACTCTCAGACACTCTCTGACACTCTCAGACACAGTTTGACACTCTCTCACATTATGAGACACTCTCTGACACAGTCTGACACTCTCAGACACTCTCTGACACTCTCTATCACTCTCTGACACTCTCTATCACTCTCTATAACTCTCTGACACTCTCAGGCACTCTCTGACACTTTCTAACACTCTCTGAAACTGTCTGACTTTCTCTGACTCTCTGACACTCTCACACCCTCTCTGCCACACTCTGACACTCTCAGGCACAATCAGACACTCTCTATCACTCTCCATCACTCTCCGACACTCTCTCATACTCTCTAACACTCTCTGAAACACTCAGGCACTCTCTGGGACTCTCTGACACTCTCTATCACTTTCTGACACTCTCTGACTCTGTCTGACTCTCTCTGACATTCTCAGACACTCTCAGACACTCTCTGACACTCTCAGACACTCTCTTTCACTCTCTATCCCTCTATGACACTCTCTGACACTCTCAGACACTCTGTGACACTCTCAGACACTCTCTGACACTCTCACACACAGTTTGACACTCTCTCACATTCTGAGACACTCTCTGACACAGTCTGACACTCTCAGACACTCTCTGACACTCTCTATCACTCTCTGACACTCTCTATCACTCTCTATAACTCTCAGACACTCTCTTTCACTCTCTATCCCTCTATGACACTCTCTGACACTCTCAGACACTCTGTGACACTCTCAGACACTCTCTGACACTCTCAGACACAGTTTGACACTCTCTCACATTCTGAGACACTCTCTGACACAGTCTGACACTCTCAGGCACTCTCTGACACTTTCTAACACTCTCTGAAACTCTCGGACACTTTTCATCACTCTCCCACACACTCTGACACTCTCTGACACTTTCTATCACTCTCTGGCACTCTCAGACACTCTCAGACACATTCTATCTCTCTTTGACACTCTCTGACACTATCAGAGACTCTCAGGCAGTCTCAGACGCTCTCCATTACTCTCTGCCACTGTTTGACACTCTCTGACACTCTCAGACACTCCCTGACACGCTCAGGCACTTTCTATCACTCTCTGACACTGTCTGACTTTCTCTGACACTCTCTGACACTCTCACACCCTCTCTGACACACTCTGACACTCTCAGGCACAATCAGACACTCTCTATCACTCTCCATCACTCTCCGACACTCTCTCATACTCGCTAACACTCTCTGAAACACTCAGGCACTCTCTGGGACTCTCTGACACTCTCTATCACTTTCTGACACTCTCTGACTCTGTCTGACTCTCTCTGACATTCTCAGTCACTCTCAGACACTCTCAGACACTCTCAGACACTCTCTGACACACTCTGACACTCTCTGACACTCTCAGACACTCCCTTTCGCTCTCTATCACTCTATGACACTCCCTATCACTCCCTGACACTCTCAGATTCTGTCTGACAATCTCTTTCACTCTCCATCACTCTCTGACACTCTCTGACACTCTCAGACACTCTCTGACACCTCAGACATCTCTACCACTCTCTATCACTCTCTGATACTCTCCATCGCTCTCCGACACTGTCTGAAACTCTCTGATACACTCTGACACTCTCAGACACTCTCTGGCACTCTGCACCACTCTCTGACACTCTCTGACACTCTCTATCACTCTCTGACACTCTCGGACACTCTCTGATACACTCTGACACTCTCAGACAGTCTCTGACACTTCTATCACTCGCTGACACACTCTGACTCTCTCTATCACACTCTGACAATCTCTGACACTCTCTGATACACTCTGAAACTCTCAGACACTCTCTATCACTCTCTGACACTCTCTGATGCACTGTGACACTCTCAGACACTCTCTGACACTCTGTATCACACTCTGACACTCTCTGACACTCTCTATCACTCTCTGACACTCTCTGACACTCTCTGATACACTCTGACACTCTCAGACACTCTCTGACACTTATATAACTCTCTGACACACTCTGAAACTCTCTATCACTCTCTGACAATCTCTCACACTCTCAGACACTCTCAGACACTCTCAGACAGTCTCAGACACTCTCTATCACTCTCTGAAACACTCGACCACGCATTGACACTCTCTATCTCTCTCTATCACTCTCTATCACTCTCTGACACTCTCTGACACTTTCCGACACTCTCAGGCAATCTCTACCACTCTCTATCACTCACTGACACTCTCTGACACTCTCTGACAATCTCAGACACAATCTGACACTCTCTAGGTCTCTCTGACACTCTCTGACACTTTCAGACACTCTCAGACACACTCATACAATCTCTGGCACTCTCTATCGCTCTCTGGTGCTCTCTATCACTCTCTGACACTCTCTGACACTCTCTGACACTTTCAGACTGTCCATGTCACTTTCAGACTCTCTGACTCTCTCTATCACTCTATTTCACTCTCTGACACTCTATATCACTTTCTGACACTGCCTGACACACACTGACACTCTCAGGCACTCTCTGAAACTCTCTATCACTCTCTGAAACTCTCTGACACTCGCAGACACTCTCTGAAACTTTTTATCACTTTCCGACACTCTCAGACACTCTCAGACACTCTCTGGCACTCTCTATCACTCTCTGACACTCTCTATCACACTCTGAAAATTTCTGTCACTCTCTGTCACTCTCTGTCACTCTCTGTCACTTTCTATCACTCTCTACCACTCTCTGTCACTCTCTGACACTCTTTGACACTCTCTATCACTCTCTGACACTCTCTGACACTCTCAGACCCTCTCAGAACCTATCTGACACTTTCTATCACTCTCTGACTCTCTCAGACACTCTGTCACTTTCTATCACTCTCTGACACTATTTGACACTCTCTGACACTCTCAGTCACTCTCGGATACACTCTGACACTCGCTGACACTCTCAGACTCTCTCTGACACTCTCTTACACACGCTATCACTCTCTGACACACTCTGTCACACACTGACACTCGCTGAAACTCCCTTACACCCTCTGACACTCTCTGGCACTCTCTGGCACTCTCCGGCACTCTATATCACTCTCTGACACTCTCTGACACTCGCAGACACTCTCTGACACATTCTATCAATTACTGACACTCTCAGACATTTTCAGACACTCTCTGACACACTCTACCACTCTATGACACTCTCTGACACTCTCTATCACTCTCTGACAATCTCTGACACTCTCTGATACTCTCTGATACTCTCTGACTCTCTCTTTCACTCTCTGACACTCTCTGACACTCTCTGATACACTCTGACACTCTCAGACAGTCGCTGACACTTCTATCACTCTCTGACACTCTCCATCACTCTCTGACACTCTCTGATACACTCTGAAACTCTCAGACACTCTCTGACACTCTCTGTCGCTCTCGGATACACTCTGACACTCGCTGACACTCTCAGACTCTCTCTGACACTCTCTTACACATGCTATCACTCTCTGACACACTCTGTCACACACTGACTCTCGCTGAAACTCCCTTACACGTTCTGACACTCTCTGGCACTCTCTGGCACTCTCCGGCACTCTATAACACTCTCTGACACTCTCTGACACTCTCTATCACTCTCTGACACTCTCTGACACTCTCTGATACACTCTGACACTCTCAGACAGTCGCTGACACTTCTATCACTCTCTGACACTCTCTATCACTCTCTGACAATCTCTGACACTCTCTGATACACCATGGCACTCTCTGACACATTCTCTCACTCTCTACACTCTCTGACAATCTCAGACACAATCAGACACTCTCAGACACACTCAGACACTCTCTGACACTCTCTGACTATCTCAGACACAATCAGACGCTCTCTGGCACTCTCTGGCGCTCTCTATCACTCTCTGGCACTCTCTATCACTCTCTGACACTCTCTGACACTCTCTGACACTCTCTGAATGTTTATATCACTCTCTGACACACTCTATCACTGTCTGACACTTCCTGACACTCTCAGACTCTCCCTGACAATCTCAGACTCTCTCTGACTCTCTCTATCACTCTCTGACACTCTCTGACACTCTCTATCACTCTCTGACACTCTCAGACACTCTCAGACACTCTCTGACACTCTCTGACACTCTCTGACGCTCTCAGACACTCTCTCTCACTCTCCATCACTCTCCATCACTCTCTGACACTCTCTATCACTTTCTGACACTGCCTGACACACACTGACACTCTCAGGCACTCTCTGAAAGTCTCTATCACTCTCTGAAACTCTCTGACACTCGCAGACACTCTCTGACACATTCTATCAATTACTGACACTCTCAGACACACTCAGACATTTTCAGACACTCTCTGACACACTCTATGACAATCTCTGACACTCTCTATCACTCTCTGACAATCTCTGACACTCGCTGATACTCTCTGACACTCTCTAATACTCTCTATCACTCTCTGACACTCTCTGACACTCTCTGATACACTCTGACACTCTCAGACAGTCTCTGACACTTCTATCATTCTCTGACACTCTCTATCACTCTCTGAAAATCTCTGACACTCTCTGATACACTCTGAAACTGTCAGACACTCTCTGTCACTCTCTGACACTCTCTGAAAATCTCTGATACACTCTGACACTCTCAGACACTATCTGACACTCTGTATCACTCTCTGACACTCTCTGACACTCTCTATCACACTCTGACAATCTCTGACACTCTCTGATACACTCTGAAACTGCCAGACACTCTCTGACACACTCTATCACTCTCTGACACTCTCTGAAAATCTCTGATACAGTCTGACACTCACAGACACTCTCAGACACTGTCTGACACTCTCAGGCACTCTCTCGCAATCTCTGACACGCTATATCACTCTCTGACACTCTCTGAAACTCTCTATCACTCTCTGATACTCTCTGACACTCTCTGACACTCTCTGTCGCTCTCGGATACACTCTGACACTCGCTGACACTCTCAGACTCTCTCTGACACTCTCTTACACACGCTATCACTCTCTGACACACTCTGTCACACACTGACACTCGCTGAAACTCCCTTACACCCTCTGACACTCTCTGGCACTCTCTGGCACTCTCCGCCACTCTATACCACTCTCTGACACTCTCTGACACTCTCTATCACTCTCTGACACTCGCAGACACTCTCTGACACATTCTATCAATTACTGACACTCTCAGACACTCTCAGACATTTTCAGACACTCTCTGACACACTCTACCACTCTATGACACTCTCGGACACTCTCTATCACTCTCTGACAATCTCTGACACTCTCTGATACTCTCTGACACTCTCTGACTCTCTCTTTCACTCTCTGACACTCTCTGACACTCTCTGATACACTCTGACACTCTCAGACAGTCGCTGACACTTCCATCACTCTCTGACACTCTCCATCACTCTCTGACACTCTCTGATACACTCTGAAACTCTCAGACACTCTCTGACACTCTCTGTCGCTCTCGGATACACTCTGACACTCGCTGACACTCTCAGACTCTCTCTGACACTCTCTTACACATGCTATCACTCTCTGACACACTCTGTCACACACTGACACTCGCTGAAACTCCCTTACACCTTCTGACACTCTCTGGCACTCTCTGGCACTCTCCGGCACTCTATAACACTCTCTGACACTCTCTGACACTCTCTATCACTCTCTGACACTCTCTGACACTCTCTGATACACTCTGACACTCTCAGACAGTCGCTGACACTTCTATCACTCTCTGACACTCTCTATCACTCTCTGACAATCTCTGACACTCTCTGATACACTCTGACACTCTCTGACACTCTCTGACACTCTCTGTCACTCTCGGATTCACTCTGACACTCGCTGACACTCTCATACTCTCTCTGACACTCTCTTACACATGCTATCACTCTCTGACACACTCTGTCACACACTGACACTCGCTGAAACTCCCTTACACCCTCTGACACTCTCTGGCACTCTCAGGCACACTCCGTCACTCTATATCACTCCCTGACACTCTCTGACACTCTCTATCACTCTCTGACACTCTCTGACACTCTCTATCACTCTCTGACAATCTCTGACACTCTCTGATACACTCTGAAACTGTCAGACACTCTCTGACACTCTCTATCACTCTCTGACACTCTCTGAAAATCTCTGATACACTCTGACACTCACAGACACTCTCATACACTGTCTGACACTCTCAGGCACTCTCTGACACTCTCTGGCACTCTCTCGCACTCTCTGACACGCTATATCACTCTCTGACACTCTCTGAAACTCTCTATCACTCTCTGATACTCTCTGACACTCTCTGACACTCTCTGTCGCTCTCGGATACACTCTGACACTCGCTGACACTCTCAGACTCTCTCTGACACTCTCTTACACACGCTATCACTCTCTGACACACTCTGTCACACACTGACACTCGCTGAAACTCCCTTACACCCTCTGACACTCTCTGGCACTCTCTGGCACTCTCCGCCACTCTATATCACTCTCTGACACTCTCTGACACTCTCTATCACTCTCTGACACTCGCAGACACTCTCTGACACATTCTATCAATTACTGACACTCTCAGACTCTCTCAGACATTTTCAGACACTCTCTGACACACTCTACCACTCTATGACACTCTCTATCACTCTCTGACAATCTCTGACACTCTCTGATACTCTCTGACACTCTCTGACTCTCTCTTTCACTCTCTGACACTCTCTGACACTCTCTGATACACTCTGACACTCTCAGACAGTCGCTGACACTTCTATCACTCTCTGACACTCTCCATCACTCTCTGACACTCTCTTACACATGCTATCACTCTCTGACACACTCTGTCACACACTGACACTCGCTGAAACTCCCTTACACCTTCTGACACTCTCTGGCACTCTCTGGCACTCTCCGGCACTCTATAACACTCTCTGACACTCTCTATCACTCTCTGACACTCTCTGACACTCTCTGATACACTCTGACACTCTCAGACAGTCGCTGACACTCTCTGATACACTCTGAAACTCTCAGACACTCTCTGACACTCTCTGTCACTCTCGGATACACTCTGACACTCGCTGACACTCTCAGACTCTCTCTGACACTCTCTTACACATGCTATCACTCTCTGATACACTCTGTCACACACTGACACTCGCTGAAACTCCCTTACACCCTCTGACACTCTCTGGCACTCTCAGGCACACTCCGGCACTCTATGTCACTCTCTGACACTCTCTGACACTCTCTATCACTCTCTGACACTCTCTGACACTCTCTATCACTCTCTGACAATCTCTGACACTCTCTGATACACTCTGAAACTCTCACACACTCTCTGACACTCTCTATCACTCTCTGACACTCTCTGAAAATCTCTGATACACTCTGACACTCACAGACACTCTCAGACACTGTCTGACACTCTCAGGCACTCTCTGACACTCTCTGGCACTCTCTCGCACTCTCTGACACGCTATATCACTCTCTGACACTCTCTGAAACTCTCTATCACTCTCTGATACTCTCTGACACTCTCTGACACTCTCTGTCGCTCTCGGATACACTCTGACACTCGCTGACACTCTCAGACTCTCTCTGACACTCTCTTACACACGCTATCACTCTCTGACACACTATGTCACACACTGACACTCGCTGAAACTCCCTTACACCCTCTGACACTCTCTGGCACTCTCTGGCACTCTCCGGCACTCTATATCACTCTCTGACACTCTCTGACACTCTCTATCACTCTCTGACACTCTCTGACACTCGCAGACACTCTCTGACACATTCTATCAATTACTGACACTCTCAGACACTCTCAGACATTTTCAGACACTCTCTGACACACTCTACCACTCTATGACACTCTCTGACACTCTCTATCACTCTCTGACAATCTCTGACACTCTCTGATACTCTCTGACACTCTCTGACTCTCTCTTTCACTCTCTGACACTCTCTGACACTCTCTGATACACTCTGACACTCTCAGACAGTCGCTGACACTTCCATCACTCTCTGACACTCTCCATCACTCTCTGACACTCTCTGATACACTCTGAAACTCTCAGACACTCTCTGACACTCTCTGTCGCTCTCGGATACACTCTGATACTCGCTGACACTCTCAGACTCTCTCTGACACTCTCTTACACATGCTATCACTCTCTGACACACGATGTCACACACTGACACTCGCTGAAACTCCCTTACACCTTCTGACACTCTCTGGCACTCTCTGGCACTCTCCGGCACTCTATAACACTCTCTGACACTCTCTGACACTCTCTATCACTCTCTGACACTCTCTGACACTCTCTGATACACTCTGACACTCTCTGATACTCTCGATCACTCTCTATCACTCTCTATCACTCTCTATCACTCTCTGACACTCTCAGACACTCTCAGACAGTCTCAGACACTCTCTATCACTCTCTGAAACTCTCTACCACGCTTTGACTCTCTCTAACTCTCTCCATCACTCTCTGGCACTCTCTGACACTCTCGGATACACTCTGACACTCCCTGGATCTCTCTGACACTCTCTTTCACTGTCTGACACTCTCTGACAATCTCTGACAATCTCAGACACAGTCAGACACTCTCTGACACTCTCTATCACTCTCTGACACTCTCTGACACATTCAGACACTCTCAGACACTCACTACCACTCTCTACCACTCTCTGACACTCTCTGATACACTCTGAAACTCTCAGACACTCTCTGACACTAACTATCACTCTCTGACACTCTCTGAAAATCTCTGATACACTCTGACGCTCTCTGACAATCTCTGACACTCTCTGATACACTCTGAAACTCTCAGACACTCTCTGACACTCTCTGTCACTCTCTGGCACTCTCTGAAAATCTCTGATACACTCTGACACTCACAGACACTCTCAGACACTGTCTGACACTCTCTGATACCCTCTATCTCTCTCTGATACTCCCTGAAACTCTCAGGCACTCTCTCGCACTCTCTGACACTCTATATCACTCTCTGACACTCTCTGAAACTCTCTATCACTCTCTGACACTCTCTGACACTCTCTGTCGCTCTCGGATACACTCTGACTCTCTCTGACACTCTCTTACACACGCTATCACTCTCTGACACACTCTGGCACACACTGACACTCGCTGAAACTCCCTTACACCCTCTGACACTCTCTGGTACTCTCTGGCACTCTCCGGCACTCTATATCACTCTCTGACACTCTCTGACACTCTCTATCACTCTCTGACACTCTCTGACACTCTCGATCACTCCCTATCACTCTCTATCACTCTCTGACACTCTCAGACAATCTCAGACAGTCTCAGACACTCTCTATCACTCTCTGAAACTCTCTACCACGCTTTGACTCTCTCTAACGCTCTCTATCACTCTCTGGCACTCTCTGAAACTCTCGGATACACTCTGACACTCCCTGACTCTCTCTGACACTCTCTTTCACTCTCTGACATTCTCTGACAATCTCAGACACACTCAGACATACTCAGACACTCTCTGACACTCACTACCACTCTCTGACACTCTCTGATACACTCTGACACACCCTGACACTCTCTGACACATTCTGTCACTCTATAACACTCTCTGACACTCTCTATCACTCTCTGACACTCTCTGACACTCTCTGATACACTCTGACACTCTCAGACAGTCGCTGACACTCTCTGATACACTCTGAAACTCTCAGACACTCTCTGACACTCTCTGTCACTCTCGGATACACTCTGACACTCGCTGACACTCTCAGACTCTCTCTGACACTCTCTTACACATGCTATCACTCTCTGATACACTCTGTCACACACTGACACTCGCTGAAACTCCCTTACACCCTCTGACACTCTCTGGCACTCTCAGGCACACTCCGACACTCTATGTCACTCTCTGACACTCTCTGACACTCTCTATCACTCTCTGACACTCTCTGACACTCTCTATCACTCTCTGACAATCTCTGACACTCTCTGATACACTCTGAAACTCTCACACACTCTCTGACACTCTCTATCACTCTCTGACACTCTCTGAAAATCTCTGATACACTCTGACACTCACAGACACTCTCAGACACTGTCTGACACTCTCAGGCACTCTCTGACACTCTCTGGCACTCTCTCGCACTCTCTGACACGCTATATCACTCTCTGACACTCTCTGAAACTCTCTATCACTCTCTGATACTCTCTGACACTCTCTGACACTCTCTGTCGCTCTCGGATACACTCTGACACTCGCTGACACTCTCAGACTCTCTCTGACACTCTCTTACACACGCTATCACTCTCTGACACACTATGTCACACACTGACACTCGCTGAAACTCCCTTACACCCTCTGACACTCTCTGGCACTCTCTGGCACTCTCCGGCACTCTATATCACTCTCTGACACTCTCTGACACTCTCTATCACTCTCTGACACTCTCTGACACTCGCAGACACTCTCTGACACATTCTATCAATTACTGACACTCTCAGACACTCTCAGACATTTTCAGACACTCTCTGACACACTCTACCACTCTATGACACTCTCTGACACTCTCTATCACTCTCTGACAATCTCTGACACTCTCTGATACTCTCTGACACTCTCTGACTCTCTCTTTCACTCTCTGACACTCTCTGACACTCTCTGATACACTCTGACACTCTCAGACAGTCGCTGACACTTCCATCACTCTCTGACACTCTCCATCACTCTCTGACACTCTCTGATACACTCTGAAACTCTCAGACACTCTCTGACACTCTCTGTCGCTCTCGGATACACTCTGATACTCGCTGACACTCTCAGACTCTCTCTGACACTCTCTTACACATGCTATCACTCTCTGACACACGATGTCACACACTGACACTCGCTGAAACTCCCTTACACCTTCTGACACTCTCTGGCACTCTCTGGCACTCTCCGGCACTCTATAACACTCTCTGACACTCTCTGACACTCTCTATCACTCTCTGACACTCTCTGACACTCTCTGATACACTCTGACACTCTCTGACACTCTCGATCACTCTCTATCACTCTCTATCACTCTCTGACACTCTCAGACACTCTCAGACAGTCTCAGACACTCTCTATCACTCTCTGAAACTCTCTACCACGCGTTGACTCTCTCTAACTCTCTCCATCACTCTCTGGCACTCTCTGACACTCTCGGATACACTCTGACACTCCCTGACTCTCTCTGACACTCTCTTTCACTGTCTGACACTCTCTGACAATCTCTGACAATCTCAGACACACTCAGACACTCTCTGACACTCTCTATCACTCTCTGACACTCTCTGACACATTCAGACACTCTCAGACACTCACTACCACTCTCTACCACTCTCTGACACTCTCTGATACACTCTGAAACTCTCAGACACTCTCTGACACTAACTATCACTCTCTGACACTCTCTGAAAATCTCTGATACACTCTGACGCTCTCTGACAATCTCTGACACTCTCTGATACACTCTGAAACTCTCAGACACTCTCTGACACTCTATGTCACTCTCTGGCACTCTCTGAAAATCTCTGATACACTCTGACACTCACAGACACTCTCAGACACTGTCTGACACTCTCTGATACCCTCTATCTCTCTCTGATACTCCCTGACACTCTCAGGCACTCTCTCGCACTCTCTGACACTCTATATCACTCTCTGACACTCTCTGAAACTCTCTATCACTCTCTGACACTCTCTGACACTCTCTGTCGCTCTCGGATACACTCTGACTCTCTCTAACACTCTCTTACACACGCTATCACTCTCTGACACACTCTGGCACACACTGACACTCGCTGAAACTCCCTTACACCCTCTGACACTCTCTGGTACTCTCTGGCACTCTCCGGCACTCTATATCACTCTCTGACACTCTCTGACACTCTCTATCACTCTCTGACACTCTCTGACACTCTCGATCACTCCCTATCACTCTCTATCACTCTCTGACACTCTCAGACACTCTCAGACAGTCTCAGACACTCTCTATCACTCTCTGAAACTCTCTACCACGCTTTGACTCTCTCTAACGCTCTCTATCACTCTCTGGCACTCTCTGAAACTCTCGGATACACTCTGACACTCCCTGACTCTCTCTGACACTCTCTTTCACTCTCTGACATTCTCTGACAATCTCAGACACACTCAGACATACTCAGACACTCTCTGACACTCACTACCACTCTCTGACACTCTCTGATACACTCTGACACACCCTGACACTCTCTGACACATTCTGTCACTCTCTGACACTCTCTGACAATCTCAGACACAATCAGAAACTCTCAGACACTCTCTGTCACTCTCTGACACTCTCTGACTCTTTCAGACACTCTCAGACACACTCAGACACTCTCTGGCACTCTCTGGCACTCTTTATCACTGTCTGACACTCTCGATCACTCTCTGACAATCTCTGACACTCTCTGATGCTCTCAGACAGTCTCTGACACTTCTATCACTCTCTGACACTCTCTATCACTCTCTGACAATCTCTGACACTCTCTGATACACTCTGAATCTCTCAGACACTCTCGGACACTAACTATCACTTTCTGACACTCTCTGAAAATCTCTGATACACTCTGACACTCTCTATCACTCTCTGACATTCTCTGACACTCTCTATCACTCTCTGACAATCTCTGACACTCTCTGATACACTCTGAAACTCTCAGACACTCTCTGACACTCTCTATCACTCTCTGAAACTCTCTGAAAATCTCTGATACACTCTGACACTCACAGACACTCTCAGACACTGTCTGACACTCTCTGATACCCTCTATCACTCTCTGATACTCCCTGACACTCTCAGGCACTCTCTCGCACTCTCTGACACTCGATATCACTCTCTGACACTCTCTGAAACTCTCTATCACTCTCTGACACTCTCTGACACTCTCTATCACTCTCTGACACTCTCTGACACTCTCTGTCGCTCTCGGATACACTCTGACACTCGCTGACACTCTCAGACTCTCTCTGACACTCTCTTACACACGCTATCACTCTCTGACACACTCTGGCACACACTGACTCTCGCTGAAACTCCCTTACACCCTCTGACACTCTCTGGCACTCTCTGGCACTCTCCGGCACTCTATATCACTCTCTGACACTCTCTGACACTCTCTATCACTCTCTATTACTCTCTGACACTCTCAGACACTCTCAGACACTCTCAGACAGTCTCAAACAGTCTCAGACACTCTCTATCACTCTCGGAAACTCTCTACCACGCTTTGACTCTCTCTAACTCTCTCTATCACTCTCTGGCACTCTCTGACACTCTCGGATACACTCTGACACTCCCTGACTCTCTCTGACACTCTCTTTCACTCTCTGACACTCTCTGACAATCTCAGACACACTCAGACACACTCAGACACTCTCTGACACTCTCTATCACTCTCTGACACTCTCGGACACATTCAGACACTCTCAGACACTCACTACCACTCTCTGACACTCTCTGACACTCTCTGATACACTCTGACACTCTCTGACACATTCTGTCACTCTCTGACACTCTCTGACAATCTCAGACACAATCAGAAACTCTCAGACACACTCAGACACTCACTGGCACTCTTTATCACTCTCTGACACTCTCTGACAATCTCAGACACAATCAGACACTCTCTGGCGCTCTCTGGCGCTCTCTATCACTCTCTGGCACTCTCTATCACTCTCTCACACGCTCTGACACTTTCTGACACTCTCTGAATGTTTATATCACTCTCTGACGCACTCTATCACTGTCTGACACTGCCTGACACTCTCAGACTCTCCCTGACAATCTCAGACTCTCTCTGACTCTCTCTATCACTCTCTGACACTCTCTGTCACTCTCTGACACTCTCTGACACTCTCTGACACTCTCTGACACTCTCTGACACTCTCTATCACTTTCTGACACTTCCTGACACACACTGACACTCTCAGGCACTCTCTGAACGTCTCTATCACTCTCTGAAACTCTCTGACACTCGCAGACACTCTCTGACACATTATATCAATTACTGACACTCTCAGACACTCTCAGACATTTTCAGACACTCTCTGACACACTCTGTCACTCTGTGACACTCTCTGACACTTTCTATCACTCTCTGACAATCTCTGACACTCTCTGATACTCTCTGACTCTGTCTATCACTCTCTGACACTCTCTGACACTCTCTGATACACTCTGACACTCTCAGACAGTCGCTGACACTTCTATCACTCTCTGACACTCTCTATCACTCTCTGACAATCTCTGATACTCTCTGATACACTCTGAAACTCTCAGACACTCTCTGACACTCTCTATCACTCTCTGACACTCTCTGAAAATCTTTGATACACTCTGACACTCTCAGACACTCTCTGACACTCTGTATCACTCTCTGACACTCTCTATCACTCTCTGACAATCTCTGACACTCTCTGATACACTCTGAAACTCTCAGATACTCTCTGACACTCTCTATCACTCTTTGACACTCTCTGAAAATCTCAGATACACTCTGACACTCACAGACACTGTCTGACACGCTCTGATACCCTCTATCACTCTCTGATACTCTCTGACACTCTCAGGCACTCTCTGACACTCTCTGAAACTCTCTATCACTCTCTGACACTCTCTGACACTCTCTGTCGCTCTCAGATACACTCTGACACTCGCTGACACTCTTAAACTCTCTCTGACACTCTCTTACACACGCTATCACTCTCTGACACACTCTGTCACACACTGACACTCGCTGAAATTCCCTTCCACCCTCTGACACTCTCTGGCACTCTCTGGCACTATCCGGCACTCTATGTCTCTCTCTGACACTCTCTGACACTCTCTGACACTCTCTATCACTCACTGACACTCTCTGACACTCGCAGACACTCTCTGACACATTCTATCAATTACTGACACTCTCAGACACTCTCAGAAATTTTCAGACACTCTCTGACACTCTCTATCACTCTCTGACAATCTCTGACACTCTCTGATACTCTCTGACACTCTCTGACTTTCTCTATCACTCTCTGACACTCTCTGACACTCTCTGATACACTCTGACACTCTCAGACAGTCGCTGACACTTCTATCACTCTCTGACACTCTCTATCACTCTCTGACAATCTCTGACACTCTCTGATACACTCTGAAACTCTCTGACAATCTCTGACGCTCTCTGTCACTCTCGGATACACTCTGACACTCGCTGACACTCTCAGACTCTCTCTGACACTCTCTTACACATGCTATCACTCTCTGACACACTCTGTCACACACTGACACTCGCTGAAACTCCCTTAGACCTCTGACACTCTCTGGCACTCTCTGGCACACTCCAGCACTCTATATCAATCTCTGACACTCTCTGACACTCTCTATCACTCTCTGACACTCTCTGACACTCTCGATCACTCTCTATCACTCTCTATCACTCTCTGACACTCTCAGACACTCTCTATCACTCTCTGAAACTCTCTACCACGCTTTGACTCTCTCTAACTCTCTCTATCACTCTCTGGCACTCTCTGACACTCTCGGATACACTCTGACACTCCCTGACTCTCTCTGACACTCTCTTTCACTCTCTGACTCTCTCTGACAATCTCAGACACACTCTGACACTCTCTGACACTCTCTGACACTCTCTATCACTCTCTGACA
Source organism: Heterodontus francisci (assembly GCF_036365525.1). Taxonomy (NCBI): domain Eukaryota; kingdom Metazoa; phylum Chordata; class Chondrichthyes; order Heterodontiformes; family Heterodontidae; genus Heterodontus; species Heterodontus francisci. The sequence continues at coordinate 15,237,161 of NC_090405.1, forward strand.
CTCTCTGACACATTCAGACACTCACTACCACTCTCTACCACTCTCTGACACTCTCTGATACACCCTGACACTCTCTGACACATTCTCTCACTCTCTGACACTCTCTGACAATCTCAGACACAATCAGAAACTCTCAGACACTCTCTGTCACTCTCTGACACTCTCTGACTCTTTCAGACACTCTCAGACACACTCAGACACTCTCTGGCACTCTCTGGCACTCTCTATCACTCTCTGACACTCTCTGACTATCTCAGACACAATCAGACACTCTCTGGCACTCTCTATCACTCTCTCTCACTCTCTATCACTCTCTGACACTCTCTGACACTCTCTGACACTCTCTGAATGTTTATATCACTCTCTCACACACTCTATCACTGTCTGACACTGCCTGACACTCTCAGACTCTCCCTGACAATCTCAGACTCTCTCTGACTCTCTCTATCACTCTCTGACACTCTCTGTCACTCTCTGTCACTCTCTGACGCTCTCAGACACTCTCAGACACTCTCTGACACTCTCTGACACTCTCTGACGCTCTCAGACACTCTCAGACACTCTCTCTCACTCTCCATCACTCTCTATCACTCTCTGACACTCTCTATCACTTTCTGACACTGCCTGACACACACTGACACTCTCAGGCACTCTCTGAAAGTCTCTATCACTCTCTGAAACTCGCAAACACTCTCTGACACATTCTATCAATTACTGACACTCTCAGACACACTCAGACATTTTCAGACACTCTCTGACACACTCTATCACTCTATGACACTCTCTGACACTCTCTATCACTCTCTGACACTCACTACCACTCTCTACCACTCTCTGACGCTCTCTGATACACCCTGACACTCTCTGACACATTCTCTCACTCTCTGACACTCTCTGACAATCTCAGACACAATCAGAAACTCTCAGACACTCCCTGTCACTCTCTGACACTCTCTGACTCTTTCAGACACTCTCAGACACACTCAGACACTCTCTGGCACTCTCTGGCACTCTCTATCACTCTCTGACACTCTCTGACTATCTCAGACACAATCAGACACTCTCTGGCACTCTCTGGCGCTCTCTATCACTCTCTGGCAGTCTCTATCACTCTCTCACACTCTCTGACACTCTCTGACACTCTCTGAATGTTTATATCACTCTCTGACACACTCTATCACTGTCTGACACTGCCTGACACTCTCAGACTCTCCCTGACAATCTCAGACTCTCTCTGACTCTCTCGATCACTCTCTGACACTCTCTGACACTCTCTGTCACTCTCTGACGCTCTCAGACACTCTAAGACACTCTCTGATACTCTCTGACGCTCTCAGACACTCTCAGACACTCTCTCTCACTCTCCATCACTCTCTATCACTCTCTGACACTCTCTATCACTTTCTGACACTGCCTGACACACACTGACACTCTCAGGCACTCTCTGAAAGTCTCTATCACTCTCTGAAACTCACAAACACTCTCTGACACATTCTATCAATTACTGACACTCTCAGACACACTCAGACATTTTCAGACACTCTCTGACACACTCTATCACTCGATGACACTCTCTGACACTCTCTATCACTCTCTGACAATCTCTGACACTCTCTGATGCTCTCTGACACTCTCTGACACTCTCTATCACTCTCTGACACTCTCTGACACTCTCTGATACACTCTGACACTCTCAGACAGTCTCTGACACTTCGATCACTCTCTGACACTCACTATCACTCTCTGACAATCTCTGACACTCTCTATCACTCTCTGACACTCTCTGAATATCTCTGATACACTCTGACACTCTCAGACACTCTCTGACACTCTCTATCACTCTCTGACAATCTCTGACACTCTCTGATACACTCTGAAACTCTCTGACACTCTCTGAAAATCTCTGATACACTCTGACACTCACAGACACTCTCTGACACTCTCTGACACTCTCTGATACCCTCTATCACTCTCTGATACTCCCTGACACTCTCAGGCACTCTCTCACACTCTCTGAGACTCTATATCACTCTCTGACACTCTCTGAAACTCTCTATCACTCTCTGACACTCTCTGACACTCTCTATCACTCTCTGACACTCTCTGACACTCTCTGACACTCTCTGTCGCTCTTGGATACTCTCTGACACTCGCTGACACTCTCAGACTCTCTCTTACACTCTCTTACACACGCTATCACTCTCTGACACACTCTGGCACACACTGACACTCGCTGAAACTCCCTTACACCCTCTGACACTCTCTGGCACTCACTGGCACACTCCGGCACTCTATATCACTCTCTGACACTCTCTGACACTCTCTATCACTCTCTGACACTCTCTGACACTCTCGATCACTCTCTATCACTCTCTATCACTCTCTGACACTCTCAGACACTCTCAGACAGGCTCAGACACTCTCTATCACTCTCTGAAACTCTCTACCACGCTTTGACTCTCTCTAACTTTCTCTATCACTCTCTGGCACTCTCTGACACTCTCGGATACACTCTTTCACTCTCTGACACTCTCTGACACTCTCTGACACTCTCCATCACTCTCTGACACTCTCTGACACATTCAGACACTCTCAGACACTCACTACCACTCTCTGACACTCTCTGATACACTCTGGCACACCCTGACACTCTCTGACACATTCTGTCACTCTCTGACACTCTCTGACACTCTCTGATACACTCTGAAACTCTCAGACACTCTCTGACACTCTCTATCACTCTCTGACACTCTCTGAAAATCTCTGATACACTCTGACACTCACAGACACTCTCAGACACTCTCTGACACTCTCTGATACACTCTGAAACTCTCAGACACTCTCTGACACTCTCTATCACTCTCTGACACTCTCTGAAAATCTCTGATACACTCTGATACTCACAGACACTCTCAGACACTCTCTGACACTCTCTGATACCCTCCATCACTCTCTGATACTCTCTGACACTCTCAGGCACTCTCTGACACTCTCTGGCACTCTCTCGCCCTCTCTCGCACTCTCTGACACTCTATATCACTCTCTGACACTCTCTATCACTTTCTGACACTGCCTGACACACACTGACACTCTCAGGCACTCTCTGAAAGTCTCTATCACTCTCTGAAACTCTCTGACACTCGCAGACACTCTCTGACAAATTCTATCAATTACTTACAATCTCAAACACTCTCAGACATTTTCAGACACTCTCTGACACACTCTATCACTCTATGACACTCTTGACACTCTCTGTCACTCTCTGACAATCTCTGACACTATCTGATACACACTGACACTCTCAGGCACTTTCTGAATGTCTCTATCACTCTCTATATCTCTTTGACACTCTCTGACAATCTCAGTCACTCTCTGACACTTTCTAACACTCTCTGAATCTATCAGACACTTTTTATCACTCTCCGACACACTCTGACACTCTCTGACACTTTCTATCACTCTCTGACACTCTCAGACACTCTCAGACACATTCTGTCTCTCTTTGACACTCTCTGACCCTCTCAGAGACTCTAAGGCACTCTCAGACGCTCTCTATCACTCTCTGCCACTGTTTGACACTCTCTGACACTCTCAGACACTCTCAGACACTCCCTGACACTCTCAGACACTTTCTATCACTCTCTGACACACTCTGACACTCTCTGGCACTCTCAGACACTCTCTATCACTCTCCATCACTCTCCGACACTCTCTCATACTCTCTAACACTCTCTTACACTCTCAGACACTGTCTGGGACTCTCTGACACTCTCTATCACTTTCTGACACTCTCTGACTCTGTCTGACTCTCTCTGACATTCTCAGACATTCTCAGACACTCTCAGGCACTCTCAGACACTCTCAGACACTCTCTGACACACTCTGACACTCTCTGCAACTCTCAGACACTCTCTTTCACTCTCTATCACTCTATGACACTCCCTATCACTCCCTGACACTCTCAGATTCTGTCTGACAATCTCTTTCACTCTCCATCACTCTCTGACACTCTCTGACACTCTCACACCCTCTCTGACACTCTGCATCACCGTCTGACACTCTCTGACACTCTCTATCACTCTCTGACACTCTCTGACACTCTTTGATACACTCTGACACACTCTGACAGTCTCTGACACTTCTATGACTCTCTGACACTCTCGATCACTCTCTGACAATCTCCGGACACTCTCTGATACACTCTGACACTCTCAGACACTCTCTGACACTCTGCATCACCGTCTGACACTCTCTGACACTCTCTATCACTCTCTGACACTCTCTGACACTCTTTGATACACTCTGACACACTCTGACAGTCTCTGACACTTCTATGACTCTCTGACACTCACTATCACTCTCTGACACTCTCGGACACATTCAGACACTCTCAGACACTCACTACCACTCTCTGACACTCTCTGATACACTCTGACACACCCTGACACTCTCTGACACATTCTGTCACTCTCTGACACTCTCTGACAATCTCAGACACAATCAGAAACTCTCAGACACTCTCTGTCACTCTCTGTCACTCTCTGACACTCTCTGACACTCTCAGAGACTCTCAGGCACTCTCAGACGCTCTCTATCACTCTCTGCCACTGTTTGACACTCTCTGACACTCTCAGACACTCTCAGACACTCCCTGACACACTCAGACACTTTCTATCACTCTCTGACACACTCTGACACTCTCTGGCACTCTCAGACACTCTCTATCACTCTCCATCACTCTCCGACACTCTCTCATACTCTCTATCACTCTCTTACACTCTCAGACACTGTCTGGGACCTCTCTGACACTCTCTATCACTTTCTGACACTCTCTGACTCTGTCTGACTCTCTCTGACATTCTCAGACACTCTCAGACACTCTCTGACGCACTCTGACACTCTCTATCACTCTATGACATTCCCTATCACTTCCTGACACTCTCAGATTCTGTCTGACAATCTCTTTCACTCTCCATCACTCTCTGACACTCTCTGACACTCTCAGATACTCTCTGACACTCTCTGACACCTCAGACATCTCTAACACTCTCTATCACTCTCTGATACTCTCTATCGCTCTCCGACACTCTCTGAAACTCTCTGATACACTCTGACACTCTCAGACAGTCTCTGACACTTCTATCACTCTCTAACACACTCTGACACTCTCTATCACTCTCTGACAAGCTCTGACACTCTCTGATACACTCTGAAACTCGCAGACACTCTCAGACACTCTCTATCACTCTCTGAAACTCTCTGACACTCTGTATCACTCTCTGACACTCTCTGACACTCTCCATCACTCTCTGACAATCTCTGACACTCTCTCATACCATCTGACACTCTCAAACACTCTCTGACTCTTATATCACTCTTTGACACACTCTGAAACTCTCTATCACTCTCTGACAATCTCTGACACTCTCTGACACTCTCAGACACTCTCAGACAGTCTCAGACACTCTCTATCACTCTCTGAAACAATCTACCATGCATTGACACTCTCTATCTCTCTCTATCACTCTCTGAAACTCTCAGGCACTCGCTGGGACACTCTGACACTCTCTATCAATTTCTGACACACTCTGACTCTGTCTGACTCTCTCTGACATTCTCAGACACTCTCAGACACTCTCTGACACACTCTGACACTCTCTGACACTCTCAGACACTCTCTTTCGCTCTCTCTCATTCTATGACACTCACTATCACTCCCTGACTCTCTCAGATTCTGTCTGAAAATCTCTTTCACTCTCCATCACTCTCTGACACTCTCTGACACTCTCTGACACTCTCAGACACTCTCAGACACTCTCTGACACTCTCTGACACTCTCTGACACCTCAGACATCTCTACAACTCTCTATCACTCTCTGACACTCTCTGATACACTCTGAAACTCTCAGACACTCTCTGACACTCTCTATCACTCTCCGACACTCTCTGAAAGTCTCTGATACACTCTGACACTCTCAGACACTCTCTGACACTCTGCATCACCCTCTGACACTCTCTGACACTCTCTATCACTCTCTGACACTCTCTGACACTCTTTGATACACTCTGACACTCTCTGAGAGTCTCTGACACTTCTATGACTCTCTGACACTCTCTATCACTCTCTGACAATCTGCAACACTCTCTGATACACTCTGAAACTCTCAGACACTCTCTGACACTCTCTATCACCCTCTGACACTCTCTGAAAATCTCTGATACACTCTGACACTCTCAGACACTCTCTGATACTCTGTATCACTCTCTGACACTCTCTGACACTCTCTATCACTCTCTGACGCTCTCTATCACTCTCTGACAATCTCTGACACTCTCTGATACACTCTGAAACTCTCAGACACTCTCTGACACTCTCTGACACACTCTGACACTCTCAGACCCTCTCTGTCAATCTCTATCACTCTCTGACATTCTCTATCACTCTGACGCTCTCTATCACTCTCAGACACTCTCTGTCACTCTCTACCACTCTCTGACACTCTCTATCGCTCTCTGACACTCTCTGAACCTCTCAGAGGCTCTCTATCACTCTCTATCACTCACTGACACTCTCAGACACTCTCTACCACTCTCTGACACTCACTGACACTGTCAGACACTCTCTTTCACTCTCTTTCACTCTCTGTCACTCTCAGACACTCTCAGACACTCTCTATCACTCTCTGACACTGTCTATCTCTCTCTAACACTCTCCAACGCTCTCTGACACACTCTGACAAACTCAATAACTCTCTATCACTCTCTGACACACTCTGACACACTCTGACACTCTCTATCACTCTATGACACTCTCTGACACTCTCTATCACTCTCTGTCACTCTCTGTCACTCTCTGACACACTCTGACACTCTCTGACACTCTCAGACCCTCTCTGTCACTCTCTATCTCGCTCTGACATTCTCTATCACTCTCTGACACTCTCAGACTCTCTCAGACACTCTCTGACATTCTCAGACTCTCTCTATCACTCTTTATCACTCCCTGACACTCTCTGACACTCTCTATCACTCTCTGACACTCTCTGAAACTCTCTGACACACTCTGACACTCTCTGACAATCTCAGAGTCTCTCTATCACTCTTTATCACTCCCTGACACTCTCTGACACTCTCTATCACTCTCTGACATTCTCTATCACTCTCTATCACTCTCTGACACTCTCTGACACTCCCTGACACTCTCTGACACACTCTGACACTCTCAGACACTCTCTGACAATCTCAGACTCTCTCTATCACTCTTTATCACTTCCTGACACTCTCTGACACTCTCTGACACTCTCAGACACTCTCTGACAATCTCAGACTCTCTCTATCACTCTTTATCCCTCCCTGACACTCTCTGACACTCTCTATCACTCTATGGCATTCTCTATCACTCTCTATCACTCTCTGACACTCTCTGATACTCTCTATCACTCTCTATCACTCTCTGACACTCTCTGAAACTCTATATCACTCTCTATCACTTTCTGACACACTCTGACAGTCTCTATCACTCAATGACACTCTGTGACACTCTCTATCACTCTCCATCACTCTCTGACACTCTCTGACACACTCAGATACTCTGTGACGCACTCTGACACTCTCTATCACTCTATGACACTCTCTGACGCTCTCTATCACTCTCTATCACTCTCTGACACTATCTATCACTCTCTGACACGCTCTATCACTCTCTATCACTCTCTGACACTCTCTGATACTCTCTATCACTCTCTATCACTCTCTGACACTTTCTGACACTCTCTGACACTCTCTTTCACTCTCTGAAACTCTGTGACACTCTCTGACACTCAATGACACTCTCTGACACTCCCTATCGCTCTCTATCACTCTCTGACACTCTCTGACACTCTCAGACTCTCTCTATCTCTCTCTATCACTCTCTGACACTCTCTATCACTCTCTATCACTGTCTGGCACTCTCTGACACTCTCCATCACTCAATGACTTTCTCTGACACTCTCTATCACTCTTTCACTCTCTGACACTATCTGACACTCTCTGACACTCTCAGACACTCTCTATCACTCTTTCTCACCCTCTGACAATCACTGACACTCTCAGACACTCTCTGCCACTCTCAGACACGCTCTATCACTCTTTATCGCTCTCTGACACTCTCTGAAACTCTCTATCACTCTCTGACACTCTTTATCACTCTCTATCACTCTCTCACACTCCCTGACACTCTCTTCCACTCTCTATCACTCTCTGACACTCTCTGACATTCCCTATCACTCTCTATCACTCTCTGACAGTCTCTGAAGCACTCTATCACTCTCGATCACTCTCTGACACTCTCTATCACTCTCTGACACTCTCTATCACTCTCTCTCACTCTCTGACACTCTCTGACTCTCTATATCACTCTCTGTGGCTCTCTGACACTCTCTGACACTCTCTATCACTCAATGACACTCTCTATCACTCTCCATCACTCTCTGACACTCTCTGACACACTCTATTACTCAATGACACTCTGTGACACTCTCTATCCCTCTCTATCACTCTATGAGACTCTCTGATGCTATCTATCACTCTCTATCACTCTCTGACACTCTCTGACACTCTCTATCACTCTCTATCACTCTCTATCAGTCTCTGACACTCTGTGACACTCTCTGACACTCTCCATCACTCTCTGACACTCTCTGAAACTCTCTATCACTCTCTATCACTCTCTGACACTCTCTGACACCCTCTGACACACTCTGACACTCTCTGACACTCTCATAGGCTCTCTATCACTCTCCATCACTCTCTGTCACTCTCTGACACTCTCTGACACTCTCTATCACTCTCTGACACTCTCTGACACTCTCAGAGGGACTCTATCACTCTCTATCACTCACTGACACTCTCAGACACTCTCTATCAGTCTCTGACACTCACTGACACTCTCAGACACTCTCTTTCACTCTCAGGCACTCTCAGGCACTCTCAGACACTCTCTATCACTCTCTGACACTCTCTATCACTCTCTGACACTCTCTATCGCTCTCTGACACTCTCTGACACACTCAATCACTCTCTATCACTCTCTGAAACACTCTGACACTCTCTATCACTCTATGACACTCTCGGACACTCTCTATCACTCTCTATCACTCTCTGACACACTCTGACAACACTCTGACACTCTCTGACACTCTCTATCACTCTCTGACATTCTCTATCACTCTCTATCACTCTCTGACACTCTCTGACACTCTCTGACACACAATGACAATCTCAGACACTCTCTGACAATCTCAGACTCTCTCTATCACTCTTTATCACTCCCTGACACTCTCTGACACTCTCTATCACTCTCTATTATTCTCTGACACTCTTTGACACTCTCTGACACACTCTGACACTCTCAGACACTCTCTGACAATCTCAGACTCTCTCTATCACTCTTTATCACTCCCTGACACTCTCTGACACTCTCTATCACTCTCTGACATTCTCTATCACTCTCTATCACTCTCTGACACTCTCTGACACTCTCTATCACTCTATATCACTCTGTGACACTCTCTGACACTCTCTGACACTCTCTATCTCTCTCTATCACTTTCTGACACACTCTGACACTCTCTATCACTCAATGACACTCTGTGAAACTCTCTATCACTCTCCATCACTCTCTGACACTCTCTGACACACTCAGATACTCTGTGACGCACTCTGACACTCTCTATCACTCTATGACACTCTCTGACGCTCTCTATCACTCTCTATCACTCTCTGACACTCTCTATCACTCTCTGACACTCTCTATCACTCTCTAACACTCTCTGACACTCTCTGATACTCTCTATCACTCTCTATCACTCTATGACACTTTCTGACACTTTCTGACACTCTCTGACACTCTATTTCACTCTCTGAAACTCTCTGACACTCTCTGACACTCAATGACACTCTCTGACACTCCCTATCGCTCTCGATCAGTCTCTGACACTCTCTGACACTCTCAGACTCTCTCTATCTCTCTCTATCACTCTCTGACACTCTCTATCACTCTCTATCACTGTCTGACACTCACTATCACTCTCAGACACTCTCTATCACTCTCTGACACTCTCTGACACTCTCCATCACTCAATGACACTCTCTGACACTCTCTATCACTCTTTCTCACTCTCTGACACTCACTGACACTCTCAGACACTCTCCGTCACTCTCAGACACGCTCTATCGCTCTTTATCGCTCTCTGACACTCTCTGACACTCTGTATCACTCTCTATCACTCTATGACACTCCCTGACACTCTCTAACACTCTCTATCACTCTCTGACACTCTCTGAAGCACTCTATCACTCTCGATCACTCTCTGACACTCTCTATCACTCTCTGACACTCTCTATCACTCTCTATCACTCTCTGACACTCTCTGACACGCTCTATCACTCTCTGTGGCTCTCTGACACTCTCTGACACTCTCTATCATTCAATGACACTCTCTATCACTCTCCATCACTCTCTGACACTCCCTGACACACTCTATTACTCAATGACACTCTGTGACACTCTCTATCCCTCTCTATCACTCTATGACACTCTCTGACGCTATCTATCACTCTCTATCACTCTCTGACACTCTCTGACACACTCTGACACTCTCTATCGCTCTCTATCACTCCCTATCACTCTCTGACACTCTCTGACACTCTGTGACACTCTCTGACACTCTCCATCACTCTCTGACACTCTCTGAAACTCTCTATCACTCTCTGACACTCTCTGACACCCTCTGACACACTCCGACACTCTCTGACACTCTCATAGGCTCTCTATCACTCTCCATCACTCTCTGTCACTCTCTATCACTCTCTGACACTCTCTGACACTCTCTGACACTCTCTATCACTCTCTGACACTCTCTGACACTCTCAGAGGGTCTCTATCACTCTCTATCACTCACTGACACTCTCAGACACTCTCTATCAGTCTCTGACACTCACTGACACTCTCAGACACTCTCTTTCACTCTCTGTCACTGTCAAACACTCTCAGACACTCTCTATCACTCTCTGACACTCTCTATCACTCTCTGACACTCTCTATCGCTCTCTGACACTCTCTGACACGCTCAATCACTCCCTATCACTCTCTGAAACACTCTGACACTCTCTATCACTCTATGACACTCTCTGACACTCTCTATCACTCTCTATCACTCTCTGACACACTCTGACACACTCTGACACTCTCTGACACTCTCAGACACTCTCTGTCACTCTCTGTCACTCTCTATCAATCTCTGACACTCTCTATCACTCTCTATCACTCTCTTACACTCTCTATCACTCTCTGACACTCTCTATCACACTCTGACACTCTCTGACACTCTCTATCACTCAATGACACACTCTGAAACTGTCTATCACGCCCTATCACTCTCTATCACTCTCTGACACTCTCTATCACTCTCTGAAACTGACTATCACTCCCTATCACTCTCTATCACTCTCTGACACTCACTGACACTCTCAGACACTCGCTGTCACTCTCAGACACTCTCTGTCACTCACTGACACTCTCTATCACTCTCTGACACTCTCTATCACTCCCTATCACTCTCTGACACTCTCTGACACTCTCCATCACTCTCTGACACTCTCTATCACTCAATGACCCTCTGTGACATTCTCTATCACTCTCCATCACTCTCTGTCACTCTCTATCACTCTCTGACACTCTCTGACACTCTCTATCACTCTCTGACACTCTCTATCACTCCCTATCACTCTCTGACACTCTCTGACACTCTCCATCACTCTCTGACACTCTCTATCACTCAATGACCCTCTGTGACACTCTCTATCACTCTCCATCACTCTCTGTCACTCTCTATCACTCTCTGACACTCTCTGACACTCTCTATCACTCTCCATCACTCTCTGACACTCTCTGACACACTATTACTCAATGACACTCTGTGACACTCTCTATCCCTCTCTATCACTCTCAGACACTCGCTGTCACTCTCAGACACTCTCTGTCACTCACTGACACTCTCTATCACTCTCTGACACTCTCTATCACTCTCTATCACTCTCTGACACACTCTGACACTCTCTATCACTCTCTATCAATCTCTATCACTCTCTGACACTCTGTGACACTCTCTGACACTCTCCATCACTCTCTGACACTCTCTGAAACTCTCTATCACTCTCTATCACTCTCTATCACTCTCTGACACTCTCTGACACCCTCTGACACACTCTGACACTCTCTGACACTCTCATCGGCTCTCTATCACTCTCCATCACTCTCTGTCACTCTTTGACACTCTCTGACACTCTCTATCACTCTCTGACACTCTCTGACACTCTCAGAGGGTCTCTATCACTCACTGACACTCTCAGACACTCTCTATCAGTCTCTGACACTCACTGACACTCTCAGACACTCTCTTTCACACTCTGTCACTCTCAGACACTCTCAGACACTCTCTATCACTCTCTGACACTCTCAATCACTCTCTGACACTCTCTATCACTCAATGACACACTGTGAAACTGTCTATCACGCACTATCTCTCTCTATCACTCTCTGACACTCACTGACACTCTCAGACACACGCTGTCACTCTCAGACACTCTCTTACACTCTCTGACACTCGCTGTCACTCTCAGACACTCTCTGTCACTCTCTGACACTCTCTGACAATCTCTATCACTCTCTGACACTCTCTATCACTCACTGACACTCTCTTTCGCTCTCTGACACTCTCTGACACTCTCAGAGACTCTCTATCACTCTCTATCACTCTCTGACACTCTCTGACACTCTCTATCACACTCTGACACTCTCTGACACTCTCTATCACTCAATGACACACTCTGAAACTGACTATCACTCCCTATCAATCTCTATCACTCTCTGACACTCAATGACATTCTCAGACACTCGCTGTCACTCTCAGACACTCTCTGTCACTCACTGACACTCTCTATCACTCTCTGACACTCTCTATCACTCCCTATCACTCTCTGACACTCTCTGACACTCTCCATCACTCTCTGACACTCTCTATCACTCAATGACCCTCTGTGACATTCTCTATCACTCTCCATCACTCTCTGTCACTCTCTATCACTCTCTGACACTCTCTGACACTCTCTGACACTCTCTGACACTCTCTATCACTCTCTGACACTCTCTATCACTCCCTATCACTCTCTGACACTCTCTGACACTCTCCATCACTCTCTGACACTCTCTATCACTCAATGACCCTCTGTGACACTCTCTATCACTCTCCATCACTCTCTGACACTCTCTGACACACTATTGCTCAATGACACTCTGTGACACTCTCTATCCCTCTCTATCACTCTATGACACTCTCTGACGCTATCTATCACTCTCTATCACTCTCTGACACTCTCTGACACACTCTGACACTCTCTATCACTCTCTGACACTCTCTGACACCCTCTGACACACTCTGACACTATCTGACACTCTCATCGGCTCTCTATCACTCTCCATCACTCTCTGTCACTCTTTGACACTCTCTGACACTCTCTATCACTCTCTGACACTCTCTGACACTCTCAGAGGGTCTCTATCACTCACTGACATTCTCAGACACTCTCTATCAGTCTCTGACACTCACTGACACTCTCAGACACTCTCTTTCACACTCTGTCACTCTCAGACACTCTCAGACACTCTCTATCACTCTCTGACACTCTCTATCACTCTCTGACACTCTCTATCACTCTCCATCACTCTCTGACACTCTCTGACACACTATTACTCAATGACACTCTGTGACACTCTCTATCCCTCTCTATCACTCTATGACACTCTCTGACGCTATCTATCACTCTCTATCACTCTCTGACACTCTCTGACACACTCTGACACTCTCTATCACTCTCTATCAATCTCTATCACTCTCTGACACTCTGTGACACTCTCTGACACTCTCCATCACTCTCTGACACTCTCTGAAACTCTCTATCACTCTCTATCACTCTCTGACACTCTCTGACACCCTCTGACACACTCTGACACTCTCTGACACTCTCATCGGCTCTCTATCACTCTCCATCACTCTCTGTCACTCTTTGACACTCTCTGACACTCTCTATCACTCTCTGACACTCTCTGACACTCTCAGAGGGTCTCTATCACTCACTGACACTCTCAGACACTCTCTATCAGTCTCTGACACTCACTGACACTCTCAGACACTCTCTTTCACACTCTGTCACTCGCAGACACTCTCAGACACTCTCTATCACTCTCTGACACTCTCTATCACTCTCTGACACTCTCTATCGCTCTCTGACACTCTCTGACGCTATCTATCACTCTCTATCACTCTCTGACACTCTCTGACACACTCTGACACTCTCTATCACTCTCTATCAATCTCTATCACTCTCTGACACTCTGTGACACTCTCTGACACTCTCCATCACTCTCTGACACTCTCTGAAACTCTCTATCACTCTCTATCATTCTCTGACACTCTCTGACACCCTCTGACACACTCTGACACTCTCTGACACTCTCTATCACTCCATGACACTCTCTGAGGCTCTCTATCACTCTCTATCACTCTCTGACACTCTCTATCACTCTCTGACACTCTCTATCACTCTCTATCACTCTCTGACACTCTCTGATACTCTCTATCACTCTCTATCACTCTCTGACACTTTCTGACACTCTCTGACACTCTCTTTCGCTCTCTGAAACTCTCTGACACTCTCTGACACTCAATGACACTCTCTGACACTCCCTATCGCTCTCTATCACTCTCTGACACTCTCTGACACTCTCAGACGCTCTCTATCTCTCTCTATCACTCTCTGACACTCTCTATCACTCTCTATCACTGTCTGACACTCACTCTCACTCTCAGACACTCTCTATCACTCTCTGACACTCTCCATCACTCAATGACACTCTCTGACACTCTCTATCACTCTCTGTCACTCTCTGACACTATCTGAGACTCTCTGACACTCTCAGACACGCTCTATCACTCTTTATCGCACTCTGACACTCTCTGACACTCTCTATCACTCTCTGACACTCTGTATCACTCTCTATCACTCTCTGACACTCCCTGACACTCTCTACCACTCTCTATCACTCTCTATTGACACTCTCTGAAGCACTCTATCACTCTCGATCACTCTCTGACACTCTCTATAACTCTCTGACACTCTCTATCACTCTCTATCACTCTCTGACACTCTCTGACACGCTCTATCACTCTCTGTGGCTCTCTGACACTCTCTGACACTCTCTGTCACTCAATGACACTCTCTATCACTCTCCATCACTCTCTGACACTCTCTGACACACTCTGACACTCTCTATCACTCTCTATCACACTCTATCACTCTCTGACACTCTCTGACACACTCTGACACTCTCTATCACTCTCTATCACTCTCTGACACTCTCTGACACTCTGTGACACTCTCTGACACTCTCCATCACTCTCTGACACTCTCTGAAACTCTCTATCACTCTCTGACACTCTCTGAAACTCTCTGACACCCTCTGACACACTCTGACACTCTCTGACATTCTCATAGGCTCTCTATCACTCTCCATCACTCTCTGTCACTCTCTATCACTCTCTGACACTCTCTGACACTCACTGTCACTCTCTGACACTCTCTGACACTCTCAGAGGGTCTCTATCACTCTCTATCACTCTCTGACACTCTCTGATACTCTCTATCACTCTCTATCACTCTCTGACACTTTCTGACACTCTCTGACACTCTCTTTCGCTCTCTGAAACTCTCTGACACTCAATGACACTCTCTGACACTCCCTATCGCTCTCTATCACTCTCTGACACTCTCTGACATTCTCAGACTCTCTCTATCTCTCTCTATCACTCTCTGACACTCTCTATCACTCTCTATCACTGCCTGACACTCACTCTCACTCTCAGACACTCTCTATCACTCTCTGACACTCTCTGACACTCTCCATCACTCAATGACACTCTCTGACACTCTCTATCACTCTCTGTCACTCTCTGACACTATCTGAGACTCTCTGACACTCTCAGACACGCTCTATCACTCTTTATCGCACTCTGACACTCTCTGACACTCTCTATCACTCTCTGACACTCTGTATCACTCTCTATCACTCTCTGACACTCCCTGACACTCTCTACCACTCTCTATCACTCTCTGACACTCTCTGAAGCACTCTATCACTCTCGATCACTCTCTGACACTCTCTATAACTCTCTGACACTCTCTATCACTCTCTATCACTCTCTGACACTCTCTGACACGCTCTATCACTCTCTGTGGCTCTCTGACACTCTCTGACACTCTCTGTCACTCAATGACACTCTCTATCACTCTCCATCACTCTCTGACACTCTCTGACACACTCTGACACTCTCTATCACTCTCTATCACACTCTATCACTCTCTGACACTCTCTGACACACTCTGACACTCTCTATCACTCTCTATCACTCTCTGACACTCTCTGACACTCTGTGACACTCTCTGACACTCTCCATCACTCTCTGACACTCTCTGAAACTCTCTATCACTCTCTGACACTCTCTGAAACTCTCTGACACCCTCCGACACACTCTGACACTCTCTGACATTCTCATAGGCTCTCTATCACTCTCCATCACTCTCTGTCACTCTCTATCACTCTCTGACACTCTCTGACACTCACTGTCACTCTCTGACACTCTCTGACACTCTCAGAGGGTCTCTATCACTCTCTATCACTCACTGACACTCTCAGACACTCTCTATCAGTCTCTGACACTCATTGACACTCTCAGACACTCTCTTTCACTCTCTGTCACTGTCAGACACTCTCAGACACTCTCTATCACTCTCTGACATTCTCTATCACTCTCTGACACTCTCTATCGCTCTCTGACACTCTCTGACACACTCTGTCACTCTCTGTCACTCTCTATCAATCTCTGACACTCTCTATCACTCTCTATCACTCTCTTACACTCTCTATCACTCTCTGACACTCTCTGACACTCTCTATCACACTCTGACACTCTCTGACACTCTCTATCACTCAATGACACACTCTGAAACTGTCTATCACGCCCTATCACTCTCTATCACTCTCTGACACTCACTGACACTCTCAGACACTCGCTGTCACTCTCAGACACTCTCTATCAATCTCTGACACTCTCTATCACTCTCTATCACTCTCTTACACTCTCTATCACTCTCTGACACTCTCTGACACTCTCTATCACACTCTGACACTCTCTGACACTCTCTATCACTCAATGACACACTCTGAAACTGTCTATCACGCCCTATCACTCTCTATCACTCTCTGACACTCACTGACACTCTCAGACACTCGCTGTCACTCTCAGACACTCTCTTACACTCTCTGACACTCGCTGTCATTCTCAGACACTCTCTGTCACTCTCTGACACTCTCTGACACTCTCTATCACTCTCTGACACTCTCTATCACTCACTGACACTCTCTTTCGCTCTCTGACACTCTCTGACACTCTCAGAGACTCTCTATCACTCTCTATCACTCTCTGACACTCTCTGACACTCTCTATCACACTCTGACACTCTCTGACACTCTCTATCACTCAATGACACACTCTGAAACTGACTATCACTCCCTATCACTCTCTATCACTCTCTGACACTCACTGACACTCTCAGACACTCACTGACACTCTCAGACACTCGCTGTCACTCTCAGACACTCTCTTACACTCTCTGACACTCGCTGTCACTCTCAGACACGCTCTGTCACTCTCAGAGACTCTCTATCACTCTCTATCACTCTCTGACACTCTCTGACACTCTCTGATACTCTCTATCACTCCATGACACTCTCTGACACTCTCTGACACTCTCTTCCACTCTCTGAAACTCTCTGACACTCTCTGACACTCAATGACACTCTCTGACAGTCCCTATCGCTCTCTATCACTCTCTGACACTCTCTGACACTCTCAGACTCTCTCTATCTCTCTCTATCACTCTCTGACACTCTCTATCACTCTCTATCACTGTCTGACACTCACTCTCACTCTCAGACACTCTCTATCACTCTCTGACACTCTCTGACACTCTCCATCACTCAATGACACTCTCTGACACTCTCTATCACTCTCTGTCACTCTCTGACAACATCTGACACTCTCTGACACTCTCAGACACTCTCTATCACTCTTTCTCACTCTCTGACTCTCACTGACACTCTCAGACACTCTCCGTCACTCTCAGACACGCTCTATCACTCTTTATCGCTCTCTGAAACTCTCTGACACTCTCTATCACTCTCTGACACTCTGTATCACTCTCTATCACTCTCTGACACTCCCTGACACTCTCTACCACTCTCTATCACTCTCTGACAGTCTCTGAAGCACTCTATCACTCTCGATCAATCTCTGACACTCTCTATAACTCTCTGACACTCTCTATCACTCTCTATCACTCTCTGACACTCTCTGACACGCTCTATCACTCTCTGTGGCTCTCTGACACTCTCTGACACTCTCTATCACTCAATGACACTCTCTATCACTCTCCATCACTCTCTGACACTCTCTGACACACTCTGTTACTCAATGACACTCTGCGACACTCTCTATCCCTCTCTATCACTCTAAGAAACTCTCTGACGCTATCTATCACTCTCTGACACTCTCTGACACACTCTGACACTCTCTATCACTCTCTATCACTCTCTATCACTCTCTGACACTCTCTGACACACTCTGACACTCTCTGTCACTCTCTATCACTCTCTATCACTCTCTGACACTCTCTGACACTCTGTGACACTCTCTGACACTCTCCATCACTCTCTGACACTCTCTGAAACTCTCTATCACTCTCTATCACTCTCTGACACTCTCTGACACTCTCTGACACCCTCTGACACACTCTGACACTCTCTGACACTCTCATAGGCTCTCTATCACTCTCCATCACTCTCTGTCACTCTCTATCACTCTCTGACACTCTCTGACACTCTCTATCACTCTATGACACTCTCTGACACTCTCAGAGGGTCTCTATCACTCTCTTTCACTCACTGACAATCTCAGACACTCTCTATCAGTCTCTGACACTCACTGACACTCTCAGACACTCTCTTACACTCTCTGTCACTGTCAGACACTCTCAGACACTCTCTATCACTCTCTGACATTCTCTATCACTCTCTGACACTCTCTATCGCTCTCTGACACTCTCTGACACGCTCAATCACTCTGTATCACTCTCTGAAACACTCTGACACCCTCTATCACTCTATGACACTCTCTGACACTCTCTATCACTCTCTATCACTCTCTGACACACTCTGATACACTCTGACACTTTCTGACACTCTCTGACACTCTCTATCACTCAATGACACACTCTGAAACTGACTATCACGCCCTATCACTCTCTATCACTCTCTGACACTCTCAGACACTCGCTGTCACTCTCAGACACTCTTTTACACTCTCTGACACTCGCTGTCACTCTCAGACACTCTCTGTCACTCTCTGACACTCTCTGACACTCTCTATCACTCTCTGACACTCTCTATCACTCACTGACACTCTCTTTCGCTCTCTGACACTCTCTGACACTCTCAGAGACTCTCTATCACTCTCTATCACTCTCTGACACTCTCTGACACTCTCTATCACACTCTGACACTCTCTGACACTCTCTATCACGCAATGACACACTCTGAAGCTGACTATCACTCCCTATCACTCTCTATCACTCTCTGACACTCACTGACACTCTCAGACACTCACTGACACTCTCAGACACTCGCTGTCACTCTCAGACACTCTCTTACACTCTCTGACACTCGCTGTCACTCTCAGACACTCTCTGTCACTCTCAGAGACTCTCTATCACTCTCTATCACTCTATGACACTCTCTGACACTCTCTATCACACTCTGACACTCTCTGACACTCTCTATCACTCAATGACACACACTGAAACTGACTATCACTCCCTATCACTCTCTATCGCTCTCTGACACTCACTGACACTCTCAGACACTCGCTGTCACTCTCAGACACTCTCTGTCACTCTCTGACACTCTCTATCACTCTCTGACACTCTCTATCACTCCCTATCACTCTCTGACACTCTCTGACACTCTCCATCACTCTCTGACATTCTCTATCACTCAATGACCCTCTGTGACACTCTCTATCACTCTCTATCACTCTCCGTCACTCTCTGTCACTCTCTATCACTCTCTGACACTCTCTATCACTCTCTGACACTCTCAGAGGGTCTCTATCTCTCTCTATCACTCACTGACACTCTCAGACACCCTCTATGAGTCTCTGACACTCACTGACACTCTCTATCACTCTATTTCACTCTCTGTCACTCTCAGACACTCTCAGACACTCTCTATCACTCTCTGACACTCTCTGACACTCTCAGACACTCTCTATCGCTCTCTGACACTCTCTGACACACTCAATCATTCTCTATCACTCTCTGAAACACTCTGACACTCTCTATCACTCTATGACACTCTCTGACACTCTCTATCACTCTCCATCACTCCCTGACACTCTCTGACACTCTCTGACACTCTCTGACACTCTCAGACACTCTCTGTCACTCTCTGTTACTCTCTATCAATCTCTGACACTCTCTATCACTCTCTATCACTCTCGTACACTCACTATCACTCTCTGACAGTCTGTGACACTCTCTATCACACTCTGACACACTCTGACACTCTCTATCACTCAATGACACACTCTGAAACTGTCTATCACTCCCTATCACTCTCTGACACTCACTGACACTCTCAGACACTCGCTGTCACTCTCAGACACTCTCTGTCACTCTCTGACACTCTCTGACACTCTCTATCACTCTCTGACACTCTCTATCACTCACTGACACTCTCTTTCGCTCTCTGACACTCTCTGACACTCTCAGAGACTCTCTATGACTCTCCATCACTCTCTGACACTCTCTGACACTCTCTATCACTCAATGACACACTCTGAAACTGTCTATCACTCCCTATCACTCTCTAACACTCTCTGACACTCACTGACACTCTCAGACACTCGCTTTCACTCTCTGACACTCTCTGTCACACTCTGACACTCTCTGACACTCTCTATCACTCTCTGACACTCTCTATCACTCCCTATCACTCTCTATCACTCTCTGACACTCTCTTTCACTCTCTGACATTCTCTATCACTCTCTGACATTATCAGACTCTCTCTGTCACTCTCTGACACTCGCTATCACTCTCTGACACTCTCTGACACTCTCTATCACTCTCTTACACTCTCTGACACTCTCTATCACTCAATGACCCTCTGTGACACTCTCTATCACACTCCATCACTCTCTGACACTCTCTGACAAACTCTGACACTCTCAGACACTCTCTATCACACTCTGTATCACTCTCTGACATTCTCTGAAACTCTCTATCACTCTCTGACACTCTCTGTAACTCTCTATCAATCTCTGACACTCTCTATCACTCTCTATCACTCTCTGACACACTCTGACACTCACTATCACTCTCTTTCACTCTCTGACACTCACTATTACTCTCTATCAATCTCTGACACTCTCTGACACTCTCTATCACTCAATGACCCTCTGTGACACTCTCTATCACTCTCCATCACTCTCTGACACTCTCTGACACACTCTGACACTCTCAGACACTCTCTATCACACTCCGTATCACTCTCTATCACTCTCTGAAACTCTCTATCACTCTCTGACACTCTCTGTAACTCTCTATCACTCTCTGACACTCTCTATCACTCTCTGACATTCTCAGACTCTCTCTGTCACTCTCTGACACTCCCTATCACTCTCTGACACTCTCTGACACTCTCTATCACTCTCTTACACTCTCTGACACTCTCTATCACTCAATGACCCTCTGTGACACTCTCTATCACACTCCATCACTCTCTGACACTCTCTGACACACTCTGACACTCTCAGACACTCTCTATCACACTCCGTATCACTCTCTGACATTCTCTGAAACTCTCTATCACTCTCTGACACTCTCTGTAACTCTCTATCAACCTCTGACACTCTCTATCACTCTCTATCACTCTCTGACACACTCTGACACTCACTATCACTCTCTTTCACTCTCTGACACTCACTATTACTCTCTATCAATCTCTGACACTCTCTGACACTCTCTATCACTCAATGACCCTCTGTGACACTCTCTATCACTCTCCATCACTCTCTGACACTCTCTGACACACTCTGACACTCTCAGACACTCTCTATCACACTCCGTATCACTCTCTATCACTCTCTGAAACTCTCTATCACTCTCTGACACTCTCTGTAACTCTCTATCACTCTCTGACACTCTCTATCACTCTCTATCACTCTCTGACACACTCTGACATTCTCTATCACTCTCTTTCACTCTCTGACACTCTCTGACACTCACTATCACTCTCTATCAATCTCTGACACTCTCTGACACTCTCTATCACTCAATGACCCTCTGTGACAATCTCTATCACTCTCCATCACTCTCCATCACTCTCTGACACTCTCTGACACACTCTGACACTCTCAGACACTCTCTATCACACTCCGTATCACTCTCTATCACTCTCTATCACTCTCTGACACTCTCTGACACTCTCCATCACTCTATGACACTCTCTGACACTCTCTATCACTCTCTATCACTCTCTGACACTCTCTATCACTCTCTTACACTCTCTGACACTCTCTGACACTCTCTGACACACTCTGACACTCTCAGACACTCTCTGACAATCTCAGACACTCTCTATCACTCTTTATCACTCCCTGACACTCTCTGACACTCTCTATCACTCTCTATCACTCTCTGACACTCTCTATCACTCTCTTACACTCTCTGACACTCTCTGACACTCTCTGACACACTCTGACACTCTCAGACACTCTCTGACAATCTCAGACACTCTCTGACACTCTCCATCACTCTCTGACATTCTCTATCACTCAATGACCCTCTGTGACACTCTCTATCACTCTCTATCACTCTCCGTCACTCTCTGTCACTCTCTATCACTCTCTGACACTCTCTATCACTCTCTGACACTCTCAGAGGGTCTCTATCTCTCTCTATCACTCACTGACACTCTCAGACACCCTCTATGAGTCTCTGACACTCACTGACACTCTCAGACACTCTATTTCACTCTCTGTCACTCTCAGACACTCTCAGACACTCTCTATCACTCTCTGACACTCTCTGACACTCTCAGACACTCTCTATCGCTCTCTGACACTCTCTGACACACTCAATCACTCTCTATCACTCTCTGAAACACTCTGACACTCTCTATCACTCTATGACACTCTCTGACACTCTCTATCACTCTCCATCACTCCCTGACACTCTCTGACACTCTCTGACACTCTCTGACACTCTCAGACACTCTCTGTCACTCTCTGTTACTCTCTATCAATCTCTGACACTCTCTATCACTCTCTATCACTCTCGTACACTCACTATCACTCTCTGACAGTCTGTGACACTCTCTATCACACTCTGACACACTCTGACACTCTCTATCACTCAATGACACACTCTGAAACTGTCTATCACTCCCTATCACTCTCTGACACTCACTGACACTCTCAGACACTCGCTGTCACTCTCAGACACTCTCTGTCACTCTCTGACACTCTCTGACACTCTCTATCACTCTCTGACACTCTCTATCACTCACTGACACTCTCTTTCGCTCTCTGACACTCTCTGACACTCTCAGAGACTCTCTATGACTCTCCATCACTCTCTGACACTCTCTGACATTCTCTATCACACTCTGACACTCTCTGACACTCTCTATCACTCAATGACACACTCCGAAACTGTCTATCACTCCCTATCACTCTCTAACACTCTCTGACACTCACTGACACTCTCAGACACTCGCTTTCACTCTCTGACACTCTCTGTCACACTCTGACACTCTCTGACACTCTCTATCACTCTCTGACACTCTCTATCACTCCCTATCACTCTCTATCACTCTCTGACACTCTCTTTCACTCTCTGACATTCTCTATCACTCTCTGACATTATCAGACTCTCTCTGTCACTCTCTGACACTCGCTATCACTCTCTGACACTCTCTGACACTCTCTATCACTCTCTTACACTCTCTGACACTCTCTATCACTCAATGACCCTCTGTGACACTCTCTATCACACTCCATCACTCTCTGACACTCTCTGACAAACTCTGACACTCTCAGACACTCTCTATCACACTCCGTATCACTCTCTGACATTCTCTGAAACTCTCTATCACTCTCTGACACTCTCTGTAACTCTCTATCAATCTCTGACACTCTCTATCACTCTCTATCACTCTCTGACACACTCTGACACTCACTATCACTCTCTTTCACTCTCTGACACTCACTATTACTCTCTATCAATCTCTGACACTCTCTGACACTCTCTATCACTCAATGACCCTCTGTGACACTCTCTATCACTCTCCATCACTCTCTGACACTCTCTGACACACTCTGACACTCTCAGACACTCTCTATCACACTCCGTATCACTCTCTATCACTCTCTGAAACTCTCTATCACTCTCTGACACTCTCTGTAACTCTCTATCACTCTCTGACACTCTCTATCACTCTCTATCACTCTCTGACACACTCTGACATTCTCTATCACTCTCTTTCACTCTCTGACACTCTCTGACACTCACTATCACTCTCTATCAATCTCTGACACTCTCTGACACTCTCTATCACTCAATGACCCTCTGTGACAATCTCTATCACTCTCCATCACTCTCCATCACTCTCTGACACTCTCTGACACACTCTGACACTCTCAGACACTCTCTATCACACTCCGTATCACTCTCTATCGCTCTCTATCACTCTCTGACACTCTCTGACACTCTCTTTCGCTCTCTGACACTCTCTGACACTCTCAGAGACTCTCTATGACTCTCCATCACTCTCTGACACTCTCTGACATTCTCTATCACACTCTGACACTCTCTGACACTCTCTATCACTCAATGACACACTCTGAAACTGTCTATCACTCCCTATCACTCTCTAAAACTCTCTGACACTCACTGACACTCTCAGACACTCGCTTTCACTCTCTGACACTCTCTGTCACACTCTGACACTCTCTGACACTCTCTATCACTCTCTGACACTCTCTATCACTCCCTATCACTCTCTATCACTCTCTGACACTCTCTTTCACTCTCTGACATTCTCTATCACTCTCTGACATTCTCAGACTCTCTCTGTCACTCTCTGACACTCCCTATCACTCTCTGACACTCTCTGACACTCTCTATCACTCTCTTACACTCTCTGACACTCTCTATCACTCAATGACCCTCTGTGACACTCTCTATCACACTCCATCACTCTCTGACACTCTCTGACACACTCTGACACTCTCAGACACTCTCTATCACACTCCGTATCACTCTCTGACATTCTCTGAAACTCTCTATCACTCTCTGACACTCTCTGTAACTCTCTATCAACCTCTGACACTCTCTATCACTCTCTATCACTCTCTGACACACTCTGACACTCACTATCACTCTCTTTCACTCTCTGACACTCACTATTACTCTCTATCAATCTCTGACACTCTCTGACACTCTCTATCACTCAATGACCCTCTGTGACACTCTCTATCACTCTCCATCACTCTCTGACACTCTCTGACACACTCTGACACTCTCAGACACTCTCTATCACACTCCGTATCACTCTCTATCACTCTCTGAAACTCTCTATCACTCTCTGACACTCTCTGTAACTCTCTATCACTCTCTGACACTCTCTATCACTCTCTATCACTCTCTGACACACTCTGACATTCTCTATCACTCTCTTTCACTCTCTGACACTCTCTGACACTCACTATCACTCTCTATCAATCTCTGACAAACTCTGACACTCTCTATCACTCAATGACCCTCTGTGACAATCTCTATCACTCTCCATCACTCTCCATCACTCTCTGACACTCTCTGACACACTCTGACACTCTCAGACACTCTCTATCACACTCCGTATCACTCTCTATCACTCTCTATCACTCTCTGACACTCTCTGACACTCTCCATCACTCTATGACACTCTCTGACACTCTCTATCACTCTCTATCACTCTCTGACACTCTCTATCACTCTCTTACACTCTCTGACACTCTCTGACACTCTCTGACACACTCTGACACTCTCAGACACTCTCTGACAATCTCAGACACTCTCTATCACTCTTTATCACTCCCTGACACTCTCTGACACTCTCTATCACACTCTATCACACTCTGACACTCTCTGAGGCTCTCTATCACTCAATATCACGCTCTGACACTCTCTATCACTCTCTGACACTCACTGAAACTCTATATCACTCTCTTTCACTTTCTGACACACTCAGACACTCTCTATCACACTCCGTATCACTCTCTATCACTCTCTGAAACTCTCTATCACTCTCTGACACTCTCTGTAACTCTCTATCACTCTCTGACACTCTCTATCACTCTCTGACACACTCTGACATTCTCTATCACTCTCTTTCACTCTCTGACACTCTCTGACACTCACTATCACTCTCTATCAATCTCTGACACTCTCTGACACTCTCTATCACTCAATGACCCTCTGTGACAATCTCTATCACTCTCAATCACTCTCCATCACTCTCTGACACTCTCTGACACACTCTGACACTCTCAGACACTCTCTATCACACTCCGTATCACTCTCTATCACTCTCTATCACTCTCTGACACTCTCTGACACTCTCCATCACTCTATGACACTCTCTGACACTCTCTATCACTCTCTATCACTCTCTGACACTCTCTATCACTCTCTTACACTCTCTGACACTCTCTGACACTCTCTGACGCACTCTGACACTCTCAGACACTCTTTGACAATCTCAGACACTCTCTATCACTCTTTATCACTCTCTGACACTCTCTGAGGCTCTCTATCACTCAATATCACGCTCTGCCACTCTCTATCACTCTCTGACACTCTCTATCAATCTCTATCACTCTCTGACACTCTCTGAAACTCTATATCACTCTCTTTCTCTTTCTGACACACTCTGACACTCTCTAACACTCAATGACACACTGTGACACTCTCTATCACTCTCTGACACTCTCTATCAATCTCTATCACTCTCAATCACTCTCTGACACTCTCAATCACTCTCTGACACTCTCTGACACTCTCAGACACTCTAATTCACTCTCTGACACTCTCTGACACTCTCTGACACTCTCTGACATTCTCTGACACTCTCTGACACTCTTAATCACTCTCTGACACTATCAGACACTCCCTATTACTCTCTGAAACGCTCATACACTCTCTATCACTCTCTGACACACAGTATCACTCTCGGACGCTCTCAGACACTCTCTATCACTCTCTGACAAACACTGACACTCTCAGACACTCTCGATCACTCTCTGACACTCTCTGACAATCTCTCACTCTCTCTATCACTCTCTGCCACACTCTGACACTCTCAGACGCACTCAGACACTCTCTATCACTCTCTGACAATTTCTGTCACAAACTGACTTTCTATGACACTCTCTGACACTCTCTGACACTCTCAATCACTCTCTGACACTATCAGACACTCCCTATTACTCTCTAAAACGCTCATACACTCTCTATCACTCTCTGACACACAGTATCACTCTCTGACGCTCTCAGACACTCTCTATCACTCTCTGACACTCTCTGACAATCTCTCACTCTCTCTATCACACTCTATCACTCTCTGACACTCTCTGACACTCTCAGACACTCTCTATCACTCTCGACCACTCTCTGACATTCTCAGACAATCTCTATCACTCTCAGGCACTCGTTGACTCTCTCTAACACTCTCAGACACTCTCTGACACTCTCAGATACTCTTCATCACTCTCTATCACTCTCTGACACTCTCGGTCTCTCTCTGACACTCTCAGACACTCTCTATCACTCTCTATCACTCTCTGACACTCTCAGACACTCTCTATCACTCTCTACCACTCTCTGACACTCTCAGAAACTCTCCACCACTCTCTGACACTCTCTGACACTCTCTATCACTCTCTGACATTCTCTGACACTCCCTATCCCTCTCTGACACTCTCTGACTCTATCTATCACTCTCTGACAAGCTCTGAAACTCTCTGACACTCTCTGACACTCTCTTTCACTCTCTGAAACACTCTGACATTCTCTGACACTCTCAGACACTCCC
Organism: Heterodontus francisci; assembly: GCF_036365525.1. Classification (NCBI taxonomy): domain Eukaryota; kingdom Metazoa; phylum Chordata; class Chondrichthyes; order Heterodontiformes; family Heterodontidae; genus Heterodontus; species Heterodontus francisci. The sequence goes on from NC_090405.1 coordinate 15,265,507, forward strand.
TATCACTCTCTGACACTCTCTGACTCTGTCTATCACTATCTGAGAAGCTCTGATACTCTCTGACAATCTCTTTCACTCTCTGAAACTCTCTGACACTCTCTGACATCTCAGACACTCCCCATCACTCTCTGACAATCTCTGACTCTCTCTATCACTCTCTGACAAGCTCTGACACTCTCTGACACTCTCTTTCACTCTCTGAAACTCTCTGACACTCTCAGACACTCTCAATCACTCTCTGACACTCTCAGACACTCTCAATCACGCACTGACACTCTCTGACACTCTCAGACACTCTCTATCACTCTCGGTCACTCTCTGACACTCTCTGACAATCTCAATCAGTCTCTTACACTCTCTGACACTCTCTGACACTCTCTGACACTCTCTTTCAATCTCTGACACTCTCTGACGCTCTTAGAGACTCTCAATCACTCTCAGACGCTCTATACCACTCTCTATCTCTCTCTGACACTCTCAGACACTCTCAATCACTCTCTGACACTCTCAATCACTCTCTGACACTCACAGACACACTCAGACATTCTCAATGGCTCTCAATCACTCTCTGACACTCTCTGACACTCTCTGACACTCTCAATCAATCTCTGACACTCTCTGACACTCTCAGACACTCTCTATCACTCTCTGACACTCTCTGATACTCTCAATCAATCTCTGACACTCTCTATCACTCTCTGACACTCTCTGACACTCTCCGATGCTCTCTATCTCTCGATGACACTCTCTGAACTCTGCATCACTCTCTGACACTCTATATCACTCTCTGACACGCTCAATCATTCTCTGACACTCTCAATCACTCGCTGACACTCTCAGACACTCTCAGACATTCTCAATGACTCTCAATCTCTCACTGACACTCTCTGAAACTCTCTGACACTCTCTGACATTCTCTGACACTCTCTGACACTCTCTATCACTCTCTGACACTCTGTGTCACTCTCTGACACTCTCAGACTCTCTCTGTCTCTCTCTGACATTCTCTGACAATCTCTATCACTCTCAGACACTCTCTGACACTCTCAGACACTCTCTATCACACTCTGACACTCTCAGACACTCTCTATCACTCTCTACCACTCTCTGACATTCTCTGACAATCTCTATCGCTCTCAGAAACTCGCTGACACTCTCAGACACTCTCGATCACTCTCTGACACTCTCAGACACTCTCTATCACTCTCTGACATTCTCTCTCACTCTGCATAACCCTGCAACACTCTCAGACACTCTCAGACACTCTCTGACACTCTCTGACACTCTCAGACACTCTCTGACACACTTTGACACTCTCTACCACTCACTTATACTGACTGACACTCTCTGACACTCTCAGACACTCCCTGACACTCTCAGACACTGTCAGACACTCTCTATCACTCTCTGACACACTCTATCACTCTCTGACCTTCTCTGACACTCTCTATCACTCTCAATCACTCTCTGACACTCTCTATCACTCTCTGACACTCTCTGACACTCTCTGACTCTCTCTGACATTCTCTGACACTCTCTGACACTCTCAGACACTCTCAGACACTCTCTATCACTCTCTGACACTCTCTATCACTCTCTGACCTTCTCTGACACTCTCTGACACTCTCTGACATTCTCTGACACTCTCTGACACTCTCTGACACTCTCAGACACTCTCTATCACTCTCTGACACTATCTATCACTCTCTGACCTTCTCTGACCTTCTCTGACACTCTCTGACACTCTCAGACATTCTCTATCACTCTCGGTCACTCTCTGACACTCTCTGACACTCTCTATCAGTCTCCGACATTCTCAGACACTCTCTATCAATCTCTGATACTCTCTGACACTCTTAGACACTCTCAATCAGTCTCAGACACTCTATACCACTCTCTATCGCTCTCTGACACTCTCAGACACTCTCATTCACTCTCTGACACTCTCAATCACTCTCTGACACTCACAGACAAACTCAGACATTCTCAATGGCTCTCAATCACTCTCTGACACTCTCTGACACTCTCTGATACTCTCAATCAATCTCTGACACTCTCTGACACTCTCAGACACTCTCTATCACTCTCTGACACTCTCTGATACTCTCAATCAATCTCTGACACTTTCTATCACTCTCTGACACTCTCTGACACTCTCTGACACTCTCCGATGCTCTCTATCTCTCTATGACACTCTCTGACACTCTGCATCACTCTCTGACACTCTGTATCACTCTCTGACACTCTCAATCACTCTCTGACACTCTCAATCACTCTCTGACACTCTCAGACACTCTCAGGCATTCTCAATGACTCTCAATCACTCACTGACACTCTCTGACACTCTCTGACACTCTCTGACACTCTCTGACATTCTCTGACACTCTCTGACACTCTCTATCACTCTCTGACACTCTGTATCACTCTCTGACACTCTCAGACTCTCTCTGTCTCTCTCTGACATTCTCTGACAATCTCTATCAGTCTCAGACACTCTCTGACACTCTCAGACACTCTCTATCACTCTCTGACACTCTCAGACACTCTCTATCACTCTCTACCACTCTCTGACATTCTCTGACAATCTCTATCGCTCTCAGAAACTCGCTGACACTCTCAGACACTCTCGATCACTGTCTGACACTCTCAGACACTCTCTATCACTCTCTATCACTCTCTGACATACTCTCTCACTCTATATTACCCTGCAACACTCTCAGACACTCTCAGACAATCTCTGACACTCTCTGACACTCTCTGGCACTCTCAGACACTCTCCGACACTCCCTGACACTCTCAGACACTCTCTGACACACTTTGACACTCTCTATCACTCACTTATACCCACTGACACTCTCTGACGCTCTCAGACACTCCCTATCACTCTCTGACACTCTCTGACTCTCTCTATCACTCTCTGACAAGCTCTGAAACTCTCTGACACTCTCTTTCACTCTCTGAAACACTCTGACACTCTCTGACACTCTCAGACACTCCCTATCAGTCTCTGACACTCTCTATCACTCTCTGACCTTCTCTGACACTCTCTATCACTCTCAGACACTCTCAATCACTCTCTGACACTCTCTGACACTCTCAGACACTCTCAGACATTCTCAATCACTCGCAATCACTCTCTGACACTCTCTGACACTCTCAATCACTCTCTGACACTCTCTGACACTCTCAGACACTCTCTACCACTCTCTGACATTCTCTGACAATCTCTTTCACTTTCAGACACTCGCTGACATTCTCTGACACTCTCAGACACTCTCTGATACTCTCAAGCACTCTCTATCACTCTCAGACACTCGCTGACACAATCTGACACTCTCAGACACTCTCTATCACTCTCAGACAGTCTCAGACACTCCCAGACACTCCCTGACACTCTCAGACACTCTCAGACACTCTCTATCACTCTCTGACACTCTCAGACACTCTCTATCACTCTCCACCGTTCTCTGATATTCTCTGACAATCTCTATCACTCACTGACACTCGCTGACATTCTCTGACACTCTCAGACACTCTCTGATACACTCAGACACTCTCTATCACTCTCAGACTCTCTCAGACACTCCCTGACACTCTTGGACACTCTCAGACACTCTCTATCACTCTCTGACACTCTCAGACACTCGCTTTCACTCTCTGACATTCTCTGACACTCTCTGACACTCTCAATCACTCTCTGACACTCTCAGACATTCTCTATCACTCTCTGACGCTCTCTGACACTCTCAATCACTCTCTGACAAGCTCTGAAACTCTCTGACACTCTCTGACACACTCTTTCATTCTCTGAAACACTCTGACACTCTCTGACACTCTCAGACACTCCCTAACACTCTCTGACACTCTCTGACTCTGTCTATCACTATCTGAGAAGCTCTGATACTCTCTGACACTCTCTGACACTGTCAGACACTCCCTATCACTCTCTGACAATCTCTGACTCTCTCTATCACTCTCTGACAAGCTCTGACACTCTCTGACACTCTCTTTCACTCTCTACCACTCTCTGACACTCTCAGAAACTCTCCACCACACTCTGACACTCTCTGACACTCTCAGACACTCCCTATCACTCTCTGACACTCTCTGACTCTGTCTATCACTATCTGAGAAGCTCTGATACTCTCAGACACTCTCTTTCACTCTCTGAAACTCTCTGACACTCTCTGACACTCTCAGACACTCCCTATCACACTCTGACAATCTCTGACTCTCTCTATCACTCTCTGACAAGCTCTGACACTCTCTGACACTCTCTTTCACTCTCTGAAACTCTCTGACACTCTCAGACATTCTCAATCACTCTCTGACACTCTCAGACACTCTCAATCACTCTCTGACACTCTCTGACACTCTCAGACACTCTCAATCACTCTCTGACACTCTCTGACACTCTCAGACACTCTCTACCACTCTCTGACATTCTCTGACAATCTCTTTCACTTTCAGACACTCGCTGACATTCTCTGACACTCTCAGACACTCTCTGATACTCTCAAGCACTCTCTATCACTCTCAGACACTCGCTGACACAATCTGACACTCTCAGACACTCTCTATCACTCTCAGACAGTCTCAGACACTCCCAGACACTCCCTGACACTCTCAGACACTCTCAGACACTCTCTATCACTCTCTGACACTCTCAGACACTCTCTATCACTCTCCACCGTTCTCTGATATTCTCTGACAATCTCTATCACTCACTGACACTCGCTGACATTCTCTGACACTCTCAGACACTCTCTGATACACTCAGACACTCTCTATCACTCTCAGACTCTCTCAGACACTCCCTGACACTCTTGGACACTCTCAGACACTCTCTATCACTCTCTGACACTCTCAGACACTCGCTTTCACTCTCTGACATTCTCTGACACTCTCTGACACTCTCAATCACTCTCTGACACTCTCAGACATTCTCTATCACTCTCTGACGCTCTCTGACACTCTCAATCACTCTCTGACAAGCTCTGAAACTCTCTGACACTCTCTGACACACTCTTTCATTCTCTGAAACACTCTGACACTCTCTGACACTCTCAGACACTCCCTAACACTCTCTGACACTCTCTGACTCTGTCTATCACTATCTGAGAAGCTCTGATACTCTCTGACACTCTCTGACACTGTCAGACACTCCCTATCACTCTCTGACAATCTCTGACTCTCTCTATCACTCTCTGACAAGCTCTGACACTCTCTGACACTCTCTTTCACTCTCTACCACTCTCTGACACTCTCAGAAACTCTCCACCACACTCTGACACTCTCTGACACTCTCAGACACTCCCTATCACTCTCTGACACTCTCTGACTCTGTCTATCACTATCTGAGAAGCTCTGATACTCTCAGACACTCTCTTTCACTCTCTGAAACTCTCTGACACTCTCTGACACTCTCAGACACTCCCTATCACACTCTGACAATCTCTGACTCTCTCTATCACTCTCTGACAAGCTCTGACACTCTCTGACACTCTCTTTCACTCTCTGAAACTCTCTGACACTCTCAGACATTCTCAATCACTCTCTGACACTCTCAGACACTCTCAATCACTCTCTGACACTCTCTGACACTCTCAGACACTCTCAATCACTCTCTGACACTCTCTGACACTCTCAGACACTCTCTACCACTCTCTGACATTCTCTGACAATCTCTTTCACTTTCAGACACTCGCTGACATTCTCTGACACTCTCAGACACTCTCTGATACTCTCAAGCACTCTCTATCACTCTCAGACACTCGCTGACACAATCTGACACTCTCAGACACTCTCAATCACTCTCAGACACTTAAACCACTCTCTATCACTCTCTGACACTCTCAGACACTCTCAATCACTCTCTGACACTCTCAGACACTCCCTATCACTCTCTGACACTCTCTGAATCTCTCTATCACTCTCTGACAAGCTCTGACACTCTCTATCAATCTCTGACACTCTCTGACACTCTTAGAAACTCTCAATCACTCTCAGACACTCTATACCACTCTCTATGACTCTCTGACACTCTCTGACACTCTCAATCACTCTCTGACACTCTCTGACACTCTCAGACACTCTCTATCACTCTCGGTCACTCTCTGACACTCTCTGACAATCTCAATCACTCTCTGACACTCTCTGACACTCTCAGACACTCTCTATCACTCTCGGTCACTCTCTGACACTCTCTGACACTCTCTATCAGTTTCTGACTTTCTCAGACACTCTCTATCAATCTCTGACACTCTCTGACACTCTTAGACACTCTCAATCACTCTCAGACACTCTATACCACTCTCTATCTCTCTCTGACACTCTCAGACACTCTCAATCACTCTCTGACACTCTCAATCACTCTCTGACACTCTCAGACAAACTCAGACATTCTCAATGGCTCTCAATCACTCTCTGACACTCTCTGACACTCTCTGATACTCTCAATCAATCTCTGACAATCTCTGACACTCTCAGACACTCTCTATCACTCTCTGACACTCTCTGATACTCACAATCAATCTCTGACACTCTCTATAACTCTCTGACACTCTCTGACACTCTCCGATGCTCTCTATCTCTCTATGACACTCTCTGACACTTTGCATCACTCTCTGACACTCTATATCACTCTCTGACACTCTCAATCACTCTCTGACACTCTCAATCACTCACTGACACTCTCTGACACTCTCTGACATTCTCTGACACTCTCTGACACTCTCTATCACTCTCTGACACTCTGTATCACTCTCTGACACTCTCAGACTCTCTCTGTCTCTCTCTGACATTCTCTGACAATCTCTATCACTCTCAGACACTCTCTGACACACTCAGACACTCTCTATCACTCTCTACCACTCTCTGACATTCTCTGACAATCTCTATCGCTCTCAGAAACTCGCTGACACTCTCAGACACTCTCGATCTCTCTCTGACACTCTCAGACACTCTCTATCATTCTCTGACATTCTCTCTCACTCTCTATTACCCTGCGACACTCTCAGACACTCTCAGACAATCTCTGACACTCTCTGACACTCTCTGGCACTCTCAGACACTCTCTGACACTCTCTGACACTCTCAGACACACTCTGACACACTTTGACACTCTCTATCACTCACTTATACTCACTGACACTCTCTGACACTCTCAGACTCTCCCTGACACTCTCAGGCACTCTCAGACACTGTCTATCCCTCTCTGAAACTCTCTATCACTCTCTGACCTTCTCTGACACTCTTTATCACTCTCAATCACTCTCTGACACTCTCTATCACTCTCTGACACTCTCTGACACGCTCTGGCATTCTCTGACACTCTCTGACACTCTCAGACACTCTCTATCACTCTCTGACACTCTCTATCACTCTCTGACCTTCTCTGACACTCTCAGACACTCTCAGACATTCTCAATCACTCTCAATCACTCTCTGACACTCTCTGACACTCTCAATCACTCTCTGACACTCTCTGACACTCTCAGACACTCTCTACCGCTCTCTGACATTCTCTGACAATCTCTTTCACTTTCAGACACTCGCTGACATTCTCTGACACTCTCAGACACTCTCTGATACTCTCAAGCACTCTCTATCACTCTCAGACACTCGCTGACACTATCTGACACTCTCAGACACTCTCTATCACTCTCAGACAGTCTCAGACACTCTCAGACACTCCCTGACACTCCCTGACACTCTCCGACACTCTCAGACACTCTCTATCACTCTCTGACACTCTCAGACACTCTCTATCACTCTCTACCACTCTCTGATATTCTCTGACAATCTCTATCACTCACTGACACTCGCTGACATTCTTGACACTCTCAGACACTCTCTGATACACTCAGACACTCTCTATCACTCTCAGACTCTCTCAGACACTCCCTGACACTCTTGGACACTCTCAGACACTCTCTATCACTCTCTGACACTCTCAGACACTCGCTTTCACTCTCTGACATTCTCTGACACTCTCTGACACTCTCAATCACTCTCTGACACTCTCAGACATTCTCTATCACTCTCTGACGCTCTCTGACACTCTCAATCACTCTCTGACAAGCTCTGAAACTCTCTGATACTCTCTGACACACTCTTTCACTCTCTGAAACACTCTGACACTCCCTAACACTCTCTGACACTCTCTGACTCTGTCCATCACTATCTGAGAAGCTCTGATACTCTTAGACACTCTCTTTCACTCTCTGAAACTCTCTGACACTCTCTGACACTCTCAGACACTCCCTATCACTCTCTGACAATCTCTGACTCTCTCTATCACTCTCTGACAAGCTCTGACACTCTCTGACACTCTCTTTCACTCTCTGAAACTCTCTGACACTCTCAGACATTCTCAATCACTCTCTGACACTCTCAGACACTCCCTATCACTCTCTGACACTCTCTGAATCTCTCTATCACTCTCTGACAAGCTCTGACACTCTCTATCAATCTCTGACACTCTCTGACAATCTTAGACACTCTCAATCACTCTCAGACACTTAAACCACTCTCTATCACTCTCTGACACTCTCAGACACTCTCAATCACTCTCTGACACTCTCAGACACTCTCAATCACTCTCTGACACTCTCTGAATCTCTCTATCACTCTCTGACAAGCTCTGACACTCTCTATCAATCTCTGACACTCTCTGACAATCTTAGACACTCTCAATCACTCTCAGACACTTAAACCACTCTCTATCACTCTCTGACACTCTCAGACCCTCTCAATCACTCTCTGACACTCTCAGACACTCCCTATCACTCTCTGACACTCTCTGAATCTCTCTATCACTCTCTGACAAGCTCTGACACTCTCTATCAATCTCTGACACTCTCTGACACTCTTAGACACTCTCAATCACTCTCAGACACTCTATACCACTCTCTATGACTCTCTGACACTCTCTGACACTCTCAATCACTCTCTGACACTCTCTGACACTCTCAGACACTCTCTATCACTCTCGGTCACTCTCTGACACTCTCTGACAATCTCAATCACTCTCTGACACTCTCTGACACTCTCAGACACTCTCTATCACTCTTGGTCACTCTCTGACACTCTCTGACACTCTCTATCAGTTTCTGACTTTCTCAGACACTCTCTATCAATCTCTGACACTCTCTGACACTCTTAGACACTCTCAATCACTCTCAGACACTCTATACCACTCTCTATCTCTCTCTGACACTCTCAGACACTCTCAATCACTCTCTGACACTCTCAATCACTCTCTGACACTCTCAGACAAACTCAGACATTCTCAATGGCTCTCAATCACTCTCTGACACTCTCTGACACTCTCTGATACTCTCAATCAATCTCTGACAATCTCTGACACTCTCAGACACTCTCTATCACTCTCTGACACTCTCTGATACTCACAATCAATCTCTGACACTCTCTATAACTCTCTGACACTCTCTGACACTCTCCGATGCTCTCTATCTCTCTATGACACTCTCTGACACTTTGCATCGCTCTCTGACACTCTATATCACTCTCTGACACTCTCAATCACTCTCTGACACTCTCAATCACTCACTGACACTCTCTGACACTCTCTGACATTCTCTGACACTCTCTGACACTCTCTATCACTCTCTGACACTCTGTATCACTCTCTGACACTCTCAGACTCTCTCTGTCTCTCTCTGACATTCTCTGACAATCTCTATCACTCTCAGACACTCTCTGACACACTCAGACACTCTCTATCACTCTCTACCACTCTCTGACATTCTCTAACAATCTCTATCGCTCTCAGAAACTCGCTGACACTCTCAGACACTCTCGATCTCTCTCTGACACTCTCAGACACTCTCTATCACTCTCTGACATTCTCTCTCACTCTCTATTACCCTGCGACACTCTCAGACACTCTCAGACAATCTCTGACACTCTCTGACACTCTCTGGCACTCTCAGACACTCTCTGACACTCTCTGACACTCTCAGACACACTCTGACACACTTTGACACTCTCTATCACTCACTTATACTCACTGACACTCTCTGACACTCTCAGACTCTCCCTGACACTCTCAGGCACTCTCAGACACTGTCTATCCCTCTCTGAAACTCTCTATCACTCTCTGACCTTCTCTGACACTCTTTATCACTCTCAATCACTCTCTGACACTCTCTATCACTCTCTGACACTCTCTGACACGCTCTGGCATTCTCTGACACTCTCTGACACTCTCAGACACTCTCTATCACTCTCTGACACTCTCTATCACTCTCTGACCTTCTCTGACACTCTCAGACACTCTCAGACATTCTCAATCACTCTCAATCACTCTCTGACACTCTCTGACACTCTCAATCACTCTCTGACACTCTCTGAAACTCTCAGACACTCTCTACCGCTCTCTGACATTCTCTGACAATCTCTTTCACTTTCAGACACTCGCTGACATTCTCTGACACTCTCAGACACTCTCTGATACTCTCAAGCACTCTCTATCACTCTCAGACACTCGCTGACACTATCTGACACTCTCAGACACTCTCTATCACTCTCAGACAGTCTCAGACACTCTCAGACACTCCCTGACACTCCCTGACACTCTCCGACACTCTCAGACACTCTCTATCACTCTCTGACACTCTCAGACACTCTCTATCACTCTCTACCACTCTCTGATATTCTCTGACAATCTCTATCACTCACTGACACTCGCTGACATTCTCTGACACTCTCAGACACTCTCTGATACACTCAGACACTCTCTATCACTCTCAGACTCTCTCAGACACTCCCTGACACTCTTGGACACTCTCAGACACTCTCTATCACTCTCTGACACTCTCAGACACTCGCTTTCACTCTCTGACATTCTCTGACACTCTCTGACACTCTCAATCACTCTCTGACACTCTCAGACATTCTCTATCACTCTCTGACGCTCTCTGACACTCTCAATCACTCTCTGACAAGCTCTGAAACTCTCTGATACTCTCTGACACACTCTTTCACTCTCTGAAACACTCTGACACTCCCTAACACTCTCTGACACTCTCTGACTCTGTCCATCACTATCTGAGAAGCTCTGATACTCTTAGACACTCTCTTTCACTCTCTGAAACTCTCTGACACTCTCTGACACTCTCAGACACTCCCTATCACTCTCTGACAATCTCTGACTCTCTCTATCACTCTCTGACAAGCTCTGACACTCTCTGACACTCTCTTTCACTCTCTGAAACTCTCTGACACTCTCAGACATTCTCAATCACTCTCTGACACTCTCAGACACTCCCTATCACTCTCTGACACTCTCTGAATCTCTCTATCACTCTCTGACAAGCTCTGACACTCTCTATCAATCTCTGACACTCTCTGACAATCTTAGACACTCTCAATCACTCTCAGACACTTAAACCACTCTCTATCACTCTCTGACACTCTCAGACACTCTCAATCACTCTCTGACACTCTCAGACACTCTCAATCACTCTCTGACACTCTCTGAATCTCTCTATCACTCTCTGACAAGCTCTGACACTCTCTATCAATCTCTGACACTCTCTGACAATCTTAGACACTCTCAATCACTCTCAGACACTTAAACCACTCTCTATCACTCTCTGACACTCTCAGACCCTCTCAATCACTCTCTGACACTCTCAGACACTCCCTATCACTCTCTGACACTCTCTGAATCTCTCTATCACTCTCTGACAAGCTCTGACACTCTCTATCAATCTCTGACACTCTCTGACACTCTTAGACACTCTCAATCACTCTCAGACACTCTATACCACTCTCTATGAGTCTCTGACACTCTCTGACACTCTCAATCACTCTCTGACACTCTCTGACACTCTCAGACACTCTCTATCACTCTCGGTCACTCTCTGACACTCTCTGACAATCTCAATCACTCTCTGACACTCTCTGACACTCTCAGACACTCTCTATCACTCTCGGTCACTCTCTGACACTCTCTGACACTCTCTATCAGTTTCTGACTTTCTCAGACACTCTCTATCACTCTCTGACATTCTCTCTCACTCTGCATAACCCTGCAACACTCTCAGACACTCTCAGACACTCTCTGACACTCTCTGACACTCTCTGACACACTTTGACACTCTCTATCACTCACTTATACTGACTGACACTCTCTGACACTCTCAGACACTCCCTGACACTCTCAGACACTGTCAGACACTCTCTATCACTCTCTGACACACTCTATCACTCTCTGACCTTCTCTGACACTCTCTATCACTCTCAATCACTCTCTGACACTCTCTATCACTCTCTGACACTCTCTGACACTCTCTGACTCTCTCTGACATTCTCTGACACTCTCTGACACTCTCTGACACTCTCAGACACTCTCTATCACTCTCTGACACTCTCTATCACTCTCTGACCTTCTCTGACACTCTCTGACACTCTATGACATTCTCTGACACTCTCTGACACTCTCTGACACTCTCAGACACTCTCTATCACTCTCTGACACTCTCTATCACTCTCTGACCTTCTCTGACCTTCTCTGACACTCTCTGACACTCTCAGACACTCTCTATCACTCTCGGTCACTCTCTGACACTCTCTGACACTCTCTATCAGTCTCTGACATTCTCAGACACTCTCTATCAATCTCTGATACTCTCTGACACTCTTAGACACTCTCAATCACTCTCAGACACTCTATACCACTCTCTATCGCTCTCTGACACTCTCAGACACTCTCAATCACTCTCTGACACTCTCAATCACTCTCTGACACTCACAGACAAACTCAGACATTCTCAATGGCTCTCAATCACTCTCTGACACTCTCTGACACTCTCTGATACTCTCAATCAATCTCTGGCACTCTCTGACACTCTCAGACACTCTCTATCACTCTCTGACACTCTCTGATACTCTCAATCAATCTCTGACACTTTCTATCACTCTCTGACACTCTCTGACACTCTCCGATGCTCTCTATCTCTCTATGACACTCTCTGACACTCTATATCACTCTCTGACACTCTCAATCACTCTCTGACACTCTCAATCACTCTCTGACACTCTCAGACACTCTCAGGCATTCTCAATGACTCTCAATCACTCACTGACACTCTCTGACACTCTCTGACACTCTCTGACATTCTCTGACACTCTCTGACACTCTCTATCACTCTCTGACACTCTGTATCACTCTCTGACACTCTCAGACTCTCTCTGTCTCTCTCTGACATTCTCTGACAATCTCTATCGCTCTCAGAAACTCGCTGACACTCTCAGACACTCTCGATCACTGTCTGACACTCTCAGACACTCTCTATCACTCTCTATCACTCTCTGACATACTCTCTCACTCTATATTACCCTGCAACACTCTCAGACACTCTCAGACAATCTCTGACACTCTCTGACACTCTCTGGCACTCTCAGACACTCTCCGACACTCCCTGACACTCTCAGACACTCTCTAACACACTTTGACACTCTCTATCACTCACTTATACCCACTGACACTCTCTGACGCTCTCAGACACTCCCTATCACTCTCTGACACTCTCTGACTCTCTCTATCACTCTCTGACAAGCTCTGAAACTCTCTGACACTCTCTGACACTCTCTTTCACTCTCTGAAACACTCTGACACTCTCTGACACTCTCAGACACTCCCTATCAGTCTCTGACACTCTCTATCACTCTCTGACCTTCTCTGACACTCTCTATCACTCTCAGACACTCTCAATCACTCTCTGACACTCTCTGACACTCTCAGACACTCTCAGACATTCTCAATCACTCGCAATCACTCTCTGACACTCTCTGACACTCTCAATCACTCTCTGACACTCTCTGACACTCTCAGACACTCTCTACCACTCTCTGCATTCTCTGACAATCTCTTTCACTTTCAGACACTCGCTGACATTCTCTGACACTCTCAGACACTCTCTGATACTCTCAAGCACTCTCTATCGCTCTCAGACACTCGCTGACACAATCTGACACTCTCAGACACTCTCTATCACTCTCAGACAGTCTCAGACACTCTCAGACACTCCCTGACACTCTCAGACACTCTCAGACACTCTCTATCACTCTCTGACACTCTCAGACACTCTCTATCACTCTCCACCATTCTCTGATATTCTCTGACAATCTCTATCACTCACTGACACTCGCTGACATTCTCTGACACTCTCAGACACTCTCTGATACACTCAGACACTCTCTATCACTCTCAGACTCTCTCAGACACTCCCTGACACTCTTGGACACTCTCAGACACTCTCTATCACTCTCTGACACTCTCAGACACTCGCTTTCACTCTCTGACATTCTCTGACACTCTCTGACACTCTCAATCACTCTCTGACACTCTCAGACATTCTCTATCACTCTCTGACGCTCTCTGACACTCTCAATCACTCTCTGACAAGCTCTGAAACTCTCTGATACTCTCTGACACACTCTTTCACTCTCTGAAACACTCTGACACTCCCTAACACTCTCTGACACTCTCTGACTCTGTCCATCACTATCTGAGAAGCTCTGATACTCTTAGACACTCTCTTTCACTCTCTGAAACTCTCTGACACTCTCTGACACTCTCAGACACTCCCTATCACTCTCTGACAATCTCTGACTCTCTCTACCACTCTCTGACAAGCTCTGACACTCTCTGACACTCTCTTTCACTCTCTGAAACTCTCTGACACTCTCAGACATTCTCAATCACTCTCTGACACTCTCAGACACTCCCTATCACTCTCTGACACTCTCTGAATCTCTCTATCACTCTCTGACAAGCTCTGACACTCTCTATCAATCTCTGACACTCTCTGACAATCTTAGACACTCTCAATCACTCTCAGACACTTAAACCACTCTCTATCACTCTCTGACACTCTCAGACACTCTCAATCACTCTCTGACACTCTCAGACACTCTCAATCACTCTCTGACACTCTCTGAATCTCTCTATCACTCTCTGACAAGCTCTGACACTCTCTATCAATCTCTGACACTCTCTGACAATCTTAGACACTCTCAATCACTCTCAGACACTTAAACCACTCTCTATCACTCTCTGACACTCTCAGACACTCTCTATCACTCTCGGTCACTCTCTGACACTCTCTATCAGTCTCTGACATTCTCAGACACTCTCTATCAATCTCTGATACTCTCTGACACTCTTAGACACTCTCAATCACTCTCAGACACTCTATACCACTCTCTATCGCTCTCTGACACTCTCAGACACTCTCAATCACTCTCTGACACTCTCAATCACTCTCTGACACTCACAGACAAACTCAGACATTCTCAATGGCTCTCAATCACTCTCTGACACTCTCTGACACTCTCTGATACTCTCAATCAATCTCTGGCACTCTCTGACACTCTCAGACACTCTCTATCACTCTCTGACACTCTCTGATACTCTCAATCAATCTCTGACACTTTCTATCACTCTCTGACACTCTCTGACACTCTCCGATGCTCTCTATCTCTCTATGACACTCTCTGACACTCTATATCACTCTCTGACACTCTCAATCACTCTCTGACACTCTCAATCACTCTCTGACACTCTCAGACACTCTCAGGCATTCTCAATGACTCTCAATCACTCACTGACACTCTCTGACACTCTCTGACACTCTCTGACATTCTCTGACACTCTCTGACACTCTCTATCACTCTCTGACACTCTGTATCACTCTCTGACACTCTCAGACTCTCTCTGTCTCTCTCTGACATTCTCTGACAATCTCTATCGCTCTCAGAAACTCGCTGACACTCTCAGACACTCTCGATCACTGTCTGACACTCTCAGACACTCTCTATCACTCTCTATCACTCTCTGACATACTCTCTCACTCTATATTACCCTGCAACACTCTCAGACACTCTCAGACAATCTCTGACACTCTCTGACACTCTCTGGCACTCTCAGACACTCTCCGACACTCCCTGACACTCTCAGACACTCTCTGACACACTTTGACACTCTCTATCACTCACTTATACCCACTGACACTCTCTGACGCTCTCAGACACTCCCTATCACTCTCTGACACTCTCTGACTCTCTCTATCACTCTCTGACAAGCTCTGAAACTCTCTGACACTCTCTGACACTCTCTTTCACTCTCTGAAACACTCTGACACTCTCTGACACTCTCAGACACTCCCTATCAGTCTCTGACACTCTCTATCACTCTCTGACCTTCTCTGACACTCTCTATCACTCTCAGACACTCTCAATCACTCTCTGACACTCTCTGACACTCTCAGACACTCTCAGACATTCTCAATCACTCGCAATCACTCTCTGACACTCTCTGACACTCTCAATCACTCTCTGACACTCTCTGACACTCTCAGACACTCTCTACCACTCTCTGCATTCTCTGACAATCTCTTTCACTTTCAGACACTCGCTGACATTCTCTGACACTCTCAGACACTCTCTGATACTCTCAAGCACTCTCTATCGCTCTCAGACACTCGCTGACACAATCTGACACTCTCAGACACTCTCTATCACTCTCAGACAGTCTCAGACACTCTCAGACACTCCCTGACAATCTCAGACACTCTCAGACACTCTCTATCACTCTCTGACACTCTCAGACACTCTCTATCACTCTCCACCATTCTCTGATATTCTCTGACAATCTCTATCACTCACTGACACTCGCTGACATTCTCTGACACTCTCAGACACTCTCTGATACACTCAGACACTCTCTATCACTCTCAGACTCTCTCAGACACTCCCTGACACTCTTGGACACTCTCAGACACTCTCTATCACTCTCTGACACTCTCAGACACTCGCTTTCACTCTCTGACATTCTCTGACACTCTCTGACACTCTCAATCACTCTCTGACACTCTCAGACATTCTCTATCACTCTCTGACGCTCTCTGACACTCTCAATCACTCTCTGACAAGCTCTGAAACTCTCTGATACTCTCTGACACACTCTTTCACTCTCTGAAACACTCTGACACTCCCTAACACTCTCTGACACTCTCTGACTCTGTCCATCACTATCTGAGAAGCTCTGATACTCTTAGACACTCTCTTTCACTCTCTGAAACTCTCTGACACTCTCTGACACTCTCAGACACTCCCTATCACTCTCTGACAATCTCTGACTCTCTCTACCACTCTCTGACAAGCTCTGACACTCTCTGACACTCTCTTTCACTCTCTGAAACTCTCTGACACTCTCAGACATTCTCAATCACTCTCTGACACTCTCAGACACTCCCTATCACTCTCTGACACTCTCTGAATCTCTCTATCACTCTCTGACAAGCTCTGACACTCTCTATCAATCTCTGACACTCTCTGACAATCTTAGACACTCTCAATCACTCTCAGACACTTAAACCACTCTCTATCACTCTCTGACACTCTCAGACACTCTCAATCACTCTCTGACACTCTCAGACACTCTCAATCACTCTCTGACACTCTCTGAATCTCTCTATCACTCTCTGACAAGCTCTGACACTCTCTATCAATCTCTGACACTCTCTGACAATCTTAGACACTCTCAATCACTCTCAGACACTTAAACCACTCTCTATCACTCTCTGACACTCTCAGACCCTCTCAATCACTCTCTGACACTCTCAGACACTCCCTATCACTCTCTGACACTCTCTGAATCTCTCTATCACTCTCTGACAAGCTCTGACACTCTCTATCAATCTCTGACACTCTCTGACACTCTTAGACACTCTCAATCACTCTCAGACACTCTATACCACTCTCTATGACTCTCTGACACTCTCTGACACTCTCAATCACTCTCTGACACTCTCTGACACTCTCAGACACTCTCTATCACTCTCGGTCACTCTCTGACACTCTCTGACAATCTCAATCACTCTCTGACACTCTCTGACACTCTCAGACACTCTCTATCACTCTCGGTCACTCTCTGACACTCTCTGACACTCTCTATCAGTTTCTGACTTTCTCAGACACTCTCTATCACTCTCTGACATTCTCTCTCACTCTGCATAACCCTGCAACACTCTCAGACACTCTCAGACACTCTCTGACACTCTCTGACACTCTCTGACACTCTCAGACACTCTCTGACACACTTTGACACTCTCTATCACTCACTTATACTGACTGACACTCTCTGACACTCTCAGACACTCCCTGACACTCTCAGACACTGTCAGACACTCTCTATCACTCTCTGACACACTCTATCACTCTCTGACCTTCTCTGACACTCTCTATCACTCTCAATCACTCTCTGACACTCTCTATCACTCTCTGACACTCTCTGACACTCTCTGACTCTCTCTGACATTCTCTGACACTCTCTGACACTCTCTGACACTCTCAGACACTCTCTATCACTCTCTGACACTCTCTATCACTCTCTGACCTTCTCTGACACTCTCTGACACTCTATGACATTCTCTGACACTCTCTGACACTCTCTGACACTCTCAGACACTCTCTATCACTCTCTGACACTCTCTATCACTCTCTGACCTTCTCTGACCTTCTCTGACACTCTCTGACACTCTCAGACACTCTCTATCACTCTCGGTCACTCTCTGACACTCTCTGACACTCTCTATCAGTCTCTGACATTCTCAGACACTCTCTATCAATCTCTGATACTCTCTGACACTCTTAGACACTCTCAATCACTCTCAGACACTCTATACCACTCTCTATCGCTCTCTGACACTCTCAGACACTCTCAATCACTCTCTGACACTCTCAATCACTCTCTGACACTCACAGACAAACTCAGACAATCTCAATGGCTCTCAATCACTCTCTGACACTCTCTGACACTCTCTGATACTCTCAATCAATCTCTGGCACTCTCTGACACTCTCAGACACTCTCTATCACTCTCTGACACTCTCTGATACTCTCAATCAATCTCTGACACTTTCTATCACTCTCTGACACTCTCTGACACTCTCCGATGCTCTCTATCTCTCTATGACACTCTCTGACACTCTCAATCACTCTCTGACACTCTCAATCACTCTCTGACACTCTCAGACACTCTCAGGCATTCTCAATGACTCTCAATCACTCACTGACACTCTCTGACACTCTCTGACACTCTCTGACATTCTCTGACACTCTCTGACACTCTCTATCACTCTCTGACACTCTGTATCACTCTCTGACACTCTCAGACTCTCTCTGTCTCTCTCTGACATTCTCTGACAATCTCTATCGCTCTCAGAAACTCGCTGACACTCTCAGACACTCTCGATCACTGTCTGACACTCTCAGACACTCTCTATCACTCTCTATCACTCTCTGACATACTCTCTCACTCTATATTACCCTGCAACACTCTCAGACACTCTCAGACAATCTCTGACACTCTCTGACAATCTCTGGCACTCTCAGACACTCTCCGACACTCCCTGACACTCTCAGACACTCTCTGACACACTTTGACACTCTCTATCACTCACTTATACCCACTGACACTCTCTGACGCTCTCAGACACTCCCTATCACTCTCTGACACTCTCTGACTCTCTCTATCACTCTCTGACAAGCTCTGAAACTCTCTGACACTCTCTGACACTCTCTTTCACTCTCTGAAACACTCTGACACTCTCTGACACTCTCAGACACTCCCTATCAGTCTCTGACACTCTCTATCACTCTCAGACACTCTCAATCACTCTCTGACACTCTCTGACACTCTCAGACACTCTCAGACATTCTCAATCACTCGCAATCACTCTCTGACACTCTCTGACACTCTCAATCACTCTCTGACACTCTCTGACACTCTCAGACACTCTCTACCACTCTCTGCATTCTCTGACAATCTCTTTCACTTTCAGACACTCGCTGACATTCTCTGACACTCTCAGACACTCTCTGATACTCTCAAGCACTCTCTATCACTCTCAGACACTCGCTGACACAATCTGACACTCTCAGACACTCTCTATCACTCTCAGACAGTCTCAGACACTCTCAGACACTCCCTGACACTCTCAGACACTCTCAGACACTCTCTATCACTCTCTGACACTCTCAGACACTCTCTATCACTCTCCACCATTCTCTGATATTCTCTGACAATCTCTATCACTCACTGACACTCGCTGACATTCTCTGACACTCTCAGACACTCTCTGATACACTCAGACACTCTCTATCACTCTCAGACTCTCTCAGACACTCCCTGACACTCTTGGACACTCTCAGACACTCTCTATCACTCTCTGACACTCTCAGACACTCGCTTTCACTCTCTGACATTCTCTGACACTCTCTGACACTCTCAATCACTCTCTGACACTCTCAGACATTCTCTATCACTCTCTGACGCTCTCTGACACTCTCAATCACTCTCTGACAAGCTCTGACACTCTCTGACACTCTCAGACACTCCCTAACACTCTCTGACACTCTCTGACTCTGTCTATCACTATCTGAGAAGCTCTGATACTCTCTGACACTCTCTGACACTGTCAGACACTCCCTATCACTCTCTGACAATCTCTGACTCTCTCTATCACTCTCTGACAAGCTCTGACACTCTCTGACACTCTCTTTCACTCTCTACCACTCTCTGACACTCTCAGAAACTCTCCACCACACTCTGACACTCTCTGACACTCTCAGACACTCCCTATCACTCTCTGACACTCTCTGACTCTGTCTATCACTATCTGAGAAGCTCTGATACTCTCAGACACTCTCTTTCACTCTCTGAAACTCTCTGACACTCTCTGACACTCTCAGACACTCCCTATCACTCTCTGACAATCTCTGACTCTCTCTATCACTCTCTGACAAGCTCTGACACTCTCTGACACTCTCTTTCACTCTCTGAAACTCTCTGACACTCTCAGACATTCTCAATCACTCTCTGACACTCTCAGACACTCCCTATCACTCTCTGACACTCTCTGAATCTCTCTATCACTCTCTGACAAGCTCTGACACTCTCTATCAATCTCTGACACTCTCTGACAATCTTAGACACTCTCAATCACTCTCAGACACTTAAACCACTCTCTATCACTCTCTGACACTCTCAGACACTCTCAATCACTCTCTGACACTCTCAGACACTCTCAATCACTCTCTGACACTCTCTGAATCTCTCTATCACTCTCTGACAAGCTTTGACACTCTCTATCAATCTCTGACACTCTCTGACACTCTTAGACACTCTCAATCACTCTCAGACACTCTATACCACTCTCTATGACTCTCTGACACTCTCTGACACTCTCAATCACTCTCTGACACTCTCTGACACTCTCAGACACTCTCTATCACTCTCGGTCACTCTCTGACACTCTCTGACAATCTCAATCACTCTCTGACACTCTCTGACACTCTCAGACACTCTCTATCACTCTCGGTCACTCTCTGACACTCTCTGACACTCTCTATCAGTTTCTGACTTTCTCAGACACTCTCTATCAATCTCTGACACTCTCTGACACTCTTAGACACTCTCAATCACTCTCAGACACTCTATACCACTCTCTATCTCTCTCTGACACTCTCAGACACTCTCAATCACTCTCTGACACTCTCAATCACTCTCTGACACTCACAGACAAACTCAGACATTCTCAATGGCTCTCAATCACTCTCTGACACTCTCTGACACTCTCTGATACTCTCAATCAATCTCTGACAATCTCTGACACTCTCAGACACTCTCTATCTCTCTCTGACACTCTCTGATACTCACAATCAATCTCTGACAGTCTCTATCACTCTCTGACACTCTCTGACACTCTCCGATGCTCTCTATCTCTCTATGACACTCTCTGACACTCTGCATCACTCTCTGACACTCATTATCACTCTCTGACACTCTCAATCACTCTCTGACACTCTCAATCACTCTCTGACACTCTCAATCACTCACTGACACTCTCTGACACTCTCTGAAATTCTCTGACACTCTCTGACACTCTCTAGCACTCTCTGACACTCTGTATCACTCTCTGACACTCTCAGACTCTCTCTGTCTCTCTCTGACATTCTCTGTCAATCTCTATCACTCTCAGACACTCTCTGACACACTCAGACACTCTCTATCACTCTCTACCACTCTCTGACATTCTCTGACAATCTCTATCGCTCTCAGAAACTCGCTGACACTCTCAGACACTCTCGATCTCTCTCTGACACTCTCAGACACTCTCTATCACTCTCTGACATTCTCTCTCACTCTCTATTACCCTGCGACACTCTCAGACACTCTCAGACAATCGCTGACACTCTCTGACACTCTCTGGCACTCTCAGACACTCTCTGACACTCTCTGACACTCTCAGACACACTCTGACACACTTTGACACTCTCTATCACTCACTTATACTCACTGACACTCTCTGACACTCTCAGACTCTCCCTGACACTCTCAGGAACTCTCAGACACTCTCTATCACTCTCTGAAACTCTGTATCACTCTCTGACCTTCTCTGACACTCTTTATCACTCTCAATCACTCTCTGACACTCTCAATCACTCTCTGACACTCTCTGACACGCTCTGGCATTCTCTGACACTCTCTGACACTCTCAGACACTCTCTATCACTCTCTGACACTCTCTATCACTCTCTGACCTTCTCTGACACTCTCAGACACTCTCAGACATTCTCAATCACTCTCAATCACTCTCTGACACTCTCTGACACTCTCAATCACTCTCTGACACTCTCTGACACTCTCTGACACTCTCAGACACTCTCTACCGCTCTCTGACATTCTCTGACAATCTCTTTCACTTTCAGACACTCGCTGACATTCTCTGACACTCTCAGACACTCTCTGATACTCTCAAGCACTCTCTATCACTCTCAGACACTCGCTGACACTATCTGACACTCTCAGACACTCTCTATCACTCTCAGACAGTCTCAGACACTCTCAGACACTCCCTGACACTCCCTGACACTCTCCGACACTCTCAGACACACTCTATCACTCTCTGACACTCTCAGACACTCTCTATCACTCTCTACCACTCTCTGATATTCTCTGACAATCTCTATCACTCACTGACACTCGCTGACATTCTCTGACACTCTCAGACACTCTCTGATACACTCAGACACTCTCTATCACTCTCAGACTCTCTCAGACACTCCCTGACACTCTTGGACACTCTCAGACACTCTCTATCACTCTCTGACACTCTCAGACACTCGCTTTCGCTCTCTGACATTCTCTGACACTCTCTGACACTCTCAATCACTCTCTGACACTCTCAGACATTCTCTATCACTCTCTGACGCTCTCTGACACTCTCAATCACTCTCTGACAAGCTCTGAAACTCTCTGATACTCTCTGACACACTCTTTCACTCTCTGAAACACTCTGACACTCCCTAACACTCTCTGACACTCTCTGACTCTGTCCATCACTATCTGAGAAGCTCTGATTCTCTCAGACAATTTCTGACACTCTCTTTCACTCTCTGAAACTCTCTGACACTCTCAGACACTCCCTATCACTCTCTGACAATCTCTGACGCTCTCTATCACTCTCTGACAAGCTCTGACACTCTCTTTCACTCTCTGAAACTCTCTGAAACTCTCTGACACTCTCTGACATTTTCTGACACTCTATATCACTCTCTGACACTCTCTGACATTCTCTGACACTCTATATCACACTCTGACACTCTCTGACACTCTCTTTCACTCTCTGAAACTCTCTGACACTCTGACACTCTCAGACACTCTCTATCACTCTCTGACACTCTTTGACATTCTGTGACACTCTCTGACATTCTCTGACACTCTCTATCACTCTCTGACACTCTCTGACACTCTCTATCACTCTCTGACACTCTGTATCACTCTCTGACACTCTCAGACACTCTTTATCTCTCTCTGACCCTCTCTGACTCTCTCAGACGCTCTCTGACACTCTCTGATTCTCTCTGACACTCTCCGACACACTCCATGTCTATCCGACACTCTCTATCACTCTCTGACGCACTATATCACTCTCTGACACTCTATATCAATCTCTGACACTCTCAGACACTCACAGACACTCTCAATCACTCTCTGACACTCTCAGACACTCTAATTCACTCTCTGACACTCTCTGACACTCTCTGACACTCTCTGACATTCTCTGACACTCCATATCACTCTCTGACACTCTCTGACACTCTCTATCACTCTCTGACACTCTCTGACACTCTCTGACACTCTCTATCACTCTCTGACACTCTGCATCACTCTCTGACACTCTATATCACTCTCTGGCACTCTCAGACACTCTCAATCACTCTCTGACATTCTCTGACACTCTCTATCACTCTCTGACATTCTCTGACACTCTCTAATACTCTCTGACACTCTGTATCACTCTGTGACACTCTCAGACACTCTCTGATACTCTCAGACACTCTCAATCACTCTCTGACATTCTCTGACACTCCATATCACTCTCTGACACTCTCTGACACTCTCTATCACTCTCTGACACTCTCTGACCCTCTCTATCACTCTCTGACGCACTATATCACTCTCTGACACTCTATATCAATCTCTGACACTCTCAGACACTCTCAGACACTCTCAGACACTCTCAGTCACTCTCTGACACTCTCAGACACTCTAATTCACTCTCTGACACTCTCTGACACTCTCTGACATTCTCTGACACTCTCAGACACTCCCTATCACTCTCTGACACTCTCTGACTCTGTCTATCACTATCTGAGAAGCTCTGATACTCTCAGACACTCTCTTTCACTCTCTGAAACTCTCTGACACTCTCTGACACTCTCAGACACTCCCTATCACTCTCTGACAATCTCTGACTCTCTCTATCACTCTCTGACAAGCTCTGACACTCTCTGACACTCTCTTTCACTCTCTGAAACTCTCTGACACTCTCAGACATTCTCAATCACTCTCTGACACTCTCAGACACTCCCTATCACTCTCTGACACTCTCTGAATCTCTCTATCACTCTCTGACAAGCTCTGACACTCTCTATCAATCTCTGACACTCTCTGACAATCTTAGACACTCTCAATCACTCTCAGACACTTAAACCACTCTCTATCACTCTCTGACACTCTCAGACACTCTCAATCACTCTCTGACACTCTCAGACACTCTCAATCACTCTCTGACACTCTCTGAATCTCTCTATCACTCTCTGACAAGCTTTGACACTCTCTATCAATCTCTGACACTCTCTGACACTCTTAGACACTCTCAATCACTCTCAGACACTCTATACCACTCTCTATGACTCTCTGACACTCTCTGACACTCTCAATCACTCTCTGACACTCTCTGACACTCTCAGACACTCTCTATCACTCTCGGTCACTCTCTGACACTCTCTGACAATCTCAATCACTCTCTGACACTCTCTGACACTCTCAGACACTCTCTATCACTCTCGGTCACTCTCTGACACTCTCTGACACTCTCTATCAGTTTCTGACTTTCTCAGACACTCTCTATCAATCTCTGACACTCTCTGACACTCTTAGACACTCTCAATCACTCTCAGACACTCTATACCACTCTCTATCTCTCTCTGACACTCTCAGACACTCTCAATCACTCTCTGACACTCTCAATCACTCTCTGACACTCACAGACAAACTCAGACATTCTCAATGGCTCTCAATCACTCTCTGACACTCTCTGACACTCTCTGATACTCTCAATCAATCTCTGACAATCTCTGACACTCTCAGACACTCTCTATCACTCTCTGACACTCTCTGATACTCACAATCAATCTCTGACAGTCTCTATCACTCTCTGACACTCTCTGACACTCTCCGATGCTCTCTATCTCTCTATGACACTCTCTGACACTCTGCATCACTCTCTGACACTCATTATCACTCTCTGACACTCTCAATCACTCTCTGACACTCTCAATCACTCTCTGACACTCTCAATCACTCACTGACACTCTCTGACACTCTCTGAAATTCTCTGACACTCTCTGACACTCTCTAGCACTCTCTGACACTCTGTATCACTCTCTGACACTCTCAGACTCTCTCTGTCTCTCTCTGACATTCTCTGTCAATCTCTATCACTCTCAGACACTCTCTGACACACTCAGACACTCTCTATCACTCTCTACCACTCTCTGACATTCTCTGACAATCTCTATCGCTCTCAGAAACTCGCTGACACTCTCAGACACTCTCGATCTCTCTCTGACACTCTCAGACACTCTCTATCACTCTCTGACATTCTCTCTCACTCTCTATTACCCTGCGACACTCTCAGACACTCTCAGACAATCGCTGACACTCTCTGACACTCTCTGGCACTCTCAGACACTCTCTGACACTCTCTGACACTCTCAGACACACTCTGACACACTTTGACACTCTCTATCACTCACTTATACTCACTGACACTCTCTGACACTCTCAGACTCTCCCTGACACTCTCAGGAACTCTCAGACACTCTCTATCACTCTCTGAAACTCTGTATCACTCTCTGACCTTCTCTGACACTCTTTATCACTCTCAATCACTCTCTGACACTCTCAATCACTCTCTGACACTCTCTGACACGCTCTGGCATTCTCTGACACTCTCTGACACTCTCAGACACTCTCTATCACTCTCTGACACTCTCTATCACTCTCTGACCTTCTCTGACACTCTCAGACACTCTCAGACATTCTCAATCACTCTCAATCACTCTCTGACACTCTCTGACACTCTCAATCACTCTCTGACACTCTCTGACACTCTCTGACACTCTCAGACACTCTCTACCGCTCTCTGACATTCTCTGACAATCTCTTTCACTTTCAGACACTCGCTGACATTCTCTGACACTCTCAGACACTCTCTGATACTCTCAAGCACTCTCTATCACTCTCAGACACTCGCTGACACTATCTGACACTCTCAGACACTCTCTATCACTCTCAGACAGTCTCAGACACTCTCAGACACTCCCTGACACTCCCTGACACTCTCCGACACTCTCAGACACACTCTATCACTCTCTGACACTCTCAGACACTCTCTATCACTCTCTACCACTCTCTGATATTCTCTGACAATCTCTATCACTCACTGACACTCGCTGACATTCTCTGACACTCTCAGACACTCTCTGATACACTCAGACACTCTCTATCACTCTCAGACTCTCTCAGACACTCCCTGACACTCTTGGACACTCTCAGACACTCTCTATCACTCTCTGACACTCTCAGACACTCGCTTTCGCTCTCTGACATTCTCTGACACTCTCTGACACTCTCAATCACTCTCTGACACTCTCAGACATTCTCTATCACTCTCTGACGCTCTCTGACACTCTCAATCACTCTCTGACAAGCTCTGAAACTCTCTGATACTCTCTGACACACTCTTTCACTCTCTGAAACACTCTGACACTCCCTAACACTCTCTGACACTCTCTGACTCTGTCCATCACTATCTGAGAAGCTCTGATTCTCTCAGACAATTTCTGACACTCTCTTTCACTCTCTGAAACTCTCTGACACTCTCAGACACTCCCTATCACTCTCTGACAATCTCTGACGCTCTCTATCACTCTCTGACAAGCTCTGACACTCTCTTTCACTCTCTGAAACTCTCTGAAACTCTCTGACACTCTCTGACATTTTCTGACACTCTACATCACTCTCTGACACTCTCTGACATTCTCTGACACTCTATATCACACTCTGACACTCTCTGACACTCTCTGACACTCTCTTTCACTCTCTGAAACTCTCTGACACTCTGACACTCTCAGACACTCTCTATCACTCTCTGACACTCTTTGACATTCTGTGACACTCTCTGACATTCTCTGACACTCTCTATCACTCTCTGACACTCTCTGACACTCTCTGACACTCTCTATCACTCTCTGACACTCTGTATCACTCTCTGACACTCTCAGACACTCTTTATCTCTCTCTGACCCTCTCTGACTCTCTCAGACGCTCTCTGACACTCTCTGATTCTCTCTGACACTCTCCGACACACTCCATGTCTATCCGACACTCTCTATCACTCTCTGACGCACTATATCACTCTCTGACACTCTATATCAATCTCTGACACTCTCAGACACTCACAGACACTCTCAATCACTCTCTGACACTCTCAGACACTCTAATTCACTCTCTGACACTCTCTGACACTCTCTGACACTCTCTGACATTCTCTGACACTCCATATCACTCTCTGACACTCTCTGACACTCTCTATCACTCTCTGACACTCTCTGACACTCTCTGACACTCTCTATCACTCTCTGACACTCTGCATCACTCTCTGACACTCTATATCACTCTCTGGCACTCTCAGACACTCTCAATCACTCTCTGACATTCTCTGACACTCTCTATCACTCTCTGACATTCTCTGACACTCTCTAATACTCTCTGACACTCTGTATCACTCTGTGACACTCTCAGACACTCTCTGATACTCTCAGACACTCTCAATCACTCTCTGACATTCTCTGACACTCCATATCACACTCTGACACTCTCTGACACTCTCTATCACTCTCTGACACTCTCTGACCCTCTCTATCACTCTCTGACGCACTATATCACTCTCTGACACTCTATATCAATCTCTGACACTCTCAGACACTCTCAGACACTCTCAGACACTCTCAGTCACTCTCTGACACTCTCAGACACTCTAATTCACTCTCTGACACTCTCTGACACTCTCTGACATTCTCTGACACTCCATATCACTCTCTGACACTCTCTGACACTCTCTACCACTCTCTGACACTCTCAATCACTCTCCGATGCTCTCTATCTCTCTATGACACTCTCTGACACTCTCTATCACTCTCTGACACTCTGCATCACTCTCTGACACTCTATATCACTCTCTGGCACTCTCAGAAACTCTCAATCACTCTCTGACATTCTCTGACACTCTCTATCACTCTCTGACATTCTCTGACACTCTCTATCACTCTCTGACACTCTGTATCACTCTGTGACACTCTCAGACACTCTCTGACACTCTCAGACACTCTCAATCACTCTCTGACACTCTCAGACACTCTCAGACATTCTCAATTACTCTCAATCACTCTCTGACACTCTCAATCACTCTCTGACACACTCAGACACTCTCTGACACTCTCAATCACTCTCTGACACTCTCAGACAATCTCAGACATTCTCAGACACTCTCAGACACTCTCAGACACTCTCTATCACTCTCAATCACTATCTGAAACTCTCAATCACTCTCTGACACTCTCTGACGCTCTCAGACACTCTCTATAACTCTCTGACACTCTCTGACACTCTGAATCACTCTCTGACACTCTCAGACACTCCCTATCACACTCTGAAACGCTCAGACACTCTCTATCACTCTCTGACACACAGTATCACTCTCTGACGCTCTCAGACACTCTCAATCACTCTCTGACAATCACTGACACTCTCAGACACTCTCGATCATTCTCTGACACTCTCTGACACTCTCTATCATTCTCTGACACTCTCTGTCACTCTCTGACACACTCTGACACTCTCAGACGCTCTCTATCACTCTCTATCACTCTCTATCACTCTCTGACACTCTCAGACACTCTCTACCACTCTGTGACATTCTCAGACAATTTCTATCACTCTCAGGCACTCGTTGACTCTCTCTGACACTCTCAGACACTCTCTGACACTCTCAGACACTCTTCATCTCTCTCTGAAACTCTCTGACACTCTCGGTCACTCTCTGACACTCTCAGACACTCTCTATCACTCTCTGACACTCTATATCACTCTCTGACACTCCATATCAATCTCTGACACTCTCAGACACTCTCAGACACTCTCAATCACTCTCTGACACTCTCAGACACTCTAATTCACTCTCTGACACTCTCTGACACTCTCTGACACACTCTATCACTCTCTGACACACTCTGACACTCTCCGATGCTCTCTATCTCTCTATGACACTCTCTGACACTCTCTATCACTCTCTGACACTCTGCATCACTCTCTGACACTCTATATCACTCTCTGGCACTGTCAGACACTCTCAATCACTCTCTGACATACTCTGACACTCTCTATCACTCTCTGACATTCTCTGACACTCTCTATCACTCTCTGACACTCTGTATCACTCTGTGACACTCTCAGACACTCTCTGACACTCTCAGACACTCTCAATCACTCTCTGACACTCTCAGACATTCTCAATTACTCTGAATCACTCTCTGACACTCTCTGACACTCTCAATCACTCTCTCAGACACTCAGACACTCTCTGACACTCTCAATCACTCTCTGACTCTCTCAATCACTCTCTGACACTCCCAATCACTCAGTGACACTCTCAATCACTCTCTGACACTCTCTGACACTCTCAGACACTCTCTATCACTCTCTGACACTCTCTGACACTCTGAATCACTCTCTGACACTCAAAGACACTCCCTATCACTCTCTGACACTCTATGACTCTCTCTATCACTCTCTGACAAGCTCTGACACTCTCTGACACTCTCAATCACTCTCTGACACTATCAGACACTCCCTATTAATCTCTGAAACGCTCATACACTCTCTATCACTCTCTGACACACAGTATCACTCTCTGACTCTCTCAGACACTCTCTATCACTCTCTGACAATCACTGATACTCTCAGACACTCTCGATCACTCTCTGACACTCTCTGACACTCTCGGTCACACTCTGACACTCTCAGACAATCTCTATCACTCTCTATCACTCTCTGACACTCTCTGACACTCTCAGACACTCTCTATCACTCTCTACCACTCTCTGACACTCTCAGAAACTCTCCACCACTCTCTGACACTCTCTATCACTCTCTGACACTCTCAGACACTCCCTATCCCTCTCTGACACTCTCTGACTCTCTCTATCACTCTCTGACAAGCTCTGAAACTCTCTGACACTATCTATCACTCTCTATCTCACTCTATCACTCTCTGACACTCTCTGACACTCTCTGACACTCTCAGACACTCTCTATCACTCTCGACCACTCTCTGACATTCTCAGACGATCTCTATCACTCTCTGGCACTCGTTGACTCTCTCTGACACTCTCAGACACTCTCTGACACTCTCAGACACTCTTCATCACTCTCTGACACTCTCTGATACTCTCTGACACTCTCAGACACTCTCTATCACTCTCTACCACTCTCTGACACTCTCAGAAACTCTCCACCAC
Source organism: Heterodontus francisci (assembly GCF_036365525.1). Classification (NCBI taxonomy): domain Eukaryota; kingdom Metazoa; phylum Chordata; class Chondrichthyes; order Heterodontiformes; family Heterodontidae; genus Heterodontus; species Heterodontus francisci. The sequence goes on from NC_090405.1 coordinate 15,296,752, forward strand.
TCTCTGACACTCTCTGAAACTCTCTATCACTCTCTGACACTCTCAGACACTCCCTATCCCTCTCTGACACTCTGTGACTGTCTCTATCACTCTCTGACAAGCTCTGAAACTCTCTGACACTCTCTTTCACTCTCTGAAACACTCTGACACTCTCTGACACTCTCAGACACTCCCTATCACTCTCTGACAATCTCTGACTCTCTCTATCACTCTCTGACAAGCTCTGACACTCTCTGACACTCTCTTTCACTCTCTACCACTCTCTGACACTCTCAGAAACTCTCCACCACACACTGACACTCTCTGACACTCTCAGACACTCCCTATCACTCTCTGACACTCTCTGACTCTGTCTATCACTATCTGAGAAGCTCTGATACTCTCTGACACTCTCTTTCACTCTCTGAAACTCTCTGACAATCTCTGACACTCTCAGACACTCCCTATCACTCTCTGACAATCTCTGACTCTCTCTATCACTCTCTGACAAGCTCTGACACTCTCTGACACTCTCTTTCACTCTCTGAAACTCTCTGACACTCTCAGACACTCTCAATCACTCTCTGACACTCTCAGACACTCCCAATCACGCACTGACACTCTCTGACACTCTCAGACACTCTCGATCACTCTCGGTCACTCTCTGACACTCTCTGACAATCTCAATCACTCTCTGACACTCTCAGACACTCTCTATCACTCTCGGTCACTCTCTGACACTCTCTGACACTCTCTATCAGTCTCTGACATTCTCAGACACTCTGTATCAATCTCTGACACTCTCTGACACTCTTTGACACTCTCAATCACTCTCAGACACTCTATACCACTGTCTATCTCTCTCTGACACTCTCAGACACTCTCAATCATTCTCTGACACTCTCAATCACTCTCTGACACTCACAGACACACTCAGACATTCTCAATGGCTCTCAATCACTCGCTGACACTCTCTGACACACTCTGATACTCTCAATCAATCTCTGACACTCTCTGACACTCTCAGACACTCTCTATCACTCTCTGACACTCTCTGATACTCTCAATCAATCTCTGACACTCTCTATCACTCTCTATCACTCTCTGACACTCTCTGACACTCTGCATCACTCTCTGACACTCTATATCACTCTCTGACACTCTCAATAATTCTCTGACACTCTCAATCACTCTCTGACACTCTCAGACACTCTCAGACATTCTCAATGACTCTCAATCACTCACTGACACTCTCTGACACTCTCTGACATTCTCTGACACTCTCTGACACTCTCTAGCACTCTCTGACACTCTGTATCACTCTCTGACACTCTCAGACTCTCTCTGTCTCTCCCTGACATTCTCTGACAATCTCTATCACTCTCAGACACTCTCTGACACTCTCAGACACTCTCTATCACTCTCTGACACTCTCAGACACTCTCTATCACTCTCTACCACTCTCTGACATTCTCTGACAATCTCTATCGCTCTCAGAAACTCGCTGACACTCTCAGATACTCTCGATCACTCTCTGACACTCTCTGACACTCTCTGGCACTCTCAGACACTCTCTGACACTCTCTGACACTCTCAGACACTCTCTGACACACTTTGACACTCTCTATCACTCACTTATACTGACTGACACTCTCTGACAGTCTCAGACACTCCCTGACACTCTCAGACACTCTCAGACACTCTCTATCACTCTCTGACACTCTCGATCACGCTCTGACCTTCTCTGACATTCTCTATCACTGTCAATCACTCTCTGAGACTCTCTATCACTCTCTGACACTCTCTGACTCTCTCTGACACTCTCTGACATTCTCTGACACTCTCTGACACTCTCTGACACTCTCAGACACTCTCTATCACTCTGACACTGTCTATCACTCTCTGTCCTTCTCTGACAGTCTCTATCACTCTCAGACACTCTCAATCACTCTCTGACACTCTCTGACACTCTCAGACACTCTTAGACATTCTCAGACATTCTCAATCACTCTCAATCACTCTCTGACACTCTCTGGCACTTTCTGACACTCTCAATCACTCTCTGACACTCTCTGACACTCTCAGACACTCTCTGCCACTCTCTGACATTCTCTGACAATCTCTTTCACTCTCAGACACTCGCTGACATTCTCTGACACTCTCGGACACTCTCTGATACTCTCAGGCACTCTCTATCACTCTCAGACACTCGCTGACACTACGTGACAATCTCAGACACTCTCTATCACTCTCAGACAGTCTCAGACACTCTCAGACACTCCCTGACACTCTCAGACACTCTCAGAAACTCTCTATCACTCTCTGGCACTCTCAGACACTCTCTATCACTCTCTACCACTCTCTGACATTCTCTGACAATCTCTATCACTCTCAGACACTCGCTGACATTCTCTGACACTTTCAGACACTCTCTGATACACTCAGACACTCTCCATCACTCTCAGACTCTCTCAGACACTCCCTGACACTCTTGGACACTCTCAGACACTCTCTATCAGTCTCTGATACTCTCAGACACTCGCTATCACTCTCTGACATTCTCTGACACTCTCTGACACTCTCAATCACTCTCTGACACTCTCAGGCATTCTCTATCACTCTCTGACGCTCTCTGACACTCTCAATCACTCTCTGACACTCTCACACACTGCCTATCACTCTCTGACACTCTTGACTCTCTCTGTCACTCTCTGACAAGCTCGGACGCTCTCTGCAACTTTCTGACACTCTCTATCAATCTCGGTCACTCTCTGACACACTCTATCTCTCTCTACCACTCTCTGACATTCTCTGACAATCTCTATCACTCTCTGACACTCGCTGACACTCTCTGACACTCTCAGACACTCTCAGACATTCTCAATCACTCTCTGACACTCTCCGATGCTCTCTATCTCTCTATGACACTCTCTGACACTCTCTATCACTCTCTGACACTCTGCATCACTCTCTGACACTCTATATCACTCTCTGGCACTCTCAGACACTCTCAATCACTCTCTGACATTCTCTGACACTCTCTATCACTCTCTGACATTCTCTGACACTCTCTAATACTCTCTGACACTCTGTATCACTCTGTGACACTCTCAGACACTCTCTGACACTCTCAGACACTCTCAATCACTCTCTGACACTCTCTGACACTCTCAGACACTCTCAATCACTCTCTGACATTCTCTGACACTCCATATCACTCTCTGACACTCTCTGACACTCTCTATCACTCTCAGACACTCTCAATCACTCTCTGACACTCTCAGACACACTCAGAGATTCTCAATGGCTCTCAATCACTCTCTGACACTCTCAGACAATCTCAATCAATCTCTGACACTTTGTGAGACTCTCTGACATTCTCTGACACTCTCTATCACTCTCTGACATCTCTGACACTCTCTTAAACTCTCTGACACTCTGTGACACCTTCTGACAGTCTCTATCACTCTCTGACACTCTGTATCACTCTCTGAAACTCTCTGACACTCTCAGACACTCTCTATCACTCTCTGACGTTCCCTGACACTCTCTGACACTCTCTGACACTCTCTATCACTCTCTGACACTCTCTGGCACTCTCTGACACTCTCTATCACTCGCTGCACTCTGTATCACTCTCTATCACTCTCTGACACTCTCAGACACTCTCAATGACTCTCAATCACTTTCTGACACTCTCTTTCACTCTCTGACTCTCTCTGACACTCTGTGACAATCTCTGACACACTCTATCATTCTCTGACACTCTCAGACACTCTCTGTCACTCTCTGACACACTGTATCACTCTCTGACGCTCTCAGACACTCTCTATCACTCTCTTACACTCTCAGACACTCTCTATCTATCTCTGACACTCTCTGACACTCTCTTTCACTCTCTGAAACACTCAGACACTCTCTGACACTCTCAGACACTCCCTGTCACTCTCTGACACTCTCTGACTCTGTCTATCACTATCTGAGAAGCTCTGATACTCTCTGACACTCTCTGACACTCTCTTTCACTCTCTGAAACTCTCTGACACTCTCTGACACTCTCAGACACTCCCTGTCACTCTCTGACAATCTCTGACTCTCTCTATCACTCTCTGACAGGCTCTGACTCTCTCTGACACTCTCTTTCACTCTCTGACACTCTCAGACACTCCCTATCACTCTCTGACACTCTCCGACTCTCTCTATCACTCTCTGACAAGCTCTGAAACTCTCTGACACTCTCTGAAACTCTCTGACGCTCTCAGACACTCTCAATCACTCTCTGACGCTCTCAGACACTCTCAATCACTCTCTGACACTCTCTGACACTCTCTGACTCTCTCTATCACTCTCAGACACTCTCTGACACTCTCAGACGCAATCAGACACTCTCTCTCACTCTCTGACCTACTCTTTCACTCTCCGACTTTCTCTGACATTCTCTGACACTCTCAGACACTCTCTATCACTCTCTGACACACTGTATCACTCTCTGACGCTCTCAGACTCTCTCTATCACTCTCTGACAATCTCTGACACTCTCAAACACTCTCAATCACTCTCTGACACTCTCTGACACTCTCTGACTCTCTCTATCACTCTCAGACACTCTCTGACACTCTCAGACGCAATCAGACACTCTCTCTCACTCTCTGACCTACTCTTTCACTCTCCGACTTTCTCTGACATTCTCTGACACTCTCAGACACTATCTACCACTCTCTATCACCCTCTATCACTCTCTATCACTCTCTGACACTCTCTAACACTCTCAGACTCTCTCTATCATTCTCTACCACTCTCTGACATTCTGTGACAATCTCTATCACTCTCAGACACTCGCTGACATTCTCTGACACTCTCAGACACATTATCAAAAGGATGTGGATGCTTTGGAGAGGGTGCAGAGGAGGTTCACCAGGATGTTGCCTGGTATGGAGGGCGCTAGCTATGAAGAGAGGTTGAGTAGATTAGGATTATTTTCATTAGAAAGACGGAGGTTGAGGGGGGACCTGATTGAGGTGTACAAAATCATGAGAGGTATAGACAGGGTGGATAGCAAGAAGCTTTTTCCCAGAGTGGGGGTTTCAATTACTAGAGGACACGAGTTCAAAGTGAAAGGGGAAAAGTTTAGGGGGGATATGCGTGGAAAGTTCTTTACGCAGAGGGTGGTGGGCACCTGGAACGCATTGCCAGCGGAGGTGGTAGATGCGGGCACGATGGAGTCTTTTAAGATGTATCTGGACAGATACATGAATGGGCAGGAAGAAAAGAGATACAGAAGCTTAGAAAATAGGCGACATGTTTAGAGAGAGGATCTGGATCGGCGCAGGCTTGGAGGGCCGAAGGGCCTGTTCCTGTGCTGTAATTATCTTTGTTCTTTGTTCTATCACTCTGACACTCTCAGACACTCTCAATCACTCTCAGACACTCTATATCACGTTCGATCACTCTCTGACACTCTCTGACAATCTCAATCTCTCTCTGACACTCTCTGACACTCTCAGACACTCTCTATCACTCTCGGTCACTCTCTGACACTCTCTGACACTCTCTACCAGTCTCTGACATTCTCAGACACTCTCGATCAATCTCTGACACTCTCTGACACTCTTAGACACTCTCAATCACTCTCAGACACTCTATACCACTCTCTATCTCTCTCTGACACTCTCAGACACTCTCAATCACTTTCTGACACTCTCAATCACTCTCTGACACTCTCAGACACACTCAGAGATTCTCAATGGCTCTCAATCACTCTCTGACACTCTCTGACACTCTCAGACACTCTCAATCAATCTCTGACACTCTGTGACACTCTCTGACATTCTCTGACACTCTCTATCACTCTCTGACATCTCTGACACTCTCTTAAACTCTCTGACACTCTGTGACACTCACTGACACTCTCTGACACTCTCTGACAGTCTCTATCACTCTCTGACACTCTGTATCACTCTCTGAAACTCTCTGACACTGTCAGACACTCTCTATCACTCTCTGACGTTCCCTGACACTCTCTGACACTCTCTATCACTCTCTGACACTCTCTGGCACTCTCTGACACTCGCTATCACTCTCTGACACTCTGTATCACTCTCTATCACTCTCTGACACTCTCAGACACTCTCAATCACTCTCTGACACTCTCAGACATTCTCAATGACTCTCAATCACTCTCTGACACTCTCTTTCACTCTCTGACTCTCTCTGACACTCTGTGACAATCTCTGACACACTCTATCATTCTCTGACACTCTCAGACACTCTCTGTCACTCTCTGACACACTGTATCACTCTCTGACGCTCTCAGACACTCTCTATCACTCTCTGACACTCTCAGACACTCTCGATCTCTCTCTGACACTCTCTGACACTCTCTTTCACTCTCTGAAACACTCAGACACTCTCTGACACTCTCAGACACTCCCTGTCACTCTCTGACACTCTCTGACTCTGTCTATCACTATCTGAGAAGCTCTGATACTCTCTGATACTCTCTGACACTCTCTGACACTCTCTTTCACTCTCTGAAACTCTCTGACACTCTCTGACACTCTCAGACACTCCCTGTCACTCTCTGACAATCTCTGACTCTCTCTATCACTCTCTGACAAGCTCTGACTCTCTCTGACACTCTCTTTCACTCTCTGACACTCTCAGACACTCCCTATCACTCTCTGACACTCTCCGACTCTCTCAATCACTCTCTGACAAGCTCTGACACTCTCTATCAATCTCTGACACTCTCTGACACTCTTAGACACTCTCAATCACTCTCAGACACTCTATACCACTCTCTATCCCTCTCTGACACTCTCAGACACTCTCAATCACTCGCTGACACTCTCAGACACACTCAGACATTCTCAATCACTCTCAATCACTCTCTGACACTCTCAATCACTCTCTGACACTCTCTGACACTCTCAGACACTCTCTATCACTCTCAGTCACTCTCTGACACTCTCAGACACTCTCTATCACTCTCGGTCACTCTCTGACACTCTCTGACACTCTCTACCAGTCTCTGACCTCCTCAGACACACTCGATCAATCTCTGACACTCACTGACTCTCTTAGGCACTCTCAATCACTCTCAGACACTCGATACCACTCAATATCTCTCTCTGACACTCTCAGACACTCTCAGACACTCTCTGACACTCTCAATCACTCTCAGACACTCTCAGACACACTCAGACATTCTCAATGACTCTCAATCACTCTCTGACACTCTCAATCACTCTCTGACACTCTCTGACACTCTCAGACACTCTCTATCACTCTCGGTCACTCTCTGACACTCTCTGACAATCTCAATCACTCTCTGACACTCTCAGACACTCTCTATCACTCTCGGTCACTCTCTGACACTCTCTGACACTCTCTACCAGTCTCTGACATTCTCAGACACTCTCGATCAATCTCTGACACTCTCTGACACTCTTAGACACTCTCAATCACTCTCAGACACTCTATACCACTCTCTATCTCTCTCTGACACTCTCAGACACTCTCAATCACTTTCTGACACTCTCAATCACTCTCTGACACTCTCAGACACACTCAGAGATTCTCAATGGCTCTCAATCACTCTCTGACACTCTCTGACACTCTCAGACACTCTCAATCAATCTCTGACACTCTGTGACACTCTCTGACATTCTCTGACACTCTCTATCACTCTCTGACATTTCTGACACTCTCTTAAACTCTCTGACACTCTGTGACACTCACTGACACTCTCTGACACTCTCTGAAAGTCTCTATCACTCTCTGACACTCTGTATCACTCTCTGAAACTCTCTGACACTCTCAGACACTCTCTATCACTCTCTGACGTTCCCTGACACTCTCTGACACTCTCTGACACTCTCTATCACTCTCTGACACTCTCTGGCATTCTCTGACACTCTCTATCACTCGCTGACACTCTGTATCACTCTCTATCACTCTCTGACACTCTCAGACACTCTCAATCACTCTCTGACACTCTCTGACACTCTCAGACATTCTCAATGACTCTCAATCACTCTCTGACACTCTCTTTCACTCTCTGACTCTCTCTGACTCTCTGTGACAATCTCTGACACACTCTATCATTCTCTGACACTCTCAGACACTCTCTGTCACTATCTGACACACTGTATCACTCTCTGACGCTCTCAGACACTCTCTATCACTCTCTGACACTCTCAGACACTCTCTATCTCTCTCTGACACTCTCTGACACTCTCTTTCACTCTCTGAAACACTCAGACACTCTCTGACACTCTCAGACACTCCCTGTCACTCTCTGACACTCTCTGACTCTGTCTATCACTATCTGAGAAGCTCTGATACTCTCTGACACTCTCTATCACTCTCTGACACTCTCTGGCACTCTCTGACACTCTCTATCACTCGCTGACACTCTGTATCACTCTCTATCACTCTCTGACACTCTCAGACACTCTCAATCACTCTCTGACACTCTCTGACACTCTCAGACATTCTCAATGACTCTCAATCACTCTCTGACACTCTCTTTCACTCTCTGACTCTCTCTGACACTCTGTGACAATCTCTGACACACTCTATCATTCTCTGACACTCTCAGACACTCTATGTCACTCTCTGACACACTGTATCACTCTCTGACGCTCTCAGACACTCTCTATCACTCTCTGACACTCTCAGACACTCTCTATCTCTCTCTGACACTCTCTGACACTCTCTTTCACTCTCTGAAACACTCAGACACTCTCTGACACTCTCAGACACTCCCTGTCACTCTCTGACACTCTCTGACTCTGTCTATCACTATCTGATACTCTCTGATACTCTCTGACACTCTCTGACACTCTCTTTCACTCTCTGAAACTCTCTGACACTCTCTGACACTCTCAGACACTCCCTGTCACTCTCTGACAATCTCTGACTCTCTCTATCACTCTCTGACAAGCTCTGACTCTCTCTGACACTCTCTTTCACTCTCTGACACTCTCAGACACTCCCTATCACTCTCTGACACTCTCCGACTCTCTCTATCACTCTCTGACAAGCTCTGAAACTCTCTGACACTCTCTGAAACTCTCTGACGCTCTCAGACACTCTCAATCACTCTCTGACACTCTCAGACACTCCCTATCACTCTCTGACACTCTTTGACTCTCTCTATCACTCTCTGACAAGCTCTGACACTCTCTATCAATCTCTGACACTCTCTGACACTCTTAGACACTCTCAATCACTCTCAGACACTCTATACCACTCTCTATCCCTCTCTGACACGCTCAATCACTCGCTGACACTCAGACACACTCAGACATTCTCAATCACTCTCAATCACTCTCTGACACTTTCAATCACTCTCTGACACTCTCTGACACTCTCAGACACTCTCTATCACTCTCGGTCACTCTCTGACACTCTCTGACAATCTCAATCACTCTCTGGCACTCTCTGACACTCTCAGACACTCTCTATCACTCTCGGTCACTCTCTGACACTCTCTGACAATCTCTACCAGTCTCTGACCTCCTCAGACACACTCGATCAATCTCTGACACTCACTGACTCTCTTAGGCACTCTCAATCACTCTCAGACACTCGATACCACTCAATATCTCTCTCTGACACTCTCTGACACTCTCAGACACTCTCTGACACTCTCAATCACTCTCAGACACTCTCAGACACACTCAGACATTCTCAATGACTCTCAATCACTCTCTGACACTCTCAATCACTCTCTGACACTCTCTGACACTCTCAGACACTCTCTATCACTCTCGGTCACTCTCTGACACTCTCTGACAATCTCAATCACTCTCTGACACTCTCAGACACTCTCTATCACTCTCGGTCACTCTCTGACACTCACTGACAATCTCAATCACTCTCTGACACTCTCTGACTCTCTCTATCACTCTCAGACACTCTCTGACACTCTCAGACGCAATCAGACACTCTCTCTCACTCTCTGACCTACTCTTTCACTCTCCGACTTTCTCTGACATTCTCTGACACTCTCAGACACTCTCTATCACTCTCTGACACACTGTATCACTCTCTGACGCTCTCAGACTCTCTCTATCACTCTCTGACAATCTCTGACACTCTCAAACACTCTCAATCACTCTCTGACACTCTCTGACACTCTCTGACTCTCTCTATCACTCTCAGACACTCTCTGACACTCTCAGACGCAATCAGACACTCTCTCTCACTCTCTGACCTACTCTTTCACTCTCCGACTTTCTCTGACATTCTCTGACACTCTCAGACACTCTCTATCACTCTCTGACACACTGTATCACTCTCTGACGCTCTCAGACTCTCTCTATCACTCTCTGACAATCTCTGACACTCTCAAACACTCTCAATCACTCTCTGACACTCTCTGACACTCTCTGACTCTCTCTATCACTCTCAGACACTCTCTGACACTCTCAGACGCAATCAGACACTCTCACTCTCTGACCTACTCTTTCACTCTCCGACTTTCTCTGACATTCTCTGACACTCTCAGACACTATCTACCACTCTCTATCACCCTCTATCACTCTCTATCACTCTCTGACACTCTCTAACACTCTCAGACTCTCTCTATCATTCTCTACCACTCTCTGACATTCTGTGACAATCTCTATCACTCTCAGACACTCGCTGACATTCTCTGACACTCTCAGACACATTATCAAAAGGATGTGGATGCTTTGGAGAGTGTGCAGAGGAGGTTCACCAGGATGTTGCCTGGTATGGAGGGCGCTAGCTATGAAGAGAGGTTGAGTAGATTAGGATTATTTTCATTAGAAAGACGGAGGTTGAGGGGGGACCTGATTGAGGTGTACAAAATCATGAGAGGTATAGACAGGGTGGATAGCAAGAAGCTTTTTCCCAGAGTGGGGGTTTCAATTACTAGAGGACACGAGTTCAAAGTGAAAGGGGAAAAGTTTAGGGGGGATATGCGTGGAAAGTTCTTTACGCAGAGGGTGGTGGGCACCTGGAACGCATTGCCAGCGGAGGTGGTAGATGCGGGCACGATGGAGTCTTTTAAAATGTATCTGGACAGATACATGAATGGGCAGGAAGAAAAGAGATACAGACGCTTAGAAAATAGGCGACATGTTTAGAGAGAGGATCTGGATCGGCGCAGGCTTGGAGGGCCGAAGGGCCTGTTCCTGTGCTGTAATTATCTTTGTTCTTTGTTCTATCACTCTGACACTCTCAGACACTCTCAATCACTCTCAGACACTCTATATCACGTTCGATCACTCTCTGACACTCTCAGACATTCTCAATCACTCTCTGACACTCTCTGACACTCTCTGACATTCTCAGACACTCTCTATCACTCTCTACCACTCTCTGACATTCTCTGACAATCTCTTTCACTCTCAGACACTCGCTGACATTCTCTGACACTCTCAGACACTCTCTGATACTCTCAGACAGTCTCTATCACTCTCAGACACTCGCTGACACTATCTGACACTCTCAGACAATCTCGATCACTCTCAGACAGTCTCAGACACTCTCAGACACTCCCTGACACTCTCAGACAATCTCAGACACTCTCTATCACTCTCTGACACTCTCAGACACTCTCTATCGCTCTCTACCACTCTCTGACAGTCTCTGACAATCTCTATCACTCTCAGACACTCGCTGACATTCTCTGACACTCTCAGACACTCTCTGATACACTCAGACACTCTATCACTCTCAGACTCTCTCAGACACTCCCTGACACTCTTAGACACTCTCAGAAACTCTCTATCACTATCTGACTTGCTCAGACACTCGCTATCACTCTCTGACATTCTCTGACACTCTCTGACACTCTCAGACTCTCTCTATCACTCTCAATCAGTATCTGACACTCTCAGACACTCCCTATCACTCTCTGACAATCTTGACTCTCTCTATCACTCTCTGACAAGCTCGGACGCTCTCTGGCACTTTCTGACACTCTCTATCAATCTCGGTCACTCTCTGACACACTATATCTCTCTCTACCACTCTCTGACATTCTCTGACAATCTCTATCACTCTCTGACACCCGCTGACACTCTCTGACACTCTCAGACACTCTCAGACATTCTCAATCACTCTCAATCACTCTCTGACACTCTCTGACACTTTCAGACGCTCTCTATCACTCTCTGACACTCTCAGACACTCTCAGTCACTCTCTGAAACTCTCAGACACTCCCTATCACTCTCTGACACTCTCTGACTGTCTCTATCACACTCTGACAAGCTCTGACACTCTCAGACACTCTCAATCACTCTCTGACACTCTCAGACACTATCTATCACTCTCTGACACTCTTAAACACTCTCAATCACTCTCAGACAATCTATATCACTTTCTATCACTCTCTGACACTCTCAGACACTCTCAATCACTCTCAGACACTCTATATCACTTTCGATCACTCTCTGACACTCTCAGACATTCTCAATCACTCTCTGACACTCTCTGACACTCTCTGACATTCTCAGACACTCTCTGACACTCTCTGACACTCTCTGACACTCTCAGACATTCTCAATGACTCTCAATCACTCTCTGACACTCTCTGACACTTTCAATCACTCTCTGACACTCTCTGACACTCTCTGACACTCTCTGAAACTCTCTGACATTCTCTGACACTCTCTGACACTCTCTGACACTCTCTATCACTCTCTGACACTCTGTATCACTCTCAGACACTCTCAGACTCTCTCTGTCTCTCTCTGACATTCTCTGACAATCTCGATCACTCCCAGACACTCGCTGACACTCTCTGACACTCTCAGACACTCTCTGACACTCTCAGACACTCTCTATCACTCTCTGAAACTCTCTATCACTCTCTACAACTCTCTGACATTCTCTGACAATCTCTATCGCTCTCAGAAAATCGCTGACACTCTCTGACACTCTCAGACACTCTCTGACACTCTCAGACACTCTCAATCACTGTCTGACACTCTCAGACACTGTCAGACATTCTCAATGTCTCTCAATCACACTCTGACACTCTCTGATACTCTCTGACACTCCCTGTCACTCTCTGACAAGCTCTGACACTCTCTGAAACTCTCTGACTCTCTGTATTGCTCTCTGACAAGCTCTGACACTCTCTGACACTCTCTGACACTCTCTGATACTCTCTATCTCTCTCTGACAAGCTCTGACACTCTCTGACACTCTCTGACACTCTCTATCACTCTTGGTCACTCTCAGACACTCGCTGACATTCTAAAAACACTCTCAGACACTCTCTGATACTCTCACACACTCTCTATCACTCTCAGACACTCGCTGACACTCTCTGACATTCTCAGACACTCTCTGTCACTCTCAGACAGTCTAAGACACTCGCAGAAACTCGCTGACACTCTCAGACACTCTAAGACACTCTCTATCACTCTCTGACACTCTCAGACACTCGCTATCACTCTCTGACATTCTCTGACACTCTCAGACACACTCTATCACTCTCGATCACTGTCTATTATTCTCTACCACTCTCTGACATTCTCTGACAATCACTATCATTCTCAGACACTCGCTGACACTCTCTGACACTCTCTGACACTCTCAGACAATCTCTATCATTCTCTGACACTCTCTGACACTCTCTGACACTCTCTATCACTCTCCGACACTCTGTATCACTCTCAGACACTCTCAGACTCTCTCTGTCTCTCTCTGACATTCTCTGACAATCTCGATCACTCCCAGACACTCGCTGACACTCTCTGACACTCTCAGACACTCTCTGACACTCTCAGACACTCTCTATCACTATCTGAAACTCTCTATCACTCTCTACAACTCTCTGACATTCTCTGACAATCTCTATCGCTCTCAGAAAATCGCTGACACTCTCTGACACTCTCAGACACTCTCTGACACTCTCAGACACTCTCAATCACTGTCTGACACTCTCAGACACTGTCAGACATTCTCAATGTCTCTCAATCACACTCTGACACTCTCTGATACTCTCTGACACTCCCTGTCACTCTCTGACAAGCTCTGACACTCTCTGAAACTCTCTGACTCTCTGTATTGCTCTCTGACAAGCTCTGACACTCTCTGACACTCTCTGACACTCTCTGATTCTCTCTATCTCTCTCTGACAAGCTCTGACACTCTCTGACACTCTCTGACACTCTCTATCACTCTTGGTCACTCTCAGACACTCGCTGACATTCTAAAAACACTCTCAGACACTCTCTGATACTCTCACACACTCTCTATCACTCTCAGACACTCGCTGACACTCTCTGACATTCTCAGACACTCTCTATCACTCTCAGACAGTCTAAGACACTCGCAGAAACTCGCTGACACTCTCAGACACTCTCTGACACTCTCTATCACTCTTGGTCACTCTCAGACACTCGCTGACATTCTAAAAACACTCTCAGACACTCTCTGATACTCTCACACACTCTCTATCACTCTCAGACACTCGCTGACACTCTCTGACATTCTCAGACACTCTCTATCACTCTCAGACAGTCTAAGACACTCGCAGAAACTCGCTGACACTCTCAGACACTCTAAGACACTCTCTATCACTCTCTGACACTCTCAGACACTCGCTATCACTCTCTGACATTCTCTGACACTCTCAGACACACTCTATCACTCTCGATCACTGTCTATTATTCTCTACCACTCTCTGACATTCTCTGACAATCACTATCATTCTCAGACACTCGCTGACACTCTCTGACACTCTCTGACACTCTCAGACAATCTCTATCATTCTCTGAAACTCTCTATCACTCTCTGACACTCTCAGACAATCTCTATCACTCTCTGACACTCTCTGACATTCTCTGACAATCTCTATCGCTCTCAGACACTCTCTGACACTCTCTGACTCTCTCTATCACTCTCTGACAAGCTCTGAAACTCTCTGACACTCTCTGACACTCTCTGACACTCTCCTTCACTCTCTGAAACACTCAGACACTCTCTGACACTCTCAGACACTCCCTATCACTCTCTGACACTCTCTGACTCTGTCTATCACTATCTGAGAAGCTCTGATACTATCTGACACTCTCTGACACTCTCTTTCACTCTCAGACACTCTCAGTCACTCTCTGACACTCTCAGACACTCCCTATCACTCTCTGACACTCTCTGACTCTCTCTATCACTCTCTGACAAGCTCTGACACTCTCAATCACTCTCAGACACTCTATATCACTTTCGATCACTCTCTGACAAGCTCTGACACACTCTATCACTCTCTGACACTCTCTGACATTCTCAGACACTCTCTATCACTCTCTGACACTCTGTGACACTCTCTAACACTCTCTGACACTCTCTATCACTCTCTGACACTCTCAGACACTCTCTATCTCTCTCTGACACTCTCTGACACTCTCAGGCACTCTCGATCACTCTCTGATATCCCCTGACACTCTCAAAAACTCCCTGACATTCTCTGACACTCTCTGACACTCTCAGAAGCTCTCAGACACACTCTATCACTCTCTGACACTCTCGATCAATCTCTGACACTCTCTGACACTCTCAGACGCTCTCAGACACTCTCTGTCACTCTCTGACACTCTCTGTCACTCTCTGACATTCTCTGTCACTCTCTATCACTCTCTGACATTCTCTGACAATCTCTATCACTCTCTGACACTCTCTAAAACTCTCTGACACTCTCAGACACTCTCTGGCACTCTCAGACATTCTCAGACACTCTCTATCACTCTCTGACACTCTCAGACACTCTCTATCACTCTCTAAAACTCTCTGACATTCTCTGACAATCTCTATCACTCTCAGACACTCGCTGACACTCTCTGAAACTCTCAGACACTCTCTGAGACTCTCAGACACTCTCTATCATTCTCTGAAACTCTCTATCACTCTCTGACACTCTCAGACACTCTCGATCACTCTCTACCACTCTCTGACATTCTCTGACAATCTCTATCGCTCTCAGAAAGTCGCTGACACTCTCTGACACTCTCAGACACTCTCTGACACTCTCAGACACTCTCAATCACTGTCTGACACTCTCAGACACTCTCAGACATTCTCAATGTCTCTCAATCGCACTCTGACACTCTCAGAGACTCTCTGACACTCCCTATCACTCTCTGACAAGCTCTGACACTCTCTGACACTCTCTGACACTCTCTTTCACTCTCTGACACTCTGTATCACTCTCTGACACTCTCAGACACTGTTTATCTCTCTCTGACACTCTCCATCACTCTCTGACTCTCTCTGACACTCTCTGACACTCTCCGACACACTCTATCTCTCTCTGACACTCTCTATCACTCTCTGACACTCTATATCACTCTCTGACACTCTATATCACACGCTGACACTCTCAGACAATCTCAATCACTCTCTGACACTCTCAGACACTCTCAATCACTCTCTGACACTCTGACACTCACTGACACTCTCTATCACTCTAACACTCTCTGACACTCTCTGACGTCCTCTGACACTCTCTATCACTCTCTGACACTCTCTGACATTCTCCGATCTCTCTATCTCTCTCTGACACTCTCTGACACTCTCCATCACTCTCTGACACTCTCTGAC
The DNA here is from genome assembly GCF_036365525.1 of Heterodontus francisci. Taxonomy (NCBI): domain Eukaryota; kingdom Metazoa; phylum Chordata; class Chondrichthyes; order Heterodontiformes; family Heterodontidae; genus Heterodontus; species Heterodontus francisci. The sequence continues at coordinate 15,313,316 of NC_090405.1, forward strand.
ACTCTCAGATATTCTCAATGACTCTCAATCACTCTCTGAAACTCTCTGACACTCTCAATCACTCTCTGACACTCTCTGACACTCTCTGACACTCTCTGAAACTCTCTGACATTCTCTGACACTCTCTGACACTCTCTGACACTCTTTATCACTCTCCGACACTCTGTATCACTCTCTGACACTCTCAGACTCTCTCTGTCTCTCTCTGACATTTTCTGACAATCTCTATCACTCTCAGACACTCGCTGACACTCTCTGACACTCTCAGACACTCTCTGACACTCTCAGACACTCTCTATCATTCCCTGAAACTCTCTATCACTCTCTACAACTCTCTGACATTCTCTGACAATCTCTATCGCTCTCAGTAAATCGCTGACACTCTCAGACACTCTCTGACACTCTCAGACACTCTCAATCACTGTCTGACACTCTCAGACACTGTCAGACATTCTCAATGTCTCTCAATCACACTCTGAAACTCTCTGATACTCTCTGACACTCCCTGTCACTCTCTGACAAGCTCTGACACTCTCTGAAACTCTCTGACTCTCTGTATTGCTCTCTGACAAGCTCTGACACTCTCTGACACTCTCTGACACTCTCTGATTCTCTATATCTCTCTCTGACAAGCTCTGACACTCTCTGACACTCTCTGACACTCTCTATCACTCTTGGTCACTCTCAGACACTCGCTGACATTCTAAAAACACTCTCAGACACTCTCTGATACTCTCAGACACTCTCTATCACTCTCAGACACTCGCTGACACTCTCTGACATTCTCAGACACTCTCTATCACTCTCAGACAGTCTAAGACACTCGCAGAAACTCCCTGACACTCTCAGACACTCTCAGACACTCTCTATCACTCTCTGACACTCTCAGACACTCGCTATCACTCTCTGACATTCTCTGACACTCTCAGACACACTCTATCACTCTCGATCACTCTCTATTATTCTCTACCACTCTCTGACATTCTCTGACAATCTCTATCATTCTCAGACACTCGCTGACACTCTCTGACACTCTCTGACACTCTCAGACACTCTCTATCAATCTCTGAAACTCTCTATCACTCTCTGACACTCTCAGACACTCTCTATCACTCTCTGACACTCTCTGACATTCTCTGACAATCTCTATCGCTCTCAGACACTCTCTGACACTCTCTATCACTCTCTGACAAGCTCTGAAACTCTCTGACACTCTCTTTCACTCTCTGAAACACTCAGACACTCTCTGACACTCTCAGACACTCTCACACAGTCTCTGACACTCTCTGACCCACTCTGACTTTCTCTATCACTCTCTGATACTTTCAGACACTCTCAGACTCTCTCTATCATTCTCTACCACTCTCTGACATTCTCTGACAATCTCTATCACTCTCAGACACTCTCTGACATTCTCAGACACTCTCCATCACTCTCTGACACTCTCTGAATCTCTCTATCACTCTCTGACACTCTCAGACACTCTCTATCACTCTCTACCACTCTCTGACATTCTCTGACAATCTATTTCACTGTCAGACACTCGCTGACATTCTCTGACACTCTCAGACACTCTCTGATACTCTCAGACAGTCTCCATCACTCTCAGACACTCGCTGACACTATCTGACACTCTCAGACACTCTCGATCACTCTCAGACAGTCTCAGACAATCTCAGACACTCCCTGACACTCTCAGACTCTCTCAGACATTCTCTATCACTCTCTGACACTCTCTATCGCTCTCTACCACTCTCAACATTCTCTGACAATCTCTATCGCTCTCAGACACTCTCTGACACTCTCTGACTCTCTCTATCACTCTCTGACAAGCTCTGAAACTCTCTGACACTCTCTGACACTCTCTTTCACTCTCTGAAACACTCAGACACTCTCTGACACTCTCAGACACTCCCTATCACTCTGTGACACTCTCTGACTCTGTCTATCACTATCAGAGAAGCTCTGATACTCTCTGACACTCTCTGACACTCTCTTTCACTCTCTGAAACTCTCTGACACTCTCTGACACTCTCAGACACTCCCTGTCACTCTCTGACAATCTCTGACTCTCTCTATCACTCTCTGACAAGCTCTGACTCTCTCTGACACTCTCTTTCACTCTCTGACACTCTCAGACACTCTCAGTCACTCTCTGACACTCTCAGACACTCCCTATCACTCTCTGACACTCTCTGACTCTCTCTATCACTCTCTGACAAGCTCTGACACTCTCTATCAATCTCTGACACTCTTTGACACTCTCAGACACTCGCTGACACTCTCAGACACACTCAGACATTCTCAATGACTCTCAATCACTCTCAGACACTCTCTATCACTCTCTATCACTCTTGGTCACTCTCTGACAATCTCAATCTCTCTCTGACACTCTCTGACACTCTCGGTCACTCTCTGACACTCTCTGACACTCTCTACCAGTCTCTGACATTCTCAGACACTCTCGATCAATCTCTGACACTCTCTGACACTCTTAGACACTCTCAATCACTCTCAGACACTCTATACCACTCTCTATCTCTCTCTGACACTCTCAGACACTCTCAATCACTCTCTGACACTCTCAATCACTCTCTGACACTCTCAGACACACTCAGACATTCTCAATGGCTCTCAATCACTCTCTGACACTTTCTGATACTCTCAATCAATCTCTGACACTCTCTGACACTCTCAGACACTCTCTATCACTCTCTGACACTCTGATACTCTCAATCAATCTCTGACACTCTGTGACACTCTCTGAAATTCTCTGACACTCTCTATCACTCTCTGACATCTCTGACACTCTCTTACACTCTCTGACTCTCTGTATTGCTCTCTGACAAGCTCTGACACTCTCTGACAATCTCTGACACTCTCTATCAATCTCGGTGACTCTCAGACACTCGCAGAAACTCCCTGACACTCTCAGACACTCTCTATCACTCTCTATCACTCTCTGACACTCTCAGACACTCGCTATCACTCTCTGACATTCTCTGACACTCTCAGACACACTCTATCACTCTCTATCACTCTCTATTATTCTCTACCACTCTCTGACAATCTCTATCATTCTCAGACACTCGCTGACACTCTCTGACACTCTCTGACACTCTCAGACACTCTCCATCAATCTCTGAAACTCTCTATCACTCTCTGACACTCTCAGACACTCTCTATCACTCTCTGACACTCTCTGACATTCTCTGACAATCTCTATCGCTCTCAGACACTCTCTGACACTCTCTGACTCTCTCTATCACTCTCTGACAAGCTCTGAAACTCTCTGACACTCTCTTTCACTCTCTGAAACACTCAGACACTCTCTGACACTCTCAGACACTCCCTATCACTCTCTGACACTCTCTGACTCTGTCTATCACTATCAGAGAAGCTCTGATACTATCTGACACTCTCTGACACTCTCTTTCACTCTCAGACACTCTCAGTCACTCTCTGACACTCTCAGACACTCCCTATCACTCTCTGACACTCTCTGACTCTCTCTATCACTCTCTGACAAGCTCTGACATTCTCTATCAATCTCTGACACTCTCTGAAACTCTTAGACACTCTCAATCACTCTCAGACACTCTATACCACTCTCGATCCCTCTCTGACACTCTCAGACACTCTCAATCACTCACTGACACTCTCAGACACACTCAGACATTCTCAATGACTCTCAATCACTCTCTGACACTCTCTGACAATCTCAATCACTCTCTGACACTCTCTGCCACTCTCAGACACTCTCTATCACTCTTGGTCACTCTCTGACACTCTCTGACACTCTCTACCAGTCTCTGACATTCTCAGACACTCTCGATCAATCTCTGACACTCTGTGACACTCTTAGACACTCTCAATCACTCTCAGACACTCTATACCACTCTCTATCTCTCTCTGACACTCTCAGACACTCTCAATCACTCTCTGACACTCTCAATCACTCTCTGACACTCTCAGACACACTCAGACATTCTCAATGGCTCTCAATCACTCTCTGACACTCTCTGACACTTTCTGATACTCTCAATCAATCTCTGACACTCTCTGACACTCTCAGACACTCTCTATCACTCTCTGACACTCTCTGATACTCTCAATCAATCTCTGACACTCTGTGACACTCTCTGAAATTCTCTGACACTCTCTATCACTCTATGACATCTCTGACACTCTCTTACACTCTCTGACACTCTGTGACACTCTCTGACACTCTCTAACACTCTCTGACACTCTCTATCTCTCTCTGACACTCTGTATCACTCTCTGAAACTCTCTGACACTCTCAGACACTCTCTATCACTCTCTGACGTTCCCTGACACTCTCTGACACTCTCTATCACTCTCTGACACTCTCTGGCACTCTCTGACAGTCTCTATCACTCGCTGACACTCTGTGTCACTCGCTATCACTCTCTGACACTCTCAGACACTCTCAATCACTCTCTGACACTCTCTGACACTCTCAGACATTCTCAATGACTCTCAATCACTCTCTGACACTCTCTGACAATCTCTGACACTCTCTTTCACTCTCTGACTCTCTCTGACACTCTGTGACAATCTCTGACACTCTCTATCATTCTCTGACACTCTCAGACACTCTCTATCACTCTCTGACACACTGTATCACTCTCTGACGCTCTCAGACTCTCTCTATCACTCTCTGACAATCTCTGACACTCTCAAACACTCTCAATCACTCTCTGCACTCTCTGACACTCTCTGACTCTCTCTATCACTCTCAGACACTCTCTGACACTCTCAGAAACAATCAGACACTCTCGCTCGCTCTCTGACCTTCTCTTTCACTCTCCGACTTTCTCTGACATTCTCTGACACTCTCAGACACTATCTATCACTCTCTATCACTCTCTATCACTCTCTATCACTCTCTATCACTCTCTGACACACTCTTACACTCTCAGACTCTCTCTATCATTCTCTACCACTCTCTGACATTCTCTGACAATCTCTATCACTCTCAGACACTCTCTGACATTCTCAGACACTCTCCATCACTCTCTGACACTCTCTGAATCTCTCTATCACTCTCTCACACTCTCAGACACTCTCTATCACTCTCTACCACTCTCTGACATTCTCTGACAATCTCTTTCACTGTCAGACACTCGCTGACATTCTCTGACACTCTCAGACACTCTCTGATACTCTCAGACTGTCTCTATCACTCTCAGACACTCGCTGACACTATCTGACACTCTCAGACACTCTCGATCACTCTCAGACAGTCTCAGACAATCTCAGACACTCCCTGACACTCTGAGACTCTCTCAGACATTCTCTATCACTCTCTGACACTCTCTATCGCTCTCTACCACTCTCAACATTCTCTGACAATCTCTATCGCTCTCAGACACTCTCTGACACTCTCTGACTCTCTCTATCACTCTCTGACAAGCTCTGAAACTCTCTGACACTCTCTGACACTCTCTTTCACTCTCTGGAACACTCAGACACTCTCTGACACTCTCAGACACTCCCTATCACTCTGTGACACTCTCTGACTCTGTCTATCACTATCTGAGAAGCTCTGATACTCTCTGACACTCTCTGACACTCTCTGACACTCTCTTTCACTCTCTGAAACTCTCTGACACTCTCTGACACTCTCAGACACTCCCTGTCACTCTCTGACAATCTCTGACTCTCTCTATCACTCTCTGACAAGCTCTGACTCTCTCTGACACTCTCTTTCACTCTCTGACACTCTCAGACACTCTCAGTCACTCTCTGACACTCTCAGACACTCCCTATCACTCTCTGACACTCTCTGACTCTCTCTATCACTCTCTGACAAGCTCTGACACTCTCTATCAATCTCTGATACTCTTTGACACTCTTAGACACTCTCAATCACTCTCAGAGACTCTATACCACTCTCTATCCCTCTCTGACACTCTCAGACACTCTCAATCACTCGCTGACACTCTCAGACACACTCAGACATTCTCAATGACTCTCAATCACTCTCTGACACTCTCAATCACTCTCTGACACTCTCTGACACTCTCAGACACTCTCTATCACTCTCGGTCACTCTCTGACACTCTCTGACAATCTCAATCTCTCTCTGACACTCTCTGACGTTCCCTGACACTCTCTGACACTCTCTATCACTCTCTGACACTCTCTGGCACTCTCTGACAGTCTCTATCACTCGCTGACACTCTGTGTCACTCGCTATCACTCTCTGACACTCTCAGACACTCTCAATCACTCTCTGACACTCTCTGACACTCTCGGTCACTCTCTGACACTCTCTGACAATCTCAATCTCTCTCTGACACTCTCTGACGTTCCCTGACACTCTCTGACACTCTCTATCACTCTCTGACACTCTCTGGCACTCTCTGACAGTCTCTATCACTCCCTGACACTCTCTGTCACTCTCGGTCACTCTCTGACACTCTCTGACACTCTCTACCAGCCTCTGACGCTCTCAGACACTCTCGATCAATCTCTGACACTCTCTGACACTCTTAGACACTCTCAATCACTCTCAGACACTCTATACCACTCTCTATCTCTCTCTGACACTCTCAGACACTCTCAATCACTCTCTGACACTCTCAATCACTCTCTGACACTCTCAGACACACTCAGACATTCTCAATGGCTCTCAATCACTCTCTGACACTTTCTGATACTCTCAATCACTCTCTGACACTCTCTGACACTCTCAGACACTCTCTATCACTCTCTGACACTCTGATACTCTCAATCAATCTCTGACACTCTGTGACACTCTCTGAAATTCTCTGACACTCTCCATCACTCTCTGATATCTCTGACACTCTCTTACACTCTCTGACACTCTGTGACACTCTCTGACACTCTCTAACACTCTCTGACACTCTCTATCACTCTCTGACACTCTGTATCACTCTCTGAAACTCTCTGACACTCTCAGACACTCTCTATCACTCTCTGACGTTCCATGACACTCTCTGACACTCTTTATCACTCTCTGACACTCTCTGGCACTCTCTGACACTCTCTATCACTCGCTGACACTCTCTATCACTCTCTATCACTCTCTATCACTCTCTATCACTCTCAGACACTCTCAATCACTCTCTGACACACTCTGATACTCTCAGACATTCTCAATGACTCTCAATCACTCTCTGACTCTCTCTGACAATCTCTGACACTCTCTTTCACTCTCTGACTCTCTCTGACACTCTGTGACAATCTCTGACACTCTCTATCATTCTCTGACACTCTCAGACACTCTCTATCACTCTCTACCACTCTCTGACATTCTCTGACAATCTCTTTCACTGTCAGACACTCGCTGACATTCTCTGACACTCTCAGACACTCTCTGATAGTCTCAGACACTCTCGATCACTCTCAGACAATCTCAGACAATCTCAGACACTCCCTGACACTCTGAGACTCTCTCAGACATTCTCTATCACTCTCTGACACTCTCTATCGCTCTCTACCACTCTCAACATTCTCTGACAATCTCTATCGCTCTCAGACACTCTCTGACACTCTCTGACTCTCTCTATCACTCTCTGACAAGCTCTGAAACTCTCTGACACTCTCTGACACTCTCTTTCACTCTCTGAAACACTCAGACACTCTCTGACACTCTCAGACACTCCCTATCACTCTGTGACACTCTCTGACTCTGTCTATCACTATCTGAGAAGCTCTGATACTCTCTGACACTCTCTGACACTCTCTTTCACTCTCTGAAACTCTCTGACACTCTCTGACACTCTCAGACACTCCATGTCACTCTCTGACAATCTCTGACTCTCTCTATCACTCTCTGAGAAGCTCTGACACTCTCTGACACTCTCTTTCACTCTCTGACACTCTCAGACACTCTCAGTCACTCTCTGACACTCTCAGACACTCCCTATCACTCTCTGACAAGCTCTGACACTCTCTATCAATCTCTGACACTCTTAGACACTCTCAATCACTCTCAGACACTCTATACCACTCTCTGTCCCTCTCTGACACTCTCAGACACTCTCAATCACTCGCTGACACTCTCAGACACACTCAGACATTCTCAATGACTCTCAATCACTCTCTGACACTCTCAATCACTCTCTGACACTCTCTGACACTCTCAGACACTCTCTATCACTCTCGGTCACTCTCTGACACTCTCTGACAATCTCAATCTCTCTCTGACACTCTCTGACACTCTCAGACACTCTCTGTCACTCTCGGTCACTCTCTGACACTCTCTGACACTCTCTACCAGTCTCTGACATTCTCAGACACTCTCGATCAATCTCTGACACTCTCTGACACTCTTAGACACTCTCAATCACTCTCAGACACTCTATACCACTCTCTATCTCTCTCTGACACTCTCAGACACTCTCAATCACTCTCTGACACTCACAATCACTCTCTGACACTCTCAGACACACTCAGACATTCTCAATGGCTCTCCATCACTCTCTGACACTTTCTGATACTCTCAATCAATCTCTGACACTCTCTGACACTCTCAGACACTCTCTATCACTCTCTGACACTCTGATACTCTCAATCAATCTCTGACACTCTGTGACACTCTCTGAAATTCTCTGACACTCTCCATCACTCTCTGACATCTCTGACACTCTCTTGCACTCTCTGACACTCTGTGACACTCTCTGACACTCTCTGACACTCTCTAACACTCTCTGACACTCTCTATCACTCTCTGACACTCTGTATCACTCTCTGAAACTCTCTGACACTCTCAGACACTCTCTATCACTCTCTGATGTTCCCTGACACTCTCTGACACTCTCTATCACTCTCTGACACTCTCTGGCACTCTCTGACACTCTCTATCACTCGCTGACACTCTCTGTCACTCTCTATCACTCTGACACACTCTGATACTCTCAGACATTCTCAATGACTCTCAATCACTCTCTGACTCTCTCTGACAATCTCTGACACTCTCTTTCACTCTCTGACTCTCTCTGACACTCTGTGACAATCTCTGACACTCTCTATCATTCTCTGACACTCTCAGACACTCTCTATCACTCTCTACCACTCTCTGACATTCTCTGACAATCTCTTTCACTGTCAGACACTCGCTGACATTCTCTGACACTCTCAGACACTCTCTGATAGTCTCAGACAGTCTCTATCACTCTCAGACACTCGCTGACACTATCTGACACTCTCAGACACTCTCGATCACTCTCAGACATTCTCAGACAATCTCAGACACTCCCTGACACTCTGAGACTCTCTCAGACATTCTCTATCACTCTCTGACACTCTCTATCGCTCTCTACCACTCTCAACATTCTCTGACAATCTCTTTCGCTCTCAGACACTCTCTGACACTCTCTGACTCTCTCTATAACTCTCTGACAAGCTCTGAAACTCTCTGACACTCTCTGACACTCTCTTTCACTCTCTGAAACACTCAGACACTCTCTGACACTCTCAGACACTCCCTATCACTCTGTGACACTCTCTGACTCTGTCTATCACTATCTGAGAAGCTCTGATACTCTCTGACACTCTCTGACACTCTCTTTCACTCTCTGAAACTCTCTGACACTCTCTGACACTCTCAGACACTCCATGTCACTCTCTGACAATCTCTGACTCTCTCTATCACTCTCTGAGAAGCTCTGACACTCTCTGACACTCTCTTTCACTCTCTGACACTCTCAGACACTCTCAGTCACTCTCTGACACTCTCAGACACTGCCTATCACTCTCTGACAAGCTCTGACAATCTCTATCAATCTCTGACACTCTTAGACACTCTCAATCACTCTCAGACACTCTATACCACTCCCTGTCCCTCTCTGACACTCTCAGACACTCTCAATCACTCGCTGACACTCTCAGACACACTCAGACATTCCCAATGACTCTCAATCACTCTCTGACACTCTCAATCACTCTCTGACACTCTCTGACACTCTCAGACACTCTCTATCACTCTCGGTCACTCTCTGACACTCTCTGACAATCTCAATCTCTCTCTGACACTCTCTGACACTCTCAGACACTCTCTGTCACTCTCGGTCACTCTCTGACACTCTCTGACACTCTCTACCAGTCTCTGACATTCTCAGACACTCTCGATCAATCTCTGACACTCTCTGACACTCTCAGAAACAATCAGACACTCTCGCTCACTCTCTGACCTTCTCTTTCACTCTCCGACTTTCTCTGACATTCTCTGACACTCTCAGACACTATCTATCACTCTCTATCACTCTCTATCACTCTCTATCACTCTCTGACACACTCTTACACTCTCAGACTCTCTCTATCATTCTCTACCACTCTCTGACATTCTCTGACAATCTCTATCACTCTCAGACACTCTCTGACATTCTCAGACACTCTCCATCACTCTCTGACACTCTCTGAATCTCTCTATCACTCTCTCACACTCTCAGACACTCTCTATCACTCTCTACCACTCTCTGACATTCTCTGACAATCTCTTTCACTGTCAGACACTCGCTGACATTCTCTGACACTCTCAGACACTCTCTGATACTCTCAGACTGTCTCTATCACTCTCAGACACTCGCTGACACTATCTGACACTCTCAGACACTCTCGATCACTCTCAGACAGTCTCAGACAATCTCAGACACTCCCTGACACTCTGAGACTCTCTCAGACATTCTCTATCACTCTCTGACACTCTCTATCGCTCTCTACCACTCTCAACATTCTCTGACAATCTCTATCGCTCTCAGACACTCTCTGACACTCTCTGACTCTCTCTATCACTCTCTGACAAGCTCTGAAACGCTCTGACACTCTCTGACACTCTCTTTCACTCTCTGGAACACTCAGACACTCTCTGACACTCTCAGACACTCCCTATCACTCTGTGACACTCTCTGACTCTGTCTATCACTATCTGAGAAGCTCTGATACTCTCTGACACTCTCTGACACTCTCTTTCACTCTCTGAAACTCTCTGACACTCTCTGACACTCTCAGACACTCCCTGTCACTCTCTGACAATCTCTGACTCTCTCTATCACTCTCTGACAAGCTCTGACTCTCTCTGACACTCTCTTTCACTCTCTGACACTCTCAGACACTCTCAGTCACTCTCAGACACTCACAGACACTCCCTATCACTCTCTGACACTCTCTGACTCTCTCTATCACTCTCTGACAAGCTCTGACACTCTCTATCAATCTCTGATACTCTTTGACACTCTTAGACACTCTCAATCACTCTCAGAGACTCTATACCACTCTCTATCCCTCTCTGACACTCTCAGACACTCTCAATCACTCGCTGACACTCTCAGACACACTCAGACATTCTCAATGACTCTCAATCACTCTCTGACACTCTCAATCACTCTCTGACACTCTCTGACACTCTCAGACACTCTCTATCACTCTCGGTCACTCTCTGACACTCTCTGACAATCTCAATCTCTCTCTGACACTCTCTGACGTTCCCTGACACTCTCTGACACTCTCTATCACTCTCTGACACTCTCTGGCACTCTCTGACAGTCTCTATCACTCGCTGACACTCTGTGTCACTCGCTATCACTCTCTGACACTCTCAGACACTCTCAATCACTCTCTGACACTCTCTGACACTCTCGGTCACTCTCTGACACTCTCTGACAATCTCAATCTCTCTCTGACACTCTCTGACGTTCCCTGACACTCTCTGACACTCTCTATCACTCTCTGACACTCTCTGGCACTCTCTGACAGTCTCTATCACTCCCTGACACTCTCTGTCACTCTCGGTCACTCTCTGACACTCTCTGACACTCTCTACCAGCCTCTGACACTCTCAGACACTCTCGATCAATCTCTGACACTCTCTGACACTCTTAGACACTCTCAATCACTCTCAGACACTCTATACCACTCTCTATCTCTCTCTGACACTCTCAGACACTCTCAATCACTCTCTGACACTCTCAATCACTCTCTGACACTCTCAGACACACTCAGACATTCTCAATGGCTCTCAATCACTCTCTGATACTTTCTGATACTCTCAATCACTCTCTGACACTCTCTGACACTCTCAGACACTCTCTATCACTCTCTGACACTCTGATACTCTCAATCAATCTCTGACACTCTGTGAGACTCTCTGAAATTCTCTGACACTCTCCATCACTCTCTGTCATCTCTGACACTCTCTTACACTCTCTGACACTCTGTGACACTCTCTGACACTCTCTAACACTCTCTGACACTCTCTATCACTCCCTGACACTCTGTATCACTCTCTGAAACTCTCTGACACTCTCAGACACTCTCTATCACTCTCTGACGTTCCCTGACACTCTCTGACACTCTTTATCACTCTCTGACACTCTCTGGCACTCTCTGACACTCTCTATCACTCGCTGACACTCTCTGTCACTCTCTATCACTCTCTATCACTCTCTGACACTCTCAGACACTCTCAATCACTCTCTGACACACTCTGATACTCTCAGACATTCTCAATGACTCTCAATCACTCTCTGACTCTCTCTGACAATCTCTGACACTCTCTTTCACTCTCTGACTCTCTCTGACACTCTCAGACACTCTCTATCACTCTCTACCACTCTCTGACATTCTCTGACAATCTCTTTCACTGTCAGACACTCGCTGACATTCTCTGACACTCTCAGACACTCTCTGATAGTCTCAGACAGTCTCTATCACTCTCAGACACTCGCTGACAATATCTGACACTCTCAGACACTCTCGATCACTCTCAGACAGTCTCAGACAATCTCAGACACTCCCTGACACTCTGAGACTCTCTCAGACATTCTCTATCACTCTCTGACACTCTCTATCGCTCTCTACCACTCTCAACATTCTCTGACAATCTCTATCGCTCTCAGACACTCTCTGACACTCTCTGACTCTCTCTATCACTCTCTGACAAGCTCTGAAACTCTCTGACACTCTCTGACACTCTCTGACACTCTCTTTCACTCTCTGAAACACTCAGACACTCTCTGACACTCTCAGACACTCCCTATCACTCTGTGACACTCTCTGACTCTGTCTATCACTATCTGAGAAGCTCTGATACTCTCTGACACTCTCTGACACTCTCTTTCACTCTCTGAAACTCTCTGACACTCTCTGACACTCTCAGACACTCCATGTCACTCTCTGACAATCTCTGACTCTCTCTATCACTCTCTGAGAAGCTCTGACACTCTCTGACACTCTCTTTCACTCTCTGACACTCTGAGACACTCTCAGTCACTCTCTGACACTCTCAGACACTCCCTATCACTCTCTGACAAGCTCTGACACTCTCTATCAATCTCTGACACTCTTAGACACTCTCAATCACTCTCAGACACTCTATACCACTCTCTGTCCCTCTCTGACACTCTCAGACACTCTCAATCACTCGCTGACACTCTCAGACACACTCAGACATTCTCAATGACTCTCAATCACTCTCTGACACTCTCAATCACTCTCTGACACTCTCTGACACTCTCAGACACTCTCTATCACTCTCGGTCACTCTCTGACACTCTCTGACAATCTCAATCTCTCTCTGACACTCTCTGACACTCTCAGACACTCTCTGTCACTCTCGGTCACTCTCTGACACTCTCTGACACTCTCTACCAGTCTCTGACATTCACAGACACTCTCGATCAATCTCTGACACTCTCTGACACTCTTAGACACTCTCAATCACTCTCAGACACTCTATACCACTCTCTATCTCTCTCTGACACTCTCAGACACTCTCAATCACTCTCTGACACTCGCAATCACTCTCTGACACTCTCAGACACACTCAGACATTCTCAATGGCTCTCAATCACTCTCTGACACTTTCTGATACTCTCAATCAATCTCTGACACTCTCTGACACTCTCAGACACTCTCTATCACTCTCTGACACTCTGATACTCTCAATCAATCTCTGACACTCTGTGACACTCTCTGAAATTCTCTGACACTCTCCATCACTCTCTGACATCTCTGACACTCTCTTGCACTCTCTGACACTCTGTGACACTCTCTGACACTCTCTGACACTCTCTAACACTCTGTGACACTCTCTATCACTCTCTGACACTCTGTATCACTCTCTGAAACTCTCTGACACTCTCAGACACTCTCTATCACTCTCTGATGTTCCCTGACACTCTCTGACACTCTCTATCACTCTCTGACACTCTCTGGCACTCTCTGACACTCTCTATCACTCGCTGACACTCTCTGTCACTCTCTATCACTCTGACACACTCTGATACTCTCAGACATTCTCAATGACTCTCAATCACTCTCTGACTCTCTCTGACAATCTCTGACACTCTCTTTCACTCTCTGACTCTCTCTGACACTCTGTGACAATCTCTGACACTCTCTATCATTCTCTGACACTCTCAGACACTCTCTATCACTCTCTACCACTCTCTGACATTCTCTGACAATCTCTTTCACTGTCAGACACTCGCTGACATTCTCTGACACTCTCAGACACTCTCTGATAGTCTCAGACAGTCTCTATCACTCTCAGACACTCGCTGACACTATCTGACACTCTCAGACACTCTCGATCACTCTCAGACATTCTCAGACAATCTCAGACACTCCCTGACACTCTGAGACTCTCTCAGACATTCTCTATCACTCTCTGACACTCTCTATCGCTCTCTACCACTCTCAACATTCTCTGACAATCTCTTTCGCTCTCAGACACTCTCTGACACTCTCTGACTCTCTCTATAACTCTCTGACAAGCTCTGAAACTCTCTGACACTCTCTGACACTCTCTTTCACTCTCTGAAACACTCAGACACTCTCTGACACTCTCAGACACTCCCTATCACTCTGTGACACTCTCTGACTCTGTCTATCACTATCTGAGAAGCTCTGATACTCTCTGACACTCTCTGACACTCTCTTTCACTCTCTGAAACTCTCTGACACTCTCTGACACTCTCAGACACTCCCTGTCACTCTCTGACAATCTCTGACTCTCTCTATCACTCTCTGACAAGCTCTGACTCTCTCTGACACTCTCTTTCACTCTCTGACACTCTCAGACACTCTCAGTCACTCTCTGACACTCTCAGACACTCCCTATCACTCTCTGACACTCTCTGACTCTCTCTATCACTCTCTGACAAGCTCTGACACTCTCTATCAATCTCTGACACTCTTAGACACTCTCAATCACTCTCAGACACTCTATACCACTCTCTGTCCCTCTCTGACACTCTCAGACACTCTCAATCACTCGCTGACACTCTCAGACACACTCAGACATTCTCAATGACTCTCAATCACTCTCTGACACTCTCAATCACTCTCTGACACTCTCTGACACTCTCAGACACTCTCTATCACTCTCGGTCACTCTCTGACACTCTCTGACAATCTCAATCTCTCTCTGACACTCTCTGACACTCTCAGACACTCTCTGTCACTCTCGGTCACTCTCTGAACTCTCTGACACTCTCTACCAGTCTCTGACATTCTCAGACACTCTCGATCAATCTCTGACACTCTCTGACACTCTTAGACACTCTCAATCACTCTCAGACACTCTATACCACTCTCTATCTCTCTCTGACACTCTCAGACACTCTCAATCACTCTCTGACACTCGCAATCACTCTCTGACACTCTCAGACACACTCAGACATTCTCAATGGCTCTCAATCACTCTCTGACACTTTCTGATACTCTCAATCAATCTCTGACACTCTCTGACACTCTCAGACACTCTCTATCACTCTCTGACACTCTGATACTCTCAATCAATCTCTGACACTCTGTGACACTCTCTGAAATTCTCTGACACTCTCCATCACTCTCTGACATATCTGACACTCTCTTGCACTCTCTGACACACTGTGACACTCTCTGACACTCTCTAACACTCTCTAACACTCTCTGACACTCTCTATCACTCTCTGACACTCTGTATCACTCTCTGAAACTCTCTGACACTCTCAGACACTCTCTATCACTCTCTGACGTTCCCTGACACTCTCTGACACTCTCTATCACTCTCTGACACTCTCTGGCACTCTCTGACACTCTCTATCACTCGCTGACACTCTCTATCACTCTCTATCACTCTCTGACACTCTCAGACACTCTCAATCACTCTCTGACACTCTCTGACACTCTCAGACATTCTCAATGACTCTCAATCACTCTCTGACTCTCTCTGACAATCTCTGACACTCTCTTTCACTCTCTGACTCTCTCTGACACTCTGTGACAATCTCTGACAATCTCTATCATTCTCTGACATTCTCAGACACTCTCGATCAATCTCTGACACTCTGTGACACTCTTAGACACTCTCAATCACTCTCAGACACTCTATACCACTCTCTATCTCTCTCTGACACTCTCAGACACTCTCAATCACTCTCTGACACTCTCAATCACTCTCTGACACTCTCAGACACACTCAGACATTCTCAATGGCTCTCCATCACTCTCTGACACTCTCTGACACTTTCTGATACTCTCAATCAATCTCTGACACTCTCTGACACTCTCAGACACTCTCTATCACTCTCTGACACACTCTGATACTCTCAATCAATCTCTGACACTCTGTGACACTCTCTGAAGTTCTCTGACACTCTCTATCACTCTATGACATCTCTGACACTCTCTTACATCTCTGACACTCTGTGACACTCTCTGACACTCTCTAACACTCTCTGACACTCTCTATCACTCTCTGACACTCTGTATCACTCTCTGAAACTCTCTGACACTCTCAGACACTCTCGATCACTCTCTGACGTTCCCTGACACTCTCTGACAGACTCTATCACTCTCTGACACTCTCTGGCACTCTCTGACACTCTCTATCACTCGCTAACACTCTGTGTCACTCGCTATCACTCTCTGACACTCTCTGACACTCTCAATCACTCTCTGACACTCTCTGACACTCTCAGACATTCTCAAAATGACTCTCAATCACTCTCTGACACTCTCTGACACTCTCTGACAATCTCTGACACTCTCTTTCACTCTCTGACTCTCTCTGACACTCTGTGACAATCTCTGACACTCTCTATCATTCTCTGACACTCTCAGACACTCTCTATCACTCTCTGACACACTGTATCACTCTCTGACGCTCTCAGACTCTCTCTATCACTCTCTGACAATCTCTGACACTCTCAAACACTCTCAATCACTCTCTGACACTCTCTGACACTCTCTGACTCTCTCTATGACTCTCAGACACTCTCTGACACTCTCAGACGCAATCAGACACTCTCGCTCACTCTCTGACCTTCTCTTTCACTCTCCGACTTTCTCTGACATTCTCTGACACTCTCAGACACTATCTATCACTCTCTATCACTCTCTATCACTCTCTATCACTCTATATCACTCTCTGACACACTCTTACACTCTCAGACTCTCTCTATCATTCTCTACCACTCTCTGACATTCTCTGACAATCTCTATCACTCTCAGACACTCTCTGACATTCTCAGACACTCTCCATCACTCTCTGACACTCTCTGAATCTATCTATCACTCTCTGACACTCTCAGACACTCTCTATCACTCTCTACCACTCTCTGACATTCTCTGACAATCTCTTTCACTGTCAGACACTCGCTGACATTCTCTGACACTCTCAGACACTCTCTGATACTCTCAGACAGTCTCTATCACTCTCAGACACTCGCTGACACTATCTGACACTCTCAGACACTCTCGATCACTCTCAGACAGTCTCAGACAATCTCAGACACTCCCTGACACTCTCAGACTCTCTCAGACATTCTCTATCACTCTCTGACACTCTCTATCGCTCTCTACCACTCTCAACATTCTCTGAAAATCTCTATCGCTCTCAGACACTCTCTGACACTCTCTGACTCTCTCTATCACTCTCTGACAAGCTCTGAAACTCTCTGACACTCTCTGACACTCTCTTTCACTCTCTGAAACACTCAGACACTCTCTGACACTCTCAGACACTCCCTATCACTCTCTGACACTCTCTGACTCTGTCTATCACTATCTGAGAAGCTCTGATGCTCTCTGACACTCTCTGACACTCTCTTTCACTCTCTGAAACTCTCTGACACTCTCTGACACTCTCAGACACTCCCTGTCACTCTCTGACAATCTCTGACTCTCTCTATCACTCTCTGACAAGCTCTGACTCTCTCTGACACTCTCTTTCACTCTCTGACACTCTCAGACACTCTCAGTCACTCTCTGACACTCTCAGACACTCCCTATCACTCTCTGACACTCTCAGACACTCCCTATCACTCTCTGACACTCTCTGACTCTCTCTATCAATCTCTGACACTCTCTGACACTCTTAGACACTCTCAATCACTCTCAGAGACTCTATACCACTCTCTATCCCTCTCTGACACTCTCAGACACTCTCAATCACTCGCTGACACTCTCAGACCCACTCAGACATTCTCAATGACTCTCAATCACTCTCTGACACTCTCAATCACTCTCTGACACTCTCTGACACTCTCAGACACTCTCTATCACTCTCGGTCACTCTCTGACACTCTCTGACAATCTCAATCACTCTCTGACACTCTCTGACACTCTCAGACACTCTCTATCACTCTCGGTCACTTTCTGACACTCTCTGACACTCTCTACCAGTCTCTGACATTCTCAGACACTCTCGATCAATCTCTGACACTCTCTGACACACTTAGACACTCTCAATCACTCTCAGACACTATATACCACTCTCTATCTCTCTCTGACACTCTCAGACACTCTCAATCACTCTCTGACAATCTCAATCACTCTCTGACACTCTCTGACACTTTCTGATACTCTCAATCAATCTCTGACACTCTCTGACACTCTCAGACACTCTCTATCATTCTCTGACACTCTCTGATACTCTCAATCAATCTCTGACACTCTGTGACACTCTCTGAAATTCTCTGACACTCTCTATCACACTCTGACATCTCTGACACTCTCTTACACTCTCTGATACTCTGTGACACTCGCTGACACTCTCTAACATTCTCTGACACTCTCTATCACTCTCTGACACTCTGTATCACTGTCTGAAACTCTCTGACACTCTCAGACACTCTCCATCACTCTCTGACGTTCCCTGACACTCTCTATCACTCTCTGACACTCTCTGGCACTCTCTGACACTCTCTATCACTCGCTGACACTCTGTATCACTCTCTATCACTCTCAGACACTCTCAATCACTCTCTGACACTCTCAGACATTCTCAATGACTCTCAATCACCCTCTGACACTCTCTTTCACTTTCTGACTCTCTCTGACACTCTGTGACAATCTCTGACACTCTCTATCATTCTCTGACACTCTCAGACACTCTCTATCACTCTCTGACACACTGTATCACTCTCTGACGCTCTCAGACACTCTCTATCACTCTCTGACAATCGCTGACACTCCCAAACACTCTCCATCACTCTCTGACACTCTCTGACACTCTCAGACGCAATCAGACACTATCTCTCACTCTCTGACCTTCTCTTTCACTCTCCGACTTTCTCTGACATTCTCTGACACTCTCAGACACTATCTATCACTCTCTATCACTCTCTATCACTCTCTATCACTCTCTGACACACTCTTACACTCTCAGACTCTCTCTATCATTCTCTACCACTCTCTGACATTCTCTGACAATCTCTATCACTCTCAGACACTCTCTGACATTCTCAGACACTCTCCATCACTCTCTGACACTCTCTGAATTTCTCGATCACTCTCTGACACTCTCTATCACTCTCTACCACTCGCTGACATTCTCTGACTATCTCTTTCACTGTCAGACACTCGCTGACTTTCTCTGACACTCTCAGAAACTCTCTGATACTCTCAGACAGTCCCTATCACTCTCAGACACTCGCTGACACTATCTGACACTCTCAGACACTCTCGATCACTCTCAGACAGCCTCAGACAATCTCAGACACTCCCTGACACTCTCAGACACTCTCAGACACTCTCTATCACTCTCTGACACTCTCTATCGCTCTCTACCACTCTCTGACATTCTCTGACAATCTGTATCACTCTCAGACACTCGCTGACATTCTCTGACACTCTCAGACACTCTCTGATGCACTCAGACACTCTCTATCACTCTCAGACTCTCTCAGACACTCCCTGACACTCTTAGACACTCTCAGAAACTCTCTATCACTATCTGACATTCTCAGACACTCGCTATCACTCTCTGACATTCTCTGACATTCTCTGACACTCTCAGACACTCTCTATCACTCTCAATCAGTATCTGACACTCTCAGACACTCCCTATCACTCTCTGACACTCTTGACTCTCTCTATCACTCTCTGACAAGCTCGGACGCTCTCTGGCACTGTCTGACACTCTCTATCAATCTCGGTCACTCTCTGACACACTCTATCTCTCTCTACCACTCTCTGACATTCTCTGACAATCTCTATCACTCTCTGACAATCGCTGACACTCTCTGACACTCTCAAACACTCTCAGACATTCTCAATCACTCTCAATCACTCTCTGACACTCTCAGACGCTCTCTATCACTCACTGACACTCTCAATCACTCTCTGACACTCTCAGACGCTCCCTATCACTCTCTGACACTCTCTGACTGTCTCTATCACACTCTGACAACTCTGACACTCTCTGACATTCTCAGACACTCTCGATCACTCTCTGACACTCTCTGACACTCTTAAACACTCCCAATCACTCTCAGACAATCTATATCACATTCTATCACTCTGACACTCTCAGACACTCTCAATCACTCTCAGACACTCGATATCACTTTCGATGACTCTCTGACACTCTCAGACATTCTCAATCACTCTCTGACACTCTCTGACACTCTCTGACATTCTCAGACACTCTCTGCCACTCTCTGACATTCTCTGACAATCTCTTTCACTCTCAGACACTCGCTGACATTCTCTGACACTCTCAGACACTCCCTGACACTCTCAGACACTCTCAGACACTACCTATCACTCTCTGACACTCTTGACTCTCTCTATCTCTCTCTGACAAGCTCGGACGCTCTCTGGCACTGTCTGACACTCTCTATCAATCTCGGTCACTCTCTGATACACTCTATCTCTCTCTACCACTCTCTGACATTCTCTGACAATCTCTATCACTCTCTGACACTCGCTGACACTCTCTGACACTCTCAGACACTCTCAGACACTCTCAGACATTGTCAATCACTCTCAATCACTCTCTGACACTCTCTGACACTCTCAGACGCTCTCTATCACTCTCTGACACTCTCTGGCACTCTCTGACACTCTCTATCACTCGCTGACACTCTGTATCACTCTCTATCACTCTCAGACACTCTCAATCACTCTCTGACACTCTCAGACATTCTCAATGACTCTCAATCACCCTCTGACACTCTCTTTCACTTTCTGACTCTCTCTGACACTCTGTGACAATCTCTGACACTCTCTATCATTCTCTGACACTCTCAGACACTCTCTATCACTCTCTGACACACTGTATCACTCTCTGACGCTCTCAGACACTCTCTATCACTCTCTGACAATCGCTGACACTCCCAAACACTCTCCATCACTCTCTGACACTCTCTGACACTCTCAGACGCAATCAGACACTATCTCTCACTCTCTGACCTTCTCTTTCACTCTCCGACTTTCTCTGACATTCTCTGACACTCTCAGACACTATCTATCACTCTCTATCACTCTCTATCACTCTCTATCACTCTCTGACACACTCTTACACTCTCAGACTCTCTCTATCATTCTCTACCACTCTCTGACATTCTCTGACAATCTCTATCACTCTCAGACACTCTCTGACATTCTCAGACACTCTCCATCACTCTCTGACACTCTCTGAATTTCTCGATCACTCTCTGACACTCTCTATCACTCTCTACCACTCGCTGACATTCTCTGACTATCTCTTTCACTGTCAGACACTCGCTGACTTTCTCTGACACTCTCAGAAACTCTCTGATACTCTCAGACAGTCCCTATCACTCTCAGACACTCGCTGACACTATCTGACACTCTCAGACACTCTCGATCACTCTCAGACAGCCTCAGACAATCTCAGACACTCCCTGACACTCTCAGACACTCTCAGACACTCTCTATCACTCTCTGACACTCTCTATCGCTCTCTACCACTCTCTGACATTCTCTGACAATCTGTATCACTCTCAGACACTCGCTGACATTCTCTGACACTCTCAGACACTCTCTGATGCACTCAGACACTCTCTATCACTCTCAGACTCTCTCAGACACTCCCTGACACTCTTAGACACTCTCAGAAACTCTCTATCACTATCTGACATTCTCAGACACTCGCTATCACTCTCTGACATTCTCTGACATTCTCTGACACTCTCAGACACTCTCTATCACTCTCAATCAGTATCTGACACTCTCAGACACTCCCTATCACTCTCTGACACTCTTGACTCTCTCTATCACTCTCTGACAAGCTCGGACGCTCTCTGGCACTGTCTGACACTCTCTATCAATCTCGGTCACTCTCTGACACACTCTATCTCTCTCTACCACTCTCTGACATTCTCTGACAATCTCTATCACTCTCTGACAATCGCTGACACTCTCTGACACTCTCAAACACTCTCAGACATTCTCAATCACTCTCAATCACTCTCTGACACTCTCAGACGCTCTCTATCACTCACTGACACTCTCAATCACTCTCTGACACTCTCAGACGCTCCCTATCACTCTCTGACACTCTCTGACTGTCTCTATCACACTCTGACAACTCTGACACTCTCTGACATTCTCAGACACTCTCGATCACTCTCTGACACTCTCTGACACTCTTAAACACTCCCAATCACTCTCAGACAATCTATATCACATTCTATCACTCTGACACTCTCAGACACTCTCAATCACTCTCAGACACTCGATATCACTTTCGATGACTCTCTGACACTCTCAGACATTCTCAATCACTCTCTGACACTCTCTGACACTCTCTGACATTCTCAGACACTCTCTGCCACTCTCTGACATTCTCTGACAATCTCTTTCACTCTCAGACACTCGCTGACATTCTCTGACACTCTCAGACACTCCCTGACACTCTCAGACACTCTCAGACACTACCTATCACTCTCTGACACTCTTGACTCTCTCTATCTCTCTCTGACAAGCTCGGACGCTCTCTGGCACTGTCTGACACTCTCTATCAATCTCGGTCACTCTCTGATACACTCTATCTCTCTCTACCACTCTCTGACATTCTCTGACAATCTCTATCACTCTCTGACACTCGCTGACACTCTCTGACACTCTCAGACACTCTCAGACACTCTCAGACATTGTCAATCACTCTCAATCACTCTCTGACACTCTCTGACACTCTCAGACGCTCTCTATCACTCTCTGACACTCTCAGACACTCTCAGACACTCTCAATCACTCTCTGACACTCTCAGACACTCCCTATCACTCTCTGACATTATCTGACAATCTCTTTCACTGTCAGACACTCGCTGACATTCTCTGACACTCTCAGACACTCTCTGATACTCTCAGACAGTCTCTATCACTCTCAGACACTCGCTGACACTATCTGACACTCTCAGGCACTCTCGATCACTCTCAGACAGTCTCAGACAATCTCAGACACTCCCTGACACTCTCAGACACTCTCAGACACTCTCTATCACTCTCTGACACTCTCAGACACTCTCTATCGCTCTCTACCACTCTCTGACATTCTCTGACAATCTCTATCACTCTCAGACACTCTCAGACACTCTCTATCACTCTCAGACTCTCTCAGACACTCCCTGACACTCTTCGACACTCTCAGAAACTCTCTATCACTATCTGACATTCTCA
This sequence comes from Heterodontus francisci, assembly GCF_036365525.1. Lineage (NCBI taxonomy): Eukaryota > Metazoa > Chordata > Chondrichthyes > Heterodontiformes > Heterodontidae > Heterodontus > Heterodontus francisci. Next base: position 15,337,220 of record NC_090405.1, read on the forward strand.
GACACTCGCTATCACTCTCTGACATTCTCTGACACTCTCTGACACTCTCAGACTCTCTCTATCACTCTCAATCAGTATCTGACACTCTCAGACACTCCCTATCACTCTCTGACACTCTTCACTCTCTCTATCACTCTCTGACAAGCTCGGACGCTCTCTGGCACTGTCTGACAATCTCTATCAATCTCGGTCACTCACTGACACACTCTATCTCTCTCTACCACTCACTGACATTCTCTGACAATCTCTATCACTCTCTGACACTCGCTGACACACTCTGACACTCTCAGACATTCTCAATCACTCTCAATCACTCTCTGACACTCTCTGACACTCTCTGACACTCTCTGACACTCTCAGACGCTCTCGATCACTCTCTGACACTCTCAGACAGTCTCAGACGCTCTCGATCACTCTCTGACGCTCTCAGACACTCTCAATCACTCTCTGACACTCTCAGACACTCTCTATCGCTCTCTACCACTCTCTGACATTCTCTGACAATCTCAATCACTCTCTGACACTCTCTGACACTTTCTGATACTCTCAATCAATCTCTGACACTCTCTGACACTCTCAGACACTCTCTATCACTCTCTGACACTCTCTGATACTCTCAATCAATCTCTGACACTCTGTGACACTCTCTGAAATTCTCTGACACTCTCTATCACACTCTGACATCTCTGACACTCTCTTACACTCTCTGATACTCTGTGACACTCGCTGACACTCTCTAACATTCTCTGACACTCTCTATCACTCTCTGACACTCTGTATCACTGTCTGAAACTCTCTGACACTCTCAGACACTCTCCATCACTCTCTGACGTTCCCTGACACTCTCTATCACTCTCTGACACTCTCTGGCACTCTCTGACACTCTCTATCACTCGCTGACACTCTGTATCACTCTCTATCACTCTCAGACACTGTCAATCACTCTCTGACACTCTCAGACATTCTCAATGACTCTCAATCACCCTCTGACACTCTCTGACAATCTCTGACACTCTCTTTCACTTTCTGACTCTCTCTGACACTCTGTGACAATCTCTGACACTCTCTATCATTCTCTGACACTCTCAGACACTCTCTATCACTCTCTGACACACTGTATCACTCTCTGACGCTCTCAGACTCTCTCTATCACTCTCTGACAATCGCTGACACTCCCAAACACTCTCCATCACTCTCTGACACTCTCTGACACTCTCTGACTCTCTCTATCACTCTCAGACACTCTCTGACACTCTCAGACGCAATCAGACACTATCTCTCACTCTCTGACCTTCTCTTTCACTCTCCGACTTTCTCTGACATTCTCTGACACTCTCAGACACTATCTATCACTCTCTATCACTCTCTATCACTCTCTATCACTCTCTGACACACTCTTACACTCTCAGACTCTCTCTATCATTCTCTACCACTCTCTGACATTCTCTGACAATCTCTATCACTCTCAGACACTCTCTGACATTCTCAGACACTCTCCATCACTCTCTGACACTCTCTGAATTTCTCGATCACTCTCTGACACTCTCTATCACTCTCTACCACTCGCTGACATTCTCTGACAATCTCTTTCACTGTCAGACACTCGCTGACTTTCTCTGACACTCTCAGAAACTCTCTGATACTCTCAGACAGTCCCTATCACTCTCAGACACTCGCTGACACTATCTGACACTCTCAGACACTCTCGATCACTCTCAGACAGCCTCAGACAATCTCAGACACTCCCTGACACTCTCAGACACTCTCAGACACTCTCTATCACTCTCTGACACTCTCTATCGCTCTCTACCACTCTCTGACATTCTCTGACAATCTGTATCACTCTCAGACACTCGCTGACATTCTCTGACACTCTCAGACACTCTCTGATGCACTCAGACACTCTCTATCACTCTCAGACTCTCTCAGACACTCCCTGACATTCTCAGACACTCGCTATCACTCTCTGACATTCTCTGACATTCTCTGACACTCTCAGACACTCTCTATCACTCTCAATCAGTATCTGACACTCTCAGACACTCCCTATCACTCTCTGACACTCTTGACTCTCTCTATCACTCTCTGACAAGCTCGGACGCTCTCTGGCACTGTCTGACACTCTCTATCAATCTCGGTCACTCTCTGACACACTCTATCTCTCTCTACCACTCTCTGACATTCTCTGACAATCTCTATCACTCTCTGACAATCGCTGACACTCTCTGACACTCTCAAACACTCTCAGACATTCTCAATCACTCTCAATCACTCTCTGACACTCTCAGACGCTCTCTATCACTCACTGACACTCTCAATCACTCTCTGACACTCTCAGACACTCCCTATCACTCTCTGACACTCTCTGACTGTCTCTATCACACTCTGACAACTCTGACACTCTCTGACATTCTCAGACACTCTCGATCACTCTCTGACACTCTCTGACACTCTTAAACACTCCCAATCACTCTCAGACAATCTATATCACATTCTATCACTCTGACACTCTCAGACACTCTCAATCACTCTCAGACACTCGATATCACTTTCGATGACTCTCTGACACTCTCAGACATTCTCAATCACTCTCTGACACTCTCTGACACTCTCTGACATTCTCAGACACTCTCTGCCACTCTCTGACATTCTCTGACAATCTCTTTCACTCTCAGACACTCGCTGACATTCTCTGACACTCTCAGACACTCCCTGACACTCTCAGACACTCTCAGACACTCCCTATCACTCTCTGACACTCTTGACTCTCTCTATCTCTCTCTGACAGGCTCGGACGCTCTCTGGCACTGTCTGACACTCTCTATCAATCTCGGTCACTCTCTGATACACTCTATCTCTCTCTACCACTCTCTGACATTCTCTGACAATCTCTATCACTCTCTGACACTCGCTGACACTCTCTGACACTCTCAGACACTCTCAGACACTCTCAGACATTGTCAATCACTCTCAATCACTCTCTGACACTCTCTGACACTCTCAGACGCTCTCTATCACTCTCTGACACTCTCAGACACTCTCAATCACTCTCTGACACTCTCAGACACTCCCTATCACTCTCTGACATTATCTGACAATCTCTTTCACTGTCAGACACTCGCTGACATTCTCTGACACTCTCAGACACTCTCTGATACTCTCAGACAGTCTCTATCACTCTCAGACACTCGCTGACACTATCTGACACTCTCAGGCACTCTCGATCACTCTCAGACAGTCTCAGACAATCTCAGACACTCCCTGACACTCTCAGACACTCTCAGACACTCTCTATCACTCTCTGACACTCTCAGACACTCTCTATCGCTCTCTACCACTCTCTGACATTCTCTGACAATCTCTATCACTCTCAGACACTCTCAGACACTCTCTATCACTCTCAGACTCTCTCAGACACTCCCTGACACTCTTCGACACTCTCAGAAACTCTCTATCACTATCTGACATTCTCAGACACTCGCTATCACTCTCTGACATTCTCTGACACTCTCTGACACTCTCAGACTCTCTCTATCACTCTCAATCAGTATCTGACACTCTCAGACACTCCCTATCACTCTCTGACACTCTTCACTCTCTCTATCACTCTCTGACAAGCTCGGACGCTCTCTGGCACAGTCTGACAATCTCTATCAATCTCGGTCACTCACTGACACACTCTATCTCTCTCTACCACTCACTGACATTCTCTGACAATCTCTATCACTCTCTGACACTCGCTGACACACTCTGACACTCTCAGACATTCTCAATCACTCTCAATCACTCTCTGACACTCTCTGACACTCTCTGACACTCTCTGACACTCTCAGACGCTCTCGATCACTCTCTGACACTCTCAGACAGTCTCAGACGCTCTCGATCACTCTCTGACACTCTCAGACACTCTCAATCACTCTCTGACACTCTCAGACACTCTCTATCGCTCTCTACCACTCTCTGACATTCTCTGACCATCTCTATCACTCTCAGACACTCTCAGACACTCTCTATCACTCTCAGACTCTCTCAGACACTCCCTGACACTCTTCGACACTCTCAGAAACTCTCTATCACTATCTGACATTCTCAGACACTCGCTATCACTCTCTGACATTCTCTGACACTCTCTGACACTCTCAGACTCTCTCTATCACTCTCAATCAGTATCTGACACTCTCAGACACTCCCTATCACTCTCTGACACTCTTCACTCTCTCTATCACTCTCTGACAAGCTCGGACGCTCTCTGGCACTGTCTGACAATCTCTATCAATCTCGGTCACTCACTGACACACTCTATCTCTCTCTACCACTCACTGACATTCTCTGACAATCTCTATCACTCTCTGACACTCGCTGACACACTCTGACACTCTCAGACATTCTCAATCACTCTCAATCACTCTCTGACACTCTCTGACACTCTCTGACACTCTCAGACGCTCTCGATCACTCTCTGACACTCTCAGACACTCTCAATCACTCTCTGACACTCTCAGACACTCCCTATCACTCTCTGACACTCTCTGACTGTCTCTATCACACTCTGACAAGCTCTGACACTCTCAGACACTCTCAATCGCTCTCTGACACACTCAGACACTCTCTATCACTCTCTGACACTCTCTGACACTCTTAAACACTCCCAATCACTCTCAGACAATCTATATCACTTTCTATCACTCTCTGACACTCTCAGACACTCTCAATCACTCTCAGACACTCGATATTACCTTCGATCTCTCTCTGACACTCTCAGACATTCTCAATCACTCTCTGACATTCTCTGACATTCTCAGACACTCTCTATCACTCGCTGACACTCTCTGACAGTCTCTAACACTCTCTGACACTCTCTATCACTCTCTATCACTCTCCGACACTCTCTGACGGTCTCTGATATTCTCTGACACTCTCTATCACTCTCTGACACTCTCAGACACTCTCTATCTCTCTCTGACACTCTCTGACACTCTCAGGCACTCTCTATCTCTCTCTGATATCCCCTGACACTCTCAGAAACTCCCTGACATTCTCTGACACACTCTGACACTCTCAGAAGCTCTCAGACACCCTCTATCACTCTCTGACACTCTCGATCAATCTCTGACACTCTCTGACAATCTCAGACGCTCTCAGACACTCTCTGTCACTCTCTGACACCCTCTGACACTCTCTGTCACCCTCTGACATTCTCTGTCACTCTCTATCACTCTCTAACACTCTCTGACATTCTCTAACAATCTCTATCACTCTCTGATACTCTCTAAAACTCTCTGACAATCTCAGACAATCTCTGACACTCTCAGACACTCTCAGACACTCTCTATCACTCTCTGACACTCTCTGACACTCTCAGACACTCTCTATCACTCTCTACCACTCTCTGACATTCTCTGACAATCTCTATCACTCTCAGACACTCGCTGACACTCTCTGACACTTTCAGACACTCTCTGACATTCTCGATCACTCTCTACCACTCTCTGACATTCTCTGACAATCTCTATCGCTCTCAGAAAGTCGCTGACACTCTCTGACACTCTCAGACACTCTCTGACACTCTCAGACACTCTCAATCACTGTCTGACACTCTCAGACACTCTCAGACATTCTCAATGTCTCTCAATCGCACTCTGACACTCTCTGATACTCTCTGACACTCCCTATCACTCTCTGACACTCTTTGACACTCTGTGACACTCTCTGACATTCTCTGACACTCTCTATCACTCACTGACATTCTCTGACACTCTCTATCACTCTCTGACACTCTGTATCACTCTCTGACACTCTCAGACACTCTTTATCTCTCTCTGACACTCTCTATCACTCTCTGACTCTCTCTGACACTCTCTATCACTCTCTGACACTCTATATCACTCTCTGACACTCTACATCACACTCTGACTCTCTCAGACAATCTCAATCCCTCTCTGACACTCTCAGACACTCTCAATCAGTCTCTGACACTCTGACACTCTCTATAACTCTCTGTAACTCTCTGACACTCTCTGACATCCTCTGACACTCTCTATCACTCTCTGACACTCTCTGACACTCTCTATCATTCTCTGACACTCTCAGACATTCTCAATGACTCTCAATCACTCTCTGACACTCTCTGACACTCTCAATCACTCTCTGACACTCTCTGACACTCTCTGACACTCTCTGAAACTCTCTGACATTCTCTGACACGCTCTGACACTCCCTGACACTCTCTATCACTCTCCGACACTCTGTATCACTCTCTGACACTCTCAGACTCTCTCTGTCTCTCTCTGTCTCTCTCTAACATTCTCTGACACTCTCTGACACTCTCTGACACTCTCTATCACTCTCCGACACTCTCCATCACTCTCTGACACTCTCTGACACTCTCAGACATTCTCAATGACTCTCAATCACTCTCTGACACTCTCTGACACTCTGAATCACTCTCTGACACTCTCTGACACTCTCTGACACTCTCTGACACTCTCTGAAACTCTCAGACACTCTCTATCACTCTCAGACACTCGCTGACACTCTCTGACATTCTCAGACACTCTCTATCACTCTCAGACAGTCTAAGACACTCGCAGAAACTCCCTGACACTCTCAGACACTCTCAGACACTCTCCATCACTCTCTGACACTCTCAGACACTCGCTATCACTCTCTGACATTCTCTGACACTCTCAGACACACTCTATCACTCTCTATCACTCTCTATTATTCTCTACCATCCTCTGACATTCTCTGACAATCTCTATCATTCTCAGACACTCGCTGACACTCTCTGACACTCTCTGACACTCTCAGACACTCTCTATCATTGTCTGACACTCTCTATCACTCTCTGACACTCTCTGACATTCTCTGACAATCTCTCTCGCTCTCAGACACTCTCTGACACTCTCAGACACTCTCTATAACTCTCTGACACTCTCTGACACTCTCAGACACTCTCAGACACTCTCTATCACTCTCTGACACTCTCTGACACTCTCCGATGCTCTCTATCCCTCTCTGACACTCTCTGACACTCTATATCACTCTCTGACACTCTATATCACTCTCTGACACTCTCAGACTCTCTCTGTCTCTCTCTGACATTCTCTGACAATCTCTATCACTCTCAGACACTCGCTGACACTCTCTGACACTCTCAGACACTCTCTGACACTCTCAGACACTCTCTATCATTCTCTGAAACTCTCTATCACTCTCTACAACTCTCTGACATTCTCTGACAATCTCTATCGCTCTCAGAAAATCGCTGACACTCTCTGACACTCTCAGACACTCTCTGACACTCTCAGACACTCTCAATCACTGTCTGACACTCTCAGACACTGTCAGACATTCTCAATGTCTCTCAATCACACTCTGACACTCTCTGATACTCTCTGACACTCCCTATCACTCTCTGACAAGCTCTGACACTCTCTGAAACTCTCTGACTCTCTGTATCGCTCTCTGACAAGCTCTGACACTCTCTGACAATCTCTGACACTCTCTATCAATCTCGGTGACTCTCAGACACTCGCTGACATTCTCTGACACTCTCTGACTCTCTCTATCACTCTCTGACAAGCTCTGACACTCTCTGACACTCTCTGACTCTCTCTATCTCTCTCTGACAAGCTCTGACACTCTCTGACACTCTCTGACACTCTCTATCACTCTTGGTCACTCTCAGACATTTGCTGACATTCTAAAAATACTCTCAGACACTCACTGATACTCTCAGACACTCTCTATCACTCTCTGATACTCTCTGACACTCTCCGATGCTCTCTATCCCTCTCTGACACTCTCTGACACTCTATATCACTCTCTGACACTCTATATCACTCTCTGACACTCGCAGACACTCTCAATCACTCTCAATCACTCTCTGACAATCTCTGACACTATCTATCACTCTCTGACACTCTCTGACACTCTCTGACACTCTCTATCACTCTCTGACACTCTCTATCACTCTCTGACACTCTCTATCACTCTCTGACCTTCTCTGACATTCTCCATCACTCTCAGAATCTCTCAATCAGTCTCTGACACTCTCTGACACTCTCAATCACTCTCTGACACTCTCAGACACTCTCTATCACTCTCTGGCACTCTCAGACACTCTCAATCACTCTCTCACACACTCAGACACTCCCTATCACTCTCTGACACTCTCTGACTCTCTCTATCACTCTCTGACAAGCTCTGACACTCTCTGACACTCTCTGACTCTCTCTATCACTCTCTGACAAGCTCTGACACTCTCTGACACTCTCTGACTCTCTCTATCTCTCTCTGACAAGCTCTGACACTCTCTGACACTCTCTGACACTCTCTATCACTCTTGGTCACTCTCAGACATTTGCTGACATTCTAAAAATACTCTCAGGCACTCACTGATACTCTCAGACACTCACTATCACTCTCTGACACTCTCTGACACTCTCTGACACTCTATATCACTCTCTGACACTCTATATCACTCTCTGACACTCGCAGACACTCTCAATCACTCTCAATCACTCTCTGACAATCTCTGACACTCTCTATCACTCTCTGACACTCTCTGACACTCTCTATCACTCTCTGACACTCTCTATCACTCTCTGACCTTCTCTGACACTCTCCATCACTCTCAGAATCTCTCAATCACTCTCTGACACTCTCTGACACTCTCAGACACTCTCAGACATTCTCAATCACTCTCAATCACTCTCTGACACTCTCTGACACTCTCTGACACTCTCAATCACTCTCTGACACTCTCAGACACTCTCTATCACTCTCCATCACTCTCAGAATCTCTCAATCACTCTCTGACACTCTCTGACACTCTCAGACACTCTCAGACATTCTCAATCACTCTCAATCACTCTCTGACAAGCTCTGACACTCTCTGACACTCTCTGACTCTCTCTATCACTCTCTGACAAGCTCTGACACTGTCTGACAATTTCTGACACTCTCTATCACTCTCGGTCACTCGCAGACACTCCCTGACACTCTCAGAAACTCTCAGACACTCTCTGTCACTCTCTGACACTCTCAGACACTCGCTATCACTCTCTGACATTCTCTGACACACTCAGACACTCTCTATCACTCTCTGACACTCTCAATCACTCTCACACACTCTCTATCACTCTCTGGCACTCTCAGACATTCTCAATCACTCTCTGACACTCTCTGACTCTCTCTCTCACTCTCCGACAATCTCTGACACTCTCTGACACTCTCTGACTCTCTCTATCACTCTCTGACAAGCTCTGACACTGTCTGACAATCTCTGACACTCTCTATCACTCTCGGTCACTCTCAGACACTCGCTGACATTCTCTGACACTCTCTATCACTCTCTATCACTCTCCGACACTCTCTGACGGTCTCTGATATTCTCTGACACTCTCTATCACTCTCTGACACTCTCAGACACTCTCTATCTCTCTCTGACACTCTCTGACACTCTCAGGCACTCTCTATCTCTCTCTGATATCCCCTGACACTCTCAGAAACTCCCTGACATTCTCTGACACTCTCTGACACTCTCAGAAGCTCTCAGACACTCTCTATCACTATCTGACACTCTCGATCAATCTCTGACACTCTCTGACAATCTCAGACGCTCTCAGACACTCTCTGTCACTCTCTGACACCCTCTGACACTCTCTGTCACCCTCTGACATTCTCTGTCACTATCACTCCCTAACACTCTCTGACATTCTCTAACAATCTCTATCACTCTCTGACACTCTCTAAAACTCTCTGACAATCTCAGACAATCTCTGACACTCTCAGACACTCTCAGACACTCTCTATCACTCTCTGACACTCTCTGACACTCTCAGACACTCTCTATCGTTCTCTACCACTCTCTGACATTCTCTGACAATCTCTATCACTCTCAGACACTCGCTGACACTCTCTGACACTCTCAGATACTCTCTGACACTCTCGATCACACTCTACCACTCTCTGACATTCTCTGACAATCTCTATCGCTCTCAGAAAGTCGCTGACACTCTCTGACACTCTCAGACACTCTCTGACACTCTCAGACACTCTCAATCACTGTCTGACACTCTCAGACACTCTCAGACATTCTCAATGTCTCTCAATCGCACTCTGACACTCTCTGATACTCTCTGACACTCCTATCACTCTCTGACACTCATTGACACTCTGTGACACTCTCTGACATTCTCTGACACTCTCTATCACTCTCTGACACTCTCTGACACTCTCTCTCACTCTCTGACACTCAGTATCACTCTCTTACACTCTCAGACACTCTTTATCTCTCTCTGACACTCTCTATCACTCTCTGACTCTCTCTGACACTCTCTGACACTCTAAGACACACTCTATCTCTCTCTGACACTCTCTATCACTCTCTGACACTCTATATCACTCTCTGACACTCTATATCACACTCTGACACTCTCAGACAATCTCAATCCCTCTCTGACACTCTCAGACACTCTCAATCACTCTCTGACACTCTGACACTCTCTATAACTCTCTGTAACTCTCTGACACTCTCTGACATCCTCTGACACTCTCTATCTCTCTCTGACACTCTCTGACACTCTCCATCACTCTCTGACACTCTCTGACACTCTCAGACATTCTCAATGACTCTCAATCACTCTCTGACACTCTCTGACACTCTCAATCACTCTCTGACACTCTCTGACACTCTCTGTAACTCTCTGACACTCTCTGACATCCTCTGACACTCTCTATCTCTCTCTGACACTCTCTGACACTCTCCATCACTCTCTGACACTCTCTGACACTCTCAGACATTCTCAATGACTCTCAATCACTCTCTGACACTCTCTGACACTCTCAATCACTCTCTGACACTCTCTGACACTCTCTGACACTCTCTGAAACTCTCTGACATTCTCAGACACTCACTATCACTCTCTGACACTCTCTGACGCTCCCTATCACTCTCTGACAAGCTCTGACACTCTCTGAAACTCTCTGACTCTCTGTATCGCTCTCTGACAAGCTCTGACACTCTCTGACAATCTCTGACACTCTCTATCAATCTCGGTGACTCTCAGACACTCGCTGACATTCTCTGACACTCTCTGACTCTCTCTATCACTCTCTGACAAGCTCTGACACTCTCTGACACTCTCTGACTCTCTCTATCTCTCTCTGACAAGCTCTGACACTCTGACACTCTCTGAGACTCTCTATCACTCTTGGTCACTCTCAGACACTCGCTGACATTCTAAAATCACTCTCAGACACTCTCTGATACTCTCAGACACGCTCCATCACTCTCAGTCACTCGCTGACACTCTCTGACATTCTCAGACACTCTCGATCACTCTCAGACAGTCTAAGACACTCGCAGAAACTCCCTGACAATCTCAGACACTCTCAGACACTCTCTATCACTCTCTGACACTCTCAGACACTCGCTATCACTCTCTGACATTCTCTGACACTCTCATACACACTCTATCACTCTCTATCACTCTCTATTCTTCTCTACCACTCTCTGACATTCTCTGACAATCTCTATCATTCTCGGACACTCGCTGACACTCTCTGACACTCTCTGACACTCTCAGACACTCTCTATCATTCTCTGAAACTCTCTATCACTCTCTGACACTCACAGACACTCTCAATCACTCTCTGACACTCTCTGACATTCTTTGACAATCTCTATCGCTCTCAGACACTCTCAGACACTCTCAGACACTCTCTATCACTCTCTGACACTCTCTGACACTCTCCGATGCTCTCTATCCCTCTCTGACACTCTCTGACACTCTATATCACTCTCTGACAATCTCTGACACTCTCTATCACTCTCTGACACTCTCTGACACTCTCTGACACTCTCTATCACTCTCTGACACTCTCTATCACTCTCTGACCTTCTCTGACACTCTCCATCACTCTCAGAATCTCTCAATCACTCTCTGACACTCTCTGACACTCTCAGACACTCTCATACATTCTCAATCACTCTCAATCACTCTCTGACACTTTCAATCACTCTCTGACACTCTCAATCACTCTCTGACACTCGCTATCACTCTCTGGCACTCTCAGACACTCTCAATCACTCTCTCACACACTCAGACACTCCCTATCACTCTCTGACACTCTCTGACTCTCTCTATCACTCTCTGACAAGCTCTGACACTCTCTGACACTCTCTGACTCTCTCTATCACTCTATGACAAGCTCTGACACTGTCTGACAATTTCTGACACTCTCTATCACTCGCAGACACTCCCTGACACTCTCAGAATCTCTCAGCCACTCTCTGTCACTCTCAGACACTCGCTATCACTCTCTGACATTCTCTGACACTCTCAGACACTTTCTATCACTCTCTGACACTCTCAATCACTCTCACACACTCTCTATCACTCTCTGGCACTCTCAGACACTCTCAATCACTCTCTGACACTCTCTGACTCTCTCTCTCACTCTCCGACAATCTCTGACACTCTCTGACACTCTCTGACTCTCTCTATCACTCTCTGACAAGCTCTGACACTGTCTGACAATCTCTGACACTCTCTATCACTCTCGGTCACTCTCAGACACTCGCTGACATTCTCTGACACTCTCTGACACTCTCTGACACTCTCAGAAACTCTCTATCATTCTCTACCACTCTCTGACATTCTCTGACAATCTCTATCGCTCTCAGACACTCGCTTACACGCTCTGACACTCTCAGACACTCTCTGACACTCTCAGACACTCTCTATCATACTCTGAAACTTTCTATCACTCTCTGACACTCTCATACACTCTCTATCACTCTCTACCACACTCTGATATTCTCTGACAAACTCTATCGCTCTCAGAAAGTCGCTGACACTCTCTGACTCTCTCAGACACTCTCTGACAATCTCAGACACTCTCTATAAATTTCTGACACTCTCTGACTCTCTCAGACACTCTCAATCACTATGTCACACTCTCAGACACTCTCAGACATTCTCAATGTCTCTCAATCACTCTCTGACACTCTCAGACACTCTCTATCACTCGCTGACACTCTCTATCACTCTCTGGCACTCTATATCACTCTCTGACCTTCTCTGACACTCTCCATCACTCTCAGACACTCTCAATCACTCTCTGACACTCTCAGACTCTCTCAGACATTCTCAATCACTCTCAATCACGCTCTGACACTCTCTGAGACTCTCAATCACTCTCTGACACTCCCTGAGACTCCACGACACTCTCCATCACTCTCTGGCACTCAGACACTCTCAATCACTCTCTGACACTCTCAGACACTCCCTATTACTCTCTGAAACACTCTGACTCTCTCTATCACTCTCTGACAAGCTCTGACACTCTCTGACACTCTCTGACTCTCTCTATCACTCTCTGACAAGCTCTGACACTCTCTATCAATCTCGGTGACTCTCAGACACTCGCTGACATTCTCTGACACTCTCTGACTCTCTCTATCACTCTCTAACAAGCTCTGACACTCTCTGACACTCTCTGACTCTCTCTATCTCTCTCTGACAAGCTCTGACACTCTCTGACACTCTCTGACACTCTCTATCACTCTTGGTCACTCTCAGACACTCGCTGACATTCTAAAAACACTCTCAGGCACTCTCTGATACACTCAGACACGCTCTATCACTCTCAGACACTCGCTGACACTCTCTGACATTCTCAGACACTCTCTATCACTCTCAGACAGTCTAAGACACTCGCAGAAACTCCCTGACACTCTCAGACACTCTCAGACACTCTCAGACACTCTCTATCACTCTCTGACACTCTCAGACACTCGCTATCACTCTCTGACATTCTCTGACACTCTCAGACACACTCTATCACTCTCTATTATTCTCTACCACTCTCTGACATTCTCTGACAATCTCTACCATTCTCGGACACTCGCAGACACTCTCAATCACTCTCAATCACTCTCTGACAATCTCTGACACTCTCTATCACTCTCTGACACTCTCTGAAACTCCCTGACACTCTCTATCACTCTCTGACACTCTCTATCACTCTCTGACACTCTCAGACACTCTCAGACACTCTCAGACATTCTCAATCACTCTCAATCACTCTCTGACACTCTCTGACACTCTCTGACACTCTCAATCACTCTCTGACACTCTCAGACACTCTCTATCACTCTCTGGCACTCTCAGACACTCTCAATCACTCTCTCACACACTCAGACACTCCCTATCACTCTCTGACACTCCCTATCACTCTCTGACACTCTCTGACAAGCTCTGACACTCTCTGACAATATCTGACTCTCTCTATCACTCTCTGACAAGCTCTGACACTCTCTGACACTCTCAGACACTCTCTATCACTCTCTGACACTCTTTGACACTCTGTGACACTCTCTATCACTCTCTGACACTCTCTATCACTCTCAGACACTCTCAATCACTCTCTGACACTCTCTGACACTCTCAGTCACTCTCTGACACTTTCTGAGACTCTCAGACACTCTCCATCACTCTCTGGCACTCAGACACTCTCAATCACTCTCTGACACTCTCAGACACTCCCTATTACTCTCTGACACACTCTGACTCTCTCTATCACTCTCTGACAAGCTCTGACACTCTCTGACACTCTCTGACTCTCTCTATCACTCTCTGACAAGCTCTGACACTCTCTGACACTCTCTATCACTCTCGGTCACTCTCAGACCCTCGCTGACATTCTCTGACACACTCTGACTCTCTCTATCACTCTCTGACAAGCTCTGAAACTCTCTGACACTCTCTGACTCTCTCTATCACTCTCTGACAAGCTCTGACACTCTCTGACACGCTCTATGACTCTTGGTCACTCTCAGAGTCTCGCTGACATTCTCTGACACTCTCAGGCACTCTCTGATCCACTCAGACACTCTCTATCACTTTCAGACAGTCTCAGACACTTGGAGACACTCCCTGACACTCTCAGACACTCTCTATCACTCTCTGACACTCTCAGACACTCGCTATCACTCTCTGACATTCTCTGACACTCTCTATCACTCTCTGACACTCTCAATCACTCTCAGACACTCTTTATCAGTCTCTGGCACTCTCAGACACTCTCAATCACTCTCTGACACTCTCTGACACTCTCTATCACTCTCTGACACTCTCAATCACTCTCAGACACTCTTTATCACTCTCTGGCACTCTCAGACACTCTCAATCACTCTCTGACACACTCAGACACTCTCAGACACTCCCTATCACTCTCTGACACTCTCTGACTCTCTCTATCACTCTCTGACAATCTCTGACATTCTCTGACAATCTCAGAAACTCCCTATCATTCTCTACCACTCTCTGACATTCTCTGACAATCTCTATCACTCTCAGACTCTCGCTGACACGCTCTGACACTCTCAGACACTCTCTGACACTCTCAGACACTCTCTATCATACTCTGAAACATTCTATCACTCTCTGACACTCTCAGACACTCTCTATCACTCTCTACCACACTCTGATATTCTCTGACAAAATCTATGGCTCTCAGAAACTCCCTGACACTCTCTGACACTCTCAGACACTCTCTGACACTCTCAGACACTCTCTATAACTTTCTGACACCCTCTGACAATCTCAGACACTCTCAATCACTGTCTGACACTCTCAGACAATCTCAGACATTCTCAATGTCTCTCAATCACTCTCTGACACTCTCTGACACTCTCTGACACTCTCTATCACTCTCTGACACTCTTTGACACTCTGTGACACTCTCTGACATTCTCTGACACTCTCTATCACTCTCTGACACTCTCTGACACTCTCTATCACTCTCTGACACTCTGTATCACTCTCTGACACTCTCAGACACTCTCTATCTCTCTCTGACACTCTCTGACACTCTCAGACACTCTCTATCGCTCTCTGACACTCTCTGACACTCCATGACATCCTCTGACACTCTATATCACTCTCTGACACTCTCTGACACTCTCTATCACTCTCTGACACTCTCTGACATTCTCCAATACACTCTATCTCTCTCTGACACTCTCTGACACACTCTATCACTCTCTGACACACTATATCACTCTCTGACACTTTCAGACACACTCAATCTCTCTCTGACACACTCAGACACTCTCAGACATTCTCATTGACTCTCAATCACCCTCTGACACACTCAATCACTCTCTGACACTCTCTGACACGCTCTGACACTCTCTATCACTCTCTGACACTCTCTGACATTCTCTGACACTCTATATGACTCTCTGACACTCTCTGACACTCTCCGATGCTCTCTATCTCTCTCTGACTCTCTATGACACTCTCTATCACTCTCCGACACTCTCTATAACTCTCTGACACTCTCAGACACTCTCAATAACTCTCTGACACTCTCTGATTCTCTCAAGCACTCTCTGTCACTCTCAGACACTCTCTATCACTCTCTATCACTCTCTGACACTCTCTATCACTCTCTGACACTCTCTGACAGTCTCTGACAATCTCAGACACTCTCAGACACTCTCTATCACTCTCTTACACTCAATGACACTCTCTGACACTCTCTGACACTCTCAGACACTCTCTATCAATATCTGACACTCTCTATCACTCTCTATCACACTCTATCACTCTCTGACACACACTGACACACTCTATCACTCTCTATCACTCTCTGACACACTCTGACACTCTCTATCACTCTCACACACTCTGACACTCTCTATCACTCTCTGACACTCAAAGACACTCTCGATCACATTCTATCACTCTCCATCACTCTCTTACACTCTCAGACACTCTCCATCACTCTCTGACACACTCTGACACACTCTGACACACCCTGACAATCTCTGAGACTCTCAGATACTCTCAGACACGGTCTGTCACTCTCAGACAATCTCAGACACTCTTTCACTCTCTGACATTATCTATCACTCTCTGACACTAGCTGACACTCATAGACACTCTCTATCACACTCTATCACTCTCCATCAATCTCTTACACTCTCTGACACTCTCAGACACTCGCTGAAACTCTCTATCACGCTCTGACTCTTTCTGACACTCTCAGACACTCTCTATCACTCTCTGAATCTCTCTATCACTCTCTGACACACTCTGACACTCTCGGACACTCTCTGACACTCTCAGACACTCACTGAGCCTCTCAGACACGCTCTGTCACTCTCTGACCCACTCTGACAGTCTCTGACAATCTCAGACAATCTCAGACACTCTCTATCACTCTCTGACACTCAATGACACTCTCAGACACTCTCTGTCACTCTCAGACACTCTCTATCACTCTCTGACACTCTCTGACACTCTCTGACACTCTCAGACACTCACTGAGCCTCTCAGACACGCACTGTCACTCTCAGACACTCTTTATCACTCTCTGGCACTCTCAGACACTCTCAATCACTCTCTGACACTCTCAGAAACTCTCAGACACTCCCTATCACTCTCTGACACTCTCTGACTCTCTCTATCTCTCTCTGACAAGCTCTGACACTGTCTGACAATCTCTGACACTCTCTATCACTCTAGGTCACTCTCAGACACTCGCTGACATTCTCTGACACTCTCTGACACTCTCTGACAATCTCAGAAACTCTCTACCATTCTCTACCACTCTCTGACATTCTCTGACAATCTCTATCACTCTCAGACACTCGCTGACACGCTCTGACACTCTCAGACACTCTCTGACACTCTCAGACACTCTCTATCATACTCTGAAACATTCTATCACTCTCTGACACTCTCAGACACTCTCTATCACTCTCTACCACACTCTGATATTCTCTGACAAAATCTATGGCTCTCAGAAACTCCCTGACACTCTCTGACACTCTCAGACACTCTCTGACACTCTCAGACACTCTCTATAACTTTCTGACACCCTCTGACAATCTCAGACACTCTCAATCACTGTCTGACACTCTCAGACAATCTCAGACATTCTCAATGTCTCTCAATCACTCTCTGACACTCTCTGACACTCTCTGACACTCTCTATCACTCTCTGACACTCTTTGACACTCTCTGACATTCTCTGACACTCTCTATCACTCGCTGACACTCTCTGACACTCTCTATCACTCTCTGACACTCTGTATCACTCTCTGACACTCTCAGACACTCTCTATCTCTCTCTGACACTCTCTGACACTCTCAGACACTCTCTATCGCTCTCTGACACTCTCTGACACTCCATGACATTCTCTGACACTCTATATCACTCTCTGACACTCTCTGACACTCTCTATCACTCTCTGACACTCTCTGACATTCTCCAATACACTCTATCTCTCTCTGACACTCTCTGACACACTCTATCACTCTCTGACACACTCTATCACTCTCTGACACTCTCTGACACTCTCAGACACACTCAATCACTCTCTGACACTCTCAGACACTCTCAGAAATTCTCATTGACTCTCAATCACTCTCTGACACACTCAATCACTCTCTGACACTCTCTGACACGCTCTGACACTCTCTATCACTCTCTGACACTCTCTGACACTCTCTGACATTCTCTGACACTCTATATGACTCTCTGACACTCTCTGACACTCTCCGATGCTCTCTATCTCTCTCTGACTCTCTCTGACAATCTCCATCACTCTCCGACACTCTATATCACTCTCTGACACTCTCAGACACTCTCAATCACTCTCTGACACTCTCTGATTCTCTCAAGCACTCTCTGACACTCTCTGACACTCTCTATCACTCTCTGACACTCTCTATCACTCTCTGACACTCTCTGACAGTCTCTGACAATCTCAGACACTCTCAGACACTCTCTATCACTCTCTTACACTCAATGACACTCTCAGACACTCTCTGTCACTCTCAGACACTCTCTATCACTCTCTATCACTCTCTGACACTCTCTATCACTCTCTGACACTCTCTGACAGTCTCTGACAATCTCAGACACTCTCAGACACTCTCTATCACTCTCTTACACTCAATGACACTCTCTGACACTCTCTGACACTCTCAGACACTCTCTATCAATATCTGACACTCTCTATCACTCTCTAACACACTCTATCACTCTCTGACACACTCTGACACACTCTATCACTCTCTATCACTCTCTGACACACTCTGACACTCTCTATCACTCTCACACACTCTGACACTCTCTATCACTCTCTGACACTCAAAGACACTCTCTATCACTCTCCATCACTCTCTTACACTCTCAGACACTCTCCATCACTCTCTGACACACTCTGACACACTCTGACACACCCTGACAATCTCTGAGACTCTCAGATACTCTCAGACACGGTCTGTCACTCTCAGACAATCTCAGACACTCTTTCACTCTCTGACATTATCTATCACTCTCTGACACTAGCTGACACTCATAGACACTCTCTATCACACTCTATCACTCTCCATCAATCTCTTACACTCTCTGACACTCTCAGACACTCGCTGAAACTCTCTATCACGCTCTGACTCTTTCTGACACTCTCAGATACTCTCGATCACTCTCTGAATCTCACTATCACTCTCTGACACACTCTGACACTCTCGGACACTCTCTGACACTCTCAGACACTCACTGAGCCTCTCAGACACGCTCTGTCACTCTCTGACACTCTCAGACACTCTCCATCACTCTCTGACCCACTCTGACAGTCTCTGACAATCTCAGACAATCTCAGACACTCTCTATCACTCTCTGACACTCAATGACACTCTCAGACACTCTCTGTCACTCTCAGACACTCTCTATCACTCTCTGACACTCTCTGTCACTCTCAGACACTCTCTATCACTCTCTATCACTCTCTGTCACTCTCTGACACTCGCAGACACTCTCAGAAACTCTATGTCACTCACTGACACTCGCAGACACTCTCAGACACTTTCAGACACTCTCAGACACTCTCTATCACTCTCTGACACTCGCAGACACTCTCAGACACACTCTATCATTCTCCGACACTCTCAGACACTCTCTATCACTCTCTATCACTCTCCGACACTCTCAGACACTCTCTAACACACTCTGACACACTCTGACACACTCTGACACTCACTGACCCTCTCAGACACGCTCTGTCACTCTCTGACACTCTCAGACACTCTCTATCACTCTCTGAAACTCTCTGACACTCTCAGACACTCTCTGTCACTCACTGACACTCGCAGACACTCTCAGACAGTCTCAGACACTCTCAGACACTCTCAGACACTCTCTATCACTCTCTATCACTCTCTGACACTCTCAGACACTCTCTATCACTCTCTATCACTCTCCAACACTCTCAGACACTCTCTGAATCTCTCTATCACTCTCTGACTCTTTCTGACACTCTCAGACACTCTCTATCACTCTCTGAATCTCTCTATCACTCTCTGACACACTCTGACACTCTCGGACACTCTCTATCACTCTCCATCACTCTCTGACCCACTCTGACAGTCTCTGACGATCTCAGACACTCTCAGACACTCTCTATCACTCTCTGACACTCTCAGACACTCTCTATCACTATCTGACACTCTCTATCACTCTCTGACACACTCTGACACACTCTGAAACTCTCTATCACTCTCTGGCACTCTCAGTCACTCTCTATCACTCTCTGACACACTCTGACAAACTCTGACACTCTCTATCACTCTCTGACACTCTCTGACACTCTCTATCACTTTCTCTCACTCTCTGACACTCTCAGACACTCTTTATCACTCTCTGACACTCTCTGACACTCTCAGACACTCGCTGAAACTCTCTATCACGCTCTATCACTCTCTGACACTCTCTGACACACTGACATTCTCTGACACTCTCAGACACTCTCTATCACTCTCTTTCACTCTCTGACTCATTCTGACAATCTCTGACACTCTCAGACACTCTCAGACACTCTCAGACACTCTCTAAACACTCTCTGACACTCACTGACACTCTCAGACACGCTCTGTCACTCTCTGACACTCTCAGACAGTCTCTATCACTCTCTTTCACTCTCTGACACACTCTGACAATCTCTGACATTCTCAGACACTCTCAGACACTCTCTAAACACTCTCTGACACTCACTGACACTCACTGACACTCTCAGACACTCTCTATAACTCTCTGACTCTCCATATCACACTCTGACACTCTCTGACACTCTCTGACTCTTTCAGACACTCTCTATCACTCTCGATCACTCTCTGACACTCTCTGACACTCTCTATAACTCTCTGACACTCTCTATCATCTCTGATACTCTCAGACTCTCTCTATCAATCTCTGACACTCTCTGAAACTCTCAGACACTCTCTCTCACTCTCTGCCACTCTCTGATGCTCTCTGACACTCTCAGACACTCTATATCACTCCCTATCACTCTCTGACACACTCTGACACTCTCAGACACTCTCTATCACTCTCTGACACTCACTGAAAAGCTCAGACACTCTCTGTCACTCTCAGACACCCTGTCTCACTCTCTGGCACTCTCTGAAACTCTCTGACACACTCACACTCTCTCTGACACTCTCTGACACACTGACAGTCTCTGACACTCTCAGACACTCTCTATCACTCTCTTTCACTCTCTGACACACTCTGACACTCTCTGACACTCTCAGACAGTCTCTATCACACTCTGACACTCTCTATCACTCTCTATCACTCTCTGACACTCTCAGACACTCTCTATCACTCTCTGACACTCTATATCACTCTCTATCACTCTCTGACACTCTCTATCACTCTCTGACACTCTCTATCACTCTCTGCCACTCTCTGACAATCTCTGACACTCTCAGACACTCTATATCACTCCCTATCACTCTCTGACACACTCTGACACTCTCAGGCACTCTCTATCACTCTCTGACACTCACTGAAATGCTCAGACACTCTCTGTCACTCTCAGACACTCTGTCTCACTCTCTGGCACTCTCTGAAACTCTCTGACACACTCACACTCTCTCTGACACTCTCTATCACTCTCTGACACTCTCTGACATGCTCTGACACTCTCTGACACTCTCTATCACTCTCTGACAGTCTCTGACACTCTCTGACACTCTCTGACACACTCTGACACACTCTATCGCTCTCTGACACTCTCTGACACAATCTGACACTCTCTAACACTCTTAGACACTCTCTATCACTCTCTATCACTCTCTGACACACTCTGACACAATCTGACAATAGCTGATACTCTCTATCACTCTCTGGCACTCAGTGACACTCTCAGACACTCTCTGTCACTCTCAGACACTCTCTATCACTCTCTGACACTCTCTTACACTCTCAGACAGTCTATATCACTCTCTGACACTCTCTATCACTCTCTGGCACTCAGTGACACTCTCAGACACTCTCTGACACTCTCAGACACTCTCTATCACTCTCTGACACTCTCGATCACTCTCTATCACTCTCTGACACTCTCTATCACTCTCTGACACTCTCTATCACTCTCTGCCACTCTCTGACAATCTCTGACACTCTCAGACACTCTATATCACTCCCTATCACTCTCTGACACACTCTGACACTCTCTGACACTCTCTGACTCTTTCAGACACTCTCTATCACTCTCGATCACTCTCTGACACTCTCTGACACTCTCTATAACTCTCTGACACTCTCTATCATCTCTGAAACTCTCAGACACTCTCTCTCACTCTCTGCCACTCTCTGATGCTCTCTGACACTCTCAGACACTCTATATCACTCCCTATCACTCTCTGACACACTCTGACACTCTCAGACACTCTCTATCACTCTCTGACACTCACTGAAAAGCTCAGACACTCTCTGTCACTCTCAGACACCCTGTCTCACTCTCTGGCACTCTCTGAAACTCTCTGACACACTCACACTCTCTCTGACACTCTCTGACACACTGACAGTCTCTGACACTCTCAGACACTCTCTATCACTCTCTTTCACTCTCTGACACACTCTGACACTCTCTGACACTCTCAGACAGTCTCTATCACACTCTGACACTCTCTATCACTCTCTATCACTCTCTGACACTCTCAGACACTCTCTATCACTCTCTGACACTCTATATCACTCTCTATCACTCTCTGACACTCTCTATCACTCTCTGACACTCTCTATCACTCTCTGCCACTCTCTGACAATCTCTGACACTCTCAGACACTCTATATCACTCCCTATCACTCTCTGACACACTCTGACACTCTCAGACACTCTCTATCACTCTCTGACACTCACTGAAATGCTCAGACACTCTCTGTCACTCTCAGACACTCTGTCTCACTCTCTGGCACTCTCTGAAACTCTCTGACACACTCACACTCTCTCTGACACTCTCTATCACTCTCTGACACTCTCTGACATGCTCTGACACTCTCTGACACTCTCTATCACTCTCTGACAGTCTCTGACACTCTCTGACACTCTCTGACACACTCTGACACACTCTATCGCTCTCTGACACTCTCTGACACAATCTGACACTCTCTGACACTCTTAGACACTCTCTATCACTCTCTATCACTCACTGACACACTCTGACACAATCTGACAATAGCTGATACTCTCTATCACTCTCTGGCACTCAGTGACACTCTCAGACACTCTCTGTCACTCTCAGACACTCTCTATCACTCTCTGACACTCTCTTACACTCTCAGACAGTCTATATCACTCTCTGACACTCTCTATCACTCTCTATCACTCTCTGAAACTCTCAGACACTCTCTATCACTCTCTGACACTCTCTATCACTCTCTATCACTCTCTGACACTCTCTGACACCCTCTGACAATCTCAGACACTCTATATCACTCCCTATCACTCTCTGACACACTCTGACACTCTCAGACACTCTCTATCACTCTCTGACACTCACTGAAAAGCTCAGACACTCTCTGTCACTCTCAGACACCCTGTCTCACTCTCTGGCAATCTCTGAAACTCTCTGACACACTCACACACTCTCTGACACTCTCTATCACTCTCTGACACTCTCTGACACAATCTGACTATCTCTGACACTCTCTATCACTCTCTGGCACTCAGTGGCACTCTCAGACACTCTCTGTCACTCTCAGACACTCTCTATCACTCTCTGACACTCTCTGACACTCTCAGACAGTCTCTATCACTCTCTGACACTCTCTATCAATCTCTATCACTCTCTGACACTCTCAGACACTCTCCATCACTCTCTGACACTCTCTATCACTCTCTATCACTCTCTGACACTCTCTATCACTCTCTGACACTCTCTATCACTCTCTGCCACTCTCTGATGCTCTCTGACACTCTCAGACACTCTATATCACTCCCTATCACTCTCTGACACACTCTGACACTCTCAGACACTCTCTATCACTCTCTGACACTCACTGAAAAGCTCAGACACTCTCTGTCACTCTCAGACACCCTGTCTCACTCTCTGGCACTCTCTGAAACTCTCTGACACACTCACACTCTCTCTGACACTCTCTGACACACTGACAGTCTCTGACACTCTCTGACACTCTCTATCACTCTCTTTCACTCTCTGACACACTCTGACAGTCGCTGACACTCTCAGATGCTCTCAGACGCTCACAGACCCTCTCTATCACTCTCTGACACTCAGTGACACTCTCAGACACTCTCTGTCACCCTCAGACACTCTCTGACACTCTCAGACAGTCTCTATCACACTCTGACACTCTCTATCACTCTCTATCACTCTCTGACACTCTCAGACACTCTCTATCACTCTCTGACACTCTCTATCACTCTCTATCACTCTCTGACACTCTCTATCACTCTCTGACGCTCTCTATCACTCTCTGCCACTCTCTGACAATCTCTGACACTCTCAGACACTCTATATCACTCCCTATCACTCTCTGACACACTCTGACACTCTCAGACACTCTCTATCACTCTCTGACACTCACTGAAATGCTCAGACACTCTCTGTCACTCTCAGACACTCTGTCTCACTCTCTGGCACTCTCTGAAACTCTCTGACACACTCACACTCTCTCTGACACTCTCTATCACTCTCTGACACTCTCTGACATGCTCTGACACTCTCTGACACTCTCTATCACTCTCTGACAGTCTCTGACACTCTCTGACACTCTCTGACACACTCTGACACACTATATCGCTCTCTGACACTCTCTGACACAATCTGACACTCTCTGACACTCTTAGACACTCTCTATCACTCTATATCACTCTCTGACACACTCTGACACAATCTGACAATAGCTGACACTCTCGATCACTCTCTGGCACTCAGTGACACTCTCAGACACTCTCTGTCACTCTCAGACACTCTCTATCACTCTCTGACACTCTCAGACAGTCTCTATCACTCTCTGACACTCTCTATCATTCTCGACCACACTCTGACATTCTCAGACACTCTCTATCACTCTCTGACACTCACTGAAATTCTCAGACACACTCTGTCACTCTCAGACACTCTGTCTCACTCTCTGGCACTCTCTGAAACTCTCTGACACACTCACACTCTCTCTGACACTCTCTATCACTCTCTGACACTCTCTGACATACTCTGACACTCTCTGACACTCTCTATCACTCTCTGACAGTCTCTGACACTCTCTGACACACTCTGACACACTATATCGCTCTCTGACACTCTCTGACACAATCTGACACTCTCTGACACTCTTAGACACTCTCTATCACTCTCTATCACTCTCTGACACACTCTGACAATCTCTGACACTCTCTATCACTCTCTGGCACGCAGTGACACTCTCAGACACTCTCTGTCACTCTCAGACACTCTCTATCACTCTCTGACACTCTCTTACACTCTCAGACAGTCTCTATCACTCTCTGACACTCTCTATCACGCTCTATCACTCTCTGAAACTCTCAGACACTCTCTATCACTCTCTGACACTCTCTATCACTCTCTATCACTCTCTGACACTCTCTATCACTCTCTGACACTCTCTATCACTCTCTGCCACTCTCTGACACTCTCTGACACTCTCAGACACTCTATATCACTCCCTATCACTCTCTGGCACACTCTGACACTCTCAGACACTCTCTATCACTCTCTGACACTCACTGAAAAGCTCAGACACTCTCTGTCACTCTCAGACACCCTGTCTCACTCTCTGGCAATCTCTGAAACTCTCTGACACACTCACACTCTCTCTGACACTCTCTATCACTCTCTGACACACTCTGACACAATCTGACAATCTCTGACACTCTCTATCACTCTCTGGCACTCAGTGGCACTCTCAGAAACTCTCTGTCACTCTCAGACACTCTCTGTCACTCTCAGACACTCTCTATCACTCTCTGACACTCTCTGACACTCTCAGACAGTCTCTATCACTCTCTGACACTCTCTATCACTCTCTATCACTCTCTGACACTCTCAGACACTCTCCATCACTCTCTGACACTCTCTATCACTCTCTGACACTCTCTATCACTCTCTGACACTCTCTATCACTCTCTTCCACTCTCTGATGCTCTCTGACACTCTCAGACACTCTATATCACTCCCTATCACTCTCTGACACACTCTGACACTCTCAGACACTCTCTATCACTCTCTGACACTCACTGAAAAGCTCAGACACTCTCTGTCACTCTCAGACACCCTGTCTCACTCTCTGGCACTCTCTGAAACTCTCTGACACACTCACACTCTCTCTGACACTCTCTGACACACTGACAGTCTCTGACACTCTCAGACACTCTCTATCACTCTCTTACACTCTCTGACACACTCTGACAGTCACTGACACTCTCAGACGCTCACAGACACTCTCTATCACTCTCTGACACTCAGTGACACTCTCAGACACTCTCTGTCACTCTCAGACACTCTCTGACACTCTCAGACAGTCTCTATCACACTCTGACACTCTCTATCACTCTCTATCACTCTCTATCACTCTCTGACACTCTCAGACACTCTCTATCACTCTCTGACACTCTCTATCACTCTCTATCACTCTCTGACACTCTCTATCACTCTCTGACACTCTCTATCACTCTCTGCCACTCTCTGACAATCTCTGACACTCTCAGACACTCTATATCACTCCCTATCACTCTCTGACACACTCTGACACTCTCAGACACTCTATATCACTCTCTGACACTCACTGAAATGCTCAGACACTCTCTGTCACTCTCAGACACTCTGTCTAACTCTCTGACACACTCACACTCTCTCTGACACTCTCTATCACTCTCTGACACTCTCTGACATACTCTGACACTCTCTGACACTCTCTATCACTCTCTGACAGTCTCTGACACTCTCTGACACTCTCTGACACACTCTGACACACTCTATCGCTCTCTGACACTCTCTGACACAATCTGACACTCTCTGACACTCTTAGACACTCTCTATCACTCTCTATCACTCTCTGACACTCTCAGACACTCTATATCACTCCCTATCACTCTCTGGCACACTCTGACACTCTCAGACACTCTCTATCACTCTCTGACACTCACTGAAAAGCTCAGACACTCTCTGTCACTCTCAGACACCCTGTCTCACTCTCTGGCAATCTCTGAAACTCTCTGACACACTCACACTCTCTCTGACACTCTCTATCACTCTCTGACACACTCTGACACAATCTGACAATCTCTGACACTCTCTATCACTCTCTGGCACTCAGTGGCACTCTCAGAAACTCTCTGTCACTCTCAGACACTCTCTGTCACTCTCAGACACTCTCTATCACTCTCTGACACTCTCTGACACTCTCAGACAGTCTCTATCACTCTCTGACACTCTCTATCACTCTCTATCACTCTCTGACACTCTCAGACACTCTCCATCACTCTCTGACACTCTCTATCACTCTCTATCACTCTCTGACACTCTCTATCACTCTCTGACACTCTCTATCACTCTCTGCCACTCTCTGATGCTCTCTGACACTCTCAGACACTCTATATCACTCCCTATCACTCTCTGACACACTCTGACACTCTCAGACACTCTCTATCACTCTCTGACACTCACTGAAAAGCTCAGACACTCTCTGTCACTCTCAGACACCCTGTCTCACTCTATGGCACTCTCTGAAACTCTCTGACACACTCACACTCTCTCTGACACTCTCTGACACACTGACAGTCTCTGATACTCTCAGACACTCTCTATCACTCTCTTTCACTCTCTGACACACTCTGACAGTCACTGACACTCTCAGACGCTCACAGACACACTCTATCACTCTCTGACACTCAGTGACACTCTCAGACACTCTCTGTCACTCTCAGACACTCTCTGACACTCTCAGACAGTCTCTATCACACTCTGACACTCTCTATCACTCTCTATCACTCTCTATCACTCTCTGACACTCTCAGACACTCTCTATCACTCTCTGACACTCTCTATCACTCTCTATCACTCTCTGACACTCTCTATCACTCTCTGACACTCTCTATCACTCTCTGCCACTCTCTGACAATCTCTGACACTCTCAGACACTCTATATCACTCCCTATCACTCTCTGACACACTCTGACACTCTCAGACACTCTATATCACTCTCTGACGCTCACTGAAATGCTCAGACACTCTCTGTCACTCTCAGACACTCTGTCTCACTCTCTGGCACTCTCTGAAACTCTCTGACACACTCACACTCTCTCTGACACTCTCTATCACTCTCTGACACTCTCTGACATACTCTGACACTCTCTGACACTCTCTATCACTCTCTGACAGTCTCTGACACTCTCTGACACTCTCTGACACACTCTGACACACTCTATCGGTCTCTGACACTCTCTGACACAATCTGACACTCTCTGACACTCTTAGACACTCTCTATCACTGTCTATCACTCTCTGACACACTCTGACACAATCTGACAATCTCTGACACTCTCTATCACTCTCTGGCACTCAGTGACACTCTCAGACACTCTCTGTCACTCTCAGACACTCTCTATCACGCTCTGACACTCTCTTACACTCTCAGACTGTCTCTATCACTCTCTGACACTCTCTATCACTCTCTATCACTCTCTGAAACTCTCAGACACTCTCTATCACTCTCTGACACTCTCTATCACTCTCTATCACTCTCTGACACTCTCTATCACTCTCTGACACTCTCTATCACTCTCTGCCACTCTCTGACACTCTCTGACACTCTCTGACACTCTCAGACACTCTATATCACTCCCTATCACTCTCTGACACTCTCTGACACTCTCAGACCCTCTCTATCACTCTCTGACACTCACTGAAAAGCTCAGACACTCTCTGTCACTCTCAGACACCCTGTCTCACTCTCTGGCACTCTCTGATACTCTCTGACACACTCACACTCTCTCTGACACTCTCTATAACTCTCTGACACTCTCTGACATACTCTGACACTCTCTGACACTCTCTATCACTCTCTGACAGTCTCTGACACTCTCTGACACACTCTGACACACTCTATCACTCTCTGACACTCTCTGACACAATCTGACACTCTCTGACACTCTTAGAAACTCTCTATCACTCTCTATCACTCTCTGACACACTCTGACACAATCTGACACTCTCTGACACTCTCTATCACTCTCTGACAGTCTCTGACACTCTCTGACACACTCTGACACACTCTATCACTCTCTGACACTCTCTGACACAATCTGAGACTCTCTGACACTCTTAGAAACTCTCTATCACTCTCTATCACTCTCTGACACACTCTGACACAATCTGACAATCTCTGACACTCTCTATCACTCTCTGGCACTCAGTGACACTCTCAGACACTCTCTGTCACTCTCAGACACTCTCTATCACTCTCTGACACTCTCTTACACTCTCAGACAGTCTCTATCACTCTCTGACACTCTCTATCACTCACTATCACTCTCTGAAACTCTCAGACACTCTCTATCACTCTCTGACACTCTCTATCACTCTCTATCACTCTCTGAAACTCTCTATCACTCTCTGCCACTCTCTGATGCTCTCTGACACTCTCAGACACTCTATATCACTCCCTATCACTCTCTGACACACTCTGACACTCTCAGACACTCTCTATCACTCTCTGACACTCACTGAAAAGCTCAGACACTCTCTGTCACTCTCAGACACCCTGTCTCACTCTCTGGCAATCTCTGAAACTCTCTGACACACTCACACTCTCTCTGACACTCTCTATCACTTTCTTTCACTCTCTGACACTCCCATACAATCTCTTTCACTCTCTATCACTCGCTGACACTCGCAGACACTCTCAGACACTATCTATCACTCTCTGACACTCTCAGACACTCTCTATCACCCTCTGACACTCTATGACACTCTATGACACTCTCTGAATCTCTCTTTCTCTCTCTGAAACTCTCTGGCACTCTCAGACACTCTCTATCACTCTCTGACACTCTCTCTAACTCTCGATAACTCTCTATCACTCACTGACACACTCTGGCACACTCTGGATATCTCTGACACTCTCAGACACTCTCCATCTCTCTCTGACACTCACTGACACTCTCAGACACTCTCTGTCACTTTCAGACTCTCTCAGACACTCTCTATAACTCTCTGACTCTCTCTATCACTCTCTGACACTCTCTGACACACTCTGACACTCTCTGACACTCTCTGACTCTTTCAGACACTCTCTATCACTCTCGATCACTCTCTGACACTCTCTGACACTCTCTATCACTCTCTGACACTCTCTATCATCTCTGATACTCTCAGACTTTCTCTATCAATCTCTGACACTCTCTGAAACTCTCAGACACTCTCTATCAATCTCTGACACACTCTGATACTCTCACACACTCTCTATCACTCTCTATCACTCTCTGACACACTCTGACAGTCGCTGACACTCTCAGACGCTCTCAGACGCTCACAGACACTCTCTATCACTCTCTGACACTCAGTGACAGTCTCAGACACTCTCTGTCACTCTCAGACACTCTCTGACACTCTCAGACACTCTCAGACATTCTCTAAACACTCTCTGACACTCACTGAGACTCTCAGACACGCTCTGTCACTCTCTGACACTCTCAGACACTCTCTATCACTCTCTATCACTCTCTGACACTCTCTGACACTCTCAGACAATCTCTATCACTCTCTATCACTCGCTGACACTCGCAGACACTCTCAGACACTCTCTATCACTCTCTGATACTCTCAGACACTCTCTATCACCCTCTGACACTCTATGACACTCTATGACACTCTCTGAATCTCTCTGACACTCTCAGACACTCTCTATCACTCTCTGAATCTCTCTATCACTCTCTGACACTCTATGACACTCTCTGACTCACTCTGACACTCTCTATCACTCTCTGACACTCTCTATAACTCTCTATCACTCACTGACACACTCTGGCACACTCTGGCAATCTCTGACACTCTCAGACACTCTCTGTCACTTTCAGACACTCTCAGACACTCTTTATAACTCTCTGACACTCTCAAACACTCTCTGACCCACTCAGACACTCTCTATCACTCTCAATCACTCTCAGGCACTCTCTATCACTCTCTATCACTCTTTGACACTCTCTATCATCTCTGATACTCTCAGACTCTCTCTATCAATCTCTGACACTCTCTGAAACTCTCAGACACTCTCTATCACTCTCTGACACTCTCTGACACTCTCAGACACTCTCTATCACTCTCTATCACTCTCTGACACACTCTGACAGTCGCTGACACTCTCAAACGCTCTCAGACGCTCTCAGACTCTCTCTATCAATCTCTGACACTCAGTGACACTCTCAGACACTCTCTGTCACTCTCAGACACTCTCTATCACTCTCTGACACTCTCTGACACGCTCAGACAGTCTCTATCACTCTCTGACACTCTCGATCACTCTCTATCACTCTCTGACACTCTCAGACACTCTCTGTCACTCTCTGACACTCTCTATCACTCTCTATCACTCTCTGACACTCTCTATCACTCTCTGACACTCTCTATCACTCTCTGCCACTCTCTGACACTCTCTGACACTCTCAGACACTCTATATCACTCCCTATCTCTCTCTGACACACTCTGACACTCTCAGACACTCTCTGTCACTCTCTGACACTCACTGAAAAGCTCAGACACTCTCTGTCAATCTCAGACACTCTGTCTTACTCTCTGGCACTCTCTGAAACTCTCTGACACACTCACACTCTCTCTGACTCTCTCTATCACTCTCTGACACTCTCTGACACACTCTGACAATCTCTGACACTCTCTATCACTCTCTGACAGTCTCTGACACTCTCTGACACACTCTGACACACTCTATCGCTCTCTGACACTCTCTGACACTCTCTGACACAATCTGACACACTCTGACACTCTTAGACACTCTCTATCACTCTATATCACTCTCTGACACACTCTGACACAATCTGACAATCTCTGACTCTCTCTGTCACTCTCTGAAACTCTCTGAATCTCTCTATCACTCTCAGACAATCTCTATCACTCTATGACACTCTCTGACATTGTCTATCAGTCTCTGACACACTCTGACACATTCTGACACTCTCAGACATTCTCAGACTCTCTCTATCACTCTCAGACAATCTCTATCACTCTATGACACTCTCTGACATTGTCTATCAGTCTCTGACACACTCTGACACATTCTGACACTCCCAGACACTCTCTATCACTCTCTTACACACTCTGAAAGTCTCTGACACTCTCAGACACTCTCAGACACTCTCTATCACTCTTTGACACTCAATGACACTCTCAGACACTCTCTGTCACTCTCAGACACTCTCTATCACTCTCTACCACTCTCTATCACTCTCTGACACTCTCTATCACTCTCTGACACTCTCAGACACTCTCTATCACTCTCTGACTCTCTGTATCACTCTCTATCACTCTCTATCACTCTCTGACACACTCTGAAACTCTCTATCACTCTCACACACTCTGACACTCTCTAAAACTTTCTGACACTCAAAGACACTCTCTATCACACTCTATCACTCTCTATCACTTTCTATCACTCTCTGACACCCTCAGACACTCTCTGACACTCTCAGACACTCTCTATCACTCTCTGACACTCTCAGACACTCTCTGACACTCTCAGACATTCTCAGACACTCTCTATCACTCTCTGACACTCTCTGTCACTCTCTATCGCATTCTGACACTCTCAAACACTCTCTATCACTCTCTGACACTCTCAGAAACTCTCTATCACTCTCTGACACTCTCTCACACTCTCTGACATTCTCTTTCATCCTCTGACACTCTCAGACACTCTCTGTCGCCCTCTGACACTCTCTGACAATCTCTGACACTCTCAGACACTCTCTGACACTCTGTATCTCTCTCTATCACTCTCTGATACTCTCTGACACTTTCTGACACTCTCTGACACTCTCTGACACTTTCTGACACTCTCTGACACTCTCTGATTCTTTCAAACACTCTCTATCACTCTCTATCACTCTCTGACACTCTCAGACACTCTCTATCACTCTCTGACACTCTCTTTCATCTCTGACACTCTCAGACTCTCTCTATCAATCTCCGACACTCTCTGACACTCTCAGACACTCTCTATCACTCTCTGACACACTCTGACACTCTCTGACACTCTGAGACACTCTCTGTCACTCTCTGTCACTCTCTGAGACACTCTGACAGTCCCTGGCACTCTCAGACGCTCTCAGACACTCTCAGACACACTCTATCACTCTCTGACACTCTCTATCACTCTCTTTCACTCTCTGACACTCACTGACACTCTCAGACACTCTCTGTCACTTTCAGACACTCTCAGACACTCTATAACTCTCTGACTCTCTCTATCACTCTCTGACACTCTCAGACTCTCTCTGAATCTCTCTATCACTGTCTGACACTCTCTGACACTCTCAGACACTCCCTATCACTCTCTGAATCTCTCTATCACTCTCTGACACTCTCTGACTCACTCTGACACTCTCTATCACTCTCTGACACTCTCTATCACTCTCTATCACTCACTGACACACTCTGATACACTCTGGCAATCGCTGACACTCTCAGATACTCTCTATCACTCTGTGACACTCACTGACACTCTCAGACACTCTCTGTCACTTTCAGACACTCTCAGACACTCTCTATCACTCTCTGACACTCTCTCACACTCTCTGACATTCTCTTTCATCCTCTGACACTCTCAGACACTCTCTGTCGCCCTCTGACACTCTCTGACAATCTCTGACACTCTCAGACACTCTCTGACACTCTCTATCTCTCTCTATCACTCTCTGATACTCTCTGACACTTTCTGACACTCTCTGACACTCTCTGACACTTTCTGACACTCTCTGACACTCTCTGATTCTTTCAGACACTCTCTATCACTCTCTATCACTCTCTGACACTCTCAGACACTCTCTATCACTCTCTGACACTCTCTTTCATCTCTGACACTCTCAGACTCTCTCTATCAATCTCCGACACTCTCTGACACTCTCAGACACTCTCTGTCACTCTCTATCACTCTCTGAGACACTCTGACAGTCCCTGGCACTCTCAGACGCTCTCAGACACTCTCAGACACACTCTATCACTCTCTGACACTCTCTATCACTCTCTTTCACTCTCTGACACTCACTGACACTCTCAGACACTCTCTGTCACTTTCAGACACTCTCAGACACTCTATAACTCTCTGACTCTCTCTATCACTCTCTGACACTCTCAGACTCTCTCTGAATCTCTCTATCACTGTCTGACACTCTCTGACACTCTCAGACACTCCCTATCACTCTCTGAATCTCTCTATCACTCTCTGACACTCTCTGACTCACTCTGACACTCTCTATCACTCTCTGACACTCTCTATCACTCTCTGACACTGTCTGACACTCTCAGACAGTCTCTATCACTCTCTGACACACTCTGACACTCTCTGCCACTCTCTGACACTCTCTATCACTCTCTATCACTCTCTGACACTCTCTGACACTCTCTGACACTCTCCATCACTCAATGACACTCTGTGACACTCTCTATCACACTCCATCAAACTCTGACACTCTGTGAAACTCTCTATCACTCTCCATCACTCTCTGACACTCTCAGACACCCTGTATCACACTCCGTATCACTCTCTGACACCCAATGACACTCTCTATCACTCTCTGACACTCTATATCACTCTCTATCTCTCTCTGACTCTCTCTGACACTCTCTATCACTCTCTATCACTCTCTGACACTCTCTGACACTCTCTATCACTCAATGACACTCTGTGACACTCTCTATCACTCTCTGACACTCTCTGACACAATCAGACACTCTGTGACACACTCTGACACTCTATATCACTCTATGACACTCTCTGACGCTCTCTATCACTCTCTATTACACTTTGACACTCTCTGACACACTCTGACACTCTCTATCACTCTCTGACACACTCTGACAACCTCTGACACACTCTGGCACACTCTGACACTCTCTGGCACTCTCTGACACTCTCTATCACTCTCTGACACTCTCTGACACCCTCTGACACACTCTGACACACTCTGACACTCTCTGACACTCTCTATCACTCTCTGACACTCTCTGACACTCTCAGAGGCTCTCTATCACTCGCTATCTCTCTCTGTCACTCTCAGACACCCTCTGTCACACTCTGTCACTCTCAGACACTCTCAGACACTCCCTATCACTGTCTGACACTCTCTAATCACTCTCTGACACACTCTGACACTCTCTATCACTCTCTATCACTTTCTGACACTCTCTATCACTCTCTGACACTCTCTGACACTCTCTATCACTCAATGACACTCTCTGACACTCCCTATCACTCTCTGACACTCTCTGACACTCTCTGACACTCTCAGACACTCTCTATCGCTCTTTGTCACTGTCTGACACTCTCTGACACTTTCAGGCACTCTCTGACAATCACAGACAATCTCAGACACTCTCTATCACTCTCTATCACTCTCTGACTCTCTCTGACACTCTCGATCACTCTCTGACAATCACAGACAATCTCAGACACTCTCTATCACTCTCTATCACTCTCTGACTCTCTCTGACACTCTCGATCACTCTCTGACACTCTCTGACATACTCTATCAAACAATGACTCTCTCTGACATAATCTATCACTCTCAGGCACTCTCTATCACTCTTTATCACTCTCTGACACTCTCTGACAATCTCTGACACTCTCTAGCACGCTCTGACACTCTCTATCACTCTCTAACACTCTCTGACACTCTCTGACACTCTCTATCACTCTCTATCACTCTCTGACGCTCTCTGACACTCTATAGCATTCTCTATCACTCTCTGACACTCAGTGACACACTCAGACACTCTGTGAATCACTCTGACACTCTATATCACTCTCTGACACTCTCTGACACTCTCTGACACTCTCTATCAATCTCTATCACTCTCTGACACTCTCTGACACTCTCCATCACTCGATGACACTCTGTGACACTCTCTATCACTCTCTGACACTCTCTATCACTCTCTGACACTCTCTGACACTCTCTATCACTCTCTGACACTCTCTGACACACTCAGACACTCTGTGACTCACTCTGACACTCTCTATCACTCTCTGAACCTCTCTATCACTCTCTGACATTCTCTGACACTCTCTATCACACTCTCTCACTCTCTGACACTCTCCATCACTCGATGACACTCTGTGACACTCTCTATCACTCTCCATCACTCTCTGACACACTCTGACACTCTCAGACTCTCTCTATCACTCTCTGTATCACTCTCTGACACCCAATGACACTCTCTATCACTCTCTGACACTCTATCTCACTTTCTATCACTCTATGACACTCTCTGACACTCTCAGTCAATCTCTATCACTCTCTGACTCTCTCTGACACTCTCTATCACTCTCTATCACTGTCTGACACTCTCTGACACTCTCTGACACTCCCTATCACTCTCTGACACTCTCTGACACTCTCCGACACTTCCTATCACTCTCTGACACACTCTGACATTCTCTGACACTCTCTGTCACTCTCTGTCACTCTCTATCACTCTCTGACACTCTCTGACAGTCGCTGACACTCTCAGAGCCTCTCAGACACACTCTGTCACTCTCTGACACTCACTGACACTCTCAGGCACTCTCAGACACTCTCAGACACTCTCAGACACTCTCTATCTCTCTCTGACACTCTCAAACAGTCTCTATCACTCTCTGACACTCTCTATCACTCTCTATCTCTCTCTGACACTCTCAGACAGTCTCTATCACTCTCTGACACTCTCTATCACTCTCTATCACTCTCTGACACACTCTGACAACCTCTGACACACTCTGACACTCTCTGACACTCTCTGACACTCTCTATCACTCTCTGACACTCTCGATCACTCTCTGACACTCTCTGACACTCTCTGACACTTTCCATCACTCAATGACACTCTGTGACACTCTCTATCACACTCCATCAAACTCTGACTCTCTGTGAAACTCTCTATCACTCTCCATCACTCTCTGACACTCTCAGACACCCTGTATCACACTCCGTATCACTCTCTGACACCCAATGACACTCTCTATCACTCTCTGACACTCTATATCACACTCTATCTCTCTCTGACTCTCTCTGACACTCTCTATCACTCTCTATCACTCTCTGACACTCTCTGACACTCTCTATCACTCAATGACACTCTGTGACACTCTCTATCACTCTCTGACACTCTCTGACACAATCAGACACTCTGTGACACACTCTGACACTCTATATCACTCTATGACACTCTCTGACGCTCTCTATCACTCTCTATTACGCTCTGACACTCTCTGACACTCTCTGACACTCTCTGATACTCTCATACACTCTCTATCACTCTCTGACACTCTCTGACACTCTCAGACACTATCTGACACTCTCTGACACTTTCTATCACTCAATGACACTCTCTGACACTCTCTATCACTCTCTGACACTCTCTGACACTCTCAGACACTCTCTATCACTCTCTATCACTCTTTATCACTCTCTGGTGCTCTCTGACACTCTCAGACAAATTCAATCACTTTCTATCACTCAATGTCACTCTTTGACAATCTCTATCACTCCATGACACTCTCTGACACTCTCTGACAATCCCTATCACTCTCAGACACTCTCTATCACTCTCTGACACTCTCTGACACTCTCAGACAGTCTCTATCACTCTCTGACACTCTCTATCACTCTCTATCACTCTCTGATACTCTCAGACACTCTCCATCACTCTCTGACACTCTCTATCACTCTCTATCACTCTCTGACACTCTCTATCACTCTCTGACACTCTCTATCACTCTCTGCCACTCTCTGATGCTCTCTGACACTCTCAGACACTCTATATCACTCCCTATCACTCTCTGACACACTCTGACACTCTCAGACACTCTCTATCACTCTCTGACACTCACTGAAAAGCTCAGACACTCTCTGTCACTCTCAGACACCCTGTCTCACTCTCTGGCACTCTCTGAAACTCTCTGACACACTCACACTCTCTCTGACACTCTCTGACACACTGACAGTCTCTGACACTCTCAGACACTCTCTATCACTCTCTTTCACTCTCTGACACACTCTGACAGTCACTGACACTCTCAGACGCTCACAGACACTCTCTATCACTCTCTGACACTCAGTGACACTCTCAGACACTCTCTGTCACTCTCAGACAATCTCTGACACTCTCAGACAGTCTCTATCACACTCTGACACTCTCTATCACTCTCTATCACTCTCTATCACTCTCTGACACTCTCAGACACTCTCTGACACTCTCAGACAGTCTCTATCACTCTCTGACACTCTCTATCACTCACTATCACTCTCTGACACTCTCTATCACTCTCTGACACTCTCTATCACTCACTATCACTCTCTGACACTCTCTATCACTCTCTGACAATGTCTATCACTCTCTGCCACTCTCTGACAATCTCTGACACTCTCAGACACTCTATATCACTCCCTATCACTCTCTGACACACTCTGACACTCTCAGACACTCTATATCACTCTCTGACACTCACTGAAATGCTCAGACACTCTCTGTCACTCTCAGACACTCTGTCTCACTCTCTGGCACTCTCTATCACTCTCTGACACTCTCAGACACTCTCTATCACTCTCTGACACTCTCGATCACTCTCTATCACTCTCTGACACTCTCTATCACTCTCTGACACTCTCTATCACTCTCTGCCACTCTCTGACAATCTCTGACACTCTCAGACACTCTATATCACTCTCTCTCACTCTCTGACACTCTCTATCGCTCTCTGACACTCTCTGACACACTCAATCACTCTCTATCACTCTCTGACACACTCTGACACTATCTATCACTCTATGACACTCTCTGACACTCTCTATCACTCTCTATCACTCTCTGACGCACTCGGACACTCTCTGACAATATCAGACACTCTCTGTCACTCTCTATCACTCTCTGACACTCTCTATCACTCTCTGACACTCTCTATCACTCCATCACTCTGTTACACTCTCTATCACTCTCTGACACTCTCTGACACTCTCTGACACTCTCAGACACTCTCAGACACTCTCTGTCACTCTCTATCACTCTCTGACACTGTCTATCACTCTCTATCTATCTGTTACACTCTCTATCACTCTCTGACACTCTCTATCACACTCTGACACTGTCTGACACTCTCTGTCACTCAATGACACACTCTGAAACCCTCTATCACTCTCCATCACTCTCTATCACTCTCTGACACTCACTGACACTCTCAGACACTCGCTGTCACTCTCAGACACACTCTGTCACTCTCTGACACACTCTATCACTGTCTGACACTCTCTTTCGCTCTCAGACACTCTCTGACACACTCTGACACTCTCTGACACTCTCAGACACTCTCTCTCTCACACGCTATCACTCTCTGACACTCTCTATCACTCTCTGACACTCGCTGACACTATCTATCACTCTATGACACTCTCTGACACTCTCTATCACTCTCTATCACTCTCTGATGCTCTCAGACACTCTCTGTCACTCTCTATCACTCTCTGACACTCTCTATCACTCTCTGACACTCTCTATCACTCTCTATCACTCTGTTACACTCTCTATCACTCTCAGACACTCTCTGTCACTCTCTATCACTCTCTGACACTCTCTATCACTCTCTGACACTCTCTATCACTCCCTATCACTCTCTTACTCTCTCTATCACTCTCTGACACTCTCTGACACTCTCTATCACACTCTGACACTGTCTGACACTCTCTATCACTCTATGACACTCTCTGACACTCTCTATCACTCTCTGACACACTCTGACACTCTCTGACACTCTCAGAAACTTTCTGTCACTCTCGATCACTCTCTGACACTCTATCACTCTCTGACACTCTCTATCACTCTCTATCACTCTCTTACACTCTCTATCACTCTCTGACACTCTCTATCACACTCTGACTCTGTCTGACACACTCTATCACTCAATGACACACTCTGAAACTCTCTATCACTCTCTATCACTCTCTGACACTCACTGACACTCTCAGACATTCGCTGTCACTCTCAGACACTCTCTGTCACTCTCAGACACTCTCTATCACTCTCTTACACTCTCTATCACTCTCTGACACTCTCTGACACTCTCTATCACACTCTGACTCTGTCTGACACACTCTATCACTCAATGACACACTCTGAAACTATCTATCACTCTCTATCACTCTCTAACACTCACTGACACTCTCAGACATTTGGTGTCACTCTCAGACACTCTCTGTCACTCTCAGACACTCTCTATCACTCTCTGACACTCTCCATCACTCTCTGAAACTCTCTTTCGCTCTCTGACACTCTCTGAAACTCTCTGACACTCGCAGACACTCTCTACCACTCTCTGTCACTCTCTGACACTCTCAGACACTCTCAGAGTCTCTCTCTCACTCGCTGAAACTCTCAGACACTCTCTATCACTCTCTGACACTCTCTATCGCCCTCTGACATTCTCAGACACTCTCTATCACTCTCTGACACTCTCTATCACTCTCTGACACTCTCTATCACTCTGACACTCTCTGACACTCTCTGACACTCTCAGACACTCTCTATCACTCTCTATCACTCTCTGACACTCTCTGAAACTCTCAGATCTCTCTCTCACTCTCTGTCACTCTCAGACACTCTTGATCACTCTCTGACACTCTCTATCACTCTCTGACATTCTCAGACACTCTCTATCACTCTCTGACACACTCTATCACTCTCTGACACTCTCTATCACTCTCTGACACTCACTGACACTTTCAGACGCTCTCTGTCACTCTCAGACACTCTCTATCACTCTCTATCACTCTCTGACACTCTCTGACACTCTCCATCACTCAATGACACTCTGTGACACTCTCGATCACTCTCTATCACTCTCTGACACTCTCTGACACACTCAGACACTCTGTGACAGACTCTGACACTCTCTATCACTCTATTACACTCTCTTACGCTCTCTATCACTCTCTGACACTCTCTGACACACTCTGACACTCTCTATCACTCTCTATCACTCTCTGACACTCTCTGACAATCTCTGACACTCTCTATCACTCTCTATCACTCTATGACACTTTCTGACTCGCTCTTACACTCTCTATCACTCTCTATCACGCTCTGACACTCTCTGACACACTCTGACACTCTCAGAGGCTCTCTATCACTCTCTATCACTCACTGACACTCTCAGACACTCTCTCACACTCTGACACTCACTGACACTCTCAGACACTCTCTTTCACACTCTGTCACTCTCAGACACTCCCAGACACTCTCTCTCACTCTCTGACACTCTCTATCACTCTCTGACACTCTCTTTCGCTCTCTGACACTCTCTGACACACTCAATCACTCTCTATCACTCTCTGACACACTCTGACACTATCTATCACTCTATGACACTCTCTGACACTCTCTATCACTCTCTATCACTCTCTGACGCACTCGGACACTCTCTGACACTCTCAGACACTCTCTGTCACTCTCTATCACTCTCTGACACTCTCTATCACTCTCTGACACTCTCTTTCGCTCTCTGACACTCTCTGACACACTCAATCACTCTCTATCACTCTCTGACACACTCTGACACTATCTATCACTCTATGACACTCTCTGACACTCTCTATCACTCTCTATCACTCTCTGACGCACTCGGACACTCTCTGACACTCTCAGACACTCTCTGTCACTCTCTATCACTCTCTGACACTCTCTATCACTCTCTGACACTCTCTATCACTCTATCACTCTGTTACACTCTCTATCACTCTCTGACACTCTCTGACACTCTCAGACACTCTCAGACACTCTCTGTCACTCTCTATCACTCTCTGACACTCTCTATCACTCTCTATCACTCTGTTACACTCTCTATCACTCTCTGACACTCTCTATCACACTCTGACACTGTCTGACACTCTCTGTCACTCAATGACACACACTGAAACCCTCTATCACTCTCCATCACTCTCTATCACTCTCTGACACTCACTGACACTCTCAGACACTCGCTGTCACTCTCAGACACACTCTGTCACTCTCTGACACTCTCTTTCACTGTCTGACACTCTCTTTCGCTCTCAGACACTCTCTGACACACTCTGACACTCTCTGACACTATCAGACACTCTCTCTCTCACACGCTATCACTCTCTGACACTCTCTATCACTCTCTGACACTCTCTGACACTATCTATCACTCTAGGACACTCTCTGACACTCTCTATCACTCTCTATCACTCTCTGATGCTCTCAGACACTCTCTGTCACTCTCTGACACTCACTGACACTCTCAGACACTCGCTGTCACTCTCAGACACACTCTGTCACTCTCTGACACTCTCTTTCACTGTCTGACACTCTCTTTCGCTCTCAGACACTCTCTGACACTCTCAGACACTCTCTATCACTCTCTGACACTCTCGATCACTCTCTATCACTCTCTGACACTCTCTATCACTCTCTGACACTCTCTATCACTCTCTGCCACTCTCTGACAATCTCTGACACTCTCAGACACTCTATATCACTCTCTCTCACTCTCTGACACTCTCTATCGCTCTCTGACACTCTCTGACACACTCAATCACTCTCTATCACTCTCTGACACACTCTGACACTATCTATCACTCTATGACACTCTCTGACACTCTCTATCACTCTCTATCACTCTCTGACGCACTCGGACACTCTCTGACAATATCAGACACTCTCTGTCACTCTCTATCACTCTCTGACACTCTCTATCACTCTCTGACACTCTCTATCACTCCATCACTCTGTTACACTCTCTATCACTCTCTGACACTCTCTGACACTCTCTGACACTCTCAGACACTCTCAGACACTCTCAGTCACTCTCTATCACTCTCTGACACTGTCTATCACTCTCTATCTATCTGTTACACTCTCTATCACTCTCTGACACTCTCTATCACACTCTGACACTGTCTGACACTCTCTGTCACTCAATGACACACTCTGAAACCCTCTATCACTCTCCATCACTCTCTATCACTCTCTGACACTCACTGACACTCTCAGACACTCGCTGTCACTCTCAGACACACTCTGTCACTCTCTGACACACTCTATCACTGTCTGACACTCTCTTTCGCTCTCAGACACTCTCTGACACACTCTGACACTCTCTGACACTCTCAGACACTCTCTCTCTCACACGCTATCACTCTCTGACACTCTCTATCACTCTCTGACACTCGCTGACACTATCTATCACTCTATGACACTCTCTGACACTCTCTATCACTCTCTATCACTCTCTGATGCTCTCAGACACTCTCTGTCACTCTCTATCACTCTCTGACACTCTCTATCACTCTCTGACACTCTCTATCACTCTCTATCACTCTGTTACACTCTCTATCACTCTCAGACACTCTCTGTCACTCTCTATCACTCTCTGACACTCTCTATCACTCTCTGACACTCTCTATCACTCCCTATCACTCTCTTACTCTCTCTATCACTCTCTGACACTCTCTGACACTCTCTATCACACTCTGACACTGTCTGACACTCTCTATCACTCTATGACACTCTCTGACACTCTCTATCACTCTCTGACACACTCTGACACTCTCTGACACTCTCAGAAACTTTCTGTCACTCTCGATCACTCTCTGACACTCTATCACTCTCTGACACTCTCTATCACTCTCTATCACTCTCTTACACTCTCTATCACTCTCTGACACTCTCTATCACAC
Source organism: Heterodontus francisci (assembly GCF_036365525.1). Lineage (NCBI taxonomy): Eukaryota > Metazoa > Chordata > Chondrichthyes > Heterodontiformes > Heterodontidae > Heterodontus > Heterodontus francisci. Next base: position 15,381,534 of record NC_090405.1, read on the forward strand.
TCTGACTCTGTCTGACACACTCTATCACTCAATGACACACTCTGAAACTCTCTATCACTCTCTATCACTCTCTGACACTCACTGACACTCTCAGACATTCGCTGTCACTCTCAGACACTCTCTGTCACTCTCAGACACTCTCTATCACTCTCTTACACTCTCTATCACTCTCTGACACTCTCTGACACTCTCTATCACACTCTGACTCTGTCTGACACACTCTATCACTCAATGACACACTCTGAAACTATCTATCACTCTCTATCACTCTCTAACACTCACTGACACTCTCAGACATTTGGTGTCACTCTCAGACACTCTCTGTCACTCTCAGACACTCTCTATCACTCTCTGACACTCTCCATCACTCTCTGAAACTCTCTTTCGCTCTCTGACACTCTCTGAAACTCTCTGACACTCGCAGACACTCTCTACCACTCTCTGTCACTCTCTGACACTCTCAGACACTCTCAGAGTCTCTCTCTCACTCGCTGAAACTCTCAGACACTCTCTATCACTCTCTGACACTCTCTATCGCCCTCTGACATTCTCAGACACTCTCTATCACTCTCTGACACTCTCTATCACTCTCTGACACTCTCTATCACTCTGACACTCTCTGACACTCTCTGACACTCTCAGACACTCTCTATCACTCTCTATCACTCTCTGACACTCTCTGAAACTCTCAGATCTCTCTCTCACTCTCTGTCACTCTCAGACACTCTTGATCACTCTCTGACACTCTCTATCACTCTCTGACATTCTCAGACACTCTCTATCACTCTCTGACACACTCTATCACTCTCTGACACTCTCTATCACTCTCTGACACTCACTGACACTTTCAGACGCTCTCTGTCACTCTCAGACACTCTCTATCACTCTCTATCACTCTCTGACACTCTCTGACACTCTCCATCACTCAATGACACTCTGTGACACTCTCGATCACTCTCTATCACTCTCTGACACTCTCTGACACACTCAGACACTCTGTGACAGACTCTGACACTCTCTATCACTCTATTACACTCTCTTACGCTCTCTATCACTCTCTGACACTCTCTGACACACTCTGACACTCTCTATCACTCTCTATCACTCTCTGACACTCTCTGACAATCTCTGACACTCTCTATCACTCTCTATCACTCTATGACACTTTCTGACTCGCTCTTACACTCTCTATCACTCTCTATCACGCTCTGACACTCTCTGACACACTCTGACACTCTCAGAGGCTCTCTATCACTCTCTATCACTCACTGACACTCTCAGACACTCTCTCACACTCTGACACTCACTGACACTCTCAGACACTCTCTTTCACACTCTGTCACTCTCAGACACTCCCAGACACTCTCTCTCACTCTCTGACACTCTCTATCACTCTCTGACACTCTCTTTCGCTCTCTGACACTCTCTGACACACTCAATCACTCTCTATCACTCTCTGACACACTCTGACACTATCTATCACTCTATGACACTCTCTGACACTCTCTATCACTCTCTATCACTCTCTGACGCACTCGGACACTCTCTGACACTCTCAGACACTCTCTGTCACTCTCTATCACTCTCTGACACTCTCTATCACTCTCTGACACTCTCTATCACTCTATCACTCTGTTACACTCTCTATCACTCTCTGACACTCTCTGACACTCTCAGACACTCTCAGACACTCTCTGTCACTCTCTATCACTCTCTGACACTCTCTATCACTCTCTATCACTCTGTTACACTCTCTATCACTCTCTGACACTCTCTATCACACTCTGACACTGTCTGACACTCTCTGTCACTCAATGACACACACTGAAACCCTCTATCACTCTCCATCACTCTCTATCACTCTCTGACACTCACTGACACTCTCAGACACTCGCTGTCACTCTCAGACACACTCTGTCACTCTCTGACACTCTCTTTCACTGTCTGACACTCTCTTTCGCTCTCAGACACTCTCTGACACACTCTGACACTCTCTGACACTATCAGACACTCTCTCTCTCACACGCTATCACTCTCTGACACTCTCTATCACTCTCTGACACTCTCTGACACTATCTATCACTCTAGGACACTCTCTGACACTCTCTATCACTCTCTATCACTCTCTGATGCTCTCAGACACTCTCTGTCACTCTCTATCACTCTCTGACACTCTCTATCCCTCTCTGACACTCTCTATCACTCTCTATCACTCTGTTACACACTCTATCACTCTCTGACACTCTCTGACACTCTCAGACACTCTCTGTCACTCTCTATCACTCTCTGACACTCTCTATCACTCTCTGACACTCTCTATCACTCCCTATCACTCTCTTACTCTCTCCATCACTCTCTGACACTCTCTATCACACTCTGACACTGTCTGACACTCTCTATCACTCAATGACACACTCTGAAACCCCCTATCACTCTCTGACACTCTCTGTCACTCTCTGACACTCACTGACACTCTCAGACACTCGCTGTCACTCTCAGACACTCTCTGTTACACTCAGACACTCTCAGACACTCTCTATCACTCTCTGACACTCTCTATCACTCTCTTCCACTCTCTGACACTCTCTGACACTCTCTATCACACTCTGACACTGTCTGACACTCTCTATCACTCAATGACACACTCTGAAACCCTCTATCACTCTCTATCACTCTCTATCACTCTCTGACACTCACTGACACTCTCAGACACTCGCTGTCACTCTCAGACACACTCTGTCACTCTCAGACACTCTCAGACACTCTCTATCACTCTCTGACACTCTCGATCACTGTCTGACACTCTCTTTCGCTCTCAGACACTCTCTATCACTCTCTGACACTCTCTATCACTCTCTGACACTCTCTATCACTCTCTGACATACTCAGACACTCTCTATCACTCTCTGACACTCTCTATCACTCTCTATCACTCTCTGACACACTCTATCACTCTCTGACACTCTCTATCACTCTCTGACACTCACTGACACTTTCAGACGCTCTCTGTCACTCTCAGACACTCTCTATCACTCTCTATCACTCTCTGACACTCTCTGACACTCTCCATCACTCAATGACACTCTGTGACACTCTCGATCACTCTCTATCACTCTCTGACACTCTCTGACACACTCAGACACTCTGTGACAGACTCTGACACTCTCTATCACTCTATTACACTCTCTTACGCTCTCTATCACTCTCTGACACTCTCTGACACACTCTGACACTCTCTATCACTCTCTATCACTCTCTGACACTCTCTGACAATCTCTGACACTCTCTATCACTCTCTATCACTCTATGACACTTTCTGACTCGCTCTTACACTCTCTATCACTCTCTATCACGCTCTGACACTCTCTGACACACTCTGACACTCTCAGAGGCTCTCTATCACTCTCTATCACTCACTGACACTCTCAGACACTCTCTCACACTCTGACACTCACTGACACTCTCAGACACTCTCTTTCACACTCTGTCACTCTCAGACACTCCCAGACACTCTCTCTCACTCTCTGACACTCTCTATCACTCTCTGACACTCTCTTTCGCTCTCTGACACTCTCTGACACACTCAATCACTCTCTATCACTCTCTGACACACTCTGACACTATCTATCACTCTATGACACTCTCTGACACTCTCTATCACTCTCTATCACTCTCTGACGCACTCGGACACTCTCTGACACTCTCAGACACTCTCTGTCACTCTCTATCACTCTCTGACACTCTCTATCACTCTCTGACACTCTCTATCACTCTATCACTCTGTTACACTCTCTATCACTCTCTGACACTCTCTGACACTCTCAGACACTCTCAGACACTCTCTGTCACTCTCTATCACTCTCTGACACTCTCTATCACTCTCTATCACTCTGTTACACTCTCTATCACTCTCTGACACTCTCTATCACACTCTGACACTGTCTGACACTCTCTGTCACTCAATGACACACACTGAAACCCTCTATCACTCTCCATCACTCTCTATCACTCTCTGACACTCACTGACACTCTCAGACACTCGCTGTCACTCTCAGACACACTCTGTCACTCTCTGACACTCTCTTTCACTGTCTGACACTCTCTTTCGCTCTCAGACACTCTCTGACACACTCTGACACTCTCTGACACTATCAGACACTCTCTCTCTCACACGCTATCACTCTCTGACACTCTCTATCACTCTCTGACACTCTCTGACACTATCTATCACTCTAGGACACTCTCTGACACTCTCTATCACTCTCTATCACTCTCTGATGCTCTCAGACACTCTCTGTCACTCTCTATCACTCTCTGACACTCTCTATCCCTCTCTGACACTCTCTATCACTCTCTATCACTCTGTTACACACTCTATCACTCTCTGACACTCTCTGACACTCTCAGACACTCTCTGTCACTCTCTATCACTCTCTGACACTCTCTATCACTCTCTGACACTCTCTATCACTCCCTATCACTCTCTTACTCTCTCCATCACTCTCTGACACTCTCTATCACACTCTGACACTGTCTGACACTCTCTATCACTCAATGACACACTCTGAAACCCCCTATCACTCTCTGACACTCTCTGTCACTCTCTGACACTCACTGACACTCTCAGACACTCGCTGTCACTCTCAGACACTCTCTGTTACACTCAGACACTCTCAGACACTCTCTATCACTCTCTGACACTCTCTATCACTCTCTTCCACTCTCTGACACTCTCTGACACTCTCTATCACACTCTGACACTGTCTGACACTCTCTATCACTCAATGACACACTCTGAAACCCTCTATCACTCTCTATCACTCTCTATCACTCTCTGACACTCACTGACACTCTCAGACACTCGCTGTCACTCTCAGACACACTCTGTCACTCTCAGACACTCTCAGACACTCTCTATCACTCTCTGACACTCTCGATCACTGTCTGACACTCTCTTTCGCTCTCAGACACTCTCTATCACTCTCTGACACTCTCTATCACTCTCTGACACTCTCTATCACTCTCTGACATACTCAGACACTCTCTATCACTCTCTGACACTCTCTATCACTCTCTGACACTCTCTGACACTCTCTTTCTCTCTCTGACACATTCTGACACTCTCAGACACTCTCTACCACTCTCTATCACTCTCTGAAACTCTCTGACACTCTCTGACACTCTCAGAATCTCTCTCTCACTCTCTGACACTCTCAAGCACTCTCGATCACTCTCTATCACTCTCTGACACTCTCTGACAATCTCTGACACTCTCTATCACTCTATGACACTTTCTGACTCGCTCTTACACTCTCTATCACTCTCTATCACGCTCTGACACTCTCTGACACACTCTGACACTCTCAGAGGCTCTCTATCACTCTCTATCACTCACTGACACTCTCAGACACTCTCTCACACTCTGACACTCACTGACACTCTCAGAAACTCTCTTTCACTCTCTGTCACTCTCAGACACTCCCAGACACTCTCTCTCACTCTCTGACACTCTCTATCACTCTCTGACACTCTCTATCGCTCTCTGACACTCTCTGACACACTCAATCACTCTCTATCACTCTCTGACACACTCTGACACTATCTATCACTCTATGACACTCTCTGAAACTCTCTATCACTCTCTATCACTCTCTGACGCACTCGGACACTCTCTGACACTCTCAGACACTCTCTGTCACTCTCTATCACTCTCTGACACTCTCTATCACTCTCTGAAACTCTCTATCACTCTATCACTCTGTTACACTCTCTATCACCCTCTGACACTCTCTGACACTCTCTGACACTCTCAGACACTCTCAGACACTCTCTGTCACTCTCTATCACTCTCTGACACTCTCTATCACTCTCTATCACTCTGTTACACTCTCTATCACTCTGTTACACTCTCTATCACTCTCTGACACTCTCTATCACACTCTGACACTGTCTGACACCCTCTGTCACTCAATGACACATTCTGAAACCCTCTATCACTCTCCATCACTCTCTATCACTCTCTGACACTCACTGACACTCTCAGACACTCGCTGTCACTCTCAGACACACTCTGTCACTCTCTGACACTCTCTATCACTGTCTGACACTCTCTTTCGCTCTCAGACACTCTCTGACACTCTCTATCACTCTCTGACACTCTCTGACACTCTCTGACACTCTCAGACACTCTCAGACACTCTCTGTCACTCTCTATCACTCTCTGACACTCTCTATCACTCTCTATCACTCTGTTACACCCTCTATCACTCTCTGACACTCTCTATCACACTCTGACACTGTCTGACACTCTCTGTCACTCAATGACACACTCTGAAACCCTATATTACTCTCCATCACTCTCTATCACTCTCCAACACTCACTGACACTCTCAGACACCCGCTGTCACTCTCAGACACACTCTGTCACTCTCTGACACTCTCTATCACTGTCTGACACTCTCTTTCGCTCTCAGACACTCTCTGACACACTCTGACACTCTCTGACACCATCAGACACTCTCTCTCTCACACGCTATCACTCTCTGACACTCTCTATCACTCTCTGACACTCTCTGACACTATCTATCACTCTATGACACTCTCTGACACTCTCTATCACTCTCTATCACTCTCTGATGCTCTCAGACACTCTCTGTCACTCTCTATCACTCTCTGACACTCTCTATCACTCTCTGACACTCTCTATCACTCTCTATCACTCTGTTACACTCTCTATCACTCTCTGACACTCTCTGACACTCTCTGACACTCTCAGACACTCTCTGTCACTCTCTATCACTCTCTGACACTCTCTATCACTCTCTGACACTCTCTATCACTCCCTATCACTCTCTTACTCTCTCTATCACTCTCTGACACTCTCTGACACTCTCTATCACACTCTGACACTGTCTGACACTCTCTATCACTCAATGACACACTCTGAAACCCCCTATCACTCTCTGACACTCTCTGTCACTCTCTGACACTCACTGACACTCTCAGACACTCGCTGTCACTCTCAGACACTCTCTGTTACTCTCAGACACTCTCAGACACTCTCTATCACTCTCTGACACTCTCTATCACTCTCTTCCACTCTCTGACACTCTCTGACACTCTCTATCACACTCTGACACTGTCTGACACTCTCTATCACTCAATGACACACTCTGAATCCCTCTATCACTCTCTATCACTCTCTGACACTCACTGACACTCTCAGACACTCACTGTCACTCTCAGACACACTCTGTCACTCTCAGACACTCTCAGACACTCTCTATCACTCTCTGACACTCTCTATCACTGTCTGACACTCTCTTTCGCTCTCAGACACTCTCTATCACTCTCTGACACTCTCCATCACTCTCTGACACTCTCTATCACTCTCTGACATTCTCAGACACTCTCTATCACTCTCTGACACTCTCTATCACTCTCTGACACTCTCTTTCGCTCTCTGACACATTCTGACACTCTCAGACACTCTCTACCCCTCTCTATCACTCTCTGAAACTCTCTGACACTCTCTGACACTCTCAGAATCTCTCTCTCACTCTCTGACACTCTCAAGCACTCTCGATCACTCTCTGACATTCTCAGACACTCTCTATCACTCTCTGACACTCTACATCACTCTCTGACACTCACTGACACTCTCAGACGCTCTCTGTCACTCTCAGACACTCTCTATCACTCTCTGACACTCTATATCTCTCTCTGACACTCTCTGTCGCTCTCTGATACTCTCTGACACACTCAATCACTCTCTATCACTCTCTGACACACCCTGACACTCTCTATCACTCTATGACACTCTCTGACACTCTCTATCACTCTCTATCACTCTCTATCACTCTCTATCACTCTCTGACACTCTCTATCACTCTCTAACACTCTCTATCACTCTCTATCACTCTCTGACTCTCTCTATCACTCTCTGACACTCTCTGACACTCTCTATCACACTCTGACACTGTCTGACACTCTCAATCACTCAATGACACACTCTGAAACCCCCTATCACTCTCCATCACTCTCTATCACTCTCTGACACTCATTGACACTCTCAGACGTTCGCTGTCACTCTCAGTCACTCTCTGTTACTCTCAGACACTCTCTGTCACTCTCAGACACTCTCAGACACTCTCTATCACTCTCTGACACTCTCTATCACTCTCTTCCACTCTCTGACACTCTCTGACACTCTCTATCACACTCTGACACTGTCTGACACTCTCTATCACTTAATGACACACTTTGAAACCCTCTTTCCCTCTCTATCACTCTCTATCACTCTCTGAAACTCACTGACACTCTCAGACACTCGCTGTCACTCTCAGACACACTCTGTCACTCTCAGACACTCTCAGACACTCTCTATCACTCTCTGACACTCTCTATCACTGTCTGACACTCTCTTTCGCTCTCAGACACTCTCTATCACTCTCTGACAATCTCTATCACTGTCTGACACTCTCTATCACTCTCTGACACTCTCTATCACTCTCTGACATTCTCAGACATTCTCTATCACTCTCTGACACTCTCTATCACTCTCTGACACTCTCTGACACTCTCTTTCGCTCTCTGACACATTCTGACACTCTCAGACACTCTCTACCACTCTCTATCACTCTCTGACACTCTCTGACACTCTCAGAATCTCTCTCTCACTCTCTGACACTCTCAAGCACTCTCGATCACTCTCTGACATTCTCAGACACTCTCTATCACTCTCTGACACTCTACATCACTCTCTGACACTCACTGACACTCTCAGACGCTCTCTGTCACTCTCAGACACTCTCTATCACTCTCTGACACTCTATATCTCTCTCTGACACTCTCTATCGCTCTCTGATACTCTCTGACACACTCAATCACTCTCTATCACTCTCTGACACTCTCTATCACTCTCTGACATTCTCAGACACTCTCTATCACTCTCTGACACTCTCTATCACTCTCTGACACTCTCTGACACTCTCTTTCGCTCTCTGACACATTCTGACACTCTCAGACACTCTCCACCACTCTCTATCACTCTCTGAAACTCTCTGACACTCTCTGACACTCTCAGAATGGCTCTCTCACTCGCTGACACTCTCAAGCACTCTCGATCACTCTCTGACATTCGCAGACACTCTCTATCACTCTCTTACACTCTACATCACTCTCTGACACTCACTGACAATCTCAGACGCTCTCTGTCACTCTCAGACACTCTCTATCACTCTCTGACACTCTATATCTCTCTCTGACACTCTCCATCGCTCTCTGATACTCTCTGACACACTCAATCACTCTCTATCACTCTCTGACACTCTCTATCACTCTCTATCACTCTCTGATGCTCTCAGACACTCTCTGTCACTCTCTATCACTCTCTGACACTCTCTATCCCTCTCTGACACTCTCTATCACTCTCTATCACTCTGTTACACACTCTATCACTCTCTGACACTCTCTGACACTCTCAGACACTCTCTGTCACTCTCTATCACTCTCTGACACTCTCTATCACTCTCTGACACTCTCTATCACTCTCTATCACTCTGTTACACTCTCTATCACTCTGTTACACTCTCTATCACTCTCTGACACTCTCTATCACACTCTGACACTGTCTGACACCCTCTGTCACTCAATGACACATTCTGAAACCCTCTATCACTCTCCATCACTCTCTATCACTCTCTGACACTCACTGACACTCTCAGACACTCGCTGTCACTCTCAGACACACTCTGTCACTCTCTGACACTCTCTATCACTGTCTGACACTCTCTTTCGCTCTCAGACACTCTCTGACACTCTCTATCACTCTCTGACACTCTCTGACACTCTCTGACACTCTCAGACACTCTCAGACACTCTCTGTCACTCTCTATCACTCTCTGACACTCTCTATCACTCTCTATCACTCTGTTACACCCTCTATCACTCTCTGACACTCTCTATCACACTCTGACACTGTCTGACACTCTCTGTCACTCAATGACACACTCTGAAACCCTATATTACTCTCCATCACTCTCTATCACTCTCCGACACTCACTGACACTCTCAGACACCCGCTGTCACTCTCAGACACACTCTGTCACTCTCTTACACTCTCTATCACTGTCTGACACTCTCTTTCGCTCTCAGACACTCTCTGACACACTCTGACACTCTCTGACACCATCAGACACTCTCTCTCTCACACGCTATCACTCTCTGACACTCTCTATCACTCTCTGACACTCTCTGACACTCTCTGACACTATCTATCACTCTATGACACTCTCTGACACTCTCTATCACTCTCTATCACTCTCTGATGCTCTCAGACACTCTCTGACACTCTCTGACACTCTCAGACACTCTCTGTCACTCTCTATCACTCTCTGACACTCTCTATCACTCTCTGACACTCTCTATCACTCCCTATCACTCTCTTACTCTCTCTATCACTCTCTGACACTCTCTGACACTCTCTATCACACTCTGACACTGTCTGACACTCTCTATCACTCAATGACACACTCTGAAACCCCCTATCACTCTCTGACACTCTCTGTCACTCTCTGACACTCACTGACACTCTCAGACACTCGCTGTCACTCTCAGACACTCTCTGTTACTCTCAGACACTCTCAGACACTCTCTATCACTCTCTGACACTCTCTATCACTCTCTTCCACTCTCTGACACTCTCTGACACTCTCTATCACACTCTGACACTGTCTGACACTCTCTATCACTCAATGACACACTCTGAATCCCTCTATCACTCTCTATCACTCTCTGACACTCACTGACACTCTCAGACACTCACTGTCACTCTCAGACACACTCTGTCACTCTCAGACACTCTCAGACACTCTCTATCACTCTCTGACACTCTCTATCACTGTCTGACACTCTCTTTCGCTCTCAGACACTCTCTATCACTCTCTGACACTCTCCATCACTCTCTGACACTCTCTATCACTCTCTGACATTCTCAGACACTCTCTATCACTCTCTGACACTCTCTATCACTCTCTGACACTCTCTTTCGCTCTCTGACACATTCTGACACTCTCAGACACTCTCTACCCCTCTCTATCACTCTCTGAAACTCTCTGACACTCTCTGACACTCTCAGAATCTCTCTCTCACTCTCTGACACTCTCAAGCACTCTCGATCACTCTCTGACATTCTCAGACACTCTCTATCACTCTCTGACACTCTACATCACTCTCTGACACTCACTGACACTCTCAGACGCTCTCTGTCACTCTCAGACACTCTCTATCACTCTCTGACACTCTATATCTCTCTCTGACACTCTCTGTCGCTCTCTGATACTCTCTGACACACTCAATCACTCTCTATCACTCTCTGACACACCCTGACACTCTCTATCACTCTATGACACTCTCTGACACTCTCTATCACTCTCTATCACTCTCTATCACTCTCTATCACTCTCTGACACTCTCTATCACTCTCTAACACTCTCTATCACTCTCTATCACTCTCTGACTCTCTCTATCACTCTCTGACACTCTCTGACACTCTCTATCACACTCTGACACTGTCTGACACTCTCAATCACTCAATGACACACTCTGAAACCCCCTATCACTCTCCATCACTCTCTATCACTCTCTGACACTCATTGACACTCTCAGACGTTCGCTGTCACTCTCAGTCACTCTCTGTTACTCTCAGACACTCTCTGTCACTCTCAGACACTCTCAGACACTCTCTATCACTCTCTGACACTCTCTATCACTCTCTTCCACTCTCTGACACTCTCTGACACTCTCTATCACACTCTGACACTGTCTGACACTCTCTATCACTTAATGACACACTTTGAAACCCTCTTTCCCTCTCTATCACTCTCTATCACTCTCTGAAACTCACTGACACTCTCAGACACTCGCTGTCACTCTCAGACACACTCTGTCACTCTCAGACACTCTCAGACACTCTCTATCACTCTCTGACACTCTCTATCACTGTCTGACACTCTCTTTCGCTCTCAGACACTCTCTATCACTCTCTGACAATCTCTATCACTGTCTGACACTCTCTATCACTCTCTGACACTCTCTATCACTCTCTGACATTCTCAGACATTCTCTATCACTCTCTGACACTCTCTATCACTCTCTGACACTCTCTGACACTCTCTTTCGCTCTCTGACACATTCTGACACTCTCAGACACTCTCTACCACTCTCTATCACTCTCTGACACTCTCTGACACTCTCAGAATCTCTCTCTCACTCTCTGACACTCTCAAGCACTCTCGATCACTCTCTGACATTCTCAGACACTCTCTATCACTCTCTGACACTCTACATCACTCTCTGACACTCACTGACACTCTCAGACGCTCTCTGTCACTCTCAGACACTCTCTATCACTCTCTGACACTCTATATCTCTCTCTGACACTCTCTATCGCTCTCTGATACTCTCTGACACACTCAATCACTCTCTATCACTCTCTGACACTCTCTATCACTCTCTGACATTCTCAGACACTCTCTATCACTCTCTGACACTCTCTATCACTCTCTGACACTCTCTGACACTCTCTTTCGCTCTCTGACACATTCTGACACTCTCAGACACTCTCCAGCACTCTCTATCACTCTCTGAAACTCTCTGACACTCTCTGACACTCTCAGAATGGCTCTCTCACTCGCTGACACTCTCAAGCACTCTCGATCACTCTCTGACATTCGCAGACACTCTCTATCACTCTCTTACACTCTACATCACTCTCTGACACTCACTGACAATCTCAGACGCTCTCTGTCACTCTCAGACACTCTCTATCACTCTCTGACACTCTATATCTCTCTCTGACACTCTCCATCGCTCTCTGATACTCTCTGACACACTCAATCACTCTCTATCACTCTCTGACACTCTCTATCACTCTCTATCACTCTCTGATGCTCTCAGACACTCTCTGTCACTCTCTATCACTCTCTGACACTCTCTATCCCTCTCTGACACTCTCTATCACTCTCTATCACTCTGTTACACACTCTATCACTCTCTGACACTCTCTGACACTCTCAGACACTCTCTGTCACTCTCTATCACTCTCTGACACTCTCTATCACTCTCTGACACTCTCTATCACTCTCTATCACTCTGTTACACTCTCTATCACTCTGTTACACTCTCTATCACTCTCTGACACTCTCTATCACACTCTGACACTGTCTGACACCCTCTGTCACTCAATGACACATTCTGAAACCCTCTATCACTCTCCATCACTCTCTATCACTCTCTGACACTCACTGACACTCTCAGACACTCGCTGTCACTCTCAGACACACTCTGTCACTCTCTGACACTCTCTATCACTGTCTGACACTCTCTTTCGCTCTCAGACACTCTCTGACACTCTCTATCACTCTCTGACACTCTCTGACACTCTCTGACACTCTCAGACACTCTCAGACACTCTCTGTCACTCTCTATCACTCTCTGACACTCTCTATCACTCTCTATCACTCTGTTACACCCTCTATCACTCTCTGACACTCTCTATCACACTCTGACACTGTCTGACACTCTCTGTCACTCAATGACACACTCTGAAACCCTATATTACTCTCCATCACTCTCTATCACTCTCCGACACTCACTGACACTCTCAGACACCCGCTGTCACTCTCAGACACACTCTGTCACTCTCTGACACTCTCTATCACTGTCTGACACTCTCTTTCGCTCTCAGACACTCTCTGACACACTCTGACACTCTCTGACACCATCAGACACTCTCTCTCTCACACGCTATCACTCTCTGACACTCTCTATCACTCTCTGACACTCTCTGACACTATCTATCACTCTATGACACTCTCTGACACTCTCTATCACTCTCTATCACTCTCTGATGCTCTCAGACACTCTCTGTCACTCTCTATCACTCTCTGACACTCTCTATCACTCTCTGACACTCTTTATCACTCTCTATCACTCTGTTACACTCTCTATCACTCTCTGACACTCTCTGACACTCTCTGACACTCTCTGACACTCTCAGACACTCTCTGTCACTCTCTATCACTCTCTGACACTCTCTATCACTCTCTGACACTCTCTATCACTCCCTATCACTCTCTTACTCTCTCTATCACTCTCTGACACTCTCTGACACTCTCTATCACACTCTGACACTGTCTGACACTCTCTATCACTCAATGACACACTCTGAAACCCCCTATCACTCTCTGACACTCTCTGTCACTCTCTGACACTCACTGACACTCTCAGACACTCGCTGTCACTCTCAGACACTCTCTGTTAATCTCAGACACTCTCAGACACTCTCTATCACTCTCTGACACTCTCTATCACTCTCTTCCACTCTCTGACACTCTCTGACACTCTCTATCACACTCTGACACTGTCTGACACTCTCTATCACTCAATGACACACTCTGAATCCCTCTATCACTCTCTATCACTCTCTGACACTCACTGACACTCTCAGACACTCACTGTCACTCTCAGACACACTCTGTCACTCTCAGACACTCTCAGACACTCTCTATCACTCTCTGACACTCTCTATCACTGTCTGACACTCTCTTTCGCTCTCAGACACTCTCTATCACTCTCTGACACTCTCCATCACTCTCTGACACTCTCTATCACTCTCTGACATTCTCAGACACTCTCTATCACTCTCTGACACTCTCTATCACTCTCTGACACTCTCTTTCGCTCTCTGACACATTCTGACACTCTCAGACACTCTCTACCCCTCTCTATCACTCTCTGAAACTCTCTGACACTCTCTGACACTCTCAGAATCTCTCTCTCACTCTCTGACACTCTCAAGCACTCTCGATCACTCTCTGACATTCTCAGACACTCTCTATCACTCTCTGACACTCTACATCACTCTCTGACACTCACTGACACTCTCAGACGCTCTCTGTCACTCTCAGACACTCTATATCTCTCTCTGACACTCTCTGTCGCTCTCTGATACTCTCTGACACACTCAATCACTCTCTATCACTCTCTGACACACCCTGACACTCTCTATCACTCTATGACACTCTCTGACACTCTCTATCACTCTCTATCACTCTCTATCACTCTCTATCACTCTCTGACACTCTCTATCACTCTCTAACACTCTCTATCACTCTCTATCACTCTCTGACTCTCTCTATCACTCTCTGACACTCTCTGACACTCTCTATCACACTCTGACACTGTCTGACACTCTCAATCACTCAATGACACACTCTGAAACCCCCTATCACTCTCCATCACTCTCTATCACTCTCTGACACTCATTGACACTCTCAGACGTTCGCTGTCACTCTCAGTCACTCTCTGTTACTCTCAGACACTCTCTGTCACTCTCAGACACTCTCAGACACTCTCTATCACTCTCTGACACTCTCTATCACTCTCTTCCACTCTCTGACACTCTCTGACACTCTCTATCACACTCTGACACTGTCTGACACTCTCTATCACTTAATGACACACTTTGAAACCCTCTTTCCCTCTCTATCACTCTCTATCACTCTCTGAAACTCACTGACACTCTCAGACACTCGCTGTCACTCTCAGACACACTCTGTCACTCTCAGACACTCTCAGACACTCTCTATCACTCTCTGACACTCTCTATCACTGTCTGACACTCTCTTTCGCTCTCAGACACTCTCTATCACTCTCTGACAATCTCTATCACTGTCTGACACTCTCTATCACTCTCTGACACTCTCTATCACTCTCTGACATTCTCAGACATTCTCTATCACTCTCTGACACTCTCTATCACTCTCTGACACTCTCTGACACTCTCTTTCGCTCTCTGACACATTCTGACACTCTCAGACACTCTCTACCACTCTCTATCACTCTCTGACACTCTCTGACACTCTCAGAATCTCTCTCTCACTCTCTGACACTCTCAAGCACTCTCGATCACTCTCTGACATTCTCAGACACTCTCTATCACTCTCTGACACTCTACATCACTCTCTGACACTCACTGACACTCTCAGACGCTCTCTGTCACTCTCAGACACTCTCTATCACTCTCTGACACTCTATATCTCTCTCTGACACTCTCTATCGCTCTCTGATACTCTCTGACACACTCAATCACTCTCTATCACTCTCTGACACTCTCTATCACTCTCTGACATTCTCAGACACTCTCTATCACTCTCTGACACTCTCTATCACTCTCTGACACTCTCTGACACTCTCTTTCGCTCTCTGACACATTCTGACACTCTCAGACACTCTCCACCACTCTCTATCACTCTCTGAAACTCTCTGACACTCTCTGACACTCTCAGAATGGCTCTCTCACTCGCTGACACTCTCAAGCACTCTCGATCACTCTCTGACATTCGCAGACACTCTCTATCACTCTCTTACACTCTACATCACTCTCTGACACTCACTGACAATCTCAGACGCTCTCTGTCACTCTCAGACACTCTCTATCACTCTCTGACACTCTATATCTCTCTCTGACACTCTCCATCGCTCTCTGATACTCTCTGACACACTCAATCACTCTCTATCACTCTCTGACACTCTCTATCACTCTCTATCACTCTCTGATGCTCTCAGACACTCTCTGTCACTCTCTATCACTCTCTGACACTCTCTATCCCTCTCTGACACTCTCTATCACTCTCTATCACTCTGTTACACACTCTATCACTCTCTGACACTCTCTGACACTCTCAGACACTCTCTGTCACTCTCTATCACTCTCTGACACTCTCTATCACTCTCTGACACTCTCTATCACTCCCTATCACTCTCTTACTCTCTCCATCACTCTCTGACACTCTCTATCACACTCTGACACTGTCTGACACTCTCTATCACTCAATGACACACTCTGAAACCCCCTATCACTCTCTGACACTCTCTGTCACTCTCTGACACTCACTGACACTCTCAGACACTCGCTGTCACTCTCAGACACTCTCTGTTACACTCAGACACTCTCAGAAACTCTCTATCACTCTCTGACACTCTCTATCACTCTCTTCCACTCTCTGACACTCTCTGACACTCTCTATCACACTCTGACACTGTCTGACACTCTCTATCACTCAATGACACACTCTGAAACCCTCTATCACTCTCTATCACTCTCTATCACTCTCTGACACTCACTGACACTCTCAGACACTCGCTGTCACTCTCAGACACACTCTGTCACTCTCAGACACTCTCAGACACTCTCTATCACTCTCTGACACTCTCGATCACTGTCTGACACTCTCTTTCGCTCTCAGACACTCTCTATCACTCTCTGACACTCTCTCTCACTCTCTGACACTCTCTATCACTCTCTGACATACTCAGACACTCTCTATCACTCTCTGACACTCTCTATCACTCTCTGACACTCTCTGACACTCTCTTTCTCTCTCTGACACATTCTGACACTCTCAGACACTCTCTACCACTCTCTATCACTCTCTGAAACTCTCTGACACTCTCTGACACTCTCAGAATCTCTCTCTCACTCTCTGACACTCTCAAGCACTCTCGATCACTCTATATCACTCTCTGACACTCTCTGACAATCTCTGACACTCTCTATCACTCTATGACACTTTCTGACTCGCTCTTACAGTCTCTATCACTCTCTATCACGCTCTGACACTCTCTGACACACTCTGACACTCTCAGAGGCTCTCAATCACTCTCTATCACTCAGTGACACTCTCAGACACTCTCTCACACTCTGACACTCACTGACACTCTCAGACACTCTCTTTCACTCTCTGTCACTCTCAGACACTCCCAGACACTCTCTCTCACTCTCTGACACTCTCTATCACTCTCTGACACTCTCTATCGCTCTCTGACACTCTCTGACACACTCAATCACTCTCTATCACTCTCTGACACACTCTGACACTATCTATCACTCTATGACACTCTCTGAAACTCTCTATCACTCTCTATCACTCTCTGACGCACTCGGACACTCTCTGACACTCTCAGACACTCTCTGTCACTCTCTATCACTCTCTGACACTCTCTATCACTCTCTGAAACTCTCTATCACTCTATCACTCTGTTACACTCTCTATCACCCTCTGACACTCTCTGACACTCTCTGACACTCTCAGACACTCTCAGACACTCTCTGTCACTCTCTATCACTCTCTGACACTCTCTATCACTCTCTATCACTCTGTTACACTCTCTATCACTCTGTTACACTCTCTATCACTCTCTGACACTCTCTATCACACTCCGACACTGTCTGACACCCTCTGTCACTCAATGACACATTCTGAAACCCTCTATCACTCTCCATCACTCTCTATCACTCTCTGACACTCACTGACACTCTCAGACACTCGCTGTCACTCTCAGACACACTCTGTCACTCTCTGACACTCTCTATCACTGTCTGACACTCTCTTTCGCTCTCAGACACTCTCTGACACTCTCTATCACTCTCTGACACTCTCTGACACTCTCTGACACTCTCAGACACTCTCAGACACTCTCTGACACTCTCTATCACTCTCTATCACTCTGTTACACCCTCTATCACTCTCTGACACTCTCTATCACACTCTGACACTGTCTGACACTCTCTGTCACTCAATGACACACTCTGAAACCCTATATCACTCTCCATCACTCTCTATCACTCTCCGACACTCACTGACACTCTCAGACACCCGCTGTCACTCTCAGACACACTCTGTCACTCTCTGACACTCTCTATCACTGTCTGACACTCTCTTTCGCTCTCAGACACTCTCTGACACACTCTGACACTCTCCGACACCATCAGACACACTCTCTCTCACACGCTATCACTCTCTGACACTCTCTATCACTCTCTGACACTCTCTGACACTATCTATCACTCTATGACACTCTCTGACACTCTCTATCACTCTCTATCACTCTCTGATGCTCTCAGACACTCTCTGTCACTCTCTATCACTCTCTGACACTCTCTATCACTCTCTGACACTCTCTATCACTCTCTATCACTCTGTTACACTCTCTATCACTCTCTGACACTCTCTGACACTCTCTGACACTCTCTGACACTCTCAGACACTCTCTGTCACTCTCTATCACTCTCTGACACTCTCTATCACTCTCTGACACTCTCTATCACTCCCTATCACTCTCTTACTCTCTCTATCACTCTCTGACACTCTCTGACACTCTCTATCACACTCTGACACTGTCTGACACTCTCTATCACTCAATGAAACACTCTGAAACCCCCTATCACTCTCTGACACTCTCTGTCACTCTCTGACACTCACTGACACTCTCAGACACTCGCTGTCACTCTCAGACACTCTCTGTTACTCTCAGACACTCTCAGACACTCTCTATCACTCTCTGACACTCTCCATCACTCTCTTCCACTCTCTGACACTCTCTGACACTCTCTATCACACTCTGACACTGTCTGACACTCTCTATCACTCAATGACACACTCTGAATCCCTCTATCACTCTCTATCACTCTCTGACACTCACTGACACTCTCAGACACTCACTGTCACTCTCAGACACACTCTGTCACTCTCAGACACTCTCAGACACTCTCTATCACTCTCTGACACTCTCTATCACTGTCTGACACTCTCTTTCGCTCTCAGACACTCTCTATCACTCTCTGACACTCTCTATCACTCTCTGACACTCTCTGACACTCTCTATCACTCTCTGACATTCTCAGACACTCTCTATCACTCTCTGACACTCTCTATCACTCTCTGACACTCTCTGACACTCTCTTTCGCTCTCTGACACATTCTGACACTCTCAGACACTCTCTACCCCTCTCTATCACTCTCTGAAACTCTCTGACACTCTCTGACACTCTCAGAATCTCTCTCTCACTCTCTGACACTCTCAAGCACTCTCGATCACTCTCTGACATTCTCAGACACTCTCTATCACTCTCTGACACTCACTGACACTCTCAGACGCTCTCTGTCACTCTCAGACACTCTCTATCACTCTCTGACACTCTATATCTCTCTCTGACACTCTCTATCGCTCTCTGATACTCTCTGACACACTCAATCACTCTCTATCACTCTCTGACACACCCTGACACTCTCTATCACTCTATGACACTCTCTGACACTCTCTATCACTCTCTATCACTCTCTATCACTCTCTGACACTCTCTATCACTCTCTAACACTCTCTATCACTCTCTATCACTCTCTTACTCTCTCTATCACTCTCTGACACTCTCTGACACTCTCTATCACACTCTGACACTGTCTGACACTCTCAATCACTCAATGACACACTCTGAAACCCCCTATCACTCTCCATCACTCTCTATCACTCTCTGACACTCATTGACACTCTCAGACACTCGCTGTCACTCTCAGTCACTCTCTGTTACTCTCAGACACTCTCTGTCACTCTCAGACACTCTCAGACACTCTCTATCACTCTCTGACACTCTCTGACACTCTCTATCACACTCTGACACTGTCTGACACTCTCTATCACTTAATGACACACTTTGAAACCCTCTTTCCCTCTCTATCACTCTCTATCACTCTCTGAAACTCACTGACACTCTCAGACACTCGCTGTCACTCTCAGACACACTCTGTCACTCTCAGACACTCTCAGACACTCTCTATCACTCTCTGACACTCTCTATCACTGTCTGACACTCTCTTTCGCTCTCAGACACTCTCTATCACTCTCTGACACTCTCTATCACTGTCTGACACTCTCTATCACTCTCTGACACTCTCTATCACTCTATGACATTCTCAGACATTCTCTATCACTCTCTGACACTCTCTATCACTCTCTGACACTCTCTGACACTCTCTTTCGCTCTCTGACACATTCTGACACTCTCAGACACTCTCTACCACTCTCTATCACTCTCTGACACTCTCTGACACTCTCAGAATCTCTCTCTCACTCTCTGACACTCTCAAGCACTCTCGATCACTCTCTGACATTCTCAGACATTCTCTATCACTCTCTGACACTCTACATCACTCTCTGACACTCACTGACACTCTCAGACGCTCTCTGTCACTCTCAGACACTCTCTATCACTCTCTGACACTCTATATCTCTCTCTGACACTCTCTATCGCTCTCTGATACTCTCTGACACACTCAATCACTCTCTATCACTCTCTGACACTCTCTATCACTCTCTGACATTCTCAGACACTCTCTATCACTCTCTGACACTCTCTATCACTCTCTGACACTCTCTGACACTCTCTTTCGCTCTCTGACACATTCTGACACTCTCAGACACTCTCCACCACTCTCTATCACTCTCTGAAACTCTCTGACACTCTCTGACACTCTCAGAATGGCTCTCTCACTCGCTGACACTCTCAAGCACTCTCGATCACTCTCTGACATTCTCAGACACTCTCTATCACTCTCTTACACTCTACATCGCTCTCTGACACTCACTGACAATCTCAGACGCTCTCTGTCACTCTCAGACACTCTCTATCACTCTCTGACACTCTATATCTCTCTCTGACACTCTCTATCGCTCTCTGATACTCTCTGACACACTCAATCACTCTCTATCACTCTCTGACACACCCTGACACTCTTTATCACTCTACTGACACTCTCTGACACTCTCTATCACTCTCTGACACTCTCTGACACTCTCTTTCGCTCTCTGACACATTCTGACACTCTCAGACACTCTCTACCACTCTCTATCACTCTCTGAAACTCTCTGACACACTCT
This sequence comes from Heterodontus francisci, assembly GCF_036365525.1. Taxonomy (NCBI): domain Eukaryota; kingdom Metazoa; phylum Chordata; class Chondrichthyes; order Heterodontiformes; family Heterodontidae; genus Heterodontus; species Heterodontus francisci. The sequence continues at coordinate 15,403,311 of NC_090405.1, forward strand.
ATCACTCTCTGACACTCTCTATCACTCTCTATCACTCTCTTACTCTCTCTATCACTCTCTGACACTCTCTGACACTCTCTATCACACTCTGACACTGTCTGACACTCTCTATCACTCAATGACACACTCTGAAACCCCCTATCACTCTCCATCAATCTCTATCACTCTCTGACACTCACTGACACTCTCAGACACTCGCTGTCACTCTCAGTCACTCTCTGTTACTCTCAGACACTCTCTGTCACTCTCAGACACTCTCAGACACTCTCTATCACTCTCTGACACTCTCTATCACTCTCTTCCACTCTCTGACACTCTCTGACACTCTCTATCACACTCTGACACTGTCTGACACTCTCTATCACTTAATGACACACTCTGAAACCCTCTATCACTCTCTATCACTCTCTATCACTCTCTGACACTCACTGACACTCTCAGACACTCGCTGTCACTCTCAGACACACTCTGTCACTCTCAGACACTCTCAGACACTCTCTATCACTCTCTGACACTCTCTATCACTGTCTGACACTCTCTTTCGCTCTCTGACACTCTCTATCACTCTCTGACACTCTCTATCACTGTCTGACACTCTCTATCACTCTCTGACACTCTCTATCACTCTCTGACATTCTCAGACACTCTCTATCACTCTCTGACACTCTCTATCACTCTCTGACACTCTCTTTCGCTCTCTGACACATTCTGACACTCTCAGACTCTCTCTACCACTCTCTATCACTCTCTGAAACTCTCTGACACTCTCTGACACTCTCAGAATCTCTCTCTCACTCTCTGACACTCTCAAGCACTCTCGATCACTCTCTGACATTCTCAGACACTCTCTATCACTCTCTGACACTCTACATCACTCTCTGACACTCACTGACACTCTCAGACGCTCTCTGTCACTCTCAGACACTCTCTATCACTCTCTGACACTCTATATCTCTCTCTGACACTCTCTATCGCTCTCTGATACTCTCTGACACACTCAATCACTCTCTATCACTCTCTGACACACCCTGACACTCTCTATCACTCTATGACACTCTCTGACACTCTCTATCACTCTCTATCACTCTCTGACACACTCTGACACTCTCTGACACACTCAGAAACTCTCTGTCACTCTCGATCACTCTCTGACACTCTATCACTCTCTGACACCCTCTATCACTCCCTATCACTCTCTTACACTCTCTATCACTCTCTGACACTCTCTATCACACTCTGACTCTGTCTGACACTCTCTATCACTCAATGACACACTCTGAAACTCTCTATCACTCTCTATCACTCTCTGTCACTCACTGACACTCTCAGACATTCGCTGTCACTCTCAGATACTCTCTGTCACTCTCAGACACTCTCAGACACTCTCTATCACTCTCTGACACTCTCCATCACTCTCTGAAACTCTCTTTCGCTCTCTGACACTCTCTGACTCTCTCAGACACTCTCTACCAGTCTCTGTCACTCTCTGACACTCTCTGACACTCTCAGAGTCTCTCTCTCCCTCTCTGAAACTCTCAGACACTCTCTATCACTCTCTGTCACTCTCTATCACCCTCTGACATTCTCAGACACTCTCTATCACTCTCTGACACTCTCTATCACTCTCTGACACTCTCTGTCACTCTTTGACACTCTCTGACACTCTCTGACACTCTCTGACACTCTCAGACACTCTCTATCACTCTCTGACACTCTCTGAAACTCTCTGAAACTCTCAGATCTCTCTCTCACTCTCTGTCACTCTCAGACACTCTCGATCACTCTCTGACACTCTCTATCACTCTCTGACATTCTCAGACACTCTCTATCACTCTCTGACACACTCTATCACTCTCTGACACTCTCTATCACACTCTGACACTCACTGACACTCTCAGTGGCTCTCTGTCACTCTCAGACACTCTCTATCACTCTCTATCACTCTCTGACACTCTCTGACACTCTCAGACACTCTGTGACAGACTCTGACACTCTCTATCATTCTATGACCCTCTCTTACGCTCTCTATCACTCTCTATCTCTCTCTGACACTCTCTGACACACTGTGACACTCTCTATCACTCTCTATCACTCTCTGACACTCTCTGACAATCTCTGACACTCTCTATCACTCTATGACACTTTCTGACTCGCTCTTACACTCTCCATCACTCTCTATCACGCTCTGACACTCTCTGACACACTCTGACACTCTCAGAGGATCTCTATCACTCTCCATCACTCACTGACACTATCAGACACTCTCTCACACTCTGACACTCACTGACACTCTCAGACACTCTCTTTCACTCTCTGTCACTCTCAGACACTCTCTATCACTCTCTGACACTCTCTATCACTCTCTGACACTCTCTATCGCTCTCTGACACTCTCTGACACACTCAATCACTCTCTATCACTCTCTGACACACTCTGACACTATCTATCACTCTATGACACTCTCTGACACTCTCTATCACGCTCTATCACTCTCTGACGCACTCGGACAATCTCTGACACTCTCTGACACTCTCTGACACTCTCTATCACACTCTGACACTTTCTGACACTCTCTGTCACTCATTGACGCACTCTGAAACCCTCTATCACTCTCCATCACTCTCTATCACTCTCTGACACTCACTGACACTCTCAGACACTCGCTGTCAATCTCTATCACTCTCTGACACTCTCTATCAATCTCTGACACTCTCTATCACTCTCTGACACTCTCTATCACTCTCTATCACTCTCTTACACTCTCTATCACTCTCTGACACTCTCTATCACACTCTGACACTTTCTGACACTCTCTGTCACTCAATGACACACTCTGAAACCCTCTATCACTCTCCATCACTCTCTATCACTCTCTGACACTCACTGACACTCTCAGACACTCGCTGTCAATCTCAGACACTCTCTGTCAGTCTCAGACACTCTCTGTCACTCTCAGACACTCTCAGACACTCTCTATCACTCTCTGACACTCTCTATCACTCTCTTACACTCTCTGACATTCTCTGACACTCTCAGAGTCTCTCTCTCCCTCTCTGAAACTCTCAGACACTCTCTATCACTCTCTGTCACTCTCTATCACCCTCTGACATTCTCAGACACTCTCTATCACTCTCTGACACTCTCTATCACTCTCTGACACTCTCTGTCACTCTTTGACACTCTCTGACACTCTCTGACACTCTCTGACACTCTCAGACACTCTCTATCACTCTCTGACACTCTCTGAAACTCTCTGAAACTCTCAGATCTCTCTCTCACTCTCTGTCACTCTCAGACACTCTCGATCACTCTCTGACACTCTCTATCACTCTCTGACATTCTCAGACACTCTCTATCACTCTCTGACACACTCTATCACTCTCTGACACTCTCTATCACTCTCTGACACTCACTGACACTCTCAGTGGCTCTCTGTCACTCTCAGACACTCTCTATCACTCTCTATCACTCTCTGACACTCTCTGACACTCTCAGACACTCTGTGACAGACTCTGACACTCTCTATCATTCTATGACCCTCTCTTACGCTCTCTATCACTCTCTATCTCTCTCTGACACTCTCTGACACACTGTGACACTCTCTATCACTCTCTATCACTCTCTGACACTCTCTGACAATCTCTGACACTCTCTATCACTCTATGACACTTTCTGACTCGCTCTTACACTCTCCATCACTCTCTATCACGCTCTGACACTCTCTGACACACTCTGACACTCTCAGAGGATCTCTATCACTCTCCATCACTCACTGACACTCTCAGACACTCTCTCACACTCTGACACTCACTGACACTCTCAGACACTCTCTTTCACTCTCTGTCACTCTCAGACACTCTCTATCACTCTCTGACACTCTCTATCACTCTCTGACACTCTCTATCGCTCTCTGACACTCTCTGACACACTCAATCACTCTCTATCACTCTCTGACACACTCTGACACTATCTATCACTCTATGACACTCTCTGACACTCTCTATCACGCTCTATCACTCTCTGACGCACTCGGACAATCTCTGACACTCTCTGACACTCTCTGACACTCTCTATCACACTCTGACACTTTCTGACACTCTCTGTCACTCATTGACGCACTCTGAAACCCTCTATCACTCTCCATCACTCTCTATCACTCTCTGACACTCACTGACACTCTCAGACACTCGCTGTCAATCTCTATCACTCTCTGACACTCTCTATCAATCTCTGACACTCTCTATCACTCTCTGACACTCTCTATCACTCTCTATCACTCTCTTACACTCTCTATCACTCTCTGACACTCTCTATCACACTCTGACACTTTCTGACACTCTCTGTCACTCAATGACACACTCTGAAACCCTCTATCACTCTCCATCACTCTCTATCACTCTCTGACACTCACTGACACTCTCAGACACTCGCTGTCAATCTCAGACACTCTCTGTCAGTCTCAGACACTCTCTGTCACTCTCAGACACTCTCAGACACTCTCTATCACTCTCTGACACTCTCTATCACTCTCTTACACTCTCTGACATTCTCTGACACACTATATCACATTCTGACACTGTCTGACACTCTCTATCACTCAATGACACACTCTGAAACCCTCTATCACTCTCTATCACTCTCTATCACTCTCTGACACTCATAGACACTCTCAGACACTCGCTGACACTCTCAGACACTCTCTGTCACTCTCTATCCCTCCCTGACACTCTCTATCACTCTCTGACACTCCCTATCACTCTCTATCACTCTCTGACACACTCTGACACTCTCTGACACACTCAGAAACTCTCTGTCACTCTCGATCACTCTCTGACACTCTATCACTCTCTGACACCCTCTATCACTCCCTATCACTCTCTTACACTCTCTATCACTCTCTGACACTCTCTATCACACTCTGACTCTGTCTGACACTCTCTATCACTCAATGACACACTCTGAAACTCTCTATCACTCTCTATCACTCTCTGTCACTCACTGACACTCTCAGACATTCGCTGTCACTCTCAGATACTCTCTGTCACTCTCAGACACTCTCAGACACTCTCTATCACTCTCTGACACTCTCCATCACTCTCTGAAACTCTCTTTCGCTCTCTGACACTCTCTGACACTCTCAGACACTCTCTACCAGTCTCTGTCACTCTCTGACACTCTCTGACACTCTCAGAGTCTCTCTCTCCCTCTCTGAAACTCTCAGACACTCTCTATCACTCTCTGTCACTCTCTATCACCCTCTGACATTCTCAGACACTCTCTATCACTCTCTGACACTCTCTATCACTCTCTGACACTCTCTGTCACTCTTTGACACTCTCTGACACTCTCTGACACTCTCTGACACTCTCAGACACTCTCTATCACTCTCTGACACTCTCTGAAACTCTCTGAAACTCTCAGATCTCTCTCTCACTCTCTGTCACTCTCAGACACTCTCGATCACTCTCTGACACTCTCTATCACTCTCTGACATTCTCAGACACTCTCTATCACTCTCTGACACACTCTATCACTCTCTGACACTCTCTATCACTCTCTATCACTCTCTGACACACTCAGACACTCTGTGACAGACTCTGACACTCTCTATCATTCTATGACCCTCTCTTACGCTCTCTATCACTCTCTATCTCTCTCTGACACTCTCTGACACACTGTGACACTCTCTATCACTCTCTATCACTCTCTGACACTCTCTGACAATCTCTGACACTCTCTATCACTCTATGACACTTTCTGACTCGCTCTTACACTCTCCATCACTCTCTATCACGCTCTGACACTCTCTGACACACTCTGACACTCTCAGAGGCTCTCTATCACTCTCCATCACTCACTGACACTCTCAGACACTCTCTCACACTCTGACACTCACTGACACTCTCAGACACTCTCTTTCACTCTCTGTCACTCTCAGACACTCTCTATCACTCTCTGACACTCTCGATCACTCTCTGACACTCTCTATCGCTCTCTGACACTCTCTGACACACTCAATCACTCTCTATCACTCTATGACACTCTCTGACACTCTCTATCACGCTCTATCACTCTCTGACGCCCTCGGACAATCTCTGACACTCTCTGACACTCTCTGACACTCTCTATCACACTCAGAAACTCTCTGTCACTCTCGATCACTCTCTGACACTCTATCACTCTCTGACACCCTCTATCACTCCCTATCACTCTCTTACACTCTCTATCACTCTCTGACACTCTCTATCACACTCTGACTCTGTCTGACACTCTCTATCACTCAATGACACACTCTGAAACTCTCTATCACTCTCTATCACTCTCTGTCACTCACTGACACTCTCAGACATTCGCTGTCACTCTCAGATACTCTCTGTCACTCTCAGACACTCTCAGACACTCTCTATCACTCTCTGACACTCTCCATCACTCTCTGAAACTCTCTTTCGCTCTCTGACACTCTCTGACACTCTCAGACACTCTCTACCACTCTCTGTCACTCTCTGACACTCTCTGACACTCTCAGAGTCTCTCTCTCCCTCTCTGAAACTCTCAGACACTCTCTATCACTCTCTGTCACTCTCTATCACCCTCTGACATTCTCAGACACTCTCTATCACTCTCTGACACTCTCTATCACTCTCTGACACTCTCTGTCAGTCTTTGACACTCTCTGACACTCTCTGACACTCTCTGACACTCTCAGACACTCTCTATCACTCTCTGACACTCTCTGAAACTCTCTGAAACTCTCAGATCTCTCTCTCACTCTCTGTCACTCTCAGACACTCTCGATCACTCTCTGACACTCTCTATCACTCTCTGACATTCTCAGACACTCTCTATCACTCTCTGACACACTCTATCACTCTCTGACACTCTCTATCACTCTCTGACACTCACTGACACTCTCAGACGCTCTCTGTCACTCTCAGACACTCTCTATCACTCTCTATCACTCTCTGACACTCTCTGACACACTCAGACACTCTGTGACAGACTCTGACACTCTCTATCATTCTATGACCCTCTCTTACGCTCTCTATCACTCTCTATCTCTCTCTGACACTCTCTGACACACTGTGACACTCTCTATCACTCTCTATCACTCTCTGACACTCTCTGACAATCTCTGACACTCTCTATCACTCTATGACACTTTCTGACTCGCTCTTACACTCTCCATCACTCTCTATCACGCTCTGACACTCTCTGACACACTCTGACACTCTCAGAGGCTCTCTATCACTCTCCATCACTCACTGACACTCTCAGACACTCTCTCACACTCTGTCACTCTTTGACACTCTCTGACACTCTCTTTCACTCTCTGTCACTCTCAGACACTCTCTATCACTCTCTGACACTCTCTGAAACTCTCTGAAACTCTCAGATCTCTCTCTCACTCTCTGTCACTCTCAGACACTCTCGATCACTCTCTGACACTCTCTATCACTCTCTGACATTCTCAGACACTCTCTATCACTCTCTGACACACTCTATCACTCTCTGACACTCTCTATCACTCTCTGACACTCACTGACACTCTCAGACGCTCTCTGTCACTCTCAGACACTCTCTATCACTCTCTATCACTCTCTGACACTCTCTGACACACTCAGACACTCTGTGACAGACTCTGACACTCTCTATCATTCTATGACCCTCTCTTACGCTCTCTATCACTCTCTATCTCTCTCTGACACTCTCTGACACACTGTGACACTCTCTATCACTCTCTATCACTCTCTGACACTCTCTGACAATCTCTGACACTCTCTATCACTCTATGACACTTTCTGACTCGCTCTTACACTCTCCATCACTCTCTATCACGCTCTGACACTCTCTGACACACTCTGACACTCTCAGAGGCTCTCTATCACTCTCCATCACTCACTGACACTCTCAGACACTCTCTCACACTCTGACACTCACTGACACTCTCAGACACTCTCTTTCACTCTCTGTCACTCTCAGACACTCTCTATCACTCTCTGACACTCTCTGACACTCTCTGACACTCTCTATCGCTCTCTGACACTCTCTGACACACTCAATCACTCTCTATCACTCTCTGACGCACTCGGACAATCTCTGACACTCTCTGACACTCTCTGACACTCTCTGACACTCTCTATCACACTCTGACACTTTCTGACACTCTCTGTCACTCAATGACGCACTCTGAAACCCTCTATCACTCTCCATCACTCTCTATCACTCTCTGACACTCACTGACACTCTCAGACACTCGCTGTCAATCTCTATCACTCTCTGACACTCTCTATCAATCTCTGACACTCTCTATCACTCTCTGACACTCTCTATCACTCTCTATGACTCTCTTACACTCTCTATCACTCTCTGACACTCTCTATCACACTCTGACACTTTCTGACACTCTCTGTCACTCAATGACACACTCTGAAACCCTCTATCACTCTCCATCACTCTCTATCACTCTCTGACACTCACTGACACTCTCAGACACTCGCTGTCAATCTCAGACACTCTCTGTCAGTCTCAGACACTCTCTGTCACTCTCAGACACTCTCAGACACTCTCTATCACTCTCTGACACTCTCTATCACTCTCTTACACACTATATCACATTCTGACACTGTCTGACACTCTCTATCACTCAATGACACACTCTGAAACCCTCTATCACTCTCTATCACTCTCTATCACTCTCTGACACTCATAGACACTCTCAGACACTCGCTGACACTCTCAGACACTCTCTGTCACTCTCTATCCCTCCCTGACACTCTCTATCACTTTCTGACACTCCCTATCACTCTCTATCACTCTCTGACACACTCTGACACTCTCTGACACACTCAGAAACTCTCTGTCACTCTCGATCACTCTCTGACACTCTATCACTCTCTGACACCCTCTATCACTCCCTATCACTCTCTTACACTCTCTATCACTCTCTGACACTCTCTATCACACTCTGACTCTGTCTGACACTCTCTATCACTCAATGACACACTCTGAAACTCTCTATCACTCTCTATCACTCTCTGTCACTCACTGACACTCTCAGACATTCGCTGTCACTCTCAGATACTCTCTGTCACTCTCAGACACTCTCAGACACTCTCTATCACTCTCTGACACTCTCCATCACTCTCTGAAACTCTCTTTCGCTCTCTGACACTCTCTGACACTCTCAGACACTCTCTACCACTCTCTGTCACTCTCTGACACTCTCTGACACTCTCAGAGTCTCTCTCTCCCTCTCTGAAACTCTCAGACACTCTCTATCACTCTCTGTCACTCTCTATCACCCTCTGACATTCTCAGACACTCTCTATCACTCTCTGACACTCTCTATCACTCTCTGACACTCTCTGTCACTCTTTGACACTCTCTGACACTCTCTGACACTCTCAGACACTCTCTATCACTCTCTGACACTCTCTGAAACTCTCTGAAACTCTCAGATCTCTCTCTCACTCTCTGTCACTCTCAGACACTCTCGATCACTCTCTGACAATCTCAGAGGCTCTCTATCACTCTCTATCACTCTCTGACACTCTCAGACCCTCTCTATCGCTCTCTGACACTCTCTGACACACTCAATTACTCTCTATCACTCTCTGACACTCTATATCACTCTATGACACTCTCTGACACTCTTTATCACTCTCTATCACTCTCTGACACTCTCTGACACTCCCAGACACTCTCTATCACTCTCTATCACTCTCTGATACTCTCTGACACTCTCTGACACTCTCTGACACGCTCAGACACTCTCTATCACTCTCTGACACTCACTGACACTCTCAGACATTCTCTGTCACTCTCAGACACTCTCAGACACTCTCTATCACTCTCTGATACTCTCTGACACTCTCTGACACTCTCTGACACGCTCAGACACTCTCTATCACTCTCTGACACTCTCTGACACGCTCAGACACTCTCTCTCACTCTCTATCACTCTCTGACACTCTCTGACAATCTCAGAGGCTCTCTATCACTCTCTATCACTCTCTGACACTCTCAGACCCTCTCTATCGCTCTCTGACACTCTCTGACACACTCAATTACTCTCTATCACTCTCTGACACTCTATATCACTCTATGACACTCTCTGACACTCTTTATCACTCTCTATCACTCTCTGACACTCTCTGACACTCCCAGACACTCTCTATCACTCTCTATCACTCTCTGATACTCTCTGACACTCTCTGACACTCTCTGACACGCTCAGACACTCTCTATCACTCTCTGACTCTCACTGACACTCTCAGACATTCTCTGTCACTCTCAGACACTCTCAGACACTCTCTATCACTCTCTGGCACTCTCTGACACTCTCTGACACTCTCTGACACGCTCAGACACTCTCTATCACTCTCTGACACTCTCTGACACGCTCAGACACTCTCTCTCACTCTCTATCACTCTCAGAAACACTCAATCACTCTCTATCACTCTCTGACACACTCTATCACTCTCTATCACTCTCTGACACAATCTGACACTCTCTGACATTCTCAGAGACTCTCTATCACTCTCTGTCACTCTCTATCACTCTCTGAAACTCTCTATCACTTTCTGACACTCTCAATCACTCTCTGACTCTCTCTGACACTGTCTGACACTCTCTGACACTCTCAAACACTCTCTATCATTCTCTGACACACTCTGACACTCTCAGACACTCTCTATCACTCTCGATCACTCTCTGACACTCTCTGGCACACACTGACACTCTCAGACACACTCTATCACACTCCGTATCACTCTCTGACACTCTCTGACACTCTCTTTCACTCTCTGACACTCTCTATCACTCTCTATCACTCTCTGACACTCTCTGAAACTCTCTATCACTCTCTATCACTCTCTGACACTCACTGACACTCTCTATCACTCTCTAACACTCTCTGACACGCTCTATCTCTCTCTGACACTCTCTATCACTCTGTATCACTCTCTGACAGTCTCTGACACACTCTGACACACTCTGACACTCTCTGACACTCTCTGACACTCTCTATCACACTCTGACACTCTCTGACACTCTCAGAGGCTCTCTATCACTCTCTGTTACTCTCTGACACTCTCAGACACTCTCTATCACTCTCTGACACTCACTAACACTGTCAGACATTCTCTGACACTCTCTGACACTCTCTGACACTCTCTATCACTCTCTATCGCTCTCTGACACTCTCTGACACACTCAATCACTCTCTATCTCTCTCTGACACTCTCTGACACTCACTGTCACTCTATAACACTCTATGACACTCTCTGACACTATCTATCACTCTCTATCACGCTCTGACACAATCTGACACCCTCTGACACACTCTGGCAAACTCTGACACTCTCTATCACTTTATGACACTCTCTGACGCTCTCTCTCACTCTCTATCACTGTCTGACACTCTCTGACACCCTCTGACACACTCTGGCACACTCTGACACTCTCTGACACACTGTGACACTCTCTATCACTCTCGATCACTCTCTGACACTCTCTGACACTCTCAGACACTCTCTATCACTCTCTGACACTCACTGACACTCTCAGACACTCTCTGTCACTCTCTGTCACTCTCTGTCACTCTCAGACGCTCTCAGACACTCGCTATCACTCTCTATCACTCTCTGACACTCTCAGAGGCTCTCTATCACACTCTATCACTCACTGACACTCTCAGACACTCTCTTTCACTCCCTGTCTCTCTCAGACACTCTCAGACACTCTCTATCACTCTATGACACTCTATCACTCTCTGACACTCTGTATCACTCTCTGACACTCTCTTTCGCTCTCTGATACACTCTGACACTCTGTATCACTCTCTATCACTCTCTGACACTCTTTATCACTCTATGACACTCTATGGCACTCTCTGACACTCTCTATCACTCTCTATCACGCTCTGACACTCGCTGACACCCTCTGACACACTCTGGCACACTCTGACACTCTCTGACACTCTCTGACACTCTCTCTCAATCTCTATCACTCTCTGACATCTCTGACAATCTCAGAGGCTCTCTATCACTCTCTATCACTCTCTGACACTCTCAGACACTCTCTATCGCTCTCTGACACTCTCTGACACACTCAATCACTCTCTATCACTCTCTGACACTCTCTATCATTCTATGACACTCTCTGACATTCTTTATCACTCTCTATCACTCTCTGACACACTCTGACAGTCTCAGACACTCTCTATCACTCTCTATCACTCTCTATCACTCTCTGACACTCTCTGACACACTCTGACACTCTCTGACACGCTCAGACACTCTCTATCAATCTCTGACACTCACTGACACTCTCAGACATTCTCTATCACTCTCAGACACTCTCAGACACTCGCTATCACTCTCTGGCACTCTCTGACACTCTCTGACACTCTCAGACGCACTCAATCACTCTCAATCACTCTCTGACACTCTCTATCACTCTTTGACACTCTCTGACACACTCTATCACTCTCTATCACTCTCTGACACAATCTGACACTCTTTGACATTCTCAGAAACTCTCTGTCACTCTCTATCACTCTCTATCACTCTCTGAAACTCTCTATCAATTTCTGACACTCTCAATCACTCTCTGACTCTCTCTGACACTCTCTGACACTCTCTGACACTCTCAGACACTCTCTATCATTCTCTGACACTCTCTGACACTCTCTGACACTCTCAGACACACTCTGACACTCTCAGACACACTCTATCACACTCCGTATCACTCTCTGACACTCTCTGACACTCTCTATCACTCTCTGACACTCTCTATCACTCTCTAAATCTCTCTGACACTCTCTATCACTCTCTGACACTCTCTATCACTCTGTATCACTCTCTGACACTCTCTGACAATCTCAGAGGCTCTCTGTCACTCTCTATCACTCTCTGACACTCTCAGACACTCTCTATCACTCTCTGACACTCACTGACACTCTCAGACACTCTCTGTCACTCTCTGTCACTCTCAGACGCTCTCAGACACTCGCTATCACTCTCTATCACTCTCTGACACTCTCAGAGGCTCTCTATCACTCTCTATCACTCACTGACACTCTCAGACACTCTATTTCACTCCCTGTCTCTCTCAGACACTCTCAGACACTCTCTATCACTCTCTGACACTCTATCACTCTCTGACACTCTGTATCACTCTCTGACACTCTCTTTCACTCTCTGACACACTCTGACACTCTGTATCACTCTCTATCACTCTCTGACACTCTTTAACACTCTCTGACACTCTTTATCACTCTATGACACTCTATGGCACTCTCTGACACTCTCTATCACTCTCTATCACGCTCTGACACTCTCTGACACCCTCTGACACACTCTGGCACACTCTGACACTCTCTGACATCTCTGACAATCTCAGAGGCTCTCTATCACTCTCTATCACTCTCTGACACTCTCTGACACTCTCAGACACTCTCAGACACTCTCTATCGCTCTCTGACACTCTCTGACACACTCAATCACTCTCTATCACTCTCTGACACTCTCTATCATTCTATGACACTCTCTGACATTCTTTATCGCTCTCTATCACACTCTGACACACTCTGACAGTCTCAGACACTCTCTATCACTCTCTATCACTCTCTATCACTCTCTGACACTCTCTGACACACTCTGACACTTTCTGACACGCTCAGACACTCTCTATCAATCTCTGACACTCACTGACACTCTCAGACATTCTCTATCACTCTCAGACACTCTCAGACACTCGCTATCACTCTCTGGCACTCTCTGACACTCTCTGACACTCTCAGACACACTCTGGCACTCTCTGACACTCTCTGACACTCTCTATCACTCTTTGACACTCTCTGACACACTCTATCACTCTCTATCACTCTCTGACACAATCTGACACTCTCTGACATTCTCAGACACTCTCTGTCACTCTCTATCACTCTCTATCACTCTCTATCACTCTCTGAAACTCTCTATCAATTTCTGACACTCTCAATCACTCTCTGACTCTCTCTGACACTGTCTGACACTCTCTGTCACTCTCAGACACTCTCTATCATTCTCTGACACTCTCTGACACTCTCTGACACTCTCTGACACTCTCAGACACACTCTGACACTCTCAGACACACTCTATCACACTCCGTATCACTCTCTGACACTCTCTGACACTCTCTATCACTCTCTGACACTCTCTATCACTCTCTAACTCTCTCTGACACGCTCTATCACTCTCTGACACTCTCTATCACTCTGTATCACTCTCTGACACTCTCTGACACACTCTGACACACTCTGACACTCTCTGACACTCTCTATCACTCTCTGACACTCTCAGAGGCTCTCTATCACTCTCTATCACTCACTGATACTCTCAGACACTCTCTTTCAATCTCTGTCTCTCTCAGACACTCTCAGACACTCTCTATCACTCTCTGACACTCTATCACTCTCTGACACTCTGTATCACTCTCTGACACTCGCTATCGCTCTCTGACACTCTCTGACACTCTCTATCACTCTCTATCACTCTCTGACACTCTTTAGCACTCTCTGACACTCTCTATCACTCTATGACACTCTCTGACACCCTCTGACACACTCTGGCACCCTCTGACACTCTCTGACACTCTCTGACAATCTCTCTCACTCTCTATCACTCTCTGACACTCTCTGACAATCTCAGAGGCTCTCTATCACTCTCTATCACTCTCTGACACTCTCAGACCCTCTCTTTCGCTCTCTGACACTCTCTGACACACTCAATTACTCTCTATCACTCTCTGACACTCTATATCACTCTATGACACTATCTGACACTCTTTATCACTCTCTATCACTCTCTGACACTCTCTGACACTCCCAGACGCTCTCTATCACTCTCTATCACTCTCTGATACTCTCTGACACTCTCTGACACTCTCTGACACGCTCAGACACTCTCTATCACTCTCTGACACTCACTGACACTCTCAGACATTCTCTGTCACTCTCAGACACTCTCAGACACTCTCTATCACTCTCTGGCACTCTCTGACACTCTCTGACACTCTCAGAAACACTCAATCACTCTCTATCACTCTCTGACACTCTCTGACACTCTCTATCACTCTTTGACACTCTCTGACACACTCTATCACTCTCTATCACTCTCTGACACAATCTGACACTCTCTGACATTCTCAGAGACTCTCTATCACTCTCTGTCACTCTCTATCACTCTCTGAAACTCTCTATCACTTTCTGACACTCTCAATCACTCTCTGACTCTCTCTGACACTGTCTGACACTCTCTGACACTCTCAAACACTCTCTATCATTGTCTGACACTCTCTGACACACTCAATCACTCTCTATCTCTCTCTGACACTCTCTGACACTCTCTGACACTCTCTATCACTCTCTATCGCTCTCTGACACTCTCTGACACACTCAATCACTCTCTATCACTCTCTGACACTCTCTGACACTCTCTGACACTCACTATCACTCTATAACACTCTATGACACTCTCTGACACTATCTATCACTCTCTATCACGCTCTGACACAATCTGACACCCTCTGACACACTCTGGCAAACTCTGACACTCTCTGACACTCTCTATCACTCTCTATCACTCTCTATCACTCTCTGACACTCTCTGACAATCTCAGAGGCTCTCTATCACTCTCTATCAATCTCTGACACACTCAGACACTCTCTATCACTCTCTGACACTCACTGACACTCTCAGACACTCTCTGTCACTCTCTGTCACTCTCTGACGCTCTCTGGCGCTCTCAGACACTCTCTATCACTCTCTGTCACTCTCTGACACTCTCCGACACTCTCTGGCACTCTCTGACACTCTCTGACACTCACTGACACTCTCGGACACTCTCTATCACTCTCTGACTCTCTCTATAACTCTCTGACATTCTCAGACTCTCTCTATCACTCTCTGACACTCTCTATCACGCTCTGGCACTCTCTGACTATCTCTGTCACTCTTTGACACTCTCTGACACTCTCCATCACTCTCTGACACTCTCTGATACCCTCCGACGCTCTCAGACACTCTCTATCAATCTGTATCACTCTCTGACGCTCTCTGACACTCTCGGACACTCTCAGACACACTCTATAACTCTCCATCACACTCTGACGCTCTCTGACGCTCTCAGACACTCTCTAACACTCTCTAACACTCTCAATCACTCTCTGACACGCTCTGGCACACTCAGACACTCTCTATCACTCTCTTACACTCACTGACACTCTCAGACACTCTCTTTCACTCTCTATCACTCTCTGGTACTCTCTATCACTCTCTGACACTCTCCAGCGATCTCTGACACTCTCTGACACACTCAATCACTCTCTATCACTCTTTGAAACTCTCTGACACTCTCTATCACTCTCTGTCACTCTCTGACACACTCTGACACTCTCTATCACTCTCTGACACTCTCTGTCACTCTCTATCACTCTCTGACACTCACTGACACTCTCAGACACTCTCTATCACTCTCTGACACTCACTGACACTCTCAGACGCTCTCTGTCACTCTCAGACACACTCTATCACTCTCTGACACTCTCTATCAATCTCTGACACTCTCTGACACACTCTGACACTCTCTATCACTCTATGACACTCTCTGACGCTCTCCATCACTCTCTATCAAAATCTAACACTCTCTATCACTCTCTTACACTCTCTGACACTCTCTATCACTCTCTGAATCTCTCTGACACGCTCAGAGGCTCTCTATCACACTCTATCACTCACTGACACTCTCAGACACTACCACTCTCTGACACTCACTGACACTCTCAGACACTCTATTTCACTCTCTGTCACTCTCAGACACTCACATACAGTCTCGAACACTCTCTGACACTCTCTATCACTCTCTGACACTCTCTGACACACTCAATCACTCTCTATCACTCTCTGACACACTCTGACTGTCTCTATCACTCTATGACACTCTCTGACACTCTCTATCACTCTCTGTCACTCTCTGACACACTCTGACACTCTCTGACACTCTCTGACACTCTCAGACACTCTCAGACACTCTCTGTCACTCTCTATCACTCTCTGACACTCTCTGTCACTCTCTATCACTCTCTGACACTCTCTATCACTCTCTGACACTCTCTGACACTCTCACAGGCTCTCTATCACTCTCGATCACTCTCTGACACTCTCTGTCACTCTCTATCACTCTCTGACACACACTGACACTCTCAGACACTCCCTTTCACTCTCTGTCACTCTCAGACACTCTCAGACACTCTCTATCACTCTCTGACACTCTCTATCACTCTCTGTCACTCTCTGACACACTCTGACACTCTCTGACACTCTCTGACACTCTCTGACACTCTCAGACACTCACTGTCACTCTCTATCACTCTCTGACAGTCTCTGTCAATCTCTATCACTCTCTGACACTCTCTATCACTCTCTGACACTCTCTGACACTCTCAGAGGCTCTCTATCACTCTCGATCACTCACTGACACTCTCAGACACTCTCTATCACTCTCTGACACACACTGACACTCTCAGACACTCTCTTTCACTCTCTGTCACTCTCAGACACTCTCAGACACTCTCTATCACTCTCTGACACTCTCTATCTCTCTCTGACTCTCTCTATCGCTCTCTGACACTCTCTGACACACTCAATCACTCTCTATTACTCCCTGACACACTCTGACACTCTCTATCACTCTATGACATTCTCTGACACTCTCGATCACTCTCTATCACTCTCTGACAGACTCTGACACTCTCTGACACACTCAATCACTCTCTGTCACTCTCTGACACACTCTGACACTCTCTATCACTCCATGACATTCTCTGACACTCTCTATCACTCTCTATCACGCTCTGACACAATCTGACACCCTCTGACACACTCTGGCAATCTCTGACACTCTCTGACACTCACTGACACTCTCTATCACTCTCTCTCACTCACTGACACTCTCTGAAAATCTCAGAGGCTCTCTATCACTCTCTATCACTCTCTGACACACTCAGACACTCTCTATCACTCTCTGACACTCACTGACAATCTCAGACACTCTCTGTCACTCTCAGGCTCTCTCAGACATACTCTATCACTCTCTATCACACTCTGACGCTCTCTGACGCTCTCAGACACTCTCTATCACTCTCTATCACTCTCTGACACTCTCTGACACTCTCTGACACTCTCTGGCACTCTCTGACACTCTCTGACACTCACTGACACTCTCAGACACACTCAATCACTCTCTATCACTCATTGACACTCTCTGACACTCTCTGTCACTCTCTGTCACTCTCTGACACACTCTGACACTCTCTATCACACTCTGACACTCTCTGTCACTCTCTATCACTCTCTGACACTCTCTATCACTCTCTGACACTCTCTGAGCCTCTCAGAGGCTCTCTATCACTCTCTATCACTCACTGACACTCTCAGACACTCTCTATCACTCTCTGACACTCACTGACACTCTCAGACTCTCTCTGTCACTTTCAGACACTCAGTGACACTCTCAGACGCTCTCTGTCACTCTCAGACACACTCTATCACTCTCTGACACTCTCTATCACTCTCTGACACTCTCTGACACTCTCAGAGGCTCTCTATCACTCTCTATCACTCACTGACACTCTCAGACACTCTCTATCACTCTCTGACACTCACTGACACTCTCAGACGCTCTCTGTCACTCTCAGACACACTCTGACACTCTCGATCACTCTATGACACTCTCTGACGCTATCCATCACTCTCTATCACTCTCTGACACTCTCTATCACTCTCTATTACTCACTGACACTCTCAGACACTATCACTCTCTGACACTCACTGACACTCTCAGACACTCTATTTCACTCTCTGTCACTCTCAGACACTCTCATACAGTCTCTATCACTCTCTGACACTCTCTGACACTCTCTATCACTCTCTGACACTCACTGACACTCTCAGACATTCTCTGTCACTCTCAGACACTCTCTATCACTCTCATACAGTCTCTATCACTCTCTGACACTCTCTGACACTCTCTATCACTCTCTGACACTCACTGACACTCTCAGACATTCTCTGTCACTCTCAGACACTCTCTATCACTCTCTGGCACTCTCTGACACTCTCTGACACTCTCAGAAACACTCAATCACTCTCTATCACTCTCTGACACTCTCTGACACTCTCTATCACTCTTTGACACTCTCTGACACACTCTATCACTCTCTATCACTCTCTGACTCAATCTGACACTCTCTGACATTCTCAGAGACTCTCTATCACTCTCTATCACTCTCTGAAACTCTCTATCACTTTCTGACCCTCTCAATCACTCTCTGACTCTCTCTGACACTGTCTGACACTCTCTGACACTCTCAAACACTCTCTATCATTCTCTGACACACTCTGACACCCTCAGACACTCTCTATCACTCTCTATCACTCTCTGACACTCTCTGGCACACACTGACACTCTCAGACACACTCTATCACTCTCCGTATCACTCTCTGACACTCTCTGACACTCTCTTTCACTCTCTGACACTCTCTATCACTCTCTATCACTCTCTGACACTCTCTGAAACGCTCTATCACGCTCTATCACTCACTGACACTCTCAGACACTCTCTATCACTCTCTGACACTCACTGACACTCTCAGACTCTCTCTGTCACTTTCAGACACTCACTGACACTCTCAGACGCTCTCTGTCACTCTCAGACACACTCTATCACTCTCTGACACTCTCTATCACTCTCTGACACTCTCAGAGGCTCTCTATCACTCTCTATCACTCACTGACACTCTCAGACACTCTCTATCACTCTCTGACACTCACTGACACTCTCAGACGCTCTCTGTCACTCTCAGACACACTCTGACACTCTCTATCACTCTATGACACTCTCTGACGCTATCCATCACTCTCTATCACTCTCTGACACTCTCTATCACTCTCTGAATCTCTCTGACACTCTCATAGGCTCTCTATCACACTCTATCACTCACTGACACTCTCAGACACTATCACTCTCTGACACTCACTGACACTCTCAGACACTCTATTTCACTCTCTGTCACTCTCAGACACTCTCATACAGTCTCTATCACTCTCTGACACTCTCTGACACTCTCTATCACTCTCTGACACTCACTGACACTCTCAGACATTCTCTGTCACTCTCAGACACTCTCTATCACTCTCTGGCACTCTCTGACACTCTCTGACACTCTCAGAAACACTCAATCACTCTCTATCACTCTCTGACACTCTCTGACACTCTCTATCACTCTTTGACACTCTCTGACACACTCTATTACTCTCTATCACTCTCTGACTCAATCTGACACTCTCTGACATTCTCAGAGACTCTCTATCACTCTCTATCACTCTCTGAAACTCTCTATCACTTTCTGACCCTCTCAATCACTCTCTGACTCTCTCTGACACTGTCTGACACTCTCTGACACTCTCAAAAACTCTCTATCATTCTCTGACACACTCTGGCACTCTCAGACACTCTCTATCACTCTCTATCACTCTCTGACACTCTCTGGCACACACTGACACTCTCAGACACACTCTATCACTCTCCGTATCACTCTCTGACACTCTCTGACACTCTCTTTCACTCTCTGACACTCTCTGACACTCTCTTTCACTCTCTGACACTCTCTGACACTCTCTTTCACTCTCTGACACTCTCTATCACTCTCTATCACTCTCTGACACTCTCTGAAACTCTCTATCACTCTCTATCACTCTCTGACACTCACTGACACTCTCTATCACTCTCTAACACTCTCTGACACGCTCTATCACTCTCTGACACTCTCTATCACTCTGTATCACTCTCTGACAATCTCTGACACACTCTGACACACTCTGACACTCTCTGACACTCTCTGACACTCTCTATCACACTCTGACACTCTCTGACACTCTCAGAGGCTCTCTATCACTCTCTATCACTCTCTGACACTCTCAGACACTCTCTATCACTCTCTGACACTCACCAAAACTCTCAGACATTCTCTGTCTCTCTCTGTCACTCTCAGACACTCTCTATCACTTTCTATCGCTCTCTGACACTCTCTGACACACTCAATCACTCTCTATCTCTCTCTGACACTCACTATCACTCTATCACACTCTATGACACTCTTTGACACTCTCTATCACTCTCTATCACGCTCTGACACAATCTGACACCCTCTGACACACTCTGGCAAACTCTGACACTCTCTGACACTCTCTATCACTCTCTATTACTCTCTGACACTCTGACAATCTCAGAGGCTCTCTATCACTCTCTATCACTCTCTGACACACTCAGACACTCTCTATCACTCTCTATCACACTCTGACGATCTCTGGCGCTCTCAGACACTCTCTATCACTCTCCATCACTCTCTGACACTCTCTGACACTCTCCGACACTCTCTGGCACTCTCAGACACTCTCTGTCACTCTCAGGCTCTCTCAGACATTCTCTATCACTCTCTATCACACTCTGACGCTCTCTGGCGCACTCAGACACTCTCTATCACTCTCTATCACTCTCTGACACTCTCTGACACTCTCCGACACTCTCTGGCACTCTCTGACACTCTCTGACACTCACTGACACTCTCAGACACACTCAATCACTCTCCATCACTCCCTGACACTCTCTGACACTCTCGGACACTCTCTATCACTCTCTGACTCTCTCTATAAATCTCTGACATTCTCAGACTCTCTCGATCACTCTCTGACACTCTCTGTCACTCTCTATCACTCTCTGACACACACTGACACTCTCAGACACTCCCTTTCACTCTCTGTCACTCTCAGACACTCTCAGACACTCTCTATCACTCTCTGACACTCTCTATCACTCTCTGTCACTCTCTGACACACTCTGACACTCTCTGACACTCTCTGACACTCTCTGACACTCTCAGACACTCACTGTCACTCTCTATCACTCTCTGACACTCTCTGTCAATCTCTATCACTCTCTGACACTCTCTATCACTCTCTGACACTCTCTGACACTCTCAGAGGCTCTCTATCACTCTCGATCACTCACTGACACTCTCAGACACTCTCTATCACTCTCTGACACACACTGACACTCTCAGACACTCTCTTTCACTCTCTGTCACTCTCAGACACTCTCAGACACTCTCTATCACTCTCTGACACTCTCTATCTCTCTCTGACTCTCTCTATCGCTCTCTGACACTCTCTGACACACTCAATCACTCTCTATTACTCCCTGACACACTCTGACACTCTCTATCACTCTATGACATTCTCTGACACTCTCGATCACTCTCTATCACTCTCTGACAGACTCTGACACTCTCTGACACACTCAATCACTCTCTGTCACTCTCTGACACACTCTGACACTCTCTATCACTCCATGACATTCTCTGACACTCTCTATCACTCTCTATCACGCTCTGACACAATCTGACACCCTCTGACACACTCTGGCAATCTCTGACACTCTCTGACACTCACTGACACTCTCTATCACTCTCTCTCACTCACTGACACTCTCTGAAAATCTCAGAGGCTCTCTATCACTCTCTATCACTCTCTGACACACTCAGACACTCTCTATCACTCTCTGACACTCACTGACAATCTCAGACACTCTCTGTCACTCTCAGGCTCTCTCAGACATACTCTATCACTCTCTATCACACTCTGACGCTCTCTGACGCTCTCAGACACTCTCTATCACTCTCTATCACTCTCTGACACTCTCTGACACTCTCTGACACTCTCTGGCACTCTCTGACACTCTCTGACACTCACTGACACTCTCAGACACACTCAATCACTCTCTATCACTCATTGACACTCTCTGACACTCTCTGTCACTCTCTGTCACTCTCTGACACACTCTGACACTCTCTATCACACTCTGACACTCTCTGTCACTCTCTATCACTCTCTGACACTCTCTATCACTCTCTGACACTCTCTGACACTCTCAGAGGCTCTCTATCACTCTCTATCACTCACTGACACTCTCAGACACTCTCTATCACTCTCTGACACTCACTGACACTCTCAGACTCTCTCTGTCACTTTCAGACACTCAGTGACACTCTCAGACGCTCTCTGTCACTCTCAGACACACTCTATCACTCTCTGACACTCTCTATCACTCTCTGACACTCTCTGACACTCTCAGAGGCTCTCTATCACTCTCTATCACTCACTGACACTCTCAGACACTCTCTATCACTCTCTGACACTCACTGACACTCTCAGACGCTCTCTGTCACTCTCAGACACACTCTGACACTCTCGATCACTCTATGACACTCTCTGACGCTATCCATCACTCTCTATCACTCTCTGACACTCTCTATCACTCTCTGAATCTCTCTGATACTCTCATAGGCTCTCTATCACACTCTATTACTCACTGACACTCTCAGACACTATCACTCTCTGACACTCACTGACACTCTCAGACACTCTATTTCACTCTCTGTCACTCTCAGACACTCTCATACAGTCTCTATCACTCTCTGACACTCTCTGACACTCTCTATCACTCTCTGACACTCACTGACACTCTCAGACATTCTCTGTCACTCTCAGACACTCTCTATCACTCTCATACAGTCTCTATCACTCTCTGACACTCTCTGACACTCTCTATCACTCTCTGACACTCACTGACACTCTCAGACATTCTCTGTCACTCTCAGACACTCTCTATCACTCTCTGGCACTCTCTGACACTCTCTGACACTCTCAGAAACACTCAATCACTCTCTATCACTCTCTGACACTCTCTGACACTCTCTATCACTCTTTGACACTCTCTGACACACTCTATCACTCTCTATCACTCTCTGACTCAATCTGACACTCTCTGACATTCTCAGAGACTCTCTATCACTCTCTATCACTCTCTGAAACTCTCTATCACTTTCTGACCCTCTCAATCACTCTCTGACTCTCTCTGACACTGTCTGACACTCTCTGACACTCTCAAACACTCTCTATCATTCTCTGACACACTCTGACACCCTCAGACACTCTCTATCACTCTCTATCACTCTCTGACACTCTCTGGCACACACTGACACTCTCAGACACACTCTATCACTCTCTGTATCACTCTCTGACACTCTCTGACACTCTCTTTCACTCTCTGACACTCTCTATCACTCTCTATCACTCTCTGACACTCTCTGAAACGCTCTATCACGCTCTATCACTCACTGACACTCTCAGACACTCTCTATCACTCTCTGACACTCACTGACACTCTCAGACTCTCTCTGTCACTTTCAGACACTCACTGACACTCTCAGACGCTCTCTGTCACTCTCAGACACACTCTATCACTCTCTGACACTCTCTATCACTCTCTGACACTCTCAGAGGCTCTCTATCACTCTCTATCACTCACTGACACTCTCAGACACTCTCTATCACTCTCTGACACTCACTGACACTCTCAGACGCTCTCTGTCACTCTCAGACACACTCTGACACTCTCTATCACTCTATGACACTCTCTGACGCTATCCATCACTCTCTATCACTCTCTGACACTCTCTATCACTCTCTGAATCTCTCTGACACTCTCATAGGCTCTCTATCACACTCTATCACTCACTGACACTCTCAGACACTATCACTCTCTGACACTCACTGACACTCTCAGACACTCTATTTCACTCTCTGTCACTCTCAGACACTCTCATACAGTCTCTATCACTCTCTGACACTCTCTGACACTCTCTATCACTCTCTGACACTCACTGACACTCTCAGACATTCTCTGTCACTCTCAGACACTCTCTATCACTCTCTGGCACTCTCTGACACTCTCTGACACTCTCAGAAACACTCAATCACTCTCTATCACTCTCTGACACTCTCTGACACTCTCTATCACTCTTTGACACTCTCTGACACACTCTATTACTCTCTATCACTCTCTGACTCAATCTGACACTCTCTGACATTCTCAGAGACTCTCTATCACTCTCTATCACTCTCTGAAACTCTCTATCACTTTCTGACCCTCTCAATCACTCTCTGACTCTCTCTGACACTGTCTGACACTCTCTGACACTCTCAAACACTCTCTATCATTCTCTGACACACTCTGGCACTCTCAGACACTCTCTATCACTCTCTATCACTCTCTGACACTCTCTGGCACACACTGACACTCTCAGACACACTCTATCACTCTCCGTATCACTCTCTGACACTCTCTGACACTCTCTTTCACTCTCTGACACTCTCTGACACTCTCTTTCACTCTCTGACACTCTCTGACACTCTCTTTCACTCTCTGACACTCTCTATCACTCTCTATCACTCTCTGACACTCTCTGAAACTCTCTATCACTCTCTATCACTCTCTGACACTCACTGACACTCTCTATCACTCTCTAACACTCTCTGACACGCTCTATCACTCTCTGACACTCTCTATCAGTCTGTATCACTCTCTGACACTCTCTGACACACTCTGACACACTCTGACACTCTCTGACACTCTCTGACACTCTCTATCACACTCTGACACTCTCTGACACTCTCAGAGGCTCTCTATCACTCTCTATCACTCTCTGACACTCTCAGACACTCTCTATCACTCTCTGACACTCACCAAAACTGTCAGACATTCTCTGTCTCTCTCTGTCACTCTCAGACACTCTCTATCACTCTCTATCGCTCTCTGACACTCTCTGACACACTCAATCACTCTCTATCTCTCTCTGACACTCACTATCACTCTATCACACTCTATGACACTCTTTGACACTCTCTATCACTCTCTATCACGCTCTGACACAATCTGACACCCTCTGACACACTCTGGCAAACTCTGACACTCTCTGACACTCTCTATCACTCTCTATTACTCTCTGACACTCTGACAATCTCAGAGGCTCTCTATCACTCTCTATCACTCTCTGACACACTCAGACACTCTCTATCACTCTCTATCACACTCTGACGATCTCTGGCGCTCTCAGACACTCTCTATCACTCTCCATCACTCTCTGACACTCTCTGACACTCTCCGACACTCTCTGGCACTCTCAGACACTCTCTGTCACTCTCAGGCTCTCTCAGACATTCTCTATCACTCTCTATCACACTCTGACGCTCTCTGGCGCACTCAGACACTCTCTATCACTCTCTATCACTCTCTGACACTCTCTGACACTCTCCGACACTCTCTGACACTCTCTGACACTCTCTGACACTCACTGACACTCTCAGACACACTCAATCACTCTCCATCACTCCCTGACACTCTCTGACACTCTCGGACACTCTCTATCACTCTCTGACTCTCTCTATAAATCTCTGACATTCTCAGACTCTCTCTATCACTCTCTGACACTCTCTATCACGCTCTGGCACTCTCTGACTATCTCTGTCACTCTTTGACACTCTCTGACACTCTCCATCACTCTCTGACACTCTCTGATACTCTCCGACTCTCTCAGACACTCTCTATCAATCTGTATCACTCTCTGACACTCTCTGACACTCTCGGACACTCTCGGACACTCTCAGACACTCTCTATCACTCTCTATCACACTCTGACGCTCTCTGACGCTCTCAGACACTCTCTAACACTCTCTAACACTCTCTATCACTCTCTGACACGCTCTGGCACACTCAGACACTCTCTATCACTCTCTGACACTCACTGACACTCTCAGACACGCTCTGTCACTCTCTGTCACTCTCAGGCTCTCTCAGACATTCTCTATCACTCTCTATCACACTCTGACACTCTCTGGCGCTCTCAGACACACTCTATCACTCTCTATCACTCTCTGACACTCTCTGACACTCTCCGACACTCTCTGGCACTCTCTGACACTCTCTGACACTCACTGACACTCTCAGACACGCTCTGTCACTCTCTGTCACTCTCAGGCTCTCTCAGACATTCTCTATCACTCTCTATCACACTCTGACACTCTCTGGCGCTCTCAGACACACTCTATCACTCTCTATCACTCTCTGACACTCTCTGACACTCTCCGACACTCTCTGGCACTCTCTGACACTCTCTGACACTCACTGACACTCTCAGACACACTCAATCACTCTCCATCACTCCCTGACACTCTCGGACACTCTCTATCACTCTCTGACACTCTCTGACAATCTCAGAGGCTCTCTAAAACTCTCTATCACTCTCTGACACACTCAGACACTCTCTATCACTCTCTGACACTCACTGACAATCTCAGACACTCTCTGTCACTCTCAAAATCTCTCAGACATACTCTATCACTCTCTATCACACTCTGACGCACTCTGACGCTCTCTGACGCTCTCAGACACTCTCTATCACTCTCTATCACTCTCTGACAGTCTCTGACACTCTCCGACACTCTCTGGCACCCTCTGACACTCTCTAACACTCACTGACACTCTCAGACACACTCAATCACTCTCTGTCACTCTTTGACACTCTCTGACACTCTCTATCACTCTCTGTCACTCTCTGACACACTCTGACACTCTCTATCACTCTCTGACACTCTCTGTCACTCTCTATCACTCTCTGACATTCTCTATCACTCTCTGACACTCTCTGACACTCTCAGAGGCTCTCTATCACTCTCTATCACTCACTGACACTCTCAGACACTCTCTATCACTCTCTGACACTCACTGACACTCTCAGACTCTCTCTGTCACTTTCAGACACTCACTGACACTCTCAGACGCTCTCTGTCACTCTCAGACACACTCTATCACTCTCTGACACTCTCTATAACTCTCTGACACTCTCTGACACTCTCAGAGGCTCTCTATCACTCTCTATCACTCACTGACACTCTCAGACACTCTCTATCACTCTCTGACACTCACTGACACTCTCAGACGCTCTCTGTCACTCTCAGACACACTCTGACACTCTCTATCACTCTATGACACTCTCTGACGCTCTCCATCACTCTCTATCACTCTCTGACACTCTCTATCACTCTCTTGCACTCTCTGACACTCTCTATCACTCTCTGAATCTCTCTGACACTCTCATAGGCTCTCTATCACACTCTATCACTCACTGACACTCTCAGACACTATCACTCTCTGACACTCACTGACACTCTCAGACACTCTATTTCACTCTCTGTCACTCTCAGACACTCTCATACAGTCTCTATCACTCTCTGACACTCTCTATCACTCTCTGACACTCTCTGACACACTCAATCACTCTCTATCACTCTCTATCACTCTCTGACACACTCTGACTGTCTCTATCACTCTATGACACTCTCTGACACTCTCTATAACTCTCTGACACTCACTGACACTCTCAGACATTCTCTGTCACTCTCAGACAATCTCAGACACTCTCTATCACTCTCTGGCACTCTCTGACACTCTCTGACACTCTCAGAAACACTCAATCAATCTCTATCACTCTCTGACACTCTCTGACACTCTCTATCACTCTTTGACACTCTCTGACACACTCTATCACTCTCTATCACTCCACGACTCAATCTGACACTCTCTGACATTCTCAGAGACTCTTTATCACTCTCTGTCACTCTCTATCACTCTCTGAAACTCTCTATCACTTTCTGACACTCTCAATCACTCTCTGACTCTCTCTGACACTGTCTGACACTCTCTGACACTCTCAGACACTCCCTATCACTCTCTATCACTCTCTGACACTCTCTGGGCCACACTGACACTCTCAGACACACTCTATCACACTCCGTATCACTCTCTGACACTCTCTGACACTCTCTTTCACTCTCTGACACTCTCTATCACTCTCTATCACTCTCTGATACTCTCTGAAACTCTCTATCACTCTCTATCACTCTCTGACACTCACTGACACTCTCTATCACTCTCTAACACTCTCTGACACGCTCTATCACTCTCTGACACTCTCTATCACTCTGTATCACTCTCTGACACTCTCTGACACACTCTGACACACTCTGACACTCTCTGACACTCTCTATCACACTCTGACACTCTCTGACACTCTCAGAGGCTCTCTATCACTCTCTATCACTCTCTATCACTCTCTGACACTCTCAGACACTCTCTATCACTCTCTGACACTCACCAACACTGTCAGACATTCTCTGTCTCTCTCTGTCACTCTCAGACACTCTCTATCACTCTCTATCGCTCTCTGACACTCTCTGACACACTCAATCACTCTCTATCTCTCTCTGACACTCTCTGACACTCTCTAACACTCACTATCACTCTATAACACTCTATGACACTCTCTGACACTCTCTATCACTTTCTATCACGCTCTGACACAATCTGACACCCTCTGACACTCTCTGGCAAACTCTGACACTCTCTGACACTCAACATCACTCTCTATTACTCTCTGACACTCTCTGACAATCTCAGAGGCTCTCTATCACTCTCTATCACTCTCTGACACACTCAGACACTCTCTATCACTCTCTGACACTCACTGACACTCTCAGACACTCTCTGTCACTCTCTGTCACTCTCAGGCTCTCTCAGACATTCTCTATCACTCTCTATCACACTCTGACGCTCTCTGGCGCTCTCAGACACTCTCTATCACTCTCTATCACTCTCTGACACTCTCTGACACTCTCCGACACTCTCTGGCACTCTCTGACACTCTCTGACACTCACTGACACTCTCAGACACACTCAATCACTCTCCATCACTCCCTGACACTCTCTGACACTCTCGGACACTCTCTATCACTCTCTGACTCTCTCTATAACTCTCTGACATTCTCAGTCTCTCTCTATCACTCTCTGACACTCTCTATCACGCTCTGGCACTCTCTGACTATCTCTGTCACTCTTTGACACTCTCTGACACTCTCCATCACTCTCTGACACTCTCTGATACTCTCTGACTCTCTCAGACACTCTCTATCAATCTGTATCACTCTCTGACACTCTCTGACACTCTCTGACACTCTCGGACACTCTCGGACACTCTCTGACGCTCTCAGACACTCTCTAACACTCTCTAACACTCTCTATCACTCTCTGACACGCTCTGGCACACTCAGACACTCTCTATCACTCTCTGACACTCACTGACACTCTCAGACACTCTCTGTCACTCTCTGTCACTCTCAGGCTCTCTCAGACATTCTCTATCATTCTCTATCACACTCTGACGCTCTCTGGCGCTCTCAGACACTCTCTATCACTCTCTATCACTCTCTGGCACTCTCTGACACTCTCTGACACTCACTGACACTCTCAGACACACTCAATCACTCTCCATCACTCCCTGACACTCTCTGACACCCTCGGACACTCTCTATCACTCTCTGACTCTCTCTATAACTCTCTGAAATTCTCAGACTCTCTCTATCACTCTCTGACACTCTCTATCACGCTCTGGCACTCTCTGACTATCTCTGTCACTCTTTGACACTCTCTGACACTCTCCATCACTCTCTGACACTCTCTGATACTCTCCGACGCTCTCAGACACTCTCTATCAATCTGTATCACTCTCTGACACTCTCGGACACTCTCGGACACTCTCAGACACTCTCTATCACTCTCTATCACACTCTGACGCTCTCTGACGCTCTCAGACACTCTCTAACACTCTCTAACACTCTCTATCACTCTCTGACACGCTCTGGCACACTCAGACACACTCTATCACTCTCTTACACTCACTGACACTCTCAGACACTCTCTTTCACTCTCTATCACTCTCTGATACTCTCTATCACTCTCTGACACTCTCTATCGCTCTCTGACACTCTCTGACACACTCAATCACTCTCTATCACTCTTTGAAACTCTCTGACACTCTCTATCACTCTCTGACACTCTCTGATACTCTCTATCACTCTCTGACATTCTCTGTCACTCTCTATCACTCTCTGACACTCTCTATCACTCTCTGACACTCTCTGACACTCTCAGAGGCACTCTATCACTCTATCACTCACTGACACTCTCAGACACTCTCTATCACTCTCTGACACTCACTGACACTCTCAGACTCGCTCTGTCACTTTCAGACACTCACTGACACTCTCATCCACTCTCTGTCACTCTCAGACACACTCTATCACTCTCTGACACTCTCTATCAATCTCTGAGACTCTCTGACACACTCAGACACTCTGTGACACACTCTGACACTCTCTATCACTCCATGACACTCTCTGACGCTCTTCCTCACTCTCTATCACTTTCTGACACTCTCTATCACTCTCTTACACTCTCTGACACTCTCTATCACTCTCTGAATCTCTCTGACACTCTCAGAGGCTCTCTATCACTCTCTATCACTCTCTGACACTCACTGACACTCTCAGACACTCTATTTCACTCTCTGTCACTCTCAGACACTCTCATACAGTCTCTATCACTCTCTGACACTCTCTATCACTCTCTGACACTCTCTGACACACTCAATCACTCTCTATCACTCACTGACACACTCTGACTGTCTCTATCACTCTATGACAATCTCTGACAATCTCTATCACTCTCTGTCACTCTCTGACACACTCTGACACTCTCTGACACTCTCTGACACTCTCAGACACTCTCTGTCACTCTCTATCACTCTCTGACACTCTGTCACTCTCTATCACTCTCTGACACTCTCTATCACTCTCTGACACTCTCACAGGCTCTCTATCACTCTGTATCACTCACTGACACTCTCAGACACTCTCTATCACTCTCTGACACACACTGACACTCTCAGACACTCTCTTTCACTCTCTGTCACTCTCAGACACTCTCAGACACTCTCTATCACTCTCTGACACTCTCTATCTCTCTCTGACTCTCTCTATCGCTCTCATCACTCTCTGACACACTCAATCACTCTCTATCACTCCCTGACACACTCTGACACTCTCTGTCACTCTATGACATTCTCTGACACTCTCGATCACTCTCTATCACTCTCTGACAGACTCTGACACTCTCTGACACACTCAATCACTCTCTATCACACTCTGACACACTCTGACACTCTCTATCACTCCATGACATTCTCTGACACTCTCTATCACTCTCTATCACGCTCTGACACAATCTGACACCCTCTGACACACTCTGGCAATCTCTGACACTCTCTGACACTCTCTATCACTCTCTATCACTCTCTGACACTCTCTGACACTCTCTGACAATCTCAGAGGCTCTCTATCACTCTCTATCACTCTCTGACACACTCAGACACTCTCTATCACTCTCTGACACTCACTGACACTCTCAGACACTCTCTGTCACTCTCTATCACTCTCTGACACTCTCTGTCACTCTCTATCACTCTCTGACACTCTCTATCACTCTCTGACACTCTCTGACACTCTCACAGGCTCTCTATCACTCTGTATCACTCACTGACACTCTCAGACACTCTCTATCACTCTCTGACACACACTGACACTCTCAGACACTCTCTTTCACTCTCTGTCACTCTCAGACACACTCAGACACTCTCTATCACTCTCTATCACCCTCTGACACTCTCTGACACTCTCCGACACTCTCTGGCACCCTCTGACACTCTCTAACACTCACTGACACTCTCAGACACACTCAATCACTCTCTGTCACTCTTTGACACTCTCTGACACTCTCTATCACTCTCTGTCACTCTCTGACACACTCTGACACTCTCTATCACTCTCTGACACTCTCTGTCACTCTCTATCATTCTCTGACACTCTCTATCACTCTCTGACACTCTCTGACACTCTCAGAGGCTCTCTATCACTCTCGATCACTCACTGACACTCTCAGACACTCTCTATCACTCTCTGACACTCACTGACACTCTCAGACTCTCTCTGTCACTTTCAGACACTCACTGACACTCTCAGACGCTCTCTGTCACTCTCAGACACACTCTATCACTCTCTGACACTCTCTGACACTCTCTATCACTCTCTGACACTCTCTGACACTCTCAGAGGCTCTCTATCACTCTCTATCACTCACTGACACTCTCAGACACTCTCTATCACTCTCTGACACTCACTGACACTCTCAGACGCTCTCTGTCACTCTCAGACACACTCTGACACTCTCTATCACTCTATGACACTCTCTGACGCTCTCCATCACTCTCTATCACTCTCTGACACTCTCTATCACTCTCTTGCACTCTCTGACACTCTCTATCACTCTCTGAATCTCTCTGACACTCTCATAGGCTCTCTATCACACTCTATCACTCACTGACACTCTCAGACACTCTATTTCACTCTCTGTCACTCTCAGACACTCTCATACAGTCTCTATCACTCTCTGACACTCTCTATCACTCTCTGACACTCTCTGACACACTCAATCACTCTCTATCACTCTCTATCACTCTCTGACACACTCTGACAGTCTCTACCACTCTATGACACTCTCTGACACTCTCTATCACTCTCTGACACTCACTGACACTCTCAGACATTCTCTGTCACTCTCAGGCACTCTCAGACACTCTCTATCACTCTCTGGCACTCTCTGACACTCTCTGACACTCTCAGAAACACTCAATCACTCTTTGACACTCTCTGACACACTCTATCACTCTCTATCACTCCACGACTCAATCTGACACTCTCTGACATTCTCAGAGACTCTCTATCACTCTCTGTCACTCTCTATCACTCTCTGAAACTCTCTATCACTTTCTGGCACTCTCAATCACTCGCTGACTCTCTCTGACACTGTCTGACACTCTCTGACACTCTCAAACACTCTCTATCATTCTCTGACACACTCTGACACTCTCAGACACTCTCTATCACTCTCTATCACTCTCTGACACTCTCTGGCACACACTGACACTCTCAGACACACTCTATCACACTCCGTATCACTCTCTGACACTCTCTGACACTCTCTTTCACTCTCTGACACTCTCTATCACTCTCTATCACTCTCTGAAACTCTCTGAAACTCTCTATCACTCTCTATCACTCTCTGACACTCACTGACACTCTCTATCACTCTCTAACACTCTCTGACACGCTCTATCACTCTCTGACACTCTCTATCACTCTGTATCACTCTCTGACACTCTCTGACACACTCTGACACACTCTGACACTCTCTGACACTCTCTGACACTCTCTATCACACTCTGACACTCTCTGACACTCTCAGAGGCTCTCTATCACTCTCTATCACTCTCTATCACTCTCTGACACTCTCTGACACTCTCCGACACTCTCTGGCACTCTCTGACACTCTCTGACACTCACTGACACTCTCAGACACACTCAATCACTCTCCATCACTCCCTGACACTCTCTGACACTCTCGGACACTCTCTATCACTCTCTGACTCTCTCTATAACTCTCTGACATTCTCAGACTCTCTGTATCACTCTCTGACACTCTCTATCACGCTCTGGCACTCTCTGACTATCTCTGTCACTCTTTGACACTCTCTGACACTCTCCATCACTCTCTGACACTCTCTGATACTCTCTGACTCTCTCAGACACTCTCTATCAATCTGTATCACTCTCTGACACTCTCTGACACTCTCTGACACTCTCGGACACTCTCGGACACTCTCAGACACTCTCTATCACTCTCTATCACACTCTGACGCTCTCTGACGCTCTCAGACACTCTCTAACACTCTCTAACACTCTCTATCACTCTCTGACACGCTCTGGCACACTCAGGCACTCTCTATCACTCTCTGACACTCACTGACACTCTCAGACACGCTCTGTCACTCTCTGTCACTCTCAGGCTCTCTCAGACATTCTCTATCATTCTCTATCACAGTCTGACGCTCTCTGGCGCTCTCAGACACTCTCTATCACTCTCTATCACTCTCTGGCACTCTCTGACACTCTCTGACACTCACTGACACTCTCAGACACACTCAATCACTCTCCATCACTCCCTGACACTCTCTGACACTCTCGGACACTCTCTATCACACTCTGACTCTCTCTATAACTCTCTGAAATTCTCAGACTCTCTCTATCACTCTCTGACACTCTCTATCACGCTCTGGCACTCTCTGACTATCTCTGTCACTCTTTGACACTCTCTGACACTCTCCATCACTCTCTGACACTCTCTGATACTCTCCGACGCTCTCAGACACTCTCTATCAATCTGTATCACTCTCTGACACTCTCGGACACTCTCGGACACTCTCAGACACTCTCTATCACTCTCTATCACACTCTGGCGCTCTCTGACGCTCTCAGACACTCTCTAACACTCTCTAACACTCTCTATCACTCTCTGACACTCTCTGATACTCTCTATCACTCTCTGACACTCTCTGTCACTCTCTATCACTCTCTGACACTCTCTATCACTCTCTGACACTCTCTGACACTCTCAGAGGCTCTCTATCACTCTATCACTCACTGACACTCTCAGACACTCTCTATCACTCTCTGACACTCACTGACACTCTCAGACTCGCTCTGTCACTTTCAGACACTCACTGACACTCTCATCCGCTCTCTGTCACTCTCAGACACACTCTATCACTCTCTGACACTCTCTATCAATCTCTGACACTCACTGACACACTCAGACACTCTGTGACACACTCTGACACTCTCTATCACTCTATGACACTCTCTGACGCTCTCCATCACTCTCTATCACTCTCTGACACTCTCTATCACTCTCTTACACTCTCTGACACTCTCTATCACTCTCTGAATCTCTCTGACACTCTCAGAGGCTCTCTATCACTCTCTATCACTCTCTGACACTCACTGACACTCTCAGACACTCTATTTCACTCTCTGTCACTCTCAGACACTCTCATACAGTCTCTATCACTCTCTGACACTCTCTATCACTCTCTGACACTCTCTGACACACTCAATCACTCTCTATCAGTCTCTGACACACTCTGACTGTCTCTATCACTCTATGACACTCTCTGACACTCTCTATCACTCTCTGTCACTCTCTGACACACTCTGACACTCTCTGACACTCTCTGACACTCTCAGACACTCTCTGTCACTCTCTGTCACTCTCTATCACTCTCTGACACTCTGTCACTCTCTATCACTCTCTGACACTCTCTATCACTCTCTGACACTCTCTGACACTCTCACATGCTCTCTATCACTCTGTATCACTCACTGACACTCTCAGACACTCTCTATCGCTCTCTGACACACACTGTCACTCTCAGACACTCTCTTTCACTCTCTGTCACTCTCAGACACTCTAAGACACTCTCTATCACTCTCTGACACTCTCCATCTCTCTCTGACTCTCTCTATCGCTCTCTGACACTCTCTGACACACTCAATCACTCTCTATCACTCCCTGACACACTCTGACACTCTCTGTCACTCTATGACATTCTCTGACACTCTCGATCACTCTCTATCACTCTCTGACAGACTCTGACACTCTCTGACACACTCAATCACTCTCTATCACACTCTGACACACTCTGACACTCTCTATCACTCCATGACATTCTCTGACACTCTCTATCACTCTCTATCACGCTCTGACACAATCTGACACCCTCTGACACACTCTGGCAATCTCTGACACTCTCTGACACTCTCTATCACTCTCTATCACTCTCTGACACTCTCTGACACTCTCTGACAATCTCAGAGGCTCTCTATCACTCTCTATCACTCTCTGACACACTCAGACACTCTCTATCACTCTCTGACACTCACTGACACTCTCAGACACTCTCTGTCACTCTCTATCACTCTCTGACACTCTCTGTCACTCTCTATCACTCTCTGACACTCTCTATCACTCTCTGACACTCTCTGACACTCTCACAGGCTCTCTATCACTCTGTATCACTCACTGACACTCTCAGACACTCTCTATCACTCTCTGACACACACTGACACTCTCAGACACTCTCTTTCACTCTCTGTCACTCTCAGACACACTCAGACACTCTCTATCACTCTCTGGCACTCTCTATCTCTCTCTGACTCTCTCTATCGCTCTCTGACACTCTCTGACACTCTCTGACAATCTCAGAGGCTCTCTATCACTCTCTATCACTCTCTGACACACTCAGACACTCTCTATCACTCTCTGACACTCACTGACACTCTCAGACACTCTCTGTCACTCTCTGTCACTCTCAGGCTCTCTCAGACATACTCTTTCACTCTCTATCACACTCTGACGCTCTCTGACGCTCTCAGACACTCTCTATCACTCTCTGTCACTCTCTGACACTCTCTGACTCTCTCTGACTCTCTCCGACACTCTCTGGCACTCTCTGACACTCACTGACACTCTCAGACACACTCAATCACTCTCTATCACTCTTTGACACTCTCTGACACTCTCTATCACTCTCTGTCACTCTCTGACACACTCTGACACTCTCTATCACTCTCTGACACTCTCTGTCACTCTCTATCACTCTCTGACACTCTCTATCACTCTCTGACACTCTCTGACACTCTCAGAGGCTCTCTATCACTCTCTATCACTCACTGACACTATCAGACACTCTCTATCACTCTCTGACACTCACTGACACTCTCAGACTCTCTCTGTCACTTTCAGACACTCAGTGACACTCTCAGACGCTCTCTGTCACTCTCAGACACACTCTATCAGTCTCTGACACTCTCTATCAATCTCTGACACTCTCTGACACACTCAGACACTCTGTGACACACTCTGACACTCTCTATCACTCTATGACACTCTCTGACGCTCTCCATCACTCTCTATCACTCTATGACACTCTCTATCACTCTCTTACACTCTCTGACACTCTCTATCACTCTCTGAATCTCTCTGACACTCTCAGAGGCTCTCTATCACACTCTATCACTCACTGACACTCTCAGACACTATCACTCTCTGACACTCACTGACACTCTCAGACACTCTATTTCACTCTCTGTCACTCTCAGACACTCTCATACAGTCTCTATCACTCTCTGACACTCTCTATCACTCTCTGACACTCTCTGACACACTCAATCACTCTCTATCACTCTCTGACACACTCTGACTGTCTCTATCACTCTATGACACTCTCTGACACACTCTATCACTCTCTGTCACTCTCTGACACTCTCTGACACTCTCTGACACTCTCTGACACTCTCAGACACACTCAGACACTCTCTATCACTCACTGACACTCTCAGACACTCTATTTCACTCTCTGTCACTCTCAGACACTCTCATACAGTCTCTATCACTCTCTGACACTCTCTATCACTCTCTGACACTCTCTGACACACTCAATCACTCTCTATCACTCTCTGACACACTCTGACTGTCTCTATCACTCTATGACACTCTCTGACACTCTCTATCACTCTCTGTCACTCTCTGACACACTCTGACACTCTCTGACACTCTCTGACACTCTCAGACACTCTCTGTCACTCTCTATCACTCTCTGACACTCTGTCACTCTCTAAAACTCTCTGACACTCTCTATCACTCTCTGACACTCTCTGACACACTCACAGGCTCTCTATCACTCTGTATCACTCACTGACACTCTCAGACACTCTCTATCGCTCTCTGACACACACTGACACTCTCAGACACTCTCTTTCACTCTCTGTCACTCTCAGACACTCTCAGACACTCTCTATCACTCTCTGACACTCTCTATCTCTCTCTGACTCTCTCTATCGCTCTCTGACACTCTCTGACACACTCAATCACTCTCTATCACTCCCTGACACACTCTGACACTCTCTGTCACTCTATGACATTCTCTGACACTCTCGATCACTCTCTATCACTCTCTGACAGACTCTGACACTCTCTGACACACTCAATCACTCTCTATCACACTCTGACACACTCTGACACTCTCTATCACTCCATGACATTCTCTGACACTCTCTATCACTCTCTATCACGCTCTGACACAATCTGACACCCTCTGACACACTCTGGCAATCTCTGACACTCTCTGACACTCTCTATCACTCTCTATCACTCTCTGACACTCTCTGACACTCTCTGACAATCTCAGAGGCTCTCTATCACTCTCTATCACTCTCTGACACACTCAGACACTCTCTATCACTCTCTGACACTCACTGACACTCTCAGACACTCTCTGTCACTCTCTATCACTCTCTGACACTCTCTGTCACTCTCTATCACTCTCTGACGCTCTCTATCACTCTCTGACACTCTCTGACACTCTCACAGGCTCTCTATCACTCTGTATCACTCACTGACACTCTCAGACACTCTCTATCACTCTCTGACACACACTGACACTCTCAGACACTCTCTTTCACTCTCTGTCACTCTCAGACACACTCAGACACTCTCTATCACTCTCTGGCACTCTCTATCTCTCTCTGACTCTCTCTATCGCTCTCTAACACTCTCTGACACTCTCTGACAATCTCAGAGGCTCTCTATCACTCTCTATCACTCTCTGACACACTCAGACACTCTCTATCACTCTCTGACACTCACTGACACTCTCAGACACTCTCTGTCACTCTCTGTCACTCTCAGGCTCTCTCAGACATACTCTTTCACTCTCTATCACACTCTGACGCTCTCTGACGCTCTCAGACACTCTCTATCACTCTCTGTCACTCTCTGACACTCTCTGACTCTCTCCGACACTCTCTGGCACTCTCTGACACTCACTGACACTCTCAGACACACTCAATCACTCTCTATCACTCTTTGACACTCTCTGACACTCTCTATCACTCTCTGTCACTCTCTGACACACTCTGACACTCTCTATCACTCTCTGACACTCTCTGTCACTCTCTATCACTCTCTGACACTCTCTATCACTCTCTGACACTCTCTGACACTCTCAGAGGCTCTCTATCACTCTCTATCACTCACTGACACTCTCAGACGCTCTCTGTCACTCTCAGACACACTCTATCACTCTCTGACACTCTCTATCAATCTCTGACACTCTCTGACACACTCAGACACTCTGTGACACACTCTGACACTCTCTATCACTCTATGACACTCTCTGACGCTCTCCATCACTCTCTATCACTCTATGACACTCTCTATCACTCTCTTACACTCTCTGACACTCTCTATCACTCTCTGAATCTCTCTGACACTCTCAGAGGCTCTCTATCACACTCAATCACTCACTGACACTCTCAGACACTATCACTCTCTGACACTCACCGACACTCTCAGACACTCTATTTCACTCTCTGTCACTCTCAGACACTCTCATACAGTCTCTATCACTCTCTGACACTCTCTATCACTCTCTGACACTCTCTGACACACTCAATCACTCTCTATCACTCTCTGACACACTCTGACTGTCTCTATCACTCTATGACACTCTCTGACACACTCTATCACTCTCTGTCACTCTCTGACACACTCTGACACTCTCTGACACTCTCTGACACTCTCAGACACTCCCTGTCACTCTCTATCTCTCTCTGACACTCTC
This sequence comes from Heterodontus francisci, assembly GCF_036365525.1. Lineage (NCBI taxonomy): Eukaryota > Metazoa > Chordata > Chondrichthyes > Heterodontiformes > Heterodontidae > Heterodontus > Heterodontus francisci. Next base: position 15,443,779 of record NC_090405.1, read on the forward strand.
TGTCACTCTCTATCATTCTCTGACACTCTCTATCACTCTCTGACACTCTCTGACACTCTCACAGGCTCTCTATCACTCTCTATCACTCACTGACACTCTCAGACACTCTCTATCACTCTCTGACACACACTGACACTCTCAGACACTCTCTTTCACTCTCTGTCACTCTCAGACACTCTCTATCACTCTCTGACACTCTCTATCTCTCTCTGACTCTCTCTAACGCTCTCTGACACTCTCTGACACACTCAATCACTCTCTATCACTCCCTGACACACTCTGACACTTTCTATCACTCTATGACATTCTCTGACACTCTCGATCACTCTCTATCACTCTCTGACAGACTCTGACACTCTCTGACACACGCAATCACTCTCTATCACTCTCTGACACACTCTGGCAATCTCTGACACTCTCTGACACTCTCTGACACTGTCTATCACTCTCTATCACTCTCTGACACTCTCTGACAATCTCAGAGGCTCTCTATCACTCTCTATCACTCTCTGACACACTCAGACACTCTCTAGCACTCTCTGACACTCACTGACACTCTCAGACACTCTCTGTCACTCTCTGTCACTCTCAGGCTCTCTCAGACATACTCTATAACTCTCTATCACACTCTGAAGCTCTCTGACGCTCTCAGACACTCTCTATCACTCTCTATCACTCTCTGACACTCTCTGACACTCTCCGACACTCTCTGGCACTCTCTGACACTCTCTGACACTCACTGAAACTCTCAGACACACTCAATCACTCTCCATCACTCCCTGACACTCTCTGACACTCTCGGACACTCTCTATCACTCTCTGACACTCTCTATCACTCTCTGACATTCTCAGACTCTCTCTATCACTCTCTGACACTCTCTATCACGCTCTGGCACTCTCTGACAATCTCTGTCACTCTATGACACTCTCTGACACTCTCCATCACTCTCTGACACTCTCTGATACTCTCCGACGCTCTCAGACACTCTCTATCAATCTGTATCACTCTCTGACACTCTCTGACACTCTCGGACACTCTCTATCACACTCTGACGCTCTCTGACGCTCTCTGACGCTCTCAGACACTCTCTAACACTCTCTAACACTCTCTATCACTCTCTGACACGCTCTGGCACACTCAGACACTCTCTATCACTCTCTTACACTCACTGACACTCTCAGACACTCTCTTTCACTCTCTGTCACTCTCAGATACTCTCAGACACTCTCTATCACTCTCTGACACTCTCTATCACTCTCTGACACTCTCTATCGCTCTCTGACACTCTCTGACACACTCAATCACTCTCTATCACTCTTTGACACTCTCTGACACTCTCTATCACTCTCTGTCACTCTCTGACACTCTCTGACACTCTCAGACACACTATTTCACTCTCTGTCACTCTCAGACACTCTCATACAGTCTCTATCACTCTCTGACACTCTCTATCACTCTCTGACACTCTCAGACACTCTGTTTCACTCTCTGTCACTCTCAGACACTCTCTATCACTCTCTGACACTCTCTATCACTCTCTGACACTCTCTGTCACTCTCTACCACTCTCTGACACTCTCTATCACTCTCTGACACTCTCTGACAATCTCAGAGGCTCTCTATCACTCTCTATCACTCTCTGACACTCTCAGACACTCTCTATCACTCTCTGACACTCACTGACACTTTCAGACTCTCTCTGTCACTTTCAGACACTCACTGACACTCTCAGACGCTCTCTGTCACTCTCAGACACACTCTATCACTCTCTGACACTCTCTGACACCCTCTATCAATCTCTGACACTCTCTGACACACTCAGACACTCTGTGACACACTCTGACACTCTCTATCACTCTATGAAACTCTCTGAAGCTCTCTATCACTCTCTATCACTCTCTGACACTCTCTATCACTCTCTTACACTCTCTGACACTCTCTATCACTCTCTGACACTCTCTGAGACTCTCAGAGGCTCTCCATCACTCTCTATCACTCACTGACACTCTCAGACACTCCCTTTCACTCTCTGTCACTCTCAGACACTCTCTATCACTCTCTGACACTCTATATCTCTCTCTGACACTCTCTATCGCTCTCTGATACTCTCTGACACACTCAATCACTCTCTATCACTCTCTGACACACTCTGACACTCTCTATCACTCTATGACATTCTCTGACACTCTCGATCACTCTCTATCACTCTCTGACAGACTCTGACACTCTCTATCACTCTCAGACACTCTCTGTCACTCTCTATCACTCTCTGACACTCTATCACTCTCTGACACTCTCTATAACTCTCTATCACTCTCTGACACTCTCTATCACTCGCTGACACTCTCTGACACTCTCTATCACACTCTGACACTGTCTGACACTCTCCATCACTCAATGACACACTCTGAAACTCTCTATCACTCTCTATCACTCTCCATCACTTTCTGACACTCTCAATCACTCTCTGACTCTCTTTGACACTCTCTGACACTCTCTGACACTCTCATGCACTCTCTATCACTCTCTGACACTCTCCGACACTCTCAGACACTCTCTATCACTCTCTATCACTCTCTGACACACTCTGACACTCACAGACACACTCTATCACACTCCATATCACTCTCTGACACTCTCTGACACTCTCTATCACTCTCTGACAGTCTCTATCTTTCTCTGACACTCTCTATCGCTCTCTGACACCCCTCTGACACTCTCTGACACTCTCAATCACTCTCTATCACTCTTTGACACTCTCTGACACTCTCTATCACTCTCTGTCACTCTCTGACACACTCTGACACTCTCTGACAATCTCTATCACTCTCTGACACTCTCTATCACTCTATGACACTCTCTGTCACTCTCTATCACTCTCGGACACTCTCTATCACTCTCTGACACTCTCTGACAATCTCAGAGGCTCTCTATCACTCTCTATCACTCACTGACACTCTCAGACACTCTCTATCACTCTCTGACACTCACTGACACTCTCAGACTCTCTCTGTCACTTTCAGACACTCACTGACACTCTCAGACGCTCTCTGTCACTCTCAGACACACTCCATCACTCTCTGACACTCTCTGACACTCTCTATTAATCTCTGACAATCTCTATCAATCTCTGACACTCTCTGACACACTCAGACACTCTGTGACACACACTGACACTCTCTATCACTCTATGACACTATCTGAAGCTCCCTATCTCTCTCTATCACTCTCTGACACTCTCTATCACTCTCCTACACTCTCTGACACTCTCAGACACTCTCTATCACTCTCTGACACTCACTGACACTCTCAGACTCTCTCTGTCACTTTCAGACACTCACTGACACTCTCAGACGCTCTCTGTCACTCTCAGACACACTCTATCACTCTCTGACACTCTCTGACACTCTCTATCAATCTCTGACACTCTCTGACACACTCAGACACTCTGTGACACACTCTGACACTCTCTATCACTCTATGAAACTCTCTGAAGCTCTCTATCACTCTCTATCACTCTCTGACACTCTCTATCACTCTCTTACACTCTCTGTCACTCTCTATTACTCTCTGAATCTCTCTGACACTCTCAGAGGCTCTCTATCACACTCTATCACTCACTGACACTCTCAGACACTCTCTATCACTCTCTGACACTCACTGACACTCTCAGACACTCTATTTCACTCTCTGTCACTCTCAGACACTCTCAAACAGTCTCTATCACTCTCTGACACTCTCTATCACTCTCTGACACTCTCTGACATACTCAATCACTCTCTATCACTCTCTGACACACTCTGACTGTCTCTATCACGCTATGACACTTTCTAACACTCTCTATCACTCTCTGTCACTCTCTGACACACTCTGACACTCCCTGACACTCTCAGACACTCTCTGTCACTCTCTATCACTCTCTGACACTCTCTGTCACTCTCTGTCACTCTCTATCACTCTCTGACACTCTCTGTCACTCTCTATCACTCTCTGACACTCTCTATCACTCTCTGACACTCTCTGACACTCTCAGAGGCTCTCCATCACTCTCTATCACTCACTGACACTCTCAGACACTCTCTATCACTCTCTGACACACACTGACACTCTCAGACACTCCCTTTCACTGTCTGTCACTCTCAGACGCTCTCAGACACTCTCTATCACTCTCTGACACTCTCTATCTCTCTCTGACACTCTCTATCGCTCTCTGATACTCTCTGACACACTCAATCACTCTCTATCACTCTCTGACACACTCTGACACTCTCTATCACTCTATGACATTCTCTGACACTCTCGATCACTCTCTATCACTCTCTGACAGACTCTGACACTCTCTATCACTCTCAGACACTCTCTGTCACTCTCTATCACTCTCTGACACTCTATCACTCTCTGACACTCTCTATCACTCTCTATCAATCTCTGACACTCTCTATCACTCGCTGACACTCTCTGACACTCTCTATCACACTCTGACACTGTCTGACACTCTCCATCACTCAATGACACACTCTGAAACTCTCTATCACTCTCTATCACTCTCCATCACTTTCTGACACTCTCAATCACTCTCTGACTCTCTTTGACACTCTCTGACACTCTCTGACACTCTCATGCACTCTATATCACTCTCTGACACTCTCTGACACTCTCAGACACTCTCTATCACTCTCTATCACTCTCTGACACACTCTGACACTCACAGACACACTCTATCACACTCCGTATCACTCTCTGACACTCTCTATCACTCTCTGACACTCTCTATCTCTCTCTGACACTCTCTATCGCTCTCTGACACTCTCTGACACGCTCAATCACTCTCTATCACTCTTTGACACTCTCTGACACTCTCTATCACTCTCTGTCACTCTCTGACACACTCTGACACTCTCTGTCACTCTCTATCACTCTCTGACACTCTATCACTCTCTGACACTCTCTATCACTCTCTATCAATCTCTGACACTCTCTATCACTCGCTGACACTCTCTGACACTCTCTATCACACTCTGACACTGTCTGACACTCTCCATCACTCAATGACACACTCTGAAACTCTCTATCACTCTCTATCACTCTCCATCACTTTCTGACACTCTCAATCACTCTCTGACTCTCTTTGACACTCTCTGACACTCTCTGACACTCTCATGCACTCTATATCACTCTCTGACACTCTCTGACACTCTCAGACACTCTCTATCACTCTCTATCACTCTCTGACACACTCTGACACTCACAGACACACTCTATCACACTCCGTATCACTCTCTGACACTCTCTATCACTCTCTGACACTCTCTATCTCTCTCTGACACTCTCTATCGCTCTCTGACACTCTCTGACACGCTCAATCACTCTCTATCACTCTTTGACACTCTCTGACACTCTCTATCACTCTCTGTCACTCTCTGACACACTCTGACACTCTCTGACAATCTCTATCACTCTCTGACACTCTCTATCACTCTCTGACACTCTCTGTCACTCTCTATCACTCTCTGACACTCTCTATCACTCTCTGACACTCTCTGACAATCTCAGAGGCTCTCTATCACTCTCTATCACTCACTGACACTCTCAGACACTCTCTATCACTCTCTGACACTCACTGACACTCTCAGACTCTCTCTGTCACTTTCAGACACTCACTGACACTCTCAGACGCTCTCTGTCACTCTCAGACACACTCCATCACTCTCTGACACTCTCTGACACTCTCTATCAATCTCTGACACTCTCGATCAATCTCTGACACTCTCTGACACACTCAGACACTCTGTGACACACTCTGACACTCTCTATCACTCTATGACACTCTCTGAAGCTCTCTATCACTCTCTGTCACTCTCTGACACTCTCTATCACTCTCTTACACTCTCTGACACTCTCAGACACTCTCTATCACTCTCTGACACTCACTGACACTCTCAGACTCTCTCTGTCACTTTCAGACACTCACTGACACTCTCAGACGCTCTCTGTCACTCTCAGACACACTCTATCACTCTCTGACACTCTCTGAAACTCTCTATCAATCTCTGACACTCTCTGACACACTCAGACACTCTGTGACACACTCTGACACTCTCTATCACTCTCTGAAACTCTCTGAAGCTCTCTATCACTCTCTATCACTCTCTGACACTCTCTATCACTCTCTTACACTCTCTGACACTCTCTATTACTCTCTGAATCTCTCTGACACTCTCAGAGGCTCTCTATCACACTCTATCACTCACTGACACTCTCAGACACTCTCTATCACTCTCTGACACTCACTGACACTCTCAGACACTCTATTTCACTCTCTGTCACACTCAGACACTCTCAAACAGTCTCTATCACTCTCTGACACGCTCTATCACTCTCTGACACTCTCTGACACACTCAATCACTCTCTATCACTCTCAGACACTCTCTGTCACTCTCTATCACTCTCTGACACTCTCTGTCACTCTCAGACACTCTCTATCACTCTCTGACACTCACTGACACTCTCAGACTCTCTCTGTCACTTTCAGACACTCACTGACACTCTCAGACGCTCTCTGTCACTCTCAGACACACTCTATCACTCTCTGACACTCTCTGACACTCTCTATCAATCTCTGACACTCTCTGACACACACAGACACTCTGTGACACACTCTGACACTCTCTATCACTCTATGAAACTCTCTGAAGCTCTCTATCACTCTCTATCACTCTCTGACACTCTCTATCACTCTCTTACACTCTCTGTCACTCTCTATTACTCTCTGAATCTCTCTGACACTCTCAGAGGCTCTCTATCACACTCTATCACTCACTGACACTCTCAGACACTCTCTATCACTCTCTGACACTCACTGACACTCTCAGACACTCTATTTCACTCTCTGTCACTCTCAGACACTCTCAAACAGTCTCTATCACTCTCTGACACTCTCTATCACTCTCTGACACTCTCTGACATACTCAATCACTCTCTATCACTCTCTGACACACTCTGACTGTCTCTATCACGCTATGACACTTTCTAACACTCTCTATCACTCTCTGTCACTCTCTGACACACTCTGACACTCTCTGACACTCTCAGACACTCTCTGTCACTCTCTATCACTCTCTGACACTCTCTGTCACTCTCTGTCACTCTCTATCACTCTCTGACACTCTCTGTCACTCTCTATCACTCTCTGACACTCTCTATCACTCTCTGACACTCTCTGACACTCTCAGAGGCTCTCCATCACTCTCTATCACTCACTGACACTCTCAGACACTCTCTATCACTCTCTGACACACACTGACACTCTCAGACACTCCCTTTCACTGTCTGTCACTCTCAGACGCTCTCAGACACTCTCTATCACTCTCTGACACTCTCTATCTCTCTCTGACACTCTCTATCGCTCTCTGATACTCTCTGACACACTCAATCACTCTCTATCACTCTCTGACACACTCTGACACTCTCTATCACTCTATGACATTCTCTGACACTCTCGATCACTCTCTATCACTCTCTGACAGACTCTGACACTCTCTATCACTCTCAGACACTCTCTGTCACTCTCTATCACTCTCTGACACTCTATCACTCTCTGACACTCTCTATCACTCTCTATCAATCTCTGACACTCTCTATCACTCGCTGACACTCTCTGACACTCTCTATCACACTCTGACACTGTCTGACACTCTCCATCACTCAATGACACACTCTGAAACTCTCTATCACTCTCTATCACTCTCCATCACTTTCTGACACTCTCAATCACTCTCTGACTCTCTTTGACACTCTCTGACACTCTCTGACACTCTCATGCACTCTATATCACTCTCTGACACTCTCTGACACTCTCAGACACTCTCTATCACTCTCTATCACTCTCTGACACACTCTGACACTCACAGACACACTCTATCACACTCCGTATCACTCTCTGACACTCTCTATCACTCTCTGACACTCTCTATCTCTCTCTGACACTCTCTATCGCTCTCTGACACTCTCTGACACGCTCAATCACTCTCTATCACTCTTTGACACTCTCTGACACTCTCTATCACTCTCTGTCACTCTCTGACACACTCTGACACTCTCTGACAATCTATATCACTCTCTGACACTCTCTATCACTCTCTGACACTCTCTGTCACTCTCTATCACTCTCTGACACTCTCTATCACTCTCTGACACTCTCTGACAATCTCAGAGGCTCTCTATCACTCTCTATCACTCACTGACACTCTCAGACACTCTCTATCACTCTCTGACACTCACTGACACTCTCAGACTCTCTCTGTCACTTTCAGACACTCACTGACACTCTCAGACGCTCTCTGTCACTCTCAGACACACTCCATCACTCTCTGACACTCTCTGACACTCTCTATCAATCTCTGACACTCTCGATCAATCTCTGACACTCTCTGACACACTCAGACACTCTGTGACACACTCTGACACTCTCTATCACTCTATGACACTCTCTGAAGCTCTCTATCACTCTCTGTCACTCTCTGACACTCTCTATCACTCTCTTACACTCTCTGACACTCTCAGACACTCTCTATCACTCTCTGACACTCACTGACACTCTCAGACTCTCTCTGTCACTTTCAGACACTCACTGACACTCTCAGACGCTCTCTGTCACTCTCAGACACACTCTATCACTCTCTGACACTCTCTGAAACTCTCTATCAATCTCTGACACTCTCTGACACACTCAGACACTCTGTGACACACTCTGACACTCTCTATCACTCTCTGAAACTCTCTGAAGCTCTCTATCACTCTCTATCACTCTCTGACACTCTCTATCACTCTCTTACACTCTCTGACACTCTCTATTACTCTCTGAATCTCTCTGACACTCTCAGAGGCTCTCTATCACACTCTATCACTCACTGACACTCTCAGACACTCTCTATCACTCTCTGACACTCACTGACACTCTCAGACACTCTATTTCACTCTCTGTCACACTCAGACACTCTCAAACAGTCTCTATCACTCTCTGACACGCTCTATCACTCTCTGACACTCTCTGACACACTCAATCACTCTCTATCACTCTCAGACACTCTCTGTCACTCTCTATCACTCTCTGACACTCTCTGTCACTCTCTGTCACTCTCTATCACTCTCTGACAATCTCTGTCACTCTCTATCACTCTCTGACACTCTCTATCACTCTCTGACACTCTCTGACACTCTCAGAGGCTCTCCATCACTCTCTATCACTCACTGACACTCTCAGACACTCTCTATCACTCTCTGACACACACTGACACTCTCAGACACTCCCTTTCACTGTCTGTCACTCTCAGACACTCTCAGACACTCTCTATCACTCTCTGACACTCTCTATCTCTCTCTGACACTCTCTATCGCTCTCTGATACTCTCTGACACACTCAATCACTCTCTATCACTCTCTGACACACTCTGACACTCTCTATCACTCTATGACATTCTCTGACACTCTCGATCACTCTCTATCACTCTCTGACAGACTCTGACACTCTCTATCACTCTCAGACACTCTCTGTCACTCTCTATCACTCTCTGACACTCTATCACTCTCTGACACTCTCTATCACTCTCTATCACTCTCTGACACTCTCTATCACTCGCTGACACTCTCTGACACTCTCTATCACACTCTGACACTGTCTGACACTCTCCATCACTCAATGACACACTCTGAAACTCTCTATCACTCTCTATCACTCTCCATCACTTTCTGACACTCTCAATCACTCTCTGACTCTCTTTGACACTCTCTGACACTCTCTGACACTCTCTGACACTCTCATGCACTCTCATGCACTCTCTATCACTCTCTGACAATCTCTGACACTCTCAGACACTCTCTATCACTCTCTATCACTCTCTGACACACTCTGACACTCACAGACACACTCTATCACACTCCGTATCACTCTCTGACACTCTCTGACACTCTCTATCACTCTCTGACACTCTCTATCTCTCTCTGACACTCTCTATCGCTCTCTGACACTCTCTGACACTCTCTGACACGCTCAATCACTCTCTATCACTCTTTGACACTCTCTGACACTCTCTATCACTCTCTGTCACTCTCTGACACACTCTGACACTCTCTGACAATCTCTATCACTCTCTGACACTCTCTATCACTCTCTGACACTCTCTGTCACGCTCTATCACTCTCTGACACTCTCTATCACTCTCTGACACTCTCTGACAATCTCAGAGGCTCTCTGTCACTTTCAGACACTCACTGACACTCTCAGACGCTCTCTGTCACTCTCAGACACACTCCATCACTCTCTGACACTCTCTGACACTCTCTATCAATCTCTGACACTCTCTATCAATCTCTGACACTCTCTGACACACTCAGACACTCTGTGACAAACTCTGACACTCTCTATCACTCTTTGACACTCTCTGAAGCTCTCTATCACTCTCTATCACTCTCTGACACTCTCTATCACTCTCTTACACTCTCTGACACTCTCTATCACTCTCTGAATCTCTCTGACACTCTCAGACACTCTCTATCACTCTCTGACACTCACTGACACTCTCAGACACTCTATTTCACTCTCTGTCACTCTCAGACACTCTCATACAGTCTCTATCACTCTCTGACACTCTCATTCACTCTCTGACACTCTCTGACAAACTCAATCACTCTCTACCACTCTCTGACACACTCTGAATGTCTCTATCACTCTTTGACACTCTCTGACACCCTATATCACTCTCTGTCACTCTCTGACACACTCTGTCACTCTCAGACACTCTCTGTCACTCTCTATCACTCTCTGACACTCTCTGTCACTCTCTATCACTCTCTGACACTCTCTATCACTCTCTGACACTCTCTGTCACTCTCTATCACTCTCTGACACTCTCTATCACTCTCTGACACTCTCTGACACTCTCAGAGGCTCTCTATCACTCTCTATCACTCACTGACACTCTCAGACACTCTCTATCACTCTCTGACACACACTGACACTCTCAGACACTCTCTTTCACTCTCTGTCACTCTCAGACACTCTCTATCACTCTCTGACACTCTCTATCTCTCTCTGACACTCTCTATCGCTCTCTGATACTCTCTGACACACTCAATCACTCTCTATCACTCTCTGACACACTCTGACACTCTCTATCTCTCTATGACATTCTCTGACACTCTCGATCACTCTCTATCACTCTCTGACAGACTCTGACACTCTCTGACACTCTCAGACACTCTCTGTCACTCTCTATCACTCTCTGACACTCTATCACTCTCTGACACTCTCTATCACTCTCTGACACTCTTTATCACTCGCTGACACTCTCTGACACTCTATATCACACTCTGACACTGTCTGACACTCTCTATCACTCAATGACAAACTCTGAAACTCTCTATCACTCTCTATCACTCTCCATCACTTTCTGACACTCTCAATCACTCTCTGACTCTCTTTGACACTCTCTGACACTCTCATGCACTCTCTATCACTCTCTGACACTCTCTGACACTCTCAGACACTCTGTATCACTCTCTATCACTCTCTGACATACTCTGACACTCACAGACACACTCTATCAAACTCCGTATCACTCTCTGACACTCTCTGACACTCTCTATCACTCTCTGACACTCTCTATCTCTCTCTGACACTCTCTATCGCTCTCTGACACACTCTGACACTCACAGACACACTCTATCACACTCCGTATCACTCTCTGACACTCTCTGACACTCTCTATCGCTCTCTGACACTCTCTGACACGCTCTATCACTCTCTATCACTCTCTGACACTCTTTAACACTCTCTGACACTCTCTATCACTCAATGGCACTCTATGGCACTCTCTGACACTCTGTATCACTCTCTATCACGCTCTGACACTCTCTGACACCCTCTGACACACACTGGCACACTCTGACACTCTCTCTGACACTCTCTATCACTCTCTGACAATCTCAGAGGCGCTCAATCACTCTCTATAACTCTCTGACACTCTCAGGCACTCTCTGACACTCTCTGACACACTCAATCACTCTCCACCACTCTCGGACACACTCTATCACTCTATGACACTCTCTGACATTCTCTATCACTCTCTATCACTCTCTGACACACTCTGACACTCTCAGACACTCTCTATCACTCTCTATCTATCTCTGATACTCTCTGACACTCTCTGACACGCTCAGACACTCTGTATCACTCTCTGACACTCACTGACACTCTCTATCACTCTATATCACTCTCTTAAACTCTCTATCAGTTTCTGACACTCTCAATCACTCTCTGACTTTCTCTGACACTTTCTGACACTCTCAGACACTCTCTATCACTCTCTGACACTCTCTGACACACTGTGACAAACTCAGACACACTCTATCACACTACGTTTCACTCGCTGACACTCTCTGACACTCTCTATCACTCTCTGACACTCTCTATCACTCTCTATCACTCTCTGACACTCTCTGACACTCTCCATCACTATCTATCACACTCTGACACTCTCTGACACTCTCTGACACTCTCTATCACTCTCTATCACTCTCTGACACTCTCCATCACTATCTATCACACTCTGACACTCTCTGACACTCTCTGACACTCTCTAACTCTCTCCATCACTCTCTGACACGCTCTATCACTCTCTGACACGCTCTATCACTCTGTATCACTCTCTGACACACTCTGACACACTCTGACACTCTCTGACACTCTCTGACACTCTCTATCACTCTCGGACACTCTCTGACACTCTCAGATGCTCTGTATCACTCTCTATCACTCTCTGACACTCTCAGACACTCTCTATCACTCTCTGACAATCACTGACAGTCTCAGAAATTCTCTGTCACTCTCTATCACTCTCAGACACTGTCAGACACTCTCTATCGCTCTCTGACACTCTCTGACACACTCAATCATTCTCTATCACTCTCTGACACTCTCTGACACTCTCTATCACTCTATGACACTCTCTGACACTCTCTATCACTCTCTGTCACTCTCTGACACACTCTGACATTCTCTGACACTCTCAGACACTCTCTGTCACTCTCTATCACTCTCTGACACTCTCTATCAATCTCTGACACTCTATGACACTCTCTAGCACTCACTGAAACACTCAGACACTCTCTGTCACTCTCAGACACTCTCTGTCCCTCTCAAACACTCTCAGACACTCTCAGACTCTCCCCATCACTCTCTGACACTCTCTATCACTCTCTGACACTCTCCTTCGTTCTCTGACACTCTCTGTCACTCTCAAACACTCTCAGACACTCTCAGACAGTCTCTATCACTCTCTATCACTCTCTGACACACTCTGACACTGTCAGAAATTCTCTCTCAATCTCTGACACTCTCAGACACTCTCTCTCACTCTCTGACACTCTCTATCACTCTCCGACATTCTCAGACACTCTCTGTCACTCTCTGACACTCTCTATCACTCTCTGGCACTCTCTATCACTCTCTGACACTCACTGACACTCTCTATCACTCTCTGTCACTCTCAGACACTCTCAGACATTCTCTATCACTCTCCATCACACTCTGATGCTCTCTGACGCTCTCAGACACTTTCTATCTCTATCTCTCACTCTCTGACACTCTCTGACACTCTCCGACACTCTCTGGCACTCTCTGAAACCACCTGACACTCACTGACACTCTCTGACACACTCAATCACTCTCTATCACTCTCTGATACACTTTGACTGTCTCTATCACTTCTATGACACTCTCTGACACTCTCTTTCACTCTCTGTCACTCTCTGACACACTCTGACACTCTCTGACACTCTCAGACACTCTCTGTCACTCTCTATCACTCTCTGACACTCTCTGTCACTCTCTATCACTCTCTGACACTCTCTATCACTCTCTGACACTCTCAGAGGCTCTCTATCACTCTCTATCACTCACTGACACTCTCAGACACTCCCTATCACTCTCTGACACACACTGACACTCTCAGACACTCTCTTTCACTCTCTGTCACTCTCAGACCCTCTCAGACACTCTCTATCACTCTTTGACACTCTCTATCTCTTTCTGACGCTCTCTATCGCTCTCTGACACTCTCTGACACACTCAATCACTCTCTATCACTCTCTGACACACTCTGACATTCTCTATCACTCTATGACATTCTCTGACACTCTCGATCACTCTCTATCACTCTCTGACAGACTCTGACACTCTCTGACACTCTCTGTCACTCTCTATCACTCTCTGACACTCTCTATCACTCTCTGACACTCTCTGACACTCTCAGAGGCTCTCTATCACTCTCTATCACTCACTGACACTCTCAGACACTCTCTGACACACACTGACGCTCTCAGACACTCTCTTTCACTCTCTGTCACTCTCAGACACTCTCAGACACTCTCTATCACTCTCTGACACTCTCTATCTCTCTCTGACACTCTCTATCGCTCTCTGATACTCTCTGACACACTCAATCACTCTATGACATTCTCTGATACTCTCGATCACTCTCTATCACTCTCTGACAGACTCTGACACTCTCTGACACTCTCAGAGACTCTCTGTCACTCTCTATCACTCTCTGACACTCTCTATCACTCTCTATCACTCTCTATCACTCTCTGACACTCTCTATCACTCTCTGACACTCTCTGACACTCTCTATCACACTCTGACACTGTCTGACACTCTCTATCACTCAATGACACACTCTGAAACTCTCTATCACTCTCTATCACTCTCCATCACTTTCTGACACTCTCAATCACTCTCTGACTCTCTTTTACACTCTGTGACACTCTGTGACACTCTCTGACACTCTCAGGCACTCTCTATCACTCTCTGACACTCTCTGACATTCTCTGACACTCTCTATCACTGTCTATCACTCTCTGACACACTCTGACACTCACAGACACACTCTATCACACTCCGTATCACTCTCTGACATTCTCTGACACTCTCTCTGACACTCTCTGACACTCTCTATCACTCTCTGACAATCTCTAACGATCTCAGAGGCGCTCTATCACTCTCTATCACTCTCTGACACTCTCAGGCACTCTCTGACACTCTCTGACACACTGAATCACTCTCTACCATTCTCTGACACACTCTATCACTCTATGACACTCTCTGACATTCTCTATCACTCTCTATCAGTCTCTGACACACTCTGACACTCTCAGACACTCTCTATCACTCTCTATCAATCTCTGATACTCTCTGACACTCTCTGACATGCTCAGACACTCTCTATCACTCTCTGACACTCACTGACACTCTCAGACATTCACTGTCACTCTCAGACACTCTCAGACACTCTCGATCACTCTCTGATACAATCTGACACTCTCTGAGACTCTCAGACACTCTCCACCACTCTCTATCACTCTATATCACTCTCTGAAACTCTCTATCAATTTCTGACACTCTCAATCACTCTCGGACTTTCTCTGACACTCTCTGACACTCTCAGACACTCTCTATCACTCTCTGACACACTGTGACAATCTCAGACACACTCTATCACACTCTGTATCACTCTCTGATACTCTCTGACACTCTCTATCACTCTCTGACACTCTCTGACACTCTCCATCACTATCTATCACACTATGACACTCTTTGACACTCTCTATCACTCTCCATCACTCTCTGACACGCTCTATTACTCTCTGACACGCTCTATCACTCTGGATCACTCTCTGACACTCTCTGACACACTCTGACACACTCTGACACTCTCTGACACTCTCTGACACTCTCTATCACTCTTTGACACTCTCTGACACTCTCAGATGCTCTCTATCACTCTCTATCACTCTCTGACACTCTCAGACACTCTCTATCACTCTCAGACACTGTCAGACACTCTCTATCGCTCTCTGACACTATCTGACACACTCAATCATTCTCTATCACTCTCTGACACTCTCTGACACTCTCTATCACTCTATGACACTCTCTGACACTCTCTATCACTCTCTGTCACTCTCTGACACCCTCTGACACTCTCTGACACTCTCAGACACTCTCTGTCACTCTCTATCACTCTCTGACACTCTCTATCAATCTCTGACACTCTCTGACACTCTCTATCACTCTCTGACACTCTCCTTCGCTCTCTGACACTCTCTGTCACTCTCAAACACTCTCAGACACTCTCAGACAGTCTCTATCACTCTCTATCACTCTCTGACACTCTTGACACTGTCAGAATTTCTCTCTCACTCTCTGACACTCTCAGACACTCTCTCTCACTCTCTGACACTCTCTATCACTCTCCGACATTCTCAGACACTCTCTGTCACTCTCTGACACTCTCTATCACTCTCTGGCACTCTCTATCACTCTCTGACACTCACTGACACTCTCTATCACTCTCTGTCACTCTCAGACACTCTCAGACATTCTCTATCACTCTCCATCACACTCTGATGCTCTCTGACGCTCTCAGACACTCTCTGTCACTCTCTCTCACTCTCTGACACTCTCTGACACTCTCCGACACTCTCTGGCACTCTCTGAAACTCTCTGACACTCACTGACACTCTCTGACACACTCAATCACTCTCTATCACTCTCTGACACTCTCTGACACTCTGCATCACTATCTATCACACTCTGACACTGTCTGACACTCTCTGACACTCTCTATCACTCTCTATCACTCTCTGACACGCTCTATCACTTTTTGACACGCTCTATCACTCTGTATCACTCTCTGACACACTTTGACACACTCTGACACTCTCTGACACTCTCTATCACTCTCTGACACTCTCTGACGCTCTCAGAGGCTCTCTATCACTCTCTATCACTCTCTGACACACTCAGACACTCTCTATCACTCTCTGACAATCACTGACAGTCTCAGAAATTCTCTGTCACTCTCTATCACTCTCAGACACTCTCTGTCACTCTCAAACACTCTCAGACACTCTCAGACAGGCTCTATCACTCTCTATCACTCTCTGACACTCTCTGACACTGTCAGAATTTCTCTCTCACTCTCTGACATTCTCAGACACTCTCTCTCACTCTCTGACACTCTCTATCACTCTCTGACATTCTCAGACACTCTCTGTCACTCTCTGACACTCTCTATCACTCTCTGGCACTCTCTGACACTCACTGACACCCTCTATCACTCTCTGTCACTCTCAGACACTCTCAGACATTCTCTATCACTCTCCATCACACTCTGACGCTCTCTTACGCTCTCAGACACTCTCTATCACTCTCTATCACTCTCTGACACTCTCTGACACTCTCTGAAACTCTCTGACACTCACTGACACTCTCTGACACTCTCAGACACTCTCTATCACTCTCTGACACTCTCTATCACTCTCTGACATTCTCAGACTCTCTCTAACACTCTCTGACACTCTCTATCACTCTCTGGCACTCTCTGATACTCTCCGACGCTCTCAGACACTCTCTATCAATCTGCATCACTCTCTGACACTCTCGGGCACTCTCAGACACTCTCTATCTCTCTCTATCACACTCTGACGCTCTCTGACGCTCTCAGACACACTCTATCACTCTCTGACACTCTCTAACACTCTCTGACACTCTCTGGCACACTCAGACACTCTCTATCACTCTCTGATACTCACTGACATTCACAGACACACTCAATCACTCTCTGACACACTCAATCACTCTCTGGCACTCTCTATCACTCTCTGGCACTCTCTGACACTCTCAGACACACTCAATCACTCTCCATCACTCTCTATCACTCTCTGACACACTCTGACACTCTCTGACAATCTCAGACACTCTCTATCACTCTCTATCACTTTCTATCACTCTATGACACTCTCTATCACTTTCTGACACTCTCAATCACTCTCTGACTCTCTCTGACACACTCTGACACTCTCTGACACTCTCAGACACTCTCAGACACTCTCTATCACTCACTGACACTCTCTGACATTCTCAGACACTCTCTGACACTCTCTGACACTCTCTATCAAAATCTTTCACTCTCTGACACACTCTGACAAACTCTGACACTCTCTGACAGTCTCTATCAATTTCTGACACTCTCAATCACTCTCAGACACTCTCTATCACTCACTGACACTCTCTGACATTCTCAGACACTCTCTGACACTCTCTGACACTCTCTATCAAAATCTTTCACTCTCTGACACACTCTGACACTCTCTGACACTCTCAGACACTCTCAGACACTCTCTATCACTCACTGACACTCTCTGACACTCTCAGACACTCTCAGACACTCTCTATCAATCTCCATCACTCTCTGACACACTCTGACAAACTCCATCACTCTCTGACACTCTCTGACACTCTCAGACACTCTCTGACACTCTCAGACACTCTCTGACACTCTCAGACACTCTCTATCACAATCTGACAATCTCTGACACTCTCAGACACTCTCAGACTCTCTTAGACACTCTCAGACACTCTCTATCACTCTCTGACACTCACTAACACTCTCAGACACTCTCTGTCACTCTCAGACACACTCTGACAATCTCTGACACTGTCAGACACTCACAGACTCTCTTAGACACTCTCAGACTCTCTCTATCACTCTCTGACACTCACTGACACTCTCAGACATTCTCTGACACTCTCAGAAACTCTCAGACACTCTCAGACACTCTCTATCACTCACTGACACTCTCCGACATTCTCAGACACTCTCTGACACTCTCTGACACACTCTATCAAAATCTTTAACTCTCTGACACACTCTGACAAACTCTGACACTCTCTGACAGTCTCTATCAATTTCTAACACTCTCAATCACTCTCTGACTCTCTCTGACACACTCAGACACTCTCTGACACTCTCAGACACTCTCAGACACTCTCTATCACTCTCTGACACACTCTGACAAACTCCATCACTCTCTGACACTCTCTGACAGTCTCAGACACTCTCTGACACTCTCAGACAAACTCCATCACTCTCTGACAATCTCTGACACTCTCTATCAATCTCTATCACTCTCTGACACACTCTGACACGCTCTATCACTCTCTATCACTCTCTGACACTCTTTAACACTCTCTGACACTCTCTATCACTCTCTATCACGCTCTGACACTCTCTGACACCCTCTGACACACACTGGCACACTCTGACACTCTCTCTGACACTCTCTATCACTCTCTGACAATCTCTGACAATCTCAGAGGCGCTCAATCACTCTCTATCACTCTCTGACACTCTCAGGCACTCTCTGACACTCTCTGACATTCTCTATCACTCTCTATCACTCTCTGACACACTCTGACACTCTCAGACACTCTCTATCACTCTCTATCTATCTCTGATACTCTCTGACACTCTCTGACACGCTCAGACACTCTGTATCACTCTCTGACACTCACTGACACTCTCAGACATTCACTGTCACTCTCAGACACTCTCAGACACTCTCTATCACTCTATATCACTCTCTTAAACTCTCTATCAGTTTCTGACACTCTCAATCACTCTCTGACTTTCTCTGACACTCTCTGACACTCTCAGACACTCTCTATCACTCTCTGACACTCTCTGACACACTGTGACACTCTCTGACACTCTCCATCACTATCTATCACACTCTGACACTCTCTGACACTCTCTGACACTCTCTATCACTCTCTATCACTCTCTGACACTCTCTGACACTCTCCATCACTATCTATCACACTCTGACACTCTCTGACACTCTCTGACACTCTCTAACTCTCTCCATCACTCTCTGACACGCTCTATCACTCTCTGACACGCTCTATCACTCTGTATCACTCTCTGACACTCTCTGACACACTCTGACACACTCTGACACTCTCTGACACTCTCTGACACTCTCTATCACTCTCGGACACTCTCTGACACTCTCAGATGCTCTGTATCACTCTCTATCACTCTCTGACACTCTCAGACACTCTCTATCACTCTCTGACAATCACTGACAGTCTCAGAAATTCTCTGTCACTCTCTATCACTCTCAGACACTGTCAGACACTCTCTATCGCTCTCTGACACTCTCTGACACACTCAATCATTCTCTATCACTCTCTGACACTCTCTGACACTCTCTATCACTCTATGACACTCTCTGACACTCTCTATCACTCTCTGTCACTCTCTGACACACTCTGACACTCTCTGACACTCTCAGACACTCTCTGTCACTCTCTATCACTCTCTGACACTCTCTATCAATCTCTGACACTCTATGACACTCTCTAGCACTCACTGAAACTCTCAGACACTCTCTGTCACTCTCAGACACTCTCTGTCCCTCTCAAACACTCTCAGACACTCTCAGACTCTCTCCATCACTCTCTGACACTCTATCACTCTCTGACACTCTCCTTTGTTCTCTGACACTCTCTGTCACTCTCAAACACTCTCAGACACTCTCAGACAGTCTCTATCACTCTCTATCACTCTCTGACACTCTCTGACACTGTCAGAAATTCTCTCTCAATCTCTGACACTCTCAGACACTCTCTCTCTCACTCTCTGACACTCTCTATCACTCTCCGACATTCTCAGACACTCTCTATCACTCTCTGGCACTCTCTATCACTCTCTGACACTCACTGACACTCTCTATCACTCTCTGTCACTCTCAGACACTCTCAGACATTCTCTATCACTCTCCATCACACTCTGATGCTCTCTGACGCTCTCAGACACTTTCTATCTCTATCTCTCACTCTCTGACACTCTCTGACACTCTCCGACACTCTCTGGCACTCTCTGAAACCACCTGACACTCACTGACACTCTCTGACACACTCAATCACTCTCTATCACTCTCTGACACACTTTGACTGTCTCTATCACTTCTATGACACTCTCTGACACTCTCTATCACTCTCTGTCACTCTGTGACACACTCTGACACTCTCTGACACTCTCAGACACTCTCTGTCACTCTCTATCACTCTCTGACACTCTCTGTCACTCTCTATCACTCTCTGACACTCTATATCACTCTCTGACACTCTCAGAGGCTCTCTATCACTCTCTATCACTCACTGACACTCTCAGACACTCTCTATCACTCTCTGACACACACTGACACTCTCAGACACTCTCTTTCACTCTCTGTCACTCTCAGACCCTCTCAGACACTCTCTATCACTCTTTGACACTCTCTATCTCTTTCTGACACTCTCTATCGCTCTCTGACACTCTCTGACACACTCAATCACTCTCTATCACTCTCTGACACACTCTGACACTCTCTATCACTCTATGACATTCTCTGACACTCTCGATCACTCTCTATCACTCTCTGACAGACTCTGACACTCTCTGACACTCTCTGTCACTCTCTATCACTCTCTGACACTCTCTATCACTCTCTGACACTCTCTGACACTCTCAGAGGCTCTCTATCACTCTCTATCACTCACTGACACTCTCAGACACTCTCTGACACACACTGACGCTCTCAGACACTCTCTTTCACTCTCTGTCACTCTCAGACACTCTCAGACACTCTCTATCACTCTCTGACACTCTCTATCTCTCTCTGACACTCTCTATCGCTCTCTGATACTCTCTGACACACTCAATCACTCTATGACATTCTCTGATACTCTCGATCACTCTCTATCACTCTCTGACAGACTCTGACACTCTCTGACACTCTCAGAGACTCTCTGTCACTCTCTATCACTCTCTGACACTCTCTATCACTCTCTATCACTCTCTATCACTCTCTGACACTCTCTATCACTCTCTGACACTCTCTGACACTCTCTATCACACTCTGACACTGTCTGACACTCTCTATCACTCAATGACACACTCTGAAACTCTCTATCACTCTCTATCACTCTCCATCACTTTCTGACACTCTCAATCACTCTCTGACTCTCTTTTACACTCTGTGACACTCTGTGACACTCTCTGACACTCTCAGGCACTCTCTATCACTCTCTGACACTCTCTGACACTCTCTGACACTCTCTATCACTCTCTATCACTCTCTGACACACTCTGACACTCACAGACACACTCTATCACACTCCGTATCACTCTCTGACATTCTCTGACACTCTCTCTCACTCTCTGACACTCTCTATCTCTCTCTCTCTGACACTCTCTATCGCTCTCTGACACTCTCTGACACTCTCTGACTTGCTCTATCACTCTCTATCATTCTCTGACACTCTTTAACACTCTCTGACACTCTCGATCACTCAATGACACTCTATGGCACTCTCTGACACTCTGTATCACTCTCTATCACGCTCTGACACTCTCTGACACCCTCTGACACACTCTGGCACACTCTGACACTCTCTCTGACACTCTCTGACACTCTCTATCACTCTCTGACAATCTCTAACGATCTCAGAGGCGCTCTATCACTCTCTATCACTCTCTGACACTCTCAGGCACTCTCTGACACTCTCTGACACACTCAATCACTCTCTACCATTCTCTGACACACTCTATCACTCTATGACACTCTCTGACATTCTCTATCACTCTCTATCAGTCTCTGACACACTCTGACACTCTCAGACACTCTCTATCACTCTCTATCAATCTCTGATACTCTCTGACACTCTCTGACATGCTCAGACACTCTCTATCACTCTCTGACACTCACTGACACTCTCAGACATTCACTGTCACTCTCAGACACTCTCAGACACTCTCTATCACTCTCTGGCACTCTCTGACACTCTCTGACACTCTCAGAAACACTCAATCACTCTCTATCTCTCTTTGACACTCTCTGAAACACTCTATCACTCTCGATCACTCTCTGACACAATCTGACACTCTCTGAGACTCTCAGACACTCTCCACCACTCTCTATCACTCTATATCACTCTCTGAAACTCTCTATCAATTTCTGACACTCTCAATCACTCTCGGACTTTCTCTGACACTCTCTGACACTCTCAGACACTCTCTATCACTCTCTGACACACTGTGACAATCTCAGACACACTCTATCACACTCTGTATCACTCTCTGATACTCTCTGACACTCTCTATCTCTTTCTGACACTCTCTATCGCTCTCTGACACTCTCTGACACACTCAATCACTCTCTATCACTCTCTGACACACTCTGACACTCTCTATCACTCTATGACATTCTCTGACACTCCCGATCACTCTCTATCACTCTCTGACAGACTCTGACACTCTCTGACACTCTCTGTCACTCTCTATCACTCTCTGACACTCTCTATCACTCTCTGACACTCTCTGACACTCTCAGAGGCTCTCTATCACTCTCTATCACTCACTGACACTCTCAGACACTCTCTGACACACACTGACGCTCTCAGACACTCTCTTTCACTCTCTGTCACTCTCAGACACTCTCAGACACTCTCTATCACTCTCTGACACTCTCTATCTCTCTCTGACACTCTCTATCGCTCTCTGATACTCTCTGACACACTCAATCACTCTATGACATTCTCTGATACTCTCGATCACTCTCTATCACTCTCTGACAGACTCTGACACTCTCTGACACTCTCAGAGACTCTCTGTCACTCTCTATCACTCTCTGACACTCTCTATCACTCTCTATCACTCTCTATCACTCTCTGACACTCTCTATCACTCTCTGACACTCTCTGACACTCTCTATCACACTCTGACACTGTCTGACACTCTCTATCACTCAATGACACACTCTGAAACTCTCTATCACTCTCTATCACTCTCCATCACTTTCTGACACTCTCAATCACTCTCTGACTCTCTTTTACACTCTGTGACACTCTGTGACACTCTCTGACACTCTCAGGCACTCTCTATCACTCTCTGACACTCTCTGACACTCTCTGACACTCTCTATCACTCTCTATCACTCTCTGACACACTCTGACACTCACAGACACACTCTATCACACTCCGTATCACTCTCTGACATTCTCTGACACTCTCTCTCACTCTCTGACACTCTCTATCTCTCTCTCTCTGACACTCTCTATCGCTCTCTGACACTCTCTGACACTCTCTGACTTGCTCTATCACTCTCTATCATTCTCTGACACTCTTTAACACTCTCTGACACTCTCGATCACTCAATGACACTCTATGGCACTCTCTGACACTCTGTATCACTCTCTATCACGCTCTGACACTCTCTGACACCCTCTGACACACTCTGGCACACTCTGACACTCTCTCTGACACTCTCTGACACTCTCTATCACTCTCTGACAATCTCTAACGATCTCAGAGGCGCTCTATCACTCTTTATCACTCTCTGACACTCTCAGGCACTCTCTGACACTCTCTGACACACTCAATCACTCTCTACCATTCTCTGACACAGTCTATCACTCTATGACACTCTCTGACATTCTCTATCACTCTCTATCAGTCTCTGACACACTCTGACACTCTCAGACACTCTCTATCACTCTCTATCAATCTCTGATACTCTCTGACACTCTCTGACATGCTCAGACACTCTCTATCACTCTCTGACACTCTCTATCACTCTCTGACAATCTCTAACGATCTCAGAGGCGCTCTATCACTCTCTATCACTCTCTGACACTCTCAGGCACTCTCTGACACTCTCTGACACACTCAATCACTCTCTACCATTCTCTGACACACTCTATCACTCTATGACACTCTCTGACATTCTCTATCACTCTCTATCAGTCTCTGACACACTCTGACACTCTCAGACACTCTCTATCACTCTCTATCAATCTCTGATACTCTCTGACACTCTCTGACATGCTCAGACACTCTCTATCACTCTCTGACACTCACTGACACTCTCAGACATTCACTGTCACTCTCAGACACTCTCAGACACTCTCTATCACTCTCTGGCACTCTCTGACACTCTCTGACACTCTCAGAAACACTCAATCACTCTCTATCTCTCTTTGACACTCTCTGAAACACTCTATCACTCTCGATCACTCACTGACACAATCTGACACTCTCTGAGACTCTCAGACACTCTCCACCACTCTCTATCACTCTATATCACTCTCTGAAACTCTCTATCAATTTCTGACACTCTCAATCACTCTCGGACTTTCTCTGACACTCTCTGACACTCTCAGACACTCTCTATCACTCTCTGACACACTGTGACAATCTCAGACACACTCTATCACACTCTGTATCACTCTCTGATACTCTCTGACACTCTCTATCTCTTTCTGACACTCTCTATCGCTCTCTGACACTCTCTGACACACTCAATCACTCTCTATCACTCTCTGACACACTCTGACACTCTCTATCACTCTATGACATTCTCTGACACTCCCGATCACTCTCTATCACTCTCTGACAGACTCTGACACTCTCTGACACTCTCTGTCACTCTCTATCACTCTCTGACACTCTCTATCACTCTCTGACACTCTCTGACACTCTCAGAGGCTCTCTATCACTCTCTATCACTCACTGACACTCTCAGACACTCTCTGACACACACTGACGCTCTCAGACACTCTCTTTCACTCTCTGTCACTCTCAGACACTCTCAGACACTCTCTATCACTCTCTGACACTCTCTATCTCTCTCTGACACTCTCTATCGCTCTCTGATACTCTCTGACACACTCAATCACTCTATGACATTCTCTGATACTCTCGATCACTCTCTATCACTCTCTGACAGACTCTGACACTCTCTGACACTCTCAGAGACTCTCTGTCACTCTCTATCACTCTCTGACACTCTCTATCACTCTCTATCACTCTCTATCACTCTCTGACACTCTCTATCACTCTCTGACACTCTCTGACACTCTCTATCACACTCTGACACTGTCTGACACTCTCTATCACTCAATGACACACTCTGAAACTCTCTATCACTCTCTATCACTCTCCATCACTTTCTGACACTCTCAATCACTCTCTGACTCTCTTTTACACTCTGTGACACTCTGTGACACTCTCTGACACTCTCAGGCACTCTCTATCACTCTCTGACACTCTCTGACACTCTCTGACACTCTCTATCACTCTCTATCACTCTCTGACACACTCTGACACTCACAGACACACTCTATCACACTCCGTATCACTCTCTGACATTCTCTGACACTCTCTCTCACTCTCTGACACTCTCTATCTCTCTCTCTCTGACACTCTCTATCGCTCTCTGACACTCTCTGACACTCTCTGACTTGCTCTATCACTCTCTATCATTCTCTGACACTCTTTAACACTCTCTGACACTCTCGATCACTCAATGACACTCTATGGCACTCTCTGACACTCTGTATCACTCTCTATCACGCTCTGACACTCTCTGACACCCTCTGACACACTCTGGCACACTCTGACACTCTCTCTGACACTCTCTGACACTCTCTATCACTCTCTGACAATCTCTAACGATCTCAGAGGCGCTCTATCACTCTTTATCACTCTCTGACACTCTCAGGCACTCTCTGACACTCTCTGACACACTCAATCACTCTCTACCATTCTCTGACACAGTCTATCACTCTATGACACTCTCTGACATTCTCTATCACTCTCTATCAGTCTCTGACACACTCTGACACTCTCAGACACTCTCTATCACTCTCTATCAATCTCTGATACTCTCTGACACTCTCTGACATGCTCAGACACTCTCTATCACTCTCTGACACTCACTGACACTCTCAGACATTCACTGTCACTCTCAGACACTCTCAGACACTCTCTATCACTCTCTGGCACTCTCTGACACTCTCTGACACTCTCAGAAACACTCAATCACTCTCTATCTCTCTTTGACACTCTCTGAAACACTCTATCACTCTCGATCACTCTCTGACACAATCTGACACTCTCTGAGACTCTCAGACACTCTCCACCACTCTCTATCACTCTATATCACTCTCTGAAACTCTCTATCAATTTCTGACACTCTCAATCACTCTCGGACTTTCTCTGACACTCTCTGACACTCTCAGACACTCTCTATCGCTCTCTGACACACTGTGACAATCTCAGACACACTCTATCACACTCTGTATCACTCTC
Source organism: Heterodontus francisci (assembly GCF_036365525.1). NCBI lineage: Eukaryota > Metazoa > Chordata > Chondrichthyes > Heterodontiformes > Heterodontidae > Heterodontus > Heterodontus francisci. Next base: position 15,470,815 of record NC_090405.1, read on the forward strand.
TGATACTCTCTGACACTCTCTATCTCTTTCTGACACTCTCTATCGCTCTCTGACACTCTCTGACACACTCAATCACTCTCTATCACTCTCTGACACACTCTGACACTCTCTATCACTCTATGACATTCTCTGACACTCCCGATCACTCTCTATCACTCTCTGACAGACTCTGACACTCTCTGACACTCTCTGTCACTCTCTATCACTCTCTGACACTCTCTATCACTCTCTGACACTCTCTGACACTCTCAGAGGCTCTCTATCACTCTCTATCACTCACTGACACTCTCAGACACTCTCTGACACACACTGACGCTCTCAGACACTCTCTTTCACTCTCTGTCACTCTCAGACACTCTCAGACACTCTCTATCACTCTCTGACACTCTCTATCTCTCTCTGACACTCTCTATCGCTCTCTGATACTCTCTGACACACTCAATCACTCTATGACATTCTCTGATACTCTCGATCACTCTCTATCACTCTCTGACAGACTCTGACACTCTCTGACACTCTCAGAGACTCTCTGTCACTCTCTATCACTCTCTGACACTCTCTATCACTCTCTATCACTCTCTATCACTCTCTGACACTCTCTATCACTCTCTGACACTCTCTGACACTCTCTATCACACTCTGACACTGTCTGACACTCTCTATCACTCAATGACACACTCTGAAACTCTCTATCACTCTCTATCACTCTCCATCACTTTCTGACACTCTCAATCACTCTCTGACTCTCTTTTACACTCTGTGACACTCTGTGACACTCTCTGACACTCTCATGCACTCTCTATCACTCTCTGACACTCTCTGACACTCTCTGACACTCTCTATCACTCTCTATCACTCTCTGACACACTCTGACACTCACAGACACACTCTATCACACTCCGTATCACTCTCTGACATTCTCTGACACTCTCTCTCACTCTCTGACACTCTCTATCTCTCTCTCTCTGACACTCTCTATCGCTCTCTGACACTCTCTGACACTCTCTGACTTGCTCTATCACTCTCTATCATTCTCTGACACTCTTTAACACTCTCTGACACTCTCGATCACTCAATGACACTCTATGGCACTCTCTGACACTCTGTATCACTCTCTATCACGCTCTGACACTCTCTGACACCCTCTGACACACTCTGGCACACTCTGACACTCTCTCTGACACTCTCTGACACTCTCTATCACTCTCTGACAATCTCTAACGATCTCAGAGGCGCTCTATCACTCTTTATCACTCTCTGACACTCTCAGGCACTCTCTGACACTCTCTGACACACTCAATCACTCTCTACCATTCTCTGACACACTCTATCACTCTATGACACTCTCTGACATTCTCTATCACTCTCTATCAGTCTCTGACACACTCTGACACTCTCAGACACTCTCTATCACTCTCTATCAATCTCTGATACTCTCTGACACTCTCTGACATGCTCAGACACTCTCTATCACTCTCTGACACTCACTGACACTCTCAGACATTCACTGTCACTCTCAGACACTCTCAGACACTCTCTATCACTCTCTGGCACTCTCTGACACTCTCTGACACTCTCAGAAACACTCAATCACTCTCTATCTCTCTTTGACACTCTCTGAAACACTCTATCACTCTCGATCACTCTCTGACACAATCTGACACTCTCTGAGACTCTCAGACACTCTCCACCACTCTCTATCACTCTATATCACTCTCTGAAACTCTCTATCAATTTCTGACAATCTCAATCACTCTCGGACTTTCTCTGACACTCTCTGACACTCTCAGACACTCTCTATCACTCTCTGACACACTGTGACAATCTCAGACACACTCTATCACACTCTGTATCACTCTCTGATACTCTCTGACACTCTCTATCACTCTCTGACACTCTCTATCACTCTCTATCACTCTCTGACACTCTCTGACACTCTCCATCACTATCTATCACACTATGACACTCTTTGACACTCTCTATCACTCTCCATCACTCTCTGACACGCTCTATTACTCTCTGACACGCTCTATCACTCTGGATCACTCTCTGACACTCTCTGACACACTCTGACACACTCTGACACTCTCTGACACTCTCTGACACTCTCTATCACTCTTTGACACTCTCTGACACTCTCAGATGCTCTCTATCACTCTCTATCACTCTCTGACACTCTCAGACACTCTCTATCACTCTCTGACAATCACTGACAGTCTCAGAAATTCTCTGTCACTCTCTATCACTCTCAGACACTGTCAGACACTCTCTATCGCTCTCTGACACTATCTGACACACTCAATCATTCTCTATCACTCTCTGACACTCTCTGACACTCTCTATCACTCCATGACACTCTCTGACACTCTCTATCACTCTCTGTCACTCTCTGACACCCTCTGACACTCTCTGACACTCTCAGACACTCTCTGTCACTCTCTATCACTCTCTGACACTCTCTATCAATCTCTGACACTCTCTGACACTCTCTATCACTCTCTGACACTCTCCTTCGCTCTCTGACACTCTCTGTCACTCTCAAACACTCTCAGACACTCTCAGACAGTCTCTATCACTCTCTATCACTCTCTGACACTCTTGACACTGTCAGAATTTCTCTCTCACTCTCTGACACTCTCAGACACTCTCTCTCACTCTCTGACACTCTCTATCACTCTCCGACATTCTCAGACACTCTCTGTCACTCTCTGACACTCTCTATCACTCTCTGGCACTCTCTATCACTCTCTGACACTCACTGACACTCTCTATCACTCTCTGTCACTCTCAGACACTCTCAGACATTCTCTATCACTCTCCATCACACTCTGATGCTCTCTGACGCTCTCAGACACTCTCTGACACCCTCTGACACTCTCTGACACTCTCAGACACTCTCTGTCACTCTCTATCACTCTCTGACACTCTCTATCAATCTCTGACACTCTCTGACACTCTCTATCACTCTCTGACACTCTCCTTCGCTCTCTGACACTCTCTGTCACTCTCAAACACTCTCAGACACTCTCAGACAGTCTCTATCACTCTCTATCACTCTCTGACACTCTTGACACTGTCAGAATTTCTCTCTCACTCTCTGACACTCTCAGACACTCTCTCTCACTCTCTGACACTCTCTATCACTCACTGACACTCTCAGACACTCTCTATCACTCTCTGACACACACTGACACTCTCAGACACTCTCTTTCACTCTCTGTCACTCTCAGACCCTCTCAGACACTCTCTATCACTCTTTGACACTCTCTATCTCTCTCTGACAATCTCTATCGCTCTCTGACACTCCCTGACACACTCAATCACTCTCTATCACTCTCTGACACACTCTGACACTCTCTATCACTCTATGACATTCTCTGACACTCTCGATCACTCTCTATCACTCTCTGACAGACTCTGACACTCTCTGACACTCTCAGACACTCTCTGTCACTCTCTATCACTCTCTGTCACTCGATCACTCTCTGACACTCTCTATCACACTCTGACGCTGTCTGACACTCTCTATCACTCAATGATACACTCTGAAACTCTCCATCACTCTCTATCACTCTTAATCACTTTCTGACACTCTCAATCACTCTCTGACTCTCTTTGACACTCTCTGACACTCTCTGACATTCTCTGACACTCTCTGACACTCTCAGGCACTCTCTATCTCTCTCTGACACTCTCTAACACTCTCTGACACTCTCTGACACTCTCTGACACTCTCAGACACTCTCTATCACTCTCTATCACTCTCTGACACTCTCTGACACTCTCCATCACTATCTATCACACTCTGACACTGTCTGACACTCTCTGACACATTCTATCACTCTCTATCACTCTCTGACACGCTCTATCACTTTTTGACACGCTCTATCACTCTGTATCACTCTCTGACACACTCTGACACACTCTGACACTCTCTGACACTCTCTATCACTCTCTGACACTCTCTGACACTCTCAGAGGCTCTCTATCACTCTCTATCACACTCTGACACTCTCTGACACTCTCTATCACTCTCTGACACTCTCTGACACTCTCAGAGGCTCTCCATCACTCTCTATCACTCTCTGACACACTCTGACACTCTCTGACAATATCAGACACTCTCTATCACTCTCTATCACTTTCTATCACTCTATGACACTCTCTATCACTTTCTGACACTCTCAATCACTCTCTGACTCTCTCTGACACACTCTGACACTCTCTGACACTCTCTATCACTCTCTGACACTCTCTATCACTCTCTGACACTCTCTGACACTCTCAGAGGCTCTCTATCACTCTCTATCACTCTCTGACACACTCAGACACTCTCTATCACTCTCTGACAATCACTGACAGTCTCAGAAATTCTCTGTCACTCTCTATCACTCTCAGACACTCTCTGTCACTCTCAAACACTCTCAGACACTCTCAGACAGTCTCTATCACTCTCTATCACTCTCTGACACTCTCTGACACTGTCAGAATTTCTCTCTCACTCTCTGACATTCTCAGACACTCTCTCTCACTCTCTGACACTCTCTATCACTCTCTGACATTCTCAGACACTCTCTGTCACTCTCTGACACTCTCTATCACTCTCTGGCACTCTCTATCACTCTCTGACACTCACTGACACCCTCTATCACTCTCTGTCACTCTCTGACACTCTCAGAGCCTCTCTATCACTCTCTATCACTCACTGACACTCTCAGACACTCTCTATCACTCTCTGACACTCTCTATCACTCTCTGACATTCTCAGACTCTCTCTAACACTCTCTGACACTCTCTATCACTCTCTGGCACTCTCTGATACTCTCCGACGCTCTCAGACACTCTCTATCAATCTGCATCACTCTCTGACACTCTCTGACACTCTCGGGCACTCTCAGACACTCTCTATCTCTCTCTATCACACTCTGACGCTCTCTGACGCTCTCAGACACACTCTATCACTCTCTGACACTCTCTAACACTCTCTGACACTCTCTGGAACACTCAGACACTCTCTATCACTCTCTGATACTCACTGACATTCTCAGACACTCTCTATCACTCTCTGACACTCTCTGACACTCACAGACACACTCAATCACTCTCTGACACACTCAATCACTCTCTGGCACTCTCTATCACTCTCTGGCACTCTCTGACACTCTCAGACACACTCAATCACTCTCCATCACTCTCTATCACTCTCTGACACACTCTGACACTCTCTGACAATCTCAGACACTCTCTATCACTCTCTATCACTTTCTATCACTCTATGACACTCTCTATCACTTTCTGACACTCTCAATCACTCTCTGACTCTCTCTGACACACTCTGACACTCTCTGACACTCTCAGACACTCTCAGACACTCTCTATCACTCACTGACACTCTCTGACATTCTCAGACACTCTCTGACACTCTCTGACACTCTCTATCAAAATCTTTCACTCTCTGACACACTCTGACAAACTCTGACACTCTCTGACAGTCTCTATCAATTTCTGACACTCTCAATCACTCTCAGACACTCTCTATCACTCACTGACACTCTCTGACATTCTCAGACACTCTCTGACACTCTCTGACACTCTCTATCAAAATCTTTCACTCTCTGACACACTCTGACACTCTCTGACACTCTCAGACACTCTCAGACACTCTCTATCACTCACTGACACTCTCTGACACTCTCAGACACTCTCTATCAATCTCCATCACTCTCTGACACACTCTGACAAACTCCATCACTCTCTGACACTCTCTGACACTCTCAGACACTCTCTGACACTATCAGACACTCTCTGACACTCTCAGACACTCTCTATCACTGTCTGACACACTCTGACAATCTCTGACACTCTCAGACACTCTCAGACTCTCTTAGACACTCTCAGACACTCTCTATCACTCTCTGACACTCACTAACACTCTCAGACACTCTCTGTCACTCTCAGACACACTCTGACAATCTCTGACACTGTCAGACACTCACAGACTCTCTTAGACACTCTCAGACTCTCTCTATCACTCTCTGACACTCACTGACACTCTCAGACATTCTCTGACACTCTCAGAAACTCTCAGACACTCTCAGACACTCTCTATCACTCACTGACACTCTCCGACATTCTCAGACACTCTCTGACACTCTCTGACACTCTCTATCAAAATCTTTAACTCTCTGACACACTCTGACAAACTCTGACACTCTCTGACAGTCTCTATCAATTTCTGACACTCTCAATCACTCTCTGACTCTCTCTGACACACTCAGACACTCTCTGACACTCTCAGACACTCTCTATCAATCTCTATCACTCTCTGACACACTCTGACAAACTCCATCACTCTCTGACACTCTCTGACAGTCTCAGACACTCTCTGACACTCTCAGACAAACTCCATCACTCTCTGACAATCTCTGACACTCTCAGACACTCTCAGACTCTCTTAGACACTCTCAGACACTCTCTATCACTCTCTGACACTCACTGACACTCTCAGACACTCTCTGCCAGTCTCAGACACCTCAGACACTCTCTATCACACTCTTTCACGCTCTGACACTCTCTATCACTCTCTGACACACTCTGACAATCTCTGACACTCTCAGACACTCTCAGACTCTCTTAGACACTCTCAGACACTCTCTATCACTCTCTGACACTCACTGACACTCTCAGACACTTTCTGACACACTCAGACACTCTCAGACACTCTCTATCACTCACTGACACTCTCTGACATTCTCAGACACTCTCTGACACTCTCTGTCAAAATCTTTCACTCTCTGACACACTCTGACAAACTCTGACACTCTCTGACAGTCCCTATCAATTTCTGACACTCTCAATCACTTTCTGACTCTCTCTGACACACTCAGACACTCTCTGACACTCTCAGACACTCTCTATCAATCTCTATCACTCTCTGACACACTCTGACAAACTCCATCACTCTCTGACACTCTCTGACACACTCAGACACTCTCTGACACTCTCAGACACTCTCTATCACTCTCTGACACACTCTGACAATCTCTGACACTCTCAGACACTCTCAGACTCTCTTAGACACTCTCAGACACTCTCTATCACTCTCTGACACTCACTGACACTCTCAGACACTCTCTGTCAATCTCAGACACCTCAGACACTCTCTATCACACTCTTTCACGCTCTGACACTCTCTATCACTCTCTATCACTCTCTGACACACTCTGACACTCTCTTACAACCTCAGACACTCTCTATCACTCTCTATCACTTTCTATCACTCTATGACACTCTCTATCACTTTCTGACACTCTCAGTCACTCTCTGTCTCTCTCTGACACACTCTGACACTCTCTGACACTCTCAAACACTCTCAGACACTCTCAGACACTCTCTATCACTCACTGACACTCTCTGACATTCTCAGACACTCTCTGACACTCTCTGACACTCTCTATCAAAATCTTTAACTCTCTGACACACTCTGACAAACTCTGACACTCTCTGACAGTCTCTATCAATTTCTGACACTCTCAATCACTCTCTGACTCTCTCTGACACACTCAGACACTCTCTGACACTCTCAGACACTCTCTATCAATCTCTATCACTCTCTGACACACTCTGACAAACTCCATCACTCTCTGACACTCTCTGACAGTCTCAGACACTCTCTGACACTCTCAGACACTCTCTATCACTCTCTGACACACTCTGACAATCTCTGACACTCTCAGACACTCTCAGACTCTCTTAGACACTCTCAGACACTCTCTATCACTCTCTGACACTCACTGACACTCTCAGACATTCTCTGACACTCTCAGACACTCTCAGACACTCTCTGACACTCTCTATCATTCACTGACACTCTCCGACATTCTCAGACACTCTCTGACACTCTCTATCAAAATCTTTAACTCTCTGACACACTCTGACAAACTCTGACACTCTCTGACAGTCTCTATCAATTTCTGACACTCTCAATCACACTCTGACTCTCTCTGACACACTCAGACACTCTCTGACACTCTCAGACACTCTCTATCAATCTCTATCACTCTCTGACACACTCTGACAAACTCCATCACTCTCTGACACTCTCTGATAGTCTCAGACACTCTCTGACACTCTCAGACACTCTCTATCACTCTCTGACACACTCTGACAATCTCTGACACTCTCAGACACTCTCAGACTCTCTTAGACACTCTCAGACACTCTCTATCACTCTCTGACACACACTGACACTCTCAGACACTCTCTGTCACTCTCAGACACCTCAGACACTCTCTATCACACTCTTTCACGCTCTGACACTCTCTATCACTCTCTGACACACTCTGACAATCTCTGACACTCTCATACACTCTCAGACTCTCTTAGACACTCTCAGACACTCTCTATCACTCTCTGACACTCACTGACACTCTCAGACACTCTCTGACACTCTCAGACACTCTCAGACACTCTCTATCACTCACTGACACTCTCTGACATTCTCAGACACTCTCTGACACTCTCTATCAAAATCTTTCACTCTCTGACACACTCTGACAAACTCTGACACTCTCTGACAGTCTCTATCAATTTCTGACACTCTCAATCACTCTCTGACTCTCTCTGACACACTCAGACACTCTCTGACACTCTCAGACACTCTCTATCAATCTCTATCACTCTCTGACACACTCTGACAAACTCCATCACTCTCTGACACTCTCTGACACACTCAGACACTCTCTGACACACTCAGACACTCTCTGACACTCTCAGACACTCTCTATCACTCTCTGACACACTCTGACAATCTCTGACACTCTCAGACACTCTCAGACTCTCTTAGACACTCTCAGACACTCTCTATCACTCTCTGACACTCACTGACACTCTCAGACACTCTCTGTCACTCTCAGACACCTCAGACACTCTCTATCACACTCTTTCACGCTCTGACACTCTCTATCACTCTCTATCACTCTCTGACACACTCTGACACTCTCTGACAATCTCAGACACTCTCTATCACTCTCTATCACTCTATGACACTCTCTATCACTTTCTGACACTCTCAATCACTCTCTGACTCTCTCTGACACTCTCTGACACTCTCAGACCCTCTCAGACACTCTCTATCACTCACTGACAATCTCTGACATTCTCAGACACTCTCTGACACTCTCTGACACTCTCTATCAAAATCTTTAACTCTCTGACACACTCTGACAAACTCTGACACTCTCTGACAGTCTCTATCAATTTCTGACACTCTTAATCACTCTCTGACTCTCTCTGACACACTCAGACACTCTCTGACACTCTCAGACACTCTCTATCAATCTCTATCACTCTCTGACACACTCTGACAAACTCCATCACTCTCTGACACTCTCTGACAGTCTCAGACACTCTCTGACACTCTCAGACACTCTCTATCACTCTCTGACACACTCTGACAATCTCTGACACTCTCAGACACTCTCAGACTCTCTTAGACACTCTCAGACACTCTCTATCACTCTCTGACACTCACTGACACTCTCAGACACTCTCTGTCACTCTCAGACACCTCAGACACTCTCTATCACACTCTTTCACGCTCTGACACTCTCTATCACTCTCTGACACACTCTGACAATCTCTGACACTCTCAGACACTCTCAGACTCTCTTAGACACTCTCAGACACTCTCTATCACTCTCTGACACTCACTGACATTCTCAGACACTCTCTGACACTCTCTATCAAAATCTTTCACTCTCTGACACACTCTGACAAACTCTGACACTCTCTGACAGTCTCTATCAATTTCGGACACTCTCAATCACTCGCTGACTCTCTCTGACACACTCAAGACACTCTCTGACACTCTCAGACACTCTCTATCAATCTCTATCACTCTCTGACACACTCTGACAAACTCCATCACTCTCTGACACTCTCTGACACACTCAGACACTCTCTGACACTCTCAGACACTCTCTATCACTCTCTGACACACTCTGACAATCTCTGACACTCTCAGACACTCTTAGACACTCTCAGACACTCTCGATCACTCTCTGACACTCACTGACACTCTCAGACACTCTCTGTCACTCTCAGACACCTCAGACACTCTCTATCACACTCTTTCACGCTCTGACACTCTCTCTCACTCTCTATCACTCTCTGACACACTCTGACACTCTCTGACAATCTCAGACACTCTCTATCACTCTCTATCACTTTTTATCACTCTATGACACTCTCTATCACTTTCTGACACTCTCAATCACTCTCTGACTCTCTCTGACACACTCTGACACTCTCTGACACTCTCAGACACTCTCAGACACTCTCAGACACTCTCTATCACTCACTGACACTCTCTGACATTCTCAGACACTCTCTGACACTCTCTGACACTCTCTATCAAAATCTTTAACTCTCTGACACACTCTGACAAACTCTGACACTCTCTGACAGTCTCTATCAATTTCTGACACTCTCAATCACTCTCTGACTCTCTCTGACACTCTCAGACACTCTCTATCAATCTCTATCACTCTCTGACACACTCTGACAAACTCCGTCACTCTCTGACAGTCTCAGACACTCTCTGACACTCTCAGACACTCTCTATCACTCTCTGACACACTCTGACAATCTCTGACACTCTCAGACACTCTCAGACTCTCTTAGACACTCTCAGACACTCTCTATCACTCTCTGACACTCACTGACACTCTCAGACACTCTCAGACACTCTCAGACACTCTCTATCACTCACTGACACTCTCTGACATTCTCAGACACTCTCTGACACTCTCTATCAAAATCTTTCACTCTCTGACACACTCTGACAAACTCTGACACTCTCTGACAGTCTCTATCAATTTCTGACACTCTCAATCACTCTCTGACTCTCTCTGACACACTCAGACACTCTCTGACACTCTCAGACACTCTCTATCAATCTCTATCACTCTCTGACACACTCTGACAAACTCCATCACTCTCTGACACTCTCTGACACACTCAGACACTCTCTGACACTCTCAGACACTCTCTATCACTCTCTGACACACTCTGACAATCTCTGACACTCTCAGACACTCTCAGACTCTCTTAGACACTCTCAGACACTCTCTATCACTCTCTGACACTCACTGACACTCTCAGACACTCTCTGTCACTCTCAGACACCTCAGACACTCTCTGTCACACTCTTTCACTCTCTGACACACTCTGACACTCTCTGACAATCTCAGACACTCTCTATCACTCTCTATCACTTTCTATCACTCTATGACACTCTCTATCACTTTCTGACACTCTCAATCACTCTCTGACTCTCTCTGACACACTCTGACACTCTCTGACACTCTCAGACACTCTCAGACACTCTCAGACACTCTCTATCACTCACTGACACTCTCTGACATTCTCAGACACTCTCTGACACTCTCTGACACTCTCTATCAAAATCTTTAACTCTCTGACACACTCTGACAAACTCTGACACTCTCTGACAGTCTCTATCAATTTCTGACACTCTCAATCACTCTCTGACTCTCTCTGACACTCTCTGACACTCTCAGACCCTCTCAGACACTCTCTATCACTCACTGACAATCTCTGACATTCTCAGACACTCTCTGACACTCTCTGACACTCTCTATCAAAATCTTTAACTCTCTGACACACTCTGACAAACTCTGACACTCTCTGACAGTCTCTATCAATTTCTGACACTCTTAATCACTCTCTGACTCTCTCTGACACACTCAGACACTCTCTGACACTCTCAGACACTCTCTATCAATCTCTATCACTCTCTGACACACTCTGACAAACTCCATCACTCTCTGACACTCTCTGACAGTCTCAGACACTCTCTGACACTCTCAGACACTCTCTATCACTCTCTGACACACTCTGACAATCTCTGACACTCTCAGACACTCTCAGACTCTCTTAGACACTCTCAGACACTCTCTATCACTCTCTGACACTCACTGACACTCTCAGACACTCTCTGTCACTCTCAGACACCTCAGACACTCTCTATCACACTCTTTCACGCTCTGACACTCTCTATCACTCTCTGACACACTCTGACAATCTCTGACACTCTCAGACACTCTCAGACTCTCTTAGACACTCTCAGACACTCTCTATCACTCTCTGACACTCACTGACATTCTCAGACACTCTCTGACACTCTCTATCAAAATCTTTCACTCTCTGACACACTCTGACAAACTCTGACACTCTCTGACAGTCTCTATCAATTTCGGACACTCTCAATCACTCGCTGACTCTCTCTGACACACTCAAGACACTCTCTGACACTCTCAGACACTCTCTATCAATCTCTATCACTCTCTGACACACTCTGACAAACTCCATCACTCTCTGACACTCTCTGACACACTCAGACACTCTCTGACACTCTCAGACACTCTCTATCACTCTCTGACACACTCTGACAATCTCTGACACTCTCAGACACTCTTAGACACTCTCAGACACTCTCGATCACTCTCTGACACTCACTGACACTCTCAGACACTCTCTGTCACTCTCAGACACCTCAGACACTCTCTATCACACTCTTTCACGCTCTGACACTCTCTCTCACTCTCTATCACTCTCTGACACACTCTGACACTCTCTGACAATCTCAGACACTCTCTATCACTCTCTATCACTTTTTATCACTCTATGACACTCTCTATCACTTTCTGACACTCTCAATCACTCTCTGACTCTCTCTGACACACTCTGACACTCTCTGACACTCTCAGACACTCTCAGACACTCTCAGACACTCTCTATCACTCACTGACACTCTCTGACATTCTCAGACACTCTCTGACACTCTCTGACACTCTCTATCAAAATCTTTAACTCTCTGACACACTCTGACAAACTCTGACACTCTCTGACAGTCTTATCAATTTCTGACACTCTCAATCACTCTCTGACTCTCTCTGACACTCTCAGACACTCTCTATCAATCTCTATCACTCTCTGACACACTCTGACAAACTCCGTCACTCTCTGACAGTCTCAGACACTCTCTGACACTCTCAGACACTCTCTATCACTCTCTGACACACTCTGACAATCTCTGACACTCTCAGACACTCTCAGACTCTCTTAGACACTCTCAGACACTCTCTATCACTCTCTGACACTCACTGACACTCTCAGACACTCTCTGTCACTCTCAGACACCTCAGACACTCTCTATCACACTCTTTCACGCTCTGACACTCTCTATCACTCTCTGACACACTCTGACAATCTCTGACACTCTCAGACACTCTCAGACTCTCTTAGACACTCTCAGACACTCTCTATCACTCTCTGACACTCACTGACATTCTCAGACACTCTCTGACACTCTCTATCAAAATCTTTCACTCTCTGACACACTCTGACAAACTCTGACACTCTCTGACAGTCTCTATCAATTTCGGACACTCTCAATCACTCGCTGACTCTCTCTGACACACTCAAGACACTCTCTGACACTCTCAGACACTCTCTATCAATCTCTATCACTCTCTGACACACTCTGACAAACTCCATCACTCTCTGACACTCTCTGACACACTCAGACACTCTCTGACACTCTCAGACACTCTCTATCACTCTCTGACACACTCTGACAATCTCTGACACTCTCAGACACTCTCAGACACTCTTAGACACTCTCAGACACTCTCGATCACTCTCTGACACTCACTGACACTCTCAGACACTCTCTGTCACTCTCAGACACCTCAGACACTCTCTATCACACTCTTTCACGCTCTGACACTCTCTCTCACTCTCTATCACTCTCTGACACACTCTGACACTCTCTGACAATCTCAGACACTCTCTATCACTCTCTATCACTTTTTATCACTCTATGACACTCTCTATCACTTTCTGACACTCTCAATCACTCTCTGACTCTCTCTGACACACTCTGACACTCTCTGACACTCTCAGACACTCTCAGACACTCTCAGACACTCTCTATCACTCACTGACACTCTCTGACATTCTCAGACACTCTCTGACACTCTCTGACACTCTCTATCAAAATCTTTAACTCTCTGACACACTCTGACAAACTCTGACACTCTCTGACAGTCTCTATCAATTTCTGACACTCTCAATCACTCTCTGACTCTCTCTGACACTCTCAGACACTCTCTATCAATCTCTATCACTCTCTGACACACTCTGACAAACTCCGTCACTCTCTGACACTCTCTGACAGTCTCAGACACTCTCTGACACTCTCAGACACTCTCTATCACTCTCTGACACACTCTGACAATCTCTGACACTCTCAGACACTCTCAGACTCTCTTAGACACTCTCAGACACTCTCTATCACTCTCTGACACTCACTGACACTCTCAGACATTCTCTGACACTCTCAGACACTCTCAGACACTCTCTGACACTCTCCGACATTCTCAGACACTCTCTGACACTCTCTATCAAAATCTTTAACTCTCTGACACACTCTGACAAACTCTGACACTCTCTGACAGTCTCTATCAATTTCTGACACTCTCAATCACTTTCTGACTCTCTCTGACACACACAGACACTCTCTGACACTCTCAGACACTCTCTATCAATCTATATCACTCTCTGACACACTCTGACAAACTCCATCACTCTCTGACACTCTCTATCACTCTCTGACACACTCTGACAATCTCTGACACTCTCAGACACTCTCAGACTCTCTTAGACACTCTCAGACACTCTCTATCACTCTCTGACACTTACTGACACTCTCAGACACTCTCTGTCACTCTCAGACACCTCAGACACTCTCTATCACACTCTTTCACGCTCTGACACTCTCTATCACTCTCTGACACACTCTGACAATCTCTGACACTCTCAGACACTCTCAGACTCTCTTAGACACTCTCAGACACTCTCTATCACTCTCTGACACTCACTGACACTCTCAGACACTCTCAGACACTCTCAGACACTCTCTATCACTCACTGACACTCTCTGACATTCTCAGACACTCTCTGACACTCTCTATCAAAATCTTTCACTCTCTGACACACTCTGACAAACTCTGACACTCTCTGACAGTCTCTATCAATTTCTGACACTCTCAATCACTCTCTGACTCTCTCTGACACACTCAGACACTCTCTGACACTCTCAGACACTCTCTATCAATCTCTATCACTCTCTGACACACTCTGACAAACTCCATCACTCTCTGACACTCTCTGACACACTCAGACACTCTCTGACACTCTCAGACACTCTCTATCACTCTCTGACACACTCTGACAATCTCTGACACTCTCAGACACTCTCAGACTCTCTTAGACACTCTCAGACACTCTCTATCACTCTCTGACACTCACTGACACTCTCAGACACTCTCTGTCACTCTCAGACACCTCAGACACTCTCTGTCACACTCTTTCACTCTCTGACACACTCTGACACTCTCTGACAATCTCAGACACTCTCTATCACTCTCTATCACTTTCTATCACTCTATGACACTCTCTATCACTTTCTGACACTCTCAATCACTCTCTGACTCTCTCTGACACACTCTGACACTCTCTGACACTCTCAGACACTCTCAGACACTCTCAGACACTCTCTATCACTCACTGACACTCTCTGACATTCTCAGACACTCTCTGACACTCTCTGACACTCTCTATCAAAATCTTTAACTCTCTGACACACTCTGACAAACTCTGACACTCTCTGACAGTCTCTATCAATTTCTGACACTCTCAATCACTCTCTGACTCTCTCTGACACACTCAGACACTCTCTGACACTCTCAGACACTCTCTATCAATCTCTATCACTCTCTGACACACTCTGACAAACTCCATCACTCTCTGACACTCTCTGACAGTCTCAGACACTCTCTGACACTCTCAGACACTCTCTATCACTCTCTGACACACTCTGACAATCTCTGACACTCTCAGACACTCTCAGACTCTCTTAGACACTCTCAGACACTCTCTATCACTCTCTGACACTCACTGACACTCTCAGACACTCTCTGTCACTCTCAGACACCTCAGACACCTCAGACACTCTCTATCACACTCTTTCACGCTCTGACACTCTCTATCACTCTCTGACACACTCTGACAATCTCTGACACTCTCAGACACTCTCAGACTCTCTTAGACACTCTCAGACACTCTCTATCACTCTCTGACACTCACTGACACTCTCAGACACTCTCTGACACTCTCAGACACTCTCAGACACTCTCTATCACTCACTGACACTCTCTGACATTCTCAGACACTCTCTGACACTCTCTATCAAAATCTTTCACTCCCTGACACACTCTGACAAACTCTGACACTCTCTGACAGTCTCTATCAATTTCTGACACTCTCAATCACTCTCTGACTCTCTCTGACACACTCAAGACACTCTCTGACACTCTCAGACACTCTCTATCAATCTCTATCACTCTCTGACACACTCTGACAAACTCCATCACTCTCTGACACTCTCTGACACACTCAGACACTCTCTGACACTCTCAGACACTCTCTATCACTCTCTGACACTCTCTATCAATCTCTATCACTCTCTGACACACTCTGACAAACTCTGATACTCTCTGACAGTCTCTATCACTTTCTGACACTCTCAATCACTCTCTGACTCTCTCTGACACACTCTGACACTCTCTGACACTCTCAGACACTCTCAGACACTCTCAGACACTCTCTATCACTCTCTGACACTCTCTGACACTCTCTGACACTCTCAGACACTCTCTGACACTCTCAGACCCTCTCTATCAATCTCTATCACTCTCTGACACAGTCTGACAAACTCTGACACTCTCTGACAGTCTCAGACAGTCTATATCACTCTCTGACACACTCTGACAATCTCTGACACTCTCAGACACTCTCAGACATTCTCTGTCACTCTCAGACAGCTCAGACACTCTCTATCAATCTCTATCACTCTCTGACACACTCTGACAAACCCTGACACTCTCTGACAGTCTCAGATAGTCTCTATCACTCTCTGACACACTCTGACAATCCCTGACACTCTCAGACACTCTCATACTCTCTTATACACTCTCAGACACTCTCTATCACTCTCTGACACTCACTGACACTCTCAGACACTCTCTGTCACTCTCAGAAAGCTCAGACACTCTCTATCACACTCTTTCACGCTCTGACGCTCTCTATCACTCTCTATCACTTTCTGATACTCTCTATCAAGCTCTGACACTCTCTGACACTCTCTGACGCTCTCTGACACTCTCTGACACTCTCAGACACACTCAATCACTCTCTGACACTCTCTGACACTCTCTATCACTCCTTGACACTCTCTGACACTCTCTATCATTCTCTATCACTCTGTGACACACTCTGACACTCTCTGACACACTCAGACAATCTCATTCACTCTCTATCACTCTCTGACACACTCTGAAAGTCTCTGGCACTCTCAGACTCTCTCAGACACTCTCAGACACTCTCTGACACTCTCTGACACTCTCTATCAGTCTCTGACACTCTCTGACACTCTCAGACACTCTCTATCACTCCCTATCACTCTCTGACACACTCTGACACACTCTGAGACTCTCAGACAATTTCAGACACTCTCTATCAATCTCAATCACTCTCTGACTCTCTCAGACACTCTCAGACACTCTCTATCACTCTCTGACACTCTCTGACACTCTCTGACACTCTCAGACACTCTCTGACACTCTCAGACACTCTCTATCAATCTCTATCACTCTCTGACACAGTCTGACAAACTCTGACACCCTCTGACAGTCTCAGACAGTCTATATCACTCTCTGGCACACTCTGACAATCTCTGACACTCTCCGACACTCTCAGACTCTCTTAGACACTCTCAGACACTCTCAGACACTCTCTATCACTCTCTGACACTCACTGACACTCTCAGACATTCTCTGTCACTCTCAGACAGCTCAGACACTCTCTATCAATTTCTATCACTCTCTGACACACTCTGACAAACTCTGACACTCTCTGACAGTCTCAGATAGTCTCTATCACTCTCTGACACACTCTGACAATCCCTGACACTCTCAGACACTCTCTGACACTCTCAGACACACTCAATCACTCTCTGACACTCTCTGACACTCTCTATCACTCTATGACACTCTCTGACACTCTCTATCATTCTCTATCACTCTGTGACACACTCTGACACTCTCTGACACACTCAGACAATCTCTATCACTCTCTATCACTCACTGACACACTCTGAAAGTCTCTGGCACTCTCAGACTCTCTCAGACACTCTCAGACACTCTCAGACTCTCTCTGACACTCTCTGACACTCTCTATCAGTCTCTGACACTCTCTGACACTCTCAGACACTCTCTATCACTCCCTATCACTCTCTGACACACTCTGACACACTCTGAGACTCTCAGACACTCTCTATCACTCTCTGACACTCACCGAATCTCTCTGACACTCTCAGACACTCTCTATCAACATCTATCACTCTCTATCATTCTCTGATACTCACTGACTTTTTCAGACACTCTCTATCACTCTCTGGCACTCTCTGCAACTCTATGACACTCTCAGACACACTCAATCACTCTCTGACACTCTCTATCACTCTCTGGCACTCTCTAACACTCTCTGGCACTCTCTGACACTCTCAGACACACTCAATCACTCTCTATCACTATCTGACACACTGACACTCTCTGTCACTCTCTGTCACTCTCTATCACTCTCTGACACTCTCTGACACTCTCAGACACACTCAATCACTCTCTATCACACTCTATCACTCTCTGACACACTCTGACACTCTCTGACACTCTCTGACACTTTCAGACACTCTCTATCAATCTCTATCACTCTCTGACACTCTCTGACACTCTCAGACACTCTCAGACACTCTCAGACACTCTCTATCACTCTCTGACACTCTCTGATACTCTCAGACACTCTCTGACACTCTCAGACACTCTCTATCAATCTCTATCACTCTCTGACACAGTCTGACAAACTCTGACACTCTCTGACAGTCTCAGACAGTCTATATCACCCTCTGGCACACTCTGACAATCTCTGACACTCTCAGACTCTCTTAGACACTCTCAGACACTCTCTATCACTCTCTGACACTCACTGACACTCTCAGACATTCTCTGTCACTCTCAGACAGCTCAGGCACTCTCTATCAATCTCTATCACTCTCTGACACACTCTGACAAACTCTGACACTCTCTGACAGTCTCAGATAGTCTCTATCACACTCTGACACACTCTGACACACTCTGACACTCTCAGACACTCTCTATCACTCTCTGACACTCACCGAAACTCTCTGACACTCTCAGACACTCTCTGACACTCTTAGACACTCTCTATCACTCTCTATCACTCTCTGACACTCTCTGAAAATCTCAGACACTCTCAAACACTCTCTGACACTCTCAGACACTCTCTATCACTCTCTGACACTCTCTTTCACTCTCTATCACTCTCTGAAACTCACTGACAATCTCTGACACTCTCAGACACTCTCTATCACTCTCTGACACTCTCTGATACTCTCTGGCACACTCAGACACTCTCTATCAGTCTCTGATACTCACTGACATTCTCAGACACTCTCTATCACTCTCTGGCACTCTCTGACACTCTCTGACACTCTCAGACACACTCAATCACTCTCTGACACTCTCTATCACTCTCTGGCACTCTCTATCACTCTCTGTCACTCTCTGGCACTCTCAGACACACTCAATCACTCTCTATCAGTCTCTATCACTCTCTGACACACTCTGACACTCTCTGACACTCTCAGACACTCTCTATAACTCTCTGTCACTCTCTGTCACTCTCAATCACACTCTGACACTCTCTGACACTCTCAGACACACTCAGTCACTCTCTATCACACTCTATCACTCTCTGACACACTCTGACAAACTCTGATACTCTCTGACAGTCTCTATCACTTTCTGACCCTCTCAATCACTCTCTGACTCTCTCTGACACTCTCAGACACTCTCTGACACTCTCTGACACTCTCAGACACTCTTGATCACTCTCTGACACTCTCTATCACTCTCTGACACTCTCTGATACTCTCAGACACTCTCTGACACTCTCAGACACTCTCTATCAATCTCTATCACTCTCTGACACAGTCTGACAAACTCTGACACTCTCTGACAGTCTCAGACAGTCTATATCACCCTCTGGCACACTCTGACAATCTCTGACACTCTCAGACTCTCTTAGACACTCTCAGACACTCTCTATCACTCTCTGACACTCACTGACACTCTCAGACATTCTCTGTCACTCTCAGACAGCTCAGGCACTCTCTATCAATCTCTATCACTCTCTGACACACTCTGACAAACTCTGACACTCTCTGACAGTCTCAGATAGTCTCTATCACACTCTGACACACTCTGACACACTCTGACACTCTCAGACACTCTCTATCACTCTCTGACACTCACCGAAACTCTCTGACACTCTCAGACACTCTCTGACACTCTTAGACACTCTCTATCACTCTCTATCACTCTCTGACACTCTCTGAAAATCTCAGACACTCTCAAACACTCTCTGACACTCTCAGACACTCTCTATCACTCTCTGACACTCACTTTCACTCTCTATCACTCTCTGAAACTCACTGACAATCTCTGACACTCTCAGACACTCTCTATCACTCTCTGACACTCTCTGATACTCTCTGGCACACTCAGACACTCTCTATCAGTCTCTGATACTCACTGACATTCTCAGACACTCTCTATCACTCTCTGGCACTCTCTGACACTCTCTGACACTCTCAGACACACTCAATCACTCTCTGACACTCTCTATCACTCTCTGGCACTCTCTATCACTCTCTGTCACTCTCTGGCACTCTCAGACACACTCAATCACTCTCTATCAGTCTCTATCACTCTCTGACACACTCTGACACTCTCAGACACTCTCTATAACTCTCTGTCACTCTCTGTCACTCTCTATCACACTCTGACACTCTCTGACACTCTCAGACACACTCAATCACTCTCTATCACACTCTATCACTCTCTGACACACTCTGACAAACTCTGATACTCTCTGACAGTCTCTATCACTTTCTGACCCTCTCAATCACTCTCTGACTCTCTCTGACACTCTCAGACACTCTCTGACACTCTCTGACACTCTCAGACACTCTCGATCACTCTCTGACACTCTCTGACACTCTCGATCACTCTCTGACACTCACTGACACTCTCTGACACTCTCAGACTCTCTCTATCACTCTCTGACACTCTCTGACTCTCTCTGACACTCTCTGACACTCTCAGACACTCTCTATCACTCTCTGTCACTCTCTATCACTCTCTGACACTCTCTATCTCTTTCTGACACTCTCAATCACTCTCTGACTCTCTCTGACACACTCTGACACACTCTGACACTCTCTGACACTCTCAGACACTCTCTATCACTCACTGACACTCTCTGACATTCTCAGACACTCTCTGACACTCTCTGACACTCTCAGACACTCTCTATCAATATCTATCAATCTCTGACACACTCTGACAAACTCTGATACTCTCTGACAGTCTCTATCACTTTCTGACCCTCTCAATCACTCTCTGACACTCACTGACACTCCCTGACACTCTCAGACTCTCTCTATCACTCTCTGACACTCTCTGACACTCTCTGACACTCTCTGGCACTCTCTGACACTCTAAGACACACTCAATCACTCTCTGCCACACTCTATCACTCTCTGGCACTCTCTATCACTCTCTGGCACTCTCTGACACTCTCAGACAGACTCTGACACTCTCTGACACTCTCAGACACTCTCTATCACTCTCTGTCACTCTCTATCACTCTCTGACACTCTCTATCTCTTTCTGTCACTCTCAATCACTCTCTGACACTCTCTGACACTCTCAGACACTCTCTATCACTCACTGACACTCTCTGACATTCTCAGACACTCTCTGACACTCTCTGACACTCTCTATCAATCTCGATCACTCTCTGACTCTCTCTGACAAACTCTGATACTCTCTGACAGTCTCTATCAATTTCTGACCCTCTCAATCACTCTCTGACTCTCTCTGACACACTCTGACACTCTCTGACACTCTCAGACACTCTCAGACACTCTCAGACACTCTCTATCACTCTCTGACACTCTCTGACACTCTCAGACACTCTCTGACACTCTCTATCAATCTCTATCACTCTCTGACACAGTCTGACAAACTCTGACACTCTCTGACAGTCTCAGACAGTCTATATCACTCTCTGACACTCACTGACACCCTCAGACATTCTCTGTCACTCTCAGACAGCTCAGACACTCTCTATCAATCTCTATCACTCTCTGACACACTCTGACAAACTCTGACACTCTCTGACAGTCTCAGACAGTCTCTATCACTCTCTGACACACTCTGACAATCCCTGACACTCTCAGACACTCTCAGACTCTCTTAGACACTCTCAGACACTCTCTATCACTCTCTGAGACTCACTGACACTCTCAGACACTCTCTGTCACTCTCAGACACCTCAGACACTCTCTATCACACTCTTTCACGCTCTGACACTCTCTATCACTCTCTGTCACTTTCTGATACTCTCTATCAAGCTCTGACACTCTCTGACACTCTCTGGCGCTCTCTTACACTCTCTTACACTTT
Organism: Heterodontus francisci; assembly: GCF_036365525.1. NCBI lineage: Eukaryota > Metazoa > Chordata > Chondrichthyes > Heterodontiformes > Heterodontidae > Heterodontus > Heterodontus francisci. The sequence goes on from NC_090405.1 coordinate 15,493,569, forward strand.
CAGACACACTCAATCACTCTCTGACACTCTCTGACACTCTCTGTCACTTTATGACACTCTCTGACACTCTCTATCATTCTCTAACACTCTGTGACACACTCTGACACTCTGTGACACACTCAGACAATCTCTATCACTCTCTATCACTCTCTGACACACTCTGAAAGTCTCTGGCACTCTCAGACTCTCTCAGACACTCTCAGACACTCTCTGACACTCTCTGACACTCTCTGTCAGTCTCTGACACTCTCAGACACTCTCTATCACTCCCTGTCACTCTCTGACACTCTCTGACACACTCTGACACTCTCAGACACTCTCTATCACTCTCTGACACTCACAGACACTCTCTGACACTCTCTGACACTCTCAGACACTCTCAGACACTCTCTGACACTCTCTATCACTCTCTATCACTCTCTATCACTCTCTGACACTCTCTGACACTCTCTGACACTCTCAGACACTCTCTGACACTCTCAGACACTCTCTATCACTCTCTATCACTCTCTGACACTCTCTGACACTCTCTTTCACTCTCTATCACTCTCTGACACACTCTGACACACTCTGACACTCTCAGACACTCTCTATCGCTCTCTGACACTCACAGACACTCTCTGACACTCTCTTTCACTCTCTATCACTCCCTATCACTCTCTATCACTCTCTGACACTCGCAGACACTCTCTGACACTCGCAGACACTCTCTGACACACTCAGACACTCTCTATCACTCTCTATCACTCTCTGACACTCTCTGACACTCTCTTTCACTCTCTATCACTCCCTATCACTCTCTGAAACTCACTGACACTCTCTGACACTCTCAGACACTCTCAGACACTCTCTGACACTCTCTATCACTCTCTATCACTCTCTATCACTCTCTGACACTCTCTGACACTCTCTGACACTCGCAGACACTCTCTGACACTCTCAGACACTCTCTATCACTCTCTGACACTCTCTGACACTCTCTTTCACTCTCTATCACTCCCTATCACTCTCTGAAACTCACTGACACTCTCTGACACTCTCAGACACTCTCTATCCCTCTCTGACACTCACAGACACTCTCTGACACTCTCAGACACTCTCAGACACTCTCTGACACTCTCTATCACTCTCTATCACTCTCTATCACTCTCTGACACTCTCTGACACTCTCTGACACTCTCAGACACTCTCTGACACTCTCAGACACTCTCTATCACTCTCTATCACTCTCTGACACTCTCTTTCACTCTCTATCACTCTCTGACACACTCTGACACACTCTGACACTCTCAGACACTCTCTATCACTCTCTGACACTCACAGACACTCTCTGACACTCTCATTCTCTCTCTATCACTCCCTATCACTCTCTATCACTCTCTGACACTCTCTGACACTCTCTGACACTCGCAGACACTCTCTGACACTCTCAGACACTCTCTATCACTCTCTATCACTCTCTGACACTCTCTGACACTCTCTTTCACTCTCTATCACTCCCTATCACTCTCTGAAACTCACTGACACTCTCTGACACTCTCAGACACTCTCAGACACTCTCTGACACTCTCTATCACTCTCTATCACTCTCTATCACTCTCTGACACTCTCTGACACTCTCTGACACTCGCAGACACTCTCTGACACTCTCAGACACTCTCTATCACTCTCTGACACTCTCTGACACTCTCTTTCACTCTCTGTCACTCCCTATCACTCCCTGAAACTCACTGACACTCTCTGACACTCTCAGACACTCTCTATCCCTCTCTGACACTCACATACACTCTCTGACACTCTCAGACACTCTCAGACACTCTCTGACACTCTCTATCACTCTCTATCACTCTCTATCACTCTCTGACACTCTCTGACACTCTCTGACACTCTCTTTCACTCTCTATCACTCCCTATCACTCTCTGAAACTCACTGACACTCTGTGACACTCTTTATCCCTCTCTGACACTGACAGACACTCTCTGACACTCTCAGACACTCTCAGACACTCTCTATCACGCTCTATCACTCTCTATCACTCTCTGACACTCTCTGACACTCTCTGACACTCTCAGACACTCTCTATCACTCTCTATCACTCTCTGACACTCTCTGACACTCTCTTTCACTCTCTATCACTCCCTATCACTCTCTGAAACTCACTGACACTCTCTGACACTCTCAGACACTCTCTATCACTCTCTGACACTCTCTGATACTCTCTGGTACACTCAGACACTCTCTATCAGTCTCTGATCCTCACTGACATTAACAGGCACTCTCTATCACTCTCTGGCACTCTCTGACACTCTCAGACACACTCAATCACGCTCTGACACTCTCTATCACTCTCTGGCACTCTCTATCAATCTCTGACACTCTCTGACACTCTCAGACACGCTCAATCACTCTCTATCACTCTCTATCACTCTCTGACACACTCTGACACTCTCTGACACTCTCAGACACTCTCTGACACTCTCAGACACTCTCTGACACTCTCAGACACTCTCTATCAATCTCTATCACTCTCTGACACACTCTGACAAACTCTGACACTCTCTGACAGTCTCTATCACTTTCTGACTCTCTCAATCACTCTCTGACTCTCTCTGAAACACTCTGATACTCTCTGACACTCTCAGACACTCTCTATCACTCTCTGACACTCTCTGACACTCTCTGACACTCTCAGACACTCTCTGACACTCTCAGACACTCTCAGACACTGTCTGTCAATCTCTATCACTCTCTGACACACTCTGACAAACTCTGACACTCTCTGACAGTCTCAGACTGTCTCTATCACTCTCTGACACACTCTGACAATCTCTGACACTCTCAGACACTCTCAGACTCTCTTAGACACTCTCAGACACTCTCTATTACTCTCTGCCACTCACTGACACTCTCAGACACTCTCTGACATTCTCAGACACTCTCTGACACTCTCTGACACTCTCTGACACTCTCTGACACTCTCAGACACTGTCTGTCAATCTCTATCACTCTCTGACACACTCTGACAAACTCTGACACTCTCTGACAGTCTCAGACTGTCTCTATCACTCTCTGACACACTCTGACAATCTCTGACACTCTCAGACACTCTCAGACTCTCTTAGACACTCTCAGACACTCTCTATTACTCTCTGCCACTCACTGACACTCTCTGACACACTCTGACAAACTCTGACACTCTCTGACAGTCTCTATCACTTTCTGACACTCTCAATCACTCTCTGACTCTCTCTGAAACACTCTGACACTCTCTGACACTCTCAGACACTCTCAGACACTCTCTATCACTCTCTGACACTCTCTGACACTCTCAGATACTCTCAGACACTCTCAGACACTCTCAGACACTCTCTATCAATCTCTATCACTCTCTGACACACTCTGACAATCTCTGACACTCTCAGACACTCTCAGACTCTCTTCGACACTCTCAGACACTCTCTCTCACTCTCTGACACTCGCTGACACACTCAGACACTCTCTGTCACTCTCAGACACTCACTATCAATCTCTATCACTCTCTGACACACTCTAACAAACTCTATCACTCTCTGACACTCTGTGACACTCTCATGCACTCTCTGAAACTCTCAGACACTCCCTCAAACAGTCTCAGACACTCTCTGGCACTTTCTATCACTCTCTGGCACTCTCTGAGACTCTCTGGCACTCTCTGACACTCTCTGGCACTCTCTGACACTCTCTGAAACTCTCTGAAACTCTCTGGCACTCTCTATCACTCTTACACATTCTCTGACACTCTCTGGCAATCTTTATCGCTCTCTGACACCCTCTCACACACTCGGACACTCTCGGACACTCTCTGACACTATCTGGCACTCTCAGACACTCTCTGGCACACTCTATCACTCTCTGACACTCTCTATCACTGTCAATCATTCTCAATCACTCTCAATCACTCTCTGAAACTCTCTGACACTTTCAGACACTCTCAGACACACTCAGACACTCTCTACCACTCTCTATCACTCTCTATCACTCCCTGATACACTCTCTGATACTCTCTGGCTCTCTCTGACACACTCTGACACTCTCAATCATTCTCAATCAATCTCAATCACTGTTTGACACTCTCAGACAGTCTCAGACACTCTCGACCACTCTCTGAAAACCTCAGACACTCTCAGACTCTCTCTGAAACTCTCTATCACTATCTGGCATTTTCTATCACTCTCTAGCACTCTCTGACCCTCTCTGGTACTCTCTGACACTCCCTGACATTCTCAGACACTTTCTAACACTGTCTACCACACGCTATCACTCTCGATCGATCTCTGACACTCTCTGACACACTCTGACACTCTCAGACACTGTCAGACACTCTCTGGCACACTCTATCACTCTCTGACACTCTCCATCTCTCTCTATCACTCTCAGACACTCTGTATCACTCTCTGACACTCTCTATCTCTCTCCATCACTCTCTGACACTCTCTGACACTCTCTGATACACTCTGACACTCTCAGACAATCTCAGACACTATTGATCACTCTCTGAAAACCTCAGACTCTCTCAGACTCTCTCTGAAACTGTCTATCATTCTCTGGCACTTTCTATCACTCTCTGGCATTCTCTGACCCTCTCTGGTACTCTCTGACACTCACTGACATTCTCAGACACTTTCTGACTCTCTCTACCACACGCTATCACTCTCTACCACTCTCTGACACTCTCTGACACTCTCAGACACTCTCAGACACTCTCAGACACTCTCTGGCACACTCTATCACTCTCTGGCACTCGATCAGTCTCAATCATTCTCAATCACTCTCAATCACTGTTTGACACTCTTGGACACTCCCAGACACTCTCCATCACTCTCTAACACTCTCCATCTCTCTCTATCACTCTCAGACCCTCTCTATCACTCTCTGACACTCTCTATCTCTCTCCATCACTCTCTGGCACTCTCTGACACTCTCAGACATACTCAGACACTCTCTACCACTCAATGACACTCTCTGATGCACTCTGACACTCTCAGACAATCTCTGACACTCTCTATCACTCTCTGACAACCTCTGACACTCTCTGACACTCTCTGACACTCTCTATCACTGTCTGAAATTCTCTATCACGCTTTGACAATCTCTATCTCTCTCTATCACTCTCTTATACACTCTGACACTCTCAGACACGCTCTGACGCACTCAGACACTCTCTATCACTCTCTGACACTCTCTGACACTCTCTGACACTCTCTGACACTCTCTATCACTGTCTGAAAATCTCTATCACGCTTTGACAATCTCTATCTCTCTCTATCACTCTCTTATACACTCTGACACTCTCAGACACACTCTGACACACTCAGACCCTCCCTACCACTCTCTGTCACGCTCTATCACTCTCCATCACTCTCTGGCACTCTCTGACACTCTCAGACATACTCAGACACTCTCTACCACTCAATGACACTCTCTGATGCACTCTGACACTCTCAGACAATCTCTGACACTCTCTATCACTCTCTGACAACCTCTGACACTCTCTGACACTCTCTGACACTCTCTATCACTGTCTGAAATTCTCTATCACGCTTTGACAATCTCTATCTCTCTCTATCACTCTCTTATACACTCTGACACTCTCAGACACGCTCTGACGCACTCAGACACTCTCTATCACTCTCTGACACTCTCTGACACTCTCTGACACTCTCTATCACTGTCTGAAAATCTCTATCACGCTTTGACAATCTCTATCTCTCTCTATCACTCTCTTATACACTCTGACACTCTCAGACACACTCTGACACACTCAGACCCTCCCTACCACTCTCTGTCACGCTCTATCACTCTCTGACATCCTCGTCAACTCTCTGACACTCCCAGACACGCTCTGACTCTCTCTGACTCTCTCTTTCATTCTCTAACACTCTCTTTTACTCTCTGACGCTCTCTGACACTCTGACACTCTATCACTCTCTGACACTCTCTATCACTCTCTGAAAACCTCAGACACTCTCAGACTCTCTCTGACACTCTCTATCAGTCTCTGGCACTTTCTATCACTCTCTGGCACTCTCTGACCCACTCTGGTACTCTCTGACACTCCCTGACATTCTCAGACACTTTCTGACACTCTCTACCACACGCTATCACTCTCTATCACTCTCTGACACACTCTGACACACCCTGACACTCTCAGACACTCTCTAGCACACTCTATCACTCTCTGACACTCGATCACTCTCAATCATTCTCAATCACTCTCAATCACTGTTTGACACTCTCGGACACTCTCAGACACTCTCAGACACTCTCGATCACTCTCTGACACTCTCCATCTCTCTCTATCACTGTCAGACATTCTCTATCACTCTCTGACACTCTCTATCTCTCTCCATCACTCACTGGCACTCTCTGACACTCTCTTATACACTCTGACACTCTCAGACAATCTCTGACACTCTCTGATACAATCTGACACTCTCAGACAATCTCTGACACTCTCTATCACGCTCTGACACTCTCTGACACTCTCTGATACACTCTGACACTCTGAGACACGCTCTGACACACTCAGACACTCTCTATCACTCTCTATCACTCTCTGACACTCTCTGACATTCTCAGACAGTCTCAGACACTCTCTATCACTCTCTGAAGCTCTCTATCACGCTTTGACAATCTCTATATCTCTCTATCACTCTCTGGCAATCTCTGACACTCTCAGACACAATCAGACATTCTCTACCACTCTCTATCACTCTCTGACACTCTCTGACACACTCTGACACTCTCTGACACACTCTGATCCTCTCAGACACTCTCTGACACTCTCAGACACTCTCTGACACTCTCGATCACTCATGACACTCTCTATTTCTCTCTATCACTCTCTGATACTCTCTGACACCCTCAGATGCACTCTGACACTCTCAGGCAATCTCTGACACTCTCTATCACTCCCTGACACTCTCTGACACTCTCTGATACTCACTGACACTCTCAGACACGCTCTGACACACTCAGACACTCTCTATCACTCTCTATCACTCTCTGACACTCTCTGACACTCTCTGACATTCTCAGACAGTCTCAGACACTCTCTATCACACTCTGAAACTCTCTATCACGCGTTGACAATCTCTATCTCTCTCTATCACTCCCTGGCAATCTCTGACACTCTCAGACACCATCAGAGACTCTCTACCACTCTCTATCACTCTCTGACACTCTCTAACACACTCTGATACACTCTGACACTCTCAGACACAATCAGACACTCTCTACCACTCTCTATCACTCTCTGACACTCTCTGACACACTCTGATACACTCTGACACTCTCAGACACTCTCTGACACTCTCAGACACTCTCTGACACTCTCTGACACTCTCGACCTCTCATGAAACTCTCTATTTCTCTCTATTACTCTCTAGCACTCTCTGACACTTTCAGACACTCTCAGACACACTCAGACACTATCTATCACTCTCTGATACTCTCTGACACTCTCTGATACACTCTGACTCTCTCAGACAGTCTCAGACACTCTCGATCACTCTCTGAAAATCTCTATCACGCTTTGACACTCTCTATCTCTCTCGATTACTCTCTGGCAATCTCTGACACTCTCTGATACACTCTGACACTCTCAGATACACTCAGACGCTCTCTGACACTCTCTGACTCTCTCTGACTCTCTCTATCACTCTCTGACGCTCTCTGACTCTCTCTGATGCTCTCTGACTCTCTCTGACGCCCTCAAATACTCTCAGACACTCTCTGGCACGTTCTATCACTCTCTGGCATACTCTGACACTCTCTGGCACTCTCTGACACTCTCTGGCACTCTCTGACACTCTCTGAAACTCTCTATCACTCTCTGGCACTCTCTATCACTCTTCCACACTCTCTGACACTCTCTGTCACTCTCTGGCAATCTTTATCACTCTCTGACACTCTCTCACACACTCGGACACTCTCGGACACTCTCTGACACTATCTGGCACTCTCAAACACTCTCTGGCACACTCTATCACTCTCTGACACTCTCTATCACTGTCAATCATTCTCAATCACTCTCAATCACTCTCTGAAACTCTCTGACACTTTCAGACACTCTCAGACACACTCAGACACACTCAGACACTCTCTACCACTCTCTATCACTCTCTATCACTCTCTATCACTCTCTATCACTCTCTGATACACTCTCTGATACACTCTGGCACTCTCAGACACTCTCTTACACTCTCCATCACTCTCTGACACACTCTGATACACTCTGACACTCTCAGACACACTCTGACACACTCAGACACTCTCTACCACACTCTACCACTCTCTCACAATTTCTGACACTCTCTGATACACTCTAACACTCTCAGACACTCTCTGACACTCTCTATCACTATCTGACACTCTCTGACACTTTCAGACACTCTCTGCCACTCTCTATCACTCACAGACAGTCTCAGACACTCTCTGACACTCTCTGATACTCTCTGATACTCTCTGACACTCTCAGACAATCTCAGACACACTCAGACACACTCATACACTCTCTGACACTCTCTGACACTCTCTGACACTCTCTGATACACTCTGACACTCTCAGACACGCTCTGACACACTCAGACACTCTCTATCACTTTCGATCACTCTCTGAAAACCTCAGACACTCTCAGACACTCTCTGACACTCTCTATCACTCTCTGGCACTATCTATCACTCTATGGCACTCTCTGACCCTCTCTGGTACTCTCTGACACTCCCTGACATTCTCAGACACTTTCTGACACTCTCTACCACACGCTATCACTCTCTATCACTCTCTGACACTCTCTGACACACTCAGACACTATCAGACACTCTCTTGCACACTCTATCAATCTCTGACACTCGATCACTCTCAATCATTCTCAGTCACTCTCAATCACTGTTTGACACTCTTGGACATTCTCAGACACTCTCTATCACTCTCTGACACTCTCTATCTCTCTCTATCACTCTCAGACATTCTATATCACTCTCTGACACTCTCTATCTCTCTCCATCACTCTCTGGCACTCTCTGACACTTTCATACACTCTCAGGCACACTCAGACACTCTCTACCACTCTCTGACACTCTCTGACACTCTCTGATACACTCTGACACTCTCAGACAATCTCTGACACTCTCTATCACTCTCTGACCCTCTCTGATACACTCTGACACTCTCAGTCACGCTCTGACACACTCAGACACTCTCTATCACTCTCTATCACTCTCTGACACTCTCTGACACTCTCTGACACTCTCAGACACTCTCAGACACTCTCTTGCACACTCTATCACTCTCTGACACTCGATCACTCTCAATCATTCTCAATCACTCTCAATCACTGTTTGACACTCTCGGACACTCTCAGACACTCTCTATCACTCTCTGACACTCTCCATCTCTCTCTATCACTCTCAGACACTCTCTATCACTCTCTGACACTCTCTGACACTCTCTGATACACTCTGACACTCTCAGACACGCTCTGACACACTCAGACACTCTCTATGAATCTATATCACTCTCTGACACTCTCTGACACTCTCTGACACTCTCTGACACTCTCTGATACACTCTGACACTCTCAGACAATCTCTGACACTCTCTATCACTCTCTGACACTCTCTGACACTCTCTGACACTCTCTGACACTCTCTGACACTCTCTGATACACTCTGACACTCTCAGACAATCTCTGACACTCTCTATCACTCTCTGACACTCTCTGACACTCTCTGACACTCTCTGATACACTCTGACACTATCAGACACGCTCTGACACACTCAGACACTCTCTATCACTCTCTATCACTCTCTGACACTCTCTGACATTCTCAGACAGTCTCAGACACTCTCTATCACTCTCTGAAGCTCTCTATCACGCTTTGACAATCTCTATATCTCTCTATCACTCTCTGGCAATCTCTGACACTCTCAGACACAATCAGACATTCTCTACCACTCTCTATCACTCTCTGACACTCTCTGACACACTCTGACACTCTCTGACACACTCTGATCCTCTCAGACACTCTCTGACACTCTCAGACACTCTCTGACACTCTCGATCACTCATGACACTCTCTATTTCTCTCTATCACTCTCTGATACTCTCTGACACCCTCAGATGCACTCTGACACTCTCAGGCAATCTCTGACACTCTCTATCACTCCCTGACACTCTCTGACACTCTCTGATACTCACTGACACTCTCAGACACGCTCTGACACACTCAGACACTCTCTATCACTCTCTATCACTCTCTGACACTCTCTGACACTCTCTGACATTCTCAGACAGTCTCAGACACTCTCTATCACACTCTGAAACTCTCTATCACGCGTTGACAATCTCTATCTCTCTCTATCACTCCCTGGCAATCTCTGACACTCTCAGACACCATCAGAGACTCTCTACCACTCTCTATCACTCTCTGACACTCTCTAACACACTCTGATACACTCTGACACTCTCAGACACAATCAGACACTCTCTACCACTCTCTATCACTCTCTGACACTCTCTGACACACTCTGATACACTCTGACACTCTCAGACACTCTCTGACACTCTCAGACACTCTCTGACACTCTCTGACACTCTCGACCTCTCATGAAACTCTCTATTTCTCTCTATTACTCTCTAGCACTCTCTGACACTTTCAGACACTCTCAGACACACTCAGACACTATCTATCACTCTCTGATACTCTCTGACACTCTCTGATACACTCTGACTCTCTCAGACAGTCTCAGACACTCTCGATCACTCTCTGAAAATCTCTATCACGCTTTGACACTCTCTATCTCTCTCGATTACTCTCTGGCAATCTCTGACACTCTCTGATACACTCTGACACTCTCAGATACACTCAGACGCTCTCTGACACTCTCTGACTCTCTCTGACTCTCTCTATCACTCTCTGACGCTCTCTGACTCTCTCTGATGCTCTCTGACTCTCTCTGACGCCCTCAAATACTCTCAGACACTCTCTGGCACGTTCTATCACTCTCTGGCATACTCTGACACTCTCTGGCACTCTCTGACACTCTCTGGCACTCTCTGACACTCTCTGAAACTCTCTATCACTCTCTGGCACTCTCTATCACTCTTCCACACTCTCTGACACTCTCTGTCACTCTCTGGCAATCTTTATCACTCTCTGACACTCTCTCACACACTCGGACACTCTCGGACACTCTCTGACACTATCTGGCACTCTCAAACACTCTCTGGCACACTCTATCACTCTCTGACACTCTCTATCACTGTCAATCATTCTCAATCACTCTCAATCACTCTCTGAAACTCTCTGACACTTTCAGACACTCTCAGACACACTCAGACACACTCAGACACTCTCTACCACTCTCTATCACTCTCTATCACTCTCTATCACTCTCTATCACTCTCTGATACACTCGCTGATACACTCTGGCACTCTCAGACACTCTCTTACACTCTCCATCACTCTCTGACACACTCTGATACACTCTGACACTCTCAGACACACTCTGACACACTCAGACACTCTCTACCACACTCTACCACTCTCTCACAATTTCTGACACTCTCTGATACACTCTAACACTCTCAGACACTCTCTGACACTCTCTATCACTATCTGACACTCTCTGACACTTTCAGACACTCTCTGCCACTCTCTATCACTCACAGACAGTCTCAGACACTCTCTGACACTCTCTGATACTCTCTGATACTCTCTGACACTCTCAGACAATCTCAGACACACTCAGACACACTCATACACTCTCTGACACTCTCTGACACTCTCTGACACTCTCTGATACACTCTGACACTCTCAGACACGCTCTGACACACTCAGACACTCTCTATCACTTTCGATCACTCTCTGAAAACCTCAGACACTCTCAGACACTCTCTGACACTCTCTATCACTCTCTGGCACTTTCTATCACTCTATGGCACTCTCTGACCCTCTCTGGTACTCTCTGACACTCCCTGACATTCTCAGACACTTTCTGACACTCTCTACCACACGCTATCACTCTCTATCACTCTCTGACACTCTCTGACACACTCAGACACTATCAGACACTCTCTTGCACACTCTATCAATCTCTGACACTCGATCACTCTCAATCATTCTCAGTCACTCTCAATCACTGTTTGACACTCTTGGACATTCTCAGACACTCTCTATCACTCTCTGACACTATCTATCTCTCTCTATCACTCTCAGACATTCTATATCACTCTCTGACACTCTCTATCTCTCTCCATCACTCTCTGGCACTCTCTGACACTTTCATACACTCTCAGGCACACTCAGACACTCTCTACCACTCTCTGACACTCTCTGACACTCTCTGATACACTCTGACACTCTCAGACAATCTCTGACACTCTCTATCACTCTCTGACCCTCTCTGATACACTCTGACACTCTCAGTCACGCTCTGACACACTCAGACACTCTCTATCACTCTCTATCACTCTCTGACACTCTCTGACACTCTCTGACACTCTCAGACACTCTCAGACACTCTCTTGCACACTCTATCACTCTCTGACACTCGATCACTCTCAATCATTCTCAATCACTCTCAATCACTGTTTGACACTCTCGGACACTCTCAGACACTCTCTATCACTCTCTGACACTCTCCATCTCTCTCTATCACTCTCAGACACTCTCTATCACTCTCTGACACTCTCTGACACTCTCTGATACACTCTGACACTCTCAGACACGCTCTGACACACTCAGACACTCTCTATGAATCTATATCACTCTCTGACACTCTCTGACACTCTCTGACACTCTCTGACACTCTCTGATACACTCTGACACTCTCAGACAATCTCTGACACTCTCTACCACTCTCTGACACTCTCTGACACTCTCTGACACTCTCTGATACACTCTGACACTATCAGACACGCTCTGACACACTCAGACACTCTCTATGACTCTCTATCACTCTCTGGCACTCTCTGACACTCTCTGACACTCTCTGATACACTCTGACACGCTCAGACAATCTCTGAAACACTCTATCACTCTCTGACACTCTCAGACAGTCTCAGACACTCTCTGTCACTCTCTGACACTCTCTGACACTCTCTGATACACTCTGACACTCTCAGGCACGCTCTGACACACTCAGACACTCGCTATCACTCTCTATCTCTCTCTGACACACTCTGACACTCTCTGACACTCTCAGAAAGTCACAGACACTCTCGATCACTCTATGAAACTCTCCATCTCGATTTGACAATCTCTATCTCTCTCTATCTCTCTCTATCACTCTCTGGCAATCTGTGACACTCTCAGACACAATCAGACACTCTCTACCACTCTCTATCACTCTCTGACACTCTCTGACATACTCTGACACTCTCTGACACACTCTGATACACTCTGACACTCTCAGACACTCTCTGACACTCTCTGACACTCTTATCACTCTCTGACACTCTCACACACTCTCTTACACTCTCCGATACACTGTGACACTCTCAGACACACTCTGACACACTCAGACACTCTCTACCACACTCTATCACTCTCTCACACTGTCTGACACTCTCTGATACACTCTAACACTCTCAGACAATCTCTGACAGTATCTGACACTCGCTGATACTCTCTGCTACTCTCCAATACTCTCTGGCACTCTCTATTTCTCTCTGACACTCTCTATTTCTCTCAGTCACTCTCTGACACACTCAGACACTCTCTACCACTCTCTATCACTCTCTGACACTCTCTGATACACTCTAACACTCTCAGACACGCTCTGACACTCTCTATCACTCTCTGACTCAATCTGACACTCTCAGACAGTCTCAGACACTCTCTATCACTATCTGACAATCTCTGACAGTATCTGACACTCGCTGATACTCTCTGCTACTCTCCAATACTCTCTGGCACTCTCTATTTCTCTCTGACACTCTCTATTTCTCTCAATCACTCTCTGACACACTCAGACACTCTCTACCACTCTCTATCACTCTCTGACACTCTCTGATACACTCTAACACTCTCAGACACACTCTGACACTCTCTATCACTCTCTGACTCAATCTGACACTCTCAGACAGTCTCAGACACTCTCTATCACTCTCTGACACTCTCTGACACTCTCTGATACTCTCTGACCCTCTCTATCACTCTCTGACAATCTCAGACACACTCAGACACTCTCTGACACTCTCTATCACTCTCTGACACTCTCTGAAACTCTCTGACACTCTCTATCACTCTCTGACACTCTCTGAAACTCTCTGACATTTTCAGACACTCTCTGCCACTCTCTATCACTCTCTGACCCTCTCTGACACTCTCAGACCCACTCAGACACTCGCTGACACTCACTTTCACTCTCTGACACTCTCTGACACTTTCAGACATTCTCTGCCACTCTCTATTACTCTCTATCGCTCGCTGACACTTGCAGACATTCTCTGCCGCTCTCTATCACTCTCTGTCACTCTCTGACACTCTCTGACACTCTCTGACACTCTGACACTCTGACACTCTCTGATACTCTCACACTCTCGGACCCTCTCTGACACTCTCACACACTCTCTGACAATCTCAGACACACTCAAACGCACTCTGGCACTCTCTGACACTCTCTGACACCTTCAGACACTCTCTGCCACTCTCTATCACTCTCTGACACTCTCTGACACTCTCGGACACTCTCACACTCTCGGACAATCTCTGACACTCTCACACACTCTCTGACACTCTCTGACCCACTCTGACACTCTCTGTCACTCTCTGACACTCTCTGACACTCTCACACTCTCTGACACTCTCACTCTCTCTGACACTCTCTGACACTCTCTGACACTCTCTCACACTCTCTGACACTCTGTCACACTCTCTGACACTCTCTGACCCTCTCTGACACTCTCTGACACTCTCTGACACTCTTATCACTCTCTGACGCTCTCAGACGCTCTCTTACACTCTCCATCACTCTCTGACACTCTCTGATACACTGTGACACTCTCAGACACACTCTGACACACTCAGACACTCTCTACCACACTCTATCACTCTCTCACAGTGTCTGACACTCTCTGATACACTCTAACACTCTCAGACAGTCTCAGACACTCTCTATCACTAACTGACACTCTCTGACACTCTCTGAGACTCTCTGATACTCTCTGACACTCTCTAATGCACTCTGACACTCTCTATTTCTCTCTGACACTCTCTGACAATATCATATACACTCAGACACTCTCTGAAACTCTCTATCACTCTCTGAAACTCACTGATACTTTCAGACACTCTCTGCCACTCTCTATCACTCTCTATCACTCTCAGACTGTCGCAGACACTCTCTGACACTCTCCGATACTCTCTGATACTCTCTGACACTCTCTGACAATCTCAGACAAACTCAGACACTCTCTGACAGTTTCAGACACTCTCTGCCACTCTCTGCCACTCTCTATCACTCTCTATCACTCTCTGAAACTCTCTGCTACTCTCTGACACTCTCTATCACTGTCTGACACTCTCTGACACTCTCTCTGACACTCTCTGACAATCTCTCACACTCTCTGACATTCTCTCACACTCTCTGACACTCTCTGACCCACTCTGACAATCTTTGACACTCTCTGACAAACTCTATCACTCTCTGACACTCTCTCACACTCTCTGACACTCTCTGACACTCTCTGACACTCTCTGACACACTCTGACCCTCTCTGACACTCTCTGACACTATCTGACACTCTCTGACACTCTCACACTCTCTGACACTCTCACACTCTCTGACACTCTCTGACACTCTCTCACACTCTCTCAAACTCTCTGACATACTCTCACACTCTCTGACACTCTCTGACCCTCTCTGACAATCTTTGACATTCTCTGACAAACTCTATCACTCTCTGACACTCTCTGACACACTCAGACACTCTCTATCACTCTCTGACACTTTCAGACACACTCTGCCACTCTCTATCACTCTGTATCACTCTCTGACACTTTCAGACACTCTCTATCACTCTCTATCACTCTCTGACACTCTCAGTCACTCTCTACCACACTCTATCACCCTCTGACACTCTCTGATACACTCTAACATTCTCAGACACTCTCTGACACTCTCTACCACTCTCTGACTCAATCTGACACTCTCAGACAGTCTCAGACACTCTCTATCACTCTCTGACACTCTCTGACACTCTCTGATACTCTCTGATACACTCTGACACTCTCTGACACTCTCTATCACACTCTGCCACTCTCTGACACTCTCTATCACTGTCTGATACTCTCTGACACTCTCTATCTCTCGCTGACACTTTCAGACATTCTCTGCCACTCTCTATCACTCTCTGACACTCTCTGACACTCTGACACTCGATCACTCTCTGACACTCTCTATCACTCTCTGAAAACCTCAGACACTCTCAGACACGCTCTGACACTCTCTATCACTCTCTGGCACTTTCTATCACTCTATGGCACTCTCTGACCCTCTCTGGTACTCTCTGACACTCCCTGACATTCTCAGACACTTTCTGACACTCTCTACCACACGCTATCACTCTCTATCACTCTCTGACACTCTCTGACACACTCAGACACTCTCAGACACTCTCTTGCACACTCTATCAATCTCTGACACTCGATCACTCTCAATCATTCTCAGTCACTCTCAATCACTGTTTGACACTCTTGGACATTCTCAGACACTCTCTATCACTCTCTGACACTCTCTATCTCTCTCTATCACTCTCAGACATTCTATATCACTCTCTGACACTCTCTATCTCTCTCCATCACTCTCTGGCACTCTCTGACACTTTCATACACTCTCAGGCACACTCAGACACTCTCTACCACTCTCTGACACTCTCTGACACTCTCTGATACACTCTGACACTCTCAGACAATCTCTGACACTCTCTATCACTCTCTGACCCTCTCTGATACACTCTGACACTCTCAGTCACGCTCTGACGCACTCAGACACTCTCTATCACTCTCTGACACTCTCTGACACTCTCTACCACACGCTTTCACTCTCTATCACTCTCTGACACTCTCTGACACTCTCTGACACTCTCAGACACTCTCAGACACTCTCTTGCACACTCTATCACTCTCTGACACTCGATCACTCTCAATCATTCTCAATCACTCTCAATCACTGTTTGACACTCTCGGACACTCTCAGACACTCTCTATCACTCTCTGACACTCTCCATCTCTCTCTATCACTCTCAGACACTCTCTATCACTCTCTGACACTCTCTGACACTCTCTGATACACTCTGACACTCTCAGACACGCTCTGACACACTCAGACACTCTCTATGAATCTCTATCACTCTCTGACACTCTCTGACACTCTCTGACACTCTCTGATACACTCTGACACTCTCAGATAATCTCTGACACTCTCTATCACTCTCTGACACTCTCTGACACTCTGTGATACACTCTGACACTATCAGACACGCTCTGACACACTCAGACACTCTCTATGACTCTCTATCACTCTCTGGCACTCTCTGACACTCTCTGACACTCTCTGATACACTCTGACACTCTCAGACAATCTCTGAAACACTCTATCACTCTCTGACACTCTCAGACAGTCTCAGACACTCTCTGCCACTCTCTGACACTCTCTGACACTCTCTGACACTCTCTTATACACTCTGACACTCTCAGACAATCTCGGACACTCGCTGTCACTCTCTGACACTCTCTGACACTCTCTGATACTCTCTGACACTCTCAGGCACGCTCTGACACACTCAGACACTCGCTATCACTCTCTATCTCTCTCTGACACACTCTGACACTCTCAGAAAGTCACAGACACTCTCCATCACTCTATGAAACTCTCCATCTCGATTTGACAATCTCTATCTCTCTCTATCACTCTCTGGCAATCTGTGACACTCTCAGACACAATCAGACACTCTCTACCACTCTCTATCACTCTCTGACACTCTCTGACATACTCTGACACTCTCTGACACACTCTGATACACTCTGACACTCTCAGACACTCTGACACTCTCTGACACTCTTATCACTCTCTGACATTCTCACACACTCTCTTACACTCTCCGATACACTGTGACACTCTCAGACACACTCTGACACACTCAGACACTCTCTACCACACTCTATCACTCTCTCACACTGTCTGACACTCTCTGATACACTCTAACACTCTCAGACAATCTCTGACAGTATCTGACACTCGCTGATACTCTCTGCTACTCTCCAATACTCTCTGGCACTCTCTGTTTCTCTCTGACACTCTCTATTTCTCTCAGTCACTCTCTGACACACTCAGACACTCTCTACCACTCTCTATCACTCTCTGACACCCTCTGATACACTCTAACACTCTCAGACACACTCTGACACTCTCTATCACTCTCTGACTCAATCTGACACTCTCAGACAGTCTCAGACACTCTCTATCACTATCTGACAATCTCTGACAGTATCTGACACTCGCTGATACTCTCTGCTACTCTCCAATACTCTCTGGCACTCTCTATTTCTCTCTGACACTCTCTATTTCTCTCAGTCACTCTCTGACACACTCAGACACTCTCTACCACTCTCTGACACTCTCTGACACTCTCTGATACTCTCTGATACACTCTGACACTCTCTGACCCTCTCTATCACTCTCTGACAATCTCAGACACACTCAGACACTCTCTGACACTCTCTATCACTCTCTGACACTCTCTGAAACTCTCTGACATTTTCAGACACTCTCTGCCACTCTCTATCACTCTCTGACCCTCTCTGACACTCTCAGACCCACTCAGACACTCGCTGACACTCACTTTCACTCTCTGACACTCTCTGACACTTTCAGACATTCTCTGCCACTCTCTATTACTCTCTATCGCTCGCTGACACTTGCAGACATTCTCTGCCGCTCTCTATCACTCTCTGTCACTCTCTGACACTCTCTGACACTCTGACACTCTCTGACACTCTGACACTCTGACACTCTCTGACACTCTCACACTCTCGGACCCTCTCTGACGCTCTCTATCACTCTCTGACACTCTCTATCACTCTCTGACACTCTCTGACAATCTCAGACACACTCAAACGCTCTCTGGCACTCTCTGACACCTTCAGACACTCTCTGCCACTCTCTATCACTCTCTGACACTCTGACACTCTCGGACACTCTCACACTCTTGGACAATCTCTGACACTCTCACACACTCTCTGACACTCTCTGACCCACTCTGACACTCTCTGTCACTCTCTGACACTCTCTGACACTCTCACACTCTCTGACACTCTCACTCTCTCTGACACTCTCTGACACTCTCTGACACTCTCTCACACTCTCTGACACTCTGTCACACTCTCTGACACTCTCTGACCCTCTCTGACACTCTCTGACACTCTCTGACACTCTTATCACTCTCTGACGCTCTCAGACGCTCTCTTACACTCTCCATCACTCTCTGACACTCTCTGATACACTGTGACACTCTCAGACACACTCTGACACACTCAGACACTCTCTACCACACTCTATCACTCTCTCACAGTGTCTGACACTCTCTGATACACTCTAACACTCTCAGACAGTCTCAGACACTCTCTATCACTAACTGACACTCTCTGACACTCTCTAATACACTCTGACACTCTCTATTTCTCTCTGACACTCTCTGACAATATCATATACACTCAGACACTCTCTGAAACTCTCTATCATTCTCTGAAACTCTCTGATACTTTCAGACACTCTCTGCCACTCTCTATCACTCTCAGACTGTCGCAGACACTCTCTGACACTCTCCGATACTCTCTGATACTCTCTGACACTCTCTGACAATCTCAGACAAACTCAGACACTCTCTGACAGTTTCAGACACTCTCTGCCACTCTCTATCACTCTCTATCACTCTCTGAAACTCTCTGCTACTCTCTGACACTCTCTATCACTGTCTGACACTCTCTGACACTCTCTCTGACACTCTCTGACAATCTCTCACACTCTCTGACATACTCTGACACTCTCTGACACACTCTGATACACTCTGACACTCTCAGACACTCTGACACTCTCTGACACTCTTATCACTCTCTGACACTCTCACACACTCTCTTACACTCTCCGATACACTGTGACACTCTCAGACACACTCTGACACACTCAGACACTCTCTACCACACTCTATCACTCTCTCACACTGTCTGACACTCTCTGATACACTCTAACACTCTCAGACAATCTCTGACAGTATCTGACACTCGCTGATACTCTCTGCTACTCTCCAATACTCTCTGGCACTCTCTGTTTCTCTCTGACACTCTCTATTTCTCTCAGTCACTCTCTGACACACTCAGACACTCTCTACCACTCTCTATCACTCTCTGACACCCTCTGATACACTCTAACACTCTCAGACACACTCTGACACTCTCTATCACTCTCTGACTCAATCTGACACTCTCAGACAGTCTCAGACACTCTCTATCACTATCTGACAATCTCTGACAGTATCTGACACTCGCTGATACTCTCTGCTACTCTCCAATACTCTCTGGCACTCTCTATTTCTCTCTGACACTCTCTATTTCTCTCAGTCACTCTCTGACACACTCAGACACTCTCTACCACTCTCTGACACTCTCTGACACTCTCTGATACTCTCTGATACACTCTGACACTCTCTGACCCTCTCTATCACTCTCTGACAATCTCAGACACACTCAGACACTCTCTGACACTCTCTATCACTCTCTGACACTCTCTGAAACTCTCTGACATTTTCAGACACTCTCTGCCACTCTCTATCACTCTCTGACCCTCTCTGACACTCTCAGACCCACTCAGACACTCGCTGACACTCACTTTCACTCTCTGACACTCTCTGACACTTTCAGACATTCTCTGCCACTCTCTATTACTCTCTATCGCTCGCTGACACTTGCAGACATTCTCTGCCGCTCTCTATCACTCTCTGTCACTCTCTGACACTCTCTGACACTCTGACACTCTCTGACACTCTGACACTCTGACACTCTCTGACACTCTCACACTCTCGGACCCTCTCTGACGCTCTCTATCACTCTCTGACACTCTCTATCACTCTCTGACACTCTCTGACAATCTCAGACACACTCAAACGCTCTCTGGCACTCTCTGACACCTTCAGACACTCTCTGCCACTCTCTATCACTCTCTGACACTCTGACACTCTCGGACACTCTCACACTCTTGGACAATCTCTGACACTCTCACACACTCTCTGACACTCTCTGACCCACTCTGACACTCTCTGTCACTCTCTGACACTCTCTGACACTCTCACACTCTCTGACACTCTCACTCTCTCTGACACTCTCTGACACTCTCTGACACTCTCTCACACTCTCTGACACTCTGTCACACTCTCTGACACTCTCTGACCCTCTCTGACACTCTCTGACACTCTCTGACACTCTTATCACTCTCTGACGCTCTCAGACGCTCTCTTACACTCTCCATCACTCTCTGACACTCTCTGATACACTGTGACACTCTCAGACACACTCTGACACACTCAGACACTCTCTACCACACTCTATCACTCTCTCACAGTGTCTGACACTCTCTGATACACTCTAACACTCTCAGACAGTCTCAGACACTCTCTATCACTAACTGACACTCTCTGACACTCTCTAATACACTCTGACACTCTCTATTTCTCTCTGACACTCTCTGACAATATCATATACACTCAGACACTCTCTGAAACTCTCTATCATTCTCTGAAACTCTCTGATACTTTCAGACACTCTCTGCCACTCTCTATCACTCTCAGACTGTCGCAGACACTCTCTGACACTCTCCGATACTCTCTGATACTCTCTGACACTCTCTGACAATCTCAGACAAACTCAGACACTCTCTGACAGTTTCAGACACTCTCTGCCACTCTCTATCACTCTCTATCACTCTCTGAAACTCTCTGCTACTCTCTGACACTCTCTATCACTGTCTGACACTCTCTGACACTCTCTCTGACACTCTCTGACAATCTCTCACACTCTCTGACATTCTCTCACACTCTCTGACACTCTCTGGCCCACTCTGACAATCTTTGACACTCTCTGACAAACTCTATCACTCTCTGACACTCTCTGACACACTGAGACACTCTCTATCACTCTCTGACACTTTCAGACACACTCTGCCACTCTCTATCACTCTCTATCACTCTCTGACACTTTCAGACACTCTCTATCACTCTCTATCACTATCTGACACTCTCAGACACTCTCCACCACACTCTATCACTCGCAGACACTCTCTGACACTTTCAGACACTCTCTGACACTCTCTGACACTCTTTCACACTCTTTGATACTCTCTGACCCTCTCTGACCCTCTCAGACACTCTCTGGCACACTCTATCACTCTCTGACACTCTCTATCACCGTCAATCATTCTCAATAACTCTCAATCACTCTCTGACCCTCTCTGACACTCTCTGGCACTTTCAGATACTCTCAGACAGACTCAGAAACTCTCTCTCACTCTCTATCCCTCTCTATCACTCTCTGACACTCTCTGATGCACTCTGGCACTCTCAGACACTCTCTGACACTCTCTATCTTTTTCTGACACTCTCTGATACGCTCTGACACTCTCAGATGCTCTCTGACACTCTCTATCACTCTCTGACTCAATCTGACACTCTCAGACAGTCTCAGACACTCTCTATCACTCTCTGACACTCTCTGACACTCTCTGACACTCTCTGATACTCTCTGATACACTCTGACACTCTCTGACCCTCTCTATCACTCTCTGACAATCTCAGACACACTCAGACACTCTCTGACACTCTCTATCACTCTCTGACACTCTCTGAAACTCTCTGACATTTTCAGACACTCTCTGCCACTCTCTAGCACTCTCTGACCCTCTCTGACACTCTCAGACCCACTCAGACACTCGCTGACACTCACTTTCACTCTCTGACACTCTCTGACACTTTCAGACATTCTCTGCCGCTCTCTATTACTCTCTATCGCTCGCTGACACTTGCAGACATTCTCTGCCGCTCTCTATCACTCTCTGTCACTCTCTGACACTCTCTGACACTCTGACACTCTCTGACACTCTGACACTCTGACACTCTCTGACACTCTCACACTCTCGGACCCTCTCTGACACTCTCTATCACTCTCTGACACTCTCTATCACTCTCTGACACTCTGTGACAATCTCAGACACACTCAAACGCTCTCTGGCACTCTCTGACACTCTCTGACACCTTCAGACACTCTCTGCCACTCTCTATCACTCTCTGACACTCTCTGACACTCTCGGACACTCTCACACTCTCGGACAATCTCTGACACTCTCACACACTCTCTGACACTCTCTGACCCACTCTGACACTCTCTGACACTCTCACACTCTCTGACACTCTCACTCTCTCTGACACTCTCTGACACTCTCTGACACTCTCTGACACTCTCTCACACTCTCTGACACTCTGTCACACTCTCTGACACTCTCTGACCCTCTCTGACACTCTCTGACACTCTCTGACACTCTTATCACTCTCTGACGCTCTCAGACGCTCTCTTAAACTCTCCATCACTCTCTGACACTCTCTGATACACTGTGACACTCTCAGACACACTCTGACACACTCAGACACTCTCTACCACACTCTATCACTCTCTCACAGTGTCTGACACTCTCTGATACACTCTAACACTCTCAGACAGTCTCAGACACTCTCTATCACTAACTGACACTCTCTGACACTCTCTAATACACCCTGACACTCTCTATTTCTCTCTGACACTCTCTGACAATATCATATACACTCAGACACTCTCTGAAACTCTCTATCACTCTCTGAAACTCTCTGATACTTTCAGACACTCTCTGCCACTCTCTATCACTCTCTATCACTCTCAGACTGTCGCAGACACTCTCTGACACTCTCCGATACTCTCTGATACTCTCTGACACTCTCTGACAATCTCAGACAAACTCAGACACTCTCTGACAGTTTCAGACACTCTCTGCCACTCTCTATCACTCTCTATCACTCTCTGAAACTCTCTGCTACTCTCTGACACTCTCTATCACTGTCTGACACTCTCTGACACTCTCTCTGACACTCTCTGACAATCTCTCACACTCTCTGACATTCTCTCACACTCTCTGACACTCTCTGACCCACTCTGACAATCTTTGACACTCTCTGACAAACTCTATCACTCTCTGACACTCTCTGACACACTCAGACACTCTCTGCCACTCTCTATCACTCTCTGACACTCTCTGACACTCTCTGACACTCTCTGACACACTCTGACCCTCTCTGACACTCTCTGACACTATCTGACACTCTCTGACACTCTCACACTCTCTGACACTCTCACACTCTCTGACACTCTCTGACACTCTCTCACACTCTCTCAAACTCTCTGACATTCTCTCACACTCTCTGACACTCTCTGACCCTCTCTGACAATCTTTGACATTCTCTGACAAACTCTATCACTCTCTGACACTCTCTGACACACTCAGACACTCTCTATCACTCTCTGACACTTTCAGACACACTCTGCCACTCTCTATCACTCTGTATCACTCTCTGACACTTTCAGACACTCTCTATCACTCTCTATCACTCTCTGACACTCTCAGTCACTCTCTACCACACTCTATCACCCTCTGACACTCTCTGATACACTCTAACATTCTCAGACACTCTCTGACACTCTCTACCACTCTCTGACTCAATCTGACACTCTCAGACAGTCTCAGACACTCTCTATCACTCTCTGACACTCTCTGACACTCTCTGATACTCTCTGATACACTCTGACACTCTCTGACACTCTCTACCACACTCTGCCACTCTCTGACACTCTCTATCACTGTCTGACACTCTCTGACACTCTCTATATCTCGCTGACACTTTCAGACATTCTCTGCCACTCTCTATCACTCTCTGACACTCTCTGACACTCTCTAACACTCTCTGACACTCTCTGACACTCTCACACTCTCTGACACTCTCACACTCTCTGACACTCTCTGACACTCTCTGACACACTCTGACACTCTCTCACACTCTCTCACACTCTCTGACATTCTCTCACACTCTCTGACACTCTCTGACCCTCTCTGACAATCTTTGACATTCTCTGACAAACTCTATCACTCTCTGACACTCTCTGACACACTGAGAAACTCTCTATCACTCTCTGACATTTTCAAACACACTCTGCCACTCTCTATCACTCTCTATCACTCTCTGACACTTTCAGACACCTTCTATCACTCTCTATCACTCTCTATCACTCTCTGACACTCTCAGACACTCTCTACCACACTCTATCACTCTCTGACACTCTCTGATACACTCTAACACCCTCAGACACTCTCTGACACTCTCTACCACTCTCTGACTCAATCTGACACTCTCAGACAGTCTCAGACACTTTCAATCACTCTCTGACACTCTCTGACACTCTCTGACACTCTCTGATACACTCTGACACTCTCTGACACTCTCTGACACTCTCTATCACTCTCTGACACTCTCTGACAATCTCAAACACACTCAGACACTCTCTGACACTCTCTGACACTCTCTGACATTTTCAGACACTCTCTGCCACTCTCTATCACTCTCTGACACTCTCTGACCCTCTCTTGCACTCTCTGAAACTCTCTGACACTCTCAGACCAACTCAGACACTCGCTGACGCTCACTATCACTCTCTGACCCTCTCTGACACTTTCAGACATTCTATTCCACTCTCTATTACTCTCTATCACTCACTGACATTTTCAGACACTCTCTGCCACTCTCTATCACTCTCTGTCACTCTCTGACACTCTCTGACACTCTCACACTCTCTGACACTCTGACACTCTCTGACACTCTCACACTCTGGGACCCTCTCTGACACTCTCCATCACTCTCTGACATTCTCTATCACTCTCTATCACTCTGTGACACTCTCTGACACTCTCTGATACACTCTGGCACTCTCAGACACTCTCTTACACTCTCCATCACTCTCTGACACTCTCTGATACACTGTGACACTCTCAGACACACTCTGACACACTCAGACACTCTCTACCACACTCTATCACTCTCTCACAGTGTCTGACACTCTCTGATACACTCTAACACTCTCAGACATTCTCTGACACTCTCTATCACTATCTGACATTCGCTGACACTCTCAGACAGTCTCAGACACTCTCTATCACTATCTGACAATCTCTGACACTCTCTGGCACGCTCTGATACTCTCTGATACACTCTAATACACTCTGACACTCTCTAGCTCTCTCTGACACTCTCTGACATTCTCATGCACACTCAGACACTCTCTGACGCTCTCTATCACTCTCTGACACTTTCAGACACTCTCTGCCACTCTCTATCACTCTCTATCACTCTCAAACCGTCTCAGACACTCTCTGACACTCTCTGATACTCTCTGATACTCTCTGACACTCTCTGACAATCTCAGACACACTCAGACACTCTCTGACACTCTCTATCACTCTCTGACGCTCTCTGACACTCTCTATCACTCTCTATCACTCTCTGACACTCTCTGACACTTTCAGACACTCTCTGACACTCTCTGACACTCTCTATCACACTCTGACTATCTCTATCACTCTCTATCACTCTCTGACGCTCTCTGACACTCTCTATCACTCTCTGATACTCTCTGACACTCTCTCTGACACTCTCTCACACTCTCTGACACTCTCTGACCTCCCTGACACTCTCTGAGACTCTCTGACACTCTCTATCATTCTCTGACACTCTCTGACAATCTCAGACACACTCAGACACTCTCTGACACTCTCGACCACTCTCTGACACACTCTGACACTTTCAGACACTCTCTGCCACTCTCTATCACTCTCTATCACTCGCTGACACTTTCAGACACTCTCTGCCACTCTCTATCACTCTCTATCACTCTCTGACACTCTCTGACACACTCTGACACACTCACACTCTCTGACTCTCTCACAATCTCGGACCCTCTCTGACACTCTCTGACACTCTCTATCACTCTCTGACACTCTCTGACACTCTCTCTGACACTCTCTCGCACTCTCTGTCTCTCTCTGACACTCTCAGACACACTCAGACACTCTCTGACACTCTCGATCACTATCTGAAACTCTCTGACTCTTTCAGACACTCTCTGCCACTGTCTATCACTCTCTATCTCTCGCTGACACTTTCAGACATTCTCTGCCACTCTCTATCACTCTCTGACACTCTCTGACACTCTCTAACACTCACTGACAATCTCTGACACTCTCACACTCTCTGACACTCTCACACTCTCTGACACTCTCTGACACTCTCTGACACTCTCTGACACTCTCTCACACTCTCTCACACTCTCTGACATTCTCTCACACTCTCTGACAGTCTCTCACCCTCTCTGACAATCTTTGACATTCTCTGACAAACTCTATCACTCTCTGACACTCTCTGACACACTGAGACACTCTCTATCACTCTCTGACACTTTCAGACACACTCTGCCACTCTCTATCACTCTCTATCACTCTCTGACACTTTCAGACACTCTCTATCACTCTCTATCACTCTCTGACACTCTCAGACACTCTCTACCACACTCTATCACTCTCTGACACTCTCTGATACACTCTAACACTCTCAGACACTCTCTGACACTCTATCCCACTCTCTGACTCAATCTGACACTCTCAGACAGTCTCAGACACTTTCAATCACAATCTGACACTCTCTGACACTCTCTGACACTCTCTGACACTCTCTGATACACTCTGACACTCTCTGACACTCTCTGACACTCTCTGACAATCTCAAACACACTCAGACACTCTCTGACACTCTCTATCATTCTCTGACACTCTCTGACACTCTCTGACATTTTCAGACACTCTCTGCCACTCTCTATCACTCTCTGACACTCTCTATCACTCTCTGACACTCTCTGACAATCTCAAACACACTCAGACACTCTCTGACACTCTCTATCATTCTCTGACACTCTCTGACACTCTCTGACATTTTCAGACACTCTCTGCCACTCTCGATCACTCTCTGACACTCTCTGACCCTCTCTTGCACTCTCTGAAACTCTCTGACACTCTCAGACCAACTCAGACACTCGCTGATGCTCACTATCACTCTCTGACACTCTCTGACACTTTCAGACACTCTCTATCACTCTCTATCACTCTCTGACACTCTCAGTCACTCTCTACCACACTCTATCACTCTCTGACACTCTCTGATACACTCTAACACTCTCAGACACTCTCTGACACTCTCTACCACTCTCTGACTCAATCTGACACTCTCAGACAGTCTCAGACACTCTCTATCACTCTCTGACACTCTCTGACACTCTCTGATACTCTCTGATACACTCTGACACTCTCTGACACTCTCTATCACTCTCTGCCACTCTCTGACACTCTCTATCACTGCCTGACACTCTCTGACACTCTCTATCTCTCGCTGACACTTTCAGACATTCTCTGCCACTCTCTATCACTCTCTGACACTCTCTGACACTCTCTAACACTCTCTGACACTCTCTGACACTCTCTGACACTCTCTGACACTCTCACACTCTCTGACACTCTTACACTCTCTGACACTCTCTGACACTCTCTGACACTCTCTCACACTCTCTGACATTCTCTCACACTCTCTGACACTCTCTGACACTCTCTGACAATCTTTGACATTCTCTGACAAACTCTATCACTCTCTGACACTCTCTGACACACTGAGACACTCTCTATCACTCTCTGACACTTTCAGACACACTCTGCCACTCTCTATCACTCTCTATCACTATCTGACACTCTCAGACACTCTCCACCACACTCTATCACTCGCAGACACTCTCTGACACTTTCAGACACTCTCTGACACTCTCTGACACTCTTTCACACTCTTTGATACTCTCTGACCCTCTCTGACACTCTCAGACACTCTCTGGCACACTCTATCACTCTCTGACACTCTCTATCACCGTCAATCATTCTCAATAACTCTCAATCACTCTCTGACCCTCTCTGACACTCTCTGGCACTTTCAGATACTCTCAGACAGACTCAGAAACTCTCTCTCACTCTCTATCCCTCTCTATCACTCTCTGACACTCTCAGATGCTCTCTGACACTCTCTATCACTCTCTGACTCAATCTGACACTCTCAGACAGTCTCAGACACTCTCTATCACTCTCTGACACTCTCTGACACTCTCTGATACTCTCTGATACACTCTGACACTCTCTGACACTCTCTATCACTCTCTGACACTCTCTGACAGTCACTATCATTCTCTGACACTCTCAGACACTTTCAGACATTCTCTGCCACTCTCTATCACTCTCTGTCACTCTCTGACACTCTCTGACACTCTCACACTCTCTGTCACTCTCACACTCTCTGACACTCTCACACTCTCGGACCCTCTCTGACACTCTCTATCGCTCTCTGACACTCTCTATCACTCTCTGACACTCTCTGACACTCTCTGACAATCTCAGACACACTCGGACACTCTCTGACACTCTCTGACACTCTCTGACAGTCTCTGACACTCTCACACTCTCTGACACTCTCTGACACTCTCTATCACTCTCTGACGCTCTCTGACAATCTCTATCACTCTCTATCACTCTCTGACACTCTCTGACACTTTCAGACACTCTCTGCCACTCTCTGACACTCTCTATCACACTCTGACAATCTCTATCACTCTCTATCACTCTCTGACGCTCTCTGACACTCTCTATCACTCTCTGATACTCTCTGACACTCTCTCTGACACTCTCTCACACTCTCTGACACTCTCTGACCTCCCTGACACTCTCTGAGACTCTCTGACACTCTCTATCATTCTCTGACGCTCTCTGACATTCTCTGACAAACTCTATCACTCTCTGACACTCTCTGACACACTGAGACACTCTCTATCACTCTCTGACACTTTCAGACACACTCTGCCACTCTCTATCACTCTCTATCACTCTCTGACACTTTCAGACACTCTCTATCACTCTCTATCACTCTCTGACACTCTCAGACACTCTCTACCACACTCTATCACTCTCTGACACTCTCTGACACTCTCTGATACACTCTAACACTCTCAGACACTCTCTGACACTCTCTCCCACTCTCTGACTCAATCTGACACTCTCAGACAGTCTCAGACACTTTCAATCACAATCTGACACTCTCTGACACTCTCTGACACTCTCTGATACACTCTGACACTCTCTGACACTCTCTGACACTCTCTGACAATCTCAAACACACTCAGGCACTCTCTGACACTCTCTATCATTCTCTGACACTCTCTGACACTCTCTGACATTTTCAGACACTCTCTGCCACTCTCTATCACTCTATGACACTCTCTATCACTCTCTGACACTCTCTGACAATCTCAAACACTCTCAGACACTCTCTGACACTCTCTATCATTCTCTGACACTCTCTGACACTCTCTGACATTTTCAGACACTCTCTGCCACTCTCTATCACTCTCTATCACTCTCTGACACTCTCTGACCCTCTCTTGCACTCTCTGAAACTCTCTGACACTCTCAGACCAACTCAGACACTCGCTGATGCTCACTATCACTCTCTGACACTCTCTGACACTTTCAGACCCTCTCTATCACTCTCTATCACTCTCTGACACTCTCAGTCACTCTCTACCACACTCTATCGCTCTCTGACACTCTCTGATACACTCTAACACTCTCAGACACTCTCTGACACTCTCTACCACTCTCTGACTCAATCTGACACTCTCAGACAGTCTCAGACACTCTCTATCACTCTCTGACACTCTCTGACACTCTCTGATACTCTCTGATACACTCTGACACTCTCTGACACTCTCTATCACTCTCTGCCACTCTCTGACACTCTCTATCACTGCCTGACACTCTCTGACACTCTCTATCTCTCGCTGACACTTTCAGACATTCTCTGTCACTCTCTATCACTCTCTGACACTCTCTGACACTCTCTGAAACTCTCTGACACTCTCTGCCACTTTCAGACACTCTCTGCCACTCTCTATCAATCTCTGACACCCTCTGACACTCTCACACTCTCTGACACTCTCTGACACTCTCTATCACTCTCTGACGCTCTCTGACACTCTCTATCACTCTCTATCACTCTCTGACACTCTCAGACACTCTCTACCACACTCTATCACTCTCTGACACTCTCTGATACACTCTAACACTCTCAGACACTCTCTGACACTCTATCCCACTCTCTGACTCAATCTGACACTCTCAGACAGTCTCAGACACTTTCAATCACAATCTGACACTCTCTGACACTCTCTGACACTCTCTGACACTCTCTGATACACTCTGACACTCTCTGACACTCTCTGACACTCTCTGACAATCTCAAACACACTCAGACACTCTCTGACACTCTCTATCATTCTCTGACACTCTCTGACACTCTCTGACATTTTCAGACACTCTCTGCCACTCTCTATCACTCTCTGACACTCTCTATCACTCTCTGACACTCTCTGACAATCTCAAACACACTCAGACACTCTCTGACACTCTCTATCATTCTCTGACACTCTCTGACACTCTCTGACATTTTCAGACACTCTCTGCCACTCTCGATCACTCTCTGACACTCTCTGACCCTCTCTTGCACTCTCTGAAACTCTCTGACACTCTCAGACCAACTCAGACACTCGCTGATGCTCACTATCACTCTCTGACACTCTCTGACACTTTCAGACACTCTCTATCACTCTCTATCACTCTCTGACACTCTCAGTCACTCTCTACCACACTCTATCACTCTCTGACACTCTCTGATACACTCTAACACTCTCAGACACTCTCTGACACTCTCTACCACTCTCTGACTCAATCTGACACTCTC
Source organism: Heterodontus francisci (assembly GCF_036365525.1). NCBI lineage: Eukaryota > Metazoa > Chordata > Chondrichthyes > Heterodontiformes > Heterodontidae > Heterodontus > Heterodontus francisci. Next base: position 15,525,613 of record NC_090405.1, read on the forward strand.
AGACAGTCTCAGACACTCTCTATCACTCTCTGACACTCTCTGACACTCTCTGATACTCTCTGATACACTCTGACACTCTCTGACACTCTCTATCACTCTCTGCCACTCTCTGACACTCTCTATCACTGCCTGACACTCTCTGACACTCTCTATCTCTCGCTGACACTTTCAGACATTCTCTGCCACTCTCTATCACTCTCTGACACTCTCTGACACTCTCTAACACTCTCTGACACTCTCTGACACTCTCACACTCTCTGACACTCTTACACTCTCTGACACTCTCTGACACTCTCTGACACTCTCTCACACTCTCTGACATTCTCTCACACTCTCTGACACTCTCTGACACTCTCTGACAATCTTTGACATTCTCTGACAAACTCTATCACTCTCTGACACTCTCTGACACACTGAGACACTCTCTATCACTCTCTGACACTTTCAGACACACTCTGCCACTCTCTATCACTCTCTATCACTATCTGACACTCTCAGACACTCTCCACCACACTCTATCACTCGCAGACACTCTCTGACACTTTCAGACACTCTCTGACACTCTCTGACACTCTTTCACACTCTTTGATACTCTCTGACCCTCTCTGACACTCTCAGACACTCTCTGGCACACTCTATCACTCTCTGACACTCTCTATCACCGTCAATCATTCTCAATAACTCTCAATCACTCTCTGACCCTCTCTGACACTATCTGGCACTTTCAGATACTCTCAGACAGACTCAGAAACTCTCTCTCACTCTCTATCCCTCTCTATCACTCTCTGACACTCTCAGATGCTCTCTGACACTCTCTATCACTCTCTGACTCAATCTGACACTCTCAGACAGTCTCAGACACTCTCTATCACTCTCTGACACTCTCTGACACTCTCTGATACTCTCTGATACACTCTGACACTCTCTGACACTCTCTATCACTCTCTGACACTCTCTGACAGTCACTATCATTCTCTGACACTCTCAGACACTTTCAGACATTCTCTGCCACTCTCTATCACTCTCTGTCACTCTCTGACACTCTCTGACACTCTCACACTCTCTGTCACTCTCACACTCTCTGACACTCTCACACTCTCGGACCCTCTCTGACACTCTCTATCGCTCTCTGACACTCTCTATCACTCTCTGACACTCTCTGACACTCTCTGACAATCTCAGACACACTCGGACACTCTCTGACACTCTCTGACACTCTCTGACAGTCTCTGACACTCTCACACTCTCTGACACTCTCTGACACTCTCTATCACTCTCTGACGCTCTCTGACAATCTCTATCACTCTCTATCACTCTCTGACACTCTCTGACACTTTCAGACACTCTCTGCCACTCTCTGACACTCTCTATCACACTCTGACAATCTCTATCACTCTCTGACGCTCTCTGACACTCTCTATCACTCTCTGATACTCTCTGACACTCTCTCTGACACTCTCTCACACTCTCTGACACTCTCTGACCTCCCTGACACTCTCTGAGACTCTCTGACACTCTCTATCATTCTCTGACGCTCTCTGACATTCTCTGACAAACTCTATCACTCTCTGACACTCTCTGACACACTGAGACACTCTCTATCACTCTCTGACACTTTCAGACACACTCTGCCACTCTCTATCACTCTCTATCACTCTCTGACACTTTCAGACACTCTCTATCACTCTCTATCACTCTCTGACACTCTCAGACACTCTCTACCACACTCTATCACTCTCTGACACTCTCTGACACTCTCTGATACACTCTAACACTCTCAGACACTCTCTGACACTCTCTCCCACTCTCTGACTCAATCTGACACTCTCAGACAGTCTCAGACACTTTCAATCACAATCTGACACTCTCTGACACTCTCTGACACTCTCTGATACACTCTGACACTCTCTGACACTCTCTGACACTCTCTGACAATCTCAAACACACTCAGGCACTCTCTGACACTCTCTATCATTCTCTGACACTCTCTGACACTCTCTGACATTTTCAGACACTCTCTGCCACTCTCTATCACTCTATGACACTCTCTATCACTCTCTGACACTCTCTGACAATCTCAAACACTCTCAGACATTCTCTGACACTCTCTATCATTCTCTGACACTCTCTGACACTCTCTGACATTTTCAGACACTCTCTGCCACTCTCTATCACTCTCTGACACTCTCTGACCCTCTCTTGCACTCTCTGAAACTCTCTGACACTCTCAGACCAACTCAGACACTCGCTGATGCTCACTATCACTCTCTGACACTCTCTGACACTTTCAGACACTCTCTATCACTCTCTATCACTCTCTGACACTCTCAGTCACTCTCTACCACACTCTATCGCTCTCTGACACTCTCTGATACACTCTAACACTCTCAGACACTCTCTGACACTCTCTACCACTCTCTGACTCAATCTGACACTCTCAGACAGTCTCAGACACTCTCTATCACTCTCTGACACTCTCTGACACTCTCTGATACTCTCTGATACACTCTGACACTCTCTGACACTCTCTATCACTCTCTGCCACTCTCTGACACTCTCTATCACTGCCTGACACTCTCTGACACTCTCTATCTCTCGCTGACACTTTCAGACATTCTCTGCCACTCTCTATCACTCTCTGACACTCTCTGACACTCTCTGAAACTCTCTGACACTCTCTGCCACTTTCAGACACTCTCTGCCACTCTCTATCAATCTCTGACACCCTCTGACACTCTCACACTCTCTGACACTCTCTGACACTCTCTATCACTCTCTGACGCTCTCTGACACTCTCTATCACTCTCTATCACTCTCTGACACTCTCTGACACTTTCAGACACTCTCTGCACTCTCTGACACTCTCTATCACACTCTGACAATCTCTATCACTCTCTATCACTCTCTGACACTCTCTGACACTCTCTATCACTCTCTGATACTCTCTGACACTCTCTCTGACACTCTCTCACACTCTCTGACACTCTCTGACCTCCCTGACACTCTCTGAGACTCTCTGACACTCTCTATCATTCTCTGACACTCTCTGACAATCTCAGACACACTCAGACACTCTCTGACACTCTCGACCACTCTCTGACACACTCTGACACTTTCAGACACTCTCTGCCACTCTCTATCACTCTCTATCACTCGCTGACACTTTCAGACACTCTCTGCCACTCTCTATCACTCTCTATCACTCTCTGACACTCTCTGACACACACTGACACACTCAAACTCTCTGACTCTCTCACAATCTCGGACCCTCTCTGACACTCTCTGACACTCTCTATCACTCTCTGACACTCTCTGACACTCTCTCACAATCTCTCAAACTCTCTGACATTCTCTGACACACTCAGACACTCTCTATCACTCTCTGACACTTTCAGACACACTCTGCCACTCTCTATCACTCTCTGACACTTTCAGACACTCTCTATCACTCTCTATCACTCTCAGTCACTCTCTACCACACTCTATCACTCTCTACCACTCTCTGACTCAATCTGACACTCTCAGACAGTCTCAGACACTCTCTATCACTCTCTGACACTCTCTGATACTCTCTGATACACTCTGACAATCTCTGACCATCTCTATCACTCTCTGCCACTCTCTGACACTCTCTATCACTGTCTGACACTCTCTGACACTCTCTCTGACACTCTCTCGCACTCTCTGTCTCTCTCTGACACTCTCAGACACACTCAGACACTCTCTGACACTCTCGATCACTCTCTGAAACTCTCTGACTCTTTCAGACACTCTCTGCCACTGTCTATCACTCTCTATCACTCGCTGACACTTTCAGACATTCTCTGCCACTCTCTATCACTCTCTGACACTCTCTGACACTCTCTAACACTCACTGACAATCTCTGACACTCTCACACTCTCTGACACTCTCACACTCTCTGACACTCTCTGACACTCTCTCACACTCTCTCACACTCTCTGACATTCTCTCACACTCTCTGACATTCTCTCACACTCTCTGACACTCTCTGACCCTCTCTGACAATCTTTGACATTCTCTGACAAACTCTATCACTCTCTGACACTCTCTGACACACTGAGGCACTCTCTATCACTCTCTGACACTTTCAGACACACTCTGCCACTCTCTATCACTCTCTATCACTCTCTGACACTTTCAGACACTCTCTATCACTCTCTATCACTCTCTGACACTCTCAGACACTCTCTACCACACTCTATCACTCTCTGACACTCTCTGACACTCTCTGATACACTCTAACACTCTCAGACACTCTCTGACACTCTCTCCCACTCTCTGACTCAATCTGACACTCTCAGACAGTCTCAGACACTTTCAATCATAATCTGACACTCTCTGACACTCTCTGACACTCTCTGACACTCTCTGATACACTCTGACACTCTCTGACACTCTCTGACACTCTCTGACAATCTCAAACACACTCAGACACTCTCTGACACTCTCTATCATTCTCTGACACTCTCTGACACTCTCTGACATTTTCAGACACTCTCTGCCACTCTCTATCACTCTATGACACTCTCTATCACTCTCTGACACTCTCTGACAATCTCAAACACACTCAGACACTCTCTGACACTCTCTATCATTCTCTGACACTCTCTGACACTCTCTGACATTTTCAGACACTCTCTGCCACTCTCTATCACTCTCTGACACTCTCTGACCCTCTCTTGCACTCTCTGAAACTCTCTGACACTCTCAGACCAACTCAGACACTCGTTGATGCTCACTATCACTCTCTGACACTCTCTGACACTTTCAGACACTCTCTATCACTCTCTATCACTCTGTGACACTCTCAGTCACTCTCTACCACACTCTATCACTCTCTGACACTCTCTGATACACTCTAACACTCTCAGACACTCTCTGACACTCTCTACCACTCTCTGACTCAATCTGACACTCTCAGACAGTCTCAGACACTCTCTATCAGTCTCTGACACTCTCTGACACTCTCTGATACTCTCTGATACACTCTGACACTCTCTGACACTCTCTATCACTCTCTGCCACTCTCTGACACTCTCTATCACTGCCTGACACTCTCTGACACTCTCTATCTCTCGCTGACACTTTCAGACATTCTCTGCCACTCTCTATCACTCTCTGACACTCTCTGACACTCTCTAACACTCTCTGACACTCTCTGACACTCTCACACTCTCTGACACTCTTACACTCTCTGACACACTCTGACACTCTCTGACACTCTCTCACACTCTCTCACACTCTCTGACATTCTCTCACACTCTCTGACACTCTCTGACACTCTCTGACAATCTTTGACATTCTCTGACAAACTCTATCAATCTCTGACACTCTCTGACACACTGAGACACTCTCTATCACTTTCTGACACTTTCAGACACACTCTGCCACTCTCTATCACTCTCTATCACTCTCTGACACTTTCAGACACTCTCTATCACTCTCTACCACTATCTGACACTCTCAGACACTCTCCACCACACTCTATCACTCGCAGACACTCTCTGACACTTTCAGACACTCTCTGACACTCTCTGACACTCTTTCACACTCTTTGATACTCTCTGACCCTCTCTGACCCTCTCTGACACTCTCTGGCACTTTCAGATACTCTCAGACAGACTCAGAAACTCTCTCTCACTCTCTTTCCCTCTCTATCACTCTCTGACACTCTCTGATGCACTCTGGCACTCTCAGACACTCTCTGACACTCTCTATCTTTTTCTGACACTCTCCGATACACTCTGACACTCTCAGATGCTCTCTGACACTCTCTATCACTCTCTGACTCAATCTGACACTCTCAGACAGTCTCAGACACTCTCTATCACTCTCTGACACTCTCTGACAGTCACTATCATTCTCTGACACTCTCTGACACTTTCAGACATTCTCTGCCACTCTCTATCACTCTCTGTCACTCTCTGACACTCTCTGACACTCTCACACTCTCTGTCACTCTCACACTCTCTGACACTCTCACACTCTCGGACCCTCTCTGACACTCTCTATCACTCTCTGACACTCTCTATCACTCTCTGACACTCTCTGACACTCTCTGACACTCTCTGACACACTCAGACACTCTCTGACACTCTCTGACACTCTCTGACACTCTCTGCCACTTTCAGACACTCTCTGCCACTCTCTATCAATCTCTGACACCCTCTGACACTCTCTGACACTCTCACACTCTCTGACACTCTCTGACACTCTCAAACACTCTCTGACATACTCTGACACTCTCTGTCACTGTCTGACAAACTCTGACACTCTCACACTCTCTGACACTCTCACTCTCTCTGACACTCTCACTCTCTCTGACACTCTTTCACACTCTCTGACCCTCTCTGACCCTCTCTGACGCTCTCTGACACTCTCTATCTCTCCCTGACACTCTCTGACAATCTCATAAACACTCAGACACTCTCTGACACTCTCTATCACTCTCTGACACTCTCTGACACTTTCAGACACTCTCTGCCACTCTCTATCACTCTCTATCACTCGCTGACACTTTCAGACACTCTCTGCCCCTCTCTAACACTCTCTATCACTCTCTGACACTCTCTGACACTCTCTATCACTCTCTGACACTTTCAGACACTCACTGCCACTCTCTATCACTCTCTGACACTCTCTGACACTCTCACACTCTCTGACACTCTCTCACACTCTCTGAAACACTCTGACACACGCTGTCCCTCTCTGACACTCTCTGACACTATCTGACACTCTCACACGCTCTGACACTCTCACTCTCTCTGACACTCTCTGACACTCTCTCACAATCTCTGACATTCTCTCACACTCTCTGACACTCTCTGACACTCTCTGACCCTCTCTGTCACTTTCAGACACTCTCAGACACTCTCTGACACTCTCTGATACTCTCTGATACTCTCTGACACTCTCTGGCGCTCTCTGACAATCTGAGACACACTCAGACACTCTCTGACACTTTCAGACACTCTCTGCCACTCTCTATCACTCTCTGTCACTCTCTGAAACTCTCTGCCACTCTCTTTCACTCTCTATCACTCTCTGACACTCTCTGACACTCTCTGACACTCTCTGACCCTCCCTGACACTCTCTGACACTCTCTGACACTCTCAATCACTCTCTGACACTCTCTGACAATCTCAGACACACTCGGACACTCTCTGACACTCTCTGCCACTTTCAGACACTCTCTGCCACTCTCTATCACTGTCTATTACTCTCTGACACTCTCTGACACTCTCTGACACTCTCACACTCTCTAATACTCTCTGACACTCTCTGACACTCTCACACACTCTCTGACACACTCTGACACTCTCTGTCACTGTCTGACACTCTCACACTCTCTGACACTCTCACTCTCTCTGACACTCTCACACTCTCTGTCACTCTCACACTCTCTGACACTCTCACACTCTCGGACCCTCTCTGACACTCTCTATCACTCTCTGACACTCTCTATCACTCTCTGACACTCTCTGACACTCTCTGACAATCTCAGACACACTCAGACACTCTCTGACACTCTCTGACACTCTCTGACACTCTCTGCCACTTTCAGACACTCTCTGCCACTCTCTATCAATCTCTGACACCCTCTGACACTCTCTGACACTCTCACACTCTCTGACACTCTCTGACACTCTCAAACACTCTCTGACATACTCTGACACTCTCTGTCACTGTCTGACAAACTCTGACACTCTCACACTCTCTGACACTCTCACTCTCTCTGACACTCTCACTCTCTCTGACACTCTTTCACACTCTCTGACCCTCTCTGACCCTCTCTGACGCTCTCTGACACTCTCTATCTCTCCCTGACACTCTCTGACAATCTCATAAACACTCAGACACTCTCTGACACTCTCTATCACTCTCTGACACTCTCTGACACTTTCAGACACTCTCTGCCACTCTCTATCACTCTCTATCACTCGCTGACACTTTCAGACACTCTCTGCCCCTCTCTAACACTCTCTATCACTCTCTGACACTCTCTGACACTCTCTATCACTCTCTGACACTTTCAGACACTCACTGCCACTCTCTATCACTCTCTGACACTCTCTGACACTCTCACACTCTCTGACACTCTCTCACACTCTCTGAAACACTCTGACACACGCTGTCCCTCTCTGACACTATCTGACACTCTCACACGCTCTGACACTCTCACTCTCTCTGACACTCTCTGACACTCTCTCACAATCTCTGACATTCTCTCACACTCTCTGACACTCTCTGACACTCTCTGACCCTCTCTGTCACTTTCAGACACTCTCAGACACTCTCTGACACTCTCTGATACTCTCTGATACTCTCTGACACTCTCTGGCGCTCTCTGACAATCTGAGACACACTCAGACACTCTCTGACACTTTCAGACACTCTCTGCCACTCTCTATCACTCTCTGTCACTCTCTGAAACTCTCTGCCACTCTCTTTCACTCTCTATCACTCTCTGACACTCTCTGACACTCTCTGACACTCTCTGACACTCTCTGACCCTCCCTGACACTCTCTGACACTCTCTGACACTCTCAATCACTCTCTGACACTCTCTGACAATCTCAGACACACTCGGACACTCTCTGACACTCTCTGCCACTTTCAGACACTCTCTGCCACTCTCTATCACTGTCTATTACTCTCTGACACTCTCTGACACTCTCTGACACTCTCACACTCTCTAATACTCTCTGACACTCTCTGACACTCTCACACACTCTCTGACACACTCTGACACTCTCTGTCACTGTCTGACACTCTCACACTCTCTGACACTCTCACTCTCTCTGACACTCTCACACTCTCTGTCACTCTGACACTCTCTGACACTCTCACACTCTCGGACCCTCTCTGACACTCTCTATCACTCTCTGACACTCTCTATCACTCTCTGACACTCTCTGACACTCTCTGACAATCTCAGACACACTCAGACACTCTCTGACACTCTCTGACACTCTCTGACACTCTCTGCCACTTTCAGACACTCTCTGCCACTCTCTATCAATCTCTGACACCCTCTGACACTCTCTGACACTCTCACACTCTCTGACACTCTCTGACACTCTCAAACACTCTCTGACATACTCTGACACTCTCTGTCACTGTCTGACAAACTCTGACACTCTCACACTCTCTGACACTCTCACTCTCTCTGACACTCTCACTCTCTCTGACACTCTTTCACACTCTCTGACCCTCTCTGACCCTCTCTGACGCTCTCTGACACTCTCTATCTCTCCCTGACACTCTCTGACAATCTCATAAACACTCAGACACTCTCTGACACTCTCTATCACTCTCTGACACTCTCTGACACTTTCAGACACTCTCTGCCACTCTCTATCACTCTCTATCACTCGCTGACACTTTCAGACACTCTCTGCCCCTCTCTAACACTCTCTATCACTCTCTGACACTCTCTGACACTCTCTATCACTCTCTGACACTTTCAGACACTCACTGCCACTCTCTATCACTCTCTGACACTCTCTGACACTCTCACACTCTCTGACACTCTCTCACACTCTCTGAAACACTCTGACACACGCTGTCCCTCTCTGACACTCTCTGACACTATCTGACACTCTCACACGCTCTGACACTCTCACTCTCTCTGACACTCTCTGACACTCTCTCACAATCTCTGACATTCTCTCACACTCTCTGACACTCTCTGACACTCTCTGACCCTCTCTGTCACTTTCAGACACTCTCAGACACTCTCTGACACTCTCTGATACTCTCTGATACTCTCTGACACTCTCTGGCGCTCTCTGACAATCTGAGACACACTCAGACACTCTCTGACACTTTCAGACACTCTCTGCCACTCTCTATCACTCTCTGTCACTCTCTGAAACTCTCTGCCACTCTCTTTCACTCTCTATCACTCTCTGACACTCTCTGACACTCTCTGACACTCTCTGACACTCTCTGACCCTCCCTGACACTCTCTGACACTCTCTGACACTCTCAATCACTCTCTGACACTCTCTGACAATCTCAGACACACTCGGACACTCTCTGACACTCTCTGCCACTTTCAGACACTCTCTGCCACTCTCTATCACTGTCTATTACTCTCTGACACTCTCTGACACTCTCTGACACTCTCACACTCTCTAATACTCTCTGACACTCTCTGACACTCTCACACACTCTCTGACACACTCTGACACTCTCTGTCACTGTCTGACACTCTCACACTCTCTGACACTCTCACTCTCTCTGACACTCTCTGACACTCTCTCACACTCTCTGACCCTCTCTGACCCTCTCTGCCACTCTCTGACACTCTCGATCACTCTCTGACACTCTCTGACACTTTCAGACACTCTCTGCCACTCTCTATCACTCTCTATCACACGCTGACTCTTTCAGACACTCTCTGCCACTCTCTAACACTTTCTATCACTCTCTGACACTCTCTGACACTCTATATCACTCTCTGACACTCTCTGACACTTTCAGGCACTCTCTGCCACTCTCTATCACTCTCAGACACTCTCTGACACTCTCTGATACTGTCTGATACTCTCTGACACTCTCTGACACTCTCTGACCCTCCCTGACACTCTCTGACACTCTCTGACACTCTCAATCACTCTCTGACACTCTCTGACAATCTCAGACACTCTCCGACACTCTCTGACACTCTCTGCCACTTTCAGACACTCTCTGCCACTCTCTATCACTCTCTATTACTCTCTGACACTCTCTGACACTCTCTGACACTCTCACACTCTCTGATACTCTCTGACACTTTCAGACACTCTCTGCCACTCTCTATCACTCTCAGACTCTCTTCGACACTCCCAGACACTCTCTCTCACTCTCTGACACTCTCTGACACTTTCAGGCACTCTCTGACACTCTCCATCACTCTCTGACACACTCTGACACTCTCTGACAATCTCATACACACTCAGACACTCTCTGACACTCTCTGACCCTCTCTGACACTCTCGATCACTCTCTGACACTCTCTGACACTTTCAGACACTCTCTGCCACTCTCTATCACTCTCTATCACTCGCTGACTCTTTCAGACACTCTCTGCCACTCTCTAACACTCTCTATCACTCTCCGACACTCTCTGACACTCTCTATCACTCTCTGACACTCTCTGACACTTTCAGGCACTCTCTGCCACTCTCCATCACTCTCTGACACTCTCTGACACTCTCTAACAATCTCATACACACTCAGACACTCTCTGACACTCTCTGTCACTCTCTGACACTCTCTGACACTTTCAGACACTCTCTGCCACTCTCTATCACTCTCTATCACTCTCTGAAACTCTCTGCCACTCTCTGACACTCTCGATCACTCTCTGACACTCTCTGACACTCTCTGACACTCTCTGCCACTCTCTATCACTCTCTATCACTCGCTGACTCTTTCAGACACTCTCTGCCACTCTCTAACACTCTCTATCACTCTCTGACACTCTCTGACACTCTCTATCACTCTCTGACACTCTCTGACACTTTCAGGCACACTCTGCCACTCTCCATCACTCTCTGACACTCTCTGACACTCTCTGTCACTCTCACACTCTCTGACACTCTCTCACACTCTCTGAAACACTCTGACAAACGCTGTCCCTCTCTGACACTCTCTGACACTATCTGACACTCTCTGACACTCTCACACTCTCTGACACTTTCACACTCTCTGACACTCTCTGACACTCTCTGAAACACTCTGACACACGCTGTCCCTCTCTGACACTCTCTGACATTATCTGACACTCTCTGACACTCTCACACTCTCTGACACTCTCACTCTCTCTGACACTCTCTGACACTCTCTCACAATCTCTGACATTCTCTCACACTCTCTGACACTCTCTGACACTCTCTGACCCTCTCTCTCACTCTCAGACGCTCTCAGACACTCTCTGACACTCTCTGACACTCTCTGACACTCTCAATCACTCTCTGACACTCTCTGACAATCTCATACACACTCAGACACTCTCTGACACTCTCGATCACTCTCTGACACTCTCTGACACTTTCAGACACTCTCTGCCACTCTCCGTCACTCTCTGACACTCTCTGACACTCTCTGACAATCTCAGACACTCTCAGACACTCTCTGACACTCTCGATCACTCTCTGACACTCTCTGACAATTTCAGACACTCTCTGCCACTCTCTATCACTCTCTATCACTCGCTGACACTTTCAGACACTCTCTGCCACTCTCTATCACTCTCTATCACTTTCTGACACTCTCTGACACTCTCTAACACACTCTGACTCTCTCTGACACTTTCAGACACGCTCTGCCACTCGCTATCACTCTCTGACACTCTCTGACACTCTCTCACACTCTCTCAAACTCTCTGACATTCTCTCATACACTCTGACCCTCTCTGACAATCTTTGACATTCTCTGACAAACTCTATCACTCTCTGACACTCTCTGACACACTCAGACACTCTCTATCACTCTCTGACACTTTCAGACACACTCTGCCACTCTCTATCACTCTCTGACACTTTCAGACACTCTCTATCACTCTCTATCACTCTCTGACACTCTCAGTCACTCTCTACCTCACTCTATCACTCTCTGACACTCTCTGATACACTCTAACACTCTCAGACACTCTCTGACACTCTCTACCACTCTCTGACTCAATCTGACACTCTCAGACAGTCTCAGACACTCTCTATCACTCTCTGACACTCTCTGATACTCTCTGATACACTCTGACACTCTCTGACACTCTCTGACACTCTCTATCACTCTCTGACACTCTCTGACACTCTCTATCATTGTCTGACACTCTCTCTGACACTCTCTCACACTCTCTGTCTCTCTCTGACACTCTCAGACACACTCAGACACTCTCTGACACTCTCGATCACTCTCTGACACTCTCTGACTCTTTCAGACACTCTCTACCACTGTCTATCACTCTCTATCTCTCGCTGACACTTTCAGACATTCTCTGCCACTCTCGATCACTCTCTGACACTCTCTGACACTCTCTAACACTCTCTGACAATCTCTGACACTCTCACACTCTCTGACACTCTCACACTCTCTGACACTCTCTGACACTCTCTGACACTCTCTCACACTCTCTGACATTCTCTCACACTCTCTGACACTCTCTGACCCTCTCTGACACTCTCTATCACTCTCTGACACTTTCAGACACACTCTGCCACTCTCTATCACTCTCTATCACTCTCAGACACTTTCAGACACTCTCTATCACTCTCTGACACTCTCAGACACTCTCTACCACACTCTATCACTCTCTGACACTCTCTGATACACTCTAAGACTCTCAGACACTCTCTGACACTCTCTCCCACTCTCAGACTCAGTCTGACACTCTCAGACAGTCTCAGACACTTTCAATCACAATCTGACACTCTCTGACACTCTTTGACACTCTCTGACACTCTCTGATACAGTCTGACACTCTCTGACACTCTCTGACACTCTCTATCACTCTCTGACACTCTCTGACAATCTCAAACACACTCAGACACTCTCTGACACTCTCTATCATTCTCTGACACTCTCTGACACTCTCTGACATTTTTAGACACTCTCTGCCACTCTCTATCACTCTCTGACACTCTCTATCACTCTCTGACACTCTCTGACAATCTCCAACACACTCAGACACTCTCTGACACTCTCTATCATTCTCTGACACTCTCTGACACTCTCTGACATTTTCAGACACTCTCTGCCACTCTCTACACTCTCTGACACTCTCTGACCCTCTCTTGCACTCTCTGACACTCTCTGACACTTTCAGACACTCTCTATCACTCTCTATCACTCTCTGACACTCTCAGTCACTCTCTACCACACTCTATCACTCTCTGACACTCTCTGATACACTCTAACACTCTCAGACACTCTCTGACACTCTCTACCACTCTCTGAGTCAATCTGACACTCTCAGACAGTCTCAGACACTCTCTGACACTCTCTGACACTCTCTGATACTCTCTGATACACTCTGACACTCTCTGACACTCTCTATCACTCTCTGCCACTCTCTGACACTCTCTATCACTGCCTGACACTCTCTGACACTCTCTATCTCTCGCTGATACTTTCAGACATTCTCTGCCACTCTCTATCACTCTCTGACACTCTCTGACACTCTCTAACACTCTCTGACACTCTCTGACATTCTCACACTCTCTGACACTCTCACACTCTCTGACACTCTCTGACACTCTCTGACACTCTCTGACACTCTCTCACACTCTCTGACATTCTCTCACACTCTCTGACACTCTCTGACCCTCTCTGACAATCTTTGACATTCTCTGACAAATTCTATCACTCTCTGACACTCTCTGACACACTGAGACACTCTCGATCACTCTCTGACACTTTCAGACACACTCTGCCACTCTCTATCACTCTCTGACACTTTCAGACACTCTCTATCACTCTCTATCACTCTCTGACACTCTCAGACACTCTCTACCACACTCTATCACTCGCAGACACTCTCTGACACTTTCAGACACTCACTGACACTCTCTGACACTCTTTCACACTCTTTGATACTCTCTGACCCTCTCTGACACTCTCAGACACTCTCTGGCACACTCTATCACTCTCTGACACTCTCTATCACCGTCAATCATTCTCAATAACTCTCAATCACTCTCTGACACTCTCTGGCACTTTCAGATACTCTCAGACAGACTCAGAAACTCTCTCTCACTCTCTATCCCTCTCTATCACTCTCTGACACTCTCTGATACACTCTGGCACTCTCAGACACTCTCTGACACTCTCTATCTTTTTCTGACACTCTCTGATACACTCTGACACTCTCAGACGCTCTCTGACACTCTCTATCACTCTCTGACTCAATCTGACACTCTCAGACAGTCTCAGACACTCTCTATCACTCTCTGACACTCTCTGACACTCTCTGATACTCTCTGATACACTCTGACACTCTCTGACACTCTATCACTCTCTGACACTCTCTGACTGTCACTATCATTCTCTGACACTCTCTAACACTTTCAGACATTCTCTGCCACTCTCTATCACTCTCTGTCACTCTCTGACACTCTCTGACACTCTCACACTCTCTGTCACTCTCACACTCTCTGACACTCTCACACTCTCGGACCCTCTCTGACACTCTCTATCACTCTCTGACACTCTCTATCACTCTCTGACACTCTCTGACACTCTCTGACAATCTCAGACACACTAGGACACTCTCTGACACTCTCTGACACTCTCTGACACTCTCTGACACTTTCAGACACTCTCTGCCACTCTCTATCAATCTCTGACACCCTCTGACACTCTCTGACACTCTCACACTCTCTGACACTCTCTGACACTCTCACACACTCTCTGACATACTCTGACACTCTCTGTCACTGTCTGACAAACTCTGACACTCTCACACTCTCTGACACTCTCACTCTCTCTGACACTCTTTCACACTCTCTGACCCTCTCTGACCCTCTCTGACGCTCTCTGACACTCTCTATCTCTCCCTGACACTCTCTGACAATCTCATACACACTCGGACACTCTCTGACACTCTCTATCACTCTCTGACACTCTCTGACACTTTCAGACACTCTCTACCACTCTCTATCACTCTCTATCACTCGCTGACACTTTCAGACACTCTCTGCCACTCTCTAACACTCTCTATCACTCTCTGACACTCTCTGACACTCTCTATCACTCTCTGACACTTTCAGACACTCACTGCCACTCTCCATCACTCTCTGACACTCTCTGACACTCTCACACTCTCTGACACTCTCTCACACTCTCTGAAACACTCTGACACACGCTGTCCCTCTCTGACACTCTCTGACACTATCTGACACTCTCTGACACTATCACACGCTCTGACACTCTCACTCTCTCTGACACTCTCTCACAATCTCTGACATTCTCTCACACTCTCTGACACTCTCTGACACTCTCTGACCCTCTCTGTCACTTTCAGACACTCTCAGACACTCTCTGATACTCTCTGATACTCTCTGACACTCTCTGGCGCTCTCTGACAATCTCAGACACACTCAGACACTCTCTGACACTTTCAGAAACTCTCTGCCACTCTCTATCACTCTCTATCACTCTCTGAAACTCTCTGCCACTCTCTTTCACTCTCTATCACTCTCTGACACTCTCTGACACTCTCTCTGGCACTCTCTGACACTCGATGACACTCTCTGACCCTCCCTGGCACTCTCTGACACTCTCTGACACTCTCTGACACTCTCTGACACTCTCTGACAATCTCAGACACACTCGGACACTCTCTGACACTCTCTGCCACTTTCAGACACTCTCTGCCACTCTCTATCACTCTCTATTACTCTCTGACACTCTCTGACACTCTCTGACACTCTCACACTCTCTGATACTCTCTGACACTCTCTGACACTCTCACACACTCTCTGACACACTCTGACACTCTCTGTCACTGTCTGACACTCTCTGACACTCTCACACTCTCTGACACTCTCACTCTCTCTCTCACTCTCTGACACTCTCTCACACTCTCTGACCCTCTCTGACCCTCTCTGACACTCTCGATCACTCTCTGACACTCTCTGACACTTTCAGACACTCTCTGCCACTCTCTATCACTCTCTATCACTCGCTGACTCTTTCAGACACTCTCTGCCACTCTCTAACACTCTCTATCACTCTCCGACACTCTCTGACACTCTCTATCACTCTCTGACACTCTCTGACACTTTCAGGCACTCTCTGCCACTCTCCATCACTCTCTGACACTCTCTGACACTCTCTAACAATCTCATACACACTCAGACACACTCAGACACTCTCTGACACTCTCTGTCACTCTCTGACACTCTCTGACACTTTCAGACACTCTCTGCCACTCTCTATCACTCTCAGACACTCTCTGACACTCTCTGATACTGTCTGATACTCTCTGACACTCTCTGGTGCTCTCTGACAATCTCAGACACACTCAGACACTTTCAGACACTCTCTGCCACTCTCTATCACTCTCTATCACTCGCTGACTCTTTCAGACACTCTCTGCCACTCTCTAACACTCTCTATCACTCTCTGACACTCTCTGACACTCTCTATCACTCTCTGACACTCTCTGACACTTTCAGGCACACTCTGCCACTCTCCATCACTCTCTGACACTCTCTGACACTCTCTGTCACTCTCACACTCTCTGACACTCTCTCACACTCTCTGAAACACTCTGACACACGCTGTCCCTCTCTGACACTCTCTGACACTATCTGACACTCTCACACTCTCTGACACTCTCACTCTCTCTGACACTCTCTGACACTGGCTCACAATCTCTGACATTCTGTCACACTCTCTGACACTCTCTGACACTCTCTGACCCTCTATCTCACTCTCTGACACTCTCTGACACTCTCTGACACTCTCTGGCGCTCTCTGACAATCTCAGACACACTCAGACACTCTCTGACACTTTCAGACACTCTCTGCCTCTCTCTATCACTCTCTATCACTCGCTGACACTTTCAGACACTCTCTGCCACTCTCTATCACTCTCTGACACTCTCTGACACTTTCACACTCTCTGACACTCTCTGACACTCTCTGAAACACTCTGACACACGCTGTCCCTCTCTGACACTCTCTGACACTATCTGACACTCTCTGACACTCTCACACTCTCTGACACTCTCACTCTCTCTGACACTCATTGACACTCTCTCACAATCTCTGACATTCTCTCACACTCTCTGACACTCTCTGACACTCTCTGACCCTCTCTCTCACTCTCAGACGCTCTCAGACACTCTCTGACACTCTCTGACACTCTCTGACACTCTCTGACACTCTCAATCACTCTCTGACACTCTCTGACAATCTCATACACACTCAGACACTCTCTGACACTCTCGATCACTCTCTGACACTCTCTGACACTTTCAGACACTCTCTGCCACTCTCTATCACTCTCTGACACTCTCTGACAATCTCAGACACAGTCAGATACTCTCTGACACTCTCGATCTCTCTCTGACACTCTCTGACAATTTCAGACACTCTCTGCCACTCTCTATCACTCTCTATCACTCGCTGACACTTTCAGACACTCTCTGCCACTCTCTATCACTCTCTATCACTTTCTGACACTCTCTGACAATCTCTAACACTCTCTGACACTCTCTGATACACTCTGTCCCTCTCTGACACTATCTGACACTCTCTGACACTCTCACACTCTCTGACACTCTCACTCTCTCTGACACTCTCTGACACTCTCTGACATTCTCTCACACTCTCTGACACTCTCTGACCCTCTCTGACAATTTCTGACACTCTCTGACAAACTCTATCACTCTCTGACACTCTCTGACACACTCAGACACTCTCTATCACTCTCTGACTCCTTCAGACACTCTCTGCCACTCTCTATCACTCTATATCACTCTCTGACACTTTCAGACACTCTCTATCACTGTCTATCACTCTCTATCACTCTCTATCACTCTCTGACACTCTCTGACACTCTCTGACACTCGTTCACACTCTCTGACACTCTCTGACCCTCTCTGACACTCTCTGACCCTCTCTGACCCTCTCTGACACTCTCAGGCATTCTCTGGCACACTCAGACACTTTCTGACACTTTCAGACACTCTCTGCCACTCTCTATCACTCTCTGACACTCGCACACTCTCTGACACTCTCTGACACTCTTTCACACTCTCTGACACTCTCTATCACTCAATGTCACTCTCTGACACTCTCTGACACTCTCTGACACTCTCAATCACTCTCTGACACTCTCTGACAATCTCATACACACTCAGACACTCTCTGACGCTCTCTGACACTCTCTGACACTCTCTGACACTCTCTGACACTCTCTGACACTCTCAGACTCTCTCTGACACTTTCAGACACTCTCTGCCAAGCTCTCACACTCTCTGAAACACTCTGACACACGCTGTCCCTCTCTGACACTCTCTGACACTATCTGACACTCTCTGACACTCTCACACGCTCTGACACTCTCACTCTCTCTGACACTCTCTGACACTCTCTCACAATCTCTGACATTCTCTCACACTCTCTGACACTCTCTGACACTCTCTGAACCTCTCTGTCACTTTCAGACACTCTCAGACACTCTCTGACACTCTCTGATACTCTCTGATACTCTCTGACACTCTCTGGCGCTCTCTGACAATCTCAGACACACTCAGACACTCTCTGACACTTTCAGACACTCTCTGCCACTCTCTATCACTCTCTGTCACTCTCTGAAACTCTCTGCCACTCTCTTTCACTCTCTATCACTCTCTCACACTCTCTGACACTCTCTCTGACACTCTCTCACACTCTCTGACACTCTCTGACACTCTCTGACCCTCCCTGACACTCTCTGACACTCTCAATCACTCTCTGACACTCTCTGACAATCTCAGACACACTCGGACACTCTCTGACACTCTCTGCCACTTTCAGACCCTCTCTGCCACTCTCTATCACTCTCTATTACTCTCTGACACTCTCTGACACTCTCACACTCTCTGACACTCTCTGACACTCTCTGACACTCTCACACACTCTCTGACACACTCTGACACTCTCTGTCACTGTCTGACACTCTCTGACACTCTCACACTCTCTGACACTCTCACTCTCTCTGACACTCTCTGACACTCTCTCACACTCTCTGACCCTCTCTGACCCTCTCAGACGCTCTCTGACACTCTCTATCTCTCTCTGACACTCTCTGACAATCTCATACACACTCAGACACTCTCTGACACTCTCTATCACTCTCTGACACTCTCTGACACTTTCAGACACTCTCTGCCACTCTCTATCACTTTCAGACACTCTCTGCCACTCTCTATCACTCTCAGACACTCTCTGACACTCTCTGACACTCTCTGACACTCTCTGATACTCTCTGACACTCTCTGGCGCTCTCTGACAATCTCAGACACACTCAGACACACTCAGACACTTTCAGACACTCTCTGCACTCTCTATCACTCTCTATCACTCTCTGAAACTCTCTGCCACTCTCTGACACTCTCGATCACTCTCTGACACTCTCTGACACTTTCAGACACTCTCTGCCACTCTCTAACACTCTCTATCACTCTCTGACACTCTCTATCACTCTCTGACACTCTCTGACACTTTCAGGCACTCTCTGCCACTCTCCATCACTCTCTGACACTCTCTGACACTCTCTGTCACTCTCACACTCTCTGACAATCTCTCACACTCTCTGAAACACTCTGACACACGCTGTCCCTCTCTGACACTCTCTGACACTATCTGACACTCTCTGACACTCTCACACTCTCTGACACTCTCACTCTCTCTGACACTCTCTGACACTCTCTCACAATCTCTGACATTCTGTCACACTCTCTGACACTCTCTGACACTCTCTGACCCTCTCTGTCACTCTCAGACACTCTCAGACACTCTCTGACACTCTCTGATACTCTCTGATACTCTCTGACACTCTCTGGCGCTCTCTGACAATCTCAGACACACTCAGACACTCTCTGACACTTTCAGACACTCTCTGCCTCTCTCTATCACTCTCTATCACTCGCTGACACTTTCAGACACTCTCTGACACTCTCTAACACTCTCTATCACTCTCTGACACTCTCTGACACTCTCTATCACTCTCTGACACTCTCTGACACTTTCAGACACTCTCTGCCACTCTCTATCACTCTCTATCACTCGCTGACTCTTTCAGACACTCTCTGCCACTCTCTAACACTCTCTATCACTCTCTGACACTCTCTGACACTCTCTATCACTCTCTGACACTTTGAGGCACTCTCTGCCACTCTCCATCACTCTCTGACACTCTCTGACACTCTCTGTCACTCTCACACTCTCTGACACTCTCTCACACTCTCTGAAACACTCTGACACACGCTGTCCCTCTCTGACACTCTCTGGCACTATCTGACACTCTCTGACACTCTCACACTCTCTGACACTGTCACTCTCTCGGACACTCTCTGACACACTCTCACAATCTCTGACATTCTGTCACACTCTCTGACACTCTCTGACACTCTCTGACCCTCTCTCTCACTCTCAGACACTCTCAGACACTCTCTGACACTCTCTGACACTCTCTGATACTCTCTGATACTCTCTGACACTCTCTGACACTCTCTGGCGCTCTCTGACAATCTCAGACACACTCAGACACTCTCTGACACTTTCAGACACTCTCTGCCTCTCTCTATCAGTCTCTATCACTCGCTGACACTTTCAGACACTCTCTGCCACTCTCCATCACTCTCTGACACTCTCTGACACTTTCACACTCTCTGACACTCTCTCACACTCTCTGAAACACTCTGACACACGCTGTCCCTCTCTGACACTCTCTGACACTATCTGACACTCTCTGACACTCTCACACTCTCTGACACTCTCACTCTCTCTGACACTCATTGACACTCTCTCACAATCTCTGACATTCTCTCACACTCTCTGACACTCTCTGACCCTCTCTCTCACTCTCAGACGCTCTCAGACACTCTCTGACACTCTCTGACACTCTCTGACACTCTCAATCACTCTCTTACACTCTCTGACACTCTCTGACAATCTCTGACAATCTCATACACACTCAGACACTCTCTGACACTCTCGATCACTCTCTGACACTCTCTGACACTTTCAGACACTCTCTGCCACTCTCTATCACTCTCTGACACTCTCTGACAATCTCAGACACAGTCAGACACTCTCTGACACTCTCGATCACTCTCTGACACTCTCTGACAATTTCAGACACTCTCTGCCACTCTCTATCACTCTATATCACTCGCTGACACTTTCAGACACTCTCTGCCACTCTCTATCACTCTCTATCACTTTCTGACACTCTCTGACACTCTCTAACACTCTCTGACTCTCACACACTCTCACACTCTCTGACACTCTCTCACACTCTCTGAAACTCTCTGATACACTCTGTCCCTCTCTGACACTATCTGACACTCTCTGACACTCTCACACTCTCTGACACTCTCACTCTCTCTGACACTCTCTGACACTCTGTGACATTCTCTCACACTCTCTGACACTCTCTGACCCTCTCTGACAATTTCTGACACTCTCTGACAAACTCTATCACTCTCTGACACTCTCTGACACTCTCTGACACACTCAGACACTCTGTATCACTCTCTGACTCTTTCAGACACTCTCTGCCACTCTCTATCACTCTATATCACTCTCTGACACTTTCAGACACTCTCTATCACTCTCTATCACTCTCTATCACTCTCTGACACTCTCTGACACTCTCTGACACTCTTTCACACTCTCTGACACTCTCTGACCCTCTCTGACACTCTCTGACCCTCTCTGACCCTCTCTGACACTCTCAGGCATTCTCTGGCACACTCAGACACTCTCTGACACTTTCAGACACTCTCTGCCACTCTCTATCACTCTCTGACACTCGCACACTCTCTGACACTCTCTGACACTCTTCAAAACTCTCTGACACTCTCTATCACTCAATATCACTCTCTGACACTTTCAGACACTCTCTATCACTCTCTATCACTCTCTGACACTCTCTGACGCTCTCTGACACTCTCTGACACTCTCTGACACTCTCAGACTCTCTCAGACTCTCTCTGACACTTTCAGACACTCTCTGCCAAGCTCTCACACTCTCTGAAACACTCTGACACACGCTGTCCCTCTCTGACACTCTCTGACACTATCTGACACTCTCTGACACTCTCACACGCTCTGACACTCTCACTCTCTCTGACACTCTCTGACACTCTCTCACAATCTCTGACATTCTCTCACACTCCCTGACACTCTCTGACACTCTCTGACCCTCTCTGTCACTTTCAGACACTCTCAGACACTCTCTGACACTCTCTGATACTCTCTGATACTCTCTGACACTCTCTGGCGCTCTCTGACAATCTCAGACACACTCAGACACTCTCTGACACTTTCAGACACTCTCTGAAACTCTCTGCCACTCTCTTTCACTCTCTATCACTCTCTGACACTCTCTGACACTCTCTCTGACACTCTCTCACACTCTCTGACACTCTCTGACACTCTCTGACCCTCCCTGACACTCTCTGACACTCTCTGACACTCTCAATCACTCTCTGACACTCTCTGACAATCTCAGACACACTCGGACACTCTCTGACACTCTCTGCCACTTTCAGACCCTCTCTGCCACTCTCTATCACTCTCTATTACTCTCTGACACTCTCTGACACTCTCACACTCTCTGACACTCTCTGACACTCTCACACACTCTCTGACACACTCTGACACGCTCTGTCACTGTCTGACACTCTCTTGACACTCTCACACTCTCTGACACTCTCACTCTCTCTGACACTCTCTGACACTCTCTGACACTCTCTGACCCTCTCTGACCCTCTCAGACGCTCTCTGACACTCTCTATCTCTCTCTGACACTCTCTGACAATCTCATACACACTCAGACACTCTCAGACACTCTCTATCACTCTCTGACACTCTCTGACACTTTCAGACACTCTCTGCCACTCTCTATCACTCTCAGACACTCTCTGACACTCTCTGATACTCTCTGACACTCTCTGGCGCTCTCTGACAATCTCAGACACACTCAGACACTTTCAGACACTCTCTGCCACTCTCTATCACTCTCTATCACTCTCTGAAACTCTCTGCCACTCTCTGACACTCTCGATCACTCTCTGACACTCTCTGACACTTTCAGACACTCTCTGCCACTCTCTATCACTCTCTATCACTCGCTGACTCTTTCAGACACTCCCTGCCACTCTCTAACACTCTCTATCACTCTCTGACACTCTCTATCACTCTCTGACACTCTCTGACACTTTCAGGCACTCTCTGCCACTCTCCATCACTCTCTGACACTCTCTGACACTCTCTGTCACTCTCACACTCTCTGACACTCTCTCACACTCTCTGAAACACTCTGACACACGCTGTCCCTCTCTGACACTCTCTGACACTATCTGACACTCTCTGACACTCTCACACTCTCTGACACTCTCACTCTCTCTGACACTCTCTGACACTCTCTCACAATCTCTGACATTCTCTCACACTCTCTGACACTCTCTGACACTCTCTGACCCTCTCTCTCACTCTCAGACACTCTCAGACACTCTCAGACACTCTCTGACACTCTCTGATACTCTCTGATACTCTCTGACACTCTCTGGCGCTCTCTGACAATCTCAGACACACTCAGACACTCTCTGACACTTTCAGACACTCTCTGCCTCTCTCTATCACTCTCTATCACTCGCTGACAATTTCAGACACTCTCTGCCACTCTCTAACACTCTCTATCACTCTCTGACACTCTCTATCACTCTCTGACACTCTCTGACACTTTCAGACACTCTCTGCCACTCTCTATCACTCTCTGACACTCTCTGACACTTTCACACTCTCTGACACTCTCTCACACTCTCTGAAACTCTCTGACACACGCTGTCCCTCTCTGACACTCTCTGACACTCTCTGACACTCTCTGACACTATCTGACACACTCTGACACTATCACACTCTCTGACACTCTCACTCTCTCTGACACTCTCTGACACTCTCTCACAATCTCTGACATTCTCTGACACTCTCTGACACTCTCTGACACTCTCTGACCCTCTCTCTCACTCTCAGACGCTCTCAGACACTCTCTGACACTCTCTGACACTCTCTGACACTCTCAATCACTCTCTGACACTCTCTGACAATCTCAGACACACGCAGACACTCTCTGACAGTCTCGATCACTCTCTGACACTCTCTGACACTTTCAGACACTCTCTGCCACTCTCTATCACTCTCTGACACTCTCTGACAATCTCAGACACAGTCAGACACTCTCTGACACTCTCGATCACTCTCTGACACTCTCTGACACTTTCAGACACTCTCTGCCACTCTCTATCACTCTCTATCACTCGCTGACACTTTCAGACACTCTCTGCCACTCTCTATCACTCTCTATCACTCGCTGACTCTTTCAGACACTCTCTGCCACTCTCTAACACTCTCTATCACTCTCTGACACTCTCTGACACTCTCTATCACTCTCTGACACTCTCTGACACTTTCAGGCACTCTCTGCCACTCTCCATCACTCTCTGACACTCTCTGACACTCTCTGACAATCTCATACACACTGAGACACTCACTGACACTCTCCATCACTCTCTGACACTCTCTGACACTTTCAGACACTCTCTGCCACTCTCTATCACTCTCAGACACTCTCTGACACTCTCTGATACTGTCTGATACTCTCTGACACTCTCTGGTGCTCTCTGACAATCTCAGACACACTCAAACACTTTCAGACACTCTCTGCCACTCTCTATCACTCTCTATCACACTCTGAAACTCTCTGCCACTCTCTGACACTCTCGATCACTTTCTGACACTCTCTGACACTTTCAGACACTCTCTGCCACTCTCTATCAATCTCTATCACTCGCTGACTCTTTCAGACACTCTCTGCCACTCTCTAACACTCTCTATCACTCTCTGACACTCTCTGACACTCTCTATCACTCTCTGACACTCTCTGACACTTTCAGGCACTCTCTGCCACTCTCCATCACTCTCTGACACTCTCTGACACTCTCTGTCACTCTCACACTCTCTGACACTCTCTCACAATCTCTGAAACACTCTGACACACGCTGTCCCTCTCTGACACTCTCTGACACTATCTGACACTCTCTGACACTCTCACACTCTCTGACACTCTCACTCTCTCTGACACTCTCTGACACTCTCTCACAATCTCTGACATTCTGTCACACTCTCTGACACTCTCTGACACTCTCTGACCCTCTCTCTCACTCTCAGACACTCTCAGACACTCTCTGCCACTCTCTGACACTCTCGATCACTCTCTGACACTCTCTGACACTTTCAGACACTCTCTGCAACTCTCTATCACTCTCTATCACTCGCTGACTCTTTCAGACACTCCCTGCCACTCTCTAACACTCTCTATCACTCTCTGACACTCTCTATCACTCTCTGACACTCTCTGACACTTTCAGGCACTCTCTGCCACTCTCCATCACTCTCTGACACTCTCTGACACTCTCTGTCACTCTCACACTCTCTGACACTCTCTCACACTCTCTGAAACACTCTGACACACGCTGTCCCTCTCTGACACTCTCTGACACTATCTGACACTCTCTGACACTCTCACACTCTCTGACACTCTCACTCTCTCTGACACTCTCTGACACTCTCTCACAATCTCTGACATTCTCTCACACTCTCTGACACTCTCTGACACTCTCTGACCCTCTCTCTCACTCTCAGACACTCTCAGACACTCTCAGACACTCTCTGAAACTCTCTGATACTCTCTGATACTCTCTGACACTCTCTGGCGCTCTCTGACAATCTCAGACACACTCAGACACTCTCTGACACTTTCAGACACTCTCTGCCTCTCTCTATCACTCTCTATCACTCGCTGACAATTTCAGACACTCTCTGCCACTCTCTAACACTCTCTATCACTCTCTGACACTCTCTATCACTCTCTGACACTCTCTGACACTTTCAGACACTCTCTGCCACTCTCTATCACTCTCTGACACTCTCTGACACTTTCACACTCTCTGACACTCTCTCACACTCTCTGAAACTCTCTGACACACGCTGTCCCTCTCTGACACTCTCTGACACTATCTGACACACTCTGACACTATCACACTCTCTGACACTCTCACTCTCTCTGACACTCTCTGACACTCTCTCACAATCTCTGACATTCTCTCACACTCTCTGACACTCTCTGACACTCTCTGACCCTCTCTCTCACTCTCAGACGCTCTCAGACACTCTCTGACACTCTCTGACACTCTCTGACACTCTCAATCACTCTCTGACACTCTCTGACAATCTCAGACACACGCAGACACTCTCTGACAGTCTCGATCACTCTCTGACACTCTCTGACACTTTCAGACACTCTCTGCCACTCTCTATCACTCTCTGACACTCTCTGACAATCTCAGACACAGTCAGACACTCTCTGACACTCTCGATCACTCTCTGACACTCTCTGACACTTTCAGACACTCTCTGCCACTCTCTATCACTCTCTATCACTCGCTGACACTTTCAGACACTCTCTGCCACTCTCTATCACTCTCTATCACTCGCTGACTCTTTCAGACACTCTCTGCCACTCTCTAACACTCTCTATCACTCTCTGACACTCTCTGACACTCTCTATCACTCTCTGACACTCTCTGACACTTTCAGGCACTCTCTGCCACTCTCCATCACTCTCTGACACTCTCTGACACTCTCTGACAATCTCATACACACTGAGACACTCACTGACACTCTCCATCACTCTCTGACACTCTCTGACACTTTCAGACACTCTCTGCCACTCTCTATCACTCTCAGACACTCTCTGACACTCTCTGATACTGTCTGATACTCTCTGATACTCTCTGGTGCTCTCTGACAATCTCAGACACACTCAGACACTTTCAGACACTCTCTGCCACTCTCTATCACTCTCTATCACACTCTGAAACTCTCTGCCACTCTCTGACACTCTCGATCACTTTCTGACACTCTCTGACACTTTCAGACACTCTCTGCCACTCTCTATCACTCTCTATCACTCGCTGACTCTTTCAGACACTCTCTGCCACTCTCTAACACTCTCTATCACTCTCTGACACTCTCTGACACTCTCTATCACTCTCTGACACTCTCTGACACTTTCAGGCACTCTCTGCCACTCTCCATCACTCTCTGACACTCTCTGACACTCTCTGTCACTCTCACACTCTCTGACACTCTCTCACAATCTCTGAAACACTCTGACACACGCTGTCCCTCTCTGACACTCTCTGACACTATCTGACACTCTCTGACACTCTCACACTCTCTGACACTCTCACTCTCTCTGACACTCTCTGACACTCTCTCACAATCTCTGACATTCTGTCACACTCTCTGACACTCTCTGACACTCTCTGACCCTCTCTCTCACTCTCAGACACTCTCAGACACTCTCTGCCACTCTCTGACACTCTCGATCACTCTCTGACACTCTCGATCACTCTCTGACACTCTCTGACACTTTCAGACACTCTCTGCCACTCTCTATCACTCTCTATCACTCGCTGACTCTTTCAGACACTCCCTGCCACTCTCTAACACTCTCTATCACTCTCTGACACTCTCTATCACTCTCTGACACTCTCTGACACTTTCAGGCACTCTCTGCCACTCTCCATCACTCTCTGACACTCTCTGACACTCTCTGTCACTCTCACACTCTCTGACACTCTCTCACACTCTCTGAAACACTCTGACACACGCTGTCCCTCTCTGCCACTCTCTATCACTCTCTGACACTCTCTGACACTTTCACACTCTCTGACACTCTCTCACACTCTCTGAAACACTCTGACACACGCTGTCCCTCTCTGACACTCTCTGACACTATCTGACACACTCTGACACTATCACACTCTCTGACACTCTCACTCTCTCTGACACTCTCTGACACTCTCTCACAATCTCTGACATTCTCTCACACTATCTGACACTCTCTGACACTCTCTGACCCTCTCTCTCAATCTCAGACGCTCTCAGACACTCTCTGACACTCTCTGACACTCTCTGACACTCTCAATCACTCTCTGACACTCTCTGACAATCTCAGATACACTCAGACACTCTCTGACAGTCTCGATCACTCTCTGACACTCTCTGACACTTTCAGACACTCACTGCCACTCTCTATCACTCTCTGACACTCTCTGACAATCTCAGACACAGCCAGACACTCTCTGACACTCTCGATCACTCTCTGACACTCTCTGACACTTTCAGACACTCTCTGCCACTCTCTATCACTCTCTATCACTCGCTGACACTTTCAGACACTCTCTGCCACTCTCTATCACTCGCTGACTCTTTCAGACACTCTCTGCCACTCTCTAACACTCACTATCACTCTCTGACACTCTCTGACACTTTCAGGCACTCTCTGCCACTCTCCATCACTCTCTGACACTCTCTGACACTCTTTGACAATCTCATACACACTCAGACACTCTCTGACACTCTCCATCACTCTCTGACACTCTCTGACACTTTCAGACACTCTCTGCCACTCTCTATCACTCTCAGACACTCTCTGACACTCTCTGATACTGTCTGATACTCTCTGACACTCTCTGGTGCTCTCTGACAATCTCAGACACAGTCAGACACTTTCAGACACTCTCTGCCACTCTCTATCACTCTCTATCACTCTCTGAAACTCTCTGCCACTCTCTGACACTCTCGATCACTCTCTGACACTCTCTGACACTTTCAGACACTCTCTGCCACTCTCTATCACTCTCTATCACTCGCTGACTCTTTCAGACACTCTCTGCCACTCTCTAACACTCTCTATCACTCTCTGACACTCTCTGACACTCTCTATCACTCTCTGACACTCTCTGACACTTTCAGGCACTCTCTGCCACTCTCCATCACTCTCTGACACTCTCTGACACTCTCTGTCACTCTCACACTCTCTGACACTCTCTCACACTCTCTGAAACACTCTGACACACGCTGTCCCTCTCTGACACTCTCTGACACTATCTGACACTCTCTGACACTCTCACACTCTCTGACACCCTCACTCTCTCTGACACTCTCTGACACTCTCTCACAATCTCTGACATTCTGTCACACTCTCTGACAATCTCTGACCCTCTCTCTCACTCTCAGACACTCTCAGACACTCTCTGACACTCTCTGGCGCTCTCGGACAATCTCAGACACACTCAGACACTCTCTGACACTTTCAGACACTCTCTGCCTCTCTCTATCACCCTCTATCACTCGCTGACACTTTCAGACACTCTCTGCCACTCTCTAACACTCTCTATCACTCTCTGACACTCTCTGACACTCTCTATCGCTCTCTGACACTCTCTGACACTTTCAGACACTCTCTGCCACTCTCTATCACTCTCTGACACTCTCTGACACTTTCACACTCTCTGAAACACTCTGACACACGCTGTCCTCTCTGACACTCTCTGATACTCTCTGATACTCTCTGACACTCTCTGGCGCTCTCGGACAATCTCAGACACACTCAGACACTCTCTGACACTTTCAGACACTCTCTGCCTCTCTCTATCACCCTCTATCACTCGCTGACACTTTCAGACACTCTCTGCCACTCTCTAACACTCTCTATCACTCTCTGACACTCTGTATCACTCTCTGACACTCTCTGACACTTTCTGACACTCTCTGACACTCTCAATCACTCTCTGACACTCTCTGACAATCTCAGACACACTCAGACACTCTCTGACAGTCTCGATCACTCTCTGACACTCTCTGACACTTTCAGACACTCTCTGCCACTCTCTATCACTCTCTGACACTCTCTGACAATCTCAGACACAGTCAGACACTCTCTGACACTCTCGATCACTCTCTGACACTTTCTGACACTTTCAGACACTCTCTGCCACTCTCTATCGCTCTCTATCACTCGCTGACACTTTCAGACACTCTCTGCCACTCTCTATCACTCTCTATCACTTTCTGACAATCTCTGACACTCTCTAACACTCTTTGACTCTCTCTGACACTTTCAGACACTCTCTGCCACTCGCTATCACTCTCTGACACTCTCTGACACTCTCACACTCTCTGACACTCTCTCACACTCTCTGAAACTCTCTGATACACTCTGTCCCTCTCTGACACTATCTGACACTCTCTGACACTCTCACACTCTCTGACACTCTCACTCTCTCTGACACTCTCTGACACTCTCTGACATTCTCTCACACTCTCTGACACTCTCTGACCCTCTCTGACCCTCTCTGACAATCTCTGACACTCTCTGACAAACTCTATCACTCTCTGACACTCTCTGACACACTCAGACACTCTCTATCACTCTCTGACTCTTTCAGACACTCTCTGCCACTCTCTATCACTCTCTATCACTCTCTATCACTCTCTGACACTCTCTGACACTCTCTGACACTCTCAGACACTCTCTGACACTTTCAGACACTGTCTGCCAAGCTCTATCACTCTCTGACACTCTCTCACACTCTCTGACACTCTTTCACACTCTCTGACACTCTCTGACCCTCTCTGACACTCTCTGACCCTCTCTGACCCTCTCTGACACTCTCAGGCATTCTCTGGCACACTCAGACACTCTCTGACACTTTTAAACACTCTCTGCCACTCTCTATCACTCTCTGACACTCGCACACTCTCTGACACTCTCTGACACTCTTTCACACTCTCTGACACTCTCTGACACTCTTTCACACTCTCTGACACTCTCTATCACTCAATATCACTCTCTGATACTTTCAGACACTCTCTATCACTCTCTATCACTCTCTATCACTCTCTGACACTCTCTGACGCTCTCTGACACTCTCTGACACTCTCTGACACACTCAGACTCTCTCTGACACTTTCAGACACTCTCTGCCAAGCTCTGTCACTCTCTGACACTCTGACAGTCGCACACTCTCTGACACTCTCTGACACTCTTTCACACTCTCTGACACTCTCTGACCCTCTCTGACCCTCTCTGACACTCTCAGACACTCTCTGGCACACTCCATCACTCTTTATCACTGTCAATCATTCTCAATCACTCTCAATCACTCTCTGACACTCTCTGACACTCTCTGACACTCTCTGTCACTCTCTGACACTTTCAGACACTCTCTGCCACTCTCTATCACTCTCTGACACTCTCTATCACTCTCTGACACTCGCACACTCTCTGACACTCTCTGACGCTCTCTGACCCTCTCTGACACTCTCAGACATTCTCTGTCACTCTCAGACAGTCTCAGACACTCTCTGACACTGTTTGATACTCTCTGATACACTCTCATACTCTCTGATACACTCTGATACGCTCTGACACACTCTGACACTCTCTGACAATCTCAGACACACTCAGACACTCTCTGACACTCTCTATCACTCTCTGACACTCTGTGACTCTCTCTATCACTCTCTGACACGCTCTGACATTTTCAGACGCTCTCTGCCACTCTCTGTCACTCTCTATCACCCTCTGAAACACACTGACGCTCTCTCAGAAACTCTCTGCCACTCTCTGACACTCTCTATCACTCTCTGACACTCTCTGACACTCTCTCACACTCTCTGACACTCTCTCACACTCTCTGACCCTCCCTGACACTCTCTGAGACTCTCTGACACTCTCTATCACTCTCTGACACTCTCTGACAATCTCAGACACACTCAGACACTCTCTGACACTCTCGATCACTCTTTGACACACTCTGACACTTTCAGACACTCTCTGCCACTCTCTATCACTCTCTATCACTCGCTGACACGTTCAGACACTCTCTGCCACCCTCTATCTCTCTCTATAACTCTCTGACACACTCTGACACACTCACTGTCTCTGACACTCTCTCACACTCTCTGACACTCTCTGACACACTCTGTCCCTCTCTGACACTCTCACAATCTCGGACACTCTCTGACACTCTCTGACACTCTCTATCATTCTCTGACACTCTCTGACACTCTCTATCACACTCTGACACTCTCTGACACTTTCAGACACTCTCTGCCACTCTCTATTACTCTCTGACACTCTCTGACACTCTCTGACACTCTCAGACACACTCTGACACTCTCTGACCCTCTCTGACATTCTCTGACACTCTCTGACAAACTCTATCACTCTCTGACACTCTCTGACACACCAGAAACTCTCTATCACTCTCTGTCACTTTCAGACACTCTCTGCCACTCTCTGACACTCTCGATCACTCTCTGACACTCTCTGACACTCTCTATCACTCTCAGACACTCTCTGACACTTTCAGACACTCTCTGCCACTCTCGATCACTGTCTGACACTCTCTGACACTCTTTCACACTCTCTGACACTCTCTGACCCTCTCTGACCCTCTCTGACACTCTCAGACACTCTCTGGCACACTCTATCACTCTCTGGCACTCTCTATCACTGTCAATCATTCTCAATCACTCTCAATCACTCTCTGACCCTCTCTGACAATCTCTGGCACTTATAGATACTCTGAGACACACTCAGACACTCTCTCTCACTCTCTCTCACTCTCTATCACTCTCTATCACTCTCTATCACTCTCTGACACTCTCTGACACTCTCTTATACACTCTGGCACTCTCAGACACTCTCTGACACTCTCTATCTTTCTCTGACACTCTCTGATAAACTCTGACACTCTCAGACACTCTTTGACACACTCAGACACTCTCTACCACTCTCTATCACTCTCTGACACTCTCTGATACACTCTGACACTCTCAGACACTCTCTGACACTCTCTGACACTCTCTGACACTCTCTGATACACTCTGACACACTCAGACACTCTCTGACACTCTCTGACACTCTCTATCACTCTCTTACTCAATCTGACACTCTCAGACAGTCTCAGACACTCTCTATCACTCTCTGGCACTCTCTGACACTCTCTGACACTCTCTGATACTCTCTGATACTCTCTGATACACTCTGACACTCTCTGACACTCTCTATCATTCTCTGACACTCTCTGACAATCTCAGACAAACTCAGACACTCTCTGACACTCTCTATCACTCTCTGACACTCTCTGACACTTTCAGACATTCTCTGCCACTCTCTATTACTCTCTATCACTCGCTGACACTTTCATACACTCTCTGCCACTCTCTATCACTCTCTGTCACTCTCTGACACTCTCTGACACTCTCACACTTTCTGACACTCTCACACTCTCTGACACGCTCACACTCGCGGACCCTCTCTGACACACTCTATCACTCTCTGACACACTCTGACACTCTCTATCACTCTCTGACACTATCTGACAATCTCAGACACACTCAGACACTCTCTGACACTCTCTGACACTGTCTAACACTCTCTGACACTCTCTGACACTTTCAGACACTCTCTGCCACTCTCTCTCACTCTCTATCACTCTATGACACTCTCTGACACTCTGACACACTCTGACACTCTCACACACGCTGACATACTCTCTGACACTCAGAGACCAACTCTGACACTCTCACACTCTCTGACACTCTCACTCTCTCTGACTCTCTCTGACACTCGCTCACACTCTCTGACACTCTCTATCACTCTCTGACACTCTCAGACACTCTCTTACACTCTCCATCACTCTCTGACACTCTCTGATACACTGTGACACTCTCAGACACACTCGGACACACACAGACACTCTCTACCACACTCTATCACACTTTCACACTGTCTGACACTCTCTGATACACTCTAACACTCTCAGATACTCTCTGACACTCTCTATCACTATCTGACACTCACTGACACTCTCAGACAGTCTCAGACATTCTCCATCACTATCTGACAATCTCTGACACTCTCTGACACTCTCTGATACTCTCTAATACACTCTGACACTCTCTATCTCTCTCTGACACTCTCTGACAATCTCATACACACTCAGACACTCTCTGACACTCTCTATCACTCTCTGACACTTTCAGACACTCTCTACCAATCTCTATCACTCTCTATCACTCTCAGACTCTCTCAGACACGCTCTGACAATCTCTGATACTCTCTGATACTCTCTGACACTCTCTGACAATCTCAGACACACTCAGACACTCTCTGACACTTTCAGACACTCTGCCACTCTCTATCACTCTCTATCACTCTCTGAAACTCTCTGCCACTCTCTGACACTCTCTATCACTCTCTGACTCTCTCTGACACTCTCTATCACTCTCTGACACTCTCTGACACTTTCAGGCACTCTCTGCCACTCTCTGCCACTCTCTATCACCCTCTATCACTCTCTGAAACTCTCTGCCAATCTCTGACACTCTCTATAACTCTCTGACACTCTCTGACCCTCTCTCTGACACTCTCTCACACTCTCTGACACTCTCTGACACTCTCTGTCCCTCCCTGACACTCTCTGAGACTCTGACACTCTCTATCACTCTCTGACACTCTCTGACAATCTCAGACACACTCTGACACTCTCTGACACTCTCGATCACTCTCAGACACTCTCTGCCACTCACTATCACTCTCTATCACTCGCTGACACTTTCAGAAACTCTCTGTCACACTCTATCACTTTCTATCACTCTCTGACACTCTCTGACACACTCTGACACACTCTGACACACTCACACCCTCTGACACTCTCACACTCTCGGACCCTCTCTGACACTCTCTGACACTCTCGATCACTCTTTGACACACTCTGACTCTTTCAGACACTCTCTGACACTCTCTATCACTCTCTATCTCTCGCTGACACGTTCAGACACTCTCTGCCACCCTCTATCACTATCTGACACTCACTGACACTCTCAGACAGTCTCAGGCATTCTCTATCACTATCTGACAATCTCTGACACTCTCTGACACTCTCAGACACTCTCTTACACTCTCCATCACTCTCTGACACTCTCTGATACACTGTGACACTCTCAGACACACTCTGACACACACAGACACTCTCTACCACACTCTATCACACTTTCACACTGTCTGACACTCTCTGATACACTCTAACACTCTCAGACACTCTCTGACACTCTCTATCACTATCTGACACTCACTGACACTCTCAGACAGTCTCAGACATTCTCTATCACTATCTGACTATCTCTGACACTCTCTGACATTCTCTGATACTCTCTAATACGCTCTGACACTCTCTATCTCTCTCTGACACTCTCTGACAATCTCATACACACTCAGACACTCTCTGACACTCTCTATCACTCTCTGACACTTTCAGACACTCTCTACCAATCTCTATCACTCTCTATCACTCTCAGACATTCTCAGGCACGCTCTCACACTCAGACACTCTCTGACACTTTCAGACACTCTCTGCCACTCTCTATCACTCTCTGCCACTCTCTGACACTCTCTATCACTCTCTGACTCTCTCTGACACTCTCTATCACTCTCTGACACTCTCTGACACTTTCAGGCACTCTCTGCCACTCTCTGCCACTCTCTATCACTCTCTGAAACTCTCTGCCAATCTCTGACACTCTCTATCACTCTCTGACACTCTCTGACCCTCTCTCTGACACTCTCTCACACTCTCTGACACTCTCTGACACTCTCTGACCCTCCCTGACACTCTCTGAGACTCTGACAATCTCTATCACTCTCTAACACTCTCTGACAATCTCAGACACACTCTGACACTCTCTGACACTCTCGATCACTCTCTGACACTCTCTGACACTTTCAGACACTCTCTGCCACTCACTATCACTCTCTATCACTCGCTGACACTTTCAGAAACTCTCTGTCACTCTCTATCACGTTCTATCACTCTCTGACACTCACTGACACACTCCGACACACTCACACCCTCTGACACTCTCACACTCTCGGACCCTCTCTGACACTCTCTGACACTCTCGATCACTCTTTGACACACTCTGACACTTTCAGACACTCTCTGCCACTCTCTATCACTCTCTATCACTCGCTCACACGTTCAGACACTCTCTGCCACCCTCTATCTCTCTCTATCACTCTCTGACACTCTCTGACACATTCTGACACACTCACGCTCTCTGACACTCTCACACTCCCGGGCCCTCTCTGACACTCTCTGACACTCTCTATCACTCGCTGACACTCTCTGACACTTTCAGACACTCTCTGCCACTCTCTATTACTCTCTGACACTCTCTGACACTCTCTGATACTCTCACACTCTCAGACACACTCTGACACTTTCTGACACTCTCTGACATTCTCTCACACTCTCTGACACTCTCTGACCCTCTCTGACAATCTCTGACACTCTCTGACAAACTCTATCACTCTCTGACACTCTGTGACACACTCAGACACTCTCTATCACTCTCTGTCACTTTCAGACACTCTCTGCCACCCTCTATCTCTCTTTCACTCTCTGACACTTTCAGACACTCTCTATCTCTCTCTATCACTCTCTGACACTCTCTGACACTCTCTATCACTCTCAGACACTCTCTGCCACTCTCTATCACTGTCTGACACTCTCTGACACTCTCTGACACTCGCACACTCTCTGACACTCTCTGATACTCTTTCACACTCTCTGACACTCTCTGACACTCTCTGACCCTCTCTGACAATCTCTGACACTCTCTGACACTCTCTATCACTATCTGACACTCGCTGACACTCTCAGACAGTCTCAGACACTCTCTGTCACTATCTGACAATCTCTGACACTCTCTGACCCTCTCTATCAATCTCTGACCCTCTCTGACACTCTCAGACCCACTCAAACACTCGCTGACACTCACTTTCACTCTCTGACACTTTCAGACTTTCTCTGCCACTCTCCATTACTCTCGATCACTCGCTGACACTTTCAGACACTCTCTGCCGCTTTCTATCACTCTCTGTCACTCTCTGACACTCTCTGACACTCTCACACTCTCTGACACTCTCACACTCTCTGACACTCTCACACTCTCTATCACTCTCTGACACTCTCTATCACTCTCTGACACTCTCTGACAATCTCAGACACACTCTGCCACTCTCTCTCACTCTCGATCACTCTCTGACACTCTCTGACACTCTCACACACTCTGACACTCTCACACACTCTCACACACTCTGTGACACTCTCTGACCCACTCTGACACTCTCTGTCACTGTCTGACACTCTCTGACACTCTCTCACACTGTCTGACTCTCTCTGATACACTCTAACACTCTCAGACACTCTCTGACACTCTCTATCACTATCTGACACTCGCTGACACTCTCAGTCAGTCTCAGACACTCTCTATCACTATCTGACAATCTCCGACACACTCTGACACTCTCTGATACTCTCTGATTCTCTCTAACAAACTCTGACACTCTCTATCTCTCTCTGACACTCTCTGACAATCTCATACACACTCAGACACTCTCTGACACTCTCTTTCACTCTCTATCACTCTCTGACACTCTCAGACACTCTCTGACACTCTCAAACTCTCTGACAATCTCACACACTCTCTGACACTCTCTGACCCACTCTGACACTCTCTGTCACTGTCTGACACTCTCTGACACTCTCTCACACTGTCTGACACTCTCTGATACACTCTAACACGCTCAGACACTCTCAGACACTCTCTATCACTATCTGACAATCTCCAACACTCTCTGACACTCTCTGATACTCTCTGATTCTCTCTAATACACTCTGTCACTCTCTATCACTCTCTGACACTCTCTGACAATCTCATGCACACTCTGACACTCGCTGATACTCTCTGATACTCTCTGACACTCTCTGACAATCTCAGACACACTCAGACACTCTCTGACACTTTTGTACACTCTCTGCCACTCTCTATCACTCTGTATCACTCTCTGAGACACTCTGCCACTCTCTGACACTCACTATCACTCTCTGACACTCTCGATCACACTCTGACACTCTCTGACACGTTCAGACTCTCTCTGCCACTCTCTGTCACTCTCTGAAACACTCTGCCACTCTCTGACACTCTCTATCACTCTCTGACACTCTCTGACACTCTCTCTGACACTCTCTCACACTCTCTGACACTCTCTGACACTCTCTGACCCTCCCTGACACTCTCTGAGACTCTCTGACACTCTCTATCACTCTCTGACAATCTCAGACACACTCAGACACTCTCGATAACTCTCTGACACTTTCAGACACTCTCTGCCACTCTCTATCACTCTCTATCACTCCCTGACACTTTCAGACACTCTCTGCCACTCTCTATCACTCTCTGACACTCTCTGACACACTCTGACACACTCAGACACTCTCTGACACTCTCACACTCTCGGACCCTCTCTGACACTCTCTATCACTCTCTGACACTCTCTGACACTCTCGATCACTCTCTGACACTCTTTGACACTCTCAGACCCTCTCTGCCACTCTCTATCACTCTCTGACACTCTCTGACACTCTCTGACACTATCTGATACTCTCTGACACTCTCACACTCTCTGACACTCTGACACTCTCTGACATTCTCTGACACTCTCTCACTCTCTCTGACATTCTCTCACACTCTCTGACACTCTCTGACCCTCTCTGACAATGTCTGACACTTTCTGACAAACTATATCACTCTCTGAAACTGTCTGACACTCTCTGACACTCTCAGACACTCTCTATCACTCTCTGACACTTTCAGACACTCTCTGCCACTCTCTATCCCTCTCTATCACTCTCTGACAATCTCTGATACTCTCTGACACTCTCTATCACTCTCTGACAGTCTCTGACACTCTCTGACACTCTCTGACAAACTCAGAAACTCTGTGAAACTCGCTGACACTCTCTGAACCTCTCTGACCCTCTCTGACACTCTCAGACACTCTCTGGCACACTCTATCACTCTCTGACACTCTCTATCACTGTCAATCATTCTCAATCAATCTCAATCACTCTCTGAACCTCTCTGACACTCTCTGGCACTTTCAGATACTCTCAGACACACTCAGACAGTCTCTCTCACTCTCTATCACTCTCTGACACTCTCTGATACACTGTGGCACTCTCAGACACTCTCTGACTCTCTATCACTCTCTGACACTCTCTGATACAATCTGACACTCTCAGACACATTCTGACACACTCAGAACATTCTCTACCACTCTCTATCACTCTCTGACACTCTCTGATACACTCTGACACTCTCAGACACGCTCTGACACTCTCTATCACTCTCTGACTCAATCTGACACTCTCAGACAGTCTCGGACACACTCTATCACTCTCTGACACTCTCTGACATTCTCTGATACTCTCTGATACACTGTGACAATCTCTGACACTCTCTATCACTCTCTGACAATCTCCGACACACTCAGACACTCTCTGACACTCTCTGACACTTTCAGACACTTTCTGACACTTTCAGACACTCTCTGCCACTCTCTATCACTCTCTGACACGCTCTAACACTCTCTGACACTCTCTGACCCTGTCTATCACTCTCTGACCCTCTCTGGCACTCTCAAACCTACGCAGACACTCGCTGACACTCACTTTCACTCTCTGACACTCTCTGACACTTTCAGACATTCTCTGCCACTCTCTATTACTCTCTGTCACTCACTGACACTCTCTGACACTCTCTCACTCTCTGACACTCTCACACTCTCTGACACTCTCACACTCTCTATCACTCTCTGACACTCTCTGACACTCTCTGACACTCTCTGACACTCTCTATCACTCTCTGACACTCTCTGACAATCTCAGACACACTCAGACACTCTCTGACAATCTCAGACACTCTCTATCACTCTCTGACACTCTCTGACACTTTCAGACACTCTCTGCCACTCTCTCTCACTCTCTGTCACTCTCTGACACTCTCTGACACTCTCACACTCTCTGACACTCTCACACACTCTCACACACTCTCTGACACTCTCTGACCCACTCTGACACTCTCTGTCACTGTCTGACACTCGCTGACACTCTCACACTCTCTGACACTCTCACTCTCTCTGACACTCTCTGACACTCTCTCACACTCTCTGACACTCGCTCACACTCTCTGACCGTCTCTGACCCTCTCTGACACTCTCTATCACTCTCTGACACTCTCTGACTCTCTCTTACACTTTCCATCACTCTCTGACACTCTCTGATACACTGTGACACTCTCAGACACACTCTGACACACTCAGACACTCTCGACCACACTCTATCACTCTCTCACACTGTCTGACACTCTCTGATACACTCTAACACTCTCAGACACTGCTGACACTCTCTATCACTATCTGACACTCGCTGACACTCTCAGACAGTCTCAGACACTCTCTGTCACTATCTGACAATCTCTGACACTCTCTGATACTCTCTAATACACTCTGACACTCTCTATCTCTCTCTGACACTCTCTGACAATCTCATACACACTCAGACACTCTCTGACACTCTCTATCACTCTCTGACACTCTCTGATACTCTCTGACACTCTCAGACACTCTCTGACACACTCAGACACTCTCTACCACTCTCATTCACTCTCTGACACTCTCTGATTCACTCTAACACTCTCAGACACTCTCTGACACTCTGTATCACTCTCTGACTCAATCTGACACTCTCAGACAGTCTCCGACACTCTCTGTCACTCTCTGACACTCTCTGACACTCTCTGATACTCTCTGACATTCTCAGACACACTCTGACAATCTCAGACACACTAAGAAACTCTCTGACACTTTCAGACACTCTCTGCCACTCTCTATCACTCTGTATCACTCTCTGAAACTCTCTGCCACACTCTGACACTCTCTCTGACCCTCTCTCACACTCTCTGACACTCTCTGACCCTCCCTGAGACTCTCTGACACTCTCTATCACTCTCTGACACTCTCTGATACTCTCTGACACTCTCAGACACTCTCTGACACACTCAGACACTCTCTACCACTCTCATTCACTCTCTGACACTCTCTGATTCACTCTAACACTCTCAGACACTCTCTGACACTCTGTATCACTCTCTGACTCAATCTGACACTCTCAGACAGTCTCCGACACTCTCTGTCACTCTCTGACACTCTCTGACACTCTCTGATACTCTCTGACATTCTCAGACACACTCTGACAATCTCAGACACACTCAGAAACTCTCTGACACTTTCAGACACTCTCTGCCACTCTCTATCACTCTGTATCACTCTCTGAAACTCTCTGCCACACTCTGACACTCTCTCTGACCCTCTCTCACACTCTCTGACACTCTCTGACCCTCCCTGAGACTCTCTGACACTCTCTATCACTCTCTGCCACTCTCTGACAATCTCAGACACACTCAGACACTCTCTGACACTCTCGAACACTCTCTGACACTCTCTGACACTCTCTGACACTTTCACACACTCTCTGCCACTCTCTATCACTCTCTATCACTCTATGTCACTCGCTGACACTTTCAGACACTCTCTGCCACTCTCTATCACTCTCTATCACTCTCTGACACTCTCTGACACTCTCTATCACTCTCTGACACTCTCTATCACTGTCTGACACTCTCTGCTACTCTCTATCACTCTCTGACACTCTCTGACACTCTCACATTCTCTCACACTCTCTGACACACTCTGTCCCTCTCTGACACTCTCTGACACTATCTGACACTCTCTGACACTCTCACACTCTCTGACACTCTCACACTCTCTGACACTCTCACACTCTCTGACACTCTCTGACACTCTCTCATACTCTCTGACATTCTCTCACACTCTCTGACACTCTCTGACCCTCTCTGACAATCTCTGACACTCTCTGACAAACTCTATCACTCTCTGACACTCTCTGACACACTCAGACACTCTCTATCACTCTCTGACACTTTCAGACACTCTCTGCCACTCTCTATCACTCTATATCACTCTCTGACACTTTCAGACACACTCTATCACTCTCTATCACTCTCTATCACTCTCTGAAACTCTCTGACACTTTCTGACACTCTATATCACTCTCTGACACTCTCTGACACTCGCACACTCTCTGCCACTCTCTGACACTCTTTCACACTCTCTGACACTCTCTGACACTCTCTGACCCTCTCTGACACTCTCAGACACACTCTATCACTCTCTGACACTCTCTGACACTCTCTATCACGATGAATCATTCTCAATCACTCTCAATAACTCTCTGACGCTCTCTGACACTCTCTATCACTCTCAGCCTTCTCTGTATCACTCTCTGACACTCTCTGACACTCTCTGACACTCGCACACTCTCTGACACTCTCTGACACTCTTTCACACTCTCTGACACTCTCTGACACTCTTTCACACTCTCTGACACTCTCTGACCCTCTCTGAAGCTCTCTGACACTCTCTGACACTCTCTATCACTCTCAGACACTTTCAGACACTCTCTGCCACACTCTATCACTCTCTGACACTCTCTGACACTTGCACACTCTCTGACCCTCTGTGACACTCTTTCACACTCTCTGACACTCTCTGAACCTCTCTGACCCTCTCTGACACTCTCAGACACTCTCTGGCGCACTCTATCACTCTATGACACTCTCTATCGCTTTCAATCATTCTCAATCACTCTCAATCACTCTCTGAACCTCTGTGACACTCTCTGATGCAGTCTGACACTCTCAGACACTCTCGGACACACTCAGACACTCTCTACCACTCTCATTCACTCTCTGACACTCTCTGATACACTCTAACACTCTCAGACAGTCTCAGACACTCTCTTTCACGCTCTGACACTCTCTGACACTCTCTGATACTCTCTGACATTCTCAGACACACTCTGACAATCTCAGACACACTCAGACACTCTCTGACACTTTCAGACACACTCTGTATCACTCTCTGAAACTCTCTGCCACTCTCTATGACTATCTGACACTCTCTGACTCTCTCTCTGACCCTCTCTCACACTCTCTGACACTCTCTGACCCTCCCTGACACTCTCTGAGACTCTCTGACACTCTCTATCACTCTCTGCCACTCTCTGACAATCTCAGACACACGCAGACACTCTCTGACACTCTCGAACACTCTCTGACACTCTCTGACACTTTCACACACTCTCTGCCACTCTCTATCACTCTAAATCACTCGCTGACCCTTTCAGACACTCTCAGCCACTCTCCATCACTCTCTATCACTCTCTGACACTCTCTGACACTCTCTGACACTCTCTGACACTCTCTATTCCTCTCTGACACTCTCTGTCACTCTCTGACACTCTCTGCTACTCTCTATCACTCTCTGACACTCTCTGACACTCTCACATTCTCTCACACTCTCTGACACTCTCTGACACACTCTGTCCCTCTCTGACACTCTCTGACACTATCTGACACTCTCACACACTCTGACACTCTCTGACACTCTCTCATACTCTCTGACACTCTCTGATATTCTCTCACACTCTCTGACACTCTCTGACCCTCTCTGACAATCTCTGACACTCTCTGACTAACTCGATCACTCTCTGACACTCTCTGACACACTCAGACACTCTCTATCACTCTCTGACACTTTCAGACACTCTCTGCCATTCTCTATCACTCTCTATCACTCTCTGACACTTTCAGACACACTCTATCACTCTCCATCACTCTCTATCACTCTCTATCACTCTCTATCACTCTCTGACACTCTCTGACACTCTCTGACACTCTCTATCACTCTCTGACACTCTCTGACACTCGCACACTCTCTGCCACTCTCTGACACTCTTTCACACTCTCTGACACTCTCTGACCCTATCTGACACTCTCAGACACTCTCTGGCACACTCTATCACTCTCTGACACTCTCTATCACTATGAATCATTCTCAATCACTCTCAATTACTCTCTGACGCTCTCTGACACTCTCTATCACTCTCAGCCTTCTCTGTATCACTCTCTGACACTCTCTGACACTCTCTGACACTCTCTGACACTCGCACACTCTCTGACACTCTCTGACACTCTTTCACACTCTCTGACACTCTCTGACCCTCTCTGAAGCTCTCTGACACTCTCAGACACTCTCTGGCACACTCTATCACTCTCTGACACTCTCTATTACTGTCAATCATTCTCAATCACTCTCAATCACTCTCTGACACTCTCTGACACTCTCACATTCTCTCACACTCTCTGACACTCTCTGACACACTCTGTCCCTCTCTGACACTCTCTGACACTATCTGACACTCTCTGACACTCTCACACT
Source organism: Heterodontus francisci (assembly GCF_036365525.1). Lineage (NCBI taxonomy): Eukaryota > Metazoa > Chordata > Chondrichthyes > Heterodontiformes > Heterodontidae > Heterodontus > Heterodontus francisci. Next base: position 15,570,526 of record NC_090405.1, read on the forward strand.
CTCTGACTCTCTCACACTCTCTGACACTCTCTGACACTCTCTCATACTCTCTCATACTCTCTGACATTCTCTCACACTCTCTGACACTCTCTGACCCTCTCTGACACTCTCTGACACTCTCTGACTAACTCTATCACTCTCTGACACTCTCTGACACACTCAGATACTCTCTATCACTCTCTGACACTTTCAGACACTCTCTGCCACTCTATCACTCTATATCACTCTCTGACACTTTCAGACACACTCTATCACTCTCTATCACTCTCTATCACTCTGACACTCTCTGACACTCTCTGACACTCTCTATCACTCTCTGACACTCTCTGACACTCGCACACTCTCTGCCACTCTCTGAAACTCTTTAACACTCTCTGACACTCTTTGACACTCTCTGACACTCGCACACTCTCTGACACACTCTGAAACTCTTTCACTCTCTCTGACACCCTTTGACACTCTCTGACACTCAGACACTCTCTGACCCTCTCTGAAGCTCTCTATAACTCTCAGACACTCTCTGACACTTTCAGACACTCTCTGACACTTTCTATCACTCTCTGACACTCTCTGACACTCGCACACTCTCTGACCCTCTCTGACACTCTTTCACACTCTCTGACACTCTCTGAACCTCTCTGACCCTCTCTGACACTCTCAGACACTCTCTGGCACACTCTAAAACTCTCTGACACTCTCTATCACTGTCAATCATTCTCAATCACTCTCAATCACTCTCTGAACCTCTCTGACACTCTCTGGCACTTTCAGATACTCTCAGACACACTCAGACACTCTCTCTCACTCTCGATCACTCTCTGACACTCTCTGATACACTGTGGCAACTCACAGACACTCTCTGACTCTCTCTATCACTCTCTGACACTCTCTGATACACTCTGACACTCTCAGACACTCTCTGACACATTCAGAACATTCTCTACCACTCTCTATCACACTCTGACACTCTCTGATACACTCTAACACGCTCAGATGCTCTCTGACACTCTCTATCACTCTCTGACTCAATCTGACACTCTCAGACAGTCTCAGACACTCTCTATCACTCTCTGACACTCTCTGACACTCTCTGATTCTCTCTGATACACTGTGACACTCTCTGACACTCTCTATCACTCTCTGACACTCTCTGACAATCTCAGACAAAATCAGACGCTCTCTGACACTCTCTATCACTCTCTGACACTCTCTGACACTTTCAGACACTCTCTGACACTTTCAGACACTCTCTGCCACTCTCTATCACTCTCTGACACTCTCTAACACTCTCTGACACTCTCTGACACTCGCACACTCTCTGCCACTCTCTGACACTCTTTCACACTCTCTGACACTCTCTGACCCTCTCTGACACTCTCTGGCACACTCTATCACTCTCTGACACTCTCTGACACTCTCTATCACTATGAATCATTCTCAATCACTCTCAATTACTCTCTGACGCTCTCTGACACTCTCTATCACTCTCAGCCTTCTCTGTATCACTCTCTGACACTCTCTGACACTCGCACACTCTCTTACACTCTCTGAAACTCTTTCACACTCTCTGACACTCTTTCACACTCTCTGACACTCTCTGACCCTCTCTGAAGCTCTCTGAAGCTCTCTGACACTCTCTGACACTCTCTAACACTCTCAGACACTCTCTGACACTTTCAGACACTCTCTGCCACTTCCTATCACTCTCTGACACTCGCACACTCTCTGACCCTCTCTGACACTCTTTCACACTCTCTGACACTCTCTGAACCTCTCTGACCCTCTCTGACACTCTCAGACACTCTCTGGCACACTCTATCACTCTCTGACACTCTCTATCACTGTCAATCATTCTCAATCACTCTGAATCACTCTCTGAACCTCTCTGACACTCTCTGGCACTTTCAGATACTCTCAGACACACTCAGACACTCTCTCTCACTCTCTATCACTCTCTGACACTCTCTGATACACTGTGGCAACTCTCAGACACTCTCTGACTCTCTCTATCACTCTCTGACACTCTCTGATACACTCTTACACTCTCAGACACTCTCTGACACATTCAGAATATTCTCTACCACTCTCTATCACTCTCTGACACTCTCTGATGCACTCTAACACGCTCAGACACTCTCTGAAACTCTCTGTCACTCTCTGACTCAATCTGACACTCTCAGACAGTCTCAGATACTCTCTATCACTCTCTGACACTCTCTGACACTCTCTGATACTCTCTGATACACTGTGACACTCTCTGACACTCTCTATCACTCTCTGACACTCTCTGACAATCTCAGACAAAACCAGACGCTCTCTGACACTCTCTATCACTCTCTGACACTCTCTAACACTCTCTGACACTCTCTGACACTCTCTGACAATCTCAGACACACTCAGACACTCTCTGACACTCTCTGACACTCTATCACTCTCTGACACTCTCTGACAATTTCAGACAATCTCTGCCACTCTCTCTCACTCTCTATCACTCTCTGACACTCTCTCACACTCTCTGACACTCTCACACTCTCTGCCACTCGCACACACTCTCACACAGTCTCTGACACTCTCTGACCCACTCTGACACTCTCTATCACTCTGTGACACTTTCAGACACTCTCTGCCACTCTCTGTCACTCTATATCACTCTCTGACACTTTCAGACACTCTCTATCACTCTCTATCACTCTCTATCAATCTCTGACACTCTCTGACACTCTCTGACACTCTCTGACAGTCTCTGACACTCTCTATCACTCTCAGACACTCTCTGACACTCTCTGACACTCTCTGCCACTCTCTGCCACTCTCTGCCACTCTCTATCACTCTCTGACACTCTCTGACACTCTCTGACACTCTCTGACACTCGCACACTCTCTGCCACTCTCTGACACTCTTTCACACTCTCTGACACTCTCTGACACTCTCTGACCCTCTCTGACCCTCTCTGACCCTCTCTATCACTCTATATCACTCTCTGACACTTTCAGACACTCTCTATCACTCTCTATCACTCTCTATCACTCTCTGACACTCTCTGACACTCTCTGACACTCTCTTTCACTCTCTATCACTCTCTGACACTTTCAGACACTCTCTGCTACTCTCTATCACTCTCTGACACTCTCTGACACTCGCACACTCTCTGCCACTCTCTGACACTCTTTCACACTCTCTGACACTCTCTGACACTCTCAGACACTCTCAGACACTCTCAGACACTCTCTGGCACTCTCTGACAATCTCAGACACAATCAGACACTCTCTGACACTCTCTGACTAACTCTATCACTCTCTGACACTCTCTGACACACTCAGACACTCTCTATCACTCTCTGACACTTTCAGACACTCTCTGTCACTCTCTATCACTCTATATCACTCTCTGACACTTTCAGACACACTCTATCACTCTCTATCACTCTCTATCACTCTCTATCACTCTGACACTCTCTGACACTCTCTGACACTCTCTATCACTCTCTGACACTCTCTGACACTCGCACACTCTCTGCCACTCTCTGACACTCTTTCACACTCTCTGACACTCTCTGACCCTCTCTGACACTCTCAGACACTCTCTGGCACACTCTATCACTCTCTGACACTCTCTGACACTCTCTATCACTATGAATCATTCTCAATCACTCTCAATTACTCTCTGACGCTCTCTGACACTCTCTATCACTCTCAGCCTTCTCTGTATCACTCTCTGACACTCTCTGACACTCTCTGACACTCTCTGACACTCGCACACTCTCTGACACTCTCTGAAACTCTTTCACACTCTCTGACACTCTTTCACACTCTCTGACACTCTCTGACCCTCTCTGAAGCTCTCTGAAGCTCTCTGACACTCTCTGACACTCTCTATCACTCTCAGACACTCTCTGACACTTTCAGACACTCTCTGACACTTTCTATCACTCTCTGACACTCTCTGACACTCGCACACTCTCTGACCCTCTCTGACACTCTTTCACACTCTCTGACACTCTCTGAACCTCTCTGACCCTCTCTGACACTCTCAGACACTCTCTGGCACACTCTATCACTCTCTGACACTCTCTATCACTGTCAATCATTCTCAATCACTCTCAATCACTCTCTGAACCTCTCTGACACTCTCTGGCACTTTCAGATACTCTCAGACACACTCAGACACTCTCTCTCACTCTCGATCACTCTCTGACACTCTCTGATACACTGTGGCAACTCTCAGACACTCTCTGACTCTCTGTCACTCTCTGACACTCTCTGATACACTCTGACACTCTCAGACACTCTCTGACACATTCAGAACATTCTCTACCACTCTCTATCACTCTCTGACACTCTCTGATACACTCTAACACACTCAGACACTCTCTGACACTCTCTATCACTCTCTGACTCAATCTGACACTCTCAGACAGTCTCAGACACTCTCTATCACTCTCTGACACTCTCTGATACTCTCAATCAATCTCTGACACTCTCAATCACTCTCTGACACTCTCAATCACTCCCTGACACTCTCAATCACTCACTGACACTCTCTGACACTCTCTGACATTCTCTGACACTCTCTGACACTCTCTGACTAACTCTATCACTCTCTGACACTCTCTGACACACTCAGACACTCTCTATCACTCTCTGACACTTTCAGACACTCTCTGCCACTCTCTATCACTCTATATCACTCTCTGACACTTTCAGACACATCTATCACTCTCTATCACTCTCTATCACTCTGACACTCTCTGACACTCTCTGACACTCTCTATCACTCTCTGACACTCTCTGACACTCGCACACTCTCTGCCACTCTCTGAAACTCTTTCACACTCTCTGACACTCTTTGACACTCTCTGACACTCAGACACTCTCTGACCCTCTCTGACACTCTCTATCACTCTCAGCCTTCTCTGTATCACTCTCTGACACTCTCTGACACTCTCTGACACTCGCACACTCTCTGACACTCTCTGAAACTCTTTCACACTCTCTGACACTCTTTGACACTCTCTGACACTCAGACACTCTCTGACCCTCTCTGAAGCTCTCTATCACTCTCAGACACTCTCTGACACTTTCAGACACTCTCTGACACTTTCTATCACGCTCTGACACTCTCTGACACTCGCACACTCTCTGACCCTCTCTGACACTCTTTCACACTCTCTGACACTCTCTGAACCTCTCTGACCCTCTATGACACTCTCAGACACTCTCTGGCACACTCTATCACTCTCTGACACTCTCTATCACTGTCAATCATTCTCAATCACTCTCAATCACTCTCTCAACCTCTCTGACACTCTCTGGCACTTTCAGATACTCTCAGACACACTCAGACACTCTCTCTCACTCTCTATCACTCTCTGACACTCTCTGATACACTGTGGCAACTCTCAGACACTCTCTGACTCTCTCTATCACTCTCTGACACTCTCTGATACACTCTGACACTCTCAGACACTCTCTGACACATTCAGAACATTCTCTACCACTCTCTATCACTCTCTGACACTCTCTGATGCACTCAAACACGCTCAGACACTCTCTGACACTCTCTATCACTCTCTGACTCAATCTGACACTCTCAGACAGTCTCAGACACTCTCTATCACTCTCTGATACACTGTGACACTCTCTGATACTCTCTATCACTCTCTGACACTCTCTGACAATCTCAGACAAAATCAGACGCTCTCTGACACTCTCTATCACTCTCTGACACTTTCAGACACTCTCTGCCACTCTCTATCACTCTCTGACACTCTCTAACACTCTCTGACACTCTCTGACCCTCTCTATCACTCTCTGACCCTCTCTGGCACTCTCAGACCCACGCAGACACTCGCTGACACTCACTTTAACTCTCTGACACTCTCTGACACTTTCAGACGTTCTCTGCCACTCTCTATTACTCTCTATCACTCGCTGACACTTTCAGACACTCTCTGCCACTCTCTCTCACTCTCTATCACTCTCTGACACTCTCTCACACTCTCTGACACTCTCTGAACCTCTCTGACCCTCTCTGACACTCTCAGACACTCTCTGGCACACTCTATCACTCTCTGACACTCTCTATCACTGTCAATCATTCTCAATCACTCTCAATCACTCTCTGAACCTCTCTGACACTCTCTGGCACTTTCAGATACTCTCAGACACACTCAGACACTCTCTCTCACTCTCGATCACTCTCTGACACTCTCTGATACACTGTGGCAACTCTCAGACACTCTCTGACTCTCTCTATCACTCTCTGACACTCTCTGATACACTCTGACACTCTCAGACACTCTCTGACACATTCAGAACATTCTCTACCACTCTCTATCAATCTCTGAAACTCTCTGATACACTCTAACACACTCAGACACTCTCTGACACTCTCTATCACTCTCTGACTCAATCTGACACTCTCAGACAGTCTCAGACACTCTCCATCACTCTCTATCACTCTCTGACACTCTCTGACACTCTCTATCACTCAATGACACTCTGTGACACTCTCTATCACTCTCTGTCACTCTCTGACACTCTCTATCACTCTCTGACACTCTCTGACAATCTCTGACACTCTCTATCACTCTATGACACGTTCTGACTCGCTCTTACACTCTCTATCACTCTCTATCACGCTCTGACACTCTCTGACACACTCTGACACTCTCAGAGGCTCTCTATCACTCTCTATCACTCACTGACACTCTCAGACACTCTCTCACACTCTGACACTCACTGACACTCTCAGACACTCTCTTTCACTCTCACACACTCTCTATCACTCTCTGACACACTCCGACACTCTCTGTCACTCTATGACACTCTCTGACACTCTCTATCACTCTCTGACGCACTCGGACACTCTCTGACACTCTCAGACACTCTATGTCACTCTCTATCACTCTCTGACACTCTCTATCACTCTCTGACACTCTCTATCACTCTCTATCACTCTCTTACACTCTCTATCACTCTCTGACACTCTCTGACACTCTCTATCACTCTCTGACACTCACTGACACTCTCAGACACTCTCTGTCACTCCCTATCACTGTCTGACACTCTCTATCACTCTCTGACACTCTCTGACACTCTCAGAGGCTCTCTATCACTCTCAATCACTCACTGAAACTCTCAGACACTCTCTATCACACTCTGACACTCACTGACACTCTCAGATACTGTCTTTCACTCTCTGTCTTTCTCAGACACTCTCAGACACTCTCTATCACTCTCTGACACTCTCTATCGCTCTCTGACACACTCAATCACTCTCTATCACTCTCTGACACACTCTGACACTCTCTATCACTCTCTGACACTCTCTGAAACTCTCTATCACTCTATATCACTCTCTGACACTCTCAGACACTCTCTGTCACTCTCTATCACTCTCTGACACTCTCTATCACTCTCTGACACGCTCTATCACTCCCTATCACTCCCTGTCACTCTCTGGTACTCACTGACACTCTCAGACACTCGCTGTCACTCTCAGACACTCTCTGTCACTCTCAGACACTCTCAGACACTCTCTATCACTCTCTGACACTCTCTATCACTCTCTGACACTCTCTTTCGCTCTCTGACACGCTCTGACACTCTCTGACACACTCTGACACTCTCAGACACTCTCTATCACTCGCTATCACTCTCTGACACTCTCAGAATCTCTCTCTCACTCTCTGAATCTCTCAGACAATCTCTATCACTCTCTGACACTCTCTATCACTCACTGACATTCTCAGACACTCTCTATCATTCTCTGACACTCTCTATCACTCTCTGACGCTCTCTCTCACTGTCTGACAGTTTCTGACACTCTCAGACACTCTCGATCACTCTCTATCACTCTCCATCACTCTCTGACACTCTCGATCACTCTCTGACATTCTCAGACACTCTCTATCACTCTCTGACACTCTATATCACTCTCTGACACTCACTAACACTCTCTGTCATTCTCTGTCACTCTCAGACACTCTCTATCACTCTCTGTCACTCTCTGACACACTCTGACACTCTCTGACACTCTCAGACACTCTCTGTCACTCTCTATCACTCTCTGACACTCTATATCACTCTCTGACACTCTCTGTCACTCTATATCACTCTCTGACACTCTCTATCACTCTCTGACACTCTCCGAGGCTCTCTATCGCTCTCTATTACTCACTGACACCCTCAGGCACTCTCCATCACTCTCTGACACTCTCAGACACTCTCTTTCACTCTCTGACACTCTCTATCACCCTCTGACATTCTCAGACACTCTCTATCACTCTCTGACACTCTCTATCACTCTCTGTCGCTCTCTGACACACTCTGACACTCTCTGACACTCTCAGACACTCTCTGTCACTCTCTATCACTCTCTGACACTCTCTATCACTCTCTGACACTCTCTGTCACTCTCTATCACTCTCTGACACTCTCTATCACTCTCTGACACTCTCTGACACTCTCAGAGGCTCTCTATCGCTCTCTACACTCACTGACACCCTCAGGCACTCTCCTTCACTCTCTGACACTCTCAGACACTCTCTTTCACTCTCGGTCACTCTCAGACACTCTCAGACACTCTCGATCATTCTCTGACACTCACTGACACTCTCAGACACTCTCTGTCACTCTCTGACAGTCTCTAACACTCTCTATCACTCTCTGACACTCTATCACTCTCTGACACTCTCTATCACTCTCTATCACTCTCTATCACTCAATGACACACTCTGAAACTCTCCATCACTCTCTATCACTCTCTATCACTGACCGTCACTGACACACTCAGACACTCTCTGTCACGCTCAGACACTCTCAGACACTCTCGATCACTCACTGACACTCTTTATCACTCTCTGACACTCTCTTTCGCTCTCTGACACTCTCTGACACACTCTGACACTTTCTGACACTCTAAGACACTCTCTACCACTCTCTATCACTCTCTGACACTCTCTGACACTCTCAGAATATCTCTCTCACTCTCTGAAATTCTCAGACACTCTCTATAACTCTCTGACACTCTCTATCACTCTCTGACATTCTCAGACACTCTCTATCACTCTCTGACACTCTCTATCACTCTCTGACAATCTCTGACACTCTCAGAAACTCTCTATCACTCTCCATCACTCTCTGACAGACTCTGACACTCTCAGAATCTCTCTCTCACTCTCTGTCACTCTCAGACACTCTCTGACATTCTCAGACACTCTCTATCACTCTCTGACACTCTCTATCACTCTCTGACACTCTCTATCACTCTCTGACACCCTCTGACACTCTCTATCACTCTCTGACACTCACTGACACTCTCAGATGCTCTCTGACACTCTCTGAAACTCTCTATCACTCTATATCACTCTCTGACACTCTCAGACACTCTCTGTCACTCTCTATCACTCTCTGACACTCTCTATCACTCTCTGACACGCTCTATCACTCCCTATCACTCTCTTACATACTCTATCACTCTCTGACACTCTCTGACACTCTCTATCACACTCTGACACTGTCTGACACTCTCTATCACAGAATGACACACTCTGAAACCCTCTATCACTCTCTATCACTCCCTGTCAATCTCTGATACTCACTGACACTCTCAGACACTCGCTGCACTCTCAGACACTCTCTGTCACTCTCAGACACTCTCAGACACTCTCTATCACTCTCTGACACTCTCTATCGCTCTCTGACACGCTCTGACACTCTCTGACACACTCTGACACTCTCAGACACTCCCTATCACTCGCTATCACTCTCTGACACTCTCAGAATCTCTCTCTCACTCTCTGACACTCTCAGACACTATCTATCACTCTCTATCACTCTCTATCACTCTCCATCACTCTCTGACACTCTCTGACACTCTCTATCACTCAATGACACTCTGTGACACTCTCTATCACTCTCTATAACTCTCTGACACTCTCTGACTAACTCAGACACTCTGTGACAGACCCTGACACTCTCTATCACTCTCTGACACTCTCTGACACTCTCTATCACTCTCTGACACTCACCGACACTCTCAGATGCTCTCTGTCACTCTCAGACACTCTCTATCACTCTCTATCACTCTCTGACACTCTCTGACACTCTCTATCGCTCAATGACACTCTGTGACACTCTCTATCACTCTCTATCACTCTCTGACAATCTCTGACACGCTCTATCACTCTATGACACTTTCTGACTCGCTCTTACACTCTCTATCACTCTCTATCACGCTCTGACACTCTCTGACACACTCTGACACTCTCAGAGGCTCTCTATCACTCTCTATCACTCACTGACACTCTCAGACACTCTCTCACACTCCGACACTCACTGACACTCTCAGACACTCTCTCACACTCTGACGCTCACTGACACTCTCAGACACTCTCTTTCACTCTCAGACACTCTCTATCACTCCCTGACACTCCCTGACACACTCAATCACTCTCTATCACTCTCTGACACACTCTGACACTCTCTATCACTCTCTGACACTCTCTGACACTCTCTATCACTCTCTATCACTCTCTGACGCACTCGGACACTCTCTGACACTCTCAGACACTCTCTGTCACTGTCTATCACACTCTGACACTCTCTATCACTCTCTGACACTCTCTATCACTCTCTATCACTCTCTTACACTCTATATCACTCTCTGACACTCTCTGACACTCTCTATCACTCTCTGACACTCACTGACACTCTCAGACACTCTCTCTCTCTCTCTGACACTCTCTGACACTCTCAGAGGGTCTCTATCACTCTCAATCACTCACTGACACTCTCAGACACTCTCTATCACTCTCTGACACTCACTGACACTCTCAGATACTGTCTTTCACTCTCTGTCTTTCTCAGACACTCTCAGACACTCTCTTTCACTCTCTGACACTCTCTATCACCCTCTGACATTCTCAGACACTCTCTATCACTCTCTGACACTCTCTATCACTCTCTGTCGCTCTCTGACACACTCTGACACTCTCTGACACTCTCAGACATTCTCTGTCACTCTCTATCACTCTCTGACACTCTCTATCACTCTCTGACACTCTCTGTCACTCTCTATCACTCTCTGACACTCTCTATCACTCTCTGACACTCTCTGACACTCTCAGAGGCTCTCTATCGCTCGCTATCACTCACTGACACCCTCAGGCACTCTCCTTCATTCTCTGACACTCTCAGACATTCTCTTTCACTCTCGGTCACTCTCAGACACTCTCAGACACTCTCGATCATTCTCTGACACTCACTGACACTCTCAGACACTCTCTGTCACTCTCTGACAGTCTCTAACACTCTCTATCACTCTCTGACACTCTATCACTCTCTGACACTCTCTATCACTCTCTATCACTCTCTATCACTCAATGACACACTCTGAAACTCTCCATCACTCTCTATCACTCTCTATCACTGACCGTCACTGACACACTCAGACACTCTCTGTCACGCTCAGACACTCTCAGACACTCTCGATCACTCACTGACACTCTTTATCACTCTCTGACACTCTCTTTCGCTCTCTGACACTCTCTGACACTCTCAGAAAATCTCTCTCACTCTCTGAAATTCTCAGACACTCTCTATCACTCTCTGACACTCTCTATCACTCTCTGACATTCTCAGACACTCTCTATCACTCTCTGACACTCTCAGACACTCTCTATCACTCTCCATCACTCTCTGACAGACTCTGACACTCTCAGAATCTCTCTCTCACTCTCTGTCACTCTCAGACACTCTCTGACATTCTCAGACACTCTCTATCACTCTCTGACACTCTCTATCACTCTCTGACACTCTCTATCACTCTCTGACACTCACTGACACTCTCAGATGCTCTCTGACACTCTCTGAAACTCTCTATCACTCTATATCACTCTCTGACACTCTCAGACACTCTCTGTCACTCTCTATCACTCTCTGACACTCTCTAGCACTCTCTGACACTCTGTGACACTCTCTAGCACACTCTATCACTCTCTGACACTCACTGACACACTCAGACACTCTGTGACAGACCCTGACACTCACTATCACTCTCTGACACTCTCTGACACTCTCTATCACTCTCTGACACTCACTGACACGCTCAGACACTCGCTGTCACTCTCAGACACTCTCTATCACTCTCTGACACTCTCTATCACTCTCTGACATTCTCAGACACTCTCTATCACTCTCTGACACTCTCTATCACTCTCTGACACTCTCTGACACTCTCAGACACTCTCTATCACTCTCCATCACTCTCTAACAGACTCTGACACTCTCAGAATCTCTCTCTCACTCTCTGTCACTCTCAGACACTCTCGATCACTCTCTGACACTCTCTATCACTCTCTGACACTCTCTATCACTCTCTGACACTCTCTGACACTCTCTGACACTCTTTGACACTCACGGACACTCTCAGATGCTCTCTGTCACTCTCAGACACTCTCTATCACTCTCTGACACTCTCTGACACTCTCCATCACTCAATGACACTCTGTGACACTCTCTATCACTCTCTATAACTCTCTGACACTCTCTGACAAACTCAGACACTCTGTGACAGACCCTGACACTCACTATCACTCTCTGACACTCTCTGACACTCTCTATCACTCTCTGACACTCACTGACACACTCAGATGCTCTCTGTCACTCTCAGACACTCTCTATCACTCTCTATCACTCTCTGACACTCTCTGACACTCTCTATCACTCAATGACACTCTGTGACACTCTCTATCACTCTCTGTCACTCTCTGACACTCTCTATCACTCTCTGACACTCTCTGACAATCTCTGACACTCTCTATCACTCTATGACACTTTCTGACTCGCTCTTACACTCTCTATCACTCTCTATCACGCTCTGACACTCTCTGACACACTCTGACACTCTCAGAGGCTCTCTATCACTCTCTATCACTCATTGACACTCTCAGACACTCTCTCACACTCTGACACTCACTGACACTCTCAGACACTCTCTTTCACTCTCAGACACTCTCTATCACTCTCTGACACTCTCTGACACCCTCAATCACTCTCTATCACTCTCTGACACACTCCGACACTCTCTGTCACTCTATGACACTCTCTGACACTCTCTATCACTCTCTATCACTCTCTGACGCACTCGGACACTCTCTGACACTCTCAGACACTCTATGTCACTCTCTATCACTCTCTGACACTCTCTATCACTCTCTGACACTCTCTATCACTCTCTATCACTCTCTTACACTCTCTATCACTCTCTGACACTCTCTGACACTCTCTATCACTCTCTGACACTCACTGACACTCTCAGACACTCTCTGTCACTCCCTATCACTGTCTGACACTCTCTATCACTCTCTGACACTCTCTGACACTCTCAGAGGCTCTCTATCACTCTCAATCACTCACTGAAACTCTCAGACACTCTCTATCACACTCTGACACTCACTGACACTCTCAGATACTGTCTTTCACTCTCTGTCTTTCTCAGACACTCTCAGACACTCTCTATCACTCTCTGACACTCTCTATCGCTCTCTGACACACTCAATCACTCTCTATCACTCTCTGACACACTCTGACACTCTCTATCACTCTCTGACACTCTCTGAAACTCTCTATCACTCTATATCACTCTCTGACACTCTCAGACACTCTCTGTCACTCTCTATCACTCTCTGACACTCTCTATCACTCTCTGACACGCTCTATCACTCCCTATCACTCCCTGTCACTCTCTGGTACTCACTGACACTCTCAGACACTCGCTGTCACTCTCAGACACTCTCTGTCACTCTCAGACACTCTCAGACACTCTCTATCACTCTCTGACACTCTCTATCACTCTCTGACACTCTCTTTCGCTCTCCGACACGCTCTGACACTCTCTGACACACTCTGACACTCTCAGACACTCTCTATCACTCGCTATCACTCTCTGACACTCTCAGAATCTCTCTCTCACTCTCTGAATCTCTCAGACAATCTCCATCACTCTCTGACACTCTCTATCACTCACTGACATTCTCAGACACTCTCTATCACTCTCTGACACTCTCTATCACTCTCTGACGCTCTCTCTCACTGTCTGACAATTTCTGACACTCTCAGACACTCTCGATAACTCTCTATCACTCTCCATCACTCTCTGACACTCTCGATCACTCTCTGACATTCTCAGACACTCTCTATCACTCTCTGACACTCTATATCACTCTCTGACACTCACTAACACTCTCTGTCATTCTCTGTCACTCTCAGACACTCTCTATCACTCTCTGTCACTCTCTGACACACTCTGACACTCTCTGACACTCTCAGACACTCTCTGTCACTCTCTATCACTCTCTGACACTCTATATCACTCTCTGACACTCTCTGTCACTCTATATCACTCTCTGACACTCTCTACCACTCTCTGACACTCTCCGAGGCTCTCTATCGCTCTCTATTACTCACTGACACCCTCAGGCACTCTCCATCACTCTCTGACACTCTCAGACACTCTCTTTCACTCTCTGACACTCTCTATCACCCTCTGACATTCTCAGACACTCTCTATCACTCTCTGACACTCTCTATCACTCTCTGTCGCTCTCTGACACACTCTGACACTCTCTGACACTCTCAGACACTCTCTGTCACTCTCTATCACTCTCTGACACTCTCTATCACTCTCTGACACTCTCTGTCACTCTCTATCACTCTCTGACACTCTCTATCACTCTCTGACACTCTCTGACACTCTCAGAGGCTCTCTATCGCTCTCTACACTCACTGACACCCTCAGGCACTCTCCTTCACTCTCTGACACTCTCAGACACTCTCTTTCACTCTCGGTCACTCTCAGACACTCTCAGACACTCTCGATCATTCTCTGACACTCACTGACACTCTCAGACACTCTCTGTCACTCTCTGACAGTCTCTAACACTCTCTATCACTCTCTGACACTCTATCACTCTCTGACACTCTCTATCACTCTCTATCACTCTCTATCACTCAATGACACACTCTGAAACTCTCCATCACTCTCTATCACTCTCTATCACTGACCGTCACTGACACACTCAGACACTCTCTGTCACGCTCAGACACTCTCAGACACTCTCGATCACTCACTGACACTCTTTATCACTCTCTGACACTCTCTTTCGCTCTCTGACACTCTCTGACACACTCTGACACTTTCTGACACTCTAAGACACTCTCTACCACTCTCTATCACTCTCTGACACTCTCTGACACTCTCAGAATATCTCTCTCACTCTCTGAAATTCTCAGACACTCTCTATAACTCTCTGACACTCTCTATCACTCTCTGACATTCTCAGACACTCTCTATCACTCTCTGACACTCTCTATCACTCTCTGACAATCTCTGACACTCTCAGAAACTCTCTATCACTCTCCATCACTCTCTGACAGACTCTGACACTCTCAGAATCTCTCTCTCACTCTCTGTCACTCTCAGACACTCTCTGACATTCTCAGACACTCTCTATCACTCTCTGACACTCTCTATCACTCTCTGACACTCTCTATCACTCTCTGACACCCTCTGACACTCTCTATCACTCTCTGACACTCACTGACACTCTCAGATGCTCTCTGACACTCTCTGAAACTCTCTATCACTCTATATCACTCTCTGACACTCTCAGACACTCTCTGTCACTCTCTATCACTCTCTGACACTCTCTATCACTCTCTGACACGCTCTATCACTCCCTATCACTCTCTTACATACTCTATCACTCTCTGACACTCTCTGACACTCTCTATCATACTCTGACACTGTCTGACACTCTCTATCACACAATGACACACTCTGAAACCCTCTATCACTCTCTATCACTCCCTGTCAATCTCTGATACTCACTGACACTCTCAGACACTCGCTGCACTCTCAGACACTCTCTGTCACTCTCAGACACTCTCAGACACTCTCTATCACTCTCTGACACTCTCTATCGCTCTCTGACACGCTCTGACACTCTCTGACACACTCTGACACTCTCTATCACTCTCTGTCGCTCTCTGACACACTCTGACACTCTCTGACACTCTCAGACACTCTCTGTCACTCTCTATCACTCTCTGACACTCTCTATCACTCTCTGACACTCTCTGTCACTCTCTATCACTCTCTGACACTCTCTATCACGCTCTGACACTCTCTGACACTCTCAGAGGCTCTCTATCGCTCTCTACACTCACTGACACCCTCAGGCACTCTCCTTCACTCTCTGACACTCTCAGACACTCTCTTTCACTCTCGGTCACTCTCAGACACTCTCAGACACTCTCGATCATTCTCTGACACTCACTGACACTCTCAGACACTCTCTGTCACTCTCTGACAGTCTCTAACACTCTCTATCACTCTCTGACACTCTATCACTCTCTGACACTCTCTATCACTCTCTATCACTCTCTATCACTCAATGACACACTCTGAAACTCTCCATCACTCTCTATCACTCTCTATCACTGACCGTCACTGACACACTCAGACACTCTCTGTCACGCTCAGACACTCTCAGACACTCTCGATCACTCACTGACACTCTTTATCACTCTCTGACACTCTCTTTCGCTCTCTGACACTCTCTGACACACTCTGACACTTTCTGACACTCTAAGACACTCTCTACCACTCTCTATCACTCTCTGACACTCTCTGACACTCTCAGAATATCTCTCTCACTCTCTGAAATTCTCAGACACTCTCTATAACTCTCTGACACTCTCTATCACTCTCTGACATTCTCAGACACTCTCTATCACTCTCTGACACTCTCTATCACTCTCTGACAATCTCTGACACTCTCAGAAACTCTCTATCACTCTCCATCACTCTCTGACAGACTCTGACACTCTCAGAATCTCTCTCTCACTCTCTGTCACTCTCAGACACTCTCTGACATTCTCAGACACTCTCTATCACTCTCTGACACTCTCTATCACTCTCTGACACTCTCTATCACTCTCTGACACCCTCTGACACTCTCTATCACTCTCTGACACTCACTGACACTCTCAGATGCTCTCTGACACTCTCTGAAACTCTCTATCACTCTATATCACTCTCTGACACTCTCAGACACTCTCTGTCACTCTCTATCACTCTCTGACACTCTCTATCACTCTCTGACACGCTCTATCACTCCCTATCACTCTCTTACATACTCTATCACTCTCTGACACTCTCTGACACTCTCTATCATACTCTGACACTGTCTGACACTCTCTATCACACAATGACACACTCTGAAACCCTCTATCACTCTCTATCACTCCCTGTCAATCTCTGATACTCACTGACACTCTCAGACACTCGCTGCACTCTCAGACACTCTCTGTCACTCTCTGACACTCTCTATCGCTCTCTGACACGCTCTGACACTCTCTGACACACTCTGACACTCTCAGACACTCCCTATCACTCGCTATCACTCTCTGACACTCTCAGAATCTCTCTCTCACTCTCTGACACTCTCAGACACTATCTATCACTCTCTATCACTCTCTATCACTCTCCATCACTCTCTGACACTCTCTGACACTCTCTATCACTCAATGACACTCTGTGACACTCTCTATCACTCTCTATAACTCTCTGAGACTCTCTGACTAACTCAGACACTCTGTGACAGACCCTGACACTCTCTATCACTCTCTGACACTCTCTGACACTCTCTATCACTCTCTGACACTCACCGACACTCTCAGATGCTCTCTGTCACTCTCAGACACTCTCTATCACTCTCTATCACTCTCTGACACTCTCTGACACTCTCTATCGCTCAATGACACTCTGTGACACTCTCTATCACTCTCTATCACTCTCTGACAATCTCTGACACTCTCTATCACTCTATGACACTTTCTGACTCGCTCTTACACTCTCTATCACTCTCTATCACGCTCTGACACTCTCTGACACACTCTGACACTCTCAGAGGCTCTCTATCACTCTCTATCACTCACTGACACTCTCAGACACTCTCTCACACTCCGACACTCACTGACACTCTCAGACACTCTCTCACACTCTGACGCTCACTGACACTCTCAGACACTCTCTTTCACTCTCAGACACTCTCTATCACTCCCTGACACTCCATGACACACTCAATCACTCTCTATCACTCTCTGACACACTCTGACACTCTCTATCACTCTCTGACACTCTCTGACACTCTCTATCACTCTCTATCACTCTCTGACGCACTCGGACACTCTCTGACACTCTCAGACACTCTCTGTCACTCTCTATCACACTCTGACACTCTCTATCACTCTCTGACACTCACTATCACTCTCTATCACTCTCTTACACTCTATATCACTCTCTGACACTCTCTGACACTCTCTATCACTCTCTGACACTCACTGACACTCTCAGACACTCTCTATCACTCTCTGACACTCTCTGACACTCTCAGAGGGTCTCTATCACTCTCAATCACTCACTGACACTCTCAGACACTCTCTATCACTCTCTGACACTCACTGACACTCTCAGATACTGTCTTTCACTCTCTGTCTTTCTCAGACACTCTCAGACACTCTCTTTCACTCTCTGACACTCTCTATCACCCTCTGACATTCTCAGACACTCTCTATCACTCTCTGACACTCTCTATCACTCTCTGTCGCTCTCTGACACACTCTGACACTCTCTGACACTCTCAGACACTCTCTGTCACTCTCTATCACTCTCTGACACTCTCTATCACTCTCTGACACTCTCTGTCACTCTCTATCACTCTCTGACACTCTCTATCACTCTCTGACACTCTCTGACACTCTCAGAGGCTCTCTATCGCTCTCTATCACTCACTGACACCCTCAGGCACTCTCCTTCATTCTCTGACACTCTCAGACACTCTCTTTCACTCTCGGTCACTCTCAGACACTCTCAGACACTCTCGATCATTCTCTGACACTCACTGACACTCTCAGACACTCTCTGTCACTCTCTGACAGTCTCTAACACTCTCTATCACTCTCTGACACTCTATCACTCTCTGACACTCTCTATCACTCTCTATCACTCTCTATCACTCTCTATCACTCAATGACACACTCTGAAACTCTCCATCACTCTCTATCACTCTCTATCACTGACCGTCACTGACACACTCAGACACTCTCTGTCACGCTCAGACACTCTCAGACACTCTCGATCACTCACTGACACTCTTTATCACTCTCTGACACTCTCTTTCGCTCTCTGACACTCTCTGACACACTCTGACACTTTCTGACACTCTAAGACACTCTCTACCACTCTCTATCACTCTCTGACACTCTCTGACACTCTCAGAAAATCTCTCTCACTCTCTGAAATTCTCAGACGCTCTCTATCACTCTCTGACACTCTCTATCACTCTCTGACATTCTCAGACACTCTCTATCACTCTCTGACACTCTCTATCACTCTCTGACAATCTCTGACACTCTCAGACACTCTCTATCACTCTCCATCACTCTCTGACAGACTCTGACACTCTCAGAATCTCTCTCTCACTCTCTGTCACTCTCAGACACTCTCTGACATGATCAGACACTCTCTATCACTCTCTGACACTCTCTATCACCCTCTGACACTCTCTATCACTCTCTGACACTCACTGACACTCTCAGATGCTCTCTGACACTCTCTGAAACTCTCTATCACTCTATATCACTCTCTGACACTCTCAGACACTCTCTGTCACTCTCTATCACTCTCTGACACTCTCTATCACTCTCTGACACTCTGTGACACTCTCTAGCACACTCTATCACTCTCTGACACTCACTGACACACTCAGACACTCTGTGACAGACTCTGACACTCTCTATCACTCTATGACAGTCTCTATCACTCTCTATCACGCTCTGACACTCTCTGACACCCTGGAACACACTCTGACACTCTCAGAGGCTCTCTATCACTCTCTATCACTCACTGACACTCTCAGACACTCTCTATCACTCCCTGTCGCTCTCTGACATACTCTGACTCTCTCTGACACTCTCAGACACTCTCTGTCACTCTCTATCACTCTCTGACACTCTCTATCACTCTCTGACGCTCTCTGTCACTCAATATCACTCTCTGACACTCTCTTTCACTCTCTGACACTCTCTGACACTCTCAGAGGCTCTCTATCGCTCTCTATCACTCACTGACACCCTCAGACACTCTCCATCACTCTCTGACACTCACTGACACTCTCAGACACTCTCTTTCACTCTCAGACACTCTCTATCACTCTCTGACACTCTCTATCACTCTCTGACACACTCTGACACACTCTGACACTCTCTGACACTCTCAGACACTCTCAGACACTCTCTATCACTCTCTGACACTCTATCACTCTCTGACACTCTCAGACACTCTCTGTCACTCTATATCACTGTCTGACACTCTCTATCACTCTCTGACACTCTCTGACACTCTCAGAGGCTTTCTATCATTCTCAATCACTCACTGACACTCTCAGACACTCTCTATCACTCTCTGACACTCACTGACACTCTCAGACACTCTCTATCACTCTCTGACACTCTCTATCGCTCTCTGACACTCTCTGACACACTCAATCATTCTCTATCACTCTCTGACACACTCTGACACTCTCTATCACTCTGTGACACTCTCTGACACTCTCTATCACTCTCTGACACTCTCAGACACTCTCTGTCACTCTCTATCACACTCTGACACTCTCTATCACTCTCTATCACTCTCTATCACTCTCTTACATACTCTATCACTCTCTGACACACTCTGACACTCTCTATCACTCAATGACACACTCTGAAACCCTCTATCACTCTCTATCACTCCCTAACACTCTCTGATACTCACTGACACTCTCAGACACTCGCTGTCACTCTCAGACACTCTCTGTCACTCTCAGACACTCGCAGACACTCTCTATCACTCTCTGACACTCTCTATCACTCTCTGACACTCTCTTTCGCTCTCTGACACTCTCTTACACTCTCTGACACACTCTGACACTCTCAGACACTCTCTATCACTCGCTATCACTCTCTGACACTCTCAGAATCTCTCTCTCACTCTCTGAAACTCTCAGACAATCTCTATCACTCTCTGACACTCTCTATCACTCTCTGACATTCTCAGAAACTCTATATCACTCTCTGACTCTCTCTATCACTCTCTGACACTCTCTGACTCTCTCTATCACTCTCTGACAGTTTCTGACACTCTCAGACACTCTCTATCACTCTCTATGACTCTCTATCACTCTCTGACACTCTCTGACACTCTCAGAATTTCTCTCTCACTCTCTGACTCTCTCAGACACTCTCTATCACTCTCTGACACTCTATATCACTCTCTGACACTCACTAACACTCTCAGACGCTCTCTGTCACTCTCAGACACTCTCTATCACTCTCTGGCACTCTCTGACACTCTCTATCACTCTCTGACACTCTCTGACACACTCAGACACTCTGTGACACACTCTGACACTCTCTATCACTCTATGACACTCTCTGACGCTCTCTATCACTCTCTATCACTCTCTGACGCTCTCTGACACACTCTGACACTCTCTATCACTCTCTATCAATCTCTGACACTCTCTGACACTCTCTATCACTCTATGACACTTTCTGACTCTCTCTGACACTTTCTATCACTCTCTGTCACGCTCAGACACTCTCTGACACACTCTGACATACTCTGACACTCTCTGACACTCTCTGACACTCTCTATCACTCTCTATTTCTCTCTGACACTCTCAGACACTCTCTATCACTCTCTGACACTCACTGACACTCTCAGACACTCTCTGTCACTCTCTGTCACTCTCAGACAATCTCTGACACTCTCTGACACTCTCAGAGGCTCTCTATCACTCTCCATCACTCAATGACACTCTCAGACACTCTCTATCACTCTCTGACACTCACTGACACTCTCAGACACTCTCTGACACACTCTGACACTCTCAGACACACTCTATCACACTCCGTATCACTCTCTGACACCCTCTGACACTCTCTATCACTCTCTGACACTCTCTATCACTCTCTGACACTCTCTGACACTCTCAGAGGGAGGAAGTGTTGGGTATTCTAAAGGGCATTATGGTGGACAAGTCCCCAGGTCCGGATGGGATCTATCCCAGGTTACTGAGGGAAGCGAGAGAGGAAATAGCTGGGGCCTTAACAGATATCTTTGCAGCATCCTTAAACACGGGTGAGGTCCCGGAGGACTGGAGAATTGCTAATGTTGTCCCCTTGTTTAAGAAGGGTAGCAGGGATAATCCAGGTAATTATAGACCGGTGAGCCTGACGTCAGTGGTAGGGAAGCTGCTGGAGAAGATACTGAGGGATAGGATCTATTCCCATTTGGAAGAAAATGGGCTCATCAGTGATAGGCAACATGGTTTTGTGCAGGGAAGGTCATGTCTTACCAACTTAGTAGAATTCTTTGAGGAAGTGACAAAGTTGATTGATGAGGGAAGGGCTGTCGATGTCATATACATGGACTTCAGTAAGGCGTTTGATAAGGTTCCCCATGGCAGGCTGATGGAGAAAGTGAAGGCGCTTGGGGTCCAAGGTGTACTAGCTAGATGGATAAAGAACTGGCTGGGCAACAGGAGACAGAGAGTAGCAGTAGAAGGGAGTTTCTCAAAATGGAGACGTGTGACCAGTGGTGTTCCTCAGGGATCCGTGCTGGGACCAGTGTTGTTTGTGATATACATTAATGATTTGGAGGAAAGTATAGGTGGACTGATTAGCAAGTTTGAAGACGACACTAAGATTGGTGGAGTAGAAGATAGTGAAGGGGACTGTCAGAGAATACAGCAGAATATAGATAGATTGGAGAGTTGGGCAGAGAAATGACAGATGGAGTTCAATCAGGGAAAATGCGAGGTGATGCATTTTGGAAGATCCAATTCAAGAGTGAACTATACAGTAAATGGAAAAGTCCTGGGGAAAATTGATGTCCATAGAGATTTGGGTGTTCAGGTCCACTGTTCCCTGAAGGTGGCAACGCAGGTAAATAGAGTGGTCAAGAAGGCATACGGCATGCTTTCCTTCATCGGACGGGGCATTGAGTACAAGAGTTGGCAGGTCATGTTACAGTTGTATAGGACTTTGGTTCGGCCACATTTGGAATACTGCGTACAGTTCTGGTCGCCACATTATCAAAATGATGTGGATGCTTTGGAGAGGGTGCAGAGGAGGTTCACCAGGATGTTGCCTGGTATGGAGGGCGTCAGCTATGAAGAGAGGTTGAGTAGATTAGGATTATTTTCATTAGAAAGACGGAGGTTGAGGGGGGACCTGATTGAGGTGTCCAAAATCATGAGAGGAATAGACAGGGTGGACAGTAAGAGGCTTTTTCAAAGACTGGGGGTTTCAATTACTAGAGGACACGAGTTCAAAGTGAAAGGGGAAAAGTTTAGGGGGGATATGCGTGGAAAGTTCTTTACGCAGAGGGTGGTGGGCACCTGGAACGCATTGCCAGCGGAGGTGGTAGATGCGGGCACGATGGAGTCTTTTAAGATGTATCTAGACAGATACATGAATGGGCAGGAAGTAAAGAGATACAGAACCTTAGAAAATAGGTGACATGTTTAGAGAGAGGATCTGGATCGGCGCAGGCTTGGAGGGCCGAAGGGCCTGTTCATGTGCTGTAATTATCTTTGTTCTTTGTCTTTGTTCTGTGTTCTCTGACACTCTCTACCACTCTCTGACACTCTCTGACACTCTGTATCACTCTCTGACACTCTCTGACACACTCTGACACACTCTGACACTCTCTGACGCTCTCTGACACTCTCTATCACTCTCTGACACTATCTGACACTCTCAGAGGCTCTCTATCACTCTATCACTCTCTGACACGCTCAGACACTCTCTGTCACTCTCTGACACTCACTGACACTCTCAGACATTCTCTGTCACCCTCTGTCACTCTCAGACACTCTCAGGCAATCTCTATCACTCTCTATCGCACTCTGACACTCTCTGAAACACTCAATCACTCTCTATCACTCTCTGACACTCTCTGACACTCTCGCTCACTCTATGACACTCTATGACACTCTCTGACACTCTCTGACACTCTCTATCACTCTCTATCACGCTCTGACACACTCTGACACACTCTGGCACTCTCTGACATACTCTGACACTCTCTGACACTCTCTATCACTCTCTATCACTCTCTGACACTCTCTGACAATCTCAGAGGCTCTCTATCACTCTCTATCACTCTCTGACACTCTCTATCACTCTCTATCACTCTCTGACCCTCTCTGGCACACTCAGACACTCTGTGACACACTCTGACACTCTCTATCACTCTATGACACTCTCTGATGCTCTCTATCACTCTCTATCACTCTCTGACACTCTCTGACACCCTCTGACACACTCTGGCACACTCTGACACTCTCTGACACTCTCTGACACTCTCTATCACTCTCTATCACTCTCTGAAACTCTCTGACAATCTCAGAGGCTCTCTGTCACTCTCTATCACTCTCTGACACTCTCAGACACTCTCTATCACTCTCTATCACTCTCTGACACGCTCTATCACACTCTGACACTCTCTATCACTCTGTATCACTCTCTGACACACTCTGACACTCTCTGACACTCTCTATCACTCTCTGACTCTCTCTGACACTCTCAGAGGCTCTCTATCACTCTCTATCACTCTCTGACACTCTCAGACACTCTCTATCACTCTCTGACACTCACTGACACTCTCAGACATTCTCTGTCACTGTCACTCTCAGACACTCTCAGACACTCTCTATCACTCTCTATCGCTCTCTGACACTCTCTGACACACTTCAATCACTCTCTATCACTCTCTGACACTCTCTATCACTCTATGGCACTCTATGACAGTCTCTGACACTCTCTATCACTCTCTATCACGCTCTGACACACTCTGACACACTCTGGCACTCTCTGACATACTCTGACACTCTCTGACACTCTCTATCACTCTCTATCACTCTCTGACACTCTCTGACAATCTCAGAGGCTCTCTATCACTCTCTATCACTCTCTGACACTCTCTATCACTCTCTATCACTCTCTGACCCTCTCTGGCACACTCAGACACTCTGTGACACACTCTGACACTCTCTATCACTCTATGACACTCTCTGATGCTCTCTATCACTCTCTATCACTCTCTGACACTCTCTGACACCCTCTGACACACTCTGGCACACTCTGACACTCTCTGACACTCTCTGACACTCTCTATCACTCTCTATCACTCTCTGAAACTCTCTGACAATCTCAGAGGCTCTCTGTCACTCTCTATCACTCTCTGACACTCTCAGACACTCTCTATCACTCTCTATCACTCTCTGACACGCTCTATCACACTCTGACACTCTCTATCACTCTGTATCACTCTCTGACACACTCTGACACTCTCTGACACTCTCTATCACTCTCTGACTCTCTCTGACACTCTCAGAGGCTCTCTATCACTCTCTATCACTCTCTGACACTCTCTATCACTCTCTATCACTCTCTGACACTCACTGACACTCTCAGACATTCTCTGTCACTGTCACTCTCAGACACTCTCAGACACTCTCTATCACTCTCTATCGCTCTCTGACACTCTCTGACACACTTCAATCACTCTCTATCACTCTCTGACACTCTCTATCACTCTATGGCACTCTATGACAGTCTCTGACACTCTCTATCACTCTCTATCACGCTCTGACACTCTCTGACACCCTCTGACACACTCTGGCACACTCTGACACACTCTGACACTCTCTGACACTCTCTATCACTCTCCATCACTCTCTGACACTCTCTGACAATCTCAGAGGCTCTCTATCACTCTCTATCACTCTCTGACACTCTCTATCACTCTCTATCACTCTCTGACCCTCTCTGGCACACTCAGACACTCTGTGACACACTCTGACACTCTCTATCACTCTATGACACTCTCTGATGCTCTCTATCACTCTCTATCACTCTCTGACACTCTCTGACACCCTCTGACACACTCTGGCACACTCTGACACTCTCTGACACTCTATGACTCTCTCTATCACTCTCTATCACTCTCTGAA
This sequence comes from Heterodontus francisci, assembly GCF_036365525.1. NCBI lineage: Eukaryota > Metazoa > Chordata > Chondrichthyes > Heterodontiformes > Heterodontidae > Heterodontus > Heterodontus francisci. The sequence goes on from NC_090405.1 coordinate 15,596,660, forward strand.
ACTCTCTGACAATCTCAGAGGCTCTCTGTCACTCTCTATCACTCTCTGACACTCTCAGACACTCTCTATCACTCTCTGACACTCACTGACACACTAAGACTCTCTGTGACACACTCTGACACTCTGTATCACTCTATGACACTCTCTGACGCTCTCTCTCACTCTCTATCACTGTCTGACACTCTCTGACAACCTCTGACACACTCTGGCACACTCTGACACTCTCTGACACTCTGTGACACTCTCTATCACTCTCGATCATTCTCTGACACTCTCTGACAATCTCAGAGGCTCTCTGTCACTCTCTATCACTCTCTGACACTCTCAGACACTCTCTATCACTCTCTGACACTCACTGACACTCTCAGACACTCTCTGTCACTCTCTGTCACTCTCTGTCACTCTCAGACGCTCTCAGACACTCGCTATCACTCTCTATCACTCTCTGACACTCTCAGAGGCTCTCTATCACTCTCTATCACTCACTGACACTCTCAGACACTCTCTTTCACTCCCTGTCTCTCTCAGACACTCTCAGACACTCTCTATCACTCTCTGACACTCTATCACTCTCTGACACTCTGTATCACTCTCTGACACTCTCTTTCGCTCTCTGACACACTCTGACACTCTGTATCACTCTCTATCACTCTCTGACACTCTTTAACACTCTCTGACACTCTTTATCACTCTATGACACTCTATGGCACTCTCTGACACTCTCTATCACTCTCTATCACGCTCTGACACTCTCTGACACCCTCTGACACACTCTGGCACACTCTGACACTCTCTGACACTCTCAGACACTCTCAGACACTCTCTCTCACTCTCTGACACTCTATCACTCTCTGACACTCTCAGACACTCTCTATCACTCTCTGACACTCTCTATCACTCTCTGACACACTCTGACACACTCTGACACTCTCTGACACTCTCAGACACTCTCAGACACTCTCTCTCACTCTCTGACACTCTATCACTCTCTGACACTCTCAGACACTCTCCGTCACTCTCTATCACTGTCTGAAACTCTCTATCACTCTCTGACACTCTCTGACACTCTCAGAGGCTTTCTATCACTCTCAATCACTCACTGACACTCTCAGACACTCTCTATCACTCTCTGACACTCACTGACACTCTCAGACACTCTCTATCACTCTCTGACACTCTCTATCGCTCTCTGACACTCTCTGACACACTCAATCATTCTCTATCACTCTCTGACACACTCTGACACTCTCTATCACTCTGTGACAGTCTCTGACACTCTCTATCACTCTCTGACACTCTCAGACACTCTCTGTCACTCTCTATCACACTCTGACACTCTCTATCACTCTCTATCACTCTCTATCACTCTCTTACATACTCTATCACTCTCTGACACACTCTGACACTCTCTATCACTCAATGACACACTCTGAAACCCTCTATCACTCTCTATCACTCCCTAACACTCTCTGATACTCACTGACACTCTCAGACACTCGCTGTCACTCTCAGACACTCTCTGTCACTCTCAGACACTCGCAGACACTCTCTATCACTCTCTGACACTCTCTATCACTCTCTGACACTCTCTTTCGCTCTCTGACACTCTCTGACACTCTCTGACACACTCTGACACTCTCAGACACTCTCTGTCACTCTCTGTCACTCTCTGTCACTCTCAGACGCTCTCAGACACTCGCTATCACTCTCTGACACTCTCAGAGGCTCTCTATCACTATCTATCACTCACTGACACTCTCAGACACTCTCTTTCACTCCCTGTCTCTCTCAGACACTCTCAGACACTCTCTATCACTCTCTGACACTCTATCACTCTCTGACACTCTGTATCACTCTCTGACACTCTCTTTCGCTCTCTGACACACTCTGACACTCTGTATCACTCTCTGACACACTCTGACACACTCTGACACTCTCTGACACTCTCAGACACTCTCAGACACTCTCTCTCACTCTCTGACACTCTATCACTCTCTGACACTCTCAGACACTCTCTGTCACTCTCTATCACTGTCTGACACTCTCTATCACTCTCTGACACTCTCAGAGGCTTTCTATCTCTGTCAATCACTCACTGACACTCTCAGACACTCTCTATCACTCTCTGACACTCACTGACACTCTCAGACACTCTCTATCACTCTCTGACACTCTCTATCGCTCTCTGACACTCTCTGACACACTCAATCATTCTCTATCACTCTCTGACACACTCTGACACTCTCTATCACTCTGTGACACTCTCTGACACTCTCTATCACTCTCTGACACTCTCAGACACTCTCTGTCACTCTCTATCACACTCTGACACTCTCTATCACTCTGTATCACTCTCTATCACTCTCTTACATACTCTATCACTCTCTGACACACTCTGACACTCTCTATCACTCAATGACACACTCTGAAACCCTCTATCACTCTCTATCACTCCCTAACGCTCTCTGATACTCACTGACACTCTCAGACACTCGCTGTCACTCTCAGACACTCTCTGTCACTCTCAGACACTCGCAGACACTCTTTATCACTCTCTGACACTCTCTATCACTCTCTGACACTCTCTTTCGCTCTCTGACACTCTCTGACACTCTCTGACACACTCTGACACTCTCAGACACTCTCTATCACTCGCTATCACTCTCTGACACTCTCAGAATCTCTCTCTCACTCTCTGAAACTCTCAGACAATCTCTATCACTCTCTGACACTCTCTATCACTCTCTGACATTCTCAGAAACTCTATATCACTCTCTGAGTCTCTCTATCACTCTCTGACACTCTCTGACTCTCTCTATCACTCTCTGACAGTTTCTGACACTCTCAGACACTCTCTATCACTCTCTATCACTCTCTGACACTCTCTGACACTCTCTGAATTTCTCTCCCAATCTCTGACTCTCTCAGACACTCTCTATCACTCTCTGACACTCTATATCACTCTCTGACACTCACTAACACTCTCAGACGCTCTCTGTCACTCTCAGACACTCTCTATCACTCTCTGGCACTCTCTGACACTCTCTATCACTCTCTGACACTCTCTGACACACTCAGACACTCTGTGACACACTCTGACACTCTCTATCACTCTCTGACACTCTCTGACGCTCTCTATCACTCTATATCACTCTCTGACGCTCTCTGACACACTCTGACACTCTCTATCACTCTCTATCAATCTCTGACACTCTCTGACACTCTCTATCACTCTATGACACTTTCTGACTCTATCTGACACTTTCTATCACTCTCTGTCACGCTCAGACACTCTCTGACACACTCTGACATACTCTGACACTCTCTGACACTCTCTGACACTCTCTATCACTCTCTATTTCTCTCTGACACTCTCAGACACTCTCTATCACTCTCTGACACTCACTGACACTCTCAGACACTCTCTGTCACTCTCTGTCACTCTCAGACAATCTCTGACACTCTCTGACACTCTCAGAGGCTCTCTATCACTCTCCATCACTCAATGACACTCTCAGACACTCTCTATCACTCTCTGACACTCACTGACACTCTCAGACACTCTCTGACACACTCTGACACTCTCAGACACACTCTATCACACTCCGTATCACTCTCTGACACCCTCTGACACTCTCTATCACTCTCTGACACTCTCTATCACTCTCTGACACTCTCTGACACTCTCAGAGGGAGGAAGTGTTGGGTATTCTAAAGGGCATTATGGTGGACAAGTCCCCAGGTCCGGATGGGATCTATCCCAGGTTACTGAGGGAAGCGAGAGAGGAAATAGCTGGGGCCTTAACAGATATCTTTGCAGCATCCTTAAACACGGGTGAGGTCCCGGAGGACTGGAGAATTGCTAATGTTGTCCCCTTGTTTAAGAAGGGTAGCAGGGATAATCCAGGTAATTATAGACCGGTGAGCCTGACGTCAGTGGTAGGGAAGCTGCTGGAGAAGATACTGAGGGATAGGATCTATTCCCATTTGGAAGAAAATGGGCTCATCAGTGATAGGCAACATGGTTTTGTGCAGGGAAGGTCATGTCTTACCAACTTAATAGAATTCTTTGAGGAAGTGACAAAGTTGATTGATGAGGGAAGGGCTGTCGATGTCATATACATGGACTTCAGTAAGGCGTTTGATAAGGTTCCCCATGGCAGGCTGATGGAGAACGTGAAGGCGCTTGGGGTCCAAGGTGTACTAGCTAGATGGATAAAGAACTGGCTGGGCAACAGGAGACAGAGAGTAGCAGTAGAAGGGAGTTTCTCAAAATGGAGACGTGTGACCAGTGGTGTTCCTCAGGGATCCGTGCTGGGACCACTGTTGTTTGTGATATACATTAATGATTTGGAGGAAAGTATAGGTGGACTGATTAGCAAGTTTGCAGACGACACTAAGATTGGTGGAGTAGCAGATAGTGAAGGGGACTGTCAGAGAATACAGCAGAATATAGATAGATTGGAGAGTTGGGCAGAGAAATGGCAGATGGAGTTCAATCAGGGCAAATGCGAGGTGATGCATTTTGGAAGTTCCAATTCAAGAGTGAACTATACAGTAAATGGAAAAGTCCTGGGGAAAATTGATGTCCATAGAGATTTGGGTGTTCAGGTCCACTGTTCCCTGAAGGTGGCAACGCAGGTAAATAGAGTGGTCAAGAAGGCATACGGCATGCTTTCCTTCATCGGACGGGGCATTGAGTACAAGAGTTGGCAGGTCATGTTACAGTTGTATAGGACTTTGGTTCGGCCACATTTGGAATACTGCGCACAGTTCTGGTCGCCACATTATCAAAAGGATGTGGATGCTTTGGAGAGGGTGCAGAGGAGGTTCACCAGGATGTTGCCTGGTATGGAGGGCGTCAGCTATGAAGAGAGGTTGAGTAGATTAGGATTATTTTCATTAGAAAGACGGAGGTTGAGGGGGGACCTGATTGAGGTGTCCAAAATCATGAGAGGAATAGACAGGGTGGACAGCAAGAGGCTTTTTCAAAGACTGGGGGTTTCAATTACTAGAGGACACGAGTTCAAAGTGAAAGGGGAAAAGTTTAGGGGGGATATGCGTGGAAAGTTCTTTACGCAGAGGGTGGTGGGCACCTGGAACGCATTGCCAGCGGAGGTGGTAGATGCGGGCACGATGGAGTCTTTTAAGATGTATCTAGACAGATACATGAATGGGCAGGAAGAAAAGAGATACAGAACCTTAGAAAATAGGCGACATGTTTAGAGAGAGGATCTGGATCGGCGCAGGCTTGGAGGGCCGAAGGGCCTGTTCCTGTGCTGTAATTATCTTTGTTCTTTGTCTTTGTTCTGTGTTCTCTGACACTCTCTACCACTCTCTGACACTCTCTGACACTCTCTATCACTCTCTATTCCTCTCTGACACGCTTTATCACTCTCTGACACTCTCTATCACTCTGTATCACTCTCTGACACTCTCTGACACACTCTGACACACTCTGACACTCTCTGACGCTCTCTGACGCTCTCTGACACTCTCTATCACTCTCTGACACTCTCTGACACTCTCAGAGGCTCTCTATCACTCTATCACTCTCTGACACGCTCAGACACTCTCTATCACTCTCTGACACTCACTGACACTCTCAGACATTCTCTGTCACTCTCTGTTACTCTCAGACACTCTCAGGCAATCTCTATCACTCTCTATCGCTCTCTGACACTCTCTGAAACACTCAATCACTCTCTATCACTCTCTGACACTTTCTGACACTCTCGCTCACTCTATGACACTCTATGACACTCTCTGACACTCTCTATCACTCTCTATCACGCTCTGACACCCTCTGACACACTCTGGCACTCTCTGACATACTCTGACACTCTCTGACACTCTCTATCACTCTCTATCACTCTCTGACACTCTCTGACAATCTCAGAGGCTCTCTATCACTCTCTATCACTCTCTGACACTCTCTATCACTCTCTATCACTCTCTGACCCTCTCTGGCACACTCAGACACTCTGTGACACACTCTGACACTCTCTATCACTCTATGACACTCTCTGATGCTCTCTATCACTCTCTATCACTCTCTGACACTCTCTGACACCCTCTGACACACTCTGACACTCTCTGACACTCTCTGACACTCTCTATCACTCTCTATCACTCTCTGAAACTCTCTGACAATCTCAGAGGCTCTCTGTCACTCTCTATCACTCTCTGACACTTTCAGACACTCTCTATCACTCTCTATCACTCTCTGACACGCTCTATCACACTCTGACACTCTCTATCACTCTGTATCACTCTCTGACACACTCTGACACTCTCTGATACTCTCTGACACTCTCTATCACTCTCTGACTCTCTCTGACACTCTCAGAGGCTCTCTATCACTCTCTAACACTCTCTGACACTCTCAGACACTCTCTATCACTCTCTGACACTCACTGACACTCTCAGACATTCTCTGTCACTCTCTGTCACTCTCAGACACTCTCAGACACTCTCTATCACTCTCTATCGCTCTCTATCGCTCTCTGACACACTTCAATCACTCTCTATCACTCTCTGACACTCTCTATCACTCTATGGCACTCTATGACAGTCTCTGACACTCTCTATCACTCTCTATCACGCTCTGACACTCTCTGACACCCTCTGACACACTCTGGCACACTCTGACACACTCTGACACTCTCTGACACTCTCTATCACTCTCCATCACTCTCTGACACTCTCTGACAATCTGAGAGGCTCTCTATCACTCTCTATCACTCTCTGACACTCTCAGACACTCTCTATCACTCTCTGACACTCACTGACACACTCAGACTCTCTGTGACACACTCTGACACTCTCTATCACTCTATGACACTCTCTGACGCTCTCTCTCACTCTCTATCACTGTCTGACACTCTCTGACACCCTCCGACACACTCTGGCACACTCTGACACTCTCTGACACACTGTGACACTCTCTATCACTCTCGATCACTCTCTGACACTCTCTGACACTCTCAGACACTCTCTATCACTCTCTGACACTCACTGACACTCTCAGACACTCTCTGTCACTCTCTGTCACTCTCTGTCACTCTCAGACGCTCTCAGACACTCGCTATCACTCTCTATCACTCTCTGACACTCTCAGAGGCTCTCTATCACTCTCTATCACTCACTGACACTCTCAGACACTCTCTTTCACTCCCTGTCACTCTCAGACACTCTCTATCACTCTCTGACACTCTATCACTCTCTGACACTCTGTATCACTCTCTGACACTCTCTTTCGCTCTCTGACACACTCTGACACTCTGTATCACTCTCTATCACTCTCTGACACTCTTTAACACTCTCTGACACTCTTTTTCACTCTATGACACTCTATGGCACTCTCTGACACTCTCTATCACTCTCTATCACGCTCTGACACTCTCTGACACCCGCTGACACACTCTGGCACACTCTGACACTCTCTGACAATCTCTGACACTCTCTCTCAATCTCTATCACTCTCTGACATCTCTGACAATCTCAGAGTCTCTCTATCACTCTCTATCACTCTCTGACACTCTCAGACACTCTCTATCGCTCTCTGACACACTCAATCACTCTCTATCACTCTCTGACACTCTCTATCATTCTATGACACTCTCTGACATTCTTTATCACTCTCTATCACTCTCTGACACACTCTGACAGTCTCAGACACTCTCTATCACTCTCTATCACTCTCTGACACTCTCTGTCACACTCTGACACTCTCTGACACGCTCAGACACTCTCTATCAATCTCTGACACTCACTGACACTCTCAGACATTCTCTATCACACTCAGACACTCTCAGACACTCGCTATCACTCTCTGGCACTCTCTGACACTCTCTGACACTCTCAGACACACTCAATCACTCTCAATCACTCTCTGACACTCTCTATCACTCTTTGACACTCTCTGACACACTCTATCACTCTCTATCACTCTCTGACACAATCTGACACTCTCTGACATTCTCAGACACTCTCTGTCACTCTCTATCACTCTCTATCACTCTCTATCACTCTCTATCACTCTCTGAAACTCTCTATCAATTTCTGACACTCTCAATCACTCTCTGACTCTCTCTGACACTGTCTGACACTCTCAGACACACTCTGACACTCTCAGACACTCTCTATCATTCTCTGACACTCTCTGACACTCTCTGACACTCTCTGACACTCTCAGACACACTCTGACACTCTCAGACACACTCTATCACACTCCGTATCACTCTCTGACACTCTCTGACACTCTCTATCACTCTCTGACACTCTCTATCACTCTCTAACTCTCTCTGACACGCTCTATCACTCTCTGACACTCTCTATCACTCTGTATCACTCTCTGACACTCTCTGACAATCTCAGAGGCTCTCTGTCACTCTCTATCACTCTCTGACACTATCAGACACTCTCTATCACTCTCTGACACTCACTGACACTCTCAGACACTCTCTGTCACTCTCTGTCACTCTCAGAAGCTCTCAGACACTCGCTATCACTCTCTATCACTCTCTGTCACTCTCAGAGGCTCTCTATCACTCTCTATCACTCACTGACACTCTCAGACACTCTCTTTCACTCCCTGTCTCTCTCAGACACTCTCAGACACTCTCTATCACTCTCTGACACTCTATCACTCTCTGACACTCTGTATCACTCTCTGACACTCTCTTTCGCTCTCTGACACACTCTGACACTCTGTATCACTCTCTATCACTCTCTGAAACTCTTTAACACTCTCTGACACTCTTTATCACTCTATGACACTCTATGGCACTCTCTGTCACTCTCTATCACTCTCTATCACGCTCTGACACTCTCTGACACCCTCTGACACACTCTGGCACACTCTGACACTCTCTGACACTCTCTGATACTCTCTCTCAATCTCTATCACTCTCTGACATCTCTGACAATCTCAGAGGCTCTCTATCACTCTCTATCACTCTCAGACACTCTCTATCATTCTCTGACACTCTCTGACACTCTCTGACACTCTCTGACACTCTCAGACACACTCTGACACTCTCAGACACACTCTATCACACTCCATATAACTCTCTGACACTCTCTGACACTCTCTATCACTCTCTGACACTCTCTATCACTGTCTAACTCTCTATGACACGCTCTATCACTCTCTGACACTCTCAGACACTCTCTATCATTCTCTGACACTCTCTGACACTCTCTGACACTCTCTGACACTCTCAGACACACTCTGACACTCTCAGACACACTCTATCACACTCCGTATCACTCTCTGACACTCTCTGACACTCTCTATCACTCTCTGACACTGTCTATCACTCTCTAACTCTCTCTGACACTCTCTATCACTCTGTATCACTCTCTGACACTCTCTGACAATCTCAGAGGCTCTCTGTCACTCTCTATCACTCTCTGACACTCTCAGACACTCTCTATCACTCTCTGACACTCACTGACACTCTCAGACACTCTCTGTCACTCTCTGTCACTCTCAGAAGCTCTCAGACACTCGCTATCACTCTCTATCACTCTCTGACACTCTCAGAGGCTCTCTATCACTCTCTATCACTCACTGACACTCTCAGACACTCTCTTTCACTCCCTGTCTCTCTCAGACACTCTCAGACACTCTCTATCACTCTCTGACACTCTATCACTCTCTGACACTCTGTATCACTCTCTGACACTCTCTTTCGCTCTCTGACACACTCTGACACTCTGTATCACTCTCTATCACTCTCTGACACTCTTTAACACTCTCTGACACTCTTTATCACTCTATGCCACTCTATGGCACTCTCTGACACTCTCTATCACTCTCTATCACGCTCTGACACTCTCTGACACCCTCTGACACACTCTGGCACACTCTGACACTCTCTGACACTCTCTGACACTCTCTCTCAATCTCTATCACTCTCTGACATCTCTGACAATCTCAGAGGCTCTCTATCACTCTCTATCACTCTCTGACACTCTCAGACACTCTCTATCGCTCTCTGACACTCTCTGACACACTCAATCACTCTCTATCACTCTCTGACACTCTCGATCATTCTATGACTCTCTCTGACATTCTTTATCACACTCTATCACTCTCTGACACACTATGACAGTCTCAGACACTCTCTACAACTCTCTATCACTCTCTGACACTCTCTGACACACTCTGACACTCTCTGACACGCTCAGACACTCTCTATCAATCTCTGACACTCACTGACACTCTCAGACATTCTCTATCACTCTCAGACACTCTCAGACACTCGCTATCACTCTCTGGCACTCTCTGACACTCTCTGACACTCTCAGACACACTCAATCACTCTCAATCACTCTCTGACACTCTCTATCACTCTTTGACACTCTCTGACACACTCTATCACTCTCTATCACTCTCTGACACAATCTGACACTCTCTGACATTCTCAGACACTCTCTGTCACTCTCTATCACTCTCTATCACTCTCTATCACTCTCTATCACTCTCTGAAACTCTCTATCAATTTCTGACACTCTCAATCACTCTCTGACTCTCTCTGACACTGTCTGACACTCTCTGACACTCTCAGACACTCTCTATCATTCTCTGACACTCTCTGACACTCTCTGACACTCTCTGACACTCTCAGACACACTCTGACACTCTCAGACACACTCTATCACACTCCGTATCACTCTCTGACACTCTCTGACACTCTCTATCACTCTCTGACACTCTCTATCACTCTCTAACTCTCTCTGACACGCTCTATCACTCTCTGACACTCTCTATCACTCTGTATCACTCTCTGACACTCTCTGACACACTCTGACACACTCTGACACTCTCTGACACTCTCTGACACTCTCTATCACTCTCTGACACTCTCAGAGGCTCTTTATCACTCTCTATCACTCACTGACACTCTCAGACACTCTCTTTCACTCTCTGTCTCTCTCAGACACTCTCAGACACTCTCTATCACTCTCTGACACTCTATCACTCTCTGACACTCTGTATCACCCTCTGACACTCGCTATCGCTCTCTGACACTCTCTGACACTCTCTATCACTCTCTATCACTCTCTGACACTCTTTAACACTCTCTGACACTCTCTATCACTCTATGACACTCTATGGCACTCTCTGACACTCTCTATCACTCTCTGACACTCTCTGACACCCTCTGACACACTCTGGCACCCTCTGACACTCTCTGACACTCTCTGACAATCTCAGAGGCTCTCTATCACTCTCTATCACTCTCTGACACTCTCAGACCCTCTCTATCGCTCTCTGACACTCTCTGACACACTCAATTACTCTCTATCACTCTCTGACACTCTATATCACTCTATGACACTCTCTGACACTCTTTATCACTCTCTATCACTCTCTGACACTCTCTGACACTCCCAGACACTCTCTATCACTCTCTATCACTCTCTGATACTCTCTGACACTCTCTGACACTCTCTGACACGCTCAGACACTCTCTATCATTCTCTGACACTCACTGACACTCTCAGACATTCTCTGTCACTCTCAGACACTCTCAGACACTCTCTATCACTCTCTGATACTCTCTGACACTCTCTGACACTCTCTGATACGATCAGACACTCTCTATCACTCTCTGACACTCTCTGACACGCTCAGACACTCTCTCTCACTCTCTATCACTCTCTGACACTCTCTGACAATCTCAGAGGCTCTCTATCACTCTCTATCACTCTCTGACACTCTCAGACCCTCTCTATCGCTCTCTGACACTCTCTGACACACTCAATTACTCTCTATCACTCTCTGACACTCTATATCACTCTATGACACTCTCTGACACTCTTTATCATTCTCTATCACTCTCTGACACTCTCTGACACTCCCAGACACTCTCTATCACTCTCTATCACTCTCTGATACTCTCTGACACTCTCTGACACTCTCTGACACGCTCAGACACTCTCTATCACTCTCTGACACTCACTGACACTCTCAGACATTCTCTGTCACTCTCAGACACTCTCAGACACTCTCTATCACTCTCTGGCACTCTCTGACACTCTCTGACACTCTCAGAAACACTCAATCACTCTCTATCACTCTCTGACACACTCTATCACTCTCTATCACTCTCTGACACAATCTGACACTCTCTGACATTCTCAGAGACTCTCTATCACTCTCTGTCACTCTCTATCACTCTCTGAAACTGTCTATCACTTTCTGACACTCTCAATCACTCTCTGACTCTCTCTGACACTGTCTGACACTCTCTGACACTCTCAAACACTCTCTATCATTCTCTGACACACTCTGACACTCTCAGACACTCTCTATCACTCTCGATCACTCTCTGACACTCTCTGGCACACACTGACACTCTCAGACACACTCTATCACACTCCGTATCACTCTCTGACACTCTCTGACACTCTCTTTCACTCTCTGACACTCTCTATCACTCTCTATCACTCTCTGACACTCTCTGAAACTCTCTATCACTCTCTATCACTCTCTGACACTCACTGACACTCTCTATCACTCTCTAACACTCTCTGACACGCTCTATCACTCTCTGACACTCTCTATCACTCTGTATCACTCTCTGACACTCTCTGACACACTCTGACACACTCTGACACACTCTGACACTCTCTGACACTCTCTGACACTCTCTATCACACTCTGACACACTCTGACACTCTCAGAGGCTCTCTATCACTCTCTATTACTCTCTGACACTCTCAGACACTCTCTATCACTCTCTGACACTCACTAACACTGTCAGACATTCTCTGACACTCTCTGACACTCTCTGACACTCTCTATCACTCTCTATCGCTCTCTGACACTCTCTGACACACTCAATCACTCTCTATCTCTCTCTGAAACTCTCTGACACTCACTATCACTCTATAACACTCTATGACACTCTCTGACACTATCTATCACTCTCTATCACGCTCTGACACAATCTGACACCCTCTGACACACTCTGGCAAACTCTGACACTCTCTATCACTTTATGACACTCTCTGACGCTCTCTCTCACTCTCTATCACTGTCTGACACTCTCTGACACCCTCTGACACACTCTGGCACACTCTGACACTCTCTGACACACTGTGACACTCTCTATCACTCTCGATCACTCTCTGACACTCTCTGACACTCTCAGACACTCTCTATCACTCTCTGACACTCACTGACACTCTCAGACACTCTCTGTCACTCTCTGTCACTCTCTGTCACTCTCAGACGCTCTCAGACACTCGCTATCACGCTCTATCACTCTCTGACACTCTCAGAGGCTCTCTATCACTCTCTATCACTCACTGACACTCTCAGACACTCTCTTTCACTCCCTGTCTCTCTCAGACACTCTCAGACACTCTCTATCACTCTCTGACACACTATCACTCTCTGACACTCTGTATCACTCTCTGACACTCTCTTTCGCTCTCTGACACACTCTGACACTCTGTATCACTCTCTATCACTCTCTGACACTCTTTATCACTCTATGACACTCTATGGCACTCTCTGACACTCTCTATCACTCTCTATCACGCTCTGACACTCTCTGACACCCTCTGACACACTCTGGCACACTCTGACACTCTCTGACACTCTCTGACACTCTCTCTCAATCTCTATCACTCTCTGACATCTCTGACAATCTCAGAGGCTCTCTATCACTCTATATCACTCTCTGACACTCTCAGACACTCTCTATCGCTCTCTGACACTCTCTGACACACTCAATCACTCTCTATCACTCTCTGACACTCTCTATCATTCTATGACACTCTCTGACATTCTTTATCACTCTCTATCACTCTCTGACACACTCTGACAGTCTCAGACACTCTCTATCACTCTCTATCACTCTCTATCACTCTCTATCACTCTCTGACACTCTCTGACACACTCTGACACTCTCTGACACGCTCAGACACTCTCTATCAATCTCTGACACTCACTGACACTCTCAGACATTCTCTATCACTCTCAGACACTCTCAGACACTCGCTATCACTCTCTGGCACTCTCTGACACTCTCTGACACTCTCAGACACACTCAATCACTCTCAATCACTCTCTGACACTCTCTATCACTCTTTGACACTCTCTGACACACTCTATCACTCTCTATCACTCTCTGACACAATCTGACACTCTCTGACATTCTCAGAAACTCTCTGTCACTCTCTATCACTCTCTATCACTCTCTGAAACTCTCTATCAATTTCTGACACTCTCAATCACTCTCTGACTCTCTCTGACACTGTCTGACACTCTCTGACACTCTCAGACACTCTCTATCATTCTCTGACACTCTCTGACACTCTCTGACACTCTCTGACACTCTCAGACACACTCTGACACTCTCAGACACACTCTATCACACTCCGTATCACTCTCTGACACTCTCTGACACTCTCTATCACTCTCTGACACTCTCTATCACTCTCTAACTCTCTCTGACACTCTCTATCACTCTCTGACACTCTCTATCACTCTGTATCACTCTCTGACACTCTCTGACAATCTCAGAGGCTCTCTGTCACTCTCTATCACTCTCTGACACTCTCAGACACTCTCTATCACTCTCTGACACTCACTGACACTCTCAGACACTCTCTGTCACTCTCTGTCACTCTCAGACGCTCTCAGACACTCGCTATCACTCTCTATCACTCTCTGACACTCTCAGAGGCTCTCTATCACTCTCTATCACTCACTGACACTCTCAGACACTCTCTTTCACTCCCTGTCTCTCTCAGACACTCTCAGACACTCTCTATCACTCTCTGACACTCTATCACTCTCTGACACTCTGTATCACTCTCTGACACTCTCTTTCGCTCTCTGACACACTCTGACACTCTGTATCACTCTCTATCACTCTCTGACACTCTTTAACACTCTCTGACACTCTTTATCACTCTATGACACTCTATGGCACTCTCTGACACTCTTTAACACTCTCTGACACTCTTTATCACTCTATGACACTCTATGGCACTCTCTGACACTCTCTATCACTCTCTATCACGCTCTGACACTCTCTGACACCCTCTGACACACTCTGGCACACTCTGACACTCTCTGACACTCTCTGACACTCTCTGACACTCTCTCTCAATCTCTATCACTCTCTGACATCTCTGACAATCTCAGAGGCTCTCTATCACTCTCTATCACTCTCTGACACTCTCAGACACTCTCTATCGCTCTCTGACACTCTCTGACACACTCAATCACTCTCTATCAATCTCTGACACTCTCTATCATTCTATGACACTCTCTGACATTCTTTATCGCTCTCTATCACACTCTGACACACTCTGACAGTCTCAGACACTCTCTGTCACTCTCTATCACTCTCTATCACTCTCTGACACTCTCTGACACACTCTGACACTTTCTGACACGCTCAGACACTCTCTATCAATCTCTGACACTCACTGACACTCTCAGACATTCTCTATCACTCTCAGACACTCTCAGACACTCGCTATCACTCTCTGGCACTCTCTGACACTCTCTGACACTCTCAGACACACTCTGGCACTCTCTGACACTCTCTGACACTCTCTATCACTCTTTGACACTCTCTGAAACACTCTATCACTCTCTATCAATCTCTGACACAATCTGACACTCTCTGACATTCTCAGACACTCTCTGTCACTCTCTATCACTCTCTATCACTCTCTATCACTCTCTGAAACTCTCTATCAATTTCTGACACTCTCAATCACTCTCTGACTCTCTCTGACACTGTCTGACACTCTCTGTCACTCTCAGACACTCTCTATCATTCTCTGACACTCTCTGACACTCTCTGACACTCTCTGACACTCTCAGACACACTCTGACACTCTCAGACACACTCTATCACACTCCGTATCACTCTCTGACACTCTCTGACACTCTCTATCACTCTCTGACACTCTCTATCACTCTCTAACTCTCTCTGACACGCTCTATCACTCTCTGACACTCTCTATCACTCTGTATCACTCTCTGACACTCTCTGACACACTCTGACACACTCTGACACTCTCTGACACTCTCTATCACTCTCTGACACTCTCAGAGGCTCTCTATCACTCTCTATCACTCACTGACACTCTCAGACACTCTCTTTCAATCTCTGTCTCTCTCAGACACTCTCAGACACTCTCTATCACTCTCTGACACTCTATCACTCTCTGACACTCTGTATCACTCTCTGACACTCTTTAGCACTCTCTGACACTCTCTATCACTCTATGACACTCTCTGACACCCTCTGACACACTCTGGCACCCTCTGACACTCTCTGACACTCTCTGACAATCTCTCTCACTCTCTATCACTCTCTGACACTCTCTGACAATCTCAGAGGCTCTCTATCACTCTCTATCACTCTCTGACACTCTCAGACCCTCTCTATCGCTCTCTGACACTCTCTGACACACTCAATTACTCTCTATCACTCTCTGACACTCTATATCACTCTATGACACTATCTGACACTCTTTATCACTCTCTATCACTCTCTGACACTCTCTGACACTCCCAGACACTCTCTATCACTCTCTATCACTCTCTGATACTCTCTGACACTCTCTGACACTCTCTGACACGCTCAGACACTCTCTATCATTCTCTGACACTCACTGACACTCTCAGACATTCTCTGTCACTCTCAGACACTCTCAGACACTCTCTATCACTCTCTGATACTCTCTGACACTCTCTGACACTCTCTGATACGATCAGACACTCTCTATCACTCTCTGACACTCTCTGACACGCTCAGACACTCTCTCTCACTCTCTATCACTCTCTGACACTCTCTGACAATCTCAGAGGCTCTCTATCACTCTCTATCACTCTCTGACACTCTCAGACCCTCTCTATCGCTCTCTGACACTCTCTGACACACTCAATTACTCTCTATCACTCTCTGACACTCTATATCACTCTATGACACTCTCTGACACTCTTTATCATTCTCTATCACTCTCTGACACTCTCTGACACTCCCAGACACTCTCTATCACTCTCTATCACTCTCTGATACTCTCTGACACTCTCTGACACTCTCTGACACGCTCAGACACTCTCTATCACTCTCTGACACTCACTGACACTCTCAGACATTCTCTGTCACTCTCAGACACTCTCAGACACTCTCTATCACTCTCTGGCACTCTCTGACACTCTCTGACACTCTCAGAAACACTCAATCACTCTCTATCACTCTCTGACACACTCTATCACTCTCTATCACTCTCTGACACAATCTGACACTCTCTGACATTCTCAGAGACTCTCTATCACTCTCTGTCACTCTCTATCACTCTCTGAAACTGTCTATCACTTTCTGACACTCTCAATCACTCTCTGACTCTCTCTGACACTGTCTGACACTCTCTGACACTCTCAAACACTCTCTATCATTCTCTGACACACTCTGACACTCTCAGACACTCTCTATCACTCTCGATCACTCTCTGACACTCTCTGGCACACACTGACACTCTCAGACACACTCTATCACACTCCGTATCACTCTCTGACACTCTCTGACACTCTCTTTCACTCTCTGACACTCTCTATCACTCTCTATCACTCTCTGACACTCTCTGAAACTCTCTATCACTCTCTATCACTCTCTGACACTCACTGACACTCTCTATCACTCTCTAACACTCTCTGACACGCTCTATCACTCTCTGACACTCTCTATCACTCTGTATCACTCTCTGACACTCTCTGACACACTCTGACACACTCTGACACACTCTGACACTCTCTGACACTCTCTGACACTCTCTATCACACTCTGACACACTCTGACACTCTCAGAGGCTCTCTATCACTCTCTATTACTCTCTGACACTCTCAGACACTCTCTATCACTCTCTGACACTCACTAACACTGTCAGACATTCTCTGACACTCTCTGACACTCTCTGACACTCTCTATCACTCTCTATCGCTCTCTGACACTCTCTGACACACTCAATCACTCTCTATCTCTCTCTGAAACTCTCTGACACTCACTATCACTCTATAACACTCTATGACACTCTCTGACACTATCTATCACTCTCTATCACGCTCTGACACAATCTGACACCCTCTGACACACTCTGGCAAACTCTGACACTCTCTATCACTTTATGACACTCTCTGACGCTCTCTCTCACTCTCTATCACTGTCTGACACTCTCTGACACCCTCTGACACACTCTGGCACACTCTGACACTCTCTGACACACTGTGACACTCTCTATCACTCTCGATCACTCTCTGACACTCTCTGACACTCTCAGACACTCTCTATCACTCTCTGACACTCACTGACACTCTCAGACACTCTCTGTCACTCTCTGTCACTCTCTGTCACTCTCAGACGCTCTCAGACACTCGCTATCACGCTCTATCACTCTCTGACACTCTCAGAGGCTCTCTATCACTCTCTATCACTCACTGACACTCTCAGACACTCTCTTTCACTCCCTGTCTCTCTCAGACACTCTCAGACACTCTCTATCACTCTCTGACACACTATCACTCTCTGACACTCTGTATCACTCTCTGACACTCTCTTTCGCTCTCTGACACACTCTGACACTCTGTATCACTCTCTATCACTCTCTGACACTCTTTATCACTCTATGACACTCTATGGCACTCTCTGACACTCTCTATCACTCTCTATCACGCTCTGACACTCTCTGACACCCTCTGACACACTCTGGCACACTCTGACACTCTCTGACACTCTCTGACACTCTCTCTCAATCTCTATCACTCTCTGACATCTCTGACAATCTCAGAGGCTCTCTATCACTCTATATCACTCTCTGACACTCTCAGACACTCTCTATCGCTCTCTGACACTCTCTGACACACTCAATCACTCTCTATCACTCTCTGACACTCTCTATCATTCTATGACACTCTCTGACATTCTTTATCACTCTCTATCACTCTCTGACACACTCTGACAGTCTCAGACACTCTCTATCACTCTCTATCACTCTCTATCACTCTCTATCACTCTCTGACACTCTCTGACACACTCTGACACTCTCTGACACGCTCAGACACTCTCTATCAATCTCTGACACTCACTGACACTCTCAGACATTCTCTATCACTCTCAGACACTCTCAGACACTCGCTATCACTCTCTGGCACTCTCTGACACTCTCTGACACTCTCAGACACACTCAATCACTCTCAATCACTCTCTGACACTCTCTATCACTCTTTGACACTCTCTGACACACTCTATCACTCTCTATCACTCTCTGACACAATCTGACACTCTCTGACATTCTCAGAAACTCTCTGTCACTCTCTATCACTCTCTATCACTCTCTGAAACTCTCTATCAATTTCTGACACTCTCAATCACTCTCTGACTCTCTCTGACACTGTCTGACACTCTCTGACACTCTCAGACACTCTCTATCATTCTCTGACACTCTCTGACACTCTCTGACACTCTCTGACACTCTCAGACACACTCTGACACTCTCAGACACACTCTATCACACTCCGTATCACTCTCTGACACTCTCTGACACTCTCTATCACTCTCTGACACTCTCTATCACTCTCTAACTCTCTCTGACACTCTCTATCACTCTCTGACACTCTCTATCACTCTGTATCACTCTCTGACACTCTCTGACAATCTCAGAGGCTCTCTGTCACTCTCTATCACTCTCTGACACTCTCAGACACTCTCTATCACTCTCTGACACTCACTGACACTCTCAGACACTCTCTGTCACTCTCTGTCACTCTCAGACGCTCTCAGACACTCGCTATCACTCTCTATCACTCTCTGACACTCTCAGAGGCTCTCTATCACTCTCTATCACTCACTGACACTCTCAGACACTCTCTTTCACTCCCTGTCTCTCTCAGACACTCTCAGACACTCTCTATCACTCTCTGACACTCTATCACTCTCTGACACTCTGTATCACTCTCTGACACTCTCTTTCGCTCTCTGACACACTCTGACACTCTGTATCACTCTCTATCACTCTCTGACACTCTTTAACACTCTCTGACACTCTTTATCACTCTATGACACTCTATGGCACTCTCTGACACTCTTTAACACTCTCTGACACTCTTTATCACTCTATGACACTCTATGGCACTCTCTGACACTCTCTATCACTCTCTATCACGCTCTGACACTCTCTGACACCCTCTGACACACTCTGGCACACTCTGACACTCTCTGACACTCTCTGACACTCTCTCTCAATCTCTATCACTCTCTGACATCTCTGACAATCTCAGAGGCTCTCTATCACTCTCTATCACTCTCTGACACTCTCAGACACTCTCTATCGCTCTCTGACACTCTCTGACACACTCAATCACTCTCTATCAATCTCTGACACTCTCTATCATTCTATGACACTCTCTGACATTCTTTATCGCTCTCTATCACACTCTGACACACTCTGACAGTCTCAGACACTCTCTGTCACTCTCTATCACTCTCTATCACTCTCTGACACTCTCTGACACACTCTGACACTTTCTGACACGCTCAGACACTCTCTATCAATCTCTGACACTCACTGACACTCTCAGACATTCTCTATCACTCTCAGACACTCTCAGACACTCGCTATCACTCTCTGGCACTCTCTGACACTCTCTGACACTCTCAGACACACTCTGGCACTCTCTGACACTCTCTGACACTCTCTATCACTCTTTGACACTCTCTGAAACACTCTATCACTCTCTATCACTCTCTGACACAATCTGACACTCTCTGACATTCTCAGACACTCTCTGTCACTCTCTATCACTCTCTATCACTCTCTATCACTCTCTGAAACTCTCTATCAATTTCTGACACTCTCAATCACTCTCTGACTCTCTCTGACACTGTCTGACACTCTCTGTCACTCTCAGACACTCTCTATCATTCTCTGACACTCTCTGACACTCTCTGACACTCTCTGACACTCTCAGACACACTCTGACACTCTCAGACACACTCTATCACACTCCGTATCACTCTCTGACACTCTCTGACACTCTCTATCACTCTCTGACACTCTCTATCACTCTCTAACTCTCTCTGACACGCTCTATCACTCTCTGACACTCTCTATCACTCTGTATCACTCTCTGACACTCTCTGACACACTCTGACACACTCTGACACTCTCTGACACTCTCTATCACTCTCTGACACTCTCAGAGGCTCTCTATCACTCTCTATCACTCACTGACACTCTCAGACACTCTCTTTCAATCTCTGTCTCTCTCAGACACTCTCAGACACTCTCTATCACTCTCTGACACTCTATCACTCTCTGACACTCTGTATCACTCTCTGACACTCTTTAGCACTCTCTGACACTCTCTATCACTCTATGACACTCTCTGACACCCTCTGACACACTCTGGCACCCTCTGACACTCTCTGACACTCTCTGACAATCTCTCTCACTCTCTATCACTCTCTGACACTCTCTGACAATCTCAGAGGCTCTCTATCACTCTCTATCACTCTCTGACACTCTCAGACCCTCTCTATCGCTCTCTGACACTCTCTGACACACTCAATTACTCTCTATCACTCTCTGACACTCTATATCACTCTATGACACTATCTGACACTCTTTATCACTCTCTATCACTCTCTGACACTCTCTGACACTCCCAGACGCTCTCTATCACTCTCTATCACTCTCTGATACTCTCTGACACTCTCTGACACTCTCTGACACGCTCAGACACTCTCTATCACTCTCTGACACTCACTGACACTCTCAGACATTCTCTGTCACTCTCAGACACTCTCAGACACTCTCTATCACTCTCTGGCACTCTCTGACACTCTCTGACACTCTCAGAAACACTCAATCACTCTCTATCACTCTCTGACACTCTCTGACACTCTCTATCACTCTTTGACACTCTCTGACACACTCTATCACTCTCTATCACTCTCTGACACAATCTGACACTCTCTGACATTCTCAGAGACTCTCTATCACTCTCTGTCACTCTCTATCACTCTCTGAAACTCTCTATCACTTTCTGACACTCTCAATCACTCTCTGACTCTCTCTGACACTGTCTGACACTCTCTGACACTCTCAAACACTCTCTATCATTGTCTGACACTCTCTGACACACTCAATCACTCTCTATCTCTCTCTGACACTCTCTGACACTCTCTGACACTCTCTATCACTCTCTATCGCTCTCTGACACTCTCTGACACACTCAATCACTCTCTATCACTCTCTGACACTCTCTGACACTCTCTGACACTCACTATCACTCTATAACACTCTATGACACTCTCTGACACTATCTATCACTCTCTATCACGCTCTGACACAATCTGACACCCTCTGACACACTCTGGCAAACTCTGACACTCTCTGACACTCTCTATCACTCTCTATCACTCTCTATCACTCTCTGACACTCTCTGACAATCTCAGAGGCTCTCTATCACTCTCTATCACTCTCTGACACACTCAGACACTCTCTATCACTCTCTGACACTCACTGACACTCTCAGACACTCTCTGTCACTCTCTGTCACTCTCTGACGCTCTCTGGCGCTCTCAGACACTCTCTATCACTCTCTGTCACTCTCTGACACTCTCTGACACTCTCCGACACTCTCTGGCACTCTCTGACACTCTCTGACACTCACTGACACTCTCGGACACTCTCTATCACTCTCTGACTCTCTCTATAACTCTCTGACATTCTCAGACTCTCTCTATCACTCTCTGACACTCTCTATCACGCTCTGGC
Organism: Heterodontus francisci; assembly: GCF_036365525.1. Classification (NCBI taxonomy): domain Eukaryota; kingdom Metazoa; phylum Chordata; class Chondrichthyes; order Heterodontiformes; family Heterodontidae; genus Heterodontus; species Heterodontus francisci. The sequence goes on from NC_090405.1 coordinate 15,619,485, forward strand.
ACTCTCTGACTATCTCTGTCACTCTTTGACACTCTCTGACACTCTCCATCACTCTCTGACACTCTCTGATACCCTCCGACGCTCTCAGACACTCTCTATCAATCTGTATCACTCTCTGACGCTCTCTGACACTCTCGGACACTCTCAGACACACTCTATAACTCTCCATCACACTCTGACGCTCTCAGACACTCTCTAACACTCTCTAACACTCTCAATCACTCTCTGACACGCTCTGGCACACTCAGACACTCTCTATCACTCTCTTACACTCACTGACACTCTCAGACACTCTCTTTCACTCTCTATCACTCTCTGGTACTCTCCATCACTCTCTGACACTCTCCAGTGATCTCTGACACTCTCTGACACACTCAATCACTCTCTATCACTCTTTGAAACTCTCTGACACTCTCTATCACTCTCTGTCACTCTCTGACACACTCTGACACTCTCTATCACTCTCTGACACTCTCTGTCACTCTCTATCACTCTCTGACACTCACTGACACTCTCAGACACTCTCTATCACTCTCTGACACTCACTGACACTCTCAGACTCTCTCTGTCACTTTCAGACACTCACTGACACTCTCAGACGCTCTCTGTCACTCTCAGACACACTCTATCACTCTCTGACACTCTCTATCAATCTCTGACACTCTCTGACACACTCTGACACTCTCTATCACTCTATGACACTCTCTGACGCTCTCCATCACTCTCTATCAAAATCTGACACTCTCTATCACTCTCTTACACTCTCTGACACTCTCTATCACTCTCTGAATCTCTCTGACACTCTCAGAGGCTCTCTATCACACTCTATCACTCACTGACACTCTCAGACACTACCACTCTCTGACACTCACTGACACTCTCAGACACTCTATTTCACTCTCTGTCACTCTCAGACACTCACATACAGTCTGGAACACTCTCTGACACTCTCTATCACTCTCTGACACTCTCTGACACACTCAATCACTCTCTATCACTCTCTGACACACTCTGACTGTCTCTATCACTCTATGACACTCTCTGACACTCTCTATCACTCTCTGTCACTCTCTGACACACTCTGACACTCTCTGACACTCTCTGACACTCTCAGACACTCTCAGACACTCTCTGTCACTCTCTATCACTCTCTGACACTCTCTGTCACTCTCTATCACTCTCTGACACTCTCTATCACTCTCTGACACTCTCTGACACTCTCACAGGCTCTCTATCACTCTCGATCACTCTCTGACACTCTCTGTCACTCTCTATCACTCTCTGACACACACTGACACTCTCAGACACTCCCTTTCACTCTCTGTCACTCTCAGACACTCTCAGACACTCTCTATCACTCTCTGACACTCTCTATCACTCTCTGTCACTCTCTGACACACTCTGACACTCTCTGACACTCTCTGACACTCTCTGACACTCTCAGACACTCTCAGACACTCTCTGTCACTCTCTATCACTCTCTGACACTCTCTGTCACTCTCTATCACTCTCTGACACTCTCTATCACTCTCTGACACTCTCTGACACTCTCAGAGGCTCTCTATCACTCTCGATCACTCACTGACACTCTCAGACACTCTCTATCACTCTCTGACACACACTGACACTCTCAGACACTCTCTTTCACTCTCTGTCACTCTCAGACACTCTCAGACACTCTCTATCACTCTCTGACACTCTCTATCTCTCTCTGACTCTCTCTATCGCTCTCTGACACTCTCTGACACACTCAATCACTCTCTATTACTCCCTGACACACTCTGACACTCTCTATCACTCTATGACATTCTCTGACACTCTCGATCACTCTCTATCACTCTCTGACACACTCTGACACTCTCTATCACTCCATGACATTCTCTGACACTCTCTATCACTCTCTATCACGCTCTGACACAATCTGACACCCTCTGACACACTCTGGCAATCTCTGACACTCTCTGACACTCACTGACACTCTCTATCACTCTCTCTCACTCACTGACACTCTCTGACAATCTCAGAGGCTCTCTATCACTCTCTATCACTCTCTGACACACTCAGACACTCTCTATCACTCTCTGACACTCACTGACAATCTCAGACACTCTCTGTCACTCTCAGGCTCTCTCAGACATACTCTATCACTCTCTATCACACTCTGACGCTCTCTGACGCTCTCAGACACTCTCTATCACTCTCTATCACTCTCTGACACTCTCTGACACTCTCTGGCACTCTCTGACACTCTCTGACACTCACTGACACTCTCAGACACACTCAATCACTCTCTATCACTCATTGACACTCTCTGACACTCTCTGTCACTCTCTGTCACTCTCTGACACACTCTGACACTCTCTATCACACTCTGACACTCTCTGTCACTCTCTATCACTCTCTGACACTCTCTATCACTCTCTGACACTCTCTGACACTCTCAGAGGCTCTCTATCACTCTCTATCACTCACTGACACTCTCAGACACTCTCTATCACTCTCTGACACTCACTGACACTCTCAGACTCTCTCTGTCACTTTCAGACACTCAGTGACACTCTCAGACGCTCTCTGTCACTCTCAGACACACTCTATCACTCTCTGACACTCTCTATCACTCTCTGACACTCTCTGACACTCTCAGAGGCTCTCTATCACTCTCTATCACTCACTGACACTCTCAGACACTCTCTATCACTCTCTGACACTCACTGACACTCTCAGACGCTCTCTGTCACTCTCAGACACACTCTGACACTCTCGATCACTCTATGACACTCTCTGACGCTATCCATCACTCTCTATCACTCTCTGACACTCTCTATCACTCTCTGAATCTCTCAGATACTCTCATAGGCTCTCTATCACACTCTATCACTCACTGACACTCTCAGACACTATCACTCTCTGACACTCACTGACACTCTCAGACACTCTATTTCACTCTCTGTCACTCTCAGACACTCTCATACAGTCTCTATCACTCTCTGACACTCTCTGACACTCTCTATCACTCTCTGACACTCACTGACACTCTCAGACATTCTCTGTCACTCTCAGACACTCTCTATCACTCTCTGGCACTCTCTGACACTCTCTGACACTCTCAGAAACACTCAATCACTCTATATCACTCTCTGACACTCTCTGACACTCTCCATCACTCTTTGACACTCTCTGACACACTCTATCACTCTCTATCACTCTCTGACTCAATCTGACACTCTCTGACATTCTCAGAGACTCTCTATCGCTCTCTATCACTCTCTGAAACTCTCTATCACTTTCTGACCCTCTCAATCACTCTCTGACTCTCTCTGACACTGTCTGACACTCTCTGACACTCTCAAACACTCTCTATCATTCTCTGACACACTCTGACACTCTCAGACACTCTCTATCACTCTCTATCACTCTCTGACACTCTCTGGCACACACTGACACTCTCAGACACACTCTATCACTCTCCGTATCACTCTCTGACACTCTCTGACACTCTCTTTCACTCTCTGACACTCTCTATCACTCTCTATCACTCTCTGACACTCTCTGAAACGCTCTATCACGCTCTATCACTCACTGACACTCTCAGACACTCTCTATCACTCTCTGACACTCACTGACACTCTCAGACTCTCTCTGTCACTTTCAGACACTCACTGACACTCTCAGACGCTCTCTGTCACTCTCAGACACACTCTATCACTCTCTGACACTCTCTATCACTCTCTGACACTCTCAGAGGCTCTCTATCACTCTCTATCACTCACTGACACTCTCAGACACTCTCTATCACTCTCTGACACTCACTGACACTCTCAGACGCTCTCTGTCACTCTCAGACACACTCTGGCACTCTCTATCACTCTATGACACTCTCTGACGCTATCCATCACTCTCTATCACTCTCTGACACTCTCTATCACTCTCTGAATCTCTCTGACACTCTCATAGGCTCTCTATCACACTCTATCACTCACTGACACTCTCAGACACTATCACTCTCTGACACTCACTGACACTCTCAGACACTCTATTTCACTCTCTGTCACTCTCAGACACTCTCATACAGTCTCTATCACTCTCTGACACTCTCTGACACTCTCTATCACTCTCTGACACTCACTGACACTCGCAGACATTCTCTGTCACTCTCAGACACTCTCTATCACTCTCTGGCACTCTCTGACACTCTCTGACACTCTCAGAAACACTCAATCACTCTCTATCACTCTCTGACACTCTCTGACACTCTCTATCACTCTTTGACACTCTCTGACACACTCTATTACTCTCTATCACTCTCTGACTCAATCTGACACTCTCTGACATTCTCAGAGACTCTCTATCACTCTCTATCACTCTCTGAAACTCTCTATCACTTTCTGACCCTCTCAATCACTCTCTGACTCTCTCTGACACTGTCTGACACTCTCTGACACTCTCAAACACTCTCTATCATTCTCTGACACACTCTGGCACTCTCAGACACTCTCTATCACTCTCTATCACTCTCTGACACTCTCTGGCACACACTGACACTCTCAGACACACTCTATCACTCTCCGTATCACTCTCTGACACTCTCTGACACTCTATTTCACTCTCTGACACTCTCTATCTCTCTCTATCACTCTCTGACACTCTCTGAAACTCTCTATCACTCTCTATCACTCTCTGACACTCACTGACACTCTCTATCACTCTCTAACACTCTCTGACACGCTCTATCACTCTCTGACACTCTCTATCACTCTGTATCACTCTCTGACACTCTCTGACACACTCTGACACACTCTGACACTCTCTGACACTCTCTGACACTCTCTGACACTCTCTATCACACTCTGACACTCTCTGACACTCTCAGAGGCTCTCTATCACTCTCTATCACTCTCTGACACTCTCAGACACTCTCTATCACTCTCTGACACTCACCAAAACTGTCAGACATTCTCTGTCTCTCTCTGTCACTCTCAGACACTCTCTATCACTCTCTATCGCTCTCTGACACTCTCTGACACACTCAATCACTCTCTATCTCTCTCTGACACTCACTATCACTCTATCACACTCTATGACACTCTTTGACACTCTCTATCACTCTCTATCACGCTCTGACACAATCTGACACCCTCTGACACACTCTGGCAAACTCTGACACTCTCTGACACTCTCTATCACTCTCTATTACTCTCTGACACTCTGACAATCTCAGAGGCTCTCTATCACTCTCTATCACTCTCTGACACACTCAGACACTCTCTATCACTCTCTGACACTCTCTGACACTCTCAGAGGCTCTCTATCACTCTCTATCACTCACTGACACTCTCAGACACTCTCTATCACTCTCTGACACTCACTGACACTCTCAGACTCTCTCTGTCACTTTCAGACACTCAGTGACACTCTCAGACGCTCTCTGTCACTCTCAGACACACTCTATCACTCTCTGACACTCTCTATCACTCTCTGACACTCTCTGACACTCTCAGAGGCTCTCTATCACTCTCTATCACTCACTGACACTCTCAGACACTCTCTATCACTCTCTGACACTCACTGACACTCTCAGACGCTCTCTGTCACTCTCAGACACACTCTGACACTCTCGATCACTCTATGACACTCTCTGACGCTATCCATCACTCTCTATCACTCTCTGACACTCTCTATCACTCTCTGAATCTCTCAGATACTCTCATAGGCTCTCTATCACACTCTATCACTCACTGACACTCTCAGACACTATCACTCTCTGACACTCACTGACACTCTCAGACACTCTATTTCACTCTCTGTCACTCTCAGACACTCTCATACAGTCTCTATCACTCTCTGACACTCTCTGACACTCTCTATCACTCTCTGACACTCACTGACACTCTCAGACATTCTCTGTCACTCTCAGACACTCTCTATCACTCTCTGGCACTCTCTGACACTCTCTGACACTCTCAGAAACACTCAATCACTCTATATCACTCTCTGACACTCTCTGACACTCTCCATCACTCTTTGACACTCTCTGACACACTCTATCACTCTCTATCACTCTCTGACTCAATCTGACACTCTCTGACATTCTCAGAGACTCTCTATCGCTCTCTATCACTCTCTGAAACTCTCTATCACTTTCTGACCCTCTCAATCACTCTCTGACTCTCTCTGACACTGTCTGACACTCTCTGACACTCTCAAACACTCTCTATCATTCTCTGACACACTCTGACACTCTCAGACACTCTCTATCACTCTCTATCACTCTCTGACACTCTCTGGCACACACTGACACTCTCAGACACACTCTATCACTCTCCGTATCACTCTCTGACACTCTCTGACACTCTCTTTCACTCTCTGACACTCTCTATCACTCTCTATCACTCTCTGACACTCTCTGAAACGCTCTATCACGCTCTATCACTCACTGACACTCTCAGACACTCTCTATCACTCTCTGACACTCACTGACACTCTCAGACTCTCTCTGTCACTTTCAGACACTCACTGACACTCTCAGACGCTCTCTGTCACTCTCAGACACACTCTATCACTCTCTGACACTCTCTATCACTCTCTGACACTCTCAGAGGCTCTCTATCACTCTCTATCACTCACTGACACTCTCAGACACTCTCTATCACTCTCTGACACTCACTGACACTCTCAGACGCTCTCTGTCACTCTCAGACACACTCTGGCACTCTCTATCACTCTATGACACTCTCTGACGCTATCCATCACTCTCTATCACTCTCTGACACTCTCTATCACTCTCTGAATCTCTCTGACACTCTCATAGGCTCTCTATCACACTCTATCACTCACTGACACTCTCAGACACTATCACTCTCTGACACTCACTGACACTCTCAGACACTCTATTTCACTCTCTGTCACTCTCAGACACTCTCATACAGTCTCTATCACTCTCTGACACTCTCTGACACTCTCTATCACTCTCTGACACTCACTGACACTCGCAGACATTCTCTGTCACTCTCAGACACTCTCTATCACTCTCTGGCACTCTCTGACACTCTCTGACACTCTCAGAAACACTCAATCACTCTCTATCACTCTCTGACACTCTCTGACACTCTCTATCACTCTTTGACACTCTCTGACACACTCTATTACTCTCTATCACTCTCTGACTCAATCTGACACTCTCTGACATTCTCAGAGACTCTCTATCACTCTCTATCACTCTCTGAAACTCTCTATCACTTTCTGACCCTCTCAATCACTCTCTGACTCTCTCTGACACTGTCTGACACTCTCTGACACTCTCAAACACTCTCTATCATTCTCTGACACACTCTGGCACTCTCAGACACTCTCTATCACTCTCTATCACTCTCTGACACTCTCTGGCACACACTGACACTCTCAGACACACTCTATCACTCTCCGTATCACTCTCTGACACTCTCTGACACTCTATTTCACTCTCTGACACTCTCTATCTCTCTCTATCACTCTCTGACACTCTCTGAAACTCTCTATCACTCTCTATCACTCTCTGACACTCACTGACACTCTCTATCACTCTCTAACACTCTCTGACACGCTCTATCACTCTCTGACACTCTCTATCACTCTGTATCACTCTCTGACACTCTCTGACACACTCTGACACACTCTGACACTCTCTGACACTCTCTGACACTCTCTGACACTCTCTATCACACTCTGACACTCTCTGACACTCTCAGAGGCTCTCTATCACTCTCTATCACTCTCTGACACTCTCAGACACTCTCTATCACTCTCTGACACTCACCAAAACTGTCAGACATTCTCTGTCTCTCTCTGTCACTCTCAGACACTCTCTATCACTCTCTATCGCTCTCTGACACTCTCTGACACACTCAATCACTCTCTATCTCTCTCTGACACTCACTATCACTCTATCACACTCTATGACACTCTTTGACACTCTCTATCACTCTCTATCACGCTCTGACACAATCTGACACCCTCTGACACACTCTGGCAAACTCTGACACTCTCTGACACTCTCTATCACTCTCTATTACTCTCTGACACTCTGACAATCTCAGAGGCTCTCTATCACTCTCTATCACTCTCTGACACACTCAGACACTCTCTATCACTCTCTATCACACTCTGACGATCTCTGGCGCTCTCAGACACTCTCTATCACTCTCTATCACTCTCTGACACTCTCTGACACTCTCCGACACTCTCTGGCACTCTCAGACACTCTCTGTCACTCTCAGGCTCTCTCAGACATTCTCTATCACTCTCTATCACACTCTGACGCTCTCTGGCGCACTCAGACACTCTCTATCACTCTCTATCACTCTCTGACACTCTCTGACACTCTCCGACACTCTCTGGCACTCTCTGACACTCTCTGACACTCACTGACACTCTCAGACACACTCAATCACTCTCCATCACTCCCTGACACTCTCTGACACTCTCGGACACTCTCTATCACTCTCTGACTCTCTCTATAAATCTCTGACATTCTCAGACTCTCTCTATCACTCTCTGACACTCTCTATCACGCTCTGGCACTCTCTGACTATCTCTGTCACTCTTTGACACTCTCTGACACTCTCCATCACTCTCTGACACTCTCTGATACTCTCCGACTCTCTCAGACACTCTCTATCAATCTGTATCACTCTCTGACGCTCTCTGACACTCTCGGACACTCTCAGACACACTCTATAACTCTCCATCACACTCTGACGCTCTCTGACGCTCTCAGACACTCTCTAACACTCTCTAACACTCTCAATCACTCTCTGACACGCTCTGGCACACTCAGACACTCTCTATCACTCTCTTACACTCACTGACACTCTCAGACACTCTCTTTCACTCTCTATCACTCTCTGGTACTCTCCATCACTCTCTGACACTCTCCAGCGATCTCTGACACTCTCTGACACACTCAATCACTCTCTATCACTCTTTGAAACTCTCTGACACTCTCTATCACTCTCTGTCACTCTCTGACACACTCTGACACTCTCTATCACTCTCTGACACTCTCTGTCACTCTCTATCACTCTCTGACACTCACTGACACTCTCAGACACTCTCTATCACTCTCTGACACTCACTGACACTCTCAGACTCTCTCTGTCACTTTCAGACACTCACTGACACTCTCAGACGCTCTCTGTCACTCTCAGACACACTCTATCACTCTCTGACACTCTCTATCAATCTCTGACACTCTCTGACACACTCTGACACTCTCTATCACTCTATGACACTCTCTGACGCTCTCCATCACTCTCTATCAAAATCTGACACTCTCTATCACTCTCTTACACTCTCTGACACTCTCTATCACTCTCTGAATCTCTCTGACACTCTCAGAGGCTCTCTATCACACTCTATCACTCACTGACACTCTCAGACACTACCACTCTCTGACACTCACTGACACTCTCAGACACTCTATTTCACTCTCTGTCACTCTCAGACACTCACATACAGTCTGGAACACTCTCTGACACTCTCTATCACTCTCTGACACTCTCTGACACACTCAATCACTCTCTATCACTCTCTGACACACTCTGACTGTCTCTATCACTCTATGACACTCTCTGACACTCTCTATCACTCTCTGTCACTCTCTGACACACTCTGACACTCTCTGACACTCTCTGACACTCTCAGACACTCTCAGACACTCTCTGTCACTCTCTATCACTCTCTGACACTCTCTGTCACTCTCTATCACTCTCTGACACTCTCTATCACTCTCTGACACTCTCTGACACTCTCACAGGCTCTCTATCACTCTCGATCACTCTCTGACACTCTCTGTCACTCTCTATCACTCTCTGACACACACTGACACTCTCAGACACTCCCTTTCACTCTCTGTCACTCTCAGACACTCTCAGACACTCTCTATCACTCTCTGACACTCTCTATCACTCTCTGTCACTCTCTGACACACTCTGACACTCTCTGACACTCTCTGACACTCTCTGACACTCTCAGACACTCTCAGACACTCTCTGTCACTCTCTATCACTCTCTGACACTCTCTGTCACTCTCTATCACTCTCTGACACTCTCTATCACTCTCTGACACTCTCTGACACTCTCAGAGGCTCTCTATCACTCTCGATCACTCACTGACACTCTCAGACACTCTCTATCACTCTCTGACACACACTGACACTCTCAGACACTCTCTTTCACTCTCTGTCACTCTCAGACACTCTCAGACACTCTCTATCACTCTCTGACACTCTCTATCTCTCTCTGACTCTCTCTATCGCTCTCTGACACTCTCTGACACACTCAATCACTCTCTATTACTCCCTGACACACTCTGACACTCTCTATCACTCTATGACATTCTCTGACACTCTCGATCACTCTCTATCACTCTCTGACAGACTCTGACACTCTCTGACACACTCAATCACTCTCTATCACTCTCTGACACACTCTGACACTCTCTATCACTCCATGACATTCTCTGACACTCTCTATCACTCTCTATCACGCTCTGACACAATCTGACACCCTCTGACACACTCTGGCAATCTCTGACACTCTCTGACACTCACTGACACTCTCTATCACTCTCTCTCACTCACTGACACTCTCTGACAATCTCAGAGGCTCTCTATCACTCTCTATCACTCTCTGACACACTCAGACACTCTCTATCACTCTCTGACACTCACTGACAATCTCAGACACTCTCTGTCACTCTCAGGCTCTCTCAGACATACTCTATCACTCTCTATCACACTCTGACGCTCTCTGACGCTCTCAGACACTCTCTATCACTCTCTATCACTCTCTGACACTCTCTGACACTCTCTGACACTCTCTGGCACTCTCTGACACTCTCTGACACTCACTGACACTCTCAGACACACTCAATCACTCTCTATCACTCATTGACACTCTCTGACACTCTCTGTCACTCTCTGTCACTCTCTGACACACTCTGACACTCTCTATCACACTCTGACACTCTCTGTCACTCTCTATCACTCTCTGACACTCTCTATCACTCTCTGACACTCTCTGACACTCTCAGAGGCTCTCTATCACTCTCTATCACTCACTGACACTCTCAGACACTCTCTATCACTCTCTGACACTCACTGACACTCTCAGACTCTCTCTGTCACTTTCAGACACTCAGTGACACTCTCAGACGCTCTCTGTCACTCTCAGACACACTCTATCACTCTCTGACACTCTCTATCACTCTCTGACACTCTCTGACACTCTCAGAGGCTCTCTATCACTCTCTATCACTCACTGACACTCTCAGACACTCTCTATCACTCTCTGACACTCACTGACACTCTCAGACGCTCTCTGTCACTCTCAGACACACTCTGACACTCTCGATCACTCTATGACACTCTCTGACGCTATCCATCACTCTCTATCACTCTCTGACACTCTCTATCACTCTCTGAATCTCTCAGATACTCTCATAGGCTCTCTATCACACTCTATCACTCACTGACACTATCAGACACTATCACTCTCTGACACTCACTGACACTCTCAGACACTCTATTTCACTCTCTGTCACTCTCAGACACTCTCATACAGTCTCTATCACTCTCTGACACTCTCTGACACTCTCTATCACTCTCTGACACTCACTGACACTCTCAGACATTCTCTGTCACTCTCAGACACTCTCTATCACTCTCTGGCACTCTCTGACACTCTCTGACACTCTCAGAAACACTCAATCACTCTATATCACTCTCTGACACTCTCTGACACTCTCTATCACTCTTTGACACTCTCTGACACACTCTATCACTCTCTATCACTCTCTGACTCAATCTGACACTCTCTGACATTCTCAGAGACTCTCTATCGCTCTCTATCACTCTCTGAAACTCTCTATCACTTTCTGACCCTCTCAATCACTCTCTGACTCTCTCTGACACTGTCTGACACTCTCTGACACTCTCAAACACTCTCTATCATTCTCTGACACACTCTGACACTCTCAGACACTCTCTATCACTCTCTATCACTCTCTGACACTCTCTGGCACACACTGACACTCTCAGACACACTCTATCACTCTCCGTATCACTCTCTGACACTCTCTGACACTCTCTTTCACTCTCTGACACTCTCTATCACTCTCTATCACTCTCTGACACTCTCTGAAACGCTCTATCACGCTCTATCACTCACTGACACTCTCAGACACTCTCTATCACTCTCTGACACTCACTGACACTCTCAGACTCTCTCTGTCACTTTCAGACACTCACTGACACTCTCAGACGCTCTCTGTCACTCTCAGACACACTCTATCACTCTCTGACACTCTCTATCACTCTCTGACACTCTCAGAGGCTCTCTATCACTCTCTATCACTCACTGACACTCTCAGACACTCTCTATCACTCTCTGACACTCACTGACACTCTCAGACGCTCTCTGTCACTCTCAGACACACTCTGACACTCTCTATCACTCTATGACACTCTCTGACGCTATCCATCACTCTCTATCACTCTCTGACACTCTCTATCACTCTCTGAATCTCTCTGACACTCTCATAGGCTCTCTATCACACTCTATCACTCACTGACACTCTCAGACACTATCACTCTCTGACACTCTCTGACACTCTCAGAAACACTCAATCACTCTCTATCACTCTCTGACACTCTCTGACACTCTCTATCACTCTTTGACACTCTCTGACACACTCTATTACTCTCTATCACTCTCTGACTCAATCTGACACTGTCTGACACTCTCTGACACTCTCAAACACTCTCTATCATTCTCTGACACACTCTGGCACTCTCAGACACTCCCTATCACTCTCTATCACTCTCTGACACTCTCTGGCACACACTGACACTCTCAGACACACTCTATCACTCTCCGTATCACTCTCTGACACTCTCTGACACTCTATTTCACTCTCTGACACTCTCTATCTCTCTCTATCACTCTCTGACACTCTCTGAAACTCTCTATCACTCTCTATCACTCTCTGACACTCACTGACACTCTCTATCACTCTCTAACACTCTCTGACACGCTCTATCACTCTCTGACACTCTCTATCACTCTGTATCACTCTCTGACACTCTCTGACACACTCTGACACACTCTGACACTCTCTGACACTCTCTGACACTCTCTGACACTCTCTTTCACACTCTGACACTCTCTGACACTCTCAGAGGCTCTCTATCACTCTCTATCACTCTCTGACACTCTCAGACACTCTCTATCACTCTCTGACACTCACCAAAACTGTCAGACATTCTCTGTCTCTCTCTGTCACTCTCAGACACTCTCTATCACTCTCTATCGCTCTCTGACACTCTCTGACACACTCAATCACTCTCTATCTCTCTCTGACGCTCACTATCACTCTATCACACTCTATGACACTCTTTGACACTCTCTATCACTCTCTATCACGCTCTGACACAATCTGACACCCTCTGACACACTCTGGCAAACTCTGACACTCTCTGACACTCTCTATCACTCTCTATTACTCTCTGACACTCTGACAATCTCAGAGGCTCTCTATCACTCTCTATCACTCTCTGACACACTCAGACACTCTCTATCACTCTCTATCACACTCTGACGATCTCTGGCGCTCTCAGACACTCTCTATCACTCTCTATCACTCTCTGACACTCTCTGACACTCTCCGACACTCTCTGGCACTCTCAGACACTCTCTGTCACTCTCAGGCTCTCTCAGACATTCTCTATCACTCTCTATCACACTCTGACGCTCTCTGGCGCACTCAGACACTCTCTATCACTCTCTATCACTCTCTGACACTCTCTGACACTCTCCGACACTCTCTGGCACTCTCTGACACTCTCTGACACTCACTGACACTCTCAGACACACTCAATCACTCTCCATCACTCCCTGACACTCTCTGACACTCTCGGACACTCTCTATCACTCTCTGACTCTCTCTATAAATCTCTGACATTCTCAGACTCTCTCTATCACTCTCTGACACTCTCTATCACGCTCTGGCACTCTCTGACTATCTCTGTCACTCTTTGACACTCTCTGACACTCTCCATCACTCTCTGACACTCTCTGATACTCTCCGACTCTCTCAGACACTCTCTATCAATCTGTATCACTCTCTGACACTCTCTGACACTCTCGGAAACTCTCGGACACTCTCAGACACTCTCTATCACTCTCTATCACTCTCTGACGCTCTCTGACGCTCTCAGACACTCTCTAACACTCTCTAACACTCTCTATCACTCTCTGACACGCTCTGGCACACTCAGACACTCTCTATCACTCTCTGACACTCACTGACACTCTCAGACACTCTCTGTCACTCTCTGTCACTCTCAGGCTCTCTCAGACATTCTCTATCACTCTCTATCACACTCTGACACTCTCTGGCGCTCTCAGACACACTCTATCACTCTCTATCACTCTCTGACACTCTCTGACACTCTCCGACACTCTCTGGCACTCTCTGACACTCTCTGACACTCACTGACACTCTCAGACACACTCAATCACTCTCCATCACTCCCTGACACTCTCTGACACTCTCGGACACTCTCTATCACTCTCTGACACTCTCTGACAATCTCAGAGGCTCTCTAAAACTCTCTATCACTCTCTGACACACTCAGACACTCTCTATCACTCTCTGACACTCACTGACAATCTCAGACACTCTCTGTCACTCTCAAAATCTCTCAGACATACTCTATCACTCTCTATCACACTCTGACGCACTCTGACGCTCTCTGACGCTCTCAGACACTCTCTATCACTCTCTATCACTCTCTGACACTCTCTGACACTCTCCGACACTCTCTGGCACCCTCTGACACTCTCTAACACTCACTGACACTCTCAGACACACTCAATCACTCTCTGTCACTCTTTGACACTCTCTGACACTCTCTATCACTCTCTGTCACTCTCTGACACACTCTGACACTCTCTATCACTCTCTGACACTCTCTGTCACTCTCTATCACTCTCTGACATTCTCTATCACTCTCTGACACTCTCTGACACTCTCAGAGGCTCTCTATCACTCTCTATCACTCACTGACACTCTCAGACACTCTCTATCACTCTCTGACACTCACTGACACTCTCAGACTCTCTCTGTCACTTTCAGACACTCACTGACACTCTCAGACGCTCTCTGTCACTCTCAGACACACTCTATCACTCTCTGACACTCTCTATCACTCTCTGACACTCTCTGACACTCTCAGAGGCTCTCTATCACTCTCTATCACTCACTGACACTCTCAGACACTCTCTATCACTCTCTGACACTCACTGACACTCTCAGACGCTCTCTGTCACTCTCAGACACACTCTGACACTCTCTATCACTCTATGACACTCTCTGACGCTCTCCATCACTCTCTATCACTCTCTGACACTCTCTATCACTCTCTTGCACTCTCTGACACTCTCTATCACACTCTGAATCTCTCTGACACTCTCATAGGCTCTCTATCACACTCTATCACTCACTGACACTCTCAGACACTATCACTCTCTGACACTCACTGACACTCTCAGACACTCTATTTCACTCTCTGTCACTCTCAGACACTCTCATACAGTCTCTATCACTCTCTGACACTCTCTATCACTCTCTGACACTCTCTGACACACTCAATCACTCTCTATCACTCTCTATCACTCTCTGACACACTCTGACTGTCTCTATCACTCTATGACACTCTCTGACACTCTCTATCACTCTCTGACACTCACTGACACTCTCAGACATTCTCTGTCACTCTCAGACACTCTCAGACACTCTCTATCACTCTCTGACACTCTCTGACACTCTCAGAAACACTCAATCACTCTCTATCACTCTCTGACACTCTCTGACACTCTCTATCACTCTTTGACACTCTCTGACACACTCTATCACTCTCTATCACTCCACGACTCAATCTGACACTCTCTGACATTCTCAGAGACTCTCTATCACTCTCTGTCACTCTCTATCACTCTCTGAAACTCTCTATCACTTTCTGACACTCTCAATCACTCTCTGACTCTCTCTGACACTGTCTGACACTCTCTGACACTCTCAGACACTCCCTATCACTCTCTATCACTCTCTGACACTCTCTGGGACACACTGACACTCTCAGACACACTCTATCACACTCCGTATCACTCTCTGACACTCTCTGACACTCTCTTTCACTCTCTGACACTCTCTATCACTCTCTATCACTCTCTGATACTCTCTGAAACTCTCTATCACTCTCTATCACTCTCTGACACTCACTGACACTCTCTATCACTCTCTAACACTCTCTGACACGCTCTATCACTCTCTGACACTCTCTATCACTCTGTATCACTCTCTGACACTCTCTGACACACTCTGACACACTCTGACACTCTCTGACACTCTCTATCACACTCTGACACTCTCTGACACTCTCAGAGGCTCTCTATCACTCTCTATCACTCTCTATCACTCTCTGACACTCTCAGACACTCTCTATCACTCTCTGACACTCACCAACACTGTCAGACATTCTCTGTCTCTCTCTGTCACTCTCAGACACTCTCTATCACTCTCTATCGCTCTCTGACACTCTCTGACACACTCAATTACTCTCTATCTCTCTCTGACACTCTCTGACACTCTCTAACACTCACTATCACTCTATAACACTCTATGACACTCTCTGACACTCTCTATCACTTTCTATCACGCTCTGACACAATCTGACACCCTCTGACACACTCTGGCAAACTCTGACACTCTGTGACACTCAACATCACACTCTATTACTCTCTGACACTCTCTGACAATCTCAGAGGCTCTCTATCACTCTCTATCACTCTCTGACACACTCAGACACTCTCTATCACTCTCTGACACTCACTGACACTCTCAGACACTCTCTGTCACTCTCTGTCACTCTCAGGCTCTCTCAGACATTCTCTATCACTCTCTATCACACTCTGACGCTCTCTGGCGCTCTCAGACACTCTCTATCACTCTCTATCACTCTCTGACACTCTCTGACACTCTCCGACACTCTCTGGCACTCTCTGACACTCTCTGACACTCACTGACACTCTCAGACACACTCAATCACTCTCCATCACTCCCTGACACTCTCTGACACTCTCGGACACTCTCTATCACTCTCTGACTCTCTCTATAACTCTCTGACATTCTCAGACTCTCTCTATCACGACTGACACTCTCTATCACGCTCTGGCACTCTCTGACTATCTCTGTCACTCTTTGACACTCTCTGACACTCTCCATCACTCTCTGACACTCTCTGATACTCTCTGACTCTCTCAGACACTCTCTATCAATCTGTATCACTCTCTGACACTCTCTGACACTCTCTGACACTCTCGGACACTCTCGGACACTCTCAGACAGTCTCTATCACTCTCTATCACACCCTGACGCTCTCTGACGCTCTCAGACACTCTCTAACACTCTCTAACACTCTCTATCACTCTCTGACACGCTCTGGCACACTCAGACACTCTCTATCACTCTCTGACACTCACTGACACTCTCAGACACTCTCTGTCACTCTCTGTCACTCTCAGGCTCTCTCAGACATTCTCTATAATTCTCTATCATACTCTGACGCTCTCTGGCGCTCTCAGACACTCTCTATCACTCTCTATCACTCTCTGGCACTGTCTGACACTCTCTGACACTCACTGACACTCTCAGACACACTCAATC
Organism: Heterodontus francisci; assembly: GCF_036365525.1. Lineage (NCBI taxonomy): Eukaryota > Metazoa > Chordata > Chondrichthyes > Heterodontiformes > Heterodontidae > Heterodontus > Heterodontus francisci. The sequence continues at coordinate 15,637,246 of NC_090405.1, forward strand.
ACTCTCCATCACTCCCTGACACTCTCTGACACCCTCGGACACTCTCTATCACTCTCTGACTCTCTCTATAACTCTCTGAAATTCTCAGACTCTCTCTATCACTCTCTGACACTCTCTATCACGCTCTGGCACTCTCTGACTATCTCTGTCACTCTTTGACACTCTCTGACACTCTCCATCACTCTCTGACACTCTCTGATACTCTCCGACGCTCTCAGACACTCTCTATCAATCTGTATCACTCTCTGACACTCTCGGACACTCTCGGACACTCTCAGACACTCTCTATCACTCTCTATCACACTCTGACGCTCTCTGACGCTCTCAGACACTCTCTAACACTCTCTAACACTCTCTATCACTCTCTGACACGCTCTGGCACACTCAGACACACTCTATCACTCTCTTACACTCACTGACACTCTCAGACACTCTCTTTCACTCTCTATCACTCTCTGATACTCTCTATCACTCTCTGACACTCTCTATCGCTCTCTGACACTCTCTGACACACTCAATCACTCTCTATCACTCTTTGAAACTCTCTGACACTCTCTATCACTCTCTGACACTCTCTGATACTCTCTATCACTCTCTGACATTCTCTGTCACTCTCTATCACTCTCTGACACTCTCTATCACTCTCTGACACTCTCTGACACTCTCAGAGGCACTCTATCACTCTATCACTCACTGACGCTCTCAGACACTCTCTATCACTCTCTGACACTCACTGACACTCTCAGACTCGCTCTGTCACTTTCAGACACTCACTGACACTCTCATCCACTCTCTGTCACTCTCAGACACACTCTATCACTCTCTGACACTCTCTATCAACCTCTGACACTCTCTGACACACTCAGACACTCTGTGACACACTCTGACACTCTCTATCACTCTATGACACTCTCTGACGCTCTTCCTCACTCTCTATCACTCTCTGACACTCTCTATCACTCTCTTACACTCTCTGACACTCTCTATCACTCTCTGAATCTCTCTGACACTCTCAGAGGCTCTCTATCACTCTCTATCACTCTCTGACACTCACTGACACTCTCAGACACTCTATTTCACTCTCTGTCACTCTCAGACACTCTCATACAGTCTCTATCACTCTCTGACACTCTCTATCACTCTCTGACACTCTCTGACACACTCAATCACTCTCTATCACTCTCTGACACACTCTGACAGTCTCTATCACTCTATGACAATCTCTGACAATCTCTATCACTCTCTGTCACTCTCTGACACACTCTGACACTCTCTGACACTCTCTGACACTCTCAGACACTCTCTGTCACTCTCTATCACTCTCTGACACTCTGTCACTCTCTATCACTCTCTGACACTCTCTATCACTCTCTGACACTCTCTGACACTCTCACAGGCTCTCTATCACTCTGTATCACTCACTGACACTCTCAGACACTCTCTATCACTCTCTGACACACACTGACACTCTCAGACACTCTCTTTCACTCTCTGTCACTCTCAGACACTCTCAGACACTCTCTATCACTCTCTGACACTCTCTATCTCTCTCTGACTCTCTCTATCGCTCTCTGACACTCTCTGACACACTCAATCACTCTCTATCACTCCCTGACACACTCTGACACTCTCTGTCACTCTATGACATTCTTTGACACTCTCGATCACTCTCTATCACTCTCTGACAGACTCTGACACTCTCTGACACACTCAATCACTCTCTATCACACTCTGACACACTCTGACACTCTTTATCACTCCATGACATTCTCTGACACTCTCTATCACTCTCTATCACGCTCTGACACAATCTGACACCCTCTGACACACTCTGGCAATCTCTGACACTCTCTGACACTCTCTATCACTCTCTATCACTCTCTGACACTCTCTGACACTCTCTGACAATCTCAGAGGCTCTCTATCACTCTCTATCACTCTCTGACACACTCAGACACTCTCTATCAGTCTCTGACACTCACTGACACTCTCAGACTCTCTCTGTCACTCTCTATCACTCTCTGACACTCTCTGTCACTCTCTATCACTCTCTGACACTCTCTATCACTCTCTGACACTCTCTGACACTCTCACAGGCTCTCTATCACTCTGTATCACTCACTGACACTCTCAGACTCTCTCGATCACTCTCTGACACACACTGACACTCTCAGACACTCTCTTTCACTCTCTGTCACTCTCAGACACACTCAGACACTCTCTATCACTCTCTATCACCCTCTGACACACTCTGACACTCTCGGACACTCTCTGGCACCCTCTGACACTCTCTAACACTCACTGACACTCTCAGACACACTCAATCACTCTCTGTCACTCTTTGACACTCTCTGACACTCTCTATCACTCTCTGTCACTCTCTGACACACTCTGACACTCTCTATCACTCTCTGACACTCTCTGTCACTCTCTATCATTCTCTGACACTCTATATCACTCTCTGACACTCTCTGACACTCTCAGAGGCTCTCTATCACTCTCTATCACTCACTGACACTCTCAGACACTCTCTATCACTCTCTGACACTCACTGACACTCTCAGACTCTCTCTGTCACTTTCAGACACTCACTGACACTCTCAGACGCTCTCTGTCACTCTCAGACACACTCTATCACTCTCTGACACTCTCTGACACTCTCTATCACTCTCTGACACTCTCTGACACTCTCAGAGGCTCTCTATCACTCTCTATCACTCACTGACACTCTCAGACACTCTCTATCACTCTCTGACACTCACTGACACTCTCAGACGCTCTCTGTCACTCTCAGACACACTCTGACACTCTCTATCACTCTATGACACTCTCTGACGCTCTCCATCACTCTCTATCACTCTCTGACACACTCTATCACTCTCTTGCACTCTCTGACACTCTCTATCACTCTCTGAATCTCTCTGACACTCTCATAGGCTCTCTATCACACTCTATCACTCACTGACACTCTCAGACACTATCACTCTCTGACACTCACTGACACTCTCAGACACTCTATTTCACTCTCTGTCACTCTCAGACACTCTCATACAGTCTCTATCACTGTCTGACACTCTCTATCACTCTCTGACACTCTCTGACACACTCAATCACTCTCTATCACTCTCTATCACTCTCTGACACACTCTGACAGTCTCTACCACTCTATGACACTCTCTGACACTCTCTATCACTCTCTGACACTCACTGACACTCTCAGACATTCTCTGTCACTCTCAGGCACTCTCAGACACTCTCTATCACTCTCTGGCTCTCTCTGACACTCTCTGACACTCTCAGAAACACTGAATCACTCTTTGACACTCTCTGACACACTCTATCACTCTCTATCACTCCACGACTCAATCTGACACTCTCTGACATTCTCAGAGACTCTCTATCACTCTCTGTCACTCTCTATCACTCTCTGAAACTCTCTATCACTTTCTGACACTCTCAATCACTCGCTGACTCTCTCTGACACTGTCTGACACTCTCTGACACTCTCAAACACTCTCTATCATTCTCTGACACACTCTGACACTCTCAGACACTCTCTATCACTCTCTATCACTCTCTGACACTCTCTGGCACACACTGACACTCTCAGACACACTCTATCACACTCCGTATCACTCTCTGACACTCTCTGACACTCTCTTTCACTCTCTGACACTCTCTATCACTCTCTATCACTCTCTGACACTCTCTGAAACTCTCTATCACTCTCTATCACTCTCTGACACTCACTGACACTCTCTATCACTCTCTAACACTCTCTGACACGCTCTATCACACTCTGACACTCTCTATCACTCTGTATCACTCTCTGACACTCTCTGACACACTCTGACACACTCTGACACTCTCTGACACTCTCTGACACTCTCTATCACACTCTGACACTCTCTGACACTCTCAGAGGCTCTCTATCACTCTCTATCACTCTCTATCACTCTCTGACACTCTCTGACACTCTCCGACACTCTCTGGCACTCTCTGACACTCTCTGACACTCACTGACACTCTCAGACACACTCAATCACTCTCCATCACACCCTGACACTCTCTGACACTCTCGGACACTCTCTATCACTCTCTGACTCTCTCTATAACTCTCTGACATTCTCAGACTCTCTCTATCACTCTCTGACACTCTCTATCACGCTCTGGCACTCTCTGACTATCTCTGTCACTCTTTGACACTCTCTGACACTCTCCATCACTCTCTGACACTCTCTGATACTCTCTGACTCTCTCAGACACTCTCTATCAATCTGTATCACTCTCTGACACTCTCTGACACTCTCTGACACTCTCGGACACTCTCGGACTCTCTCAGACACTCTCTATCACTCTCTATCACACTCTGACGCTCTCTGACGCTCTCAGACACTCTCTAACACTCTCTAACACTCTCTATCACTCTCTGACACGCTCTGGCACACTCAGGCACTCTCTATCACTCTCTGACACTCACTGACACTCTCAGACACGCTCTGTCACTCTCTGTCACTCTCAGGCTCTCTCAGACATTCTCTATCATTCTCTATCACAGTCTGACGCTCTCTGGCGCTCTCAGACACTCTCTATCACTCTCTATCACTCTCTGGCACTCTCTGACACTCTCTGACACTCACTGACACTCTCAGACACACTCAATCACTCTCCATCACTCCCTGACACTCTCTGACACTCTCGGACACTCTCTATCAGTCTCTGACTCTCTCTATAACTCTCTGAAATTCTCAGACACTCTCTATCACTCTCTGACACTCTCTATCACGCTCTGGCACTCTCTGACTATCTCTGTCACTCTTTGACACTCTCTGACACTCTCCATCACTCTCTGACACTCTCTGATACTCTCCGACGCTCTCAGACACTCTCTATCAATCTGTATCACTCTCTGACACTCTCGGACACTCTCGGACACTCACTGACACTCTCTATCACTCTCTATCACACTCTGACGCTCTCTGACGCTCTCAGACACTCTCTAACACTCTCTAACACTCTCTATCAATCTCTGACACTCTCTGATACTCTCTATCACTCTCTGACACTCTCTGTCACTCTCTATTACTCTCTGACACTCTCTATCACTCTCTGACACTCTCTGACACTCTCAGAGGCTCTCTATCACTCTATCACTCACTGACACTCTCAGACACTCTCTATCACTCTCTGACACTCACTGACACTCTCAGACTCGCTCTGTCACTTTCAGACACTCACTGACACTCTCATCCGCTCTCTGTCACTCTCAGACACACTCTATCACTCTCTGACACTCTCTATCAATCTCTGACACTCTCTGACACACTCAGACACTCTGTGACACACTCTGACACTCTCTATCACTCTATGACACTCTCTGACGCTCTTCCTCACTCTCTATCACTCTCTGACACTCTCTATCACTCTCTTACACTCTCTGACACTCTCTATCACTCTCTGACACTCTCTGACACACTCAGACACTCTGTGACACACTCTGACACTCTCTATCACTCTATGACACTCTCTGACGCTCTCCATCACTCTCTATCACTCTCTGACACTCTCTATCACTCTCTTACACTCTCTGACACTCTCTATCACTCTCTGAATCTCTCTGACACTCTCAGAGGCTCTCTATCACTCTCTATCACTCTCTGACACTCACTGACACTCTCAGACACTCTATTTCACTCTCTGTCACTCTCAGACACTCTCATACAGTCTCTATCACTCTCTGACACTCTCTATCACTCTCTGACACTCTCTGACACACTCAATCACTCTCTATCACTCTCTGACACACTCTGACTGTCTCTATCACTCTATGACACTCTCTGACACTCTCTATCACTCTCTGTCACTCTCTGACACACTCTGACACTCTCTGACACTCTCTGACACTCTCAGACACTCTCTGTCACTCTCTATCACTCTCTGACACTCTGTCACTCTCTATCACTCTCTGACACTCTCTATCACTCTCTGACACTCTCTGACACTCTCACAGGCTCTCTATCACTCTGTATCACTCACTGACACTCTCAGACACTCTCTATCGCTCTCTGACACACACTGACACTCTCAGACACTCTCTTTCACTCTCTGTCACTCTCAGACACTCTCAGACACTCTCTATCACTCTCTGACACTCTCTATCTCTCTCTGACTCTCTCTATCGCTCTCTGACACTCTCTGACACACTCAATCACTCTCTATCACTCCCTGACACACTCTGACACTCTCTGTCACTCTATGACATTCTCTGACACTCTCGATCACTCTCTATCACTCTCTGACAGACTCTGACACTCTCTGACACACTCAATCACTCTCTATCACACTCTGACACACTCTGACACTCTCTATCACTCCATGACATTCTCTGACACTCTCTATCACTCTCTATCACGCTCTGACACAATCTGACACCCTCTGACACACTCTGGCAATCTCTGACACTCTCTGACACTCTCTATCACTCTCTATCACTCTCTGACACTCTCTGACACTCTCTGACAATCTCAGAGGCTCTCTATCACTCTCTATCACTCTCTGACACACTCAGACACTCTCTATCACTCTCTGACACTCACTGACACTCTCAGACACTCTCTGTCACTCTCTATCACTCTCTGACACTCTCTGTCACTCTCTATCACTCTCTGACACTCTCTATCACTCTCTGACACTCTCTGACACTCTCACAGGCTCTCTATCACTCTGTATCACTCACTGACACTCTCAGACACTCTCTATCACTCTCTGACACACACTGACACTCTCAGACACTCTCTTTCACTCTCTGTCACTCTCAGACACACTCAGACACTTTCTATCACTCTCTGGCACTCTCTATCTCTCTCTGACTCTCTCTATCGCTCTCTGACACTCTCTGACACTCTCTGACAATCTCAGAGGCTCTCTATCACTCTCTATCACTCTCTGACACACTCAGACACTCTCTATCACTCTCTGACACTCACTGACACTCTCAGACACTCTCTGTCACTCTCTGTCACTCTCAGGCTCTCTCAGACATACTCTTTCACTCTCTATCACACTCTGACGCTCTCTGACGCTCTCAGACACTCTCTATCACTCTCTGTCACTCTCTGACACTCTCTGACTCTCTCTGACTCTCTCCGACACTCTCTGGCACTCTCTGACACTCACTGACACTCTCAGACACACTCAATCACTCTCTATCACTCTTTGACACTCTCTGACACTCTCTATCACTCTCTGACACTCTCTATCACTCTCTGACACTCTCTGACACTCTCAGAGGCTCTCTATCACTCTCTATCACTCACTGACACTATCAGACACTCTCGATCACTCTCTGACACTCACTGACACTCTCAGACTCTCTCTGTCACTTTCAGACACTCAGTGACACTCTCAGACGCTCTCTGTCACTCTCAGACACACTCTATCACTCTCTGACACTCTCTATCAATCTCTGACACTCTCTGACACACTCAGACACTCTGTGACACACTCTAACACTCTCTATCACTCTATGACACTCTCTGACGCTCTCCATCACTCTCTATCACTCTATGACACTCTCTATCACTCTCTTACACTCTCTGACACTCTCTATCACTCTCTGAATCTCTCTGACACTCTCAGAGGCTCTCTATCACACTCTATCACTCACTGACACTCTCAGACACTATCACTCTCTGACACTCACTGACACTCTCAGACACTCTATTTCACTCTCTGTCACTCTCAGACACTCTCATACAGTCTCTATCACTCTCTGACACTCTCTATCACTCTCTGACACTCTCTGACACACTCAATCACTCTCTATCACTCTCTGACACACTCTGACTGTCTCTATCACTCTATGACACTCTCTGACACACTCTGTCACTCTCTGACACTCTCTGACACTCTCTGACACTCTCTGACACTCTCAGACACTCTCTGTCACTCTCTGTCACTCTCAGGCTCTCTCAGACATACTCTTTCACTCTCTATCACACTCTGACGCTCTCTGACGCTCTCAGACACTCTCTATCACTCTCTGTCACTCTCTGACACTCTCTGACTCTCTCCGACACTCTCTGGCACTCTCTGACACTCACTGACACTCTCAGACACAATCAATCACTCTCTATCACTCTTTGACACTCTCTGACACTCTCTATCACTCTCTGTCACTCTCTGACACACTCTGACACTCTCTATCACTCTCTGACACTCTCTGTCACTCTCTATCACTCTCTGACTCTCTCCGACACTCTCTGGCACTCTCTGACACTCACTGACACTCTCAGACACACTCAATCACTCTCTATCACTCTTTGACACTCTCTGACACTCTCTATCACTCTCTGTCACTCTCTGACACACTCTGACACTCTCTATCACTCTATGACACTCTCTGACGCTCTCCATCACTCTCTATCACTCTATGACACTCTCTATCACTCTCTTACACTCTCTGACACTCTCTATCACTCTCTGAATCTCTCTGACACTCTCAGAGGCTCTCTATCACACTCTATCACTCACTGACACTCTCAGACACTATCACTCTCTGACACTCACTGACACTCTCAGACACTCTATTTCACTCTCTGTCACTCTCAGACACTCTCATACAGTCTCTATCACTCTCTGACACTCTCTATCACTCTCTGACACTCACTGACACACTCAATCACTCTCTATCACTCTCTGACACACTCTGACTGTCTCTATCACTCTATGACACTCTCTGACACTCTCTATCACTCTCTGTCACTCTCTGACACACTCTGACACTCTCTGACACTCTCTGACACTCTCAGACACTCTCTGTCACTCTCTATCACTCTCTGACACTCTGTCACTCTCTATCACTCTCTGACACTCTCTATCACTCTCTGACACTCTCTGACACTCTCACAGGCTCTCTATCACTCTGTATCACTCACTGACACTCTCAGACACTCTCTATCGCTCTCTGACACACACTGACACTCTCAGACACTCTCTTTCACTCTCTGTCACTCTCAGACACTCTCAGACACTCTCTATCACTCTCTGACACTCTCTATCTCTCTCTGACTCTCTCTATCGCTCTCTGACACTCTCTGACACACTCAATCACTCTCTATCACTCCCTGACACACTCTGACACTCTCTGTCACTCTATGACATTCTCTGACACTCTCGATCACTCTCTATCACTCTCTGACAGACTCTGACACTCTCTGACACACTCAATCACTCTCTATCACACTCTGACACACTCTGACACTCTCTATCACTCCATGACATTCTCTGACACTCTCTATCACTCTCTATCACGCTCTGACACAATCTGACACCCTCTGACACACTCTGGCAATCTCTGACACTCTCTGACACTCTCTATCACTCTCTATCACTCTCTGACACTCTCTGACACTCTCTGACAATCTCAGAGGCTCTCTATCACTCGCTATCACTCTCTGACACACTCAGACACTCTCTATCACTCTCTGACACTCACTGACACTCTCAGACACTCTCTGTCACTCTCTATCACTCTCTGACACTCTCTGTCACTCTCTATCACTCTCTGACACTCTCTGTCACTCTCTGACACTCTCTGACACTCTCACAGGCTCTCTATCACTCTGTATCACTCACTGACACTCTCAGACACTCTCTATCACTCTCTGACACACACTGACACTCTCAGACACTCTCTTTCACTCTCTGTCACTCTCAGACACACTCAGACACTCTCTATCACTCTCTGGCACTCTCTATCTCTCTCTGACTCTCTCTATCGCTCTCTGACACTCTCTGACACTCTCTGACAATCTCAGAGGCTCTCTATCACTCTCTATCACTCTCTGACACACTCAGACACTCTCTATCACTCTCTGACACTCACTGACACTCTCAGACACTCTCTGTCACTCTCTGTCACTCTCAGGCTCTCTCAGACATACTCTTTCACTCTCTATCACACTCTGACGCTCTCTGACGCTCTCAGACACTCTCTATCACTCTCTGTCACTCTCTGACACTCTCTGACTCTCTCTGACTCTCTCCGACACTCTCTGGCACTCTCTGACACTCACTGACACTCTCAGACACACTCAATCACTCTCTATCACTCTTTGACACTCTCTGACACTCTCTATCACTCTCTGACACTCTCTATCACTCTCTGACACTCTCTGACACTCTCAGAGGCTCTCTATCACTCTCTATCACTCACTGACACTATCAGACACTCTCTATCACTCTCTGACACTCACTGACACTCTCAGACTCTCTCTGTCACTTTCAGACACTCAGTGACACTCTCAGACGCTCTCTGTCACTCTCAGACACACTCTATCACTCTCTGACACTCTCTATCAATCTCTGACACTCTCTGACACACTCAGACACTCTGTGACACACTCTAACACTCTCTATCACTCTATGACACTCTCTGACGCTCTCCATCACTCTCTATCACTCTATGACACTCTCTATCACTCTCTTACACTCTCTGACACTCTCTATCACTCTCTGAATCTCTCTGACACTCTCAGAGGCTCTCTATCACACTCTATCACTCACTGACACTCTCAGACACTATCACTCTCTGACACTCACTGACACTCTCAGACACTCTATTTCACTCTCTGTCACTCTCAGACACTCTCATACAGTCTCTATCACTCTCTGACACTCTCTATCACTCTCTGACACTCTCTGACACACTCAATCACTCTCTATCACTCTCTGACACACTCTGACTGTCTCTATCACTCTATGACACTCTCTGACACACTCTGTCACTCTCTGACACTCTCTGACACTCTCTGACACTCTCTGACACTCTCAGACACACTCAGACACTCTCTATCACTCTGACACTCACTGACACTCTCAGACACTCCCTGTCACTCTCAGGCTCTCTCAGACATACTCTTTCACTCTCTATCACACTCTGACTCTCTCTGACGCTCTCAGACACTCTCTATCACTCTCTGTCACTCTCTGACACTCTCTGACTCTCTCCGACACTCTCTGGCACTCTCTGACACTCACTGACACTCTCAGACACACTCAATCACTCTCTATCACTCTTTGACACTCTCTGACACACTCTGACACTCTCTATCACTCTCTGACACTCTCTGTCACTCTCTATCACTCTCTGACTCTCTCCGACACTCTCTGGCACTCTCTGACACTCACTGACACTCTCAGACACACTCAATCACTCTTTATCACTCTTTGACACTCTCTGACACTCTCTATCACTCTCTGTCACTCTCTGACACACTCTGACACTCTCTATCACTCTATGACACTCTCTGACGCTCTCCATCACTCTCTATCACTCTATGACACTCTCTATCACTCTCTTACACTCTCTGACACTCTCTATCACTCTCTGAATCTCTCTGACACTCTCAGAGGCTCTCTATCACACTCTATCACTCACTGACACTCTCAGACACTATCACTCTCTGACACTCACTGACACTCTCAGACACTCTATTTCACTCTCTGTCACTCTCAGACACTCTCATACAGTCTCTATCACTCTCTGACACTCTCTATCACTCTCTGACACTCACTGACACACTCAATCACTCTCTATCACTCTCTGACACACTCTGACTGTCTCTATCACTCTATGACACTCTCTGACACTCTCTATCACTCTCTGTCACTCTCTGACACACTCTGACACTCTCTGACACTCTCTGACACTCTCAGACACTCTCTGTCACTCTCTATCACTCTCTGACACTCTGTCACTCTCTATCACTCTCTGACACTCTCTATCACTCTCTGACACTCTCTGACACTCTCACAGGCTCTCTATCACTCTGTATCACTCACTGACACTCTCAGACACTCTCTATCGCTCTCTGACACACACTGACACTCTCAGACACTCTCTTTCACTCTCTGTCACTCTCAGACACTCTCAGACACTCTCTATCACTCTCTGACACTCTCTATCTCTCTCTGACTCTCTCTATCGCTCTCTGACACTCTCTGACACACTCAATCACTCTCTATCACTCCCTGACACACTCTGACACTCTCTGTCACTCTATGACATTCTCTGACACTCTCGATCACTCTCTATCACTCTCTGACAGACTCTGACACTCTCTGACACACTCAATCACTCTCTATCACACTCTGACACACTCTGACACTCTCTATCACTCCATGACATTCTCTGACACTCTCTATCACTCTCTATCACGCTCTGACACAATCTGACACCCTCTGACACACTCTGGCAATCTCTGACACTCTCTGACACTCTCTATCACTCTCTATCACTCTCTGACACTCTCTGACACTCTCTGACAATCTCAGAGGCTCTCTATCACTCTCTATCACTCTCTGACACACTCAGACACTCTCTATCACTCTCTGACACTCACTGACACTCTCAGACACTCTCTGTCACTCTCTATCACTCTCTGACACTCTCTGTCACTCTCTATCACTCTCTGACACTCTCTATCACTCTCTGACACTCTCTGACACTCTCACAGGCTCTCTATCACTCTGTATCACTCACTGACACTCTCAGACACTCTCTATCACTCTCTGACACACACTGACACTCTCAGACACTCTCTTTCACTCTCTGTCACTCTCAGACACACTCAGACACTCTCTATCACTCTCTGGCACTCTCTATCTCTCTCTGACTCTCTCTATCGCTCTCTGACACTCTCTGACACTCTCTGACAATCTCAGAGGCTCTCTATCACTCTCTATCACTCTCTGACACACTCAGACACTCTCTATCACTCTCTGACACTCACTGACACTCTCAGACACTCTCTGTCACTCTCTGTCACTCTCAGGCTCTCTCAGACATACTCTTTCACTCTCATTCACACTCTGACGCTCTCTGACGCTCTCAGACACTCTCTATCACTCTCTGTCACTCTCTGACACTCTCTGACTCTCTCCGACACTCTCTGGCACTCTCTGACACTCACTGACACTCTCAGACACACTCAATCACTCTCTATCACTCTTTGACACTCTCTGACACTCTCTATCACTCTCTGTCACTCTCTGACACACTCTGACACTCTCTATCACTCTCTGACACTCTCTGTCACTCTCTATCACTCTCTGACACTCTCTATCACTCTCTGACACTCTCTGACACTCTCAGAGGCTCTCTATCACTCTCTATCACTCACTGACACTATCAGACACTCTCGATCACTCTCTGACACTCACTGACACTCTCAGACTCTCTCTGTCACTTTCAGACACTCAGTGACACTCTCAGACGCTCTCTGTCACTCTCAGACACACTCTATCACTCTCTGACACTCTCTATCAATCTCTGACACTCTCTGACACACTCAGACACTCTGTGACACACTCTGACACTCTCTATCACTCTATGACACTCTCTGACGCTCTCCATCACTCTCTATCACTCTATGACACTCTCTATCACTCTCTTACACTCTCTGACACTCTCTATCACTCTCTGAATCTCTCTGACACTCTCAGAGGATCTCTATCACACTCTATCACTCACTGACACTCTCAGACACTATCACTCTCTGACACTCACTGACACTCTCAGACACTCTATTTCACTCTCTGTCACTCTCAGACACTCTCATACAGTCTCTATCACTCTCTGACACTCTCTATCACTCTCTGACACTCTCTGACACACTCAATCACTCTCTATCACTCTCTGACACACTCTGACTGTCTCTATCACTCTATGACACTCTCTGACACACTCTATCACTCTCTGTCACTCTCTGACACACTCTGACACTCTCTGACACTCTCTGACACTCTCAGACACTCCCTGTCACTCTCTATCTCTCTCTGACACTCTCTGTCACTCTCTATCATTCTCTGACACTCTCTATCACTCTCTGACACTCTCTGACACTCTCACAGGCTCTCTATCACTCTCTATCACTCACTGACACTCTCAGACACTCTCTATCACTCTCTGACACACACTGACACTCTCAGACACTCTCTTTCACTCTCTGTCACTCTCAGACACTCTCTATCACTCTCTGACACTCTCTATCTCTCTCTGACTCTCTCTAACGCTCTCTGACACTCTCTGACACACTCAATCACTCTCTATCACTCCCTGACACACTCTGACACTTTCTATCACTCTATGACATTCTCTGACACTCTCGATCACTCTCTATCACTCTCTGACAGACTCTGACACTCTCTGACACACGCAATCACTCTCTATCACTCTCTGACACACTCTGGCAATCTCTGACACTCTCTGACACTCTCTGACACTGTCTATCACTCTCTATCACTCTCTGACACTCTCTGACAATCTCAGAGGCTCTCTATCACTCTCTATCACTCTCTGACACACTCAGACACTCTCTAGCACTCTCTGACACTCACTGACACTCTCAGACACTCTCTGTCACTCTCTGTCACTCTCAGGCTCTCTCAGACATACTCTATAACTCTCTATCACACTCTGAAGCTCTCTGACGCTCTCAGACACTCTCTATCACTCTCTATCACTCTCTGACACTCTCTGACACTCTCCGACACTCTCTGGCACTCTCTGACACTCTCTGACACTCACTGAAACTCTCAGACACACTCAATCACTCTCCATCACTCCCTGACACTCTCTGACACTCTCGGACACTCTCTATCACTCTCTGACACTCTCTATCACTCTCTGACATTCTCAGACTCTCTCTATCACTCTCTGACACTCTCTATCACGCTCTGGCACTCTCTGACAATCTCTGTCACTCTATGACACTCTCTGACACTCTCCATCACTCTCTGACACTCTCTGATACTCACCGACGCTCTCAGACACTCTCTATCAATCTGTATCACTCTCTGACACTCTCTGACACTCTCGGACACTCTCTATCACACTCTGACGCTCTCTGACGCTCTCTGACGCTCTCAGACACTCTCTAACACTCTCTAACACTCTCTATCACTCTCTGACACGCTCTGGCACACTCAGACACTCTCTATCACTCTCTTACACTCACTGACACTCTCAGACACTCTCTTTCACTCTCTGTCACTCTCAGATACTCTCAGACACTCTCTATCACTCTCTGACACTCTCTATCACTCTCTGACACTCTCTATCGCTCTCTGACACTCTCTGACACACCCAATCACTCTCTATCACTCTTTGACACTCTCTGACACTCTCTATCACTCTCTGTCACTCTCTGACACTCTCAGACACACTATTTCACTCTCTGTCACTCTCAGACACTCTCATACAGTCTCTATCACTCTCTGACACTCTCTATCACTCTCTGACACTCTCAGACACTCTCTTTCACTCTCTGTCACTCTCAGACACTCTCTATCACTCTCTGACACTCTCTATCACTCTCTGACACTCTCTGTCACTCTCTACCACTCTCTGACACTCTCTATCACTCTCTGACACTCTCTGACAATCTCAGAGGCTCTCTATCACTCTCTATCACTCTCTGACACTCTCAGACACTCTCTATCACTCTCTGACACTCACTGACACTTTCAGACTCTCTCTGTCACTTTCAGACACTCACTGACACTCTCAGACGCTCTCTGTCACTCTCAGACACACTCTATCACTCTCTGACACTCTCTGACACCCTCTATCAATCTCTGACACTCTCTGACACACTCAGACACTCTGTGACACACTCTGACACTCTCTATCACTCTATGAAACTATCTGAAGCTCTCTATCACTCTCTATCACTCTCTGACACTCTCTATCACTCTCTTACACTCTCTGACACTCTCTATCACTCTCTGACACTCTCTGACACTCTCAGAGGCTCTCCATCACTCTCTATCACTCACTGACACTCTCAGACACTCTCTATCACTCTCTGACACACACTGACACTCTCAGACACTCCCTTTCACTCTCTGTCACTCTCAGACACTCTCTATCACTCTCTGACACTCTATATCTCTCTCTGACACTCTCTATCGCTCTCTGATACTCTCTGACACACTCAATCACTCTCTATCACTCTCTGACACACTCTGACACTCTCTATCACTCTATGACATTCTCTGACACTCTCGATCACTCTCTATCACTCTCTGACAGACTCTGACACTCTCTATCACTCTCAGACACTCTCTGTCACTCTCTATCACTCTCTGACACTCTATCACTCTCTGACACTCTCTATCACTCTCTATCACTCTCTGACACTCTCTATCACTCGCTGACACTCTCTGACACTCTCTATCACACTCTGACACTGTCTGACACTCTCCATCACTCAATGACACACTCTGAAACTCTCTATCACTCTCTATCACTCTCCATCACTTTCTGACACTCTCAATCACTCTCTGACTCTCTTTGACACTCTCTGACACTCTCTGACACTCTCAGACACTCTCTATCACTCTCTATCACTCTCTGACACACTCTGACACTCACAGACACACTCTATCACACTCCGTATCACTCTCTGACACTCTCTGACACTCTCTATCACTCTCTGACAGTCTCTATCTCTCTCTGACACTCTCTATCGCTCTCTGACACCCCTCTGACACTCTCTGACACGCTCAATCACTCTCTATCACTCTTTGACACTCTCTGACACTCTCTATCACTCTCTGTCACTCTCTGACACACTCTGACACTCTCTGACAATCTCTATCACTCTCTGACACTCTCTATCACTCTCTGACACTCTCTGTCACTCTCTATCACTCTCGGACACTCTCTATCACTCTCTGACACTCTCTGACAATCTCAGAGGCTCTCTATCACTCTCTATCATTCACTGACACTCTCAGACACTCTCTGTCACTTTCAGACACTCACTGACACTCTCAGACGCTCTCTGTCACTCTCAGACACACTCCATCACTCTCTGACACTCTCTGACACTCTCTATTAATCTCTGACAATCTCTATCAATCTCTGACACTCTCTGACACACTCAGACACTCTGTGACACACACTGACACTCTCTATCACTCTATGACACTATCTGAAGCTCTCTAACTCTCTCTATCACTCTCTGACACTCTCTATCACTCTCCTACACTCTCTGACACTCTCAGACACTCTCTATCACTCTCTGACACTCACTGACACTCTCAGACTCTCTCTGTCACTTTCAGACACTCACTGACACTCTCAGACGCTCTCTGTCACTCTCAGACACACTCTATCACTCTCTGACACTCTCTGACACTCTCTATCAATCTCTGACACTCTCTGACACACTCAGACACTCTGTGACACACTCTGACACTCTCTATCACTCTATGAAACTCTCTGAAGCTCTCTATCACTCTCTATCACTCTCTGACACTCTCTATCACTCTCTTACACTCTCTGTCACTCTCTATTACTCTCTGAATCTCTCTGACACTCTCAGAGGCTCTCTATCACACTCTATCACTCACTGACACTCTCAGACACTCTCTATCACTCTCTGACACTCACTGACACTCTCAGACACTCTATTTCACTCTCTGTCACTCTCAGACACTCTCAAACAGTCTCTATCACTCTCTGACACTCTCTATCACTCTCTGACACTCTCTGACATACTCAATCACTCTCTATCACTCTCTGACACACTCTGACTGTCTCTATCACTCTATGACACTTTCTAACACTCTCTATCACTCTCTGTCACTCTCTGACACACTCTGACACTCTCTGACACTCTCAGACACGCTCTGTCACTCTCTATCACTCTCTGACACTCTCTGTCACTCTCTGTCACTCTCTATCACTCTCTGACACTCTCTGTCACTCTCTATCACTCTCTGACACTCTCTATCAATCTCTGACACTCTCTGACACTCTCAGAGGCTCTCCATCACTCTCTATCACTCACTGACACTCTCAGACACTCTCTATCACTCTCTGACACACACTGACACTCTCAGACACTCCCTTTCACTGTCTGTCACTCTCAGACGCTCTCAGACACTCTCTATCACTCTCTGACACTGTCTATCTCTCTTTGACACTCTCTATCGCTCTCTGATACTCTCTGACACACTCAATCACTCTCTATCACTCTCTGACACACTCTGACACTCTCTATCACTCTATGACATTCTCTGACACTCTCGATCACTCTCTATCACTCTCTGACAGACTCTGACACTCTCTATCACTCTCAGACACTCTCTGTCACTCTCTATCACTCTCTGACAATCTATCACTCTCTGACACTCTCTATCACTCTCTATCAATCTCTGACACTCTCTATCACTCGCTGACACTCTCTGACACTCTCTATCACACTCTGACACTGTCTGACACTCTCCATCACTCAATGACACACTCTGAAACTCTCTATCACTCTCTATCACTCTCCATCACTTTCTGACACTCTCAATCACTCTCTGACTCTCTTTGACACTCTCTGACACTCTCTGACAATCTCATGCACTCTATATCACTCTCTGACACTCTCTGACACTCTCAGACACTCTCTATCACTCTCTATCACTCTCTGACACACTCTGACACTCACAGACACACTCTATCACACTCCGTATCACTCTCTGACACTCTCTATCACTCTCTGACACTCTCTATCTCTCTCTGACACTCTCTATCGCTCTCTGACACTCTCTGACACGCTCAATCACTCTCTATCACTCTTTGACACTCTCTGACACTCTCTATCACTCTCTGTCACTCTCTGACACACTCTGACACTCTCTGACAATCTCTATCACTCTCTGACACTCTCTATCACTCTCTGACACTCTCTGTCACTCTCTATCACTCTCTGACACTCTCTATCACTCTCTGACACTCTCTGACAATCTCAGAGGCTCTCTATCACTCTCTATCACTCACTGACACTCTCAGACACTCTCTATCACTCTCTGACACTCACTGACACTCTCAGACTCTCTCTGTCACTTTCAGACACTCACTGACACTCTCAGACGCTCTCTGTCACTCTCAGACACACTCCATCACTCTCTGACACTCTCTGACACTCTCTATCAATCTCTGACACTCTCGATCAATCTCTGACACTCTCTGACACACTCAGACACTCTGTGACACACTCTGACACTCTCTATCACTCTATGACACTCTCTGAAGCTCTCTATCACTCTCTATCACTCTCTGACACTCTCTATCACTCTCTTACACACTCTGACACTCTCAGACACTCTCTATCACTCTCTGACACTCACTGACACTCTCAGACTCTCTCTGTCACTTTCAGACACTCACTGACACTCTCAGACGCTCTCTGTCACTCTCAGACACACTCTATCACTCTCTGACACTCTCTGACACTCTCTATCAATCTCTGACACTCTCTGACACACTCAGACACTCTGTGACACACTCTGACACTCTCTATCACTCTCTGAAACTCTCTGAAGCTCTCTATCACTCTCTATCACTCTCTGACACTTTTTATCACTCTCTTACACTCTCTGACACTCTCTATTACTCTCTGAATCTCTCTGACACTCTCAGAGGATCTCTATCACACTCTATCACTCACTGACACTCTCAGACACTCTCTATCACTCTCTGACACTCACTGACACTCTCAGACACTCTATTTCACTCTCTGTCACACTCAGACACTCTCAAACAGTCTCTATCACTCTCTGACACGCTCTATCACTCTCTGACACTCTCTGACACACTCAATCACTCTCTATCACTCTCTGACACACTCTGACTGTCTCTATCACTCTATGACACTCTCTGACACTCTCTATCACTCTCTGTCACTCTCTGACACACTCTGACACTCTCTGACACTCTCAGACACTCTCTGTCACTCTCTATCACTCTCTGACACTCTCTGTCACTCTCTGTCACTCTCTATCACTCTCTGACAATCTCTGTCACTCTCTATCACTCTCTGACACTCTCTATCACTCTCTGACACTCTCTGACACTCTCAGAGGCTCTCCATCACTCTCTATCACTCACTGACACTCTCAGACACTCTCTATCACTCTCTGACACACACTGACACTCTCAGACACTCCCTTTCACTGTCTGTCACTCTCAGACACTCTCAGACACTCTCTATCACTCTCTGACACTCTCTATCTCTCTCTGACACTCTCTATCGCTCTCTGATACTCTCTGACACACTCAATCACTCTCTATCACTCTCTGACACACTCTGACACTCTCTATCACTCTATGACATTCTCTGACACTCTCGATCACTCTCTATCACTCTCTGACAGACTCTGACACTCTCTATCACTCTCAGACACTCTCTGTCACTCTCTATCACTCTCTGACACTCTATCACTCTCTGACACTCTCTATCACTCTCTATCACTCTCTGACACTCTCTATCACTCGCTGACACTCTCTGACACTCTCTATCACACTCTGACACTGTCTGACACTCTCCATCACTCAATGACACACTCTGAAACTCTCTATCACTCTCTATCACTCTCCATCACTTTCTGACACTCTCAATCACTCTCTGACTCTCTTTGACACTCTCTGACACTCTCTGACACTCTCTGACACTCTCATGCACTCTCTATCACTCTCTGACAATCTCTGACACTCTCAGACACTCTCTATCACTCTCTATCACTCTCTGACACACTCTGACACTCACAGACACACTCTATCACACTCCGTATCACTCTCTGACACTCTCTGACACTCTCTATCACTCTCTGACACTCTCTATCTCTCTCTGACACTCTCTATCGCTCTCTGACACTCTCTGACACTCTCTGACACGCTCAATCACTCTCTATCACTCTTTGACACTCTCTGACACTCTCTATCACTCTCTGTCACTCTCTGACACACTCTGACACTCTCTGACAATCTCTATCACTCTCTGACACTCTCTATCACTCTCTGACACTCTCTGTCACTCTCTATCACTCTCTGACACTCTCTATCACTCTCTGACACTCTCTGACAATCTCAGAGGCTCTCTATCACTCTCTATCACTCACTGACACTCTCAGACACTCTCTATCACTCTCTATCACTCTCTGACACACTCTGACACTCACAGACACACTCTATCACACTCCGTATCACTCTCTGACACTCTCTATCACTCTCTGACACTCTCTATCTCTCTCTGACACTCTCTATCGCTCTCTGACACTCTCTGACACGCTCAATCACTCTCTATCACTCTTTGACACTCTCTGACACTCTCTATCACTCTCTGTCACTCTCTGACACACTCTGACACTCTCTGACAATCTCTATCACTCTCTGACACTCTCTATCACTCTCTGACACTCTCTGTCACTCTCTATCACTCTCTGACACTCTCTATCACTCTCTGACACTCTCTGACAATCTCAGAGGCTCTCTATCACTCTCTATCACTCACTGACACTCTCAGACACTCTCTATCACTCTCTGACACTCACTGACACTCTCAGACTCTCTCTGTCACTTTCAGACACTCACTGACACTCTCAGACGCTCTCTGTCACTCTCAGACACACTCCATCACTCTCTGACACTCTCTGACACTCTCTATCAATCTCTGACACTCTCGATCAATCTCTGACACTCTCTGACACACTCAGACACTCTGTGACACACTCTGACACTCTCTATCACTCTATGACACTCTCTGAAGCTCTCTATCACTCTCTATCACTCTCTGACACTCTCTATCACTCTCTTACACTCTCTGACACTCTCAGACACTCTCTATCACTCTCTGACACTCACTGACACTCTCAGACTCTCTCTGTCACTTTCAGACACTCACTGACACTCTCAGACGCTCTCTGTCACTCTCAGACACACTCTATCACTCTCTGACACTCTCTGACACTCTCTATCAATCTCTGACACTCTCTGACACACTCAGACACTCTGTGACACACTCTGACACTCTCTATCACTCTCTGAAACTCTCTGAAGCTCTCTATCACTCTCTATCACTCTCTGACACTTTTTATCACTCTCTTACACTCTCTGACACTCTCTATTACTCTCTGAATCTCTCTGACACTCTCAGAGGATCTCTATCACACTCTATCACTCACTGACACTCTCAGACACTCTCTATCACTCTCTGACACTCACTGACACTCTCAGACACTCTATTTCACTCTCTGTCACACTCAGACACTCTCAAACAGTCTCTATCACTCTCTGACACGCTCTATCACTCTCTGACACTCTCTGACACACTCAATCACTCTCTATCACTCTCTGACACACTCTGACTGTCTCTATCACTCTATGACACTCTCTGACACTCTCTATCACTCTCTGTCACTCTCTGACACACTCTGACACTCTCTGACACTCTCAGACACTCTCTGTCACTCTCTATCACTCTCTGACACTCTCTGTCACTCTCTGTCACTCTCTATCACTCTCTGACAATCTCTGTCACTCTCCATCACTCTCTGACACTCTCTATCACTCTCTGACACTCTCTGACACTCTCAGAGGCTCTCCATCACTCTCTATCACTCACTGACACTCTCAGACACTCTCTATCACTCTCTGACACACACTGACACTCTCAGACACTCCCTTTCACTGTCTGTCACTCTCAGACACTCTCAGACACTCTCTATCACTCTCTGACACTCTCTATCTCTCTCTGACACTCTCTATCGCTCTCTGATACTCTCTGACACACTCAATCACTCTCTATCACTCTCTGACACACTCTGACACTCTCTATCACTCTATGACATTCTCTGACACTCTCGATCACTCTCTATCACTCTCTGACAGACTCTGACACTCTCTATCACTCTCAGACACTCTCTGTCACTCTCTATCACTCTCTGACACTCTATCACTCTCTGACACTCTCTATCACTCTCTATCACTCTCTGACACTCTCTATCACTCGCTGACACTCTCTGACACTCTCTATCACACTCTGACACTGTCTGACACTCTCCATCACTCAATGACACACTCTGAAACTCTCTATCACTCTCTATCACTCTCCATCACTTTCTGACACTCTCAATCACTCTCTGACTCTCTTTGACACTCTCTGACACTCTCTGACACTCTCTGACACTCTCATGCACTCTCTATCACTCTCTGACAATCTCTGACACTCTCAGACACTCTCTATCACTCTCTATCACTCTCTGACACACTCTGACACTCACAGACACACTCTATCACACTCCGTATCACTCTCTGACACTCTCTGACACTCTCTATCACTCTCTGACACTCTCTATCTCTCTCTGACACTCTCTATCGCTCTCTGACACTCTCTGACACTCTCTGACACGCTCAATCACTCTCTATCACTCTTTGACACTCTCTGACAATCTCTATCACTCTCTGTCACTCTCTGACACACTCTGACACTCTCTGACAATCTCTATCACTCTCTGACACTCTCTATCACTCTCTGACACTCTCTGTCACTCTCTATCACTCTCTGACACTCTCTATCACTCTCTGACACTCTCTGACAATCTCAGAGGCTCTCTATCACTCTCTATCACTCACTGACACTCTCAGACACTCTCTATCACTCTCTATCACTCTCTGACACACTCTGACACTCACAGACACACTCTATCACACTCCGTATCACTCTCTGACACTCTCTATCACTCTCTGACACTCTCTATCTCTCTCTGACACTCTCTATCGCTCTCTGACACTCTCTGACACGCTCAATCACTCTCTATCACTCTTTGACACTCTCTGACACTCTCTATCACTCTCTGTCACTCTCTGACACACTCTGACACTCTCTGACAATCTCTATCACTCTCTGACACTCTCTATCACTCTCTGACACTCTCTGTCACTCTCTATCACTCTCTGACACTCTCTATCACTCTCTGACACTCTCTGACAATCTCAGAGGCTCTCTATCACTCTCTATCACTCACTGACACTCTCAGACACTCTCTATCACTCTCTGACACTCACTGACACTCTCAGACTCTCTCTGTCACTTTCAGACACTCACTGACACTCTCAGACGCTCTCTGTCACTCTCAGACACACTCCATCACTCTCTGACACTCTCTGACACTCTCTATCAATCTCTGACACTCTCGATCAATCTCTGACACTCTCTGACACACTCAGACACTCTGTGACACACTCTGACACTCTCTATCACTCTATGACACTCTCTGAAGCTCTCTATCACTCTCTATCACTCTCTGACACTCTCTATCACTCTCTTACACTCTCTGACACTCTCAGACACTCTCTATCACTCTCTGACACTCACTGACACTCTCAGACTCTCTCTGTCACTTTCAGACACTCACTGACACTCTCAGACGCTCTCTGTCACTCTCAGACACACTCTATCACTCTCTGACACTCTCTGACACTCTCTATCAATCTCTGACACTCTCTGACACACTCAGACACTCTGTGACACACTCTGACACTCTCTATCACTCTCTGAAACTCTCTGAAGCTCTCTATCACTCTCTATCACTCTCTGACACTTTTTATCACTCTCTTACACTCTCTGACACTCTCTATTACTCTCTGAATCTCTCTGACACTCTCAGAGGATCTCTATCACACTCTATCACTCACTGACACTCTCAGACACTCTCTATCACTCTCTGACACTCACTGACACTCTCAGACACTCTATTTCACTCTCTGTCACACTCAGACACTCTCAAACAGTCTCTATCACTCTCTGACACGCTCTATCACTCTCTGACACTCTCTGACACACTCAATCACTCTCTATCACTCTCTGACACACTCTGACTGTCTCTATCACTCTATGACACTCTCTGACACTCTCTATCACTCTCTGTCACTCTCTGACACACTCTGACACTCTCTGACACTCTCAGACACTCTCTGTCACTCTCTATCACTCTCTGACACTCTCTGTCACTCTCTGTCACTCTCTATCACTCTCTGACAATCTCTGTCACTCTCCATCACTCTCTGACACTCTCTATCACTCTCTGACACTCTCTGACACTCTCAGAGGCTCTCCATCACTCTCTATCACTCACTGACACTCTCAGACACTCTCTATCACTCTCTGACACACACTGACACTCTCAGACACTCCCTTTCACTGTCTGTCACTCTCAGACACTCTCAGACACTCTCTATCACTCTCTGACACTCTCTATCTCTCTCTGACACTCTCTATCGCTCTCTGATACTCTCTGACACACTCAATCACTCTCTATCACTCTCTGACACACTCTGACACTCTCTATCACTCTATGACATTCTCTGACACTCTCGATCACTCTCTATCACTCTCTGACAGACTCTGACACTCTCTATCACTCTCAGACACTCTCTGTCACTCTCTATCACTCTCTGACACTCTATCACTCTCTGACACTCTCTATCACTCTCTATCACTCTCTGACACTCTCTATCACTCGCTGACACTCTCTGACACTCTCTATCACACTCTGACACTGTCTGACACTCTCCATCACTCAATGACACACTCTGAAACTCTCTATCACTCTCTATCACTCTCCATCACTTTCTGACACTCTCAATCACTCTCTGACTCTCTTTGACACTCTCTGACACTCTCTGACACTCTCTGACACTCTCATGCACTCTCTATCACTCTCTGACAATCTCTGACACTCTCAGACACTCTCTATCACTCTCTATCACTCTCTGACACACTCTGACACTCACAGACACACTCTATCACACTCCGTATCACTCTCTGACACTCTCTGACACTCTCTATCACTCTCTGACACTCTCTATCTCTCTCTGACACTCTCTATCGCTCTCTGACACTCTCTGACACTCTCTGACACGCTCAATC
This sequence comes from Heterodontus francisci, assembly GCF_036365525.1. Taxonomy (NCBI): domain Eukaryota; kingdom Metazoa; phylum Chordata; class Chondrichthyes; order Heterodontiformes; family Heterodontidae; genus Heterodontus; species Heterodontus francisci. Next base: position 15,663,015 of record NC_090405.1, read on the forward strand.
ACTCTCTATCACTCTTTGACACTCTCTGACACTCTCTATCACTCTCTGTCACTCTCTGACACACTCTGACACTCTCTGACAATCTCTATCACTCTCTGACACTCTCTATCACTCTCTGACACTCTCTGTCACTCTCTATCACTCTCTGACACTCTCTATCACTCTGTGACACTCTCTGACAATCTCAGAGGCTCTCTGTCACTTTCAGACAGTCACTGACACTCTCAGACGCTCTCTGTCACTCTCAGACACACTCCATCACTCTCTGACACTCTCTGACACTCTCTATCAATCTCTGACACTCTCTATCAATCTCTGACACTCTCTGACACACTCAGACACTCTGTGACAAACTCTGACACTCTCTATCACTCTTTGACACTCTCTGAAGCTCTCTATCACTCTCTATCACTCTCTGACACTCTCTATCACTCTCTTACACTCTCTGACACTCTCTATCACTCTCTGAATCTCTGACACTCTCAGACACTCTCTATCACTCTCTGACACTCACTGACACTCTCAGACACTCTATTTCACTCTCTGTCACTCTCAGACACTCTCATACAGTCTCTATCACTCTCTGACACTCTCATTCACTCTCTGACACTCTCTGACAAACTCAATCACTCTCTATCACTCTCTGACACACTCTGAATGTCTCTATCACTCTTTGACACTCTCTGACACCCTATATCACTCTCTGTCACTCTCTGACACACTCTGTCACTCTCAGACACTCTCTGTCACTCTCTATCACTCTCTGACACTCTCTGTCACTCTCTATCACTCTCTGACACTCTCTATCACTCTCTGACACTCTCTGACACTCTCAGAGGCTCTCTATCACTCTCTATCACTCACTGACACTCTCAGACACTCTCTATCACTCTCTGACACACACTGACACTCTCAGACACTCTCTTTCACTCTCTGCCACTCTCAGACACTCTCTATCACTCTCTGACACTCTCTATCTCTCTCTGACACTCTCTATCGCTCTCTGATACTCTCTGACACACTCAATCACTCTCTATCACTCTCTGACACACTCTGACACTCTCTATCTCTCTATGACATTCTCTGACACTCTCGATCACTCTCTATCACTCTCTGACAGACTCTGACACTCTCTGACACTCTCAGACACTCTCTGTCACTCTCTATCACTCTCTGACACTCTATCACTCTCTGACACTCTCTATCACTCTCTGACACTCTTTATCACTCGCTGACACTCTCTGACACTCTATATCACACTCTGACACTGTCTGACACTCTCTATCACTCAATGACACACTCTGAAACTCTCTATCACTCTCTATCACTCTCCATCACTTTCTGACACTCTCAATCACTCTCTGACTCTCTTTGACACTCTCTGACACTCTCATGCACTCTCTATCACTCTCTGACACTCTCTGACACTCTCAGACACTCTGTATCACTCTCTATCACTCTCTGACATACTCTGACACTCACAGACACACTCTATCAAACTCCGTATCACTCTCTGACACTCTCTGACACTCTCTATCACTCTCTGACACTCTCTATCTCTCTCTGACACTCTCTATCGCTCTCTGACACACTCTGACACTCACAGACACACTCTATCACACTCCGTATCACTCTCTGACACTCTCTGACACTCTCTATCGCTCTCTGACACTCTCTGACACGCTCTATCACTCTCTATCACTCTCTGACTCTCTTTAACACTCTCTGACACTCTCTATCACTCAATGGCACTCTATGGCACTCTCTGACACTCTGTATCACTCTCTATCACGCTCTGACACTCTCTGACACCCTCTGACACACACTGGCACACTCTGACACTCTCTCTGACACTCTCTATCACTCTCTGACAATCTCTGACAATCTCAGAGGCGCTCAATCACTCTCTATAACTCTCTGACACTCTCAGGCACTCTCTGACACTCTCTGACACACTCAATCACTCTCCACCACTCTCGGACACACTCTATCACTCTATGACACTCTCTGACATTCTCTATCACTCTCTATCACTCTCTGACACACTCTGACACTCTCAGACACTCTCTATCACTCTCTATCTATCTCTGATACTCTCTGACACTCTCTGACAAGCTCAGACACTCTGTATCACTCTCTGACACTCACTGACACTCTCTATCACTCTATATCACTCTCTTAAACTCTCTATCAGTTTCTGACTCTCTCAATCACTCTCTGACTTTCTCTGACACTTTCTGACACTCTCAGACACTCTCTTTCACTCTCTGACACTCTCTGACACACTGTGACAAACTCAGACACACTCTATCACACTACGTTTCACTCGCTGACACTCTCTGACACTCTCTATCACTCTCTGACACTCTCTATCACTCTCTATCACTCTCTGACACTCTCTGACACTCTCCATCACTATCTATCACACTCTGACACTCTCTGACACTCTCTGACACTCTCTATCACTCTCTATCACTCTCTGACACTCTCCATCACTATCTATCACACTCTGACACTCTCTGACACTCTCTGACACTCTCTAACTCTCTCCATCACTCTCTGACACGCTCTATCACTCTCTGACACGCTCTATCACTCTGTATCACTCTCTGACACTCTCTGACACACTCTGACACACTCTGACACTCTCTGACACTCTCTGACACTCTCTATCACTCTCGGACACTCTCTGACACTCTCAGATGCTCTGTATCACTCTCTATCACTCTCTGACACTCTCAGACACTCTCTATCACTCTCTGACAATCACTGACAGTCTCAGAAATTCTCTGTCACTCTCTATCACTCTCAGACACTGTCAGACACTCTCTATCGCTCTCTGACACTCTCTGACACACTCAATCATTCTCTATCACTCTCTGACACTCTCTGACACTCTCTATCACTCTATGACACTCTCTGACACTCTCTATCACTCTCTGTCACTCTCTGACACACTCTGACATTCTCTGACACTCTCAGACACTCTCTGTCACTCTCTATCACTCTCTGACACTCTCTATCAATCTCTGACACTCTATGACACTCTCTAGCACTCACTGAAACACTCAGACACTCTCTGTCACTCTCAGACACTCTCTGTCCCTCTCAAACACTCTCAGACACTCTCAGACTCTCTCCATCACTCTCTGACACTCTCTATCACTCTCTGACACTCTCCTTCGTTCTCTGACACTCTCTGTCACTCTCAAACACTCTCAGACACTCTCAGACAGTCTCTATCACTCTCTATCACTCTCTGACACTCTCTGACACTGTCAGAAATTCTCTCTCAATCTCTGACAGTCTCAGACACTCTCTCTCACTCTCTGACACTCTCTATCACTCTCCGACATTCTCAGACACTCTCTGTCACTCTCTGACACTCTCTATCACTCTCTGGCACTCTCTATCACTCTCTGACACTCACTGACACTCTCTATCACTCTCTGTCACTCTCAGACACTCTCAGACATTCTCTATCACTCTCCATCACACTCTGATGCTCTCTGACGCTCTCAGACACTTTCTATCTCTATCTCTCACTCTCTGACACTCTCTGACACTCTCCGACACTCTCTGGCACTCTCTGAAACCACCTGACACTCACTGACACTCTCTGACACACTCAATCACTCTCTATCACTGTCTGATACACTTTGACTGTCTCTATCACTTCTATGACACTCTCTGACACTCTCTATCACTCTCTGTCACTCTCTGACACACTCTGACACTCTCTGACACTCTCAGACACTCTCTGCCACTCTCTATCACTCTCTGACACTCTCTGTCACTCTCTATCACTCTCTGACACTCTCTATCACTCTCTGACACTCTCAGAGGCTCTCTATCACTCTCTATCACTCACTGACACTCTCAGACACTCTCTATCACTCTCTGACACACACTGACACTCTCAGACACTCTCTTTCACTCTCTGTCACTCTCAGACCCTCTCAGACACTCTCTATCACTCTTTGACACTCTCTATCTCTTTCTGACACTCTCTATCGCTCTCTGACACTCTCTGACACACTCAATCACTCTCTATCACTCTCTGACACACTCTGACATTCTCTATCACTCTATGACATTCTCTGACACTCTCGATCACTCTCTATCACTCTCTGACAGACTCTGACACTCTCTGACACTCTCTGTCACTCTCTATCACTCTCTGACACACACTGACACTCTCAGACACTCTCTTTCACTCTCTGTCACTCTCAGACCCTCTCAGACACTCTCTATCACTCTTTGACACTCTCTATCTCTTTCTGACACTCTCTATCGCTCTCTGACACTCTCTGACACACTCAATCACTCTCTATCACTCTCTGACACACTCTGACATTCTCTATCACTCTATGACATTCTCTGACACTCTCGATCACTCTCTATCACTCTCTGACAGACTCTGACACTCTCTGACACTCTCTGTCACTCTCTATCACTCTCTGACACTCTCTATCACTCTCTGACACTCTCTGACACTCTCAGAGGCTCTCTATCACTCTCTATCACTCACTGACACTCTCAGACACTCTCTGACACACACTGACGCTCTCAGACACTCTCTTTCACTCTCTGTCACTCTCAGACACTCTCAGACACTCTCTATCACTCTCTGACACTCTCTATCTCTCTCTGACACTCTCTATCGCTCTCTGATACTCTCTGACACACTCAATCACTCTATGACATTCTCTGATACTCTCGATCACTCTCTATCACTCTCTGACAGACTCTGACACTCTCTGACACTCTCAGAGACTCTCTGTCACTCTCTATCACTCTCTGACACTCTCTATCACTCTCTATCACTCTCTATCACTCTCTGACACTCTCTATCACTCTCTGACACTCTCTGACACTCTCTATCACACTCTGACACTGTCTGACACTCTCTATCACTCAATGACACACTCTGAAACTCTCTATCACTCTCTATCACTCTCCATCACTTTCTGACACTCTCAATCACTCTCTGACTCTCTTTTACACTCTGTGACACTCTGTGACACTCTCTGACACTCTCAGGCACTCTCTATCACTCTCTGACACTCTCTGACACTCTCTGACACTCTCTATCACTCTCTATCACTCTCTGACACACTCTGACACTCACAGACACACTCTATCACACTCCGTATCACTCTCTGACATTCTCTGACACTCTCTCTCACTCTCTGACACTCTCTATCTCTCTCTCTCTGACACTCTCTATCGCTCTCTGACACTCTCTGACACTCTCTGACTTGCTCTATCACTCTCTATCATTCTCTGACACTCTTTAACACTCTCTGACACTCTCGATCATTCAATGACACTCTATGGCACTCTCTGACACTCTGTATCACTCTCTATCACGCTCTGACACTCTCTGACACCCTCTGACACACTCTGGCACACTCTGACACTCTCTCTGACACTCTCTGACACTCTCTATCACTCTCTGACAATCTCTAACGATCTCAGAGGCGCTCTATCACTCTCTATCACTCTCTGACACTCTCAGGCACTCTCTGACACTCTCTGACACACTCAATCACTCTCTACCATTCTCTGACACACTCTATCACTCTATGACACTCTCTGACATTCTCTATCACTCTCTATCAGTCTCTGACACACACTGACGCTCTCAGACACTCTCTTTCACTCTCTGTCACTCTCAGACACTCTCAGACACTCTCTATCACTCTCTGACACTCTCTATCTCTCTCTGACACTCTCTATCGCTCTCTGATACTCTCTGACACACTCAATCACTCTATGACATTCTCTGATACTCTCGATCACTCTCTATCACTCTCTGACAGACTCTGACACTCTCTGACACTCTCAGAGACTCTCTGTCACTCTCTATCACTCTCTGACACTCTCTATCACTCTCTATCACTCTCTAACACTCTCTGACACTCTCTATCACTCTCTGACACTCTCTGACACTCTCTATCACACTCTGACACTGTCTGACACTCTCTATCACTCAATGACACACTCTGAAACTCTCTATCACTCTCTATCACTCTCCATCACTTTCTGACACTCTCAATCACTCTCTGACTCTCTTTTACACTCTGTGACACTCTGTGACACTCTCTGACACTCTCAGGCACTCTCTATCACTCTCTGACACTCTCTGACACTCTCTGACACTCTCTGACACTCTCTATCACTCTCTGACACACTCTGACACTCACAGACACACTCTATCACACTCCGTATCACTCTCTGACATTCTCTGACACTCTCTCTCACTCTCTGACACTCTCTATCTCTCTCTCTCTGACACTCTCTATCGCTCTCTGACACTCTCTGACACTCTCTGACTTGCTCTATCACTCTCTATCATTCTCTGACACTCTTTAACACTCTCTGACACTCTCGATCACTCAATGACACTCTATGGCACTCTCTGACACTCTGTATCACTCTCTATCACGCTCTGACACTCTCTGACACCCTCTGACACACTCTGGCACACTCTGACACTCTCTCTGACACTCTCTGACACTCTCTATCACTCTCTGACAATCTCTAACGATCTCAGAGGCGCTCTATCACTCTCTATCACTCTCTGACACTCTCAGGCACTCTCTGACACTCTCTGACACACTCAATCACTCTCTACCATTCTCTGACACACTCTATCACTCTATGACACTCTCTGACATTCTCTATCACTCTCTATCAGTCTCTGACACACTCTGACACTCTCAGACACTCTCTATCACTCTCTATCAATCTCTGATACTCTCTGACACTCTCTGACATGCTCAGACACTCTCTATCACTCTCTGACACTCACTGACACTCTCAGACATTCACTGTCACTCTCAGACACTCTCAGACACTCTCTATCACTCTCTGGCACTCTCTGACACTCTCTGACACTCTCAGAAACACTCAATCACTCTCTATCTCTCTTTGACACTCTCTGAAACACTCTATCACTCTCGATCACTCTCTGATACAATCTGACACTCTCTGAGACTCTCAGACACTCTCCACCACTCTCTATCACTCTATATCACTCTCTGAAACTCTCTATCAATTTCTGACACTCTCAATCACTCTCGGACTTTCTCTGACACTCTCTGACACTCTCAGACACTCTCTATCACTCTCTGACACACTGTGACAATCTCAGACACACTCTATCACACTCTGTATCACTCTCTGATACTCTCTGACACTCTCTATCACTCTCTGACACTCTCTATCACTCTCTATCACTCTCTGACACTCTCTGACACTCTCCATCACTATCTATCACACTATGACACTCTTTGACACTCTCTATCACTCTCCATCACTCTCTGACACGCTCTATTACTCTCTGACACGCTCTATCACTCTGGATCACCCTCTGACACTCTCTGACACACTCTGACACACTCTGACACTCTCTGACACTCTCTGACACTCTCTATCACTCTTTGACACTCTCTGACACTCTCAGATGCTCTCTATCACTCTCTATCACTCTCTGACACTCTCAGACACTCTCTATCACTCTCTGACAATCACTGACAGTCTCAGAAATTCTCTGTCACTCTCTATCACTCTCAGACACTGTCAGACACTCTCTATCGCTCTCTGACACTATCTGACACACTCAATCATTCTCTATCACTCTCTGACACTCTCTGACACTCTCTATCACTCTATGACACTCTCTGACACTCTCTATCACTCTCTGTCACTCTCTGACACCCTCTGACACTCTCTGACACTTTCAGACACTCTCTGTCACTCTCTATCACTCTCTGACACTCTCTATTAATCTCTGACACTCTCTGACACTCTCTATCACTCTCTGACACTCTCCTTCGCTCTCTGACACTCTCTGTCACTCTCAAACACTCTCAGACACTCTCAGACAGTCTCTATCACTCTCTATCACTCTCTGACACTCTTGACACTGTCAGAATTTCTCTCTCACTCTCTGACACTCTCAGACACTCTCTCTCACTCTCTGACACTCTCTATCACTCTCCGACATTCTCAGACACTCTCTGTCACTCTCTGACACTCTCTATCACTCTCTGGCACTCTCTATCACTCTCTGACACTCACTGACACTCTCTATCACTCTCTGTCACTCTCAGACACCCTCAGACATTCTCTATCACTCTCCATCACACTCTGATGCTCTCTGACGCTCTCAGACACTCTCTGTCACTCTCTCTCACTCTCTGACACTCTCCGACACTCTCTGGCACTCTCTGAAACTCTCTGACACTCACTGACACTCTCTGACACACTCAATCACTCTCTATCACTCTCTGACACTCTCTGACACTCTGCATCACTATCTATCACACTCTGACACTGTCTGACACTCTCTGACACTCTCTATCACTCTCTATCACTCTCTCACACGCTCTATCACTTTTTGACACGCTCTATCACTCTGTATCACTCTCTGACACACTCTGACACACTCTGACACTCTCTGACACTCTCTATCACTCTCTGACACTCTCTGACGCTCTCAGAGGCTCTCTATCACTCTCTATCACTCTCTGACACACTCAGACACTCTCTATCACTCTCTGACAATCACTGACAGTCTCAGAAATTCTCTGTCACTCTCTATCACTCTCAGACACTCTCTGTCACTCTCAAACACTCTCAGACACTCTCAGACAGTCTCTATCACTCTCTATCACTCTCTGACACTCTCTGACACTGTCAGAATTTCTCTCTCACTCTCTGACATTCTCAGACACTCTCTCTCACTCTCTGACACTCTCTATCACTCTCTGACATTCTCAGACACTCTCTGTCACTCTCTGACACTCTCTATCACTCTCTGGCACTCTCTATCACTCTCTGACACTCACTGACACCCTCTATCACGCTCTGTCACTCTCAGACACTCTCAGACATTCTCTATCACTCTCCATCACACTCTGACGCTCTCTTACGCTCTCAGACACTCTCTATCACTCTCTATCACTCTCTGACACTCTCTGACACTCTCTGAAACTCTCTGACACTCACTGACACTCTCTGACACTCTCAGACACTCTCTATCACTCTCTGACACTCTCTATCACTCTCTGACATTCTCAGACTCTCTCTAACACTCTCTGACACTCTCTATCACTCTCTGGCACTCTCTGATACTCTCCGACGCTCTCAGACACTCTCTATCAATCTGCATCACTCTCTGACACTCTCGGGCACTCTCAGACACTCTCTATCTCTCTCTATCACACTCTGACGCTCTCTGACGCTCTCAGACACACTCTATCACTCTCTGACACTCTCTAACACTCTCTGACACTCTCTGGCACACTCAGACACTCTCTATCACTCTCTGATACTCACTGACATTCTCAGACACTCTCTATCACTCTCTGACACTCTCTGACACTCACAGACACACTCAATCACTCTCTGACACACTCAATCACTCTCTGGCACTCTCTATCACTCTCTGGCACTCTCTGACACTCTCAGACACACTCAATCACTCTCCATCTCTCTCTATCACTCTCTGACACACTCTGACACTCTCTGACAATCTCAGACACTCTCTATCACTCTCTATCACTTTCTATCACTCTATGACACTCTCTATCACTTTCTGACACTCTCAATCACTCTCTGACTCTCTCTGACACACTCTGACACTCTCTGACACTCTCAGACACTCTCAGACACTCTCTATCACTCACTGACACTCTCTGACATTCTCAGACACTCTCTGACACTCTCTGACACTCTCTATCAAAATCTTTCACTCTCTGACACACTCTGACAAACTCTGACACTCTCTGACAGTCTCTATCAATTTCTGACACTCTCAATCACTCTCAGACACTCTCTATCACTCACTGACACTCTCTGACATTCTCAGACACTCTCTGACACTCTCTGACACTCTCTATCAAAATCTTTCACTCTCTGACACACTCTGACACTCTCTGACACTCTCAGACACTCTCAGACACTCTCTATCACTCACTGACACTCTCTGACACTCTCAGACACTCTCTATCAATCTCCATCACTCTCTGACACACTCTGACAAACTCCATCACTCTCTGACACTCTCTGACACTCTCAGACACTCTCTGACACTCTCAGACACTCTCTGACACTCTCAGACACTCTCTATCACACTCTGACAATCTCTGACACTCTCAGACACTCTCAGACTCTCTTAGACACTCTCAGACACTCTCTATCACTCTCTGACACTCACTAACACTCTCAGACACTCTCTGTCACTCTCAGACACACTCTGACAATCTCTGACACTGTCAGACACTCACAGACTCTCTTAGACACTCTCAGACTCTCTCTATCACTCTCTGACACTCACTGACACTCTCAGACATTCTCTGACACTCTCAGAAACTCTCAGACACTCTCAGACAATCTCTATCACTCACTGACACTCTCCGACATTCTCAGACACTCTCTGACACTCTCTGACACACTCTATCAAAATCTTTAACTCTCTGACACACTCTGACAAACTCTGACACTCTCTGACAGTCTCTATCAATTTCTAACACTCTCAATCACTCTCTGACTCTCTCTGACACACTCAGACACTCTCTGACACTCTCAGACACTCTCTATCAATCTCTATCACTCTCTGACACACTCTGAAAAACTCCATCACTCTCTGACACTCTCTGACAGTCTCAGACACTCTCTGACACTCTCAGACAAACTCCATCACTCTCTGACAATCTCTGACACTCTCTATCAATCTCTATCACTCTCTGACACACTCTGACACGCTCTATCACTCTCTATCACTCTCTGACACTCTTTAACACTCTCTGACACTCTCTATCACTCTCTATCACGCTCTGACACTCTCTGACACCCTCTGACACACACTGGCACACTCTGACACTCTCTCTGACACTCTCTATCACTCTCTGACAATCTCTGACAATCTCAGAGGCGCTCAATCACTCTCTATCACTCTCTGACACTCTCAGGCACTCTCTGACACTCTCTGACATTCTCTATCCCTCTCTATCACTCTCTGACACACTCTGACACTCTCAGACACTCTCTATCACTCTCTATCTATCTCTGATACTCTCTGACACTCTCTGACACGCTCAGACACTCTGTATCACTCTCTGACACTCACTGACACTCTCAGACATTCACTGTCACTCTCAGACACTCTCAGACACTCTCTATCACTCTATATCACTCTCTTAAACTCTCTATCAGTTTCTGACACTCTCAATCACTCTCTGACTTTCTCTGACACTCTCTGACACTCTCAGACACTCTCTATCACTCTCTGACACTCTCTGACACACTGTGACAAACTCAGACACACTCTATCACACTACGTTTCACTCTCTGACACTCTCTGACACTCTCTGTCACTCTCTGACACTCTCTATCACTCTATATCACTCTCTGACACTCTCGGACACTCTCCATCACTATCTATCACACTCTGACACTCTCTGACACTCTCTGACACTCTCTATCACTCTCTATCACTCTCTGACACTCTCTGACACTCTCTGACACTCTCCATCACTATCTATCACACTCTGACACTCTCTGACACTCTCTAACTCTCTCCATCACTCTCTGACACGCTCTATCACTCTCTGACACGCTCTATCACTCTGTATCACTCTCTGACACTGTCAGACACTCTCTATCGCTCTCTGACTCTCTCTGACACACTCAATCATTCTCTATCACTCTCTGACACTCTCTGACACTCTCTATCACTCTATGACACTCTCTGACACTCTCTATCACTCTCTGTCACTCTCTGACACACTCTGACACTCTCTGACACTCTCAGACACTCTCTGTCACTCTCTATCACTCTCTGACACTCTCCATCAATCTCTGACACTCTATGACACTCTCTAGCACTCACTGAAACTCTCAGACACTCTCTGTCACTCTCAGACACTCTCTGTCCCTCTCAAACACTCTCAGACACTCTCAGACTCTCTCCATCACTCTCTGACACTCTCTATCACTCTCTGACACTCTCCTTTGTTCTCTGACACTCTCTGTCACTCTCAAACACTCTCAGACACTCTCAGACAGTCTCTATCACTCTCTATCACTCTCTGACACTCTCTGACACTGTCAGAAATTCTCTCTCAATCTCTGACTCTCTCAGACACTCTCTCTCTCACTCTCTGACACTCTCTATCACTCTCCGACATTCTCAGACACTCTCTGTCACTCTCTGACACTCTCTATCACTCTCTGGCACTCTCTATCACTCTCTGACACTCACTGACACTCTCTATCACTCTCTGTCACTCTCAGACACTCTCAGACATTCTCCATCACTCTCCATCACACTCTGATGCTCTCTGACGCTCTCAGACACTTTCTATCTCTATCTCTCACTCTCTGACACTCTCTGACACTCTCCGACACTCTCTGGCACTCTCTGAAACCACCTGACACTCACTGACACTCTCTGACACACTCAATCACTCTCTATCACTCTCTGACACACTTTGACTGTCTCTATCACTTCTATGACACTCTCTGACACTCTCTATCACTCTCTGTCACTCTCTGACACACTCTGACACTCTCTGACACTCTCAGACACTCTCTGTCACTCTCTATCACTCTCTGACACTCTCTGTCACTCTCTATCACTCTCTGACACTCTATATCACTCTCTGACACTCTCAGAGGCTCTCTACCACTCTCTATCACTCACTGACACTCTCAGACACTCTCTATCACTCTCTGACACACACTGACACTCTCAGACACTCTCTTTCACTCTCTGTCACTCTCAGACCCTCTCAGACACTCTCTATCACTCTTTGACACTCTCTATCTCTTTCTGACACTCTCTATCGCTCTCTGACACTCTCTGACACACTCAATCACTCTCTATCACTCTCTGACACACTCTGACACTCTCTATCACTCTATGACATTCTCTGACACTCTCGATCACTCTCTATCACTCTCTGACAGACTCTGACACTCTCTGACACTCTCTGTCACTCTCTATCACTCTCTGACACTCTCTATCACTCTCTGACACTCTCTGACACTCTCAGAGGCTCTCCATCACTCTCTATCACTCACTGACACTCTCAGACACTCTCTGACACACACTGACGCTCTCAGACACTCTCTTTCACTCTCTGTCACTCTCAGACACTCTCAGACACTCTCTATCACTCTCTGACACTCTCTATCTCTCTCTGACACTCTCTATCGCTCTCTGATACTCTCTGACACACTCAATCACTCTATGACATTCTCTGATACTCTCGATCACTCTCTATCACTCTCTGACAGACTCTGACACTCTCTGACACTCTCAGAGACTCTCTGTCACTCTCTATCACTCTCTGACACTCTCTATCACTCTCTATCACTCTCTATCACTCTCTGACACTCTCTATCACTCTCTGACACTCTCTGACACTCTCTATCACCCTCTGACACTGTCTGACACTCTCTATCACTCAATGACACACTCTGAAACTCTCTATCACTCTCTATCACTCTCCATCACTTTCTGACACTCTCAATCACTCTCTGACTCTCTTTTACACTCTGTGACACTCTGTGACACTCTCTGACACTCTCAGGCACTCTCTATCACTCTCTGACACTCTCTGACACTCTCTGACACTCTCTATCACTCTCTATCACTCTCTGACACACTCTGACACTCACAGACACACTCTATCACACTCCGTATCACTCTCTGACATTCTCTGACACTCTCTCTCACTCTCTGACACTCTCTATCTCTCTCTCTCTGACACTCTCTATCGCTCTCTGACACTCTCTGACACTCTCTGACTTGCTCTATCACTCTCTATCATTCTCTGACACTCTTTAACACTCTCTGACACTCTCGATCACTCAATGACACTCTATGGCACTCTCTGACACTCTGTATCACTCTCTATCACGCTCTGACACTCTCTGACACCCTCTGACACACTCTGGCACACTCTGACACTCTCTCTGACACTCTCTGACACTCTCTATCACTCTCTGACAATCTCTAACGATCTCAGAGGCGCTCTATCACTCTCTATCACTCTCTGACACTCTCAGGCACTCTCTGACACTCTCTGACACACTCAATCACTCTCTACCATTCTCTGACACACTCTATCACTCTATGACACTCTCTGACATTCTCTATCACTCTCTATCAGTCTCTGACACACTCTGACACTCTCAGACACTCTCTATCACTCTCTATCAATCTCTGATACTCTCTGACACTCTCTGACATGCTCAGACACTCTCTATCACTCTCTGACACTCACTGACACTCTCAGACATTCACTGTCACTCTCAGACACTCTCAGACACTCTCTATCACTCTCTGGCACTCTCTGACACTCTCTGACACTCTCAGAAACACTCAATCACTCTCTATCTCTCTTTGACACTCTCTGAAACACTCTATCACTCTCGATCACTATCTGACACAATCTGACACTCTCTGAGACTCTCAGACACTCTCCACCACTCTCTATCACTCTATATCACTCTCTGAAACTCTCTATCAATTTCTGACACTCTCAATCAGTCTCGGACTTTCTCTGACACTCTCTGACACTCTCAGACACTCTCTATCACTCTCTGACACACTGTGACAATCTCAGACACACTCTATCACACTCTGTATCACTCTCTGATACTCTCTGACACTCTCTATCTCTTTCTGACACTCTCTATCGCTCTCTGACACTCTCTGACACACTCAATCACTCTCTATCACTCTCTGACACACTCTGACACTCTCTATCACTCTATGACATTCTCTGACACTCTCGATCACTCTCTATCACTCTCTGACAGACTCTGACACTCTCTGACACTCTCTGTCACTCTCTATCACTCTCTGACACTCTCTATCACTCTCTGACACTCTCTGTCACTCTCAGAGGCTCTCTATCACTCTCCATCACTCACTGACACTCTCAGACACTCTCTGACACACACTGACGCTCTCAGACACTCTCTTTCACTCTCTGTCACTCTCAGACACTCTCAGACACTCTCTATCACTCTCTGACACTCTCTATCTCTCTCTGACACTCTCTATCGCTCTCTGATACTCTCTGACACACTCAATCACTCTATGACATTCTCTGATACTCTCGATCACTCTCTATCACTCTCTGACAGACTCTGACACTCTCTGACACTCTCAGAGACTCTCTGTCACTCTCTATCACACTCTGACACTCTCTATCACTCTCTGACACTCTCTATCACTCTCTATCACTCTCTATCACTCTCTGACACTCTCTATCACTCTCTGACACTCTCTGACACTCTCTATCACACTCTGACACTGTCTGACACTCTCTATCACTCAATGACACACTCTGAAACTCTCTATCACTCTCTATCACTCTCCATCACTTTCTGACACTCTCAATCACTCTCTGACTCTCTTTTACACTCTGTGACACTCTGTGACACTCTCTGACACTCTCAGGCACTCTCTATCACTCTCTGACACTCTCTGACACTCTCTGACACTCTCTATCACTCTCTGACACACTCTGACACTCACAGACACACTCTATCACACTCCGTATCACTCTCTGACATTCTCTGACACTCTCTCTCACTCTCTGACACTCTCTATCTCTCTCTCTCTGACACTCTCTATCGCTCTCTGACACTCTCTGACACTCTCTGACTTGCTCTATCACTCTCTATCATTCTCTGACACTCTTTAACACTCTCTGACACTCTCGATCACTCAATGACACTCTATGGCACTCTCTGACACTCTGTATCACTCTCTATCACGCTCTGACACTCTCTGACACCCTCTGACACACTCTGGCACACTCTGACACTCTCTCTGACACTCTCTGACACTCTCTATCACTCTCTGACAATCTCTAACGATCTCAGAGGCGCTCTATCACTCTCTATCACTCTCTGACACTCTCAGGCACTCTCTGACACTCTCTGACACACTCAATCACTCTCTACCATTCTCTGACACACTCTATCACTCTATGACACTCTCTGACATTCTCTATCACTCTCTATCAGTCTCTGACACACTCTGACACTCTCAGACACTCTCTATCACTCTCTATCAAGCTCTGATACTCTCTGACACTCTCTGACATGCTCAGACACTCTCTATCACTCTCTGACACTCACTGACACTCTCAGACATTCACTGTCACTCTCAGACACTCTCAGACACTCTCTATCACTCTCTGGCACTCTCTGACACTCTCTGACACTCTCAGAAACACTCAATCACTCTCTATCTCTCTTTGACACTCTCTGAAACACTCTATCACTCTCGATCACTCTCTGACACAATCTGACACTCTCTGAGACTCTCAGACACTCTCCACCACTCTCTATCACTCTATATCACTCTCTGAAACTCTCTATCAATTTCTGACACTCTCAATCACTCTCGGACTTTCTCTGACACTCTCTGACACTCTCAGACACTCTCTATCACTCTCTGACACACTGTGACAATCTCAGACACACTCTATCACACTCTGTATCACTCTCTGATACTCTCTGACACTCTCTATCTCTCTCTGACACTCTCTATCACTCTCTATCACTCTCTATCACTCTCTGACACTCTCTGACACTCTCCATCACTATCTATCACACTATGACACTCTTTGACACTCTCTATCACTCTCCATCACTCTCTGACACGCTCTATTACTCTCTGACACGCTCTATCACTCTGGATCACTCTCTGACACTCTCTGACACACTCTGACACACTCTGACACTCTCTGACACTCTCTGACACTCTCTATCACTCTTTGACACTCTCTGACACTCTCAGATGCTCTCTATCACTCTCTATCACTCTCTGACACTCTCAGACACTCTCTATCACTCTCTGACAATCACTGACAGTCTCAGAAATTCTCTGTCACTCTCTATCACTCTCAGACACTGTCAGACACTCTCTATCGCTCTCTGACACTATCTGACACACTCAATCATTCTCTATCACTCTCTGACACTCTCTGACACTCTCTATCACTCCATGACACTCTCTGACACTCTCTATCACTCTCTGTCACTCTCTGACACCCTCTGACACTCTCTGACACTCTCAGACACTCTCTGTCACTCTCTATCACTCTCTGACACTCTCTATCAATCTCTGACACTCTCTGACACTCTCTATCACTCTCTGACACTCTCCTTCGCTCTCTGACACTCTCTGTCACTCTCAAACACTCTCAGACACTCTCAGACAGTCTCTATCACTCTCTATCACTCTCTGACACTCTTGACACTGTCAGAATTTCTCTCTCACTCTCTGACACTCTCAGACACTCTCTCTCACTCTCTGACACTCTCTATCACTCTCCGACATTCTCAGACACTCTCTGTCACTCTCTGACACTCTCTATCACTCTCTGGCACTCTCTATCACTCTCTGACACTCACTGACACTCTCTATCACTCTCTGTCACTCTCAGACACTCTCAGACATTCTCTATCACTCTCCATCACACTCTGATGCTCTCTGACGCTCTCAGACACTCTCTGTCACTCTCTCTCACTCTCTGACACTCTCTGACACTCTCCGACACTCTCTGGCACTCTCTGAAACTCTCTGACACTCACTGACACTCTCTGACACACTCAATCACTCTCTATCACTCTCTGACACACTCTGACTGTCTCTATCACTCTATGACACTCTCTGACACTCTCTATCACTCTCTGTCACTCTCTGACACACTCTGACACTCTCTGACACTTTCTGACACTCTCTGTCACTCTCTATCACTCTCTGACACTCTCTGTCACTCTCTATCACTCTCTGACACTCTCTATCACTCTCTGACACTCTCTGACACTCTCAGAGCCTCTCTATCACTCTCTATCACTCACTGACACTCTCAGACACTCTCTATCACTCTCTGACACACACTGACACTCTCAGACACTCTCTTTCACTCTCTGTCACTCTCAGACCCTCTCAGACACTCTCTATCACTCTTTGACACTCTCTATCTCTCTCTGACAATCTCGATCGCTCTCTGACACTCCCTGACACACTCAATCACTCTCTATCACTCTCTGACACACTCTGACACTCTCTATCACTCTATGACATTCTCTGACACTCTCGATCACTCTCTATCACTCTCTGACAGACTCTGACACTCTCTGACACTCTCAGACACTCTCTGTCACTCTCTATCACTCTCTGTCACTCGATCACTCTCTGACACTCTCTATCACACTCTGACGCTGTCTGACACTCTCTATCACTCAATGACACACTCTGAAACTCTCCATCACTCTCTATCACTCTTAATCACTTTCTGACACTCTCAATCACTCTCTGACTCTCTTTGACACTCTCTGACACTCTCTGACATTCTCTGACACTCTCTGACACTCTCAGGCACTCTCTATCTCTCTCTGACACTCTCTAACACTCTCTGACACTCTCTGACACTCTCTGACACTCTCAGACACTCTCTATCACTCTCTATCACTCTCTGACACTCTCTGACACTCTCCATCACTATCTATCACACTCTGACACTGTCTGACACTCTCTGACACATTCTATCACTCTCTATCACTCTCTGACACGCTCTATCACATTTTGACACGCTCTATCACTCTGTATCACTCTCTGACACACTCTGACACACTCTGACACTCTCTGACACTCTCTATCACTCTCTGACACTCTCTGACACTCTCAGAGGCTCTCTATCACTCTCTATCACTCTCTGACACACTCAGACACTCTCTATCACTCTCTGACAATCACTGACAGTCTCAGAAATTCTCTGTCACTCTCTATCACTCTCAGACACTCTCTGTCACTCTCAAACACTCTCAGACACTCTCAGACAGTCTCTATCACTCTCTATCACTCTCTGACACTCTCTGACACTGTCAGAATTTCTCTCTCACTCTCTGACATTCTCAGACACTCTCTCTCACTCTCTGACACTCTCTATCACTCTCTGGCACTCTCTATCACTCTCTGACACTCACTGACACCCTCTATCACTCTCTGTCACTCTCTGACACTCTCAGAGCCTCTCTATCACTCTCTATCACTCACTGACACTCTCAGACACTCTCTATCACTCTCTGACACTCTCTATCACTCTCTGACATTCTCAGACTCTCTCTAACACTCTCTGACACTCTCTATCACTCTCTGGCACTCTCTGATACTCTCCGACGCTCTCAGACACTCTCTATCAATCTGCATCACTCTCTGACACTCTCTGACACTCTCGGGCACTCTCAGACACTCTCTATCTCTCTCTATCACACTCTGACGCTCTCTGACGCTCTCAGACACACTCTATCACTCTCTGACACTCTCTAACACTCTCTGACACTCTCTGGAACACTCAGACACTCTCTATCACTCTCTGATACTCACTGACATTCTCAGACACTCTCTATCACTCTCTGACACTCTCTGACACTCACAGACACACTCAATCACTCTCTGACACACTCAATCACTCTCTGGCACTCTCTATCACTCTCTGGCACTCTCTGACACTCTCAGACACACTCAATCACTCTCCATCACTCTCTATCACTCTCTGACACACTCTGACACTCTCTGACAATCTCAGACACTCTCTATCACTCTCTATCACTTTCTATCACTCTATGACACTCTCTATCACTCTCTGACACTCTCTGACACTCTCAGAGGCTCTCTATCACTCTCTATCACTCTCTGACACACTCAGACACTCTCTATCACTCTCTGACAATCACTGACAGTCTCAGAAATTCTCTGTCACTCTCTATCACTCTCAGACACTCTCTGTCACTCTCAAACACTCTCAGACACTCTCAGACAGTCTCTATCACTCTCTATCACTCTCTGACACTCTCTGACACTGTCAGAATTTCTCTCTCACTCTCTGACATTCTCAGACACTCTCTCTCACTCTCTGACACTCTCTATCACTCTCTGACATTCTCAGACACTCTCTGTCACTCTCTGACACTCTCTATCACTCTCTGGCACTCTCTATCACTCTCTGACACTCACTGACACCCTCTATCACTCTCTGTCACTCTCTGACACTCTCAGAGTCTCTATCACTCTCTATCACTCACTGACACTCTCAGACACTCTCTATCACTCTCTGACACTCTCTATCACTCTCTGACATTCTCAGACTCTCTCTAACACTCTCTGACACTCTCTATCACTCTCTGGCACTCTCTGATACTCTCCGACGCTCTCAGACACTCTCTATCAATCTGCATTACTCTCTGACACTCTCTGACACTCTCGGGCACTCTCAGACACTCTCTATCTCTCTCTATCACACTCTGACGCTCTCTGACGCTCTCAGACACACTCTATCACTCTCTGACACTCTCTAACACTCTCTGACACTCTCTGGAACACTCAGACACTCTCTATCACTCTCTGATACTCACTGACATTCTCAGACACTCTCTATCACTCTCTGACACTCTCTGACACTCACAGACACACTCAATCACTCTCTGACACACTCAATCACTCTCTGGCACTCTCTATCACTCTCTGGCACTCTCTGACACTCTCAGACACACTCAATCACTCTCCATCACTCTCTATCACTCTCTGACACACTCTGACACTCTCTGACAATCTCAGACACTCTCTATCACTCTCTATCACTTTCTATCACTCTATGACACTCTCTATCACTTTCTGACACTCTCAATCACTCTCTGACTCTCTCTGACACACTCTGACACTCTCTGACACTCTCAGACACTCTCAGACACTCTCTATCACTCACTGACACTCTCTGACATTCTCAGACACTCTCTGACACTCTCTGACACTCTCTATCAAAATATTTCACTCTCTGACACACTCTGACAAACTCTGACACTCTCTGACAGTCTCTATCAATTTCTGACACTCTCAATCACTCTCAGACACTCTCTATCACTCACTGACACTCTCTGACATTCTCAGACACTCTCTGACACTCTCTGACACTCTCTGACACTCTCTATCAAAATCTTTCACTCTCTGACACACTCTGACACTCTCAGACACTCTCAGACACTCTCTATCACTCACTGACACTCTCTGACACTCTCAGACACTCTCTATCAATCTCCATCACTCTCTGACACACTCTGACAAACTCCATCACTCTCTGACACTCTCTGACACTCTCAGACACTCTCTGACACTCTCTGACACTCTCAGACACTCTCTATCACTGTCTGACACACTCTGACAATCTCTGACACTCTCAGACACTCTCAGACTCTCTTAGACACTCTCAGACACTCTCTATCACTCTCTGACACTCACTAACACTCTCAGACACTCTCTGTCACTCTCAGACACACTCTGACAATCTCTGACACTGTCAGACACTCACAGACTCTCTTAGACACTCTCAGACTCTCTCTATCACTCTCTGACACTCACTGACACTCTCAGACATTCTCTGACACTCTCAGAAACTCTCAGACACTCTCAGACACTCTCTATCACTCACTGACACTCTCCGACATTCTCAGACACTCTCTGACACTCTCTGACACTCTCTATCAAAATCTTTAACTCTCTGACACACTCTGACAAACTCTGACACTCTCTGACAGTCTCTATCAATTTCTGACACTCTCAATCACTCTCTGACTCTCTCTGACACACTCAGACACTCTCTGACACTCTCAGACACTCTCTATCAATCTCTATCACTCTCTGACACACTCTGACAAACTCCATCACTCTCTGACACTCTCTGACAGTCTCAGACACTCTCTGACACTCTCAGACAAACTCCATCACTCTCTGACAATCTCTGACACTCTCAGACACTCTCAGACTCTCTTAGACACTCTCAGACACTCTCTATCACTCTCTGACACTCACTGACACTCTCAGACACTCTCTGCCAGTCTCAGACACCTCAGACACTCTCTATCACACTCTTTCACGCTCTGACACTCTCTATCACTCTCTGACACACTCTGACAATCTCTGACACTCTCAGACACTCTCAGACTCTCTTAGACACTCTCAGACACTCTCTATCACTCTCTGACACTCACTGACACTCTCAGACACTTTCTGACACTCTCAGACACTCTCTATCACTCACTGACACTCTCTGACATTCTCAGACACTCTCTGACACTCTCTATCAAAATCTTTCACTCTCTGACACACTCTGACAAACTCTGACACTCTCTGACAGTCCCTATCAATTTCTGACACTCTCAATCACTTTCTGACTCTCTCTGACACACTCAGACACTCTCTGACACTCTCAGACACTCTCTATCAATCTCTATCACTCTCTGACACACTCTGACAAACTCCATCACTCTCTGACACTCTCTGACACACTCTGACACTCTCTGACACTCTCAGACACTCTCTATCACTCTCTGACACACTCTGACAATCTCTGACACTCTCAGACACTCTCAGACTCTCTTAGACACTCTCAGACACTCTCTATCACTCTCTGACACTCACTGACACTCTCAGACACTCTCTGTCACTCTCAGACACCTCAGACACTCTCTATCACACTCTTTCACGCTCTGACACTCTCTATCACTCTCTATCACTCTCTGACACACTCTGACACTCTCTTACAACCTCAGACACTCTCTATCACTCTCTATCACTTTCTATCACTCTATGACACTCTCTATCACTTTCTGACACTCTCAGTCACTCTCTGTCTCTCTCTGACACACTCTGACACTCTCTGACACTCTCAGACACTCTCAGACACTCTCAGACACTCTCTATCACTCACTGACACTCTCTGACATTCTCAGACACTCTCTGACACTCTCTGACACTCTCTATCAAAATCTTTAACTCTCTGACACACTCTGACAAACTCTGACACTCTCTGACAGTCTCTATCAATTTCTGACACTCTCAATCACTCTCTGACTCTCTCTGACACACTCAGACACTCTCTGACACCCTCAGACACTCTCTATCAATCTCTATCACTCTCTGACACACTCTGACAAACTCCATCACTCTCTGACACTCTCTGACAGTCTCAGACACTCTCTGACACTCTCAGACACTCTCTATCACTCTCTGACACACTCTGACAATCTCTGACACTCTCAGACACTCTCAGACTCTCTTAGACACTCTCAGACACTCTCTATCACTCTCTGACACTCACTGACACTCTCAGACATTCTCTGACACTCTCAGACACTCTCAGACACTCTCTGACACTCTCTATCATTCACTGACACTCTCTGACATTCTCAGACACTCTCTGACACTCTCTATCAAAATCTTTAACTCTCTGACACACTCTGACAAACTCTGACACTCTCTGACAGTCTCTATCAATTTCTGACACTCTCAATCACTCTCTGACTCTCTCTGACACACTCAGACACTCTCTGACACTCTCAGACACTCTCTATCAATCTCTACCACTCTCTGACACACTCTGACAAACTCCATCACTCTCTGACACTCTCTGATAGTCTCAGACACTCTCTGACACTCTCAGACACTCTCTATCACTCTCTGACACACTCTGACAATCTCTGACACTCTCAGACACTCTCAGACTCTCTTAGACACTCTCAGACACTCTCTATCACTCTCTGACACTCACAGACACTCTCAGACACTCTCTGTCACTCTCAGACACCTCAGACACTCTCTATCACACTCTTTCACGCTCTGACACTCTCTATCACTCTCTGACACACTCTGACAATCTCTGACACTCTCAGACACTCTCAGACTCTCTTAGACACTCTCAGACACTCTCTATCACTCTCTGACACTCACTGACACTCTCAGACACTCTCTGACACTCTCTGACACTCTCAGACACTCTCAGACACTCTCTATCACTCACTGACACTCTCTGACATTCTCAGACACTCTCTGACACTCTCTATCAAAATCTTTCACTCTCTGACACACTCTGACAAACTCTGACACTCTCTGACAGTCTCTATCAATTTCTGACACTCTCAATCACTCTCTGACTCTCTCTGACACACACAGACACTCTCTGACACTCTCAGACACTCTCTATCAATCTCTATCACTCTCTGACACACTCTGACAAACTCCATCACTCTCTGACACTCTCTGACACACTCAGACACTCTCTGACACTCTCAGACACTCTCTATCACTCTCTGACACACTCTGACAATCTCTGACACTCTCAGACACTCTCAGACTCTCTTAGACACTCTCAGACACTCTCTAACACTCTCTGACACTCACTGACACTCTCAGACACTCTCTGTCACTCTCAGACACCTCAGACACTCTCTATCACACTCTTTCACGCTCTGACACTCTCTATCACTCTCTATCACTCTCTGACACACTCTGACACTCTCTGACAATCTCAGACACTCTCTATCACTCTCTATCACTCTATGACACTCTCTATCACTTTCTGACACTCTCAATCACTCTCTGACTCTCTCTGACACTCTCTGACACTCTCAGACACTCTCAGACACTCTCTATCACTCACTGACACTCTCT
The DNA here is from genome assembly GCF_036365525.1 of Heterodontus francisci. NCBI lineage: Eukaryota > Metazoa > Chordata > Chondrichthyes > Heterodontiformes > Heterodontidae > Heterodontus > Heterodontus francisci. Next base: position 15,687,562 of record NC_090405.1, read on the forward strand.
GACATTCTCAGACACTCTCTGACACTCTCTGACACTCTCTATCAAAATCTTTCACTCTCTGACACACTCTGACAAACTCTGACACTCTCTGACAGTCTCTATCAATTTCTGACACTCTCAATCACTCTCTGACTCTCTCTGACACACTCAGACACTCTCTGACACTCTCAGACACTCTCTATCAATCTATATCACTCTCTGACACACTCTGACAAACTCCATCACTCTCTGACACTCTCTGACAGTCTCAGACACTCTCTGACACTCTCAGACACTCTCTATCACTCTCTGACACACTCTGACAATCTCTGACACTCTCAGACACTCTCAGACTCTCTTAGACACTCTCAGACACTCTCTATCACTCTCTGACACTCACTGACACTCTCAGACACTCTCTGTCACTCTCAGACACCTCAGACACTCTCTATCACACTCTTTCACGCTCTGACACTCTCTATCACTCTCTGACACACTTTGACAATCTCTGACACTCTCAGACACTCTCAGACTCTCTTAGACACTCTCAGACACTCTCTATCAAAATCTTTCACTCTCTGACACACTCTGACAAACTCTGACACTCTCTGACAGTCTCTATCAATTTCGGACACTCTCAATCACTCTCTGACTCTCTCTGACACACTCAAGACACTCTCTGACACTCTCAGACACTCTCTATCAATCTCTATCACTCTCTGACACACTCTGACAAACTCCATCACTCTCTGACACTCTCTGACACACTCAGACACTCTCTGACACTCTCAGACACTCTCTATCACTCTCTGACACACTCTGACAATCTCTGACACTCTCAGACACTCTCAGACACTCTTAGACACTCTCAGACACTCTCGATCACTCTCTGACACTCACTGACACTCTCAGACACTCTCTGTCACTCTCAGACACCTCAGACACTCTCTATCACACTCTTTCACGCTCTGACACTCTCTCTCACTCTCTATCACTCTCTGACACACTCTGACACTCTCTGACAATCTCAGACACTCTCTATCACTCTCTATCACTTTCTATCACTCTATGACACTCTCTATCACTTTCTGACACTCTCAATCACTCTCTGACTCTCTCTGACACACTCTGACACTCTCTGACACTCTCAGACACTCTCAGACACTCTCAGACACTCTCTATCACTCACTGACACTCTCTGACATTCTCAGACACTCTCTGACACTCTCTGACACTCTCTATCAAAATCTTTAACTCTCTGACACACTCTGACAAACTCTGACACTCTCTGACAGTCTCTATCAATTTCTGACACTCTCAATCACTCTCTGACTCTCTCTGACACTCTCAGACACTCTCTATCAATCTCTATCACTCTCTGACACACTCTGACAAACTCCGTCACTCTCTGACACTCTCTGACAGTCTCAGACACTCTCTGACACTCTCAGACACTCTCTATCACTCTCTGACACACTCTGACAATCTCTGACACTCTCAGACACTCTCAGACTCTCTTAGACACTCTCAGACACTCTCTATCACTCTCTGACACTCACTGACACTCTCAGACATTCTCTGACACTCTCAGACACTCTCAGACACTCTCTGACACTCTCTATCACTCACTGACACTCTCCGACATTCTCAGACACTCTCTGACACTCTCTATCAAAATCTTTAACTCTCTGACACACTCTGACAAACTCTGACACTCTCTGACAGTCTCTATCAATTTCTGACACTCTCAATCACTTTCTGACTCTCTCTGACACACTCAGACACTCTCTGACACTCTCAGACACTCTCTATCAATCTCTATCACTCTCTGACACACTCTGACAAACTCCATCACTCTCTGACACTCTCTGACAGTCTCAGACACTCTCTGACACTCTCAGACACTCTCTATCACTCTCTGACACACTCTGACAATCTCTGACACTCTCAGACACTCTCAGACTCTCTTAGACACTCTCAGACACTCTCTATCACTCTCTGACACTCACTGACACTCTCAGACACTCTCTGTCACTCTCAGACACCTCAGACACTCTCTATCACACTCTTTCACGCTCTGACACTCTCTATCACTCTCTGACACACTCTGACAATCTCTGACACTCTCAGACACTCTCAGACTCTCTTAGACACTCTCAGACACTCTCTATCAAAATCTTTCACTCTCTGACACACTCTGACAAACTCTGACACTCTCTGACAGTCTCTATCAATTTCGGACACTCTCAATCACTCTCTGACTCTCTCTGACACACTCAAGACACTCTCTGACACTCTCAGACACTCTCTATCAATCTCTATCACTCTCTGACACACTCTGACAAACTCCATCACTCTCTGACACTCTCTGACACACTCAGACACTCTCTGACACTCTCAGACACTCTCTATCACTCTCTGACACACTCTGACAATCTCTGACACTCTCAGACACTCTCAGACACTCTTAGACACTCTCAGACACTCTCGATCACTCTCTGACACTCACTGACACTCTCAGACACTCTCTGTCACTCTCAGACACCTCAGACACTCTCTATCACACTCTTTCACGCTCTGACACTCTCTCTCACTCTCTATCACTCTCTGACACACTCTGACACTCTCTGACAATCTCAGACACTCTCTATCACTCTCTATCACTTTCTATCACTCTATGACACTCTCTATCACTTTCTGACACTCTCAATCACTCTCTGACTCTCTCTGACACACTCTGACACTCTCTGACACTCTCAGACACTCTCAGACACTCTCAGACACTCTCTATCACTCACTGACACTCTCTGACATTCTCAGACACTCTCTGACACTCTCTGACACTCTCTATCAAAATCTTTAACTCTCTGACACACTCTGACAAACTCTGACACTCTCTGACAGTCTCTATCAATTTCTGACACTCTCAATCACTCTCTGACTCTCTCTGACACTCTCAGACACTCTCTATCAATCTCTATCACTCTCTGACACACTCTGACAAACTCCGTCACTCTCTGACACTCTCTGACAGTCTCAGACACTCTCTGACACTCTCAGACACTCTCTATCACTCTCTGACACACTCTGACAATCTCTGACACTCTCAGACACTCTCAGACTCTCTTAGACACTCTCAGACACTCTCTATCACTCTCTGACACTCACTGACACTCTCAGACATTCTCTGACACTCTCAGACACTCTCAGACACTCTCTGACACTCTCTATCACTCACTGACACTCTCCGACATTCTCAGACACTCTCTGACACTCTCTATCAAAATCTTTAACTCTCTGACACACTCTGACAAACTCTGACACTCTCTGACAGTCTCTATCAATTTCTGACACTCTCAATCACTTTCTGACTCTCTCTGACACACTCAGACACTCTCTGACACTCTCAGACACTCTCTATCAATCTCTATCACTCTCTGACACACTCTGACAAACTCCATCACTCTCTGACACTCTCTATCACTCTCTGACACACTCTGACAATCTCTGACACTCTCAGACACTCTCAGACTCTCTTAGACACTCTCAGACACTCTCTATCACTCTCTGACACTTACTGACACTCTCAGACACTCTCTGTCACTCTCAGACACCTCAGACACTCTCTATCACACTCTTTCACGCTCTGACACTCTCTATCACTCTCTGACACACTCTGACAATCTCTGACACTCTCAGACACTCTCAGACTCTCTTAGACACTCTCAGACACTCTCTATCACTCTCTGACACTCACTGACACTCTCAGACACTCTCAGACACTCTCAGACACTCTCTATCACTCACTGACACTCTCTGACATTCTCAGACACTCTCTGACACTCTCTATCAAAATCTTTCACTCTCTGACACACTCTGACAAACTCTGACACTCTCTGACAGTCTCTATCAATTTCTGACACTCTCAATCACTCTCTGACACACTCAGACACTCTCTGACACTCTCAGACACTCTCTATCAATCTCTATCACTCTCTGACACACTCTGATAAACTCCATCACTCTCTGACACTCTCTGACACACTCAGACACTCTCTGACACTCTCAGACACTCTCTATCACTCTCTGACACACTCTGACAATCTCTGACACTCTCAGACACTCTCAGACTCTCTTAGACACTCTCAGACACTCTCTATCACTCTCTGACACTCACTGACACTCTCAGACACTCTCTGTCACTCTCAGACACCTCAGACACTCTCTATCACACTCTTTCACGCTCTGACACTCTCTATCACTCTCTATCACTCTATATCACTCTCTGACACACTCTGACACTCTCTGACAATCTCAGACACTCTCTATCACTCTCTATCACTTTCTATCACTCTATGACACTCTCTATCACTTTCTGACACTCTCAATCACTCTCTGACTCTCTCTGACACACTCTGACACTCTCTGACACTCTCAGACACTCTCAGACACTCTCAGACACTCTCTATCACTCACTGACACTCTCTGACATTCTCAGACACTCTCTGACACTCTCTGACACTCTCTATCAAAATCTTTAACTCTCTGACACACTCTGACAAACTCTGACACTCTCTGACAGTCTCTATCAATTTCGGACACTCTCAATCACTCTCTGACTCTCTCTGACACACTCAAGACACTCTCTGACACTCTCAGACACTCTCTATCAATCTCTATCACTCTCTGACACACTCTGACAAACTCCATCACTCTCTGACACTCTCTGACACACTCAGACACTCTCTGACACTCTCAGACACTCTCTATCACTCTCTGAGACACCCTGACAATCTCTGACACTCTCAGACACTCTCAGACACTCTTAGACACTCTCAGACACTCTCGATCACTCTCTGACACTCACTGACACTCTCAGACACTCTCTGTCACTCTGACACCTCAGACACTCTCTATCACACTCTTTCACGCTCTGACACTCTCTCTCACTCTCTATCACTCTCTGACACACTCTGACACTCTCTGACAATCTCAGACACTCTCTATCACTCTCTATCACTTTCTATCACTCTATGACACTCTCTATCACTTTCTGACACTCTCAATCACTCTCTGACTCTCTCTGACACACTCTGACACTCTCTGACACTCTCAGACACTCTCAGACACTCTCAGACACTCTCTATCACTCACTGACACTCTCTGACATTCTCAGACACTCTCTGACACTCTCTGACACTCTCTATCAAAATCTTTAACTCTCTGACACTCTCTGACAGTCTCTATCAATTTCTGACACTCTCAATCACTCTCTGACTCTCTCTGACACTCTCAGACACTCTCTATCAATCTCTATCACTCTCTGACACACTCTGACAAACTCCATCACTCTCTGACACTCTCTGACAGTCTCAGACACTCTCTGACACTCTCAGACACTCTCTATCACTCTCTGACACACTCTGACAATCTCTGACACTCTCAGACACTCTCAGACTCTCTTAGACACTCTCAGACACTCTCTATCACTCTCTGACACTCACTGACACTCTCAGACACTCTCTGTCACTCTCAGAAAGCTCAGACACTCTCTATCACACTCTTTCACGCTCTGACGCTCTCTATCACTCTCTATCACTTTCTGATACTCTCTATCAAGCTCTGACACTCTCTGACACTCTCTGACGCTCTCTGACACTCTCTGACACTCTCAGACACACTCAATCACTCTCTGACACTCTCTGACACTCTCTATCACTCCTTGACACTCTCTGACACTCTCTATCATTCTCTATCACTCTGTGACACACTCTGACACTCTCTGACACACTCAGACAATCTCTATCACTCTCTATCACTCTCTGACACACTCTGAAAGTCTCTGGCACTCTCAGACTCTCTCAGACACTCTCAGACACTCTCTGACACTCTCTGACACTCTCTATCAGTCTCTGACACTCTCTGACACTCTCAGACACTCTCTATCACTCCCTATCACTCTCTGACACACTCTGACACACTCTGAGACTCTCAGACAATTTCAGACACTCTCTATCAATCTCAATCACTCTCTGACTCTCTCAGACACTCTCAGACACTCTCAGACACTCTCTATCACTCTCTGACACTCTCTGACACTCTCTGACACTCTCAGACACTCTCTGACACTCTCAGACACTCTCTATCAATCTCTATCACTCTCTGACACAGTCTGACAAACTCTGACACCCTCTGACAGTCTCAGACAGTCTATATCACTCTCTGGCACACTCTGACAATCTCTGACACTCTCAGACACTCTCAGACTCTCTTAGACACTCTCAGACACTCTCAGACACTCTCTATCACTCTCTGACACTCACTGACACTCTCAGACATTCTCTGTCACTCTCAGACAGCTCAGACACTCTCTATCAATCTCTATCACTCTCTGACACACTCTGACAACTCTGACACTCTCTGACAGTCTCAGATAGTCTCTATCACTCTCTGACACACTCTGACAATCCCTGACACTCTCAGACACTCTCTGACACTCTCAGACACACTCAATCACTCTCTGACACTCTCTGACACTCTCTATCACTCTATGACACTCTCTGACACTCTCTATCATTCTCTATCACTCTGTGACACACTCTGACACTCTCTGACACACTCAGACAATCTCTATCACTCTCTATCACTCACTGACACACTCTGAAAGTCTCTGGCACTCTCAGACTCTCTCAGACACTCTCAGACACTCTCAGACTCTCTCTGACACTCTCTGACACTCTCTATCAGTCTCTGACACTCTCTGACACTCTCAGACACTCTCTATCACTCCCTATCACTCTCTGACACACTCTGACACACTCTGAGACTCTCAGACACTCTCTATCACTCTCTGACACTCACCGAATCTCTCTGACACTCTCAGACACTCTCTGACACTCTCAGACACTCTCTATCAACATCTATCACTCTCTATCATTCTCTGATACTCACTGACTTTCTCAGACACTCTCTATCACTCTCTGGCACTCTCTGCAACTCTATGACACTCTCAGACACACTCAATCACTCTCTGACACTCTCTATCACTCTCTGGCACTCTCTAACACTCTCTGGCACTCTCTGACACTCTCAGACACACTCAATCACTCTCTATCACTATCTGACACACTGACACTCTCTGTCACTCTCTGTCACTCTCTATCACTCTCTGACACTCTCTGACACTCTCAGACACACTCAATCACTCTCTATCACACTCTATCACTCTCTGACACACTCTGACACTCTCTGACACTCTCTGACACTTTCAGACACTCTCTATCAATCTCTATCACTCTCTGACACTCTCTGACACTCTCAGACACTCTCAGACACTCTCAGACACTCTCTATCACTCTCTGACACTCTCTGATACTCTCAGACACTCTCTGACACTCTCAGACACTCTCTATCAATCTCTATCACTCTCTGACACAGTCTGACAAACTCTGACACTCTCTGACAGTCTCAGACAGTCTATATCACCCTCTGGCACACTCTGACAATCTCTGACACTCTCAGACTCTCTTAGACACTCTCAGACACTCTCTATCACTCTCTGACACTCACTGACACTCTCAGACATTCTCTGTCACTCTCAGACAGCTCAGGCACTCTCTATCAATCTCTATCACTCTCTGACACACTCTGACAAACTCTGACACTCTCTGACAGTCTCAGATAGTCTCTATCACACTCTGACACACTCTGACACTCTCAGACACTCTCTATCACTCTCTGACACTCACCGAAACTCTCTGACACTCTCAGACACTCTCTGACACTCTTAGACACTCTCTATCACTCTCTATCACTCTCTGACACTCTCTGAAAATCTCAGACACTCTCAAACACTCTCTGACACTCTCAGACACTCTCTATCACTCTCTGACACTCTCTTAAACTCTCTATCACTCTCTGAAACTCACTGACAATCTCTGACACTCTCAGACACTCTCAATCACTCTCTGACACTCTCTGATACTCTCTGGCACACTCAGACACTCTCTATCAGTCTCTGATACTCACTGACATTCTCAGACACTCTCTATCACTCTCTGGCACTCTCTGACACTCTCTGACACTCTCAGACACACTCAATCACTCTCTGACACTCTCTATCACTCTCTGGCACTCTCTATCACTCTCTGTCACTCTCTGGCACTCTCAGACACACTCAATCACTCTCTATCAGTCTCTATCACTCTCTGACACACTCTGACACTCTCTGACACTCTCAGACACTCTCTATAACTCTCTGTCACTCTCTGTCACTCTCTATCACACTCTGACACTCTCTGACACTCTCAGACACACTCAATCACTCTCTATCACACTCTATCACTCTCTGACACACTCTGACAAACTCTGATACTCTCTGACAGTCTCTATCACTTTCTGACCCTCTCAATCACTCTCTGACTCTCTCTGACACTCTCAGACACTCTCTGACACTCTCTGACACTCTCAGACACTCTCGATCACTCTCTGACACTCTCTATCACTCTCAGACACTCTCTGACACTCTCAGACACTCTCTATCAATCTCTATCACTCTCTGACACAGTCTGACAAACTCTGACACTCTCTGACAGTCTCAGACAGTCTATATCACCCTCTGGCACACTCTGACAATCTCTGACACTCTCAGACTCTCTTAGACACTCTCAGACACTCTCTATCACTCTCTGACACTCACTGACACTCTCAGACATTCTCTGTCACTCTCAGACAGCTCAGGCACTCTCTATCAATCTCTATCGCTCTCTGACACACTCTGACAAACTCTGACACTCTCTGACAGTCTCAGATAGTCTCTATCACACTCTGACACACTCTGACACACTCTGACACTCTCAGACACTCTCTATCACTCTCTGACACTCACCGAAACTCTCTGACACTCTCAGACACTCTCTGACACTCTTAGACACTCTCTATCACTCTCTATCACTCTCTGACACTCTCTGAAAATCTCAGACACTCTCAAACACTCTCTGACACTCTCAGACACTCTCTATCACTCTCTGACACTCTCTTTCACTCTCTATCACTCTCTGAAACTCACTGACAATCTCTGACACTCTCAGACACTCTCTATCACTCTCTGACACTCTCTGATACTCTCTGGCACACTCAGACACTCTCTATCAGTCTCTGATACTCACTGACATTCTCAGACACTCTCTATCACTCTCTGGCACTCTCTGACACTCTCTGACACTCTCAGACACACTCAATCACTCTCTGACACTCTCTATCACTCTCTGGCACTCTCTATCACTCTCTGTCACTCTCTGGCACTCTCAGACACACTCAATCACTCTCTATCAGTCTCTATCACTCTCTGACACACTCTGACACTCTCAGACACTCTCTATAACTCTCTGTCACTCTCTGTCACTCTCTATCACACTCTGACACTCTCTGACACTCTCAGACACACTCAATCACTCTCTATCACACTCTATCACTCTCTGACACACTCTGACAAACTCTGATACTCTCTGACAGTCTCTATCACTTTCTGACCCTCTCAATCACTCTCTGACTCTCTCTGACACTCTCAGACACTCTCTGACACTCTCTGACACTCTCAGACACTCTCGATCACTCTCTGACACTCTCTTTCACTCTCTATCACTCTCTGACACTCACTGACACTCTCTGACACTCTCAGACTCTCTCTATCACTCTCTGACACTCTCTGACTCTCTCTGACACTCTCTGACACTCTCAGACACTCTCTATCACTCTCTGTCACTCTCTATCACTCTCTGACACTCTCTATCTCTTTCTGACACTCTCAATCACTCTCTGACTCTCTCTGACACACTCTGACACTCTCTGACACTCTCAGACACTCTCTATCACTCACTGACACTCTCTGACATTCTCAGACACTCTCTGACACTCTCTGACACTCTCAGACACTCTCTATCAATATCTATCAATCTCTGACACACTCTGACAAACTCTGATACTCTCTGACAGTCTCTATCACTTTCTGACCCTCTCAATCACTCTCTGACACTCACTGACACTCCCTGACACTCTCAGACTCTCTCTATCACTCTCTGACACTCTCTGACTCTCTCTGACACTCTCTGGCACTCTCTGACACTCTAAGACACACTCAATCACTCTCTGCCACACTCTATCACTCTCTGGCACTCTCTATCACTCTCTGGCACTCTCTGACACTCTCAGACAGACTCTGACACTCTCTGACACTCTCAGACACTCTCTATCACTCTCTGTCACTCTCTGTATCACTCTCTGACACTCTCTATCTCTTTCTGTCACTCTCAATCACTCTCTGACACTCTCTGACACTCTCAGACACTCTCTATCACTCACTGACACTCTCTGACATTCTCAGACACTCTCTGACACTCTCTGACACTCTCTGACACTCTCTATCAATCTCGATCACTCTCTGACACTCTCTGACAAACTCTGATACTCTCTGACAGTCTCTATCAATTTCTGACCCTCTCAATCACTCTCTGACTCTCTCTGACACACTCTGACACTCTCTGACACTCTCAGACACTCTCAGACACTCTCTATCACTCTCTGACACTCTCTGACACTCTCAGACTCTCTCTGACACTCTCTATCAATCTCTATCACTCTCTGACACAGTCTGACAAACTCTGACACTCTCTGACAGTCTCAGACAGTCTATATCACTCTCTGACACTCACTGACACCCTCAGACATTCTCTGTCACTCTCAGACAGCTCAGACACTCTCTATCAATCTCTATCACTCTCTGACACACTCTGACAAACTCTGACACTCTCTGACAGTCTCAGACAGTCTCTATCACTCTCTGACACACTCTGACAATCCATGACACTCTCAGACACTCTCAGACTCTCTTAGACACTCTCAGACACTCTCTATCACTCTCTGAGACTCACTGACACTCTCAGACACTCTCTGTCACTCTCAGACACCTCAGACACTCTCTATCACACTCTTTCACGCTCTGACACTCTCTATCACTCTCTGTCACTTTCTGATAATCTCTATCAAGCTCTGACACTCTCTGACACTCTCTGACGCTCTCTTACACTCTCTTACACTTTCAGACACACTCAATCACTCTCTGACACTCTCTGACACTCTCTGTCACTTTATGACACTCTCTGACACTCTCTATCATTCTCTATCACTCTGTGACACACTCTGACACTCTGTGACACACTCAGACAATCTCTATCACTCTCTATCACTCTCTGACACACTCTGAAAGTCTCTGGCACTCTCAGACTCTCTCAGACACTCTCAGACACTCTCTGACACTCTCTGACACTCTCTGTCAGTCTCTGACACTCTCAGACACTCTCTATCACTCCCTGTCACTCTCTGACACACTCTGACACACTCTGACACTCTCAGACACTCTCTATCCCTCTCTGACACTCACAGACACTCTCTGACACTCTCAGACACTCTCAGACACTCTCTGACACTCTCTATCACTCTCTATCACTCTCTATCACTCTCTGACACACTCTGACACTCTCTGACACTCTCAGACACTCTCTGACACTCTCAGACACTCTCTATCACTCTCTATCACTCTCTGACACTCTCTGACACTCTCTTTCACTCTCTATCACTCTCTGACACACTCTGACACACTCTGACACTCTCAGACACTCTCTATCACTCTCTGACACTCACAGACACTCTCTGACACTCTCTTTCACTCTCTATCACTCCCTATCACTCTCTATCACTCTCTGACACTCTCTGACACTCTCTGACACTCGCAGACACTCTCTGACACTCTCAGACACTCTCTATCACTCTCTATCACTCTCTGACACTCTCTGACACTCTCTTTCACTCTCTATCACTCCCTATCACTCTCTGAAACTCACTGACACTCTCTTTCACTCTCTATCACTCTCTGACACACTCTGACACACTCTGACACTCTCAGACACTCTCTATCACTCTCTGACACTCACAGACACTCTCTGACACTCTCTTTCACTCTCTATCACTCCCTATCACTCTCTATCACTCTCTGACACTCTCTGACACTCTCTGACACTCGCAGACACTCTCTGACACTCTCAGACACTCTCTATCACTCTCTATCACTCTCTGACACTCTCTGACACTCTCTTTCACTCTCTATCACTCCCTATCACTCTCTGAAACTCACTGACACTCTCTGACACTCTCAGACACTCTCAGACACTCTCTGACACTCTCTATCACTCTCTATCACTCTCTATCACTCTCTGACACTCTCTGACACTCTCTGACACTCGCAGACACTCTCTGACACTCTCAGACACTCTCTATCACTCTCTGACACTCTCTGACACTCTCTTTCACTCTCTATCACTCCCTATCACTCTCTGAAACTCACAGACACTCTCTGACACTCTCAGACACTCTCTGACACTCTCTATCACTCTCTATCACTCTCTATCACTCTCTATCACTCTCTGTCACTCTCTGACACTCTCTGACACTCTCTGACACTCTCAGACACTCTCTGACACTCTCAGACACTCTCTATCACTCTCTATCACTCTCTGACACTCTCAGACACTCTCTATCACTCCCTGTCACTCTCTGACACACTCTGACACACTCTGACACTCTCAGACACTCTCTATCACTCTCTGACACTCACAGACACTCTCTGACACTCTCTGACACTCTCAGACACTCTCTGACACTCTCTATCACTCTCTATCACTCTCTATCACTCTCTGACACTCTCTGACACTCTCTGACACTCTCTGACACTCACAGACACTCTCTGACACTCTCTGACACTCTCAGACACTCTCTGACACTCTCTATCACTCTCTATCACTCTCTATCACTCTCTGACACTCTCTGACACTCTCTGACACTCTCAGACACTCTCTGACACTCTCAGACACTCTCTATCACTCTCAGACACTCTCTGACACTCTCTGACACTCTCTTTCACTCTCTATCACTCCCTATCACTCTCTGAAACTCACTGACACTCTCTGACACTCTCTATCCCTCTCTGACACTCACAGACACTCTCTGACACTCTCAGACACTCTCAGACACTCTCTGACACTCTCTATCACGCTCTATCACTCTCTATCACTCTCTGACACTCTCTGACACTCTCAGACACTCTCTATCACTCTCTATCACTCTCTGACACTCTCTGACACTCTCTTTCACTCTCTATCACTCCCTATCACTCTCTGAAACTCACTGACACTCTCTGACACTCTCAGACACTCTCTATCACTCTCTGACACTCTCTGACACTCTCTATCACTCTCTGACACTCTCTGATACTCTCTGGTACACTCAGACACTCTCTATCAGTCTCTGATACTCACTGACATTCACAGACACTCTCTATCACTCTCTGGCACTCTCTGACACTCTCTGACACTCTCAGACACACTCAATCACGCTCTTACACTCTCTATCACTCTCTGGCACTCTCTTTCAATCTCTGACACTCTCTGACACTCTCAGACACGCTCAATCACTCTCTATCACTCTCTATCACTCTCTGACACACTCTGACACTCTCTGACACTCTCAGACACTCTCTGACACTCTCAGACACTCTCTGACACTCTCAGACACTCTCTATCAATCTCTATCACTCTCTGACACACTCTGACAAACTCTGACACTCTCTGACTGTCTCTATCACTTTCTGACTCTCTCAATCACTCTCTGACTCTCTCTGAAACACTCTGATACTCTCTGACACTCTCAGACACTCTCTATCACTCTCTGACACTCTCTGACACTCTCGGACACTCTCTGACACTCTCAGACACTCTCTATCACTCTCTGACACTCACAGACACTCTCTGACACTCTCTGACACTCTCAGACACTCTCAGACACTCTCTGACACTCTCCATCACTCTCTATCACTCTCTATCACTCTCTGACACTCTCTGACACTCTCTGACACTCTCTGACACTCTCAGACACTCTCTGACACTCTCAGACACTCTCTATCACTCTCTATCACTCTCTGACACTCTCTGACACTCTCTTTCACTCTCTATCACTCTCTGACACACTCTGACACACTCTGACACTCTCAGACACTCTCTATCACTCTCTGACACTCACAGACACTCTCTGACACTCTCTTTCACTCTCTATCACTCCCTATCACTCTCTATCACTCTCTGACACTCTCTGACACTCTCTGACACTCGCAGACACTCTCTGACACTCTCAGACACTCTCTATCACTCTCTATCACTCTCTGACACTCTCTGACACTCTCTTTCACTCTCTATCACTCCCTATCACTCTCTGAAACTCACTGACACTCTCTGACACTCTCAGACACTCTCTGACACTCTCTGACACTCTCTATCACTCTCTATCACTCTCTATCACTCTCTGACACTCTCTGACACTCTCTGACACTCGCAGACACTCTCTGACACTCTCAGACACTCTCTATCACTCTCTGACACTCTCTGACACTCTCTTTCACTCTCTATCACTCCCTATCACTCTCTGACACTCTCAGACACTCTCTATCCCTCTCTGACACTCACAGACACTCTCTGACACTCTCAGACACTCTCAGACACTCTCTGACACTCTCTATCACTCTCTATCACTCTCTATCACTCTCTGACACACTCTGACACTCTCTGACACTCTCAGACACTCTCTGACACTCTCAGACACTCTCTATCACTCTCTATCACTCTCTGACACTCTCTGACACTCTCTTTCACTCTCTATCACTCTCTGACACACTCTGACACACTCTGACACTCTCAGACACTCTCTATCACTCTCTGACACTCACAGACACTCTCTGACACTCTCTTTCACTCTCTATCACTCCCTATCACTCTCTATCACTCTCTGACACTCTCTGACACTCTCTGACACTCGCAGACACTCTCTGACACTCTCAGACACTCTCTATCACTCTCTATCACTCTCTGACACTCTCTGACACTCTCTTTCACTCTCTATCACTCCCTATCACTCTCTGAAACTCACTGACACTCTCTGACACTCTCAGACACTCTCAGACACTCTCTGACACTCTCTATCACTCTCTATCACTCTCTATCACTCTCTGACACTCTCTGACACTCTCTGACACTCGCAGACACTCTCTGACACTCTCAGACACTCTCTATCACTCTCTGACACTCTCTGACACTCTCTTTCACTCTCTATCACTCCCTATCACTCTCTGAAACTCACTGACACTCTCTGACACTCTCAGACACTCTCTATCCCTCTCTGACACTCACAGACACTCTCTGACACTCTCAGACACTCTCTGACACTCTCTATCACTCTCTATCACTCTCTGTCACTCTCTGACACTCTCTGACACTCTCTGACACTCTCAGACACTCTCTGACACTCTCAGACACTCTCTATCACTCTCTATCACTCTCTGACACTCTCAGACACTCTCTATCACTCCCTGTCACTCTCTGACACACTCTGACACACTCTGACACTCTCAGACACTCTCTATCACTCTCTGACACTCACAGACACTCTCTGACACTCTCTGACACTCTCAGACACTCTCTGACACTCTCTATCACTCTCTATCACTCTCTATCACTCTCTGACACTCTCTGACACTCTCTGACACTCTCTGACACTCACAGACACTCTCTGACACTCTCTGACACTCTCAGACACTCTCTGACACTCTCTATCACTCTCTATCACTCTCTATCACTCTCTGACACTCTCTGACACTCTCTGACACTCTCAGACACTCTCTGACACTCTCAGACACTCTCTATCACTCTCAGACACTCTCTGACACTCTCTGACACTCTCTTTCACTCTCTATCACTCCCTATCACTCTCTGAAACTCACTGACACTCTCTGACACTCTCTATCCCTCTCTGACACTCACAGACACTCTCTGACACTCTCAGACACTCTCAGACACTCTCTGACACTCTCTATCACGCTCTATCACTCTCTATCACTCTCTGACACTCTCTGACACTCTCAGACACTCTCTATCACTCTCTATCACTCTCTGACACTCTCTGACACTCTCTTTCACTCTCTATCACTCCCTATCACTCTCTGAAACTCACTGACACTCTCTGACACTCTCAGACACTCTCTATCACTCTCTGACACTCTCTGACACTCTCTATCACTCTCTGACACTCTCTGATACTCTCTGGTACACTCAGACACTCTCTATCAGTCTCTGATACTCACTGACATTCACAGACACTCTCTATCACTCTCTGGCACTCTCTGACACTCTCTGACACTCTCAGACACACTCAATCACGCTCTTACACTCTCTATCACTCTCTGGCACTCTCTTTCAATCTCTGACACTCTCTGACACTCTCAGACACGCTCAATCACTCTCTATCACTCTCTATCACTCTCTGACACACTCTGACACTCTCTGACACTCTCAGACACTCTCTGACACTCTCAGACACTCTCTGACACTCTCAGACACTCTCTATCAATCTCTATCACTCTCTGACACACTCTGACAAACTCTGACACTCTCTGACTGTCTCTATCACTTTCTGACTCTCTCAATCACTCTCTGACTCTCTCTGAAACACTCTGATACTCTCTGACACTCTCAGACACTCTCTATCACTCTCTGACACTCTCTGACACTCTCGGACACTCTCTGACACTCTCAGACACTGTCTGTCAATCTCTATCACTCTCTGACACACTCTGACAAACTCTGACACTCTCTGACAGTCTCAGACTGTCTCTATCACTCTCTGACACACTCTGACAATCTCTGACACTCTCAGACACTCTCAGACTCTCTTAGACACTCTCAGACACTCTCTATTACTCTCTGCCACTCACTGACACTCTCAGACACTCTCTGACATTCTCAGACACTCTCTGACACTCTCTGACACTCTCTGACACTCTCAGACACTCTCTATCAATCTCTATCACTCTCTGACACACTCTGACAAAGTCTGACACTCTCTGACAGTCTCTATCACTTTCTGACACTCTCAATCACTCTCTGACTCTCTCTGAAACACTCTGACACTCTCTGACACTCTCAGACACTCTCAGACACTCTCTATCACTCTCTGACACTCTCTGACACTCTCAGATACTCTCAGACACTCTCAGACACTCTCTATCAATCTCTATCACTCTCTGACACACTCTGACAATCTCTGACACTCTCAGACACTCTCAGACTCTCTTCGACACTCTCAGACACTCTCTCTCACTCTCTGACACTCGCTGACACACTCAGACACTCTCTGTCACTCTCAGACACTCTCTATCAATCTCTATCACTCTCTGACACACTCTAACAAACTCTATCACTCTCTGACACTCTGTGACACTCTCATGCACTCTCTGAAACTCTCAGACACTCCCTCAAACAGTCTCAGACACTCTCTGGCACTTTCTATCACTCTCTGGCACTCTCTGAGACTCTCTGGCACTCTCTGACACTCTCTGGCACTCTCTGACACTCTCTGAAACTCTCTGAAACTCTCTGGCACTCTCTATCACTCTTACACATTCTCTGACACTCTCTGGCAATCTTTATCGCTCTCTGACACCCTCTCACACACTCGGACACTCTCGGACACTCTCTGACACTATCTGGCACTCTCAGACACTCTCTGGCACACTCTATCACTCTCTGACACTCTCTATCACTGTCAATCATTCTCAATCACTCTCAATCACTCTCTGAAACTCTCTGACACTTTCAGACACTCTCAGACACACTCAGACACTCTCTACCACTCTCTATCACTCTCTATCACTCCCTGATACACTCTCTGATACTCTCTGGCTCTCTCTGACACACTCTGACACTCTCAATCATTCTCAATCAATCTCAATCACTGTTTGACACTCTCAGACAGTCTCAGACACTCTCGACCACTCTCTGAAAACCTCAGACACTCTCAGACTCTCTCTGAAACTCTCTATCACTATCTGGCATTTTCTATCACTCTCTAGCACTCTCTGACCCTCTCTGGTACTCTCTGACACTCCCTGACATTCTCAGACACTTTCTAACACTGTCTACCACACGCTATCACTCTCGATCGATCTCTGACACTCTCTGACACACTCTGACACTCTCAGACACTGTCAGACACTCTCTGGCACACTCTATCACTCTCTGACACTCTCCATCTCTCTCTATCACTCTCAGACACTCTCTATCACTCTCTGACACTCTCTATCTCTCTCCATCACTCTCTGACACTCTCTGATACACTCTGACACTCTCAGACAATCTCAGACACTATTGATCACTCTCTGAAAACCTCAGACTCTCTCAGACTCTCTCTGAAACTGTCTATCATTCTCTGGCACTTTCTATCACTCTCTGGCATTCTCTGACCCTCTCTGGTACTCTCTGACACTCACTGACATTCTCAGACACTTTCTGACACTCTCTACCACACGCTATCACTCTCTACCACTCTCTGACACTCTCTGACACTCTCAGACACTCTCAGACACTCTCAGACACTCTCTGGCACACTCTATCACTCTCTGGCACTCGATCACTCTCAATCATTCTCAATCACTCTCAATCACTGTTTGACACTCTTGGACACTCCCAGACACTCTCCATCACTCTCTAACACTCTCCATCTCTCTCTATCACTCTCAGACCCTCTCTATCACTCTCTGACACTCTCTATCTCTCTCCATCACTCTCTGGCACTCTCTGACACTCTCAGACATACTCAGACACTCTCTACCACTCAATGACACTCTCTGATGCACTCTGACACTCTCAGACAATCTCTGACACTCTCTATCACTCTCTGACAACCTCTGACACTCTCTGACACTCTCTGACACTCTCTATCACTGTCTGAAATTCTCTATCACGCTTTGACAATCTCTATCTCTCTCTATCACTCTCTTATACACTCTGACACTCTCAGACACGCTCTGACGCACTCAGACACTCTCTATCACTCTCTGACACTCTCTGACACTCTCTGACACTCTCTGACACTCTCTATCACTGTCTGAAAATCTCTATCACGCTTTGACAATCTCTATCTCTCTCTATCACTCTCTTATACACTCTGACACTCTCAGACACACTCTGACACACTCAGACCCTCCCTACCACTCTCTGTCACGCTCTATCACTCTCCATCACTCTCTGGCACTCTCTGACACTCTCAGACATACTCAGACACTCTCTACCACTCAATGACACTCTCTGATGCACTCTGACACTCTCAGACAATCTCTGACACTCTCTATCACTGTCTGAAATTCTCTATCACGCTTTGACAATCTCTATCTCTCTCTATCACTCTCTTATACACTCTGACACTCTCAGACACGCTCTGACGCACTCAGACACTCTCTATCACTCTCTGACACTCTCTGACACTCTCTGACACTCTCTGACACTCTCTATCACTGTCTGAAAATCTCTATCACGCTTTGACAATCTCTATCTCTCTCTATCACTCTCTTATACACTCTGACACTCTCAGACACACTCTGACACACTCAGACCCTCCCTACCACTCTCTGTCACGCTCTATCACTCTCTGACATCCTCGTCAACTCTCTGACACTCCCAGACACGCTCTGACTCTCTCTGACTCTCTCTTTCACTCTCTAACACTCTCTTTTACTCTCTGACGCTCTCTGACACTCTGACACTCTATCACTCTCTGACACTCTCTATCACTCTCTGAAAACCTCAGACACTCTCAGACTCTCTCTGACACTCTCTATCAGTCTCTGGCACTTTCTATCACTCTCTGGCACTCTCTGACCCACTCTGGTACTCTCTGACACTCCCTGACATTCTCAGACACTTTCTGACACTCTCTACCACACGCTATCACTCTCTATCACTCTCTGACACACTCTGACACACCCTGACACTCTCAGACACTCTCTAGCACACTCTGACACTCGATCACTCTCAATCATTCTCAATCACTCTCAATCACTGTTTGACACTCTCGGACACTCTCAGACACTCTCAGACACTCTCGATCACTCTCTGACACTCTCCATCTCTCTCTATCACTGTCAGACATTCTCTATCACTCTCTGACACTCTCTATCTCTCTCCATCACTCACTGGCACTCTCTGACACTCTCTTATACACTCTGACACTCTCAGACAATCTCTGACACTCTCTGATACAATCTGACACTCTCAGACAATCTCTGACACTCTCTATCACGCTCTGACACTCTCTGACACTCTCTGATACACTCTGACACTCTGAGACACGCTCTGACACACTCAGACACTCTCTATCACTCTCTATCACTCTCAGACACTCTCTGACATTCTCAGACAGTCTCAGACACTCTCTATCACTCTCTGAAGCTCTCTATCACGCTTTGACAATCTCTATATCTCTCTATCACTCTCTGGCAATCTCTGACACTCTCAGACACAATCAGACATTCTCTACCACTCTCTATCACTCTCTGACACTCTCTGACACACTCTGACACTCTCTGACACACTCTGATCCTCTCAGACACTCTCTGAGACTCTCAGACACTCTCTGACACTCTCGATCACTCATGACACTCTCTATTTCTCTCTATCACTCTCTGATACTCTCTGACACCCTCAGATGCACTCTGACACTCTCAGGCAATCTCTGACACTCTCTATCACTCCCTGACACTCTCTGACACTCTCTGATACTCACTGACACTCTCAGACACGCTCTGACACACTCAGACACTCTCTATCACTCTCTATCACTCTCTGACACTCTCTGACACTCTCTGACATTCTCAGACAGTCTCAGACACTCTCTATCACACTCTGAAACTCTCTATCACGCTTTGACAATCTCTATCTCTCTCTATCACTCCCTGGCAATCTCTGACACTCTCAGACACCATCAGAGACTCTCTACCACTCTCTATCACTCTCTGACACTCTCTAACACACTCTGATACACTCTGACACTCTCAGACACAATCAGACACTCTCTACCACTCTCTATCACTCTCTGACACTCTCTGACACACTCTGATACACTCTGACACTCTCAGACACTCTCTGACACTCTCAGACACTCTCTGACACTCTCTGACACTCTCGACCTCTCATGAAACTCTCTATTTCTCTCTATTACTCTCTAGCACTCTCTGACACTTTCAGACACTCTCAGACACACTCAGACACTATCTATCACTCTCTGATACTCTCTGACACTCTCTGATACACTCTGACTCTCTCAGACAGTCTCAGACACTCTCGATCACTCTCTGAAAATCTCTATCACGCTTTGACACTCTCTATCTCTCTCGATTACTCTCTGGCAATCTCTGACACTCTCTGATACACTCTGACACTCTCAGATACACTCAGACGCTCTCTGACACTCTCTGACTCTCTCTGACTCTCTCTATCACTCTCTGACGCTCTCTGACTCTCTCTGACGCTCTCTGACTCTCTCTGACGCCCTCAAATACTCTCAGACACTCTCTGGCACGTTCTATCACTCTCTGGCATACTCTGACACTCTCTGGCACTCTCTGACACTCTCTGGCACTCTCTGACACTCTCTGAAACTCTCTATCACTCTCTGGCACTCTCTATCACTCTTCCACACTCTCTGACACTCTCTGTCACTCTCTGGCAATCTTTATCACTCTCTGACACTCTCTCACACACTCGGACACTCTCGGACACTCTCTGACACTATCTGGCACTCTCAAACACTCTCTGGCACACTCTATCACTCTCTGACACTCTCTATCACTGTCAATCATTCTCAATCACTCTCAATCACTCTCTGAAACTCTCTGACACTTTCAGACACTCTCAGACACACTCAGACACACTCAGACACTCTCTACCACTCTCTATCACTCTCTATCACTCTCTATCACTCTCTATCACTCTCTGATACACTCTCTGATACACTCTGGCACTCTCAGACACTCTCTTACACTCTCCATCACTCTCTGACACACTCTGATACACTCTGACACTCTCAGACACACTCTGACACACTCAGACACTCTCTACCACACTCTATCACTCTCTCACACTTTCTGACACTCTCTGATACACTCTAACACTCTCAGACACTCTCTGACACTCTCTATCACTATCTGACACTCTCTGACACTTTCAGACACTCTCTGCGACTCTCTATCACTCACAGACAGTCTCAGACACTGTCTGACACTCTCTGATACTCTCTGACACTCTCAGACAATCTCAGACACACTCAGACATACTCAGACACTCTCTGACACTCTCTGACACTCTCTGACACTCTCTGACACTCTCAGACAGTCTCAGACACTCTCTATCACTCTCTGAAACTCTCTATCACGCTTTGACAATATCTCTCTCTCTCTATCACTCTCTGGCAATCTCTGACACTCTCAGACACAATCAGACACTCTCTACCACTCTCAATCACTCTCTGACACACTCTGATACACTCTGACACTCTCAGGCACTCTCTGACACTCTCAGACACTCTCTGACACTCTCTTTCACTCATGACACTCTCTATATCTCTCTATCACTCTCTGGCACTCTCTGACACGTTCAGGCACTCTCAGATACACTCAGGCACTATCTATCACTCTCTGATACTCTCTGACACTCTCTGATGCACTATGACACTCTCAGACAATCTCTGACACTCTCTATCACTCTCTGACACTCTCTATCACTCTCTGACGCTCTCTGACACTCTGACACTCTATCACTCTCTGACACTCTGTATCAATCTCTGAAAAACTCAGACACTCACAGATTCTCTCCGACACTCTCAGACACTCTCTGACACTCTCTGACACTCTCGATCTCTCATGAAACTCTCTATTTCCCTCTCTCACTCTCTAGTACTCACTGACACTTTCAGACACTCTCAGACACACTCAGACACTATCTATCACTCTCTGATACTCTCTGACACTCTCTGATACACTCTGACTCTCTCAGACAGTCTCAGACACTCTCTATCACTCTCTGAAAATCTCTATCACGCTTTGACACACTCTATCTCTCTCGATTACTCTCTGGCAATCTCTGACACTCTCTGACACTCTCTGATACACTCAGACGCTCCCTGACACTCTCTGACACTCTCTGGCACGTTCTATCACTCTCTGGCACTCTCTGACACTCTCTGGCACTCTCTGACACTCTCTGGCACTCTCTGACACTCTCTGAAACTCTCTATCACTCTCTGGCACTCTCTATCACTCTTCCACACTCTCTGACACTCTCTGTCACTCTCTGGCAATCTGTATCACTCTCTGACACTCTCTCACACACTCAGACACTCTCTGACACTATCTGGCACTCTCAGACACTCTCTGGCACACTCTATCACTCTCTGACACTCTCTATCACTGTCAATCATTCTCAATCAATCTCAATCACTCTCTGAAACTCTCTGACACTTTCAGACACTTTCAGACACACTCAGACACTCTCTACCACTCTCTATCACTCTCTTACACTCTCCATCACTCTCTGACACACTCTGATACACTCTGACACTCTCAGACACACTCTGACACACTCAGACACTCTCTACCACACTCTACCACTCTCTCACAATTTCTGACACTCTCTGATACACTCTAACACTCTCAGACACTCTCTGACACTCTCTATCACTATCTGACACTCTCTGACACTTTCAGACACTCTCTGCCACTCTCTATCACTCACAGACAGTCTCAGACACTCTCTGACACTCTCTGATACTCTCTGATACTCTCTGATACTCTCTGACACTCTCAGACAATCTCAGCCACACTCAGACACACTCATACACTCTCTGACACTCTCTGACACTCTCTGATACACTCTGACACTCTCAGACACGCTCTGACACACTCAGACACTCTCTATCACTTTCGATCACTCTCTGACACTCTCTGACACTCTCAGACAGTCTCAGACACTCTCTATCACTCTCTGAAACTCTCTATCACGCTTTGACAATATCTCTCTCTCTCTATCACTCTCTGCAATCTCTGACACTCTCAGACACAATCAGACACTCTCTACCACTCTCAATCACTCTCTGACACACTCTGATACACTCTGACACTCTCAGGCACTCTCTGACACTCTCAGACACTCTCTGACACTCTCTTTCACTCATGACACTCTCTTTTTCTCTCTATCACTCTCTGGCACTCTCTGACACTTTCAGACACTCTCAGATACAC
Source organism: Heterodontus francisci (assembly GCF_036365525.1). Lineage (NCBI taxonomy): Eukaryota > Metazoa > Chordata > Chondrichthyes > Heterodontiformes > Heterodontidae > Heterodontus > Heterodontus francisci. The sequence goes on from NC_090405.1 coordinate 15,711,764, forward strand.
TCAGGCACTATCTATCACTCTCTGATACTCTCTGACACTCTCTGATGCACTATGACACTCTCAGACAATCTCTGACACTCTCTATCACTCTCTGACACTCTCTATCACTCACTGACGCTCTCTGACACTCTGACACTCTATCACTCTGTGACACTCTCTATCAATCTCTGAAAAACTCAGAGACTCACAGATTCTCTCCGGCACTCTCTATCACTCTCTGGCACTTTCTATCGCTCTCTGGCACTCTCTGACTTTCTCTGGTACTCTCTGACACTCCCTGACATTCTCAGACACTTTCTGACACTCTCCACCAAACGCTACCACTCTCTATCACTCTCTGACAATCTCTGACACACTCTGACACTCTCAGACACTCTCAGACTCTCTCTGGCACACTCTGTCACTCTCTGACACTCGATCACTCTCAATCATTCTCAATAACTCTCAATCACTGTTAGACACTCTCGGACACTCTCAGACACTCTCTATCACTCTCTGACACTCTCCATCTCTCTCTATCACTCTCAGACACTCTCTATCACTCTCTGACACTCTCTATCTCTCTCCATCACTCTCTGGCACTCTCAGACACTTTCAGACACTCTCAGACACACTCAGACACTCTCTACCACTCTCTGACACTCTCTGATACACTCTGACACTCTCAGACAATCTCTGACACTCTCTATCACTCTCTGACACTCTCTGATACACTCTGACACTCTCAGAGATGCTCTGACAAACTCAGACACTCTCTATCACTCTCTATCACTCTCTGACACTCTCTGACACTCTCTGACACTCTCAGACAGTCTCAGACACTCTCTATCAGTCTCTGAAGCTCTCTATCACGCTTTGACAATCTCTATCTCTCTCTCTCACACTCTTATACACTCTGACACTCTCAGACTCACTCTGGCACTCTCAGACACTCCCTGCCACTCTCTGAAAACCTCAGACACTCTCAGACACTCTCTGACACTCTCTATCACTCTCTGGCACTTTCTATCACTCTATGGCACTCTCTGACCCTCTCTGGTACTCTCTGACACTCCCTGACATTCTCAGACACTTTCTGACACTCTCTACCACACGCTATCACTCTCTATCACTCTCTGACAATCTCTGACACACTCAGACACTCTCAGACACTCTCTTGCACACTCTATCAATCTCTGACACTCGATCACTCTCAATCATTCTCAGTCACTCTCAATCACTGTTTGACACTCTTGGACATTCTCAGACACTCTCTATCACTCTCTGACACTCTCTATCTCTCTCTATCACTCTCAGACATTCTATATCACTCTCTGACACTCTCTATCTCTCTCCATCACTCTCTGGCACTCTCTGACACTTTCATACACTCTCAGGCACACTCAGACACTCTCTACCACTCTCTGACACTCTCTGACACTCTCTGATACACTCTGACACTCTCAGACAATCTCTGACACTCTCTATCACTCTCTGACCCTCTCTGATACACTCTGACACTCTCAGTCACGCTCTGACACACTCAGACACTCTCTATCACTCTCTATCACTCTCTGACACTCTCTGACACTCTCTACCACACGCTTTCACTCTCTATCACTCTCTGACACTCTCTGACACTCTCTGACACTCTCAGACACTCTCAGACACTCTCTTGCACACTCTATCACTCTCTGACACTCGATCACTCTCAATCATTCTCAATCACTCTCAATCACTGTTTGACACTCTCGGACACTCTCAGACACTCTCTATCACTCTCTGACACTCTCCATCTCTCTCTATCACTCTCAGACACTCTCTATCACTCTCTGACACTCTCTGACACTCTCTGACACTCTCTGATACACTCTGACACTCTCAGACACGCTCTGACACACTCAGACACTCTCTATGAATCTCTATCACTCTCTGACACTCTCTGACACTCTCTGACACTCTCTGATACACTCTGACACTCTCAGACAATCTCTGACACTCTCTATCACTCTCTGACACTCTCTGACACTCTCTGACACTCTCTGATACACTCTGACACTATCAGACACGCTCTGACACACTCAGACACTCTCTATGACTCTCTATCACTCTCTGGCACTCTCTGACACTCTCTGACACTCTCTGATACACTCTGACACGCTCAGACAATCTCTGAAACACTCTATCACTCTCTGACACTCTCAGACAGTCTCAGACACTCTCTGTCACTCTCTGACACTCTCTGACACTCTCTGATACACTCTGACACTCTCAGGCACGCTCTGACACACTCAGACACTCGCTATCACTCTCTATCTCTCTCTGACACACTCTGACACTCTCTGACACTCTCAGAAAGTCACAGACACTCTCCATCACTCTATGAAACTCTCCATCTCGATTTGACAATCTCTATCTCTCTCTATCACTCTCTGGCAATCTGTGACACTCTCAGACACAATCAGACACTCTCTACCACTCTCTATCACTCTCTGACACTCTCTGACATACTCTGACACTCTCTGACACACTCTGATACACTCTGACACTCTCAGACACTCTCTGACACTCTCTGACACTCTTATCACTCTCTGACACTCTCACACACTCTCTTACACTCTCTGATACACTGTGACACTCTCAGACACACTCTGACACACTCAGACACTCTCTACCACACTCTATCACTCTCTCACACTGTCTGACACTCTCTGATACACTCTAACACTCTCAGACAATCTCTGACAGTATCTGACACTCGCTGATACTCTCTGCTACTCTCCAATACTCTCTGGCACTCTCTATTTCTCTCTGACACTCTCTATTTCTCTCAGTCACTCTCTGACACACTCAGACACTCTCTACCACTCTCTATCACTCTCTGACACTCTCTGATACACTCTAACACTCTCAGACACGCTCTGACACTCTCTATCACTCTCTGACTCAATCTGACACTCTCAGACAGTCTCAGACACTCTCTATCACTATCTGACAATCTCTGACAGTATCTGACACTCGCTGATACTCTCTGCTACTCTCCAATACTCTCTGGCACTCTCTATTTCTATCTGACACTCTCTATTTCTCTCAATCACTCTCTGACACACTCAGACACTCTCTACCACTCTCTATCACTCTCTGACACTCTCTGATACACTCTAACACTCTCAGACACACTCTGACACTCTCTATCACTCTCTGACTCAATCTGACACTCTCAGACAGTCTCAGACACTCTCTATCACTCTCTGACACTCTCTGACACTCTCTGATACTCTCTGACCCTCTCTATCACTCTCTGACAATCTCAGACACACTCAGACACTCTCTGACACTCTCTATCACTCTCTGACACTCTCTGAAACTCTCTGACACTCTCTATCACTCTCTGACACTCTCTGAAACTCTCTGACATTTTCAGACACTCTCTGCCACTCTCTATCACTCTCTGACCCTCTCTGACACTCTCAGACCCACTCAGACACTCGCTGACACTCACTTTCACTCTCTGACACTCTCTGACACTTTCAGACATTCTCTGCCACTCTCTATTACTCTCTATCGCTCGCTGACACTTGCAGACATTCTCTGCCGCTCTCTATCACTCTCTGTCACTCTCTGACACTCTCTGACACTCTGACACTCTCTGACACTCTGACACTCTGACACTCTCTGATACTCTCACTCTCTCGGACCCTCTCTGACACTCTCTATCACTCTCTGACACTCTCTATCACTCTCTGACACTCTCTGACAATCTCAGACACACTCAAACGCTCTCTGGCACTCTCTGACACTCTCTGACACCTTCAGACACTCTCTGCCACTCTCTATCACTCTCTGACACTCTCTGACACTCTCGGACACTCTCACACTCTCGGACAATCTCTGACACTCTCACACACTCTCTGACACTCTCTGACCCACTCTGACACTCTCTGTCACTCTCTGACACTCTCTGACACTCTCACACTCTCTGACACTCTCACTCTCTCTGACACTCTCTGACACTCTCTGACACTCTCTCACACTCTCTGACACTCTGTCACACTCTCTGACACTCTCTGACCCTCTCTGACACTCTCTGACACTCTCTGACACTCTTATCACTCTCTGACGCTCTCGGACGCTCTCTTACACTCTCCATCACTCTCTGACACTCTCTGATACACTGTGACACTCTCAGACACACTCTGACACACTCAGACACTCTCTACCACACTCTATCACTCTCTCACAGTGTCTGACACTCTCTGATACACTCTAACACTCTCAGACAGTCTCAGACACTCTCTATCACTAACTGACACTCTCTGACACTCTCTGAGACTCTCTGATACTCTCTGACACTCTCTAATACACTCTGACACTCTCTATTTCTCTCTGACACTCTCTGACAATATCATATACACTCAGACACTCTCTGAAACTCTCTATCACTCTCTGAAACTCTCTGATACTTTCAGACACTCTCTGCCACTCTCTATCACTCTCTATCACTCTCAGACTGTCGCAGACACTCTCTGACACTCTCCGATACTCTCTGATACTCTCTGACACTCTCTGACAATCTCAGACAAACTCAGACACTCTCTGACAGTTTCAGACACTCTCTGCCACTCTCTATCACTCTCTATCACTCTCTGAAACTCTCTGCTACTCTCTGACACTCTCTATCACTGTCTGACACTCTCTGACACTCTCTCTGACACTCTCTGACAATCTCTCACACTCTCTGACATTCTCTCACACTCTCTGACACTCTCTGACCCACTCTGACAATCTTTGACACTCTCTGACAAACTCTATCACTCTCTGACACTCTCTCACACTCTCTGACACTCTCTGACACTCTCTGACACACTCTGACCCTCTCTGACACTCTCTGACACTATCTGACACTCTCTGACACTCTCACACTCTCTGACACTCTCACACTCTCTGACACTCTCTGACACTCTCTCACACTCTCTCAAACTCTCTGACATTCTCTCACACTCTCTGACACTCTCTGACCCTCTCTGACAATCTTTGACATTCTCTGACAAACTCTATCACTCTCTGACACTCTCTGACACACTCAGACACTCTCTATCACTCTCTGACACTTTCAGACACACTCTGCCACTCTCTATCACTCTGTATCACTCTCTGACACTTTCAGACACTCTCTATCACTCTCTATCACTCTCTGACACTCTCAGTCACTCTCTACCACACTCTATCACCCTCTGACACTCTCTGATACACTCTAACATTCTCAGACACTCTCTGACACTCTCTACCACTCTCTGACTCAATCTGACACTCTCAGACAGTCTCAGACACTCTCTATCACTCTCTGACACTCTCTGACACTCTCTGATACTCTCTGATACACTCTGACACTCTCTGACACTCTATATCACACTCTGCCACTCTCTGACACTCTCTATCACTGTCTGATACTCTCTGACACTCTCTATCTCTCGCTGACACTTTCAGACATTCTCTGCCACTCTCTATCACTCTCTGACACTCTCTGACACTCTCTGACACTCTCAGACACTCTCAGACACTCTCTATCACTCTCTGAAAACCTCAGACACTCTCAGACACGCTCTGACACTCTCTATCACTCTCTGGCACTTTCTATCACTCTATGGCACTCTCTGACCCTCTCTGGTACTCTCTGACACTCCCTGACATTCTCAGACACTTTCTGACACTCTCTACCACACGCTATCACTCTCTATCACTCTCTGACACTCTCTGACACACTCAGACACTCTCAGACACTCTCTTGCACACTCTATCAATCTCTGACACTCGATCACTCTCAATCATTCTCAGTCACTCTCAATCACTGTTTGACACTCTTGGACATTCTCAGACACTCTCTATCACTCTCTGACACTCTCTATCTCTCTCTATCACTCTCAGACATTCTATATCACTCTCTGACACTCTCTATCTCTCTCCATCACTCTCTGGCACTCTCTGACACTTTCATACACTCTCAGGCACACTCAGACACTCTCTACCACTCTCTGACACTCTCTGACACTCTCTGATACACTCTGACACTCTCAGACAATCTCTGACACTCTCTATCACTCTCTGACCCTCTCTGATACACTCTGACACTCTCAGTCACGCTCTGACGCACTCAGACACTCTCTATCACTCTCTGACACTCTCTGACACTCTCTACCACACGCTTTCACTCTCTATCACTCTCTGACACTCTCTGACACTCTCAGACACTCTCAGACACTCTCTTGCACACTCTATCACTCTCTGACACTCGATCACTCTCAATCATTCTCAATCACTCTCAATCACTGTTTGACACTCTCGGACACTCTCAGACACTCTCTATCACTCTCTGACACTCTCCATCTCTCTCTATCACTCTCAGACACTCTCTATCACTCTCTGACACTCTCTGACACTCTCTGATACACTCTGACACTCTCAGACACGCTCTGACACACTCAGACACTCTCTATGAATCTCTATCACTCTCTGACACTCTCTGACACTCTCTGACACTCTCTGATACACTCTGACACTCTCAGACAATCTCTGACACTCTCTATCACTCTCTGACACTCTCTGACACTCTCTGATACACTCTGACACTATCAGACACGCTCTGACACACTCAGACACTCTCTATGACTCTCTATCACTCTCTGGCACTCTCTGACACTCTCTGACACTCTCTGATACACTCTGAGACTCTCAGACAATCTCTGAAACACTCTATCACTCTCTGACACTCTCAGACAGTCTCAGACACTCTCTGCCACTCTCTGACACTCTCTGACACTCTCTGACACTCTCTTATACACTCTGACACTCTCAGACAATCTCGGACACTCGCTGTCACTCTCTGACACTCTCTGACACTCTCTGATACACTCTGACACTCTCAGGCACGCTCTGACACACTCAGACACTCGCTATCACTCTCTATCTCTCTCTGACACACTCTGACACTCTCAGAAAGTCACAGACACTCTCCATCACTCTATGAAACTCTCCATCTCGATTTGACAATCTCTATCTCTCTCTATCACTCTCTGGCAATCTGTGACACTCTCAGACACAATCAGACACTCTCTACCACTCTCTATCACTCTCTGACACTCTCTGACATACTCTGACACTCTCTGACACACTCTGATACACTCTGACACTCTCAGACACTCTCTGACACTCTCTGACACTGTTATCACTCTCTGACACTCTCACACACTCTCTTACACTCTCCGATACACTGTGACACTCTCAGACACACTCTGACACACTCAGACACTCTCTACCACACTCTATCACTCTCTCACACTGTCTGACACTCTCTGATACACTCTAACACTCTCAGTCAATCTCTGACAGTATCTGACACTCGCTGATACTCTCTGCTACTCTCCAATACTCTCTGGCACTCTCTATTTCTCTCTGACACTCTCTATTTCTCTCAGTCACTCTCTGACACACTCAGACACTCTCTACCACTCTCTATCACTCTCTGACACCCTCTGATACACTCTAACACTCTCAGACACACTCTGACACTCTCTATCACTCTCTGACTCAATCTGACACTCTCAGACAGTCTCAGACACTCTCTATCACTATCTGACAATCTCTGACAGTATCTGACACTCGCTGATACTCTCTGCTACTCTCCAATACTCTCTGGCACTCTCTATTTCTCTCTGACACTCTCTATTTCTCTCAGTCACTCTCTGACACACTCAGACACTCTCTACCACTCTCTGACACTCTCTGACACTCTCTGATACTCTCTGATACACTCTGACACTCTCTGACCCTCTCTATCACTCTCTGACAATCTCAGACACACTCAGACACTCTCTGACACTCTCTATCACTCTCTGACACTCTCTGAAACTCTCTGACATTTTCAGACACTCTCTGCCACTCTCTATCACTCTCTGTCACTCTCTGACACTCTCTGACACTCTGACACTCTCTGACACTCTGACACTCTGACACTCTCTGACACTCTCACACTCTCGGACCCTCTCTGACGCTCTCTATCACTCTCTGACACTCTCTATCACTCTCTGACACTCTCTGACAATCTCAGACACACTCAAACGCTCTCTGGCACTCTCTGACACTCTCTGACACCTTCAGACACTCTCTGCCACTCTCTATCACTCTCTGACACTCTCTGACACTCTCGGACACTCTCACACTCTCGGACAATCTCTGACACTCTCACACACTCTCTGACATTCTCTGACCCACTCTGACACTCTCTGTCACTCTCTGACACTCTCTGACACTCTCACACTCTCTGACACTCTCACTCTCTCTGACACTCTCTGACACTCTCTGACACTCTCTCACACTCTCTGACACTCTGTCACACTCTCTGACACTCTCTGACCCTCTCTGACACTCTCTGACACTCTTATCACTCTCTGACGCTCTCAGACGCTCTCTTACACTCTCCATCACTCTCTGACACTCTCTGATACACTGTGACACTCTCAGACACACTCTGACACACTCAGACACTCTCTACCACACTCTATCACTCTCTCACAGTGTCTGACACTCTCTGATACACTCTAACACTCTCAGACAGTCTCAGACACTCTCTATCACTAACTGACACTCTCTGGCACTCTCTAATACACTCTGACACTCTCTATTTCTCTCTGACACTCTCTGACAATATCATATACACTCAGACACTCTCTGAAACTCTCTATCATTCTCTGAAACTCTCTGATACTTTCAGACACTCTCTGCCACTCTCTATCACTCTCAGACTGTCGCAGACACTCTCTGACACTCTCCGATACTCTCTGATACTCTCTGACACTCTCTGACAATCTCAGACAAACTCAGACACTCTCTGACAGTTTCAGACACTCTCTGCCACTCTCTATCACTCTCTATCACTCTCTGAAACTCTCTGCTACTCTCTGACACTCTCTATCACTGTCTGACACTCTCTGACACTCTCTCTGACACTCTCTGACAATCTCTCACACTCTCTGACATTCTCTCACACTCTCTGACACTCTCTGGCCCACTCTGACAATCTTTGACACTCTCTGACAAACTCTATCACTCTCTGACACTCTCTGACACACTGAGACACTCTCTATCACTCTCTGACACTTTCAGACACACTCTGCCACTCTCTATCACTCTCTATCACTCTCTGACACTTTCAGACACTCTCTATCACTCTCTATCACTATCTGACACTCTCAGACACTCTCCACCACACTCTATCACTCGCAGACACTCTCTGACACTTTCAGACACTCACTGACACTCTCTGACACTCTTTCACACTCTTTGATACTCTCTGACCCTCTCTGACCCTCTCAGACACTCTCTGGCACACTCTATCACTCTCTGACACTCTCTATCACCGTCAATCATTCTCAATAACTCTCAATCACTCTCTGACCCTCTCTGACACTCTCTGGCACTTTCAGATTCTCTCAGACAGACTCAGAAACTCTCTCTCACTCTCTATCCCTCTCTATCACTCTCTGACACTCTCTGATGCACTCTGGCACTCTCAGACACTCTCTGACACTCTCTATCTTTTTCTGACACTCTCAGATACACTCTGACACTCTCAGATGCTCTCTGACACTCTCTATCACTCTCTGACTCAATCTGACACTCTCAGACAGTCTCAGACACTCTCTATCACTCTCTGACACTCTCTGACACTCTCTGATACTCTCTGATACACTCTGACACTCTCTGACCCTCTCTATCACTCTCTGACAATCTCAGACACACTCAGACACTCTCTGACACTCTCTATCACTCTCTGACACTCTCTGAAACTCTCTGACATTTTCAGACACTCTCTGCCACTCTCTAGCACTCTCTGACCCTCTCTGACACTCTCAGACCCACTCAGACACTCGCTGACACTCACTTTCACTCTCTGACACTCTCTGACACTTTCAGACATTCTCTGCCACTCTCTATTACTCTCTATCGCTCGCTGACACTTGCAGACATTCTCTGCCGCTCTCTATCACTCTCTGTCACTCTCTGACACTCTCTGACACTCTGACACTCTCTGACACTCTGACACTCTGACACTCTCTGACACTCTCACACTCTCGGACCCTCTCTGACACTCTCTATCACTCTCTGACACTCTCTATCACTCTCTGACACTCTCTGACAATCTCAGACACACTCAAACGCTCTCTGGCACTCTCTGACACTCTCTGACACCTTCAGACACTCTGCCACTCTCTATCACTCTCTGACACTCTCGGACACTCTCGGACACTCTCACACTCTCGGACAATCTCTGACACTCTCACACACTATCTGACACTCTCTGACCCACTCTGACACTCTCTGACACTCTCACACTCTCTGACACTCTCACTCTCTCTGACACTCTCTGACACTCTCTGACACTCTCTGACACTCTCTCACACTCTCTGACACTCTGTCACACTCTCTGACACTCTCTGACCCTCTCTGACACTCTCTGACACTCTCTGACACTCTCTGACACTCTTATCACTCTCTGACGTTCTCAGACGCTCTCTTACACTCTCCATCACTCTCTGACACTCTCTGATACACTGTGACACTCTCAGACACTCTCTACCACACTCTATCACTCTCTCACAGTGTCTGACACTCTCTGATACACTCTAACACTCTCAGACAGTCTCAGACACTCTCTATCACTAACTGACACTCTCTGACACTCTCTAATACACCCTGACACTCTCTATTTCTCTCTGACACTCTCTGACAATATCATATACACTCAGACACTCTCTGAAACTCTCTATCACTCTCTGAAACTCTCTGATACTTTCAGACACTCTCTGCCACTCTCTATCACTCTCTATCACTCTCAGACTGTCGCAGACACTCTCTGACACTCTCCGATACTCTCTGATACTCTCTGACACTCTCTGACAGTCTCAGACACACTCAGACACTCTCTGACAGTTTCAGACACTCTCTGCCACTCTCTATCACTCTCTATCACTCTCTGAAACTCTCTGCTACTCTCTGACACTCTCTATCACTGTCTGACACTCTCTGACACTCTCTCTGACACTCTCTGACAATCTCTCACACTCTCTGACATTCTCTCACACTCTCTGACACTCTCTGACCCACTCTGACAATCTTTGACACTCTCTGACAAACTCTATCACTCTCTGACACTCTCTGACACACTCAGACACTCTCTGCCACTCTCTATCACTCTCTGACACTCTCTGACACTCTCTGACACTCTCTGACACACTCTGACCCTCTCTGACACTCTCTGACACTATCTGACACTCTCTGACACTCTCACACTCTCTGACACTCTCACACTCTCCGACACTCTCTGACACTCTCTCACACTCTCTCAAACTCTCTGACACTCTCACACTCTCTGACACTCTCTGACCCTCTCTGACAATCTTTGACATTCTCTGACAAACTCTATCACTCTCTGACACTCTCTGACACACTCAGACACTCTCTATCACTCTCTGACACTTTCAGACACACTCTGCCACTCTCTATCACTCTGTATCACTCTCTGACACTTTCAGACACTCTCTATCACTCTCTATCACTCTCTGACACTCTCAGTCACTCTCTACCACACTCTATCACCCTCTGACACTCTCTGATACACTCTAACATTCTCAGACACTCTCTGACACTCTCTACCACTCTCTGACTCAATCTGACACTCTCAGACAGTCTCAGACACTCTCTATCACTCTCTGACACTCTCTGACACTCTCTGATACTCTCTGATACACTCTGACACTCTCTGACACTCTCTATCACACTCTGCCACTCTCTGACACTCTCTATCACTGTCTGACACTCTCTGACACTCTCTATATCTCGCTGACACTTTCAGACATTCTCTGCCACTCTCTATCACTCTCTGACACTCTCTGACAATCTCTAACACTCTCTGACACTCTCTGACACTCTCACACTCTCTGACACTCTCACACTCTCTGACACTCTCTGACACTCTCTGACACACTCTGACACTCTCTCACACTCTCTCACACTCTCTGACATTCTCTCACACTCTCTGACACTCTCTGACCCTCTCTGACAATCTTTGACATTCTCTGACAAACTCTATCACTCTCTGACACTCTCTGACACACTGAGAAACTCTCTATCACTCTCTGACATTTTCAGACACACTCTGCCACTCTCTATCACTCTCTATCACTCTCTGACACTTTCAGACACCTTCTATCACTCTCTATCACTCTCTATCACTCTCTGACACTCTCAGACACTCTCTACCACACTCTATCACTCTCTGACACTCTCTGATACACTCTAACACCCTCAGACACTCTCTGACACTCTCTACCACTCTCTGACTCAATCTGACACTCTCAGACAGTCTCAGACACTTTCAATCACTCTCTGACACTCTCTGACACTCTCTGACACTCTCTGATACACTCTGACACTCTCTGACACTCTCTGACACTCTCTATCACTCTCTGACACTCTCTGACAATCTCAAACACACTCAGACACTCTCTGACACTCTCTGACACTCTCTGACATTTTCAGACACTCTCTGCCACTCTCTATCACTCTCTGACACTCTCTGACCCTCTCTTGCACTCTCTGAAACTCTCTGACACTCTCAGACCAACTCAGACACTCGCTGACGCTCACTATCACTCTCTGACCCTCTCTGACACTTTCAGACATTCTATTCCACTCTCTATTACTCTCTATCACTCACTGACATTTTCAGACACTCTCTGCCACTCTCTATCACTCTCTGTCACTCTCTGACACTCTCTGACACTCTCTGACACTCTCACACTCTCTGACACTCTGGCACTCTCTGACACTCTCACACTCTGGGACCCTCTCTGACACTCTCCATCACTCTCTGACATTCTCTATCACTCTCTATCACTCTGTGACACTCTCTGACACTCTCTGATACACTTTGGCACTCTCAGACACTCTCTTACACTCCCCATCACTCTCTGACACTCTCGGATACACTGTGACACTCTCAGACACACTCTGACACACTCAGACACTCTCTACCACACTCTATCACTCTCTCACAGTGTCTGACACTCTCTGATACACTCTAACACTCTCAGACATTCTCTGACACTCTCTATCACTATCTGACATTCGCTGACACTCTCAGACAGTCTCAGACACTCTCTATCACTATCTGACAATCTCTGACACTCTCTGGCACGCTCTGATACTCTCTGATACACTCTAATACACTCTGACACTCTCTAGCTCTCTCTGACACTCTCTGACATTCTCATGCACACTCAGACACTCTCTGACGCTCTCTATCACTCTCTGAAACTTTCAGACACTCTCTGCCACTCTCTATCACTCTCTATCACTCTCAAACCGTCTCAGACACTCTCTGACACTCTCTGATACTCTCTGATACTCTCTGACACTCTCTGACAATCTCAGACACACTCAGACACTCTCTGACACTCTCTATCACTCTCTGACGCTCTCTGACACTCTCTATCACTCTCTATCACTCTCTGACACTCTCTGACACTTTCAGACACTCTCTGCCACTCTCTGACACTCTCTATCACACTCTGACTATCTCTATCACTCTCTATCACTCTCTGACGCTCTCTGACACTCTCTATCACTCTCTGATACTCTCTGACACTCTCTCTGACACTCTCTCACACTCTCTGACACTCTCTGACCTCCCTGACACTCTCTGAGACTCTCTGACACTCTCTATCATTCTCTGACACTCTCTGACAATCTCAGACACACTCAGACACTCTCTGACACTCTCGACCACTCTCTGACACACTCTGACACTTTCAGACACTCTCTGCCACTCTCTATCACTCTCTATCACTCGCTGACACTTTCAGACACTCTCTGCCACTCTCTATCACTCTCTATCACTCTCTGACACTCTCTGACACACTCTGACACACTCACACTCTCTGACTCTCTCACAATCTCGGACCCTCTCTGACACTCTCTGACACTCTCTATCACTCTCTGACACTCTCTGACACTCTCTCACACTCTCTCAAACTCTCTGACATTCTCTGACACACTCAGACACTCTCTATCACTCTCTGACACTTTCAGACACACTCTGCCACTCTCTATCACTCTCTGACACTTTCAGACACTCTCTATCACTCTCTATCACTCTCTGACACTCTCAGTCACTCTCTACCACTCTCTGACTCAATCTGACACTCTCAGACAGTCTCAGACACTCTCTATCACTCTCTGACACTCTCTGATACTCTCTGATACACTCTGACACTCTCTGACCATCTCTATCACTCTCTGCCACTCTCTGACACTCTCTATCACTGTCTGACACTCTCTGACACTCTCTCTGACACTCTCTCGCACTCTCTGTCTCTCTCTGACACTCTCAGACACACTCAGACACTCTCTGACACTCTCGACCACTCTCTGAAACTCTCTGACTCTTTCAGACACTCTCTGCCACTGTCTATCACTCTCTATCTCTCGCTGACACTTTCAGACATTCTCTGCCACTCTCTATCACTCTCTGACACTCTCTGACACTCTCTAACACTCACTGACAATCTCTGACACTCTCACACTCTCTGACACTCTCACACTCTCTGACACTCTCTGACACTCTCTGACACTCTCTCACACTCTCTCACACTCTCTGACATTCTCTCACACTCTCTGACATTCTCTCACACTCTCTGACACTCTCTGACCCTCTCTGACAATCTTTGACATTCTCTGACAAACTCTATCACTCTCTGACACTCTCTGACACACTGAGACACTCTCTATCACTCTCTGACACTTTCAGACACACTCTGCCACTCTCTATCACTCTCTATCACTCTCTGACACTTTCAGACACTCTCTATCACTCTCTATCACTCTCTGACACTCTCAGACACTCTCTACCACACTCTATCACTCTCTGACACTCTCTGATACACTCTAACACTCTCAGACACTCTCTGACACTCTATCCCACTCTCTGACTCAATCTGACACTCTCAGACAGTCTCAGACACTTTCAATCACAATCTGACACTCTCTGACACTCTCTGACACTCTCTGACACTCTCTGATAAACTCTGACACTCTCTGACACTCTCTGACACTCTCTGACAATCTCAAACACACTCAGACACTCTCTGACACTCTCTATCATTCTCTGACACTCTCTGACACTCTCTGACATTTTCAGACACTCTCTGCCACTCTCTATCACTCTCTGACACTCTCTATCACTCTCTGACACTCTCTGACAATCTCAAACACACTCAGACACTCTCTGACACTCTCTATCATTCTCTGACACTCTCTGACACTCTCTGACATTTTCAGACACTCTCTGCCACTCTCGATCACTCTCTGACACTCTCTGACCCTCTCTTGCACTCTCTGAAACTCTCTGACACTCTCAGACCAACTCAGACACTCGCTGATGCTCACTATCACTCTCTGACACTCTCTGACACTTTCAGACACTCTCTATCACTCTCTATCACTCTCTGACACTCTCAGTCACTCTCTACCACACTCTATCACTCTCTGACACTCTCTGATACACTCTAACACTCTCAGACACTCTCTGACACTCTCTACCACTCTCTGACTCAATCTGACACTCTCAGACAGTCTCAGACACTCTCTATCACTCTCTGACACTCTCTGACACTCTCTGATACTCTCTGATACACTCTGACACTCTCTGACACTCTCTATCACTCTCTGCCACTCTCTGACACTCTCTATCACTGCCTGACACTCTCTGACACTCTCTATCTCTCGCTGACACTTTCAGACATTCTCTGCCACTCTCTATCACTCTCTGACACTCTCTGACACTCTCTAACACTCTCTGACACTCTCTGACACTCTCACACTCTCTGACACTCTTACACTCTCTGACACTCTCTGACACTCTCTGACACTCTCTCACACTCTCTCACACTCTCTGACATTCTCTCACACTCTCTGACACTCTCTGACACTCTCTGACAATCTTTGACATTCTCTGACAAACTCTATCACTCTCTGACACTCTCTGACACACTGAGACACTCTCTATCACTCTCTGACACTTTCAGACACACTCTGCCACTCTCTATCACTCTCTATCACTATCTGACACTCTCAGACACTCTCTACCACACTCTATCACTCGCAGACACTCTCTGACACTTTCAGACACTCTCTGACACTCTCTGACACTCTTTCACACTCTTTGATACTCTCTGACCCTCTCTGACACTCTCAGACACTCTCTGGTACACTCTATCACTCTCTGACACTCTCTATCACCGTCAATCATTCTCAATAACTCTCAATCACTCTCTGACCCTCTCTGACACTCTCTGGCACTTTCAGATACTCTCAGACAGACTCAGAATCTCTCTCTCACTCTCTATCCCTCTCTATCACTCTCTGACACTCTCAGATGCTCTCTGACACTCTCTATCACTCTCTGACTCAATCTGACACTCTCAGACAGTCTCAGACACTCTCTATCACTCTCTGACACTCTCTGACACTCTCTGATACTCTCTGATACACTCTGACACTCTCTGACACTCTCTATCACTCTCTGACACTCTCTGACAGTCACTATCATTCTCTGACACTCTCAGACACTTTCAGACATTCTCTGCCACTCTCTATCACTCTCTGTCACTCTCTGACACTCTCTGACACTCTCACACTCTCTGTCACTCTCACACTCTCTGACACTCTCACACTCTCGGACCCTCTCTGACACTCTCTATCGCTCTCTGACACTCTCTATCACTCTCTGACACTCTCTGACACTCTCTGACAATCTCAGACACACTCGGACAGTCTCTGACACTCTCTGACACTCTCTGACACTCTCTGACACTCTCACACTCTCTGACACTCTCTGACACTCTCTATCACTCTCTGACGCTCTCTGACAATCTCTATCACTCTCTATCACTCTCTGACACTCTCTGACACTTTCAGACACTCTCTGCCACTCTCTGACACTCTCTATCACACTCTGACAATCTCTATCACTCTCTATCACTCTCTGACGCTCTCTGACACTCTCTATCACTCTCTGATACTCTCTGACACTCTCTCTGACACTCTCTCACACTCTCTGACACTCTCTGACCTCCCTGACACTCTCTGAGACTCTCTGACACTCTCTATCATTCTCTGACGCTCTCTGACATTCTCTGACAAACTCTATCACTCTCTGACACTCTCTGACACACTGAGACACTCTCTATCACTCTCTGACACTTTCAGACACACTCTGCCACTCTCTATCACTCTCTATCACTCTCTGACACTTTCAGACACTCTCTATCACTCTCTATCACTCTCTGACACTCTCAGACACTCTCTACCACACTCTATCACTCTCTGACACTCTCTGACTCTCTCTGATACACTCTAACACTCTCAGACACTCTCTGACACTCTCTCCCACTCTCTGAGTCAATCTGACACTCTCAGACAGTCTCAGACACTTTCAATCACAATCTGACACTCTCTGACACTCTCTGACACTCTCTGATACACTCTGACACTCTCTGACACTCTCTGACACTCTCTGACAATCTCAAACACACTCAGGCACTCTCTGACACTCTCTATCATTCTCTGACACTCTCTGACACTCTCTGACATTTTCAGACACTCTCTGCCACTCTCTATCACTCTATGACACTCTCTATCACTCTCTGACACTCTCTGACAATCTCAAACACACTCAGACACTCTCTGACACTCTCTATCATTCTCTGACACTCTCTGACACTCTCTGACATTTTCAGACACTCTCTGCCACTCTCTATCACTCTCTGACACTCTCTGACCCTCTCTTGCACTCTCTGAAACTCTCTGACACTCTCAGACCAACTCAGACACTCGCTGATGCTCACTATCACTCTCTGACACTCTCTGACACTTTCAGACACTCTCTATCACTCTCTATCACTCTCTGACATTCTCAGTCACTCTCTACCACACTCTATCGCTCTCTGACACTCTCTGATACACTCTAACACTCTCAGACACTCTCTGACACTCTCTACCACTCTCTGACTCAATCTGACACTCTCAGACAGTCTCAGACACTCTCTATCACTCTCTGACACTCTCTGACACTCTCTGATACTCTCTGATACACTCTGACACTCTCTGACACTCTCTATCACTCTCTGCCACTCTCTGACACTCTCTATCACTGCCTGACACTCTCTGACACTCTCTATCTCTCGCTGACACTTTCAGACATTCTCTGCCACTCTCTATCACTCTCTGACACTCTCTGACACTCTCTGAAACTCTCTGACACTCTCTGCCACTTTCAGACACTCTCTGCCACTCTCTATCAATCTCTGACACCCTCTGACACTCTCACACTCTCTGACACTCTCTGACACTCTCTATCACTCTCTGACGCTCTCTGACACTCTCTATCACTCTCTATCACTCTCTGACACTCTCTGACACTTTCAGACACTCTCTGCCACTCTCTGACACTCTCTATCACACTCTGACAATCTCTATCACTCTCTATCACTCTCTGACGCTCTCTGACACTCTCTATCACTCTCTGATACTCTCTGACACTCTCTCTGACACTCTCTCACACTCTCTGACACTCTCTGACCTCCCTGACACTCTCTGAGACTCTCTGACACTCTCTATCATTCTCTGACACTCTCTGACAATCTCAGACACACTCAGACACTCTCTGACACTCTCGACCACTCTCTGACACACTCTGACACTTTCAGACACTCTCTGCCACTCTCTATCACTCTCTATCACTCGCTGACACTTTCAGACACTCTCTGCCACTCTCTATCACTCTCTATCACTCTCTGACACTCTCTGACACACACTGACACACTCACACTCTCTGACTCTCTCACAATCTCGGACCCTCTCTGACACTCTCTGACACTCTCTATCACTCTCTGACACTCTCTGACACTCTCTCACAATCTCTCAAACTCTCTGACATTCTCTGACACACTCAGACACTCTCTATCACTCTCTGACACTTTCAGACACACTCTGCCACTCTCTATCACTCTCTGACACTTTCAGACACTCTCTATCACTCTCTATCACTCTCAGTCACTCTCTACCACACTCTATCACTCTCTACCACTCTCTGACTCAATCTGACACTCTCAGACAGTCTCAGACACTCTCTATCACTCTCTGACACTCTCTGATACTCTCTGATACACTCTGACACTCTCTGACCATCTCTATCACTCTCTGCCACTCTCTGACACTCTCTATCACTGTCTGACACTCTCTGACACTCTCTCTGACACTCTCTCGCACTCTCTGTCTCTCTCTGACACTCTCAGACACACTCAGACACTCTCTGACACTCTCGATCACTCTCTGAAACTCTCTGACTCTTTCAGACACTCTCTGCCACTGTCTATCACTCTCTATCACTCGCTGACACTTTCAGACATTCTCTGCCACTCTCTATCACTCTCTGACACTCTCTGACACTCTCTAACACTCACTGACAATCTCTGACACTCTCACACTCTCTGACACTCTCACACTCTCTGACACTCTCTGACATTCTCTCACACTCTCTCACACTCTCTGACATTCTCTCACACTCTCTGACATTCTCTCACACTCTCTGACACTCTCTGACCCTCTCTGACAATCTTTGACATTCTCTGACAAACTCTATCACTCTCTGACACTCTCTGACACACTGAGGCACTCTCTATCACTCTCTGACACTTTCAGACACACTCTGCCACTCTCTATCACTCTCTATCACTCTCTGACACTTTCAGACACTCTCTATCACTCTCTATCACTCTCTGACACTCTCAGACACTCTCTACCACACTCTATCACTCTCTGACACTCTCTGACACTCTCTGATACACTCTAACACTCTCAGACACTCTCTGACACTCTCTCCCACTCTCTGACTCAATCTGACACTCTCAGACAGTCTCAGACACTTTCAATCATAATCTGACACTCTCTGACACTCTCTGACACTCTCTGACACTCTCTGATACACTCTGACACTCTCTGACACTCTCTGACACTCTCTGACAATCTCAAACACACTCAGACACTCTCTGACACTCTCTATCATTCTCTGACACTCTCTGACACTCTCTGACATTTTCAGACACTCTCTGCACTCTCTATCACTCTATGACACTCTCTATCACTCTCTGACACTCTCTGACAATCTCAAACACACTCAGACACTCTCTGACACTCTCTATCATTCTCTGACACTCTCTGACACTCTCTGACATTTTCAGACATTCTCTGCCACTCTCTATCACTCTCTGACACTCTCTGACCCTCTCTTGCACTCTCTGAAACTCTCTGACGCTCTCAGACCAACTCAGACACTCGTTGATGCTCACTATCACTCTCTGACACTCTCTGACACTTTCAGACACTCTCTATCACTCTCTATCACTCTGTGACACTCTCAGTCACTCTCTACCACACTCTATCACTCTCTGACACTCTCTGATACACACTAACACTCTCAGACACTCTCTGACACTCTCTACCACTCTCTGACTCAATCTGACACTCTCAGACAGTCTCAGACACTCTCTATCACTCTCTGACACTCTCTGACACTCTCTGATACTCTCTGATACACTCTGACACTCTCTGACACTCTCTATCACTCTCTGCCACTCTCTGACACTCTCTATCACTGCCTGACACTCTCTGACACTCTCTATCTCTCGCTGACACTTTCAGACATTCTCTGCCACTCTCTATCACTCTCTGACACTCTCTGACACTCTCTAACACTCTCTGACACTCTCTGACACTCTCACACTCTCTGACACTCTTACACTCTCTGACACACTCTGACACTCTCTGACACTCTCTCACACTCTCTCACACTCTCTGACATTCTCTCACACTCTCTGACACTCTCTGACACTCTCTGACAATCTTTGACATTCTCTGACAAACTCTATCACTCTCTGACACTCTCTGACACACTGAGACACTCTCTATCACTTTCTGACACTTTCAGACACACTCTGCCACTCTCTATCACTCTCTATCACTCTCTGACACTTTCAGACACTCTCTATCACTCTCTATCACTATCTGACACTCTCAGACACTCTCCACCACACTCTATCACTCGCAGACACTCTCTGACACTTTCAGACACTCTCTGACACTCTCTGACACTCTTTCACACTCTTTGATACTCTCTGACCCTCTCTGACCCTCTCTGACACTCTCTGGCACTTTCAGATACTCTCAGACAGACTCAGAAACTCTCTCTCATTCTCTATCCCTCTCTATCACTCTCTGACACTCTCTGATGCACTCTGGCACTCTCAGACACTCTCTGACACTCTCTATCTTTTTCTGACACTCTCCGATACACTCTGACACTCTCAGATGCTCTCTGACACTCTCTATCACTCTCTGACTCAATCTGACACTCTCAGACAGTCTCAGACACTCTCTATCACTCTCTGACACTCTCTGACAGTCACTATCATTCTCTGACACTCTCTGACACTTTCAGACATTCTCTGCCACTCTCTATCACTCTCTGTCACTCTCTGACACTCTCTGACACTCTCACACTCTCTGTCACTCTCACACTCTCTGACACTCTCACACTCTCGGACCCTCTCTGACACTCTCTATCACTCTCTGACACTCTCTATCACTCTCTGACACTCTCTGACACTCTCTGACAATCTCAGACACACTCGGACACTCTCTGACACTCTCTGACACTCTCTGACACTCTCTGCCACTTTCAGACACTCTCTGCCACTCTCTATCAATCTCTGACACCCTCTGACACTCTCTGACACTCTCACACTCTCTGACACTCTCTGACACTCTCAAACACTCTCTGACATACTCTGACACTCTCTGTCACTGTCTGACAAACTCTGACACTCTCACACTCTCTGACACTCTCACTCTCTCTGACACTCTCACTCTCTCTGACACTCTTTCACACTCTCTGACCCTCTCTGACCCTCTCTGACGCTCTCTGACACTCTCTATCTCTCCCTGACACTCTCTGACAATCTCATAAACACTCAGACACTCTCTGCCACTCTCCATCATTCTCTATCACTCGCTGACACTTTCAGACACTCTCTGCCCCTCTCTAACACTCTCTATCACTCTCTGACACTCTCTGACACTCTCTATCACTCTCTGACACTTTCAGACACTCACTGCCACTCTCTATCACTCTCTGACACTCTCTGACACTCTCACACTCTCTGACACTCTCTCACACTCTCTGAAACACTCTGACACACGCTGTCCCTCTCTGACACTCTCTGACACTATCTGACACTCTCTGACACTCTCACACGCTCTGACACTCTCACTCTCTCTGACACTCTCTGACACTCTCTCACAATCTCTGACATTCTCTCACACTCTCTGACACTCTCTGACACTCTCTGACCCTCTCTGTCACTTTCAGACACTCTCAGACACTCTCTGACACTCTCTGATACTCTCTGATACTCTCTGACACTCTCTGGCGCTCTCTGACAATCTGAGACACACTCAGACACTCTCTGACACTTTCAGACACTCTCTGCCACTCTCTATCACTCTCTGTCACTCTCTGAAACTCTCTGCCACTTTCTTTCACTCTCTATCACTCTCTGACACTCTCTGACACTCTCTCTGACAGTCTCTCACACTCTCTGACACTCTCTGACACTCTCTGACCCTCCCTGACACTCTCTGACACTCTCTGACACTCTCAATCACTCTCTGACACTCTCTGACAATCTCAGACACACTCGGACACTCTCTGACACTCTCTGCCACTTTCAGACACTCTCTGCCACTCTCTATCACTCTCTATTACTCTCTGACACTCTCTGACACTCTCTGACACTCTCACACTCTCTGATACTCTCTGACACTCTCTGACACTCTCACACACTCTCTGACACACTCTGACACTCTCTGTCACTGTCTGACACTCTCACACTCTCTGACACTCTCACTCTCTCTGACACTCTCTGACACTCTCTCACACTCTCTGACCCTCTCTGACCCTCTCTGCCACTCTCTGACACTCTCGATCACTCTCTGACACTCTCTGACACTTTCAGACACTCTCTGCCACTCTCTATCACTCTCTATCACACGCTGACTCTTTCAGACACTCTCTGCCACTCTCTAACACTTTCTATCACTCTCTGACACTCTCTGACACTCTATATCACTCTCTGACACTCTCTGACACTTTCAGGCACTCTCTGCCACTCTCTATCACTCTCAGACACTCTCTGACACTCTCTGATACTGTCTGATACTCTCTGACACTCTCTGACACTCTCTGACCCTCCCTGACACTCTCTGACACTCTCTGACACTCTCAATCACTCTCTGACACTCTCTGACAATCTCAGACACTCTCCGGCACTCTCTGACACTCTCTGCCACTTTCAGACACTCTCTGCCACTCTCTATCACTCTCTATTACTCTCTGACACTCTCTGACACTCTCTGACACTCTCACACTCTCTGATACTCTCTGACACTTTCAGACACTCTCTGCCACTCTCTATCACTCTCAGACACTCTCTGACACTCTCTGACACTCTCAGACACTCTCAGACTCTCTTCGACACTCCCAGACACTCTCTCTCACTCTCTGACACTCTCTGACACTTTCAGGCACTCTCTGACACTCTCCATCACTCTCTGACACTCTCTGACACTCTCTGACAATCTCATACACACTCAGACACTCTCTGACACTCTCTGACCCTCTCTGACACTCTCGATCACTCTCTGACACTCTCTGACACTTTCAGACACTCTCTGCCACTCTCTATCACTCTCTATCACTCGCTGACTCTTTCAGACACTCTCTGCCACTCTCTAACACTCTCTATCACTCTCCGACACTCTCTGACACTCTCTATCACTCTCTGACACTCTCTGACACTTTCAGGCACTCTCTGCCACTCTCTATCACTCTCTGACACTCTCAGTCACTCTCTACCTCACTCTATCACTCTCTGACACTCTCTGATACACTCTAACACTCTCAGACACTCTCCGACACTCTCTACCACTCTCTGACTCAATCTGACACTCTCAGACAGTCTCAGACACTCTCTATCACTCTCTGACACTCTCTGATACTCTCTGATACACTCTGACACTCTCTGACACTCTCTATCACTCTCTGCCACTCTCTGACACTCTCTATCATTGTCTGACACTCTCTGACACTCTCTCTGACACTCTCTCACACTCTCTGTCTCTCTCTGACACTCTCAGACACACTCAGACACTCTCTGACACTCTCGATCACTCTCTGACACTCTCTGACTCTTTCAGACACTCTCTGCCACTGTCTATCACTCTCTATCTCTCGCTGACACTTTCAGACATTCTCTGCCACTCTCTATCACTCTCTGACACTCTCTGACACTCTCTAACACTCTCTGACAATCTCTGACACTCTCACACTCTCACACTCTCTGACACTCTCACACTCTCTGACACTCTCTGACACTCTCTGACACTCTCTCACACTCTCTCACACTCTCTGACATTCTCTCACACTCTCTGACACTCTCTGACCCTCTCTGACACTCTCTATCACTCTCTGACACTTTCAGACACACTCTGCCACTCTCTATCACTCTCTATCACTCTCAGACACTTTCAGACACTCTCTATCACTCTCTGACACTCTCAGACACTCTCTACCACACTCTATCACTCTCTGACACTCTCTGATACACTCTAACACTCTCAGACACTCTCTGACACTCTCTCCCACTCTCAGACTCAATCTGACACTCTCAGACAGACTCAGACACTTTCAATCACAATCTGACACTCTCTGACACTCTTTGACACTCTCTGACACTCTCTGATACAGTCTGACACTCTCTGACACTCTCTGACACTCTCTATCACTCTCTGACACTCTCTGACAATCTCAAACACACTCAGACACTCTCTGACACTCTCTATCATTCTCTGACACTCTCTGACACTCTCTGACATTTTCAGACACTCTCTGCCACTCTCTATCACTCTCTGACACTCTCTATCACTCTCTGACACTCTCTGACAATCTCCAACACACTCAGACACTCTCTGACACTCTCTATCATTCTCTGACACTCTCTGACACTCTCTGACATTTTCAGACACTCTCTGCCACTCTCTACACTCTCTGACACTCTCTGACCCTCTCTTGCACTCTCTGAAACTCTCTGACACTCTCAGACCAACTCAGACACTCGCTGATGCTCACTATCACTCTCTGACACTCTCTGACACTTTCAGACACTCTCTATCACTCTCTATCACTCTCTGACACTCTCAGTCACTCTCTACCACACTCTATCACTCTCTGACACTCTCTGATACACTCTAACACTCTCAGACACTCTCTGACACTCTCTACCACTCTCTGACTCAATCTGACACTCTCAGACAGTCTCAGACACTCTCTATCACTCTCTGACACTCTCTGACACTCTCTGATACTCTCTGATACACTCTGACACTCTCTGACACTCTCTATCACTCTCTGCCACTCTCTGACACTCTCTATCACTGCCTGACACTCTCTGACACTCTCTATCTCTCGCTGACACTTTCAGACATTCTCTGCCACTCTCTATCACTCTCTGACACTCTCTGACACTCTCTAACACTCTCTGACACTCTCTGACACTCTCACACTCTCTGACACTCTCACACTCTCTGACACTCTCTGACACTCTCTCACACTCTCTGACATTCTCTCACACTCTCTGACACTCTCTGACCCTCTCTGACAATCTTTGACATTCTCTGACAAATTCTATCACTCTCTGACACTCTCTGACACACTGAGACACTCTCTATCACTCTCTGACACTTTCAGACACACTCTGCCACTCTCTATCACTCTCTATCACTCTCTGACACTTTCAGACACTCTCTATCACTCTCTATCACTCTCTGACACTCTCAGACACTCTCTACCACACTCTATCACTCGCAGACACTCTCTGACACTTTCAGACACTCTCTGACACTCTCTGACACTCTTTCACACTCTTTGATACTCTCTGACCCTCTCTGACACTCTCAGACACTCTCTGGCACACTCTATCACTCTCTGACACTCTCTATCACCGTCAATCATTCTCAATAACTCTCAATCACTCTCTGACACTCTCTGGCACTTTCAGATACTCTCAGACAGACTCAGAAACTCTCTCTCACTCTCTATCCCTCTCCATCACTCTCTGACACTCTCTGATACACTCTGGCACTCTCAGACACTCTCTGACACTCTCTATCTTTTTCTGACACTCTCTGATACACTCTGACACTCTCAGACGCTCTCTCACACTCTCTATCACTCTCTGACTCAATCTGACACTCTCAGACAGTCTCAGACACTCTCTATCACTCTCTGACACTCTCTGACACTCTCTGATACTCTCTGATACACTCTGACACTCTCTGACACTCTCTATCACTCTCTGACACTCTCTGACTGTCACTATCATTCTCTGACACTCTCTGACACTTTCAGACATTCTCTGCCACTCTCTATCACTCTCTGTCACTCTCTGACACTCTCTGACACTCTCACACTCTCTGTCACTCTCACACTCTCTGACACTCTCACACTCTCGGACCCTCTCTGACACTCTCTATCACTCTCTGACACTCTCTATCACTCTCTGACACTCTCTGACACTCTCTGACAATCTCAGACACACTAGGACACTCTCTGACAGTCTCTGACACTCTCTGACACTCTCTGACACTTTCAGACACTCTCTGCCACTCTCTATCAATCTCTGACACCCTCTGACACTCTCTGACACTCTCACACTCTCTGACACTCTCTGACACTCTCACACACTCTCTGACATACTCTGACACTCTCTGTCACTGTCTGACAAACTCTGACACTCTCACACTCTCTGACACTCTCACTCTCTCTGACACTCTTTCACACTCTCTGACCCTCTCTGACCCTCTCTGACGCTCTCTGACACTCTCTATCTCTCCCTGACACTCTCTGACAATCTCATACACACTCGGACACTCTCTGACACTCTCTATCACTCTCTGACACTCTCTGACACTTTCAGACACTCTCTACCACTCTCTATCACTCTCTATCACTCGCTGACACTTTCAGACACTCTCTGCCACTCTCTAACACTCTCTATCACTCTCTGACACTCTCTGACACTCTCTATCACTCTCTGACACTTTCAGACACTCACTGCCACTCTCTATCACTCTCTGACACTCTCTGACACTCTCACACTCTCTGACACTCTCTCACACTCTCTGAAACACTCTGACACACGCTGTCCCTCTCTGACACTCTCTGACACTATCTGACACTCTCTGACACTATCACACGCTCTGACACTCTCACTCTCTCTGACACTCTCTCACAATCTCTGACATTCTCTCACACTCTCTGACACTCTCTGACACTCTCTGACCCTCTCTGTCACTTTCAGACACTCTCAGACACTCTCTGATACTCTCTGATACTCTCTGACACTCTGTGGCGCTCTCTGACAATCTCAGACACACTCAGACACTCTCTGACACTTTCAGAAACTCTCTGCCACTCTCTATCACTCTCTATCACTCTATGAAACTCTCTGCCACTCTCTTTCACTCTCTATCACTCTCTGACACTCTCTGACACTCTCTCTGGCACTCTCTGACACTCGATGACACTCTCTGACCCTCCCTGGCACTCTCTGACACTCTCTGACACTCTCTGACACTCTCTGACAATCTCAGACACACTCGGACACTCTCTGACACTCTCTGCCACTTTCAGACACTCTCTGCCACTCTCTATCACTCTCTATTACTCTCTGACACTCTCTGACACTCTCTGACACTCTCACACTCTCTGATACTCTCTGACACTCTCTGACACTCTCACACACTCTCTGACACACTCTGACACTCTCTGTCACTGTCTGACACTCTCTGACACTCTCACACTCTCTGACACTCTCACTCTCTCTGACACTCTCTGACACTCTCTCACACTCTCTGACCCTCTCTGACCCTCTCTGACACTCTCGATCACTCTCTGACACTCTCTGACACTTTCAGACACTCTCTGCCACTCTCTATCACTCTCTATCACTCGCTGACTCTTTCAGACACTCTCTGCCACTCTCTAACACTCTCTATCACTCTCCGACACTCTCTGACACTCTCTATCACTCTCTGACACTCTCTGACACTTTCAGGCACTCTCTGCCACTCTCCATCACTCTCTGACACTCTCTGACACTCTCTGACAATCTCATACACACTCAGACACTCTCTGACACTCTCTGTCACTCTCTGACACTCTCTGACACTTTCAGACACTCTCTGCCACTCTCTATCACTCTCAGACACTCTCTGACACTCTCTGATACTGTCTGATACTCTCTGACACTCTCTGGTGCTCTCTGACAATCTCAGACACACTCAGACACCTTCAGACACTCTCTGCCACTCTCTATCACTCTCTGAAACTCTCTGCCACTCTCTGACACTCTCGATCACTCTCTGACACTCTCTGACACTTTCAGACACTCTCTGCCACTCTCTATCACTCTCTATCACTCGCTGACTCTTTCAGACACTCTCTGCCACTCTCTAACACTCTCTATCACTCTCTGACACTCTCTGAGACTCTCTATCACTCTCTGACACTCTCTGACACTTTCAGGCACACTCTGCCACTCTCCATCACTCTCTGACACTCTCTGACACTCTCTGTCACTCTCACACTCTCTGACACTCTCTCACACTCTCTGAAACAGTCTGACACACGCTGTCCCTCTCTGACACTCTCTGACACTATCTGACACTCTCACACTCTCTGACACTCTCACTCTCTCTGACACTCTCTGACACTGGCTCACAATCTCTGACATTCTGTCACACTCTCTGACACTCTCTGACACTCTCTGACCCTCTATCTCACTCTCTGACACTCTCTGACACTCTCTGACACTCTCTGGCGCTCTCTGACAATCTCAGACACACTCAGACACTCTCTGACACTTTCAGACACTCTCTGCCTCTCTCTATCACTCTCTATCACTCGCTGACACTTTCAGACACTCTCTGCCACTCTCTATCACTCTCTGACACTCTCTGACACTTTCACACTCTCTGACACTCTCTCACACTCTCTGACACTCTCACTCTCTCTGACACTCATTGACACTCTCTCACAATCTCTGACATTCTCTCACACTCTCCGACACTCTCTGACACTCTCTGACCCTCTCTCTCACTCTCAGACGCTCTCAGACACTCTCTGACACTCTCTGACACTCTCTGACACTCTCTGACACTCTCAATCACTCTCTGACACTCTCTGACAATCTCATACACACTCAGACACTCTCTGACACTCTCGATCACTCTCTGACACTCTCTGACACTTTCAGACACTCTCTGCCACTCTCTATCACTCTCTGACACTCTCTGACAATCTCAGACACACTCAGATACTCTCTGACACTCTCGATCTCTCTCTGACACTCTCTGACAATTTCAGACACTCTCTGCCACTCTCTATCACTCTCTATCACTCGCTGACACTTTCAGACACTCTCTGCCACTCTCTATCACTCTCTATCACTTTCTGACACTCTCTGACAATCTCTAACACTCTCTGACACTCTCTGATACACTCTGTCCCTCTCTGACACTATCTGACACTCTATGACACTCTCACACTCTCTGACACTCTCACTCTCTCTGACACTCTCTGACACTCTCTGACATTCTCTCACACTCTCTGACACTCTCTGACCCTCTCTGACAATTTCTGACACTCTCTGACAAACTCTATCACTCTCTGACACTCTCTGACACACTCAGACACTCTCTATCACTCTCTGACTCCTTCAGACACTCTCTGCCACTCTCTATCACTCTATATCACTCTCTGACACTTTCAGACACTCTCTATCACTGTCTATCACTCTCTATCACTCTCTATCACTCTCTGACACTCGCACACTCTCTGACACTCTCTGACACTCTTTCACACTCTCTGACACTCTCTATCACTCAATATCACTCTCTGACACTTTCAGACACTCTCTATCACTCTCTATCACTGTCTATCACTCTCTGACACTCTCTGACGCTCTCTGACACTCTCTGACACTCTCTGACACTCTCTGACACTCTCAGACTCTCTCTGACACTTTCAGACACTCTCTGCCAAGCTCTCACACTCTCTGAAACACTCTGACACACGCTGTCCCTCTCTGACACTCTCTGACACTATCTGACACTCTCTGACACTCTCACGCGCTCTGACACTCTCACTCTCTCTGACACTCTCTGACACTCTCTCACAATCTCTGACATTCTCTCACACTCTCTGACACTCTCTGACACTCTCTGAACCTCTCTGTCACTTTCAGACACTCTCAGACACTCTCTGACACTCTCTGATACTCTCTGATACTCTCTGACACTCTCTGGCGCTCTCTGACAATCTCAGACACACTCAGACACTCTCTGACACTTTCAGACACTCTCTGCCACTCTCTATCACTCTCTGTCACTCTCTGAAACTCTCTGCCACTCTCTTTCACTCTCTATCACTCTCTCACACTCTCTGACACTCTCTCTGACACTCTCTCACACTCTCTGACACTCTCTGACACTCTCTGACCCTCCCTGACACTCTCTGACACTCTCTGACACTCTCAATCACTCTCTGACACTCTCTGACAATCTCAGACACACTCGGACACTCTCTGACACTCTCTGCCACTTTCAGACCCTCTCTGCCACTCTCTATCACTCTCTGACACTCTCTGACACTCTCACACTCTCTGACACTCTCTGACACTCTCTGACACTCTCACACACTCTCTGACACACTCTGACACTCTCTGTCACTGTCTGACACTCTCTGACACTCTCACACTCTCTGACACTCTCACTCTCTCTGACACTCTCTGACACTCTCTCACACTCTCTGACGCTCTCTGACCCTCTCAGACGCTCTCTGACACTCTCTATCTCTCTCTGACACTCTCTGACAATCTCATACACACTCAGACACTCTCGGACACTCTCTATCACTCTCTGACACTCTCTGACACTTTCAGACACTCTCTGCCACTCTTTATCACTTTCAGACACTCTCTGCCACTCTCTATCACTCTCAGACACTCTCTGACACTCTCTGACACTCTCTGATACTCTCTGACACTCTCTGGCGCTCTCTGACAATCTCAGACACACTCAGACACTTTCAGACACTCTCTGCACTCTCTATCACTCTCTATCACTCTCTGAAACTCTCTGCCACTCTCTGACACTCTCGATCACTCTCTGACACTCTCTGACACTTTCAGACACTCTCTGCCACTCTCTAACACTCTCTATCACTCTCTGACACTCTCTATCACTCTCTGACACTCTCTGACACTTTCAGGCACTCTCTGCCACTCTCCATCACTCTCTGACACTCTCTGACACTCTCTGTCACTCTCACACTCTCTGACAATCTCTCACACTCTCTGAAACACTCTGACACACGCTGTCCCTCTCTGACACTCTCTGACACTATCTGACACTCTCTGACACTCTCACACTCTCTGACACTCTCACTCTCTCTGACACTCTCTGACACTCTCTCACAATCTCTGACATTCTGTCACACTCTCTGACACTCTCTGACACTCTCTGACCCTCTCTGTCACTCTCAGACACTCTCAGACACTCTCTGACACTCTCTGATACTCTCTGATACTCTCTGACACTCTCTGGCGCTCTCTGACAATCTCAGACACACTCAGACACTCTCTGACACTTTCAGACACTCTCTGCCTCTCTCTATCACTCTCTATCACTCGCTGACACTTTCAGACACTCTCTGACACTCTCTAACACTCTCTATCACTCTCTGACACTCTCTGACACTCTCTATCACTTTCTGACACTCTCTGACACTTTCAGACACTCTCTGCCACTCTCTATCACTCTCTGACAATCTCTGACACTTTCACACTCTCTGACACTCTCTCACACTCTCTGAAACACTCTGACACACGCTGTCCCTCTCTGACACTCTCTGACACTATCTGACACACTCTGACACTATCACACTCTCTGACACTCTCACTCTCTCTGACACTCTCTGACACTCTCTCACAATCTCTGACATTCTCTCACACTCTCTGACACTCTCTGACACTCTCTGACCCTCTCTCTCACTCTCAGACGCTCTCAGACACTCTCTGACACTCTATGACACTCTCTGACACTCTCAATCACTCTCTGACACTCTCTGACACTCTCTGACCCTCTCTCTCACTCTCAGACGCTCTCAGACACTCTCTGACACTCTATGACACTCTCTGCCACTCTCTATCACTCTCAGACACTCTCTGACACTCTCTGATACTGTCTGATACTCTCTGACACTCTCTGGTGCTCTATGACAATCTCAGACACTTTCAGACACTTTCAGACACTCTCTGCCACTCTCTATCACTCTTTATCACTCTCTGAATCTCTCTGCCACTCTCTGACACTCTCGATCACTCTCTGACACTCTCTGACACTTTCAGACACGCTCTGCCACTCTCTATCACTCTCTATCACTCGCTGACTCTTTCAGACACTCTCTGCCACTCTCTAACACTCTCTATCACTCTCTGACACTCTCTGACACTCTCTATCACTCTCTGACACTCTCTGACACTTTCAGGCACTCTCTGCCACTCTCCATCACTCTCTGACACTCTCTGACACTCTCTGTCACTCTCACACTCTCTGACACTCTCTCACACTCTCTGAAACACTCTGACACACGCTGTCCCTCTCTGACACTCTCTGACACTATCTGACACTCTCTGACACTCTCACACTCTCTGACACTCTCACTCTCTCTGACACTCTCTGACACTCTCTCACAATCTCTGACATTCTGTCACACTCTCTGACACTCTCTGACACTCTCTGACCCTCTCTCTCACTCTCAGACACTCTCAGACACTCTCTGACACTCTCTGATACTCTCTGATACTCTCTGACACTCTCTGGCGCTCTCTGACAATCTCAGACACACTCAGACACTCTCTGACACTTTCAGACACTCTCTGCCTCTCTCTATCACTCTCTATCACTCGCTGACACTTTCAGACACTCTCTGACACTCTCTAACACTCTCTATCACTCTCTGACACTCTCTGACACTCTCTATCACTCTCTGACACTCTCTGACACTTTCAGACACTCTCTGCCACTCTCTATCACTCTCTGACAATCTCTGACACTTTCACACTCTCTGACACTCTCTCACACTCTCTGAAACACTCTGACACACGCTGTCCCTCTCTGACACTCTCTGACACTATCTGACACACTCTGACACTCTCTGACGCTCTCTGACCCTCTCAGACGCTCTCTGACACTCTCTATCTCTCTCTGACACTCTCTGACAATCTCATACACACTCAGACACTCTCGGACACTCTCTATCACTCTCTGACACTCTCTGACACTTTCAGACACTCTCTGCCACTCTTTATCACTTTCAGACACTCTCTGCCACTCTCTATCACTCTCAGACACTCTCTGACACTCTCTGACACTCTCTGATACTCTCTGACACTCTCTGGCGCTCTCTGACAATCTCAGACACACTCAGACACTTTCAGACACTCTCTGCACTCTCTATCACTCTCTATCACTCTCTGAAACTCTCTGCCACTCTCTGACACTCTCGATCACTCTCTGACACTCTCTGACACTTTCAGACACTCTCTGCCACTCTCTAACACTCTCTATCACTCTCTGACACTCTCTATCACTCTCTGACACTCTCTGACACTTTCAGGCACTCTCTGCCACTCTCCATCACTCTCTGACACTCTCTGACACTCTCTGTCACTCTCACACTCTCTGACAATCTCTCACACTCTCTGAAACACTCTGACACACGCTGTCCCTCTCTGACACTCTCTGACACTATCTGACACTCTCTGACACTCTCACACTCTCTGACACTCTCACTCTCTCTGACACTCTCTGACACTCTCTCACAATCTCTGACATTCTGTCACACTCTCTGACACTCTCTGACACTCTCTGACCCTCTCTGTCACTCTCAGACACTCTCAGACACTCTCTGACACTCTCTGATACTCTCTGATACTCTCTGACACTCTCTGGCGCTCTCTGACAATCTCAGACACACTCAGACACTCTCTGACACTTTCAGACACTCTCTGCCTCTCTCTATCACTCTCTATCACTCGCTGACACTTTCAGACACTCTCTGACACTCTCTAACACTCTCTATCACTCTCTGACACTCTCTGACACTCTCTATCACTTTCTGACACTCTCTGACACTTTCAGACACTCTCTGCCACTCTCTATCACTCTCTGACAATCTCTGACACTTTCACACTCTCTGACACTCTCTCACACTCTCTGAAACACTCTGACACACGCTGTCCCTCTCTGACACTCTCTGACACTATCTGACACACTCTGACACTATCACACTCTCTGACACTCTCACTCTCTCTGACACTCTCTGACACTCTCTCACAATCTCTGACATTCTCTCACACTCTCTGACACTCTCTGACACTCTCTGACCCTCTCTCTCACTCTCAGACGCTCTCAGACACTCTCTGACACTCTATGACACTCTCTGACACTCTCAATCACTCTCTGACACTCTCTGACACTCTCTGACCCTCTCTCTCACTCTCAGACGCTCTCAGACACTCTCTGACACTCTATGACACTCTCTGCCACTCTCTATCACTCTCAGACACTCTCTGACACTCTCTGATACTGTCTGATACTCTCTGACACTCTCTGGTGCTCTATGACAATCTCAGACACTTTCAGACACTTTCAGACACTCTCTGCCACTCTCTATCACTCTTTATCACTCTCTGAATCTCTCTGCCACTCTCTGACACTCTCGATCACTCTCTGACACTCTCTGACACTTTCAGACACGCTCTGCCACTCTCTATCACTCTCTATCACTCGCTGACTCTTTCAGACACTCTCTGCCACTCTCTAACACTCTCTATCACTCTCTGACACTCTCTGACACTCTCTATCACTCTCTGACACTCTCTGACACTTTCAGGCACTCTCTGCCACTCTCCATCACTCTCTGACACTCTCTGACACTCTCTGTCACTCTCACACTCTCTGACACTCTCTCACACTCTCTGAAACACTCTGACACACGCTGTCCCTCTCTGACACTCTCTGACACTATCTGACACTCTCTGACACTCTCACACTCTCTGACACTCTCACTCTCTCTGACACTCTCTGACACTCTCTCACAATCTCTGACATTCTGTCACACTCTCTGACACTCTCTGACACTCTCTGACCCTCTCTCTCACTCTCAGACACTCTCAGACACTCTCTGACACTCTCTGATACTCTCTGATACTCTCTGACACTCTCTGGCGCTCTCTGACAATCTCAGACACACTCAGACACTCTCTGACACTTTCAGACACTCTCTGCCTCTCTCTATCACTCTCTATCACTCGCTGACACTTTCAGACACTCTCTGACACTCTCTAACACTCTCTATCACTCTCTGACACTCTCTGACACTCTCTATCACTCTCTGACACTCTCTGACACTTTCAGACACTCTCTGCCACTCTCTATCACTCTCTGACAATCTCTGACACTTTCACACTCTCTGACACTCTCTCACACTCTCTGAAACACTCTGACACACGCTGTCCCTCTCTGACACTCTCTGACACTATCTGACACACTCTGACACTATCACACTCTCTGACACTCTCACTCTCTCTGACACTCTCTGACACTCTCTCACAATCTCTGACATTCTCTCACACTCTCTGACACTCTCTGACACTCTCTGACCCTCTCTCTCACTCTCAGACGCTCTCAGACACTCTCTGACACTCTATGACACTCTCTGACACTCTCAATCACTCTCTGACACTCTCTGACACTCTCTGACCCTCTCTCTCACTCTCAGACGCTCTCAGACACTCTCTGACACTCTATGACACTCTCTGCCACTCTCTATCACTCTCAGACACTCTCTGACACTCTCTGATACTGTCTGATACTCTCTGACACTCTCTGGTGCTCTATGACAATCTCAGACACTTTCAGACACTTTCAGACACTCTCTGCCACTCTCTATCACTCTTTATCACTCTCTGAATCTCTCTGCCACTCTCTGACACTCTCGATCACTCTCTGACACTCTCTGACACTTTCAGACACGCTCTGCCACTCTCTATCACTCTCTATCACTCGCTGACTCTTTCAGACACTCTCTGCCACTCTCTAACACTCTCTATCACTCTCTGACACTCTCTGACACTCTCTATCACTCTCTGACACTCTCTGACACTTTCAGGCACTCTCTGCCACTCTCCATCACTCTCTGACACTCTCTGACACTCTCTGTCACTCTCACACTCTCTGACACTCTCTCACACTCTCTGAAACACTCTGACACACGCTGTCCCTCTCTGACACTCTCTGACACTATCTGACACTCTCTGACACTCTCACACTCTCTGACACTCTCACTCTCTCTGACACTCTCTGACACTCTCTCACAATCTCTGACATTCTGTCACACTCTCTGACACTCTCTGACACTCTCTGACCCTCTCTCTCACTCTCAGACACTCTCAGACACTCTCTGACACTCTCTGATACTCTCTGACACTCTCTGGCGCTCTCTGACAATCTCAGACACACTCAGACACTCTCTGACACTTTCAGACACTCTCTGTCTCTCTCTATCACCCTCCATCACTCGCTGACACTTTCAGACACTCTCTGCCACTCTCTAACACTCTCTATCACTCTCTGACACTCTCTGACACTCTCTATCACACTCTGACACTCTCTGACACTTTCACACTCTCTGACACTCTCTCACACTCTCTGAAACACTCTGACACACGCTGTCCCTCTCTGACACTCTCTGACACTATCTGACACTCTCTGACACTCTCACACTCTCTGACACTCTCACTCTCTCTGACACTCTCTGACACTCTCTCACAATCTCTGACATTCTCTCACACTCTCTGACACTCTCTGACACTCTCTGACCCTCTCCCTCACTCTCAGACGCTCACAGACACTCTCTGACACTCTCTGACACTCTCTGACACTCTCAATCACTCTCTGACACTCTCTGACAATCTCAGACACACTCAGACACTCTCTGACAGTCTCGATCACTCTCTGACACTCTCTGACACTTTCAGACACTCTCTGCCACTCTCACACTCTCTGACACTCTCACACTCTCGGACCCTCTCTGACACTCTCTATCACTCTCTGACACTCTCTGACACTCTCTATCACTCTCTGACACTCTCTGACACTTTCAGACACTCTCTGCCACTCTCTATCACTCTCTGACAATCTCTGACACTTTCACACTCTCTGACACTCTCTCACACTCTCTGAAACACTCTGACACACGCTGTCCCTCTCTGACACTCTCTGACACTATCTGACACACTCTGACACTATCACACTCTCTGACACTCTCACTCTCTCTGACACTCTCTGACACTCTCTCACAATCTCTGACATTCTCTCACACTCTCTGACACTCTCTGACACTCTCTGACCCTCTCTCTCACTCTCAGACGCTCTCAGACACTCTCTGACACTCTATGACACTCTCTGACACTCTCAATCACTCTCTGACACTCTCTGACACTCTCTGACCCTCTCTCTCACTCTCAGACGCTCTCAGACACTCTCTGACACTCTATGACACTCTCTGCCACTCTCTATCACTCTCAGACACTCTCTGACACTCTCTGATACTGTCTGATACTCTCTGACACTCTCTGGTGCTCTATGACAATCTCAGACACTTTCAGACACTTTCAGACACTCTCTGCCACTCTCTATCACTCTTTATCACTCTCTGAATCTCTCTGCCACTCTCTGACACTCTCGATCACTCTCTGACACTCTCTGACACTTTCAGACACGCTCTGCCACTCTCTATCACTCTCTATCACTCGCTGACTCTTTCAGACACTCTCTGCCACTCTCTAACACTCTCTATCACTCTCTGACACTCTCTGACACTCTCTATCACTCTCTGACACTCTCTGACACTTTCAGGCACTCTCTGCCACTCTCCATCACTCTCTGACACTCTCTGACACTCTCTGTCACTCTCACACTCTCTGACACTCTCTCACACTCTCTGAAACACTCTGACACACGCTGTCCCTCTCTGACACTCTCTGACACTCTCTGACACTCTCACACTCTCTGACACTCTCACTCTCTCTGACACTCTCTGACACTCTCTCACAATCTCTGACATTCTGTCACACTCTCTGACACTCTCTGACCCTCTCTCTCACTCTCAGACACTCTCAGACACTCTCTGACACTCTCTGATACTCTCTGATACTCTCTGACACTCTCTGGCGCTCTCTGACAATCTCAGACACACTCAGACACTCTCTGACACTTTCAGACACTCTCTGCCTCTCTCTATCACCCTCTATCACTCGCTGACACTTTCAGACACTCTCTGCCACTCTCTAACACTCTCTATCACTCTCTGACACTCTCTGACACTCTCTATCACTCTCTGACACTCTCTGACACTTTCACACTCTCTGACACTCTCTCACACTCTCTGAAACACTCTGACACACGCTGTCCCTCTCTGACACTCTCTGACACTATCTGACACTCTCTGACACTCTCACACTCTCTGACACTCTCACTCTCTCTGACACTCTCTGACACTCTCTCACAATCTCTGACATTCTCTCACACTCTCTGACACTCTCTGACACTCTCTGACCCTCTCCCTCATTCTCAGACGCTCACAGACACTCTCTGACACTCTCTGACACTCTCTGACACTCTCAATCACTCTCTGACACTCTCTGACAATCTCAGACACACTCAGACACTCTCTGACAGTCTCGATCACTCTCTGACACTCTCTGACACTATCTGACACTCTCTGACACTCTCACACTCTCTGACACTCTCACTCTCTCTGACACTCTCTGACACTCTCTCACAATCTCTGACATTCTCTCACACTCTCTGACACTCTCTGACACTCTCTGACCCTCTCCCTCATTCTCAGACGCTCACAGACACTCTCTGACACTCTCTGACACTCTCTGACACTCTCAATCACTCTCTGACACTCTCTGACAATCTCAGACACACTCAGACACTCTCTGACAGTCTCGATCACTCTCTGACACTCTCTGACACTTTCAGACACTCTCTGCCACTCTCACACTCTCTGACACTCTCACACTCTCGGACCCTCTCTGACACTCTCTATCACTCTCTGACACTCTCTATCACTCTCTGACACTCTCTGACACTTTCAGACACTCTCTGCCACTCTCTATCAATCTCTGACACCCTCTGACACTCTCTGACACTCTCACACTCTCTGACACTCTCTGACACTCTCACAGACTCTCTGACATACCCTGACACTCTCTGTCACTGTCTGACAAACTCTGACACTCTCACACTCTCTGACACTCTCACTCTCTCTGACACTCTTTCACACTCTCTGACCCTCTCTGACCCTCTCTGACGCTCTCTGACACTCTCTATCTCTCCCTGACACTCTCTGACAATCTCATACACACTCAAACACTCTCTGACACTCTCTATCACTCTCTGACACTCTCTGACACTTTCAGACACTCTCTACCACTCTCTATCAATCTCTATCACTCGCTGACACTTTCAGACACTCTCTGCAACTCTCTAACACTCTCTATCACTCTCTGACACTCTCTGACACTCTCTATCACTCTCTGACACTTTCAGACACTCACTGCCACTATCTATCACTCTCTGACACTCTCTGACACTCTCACACTCTCTGACACTCTCTCACACTCTCTGAAACACTCTGACACACGCTGTCCCTCTCTGACACTCTCTGACACTATCTGACACTCTCTGACACTCTCACACGCTCTGACACTCTCACTCTCTCTGACACTCTCTCACAATCTCTGACATTCTCTCACACTCTCTGACACTCTCTGACACTCTCTGACCCTCTCTGTCACTTTCAGACACTCTCAGACACTCTCTGATACTCTCTGATACTCTCGGACACTCTCTGGCGCTCTCTGACAATCTCAGACACACTCAGACACTCTCTGACACTTTCAGACACTCTCTGCAACTCTCTATCACTCTCTGTCACTCTCTGAAACTCTCTGCCACTCTCTTTCACTCTCTATCACTCTCTGACACTCTCTGACACTCTCTCTGGCACTTTCTGACACTCTATGACACTCTCTGACCCTCCCTGGCACTCTCTGACACTCTCTGACACTCTCAATCACTCTCTGACACTCTCTGACAATCTCAGACACACTCGGACACTCTCTGACACTCTCTGCCACTTTCAGACACTCTCTGACACTCTCTGACACTCTGACACTCTCTGATACTCTCTGACACTCTCTGACACTCTCACACACTCTCTGACACACTCTGACACTCTCTGTCACTGTCTGACACTCTCTGACACTCTCACACTCTCTGACACTCTCACTCTCTCTGACACTCTCTGACACTCTCTCACACTCTCTGACCCTCTCTGACACTCTCTGACACTCTCGATCACTCTCTGACACTCTCTGACACTTTCAGACACTCTCTGCCACTCTCTATCACTCTCTATCACTCGCTGACTCTTTCAGACACTCTCTGCCACTCTCTAACACTCTCTATCACTCTCCGACACTCTCTGACACTCTCTATCACTCTCTGACACTCTCTGACACTTTCAGGCACTCTCTGCCACTCTCCATCACTCTCTGACACACTCTGACACTCTCTGACAATCTCATACACACTCAGACACTCTCTGACACTCTCTGTCACTCTCTGACACTCTCTGACACTTTCAGACACTCTCTGCCACTCTCTATCACTCTCAGACACTCTCTGACACTCTCTGATACTGTCTGATACTCTCTGACACTCTCTGGCGCTCTCTGACAATCTCAGACACACTCAGATACTTTCAGACACTCTCTGCCACTCTCTATCACTCTCTGAAAATCTCTGCCACTCTCTGACACTCTCGATCACTCTCTGACACTCTCTGACACTTTCAGACACTCTCTGCCACTCTCTATCACTCTCTATCACTCGCTGACTCTTTCAGACACTCTCTGCCACTCTCTAACACTCTCTATCACTATCTGACACTCTCTGACACTCTCTATCACTCTCTGACACTTTGAGGCACTCTCTGCCACTCTCCATCACTCTCTGACACTCTCTGACACTCTCTGTCACTCTCACACTCTCTGACACTCTCTCACACTCTCTGAAACACTCTGACACACGCTGTCCCTCTCTGACACTCTCTGGCACTATCTGACACTCTCTGACACTCTCACACTCTCTGACACTGTCACTCTCTCGGACACTCTCTGACACACTCTCACAATCTCTGACATTCTGTCACACTCTCTGACACTCTCTGACACTCTCTGACCCTCTGTCTCACTCTCAGACACTCTCAGACACTCTCTGACACTCTCTGACACTCTCTGATACTCTCTGATACTCTCTGACACTCTCTGACACTCTCTGGCGCTCTCTGACAATCTCAGACACACTCAGACACTCTCTGACACTTTCAGACACTCTCTGCCTCTCTCTATCACTCTCTATCACTCGCTGACACTTTCAGACACTCTCTGCCACTCTCTATCACTCTCTGACACTCTCCGACACTTTCACACTCTCTGACACTCTCTCACACTCTCTGAAACACTCTGACACACGCTGTCCCTCTCTGACACTCTCTGACACTATCTGACACTCTCTGACACTCTTACACTCTCTGACACTCTCACTCTCTCTGACACTCATTGACACTCTCTCACAATCTCTGACATTCTCTCACACTCTCTGACACTCTCTGACACTCTCTGACCCTCTCTCTCACTCTCAGACGCTCTCAGACACTCTCTGACACTCTCTGACACTCTCTGACACTCTCAATCACTCTCTGACACTCTCTGACACTCTCTGACAATCTCTGACAATCTCATACACACTCAGACACTCTCTGACACTCTCGATCACTCTCTGACACTCTCTGACACTTTCAGACACTCTCTGCCACTCTCTATCACTCTCTGACACTCTCTGACAATCTCAGACACAGTCAGACACTCTCTGACACTCTCGATCACTCTCTGACAATTTCAGACACTCTCTGCCACTCTCTATCACTCTATATCACTCGCTGACACTTTCAGACACTCTCTGCCACTCTCTATCACTCTCTATCACTTTCTGACACTCTCTGACACTCTCTAACACTCTCTGACTCTCTCTGACACTTTCAGACACTCACTGCCACTCGCTATCACTCTCTGACTCTCTCTGACACTCTCACACTCTCTGACACTCTCTCACACTCTCTGAAACTCTCTGATACACTCTGTCCCTCTCTGACACTATCTGACACTCTCTGACACTCTCACACTCTCTGACACTCTCACTCTCTCTGACACTCTCTGACACTCTGTGACATTCTCTCACACTCTCTGACACTCTCTGACCCTCTCTGACAATTTCTGACACTCTCTGACAAACTCTATCACTCTCTGACACTCTCTGACACACTCAGACACTCTCTATCACTCTCTGACTCTTTCAGACACTCTCTGCCACTCTCTATCACTCTATATCACTCTCTGACACTTTCAGACACTCTCTATCACTCTCTATCACTCTCTATCACTCTCTGACACTCTCTGACACTCTCTGACACTCTTTCACACTCTCTGACACTCTCTGACCCTCTCTGACACTCTCTGACCCTCTCTGACCCTCTCTGACACTCTCAGGCATTCTCTGGCACACTCAGACACTCTCTGACACTTTCAGACACTCTCTGCCACTCTCTATCACTCTC
This sequence comes from Heterodontus francisci, assembly GCF_036365525.1. Lineage (NCBI taxonomy): Eukaryota > Metazoa > Chordata > Chondrichthyes > Heterodontiformes > Heterodontidae > Heterodontus > Heterodontus francisci. The sequence continues at coordinate 15,754,848 of NC_090405.1, forward strand.
TGACACTCGCACACTCTCTGACACTCTCTGACACTCTTTCACACTCTCTGACACTCTCTATCACTCAATATCACTCTCTGACACTTTCAGACACTCTCTATCACTCTCTATCACTCTCTATCACTCTCTGACACTCTCTGACGCTCACTGACACTCTCTGACACTCTCTGACACTCTCAGACTCTCTCAGACTCTCTCTGACACTTTCAGACACTCTCTGCCAAGCTCTCACACTCTCTGAAACACTCTGACACACGCTGTCCCTCTCTGACACTCTCTGACACTATCTGACACTCTCTGACACTCTCACACGCTCTGACACTCTCACTCTCTCTGACACTCTCTGACACTCTCTCACAATCTCTGACATTCTCTCACACTCCCTGACACTCTCTGACACTCTCTGACCCTCTCTGTCACTTTCAGACACTCTCAGACACTCTCTGACACTCTCTGATACTCTCTGATACTCTCTGACACTCTCTGGCGCTCTCTGACAATCTCAGACACACTCAGACACTCTCTGACACTTTCAGACACTCTCTGCCACTCTCTATCACTCTCTGTCACTCTCTGAAACTCTCTGCCACTCTCTTTCACTCTCTATCACTCTCTGACACTCTCTGACACTCTCTCTGACAGTCTCTCACACTCTCTGACACTCTCTGACACTCTCTGACCCTCCCTGACACTCTCTGACACTCTCTGACACTCTCAATCACTCTCTGACACTCTCTGACAATCTCAGACACACTCGGACACTCTCTGACACTCTCTGCCACTTTCAGACCCTCTCTGCCACTCTCTATCACTCTCTATTACTCTCTGACACTCTCTGACACTCTCACACTCTCTGACACTCTCTGACACTCTCACACACTCTCTGACACACTCTGACACTCTCTGTCACTGTCTGACACTCTCTTGACACTCTCACACTCTCTGACACTCTCACTCTCTCTGACACTCTCTGACACTCTCTCACACTCTCTGACCCTCTCTGACCCTCTCAGACGCTCTCTGATACTCTCTATCTCTCTCTGACACTGTCTGACAATCTCATACACACTCAGACACTCTCTGACACTCTCTATCACTCTCTGACACTCTCTGACACTTTCAGACACTCTCTGCCACTCTGTATCACTCTCAGACACTCTCTGACACTCTCTGATACTCTCTGACACTCTCTGGCGCTTTCTGACAATCTCAGACACACTCAGACACTTTCAGACACTCTCTGCCACTCTCTATCACTCTCTATCACTCTCTGAAACTCTCTGCCACTCTCTGACACTCTCGATCACTCTCTGACACTCTCTGACACTTTCAGACACTCTCTGCCACTCTCTATCACTCTCTATCACTCGCTGACTCTTTCAGACACTCCCTGCCACTCTCTATCACTCTCTATCACTCTCTGACACTCTCTATCACTCTCTGACACTCTCTGACACTTTCAGGCACTCTCTGCCACTCTCCATCACTCTCTGACACTCTCTGACACTCTCTGTCACTCTCACACTCTCTGACACTCTCTCACACTCTCTGAAACACTCTGACACACGCTGTCCCTCTCTGACACTCTCTGACACTATCTGACACTCTCTGACACTCTCACACTCTCTGACACTCTCACTCTCTCTGACACTCTCTGACACTCTCTCACAATCTCTGACATTCTCTCACACTCTCTGACACTCTCTGACACTCTCTGACCCTCTCTCTCACTCTCAGACACTCTCAGACACTCTCAGACACTCTCTGACACTCTCTGATACTCTCTGATACTCTCTGACACTCTCTGGCGCTCTCTGACAATCTCAGACACACTCAGACACTCTCTGACACTTTCAGACACTCTCTGCCTCTCTCTATCACTCTCTATCACTCGCTGACAATTTCAGACACTCTCTGCCACTCTCTAACACTCTCTATCACTCTCTGACACTCTCTATCACTCTCTGACACTCTCTGACACTTTCAGACACTCTCTGCCACTCTGTATCACTCTCAGACACTCTCTGACACTCTCTGATACTCTCTGACACTCTCTGGCGCTCTCTGACAATCTCAGACACACTCAGACACTTTCAGACACTCTCTGCCACTCTCTATCACTCTCTATCACTCTCTGAAACTCTCTGCCACTCTCTGACACTCTCGATCACTCTCTGACACTCTCTGACACTTTCAGACACTCTCTGCCACTCTCTATCACTCTCTATCACTCGCTGACTCTTTCAGACACTCCCTGCCACTCTCTAACACTCTCTATCACTCTCTGACACTCTCTATCACTCTCTGACACTCTCTGACACTTTCAGGCACTCTCTGCCACTCTCCATCACTCTCTGACACTCTCTGACACTCTCTGTCACTCTCACACTCTCTGACACTCTCTCACACTCTCTGAAACACTCTGACACACGCTGTCCCTCTCTGACACTCTCTGACACTATCTGACACTCTCTGACACTCTCACACTCTCTGACACTCTCACTCTCTCTGACACTCTCTGACACTCTCTCACAATCTCTGACATTCTCTCACACTCTCTGACACTCTCTGACACTCTCTGACCCTCTCTCTCACTCTCAGACACTCTCAGACACTCTCAGACACTCTCTGACACTCTCTGATACTCTCTGATACTCTCTGACACTCTCTGGCGCTCTCTGACAATCTCAGACACACTCAGACACTCTCTGACACTTTCAGACACTCTCTGCCTCTCTCTATCACTCTCTATCACTCGCTGACAATTTCAGACACTCTCTGCCACTCTCTAACACTCTCTATCACTCTCTGACACTCTCTATCACTCTCTGACACTCTCTGACACTTTCAGACACTCTCTGCCACTCTCTATCACTCTCTGACACTCTCTGACACTTTCACACTCTCTGACACTCTCTCACACTCTCTGAAACTCTCTGACACACGCTGTCCCTCTCTGACACTCTCTGACACTATCTGACACACTCTGACACTATCACACTCTCTGACACTCTCACTCTCTCTGACACTCTCTGACACTCTCTCACAGTCTCTGACATTCTCTCACACTCTCTGACACTCTCTGACACTCTCTGACCCTCTCTCTCACTCTCAGACGCTCTCAGACACTCTCTGACACTCTCTGACACTCTCAATCACTCTCTGACACTCTCTGACAATCTCAGACACACGCAGACACTCTCTGACAGTCTCGATCACTCTCTGACACTCTCTGACACTTTCAGACACTCTCTGCCACTCTCTATCACTCTCTGACACACTCTGACAATCTCAGACACAGTCAGACACTCTCTGACACTCTCGATCACTCTCTGACACTCTCTGACACTTTCAGACACTCTCTGCCACTCTCACACTCTCTGACACTCTCACACTCTCGGACCCTCTCTGACACTCTCTATCACTCTCTGACACTCTCTATCACTTTCTATCACTCGCTGACACTTTCAGACACTCTCTGCCACTCTCTATCACTCTCTATCACTCGCTGACTCTTTCAGACACTCTCTGCCACTCTCTAACACTCTCTATCACTCTCTGACACTCTCTGACACTTTCAGGCACTCTCTGCCACTCTCCATCACTCTCTGACACTCTCTGACACTCTTTGACAATCTCATACACACTCAGACACTCTCTGACACTCTCCATCACTCTCTGACACTCTCTGACACTTTCAGACACTCTCTGCCACTCTCTATCACTCTCAGACACTCTCTGACACTCTCTGATACTGTCTGATACTCTCTGACACTCTCTGGTGCTCTCTGACAATCTCAGACACACTCAGACACTTTCAGACACTCTCTGCCACTCTCTATCACTCTCTATCACTCTCTGAAACTCTCTGCCACTCTCTGACACTCTCGATCACTCTCTGACACTCTCTGACACTTTCAGACACTCTCTGCCACTCTCTATCACTCTCTATCACTCGCTGACTCTTTCAGACACTCTCTGCCACTCTCTAACACTCTCTATCACTCTCTGACACTCTCTGACACTCTCTATCACTCTCTGACACTCTCTGACACTTTCAGGCACTCTCTGCCACTCTCCATCACTCTCTGACACTCTCTGACACTCTCTGTCACTCTCACACTCTCTGACACTCTCTCACACTCTCTGAAACACTCTGACACACGCTGTCCCTCTCTGACACTCTCTGACACTATCTGACACTCTCTGACACTCTCACACTCTCTGACACTCTCACTCTCTCTGACACTCTCTCACAATCTCTGACATTCTGTCACACTCTCTGACACTCTCTGACCCTCTCTCTCACTCTCAGACACTCTCAGACACTCTCTGACACTCTCTGATACTCTCTGATACTCTCTGACACTCTCTGGCGCTCTCGGACAATCTCAGACACACTCAGACACTCTCTGACACTTTCAGACACTCTCTGCCTCTCTCTATCACCCTCTATCACTCGCTGACACTTTCAGACACTCTCTGCCACTCTCTAACACTCTCTATCACTCTCTGACACTCTCTGACACTCTCTATCGCTCTCTGACACTCTCTGACACTTTCAGACACTCTCTGCCACTCTCTATCACTCTCTGACACTCTCTGACACTTTCACACTCTCTGAAACACTCTGACACACGCTGTCCTCTCTGACACTCTCTGATACTCTCTGACACTCTCTGGCGCTCTCGGACAATCTCAGACACACTCAGACACTCTCTGACACTTTCAGACACTCTCTGCCTCTCTCTATCACCCTCTATCACTCGCTGACACTTTCAGACACTCTCTGCCACTCTCTAACACTCTCTATCACTCTCTGACACTCTCTGACACTCTCTATCACTCTCTGACACTCTCTGACACTTTCTGACACTCTCTGACACTCTCAATCACTCTCTGACACTCTCTGACAATCTCAGACACACTCAGACACTCTCTGACAGTCTCGATCACTCTCTGACACTCTCTGACACTTTCAGACACTCTCTGCCACTCTCTATCACTCTCTGACACTCTCTGACAATCTCAGACACAGTCAGACACTCTCTGACACTCTCGATCACTCTCTGACACTTTCTGACACTTTCAGAGACTCTCTGCCACTCTCTATCGCTCTCTATCACTCGCTGACACTTTCAGACACTCTCTGCCACTCTCTATCACTCTCTATCACTTTCTGACAATCTCTGACACTCTCTAACACTCTTTGACTCTCTCTGACACTTTCAGACACTCTCTGCCACTCGCTATCACTCTCTGACACTCTCTGACACTCTCACACTCTCTGACACTCTCTCACACTCTCTGAAACTCTCTGATACACTCTGTCCCTCTCTGACACTATCTGACACTCTCTGACACTCTCACACTCTCTGACACTCTCACTCTCTCTGACACTCTCTGACACTCTCTGACATTCTCTCACACTCTCTGACACTCTCTGACCCTCTCTGACCCTCTCTGACAATCTCTGACACTCTCTGACAAACTCTATCACTCTCTGACACTCTCTGACACACTCAGACACTCTCTATCACTCTCTGACTCTTTCAGACACTCTCTGCCACTCTCTATCACTCTATATCACTCTCTGACACTTTCAGTCACACTCTATCACTCTCTATCACTCTCTATCACTCTCTATCACTCTCTGACACTCTCTGACACTCTCTGACACTCTCAGACACTCTCTGACACTTTCAGACACTGTCTGCCAAGCTCTATCACTCTCTGACACTCTCTCACACTCTCTGACACTCTTTCACACTCTCTGACACTCTCTGACCCTCTCTGACCCTCTCTGACCCTCTCTGACCCTCTCTGACACTCTCAGGCATTCTCTGGCACACTCAGACACTCTCTGACACTTTTAAACACTCTCTGCCACTCTCTATCACTCTCTGACACTCGCACACTCTCTGACACTCTCTGACACTCTTTCACACTCTCTGACACTCTCTGACACTCTTTCACACTCTCTGACACTCTTTCACACTCTCTGACACTCTCTATCACTCAATATCACTCTCTGATACTTTCAGACACTCTCTATCACTCTCTATCACTCTCTATCACTCTCTGACACTCTCTGACGCTCTCTGACACTCTCTGACACTCTCTGACACACTCAGACTCTCTCTGACACTTTCAGACACTCTCTGCCAAGCTCTGTCACTCTCTGACACTCTCTGACAGTCGCACACTCTCTGACACTCTCTGACACTCTTTCACACTCTCTGACACTCTCTGACCCTCTCTGACCCTCTCTGACACTCTCAGACACTCTCTGGCACACTCCATCACTCTTTATCACTGTCAATCATTCTCAATCACTCTCAATCACTCTCTGACACTCTCTGACACTCTCTGACACTCTCTGTCACTCTCTGACACTTTCAGACACTCTCTGCCACTCTCTATCACTCTCTGACACTCTCTCACACTCTCTGACACTCGCACACTCTCTGACACTCTCTGACGCTCTCTGACCCTCTCTGACACTCTCAGACATTCTCTGTCACTCTCAGACAGTCTCAGACACTCTCTGACACTGTTTGATACTCTCTGATACACTCTCATACTCTCTGATACACTCTGATACGCTCTGACACACTCTGACACTCTCTGACAATCTCAGACACACTCAGACACTCTCTGACACTCTCTATCACTCTCTGACACTCTGTGGCTCTCTCTATCACTCTCTGACACGCTCTGACATTTTCAGACGCTCTCTGCCACTCTCTGTCACTCTCTATCACCCTCTGAAACACACTGACGCTCTCTCAGAAACTCTCTGCCACTCTCTGACACTCTCTATCACTCTCTGACACTCTCTCACACTCTCTCACACTCTCTGAGACTCTCTCACACTCTCTGACCCTCCCTGACACTCTCTGAGACTCTCTGACACTCTCTATCACTCTCTGACACTCTCTGACAATCTCAGACACACTCAGACACTCTCTGACACTCTCGATCACTCTTTGACACACTCTGACACTTTCAGACACTCTCTGCCACTCTCTATCACTCTCTATCACTCGCTGACACGTTCAGACACTCTCTGCCACCCTCTATCTCTCTCTATAACTCTCTGACACACTCTGACACACTCACTGTCTCTGACACTCTCTCACACTCTCTGACACTCTCTGACACACTCTGTCCCTCTCTGACACTCTCACAATCTCGGACACTCTCTGACACTCTCTATCATTCTCTGACACTCTCTGACACTCTCTATCACACTCTGACACTCTCTGACACTTTCAGACACTCTCTGCCACTCTCTATTACTCTCTGACACTCTCTGACACTCTCTGACACTCTCAGACACACTCTGACACTCTCTGACCCTCTCTGACATTCTCTGACACTCTCTGACAAACTCTATCACTCTCTGACACTCTCTGACACACCAGAAACTCTCTATCACTCTCTGTCACTTTCAGACACTCTCTGCCACTCTCTGACACTCTCGATCACTCTCTGACACTCTCTGACACTCTCTATCACTCTCAGACACTCTCTGACACTTTCAGACACTCTCTGCCACTCTCGATCACTGTCTGACACTCTCTGACACTCTTTCACACTCTCTGACACTCTCTGACCCTCTCTGACCCTCTCTGACACTCTCAGACACTCTCTGGCACACTCTATCACTCTCTGGCACTCTCTATCACTGTCAATCATTCTCAATCACTCTCAATCACTCTCTGACCCTCTCTGACAATCTCTGGCACTTATAGATACTCTGAGACACACTCAGACACTCTCTCTCACTCTCTCTCACTCTCTATCACTCTCTATCACTCTCTATCACTCTCTGACACTCTCTGACACTCTCTTATACACTCTGGCACTCTCAGACACTCTCTGACACTCTCTATCTTTCTCTGACACTCTCTGATAAACTCTGACACTCTCAGACACTCTTTGACACACTCAGACACTCTCTACCACTCTCTATCACTCTCTGACACTCTCTGATACACTCTGACACTCTCAGACACTCTCTGACACTCTCTGACACTCTCTGACACTCTCTGATACACTCTGACACTCTCAGACACTCTCAGACACTCTCTGACACTCTCTGACACTCTCTATCACTCTCTTACTCAATCGGACACTCTCAGACAGTCTCAGACACTCTCTATCACTCTCTGGCACTCTCTGATACTCTCTGACACTCTCTGATACTCTCTGATACTCTCTGATACACTCTGACACACTCTGACACTCTCTATCATTCTCTGACACTCTCTGACAATCTCAGACAAACTCAGACACTCTCTGACACTCTCTATCACTCTCTGACACTCTCTGACACTTTCAGACATTCTCTGCCACTCTCTATTACTCTCTATCACTCGCTGACACTTTCATACACTCTCTGCCACTCTCTATCACTCTCTGTCACTCTCTGACACTCTCTGACACTCTCACACTTTCTGACACTCTCACACTCTCTGACACGCTCACACTCGCGGACCCTCTCTGACACACTCTATCACTCTCTGACACACTCTGACACTCTCTATCACTCTCTGACACTCTCTGACAATCTCAGACACACTCAGACACTCTCTGACACTCTCTGACACTGTCTAACACTCTCTGACACTCTCTGACACTTTCAAACACTCTCTGCCACTCTCTCTCACTCTCTATCACTCTATGACACTCTCTGACACTCTCTGACACTCTGACACACTCTGACACTCTCACACACGCTGACATACTCTCTGACACTCAGAGACCAACTCTGACACTCTCACACTCTCTGACACTCTCACTCTCTCTGACTCTCTCTGACACTCGCTCACACTCTCAGACACTCTCTTACACTCTCCATCACTCTCTGACACTCTCTGATACACTGTGACACTCTCAGACACACTCTGACACACACAGACACTCTCTACCACACTCTATCACACTTTCACACTGTCTGACACTCTCTGATACACTCTAACACTCTCAGACACTCTCTGACACTCTCTATCACTATCTGACACTCACTGACACTCTCAGACAGTCTCAGACATTCTCCATCAATATCTGACAATCTCTGACACTCTCTGACACTCTCTGATACTCTCTAATACACTCTGACACTCTCTATCTCTCTCTGACACTCTCTGACAATCTCATACACACTCAGACACTCTCTGACACTCTCTATCACTCTCTGACACTTTCAGACACTCTCTACCAATCTCTATCACTCTCTATCACTCTCAGACACTCTCAGACACGCTCTGACAATCTCTGATACTCTCTGATACTCTCTGACACTCTCTGACAATCTCAGACACACTCAGACACTCTCTGACACTTTCAGACACTCTGCCACTCTCTATCACTCTCTATCACTCTCTGAAACTCTCTGCCACTCTCTGACACTCTCTATCACTCTCTGACTCTCTCTGACACTCTCTATCACTCTCTGACACTCTCTGACACTTTCAGGCACTCTCTGCCACTCTCTGCCACTCTCTATCACCCTCTATCACTCTCTGAAACTCTCTGCCAATCTCTGACACTCTCTATAACTCTCTGACACTCTCTGACCCTCTCTCTGACACTCTCTCACACTCTCTGACACTCTCTGACACTCTCTGACCCTCCCTGACACTCTCTGAGACTCTGACACTCTCTATCACTCTCTGACACTCTCTGACAATCTCAGACACACTCTGACACTCTCTGACACTCTCGATCACTCTCAGACACTCTCTGCCACTCACTATCACTCTCTATCACTCGCTGACACTTTCAGAAACTCTCTGTCACTCTCTATCACTTTCTATCACTCTCTGACACTCTCTGACACACTCTGACACACTCAGACACACTCACACCCTCTGACACTCTCACACTCTCGGACCCTCTCTGACACTCTCTGACACTCTCGATCACTCTTTGACACACTCTGACACTTTCAGACACTCTCTGACACTCTCTATCACTCTCTATCACTCGCTGACACGTTCAGACACTCTCTGCCACCCTCTATGACTATCTGACACTCACTGACACTCTCAGACAGTCTCAGGCATTCTCTATCACTATCTGACAATCTCTGACACTCTCTGACACTCTCAGACACTCTCTTACACTCTCCATCACTCTCTGACACTCTCTGATACACTGTGACACTCTCAGACACACTCTGACACACACAGACACTCTCTACCACACTCTATCACACTTTCACACTGTCTGACACTCTCTGATACACTCTAACACTCTCAGACACTCTCTGACACTCTCTATCACTATCTGACACTCACTGACACTCTAAGACAGTCTCAGACATTCTCTATCACTATCTGACTATCTCTGACACTCTCTGACATTCTCTGATACTCTCTGATACTCTCTCATACGCTCTGACACTCTCTATCTCTCTCTGACACTCTCTGACAATCTCATACACACTCAGACACTCTCTGACACTCTCTATCACTCTCTGACACTTTCAGACACTCTCTACCAATCTCTATCACTCTCTATCACTCTCAGACATTCTCAGGCACGCTCTCACACTCAGACACTCTCTGACACTTTCAGACACTCTCTGCCACTCTCTATCACTCTCTGCCACTCTCTGACACTCTCTATCACTCTCTGACTCTCTCTGACACTCTCTATCACTCTCTGACACTCTCTGACACTTTCAGGCACTCTCTGCCACTCTCTGCCACTCTCTATCACTCTCTGAAACTCTCTGCCAATCTCTGACACTCTCTAACACTCTCTGACACTCTCTGACCCTCTCTCTGACACTCTCTCACACTCTCTGACACTCTCTGACACTCTCTGACCCTCCCTGACACTCTCTGAGACTCTGACAATCTCTATCACTCTCTAACACTCTCTGACAATCTCAGACACACTCTGACACTCTCTGACACTCTCGATCACTCTCTGACACTCTCTGACACTTTCAGACACTCTCTGCCACTCACTATCACTCTCTATCACTCGCTGACACTTTCAGAAACTCTCTGTCACTCTCTATCACTTTCTATCACTCTCTGACACTCTCTGACACACTCCGACACACTCACACCCTCTGACACTCTCACACTCTCGGACCCTCTCTGACACTCTCTGACACTCTCGATCACTCTTTGACACACTCTGACACTTTCAGACACTCTCTGCCACTCTCTATCACTCTCTATCACTCGCTCACACGTTCAGACACTCTCTGCCACCCTCTATCTCTCTCTATCACTCTCTGACACTCTCTGACACATTCTGACACACTCACGCTCTCTGACACTCTCACACTCCCGGGCCCTCTCTGACACTCTCTGACACTCTCTATCACTCGCTGACACTCTCTGACACTTTCAGACACTCTCTGCCACTCTCTATTACTCTCTGACACTCTCTGACACTCTCACACTCTCTGACACACTCTGACACTCTCTGACACTCTCTGACATTCTCTCACACTCTCTGACACTCTCTGACACTCTCTGACAATCTCTGACACTCTCTGACAAACTCTATCACTCTCTGACACTCTGTGACACACTCAGACACTCTCTATCACTCTCTGTCACTTTCAGACACTCTCTGCCACCCTCTATCTCTCTTTCACTCTCTGACACTTTCAGAGACTCTCTATCACTCTCTATCACTCTCTGACACTCTCTGACACTCTCTATCACTCTCAGACACTCTCTGCCACTCTCTATCACTGTCTGACACTCTCTGACACTCTCTGACACTCTCTGACACTCGCACACTCTCTGACACTCTCTGATACTCTTTCACACTCTCTGACACTCTCTGACACTCTCTGACCCTCTCTGACAATCTCTGACACTCTCTGACACTCTCTATCACTATCTGACACTCGCTGACACTCTCAGACAGTCTCAGACACTCTCTGTCACTATCTGACAATCTCTGACACTCTCTGACCCTCTCTATCAATCTCTGACCCTCTCTGACACTCTCAGACCCACTCAAACACTCGCTGACACTCACTTTCACTCTCTGACACTTTCAGACTTTCTCTGCCACTCTCCATTACTCTCGATCACTCGCTGACACTTTCAGACACTCTCTGCCGCTTTCTATCACTCTCTGTCACTCTCTGACACTCTCTGACACTCTCACACTCTCTGACACTCTCACACTCTCTGACACTCTCACACTCTCTATCACTCTCTGACACTCTCTATCACTCTCTGACACTCTCTGACAATCTCAGACACACTCAGACACTCTCTGACACTCTCTGACACTTTCAGACACTCTCTGCCACTCTCTCTCACTCTCGATCACTCTCTGACACTCTCTGACACTCTCACACACTCTGACACTCTCACACACTCTCACGCACTCTGTGACACTCTCTGACCCACTCTGACACTCTCTGTCACTGTCTGACACTCTCTGACACTCTCTCACACTGTCTGACTCTCTCTGATACACTCTAACACTCTCAGACACTCTCTGACACTCTCTATCACTATCTGACACTCGCTGACACTCTCAGTCAGTCTCAGACACTCTCTATCACTATCTGACAATCTCCGACACACTCTGACACTCTCTGATACTCTCTGATTCTCTCTAACAAACTCTGACACTCTCTATCTCTCTCTGACACTCTCTGCCAATCTCATACACACTCAGACACTCTCTGACACTCTCTTTCACTCTCTATCACTCTCTGACACTCTCAGACACTCTCTGACACTCTCTGACACTCTCACACTCTCTGACAATCTCACACACTCTCTGACACTCTCTGACCCACTCTGACACTCTCTGTCACTGTCTGACACTCTCTGACACTCTCTCACACTGTCTGACACTCTCTGATACACTCTAACACGCTCAGACACTCTCAGACACTCTCTATCACTATCTGACAATCTCCAACACTCTCTGACACTCTCTGATACTCTCTGATTCTCTCTAATACACTCTGTCACTCTCTATCTCTCTCTGACACTCTCTGACAATCTCATGCACACTCTGACACTCGCTGATAGTCTCTGATACTCTCTGACACTCTCTGACAATCTCAGACACACTCAGACACTCTCTGACACTTTTGTACACTCTCTGCCACTCTCTATCACTCTGTATCACTCTCTGAGACACTCTGCCACTCTCTGACACTCACTATCACTCTCTGACACTCTCGATCACTCTCTGACACTCTCTGACACGTTCAGACTCTCTCTGCCACTCTCTGTCACTCTCTGAAACACTCTGCCACTCTCTGACACTCTCTATCACTCTCTGACACTCTCTGACACTCTCTCTGACACTCTCTCACACTCTCTGACACTCTCTGACACTCTCTGACCCTCCCTGACACTCTCTGAGACTCTCTGACACTCTCTATCACTCTCTGACACTCTCTGACAATCTCAGACACACTCAGACACTCTCGATAACTCTCTGACACTTTCAGACACTCTCTGCCACTCTCTATCACTCTCTATCACTCGCTGACACTTTCAGACACTCTCTGCCACTCTCTATCACTCTCTATCACTCTCTGACACTCTCTGACACACTCTGACACACTCAGACACTCTCTGACACTCTCACACTCTCGGACCCTCTCTGACACTCTCTATCACTCTCTGACACTCTCTGACACACTCGATCACTCTCTGACACTCTTTGACACTCTCAGACCCTCTCTGCCACTCTCTATCACTCTCTGACACTCTCTGACACTCTCTGACACTATCTGATACTCTCTGACACTCTCACACTCTCTGACACTCTGACACTCTCTGACATTCTCTGACACTCTCTCACTCTCTCTGACATTCTCTCACACTCTCTGACACTCTCTGACCATCTCTGACAATGTCTGACACTTTCTGACAAACTATATCACTCTCTGAAACTGTCTGACACTCTCTGACACACTCAGACACTCTCTATCACTCTCTGACACTTTCAGACACTCTCTGCCACTCTCTATCCCTCTCTATCACTCTCTGACAATCTCTGATACTCTCTGACACTCTCTATCACTCTCTGACAGTCTCTGACACTCTCTGACACTCTCTGACAAACTCAGAAACTCTGTGAAACTCGCTGACACTCTCTGAACCTCTCTGACCCTCTCTGACACTCTCAGACACTCTCTGGCACACTCTATCACTCTCTGACACTCTCTATCACTGTCAATCATTCTCAATCAATCTCAATCACTCTCTGAACCTCTCTGACACTCTCTGGCACTTTCAGATACTCTCAGACACACTCAGACAGTCTCTCTCACTCTCTATCACTCTCTGACACTCTCTGATACACTGTGGCACTCTCAGACACTCTCTGACTCTCTATCACTCTCTGACACTCTCTGATACAATCTGACACTCTCAGACACATTCTGACACACTCAGAACATTCTCTACCACTCTCTATCACTCTCTGACACTCTCTGATACACTCTGACACTCTCAGACACGCTCTGACACTCTCTATCACTCTCTGACTCAATCTGACACTCTCAGACAGTCTCGGACACACTCTATCACTCTCTGACACTCTCTGACATTCTCTGATACTCTCTGATACACTGTGACAATCTCTGACACTCTCTATCACTCTCTGACAATCTCCGACACACTCAGACACTCTCTGACACTCTCTGACACTCTCTGACACTTTCAGACACTCTCTGACACTTTCAGACACTCTCTGCCACTCTCTATCACTCTCTGACACTCTCTAACACTCTCTGACACTCTCTGACCCTGTCTATCACTCTCTGACCCTCTCTGGCACTCTCAAACCTACGCAGACACTCGCTGACACTCACTTTCACTCTCTGACACTCTCTGACACTTTCAGACATTCTCTGCCACTCTCTATTACTCTCTGTCACTCACTGACACTCTCTGACACTCTCTCACTCTCTGACACTCTCACACTCTCTGACACTCTCACACTCTCTGACACTCTCTGACACTCTCTGACACTCTCTGACACTCTCTATCACTCTCTGACACTCTCTGACAATCTCAGACACACTCAGACACTCTCTGACAATCTCAGACACTCTCTATCACTCTCTGACACTCTCTGACACTTTCAGACACTCTCTGCCACTCTCTCTCACTCTCTGTCACTCTCTGACACTCTCTGACACTCTCACACTCTCTGACACTCTCACACACTCTCACACACTCTCTGACACTCTCTGACCCACTCTGACACTCTCTGTCACTGTCTGACACTCTCTGACACTCTCACACTCTCTGACACTATCACTCTCTCTGACACTCTCTGACACTCTCTCACACTCTCTGACACTCGCTCACACTCTCTGACCGTCTCTGACCCTCTCTGACACTCTCTATCACTCTCTGACACTCTCTGACTCTCTCTTACACTTTCCATCACTCTCTGACACTCTCTGATACACTGTGACACTCTCAGACACACTCTGACACACTCAGACACTCTCTACCACACTCTATCACTCTCTCACACTGTCTGACACTCTCTGATACACTCTAACACTCTCAGACACTGCTGACACTCTCTATCACTATCTGACACTCGCTGACACTCTCAGACAGTCTCAGACACTCTCTGTCACTATCTGACAATCTCTGACACTCTCTGATACTCTCTAATACACTCTGACACTCTCTATCTCTCTCTGACACTCTCTGACAATCTCATACACACTCAGACACTCTCTGACACTCTCTATCACTCTCTGACACTCTCTGATACTCTCTGACACTCTCAGACACTCTCTGACACTCTCAGACACTCTCTGACACTCTGTATCACTCTCTGACTCAATCTGACACTCTCAGACAGTCTCCGACACTCTCTGTCACTCTCTGACACTCTCTGACACTCTCTGATACTCTCTGACATTCTCAGACACACTCTGACAATCTCAGACACACTCAGAAACTCTCTGACACTTTCAGACACTCTCTGCCACTCTCTATCACTCTGTATCACTCTCTGAAACTCTCTGCCACTCTTTGCCACTCTCTATGACTATCTGCCACACTCTGACACTCTCTCTGACCCTCTCTCACACTCTCTGACACTCTCTGACCCTCCCTGAGACTCTCTGACACTCTCTATCACTCTCTGCCACTCTCTGACAATCTCAGACACACTCAGACACTCTCTGACACTCTCGAACACTCTCTGACACTCTCTGACACTCTCACACACTCTCTGCCACTCTCTATCACTCTATATCACTCGCTGACACTTTCAGACACTCTCTGCCACTCTCTATCACTCTCTGACACTCTCTGACACTCTCTATCACTCTCTGACACTCTCTGACACTCTCTATCACTCTCTGACACTCTCTGCTACTCTCTATCACTCTCTGACGCTCTCTGACACTCTCTGACACTCTCACATTCTCTCACACTCTCTGACACTCTCTGACACACTCTGTCCCTCTCTGACACTGTCTGACACTATCTGACACTCTCTGACACTCTCACACTCTCTGACACTCTCACACTCTCTGACACTCTCTGACACTCTCTCTTACTCTCTGACATTCTCTCACACTCTCTGACACTCTCTGACACTCTCTGACAAACTCAGAATCTCTGTGAAACTCGCTGACACTCTCTGAACATCTCTGACCCTCTCTGACACTCTCAGACACTCTCTGGCACACTCTATCACTCTCTGACACTCTCTATCACTGTCAATCATTCTCAATCACTCTCAATCACTCTCTGAACCTCTCTGACACTCTCTGGCACTTTCAGATACTCTCAGACACACTCAGACAGTCTCTCTCACTCTCTATCACTCTCTGACACTCTCTGATACACTGTGGCACTCTCAGACACTCTCTGACTCTCTCTATCACTCTCTGACACTCTCTGATACAATCTGACACTCTCAGACACATTCTGACACACTCAGAACATTCTCTACCACTCTCTATCACTCTCTGACACTCTCTGATACACTCTAACACTCTCAGACACGTTCTGACACTCTCTATCACTCTCTGACTCAATCTGACACTCTCAGACAGTCTCAGACACACTCTATCACTCTCTGACACTCTCTGACACTCTCTGATACTCTCTGATACACTGTGACACTCTCTGACACTCTCTATCACTCTCTGACAATCTCCGACACACTCAGACACTCTCTGACAATCTCTGACACTTTCAGACACTCTCTGACACTTTCAGACACTCTCTGCCACTCTCTATCACTCTCTGACACTCTCTAACACTCTCTGACACTCTCTGACCCTCTCTATCACTCTCTGACCCTCTCTGGCACTCTCAAACCTACGCAGACACTCGCTGACACTCACTTTCACTCTCTGACACTCTCTGACACTTTCAGACATTCTCTGCCACTCTCTATTACTCTCTGTCACTCACTGACACTCTCTGACACTCTCACACTCTCTGACACTCTCACACTCTCTGACACTCTCACACTTTCTATCACTCTCTGACACTCTCTGACACTCTCTGACACTCTCTGACACTCTCTATCACACTCTATCACTCTCTGACACTCTCTGACAATCTCAGACACACTCAGACAATCTCTGACAATCTCTGACACTCTCTATCACTCTCTGACACTCTCTGACACTTTCAGACACTCTCTGCCACTCTCTCTCACTCTCTGTCACTCTCTGACACTCTCTGACACTCTCACACTCTCTGACACTCTCACACACTCTCACACACTCTCTGACACTCTCTGACCCACTCTGACACTCTCTGTCACTGTCTGACACCCTCTGACACTCTCACACTCTCTGACACTTTCACTCTCTCTGACACTCTCTGACACTCTCTCACACTCTCTGACACTCGCTCACACTCTCTGACACTCACTCACCCTCTCTGACCGTCTCTGACCCTCTCTGGCACTCTCTATCACTCTCTGACAGTCTCTGATACACTGTGACACTCTCAGACACACTCTGACACACTCAGACACTCTCTACCACACTCTATCACTCTCTCACACTGTCTGACACTCTCTGATACACTCTAACACTCTCAGACACTGCTGACACTTTCTATCACTATCTGACACTCGCTGACACTCTCAGACACTCTCTGTCACTATCTGACAATCTCTGACACTCTCTGATACTCTCTAATACACTCTGACACTCTCTATCTCTCTCTGACACTCTCTGACAATCTCATACACACTCAGACACTCTCTGACACTCTCTATCACTCTCTGACACACTCTGATACACTCTGACACTCTCAGACACTCTCTGACACACTCAGACACTCTCTACCACTCTCATTCACTCTCTGACACTCTCTGATTCACTCTAACACTCTCAGACACTCTCTGACACTCTGTATCACTCTCTGACTCAATCTGACACTCTCAGACAGTCTCCGACACTCTCTATCACTCTCTGACACTCTCTGATACTCTCTGACATTCTCAGACACACTCTGACAATCTCAGACACACTCAGACACTCTCTGACACTTTCAGACACTCTCTGCCACTCTCTATCACTCTGTGTCACTCTCTGAAACTCTCTGCCACTCTCTGCCACTCTCTATGACTATCTGACACACTCTGACACTCTCTCTGACCATCTCTCACACTCTCTGACACTCTCTGACCCTCCCTGAGACTCTCTGAGACTCTCTGACACTTTCTATCACTCTCTGCCACTCTCTGACAATCTCAGACACACTCAGACACTCTCTGACACTCTCGAACACTCTCTGACACTCTCTGACACTTTCACACACTCTCTGCCACTCTCTATCACTCTATATCACTCGCTGACACTTTCAGACACTCTCTGCCACTCTCTATCACTCTCTATCACTCTCTGACACTCTCTGCTACTCTCCATCACTCTCTGACACTCTCTGACACTCTCTGACACTCTCACATTCTCTCACACTCTCTGACACTCTCTGACACACTCTGTCCCTCTCTGACACTCTCTGACACTATCTGACACTCTCTGACACTCTCACACTCTCTCACACTCTCTGACACTCTCACACTCTCTGACACTCTCTGACACTCTCTCTTACTCTCTGACATTCTCTCACACTCTCTGACACACTCTGACCCTCTCTGACAATCTCTGACACTCTCTGACAAACTCTATCACTCTCTGACACTCTCTGACACACTCAGACACTCTCTATAACTCTCTGACACTTTCAGACACTCTCTGCCACTCTCTATCACTCTATATCACTCTCTGACACTTTCAGACACACTCTATCACTCTCTATCACTCTCTGAAACTCTCTGACACTCTCTGACACTCTATATCACTCTCTGACACTCTCTGACACTCGCACACTCTCTGCCACTCTCTGACACTCTTTCCCACTCTCTGACACTCTCTGACACTCTCTGACACTCTCTGACACTCTCAGACACACTCTATCACTCTCTGACACTCTCTGACACTCTCTAACACGATGAATCATTCTCAATCACTCTCAATTACTCTCTGACGCTCTCTGACACTCTCTATCACTCTCAGCCTTCTCTGTATCACTCTCTGACACTCTCTGACACTCTCTGACACTCTCTGACACTCTCTGACACCCGCACTCTCTCTGACACTCTCTGACACTCTTTCACACTCTCTGACACTCTCTGACACTCTTTCACACTCTCTGACACTCTCTAACCCTCTCTGAAGCTCTCTGACACTCTCTGACACTCTCTATCACTCTCAGACACTTTCAGACACTCTCCGCCACTCTCTATCACTCTCTGAAACTCTCTGACACTCTCTGACACTCGCACACTCTCTGACCCTCTCTGACACTCTTTCACACTCTCTGACACTCTCTGAACCTCTCTGACCCTCTCTGACACTCTCAGACACTCTCTGACACACTCTATCACTCGATGACACTCTCTATCACTGTCAATCATTCTCAATCACTCTCAATCACTCTCTGAACCTCTCTGAACCTCTCTGACACTCTCTGATACACTCTGACACTCTCAGACACTCTCTACCACTCGCATTCACTCTCTGACACTCTCTGATTCACTCTAACACTCTCAGACACTCTCTGACACTCTGTATCACTCTCTGACTCAATCTGACACTCTCAGACAGTCTCAGACACTCTCCATCACTCTCTGACACTCTCTGACACTCTCTGATACTCTCTGACATTCTCAGACACACTCTGACAATCTCAGACACACTCAGACACTCTCTGACACTTTCAGACACTCTCTGCCACTCTCTATCACTCTGTATCACTCTCTGAAACTCTCTGCCACTCTCTGACACACTCTATGACTATCTGACACACTCTGACACTCTCTCTGACCCTCTCTCACACTCTCTGACACTCTCTGACCCTCCCTGAGACTCTCTGAGACTCTCTGACACTCTCTATCACTCTCCGCCACTCTCTGACAATCTCAGACACACTCACACACTCTCTGACACTCTCGAACACTCTCTGACACTCTCTGACACTTTCACACACTCTCTGCCACTCTCTATCACTCTATGTCACTCGCTGACACTTTCAGACACTCTCTGCCACTCTCTATCACTCTCTGACACTCTCTGACACTCTCTATCACTCTCTGACACTCTCTATCACTCTCTGACACTCTCTGCTACTCTCTGCTACTCTCTATCACTCTCTGACACTCTCTGACACTCTCACATTCTCTCACACTCTCTGACACACTCTGTCCCTCTCTGACACTCTCTGACACGATCTGACACTCTCTGACACTCTCACACTCTCTGACACTCTCACACTCTCTGACACTCTCACACTCTCTGACACTCTCTGACACTCTCTCATACTCTCTGACATTCTCTCACACTCTCTGACACTCTCTGACACTCTCTGACCCTCTCTGACAATCTCTGACACTCTCTGACAAACTCTATCACTCTCTGACACTCTCTGACACACTCAGACACTCTCTATCACTCTCTGACACTTTCAGACACTCTCTGCCACTCTCTATCACTCTATATCACTCTATATCACTCTCTGACACTTTCAGACACACTCTATCACTCTCTATCACTCTCTATCACTCTCTATCACTCTCTATCACTCTCTGAAACTCTCTGACACTTTCTGACACTCTATATCACTCTCTGACACTCTCTGACACTCGCACACTCTCTGCCACTCTCTGACACTCTTTCACACTCTCTGACACTCTCTGACACTCTCTGACCCTCTCTGACACTCTCAGACACACTCTATCACTCTCTGACACTCTCTGACACTCTCTATCACGATGAATCATTCTCAATCACTCTCAATAACTCTCTGACGCTCTCTGACACTCTCTATCACTCTCAGCCTTCTCTGTATCACTCTCTGACACTCTCTGACACTCTCTGACACTCTCTGACACTCGCACACTCTCTGACACTCTCTGACACTCTTTCACACTCTCTGACACTCTCTGACACTCTTTCACACTCTCTGACACTCTCTGACCCTCTCTGAAGCTCTCTGACACTCTCTGACACTCTCTATCACTCTCAGACACTTTCAGACACTCTCTGCCACACTCTATCACTCTCTGACACTCTCTGACACTTGCACACTCTCTGACCCTCTGTGACACTCTTTCACACTCTCTGACACTCTCTGAACCTCTCTGACCCTCTCTGACACTCTCAGACACTCTCTGGCGCACTCTATCACTCTATGACACTCTCTATCACTTTCAATCATTCTCAATCACTCTCAATCACTCTCTGAACCTCTCTGACACTCTCTGATGCAGTCTGACACTCTCAGACACTCTCGGACACACTCAGACACTCTCTACCACTCTCATTCACTCTCTGACACTCTCTGATACACTCTAACACTCTCAGACAGTCTCAGACACTCTCTTTCACGCTCTGACACTCTCTGACACTCTCTGATACTCTCTGACATTCTCAGACACACTCTGACAATCTCAGACACACTCAGACACTCTCTGACACTTTCAGACACACTCTGTATCACTCTCTGAAACTCTCTGCCACTCTCTATGACTAACTGACACTCTCTGACTCTCTCTCTGACCCTCTCTCACACTCTCTGACACTCTCTGACCCTCCCTGACACTCTCTGAGACTCTCTGACACTCTCTATCACTCTCTGCCACTCTCTGACAATCTCAGACACACGCAGACACTCTCTGACACTCTCGAACACTCTCTGACACTCTCTGACACTTTCACACACTCTCTGCCACTCTCTATCACTCTAAATCACTCGCTGACCCTTTCAGACACTCTCAGCCACTCTCCATCACTCTCTATCACTCTCTGACACTCTCTGACACTCTCTGACACTCTCTGACACTCTCTATTCCTCTCTGACACTCTCTGTCACTCTCTGACACTCTCTGCTACTCTCTATCACTCTCTGACACTCTCTGACACTCTCACATTCTCTCACACTCTCTGACACTCTCTGACACACTCTGTCCCTCTCTGACACTCTCTGACACTATCTGACACTCTCACACACTCTGACACTCTCTGACACTCTCTCATACTCTCTGACACTCTCTGACATTCTCTCACACTCTCTGACACTCTCTGACCCTCTCTGACAATCTCTGACACTCTCTGACTAACTCGATCACTCTCTGACACTCTCTGACACACTCAGACACTCTCTATCACTCTCTGACACTTTCAGACACTCTCTGCCATTCTCTATCACTCTCTATCACTCTCTGACACTTTCAGACACACTCTATCACTCTCCATCACTCTCTATCACTCTCTATCACTCTCTATCACTCTCTGACACTCTCTGACACTCTCTATCACTCTCTGACACTCTCTGACACTCGCACACTCTCTGCCACTCTCTGACACTCTTTCACACTCTCTGACACTCTCTGACCCTCTCTGACACTCTCAGACACTCTCTGGCACACTCTATCACTCTCTGACACTCTCTGACACTCTCTATCACTATGAATCATTCTCAATCACTCTCAATTACTCTCTGACGCTCTCTGACACTCTCTATCACTCTCAGCCTTCTCTGTATCACTCTCTGACACTCTCTGACACTCTCTGACACTCTCTGACACTCTCTGACACCCGCACTCTCTCTGACACTCTCTGACACTCTTTCACACTCTCTGACACTCTCTGACACTCTTTCACACTCTCTGACACTCTCTAACCCTCTCTGAAGCTCTCTGACACTCTCTGACACTCTCACACTCTCTGACACTCTCACACACTCTCACACACTCTCTGACACTTTCAGACACTCTCTGCCACTCTCTCTCACTCTCTGTCACTCTCTGACACTCTCTGACACTCTCACACTCTCTGACACTCTCACACACTCTCACACACTCTCTGACACTCTCTGACCCACTCTGACACTCTCTGTCACTGTCTGACACCCTCTGACACTCTCACACTCTCTGACACTTTCACTCTCTCTGACACTCTCTGACACTCTCTCACACTCTCTGACACTCGCTCACACTCTCTGACACTCACTCACCCTCTCTGACCGTCTCTGACCCTCTCTGGCACTCTCTATCACTCTCTGACAGTCTCTGATACACTGTGACACTCTCAGACACACTCTGACACACTCAGACACTCTCTACCACACTCTATCACTCTCTCACACTGTCTGACACTCTCTGATACACTCTAACACTCTCAGACACTGCTGACACTTTCTATCACTATCTGACACTCGCTGACACTCTCAGACACTCTCTGTCACTATCTGACAATCTCTGACACTCTCTGATACTCTCTAATACACTCTGACACTCTCTATCTCTCTCTGACACTCTCTGACAATCTCATACACACTCAGACACTCTCTGACACTCTCTATCACTCTCTGACACACTCTGATACACTCTGACACTCTCAGACACTCTCTGACACACTCAGACACTCTCTACCACTCTCATTCACTCTCTGACACTCTCTGATTCACTCTAACACTCTCAGACACTCTCTGACACTCTGTATCACTCTCTGACTCAATCTGACACTCTCAGACAGTCTCCGACACTCTCTATCACTCTCTGACACTCTCTGATACTCTCTGACATTCTCAGACACACTCTGACAATCTCAGACACACTCAGACACTCTCTGACACTTTCAGACACTCTCTGCCACTCTCTATCACTCTGTGTCACTCTCTGAAACTCTCTGCCACTCTCTGCCACTCTCTATGACTATCTGACACACTCTGACACTCTCTCTGACCATCTCTCACACTCTCTGACACTCTCTGACCCTCCCTGAGACTCTCTGAGACTCTCTGACACTTTCTATCACTCTCTGCCACTCTCTGACAATCTCAGACACACTCAGACACTCTCTGACACTCTCGAACACTCTCTGACACTCTCTGACACTTTCACACACTCTCTGCCACTCTCTATCACTCTATATCACTCGCTGACACTTTCAGACACTCTCTGCCACTCTCTATCACTCTCTATCACTCTCTGACACTCTCTGCTACTCTCCATCACTCTCTGACACTCTCTGACACTCTCTGACACTCTCACATTCTCTCACACTCTCTGACACTCTCTGACACACTCTGTCCCTCTCTGACACTCTCTGACACTATCTGACACTCTCTGACACTCTCACACTCTCTCACACTCTCTGACACTCTCACACTCTCTGACACTCTCTGACACTCTCTCTTACTCTCTGACATTCTCTCACACTCTCTGACACACTCTGACCCTCTCTGACAATCTCTGACACTCTCTGACAAACTCTATCACTCTCTGACACTCTCTGACACACTCAGACACTCTCTATAACTCTCTGACACTTTCAGACACTCTCTGCCACTCTCTATCACTCTATATCACTCTCTGACACTTTCAGACACACTCTATCACTCTCTATCACTCTCTGAAACTCTCTGACACTCTCTGACACTCTATATCACTCTCTGACACTCTCTGACACTCGCACACTCTCTGCCACTCTCTGACACTCTTTCCCACTCTCTGACACTCTCTGACACTCTCTGACACTCTCTGACACTCTCAGACACACTCTATCACTCTCTGACACTCTCTGACACTCTCTAACACGATGAATCATTCTCAATCACTCTCAATTACTCTCTGACGCTCTCTGACACTCTCTATCACTCTCAGCCTTCTCTGTATCACTCTCTGACACTCTCTGACACTCTCTGACACTCTCTGACACTCTCTGACACCCGCACTCTCTCTGACACTCTCTGACACTCTTTCACACTCTCTGACACTCTCTGACACTCTTTCACACTCTCTGACACTCTCTAACCCTCTCTGAAGCTCTCTGACACTCTCTGACACTCTCTATCACTCTCAGACACTTTCAGACACTCTCCGCCACTCTCTATCACTCTCTGAAACTCTCTGACACTCTCTGACACTCGCACACTCTCTGACCCTCTCTGACACTCTTTCACACTCTCTGACACTCTCTGAACCTCTCTGACCCTCTCTGACACTCTCAGACACTCTCTGACACACTCTATCACTCGATGACACTCTCTATCACTGTCAATCATTCTCAATCACTCTCAATCACTCTCTGAACCTCTCTGAACCTCTCTGACACTCTCTGATACACTCTGACACTCTCAGACACTCTCTACCACTCGCATTCACTCTCTGACACTCTCTGATTCACTCTAACACTCTCAGACACTCTCTGACACTCTGTATCACTCTCTGACTCAATCTGACACTCTCAGACAGTCTCAGACACTCTCCATCACTCTCTGACACTCTCTGACACTCTCTGATACTCTCTGACATTCTCAGACACACTCTGACAATCTCAGACACACTCAGACACTCTCTGACACTTTCAGACACTCTCTGCCACTCTCTATCACTCTGTATCACTCTCTGAAACTCTCTGCCACTCTCTGACACACTCTATGACTATCTGACACACTCTGACACTCTCTCTGACCCTCTCTCACACTCTCTGACACTCTCTGACCCTCCCTGAGACTCTCTGAGACTCTCTGACACTCTCTATCACTCTCCGCCACTCTCTGACAATCTCAGACACACTCACACACTCTCTGACACTCTCGAACACTCTCTGACACTCTCTGACACTTTCACACACTCTCTGCCACTCTCTATCACTCTATGTCACTCGCTGACACTTTCAGACACTCTCTGCCACTCTCTATCACTCTCTGACACTCTCTGACACTCTCTATCACTCTCTGACACTCTCTATCACTCTCTGACACTCTCTGCTACTCTCTGCTACTCTCTATCACTCTCTGACACTCTCTGACACTCTCACATTCTCTCACACTCTCTGACACACTCTGTCCCTCTCTGACACTCTCTGACACGATCTGACACTCTCTGACACTCTCACACTCTCTGACACTCTCACACTCTCTGACACTCTCACACTCTCTGACACTCTCTGACACTCTCTCATACTCTCTGACATTCTCTCACACTCTCTGACACTCTCTGACACTCTCTGACCCTCTCTGACAATCTCTGACACTCTCTGACAAACTCTATCACTCTCTGACACTCTCTGACACACTCAGACACTCTCTATCACTCTCTGACACTTTCAGACACTCTCTGCCACTCTCTATCACTCTATATCACTCTATATCACTCTCTGACACTTTCAGACACACTCTATCACTCTCTATCACTCTCTATCACTCTCTATCACTCTCTATCACTCTCTGAAACTCTCTGACACTTTCTGACACTCTATATCACTCTCTGACACTCTCTGACACTCGCACACTCTCTGCCACTCTCTGACACTCTTTCACACTCTCTGACACTCTCTGACACTCTCTGACCCTCTCTGACACTCTCAGACACACTCTATCACTCTCTGACACTCTCTGACACTCTCTATCACGATGAATCATTCTCAATCACTCTCAATAACTCTCTGACGCTCTCTGACACTCTCTATCACTCTCAGCCTTCTCTGTATCACTCTCTGACACTCTCTGACACTCTCTGACACTCTCTGACACTCGCACACTCTCTGACACTCTCTGACACTCTTTCACACTCTCTGACACTCTCTGACACTCTTTCACACTCTCTGACACTCTCTGACCCTCTCTGAAGCTCTCTGACACTCTCTGACACTCTCTATCACTCTCAGACACTTTCAGACACTCTCTGCCACACTCTATCACTCTCTGACACTCTCTGACACTTGCACACTCTCTGACCCTCTGTGACACTCTTTCACACTCTCTGACACTCTCTGAACCTCTCTGACCCTCTCTGACACTCTCAGACACTCTCTGGCGCACTCTATCACTCTATGACACTCTCTATCACTTTCAATCATTCTCAATCACTCTCAATCACTCTCTGAACCTCTCTGACACTCTCTGATGCAGTCTGACACTCTCAGACACTCTCGGACACACTCAGACACTCTCTACCACTCTCATTCACTCTCTGACACTCTCTGATACACTCTAACACTCTCAGACAGTCTCAGACACTCTCTTTCACGCTCTGACACTCTCTGACACTCTCTGATACTCTCTGACATTCTCAGACACACTCTGACAATCTCAGACACACTCAGACACTCTCTGACACTTTCAGACACACTCTGTATCACTCTCTGAAACTCTCTGCCACTCTCTATGACTAACTGACACTCTCTGACTCTCTCTCTGACCCTCTCTCACACTCTCTGACACTCTCTGACCCTCCCTGACACTCTCTGAGACTCTCTGACACTCTCTATCACTCTCTGCCACTCTCTGACAATCTCAGACACACGCAGACACTCTCTGACACTCTCGAACACTCTCTGACACTCTCTGACACTTTCACACACTCTCTGCCACTCTCTATCACTCTAAATCACTCGCTGACCCTTTCAGACACTCTCAGCCACTCTCCATCACTCTCTATCACTCTCTGACACTCTCTGACACTCTCTGACACTCTCTGACACTCTCTATTCCTCTCTGACACTCTCTGTCACTCTCTGACACTCTCTGCTACTCTCTATCACTCTCTGACACTCTCTGACACTCTCACATTCTCTCACACTCTCTGACACTCTCTGACACACTCTGTCCCTCTCTGACACTCTCTGACACTATCTGACACTCTCACACACTCTGACACTCTCTGACACTCTCTCATACTCTCTGACACTCTCTGACATTCTCTCACACTCTCTGACACTCTCTGACCCTCTCTGACAATCTCTGACACTCTCTGACTAACTCGATCACTCTCTGACACTCTCTGACACACTCAGACACTCTCTATCACTCTCTGACACTTTCAGACACTCTCTGCCATTCTCTATCACTCTCTATCACTCTCTGACACTTTCAGACACACTCTATCACTCTCCATCACTCTCTATCACTCTCTATCACTCTCTATCACTCTCTGACACTCTCTGACACTCTCTATCACTCTCTGACACTCTCTGACACTCGCACACTCTCTGCCACTCTCTGACACTCTTTCACACTCTCTGACACTCTCTGACCCTCTCTGACACTCTCAGACACTCTCTGGCACACTCTATCACTCTCTGACACTCTCTGACACTCTCTATCACTATGAATCATTCTCAATCACTCTCAATTACTCTCTGACGCTCTCTGACACTCTCTATCACTCTCAGCCTTCTCTGTATCACTCTCTGACACTCTCTGACACTCTCTGACACTCTCTGACACTCTCTGACACCCGCACTCTCTCTGACACTCTCTGACACTCTTTCACACTCTCTGACACTCTCTGACACTCTTTCACACTCTCTGACACTCTCTAACCCTCTCTGAAGCTCTCTGACACTCTCTGACACTCTCTATCACTCTCAGACACTTTCAGACACTCTCCGCCACTCTCTATCACTCTCTGAAACTCTCTGACACTCTCTGACACTCGCACACTCTCTGACCCTCTCTGACACTCTTTCACACTCTCTGACACTCTCTGAACCTCTCTGACCCTCTCTGACACTCTCAGACACTCTCTGACACACTCTATCACTCGATGACACTCTCTATCACTGTCAATCATTCTCAATCACTCTCAATCACTCTCTGAACCTCTCTGAACCTCTCTGACACTCTCTGATACACTCTGACACTCTCAGACACTCTCTACCACTCGCATTCACTCTCTGACACTCTCTGATTCACTCTAACACTCTCAGACACTCTCTGACACTCTGTATCACTCTCTGACTCAATCTGACACTCTCAGACAGTCTCAGACACTCTCCATCACTCTCTGACACTCTCTGACACTCTCTGATACTCTCTGACATTCTCAGACACACTCTGACAATCTCAGACACACTCAGACACTCTCTGACACTTTCAGACACTCTCTGCCACTCTCTATCACTCTGTATCACTCTCTGAAACTCTCTGCCACTCTCTGACACACTCTATGACTATCTGACACACTCTGACACTCTCTCTGACCCTCTCTCACACTCTCTGACACTCTCTGACCCTCCCTGAGACTCTCTGAGACTCTCTGACACTCTCTATCACTCTCCGCCACTCTCTGACAATCTCAGACACACTCACACACTCTCTGACACTCTCGAACACTCTCTGACACTCTCTGACACTTTCACACACTCTCTGCCACTCTCTATCACTCTATGTCACTCGCTGACACTTTCAGACACTCTCTGCCACTCTCTATCACTCTCTATCACTCTCTGACACTCTCTGACACTCTCTATCACTCTCTGACACTCTCTATCACTCTCTGACACTCTCTGCTACTCTCTATCACTCTCTGACACTCTCTGACACTCTCACATTCTCTCACACTCTCTGACACACTCTGTCCCTCTCTGACACTCTCTGACACTATCTGACACTCTCTGACACTCTCACACTCTCTGACACTCTCACACTCTCTGACACTCTCACACTCTCTGACACTCTCTGACACTCTCTCATACTCTCTGACATTCTCTCACACTCTCTGACACTCTCTGACACTCTCTGACCCTCTCTGACAATCTCTGACACTCTCTGACAAACTCTATCACTCTCTGACACTCTCTGACACACTCAGACACTCTCTATCACTCTCTGACACTTTCAGACACTCTCTGCCACTCTCTATCACTCTATATCACTCTCTGACACTTTCAGACACACTCTATCACTCTCTATCACTCTCTATCACTCTCTATCACTCTCTGAAACTCTCTGACACTTTCTGACACTCTATATCACTCTCTGACACTCTCTGACACTCGCACACTCTCTGCCACTCTCTGACACTCTTTCACACTCTCTGACACTCTCTGACACTCTCTGACCCTCTCTGACACTCTCAGACACACTCTATCACTCTCTGACACTCTCTGACACTCTCTATCACGATGAATCATTCTCAATCACTCTCAATAACTCTCTGACGCTCTCTGACACTCTCTATCACTCTCAGCCTTCTCTGTATCAATCTCTGACACTCTCTGACACTCTCTGACACTCTCTGACACTCGCACACTCTCTGACACTCTCTGACACTCTTTCACACTCTCTGACACTCTCTGACACTCTTTCACACTCTCTGACACTCTCTGACCCTCTCTGAAGCTCTCTGACACTCTCTGACACTCTCTATCACTCTCAGACACTTTCAGACACTCTCTGCCACACTCTATCACTCTCTGACACTCTCTGACACTTGCACACTCTCTGACCCTCTGTGACACTCTTTCACACTCTCTGACACTCTCTGAACCTCTCTGACCCTCTCTGACACTCTCAGACACTCTCTGGCGCACTCTATCACTCTATGACACTCTCTATCACTTTCAATCATTCTCAATCACTCTCAATCACTCTCTGAACCTCTCTGACACTCTCTGATGCAGTCTGACACTCTCAGACACTCTCGGACACACTCAGACACTCTCTACCACTCTCATTCACTCTCTGACACTCTCTGATACACTCTAACACTCTCAGACAGTCTCAGACACTCTCTTTCACGCTCTGACACTCTCTGACACTCTCTGATACTCTCTGACATTCTCAGACACACTCTGACAATCTCAGACACACTCAGACACTCTCTGACACTTTCAGACACACTCTGTATCACTCTCTGAAACTCTCTGCCACTCTCTATGACTAACTGACACTCTCTGACTCTCTCTCTGACCCTCTCTCACACTCTCTGACACTCTCTGACCCTCCCTGACACTCTCTGAGACTCTCTGACACTCTCTATCACTCTCTGCCACTCTCTGACAATCTCAGACACACGCAGACACTCTCTGACACTCTCGAACACTCTCTGACACTCTCTGACACTTTCACACACTCTCTGCCACTCTCTATCACTCTAAATCACTCGCTGACCCTTTCAGACACTCTCAGCCACTCTCCATCACTCTCTATCACTCTCTGACACTCTCTGACACTCTCTGACACTCTCTGACACTCTCTATTCCTCTCTGACACTCTCTGTCACTCTCTGACACTCTCTGCTACTCTCTATCACTCTCTGACACTCTCTGACACTCTCACATTCTCTCACACTCTCTGACACTCTCTGACACACTCTGTCCCTCTCTGACACTCTCTGACACTATCTGACACTCTCACACACTCTGACACTCTCTGACACTCTCTCATACTCTCTGACACTCTCTGACATTCTCTCACACTCTCTGACACTCTCTGACCCTCTCTGACAATCTCTGACACTCTCTGACTAACTCGATCACTCTCTGACACTCTCTGACACACTCAGACACTCTCTATCACTCTCTGACACTTTCAGACACTCTCTGCCATTCTCTATCACTCTCTATCACTCTCTGACACTTTCAGACACACTCTATCACTCTCCATCACTCTCTATCACTCTCTATCACTCTCTATCACTCTCTGACACTCTCTGACACTCTCTGACACTCTCTATCACTCTCTGACACTCTCTGACACTCGCACACTCTCTGCCACTCTCTGACACTCTTTCACACTCTCTGACACTCTCTGACCCTCTCTGACACTCTCAGACACTCTCTGGCACACTCTATCACTCTCTGACACTCTCTGACACTCTCTATCACTATGAATCATTCTCAATCACTCTCAATTACTCTCTGACGCTCTCTGACACTCTCTATCACTCTCAGCCTTCTCTGTATCACTCTCTGACACTCTCTGACACTCTCTGACACTCGCACACTCTCTGACACTCTCTGACACTCTTTCACACTCTCTGACACTCTCTGACCCTCTCTGAAGCTCTCTGACACTCTCAGACACTCTCTGGCACACTCTATCACTCTCTGACACTCTCTATTACTGTCAATCATTCTCAATCACTCTCAATCACTCTCTGACACTCTCTGACACTCTCTGACACTCTCACATTCTCTCACACTCTCTGACACTCTCTGACACACTCTGTCCCTCTCTGACACTCTCTGACACTATCTGACACTCTCTGACACTCTCACACTCTCTGACTCTCTCACACTCTCTGACACTCTCTGACACTCTCTCATACTCTCTCATACTCTCTGACATTCTCTCACACTCTCTGACACTCTCTGACCCTCTCTGACACTCTCTGACACTCTCTGACTAACTCTATCACTCTCTGACACTCTCTGACACACTCAGATACTCTCTATCACTCTCTGACACTTTCAGACACTCTCTGCCACTCTATCACTCTATATCACTCTCTGACACTTTCAGACACACTCTATCACTCTCTATCACTCTCTATCACTCTGACACTCTCTGACACTCTCTATCACTCTCTGACACTCTCTGACACTCGCACACTCTCTGCCACTCTCTGAAACTCTTTCACACTCTCTGACACTCTTTGACACTCTCTGACACTCAGACACTCTCTGACCCTCTCTGACACTCTCTATCACTCTCAGCCTTCTCTGTATCACTCTCTGACACTCTCTGACACTCTCTGACACTCTCTGACACTCGCACACTCTCTGACACTCTCTGAAACTCTTTCACACTCTCTGACACCCTTTGACACTCTCTGACACTCAGACACTCTCTGACCCTCTCTGAAGCTCTCTATAACTCTCAGACACTCTCTGACACTTTCAGACACTCTCTGACACTTTCTATCACTCTCTGACACTCTCTGACACTCGCACACTCTCTGACCCTCTCTGACACTCTTTCACACTCTCTGACACTCTCTGAACCTCTCTGACCCTCTCTGACACTCTCAGACACTCTCTGGCACACTCTAAAACTCTCTGACACTCTCTATCACTGTCAATCATTCTCAATCACTCTCAATCACTCTCTGAACCTCTCTGACACTC
Source organism: Heterodontus francisci (assembly GCF_036365525.1). Classification (NCBI taxonomy): domain Eukaryota; kingdom Metazoa; phylum Chordata; class Chondrichthyes; order Heterodontiformes; family Heterodontidae; genus Heterodontus; species Heterodontus francisci. The sequence goes on from NC_090405.1 coordinate 15,788,233, forward strand.
TCTGGCACTTTCAGATACTCTCAGACACACTCAGACACTCTCTCTCACTCTCGATCACTCTCTGACACTCTCTGATACACTGTGGCAACTCACAGACACTCTCTGACTCTCTCTATCACTCTCTGACACTCTCTGATACACTCTGACACTCTCAGACACTCTCTGACACATTCAGAACATTCTCTACCACTCTCTATCACACTCTGACACTCTCTGATACACTCTAACACGCTCAGATGCTCTCTGACACTCTCTATCACTCTCTGACTCAATCTGACACTCTCAGACAGTCTCAGACACTCTCTATCACTCTCTGACACTCTCTGACACTCTCTGATTCTCTCTGATACACTGTGACACTCTCTGACACTCTCTATCACTCTCTGACACTCTCTGACAATCTCAGACAAAATCAGACGCTCTCTGACACTCTCTATCACTCTCTGACACTCTCTGACACTTTCAGACACTCTCTGACACTTTCAGACACTCTCTGCCACTCTCTATCACTCTCTGACACTCTCTAACACTCTCTGACACTCTCTGACACTCGCACACTCTCTGCCACTCTCTGACACTCTTTCACACTCTCTGACACTCTCTGACCCTCTCTGACACTCTCTGGCACACTCTATCACTCTCTGACACTCTCTGACACTCTCTATCACTATGAATCATTCTCAATCACTCTCAATTACTCTCTGACGCTCTCTGACACTCTCTATCACTCTCAGCCTTCTCTGTATCACTCTCTGACACTCTCTGACACTCGCACACTCTCTTACACTCTCTGAAACTCTTTCACACTCTCTGACACTCTTTCACACTCTCTGACACTCTCTGACCCTCTCTGAAGCTCTCTGAAGCTCTCTGACACTCTCTGACACTCTCTGACACTCTCTATCACTCTCAGACACTCTCTGACACTTTCAGACACTCTCTGCCACTTTCTATCACTCTCTGACACTCTCTGACACTCGCACACTCTCTGACCCTCTCTGACACTCTTTCACTCTCTCTGACACTCTCTGAACCTCTCTGACCCTCTCTGACACTCTCAGACACTCTCTGGCACACTCTATCACTCTCTGACACTCTCTGGCACTTTCAGATACTCTCAGACACACTCAGACACTCTCTCTCACATTATATCACTCTCTGACACTCTCTGATACACTGTGGCAACTCTCAGACACTCTCTGACTCTCTCTATCACTCTCTGACACTCTCTGATACACTCTTACACTCTCAGACACTCTCTGACACATTCAGAACATTCTCTACCACTCTCTATCACTCTCTGACACTCTCTGATTCACTCTAACACGCTCAGACACTCTCTGAAACTCTCTATCACTCTCTGACTCAATCTGACACTCTCAGACAGTCTCAGACACTCTCTATCACTCTCTGACACTCTCTGACACTCTCTGACACTCTCTGATACTCTCTGATACACTGTGACACTCTCTATCACTCTCTGACACTCTCTAACACTCTCTGACACTCTCTGACAGTCTCTGACCCTCTCTATCACTCTCTGACCCTCTCTGGCACTCTCAGACCCACGCAGACACTCGCTGACTCTCACTTTAACTCTCTGACACTCTCTGACACTTTCAGACATTCTCTGCCACTCTCTATTACTCTCTATCACTCGCTGACACTTTCAGACACTCTCTGCCACTCTCTATCACTCTCTGTCACTCTCTGACACTCTCTGACACTCTCACACTCTCTGACACTCTCACACTCTCCGACACTCTCACACTCTCGGACCCTTTCTGACACTCTCGATCACTCTCTGACACTCTCTGACACTCTCTGACAATCTCAGACACACTCAGACACTCTCTGACACTCTCTGACACTCTATCACTCTCTGACACTCTCTGACACTTTCAGACACTCTCTGCCACTCTCTCTCACTCTCTATCACATTCTGACACTCTCTCACACTCTCTGACACTCTCACACTCTCTGACACTCTCACACACTCTCACACAGTCTCTGACACTCTCTGACCCACTCTGACACTCTCTATCACCCTCTGACACTTTCAGACACACTCAGACACTCTCTATCACTCTCTGACACTTTCAGACACTCTCTGCCACTCTCTATCACTCTATATCACTCTCTGACACTTTCAGACACTCTCTATCACTCTCTATCATTCTCTATCAATCTCTGACACTCTCTGACACTCTCTGACAGTCTCTGACAGTCTCTGACACTCTCTATCACTCTCAGACACTCTCTGACACTCTCTGCCACTCTCTGCCACTCTCTATCACTCTCTGACACTCTATGACACTCTCTGACACTCGCACACTCTCTGCCACTCTCTGACACTCTTTCACACTCTCTGACACTCTCTGACACTATCTGACACTTTCTGACACTCTCACACTCTCTGACTCTCTCACACTCTCTGACACTCTCTGACACTCTCTCATACTCTCTCATACTCTCTGACATTCTCTCACACTCTCTGACACTCTCTGACCCTCTCTGACACTCTCTGACACTCTCTGACTAACTCTATCACTCTCTGACTAACTCTGACACACTCAGATACTCTCTATCACTCTCTGACACTTTCAGACACTCTCTGCCACTCTCTATCACTCTATATCACTCTCTGACACTTTCAGACACACTCTATCACTCTCTATCACTCTCTATCACTCTGACACTCTCTGACACTCTCTGACACTCTCTGACACTCTCTGACACTCGCACACTCTCTGCCACTCTCTGAAACTCTTTCACACTCTCTGACACTCTTTGACACTCTCTGACACTCAGACACTCTCTGACCCTCTCTGACACTCTCTATCACTCTCAGCCTTCTCTGTATCACTCTCTGACACTCTCTGACACTCTCTGACACTCGCACACTCTCTGACACTCTCTGAAACTCTTTCACACTCTCTGACACCCTTTGACACTCTCTGACACTCAGACACTCTCTGACCCTCTCTGAAGCTCTCTATCACTCTCAGACACTCTCTGACACTTTCATACACTCTCTGACACTTTATATCACTCTCTGACACTCTCTGACACTCTCTGACACTCGCACACTCTCTGACACTCTCTGAACCTCTCTGACCCTCTCTGACACTCTCAGACACTCTCTGGCACACTCTAAAACTCTCTGACACTCTCTATCACTGTCAATCATTCTCAATCACTCTCAATCACTCTCTGAACCTCTCTGACACTCTCTGGCACTTTCAGATACTCTCAGACACACTCAGACACTCTCTCTCACTCTCGATCACTCTCTGACACTCTCTGATACACTGTGGCAACTCTCAGACACTCTCTGACTCTCTCTATCACTCTCTGACACTCTCTGATACACTCTGACACTCTCAGACACTCTCTGACACATTCAGAACATTCTCTACCACTCTCTATCACACTCTGACACTCTCTGATACACTCTAACACGCTCAGACACTCTCTGACACTCTCAATCACTCTCTGACTCAATCTGACACTCTCAGACAGTCTCAGACACTCTCTATCACTCTCTGACACTCTCTGACACTCTCTGATTCTCTCTGATACACTGTGACACTCTCTGACACTCTCTATCACTCTCTGACACTCTCTGACAAACTCAGACAAAATCAGACGCTCTCTGACACTCTCTATCACTCTCTGACACTTTCAGACACTCTCTGCCACTCTCTATCACTCTCTGACACTCTCTAACACTCTCTGACACTCTCTGACACTCTCTGATTCTCTCTGATACACTGTGACACTCTCTGACACTCTCTATCACTCTCTGACACTCTCTGACAATATCAGACAAAATCAGACGCTCTCTGACACTCTCTATCACTCTCTGACACTCTCTAACACTTTCAGACACTCTCTGCCACTCTCTATCACTCTCTGACACTCTCTAACACTCTCTGACACTCTCTGACACTCGCACACTCTCTGCCACTCTCTGACACTCTTTCACACTCTCTGACACTCTCTGACCCTCTCTGACTCTCTCAGACACTCTCTGGCACACTCTATCACTCTCTGACACTCTCTGACACTCTCTATCACTATGAATCATTCTCAATCACTCTCAATTACTCTCTGACGCTCTCTGACACTCTCTATCACTCTCAGCCTTCTCTGTATCACTCTCTGACACTCTCTGACGCTCGCACACTCTCTTACACTCTCTGAAACTCTTTCACACTCGCTGACACTCTTTCACACTCTCTGACACTCTCTGACCCTCTCTGAAGCTCTCTGAAGCTCTCTGACACTCTCTGACACTCTCTAACACTCTCAGACACTCTCTGACACTTTCAGACACTCTCTGCCACTTCCTATCACTCTCTGACACTCTCTGACACTCGCACACTCTCTGACCCTCTCTGACACTCTTTCACACTCTCTGACACTCTCTGAACCTCTCTGACCCTCTCTGACACTCTCAGACACTCTCTGGCACACTCTATCACTCTCTGACACTCTCTATCACTGTCAATCATTCTCAATCACTCTGAATCACTCTCTGAACCTCTCTGACACTCTCTGGCACTTTCAGATACTCTCAGACACACTCAGACACTCTCTCTCACTCTCTATCACTCTCTGACACTCTCTGATACACTGTGGCAACTCTCAGACACTCTCTGACTCTCTCTATCACTCTCTGACACTCTCTGATACACTCTTACACTCTCAGACACTCTCTGACACATTCAGAATATTCTCTACCACTCTCTATCACTCTCTGACACTCTCTGATGCACTCTAACACGCTCAGACACTCTCTGAAACTCTCTGTCACTCTCTGACTCAATCTGACACTCTCAGACAGTCTCAGACACTCTCTATCACTCTCTGACACTCTCTGACACTCTCTGATACTCTCTGATACACTGTGACACTCTCTGACACTCTCTATCACTCTCTGACACTCTCTGACAATCTCAGACAAAACCAGACGCTCTCTGACACTCTCTATCACTCTCTGACACTCTCTAACACTCTCTGACACTCTCTGACACTCTCTGACAATCTCAGACACACTCAGACACTCTCTGACACTCTCTGACACTCTATCACTCTCTGACACTCTCTGACAATTTCAGACAATCTCTGCCACTCTCTCTCACTCTCTATCACTCTCTGACACTCTCTCACACTCTCTGACACTCTCACACTCTCTGACACTCTCACACACTCTCACACAGTCTCTGACACTCTCTGACCCACTCGGACACTCTCTATCACTCTCTGACACTTTCAGACACTCTCTGCCACTCTCTATCACTCTATATCACTCTCTGACACTTTCAGACACTCTCTATCACTCTCTATCACTCTCTATCAATCTCTGACACTCTCTGACACTCTCTGACACTCTCTGACAGTCTCTGACAGTCTCTGACATTCTCTATCACTCTCAGACACTCTCTGACACTCTCTGCCACTCTCTGCCACTCTCTGCCACTCTCTGCCACTCTCTATCACTCTCTGACACTCTCTGACACTCTCTGACACTCGCACACTCTCTGCCACTCTCTGACACTCTTTCACACTCTCTGACACTCTCTGACACTCTCTGACCCTCTCTGACCCTCTCTGACCCTCTCTATCACTCTATATCACTCTCTGACACTTTCAGACACTCTCTATCACTCTCTATCACTCTCTATCACTCTCTGACACTCTCTGACACTCTCTGACACTCTCTTTCACTCTCTATCACTCTCTGACACTTTCAGACACTCTCTGCTACTCTCTATCACTCTCTGACACTCTCTGACACTCGCACACTCTCTGCCACTCTCTGACACTCTTTCACACTCTCTGACACTCTCAGACACTCTCAGACACTCTCAGACACTCTCTGGCACTCTCTGACAATCTCAGACACAATCAGACACTCTCTGACACTCTCTGACTAACTCTATCACTCTCTGACACTCTCTGACACACTCAGACACTCTCTATCACTCTCTGACACTTTCAGACACTCTCTGTCACTCTCTATCACTCTATATCACTCTCTGACACTTTCAGACACACTCTATCACTCTCTATCACTCTCTATCACTCTCTATCACTCTGACACTCTCTGACACTCTCTGACACTCTCTATCACTCTCTGACACTCTCTGACACTCGCACACTCTCTGCCACTCTCTGACACTCTTTCACACTCTCTGACACTCTCTGACCCTCTCTGACACTCTCAGACACTCTCTGGCACACTCTATCACTCTCTGACACTCTCTGACACTCTCTATCACTATGAATCATTCTCAATCACTCTCAATTACTCTCTGACGCTCTCTGACACTCTCTATCACTCTCAGCCTTCTCTGTATCACTCTCTGACACTCTCTGACACTCTCTGACACTCTCTGACACTCGCACACTCTCTGACACTCTCTGAAACTCTTTCACACTCTCTGACACTCTTTCACACTCTCTGACACTCTCTGACCCTCTCTGAAGCTCTCTGAAGCTCTCTGACACTCTCTGACACTCTCTATCACTCTCAGACACTCTCTGACACTTTCAGACACTCTCTGACACTTTCTATCACTCTCTGACACTCGCACACTCTCTGACCCTCTCTGACACTCTTTCACACTCTCTGACACTCTCTGAACCTCTCTGACCCTCTCTGACACTCTCAGACACTCTCTGGCACACTCTATCCCTCTCTGACACTCTCTATCACTGTCAATCATTCTCAATCACTCTCAATCACTCTCTGAACCTCTCTGACACTCTCTGGCACTTTCAGATACTCTCAGACACACTCAGACACTCTCTCTCACTCTCGATCACTCTCTGACACTCTCTGATACACTGTGGCAACTCTCAGACACTCTCTGACTCTCTGTCACTCTCTGACACTCTCTGATACACTCTGACACTCTCAGACACTCTCTGACACATTCAGAACATTCTCTACCACTCTCTATCACTCTCTGACACTCTCTGATACACTCTAACACACTCAGACACTCTCTGACACTCTCTATCACTCTCTGACTCAATCTGACACTCTCAGACAGTCTCAGACACTCTCTATCACTCTCTGACACTCTCTGATACTCTCAATCAATCTCTGACACTCTCTATCACTCTCTGACACTCTCTGATGCTCTCTATCTCTCTATGACACTCTCTGACACTCTGCATCACTCTCTGACTCTCTATATCACTCTCTGACACTCTCAATCACTCTCTGACACTCTCAATCACTCCCTGACACTCTCAATCACTCACTGACACTCTCTGACACTCTCTGACATTCTCTGACACTCTCTGACACTCTCTGACTAACTCTATCACTCTCTGACACTCTCTGACACACTCAGACACTCTCTATCACTCTCTGACACTTTCAGACACTCTCTGCCACTCTCTATCACTCTATATCACTCTCTGACACTTTCAGACACACTCTATCACTCTCTATCACTCTCTATCACTCTGACACTCTCTGACACTCTCTGACACTCTCTATCACTCTCTGACACTCTCTGACACTCGCACACTCTCTGCCACTCTCTGAAACTCTTTCACACTCTCTGACACTCTTTGACACTCTCTGACACTCAGACACTCTCTGACCCTCTCTGACACTCTCTATCACTCTCAGCCTTCTCTGTATCACTCTCTGACATTCTCTGACACTCTCTGACACTCGCACACTCTCTGACACTCTCTGAAACTCTTTCACACTCTCTGACACTCTTTGACACTCTCTGACACTCAGACACTCTCTGACCCTCTCTGAAGCTCTCTATCACTCTCTGACACTCTCTGACACTTTCAGACACTCTCTGACACTTTCTATCACTCTCTGACACTCTCTGACACTCGCACACTCTCTGACCCTCTCTGACACTCTTTCACACTCTCTGACACTCTCTGAACCTCTCTGACCCTCTATGACACTCTCAGACACTCTCTGGCACACTCTATCACTCTCTGACACTCTCTATCACTGTCAATCATTCTCAATCACTCTCAATCACTCTCTCAACCTCTCTGACACTCTCTGGCACTTTCAGATACTCTCAGACACACTCAGACACTCTCTCTCACTCTCTATCACTCTCTGACACTCTCTGATACATTGTGGCAACTCTCAGACAATCTCTGACTCTCTCTATCACTCTCTGACACTCTCTGATACACTCTGACACTCTCAGACACTCTCTGACACATTCAGAACATTCTCTACCACTCTCTATCACTCTCTGACACTCTCTGATACACTCTAACACGCTCAGACACTCTCTGACACTCTCTATCACTCTCTGACTCAATCTGACACTCTCAGACAGTCTCAGACACTCTCTATCACTCTCTGACACTCTCTGACACTCTCTGATTCTCTCTGATACACTGTGACACTCTCTGACACTCTCTATCACTCTCTGACACTCTCTAACAATATCAGACAAAATCAGACGCTCTCTGACACTCTCTATCACTCTCTGACACTCTCTAACACTTTCAGACACTCTCTGCCACTCTCTATCACTCTCTGACACTCTCTAACACTCTCTGACACTCGCACACTCTCTGCCACTCTCTGACACTCTTTCACACTCTCTGACACTCTCTGACCCTCTCTGACACTCTCAGACACTCTCTGGCACACTCTATCACTCTCTGACACTCTCTGACACTCTCTATCACTATGAATCATTCTCAATCACTCTCAATTACTCTCTGACGCTCTCTGACACTCTCTATCACTCTCAGCCTTCTCTGTATCACTCTCTGACACTCTCTGACACTCTCTGACACTCTCTGACACTCGCACACTCTCTGACACTCTCTGACACTCGCACACTCTCTGACACTCTTTCACACTCTCTGACACTCTCTCACCCTCTCTGAAGCTCTCTGAAGCTCTCTGACACTCTCTGACATTCTCTATCACTCTCAGACACTCTCTGACACTTTCAGACACTCTCTGCCACTTTCTATCACTCTCTGACACTCTCTGACCCTCGCACACTCTCTGACCCTCTCTGACACTCTTTCACACTCTCTGACACTCTCTGAACCTCTCTGACCCTCTCTGAACCTCTCTGACACTCTCTGGCACTTTCAGATACTCTCAGACACACTCAGACACTCTCTCTCACTCACTATCACTCTCTGACACTCTCTGATACTCTCTGATACACTGTGACACTCTCTGATACTCTCTATCACTCTCTGACACTCTCTGACAATCTCAGACATAATCAGACGCTCTCTGACACTCTCTATCACTCTCTGACACTTTCAGACACTCTCTGCCACTCTCTATCACTCTCTGACACTCTCTAACACTCTCTGACACTCTCTGACCCTCTCTATCACTCTCTGACCCTCTCTGGCACTCTCAGACCCACGCAGACACTCGCTGACACTCACTTTAACTCTCTGACACTCTCTGACACTTTCAGACGTTCTCTGCCACTCTCTATTACTCTCTATCACTCGCTGACACTTTCAGACACTCTCTGCCACTCTTTCTCACTCTCTATCACTCTCTGACACTCTCTCACACTCTCTGACACTCTCTGAACTTCTCTGACCCTCTCTGACACTCTCAGACACTCTCTGGCACACTCTATCACTCTCTGACACTCTCTATCACTGTCAATCATTCTCAATCACTCTCAATCACTCTCTGAACCTCTCTGACGCTCTCTGACACTCTTTGGCACTTTCAGATACTCTCAGACACACTCAGACACTCTCTCTCACTCTCGATCACTCTCTGACACTCTCTGATACACTGTGGCAACTCTCAGACACTCTCTGACTCTCTCTATCACTCTCTGACACTCTCTGATACACTCTGACACTCTCAGACACTCTCTGACACATTCAGAACATTCTCTACCACTCTCTATCAATCTCTGACACTCTCTGATACACTGTAACACACTCAGACACTCTCTGACACTCTCTATCACTCTCTGACTCAATCTGACACTCTCAGACAGTCTCAGACACTCTCCATCACTCTCTGACACTCTCTGACACTCTCTGATACTCTCTGATACACTGTGACACTCTCTGACACTCTCTATCACTCTCTGACACTCTCTGACAATCTCAGACAAAATCAGACGCTCTCTGACACTCTCTATCACTCTCTGACACTCTCTGACCCTCTCTATCACTCTCTGACACTCTCTAACACTCTCTGACACTCTCTGACCCTCTCTATCACTCTCTGACCCTCTCTGGCACTCTCAGACCCACGCAGACACTCGCTGACACTCACTTTAACTCTCTGACACTCTCTGACACTTTCAGACATTCTCTGCCACTCTCTATTACTCTCTATCACTCGCTGACACTTTCAGACACTCTCTACCACTCTCTATGACTCTCTGTCACTCTCTGACACTCTCTGACACTCTCACACTCTCTGACACTCTCACACTCTCCGACACTCACACACTCTCGGACCCTTTCTGACACTTTCAGACACTCTCTGCCACTCTCTCTCACTCTCTATCACTCTCTGACACTCTCTGACACTCTCACACTCTCTGACACTCTCACACACTCTCACTCAGTCTCTGACACTCTCTGACACTCTCTGACACTCTCACACTCTCTGAAACTCTCACACACTCTCACACAGTCTCTGACACTCTCTGACCCACTCTGACTTTCTCTATCACTCTCTGATACTTTCAGACACACTCAGACACTCTCTATCACTCTCTGACACTTTCAGACACTCTCTATCACTCTCTATCAATCTCTGACACTCTCTGACAGTCTCTGACAGTCTCTGACACTCTCTATCACTCTCAGACACTCCCTGACACTCTCTGACACTCTCTGACACTTGCACATTCTCTGCCACTCTCTGACACTCTTTCACACTCTCTGACACTCTCTGACCCTCTCTGAACCTCTCTATCACTCTATATCACTCTCTGACACTTTCAGACACTCTCTATCACTCTCTATCACTCTCTATCACTCTCTATCACTCTCTGACACTCTCTATCACTCTCTGTCACTCTCTGACACTTTCAGACTCTCTCTGCTACTCTCTCTCACTCTCTGACACTCTCTGACACTCGCACACTCTCTGCCACTCTTTCACACTCTCTGACACTCTCTGACACTCTCAGACACTCTCAGACACTCTCTGGCACTCTCTGACAATCTCTGACAATCTCAGACACAATCAGACACTCTTTGACACTCTCTATCACTCTCTGACACTCTCTGACACTCTCTATCACTATGAATCATTCTCAATCAATCTCAATTACTCTCTGACGCTCTCTGACACTCTCTATCACTCTCAGCCTTCTCTGTATCACTCTCTGACACTCTCTGACACTCTCTGACACTCTCTGACACTCGCACACTCTCTGACACTCTCTGACACTCGCACACTCTCTGACACTCTTTCACACTCTCTGACACTCTCTCACCCTCTCTGAAGCTCTCTGAAGCTCTCTGACACTCTCTGACACTCTCTATCACTCTCAGACACTCTCTGACACTTTCAGACACTCTCTGCCACTTTCTATCACTCTCTGACACTCTCTGACACTCGCACACTCTCTGACCCTCTCTGACACTCTTTCACACTCTCTGACACTCTCTGAACCTCTCTGACCCTCTCTGAACCTCTCTGACACTCTCTGGCACTTTCAGATACTCTCAGACACACTCAGACACTCTCTCTCACTCTCTATCACTCTCTGACACTCTCTGATACACTGTGGCAACTCTCAGACACTCTCTGACTCTCTCTATCACTCTCTGACACTCTCTGATACACTCTGACACTCTCAGACACTCTCTGACACATTCAGAACATTCTCTACCATTCTCTATCACTCTCTGACACTCTCTGATGCACTCAAACACGCTCAGACACCCTCTGACACTCTCTATCACTCTCTGACTCAATCTGACACTCTCAGACAGTCTCAGACACTCTCTATCACTCTCTGACACTCTCTGACACTCTCTGATTCTCTCTGATACACTGTGACACTCTCTGATACTCTCTATCACTCTCTGATACTCTCTGACAATCTCAGACAAAATCAGACGCTCTCTGACACTCTCTATCACTCTCTGACACTTTCAGACACTCTCTGCCACTCTCTATCACTCTCTGACACTCTCTAACACTCTCTGACACTCTCTGACCCTCTCTATCACTCTCTGACCCTCTCTGGCACTCTCAGACCCACGCAGACACTCGCTGACACTCACTTTAACTCTCTGACACTCTCTGACACTTTCAGACGTTCTCTGCCACTCTCTATTACTCTCTGTCACTCTCTGACACTCTCTGACACTCTCACACTCTCTGACACTCTCACACTCTCCGACACTCTCACACTCTCGGACCCTTTCTGACACTCTCTCTCACTCTCTGACACTCTCTGACACTCTCTGACAATCTCAGACACACTCAGACACTCTCTGACACTCTCTGACACTCTATCACTCTCTGACACTCTCTGACACTTTCAGACATTCTCTGCCACTCTCTCTCACTCTCTATCACTCTCTGACACTCTCTCACACTCTCTGACACTCTCTGAACCTCTCTGACCCTCTCTGACACTCTCAGACACTCTCTGGCACACTCTATCACTCTCTGACACTCTCTATCACTGTCAATCATTCTCAATCACTCTCAATCACTCTCTGAACCTCTCTGACACTCTCTGGCACTTTCAGATACTCTCAGACACACACAGACACTCTCTCTCACTCTCGATCACTCTCTGACACTCTCTGATACACTGTGGCAACTCTCAGACACTCTCTGACTCTCTCTATCACTCTCTGACACTCTCTGATACACTCTGACACTCTCAGACACTCTCTGACACATTCAGAACATTCTCTACCACTCTCTATCAATCTCTGACACTCTCTGATACACTCTAACACACTCAGACACTCTCTGACACTCTCTATCACTCTCTGACACTCTCTGATACTCTCTGATACACTGTGACACTCTCTGACACTCTCTATCACTCTCTGACACTCTCTGACAATCTCAGACAAAATCAGACGCTCTCTGACCCTCTCTATTACTCTCTGACCCTCTCTGGCACTCTCAGACCCACGCAGACACTCGCTGACACTCACTTTAACTCTCTGACACTCTCTGACACTTTCAGACATTCTCTGCCACTCTCTATTACTCTCTATCACTCGCTGACACTTTCAGACACTCTCTAAAACTCTCTATGACTCTCTGTCACTCTCTGACACTCTCACACTCTCTGACACTCTCACACTCTCCGACACTCACACACTCTCGGACCCTTTCTGACACTTTCAGACACTCTCTGCCACTCTCTCTCACTCTCTATCACTCTCTGACACTCTCTGACACTCTCACACTCTCTGACACTCTCACACACTCTCACACAGTCTCTGACACTCTCTGACACTCTCTGACACTCTCACACTCTCTGAAACTCTCACACACTCTCACACAGTCTCTGACACTCTCTGACCCACTCTGACTTTCTCTATCACTCTCTGATACTTTCAGACACACTCAGACACTCTCTATCACTCTCTGACACTTTCAGACACTCTCTGCCACTCTCTATCACTCTATGTCACGCTCTGACACTTTCAGACACTCTCTATCACTCTCTATCAATCTCTGACACTCTCTGACAGTCTCTGACAGTCTCTGACACTCTCTATCACTCTCAGACACTCCCTGACACTCTCTGACACTCTCTGACACTCTCTGACACTCGCACACTCTCTGCCACTCTCTGACACTCTTTCACACTCTCTGACACTCTCAGACACTCTCAGACACTCTCTGGCACTCTCTGACAATCTCTGACAATCTCAGACACAATCTGACACTCTCTGACACTCTCTATCACTCTCTATCACTCTCTGACACTCTCTGACACTTTCAGACACTCTCTGCCACTCTCTATCACTCTCTGACACTCTCTAACACTCTCTGACACTCTCTGACCCTCTCTATCACTCTCTGACCCTCTCTGGCACTCTCATACCTACGCAGACACCCGCTGACACTCACTTTCACTCTCTGACACTCTCTGACACTTGCAGACATTCTCTGCCACTCTCTGTTACTCTCTCTCACTCGCTGACACTTTCAGACACTCTCTGCCACTCTCTGTCACTCTTTGTCACTCTCTGACACTCTCTGACACTCTCACACCCTCTGACACTCTCACACTCTCTGACACTCTTACACTCTCTATCACTCTCTGACACTCTCTATCACTCTCTGACACTCTCTGACACTTTCAGACACTCTCTGCCACTCTCTATCACTCTCTGACACTCTCTGACACTCTCTAACACTCTCTGACACTCTCTGACCCTCTCTATCACTCTCTGACCCTCTCTGGCACTCTCATACCTACGCAGACACTCGCTGACACTCACTTTCACTCTCTGACACTCTCTGAAACTTTCAGACATTCTCTGCCACTCTCTATTACTCTCTCTCACTCGCTGACACTTTCAGACACTCTCTGCCACTCTCTGTCACTCTTTGTCACTCTCTGACACTCTCTGACACTCTCACACCCTCTGACACTCTCACACTCTCTGACACTCTTACACTCTCTATCACTCTCTGACACTCTCTGACACTCTCTATCACTCTCTGACACTCTCTGACAATCTCAGACACACTCAGACACTCTCTGACACTCTCTGACACTCTCTGTCACTCTCTGACACTCTCTGACACTCTCTATCACTCTCTGAAACTCTCTGACAATCTCAGACACACTCAGACAGTCTCTGACACTCTCTGACACGCTCTGTCACTCTCTGACACTCTCTGACACTTTCAGACACTCTCTGCCACTCTCTCTCACTCTCTATCACTCTCTGACACTCTCACACACTCTCACACACTCTCTGACACTCTCTGACCCACTCTGACACTCTCTGTCACTGTCTGACACTCTCTGACACTCTCACACTCCCTGACACTCTCTGACACTCTCTCACACTCTCTCACACTCTCTCACACTCTCTGACCATCTCTGACACTCTCTGACACTCTCTGACACTCACTGACACTCTCTTACACTTTCCATCACTCTCTGACACTCTCTGATACACTGTGACACTCTCAGACACTCTCTATCACTATCTGACACTCGCTGACACTCTCAGACAGTCTCAGACACTCTCTATCACTATCTGACAATCTCTGACACTCTCTTACACTCTCTGATACTCTCTAATACACTCTGACACTCTCTATCTCTCTCTGACACTCTCTGACAATCTCATACACACTCAGACACTCTCTGACACTCTCTATCACTCTCTGACACTCTCTGATATTCTCTGACACTCTCTGACACTCTCTGACAATCTCAGACACACTCAGACACTCTCTGACACTTTCAGACACTCTCTGCCACTCTCTATCACTCTCTATCACTCTCTGAAACTCTCTGCCACTCTCTGACACTCTCCATGACTATCTGACACTCTCTGACACTCTCTCTGACCCTCTCTCACACTCTCTGACACTCTCTGACCGTCCCTGAAACTCTCTGACACTCTCTATCACTCTCTGACACTCTCTGACACTCTCTATCACTCTATGCCACTCTCTGACAATCTCATACACACTCAGACACTCTCTGACACTGTCTATCACTCTCTGACACTGTCTGACACTCTCTATCACTCTCTGCCACTCTCTGACAATCTCAGACACACGCAGACACTCTCTGACACTCTCGAACACTCTCTGACACTCTATATCACTCGCTGACACTTTCAGACACTCTCTGCCACTCTCTATCACTCTCTGACACTCTCTGACACTCTCTGACACTCTTTATCACTCTCTGACACTCTCTGACACTTTCAGACACTCTCTGCTACTCTCTATCACTCTCTGACTCTCTCTGACACTCTTTATCACTCTCTGACACTCTCTGACACTTTCAGACACTCTCTGCTACTCTCTATCACTCTCTGACACTCTCTGAAACTCTCTGACACTCTCACACTCTCTCACATTCTCTGACACTCTCTGACACTCTCACACTCCCTGACACTCTCTGACACTCTCTCACACTCTCTGACACTCTCTCACACTCTCTGACACTCTCTGACACTCTCTTACACTTTCCATCACTCTCTGACACTCTCTGATACACTGTGACACTCTCAGACACACTCTGACACACTCAGACACTCTCTACCACTCTCGATCACTCTCTCACACTGTCTGACACTCTCTGATACACTCTAACACTCTCAGACACTCTCTGACACTCTCTATCACTAGCTGACACTCGCTGACACTCTCAGACAGTCTCAGACACTCTCTATCACTATCTGACAATCTCTGACACTCTCTGACACTCTCTGATACTCTCTAATACACTCTGACACTCTCTATCTCTCTCTGACACTCTCTGACAATCTCATACACACTCAGACACTCTCTGACACTCTCTATCACTCTCTGACACTCTCTATCACTCTCTGACACTCTCTGACACTCTCTGACACTCGCTGACACTCTCTGACAATCTCAGACACACTCAGACACTCTCTGACACTTTTAGACACTCTCTGCCACTCTCTCTCACTCTCTATCACTCTCTGACACTCTCACACACTCTCACACACTCTCTGACACTCTCTGACCCACTCTGACACTCTCTGACCCACTCTGACACTCTCTGACACTCTCACACTCCCTGACACTCTCTGACACTCTCTGACACTCTCTCACACTCTCTCACACTCTCTCACACTCTCTCACAATCTCTGACCCTCTCTGACACTCTCTGACACTCTCTGACACTCACTGACACTCTCTTACACTCTCACACTCCCTGACACTCTCTGACACTCTCTCACACTCTCTGACACTCTCTCACACCCTCTGACACTCTCTGACACTCTCTTACACTTTCCATCACTCTCTGACACTCTCTGATACACTGTGACACTCTCAGACACACTCTGACACACTCAGACACTCTCTACCACTCTCGATCACTCTCTCACACTGTCTGACACTCTCTGATACACTCTAACACTCTCAGACACTCTCTGACACTCTCTATCACTAGCTGACACTCGCTGACACTCTCAGACAGTCTCAGACACTCTCTATCACTATCTGACAATCTCTGACACTCTCTGACACTCTCTGATACTCTCTAATACACTCTGACACTCTCTATCTCTCTCTGACACTCTCTGACAATCTCATACACACTCAGACACTCTCTGACACTCTCTATCACTCTCTGACACTCTCTATCACTCTCTGACACTCTCTGAAACTCTCTGACACTCGCTGACACTCTCTGACAATCTCAGACACACTCAGACACTCTCTGACACTTTTAGACACTCTCTGCCACTCTCTATCACTCTCTATCACTCTCTGAAACTCTCTGCAACTCTCTGACACTCTCTGACACTCTCTATGACTATCTGACACTCTCTGACACTCTCTCTGACCCTCTCTCACACTCTCTGACACTCTCTGACCCTACCTGACACTCTCTGAGACTCTCTGACACTCTCTATCACTCTCTGCCACTCTCTGACAATCTCAGACACACTCAGACACTCTCTGACACTCTCGAACACTCTCTGACACTTTCACACACTCTCTGCCACTCTCTATCACTCTATATCACTCGCTGACACTTTCAGACACTCTCTGCCACTCTCTATCACTCTCTATCTCTCTCTGACACTCTCTGACACTCTCTGACACTCTCTGACAGTCTCTGACAGTCTCTGACACTCTCTGACACTCTCACACTCTCTCACACTCTCTGACACTCTCTGACACACTCTGTCCCTCTCTGACACTCTCTGACACTATCACACTCTCTGACACTCTCTGACACTCTCACATACTCTCTGAAATTCTCTCACACTCTCTGACACTCTCTGACACTCTCTGATAAACTTTATCACTCTCTGACACTCTCTGACACATTCAGACACTCTCTGACACTTTCAGACACTCTCTGCCACTCTCTATCACTCTCTATCACTCTCTGAAACTCTCTGCCACTCTCTGACACTCTCCATGACTATCTGACACTCTCTGACACTCTCTCTGACCCTCTCTCACACTCTCTGACACTCTCTGACCCTCCCTGAAACACTCTGACACTCTCTATCACTCTCTGACACTCTCTATCACTCTCTGCCACTCTCTGACAATCTCATACACACTCAGACACTCTCTGACACTGTCTATCACTCTCTGACCCTCTCTGACACTCTCTGACACTCTCTGACACTCACTGACACTCTCTTACACTCTCACACTCCCTGACACTCTCTGACACTCTCTCACACTCTCTGACACTCTCTCACACTCTCTGACACTCTCTGACACTCTCTTACACTTTCCATCACTCTCTGACACTCTCTGATACACTGTGACACTCTCAGACACACTCTGACACACTCAGACACTCTCTACCACTCTCGATCACTCTCTCACACTGTCTGACACTCTCTGATACACTCTAACACTCTCAGACACTCTCTGACACTCTCTATCACTAGCTGACACTCGCTGACACTCTCAGACAGTCTCAGACACTCTCTATCACTATCTGACAATCTCTGACACTCTCTGACACTCTCTGATACTCTCTGATACTCTCTAATACACTCTGACACTCTCTATCTCTCTCTGACACTCTCTGACAATCTCATACACACTCAGACACTCTCTGACACTCTCTATCACTAGCTGACACTCGCTGACACTCTCAGACAGTCTCAGACACTCTCTATCACTATCTGACAATCTCTGACACTCTCTGACACTCTCTGATACTCTCTAATACACTCTGACACTCTCTATCTCTCTCTGACACTCTCTGACAATCTCATACACACTCAGACACTCTCTGACACTCTCTATCACTCTCTGACACTCTCTATCACTCTCTGACACTCTCTGACACTCTCTGACACTCGCTGACACTCTCTGACAATCTCAGACACACTCAGACACTCTCTGACACTTTTAGACACTCTCTGCCACTCTCTATCACTCTCTATCACTCTCTGAAACTCTCTGCAACTCTCTGACACTCTCTATGACTATCTGACACTCTCTGACACTCTCTCTGACCCTCTCTCACACTCTCTGACACTCTCTGACCCTACCTGACACTCTCTGAGACTCTCTGACACTCTCTATCACTCTCTGCCACTCTCTGACAATCTCAGACACACTCAGACACTCTCTGACACTCTCGAACACTCTCTGACACTTTCACACACTCTCTGCCACTCTCTATCACTCTATATCACTCGCTGACACTTTCAGACACTCTCTGCCACTCTCTATCACTCTCTATCACTCTCTGACACTCTCTGACACTCTCTGACACTCTCTGACAGTCTCTGACAGTCTCTGACACTCTCTGACACTCTCACACTCTCTCACACTCTCTGACACTCTCTGACACACTCTGTCCCTCTCTGACACTCTCTGACACTATCACACTCTCTGACACTCTCTGACACTCTCACATACTCTCTGAAATTCTCTCACACTCTCTGACACTCTCTGACACTCTCTGATAAACTTTATCACTCTCTGACACTCTCTGACACATTCAGACACTCTCTGACACTTTCAGACACTCTCTGCCACTCTCTATCACTCTCTATCACTCTCTGAAACTCTCTGCCACTCTCTGACACTCTCCATGACTATCTGACACTCTCTGACACTCTCTCTGACCCTCTCTCACACTCTCTGACACTCTCTGACCCTCCCTGAAACACTCTGACACTCTCTATCACTCTCTGACACTCTCTATCACTCTCTGCCACTCTCTGACAATCTCATACACACTCAGACACTCTCTGACACTGTCTATCACTCTCTGACACTCTCTGACACTCTCTATCACTCTCTGCCACTCTCTGACAATCTCAGACACACGCAGACACTCTCTGACACTCTCGAACACTCTCTGCCACTCTCTGACAATCTCAGACACACTCAGACACTCTCTGACACTCTCGAACACTCTCTGACACTTTCACACACTCTCTGCCACTCTCTATCACTCTATATCACTCGCTGACACTTTCAGACACTCTCTGCCACTCTCTATCACTCTCTATCACTCTCTGACACTCTCTGACACTCTCTGACACTCTCTGACAGTCTCTGACAGTCTCTGACACTCTCTGACACTCTCACACTCTCTCACACTCTCTGACACTCTCTGACACACTCTGTCCCTCTCTGACACTCTCTGACACTATCACACTCTCTGACACTCTCTGACACTCTCACATACTCTCTGACATTCTCTCACACTCTCTGACACTCTCTGACACTCTCTGATAAACTTTATCACTCTCTGACACTCTCTGACACATTCAGACACTCTCTGACACTTTCAGACACTCTCTGCCACTCTCTATCACTCTCTATCACTCTCTGAAACTCTCTGCCACTCTCTGACACTCTCTGACACTCTCCATGACTATCTGACACTCTCTGACACTCTCTCTGACCCTCTCTCACACTCTCTGACACTCTCTGACCCTCCCTGAAACACTCTGACACTCTCTATCACTCTCTGACACTCTCTATCACTCTCTGCCACTCTCTGACAATCTCATACACACTCAGACACTCTCTGACACTGTCTATCACTCTCTGACACTCTCTGACACTCTCTATCACTCTCTGCCACTCTCTGACAATCTCAGACACACGCAGACACTCTCTGACACTCTCGAACACTCTCTGACACTCTCTGACACTCTATATCACTCGCTGACACTTTCAGACACTCTCTGCCACTCTCTATCACTCTCTGACACTCTCTGACACTCTCTGACACTCTTTATCACTCTCTGACACTCTCTGACACTTTCAGACACTCTCTGCTACTCTCTATCACTCTCTATCACTCTCTGACTCTCTCTGACACTCTTTATCACTCTCTGACACTCTCTGACACTTTCAGACACTCTCTGCTACTCTCTATCACTCTCTGACACTCTCTGACACTCTCTGACACTCTCACACTCTCTCACACTCTCTGACACTCTCTGACACTCTCACACTCCCTGACACTCTCTGACACTCTCTCACACTCTCTGACACTCTCTCACACTCTCTGACACTCTCTGACACTCTCTTACACTTTCCATCACTCTCTGACACTCTCTGATACACTGTGACACTCTCAGACACACTCTGACACACTCAGACACTCTCTACCACTCTCGATCACTCTCTCACACTGTCTGACACTCTCTGATACACTCTAACACTCTCAGACACTCTCTGACACTCTCTATCACTAGCTGACACTCGCTGACACTCTCAGACAGTCTCAGACACTCTCTATCACTATCTGACAATCTCTGACACTCTCTGACACTCTCTGATACTCTCTAATACACTCTGACACTCTCTATCTCTCTCTGACACTCTTTATCACTCTCTGACACTCTCTGACACTCGCTGACACTCTCTGACAATCTCAGACACTCTCTGACACTCTCTTACACTTTCCATCACTCTCTGATACTCTCTAATACACTCTGACACTCTCTATCTCTCTCTATCACTCTCTATCACTCTCTGAAACTCTCTGCAACTCTCTGACACTCTCTATGACTATCTGACACTCTCTGACACTCTCTCTGACCCTCTCTCACACTCTCTGACCCTACCTGACACTCTCTGAGACTCTCTGACACTCTCTATCACTCTCTGCCACTCTCTGACAATCTCAGACACACTCAGACACTCTCTGACACTCTCGAACACTCTCTGACACTTTCACACACACTCTGCCACTCTCTATCACTCTATATCACTCGCTGACACTTTCAGACACTCTCTGCCACTCTCTATCACTCTCTATCACTCTCTGACACTCTCTGACACTCTCTGACACTCTCTGACAGTCTCTGACAGTCTCTGACACTCTCTGACACTCTCACACTCTCTCACACTCTCTGACACTCTCTGACACACTCTGTCCCTCTCTGACACTCTCTGACACTATCACACTCTCTGACACTCTCTGACACTCTCTCATATTCTCTGACATTCTCTCACACTCTCTGACACTCTCTGACACTCTCTGATAAACTTTATCACTCTCTGACACTCTCTGACACACTCAGACACTCTCTATCACTCTATGACACTTTCAGACACTCTCTGCCACTCTCTATCACTCTGTATCACTCTCTGACACTTTCAGACACTCTCTATCACTCTCTATCACTCTCTGACACTCTCTGACACTCTCTGACACTCTCTATCACTCTCAGACACTCTCTGACACTTTCAGACACTCTCTGACACTTTCAGACACTCTCTGCCACTCTCTATCCCTCTCTGACACTCTCTGACACTCTCTGACACTCGCACACTCACTGCTACTCTCTGACACTCTTTCACACTCTCTGACACTCTCTGACACTCTCTGACCCTCTCTGACCCTCTCTGACACTCTCAGACACTCTCTGGCACACTCTATCACTCTCTGACACTCTCTATCACTGTGAATCATTCTCAATCACTCTCAATTACTCTCTGACACTATCTGACACTCTCTATCACTCTCAGCCTTCTCTGTATCACTCTCTGACACTCTCTGACACTCTCTGACACTCTTTCACACTCTCTGACACTCTCTGACACCCTTTCACACTCTCTGACACTCTCAGACACTCTCTGGCACACTCTATCACTCTCTGACACTCTCTATCACTCTCTGACACTCTCTGATACACTCTGGCACTCTCAGACACTCTCTGACACTCTCTATCACTCTCTGACACTCTCTGATGCACTCTGACACTCTCAGACAGTCTCAGCCACTCTCGATCACTCTCTGACACTATCTGACACTCTCTGACACTCTCTGATACACTCTGGCACTCTCAGACACTCTCTGACACTCTCTATCACTCTCTGACACTCTCTGATACACTCTGACACTCTCAGACACTCTCTGACACACTCAGACACTCTCCACCACTCTCATTCACTCTCTGACACTTTCTGATACACTCTAACACTCTCAGACACTCTCTGACACTCTCTATCACTCTCTGACTCAATCTGACAGTCTCAGACAGTCTCAGACAGTCTCTATCACTCTCAGACACTCTCTGACACTCTCACACTCTCTCACACTCTCTGACACTCTCTGACACTACCTGATACTCTCTGACACTGTCACACTCTCTGACACTCTCACACTCTCTGACACACTCTCACTCTCTCTGACATTCTCTCACACTCTCTGACACTCTCTGACACACTCAGACACTCTCTATCACTCTCTGACTCTTTCAGACACTCTCTGCCAGTCTCTATAACTCTATATCACTCTCTTGACACTTTCAGATACTCTCGATCACTCTCTATCACTCTCGATCACTCTCTATCACTCTCTGAAGCTCTCTGACACTCTCTGACACTCTCTATCACTCTCAGACACTCTCTGACACTTACAGACACTCTCTGCCCTCTCTATCACTCTCTGACTCTCTCTGACACTCTCTGACACTCTCTATAACTCTCTGACACTCTCTGACACTCGCACACTCTCTGACCCTCTCTGACACTCTTTCACACTCTCTGACACTCTCTGAACTTCTCTGACACTCTCTGACACTCTCAGACACTCTCTGGCACACTCTATCACTCTCTGACACTTTCAGACACTCTCTGCCACTCTCTATCACTCTGTATCACTCACTGACACTTTCAGACACTCTCTATCACTCTCTATCACTCTCTGACACTCTCTGACACTCTCCATCACTCTCAGACACTCTCTGACACTTTCAGACACTCTCTGTCATTTTCAGACACTCTCTGCCACTCTCTATCCCTTTCTGACACTCTCTGACACTCTCTGACACTCGCACACTCACTGCAACTCTCTGACACTCTTTCACACTCTCTGACACTCTCTGACACTCTCTGACCCTCTCTGACCCTCTCTGACACTCTCAGACACTCTCTGGCACACTCTATCACTCTCTGACACTCTCTATCACTGTGAATCATTCTCAATCACTCTCAATTACTCTCTGACACTCTCTGACACTCTCTATCACTCTCAGCCTTCTCTGTATCACTCTCTGACACTCTCTGACACTCTCTGACACTCTTTCACACTCTCTGACACTCTCTGACACCCTTTCACACTCTCTGACACTCTCAGACACTCTCTGGCACACTCTATCACTCTCTGACACTCTCTATCACTCTCTGATACACTCTGGCACTCTCAGACACTCTCTGACACTCTCTATCACTCTCTGACACTCTCTGATGCACTCTGACACTCTCAGACAGTCTCAGCCACTCTCTATCACTCTCTGACACTATCTGACACTCTCTGACACTCTCTGATACACTCTGGCACTCTCAGACACTCTCTGACACTCTCTATCACTCTCTGACACTCTCTGATACACTCTGACACTCTCAGACACTCTCTGACACACTCAGACACTCTCCACCACTCTCATTCACTCTCTGACACTCTCTGATACACTGTAACACTCTCAGACACTCTCTGACACTCTCTATCACTCTCTGACTCAATCTGACAGTCTCAGACAGTCTCAGACAGTCTCTATCACTCTCAGACACTCTCTGACACTCTCACACTCTCTCACACTCTCTGACACTCTCTGACACACTCGGTCCCTCTCTGACACTCTCTGACACTACCTGATACTCTCTGACACTGTCACACTCTCTGACACTCTCACACTCTCTGACACACTCTCACTCTCTCTGACATTCTCTCACACTCTCTGACACTCTCTGACACACTCAGACACTCTCTATCACTCTCTGACACTTTCAGACACTCTCTGCCAGTCTCTATAACTCTATATCACTCTCTGACACTTGCAGATACTCTCGATCATTCTCTATCACTCTCGATCACTCTCTATCACTCTCTGAAGCTCTCTGACACTCTCTGACACTCTCTATCACTCTCAGACACTCTCTGACACTTTCAGACACTCTCTGCCCTCTCTATCACTCTCTGACTCTCTCTGACACTCTCTGACACTCTCTATAACTCTCTGACCCTCTCTGACACTCTTTCACACTCTCTGACACTCTCTGAACTTCTCTGACCCTCTCTGACACTCTCAGACACTCTCTGGCACACTCTATCACTCTCTGACACTCTCTATCGCTGTCAATCATTCTCAATCACTCTCAATCACTCTCTGAACCTCTCTGACACTCTCTGGCACTTTCAGATACTCTCAGACACACTCAGACACTCTCTCTCACTCTCTATCACTCTCTGACACTCTCTGATACACTGTGGCACTCTCAGACACTCTCTGACTCTCTCTATCACTCTCTGAGACTCTCTGATACACTCTGACACTCTCAGACACTCTCTGACACACTCAGAACATTCTCCACCACTCTCTATCACTCTCTGACACTCTCTGATACACTCTAAAACCCTCAGACACTCTCTGACAGTCTCTATCACTCTCTGACTCAATCTGACACTCTCTGACACTCTCTGATACTCTCTGATACACTGTGACACTCTCTGACACTCTCTATCACTCTCTGACACTCTCTGACAATCTCAGGCACAATCAGACACTCTCTGACACTCTCTATCACTCTCTGACACTCTCTGACACTCTCACACGCTCTGACACTCTCACACACTCTCACACACTCTCTGACACTCTCTGACCCACTCTGACACTCTCTGTCACTCCCTGACACTCTCTGACACTCTCACACTCCCTGACACTCTCTGACACACTCTGACACTCTCTGACACTCTCTCACACTCTCTCACACTCTCTCACCCTCTCTGACCCTCTCTGACACTCTCTCACACTCTCTCACACTCCCTCACCCTCTCTGACCCTCTCTGACACTCTCTGACACTCTCTGACACTCTCTTACACTTTCCATCACTCTCTGACACTCTCTGATACACTGTGACACTCTCAGACACACTCTGACACACTCAGACACTCTCTACCACTCTCTATCACTCTCTCACACTGTCTGACACTCTCTGATACACTCTAACACTCTCAGACACTCTCTATCACTATCTGACACTCGCTGACACTCTCAGACAGTCTCAGACACTCTCTATCATACACACTCAGACACTCTCTGACACTCTCTATCACTCTCTGACACTCTCTGATACTCTCTGACACTCTCTGACACTCTCTGACAATCTCAGACACACTCAGACACTCTCTGACACTTTCAGACACTCTCTGCCACTCTCTATCACTCTCTCACACTCTCTGACACTCTCTGACCCTCCCTGAAACTCTCTGAGACTCTCTGACACTCTCTATCACTCTCTGCCACTCTCTGACAATCTCAGACACACTCAGACACTCTCTGACACTCTCAAACACTCTCTGACACTCTCTGACACTTTCACACACTCTCTGCCACTCTCTATCACTCTATATCACTCGCTGACACTTTCAGACACTCTCTGACACTCTTTATCAATCTCTGACACTCTCTGACACTTTCAGACACTCTCTGCTACTCTCTATCACTCTCTATCACTCTCTGACTCTCTCTGACACTCTTTATCACTCTCTGACACTCTCTGACACTTTCAGACACTCTCTGCTACTCTCTATCACTCTCTGACACTCTCTGACACTCTCTGACACTCTCTGACACTCTCACACTCTCTCACACTCTCTGACACTCTCACACTCCCTGACACTCTCTCACACTCTCTGACACTCTCTGACACTCTCTGACAATCTCTCACACTTTCTTACACTTTCCATCACTCTCTGACACTCTCTGATACACTGTGACACTCTCAGACACACTCTGACACACTCAGACACTCTCTACCACTCTCTATCACTCTCTCACACTGTCTGACACTCTCTGATACACTCTAACACTCTCAGACACTCTCTGACACTCTCTATCACCAGCTGACACTCGCTGACACTCTCAGACAGTCTCAGACACTCTCTATCACTATCTGACAATCTCTGACACTCTCTGACACTCTCTGATACTCTCTGATACTCTCTAATACACTCTGACACTCTCTATCTCTCTCTGACACTCTCTGACAATCTCATACACACTCAGACACTCTCTGACACTCTCTATCACTCTCTGACACTCTCTATCACTCTCTGACACTATCTGACACTTTCTGACACTCTCTGACACTCTCTGACACTCTCCGACACTCTCAGACACACTCAGACAATCTCTGACACTTTTAGACACTCTCTGCCACTCTCTATCACTCTCTATCACTCTCTGAAACTCTCTGCCACTCTCTGACACTCTCTATGACTATCTGACACTCTCTGACACTCTCTCTGACCCTCTCTCACACTCTCTGACACTCTCTGAACCTACCTGACACTCTCTGAGACTCTCTGACACTCTCTATCACTCTCTGCCACTCTCTGACAATCTCAGACACACTCAGACACTCTCTGACACTCTCGAACACTCTCTGACACTCTCTGACACTTTCACACACTCTCTGCCACTCTCTATCACTCTATATCACTCGCTGACACTTTCAGACATTCTCTGCCACTCTCTATTACTCTCTCTCACTCGCTGACACTTTCAGACACTCTCTGCCACTCTCTGTCACTCTTTGTCACTCTCTGACACTCTCTGACACTCTCTCACCCTCTGACACTCTCACACTCTCACACTCTCTGACACTCTTACACTCTCTATCACTCTCTGACACTCTCTATCACTCTCTGACACTCTCTGACACTTTCAGACACTCTCTGCCACTCTCTATCACTCTCTGACACTCTCTAACACTCTCTGACACTCTCTGACCCTCTCTATCACTCTCTGACACTCTCTGGCACTCTCATACCTACGCAGACACTCGCTGACACTCACTTTCACTCTTTGACACTCTCTGACACTTTCAGACATTCTCTGCCACTCTCTATTACTCTCTCTCACTCGCTGACACTTTCAGACACTCTCTGCCACTCTCTGTCACTCTTTGTCACTCTCTGACACTCTCTGACACTCTCACACCCTCTGACACTCTCTGACACTCTTCCACTCTCTATCACTCTCTGACACTCTCTGACACTCTCTGACACTCTCTATCACTCTCTGACACTCTCTGACAATCTCAGACACACTCAGACACTCTCTGACACTCTCTGACACTCTCTGTCACTCTCTGACACTCTCTGACACTCTCTATCACTCTCTGAAACTCTCTGACAATCTCAGACACACTCAGACAGTCTCTGACACTCTCTGACACGCTCTGTCACTCTCTGACACTCTCTGACACTTTCAGACACTCTCTGCCACTCTCTCTCACTCTCTATCACTCTCTGACACTCTCTGACACTCTCACACTCTCTGACACTCTCACACACTCTCACACACTCTCTGACACTCTCTGACCCACTCTGACACTCTCTGTCACTGTCTGACACTCTCTGACACTCTCACAAACTCTGACACTCTCTGACACTCTCTGACACTCTCTGACACTCTCTCACACTCTCTCACCCTCTCTGACCCTCTCTGACACTCTCTGACACTCTCTGACACTCTCTTACACTTTCCATCACTCTCTGACACTCTCTGATACACTGTGACACTCTCAGACACACTCTGACACACTCAGACACTCTCTACCACTCTCTATCACTCTCTCACACTGTCTGACACTCTCTGATACACTCTAACAATCTCAGACACTCTCTATCACTATCTGACACTCGCTGACACTCTCAGACAGTCTCAGACACTCTCTATCACTATCTGACAATCTCTGACACTCTCTTACACTCTCTGATACTCTCTAATACACTCTGACACTCTCTATCTCTCTCTGACACTCTCTGACAATCTCATACACACTCAGACACTCTCTGACACTCTCTATCACTCTCTGACACTCTCTGATACTCTCTGACACTCTCTGACACTCTCTGACAATCTCAGACACACTCAGACACTCTCTGACACTTTCAGACACTCTCTGCCACTCTCTATCACTCTCTATCACTCTCTGAAACTCTCTGCCACTCTCTGACACTCTCTATGACTATCTGACACCCTGTGACACTCTCTCTGACCCTCTCTCACACTCTCTGACACTCTCTGACCCTCCCAGAAACTCTCTGACACTCTCTATCACTCTCTGACACTCTCTGACACTCTCTATCACTCTCTGCCACTCTCTGACAATCTCATACACACTCAGACACTCTCTGACACTGTCTATCACTCTCTAAAACTCTCTCTGACACTCTCTATCACTCTCTGCCACTCTCTGACAATCTCAGACACACTCAGACACTCTCTGACACTCTCGAACTCTCTCTGACACTCTCTGACACTTTCACACACTCTCTGCCACTCTCTATCACTCTATATCACTCGCTGACACTTTCAGACACTCTCTGCCACTCTCTATCACTCTCTATCACTCTCTATCACTCTCTGACTCTCTCTGACACTCTTTATCACTCTCTGACACTCTCTGACACTTTCAGACACTCTCTGCTACTCTCTATCACTCTCTGACACTCTCTGACACTCTCTGACACTTTCACACTCTCTCACACTCTCTCACACTCTCTGACACTCTCACACTCCCTGACACTCTCTGTCACTCTCTCACACTCTCTGACACTCTCTCACACTCTCTGACACTCTCTGACACTCTCTTACACTTTCCATCACTCTCTGACACTCTCTGATACACTGTGACACTCTCAGATACACTCTGACACACTCAGACACTCTCTACCACTCTCTATCACTCTCTCACACTGTCTGACACTCTCTGATACACTCTAACACTCTCAGACACTCTCTGACACTCTCTATCACTAGCTGACACTCGCTGACACTCTCAGACAGTCTCAGACACTCTCTATCACTATCTGACAATCTCTGACACTCTCAGACACTCTCTGACACTCTCTATCACCAGCTGACACTCGCTGACACTCTCAGACAGTCTCAGACACTCTCTATCACTATCTGACAATCTCTGACACTCTCTGACACTCTCTGATACTCTCTGATACTCTCTAATACACTCTGACACTCTCTATCTCTCTCTGACACTCTCTGACAATCTCATACACACTCAGACACTCTCTGACACTCTCTATCACTCTCTGACACTCTCTATCACTCTCTGACACTATCTGACACTTTCTGACACTCTCTGACACTCTCTGACACTCTCCGACACTCTCTGACACTCTCAGACACTCTCTGACACTTTTAGACACTCTCTGCCACTCTCTATCACTCTCTATCACTCTCTGAAACTCTCTGCCACTCTCTGACACTCTCTATGACTATCTGACACTCTCTGACACTCTCTCTGACCCTCTCTCACACTCTCTGACACTCTCTGAACCTACCTGACACTCTCTGAGACTCTCTGACACTCTCTATCACTCTCTGCCACTCTCTGACAATCTCAGACACACTCAGACACTCTCTGACACTCTCTGTCACTCTTTGTCACTCTCTGACACTCTCTGACACTCTCTCACCCTCTGACACTCTCACACTCTCACACTCTCTGACACTCTTACACTCTCTATCACTCTCTGACACTCTCTATCACTCTCTGACACTCTCTGACACGTTCAGACACTCTCTGCCACTCTCTATCACTCTCTGACACTCTCTAACACTCTCTGACACTCTCTGACCCTCTCTATCACTCTCTGACCCTCTCTGGCACTCTCATACCTACGCAGACACTCGCTGACACTCACTTTCACTCTCTGACACTCTCTGACACTTTCAGACATTCTCTGCCACTCTCTATTACTCTCTCTCACTCGCTGACACTTTCAGACACTCTCTGCCACTCTCTGTCACTCTTTGTCACTCTCTGACACTCTCTGACACTCTCACACCCTCTGACACTCTCACACTCTCTGACACTCTTCCACTCTCTATCACTCTCTGACACTCTCTGACACTCTCTGACACTCTCTATCACTCTCTGACACTCTCTGACAATCTCAGACACACTCAGACACTCTCTGACACTCTCTGACACTCTCTGTCACTCTCTGACACTCTCTGACACTCTCTATCACTCTCTGAAACTCTCTGACAATCTCAGACACACTCAGACAGTCTCTGACACTCTCTGACACGCTCTGTCACTCTCTGACACTCTCTGACACTTTCAGACACTCTCTGCCACTCTCTCTCACTCTCTATCACTCTCTGACACTCTCTGACACTCTCACACTCTCTGACACTCTCACACACTCTCACACACTCTCTGACACTCTCTGACCCACTCTGACACTCTCTGTCACTGTCTGACACTCTCTGACACTCTCACAAACCCTGACACTCTCTGACACTCTCTGACACTCTCTGACACTCTCTGACACTCTCTCACCCTCTCTGACCCTCTCTGACACTCTCTGACACTCTCTGACACTCTCTGACACTCTCTTACACTTTCCATCACTCTCTGACACTCTCTGATACACTGTGACACTCTCAGACACACTCTGACACACTCAGACACTCTCTACCACTCTCTATCACTCTCTCACACTGTCTGACACTCTCTGATACACTCTAACAATCTCAGACACTCTCTATCACTATCTGACACTCGCTGACACTCTCTGATACTCTCTGACACTCTCTGACACTCTCTGACAATCTCAGACACACTCAGACACTCTCTGACACTTTCAGACACTCTCTGCCACTCTCTATCACTCTCTATCACTCTCTGAAACTCTCTGCCACTCTCTGACACTCTCTATGACTATCTGACACCCTGTGACACTCTCTCTGACCCTCTCTCACACTCTCTGACACTCTCTGACCCTCCCTGAAACTCTCTGACACTCTCTATCACTCTCTGACACTCTCTGACACTCTCTATCACTCTCTGCCACTCTCTGACAATCTCATACACACTCAGACACTCTCTGACACTGTCTATCACTCTCTGACACTCTCTATCACTCTCTGACACTCTCTGACACGTTCAGACACTCTCTGCCACTCTCTATCACTCTCTGACACTCTCTAACACTCTCTGACACTCTCTGACCCTCTCTATCACTCTCTGACCCTCTCTGGCACTCTCATACCTACGCAGACACTCGCTGACACTCACTTTCACTCTCTGACACTCTCTGACACTTTCAGACATTCTCTGCCACTCTCTATTACTCTCTCTCACTCGCTGACACTTTCAGACACTCTCTGCCACTCTCTGTCACTCTTTGTCACTCTCTGACACTCTCTGACACTCTCACACCCTCTGACACTCTCACACTCTCTGACACTCTTCCACTCTCTATCACTCTCTGACAATCTCTGACACTCTCTGACACTCTCTATCACTCTCTGACACTCTCTGACAATCTCAGACACACTCAGACACTCTCTGACACTCTCTGACACTCTCTGTCACTCTCTGACACTCTCTGACACTCTCTATCACTCTCTGAAACTCTCTGACAATCTCAGACACACTCAGACAGTCTCTGACACACTCTGACAGGCTCTGTCACTCTCTGACACTCTCTGACACTTTCAGACACTCTCTGCCACTCTCTATCACTCTCTATCACTCTCTGACACTCTCTGACACTCTCACACTCTCTGACACTCTCACACACTCTCACACACTCTCTGACACTCTCTGACCCACTCTGACACTCTCTGTCACTGTCTGACACTCTCTGACACTCTCACAAACCCTGACACTCTCTGACACTCTCTGACACTCTCTGACACTCTCTCACACTCTCTCACCCTCTCTGACCCTCTCTGACACTCTCTGACACTCTCTGACACTCTCTTACACTTTCCATCACTCTCTGACACTCTCTGATACACTGTGACACTCTCAGACACACTCTGACACACTCAGACACTCTCTACCACTCTCTATCACTCTCTCACACTGTCTGACACTCTCTGATACACTCTAACAATCTCAGACACTCTCTATCACTATCTGACACTCGCTGACACTCTCAGACAGTCTCAGAAACTCTCTATCACTATCTGACAATCTCTGACACTCTCTTACACTCTCTGATACTCTCTAATACACTCTGACACTCTCTATCTCTCTCTGACACTCTCTGACAATCTCATACACACTCAGACACTCTCTGACACTCTCTATCACTCTCTGACACTCTCTGATACTCTCTGACACTCTCTGACACTCTCTGACAATCTCAGACACACTCAGACACTCTCTGACTTTTTCAGACACTCTCTGCCACTCTCTATCACTCTCTATCACTCTCTGAAACTCTCTGCCACTCTCTGACACTCTCTATGACTATCTGACACCCTGTGACACTCTCTCTGACCCTCTCTCACACTCTCTGACACTCTCTGACCCTCCCTGAAACTCTCTGACACTCTCTATCACTCTCTGACACTCTCTGACACTCTCTATCACTCTCTGCCACTCTC
This sequence comes from Heterodontus francisci, assembly GCF_036365525.1. Classification (NCBI taxonomy): domain Eukaryota; kingdom Metazoa; phylum Chordata; class Chondrichthyes; order Heterodontiformes; family Heterodontidae; genus Heterodontus; species Heterodontus francisci. The sequence goes on from NC_090405.1 coordinate 15,821,816, forward strand.
TGACAATCTCATACACACTCAGACAATCTCTGACACTGTCTATCACTCTCTGACACTCTCTGACACTCTCTATCACTCTCTGCCACTCTCTGACAATCTCAGACACACTCAGACACTCTCTGACACTCTCGAACTCTCTCTGACACTCTCTGACACTTTCACACACTCTCTGCCACTCTCTATCACTCTATATCACTCGCTGACACTTTCAGACACTCTCTGCCACTCTCTATCACTCTCTATCACTCTCTATCACTCTCTGACACTCTCTGCTACTCTCTATCACTCTCTGACACTCTCTGACACTCTCTGACACTTTCACACTCTCTCACACTCTCTGACACTCTCACACTCCCTGACACTCTCTGTCACTCTCTCACACTCTCTGACACTCTCTCACACTCTCTGACACTCTCTGACACTCTCTTACACTTTCCATCACTCTCTGACACTCTCTGATACACTGTGACACTCTCAGACACACTCTGACACACTCAGACACTCTCTACCACTCTCTATCACTCTCTCACACTGTCTGACACTCTCTGATACACTCTAACACTCTCAGACACTCTCTGACACTCTCTATCACTAGCTGACACTCGCTGACACTCTCAGACAGTCTCAGACACTCTCTATCACTATCTGACAATCTCTGACACTCTCTGACACTCTCTGATACTCTCTAATACACTCTGACACTCTCTATCTCTCTCTGACACTCTCTGACAATCTCCTACACACTCAGACACTCTCTGACACTCTCTATCACTCTCTGATACTCTCTATCACTCTCTGACACTCTCTGACACTCTCTGACACTCGCTGACACTCTCTGACAATCTCTGACAATCTCAGACACACTCAGACACTCTCTGACACTTTTAGACACTCTCTGCCACTCTCTATCACTCTCTATCACTCTCTGAAACTCTCTGACAATCTCTATGACTATCTGACACTCTCTGACACTCTCTCTGAGCCTCTCTCACACTCTCTGACACTCTCTGACCCTACCTGACACTCTCTGAGACTCTCTGACACTCTCTATCACTCTCTGCCACTCTCTGACAATCTCAGACACACTCAGACACTCTCTGACACTCTCGAACACTCTCTGACACTTTCACACACACTCTGCCACTCTCTATCACTCTATATCACTCGCTAACTCTTTCAGACACTCTCTGCCACTCTCTATCACTCTCTATCACTCTCTGACACTCTCTGACACTCTCTGACACTCTCTGACAGTCTCTGACAGTCTCTGACACTCTCTGACACTCTCTGACACTCTCACACTCTCACACTCTCTCACACTCTCTGACACTCTCTGACACACTCTGTCCCTCTCTGACACTCTCTGACACTATCACACTCTCTGACACTCTCTGACACTCTCTCATACTCTCTGACATTCTCTCACACTCTCTGACACTCTCTGACACTCTCTGATAAACCTTATCACTCTCTGACACTCTCTGACACACTCAGACACTCTCTATCACTCTATGACACTTTCAGACACTCTCTGCCACTCTCTATCACTCTGTATCACTCTCTGACACTTTCAGACACTCTCTATCACTCTCTATCACTCTCTGACACTCTCTGACACTCTCTGATAAACCTTATCACTCTCTGACACTCTCTGACACACTCAGACACTCTCTATCACTCTATGACACTTTCACACACTCTCTGCCACTCTCTATCACTCTGTATCACTCTCTGACACTTTCAGACACTCTCTGACACTTTCAGACACTCTCTGCCACTCTCTATCCCTCTCTGACACTCTCTGACACTCGCACACTCACTGCAACTCTCTGACACTCTTTCACACTCTCTGACACTCTCTGACCCTCTCTGACCCTCTCTGACACTCTCAGACACTCTCAGACACTCTCTGGCACACTCTATCACTCTCTGACACTCTCTATCACTGTGAATCATTCTCAATCACTCTCTATCACTCTCAGCCTTCTCTGTATCACTCTCTGACACTCTCTGACACTCTCTGACACTCTCTGACACTCTTTCACACTCTCTGACACTCTCTGACACCCTTTCACACTCTCTGACACTCTCTGACACCCTTTCACACTCTCTGACACTCTCAGACTATCTCTGGCACACTCTATCACTCTCTGACACTCTCTATCACTCTCTGACACTCTCTGATACACTCTGGCAGTCTCAGACACTCTCTGACACTCTCTATCACTCTCTGACACTCTCTGATGCACTCTGACACTCTCAGAGAGTCTCAGCCACTCTCTATCACTCTCTGACACTATCTGACACTCTCTGACACTCTCTGATACACTCAGACACTCTCCACCACTCTCATTCACTCTCTGACACTCTCTGATACACTCTAACCCTCTCAGACACTCTCTGACACTCTCTATCACTCTCTGACACTCTCTGATACACTCTGACACTCTCAGACACTCTCTGACACACTCAGACACTCTCCACCACTCTCATTCACTCTCTGACACTCTCTGATACACTCTAACCCTCTCAGACACTCTCTGACACTCTCTATCACTCTCTGACTCAATCTGACAGTCTCAGACAGTCTCAGACAGTCTCTATCACTCTCAGACACTCTCTGACACTCTCACACTCTGTCACACTCTCTGACACTCTCTGACACACTCTGTCCCTCTCTGACACTCTCTGACACTACCTGATACTCTCTGACACTGTCACACTCTCTCTGACATTCTCTCACACTCTCTGACACTCTCTGACACACTCAGACACTCTCTATCACTCTCTGACACTTTCAGACACTCTCTGCCACTCTCTATAACTCTATATCACTCTCTGACACTTTCAGATACTCTCGATCACTCTCTATCACTCTCGATCACTCTCTATCACTCTCTGAAGCTCTCTGACACTCTCTGACACTCTCTATCACTCTCAGACACTCTCTGACACTTTCAGACACTCTCTGCCCTCTCTATCACTCTCTGACTCTCTCTGACACTCTCTGACACTCTCTATAACTCTCTGACACTCTCTGACACTCGCACACTCTCTGACCCTCTCTGACACTCTTTCACACTCTCTGACACTCTCTGAAATTCTCTGACACTCTCTGACAATCTCAGACACTCTCTGGCACACTCTATCACTCTCTGACACTTTCAGACACTCTCTGCCACTCTCTATCACTCTGTATCACTCTCTGACACTTTCAGACACTCTCTATCACTCTCTATCACTCTCTGACACTCTCTGACACTCTCTGACACTCTCAATCACTATCAGACACTCTCTGACACTTTCAGACACTCTCTGACACTTTCAGACACTCTCTGCCACTCTCTATCCCTCTCTGACACTCTCTGACACTCGCACACTCACTGCAACTCTCTGACACTCTTTCACACTCTCCCACACTCTCTGACACTCTCTGACCCTCTCTGACCCTCTCTGACCCTCTCTGACCCTCTCTGACTCTCTCAGACACTCTCTGGCACACTCTATCACTCTCTGACACTCTCTATCACAGTGAATCATTCTCAATCTCTCTCAATTACTCTCTGACACTCTCTGACACTCTCTATCACTCTCAGCCTACTCTGTATCACTCTCTGACACTCTCTGACACTCTCTGACACTCTTTCACACTCTCTGACACTCTCTGACACCCTTTCACACTCTCTGACATTCTCAGACACTCTCTGGCACACTCTATCACTCTCTGACACTCTCTATCACTCTCTGATACACTCTGGCACTCTCAGACACTCTCTGACACTCTCTATCACTCTCTGACACTCTCTGATGCACTCTGACACTCTCAGACAGTCTCAGCCACTCTCTATCACTCTCTGACACTATCTGACACTCTCTGACACTCTCTGATACACTCTGGCACTCTCAGACACTCTCTGACACTCTCTATCACTCTCTGACACTCTCTGATACACTCTGACACTCTCAGACACTCTCAGACACTCTCTGACACACTCAGACACTCTCCACCACTCTCATTCACTCTCTGACACTCTCTGATACACTCTAACACTCTCAGACACTCTCTGACACTCTCTATCACTCTCTGACTCAATCTGACAGTCTCAGACAGTCTCAGACAGTCTCTATCACTCTCAGACACTCTCTGACACTCTCACACTCTCTCACACTCTCTGACACTCTCTGACACACTCGGTCCCTCTCTGACACTCTCTGACACTACCTGATACTCTCTGACACTGTCACACTCTCTGACACTCTCACACTCTCTGACACACTCTCACTCTCTCTGACATTCTCTCACACTCTCTGACACTCTCTGACACACTCAGACACTCTCTATCACTCTCTGACACTTTCAGACACTCTCTGCCAGTCTCTATAACTCTATATCACTCTCTATCACTCTCTGAAGCTCTCTGACACTCTCTGACACTCTCTGACACTCTCTATCACTCTCAGACACTCTCTGACACTTTCAGACACTCTCTGCCCTCTCTATCACTCTCTGACTCTCTCTGACACTCTCTGACACTCTCTATAACTCTCTGACACTCTCTGACACTCGCACACTCTCTGACCCTCTCTGACACTCTTTCACACTCTCTGACACTCTCTGAACTTCTCTGACCCTCTCTGACACTCTCAGACACTCTCTGGCACACTCTATCACTCTCTGACACTCTCTATCGCTGTCAATCATTCTCAATCACTCTCAATCACTCTCTGAACCTCTCTGACACTCTCTGGCACTTTCAGATACTCTCAGACACACTCAGACACTCTCTCTCACTCTCTATCACTCTCTGACACTCTCTGATACACTGTGGCACTCTCAGACACTCTCTGACTCTCTCTATCACTCTCTGAGACTCTCTGATACACTCGGACACTCTCAGACACTCTCTGACACACTCAGAACATTCTCCACCACTCTCTATCACTCTCTGACACTCTCTGATACACTCTAAAACCCTCAGACAGTCTCTGACAGTCTCTATCACTCTCTGACTCAATCTGACACTCTCTGACACTCTCTGATACTCTCTGATACACTGTGACATTCTCTGACACTCTCTATCACTCTCTCACACTCTCTGACAATCTCAGGCACAATCAGACACTCTCTGACACTCTCTATCACTCTCTGACACTCTCTGACACTCTCACACGCTCTGACACTCTCACACACTCTCACACACTCTCTGACACTCTCTGACCCACTCTGACACTCTCTGTCACTCTCTGACACTCTCTGACACTCTCACACTCCCTGACACTCTCTGACACTCTCTGACACTGTCTGACACTCTCTCACACTCTCTCACACTCTCTCACCCTCTCTGACCCTCTCTGACCCTCTCTGACACTCTCTCACACTCTCTCACACTCTCTCACCCTCTCTGACCCTCTCTGACACTCTCTGACACTCTCTGACACTCTCTTACACTTTCCATCACTCTCTGACACTCTCTGATACACTGTGACACTCTCAGACACACTCTGACACACTCAGACACTCTCTACCACTCTCTAACACTCTCTCACAGTGTCTGACACACTCTGATACACTCTAACACTCTCAGACACTCTCTATCACTATCTGACACTCGCTGACACTCTCAGACAGTCTCAGACACTCTCTATCATACACACTCAGACACTCTCTGACACTCTCTATCACTCTCTGACACTCTCTGATACTCTCTGACACTCTCTGACACTCTCTGACAATCTCAGACACACTCAGACACTCTCTGACACTTTCAGACACTCTCTGCCACTCTCTATCACTCTCTCACACTCTCTGACACTCTCTGACCCTCCCTGAAACTCTCTGAGACTCTCTGACACTCTCTATCACTCTCTGCCACTCTCTGACAATCTTAGACACACTCAGACACTCTCTGACACTCTCGAACACTCTCTGACACTCTCTGACACTCTCTGCCACTCTCTGACAATCTCAGACACACGCAGACACTCTCTGACACTCTCGAACACTCTCTGCCACTCTCTGACAATCTCAGACACACTCAGACACTCTCTGACACTCTCGAACACTCTCTGACACTTTCACACACTCTCTGCCACTCTCTATCACTCTATATCACTCGCTGACACTTTCAGACACTCTCTGCCACTCTCTATCACTCTCTATCACTCTCTGACACTCTCTGACACTCTCCCACACTCTCTGACACTCTCTGACCCTCTCTGACCCTCTCTGACCCTCTCTGACACTCTCAGACACTCTCTGGCACACTCTATCACTCTCTGACACTCTCTATCACTGTGAATCATTCTCAATCACTCTCAATTACTCTCTGACACTCTCTGACACTCTCTATCACTCTCAGCCTTCTCTGTATCACTCTTTGACACTCTCTGACACTCTCTGACACTCTTTCACACTCTCTGACACTCTCTGACACCCTTTCACACTCTCTGACATTCTCAGACACTCTCTGGCACACTCTATCACTCTCTGACACTCTCTATCACTCTCTGATACACTCTGGCACTCTCAGACACTCTCTGACACTCTCTATCACTCTCTGACACTCTCTGATGCACTCTGACACTCTCAGACAGTCTCAGCCACTCTCTATCACTCTCTGACACTATCTGACACTCTCTGACACTCTCTGATACACTCTGGCACTCTCAGACACTCTCTGACACTCTCTATCACTCTCTGACACTCTCTGATACACTCTGACACTCTCAGACACTCTCAGACACTCTCTGACACACTCAGAAACTCTCTCCACCACTCTCTGACACTCTCTGATACACTCTAACACTCTCAGACACTCTCTGACACTCTCTATCACTCTCTGACTCAATCTGACAGTCTCAGACAGTCTCAGACAGTCTCTATCACTCTCAGACACTCTCTGACACTCTCACACTCTCTCACACTCTCTGACACTCTCTGACACACTCGGTCCCTCTCTGACACTCTCTGACACTACCTGATACTCTCTGACACTGTCACACACTCTGACACTCTCACACTCTCTGACACACTCTCACTCTCTCTGACATTCTCTCACACTCTCTGACACTCTCTGACACTCTCTGACACACTCAGACACTCTCTATCACTCTCTGACACTTTCAGACACTCTCTGCCAGTCTCTATAACTCTATATCACTCTCTGACACTTTCAGATACTCTCGATCACTCTCTATCACTCTCGATCACTCTCTATCACTCTCTGAAGCTCTCTGACACTCTCTGACACTCTCTGACACTCTCTATCACTCTCAGACACTCTCTGACACTTTCAGACACTCTCTGCCCTCTCTATCACTCTCTGACTCTCTCTGACACTCTCTGACACTCTCTATAACTCTCTGACACTCTCTGACACTCGCACACTCTCTGACCCTCTCTGACACTCTTTCACACTCTCTGACACTCTCTGAACTTCTCTGACCCTCTCTGACACTCTCAGACACTCTCTGGCACACTCTATCACTCTCTGACACTCTCTATCGCTGTCAATCATTCTCAATCACTCTCAATCACTCTCTGAACCTCTCTGACACTCTCTGGCACTTTCAGATACTCTCAGACACACTCAGACACTCTCTCTCACTCTCTATCACTCTCTGACACTCTCTGATACACTGTGGCACTCTCAGACACTCTCTGACTCTCTCTATCACTCTCTGAGACTCTCTGATACACTCGGACACTCTCAGACACTCTCTGACACACTCAGAACATTCTCCACCACTCTCTATCACTCTCTGACACTCTCTGATACACTCTAAAACCCTCAGACACTCTCTGACAGTCTCTATCACTCTCTGACTCAATCTGACACTCTCTGACACTCTCTGATACTCTCTGATACACTGTGACATTCTCTGACACTCTCTATCACTCTCTGACACTCTCTGACAATCTCAGGCACAATCAGACACTCTCTGACACTCTCTATCACTCTCTGACACTCTCTGACACTCTCACACGCTCTGACACTCTCACACACTCTCACACACTCTCTGACACTCTCTGACCCACTCTGACACTCTCTGTCACTCTCTCACCCTCTCTGACCCTCTCTGACACTCTCTCACAATCTCTCACACTCTCTCACCCTCTCTGACCCTCTCTGACACTCTCTGACACTCTCTGACACTCTCTTACACTTTCCATCACTCTCTGACACTCTCTGATACACTGTGACACTCTCAGACACACTCTGACACACTCAGACACTCTCTACCACTCTCTAACACTCTCTCACACTGTCTGACACACTCTGATACACTCTAACACTCTCAGACACTCTCTATCACTATCTGACACTCGCTGACACTCTCAGACCGTCTCAGACACTCTCTATCATACACACTCAGACACTCTCTGACACTCTCTATCACTCTCTGACACTCTCTGATACTCTCTGACACTCTCTGACACTCTCTGACAAACTCAGACACACTCAGACACTCTCTGACACTTTCAGACACTCTCTGCCACTCTCTATCACTCTCTCACACTCTCTGACACTCTCTGACCCTCCCTGAAACTCTCTGAGACTCTCTGACACTCTCTATCACTCTCTGCCACTCTCTGACAATCTTAGACACACTCAGACACTCTCTGACACTCTCGAACACTCTCTGACACTCTCTGACACTTTCACACACTCTCTGCCACTCTCTATCACTCTATATCACTCGCTGACACTTTCAGACACTCTCTGACACTCTTTATCACTCGCTGACACTCTCTGACACTTTCAGACACTCTCTGCTACTCTCTATCACTCTCTATCACTCTCTGACTCTCTCTGACACTCTTTATCACTCTCTGACACTCTCTGACACTTTCAGACACTCTCTGCTACTCTCTATCACTCTCTGACACTCTCTGACACTCTCTGACACTCTCTGACACTCTCACACTCTCTCACACTCTCTGACACTCTCACACTCCCTGACACTCTCTGACACTCTCTCACACTCTCTGACACTGTCTGACACTCTCTGACACTCTCTCACACTTTCTTACACTTTCCATCACTCTCTGACACTCTCTGACACTCTCTGATACACTGTGACACTCTCAGACACACTCTGACACACTCAGACACTCTCTACCACTCTCTATCACTCTCTCACACTGTCTGACACTCTCTGATACACTCTAACACTCTCAGACACTCTCTGACACTCTCTATCACTAGCTGACACTCGCTGACACTCTCAGACAGTCTCAGACACTCTCTATCACTATCTGACAATCTCTGACACTCTCTGACACTCTCTGATACTCTCTAATACACTCTGACACTCTCTATCTCTCTCTGACACTCTCTGACAATCTCATACACACTCAGACACTCTCTGACACTCTCTATCACTCTCTGACACTCTCTGACACTTTCTGACACTTTCTGACACTCTCTGACACTCTCTGACACTCTCTGACAATCTCAGACACTCTCAGACACTCTCTGACACTTTTAGACACTCTCTGCCACTCTCTATCACTCTCTGAAACTCTCTGCCACTCTCTGACACTCTCTACGACTATCTGACACTCTCTGACACTCTCTCTGACCCTCTCTCACACTCTCTGACACTCTCTGACCCTACCTGACACTCTCTGAGACTCTCTGACACTCTCTATCACTCTCTGCCACTCTCTGACAATCTCAGACACACTCAGACACTCTCTGACACTCTCGAACACTCTCTGACACTCTCTGACACTTTCACACACTCTCTGCCACTCTCTATCACTCTATATCACTCGCTGACACTTTCAGACACTCTCTGCCACTCTCTATCACTCTCTATCACTCTCTGACACTCTCTGACACTCTCTGACAATCTCTGACACTCTATGACACTCTCTGACAGTCTCTGACACTCTCTGACACTCACTGACACTCTCTGACACTCTCTGACACACTCTGTCCCTCTCTGACACTCTCTGACACTATCACACTCTCTGACACTCTCTGACACTCTCTCATACTCTCTGACATTCTCTCACACTCTCTGACACTCTCTGACACTCTCTGTTAAACTTTATCACTCTCTGACACTCTCTGACACATTCAGACACTCTCTATCACTCAATGACACTTTCAGACACTCTCTGCCACTCTCTATCACTCTGTATCACTCTCTGACACTTTCAGACACTCTCTATCACTCTCTATCACTCCCTGACAATCTCTGACACTCTCTGACACTCTCTATCACTCTCAGACACTCTCTGACACTTTCAGACACTCTCTGACACTTTCAGACACTCTCTGCCACTCTCTATCCCTCTCTGACACTCTCTGACACTCTCTGACACTCGCACACTCACTGCAACTCTCTGACACTCTTTCACACTCTCTGACACTCTCTGACACTCTGTGACCCTCTCTGACCCTCTCTGACACTCTCAGACACTCTCTGGCACACTCTATCACTCTCTGACACTCTCTATCACTGTGAATCATTCTCAATCACTCTCAATTACTCTCTGACACTCTCTGACACTCTCTATCACTCTCAGCCTTCTCTGTATCACTCTCTGACACTCTCTGACACTCTCTGACACTCTTTCACACTCTCTGACACTCTCTGACACCCTTTCACACTCTCTGACACTCTCAGACATTCTCTGGCACACTCTATCACTCTCTGACACTCTCTATCACTCTCTGACACTCTCTGATACACTCTGGCACGCTCAGACACTCTCTGACACTCTCTATCACTCTCTGACACTCTCTGATGCACTCTGACACTCTCAGACAGTCGCAGCCACTCTCTATCACTCTCTGACACTATCTGACACTCTCTGACACTCTCTGACACTCTCTGACACTCTCTGTTAAACTTTATCACTCTCTGACACTCTCTGACACATTCAGACACTCTCTATCACTCAATGACACTTTCAGACACTCTCTGCCACTCTCTATCACTCTGTATCACTCTCTGACACTTTCAGACACTCTCTATCACTCTCTATCACTCCCTGACAATCTCTGACACTCTCTGACACTCTCTGACAAACTCAGACACACTCAGACACTCTCTGACACTTTCAGACACTCTCTGCCACTCTCTATCACTCTCTCACACTCTCTGACACTCTCTGACCCTCCCTGAAACTCTCTGAGACTCTCTGACACTCTCTATCACTCTCTGCCACTCTCTGACAATCTTAGACACACTCAGACACTCTCTGACACTCTCGAACACTCTCTGACACTCTCTGACACTTTCACACACTCTCTGCCACTCTCTATCACTCTATATCACTCGCTGACACTTTCAGACACTCTCTGACACTCTTTATCACTCGCTGACACTCTCTGACACTTTCAGACACTCTCTGCTACTCTCTATCACTCTCTATCACTCTCTGACTCTCTCTGACACTCTTTATCACTCTCTGACACTCTCTGACACTTTCAGACACTCTCTGCTACTCTCTATCACTCTCTGACACTCTCTGACACTCTCTGACACTCTCTGACACTCTCACACTCTCTCACACTCTCTGACACTCTCACACTCCCTGACACTCTCTGACACTCTCTCACACTCTCTGACACTGTCTGACACTCTCTGACACTCTCTCACACTTTCTTACACTTTCCATCACTCTCTGACACTCTCTGACACTCTCTGATACACTGTGACACTCTCAGACACACTCTGACACACTCAGACACTCTCTACCACTCTCTATCACTCTCTCACACTGTCTGACACTCTCTGATACACTCTAACACTCTCAGACACTCTCTGACACTCTGTATCACTAGCTGACACTCGCTGACACTCTCAGACAGTCTCAGACACTCTCTATCACTATCTGACAATCTCTGACACTCTCTGACACTCTCTGATACTCTCTAATACACTCTGACACTCTCTATCTCTCTCTGACACTCTCTGACAATCTCATACACACTCAGACACTCTCTGACACTCTCTATCACTCTCTGACACTCTCTGACACTTTCTGACACTTTCTGACACTCTCTGACACTCTCTGACACTCTCTGACAATCTCAGACACTCTCAGACACTCTCTGACACTTTTAGACACTCTCTGCCACTCTCTATCACTCTCTGAAACTCTCTGCCACTCTCTGACACTCTCTACGACTATCTGACACTCTCTGACACTCTCTCTGACCCTCTCTCACACTCTCTGACACTCTCTGACCCTACCTGACACTCTCTGAGACTCTCTGACACTCTCTATCACTCTCTGCCACTCTCTGACAATCTCAGACACACTCAGACACTCTCTGACACTCTCGAACACTCTCTGACACTCTCTGACACTTTCACACACTCTCTGCCACTCTCTATCACTCTATATCACTCGCTGACACTTTCAGACACTCTCTGCCACTCTCTATCACTCTCTATCACTCTCTGACACTCTCTGACACTCTCTGACAATCTCTGACACTCTATGACACTCTCTGACAGTCTCTGACACTCTCTGACACTCACTGACACTCTCTGACACTCTCTGACACACTCTGTCCCTCTCTGACACTCTCTGACACTATCACACTCTCTGACACTCTCTGACACTCTCTCATACTCTCTGACATTCTCTCACACTCTGTGACATTCTCTGACACTCTCTGTTAAACTTTATCACTCTCTGACACTCTCTGACACATTCAGACACTCTCTATCACTCAATGACACTTTCAGACACTCTCTGCCACTCTCTATCACTCTGTATCACTCTCTGACACTTTCAGACACTCTCTATCACTCTCTATCACTCCCTGACAATCTCTGACACTCTCTGACACTCTCTATCACTCTCAGAAACTCTCTGACACTTTCAGACACTCTCTGACACTTTCAGACACTCTCTGCCACTCTCTATCCCTCTCTGACACTCTCTGACACTCTCTGACACTCGCACACTCACTGCAACTCTCTGACACTCTTTCACACTCTCTGACACTCTCTGACACTCTGTGACCCTCTCTGACCCTCTCTGACACTCTCAGACACTCTCTGGCACACTCTATCACTCTCTGACACTCTCTATCACTGTGAATCATTCTCAATCACTCTCAATTACTCTCTGACACTCTCTGACACTCTCTATCACTCTCAGCCTTCTCTGTATCACTCTCTGACACTCTCTGACACTCTCTGACACTCTTTCACACTCTCTGACACTCTCTGACACCCTTTCACACTCTCTGACACTCTCAGACACTCTCTGGCACACTCTATCACTCTCTGACACTCTCTATCACTCTCTGACACTCTCTGATACACTCTGGCACGCTCAGACACTCTCTGACACTCTCTATCACTCTCTGACACTCTCTGATGCACTCTGACACTCTCAGACAGTCGCAGCCACTCTCTATCACTCTCTGACACTATCTGACACTCTCTGACACTCTCTGATACACTCTGGCACTCTCAGACACTCTCTGACACTCTCTATCACTCTCTGATACACTCTGACACTCTCAGACACTCTCTGACACACTCAGACACTCTCCACCACTCTCATTCACTCTCTGACACTCTCTGATACTCTCTATCACTCTCTGACTCAATCTGACAGTCTCAGACAGTCTCAGACAGTCTCTATCACTCTCAGACACTCTCTGACACTCTCACACTCTCTCACACTCTCTGACACACTCTGTCCCTCTCTGACACTCCCTGACACTACCTGATACTCTCTGACACTGTCACACTCTCTGACACTCTCACACTCTCTGACACACTCTCACTCTCTCTGACATTCTCTCACACTCTCTGACACTCTCTGACACACTCAGACACTCTCTATCACTCTCTGACACTTTCAGACACTCTCTGCCACTCTCTATAACTCTATATCACTCTCTGACACTTTCAGATACACTCGATCACTCTCTATCACTCTCTATCACTCTCTGAAGCTCTCTGACACTCTCTGACACTCTCTATCACTCTCAGACACTCTCTGACACTTTCAGACACTCTCTGCCCTCTCTATCACTCTCTGACTCTCTCTGACACTCTCTGACACTCTCTATAACTCTCTGACAATCTCTGACACTCGCACACTCTCTGACCCTCTCTGACACTCTTTCACACTCTCTGACACTCTCTGAACTTCTCTGACCCTCTCTGACACACTCAGACACTCTCTGGCACACTCTATCACTCTCTGATACTCTCTATCGCTGTCAATCATTCTCAATCACTCTCAATCACTCTCTGAACCTCTCTGACACTCTCTGGCACTTTCAGATACTCTCAGACACACTCAGACACTCTCTCTCACTCTCTATCACTCTCTGACACTCTCTGATACACTGTGGCACTCTCAGACACTCTCTGACTCTCTCTATCACTCTCTGAGACTCTCTGATACACTCTGACACTCTCAGACACTCTCTGAAACACTCAGAACATTCTCCACCACTCTCTATCACTCTCTGACACTCTGTGATACACTCTAAAACCCTCAGACACTCTCTGACAGTCTCTATCACTCTCTGACTCAATCTGACACTCTCTGACACTCTCTGATACTCTCTGATACACTGTGACACTCTCTGACACTCTCTATCACTCTCTATCACTCTCTGACACTCTCAGGCACAATCAGACACTCTCTGACACTGTCTATCACTCTCTGACACTCTCTGACACTTTCAGACACTCTCTGCCACTCTCTATCACTCTCTGACACTCTCTAACACTCTGTGACACTCTCTGACCCTCTCTATCACTCTCTGACCCTCTCTGGACCTCTCAGACACACGCAGACATCTGCTGACACTCACTTTCACTCTCTGACACTCTCTGACACTTTCAGACATTCTCTGCCACTCTCCATTACTCTCTATCACTCGCTGACACTTTCAGACACTCTCTGCCACTCTCTGCCACTCTCTATCACTCTCTGTCACTCTCTGACACTCTCTGACACTCTCTGACACTCTCTGACACTCTCACACTCTCCGACACTCTCACACTCTCGGACCCTTTCTGACACTCTCTATCACGCTCTGACACTCTCTGACACTCTCTATCACTCTCTGACAATCTCCATCACTCTCTGACTCTCTCTGACAATCTCAGACACTCTCTGACACTCTCTGACACTCTCGATCACTCTCTGACACTCTCTGACACTTTCAGACACTCTCTGCCACTCTCTCTCACTCTCTATCACTCTCTGACACTCTCTGACACCCTCTGACACTCTCTGACACCCTCTGACACTCTCACACTCTCTGACACTCTCACACACTCTCACACAGTCTCTGACACTCTCTGACCCACTCTGACACTCTCTGTCACTGTCTGACACTCTCTGACACTCTCACACTCTCTGGCACTCTCACTCTCTCTGTCACTCTCTGATACTCTCTTACACTCTCCATCACTCTCTGAAACTCTCTGGTACACTGTGACACTTTCAGACACACTCTGAGACACTCAGACACTCTCTGCCACATTCTATCACTCTCTCACACTGTCTGACACTCTCTGATACACTCGAACACTCTCTGACACTCTCTATCACTATCTGACATTCGCTGACACTATCAGACAGTCTCAGACACTCTCTATCACTATCTGACAATCTCTGACACTCTCTGACACTCTCTGATACTCTCTCATACACTCTGACACTCTCCATCTCTCTCTGACACTCTCTGACAATCTCATACACACTCAGACACTCTCTGACACTCTCTATCACTCTCTGACACTCTCAGACAGTCTCAGACACTCTCTGACACTCTCTGATACTCTCTGACACTCTCTGACACTCTCTGACAATCTCAGACACACTCAGACACTCTCTGACACTTTCAGACACTCTCTGCCACTCTCTATCACTCTCTCTCACTCTCTGAAACTCTCTGCCACTCTCTGACACTCTCTGACCCTCCCTGACACTCTCTGAGACTCTCTGACACTCTCTATCACTCTCTGACACTCTCTGACAATCTCAGACACACTCAGACACTCTCTGACACTCTCGATCACTCTCTGACACTCTCTGACACTCTCTGACACTCTCTGACACTTTCAGACACTCTCTGCCACTCTCTATCACTCTCTTTCACTCGCTGAAACTCTCTGACACTCTCTGACACTCTCTATCACTCACTGAAACTCTCTGACACTTTCAGACACTCTCTGCCCTCTCTATCACTCTCTGACTCTCTCTGACACTCTCTGACACTCTCTATAACTCTCTGACACTCTCTGACACTCTCTGACACTCGCACACTCTCTGACCCTCTCTGACACTCTTTCACACTCTCTGACACTCTCTGAACTTCTCTGACCCTCTCTGACACTCTCAGACACTCTCTGGCACACTCTATCACTCTCTGACACTCTCTATCGCTGTCAATCATTCTCAATCACTCTCAATCACTGTCTGAACCTCTCTGACACTCTCTGGCACTTTCAGATACTCTCAGACACACTCAGACACTCTCTCTCACTCTCTATCACTCTCTGACACTCTCTGATACACTGTGGCACTCTCAGACACTCTCTGACACTCTCTATCACTCTCTGAGACACTCTGATACACTCTGACACTCTCAGACACTCTCTGACACACTCAGAACATTCTCCACCACTCTCTATCACTCTCTGACACTCTGTGATACACTCTAAAACCCTCAGACACTCTCTGACAGTCTCTATCACTCTCTGACTCAATCTGACACTCTCTGACACTCTCTGATACTCTCTGATACACTGTGACACTCTCTGACACTCTCTATCACTCTCTATCACTCTCTGACACTCTCAGGCACAATCAGACACTCTCTGACACTGTCTATCACTCTCTGACACTCTCTGACACTTTCAGACACTCTCTGCCACTCTCTATCACTCTCTGACACTCTCTAACACTCTGTGACACTCTCTGACCCTCTCTATCACTCTCTGACCCTCTCTGGACCTCTCAGACCCACGCAGACATCTGCTGACACTCACTTTCACTCTCTGACACTCTCTGACACTTTCAGACATTCTCTGCCACTCTCTATTACTCTCTATCACTCGCTGACACTTTCAGACACTCTCTGCCACTCTCTGCCACTCTCTATCACTCTCTGTCACTCTCTGACACTCTCTGACACTCTCTGACACTCTCCGACACTCTCACACTCTCGGACCCTTTCTGACACTCTCTATCACGCTCTGACACTCTCTGACACTCTGTATCACTCTCTGACACTCTCCATCACTCTCTGACTCTCTCTGACAATCTCAGACACTCTCTGACACTCTCTGACACTCTCGATCACTCTCTGACACTCTCTGACACTTTCAGACACTCTCCGCCACTCTCTCTCTCACTCTCTATCACTCTCTGACACTCTCTGACACCCTCTGACACTCTCTGACACCCTCTGACACTCTCACACTCTCTGACACTCTCACACACTCTCACACAGTCTCTGACACTCTCTGACCCACTCTGACACTCTCTGTCACTGTCTGACACTCTCTGACACTCTCACACTCTCTGGCACTCTCACTCTCTCTGTCACTCTCTGATACTCTCTTACACTCTCCATCACTCTCTGAAACTCTCTGGTACACTGTGACACTCTCAGACACACTCTGACACACTCAGACACTCTCTGCCACATTCTATCACTCTCTCACACTGTCTGACACTCTCTGATACACTCGAACGCTCTCTGACACTCTCTATCACTATCTGACATTCGCTGACACTATCAGACAGTCTCAGACACTCTCTATCACTATCTGACATTCGCTGACACTCTCAGACAGTCTCAGACACTCTCTGACACTCTCTGATACTCTCTGACACTCTCTGACACTCTCTGACAATCTCAGACACACTCAGACACTCTCTGACACTTTCAGACACTCTCTGCCACTCTCTATCACTCTCTATCACTCTCTGAAACTCTCTGCCACTCTCTGACACTCTCTATCACTATCTGACACTCTCTGACACCCTCTCTGACCCTCTCTCACACTCTCTGACACTCCCTGACACTCTCTGAGACTCTCTGACACTCTCTATCACTCTCTGACACTCTCTGACAATCTCAGACACACTCAGACACTCTCTGAAACTCTCGATCACTCTCTGACACTCTCTGACACTTTCAGACACTCTCTGCCACTCTCTATCACTCTCTTTCACTCGCTGAAACTCTCTGCCACTCTCTGACACTCTCTATCACGCTCTGAAACTCTCTGACACTCTCTGACACTCTCTATCACTCTCTATCACTCTCTGATACTCTCTGACACTCCCTAGCACTCTCCATCACTCTCTGACACTCTCTGACACTGTCCGACGCTCGCAGACACTCTCAGGCACTCTCTATCACTCTCCGACACTCTCTATCACTCTCTGACACTCTCTGACGCTCTCAGACACACTCAATCTCTCTCTATCACTCTCTGACACTCTTTATCACTCTCTGACACACTCTGACACACTCTGACACACTCTGACACACTCTGACACTCTCTGACACTCTCTGATACTCTCGAATACACTCTGACACTCTCTGACAATCTCATACACACTCAGACACTCTCTGACACTCTCTATCTCTCTCTGACACTCTCAGACAGTCTCAGACACTCTCAGACAGTCTCAGACACTCTCTGACACTCTCTGACACTCTCTGACACTCTCTGACAATCTCAGACACACTCAGACATTCTCTGACACTTTCAGACACTCTCTGCCACTCTCTATCACTCTCTATCACTCTCTGAAACTCTCTGCCAATCTCTGACACTCTCTATCACTATCTGACACTCTCTGACACCCTCTCTGACCCTCTCTCACACTCTCTGACACGCTCTGACACTCTCTGACCCTCCCTGACACTCTCTGAGACTCTCTGACACTCTCAGACACACTCAGACACTCTCTGACACTCTCGATCACTCTCTGACACTCTGTGACACTTTCAGACACTCTCTGCCACTCTCTGTCACTCTCTTTCACTCGCTGACACTTTCAGACACTCTCTGCCACTCTCTATCACTCTCTATCACTCTCTGACACTCTCTGACACTCTCTGACACTCTCTGACACTTTCAGACACTCTCTGCTGCTCTCTACCACTCTCTGACACTCTCTGACACTCTCTGACAATCTCACACTCTCTGACACTCTCTCACACTCTCTGACACTCTCTGACACACTCTATCCCTTTCTGACACTCTCTGACACTATCTGACACTATCTGACACTCTCACACTCTCTGACACTCTCTGACACTCTCTCATACTCTCTGACACTCTCTGACACTCTCTGACACTCTCTCATACTCTCTGACACTCTCTGACACTCTCTCACACTCTCTGACACTCTCTGATACTCTCTGACCCTCTCGGACCCTCTCTGACCCTCTCTCACACTCTCTGAAAGTTTATATCACTCTCTGACACTGTGACACTCTCTGTCACTCTCTGACTCTTTCTGACACACTCTGACACTCTCAGGCACTCTCTGAAACTCTCCATCACTCTCTGAAACTCTCTGAATCTCGCAGACACTCTCTGACACTTTCTATCACTTTCAGACACTCTCTGACACTCTCTGGCACTCTCTATCTCTCACTGACACTCTCTGTCACTCTCTGAAACTCTCTGGCACTCTTTGACACTCTCTGACACTCTCTGACACTCTCTATCGCTCTCTGACACTCTCTAACTCTCTCTATCTCTCTCTATCACTCTCTATCACTCTCAGACATTTTCTGACACTCTCTGACACTCCGTCTCACTATCACTCTGTATCTCTCTCAGTCTATTTCTGACACTCTCAGACACTCTCAGACACTCTCTGATTCTCTCTGACTCTCTCTGTCTCTCTCTGACACTCTCTCACATTCCCTGTCACAGAGAGAGAGAGAACAGCGGGAGCAGAGCTTTGAAATGTGCGCCAAGAAGTCGGAAGCCACAGAGAGAGAGAGAGAGAGAACAGCGGGAGCAGAGCTTTGAAAAGCGCACCAAGAAATGGGAAGCCACAGAGAGAGAGGGAGAACAGCGGCAGCACAGATTTGAAAAGCGCGCCAATAAATCGGAAGCCACAGAGAGAGAGAGAGAGAGAGAACAGCGGGAGCAAAGCTTTGAAAAGCGCGCCAAGAAATCGGATGTCACAGAGAGATAGAGAGAACAGCGGGAGCTGAGCTTGGAAAAGCGCGCCAAGAAATCGGATGTCACAGAGAGAGAGAGAGAGAGAGAGAGAGAACAGCGGGAGCTGAGCTTGGAAAAGCGCGCCAAGAAATCGGATGTCACAGAGAGAGAGAGAGAGAAAGAACAGCGGGAGCAGAGCTTGGAAATGCGCGCCAAGAAATCGGAAGCCACAGAGAGAGAGAGAGAGAGAGAACAGCGGGAGCTGAGCTTGGAAAAGCGCGCCAAGAAATCGGATGTCACAGAGAGAGAGCGAGAGAACAGCGGCAGCAGAGATTTGAAAAGCTGGCCAAGAAATCGGAAGCCACAGAGCCAGAGAGAGAACAGCGGGAGCTGAGCTTTGAAAAGTATGCCAAGAAATCGGAAGCCATTTCTCGTGTGTAGGCGGAGCGCACGCGGGACTGCTGGGTAAGTGAGGTTACATATTTGGGCAGTTGCTTTAGTGTCCCTGCTGACTGCACCTACGGGAAGTGCACCCAACTCCAGCTCCTCGAGAACCGCGTTAGGGAACTGGAGCTGGATGAACTTCGGATCATTCGGGAGGCGGAGGGGGTTATTGACAGGAGTTATAGGGAGGTAGTCACACCTCAGGTAAAAGAAGTAGGTAGATGGGTTACCGTCAGGGGAAGAAGGAGAGGGAACCAGCAGGCAGTGCAGGGATCCCCTGTGGCCGTTTCCCTCAACAACAGGTATACCGTTTTGGATACTGTTGGGGGGGACGACTTACCAGGGGTAAGCAATGGGGTTCAGGTCTCTGGCACAGAGTCTGCCCCTGTTGCTCAGAAGGGAAGGGGGAAGAGGAGCAGAGCATTAGCCATTGGGGACTCCATAGTTAGGGGAACATATAGGAGGTTCTGTGGGAACGAGAGAGACTCATGGTTGGTGTGTTGCCTCCCAGGTTCGTGATGTCTCGGATCGTGTTTTTGGGATCCTTAAGGGGGAGGGGGAGCAGCCCCAAGTCGTGGTCCACATAGGCACCAACGACATAGGTAGGAAGAGAGATGGGGATTTAAGGCAGAAATTCAGGGAGCTAGGGTGGAAGCTTCGAGCGAGAACAAACAGAGTTGTTATCTCTGGGTAGTTGCCCGTGCCACGTGCTAGCGAAGCGAGGAATAGGGAGAGAGAGGAGTTGAACACGTGGCTGCAGGGATGGTGTAGGAGGGAGGGTTTTGGTTTCCTGGATAATTGGGGCTCTTTCTGGGGTAGGTGGGACCTCTACAAACAGGATGGTCTTCACCTGAACCAGAGGGGTACCAATATCCTGGGGGGCAGATTTGCTAGTGCTCTTCGGGGGGGCTTAAAATAATTCAGCAGGTGTTTGGGAACCTAAATTGTAGTTCCAGTGTACAGGATGTTGAGAGTAGTGAGGTCAGGGATAAGGTTACAAGGACGCAAGAGGGCACTGGCAAGCAAGAACTTGG
This sequence comes from Heterodontus francisci, assembly GCF_036365525.1. Lineage (NCBI taxonomy): Eukaryota > Metazoa > Chordata > Chondrichthyes > Heterodontiformes > Heterodontidae > Heterodontus > Heterodontus francisci. The sequence continues at coordinate 15,843,448 of NC_090405.1, forward strand.
TTTAAAGTGTGTCTACTTCAAAGCCAGGAGCATCCGAAATAAGGTGGGCGAGCTTGCAGCATGGGTTGGTACCTGGGATCTCGATGTTGTGGCCATTTCAGAGACATGGGTGGAGCAGGGACAGGAATGGATGTTGCAGGTTCCGGGATTTAGATGTTTCAGTAAGAACAGAAAAGATGGTAAAAGAGAGGGGGGGGGGGAGGGGTGGCATTGTTAATCGAGGAGAGTATTACGGCGGCAGAAAGGACGTTTGAGGACTCGTCTACTGAGGTAGTATGGGCCGAGGTTAGAAACAGGAGAGGAGAGGTCACCCTGTTGGGAGTCTTCTATAGACCTCCGAATAGTTCCAGAGATGTAGAGGAAAGGATAGCGAAGATGATTCTCGACAGGAGCGAGAGTAACAGGGTAGTTGTTATGGGGGACTTTAACTTTCCAAATATTGACTGGAAATACTATAGTTCGAGTACTTTAGATGGGTCAGTTTTTGTCCAGTGTGTGCAGGAGGGTTTTCTGACACAATATGTAGACTGGCCAACCAGGGGCGATGCCACATTGGATTTGGTACTGGGTAATGAACTCGGCCAGCTGTTAGATTTAGATGTTTAGTTTAGAGATACAGCACTGAAACAGGCCCTTCGGCCCACCGAGTCTTTGCCGACCATCAACCACCCATTTTATACTCATCCTCCACCAATCCCCATATTCCCACCACATCCCCACCTGTCCCTATATTTCCCTACCACCGACCTATACTAGGGGCAATTTACAATGGCCAATTTACCTACCAACCTGCAAGTCTTTTGGCTTGTGGGAGGAAACCGGAGCACCCGGAGAAAACCCACGCAGACACAAGGAGAACTTGCAAACTCCACACAGGCAGTACCCAGAATTGAACCCGGGTCGCTGGAGCTGTGGTGCTGACCACTGCGCCTTTGGTGATAGTGATCACAATTCGGTTAGGTTGACCTTAGCGATGGGCAGGGACAGGTATCTACCGCAGGGCAAGAATTATAGCTGGGGGAAAGGAAATTATGATGCGATTAGGCAAGATTTAGGATGCGTAGGATGGGGAAGGAAACTGCAGGGGATGGGCACCATCGAAATGGGGAGCTTATTCAAGGATCAGCCACTGCGTGTCCTTGATAAGTATGTACCTGTCAGGCAGGGAGGAAGTTGTCGGGCGAGGGAGCCGTGGTTTACTGAAGACGTTGAAGCGCTTGTCAAGAGGAAGAAGAAGGCTTATGTTAGGATGAGACGTGAAGGCTCAGTTAGGGCGCTTGAGAGTTACAAGCTAGCCAGGAAGGATCTAAAGGGAGAGCTAAGAAGAGAGAGGAGAGGACACGAGAAGTCATTGGCGGATAGGATCAAGGAAATCCCTAAGGCTTTCTATAGGTATATCAAGAATGAAAGAATGACTAGAGTTAGATTAGGGCCAATCAAGGATAGTAGTGGGAAGTTGTGTGTGGAATCAGAGGAGATAGAGGAAGCGTTAAATGAATATTTTTCGTCAGTATTTACAGTAGAGAAAGAAAATGTTGTCGAGGAGAATACTGAGATACAGACTACTAGGCTAGATTGGATTTTGGTTCACAAGGAGGAGCTGTTAGCAATTTTGGAAAGTGTGAAAATAGATAAGTCCCCTGGGCCAGATTTATCCTAGGATTCTCTGGGAAGCCAGGGAGGAGATTGCAAAGCCTTTGTCCTTGATCTTTATGTCGTCATTGTCGACAGCAATAGTGCCGGAAAACTGGAGGATAGCAAGTGTGGTCGCCTTGTTGAAGAAGGGGAGTAGAGACAGCCCTGGTAATTATAGACCTTTGAGCCTTACTTCGGTTGTGGGTAAAATGTTGGAAAAGTTTACAAGAGATAGGATTTATAATCATCTGGAAAAGAATAAGTTCATTAGCGATAGTCAGCACGGTTTTGTGACGGGTAGGTCGTGCCTCACAAACCTTATTGAGTTTTTTGAGAAGGTGAACAAACAGGTGGATGAGGGTAAAGCCGTGGATGTGGTGTATATAGATTTCAGTAAGGCGTTTGAATTAGAATTAGAACATTACAGCGCAGTACAGGCCCTTTGGCCCTCGATGTTGCGCCGACCTGTGAAACCATCTGACCTACACTATTCCATTTTCATCCATATGTCTATCCAATGACCACTTAAATACCCTTAAAGTTGGCGAGTCTACTACTGTTGCAGGCAGGGCGTTACACGCCCCTACTACTCTCTGAATAATGAAACTACCTCTAACATCTGTCCGATATCTATCACCCCTCAACTTAAAGCTATGTCCCTTCGTGTTTGCCATCACCATCCGAGGAAAAAGACTCTCACTACCCACCCTATCTAACCCTATGATTATCTTATATGTCTCTATTAAGTCACCTCTCCTCCTCCTTCTCTCCAACGAAAACAACCTCAAGTCCCTCAGCCTTTCCTCGTAAGACCTTCCCTCCATACCAGGCAACATCCTAGTAAATCTTCTCTGCACCCTTTCCAAAGCTTCCACATACATCCTATAATGCGGTGACCAGAACTACACACAATACTCCAGGTGCGGTCTCACCAGAGTTTTGTACAGCTGCAGCATGACCTCGTGGTTCCGAAACTCGATCCCCCTACTAATAAAAGCTAACACACCATATGCTTTCTTAACAGCCCTATTAACCTGGGTAGCAACTTTCAGGGATTTATGTACCTGGACACCAAGATGTCTCTGTTCATCTACACTACCAAGAATCTTCCCATTAGCTCAGTACTCTGCATTCCTGTTACTCCTTCCAAAGTGAATCACCTCACACTTTTCCGCATTAAACTCCATTTGCCATCTCTTAGCCCAGCTCTGCAGCCTATCTTCGGTTGTGGGTAAAATGTTGGAAAAGGTTACAAGAGACAGGATTTATAATCATCTTGAAAAGAATAAGTACATTAGAGATAGTCAGCACGGTTTTGTGACGGGTAGGTCGTGCCTCACAAACCTTATTGAGTTTTTCGAGAAGGTGACCAAACAGGTGGATGAGGGTAAAGCAGTGGATGTGGTGTATATGGATTTCAGTAAGGCGTTTGATAAGGTTCCCCACGGTAGGCTATTGCAGAAAATACGGAAGTATGGGGTTGAAGGTGATTTAGAGCTTTGGATCAGAAATTGGCTAGCTGAAAGAAGACAGAGGGTGGTGGTTGATGGCAAATGTTCATCCTGGAGTTTAGTTACTAGTGGTGTACCGCAAGGATCTGTTTTGGGGCCATTGCTGTTTGTCATTTTTATAAATGACCTGGAAGAGGGTGTGGAAGGGTGGGTTAGTAAATTTGCAGATGACACTAAGGTCGGTGGAGTTGTGGATAGTGCCGAAGGATGTTGTAGGGTACAGAGAGACATAGATAGGCTGCAGAGCTGGGCTGAGAGATGGCAAATGGAGTTTAATGCGGAAAAGTGTGAGGTGATTCACTTTGGAAGGAGTAACAGGAATGCAGAGTACTGGGCTAATGGGAAGATTCTTGTTAGTGTAGATGAGCAGAGAGATCTTGGTGTCCAGGTGCATAAATCCCTGAAGGTTGCTAACCAGGTTAATAGGGCTGTCAAGAAGGCATATGGTGTGTTAGCTTTTATTAGTAGGGGGGTCGAGTTTCGGAGCCACGAGGTCATGCTGCAGCTGTACAAGACTCTGGTGAGACCACACCTGGAGTATTGCGTGCAGTTCTGGTCACCGCATTATAGAAAGGATGTGGAAGCTATGGAAAGGGTGCAGAGGAGATTTACTAGGATGTTGCCTAGTATGGAGGGAAGGTCTTACGAGGAAAGGCTGAGGGACTTGAGATTGTTTTCGTTGGAGATAAGGAGGAGGAGAGGTGACTTAATAGAGACATATAAGATAATCAGAGCGTTAGATAGGGTGGATAGTGAGCGTCTTTTTCCTCGGATGGTGATGGCAAACACGAGGGGACATAGCTTCAAGTTGAGGGGTGATAGATATAGGACAGATGTGAGAGGTAGTTTCTTTACTCAGAGAATAGTAAGGGCGTGGAATGCCCTGCCTGCAGCAGTAGTCGATTCGCCAACTTTAAGGGCATTTAAGTGGACATTGGATACAAACATGGATGAAAATGGAATGGTGTAGGTCAGATGGTTTCACAGCTCGGCGCAACATCACTGCGCTGTAAAATTCTAATTCTAATTCTAATTCTATCTATGTACCTCTGTACCCTACAACATCCTTCGGCACTATCCACAACTCCACCGACCTTAGTGTCATCCGCAAATTTACTAACCCACCCTTCTACACCCACATCCAGGTCATTTATAAAAATCACAAACAGCAGTGGCCCCAAAACAGATGCTTGCGGTACACCACTAGAAACAGAACTCCAGGATGAACATTTGCCATCAAGCACCACCCTCTGTCTACTTTCAGCAAGCCAATTACTGATCCAAAAATCTAAATAGCCTTCAACCACATACTTCCGTATTTTCAGACAGTCTCTGACACTCTCAGGCACTCTCAGAAAGTCTCTGACAAACTCTATCACTCTCTGACACTCTCAATCACTCTCTATCACTCTCAGACACTCTCAGACTCTCTCTGACACTCTCTATCACTCTCCATCACTCTCTGACACTCTCTATCACTCTCAGACACCCTCTCACACTCTCTGACACTCTCTGGCATTCTATATCACTCTCTGGCACTCTCAGACAGTCTCAGACACTCTCTATCACTCTCTGGAACTTTCTACCACGCTGTGACTCTCTCTATCTCCCTCTATCACTCTCTGGCACTCTCTGACACTCTCTTTCACTCTCTGACACTCTCTGACAATCTCAGACACACTCAGACACTCTCTGACACTCCCTATCACTCTCTGACACTCTCTGATACACTCTGACACACCCTGCCGCTCTCTGACACATTCTGTCACTCTCTGACAATCTCTGACAATCTCAGACACAATCAGAAACTCTCAGACACTCTCTGTCACCCTCTGACACTCTCTGACACTTTCAGACACTCTCATACACACTCAGACACACTCAGACACACTCAGACACACTCAGACACTCTCTGGCACTCTCTGGCACTCTCTGACAATCTCAGACACAATCAGACACTCTCTGGCACTCTCTGGCGGTCTCTATCACTCTCTGGCACCCTCTATCACACTCTGACACTCTCTGACAGTCTCTGACACTCTGAATGTTTATATCACTCTCTGACACACTCTATCACTGCCTGACACTCCCTGACACTCTCAGATCCTCCCTGACACTCTCAGACTCTCTCTGACTCTCTCTATCACTGTCTGACACTCTCTGACACTCTCAGACACTTTCAGACACTCTCTGACGCTCTCTGACGCTCTCAGACACTCTCTCTCACTCTCTATCGCTCTCGATAACTCTCTGACACTCTCCATCACTTTCTGACAATGCCTGACACACACTGACACATTCTATCAATTACTGACACTCTCAGACACTCTCAGACTTTTTCAGACACTCTCTGACAAACTTTATCACTCTCTGACACTCTCTATCACTCTCTGACACTCTCTGATGCACTCTGACACTCTCAGACGCTCTCTATCACTCTCTGACACTCTCTATCACTCTCTGACACTCTCTATCACTCTCTGACACTCACTGACACACTCTGAAACTCTCAGACACTCTCAGACAGTCTCAGAAACTCTCTATCACTCTCTGAAACTCTCTACCATGCTTTGACTCTCTCTATCTATCTCTATCACTCTCTGGCACTCTCTGACACTCTCAGATACACTCTGACACTCCCTGACACTCTCTGACAATCTCAGACACAATCAGACACTCTTTGGCACTCTCTATCACACTCTGACATTCTCTGACACTTTCAGACACTCTCAGACACTCTCTACCTCTCTCTACCACTCTCTACCACTCTCTGACACTCTCTGACACACTCTTATACACTCTGACACACCCTGACACTCTCTGACACTTTCTATCACTCTCAGACACTCTCTGACAATCTCAGACACAATCAGAAACTCTCAGACACACTATGTCACTCTCTGACACTCTCTGACACTCTCTGACACTTTCAGACACTCTCAGACACACTCAGACACTCTCTGGCACTCTCTGGCACTCTCTAACACTCTCTGGCACTCTCTATCACTCTGTCTCACTCTCTGACACTCTCTGACATTCTCTGAATGTTTATATCACTCTCTGACACACTCTATCACTGTCTGACACTCCCTGACACTTTCTGAGTCTCGTTGACACTCTCAGACTCTCTCTGACTGTCTCTATCACTCTCTGAAACTCTCTGACACTGGCAGATACTCTCTGACACTTTCTATCACTTTCTGACACTCTCAGACACTCTCAGACATTTTCAGACACTCTCTGGCACTCTCTTTCACTGTCTGACACTCTCAGACACTCTCAGACATTTTCAGACACTCTCTGGCACTCTCAGTCTCTCTCAGACACTCGCTGACACTCTCAGACACACTCTATCACTCTCTTAAACTCACTGAAACTCTCTGACACTCTCTATCACTCTCTGATACACTCTGTCACTCTCTATCACTCTCAGACACTCTCTATCACTCTCATCTCTCTCAGACACTCCCTGACACTCTCAGACACTCTCAGACACTCACTATCACTCTCTGATACACTCTATCACTCTCTGAAACTCACGGAAACTCTCTGACACTCTCTGTCACTCTCTCTCACTCTCTGACATTCTCTACCACTCTTTACCACTCTCTACAACTCTCTGTCACTCTCTGACACTCTCTGACACTCTCTATCACCCTCTGACACTCTCTGACACTCTCAGACACTCTCTGACACGCTCAGACCCCCTCAGGCACTCTTGATGCTTTCTATCACTGTATGACACTCTCAGACACTCTCTGTCACTTTCTCTCACTCTCTGACACTCTCAGAAACTCTGAGACTGTCTCAGACAATTTATATCACCCTCTGACACTCTCTGACACTCTCAGACACTCTCTGACACGCTCAGACCCCCTCAGACACTCTTGATACTTTCTATCACTGTATGACACTCTCAGACACTCTCTGTCACTTTCTCTCACTCTCTGACACTGTTTGACACTCTCTGACATTCTCTGACACTCTCAGACACTCTCTGACACTTTCTATCACTCTCTGACACTCTCAGAAACTCTGAGACTGTCTCAGACAATTTATATCACCCTCTGACACTCTCTGACACGCTCAGACCCCCTCAGACACTCTTGATACTTTCTATCACTGTATGACACTCTCAGACACTCTCTGTCACTTTCTCTCACTCTCTGACACTGTTTGACACTCTCTGACATTCTCTGACACTCTCAGACACTCTCTGACACTTTCTATCACTCTCTGACACTCTCAGAAACTCTGAGACAGTCTCAGACAATTTATATCACTCTCTGACACTGCCTGACACTCTCTGACACTCTCAGACACTCTCTTTCACTCTCTATCCCTCAATGACAGTATCTGACACTCTCTGACACTCTCTATCACTCTCTGTAACTCTCTGACACTCTCTGACACTCTCAGGCACTCTCTGACACTTTCTAACACTCTCTGAAACTCTCAGACACTTTTTATCACTCTCTCACACTCTCAGACGCTCTCTCACAATCTCTATCACTCTCTGACACTGTTTGACACTCTCCGACACACTCTGACACTCTCTGACATTTTCTATCACTCTCTGACACTCTCAGACATATTCTATCTCTCTTTGACAATCTCTGACACTCTCAGAGACTCTCAGGCAGTCTCAGACGCTCTCTATCACTCTCTGCCACTGTTTGACACACTCTGACACTCTCAGACACTCTCAGACACTCCCTGACTCTCTCAGACACTTTCTAACACTCTCTGACACTGTCTGACACTCTCTGACACTCTCAGACACTCTCAGACAGTCCCTGACACTCTCTGAGACTCACTGACACTCTCACACCCTCTCTGACACACTCTGACACTCTCAGACACTCTCAGACACTCTCTATCACTCTCCATCACTCTCCGACAGTCTCTCATAATCTCTAGCACTCTCTGACACTCTCAGACACTCTCTGGGACTCTCTGACACTCTCTATCACTTTCTGACACTCTCTGACTCTGTCTGACTCTCTCTGACATTCTCAGACACTCTCAGACACTCTCAGGCACTCTCTGACACACTCTGACACTCTCTGACACTCTCAGACACTCTCTTTCGCTGTCTATCACTCTATGACACTCCATATCACTCCCTGACACTCTCAGATTCTGTCTGACAATCTCTTTCACTCTCCATCACTCTCTGACACTCTCTGCCACTCTCTGACACTCTCAGACACTCTCAGACACTCCCTGACACTCTCTGAGACTCTCTGAAACTCTCACACCCTCTCTGACAGACTCTGACACTCTCAGGCACTCTCAGACACTCTCTATCACTCTCCATCACTCTCCGACAGTCTCTGCCACTCTCTGACACCTCAGACACTCTCTTCCGCTGTCTATCACTCTTTGACACTCCCTATCACTCCCTGACACTCTCAGATTCTGTCTGACAATCTCTTTCACTCTCCATCACTCTCCGACAGTCTCTGCCACTCTCTGACACCTCAGACATCTCCACCACTCTCTATCACTCTCTGATACTATCTATCACTCTCTGACACTCTCTGATACACTCTGAAACTCTCAGACACTCTCTGACAGTCTCTATCACTCTCCGACACTCTCTGAAACTCTCTGATACACTCTGACAATCTCTGACACTCTCTGACACACTGCATCACTCTCTGACACTCTCTGACACTCTCTGACACTCTCTGATACCTCAGACATCTCTACCACTCTCTATCGCTCTCTGATACTCTCTATCACTCTCTGACACTCTCTGATACACTCTGAAACTCTCAGACACTCTCTGACAGTCTCTATCACACTCCGACACTCTCTGAAACTCTCTGATACACTCTGACACTCTCAGACACTGTCTGACACACTGCATCACTCTCAGACAGTCTCTGACACTTCGATCACTCTCTGACACACTCTGACAGTCTCTATCACTCTCTGACAATCTCTGACACTCTCTGATATACTCTGAAACTCTCAGACACTCTCTGACACTCTCTATCACACTCTGACACTCTCTGAAACTCTCTGATACACTCTGACACTCTCAGACACTCTCTGACACTCTGTATCACTCTCTGACACTCTCTGACACTCTCTATCACCCTCAGACACCCTCTCACACTCTCTGACACTCTCTGGCATTCTATATCACTCTCTGACACTCTCGAACACACTCTGACACTCACAGACACTCTCTGACACTCTCTGATACTCTCTATCACTCTCTGATACTCTCTGACACTCTCAGACACTCTCTGGCACTCTCTCGCACGCTCTGACACTCTATGTCACTCTCTGACACTCTCTATCTCTCTCTGACACTCTCTGAAACTCTCTATCACTCTCTGACACACTCTGACACTCTCTGACACTCGCTATCACTCTCTGACACTCTCTGACACTCCCTGACACTCTCTGTTTCTCTCGGATACACTCTGACACTCGCTGACACTCTCAGACTCTCTCTGACACTCTCTTTCACACGCTATCACTCTCTGACACACTCGATCACACACTGACACTCGCTGACACTCCCTTACACCGTCTGACACTCTCTGGCATTCTCTGGCACTCTCCGTCACTCTATATCACTCTCTGACACTCTCTGACACTCTCTTTCACTCTCTGACACTCTCTATCACTCTCTGACACTCTCTATCACTCTCTGACACACTCTGACACTCTCTGACACTCTCAGACACTCTCCATCACTCTATGACATTCTCTATCACTCTCTGACACTCTCTATCACTCTCTGACACTCTCTGACACTCCCTGACACTCTCTGTCGCTCTCGGATACTCTCAGACACTTTCCATCACTCTCTGACACTCTCAGACTCTCTCTGAAACTCTCTTTCACACTCTATCACTCTCTGACACACTCTCTCACTCTCTGACACACTCTGACACTCTCTATCACTCTCTGACAATCTCTGACACTCTCTGATACACTCTGACACTCTCACACACTATCACTCACTGACACTCTCTGACACTCTCAGACACTCTCTTTCGCTCTCTACCACTCTATGACACTCTCAGATTCTGTCTGACAATCTCTTTCACTCTCCATCACTCTCTGACACTCTCTGACACTCTCAGACAGTTTCTGAAACTCTCTGACACTCTCTGACACCTCAGCCATCTCTACCACACTCTATCACTCTCTGATACTCTCTATCACTCTCTGACACTCTCTGATACACTCTGAAACTCTCACATACTCTCTGACACTCTCTATCACTCTCCAACACTCTCTGAAACTCTCTGATATACTCTGACACTCTCAGACTCTCTCTGACACTCTGAATCACTCTCTGACACTCTCTGACACTCTCTATCACTCTCTGACACTCTCTGACACTCTCTGATACACTCTGACACTCTCAGACAGTGTCTGACACTTCTATCACTCTCTGACACACTCTGACACTCTCTATCACTCTCTGACAATCTCTGACACTCTCTGACACTCTCAGACACTCTCAGACACTCCCTGACACTCTCTGAGACTCTCTGACACTCTCACACCCTCTCTGACACACTCTGACACTCTCAGGCACTCTCAGACACTCTCTATCACTCTCCATCACTCTCCGACAGTCTCTCATCCTCTCTATCACTCTCTGAAACTCTAAGGCACTCTCTGGCACTCTCTGACACTCTCTATCACTTTCTGACAATCTCTGACACTCTCTGATACACTCTGAAACTCTCAGACAGTCTCTGACACTTCTATCATTCTCTGACACTCTCTATCACTCTCTGACAATCTCTGACACTCTCTGATACACTCTGAAACTCTCAGACACTCTCTGACACTCTCTGTCGCTCTCTGAAACTCTCTGAAAATCTCTGATACACTCTGACACTCTCAGACACTCTCTGACACTCTGTATCACTCTCTGACACTCTCTGACACTCTCCATCACTCTCAGACACCATCTCACACTCGCTGACACTCTCTGGCATTCTATATCACTCTCTGACACTCTGTAACACACTCTGACACTCACAGACACTCTCAGACACTCTCTGGCACTCTCTCGCACTCTCTGACACTCTATATCACTCTCTGACACTCTCTATCTCTCTCTGACACTCCCTGACACTCTCAGACACTCTCTGACACTCTCTGACACCTCAGACATCTCTACAACTCTCTATCACTCTCTGATACTCTCTGATACACTCTGAAACTCTCAGACACTCTCTGACACTCTCTGTCACTCTCCGACACTCTCAGACATTCTCTGACACTCTGCATCACTCTCTGACATTCTCTGACACTCTCTATCACTCTCTGACACTCTCTGATACACACTGAAACTCTCAGACAGTCTCTGACACTTCTATCACTCTCTGACACACTCTGACACTCTCTATCACTCTCTGACAATCTCTGATACTCTCTGACACTCTCAGACACTCTCAGACAGTCCCTGACACTCTCTGAGACTCACTGACACTCTCACACCCTCTCTGACACACTCTGACACTCTCAGACACTCTCAGACACTCTCTATCACTCTCCATCACTCTCCGACAGTCTCTCATAATCTCTAGCACTCTCTGACACTCTCAGACACTCTCTGGGACTCTCTGACACTCTCTATCACTTTCTGACACTCTCTGACTCTGTCTGACTCTCTCTGACATTCTCAGACACTCTCAGACACTCTCAGGCACTCTCTGACACACTCTGACACTCTCTGACACTCTCAGACACTCTCTTTCGCTGTCTATCACTCTATGACACTCCATATCACTCCCTGACACTCTCAGATTCTGTCTGACAATCTCTTTCACTCTCCATCACTCTCTGACACTCTCTGCCACTCTCTGACACTCTCAGACACTCTCAGACACTCCCTGACACTCTCTGAGACTCTCTGAAACTCTCACACCCTCTCTGACAGACTCTGACACTCTCAGGCACTCTCAGACACTCTCTATCACTCTCCATCACTCTCCGACAGTCTCTGCCACTCTCTGACACCTCAGACACTCTCTTCCGCTGTCTATCACTCTTTGACACTCCCTATCACTCCCTGACACTCTCAGATTCTGTCTGACAATCTCTTTCACTCTCCATCACTCTCCGACAGTCTCTGCCACTCTCTGACACCTCAGACATCTCCACCACTCTCTATCACTCTCTGATACTATCTATCACTCTCTGACACTCTCTGATACACTCTGAAACTCTCAGACACTCTCTGACAGTCTCTATCACTCTCCGACACTCTCTGAAACTCTCTGATACACTCTGACAATCTCTGACACTCTCTGACACACTGCATCACTCTCTGACACTCTCTGACACTCTCTGACACTCTCTGATACCTCAGACATCTCTACCACTCTCTATCGCTCTCTGATACTCTCTATCACTCTCTGACACTCTCTGATACACTCTGAAACTCTCAGACACTCTCTGACAGTCTCTATCACACTCCGACACTCTCTGAAACTCTCTGATACACTCTGACACTCTCAGACACTCTCTGACACACTGCATCACTCTCAGACAGTCTCTGACACTTCGATCACTCTCTGACACACTCTGACAGTCTCTATCACCTTCTGACAATCTCTGACACTCTCTGATATACTCTGAAACTCTCAGACACTCTCTGACACTCTCTATCACACTCTGACACTCTCTGAAACTCTCTGATACACTCTGACACTCTCAGACACTCTCTGACACTCTGTATCACTCTCTGACACTCTCTGACACTCTCTATCACCCTCAGACACCCTCTCACACTCTCTGACACTCTCTGGCATTCTATATCACTCTCTGACACTCTCGAACACACTCTGACACTCACAGACACTCTCTGACACTCTCTGATACTCTCTATCACTCTCTGATACTCTCTGACACTCTCAGACACTCTCTCGCACGCTCTGACACTCTATGTCACTCTCCGACACTCTCTATCTCTCTCTGACACTCTCTGAAACTCTCTATCACTCTCTGACACACTCTGACACTCTCTGACACTCGCTATCACTCTCTGACACTCTCTGACACTCCCTGACACTCTCTGTTTCTCTCGGATACACTCTGACACTCGCTGACACTCTCAGACTCTCTCTGACACTCTCTTTCACACGCTATCACTCTCTGACACACTCGATCACACACTGACACTCGCTGACACTCCCTTACACCGTCTGACACTCTCTGGCATTCTCTGGCACTCTCCGTCACTCTATATCACTCTCTGACACTCTCTGACACTCTCTTTCACTCTCTGACACTCTCTATCACTCTCTGACACTCTCTATCACTCTCTGACACACTCTGACACTCTCTGACACTCTCAGACACTCTCCATCACTCTATGACATTCTCTATCACTCTCTGACACTCTCTATCACTCTCTGACACTCTCTGACACTCCCTGACACTCTCTGTCGCTCTCGGATACTCTCAGACACTTTCCATCACTCTCTGACACTCTCAGACTCTCTCTGAAACTCTCTTTCACACTCTATCACTCTCTGACACACTCTCTCACTCTCTGACACACTCTGACACTCTCTATCACTCTCTGACAATCTCTGACACTCTCTGATACACTCTGACACTCTCACACACTATCACTCACTGACACTCTCTGACACTCTCAGACACTCTCTTTCGCTCTCTACCACTCTATGACACTCTCAGATTCTGTCTGACAATCTCTTTCACTCTCCATCACTCTCTGACACTCTCTGACACTCTCAGACAGTTTCTGAAACTCTCTGACACTCTCTGACACCTCAGCCATCTCTACCACTCTCTATCACTCTCTGATACTCTCTATCACTCTCTGACACTCTCTGATACACTCTGAAACTCTCACATACTCTCTGACACTCTCTATCACTCTCCAACACTCTCTGAAACTCTCTGATATACTCTGACACTCTCAGACTCTCTCTGACACTCTGAATCACTCTCTGACACTCTCTGACACTCTCTATCACTCTCTGACACTCTCTGACACTCTCTGATACACTCTGACACTCTCAGACACTCTCTGACACACTGCATCACTCTCAGACAGTCTCTGACACTTCGATCACTCTCTGACACACTCTGACAGTCTCTATCACTCTCTGACAATCTCTGACACTCTCTGATATACTCTGAAACTCTCAGACACTCTCTGACACTCTCTATCACACTCTGACACTCTCTGAAACTCTCTGATACACTCTGACACTCTCAGACACTCTCTGACACTCTGTATCACTCTCTGACACTCTCTGACACTCTCTATCACCCTCAGACACCCTCTCACACTCTCTGACACTCTCTGGCATTCTATATCACTCTCTGACACTCTCGAACACACTCTGACACTCACAGACACTCTCTGACACTGTCTGATACTCTCTATCACTCTCTGATACTCTCTGACACTCTCAGACACTCTCTGGCACTCTCTCGCACGCTCTGACACTCTATGTCACTCTCCGACACTCTCTATCTCTCTCTGACACTCTCTGAAACTCTCTATCACTCTCTGACACACTCTGACACTCTCTGACACTCGCTATCACTCTCTGACACTCTCTGACACTCCCTGACACTCTCTGTTTCTCTCGGATACACTCTGACACTCGCTGACACTCTCAGACTCTCTCTGACACTCTCTTTCACACGCTATCACTCTCTGACACACTCGATCACACACTGACACTCGCTGACACTCCCTTACACCGTCTGACACTCTCTGGCATTCTCTGGCACTCTCCGTCACTCTATATCACTCTCTGACACTCTCTGACACTCTCTTTCACTCTCTGACACTCTCTATCACTCTCTGACACTCTCTATCACTCTCTGACACACTCTGACACTCTCTGACACTCTCAGACACTCTCCATCACTCTATGACATTCTCTATCACTCTCTGACACTCTCTATCACTCTCTGACACTCTCTGACACTCCCTGACACTCTCTGTCGCTCTCGGATACTCTCAGACACTTTCCATCACTCTCTGACACTCTCAGACTCTCTCTGAAACTCTCTTTCACACTCTATCACTCTCTGACACACTCTCTCACTCTCTGACACACTCTGACACTCTCTATCACTCTCTGACAATCTCTGACACTCTCTGATACACTCTGACACTCTCACACACTATCACTCACTGACACTCTCTGACACTCTCAGACACTCTCTTTCGCTCTCTACCACTCTATGACACTCTCAGATTCTGTCTGACAATCTCTTTCACTCTCCATCACTCTCTGACACTCTCTGACACTCTCAGACAGTTTCTGAAACTCTCTGACACTCTCTGACACCTCAGCCATCTCTACCACTCTCTATCACTCTCTGATACTCTCTATCACTCTCTGACACTCTCTGATACACTCTGAAACTCTCACATACTCTCTGACACTCTCTATCACTCTCCAACACTCTCTGAAACTCTCTGATATACTCTGACACTCTCAGACTCTCTCTGACACTCTGAATCACTCTCTGACACTCTCTGACACTCTCTATCACTCTCTGACACTCTCTGACACTCTCTGATACACTCTGACACTCTCAGACACTCTCTGACACACTGCATCACTCTCAGACAGTCTCTGACACTTCGATCACTCTCTGACACACTCTGACAGTCTCTATCACTCTCTGACAATCTCTGACACTCTCTGATATACTCTGAAACTCTCAGACACTCTCTGACACTCTCTATCACACTCTGACACTCTCTGAAACTCTCTGATACACTCTGACACTCTCAGACACTCTCTGACACTCTGTATCACTCTCTGACACTCTCTGACACTCTCTATCACCCTCAGACACCCTCTCACACTCTCTGACACTCTCTGGCATTCTATATCACTCTCTGACACTCTCGAACACACTCTGACACTCACAGACACTCTCTGACACTCTCTGATACACTGCATCACTCTCAGACAGTCTCTGACACTTCGATCACTCTCTGACACACTCTGACAGTCTCTATCACTCTCTGACAATCTCTGACACTCTCTGATATACTCTGAAACTCTCAGACACTCTCTGACACTCTCTATCACACTCTGACACTCTCTGAAACTCTCTGATACACTCTGACACTCTCAGACACTCTCTGACACACTGCATCACTCTCAGACAGTCTCTGACACTTCGATCACTCTCTGACACACTCTGACAGTCTCTATCACTCTCTGACAATCTCTGACACTCTCTGATATACTCTGAAACTCTCAGACACTCTCTGACACTCTCTATCACACTCTGACACTCTCTGAAACTCTCTGATACACTCTGACACTCTCAGACACTCTCTGACACTCTGTATCACTCTCTGACACTCTCTGACACTCTCTATCACCCTCAGACACCCTCTCACACTCTCTGACACTCTCTGGCATTCTATATCACTCTCTGACACTCTCGAACACACTCTGACACTCACAGACACTCTCTGACACTGTCTGATACTCTCTATCACTCTCTGATACTCTCTGACACTCTCAGACACTCTCTGGCACTCTCTCGCACGCTCTGACACTCTATGTCACTCTCCGACACTCTCTATCTCTCTCTGACACTCTCTGAAACTCTCTATCACTCTCTGACACACTCTGACACTCTCTGACTCTCGCTATCACTCTCTGACACTCTCTGACACTCCCTGACACTCTCTGTTTCTCTCGGATACACTCTGACACTCACTGACACTCTCAGACTCTCTCTGACACTCTCTTTCACACGCTATCACTCTCTGACACACTCGATCACACACTGACACTCGCTGACACTCCCTTACACCGTCTGACACTCTCTGGCATTCTCTGGCACTCTCCGTCACTCTATATCACTCTCTGACACTCTCTGACACTCTCTTTCACTCTCTGACACTCTCTATCACTCTCTGACACTCTCTATCACTCTCTGACACACTCTGACACTCTCTGACACTCTCAGACACTCTCCATCACTCTATGACATTCTCTATCACTCTCTGACACTCTCTATCACTCTCTGACACTCTCTGACACTCCCTGACACTCTCTGTCGCTCTCGGATACTCTCAGACACTTTCCATCACTCTCTGACACTCTCAGACTCTCTCTGAAACTCTCTTTCACACTCTATCACTCTCTGACACACTCTCTCACTCTCTGACACACTCTGACACTCTCTATCACTCTCTGACAATCTCTGACACTCTCTGATACACTCTGACACTCTCACACACTATCACTCACTGACACTCTCTGACACTCTCAGACACTCTCTTTCGCTCTCTACCACTCTATGACACTCTCAGATTCTGTCTGACAATCTCTTTCACTCTCCATCACTCTCTGACACTCTCTGACACTCTCAGACAGTTTCTGAAACTCTCTGACACTCTCTGACACCTCAGCCATCTCTACCACTCTCTATCACTCTCTGATACTCTCTATCACTCTCTGACACTCTCTGATACACTCTGAAACTCTCACATACTCTCTGACACTCTCTATCACTCTCCAACACTCTCTGAAACTCTCTGATATACTCTGACACTCTCAGACTCTCTCTGACACTCTGAATCACTCTCTGACACTCTCTGACACTCTCTATCACTCTCTGACACTCTCTGACACTCTCTGATACACTCTGACACTCTCAGACACTCTCTGACACACTGCATCACTCTCAGACAGTCTCTGACACTTCGATCACTCTCTGACACACTCTGACAGTCTCTATCACTCTCTGACAATCTCTGACACTCTCTGATATACTCTGAAACTCTCAGACACTCTCTGACACTCTCTATCACACTCTGACACTCTCTGAAACTCTCTGATACACTCTGACACTCTCAGACACTCTCTGACACTCTGTATCACTCTCTGACACTCTCTGACACTCTCTATCACCCTCAGACACCCTCTCACACTCTCTGACACTCTCTGGCATTCTATATCACTCTCTGACACTCTCGAACACACTCTGACACTCACAGACACTCTCTGACACTCTCTGATACTCTCTATCACTCTCTGATACTCTCTGACACTCTCAGACACTCTCTGGCACTCTCTCGCACGCTCTGACACTCTATGTCACTCTCCGACACTCTCTATCTCTCTCTGACACTCTCTGAAACTCTCTATCACTCTCTGACACACTCTGACACTCTCTGACACTCGCTATCACTCTCTGACACTCTCTGACACTCCCTGACACTCTCTGTTTCTCTCGGATACACTCTGACACTCGCTGACACTCTCAGACTCTCTCTGACACTCTCTTTCACACGCTATCACTCTCTGACACACTCGATCACACACTGACACTCGCTGACACTCCCTTACACCGTCTGACACTCTCTGGCATTCTCTGGCACTCTCCGTCACTCTATATCACTCTCTGACACTCTCTGACACTCTCTTTCACTCTCTGACACTCTCTATCACTCTCTGACACTCTCTATCACTCTCTGACACACTCTGACACTCTCTGACACTCTCAGACACTCTCCATCACTCTATGACATTCTCTATCACTCTCTGACACTCTCTATCACTCTCTGACACTCTCTGACACTCCCTGACACTCTCTGTCGCTCTCGGATACTCTCAGACACTTTCCATCACTCTCTGACACTCTCAGACTCTCTCTGAAACTCTCTTTCACACTCTATCACTCTCTGACACACTCTCTCACTCTCTGACACACTCTGACACTCTCTATCACTCTCTGACAGTCTCTGACACTCTCTGATACACTCTGACACTCTCACACACTATCACTCACTGACACTCTCTGACACTCTCAGACACTCTCTTTCGCTCTCTACCACTCTATGACACTCTCAGATTCTGTCTGACAATCTCTTTCACTCTCCATCACTCTCTGACACTCTCTGACACTCTCAGACAGTTTCTGAAACTCTCTGACACTCTCTGACACCTCAGCCATCTCTACCACTCTCTATCACTCTCTGATACTCTCTATCACTCTCTGACACTCTCTGATACACTCTGAAACTCTCACATACTCTCTGACACTCTCTATCACTCTCCAACACTCTCTGAAACTCTCTGATGTACTCTGACACTCTCAGACTCTCTCTGACACTCTGAATCACTCTCTGACACTCTCTGACACTCTCTATCACTCTCTGACACTCTCTGACACTCTCTGATACACTCTGACACTCTCAGACAGTGTCTGACACTTCTATCACTCTCTGACACACTCTGACACTCTCTATCACTCTCTGACAATCTCTGACACTCTCTGACACTCTCAGACACTCTCAGACACTCCCTGACACTCTCTGAGACTCTCTGACACTCTCACACCCTCTCTGACACACTCTGACACTCTCAGGCACTCTCAGACACTCTCTATCACTCTTCATCACTCTCCGACAGTCTCTCATCCTCTCTATCACTCTCTGAACCTCTAAGGCACTCTCTGGCACTCTCTGACACTCTCTATCACTTTCTGACAATCTCTGACACTCTCTGATACACTCTGAAACTCTCAGACAGTCTCTGACACTTCTATCATTCTCTGACACTCTCTATCACTCTCTGACAATCTCTGACACTCTCTGATACACTCTGAAACTCTCAGACACTCTCTGACACTCTCTATCGCTCTCTGAAACTCTCTGAAAATCTCTGATACACTCTGACACTCTCAGACACTCTCTGACACTCTGTATCACTCTCTGACACTCTCTGACACTCTCCATCACTCTCAGACACCATCTCACACTCGCTGACACTCTCTGGCATTCTATATCACTCTCTGACACTCTGTAACACACTCTGACACTCACAGACACTCTCAGACACTCTCTGGCACTCTCTCGCACTCTCTGACACTCTATATCACTCTCTGACACTCTCTATCTCTCTCTGACACTCCCTGACACTCTCAGACACTCTCTGACACTCTCTGACACCTCAGACATCTCTACAACTCTCTATCACTCTCTGATACTCTCTGATACACTCTGAAACTCTCAGACACTCTCTGACACTCTCTGTCACTCTCCGACACTCTCTGAAACTCTCTGATACACTCTGACACTCTCAGACACTCTCTGACACTCTGTATCACTCTCTGACACTCTCTGACACTCTCTATCACCCTCAGACACCCTCTCACACTCTCTGACACTCTCTGGCATTCTATATCACTCTCTGACACTCTCGAACACACTCTGACACTCACAGACACTCTCTGACACTCTCTGATACTCTCTATCACTCTCTGATACTCTCTGACACTCTCAGACACTCTCTGGCACTCTCTCGCACGCTCTGACACTCTATGTCACTCTCCGACACTCTCTATCTCTCTCTGACACTCTCTGAAACTCTCTATCACTCTCTGACACACTCTGACACTCTCTGACACTCGCTATCACTCTCTGACACTCTCTGACACTCCCTGACACTCTCTGTTTCTCTCGGATACACTCTGACACTCGCTGACACTCTCAGACTCTCTCTGACACTCTCTTTCACACGCTATCACTCTCTGACACACTCGATCACACACTGACACTCGCTGACACTCCCTTACACCGTCTGACACTCTCTGGCATTCTCTGGCACTCTCCGTCACTCTATATCACTCTCTGACACTCTCTGACACTCTCTTTCACTCTCTGACACTCTCTATCACTCTCTGACACTCTCTATCACTCTCTGACACACTCTGACACTCTCTGACACTCTCAGACACTCTCCATCACTCTATGACATTCTCTATCACTCTCTGACACTCTCTATCACTCTCTGACACTCTCTGACACTCCCTGACACTCTCTGTCGCTCTCGGATACTCTCAGACACTTTCCATCACTCTCTGACACTCTCAGACTCTCTCTGAAACTCTCTTTCACACTCTATCACTCTCTGACACACTCTCTCACTCTCTGACACACTCTGACACTCTCTATCACTCTCTGACAATCTCTGACACTCTCTGATACACTCTGACACTCTCACACACTATCACTCACTGACACTCTCTGACACTCTCAGACACTCTCTTTCGCTCTCTACCACTCTATGACACTCTCAGATTCTGTCTGACAATCTCTTTCACTCTCCATCACTCTCTGACACTCTCTGACACTCTCAGACAGTTTCTGAAACTCTCTGACACTCTCTGACACCTCAGCCATCTCTACCACTCTCTATCACTCTCTGATACTCTCTATCACTCTCTGACACTCTCTGATACACTCTGAAACTCTCACATACTCTCTGACACTCTCTATCACTCTCCAACACTCTCTGAAACTCTCTGATATACTCTGACACTCTCAGACTCTCTCTGACACTCTGAATCACTCTCTGACACTCTCTGACACTCTCTATCACTCTCTGACACTCTCTGACACTCTCTGATACACTCTGACACTCTCAGACACTCTCTGACACACTGCATCACTCTCAGACAGTCTCTGACACTTCGATCACTCTCTGACACACTCTGACAGTCTCTATCACTCTCTGACAATCTCTGACACTCTCTGATATACTCTGAAACTCTCAGACACTCTCTGACACTCTCTATCACACTCTGACACTCTCTGAAACTCTCTGATACACTCTGACACTCTCAGACACTCTCTGACACTCTGTATCACTCTCTGACACTCTCTGACACTCTCTATCACCCTCAGACACCCTCTCACACTCTCTGACACTCTCTGGCATTCTATATCACTCTCTGACACTCTCGAACACACTCTGACACTCACAGACACTCTCTGACACTCTCTGATACTCTCTATCACTCTCTGATACTCTCTGACACTCTCAGACACTCTCTGGCACTCTCTCGCACGCTCTGACACTCTATGTCACTCTCCGACACTCTCTATCTCTCTCTGACACTCTCTGAAACTCTCTATCACTCTCTGACACACTCTGACACTCTCTGACACTCGCTATCACTCTCTGACACTCTCTGACACTCCCTGACACTCTCTGTTTCTCTCGGATACACTCTGACACTCGCTGACACTCTCAGACTCTCTCTGACACTCTCTTTCACACGCTATCACTCTCTGACACACTCGATCACACACTGACACTCGCTGACACTCCCTTACACCGTCTGACACTCTCTGGCATTCTCTGGCACTCTCCGTCACTCTATATCACTCTCTGACACTCTCTGACACTCTCTTTCACTCTCTGACACTCTCTATCACTCTCTGACACTCTCTATCACTCTCTGACACACTCTGACACTCTCTGACACTCTCAGACACTCTCCATCACTCTATGACATTCTCTATCACTCTCTGACACTCTCTATCACTCTCTGACACTCTCTGACACTCCCTGACACTCTCTGTCGCTCTCGGATACTCTCAGACACTTTCCATCACTCTCTGACACTCTCAGACTCTCTCTGAAACTCTCTTTCACACTCTATCACTCTCTGACACACTCTCTCACTCTCTGACACACTCTGACACTCTCTATCACTCTCTGACAGTCTCTGACACTCTCTGATACACTCTGACACTCTCACACACTATCACTCACTGACACTCTCTGACACTCTCAGACACTCTCTTTCGCTCTCTACCACTCTATGACACTCTCAGATTCTGTCTGACAATCTCTTTCACTCTCCATCACTCTCTGACACTCTCTGACACTCTCAGACAGTTTCTGAAACTCTCTGACACTCTCTGACACCTCAGCCATCTCTACCACTCTCTATCACTCTCTGATACTCTCTATCACTCTCTGACACTCTCTGATACACTCTGAAACTCTCACATACTCTCTGACACTCTCTATCACTCTCCAACACTCTCTGAAACTCTCTGATATACTCTGACACTCTCAGACTCTCTCTGACACTCTGAATCACTCTCTGACACTCTCTGACACTCTCTATCACTCTCTGACACTCTCTGACACTCTCTGATACACTCTGACACTCTCAGACAGTGTCTGACACTTCTATCACTCTCTGACACACTCTGACACTCTCTATCACTCTCTGACAATCTCTGACACTCTCTGACACTCTCAGACACTCTCAGACACTCCCTGACACTCTCTGAGACTCTCTGACACTCTCACACCCTCTCTGACACACTCTGACACTCTCAGGCACTCTCAGACACTCTCTATCACTCTCCATCACTCTCCGACAGTCTCTCATCCTCTCTATCACTCTCTGAAACTCTAAGGCACTCTCTGGCACTCTCTGACACTCTCTATCACTTTCTGACAATCTCTGACACTCTCTGATACACTCTGAAACTCTCAGACAGTCTCTGACACTTCTATCATTCTCTGACACTCTCTATCACTCTCTGACAATCTCTGACACTCTCTGATACACTCTGAAACTCTCAGACACTCTCTGACACTCTCTATCGCTCTCTGAAACTCTCTGAAAATCTCTGATACACTCTGACACTCTCAGACACTCTCTGACACTCTGTATCACTCTCTGACACTCTCTGACACTCTCCATCACTCTCAGACACCATCTCACACTCGCTGACACTCTCTGGCATTCTATATCACTCTCTGACACTCTCTAACACACTCTGACACTCACAGACACTCTCAGACACTCTCAGACACTCTCTGGCACTCTCTCGCACTCTCTGGCACTCTATATCACTCTCTGACACTCTCTATCTCTCTCTGACACTCCCTGACACTCTCAGACACTCTCTGACACTCTCTGACACCTCAGACATCTCTACAACTCTCTATCACTCTCTGATACTCTCTGATACACTCTGAAACTCTCAGACACTCTCTGACACTCTCTGTCACTCTCCGACACTCTCTGAAACTCTCTGATACACTCTGACACTCTCAGACACTCTCTGACACTCTGCATCACTCTCTGACATTCTCTGACACTCTCTATCACTCTCTGACACTCTCTGATACACTCTGAAACTCTCAGACTGTCTCTGACACTTCTATCACTCTCTGACACACTCTGACACTCTCTATCACTCTCTGACAATCTCTGATACTCTCTGACACTCTCAGACACTCTCAGACAGTCCCTGACACTCTCTGAGACTCACTGACACTCTTACACCCTCTCTGACACACTCTGACACTCTCAGGCACTCTCAGACACTCTCTGACACTCTCTGACACTCTCAGACACTCTCAGACAGTCCCTGACACTCTCTGAGACTCACTGACACTCTCACACCCTCTCTGACACTTTCTGACACTCTCAGACAATCTCTGGGACTCTCTGACACTCTCTATCACTTTCTGATTCTCTCTGACACTCTCAGACACTCTCAGACACTCTCTGACACACTCTGACACTCTCTGACACTCTCTTTCTCTCTCGATCACTCTATGACACTCCCTGACACTCTCAGATTCTATCTGACAATCTCTTTCACTCTCCATCACTCTCTGACACTCTCTGCCACTCTCTGACACCTCAGACATCTCTACCACTCTCTATCACTCTCTGATACTCTCTATCACTCTCTGACACTATCTGATACACTCTGAAACTCTCAGACACTCTCTGACAGTCTCTATCACACTCCGACACTCTCTGAAACTCTCTGATACACTCTGACAATCTCAGACACTCTCTGACACACTGCACCACTCTCTGACACTCTCTGACACTCTCTATCACTCTCTGACCCTCTCTGACACTCTCTGATACCTCAGACATCTCTACCACTCTCTATCACTCTCTGATACACTCTATCACTCTCTGACACTCTCTGATACTCTCTGACACTCTCTGACACTCTCTATCACTCTCCGACACTCTCTGAAACTCTCTGATACACTCTGACACTCTCAGACACTCTCTGACACACTGCATCACTCTCAGACAGTCTCTGACACTTCTATCACTCTCTGACACACTCTGACACTCTCTATCACTCTCTGACAATCTCTGAAACTCTCTGATACACTCTGAAACTCTCTGATACACTCTGAAACTCTCAGACACTCTCTGACACTCTCTATTACACTCTGACACTCTCTGAAACTCTCTGATACACTCTGACACTCTCAGACACTCTCTGACACTCTCGATCACTCTCAGACACCCTCTCACACTCTCTGACACTCTCTGGCATTCTCTGACACTCTCTGGCACTCTCTCGCACTCTCTGACGCTCTATGTCACTCTCTGACACACTCTATCTCTCTCTGAAACTCTCTGAAACTCGCTATCACTCTCAGAGAGTATCAGAGAGTGTCAGAGTGTGTCAGAGAGTGATAGAGAGTGTCAGAGTGTGTCAGAGAGTGAGAGAGTGTGTCTGAGAGTGATAGAGTGTGAAAGAGAGTTTCAGAGAGAGTCTGAGATTGTCAGAGAGTGAAGGAAAGTGTCTGAGAGTATCCGAGAGCGACAGAGAGTGTCAGGGAGTGTCAGAGAGTGTCAGAGAGTGTCAGGGAGTGTCAGAGAGTGTCAGAGAGTGAGAGAGAGTGTCAGAGAGTGAGAGAGAGTGTCATAGAGTGATATAGAGTGCCGGAGAGTGCCAGAGAATGCCAGAGAGTGTCAGAGGGTGTAAGGGAGTGTCATCGAGTGTCAGTGTGTGATCGAGTGTGTCAGAGAGTGATAGCGTGTGAAAGAGAGTGTCAGAGAGAGTCTGAGAGTGTCAGCGAGAGTCAGAGTGTATCCGAGAGCGACAGAGAGTTTCAGAGAGTGTCAGAGAGTGATAGAGAGTATCAGAGAGTGTCAGAGTGTGTCAATCACTCTCTGACACTCTCTGAAACTCTCTGTCGCTCTCGGATACACTCTGACTCTCGCTGACACTCTCAGACTCTCTCTGACACTCTCTTTCACACGCTATCACTCTCTGACACACTCGATCACACACTGACACTCGCTGATACTCCCTTACACCCTCTGACACTCTCTGGCATTCTCTGGCACTCTCCGGCACTCTATATCACTCTCTGACACTCTCTGACACTCTCTATCACTCCCTGACACTCTCTGACACTCTCGATCACTCTCCATCACTCTCCATCACTCTCGATCACTCTCTGACACACTCTGACACTCTCTGACACTCTCAGACACTCTCCATCACTCTATGACACTCTCTCTCACTCTCTGACACTCTCTCTCACTCTCTGACACTCTCTGACACTCCCTGACACTCTCTGTCGCTCTCGGATACTCTCAGACACTTTCCATCACTCTCTGACAATCTCAGACTCTCTCTGAAACTCTCTTTCACACTCTATCACTCTCAGACACACTCTCTCACTCTCTGACACACTCTGACACTCTCCATCACTCTCTGACAATCTCTGACACTCTCTGATATACTCTGACACTCTCACACACTATCACTCTCTGACACTCTCTGACACTCTCAGACACTCTGTTTCGCTCTCGACCACTCGATGACACTCCCTATCACTCCCTGACACTCTCAGATTCTGTCTGACAATCTCTTTCACTCTCCATCACTCTCCATCACTCTCCATCACTCTCTGACACTCTCTGACACTCTCAGACACTCTCAGACACTCTCTGACACTCTCAGTCACTCTCTGACACTCTCAGACACTCTCTGACACCTCAGACATCTCTACCACTCTCTATCACTCTCTGATACTCTCTATCACTCTCTGACACTCTCTGATACACTCTGAAACTCTAACATACTCTCTGACACTCTCTATCACTCTCCAACACTCTCTGAAACTCTCTGATACACTCTGACACTCTCAGACTCTCTCTGACACTCTGCATCACTCTCTGACACTCTCTGATACACTCTGACATTCTCAGTCAGTCTCTGACACTTCTATCACTCTCTGACACACTCTGACACTCTCTATCACTCTCTGACAATCTCTGACACTCTCTGACACTCTCAGACACTCTCAGACACTCCCTGACACTCTCTGAGACTCTCTGACACTCTCACACCCTCTCTGACAGACTCTGACACTCTCAGGCACTCTCAGACACCCTCCATCACTCTCCATCACTCTCCGACACTCTCTCATACTCTCTATCACTCTCTGAAACTCTCAGGCACTCTCTGGGACTCTCTGACACTCTCTATCACTTTCTGACAATCTCTGACACTCTCTGATACACTCTGAAACTCTCAGACAGTCTCTGACACTCTGTATCACTCTCTGACACTCTCTGACACTCTCTATCACTCTCAGACAGCCTCTCACACTCGCTGACACTCTCTGGCATTCTATATCACTCAATGACACTCTCTAACACACTCTGACACTCACAGACACTCTCAGACACTCTCTGACACTCTCTGATACTCTCTATCACTCTCTGACACTCTCTGGCACGCTCTCGCACTCTCTGACACTCTATATCACTCTCTGACACTCTCTATCTCTCTCTGACACTCTCTGAAACTCTCTATCACTCTCTGACACTCTCTGACACTGTCTATAACTCTCTGACACTCTCTGACACCCTCTGACACTCTCTGTCGCTCTCGGAGACACTCTGACACTCACTGACACTCTCAGAATCTCTCTGACAGTCTCTGGCACTATCTATCACTCTCTATCACTCTCTATCACTCTCTGACACTCTCTGACACTCTCGATCACACTCTATCACTCTCCATCACTCTCTGACACACTCTGACACTCTCTGACACTCTCAGACACTCTCAGACACCCTCTCACACTCGCTGACACTCTCTGGCATTCTATATCACTCTCTGACATCTCTAACACACTCTGACACTCACAGACACTCTCAGACACTCTCTGACACTCTCTGATACTCTCTATCACTCTCTGACACTCTCTGGCACGCTCTCACACTCTCTGACACACTCTCTGACACTCTCTAAAACTCTCTATCACTCTCTGACACTCTCTATCACTCCCTGACACTCTCTGACACTCTCTTTCACTCTCCATCACTCTCCATCACTCTCGATCACTCTCCATCACTCTCGATCACTCTCTGACACACTCTGACACTCTCTGACACTCTCAGACACTCTCCATCACTCTATGACACTCTCTATCACTCTCTGACACTCTCTCTCACTCTCTGACACTCTCTGACACTCCCTGACACTCTCTGTCGCTCTCGGATACTCTCAGACATTTTCCATCACTCTCTGACAATCTCAGACTCTCTCTGAAACTCTCTTTCACACTCTATCACTCTCTGACACACTCTCTCACTCTCTGACACACTCTGACACTCTCCATCACTCTCTGACAATCTCTGACACTCTCTGATATACTCTGACACTCTCACACACTATCACTCTCTGACACTCTCTGACACTCTCAGACACTCTGTTTCGCTCTCGACCACTCGATGACACTCCCTATCACTCCCTGACACTCTCAGATTCTGTCTGACAATCTCTTTCACTCTCCATCACTCTCCATCACTCTCCATCACTCTCTGACACTCTCTGACACTCTCAGACACTCACAGACACTCTCTGACACTCTCAGTCACTCTCTGACACTCTCAGACACTCTCTGACACCTCAGACATCTCTACCACTCTCTATCACTCTCTGATACTCTCTATCACTCCCTGACACTCTCTGATACACTCTGAAACTCTAACATACTCTCTGACACTCTCTATCACTCTCCAACACTCTCTGAAACTCTCTGATATACTCTGACACTCTCAGACTCTCTCTCTGACACTCTGCATCACTCTCTGACACTCTCTGACACTCTCTGATACACTCTGACACTCTCAGACAGTCTCTGACACTTCTATCACTCTCTGACACACTCTGACACTCTCTATCACTCTCTGACACTCCCTGACACTCTCTGAGACTCTCTGACACTCTCACACACTCTCTGACAGACTCTGACACTCTCAGGCACTCTCAGACACACTCCATCAATCTCCATCTCTCTCCGACACTCTCTCATACTCTCTATCACTCTCTGAAACTCTCAGGCACTCTCTGGGACTCTCTGACACTCTCTATCACTTTCTGACAATCTCTGACACTCTCTGATACACTCTGAAACTCTCTGACACTCTCTGACACTCTGTATCACTCTCAGACAGCCTCTCACACTCGCTGACACTCTCTGGCATTCTATATCACTCAATGACACTCTCTAACACACTCTGACACTCACAGGCACTCTCAGACACTCTCTGACACTCTCTGACACTCTGTATCACTCTCTGACACTCTCTGACACTCTCTATCACTCTCAGACAGCCTCTCACACTCGCTGACACTCTCTGGCATTCTATATCACTCAATGACACTCTCTGACACTCTCTGACACTCTATATCACTCTCTGACACTCTCTGAAACTCTCTATCACTCTCTGACACTCTCTGTCACTGTCTATAACTCTCTGACACTCTCTGACACCCTCTGACACTCTCTGTCGCTCTCGGAGACACTCTGACACTCGCTGACACTCTCAGACTCTCTCTGACAGTCTCTGGCACGCTCTATCACTCTCTATCACTCTCTATCACTCTCTGACACTCTCTGACACTCTCGATCACACTCTATCGCTCTCTATCCCTCTCTGACACACTCTGACACTCTCTGACACTCTCTGACACTTTCAGACACTCTCAGACACCCTCTCACACTCGCTGACACTCTCTGGCATTCTATATCACTCTCTGACATCTCTAACACACTCTGACACTCACAGACACTCTCAGACACTCTCTGACACTCTCTGACACTCTCTGATACTCTCTATCACTCTCTGACACTCTCTGGCACGCTCTCACACTCTCTGACACTCTCTATCTCTCTCTGACACTCTCTAAATCTCTCTATCACTCTCTGACACACTCTGACACTCTCTGACACTCTCTATAACTCTCTGATACTCTCTGACACTCTCTGACACTCTCTGTCGCTCTCGGATACACTCTGACACTCGCTGACACTCTCAGACTCTCTCTGACACTCTCTGGCACTCTCTATCACTCTCTGACACTCTCTGACACTCTCGATCACTCTCTATCACTCTCTATCACTCTCTGACACACTCTGACACACTCTGACACTCTCTGACACTCTCAGACACTCTCCATCACTGCATGACACTCTCTATCACTCTCTGACACTCTCTCTCACTCTCTGACACTCTCTGACACTCTCTGACACTCCCTGACATTCTCTGTCGCTCTCGGACACTCTCATACACTTTCCATCACTCTCTGACACTCTCAGACCCTCTCTGAAACTCTCTTTCACACTCTATCACTCTCTGACACACTCTCTCACTCTCTGACACACTCTGACACTCTCTATCACTCTTTGACAATCTCTGACACTCTCTGATACACTCTGACACTCTCACACGCTATCACTCTCTGAGACTCACTGGCACTCTCTGACACTCACGGACACTCTCTGACACTCTCAGACACTCTCAGACAGTCTCAGACACTCTCTATCACTCACTGAAACTCTCTACCACGCTTTGACTCTCTCTATCTCTCTCTCTCACTCTCTGGCACTCTCTGACACTCTCGGATACACTCTGACACTCCCTGACTCTCTCTGACACTCTCTTTCAATCTCTGACACTCTCTGACAATCTCAGACACACTCAGACACTCTCTGACACTCTCTATCACCCTCTGACACATTCAGACACTCTCAGGCACTCACTACCACTCTCTAACACTCTCTGACACTCTCTGATACACTCTGACACACCCTGACACTCTCTGACACATTCTGTCACTCTCTGACACTCTCTGACAATCTCAGACACAATCAGAAACTCTCAGACACTCTCTGTCACTCTCTGACACTCTCAGACACTCTCTGACACTTTCAGACACTATCAGACACACTCAGACATTCTCTGGCACTCTCTGGCACTCCCGATCACTCTCTGACACTCTCCGACAATTTCAGACACAATCAGACACTCTCTGGCACTCTCTGGCGCTCTCTATCACTCTCTGGCACACTTTATCACACTCTCACACTCTCTGACACTCTCTGACACTCTATGAATGTTTATATCACTCTCTGACACAATCTATCACTGTCTGACACTGCCTGACAGTCTCAGACTCTGCCTGACACACTCAGACTCTCTCTGACACTCTCTATCACTCTCTGACACTCTCTGAAACTCTCTATCACTCTCTGACACTCTCAGACACTCTCAGACACTCTCAAACACTCTCTGACACTCTCTGACACTCTCTGACGCTCTCAGACACTCTCTCTCATTCTCTCTCGCTCTCTGTCACTCTCTGACACTCTCTATCACTTTCTGACACGGCCTGACACACACTGACACTCTCAGGCACTCTCTGAATGTCTGTATCACTCTCTGAAACTCTCTGACACTAGCAGAAACTCTCTGACACATTCTATCAATTACTGACACTCTCAGACACTCTCAGACATTTTCAGACACTCTCTGACACACCTTATCACACTCCGACACTCTCTGAAACTCTCTGATACACTCTGACACTCTCAGACACTCTCTGACACACTGCATCACTCTCAGACAGTCTCTGACACTTCTATCACTCTCTGACACACTCTGACACTCTCTATCACTCTCTGACAATCTCTGACACTCTCTGATACACTCTGAAGCTCTCAGACACTCTCTGACACTCTCTATGACACTCTGACACTCTCTAAAAACTCTCTGATACACTCTGACACTCTCAGACACTCTCTGACACTCTGTATCACTATCTGACACTCTCTGACACTCTCTATCACTCTCAGACACCCTCTCACACTCTCTGACACACTCTGGCATTCTATATCACTCTCTGACACTCTCTAACACACTCTGACACTCACAGACACTCTCTGACGCTCTCTGATACTCTCTATCACTCTCTGATACTCTCGGACACTCTCAGACACTCTCAGACACTCTCTGACACTCTCTCGCACTCTCTCGCACTCTCTGACACTCTATGTCACTCTCTGACACTCTCTGACATTCTCTATCACTCTCACACACCCTCTCACACTCGCTGACACTCTCTGGCATTCTATATCACTCTCTGACACTCTCTAACACACTCTGACACTCACAGACACTCTCAGACACTCTCTGACACTCTCTGATACTCTCTATCACTCTCTGATACTCTCTGACACTCTCAAACACTCTCTGACACCCTCTGGCACTCTCTCGCACTCTCTGACACTCGATATCACTCTCTGACACTCTCTATCTCTCTCTGACACTCTCTGAAACTCTCTATCACTCTCTGACACATTCTGACACTCTCTGACACTCTCTATAACTCTCTGACACTCTCTGACACTCTCTGTCGCTCTCGGATACACTCTGACACTCGCTGACACTCTCAGACTCTCTCTGACACTCTCTGGCACTCTCTATCACTCTCTGACACTCTCTGACACTCTTGATCACTCTCCATCACTCTCTATCACTCTCTGACACACTCTGACAAACTCTGACACACTCTGACACTCTCAGACACTCTCCATCACTCGATGAAACTCTCTATCACTCTCTGACACTCTCGATCACTCTCTGACACTCTCTGACACTCCCTGACACTCTCTGTCGCTCTCGGACACTCTCAAGACACTTTCCATCACTCTCTGACACTCTCAGACCCTCTCTGAAACTCTCTTTCACACTCTATCACTCTCTGACACACTCTCTCACTCTCTGACACACTCTGACACTCTCTATCACTCTTTGACAATCTCTGACACTCTCTGATACACTCTGACACTCTCACACGCTATCACTCTCTGACACTCACAATCACTCTCTGACACTCACTGGCACTCTCTGACACTCTCAGACACTCACAGACAGTCTCAGACACTCTCTATCACTCACTGAAACTCTCTACCACGCTTTGACTCTCTCTATCTCTCTCTATCACTCTCTGGCACTCTTGGATACACTCTGACACTCCCTGACTCTCTCTGACACTCTCTTTCACTCTCTGACACTCTCTGACAATCTCAGACACATTCAGACACTCTCAGACACTCACTACCACTCTCTACCACTCTCTGACACTCTCTAATACACTCTGACACACCCTGACACTCTCTGACACATTCTCTCACTCTCTGACACTCTCTGGCAATCTCGGACACAATCAGAAACTCTCAGACACTCTCTGTCACTCTCTGACACTCTCTGACACTTTCAGACACTATCAGACACACTCAGACACTCTCTGGCACTCTCTGGCACTCCCTATCACTCTCTGACACTCTCTGACAATCTCAGACACAATCAGACACTCTCTGGCACTCTCTGGCGCTCTCTATCACTCTCTGGCACTCTCCATCACTCTCTCACACTCTCTGACACTCTCTGACACTCTCTGAATGTTTATATCACTCTCTGACACACTCTATCACTGTCTGACACTGCCTGACACTCTCAGACTCTCCCTGACACTCTCCGACTCTCTCTGACTCTCTCTATCACTCTCTGACACTCTCTGAAACTCTCTGTCACTCTCTGACACTCTCAGACACTCACAGACACTCTCTGACACTCTCTATCACTTTCTGACACGGCCTGACACACACTGACACTCTCAGGCACTCTCTGAAAGTCTGTATCACTCTCTGAAACTCTCTGACACTAGCAGACACTCTCTGACACATTCTATCAATTACTGACACTCTCAGACACTCTCAGACATTATCAGACACTCTCTGACACACCTTATCACTCTCCGACACTCTCTGAAACTCTCTGATACACTCTGAAACTCTCAGACACTCTCTGAAACTCTCTATCACACTCTGACATTCTCAGACACTCTCTGACACTCTGTATCACTCTCTGACACTCTCTGACACTCTCTATCACTCTCAGACACACTCTCACACTCTCTGACACTCTCTGGCATTCTATATCACTCTCTGACAATCTCTAACACACTCTGACACTCACAGACACTCTCTGACACTCTCTGATACTCTCTTTCACTCTCTGATACTCTCTGACACTCTCAGACACTCTCTGACACTCTCTGGCACTCTCTCGCACTCTCTGACACTCTATGTCACTCTCTGATACACTCTGACACTCTCAGACACACTCTGACACACTGCATCACTCTCAGACAATCTCTGACACTTGTATCACTCTCTGACACACTCTGACACTGTCTATCACTCTCTGACAATCTCTGACACTCTCTGACACATTCTATCAATTACTGGCACTCTCTCGCACTCTCTGACACTCTATGTCACTCTCTGACACTCTCTATCTCTCTCTGACACTCTCTGAAACTCTCTATCACTCTCTGACACATTCTATCAATTACTGGCACTCTCTCGCACTCTCTGACACTCTCTGACACTCTCTGACACTCTCTGATACACTCTGACACTCTCAGACAGTCTCAGACACTTCTATCATTCTCTGACACTCTCTATCACTCTCTGACAATCTCTGACACTCTCTGATACACTCTGACACTCTCAGACACTCTCTGACACTCTGTATCACTCTCTGACACTCTCTGACACTCTCCATCACTCTCTGACACTCTCTGAAAATCTCTGATACACTCTGACACTCTCAGACACTCTCTGACACTCTGTATCACTCTCTGACACTCTCTATCACTCTCTGACAATCTCTGACACTCTCTGATACACTCTGACACTCTCAGACACTCTCTGACACTCTGTATCACTCTCTGACACTCTCTGACACTCTCTATCACTCTCTGACACTCTCTGAAAATCTCTGATACACTCTGACACTCTCAGACTCTCTCTGACACTCTTTCACACTCGCTGACACTCTCTGGCATTCTATATCACTCTCTGACACTCTCTAACACACTCTGACACTCACAGACACTCTCAGACACTCTCTGACACTCTCTGATACTCTCCATCTCTCTCTGATACTCTCTGACACTCTCTGACACTCTCTGGCACTCTCGCGCTCTCTCTGACACTCTATATCACTCTCTGACACTCTCCATCTCTCTCTGACACTCTCTGAATCTCTCTATCACTCTCTGACACACTCTGACACTCTCTGACACTCTCTATAACTCTCTGACACGCTCTGACACTCTGTCGCTCTCGGATACACTCTGACACTCGCTGACTCTCTCAGACTCTCTCTGACACTCTCTGGCACTCTCTATCACTCTCTGACACTCTCGATCACTCTCTATCACTCTCTGACACACTCTGACACTCTGACACTCTCTGAAACTCTCAGACACTCTCCATCACTCTATGACACTCTCTATAACTCTCTTACACTCTCTATCACTCTCTGACGATCTCTGACACTCCCTGACATTCTCTGTCGCTCTCGGACACTCTCAGACACATTCCATCACTCTCTGACACTCTCTATCACTCTCTGACACTCTCTATCACTCTCTGACACTCTCTATCACTCTCTGACAATCTCTGACACTCCCTGACACTCTCTGACATTCTCTGACACTCTCTATCTCTCTGACACTCTCTGTCACTCTCTGTCACTCTCGGATACACTCTGACACTCGCTGACACTCTCAGACTCTCTCTGACACTCTCTTTCACACGCTATCACTCTCTGACACACTCGATCACACACTGACACTCGCTGACACTCCCTGACACCCTCTGACACTCTCTGGCATTCTCTGGCACTCTCCGGCACTCTATATCACTCTCTGACACTCTCTGACACTCTCTATCACTCTCTGACACTCTCTATCACTCTCTGACACTCTCTATCACTCTCTGACACATACTGACACTCCCTGACACTCTCTGTCGATCTCGGATACTCTCAGACACTTTCCATCAATCTCTGACACTCTCAGACTCTCTCTGAAACTCTGTTTCACACTCTATCACTCTCTGACACACTCTCTCACTCTCTGACACACTCTGACACTCTCTATCACTCTCTGACAATCTCTGACACTCTCTGATACACTCTGACACTCTCACACACTATCACTCACTGACACTCTCTGACACTCTCAGACACTCTCTTTCGCTCTCTACCACTCTATGACACTCCCTATCACTCCCTGACACTCTCAGATTCTGTCTGACAATCTCTTTCACTCTCCATCACTCTCTGACACTCTCTGACACTCTCTGACACCTCAGACATCTCTACCACTCTCTCTGACACACTCTGACACCCTCAGGCACTCTCAGACACCCTCTATCACTCTCCATCACTCTCCGACAGTCTCTCATACTCTCTATCACTCTCTGAAAATCTCAGGCACTCTCTGGGACTCTCTGACACTCTCTATCACTTTCTGACAATCTTTAACACTCTCTGATACACTCTGAAACTCTCAGACAGTCTCTGACACTTCTATAATTCTCTGACACTCTCTATCACTCTCTGACAATCTCTGACACTCTCTGATACACTCTGAAACTCTCAGACACGCTCTGACACTCTCTATCACTCTCTGACACTCTCTGAAAATCTCTGATACACTCTGACACTCTCAGACACTCTCTGACACTCTGTATCACTCTCTGACACTCTCTGACACTCACTATCGCTCTCAGGCACCCTTTCACACTCGCTGACACTCTCTGGCATTCTATATCACTCTCTGACACTCTCTAACACACTCTGACACTCACAGACACTCTCAGACACTCTCTGACACTCTCTGATACTCTCTATCTCTCTCTGATACTCTCTGACACTCTCTGACACTCTCTGGCACGCTCGCGCACTCTCTGACACTCTATATCACTCTCTGACACACTCCATCTCTCTCTGACACTCTCTGAATCTCTCTATCACTCTCTGACACACTCTGACACTCTCTGACACTGTCTATAACTCTCTGACACGCTCTGACACTCTCTGTCGCTCTCGGATACACTCTGACACTCTCTGACACTCTCTGACACTCTCTGACACTCTCGATCACTCTCTATCACTTTCTGACACACTCTGACACTCTCTGACACTCTCTGAAACTCTCAGACACTCTCCATCACTCTATGACACTCTCTATCACTCTATGACACTCTCTATCACTCTCTTACACTCTCTATCACTCTCTGACAATCTCTGACACTCCCTGACACTCTCTGTCGCTCTCGGACACTCTCAGACACATTCCATCACTCTCTGACACTCTCTATCACTCTCTGACACTCTCTATCACTCTCTGACACTCTCTATCACTCTCTGACAATCTCTGACACTCCCTGACACTCAGACTCTAAGACACGCTCTGACACTCTCTGTCGCTCTCGGATACACTCTGACACTCTCTGACACTCTCTGACACTCTCTGACACTCTCGATCACTCTCTATCACTTTCTGACACACTCTGACACTCTCTGACACTCTCTGAAACTCTCAGACACTCTCCATCACTCTATGACACTCTCTATCACTCTATGACACTCTCTATCACTCTCTTACACTCTCTATCACTCTCTGACAATCTCTGACACTCCCTGACACTCTCTGTCGCTCTCGGACACTCTCAGACACTTTCCATCACTCTCTGACACTCTCAGACCCTCTCTGAAACTCTCTTTCACACTCTATCACTCTCTGACACACTCTCTCACTCTCTGACACACTGTGACACTCTCTATCACTCTTTGACAAACTTTGACACTCTCTGATACACTCTGACACTCTCAAGACTCTCTGACACTCACTGACACTCTCTGACACTCTCAGACACTCTCAGACAGTCTCAGACACTCTCTATCACTTACTGAAATGCTCTACTACGTGTTGACTCTATCTATCTCTCTCTATCTCTCTCTATCACTCTCTGGCACTCTCTGACACTCTCGGATACACTCTGACACTCCCTGACTCACTCTGACACTCTCTTTCACTCTCTGATACTCTCTGACAATCTCAGGCACACTCAGACACTCTCTGACACTCTCTATCACTCTCTGACAATCTCTGACACAGACAGACACTCTCAGACACTCACTACCACTCTCTACCACTCTCTACCACTCTCTGACACTCTCTGATACACTCTGACACACCCTGACACTCTCTGACACATTCTGTCACTCTCTGACACTCTCTGACAATCTCAGACACAATCAGAAACTCTCAGAAACTCTCAGACACTCTCTGTAACTCTCTGACACTCTCTGAAACTTTCAGACACTCTCAGACACACTCAGACACTCTCTGGGACTCTCTGGCACTCCCTATCACTCTCTGACACTCTCTGACAATCTCAGACACAATCAGACACTCTATGGCACTCTCTGGCGCTCTCTATCACTCTCTGGCACTCTCTATCACTCTCTCACACTCTCTGACACTCTCTGAATGTTTATATCACTCTCTGACACGCTCTATCACTGTCTGACACTGACTGAAACTCTCAGACTCTCCCTGACACTCTCAGACTCTCTCTGACTCTCTCTATCACTCTCTGACACTCTCTGACACTCTCAGACACTCTCCATCACTCTCTGACACTCTCTATCACTCTCTGACACTCTCTATCACTCTCTGACAATCTCTGACACTCCCTGACACTCTCTGTCGCTCTCGGACGCTCTCAGACACTTTCCGTCACTCTCTGACATTCTCTATCACTCTCTGACACTCTCTATCACTCTCTGACAATCTCTGACAATCTCTGACACTCCCTGACACTCTCTGTCGCTCTCGGACACTCTCAGACACTTTCCATCACTCTCTGACACTCTCAGACCCTCTCTGAAACTCTCTTTCACACTCCATCACTCTCTGACACACTCTCTCACTCTCTGACACACTCTGACACTCTCTCTCACTCTTTGACAATCTCTGACACTCTCAATCACTCTCTGACACTCACTGACACTCTCTGACGCTCTCAGACACTCTCAGACAGTCTCAGACACTCTCTATCACTCACTGAAACTCTTAACCACGTTTTGACTATCTCTATCTCTCTCTATCTCTCTCTATCACTCTCTGGCACTCTCTGACACTCTCGGATACACCCTGACACTCCCTGACTCTCTCTGACACTCTCTTTCACTCTCTGACACTCTCTGACAATCTCAGACACACTCAGAAACTCTCTGACACTCTATATCACTCTCTGACACTCTCTGACACATTCAGACACTCTCAGACACTCACTACCACTCTCTACCACTCTCTGACATTCTCTGATACACCCTGACACTCTCTGACACATTCTCTCACTCTCTGACACTCTCTGACAATCTCAGACACAATCAGAAAATCTCAGACACTCTCTGTCACTCTCTGACACTATCTGACTCTTTCAGACACTCTCTGACACACTCAGACATTCTCTGGCACTCTCTGACACTCTCTATCACTCTCTGACAATCTCAGACACAATCAGACACTCTCTGGCTCTCTCTGGCGCTCTCTATCACTCTCTGGCACTCTCTATCACTCTCTCACACTCTCTCACACTCTCTGACACTCTCTGAATGTTTATATCACTCTCTGACTCTCTCTATCACTCTCTGACACTCTCTGACAATCTCTGTCACTCTCTGACACTCTCAGACACTCTCAGACACTCTCAGACACTCTCTGACGCTCTCAGACACTCTCTCTCACTCTCTATCACTCTCTCACTCTCTATCACTCTCTGACACTCTCTATCACTTTCTGACACTGCCTGACACACACTGACACTCTCAGGCACTCTCTGAAAGTCTCTATCACTCTCTGAAACTCTCTGACACTCGCAGACACTCTCTGACACATTCTATCAATTACTGACACTCTCAGACACACTCAGACATTTTCAGAAACTCTCTGACACACTCGATCACTCTATGACACTCGCTGACACTCTCTATCACTCTCTGACAATCTCTGACACTCTCTGATACTCTCTGACACTCTCTGACACTCTCTGACACTCTCTATCACTCTCTGACACTCTCTGACACTCTCTGATACACTCTGACACTCTCAGACAGATTCTGACACTTCTATCACTCTCTGACACTCTCTGTCACTCTCTGACAATCTCTGACTCTCTCTGATACACTCTGAAACTCTCAGACACTCTCTGACACTCTCTATCACTCTCTGACACTCTCTGAAAATCTCTGATACACTCTGACACTCTCAGACACTCTCTGACACTCTGTATCACTCTCTGACACTCTCTGACAATCTCCATCACTCTCTGACAATCTCTGACACTCTCTGATACACTCTGAAACTCTCAGACACTCTCTGACACTCTCTATCACTCTCTGACACTCTCTGAAAATCTCTGATACACGCTGACACTCACAGACACTCTCAGACACCCTCTGACACTCTCTGATACCCTCTATCACTCTCTGATACTCTCTGACACTCTCAGGCACTCTCTGACACTCTCTGGCACTCTCTCGCACTCTCTATCACTCTCTGACACTCTCTGACACTCTCTGTCGCTCTCGGATACACTCTGACACTCGCTGACACTCTCAGACTCTCTCTGACACTCTCTTACACAAGCTATCACTCTCTGACACACTCTGTCACACACTGACACTCGCTGAAACTC
This sequence comes from Heterodontus francisci, assembly GCF_036365525.1. Lineage (NCBI taxonomy): Eukaryota > Metazoa > Chordata > Chondrichthyes > Heterodontiformes > Heterodontidae > Heterodontus > Heterodontus francisci. Next base: position 15,884,120 of record NC_090405.1, read on the forward strand.
CCTTACACCCTCTGACACTCTCTGGCACTCTCTGGCACTCTCCGGCACTCTATGTCACTCTCTGACACTCTCTGACACTCTCATCGCTCTCTGACACACTCTGACACTCTCGATCACTCTCTATCACTCTCTATCACTCTCTGACACACTCTGTCGCTCTCGGACACTCTCAGACACTTTCCATCACTCTCTGACACTCTCAGACTCTCTCTGAAACTCTCTTTCACACTCTATCACTCTCTGACACACTCTCTCACTCTCTGACACACTCTGACACTCTCTATCACTCTTTGACAATCTCTGACACTCTCTGATACACTCTGACACACTCACACACTATCACTCTCTGACACTCTCTATCACTCTCTGACACTCATTGACACTCTCTGACACTCTCAGACACTCTCAGACAGTCTCAGACACTCTCCATCACTCTCTGATACTCTCTACCACGCTTTGACTCTCTCTAACTCTCTCTATCACTCTCTGGCACTCTCTGACACTCTCGGATACACTCTGACACTCCCTGACTCTCTCTGACACTCTCTTTCACTCTCTGACACTCTCTGGCAATCTCAGATACACTCAGACACTCTCTGACACTCTCTATCACTCTCTGACACTCTCTGACACATTCAGACACTCTGAGACACTCACTACCACTCTCTACCACTCTCTGACACTCTCTAATACACTCTGACACACCCTGACACTCTCTGACACATTCTGTCACTCTCTGACACTCTCTGACAATCTCAGACACAATCAGAAACTCTCAGATATTCTCTGTCACTCTCTGACACTCTATGACGCTTTCAGACACTCTCAGACACACTCAGACACTCTCTGGCACTCTCTGGCACTCTCTATCACTCTCTGGCACTCTCTGACAATCTCAGACACAATCAGACACTCTCTGGCGCTCTCTGGCGCTCTCTATCACTCTCTGGCACTCTCTATCACTCTCTCACACTCTCTCACACTTTCTGACACTCTCTGAATGTTGATATCACTCTCTGACACACTCTATCACTGTCTGACACTGCCTGACACTCTCAGACACTCCCTGACAATCTCAGACTCTCTCTGACTCTCTCCATCACTCTCTATCACTCTCTGACACTCTCTGACACTCTCTGTCACTCTCTGACACTCTCAGACACTCTCAGACACTCTCTGACACTCTCTGACACTCTCTGACGCTCTCAGACACTCTCTCTCACTCTCTATCACTCTCTATCACTTTCTGACACTGCATGACACACACTGACACTCTCAGGCACTCTCTGAAAGTCTCTATCACTCTCCGAAACTCTCTGACACTCGCAGACACTCTCTGACACATTCTATCAATTACTGACACTCTCAGACACTCTCAGACATTTTCAGACACTCTCTGTCACTCTCTGACACTCTCAGACACTCTCAGACACTCTCTGACACTCTCTGACACTCTCTGACGCTCTCAGACACTCTCTATCACTCTCTGACACTCTCTGACACTCTCTGATACACTCTGACACTCTCAGACAGTCTCTGACACATCTATAGCTCTCTGACACTCTCTATCACTCTCTGACAAACTCTGACACTCTCTGATACACTCAGAAACTCTCAGACACTCTCTGACACTCTCTACCACTCTCTATCACTCTCTGACAATCTCTGACACTCTCTGATACACTCTGAAACTCTCAGACACTCTCTGACACTCTCTATCACTCTATATCACTCTCTGATAATCTCTGATACACTCTGACACTCACAGACACTCTCAGACACTCTCTGACACTCTCTGATACCCTCTATCACTCTCTGATACTCTCTGACACTCTCAGGCAATCTCTGACACTCTCTGGCACTCTCTCGCACTCTCTGACACTCTATATCACTCTCTGACACTCTCTGAAAATCTCTATCACTCTCTGACACTCTCTGACACTCTCTGACACTCTCTATCACTCTCTGACACTCTCTGACACTCTCTGTCGCTCTCGGATACACTCTGACACTCGCTGACACTCTCAGACTCTCTCTGACACTCTCTTACACACGCTATCACTCTCTGACACACTCTGTCACACACTGACACTCGCTGACACTCGCTGACACTCCCTTACACACTCTGACACTCTCTGACACTCTCGATCACTCTCTATCGCTCTCTATCACACTTTGACACTCCCTGGCACTCTCTGGCACTCTCCGGCACTCTCTATCACGCTCTGACACACTCTATCACTCTCTGACACTCACTGAAACACTCTGACACTCTCAGACACTCTCTGACACTCACTGAAACACTCTCTATCACTCTCTGAAACTCTCTACCACGCTTTGACTCTCTCTATCTATCTCTATCACACTCTGGAACTCTCTGACACTCACAGATACACTCTGACACTCCCTGACACTCTCTGACACTCTCTGACGCTCTCAGACACTCTCTCTCTCACTCTCTATCACTCTCTATCACTCTCTATCACTCTCTGACGCTCTCTATCACTTTCTGACACTGCCTGACACACACTGACACTCTCAGGCACTCTCTGAAAGTCTCTATCACTCTCTGCAACTCTCTGACACTCGCAGACACTCTCTGACACATTTTATCAATTACTTACACTCTCAGACACTCTCAGACATTTTCAGACACTCTCTGACACACTCTATCGCTCTATGACACTCTCTGACACTATCTGTCACTCTCTGACAATCTCTGACACTATCTGATACACTCTGACACTCTCAGACACTCTCTATCACGCTCTGACACACTCTATCACTCTCTGACACTCACTGAAACACTCTGACACTCTCAGACACTCTCAGACAGTCTCAGACACTCTCAGTCACTCTCTGAAACTCTCTACCACGCTTTGACTCTCTCTATCTATCTCTATCACACTCTGGAACTCTCTGACACTCACAGATACACTCTGACACTCCCTGACACTCCCTGACACTCTCTTTCACTCTCTGACACTCTGTGACAATCTCAGACACAATCAGAAACACACAGACACTCTATGTCACTCTCTGACACTCTGTGACACTTTCAGACACTCTCAGACACTCTCAGACACTTTCTATCACTCTTTGACACACTCTGCCACCATCTGGCTCTCTCTGGCACTCTCTATCACTCTCTGGCACTCTCTATCACTCTTTCTCACTCTCTGACACTCTCTGACACATTCTGACACTCTCTGACACACTCTGAATGTTTATATCACTCTCTGACTCACTCTATCAATGTCTGACACTCCCTGACACTATCAGACTCTCTCTGACTCTGTCTATCACTCTCTGACACTCTCTGACACTCTCTGACAATCTCGGACACTCTCAGACATTCTCTGACACTCTCTAACGCTCTCAGACACTCTCTATCACTCTCTATCAGTCTCTGACACTCTCTGTCACTTTCTGACACTGCCTGACACACACTGACACTCTCAGGCACTTTCTGAAAGTCTCTATCACTCTCTATAACTCTTTGACACTCTCTGACAATCTCAGGCACTCTCTGACACTTTCTAACACTCTCTGAATCTATCAGACACTTTTTATCACTCTCCGACACACTCTGACACTCTCTGACACTTTCTATCACTCTCTGACACTCTCAGACACTCTCAGACACATTCTATCTCTCTTTGACACTCTCTGACACTCTCAGAGACTCTCAGGCACTCTCAGACGCTCTCTATCACTCTCTGCCACTGTTTGACACTCTCTGACACTCTCAGACACTCTCAGACACTCCCTGACACTCTCAGACACTTTCTATCACTCTCCGACACTCTCTCATCCTCTCTGTCACTCTGTGACACTCTCAGACACTGTCTGGGACTCTCTGACACTCTCTATCACTTTCTGACACTCTCTGACTCTGGCTGACTCTCTCTGACATTCTCAGACACTCTCAGACACTCTCAGACACTCTCTGACACACTCTGACACACTCTGAATCTATCAGACACTTTTTATCACTCTCCGACACACTCTGACACTCTCTGACACTTTCTATCACTCTCTGACACTCTCAGACACTCTCAGACACATTCTATCTCTCTTTGACACTCTCTGACACTCTCAGAGACTCTCAGGCACTCTCAGACGCACTCTATCACTCTCTGCCACTGTTTGACACTCTCTGACACTCTCAGACACTCTCAGACACTCCCTGACACTCTCAGACACTTTCTATCACTCTCCGACACTCTCTCATCCTCTCTGTCACTCTGTGACACTCTCAGACACTGTCTGGGACTCTCTGACACTCTCTATCACTTTCTGACACTCTCTGACTCTGGCTGACTCTCTCTGACATTCTCAGACACTCTCAGACACTCTCAGACACTCTCTGACACACTCTGACACACTCTGACACTCTCTGACACTCTCAGACACTCTCTTTCGCTCTCTTTCACTCTATGACACTCCCTATCACTCCCTGACACTCTCAGATTCTGTCTGACAATCTCTTTCACTCTCCATCACTCTCTGACACTCTCTGACACTCTCAGATACTCTCTGACACTCTCTGACACCTCAGACATCTCTACCACTCTCTATCACTCTCTGATACTCTCTATCACTCTCCGGCACTCTCTGAAACTCTCTGATACACTCTGACACTCTCAGACACTCTCTGACACTCTGCATCACTCTCTGACACTCTCTATCGCTCTCTGACACTCTCTGACACTCTCTGATGCTCTCTGACACTCTCTATCACTCTCTGACAATCTCTGACACTCTCTGATACACTCTGAAACTCTCAGACACTCTCTGACACTCTCTATCACTCTCTGACACTCTCTGAAACTCTCTGATACACTGTGACACTCTCAGACACTCTCTGACACTCTCTATCACTCTCTGACACTCTCTGAAACTCTCTCATACACTCTGACACTCTCAAACACTCTCTGACAATCTCTGACACTCTCTGACACTCTCTGATACACTCTGAAACTCTCAGACACTCTCTGACACTCTCTATCACTCTCTGACACTCTCTGAAACTCTCTGATACACTGTGACACTCTCAGACACTCTCTGACTCTCTGTATCACTCTCTGACACACTCTGAATCTCTCTATCACTCTCTGACAATCTCTGACACTCTCTGACACTCTCAGACACTCTCAGACAGTCTCAGACACTCTCTATCACTCTCTGAAACAATCTACCACGCATTGACACCCTCTATCTCTCTCTATCACTCTTTATCACTCTCTATCACTCTCTGACACTCTCTGACACTTTCCGACACTCTCAGGCAATCTCCACCACTCTCTATCACTCACTCACACTCTCTGATACACTCTGACACTCCCTGACACTCTCTGACACTCTCCATCACTCTCTGAAACTCTCTGACAATCTCAGACACAATCTGACACTCTCTATGCCTCTCTGACACTCTCTGACACTTTCAGACACTCTCAGACACACTCATACACTCTCTGGCACTCTCTGGCACTCTCTATCGCTCTCTGGCACTCTCTATCAATCTCTGACACTCTCTGACACTCTCTGACGCTTTCAGACTGTCCATGTCACTCTCAGACTTTCTCTGACTCTCTCTATCACTCTCTGACACTCTCTGACTCTCTCTGACACTCACTGAAACACTCTGACACCCTCAGACACTCTCTGACACTCACTGAAACACTCTCTATCACTCTCTGAAACTCTCTACCACGCTTTGACTCTCTCTATCTATCTCTATCACACTCTGGAACTCTCTGACACTCACAGATACACTCTGACACTCCCTGACACTCTCTGACACTCTCTGACGCTCTCAGACACTCTCTCTCTCACTCTCTATCACTCTCTATCACTCTCTATCACTCTCTGACGCTCTCTATCACTTTCTGACACTGCCTGACACACACTGACACTCTCAGGCACTCTCTGAAAGTCTCTATCACTCTCTGAAACTCTCTGACACTCGCAGACACTCTCTGACACATTTTATCAATTACTTACACTCTCAGACACTCTCAGACATTTTCAGACATTCTCTGACACACTCTATCACTCTATGACACTCTCTGACACTCTCTGTCACTCTCTGACAATCTCTGACACTATCTGATACACTCTGACACTCTCAGACACTCTCTATCACACTCTGACACACTCTATCACTCTCTGACACTCACTGAAACACTCTGACACTCTCAGACACTCTCAGACAGTCTCAGACACTCTCTGTCACTCTCTGAAACTCTCTACCACGCTTTGACTCTCTCTATCTATCTCTATCACACTCTGGAACTCTCTGACACTCACAGATACACTCTGACACTCCCTGACACTCTCTTTCACTCTCTGACACTCTCTGACAATCTCAGACACAATCAGAAACACACAGACACTCTATGTCACTCTCTGACACTCTGTGACACTTTCAGACACTCTCAGACACTCTCAGACACTTTCTATCACTCTTTGACACACTCTGCCACTCTCTGGCTCTCTCTGGCACTCTCTATCACTCTCTGGCACTCTCTATCACTCTTTCTCACTCTCTGACACTCTCTGACACATTCTGACACTCTCTGACACACTCTGAATGTTTATATCACTCTCTGACTCACTCTATCAATGTCTGACACTCCCTGACACTATCAGACTCTCTCTGACTCTGTCTATCACTCTCTGACACTCTCTGACACTCTCTGACAATCTCGGACACTCTCAGACATTCTCTGACACTCTCTAACGCTCTCAGACACTCTCTATCACTCTCTATCAGTCTCTGACACTCTCTGTCACTTTCTGACACTGCCTGACACACACTGACACTCTCAGGCACTTTCTGAAAGTCTCTATCACTCTTTATAACTCTTTGACACTCTCTGACAATCTCAGGCACTCTCTGACACTTTCTAACACTCTCTGAATCTATCAGACACTTTTTATCACTCTCCGACACACTCTGACACTCTCTGGCACTTTCTATCACTCTCTGACACTCTCAGGCACTCTCAGACACATTCTATCTCTCTTTGACACTCTCTGACACTCTCTGACACTCTCAGAGACTCTCAGGCACTCTCAGACGCTCTCTATCACTCTCTGCCACTGTTTGACACTCTCTGACACTCACAGACACTCTCAGACACTCCCTGACACTCTCAGACACTTTCTATCACTCTCCGACACTCTCTCATCCTCTCTGTCACTCTGTGACACTCTCAGACACTGTCTGGGACTCTCTGACACTCTCTATCACTTTCTGACACTCTCTGACTCTGGCTGACTCTCTCTGACATTCTCAGACACTCTCAGACACTCTCTGACACACTCTGACACTCTCTGACACTCTCAGACACTCTCTTTCGCTCTCTTTCACTCTATGACACTCCCTATCACTCCCTGACACTCTCAGATTCTGTCTGACAATCTCTTTCACTCTCCATCACTCTCTGGCACTCTCTGACACTCTCAGATACTCTCTGACACTCTCTGACACCTCAGACATCTCTACCACTCTCTATCACTCTCTGATACTCTCTATCACTCTCCGGCACTCTCTGAAACTCTCTGATACACTCTGACACTCTCAGACACTCTCTGCACTCTGCATCACTCTCTGACACTCTCTGACACTCTCTATCACTCTCTGACACTCTCTGACACTCTCTGATGCACTCTGACACTCTCTATCACTCTCTGACAATCTCTGACACTCTCTGATACACTCTGAAACTCTCAGACACTCTCTGACACTCTCTATCACTCTCTGACACTCTCTGAAACTCTCTGATACACTGTGACACTCTCAGACACTCTCTGACTCTCTGTATCACTCTCTGACTCTCTCTGACACTCTCTATCACTCTCTGACAATCTCTGACACTCTCTGATACACTCTGAAACTCTCAGAAACTCTCTGACACTCTCTATCACTCTCTGACACTCTCTGAAACTCTCTGATACACTGTGACACTCTCAGACACTCTCTGACTCTCTGTATCACTCTCTGACACTCTCTGACACTCTCTATCACTCTCTGACACTCTCTGAAACTCTCTCATACACTCTGACACTCTCAAACACTCTCTGACACTTATATCATTCTCTGACACACTCTGAAACTCTCTATCACTCTCTGACAATCTCTGACACTCTCTGACACTCTCAGACACTCTCAGACAGTCTCAGACACTCTCTATCACTCTCTGAAACAATCTACCACGCATTGACACCCTCTATCTCTCTCTATCACTCTTTATCACTCTCTATCACTCTCTGACACTCTCTGACACTTTCCGACACTCTCAGGCAATCTCTACCACTCTCTATCACTCACTGACACTCTCTGATACACTCTGACACTCCCTGACACTCTCTGACACTCTCCATCACTCTCTGAAACTCTCTGACAATCTCAGACACAATCTGACACTCTCTATGCCTCTCTGACACTCTCTGACACTTTCAGACACTCTCAGACACACTCATACACTCTCTGGCACTCTCTGGCACTCTCTATCGCTCTCTGGCACTCTCTATCAATCTCTGACACTCTCTGACACTCTCTGACGCTTTCAGACTGTCCATGTAACTCTCAGACTCTCTCTGACTCTCTCTATCACTCTCTGACACTCTCTGACTCTCTCAGACACTCTCTGACACTCTCTATCACTCTCTGACACTCTATATCACCTTCTGACACTGCCTGACACACACTGACACTCTCAGGCACTCTCTGAAACTCTCTATCACTCTCTGAAACTCTCTGACACTCTCAGACACTCCCTGACACTCTCAGACACTTTCCATCACTCTCTGACACACTCTGACACTCTCTGGCACTCTCAGACACTCTCTATCACTCTCCATCACTCTCCGACACTCTCTCACACTCTCTATCACTCTCTGACACTCTCAGACACTGTCTGGGACTCTCTGACACTCTCTATCACTTTCTGACACTCTCTGTCTCTGTCTGACTCTCTATGACATTTTCAGACACTCTCAGACACTCTCTGACACACTCTGACACTCTCTGACACTCTCAGACACTCTCTTTCGCTCTCTTTCACTCTATGACACTCCCTATCACTCCCTGACACTCTCAGATTCTGTCTGACAATCTCTTTCACTCTCCATCACTCTCTGACACTCTCTGACACTCTCAGATACTCTCTGACACTCTCTGACACCTCAGACATCTCTACCACTCTCTATCACTCTCTGATACTCTCTATCGCTCTCCGGCACTCTCTGAAACTCTCTGATACACTCTGACACTCTCAGACACTCTCTGGCACTCTGCATCACTCTCTGACACTCTCTGACACTCTCTATCACTCTCTGACACTCTCTGACACTCTCTGATACACTTTGACACTCTCTGACACTTCTATCACTCTCTGACACACTCTGACACTCTCTATCACTCTCTGACAATCTCTGACACTCTCTGATACACTCTGAAACTCTCAGACACTCTTTGACTCTCTCTATCACTCTCTGACACTCTCTGAAACTCTCTGATACACTGTAACACTCTCAGACACGCTCTGACACTCTGTATCACTCTCTGACACCCTCTGACACTCTCTATCACTCTCTGACACTCTCAAAAACTCTCTGACACTCTCTGAAACTCTCTGATACACTGTGACACTCTCAGACACTCTCTGACACTCTGTATCACTCTCTGACACACTCTGAAACTCTCTATCACTCTCTGACAATCTCTGACACTCTCTGACACTCTCTGACACTTTCAGACTGTCCATGTCACTCTCAGACTCTCTCTGACTCTCTCTATCACTCTCTGACACTCTCTGACTCTCTCAGACACTCTCTGACACTCTCTATCACTCTCTGACACTCTATATCACTTTCTGACACTGCCTGACACACACTGACACTCTCAGGCACTCTCTGAAACTCTCTATCACTTTCTGAAACTCTCTGACACTCGCAGACACTCTCTGACACTTTTTATCACTTTCTGACACTCTCAGACACTCTCTGTCATTTTCTATCACTCTCTGACACTGTTTGATACTCTCTGACACTCTCAGACACTCTCAGACACTCTCTGACACTTTCTGTCACTCGCTGACAGTCTCTGACACTCTCAGAGACTCTCAGACAGTCTCAGACACTTTCTATCACTCTCTGACACTGTCTGACAATCTCTGACACTCTCAGACACTCACTTTCACTCTCTATCCCTCTATGACATTCCCTATCTCTCCCTTACTCTCTCAGATTCCCTATGACAATCTCTTTCATTCTCCATCACTCTCAGACACTCTCAGACACTCTCAGACTATCTCAGATACTCTCAGACACTCTCAGACACTCTCTATCACTCTCTGACACACTCTGACACTGTCTACCACTCTTTGACACTCTCTGACACTCACTATCACTCTCTATCACTCTCTGGCGCACTCTGACACTCTCTGGCACTCTCAGACACTCTCTATCACTCTCCATCACTCTGACACACTCTGACAGTCTCTGACACTCTCAGACAGTCTCAGACACTCTCTATCACTCGATATCACTCTCTGACACTATCTATCACTCTATGAAACTGTCTGACACTCTCTATCACTCTCTATCACTCTCTGGCACACTCTGACTCTCTCTGACACTCTCAGACACTCACTTTCACTCTCTATCCCTCTATGACATTCCCTATCTCTCCCTTACTCTCTCAGATTCCCTATGACAATCTCTTTCATTCTCCATCACTCTCAGACACTCTCAGACACTCTCAGACTATCTCAGATACTCTCAGACACTCTCAGACACTCTCTATCACTCTCTGACACACTCTGACACTGTCTACCACTCTTTGACACCCTCTGACACTCAGTATCACTCTCTATCACTCTCTGGAGCACTCTGACACTCTCTGGCACTCTCAGACACTCTCTATCACTCTCCATCACTCTGACACACTCTGACAGTCTCTGACACTCTCAGACAGTCTCAGACACTCTCTATCACTCTCAGACACTCTCTATCGCTCTCTATCACTCTCTGACACTCTCTGACACTCTCTGACACTCTCTGACACTCTCTATCAATCTCTGACACTCTCAGACACTCTCTGTCACCCACTGACACTCTCTATCACTCTCTGACACATTCTGACACACTCAGACACTCTATCACTCTCTATCACTCTCTGTTACTCTCTGACACACTCTGACACTCTCTGACATTCTCTGACAATCTCTGACACTCTCTATCACTCTCTGAAACACTCCGTCACTCACAGACACTCTCAGACACTCTCGATCACTCTCTGACATTCTCTATCACTCTCTGACACTCAAGGACTGTCAAAGACACTCTCCATCACTCTCTGACACTCTCTGGCTCTCTCTGACTCTCTCAGACACTCTGTGACACTTTCTTTCACTCTCTGAAACTCTCAGACACTCTCTGACAATTTATATCACACTCTGACACTCTCTGACACTCTCAGAGACTCTCAGACAGTCTCAGACACTTTCTATCACTCTCTGACACTGTCTGACAATCTCTGACACTCTCAGACACTCTCATTCACTCGCTATCCCTCCATGACACTCCCGATCAGTCCCTAACAATCTCAGATTCTCTATGACACTCTCTTTCACTCTCCATCAATCTCTGACACTGTCAGACACTCTCTGACACTGTTTGATACTCTCTGACACTCTCAGACACTCTCAGACACTCTCTGACACTTTCTGTCACTCGCTGACAGTCTCTGACACTCTCAGAGACTCTCAGACAGTCTCAGACACTTTCTATCACTCTCTGACACTGTCTGACAATCTCTGACACTCTCAGACACTCACTTTCACTCTCTATCCCTCTATGACATTCCCTATCTCTCCCTTACTCTCTCAGATTCCCTATGACAATCTCTTTCATTCTCCATCACTCTCAGACACTCTCAGACACTCTCAGACTATCTCAGATACTCTCAGACACTCTCAGACACTCTCTATCACTCTCTGACACACTCTGACACTGTCTACCACTCTTTGACACTCTCTGACACTCACTATCACTCTCTATCACTCTCTGGCGCACTCTGACACTCTCTGGCACTCTCAGACACTCTCTATCACTCTCCATCACTCTGACACACTCTGACAGTCTCTGACACTCTCAGACAGTCTCAGACACTCTCTATCACTCGATATCACTCTCTGACACTATCTATCACTCTATGAAACTGTCTGACACTCTCTATCACTCTCTATCACTCTCTGGCACACTCTGACTCTCTCTGACACTCTCAGACACTCACTTTCACTCTCTATCCCTCTATGACATTCCCTATCTCTCCCTTACTCTCTCAGATTCCCTATGACAATCTCTTTCATTCTCCATCACTCTCAGACACTCTCAGACACTCTCAGACTATCTCAGATACTCTCAGACACTCTCAGACACTCTCTATCACTCTCTGACACACTCTGACACTGTCTACCACTCTTTGACACCCTCTGACACTCAGTATCACTCTCTATCACTCTCTGGAGCACTCTGACACTCTCTGGCACTCTCAGACACTCTCTATCACTCTCCATCACTCTGACACACTCTGACAGTCTCTGACACTCTCAGACAGTCTCAGACACTCTCTATCACTCTCAGACACTCTCTATCGCTCTCTATCACTCTCTGACACTCTCTGACACTCTCTGACACTCTCTATCAATCTCTGACACTCTCAGACACTCTCTGTCACCCACTGACACTCTCTATCACTCTCTGACACATTCTGACACACTCAGACACTCTATCACTCTCTATCACTCTCTGTTACTCTCTGACACACTCTGACACTCTCTGACATTCTCTGACAATCTCTGACACTCTCTATCACTCTCTGAAACACTCCGTCACTCACAGACACTCTCAGACACTCTCGATCACTCTCTGACATTCTCTATCACTCTCTGACACTCAAGGACTGTCAAAGACACTCTCCATCACTCTCTGACACTCTCTGGCTCTCTCTGACTCTCTCAGACACTCTGTGACACTTTCTTTCACTCTCTGAAACTCTCAGACACTCTCTGACAATTTATATCACACTCTGACACTCTCTGACACTCTCAGAGACTCTCAGACAGTCTCAGACACTTTCTATCACTCTCTGACACTGTCTGACAATCTCTGACACTCTCAGACACTCTCATTCACTCGCTATCCCTCCATGACACTCCCGATCAGTCCCTAACAATCTCAGATTCTCTATGACACTCTCTTTCACTCTCCATCAATCTCTGACACTGTCAGACACTCTCTGACACTCTCAGACACTCTTGGACACTCTCAGACTCTCTCAGACACTCTCAGACACACTCTATCACTCGATATCACTCTCTGACACTCTCTGACACTATCTATCACTCTATGAAACTGTCTGACACTCTCTATCACTCTCTTTCACTCTCTGGCACACTCTGACTCTCTCTGGCACACTCGGACTCTCTCTGACACACTCTGACACTCTCTAACACTCTCTGACACTCTCTGACACTTTCCGACACTCTCAGACACTCTCTACCACTCTCCATCAATCTCTGACACTCGCTGACACTCTCTGATAAACTCTGACACTCACTGACACTCTCTGACACTATCTACCACTCACCATCACTCTCTGACACTCTCTGACAATCTCAGACACTCTCTGACACTCTCTATGACTCTCTGACACTCTCTGACACTTTCAGACACTCTCAGAAACACTCATACACTCTCTGGCACTCTCTGTCACTCTCTATCACTCTCTGACTCTCTCTGACACTCTCAGACACTCTCTGACTCTCTCAGACCCTCTCAGACACTTTCTGTCACTCGCTGACAGTCTCTGACACTCTCAGAGACTCTCAGACAGTCTCAGACACTTTCTATCACTCTCTGACACTCTCAGACACTCTCTGTCACTTTCTATCACTCTCTGACACTGTTTGACACTCTCTGACACTCTCAGACACTCTCAGACACTTTCTGTCACTCGCTGACAGTCTCTGACACTCTCAGAGACTCTCAGACAGTCTCAGACACTTTCTATCACTCTCTGACACTGTTTGACAATCTCTGACACTCTCAGACACTCACTTTCACTCTCTATCCCTCTATGACACTCCCTATCTCTCCCTTACACTCTCAGATTCCCTATGACCATCTCGTTCACTATCCATCACTCTCAGACACTCTCAGACACTCTCAGACACTCTCAGACACTCTCTGACACTCTCAGACTATCTCAGATACTCGCAGACACTCTCCATCACTCTCTATCACTCTCTGACACACTCTGACACTGTCTATCACTCTTTGACACTCTCTGACACTCACTATCACTCTCTATCACTCTCTATCACTCTCTGGCGCACTCTGACACTCTCTGGCACTCTCAGACACTCTCTATCACTCTCTATCACTCTGACTGTCTCTGACACTCTCAGACAGTCTCAGACACTCTCTATCACTCTCAGACACTCTCTATCGCTCTCTATCACTCTCTGACACTCTCTGACACTCTCTGACACTCTCTATCAATCTCTGACAATCTCAGACACTCTCTGTCACTCACTGACACTCTCTATCACTCTCTGACACTCTCTGACACTCTCTGACACTCTCTGACACTCTCTGACACAATCTGACACACTCAGACACTCTATCACTCTCTATCACTCTCTGTTACTCTCTGACACACTCTGACATTCTCTGACAATCTCTGACACTCTCCATCACTCTCAGACACTCTTGATCACTCTCTGACATTCTCTATCACTCTCTGACACTCAAAGACACTCAAAGACACTCTCTATCACTCTCTGACACTCTCTGACCCTCTCAGACACTCTGTGACACTTTCTGTCACTCTCTGAAACTCTCAGACACTCTCTGACAATTTATATCACACTCTGAAACTCTCTGACTCTCTCAGACAGTCTCAGACACTTTCTATCACTCTCTGACACTGTCTGACAATCTCTGACACTCTCAGACACTCTCTTTCACTCTCTATCCCTCTATGACACTCCCTATCACTCCCTAACAATCTCAGATTCTCTATGACACACTCTTTCACTCTCCATCACTCTCTGACACTGTCAGACACTCTCGGACACTCTCAGACTCTCTCAGACACTCTCAGACACTCTCTATCACTCTATATCACTCTCTGACACTCTCTGACACTATCTATCACTCTATGAAACAGTCTGACACTCTCTATCACTCTCTATCGCTCTCTGGCACACTCTGACTCTCTCTGACACTCTCTGACACTCTCTGTCACTCTCTGACACTCTCTGACACTTTCGGACACTCTCAGACACTCTCTACCACTCCCCATCAATCTCTGACACTCGCTGACACTCTCTGATAAACTCTGACACTCACTGACACTCTCTGACACTCTCTACCACTCACCATCACTCTCTGACACTCTCTGACAATCTCAGACACTCTCTGACACTCTCTATGACTCTCTGACACTCTCTGACACTTTCAGACACTCTCAGACACACTCATACACTCTCTGGCACTCTCTGGCAATCTCCATCACTCTCTGGCACTCTCTATCACTCTCTGACACTCTCAGACTCTCCCTGACACTCTCAGACTCTCTCTGACTCTCTCTATCACTCTCTGACACTCTCTGACACTCTCTATCACTCTCTGACACTCTATATCACTTTCTGACTCTGCCTGACACACACTGACACTCTCAGGCACTCTCTGAAACTCTCTATCACTCTCTGAAACTCTCTGACACTCGCAGGCACTCTCTGAAACTTTGTATCACTTTCTGACACTCTCAGACTATCTCAGACTATCTCAGACACTCTCAGACACTCTCAGAGACTCTCTGGCACTCTCTATCACTCTCTGACACTCTCTATCACACTCTGACACTTTCTGTCACTCTCTGACACTCTCTGTCAATCTATATCACTCTCAGGCACTCTCTATCACTCTCTGACACACACTGACACTCTCTATCACTCTCTGACACTCTCTACCATTCTCTGCCACTCTCTGTCACTCTCTATCACTCTCAGGCACTCTATATCACTCTCTGACACTGTCTGACACTGTCTAGCACTCTCTGACACTCTCTGACACTCGCAGGCACTCTCTGAAACTTTGTATCACTTTCTGACACTCTCAGACTATCTCAGACTATCTCAGACACTCTCAGGCACTCTCAGAGACTCTCTGGCACTCTCTATCACTCTCTAACACTCTCTATCACACTCTGACACTTTCTGTCACTCTCTGACACTCTCTGTCAATCTATATCACTCTCAGACACTCTCAGAGACTCTCTGGCACTCTCTATCACTCTCTGACACTCTCTATCACACTCTGACACTCTCTATCACTCTCTGACACACACTGACACTCTCTATCACTCTCTGACACTCTCTACCATTCTCTGCCACTCTCTGTCACTCTCTATCACTCTCAGGCACTCTATATCACTCTCTGACACTGTCTGACAATGTCTAGCACTCTCTGACACTCTCAGACACTCTCTGACTCTCTCAGACCCTCTCATACACTCTCTGACACTTTCTGTCACTCTCTGACACTCTCAGACACTCTCTGTCACTTTATATCACTCTCTGGCACTGTTTGACACTCTCTGACACTCCCAGACACTCTCAGACACTTTATATCACTCTCTGACACTCTCAGACACTCTCTGACACTCTATATCACTCTCAGGCACTCTCTATCACTCTCTGACACACACTGACACTCTCTATCACTCTCTGACACTCTCTACCATTCTCTGCCACTCTCTGTCACTCTCTATCACTCTCAGGCACTCTATATCACTCTCTGACACTGTCTGACACTGTCTAGCACTCTCTGACACTCTCAGACACTCTCTGACTCTCTCAGACCCTCTCATACACTCTCTGACACTTTCTGTCACTCTCTGACACTCTCAGACACTCTCTGTCACTTTATATCACTCTCTGGCACTGTTTGACACTCTCTGACACTCCCAGGCACTCTCAGACACATTATGACACTCTCAGACACTCTCTATCACTCTCTATCACTCTCTGACACACTCTGACTGTCTCTGACACTCTCTGACACTCTCTATCACTGTCTATCACTCTCAATCACTCTCTATCACTCTCTGACACACTCTGACACTCTCTGACACTCTCTATCACTCTCTATCACTCTCTGACACACTCTGACACACTCTGACAATCTCTGACACTCTCAGACACTCTCTATCACTCTCGATCACACGCTGACACTCTCTGACAATCTCAGACACTCTCTATCACTCTCTGACACTCACTGACACTCTCAGACACGCTCTGTCACTCTCAGACACTCTCTGACATTCTCAGAAACTCTATATCACTCTCTATCACTCGCTGACACTCTCAGACACTCTCTATCACTCTCTATCACTCGCTGACTCTCTCAGACACTCTCAGACACTCTCTATCACTCTCTGACACTCACTGAAACTCTCAGACACTCTCTGTCTCTCTCAGACACTCTCAGACACTCTCGCTCACTCTCTCACAGTCTCTGAAACTCTCTGACACACTCACACTCTCTCTGGCACTCTCTATCACTCTCTGACACTCTCTGACACACTCTGACACTCTCTGACACTCTCTGATACACTCTGACACACTCTATCGCTCTCTGACAATCTCTGACACACTCTCTGACACTGTCAGACACCCTCAGACACTCTCAGACAATCTCTATCACTCTCAGACACTCTCTATCACTCTCTGAAATTCTCCGAAACTCTCAGACACTCTCTATCACTCTCTGACAGTCTCAGACACTCTCTATCACTCTCTATCAAACTCTGACACTCTCAGACACTCTCTCTCTCACTCACTGACACTCCATATCACACTCTGACAGTCTCTGACAGTCTCTGACACTCTCTATCACTCTCTGATACTCTCTGACACACTCTGACAATCTCTGACACTCTCTATCACTCTCTGACATACTCTGTCACTCACAGACACTCTCAGACTCTCTCGATCACTCTCTGACATTCTCTATCACTCTCTGACACTCTCTGACACTCAAAGACACTCTCTATCACACTCTATCACTTTCTGTCACTCTCTGACTCTCTCGGACACTCTCTCCCACTCTATGACACTCTCTGATTCTCTCAGACACTCTCTGACACTTTATATCACTCTCTATCACTCTCAGACACTCTCTATCACTCTCTGACATTCTCTGAAACTCTCAGACACTCTCTATCACTGTCTGACACACTCAGACACTCTCTATCACTCTCTATCAAACTCTGACACTCTCAGACACTCTCTATCACTCACTGACACTCTCTATCACACTCTGACAGTCTCTGAAAATCTCTGACACTCTCTAACACTCTCTATCACTCTCTGATACTCTCTGACACACTCTGACATTCTCTGACACTCTCTGACACACTCTGACACTCTCTATCAATCTCTGACACTCTCAGACACTCTCTATCACTCACTGACACTCTCTATCACTCTCTGACACTCTCTGACACACTCTGACACTCTCAGATACTCTCTATCACTCTCTGACACACTCTGACATTTTCTGACTCTCTCAGACACTCTCTATCACTCTCTATCCCTCTCTGTTACTCTCTGACTCACTCTGGCACTCTCTGACACTCTCTGACACACTCTGACAATCTCTGACACTCTCTATCACTCTCTGACATACTCTGTCACTCACAGACACTCTCAGACACTCTCGATCACTCTCTGACATTCTCTATCTCTCTCTGACACTCTCTGACACTCAAAGACACTCTCTATCACACTCTATCACTCTCTATCACTCTCTGACACTCTCGGACACTCTCTGTCACTCTCTGACACACTCTGACACTCTCTATCAATCTCTGACACTCTCAGACACTCTCTATCACTCACTGACACACTCTATCACTCTCTGACACTCTCTGACACACTCTTACACTCTCAGACACTCTCTATCTCTCTTTGACAATCTCTGACACACTCTGACACTCTCAGACACTCTGAGGCACTCTCTATCACTCTCTATCACTCTCTGACACACTCTGACAATCTCTGACACTCTCAGACATTCTCTATCACTCTCTATCACTCTCTGACACACTCTGACATTTTCTGACACGCTCAGACACTCTCTATCACTCTCTATCCCTCTCTGTTACTCTCTGACTCACTCTGACACTCTCTGACACTCTCTGACACACTCTGACAATCTCTGACACTCTCTATCACTCTCTGACATACTCTGTCACTCACAGACACTCTCAGACACTCTCGATCACTCTCTGACATTCTCTATCTCTCTCTGACACTCTCTGACACTCAAAGACACTCTCTATCACACTCTATCACTCTCTATCACTCTCTGACACTCTCGGACACTCTCTGTCACTCTCTGACACTCTCTGACTCTCTCTGACACTTTATATCACTCTCTGAACCTCTCAGACACTCTCTGACACTTTCTATCACACTCTGACACTCTTTGACACTCTCAGATAATCTCAGACAGTCTCAGACACTTCCTATCACTCTCTGACACTGTCTGACAATCTCTGACGCTGTCAGACACTCTCTTTCACTCTCTATCCCTCTATGACACTCCCTATCACTCCCTAACACTCTCAGAATCTCTATGACACTCTCTTTCACTCTCCATCACTCTCTGAAACTGTCAGACACTTTCCGGCCCTCTCAGACACTCTCTGACTCTCTCAGACACTCTCAGACACTCTCTATCACTCTATATCACACTCTGACACTTTCTATCACTCTATGAAACTCTCTGACACTCTCCATCACTCTCCATCACTCTCTATCACTCTCTGGCACACTCTGACTCACTCTGACCCTCTCTGACACTATCTGACACTCTCTGACACACTCTGACAGACTCAGACACTCTCTATCACTCTCTATCACTCTCTGACACTATCTGACACACTGTGACACTCTCTGACACTCTCAGTCACTCTCCATCACTCTCTATCACTCTCTGACGCACTCTGACTGTCTCTGACACTCTCTGACACTCTCTATCACTCTCTGACACTCTCTATCACTTTCTGACACTCTCAGACACTCTCTACCACTCTCTGACACTCTCTATCACCCACTGACACTCTCTGACACACTCTGACACGCTCAGACACTTTCAGACACTCTCTATCACTCTCTATCACTCTCTGACACACTCTGACAATCTCTGACACTCTCAGACGCTCTCAGACACTCTCTAAACACTCTCTGACACTCACTGACACTCTCAGACACGCGCTGTCACTCTCTGACACTCTCAGACACTCTCTATCACTCTCTGACACTCTCTGACATTCTCAGAAACTATCCATCACTCTCTATCACTCGCTGACACTCCCAGACACTCTCAGACACTCTATTTCACACTCTATCACTCTCTGACACTCTCAGACACTCTCAGACACTCTCTATCACTCTCCGACACTCACTGAAACTCTCAGACACTCTCTGTATCTCTCAGACACTCTCTCTCACTCCCTGACACTCTCTGAAACTCTCTGACACACTCACACTCTCTCTGACACTCTCTATCACTCTCTGACACTCTCTGACACACTCTGACACACTCTGACACTGTCTGACAATCTCTGACGCTGTCAGACACTCTCTTTCACTCTCTATCCCTCTATGACACTCCCTATCACTCCCTAACACTCTCAGAATCTCTATGACACTCTCTTTCACTCTCCATCACTCTCTGAAACTCTCAGACACTCTCTGTATCTCTCAGACACTCTCTCTCACTCCCTGACACTCTCTGAAACTCTCTGACACACTCACACTCTCTCTGACACTCTCTATCACTCTCTGACACTCTCTGACACACTCTGACACACTCTGACACTCTCTGACAATCTCTATCACTCTCTGACACTCTCTGACACTTTGTGACACACTCTGACACACTCTATCGCTCTCTGACATTCTCTGACACACTCTGACACTTTCTGACAGTATCAGAAACTCTCAGACACTCTCGATCACTCTCTGACACTCTCTATCACTCTCTGACATACTCTGTCACTCACAGACACTCTCAGACACTCTCGATCACTCTCTGACATTCTCTATCACTCTCGGACACTCGAAGACTCTCTCCATCACACTCTATCACTCTCTATCACTCTCTGACACTCTCGGACACTCTCTATAACTCTCTGACACTCTCTGACAGTCTCTGACACTCTCAGACACTCTCTATGACTCTCAGACACTCACTATCACTGTCAGACACTCTCTATCACACTCTGACATTCTCTGAAATTCTCAGACACTCTCGATCTCTCTCTGACACTCTCAGCCACTCTCTATTACTCTCTGACACTTTCTATCACTCTCTATAACTCTGTGACACACTGTCAATTTCAGACACTCTCGGACACTCTCTCTCTCTCTCTATCAAACTCTGACACACTCTGACTGTCTCTGACACTCTCTGACACTCTCTATCACTCTCTATCACTCTCTGTTACTCTCTGACACACTCTGACATTCTCTGACACTCTCTGACACACTCTGACAATCTCAGACACTTTTTATCACTCTCTGACTCTCTCTATCACTCTCTGACACTCTCAGACACTCTCCATCAATCTCTGACACTCTCAGACACTCTCTATCACTCACTGACACTCTCTATCACTCTCTGACACTCTCTCACACACTCTGACACTCTCTATCACTCTCTGACACACTCTGACAAATTCTGACGCTTTCTGACACTCTCAGACACTCTCTATCACTCTCTATACCTCTCTGTTGCTCTCTGACACACTCTGACACTCTCTGACACTCTCTGACACTCTCTGACACACTCTGACACTCTCTATCACTCTGACATACTCTGTCACTCACAGACACTCTCAGACACTCTCGTTCACTCTCTGAATTTCTCTATCACTCTCTGACACTTTATATCACTCTCTGAAACTTTCAGACACTCTCTGACACTTTCTATCACACTCTGACACTCTCTGACACTCTCAGATAATCTCAGACAGTCTCAGACACTTTCTATCACTCTCTGACACTGTCTGACAATCTCTGACACTCTCAGACACTCTCTCTCACTCTCCATCATTCTCTGACACTGTCAGAAACTCTCTGACACTCTCAGACACTCTCTGACTCTCTCAGACATTGTCAGACTCTCTCCATCACTCTATATCACTCTCTGACACTATCTATCACTCTATGAAACTCTCTGACACTCTCCATCACTCTCTATCACTCTCTGGCACACTCTGACTCACTCTGACCATCTCTGACACTATCTGACACTCTCTGACACACTCTGACACACTCAGACACTCTCTATCACTCTCTAGCACTGTCTATCACTCTCTATAACACTCTATCAATCTCTGACACACTCTGACTCTCTCTGACACTCTCTATCACTCTTTGACAATCTCTGACACACTCTGACACTCTCAGACACTCTGAGGCACTCTCTATCACTCTCTATCACTCTCTGACACACTCTGACAATCTCTGACACTCTCAGACATTCTCTATCACTCTCTATCACTCTCTGACACACTCTGACACATTCTGACACTCTCAGACAAGCTCTATCACTCTCTATTACTCTGTGACACACTCTGACACTCTCTGACACTCTCTGACACGCTCTCTCACACACCTGACTATCTCTGACACTCTCTATCACTCTCCGACATACTCTGTCACTCACAGACACTCTCAGACACTCTCGATCACTCTCTGACATTCTCTATCACTCTCTGACACTCGAAGACACTCTCTATCACTCTCTATCACTCTCTGACACTCTCTGACACTCTCGGACTCTCTCTATAACTCTCTGACACTCTCTGACAGTCTCTGACACTCTCAGACACTCTCTATGACTCTCAGACACTCACTATCACTGTCAGACACTCTCTATCACACTCTGACATTCTCTGAAATTCTCAGACACTCTCGATCTCTCTCTGACACTCTCAGCCACTCTCTATTACTCTCTGACACTTTCTATCACTCTCTATAACTCTGTGACACACTCTGACACTTTCAGACACTCTCAGACACTCTCTCTCTCTCTCTATCAAATTCTGACACACTCTGACTGTCTCTGACACTCTCTGACACTCTCGATCTCTCTCTATCACTCTCTGTTACTCTCTGACACACTCTGACATTCTCTGACACTCTCTGACACACTCTGACAATCTCAGACACTTTTTATCACTCTCTGACACTATCTATCACTCTCTGACACTCTCAGACACTCTCTATCAATCTCTGACACTCGATCTCACTCTCTGACACTCTCTGACACACTCTGACACTCTCTATCACTCTCTGACACACTCTGACACACTCTGACGCTTTCTGACACTCTCAGAAACTCTCTATCACTCTCTATACCGCTCTGTTGCTCTCTGACACACTCTGACACTCTCTGACACTCTCTGACACACTCTGACACTCTCTGTTACTCTCTGCCATACTCTGTCACTCACAGACACTCTCGATCACTCTCTGAATTTTCTATCACTCTCTGACACTTTATATCACTCTCTGAACCTCTCAGACACTCTCTGACACTTTCTATCACACTCTGACACTCTCAGATAATCTCAGACAGTCTCAGACACTTTCTATCACTCTCTGACACCGTCTGACAATCTCTGACACTCTCAGACACTCTCTCTCACTCTCCATCATTCTATGACACTGTCAGACAATCTCTGACACTCTCAGACACGCTCTGTCACGCTCTGACACTCTCAGACACTCTCTACCACTCTCTATCACTCTCTGTAACTCTCAGACACTGACAGACTCTCTCTATCACTCTCTATCACTCTCTATCACTGTCTATCACTCTCTATAACACTCTATCACACTCTGACACACTCTGACACTCTCTGACACGCTCTCTCACACACCTGACTATCTCTGACACTCTCTATCACTCTCTGACATACTCTGTCACTCACAGACACTCTCAGACACTCTCGATCACTCTCTGACATTCTCTATCACTCTCTGACACTCGAAGACACTCTCTATCACACTCTATCACTCTCTATCACTCTCTGACACTCTCGGACACTCTCTATAACTCTCTGACACTCTCTGACAGTCTCTGACACTCTCAGACACTCTCTATGACTCTCAGACACTCACTATCACTGTCAGACACTCTCTATCACACTCTGACATTCTCTGAAATTCTCAGACACTCTCGATCTCTCTCTGACACTCTCAGACACTCTCCATCACTCTCTGACAATCTCTATCACTCTCTGACACACTCTAACACACTCTGACGCTTTCTGACACTCTCAGACACTCTCTATCACTCTCTATACCTCTCTGTTGCTCTCTGACACACTCTGACACTCTCTGACACTCTCTGACACACTCTAACACTCTCTGTCACTCTCTGACATACTCTGTCACTCACAGACGCTCTCAGACACTCTCGATCAATCTCTGAATTTCTCTATCACTCTCTGACACTTTATATCACTCTCTGAACCTCTCAGACACTCTCTGACACTTTCTATCACACTCTGACACTCTCTGACACTCTCAGATAATCTCAGACAGTCTCAGACACTTTCTATCACTCTCTGACACTGTCTGACAATCTCTGACACTCTCAGACACTCACTCTCACTCTCCATCATTCTATGACAATGTCAGACACTCTCTGACACTCTCAGACACGCTCTGTCACGCTCTGACACTCTCAGACATTCTCTACCACTCTCTATCACTCTCTGTAACTCTCAGACACTGTCAGACACTCTCCATCACTCTATATCACTCTCTGACACTATCTATCACTCTATGAAACTCTCTGACACTCTCCATCACTCTCTATCACTCTCTGGCACACTCTGACTCACTCTGACCATCTCTGACACTATCTGACACTATCTGACACTCTCTGACACACTCTGACACACTCAGACACTCTCTATCACTCTCTATCACTCTCTATCACTCTCTATAACACTCTATCACACTCTGACACACTCTGACACACTCTGACACTCTCAGACACTCTGAGGCACTCTCTATCACTCTCCATCACTCTCTGACACACTCTGACAATCTCTGACACTCTCAGACACTCTCTATCACGCACTGACACTCTCTATCACACTCTGACAGTCTCTGACAATCTCTGACACTCTCTAACACTCTCTATCATTATCTGATACTCTCTGACACACTCTGACATTCTCTGACACTCTCTATCAATCTCTGACACTCTCAGACACTCTCTATCACTCACTGACACTCTCTATCACTCTCTGACACACTCTGACACGCTCTGACACTCTCTGACACTCTCTATCACTCTCTGACACACTCTGACGTTTTCTGACACTCTCAGACACTCTCTATCACTCTCTATCCCTCTCTGACTCACTCTGACACTCTCTGACACTCTCTGACACTCTCTGACACACTCTGACAATCTCTGACACTCTCTATCACTCTCTGACATACTCTGTCACTCACAGACACTCTCAGACACTCTCGATCACTCTCTGACATTCTATATCACTCTCTGACACTCTCTGACACTCAAAGACACTCTCTATCACACTCTATCACTCTCTATCACTCTCTGACACTCTCGGACACTCTCTGTCACTCTCTGACACTCTCTGACTCTCTCTGACTCTCCCTGACTCTCTCAGACACTCTCTGACACTTCATATCACTCTCTGAACCTCTCAGACACTCTCTGACACTTTCTATCACACTCTGACACTCTCTGACACTCTCAGATAATCTCAGACAGTCTCAGACACTTCCTATCACTCTCTGACACTGTCTGACAATCTCTGACGCTGTCAGACACTCTCTTTCACTCTCTATCCCTCTATGACACTCCCTATCACTCCCTAACACTCTCAGATTCT